>NC_058098.1:16230000-18730000 GCF_020171115.1 Neogale vison | reverse complement strand
GGAAGAGAGCTTCAGTTCTGAACTGGGAGTCTGGGCAATGCCTCCGAGCCTCGTCAGCACCGAGGACAGCACTGGACACTAAGGACAGGTGTTCGTGATGGGGGAACTGATGAGCTGCTAGTTTCTAGGACAGACACAGGCTTACCTGGGGACCCTCAGTTTCAGGCCCCACTTCCCCCCAAAACAACCACCTGTCCTAGACCTTTCTAAATGGCCCAGCTGGATGGACACAAAAGTCTAGGAGGGCAGGCTCCTGATCAGGAGAGACCCCCTCCCCACAACCCACCTGATCATCTGGCAGCTCATGTTTGCAGAGCACCACAGTGTGCTGTCCCTACCAACACTTACAACAGGCTTAGGAGGTAGCAAGCCCATGAAGGTCCACGGGAGTCCGAGGCATGGCTGGGCTTCCCCATAACCAGTACGTCCTCAACCTCCACATCCAGCCCACGCCTCTCTCCCCAGGGTCAGATCCACACACTCATTCTCCAATAAACCCCTCTGCTTGGACAGTCACAGGACACCCAATGCATATGTCCTACGTAACCCTCATCTTCCACCGTCAAACCTGGATGTCTTCTTCTGTTCCGAATTTCAGTAAAGGGCCTGGTTTTTGCCCATTTGGACGGGGCAGGGCATGTCATCCTTGATTTCTGGCTCCCCTCACACCTACACATCCAACAGGATCTGTGCAGTCTACCCCCTTCCTAAGTCTAGAACCCGGCCATGCCCCTCCCTGCCCATTGCTCCACCCACCTTAACCCGTTCCGTGATCTGCAAGAAGCAATTCTCCCAGTTATGTCTTCCTGCCTCCAGACTTACTTGCCCCTCCCAGTACCTTCCCTTTGTACAATCAGAGGATCTTCCTGAAATGTGAATCTGTTCACAACTCTCGTCCACTTAAAGTCCTTCTACGTCTGCCCCCCTGTTTTTAAGATAAAGTCAGTATGCCTTCCCACAGCAAAAACTCTTCCTGACCTTCCTCATGGCTCCTAGGTCTCTCTGAAGCCTCGCCTCTCTCTCTCTCTCTCTTTCTCTCTTTCTCTCTCTCTTGCCTGCACATACACCCCTACACATGCATTTTCATTCCACATCTGTGCTGTTCGATGCAGTAGTTGTTAGTCACACAGAGCCACTGGGCACTTTTGAACACACCGCATCCAAATTGAGATGTGCTAAAATGTGGGTTAATTAACATTAATATTTGGTTAATTAATTATTTTCACCTGTTTCTTTGCACTTTTAAAATGTGGCTTCCAGAAGCTTTTAAAAATCAGAACGTGGCCCGCATCCTGTTTCCGTAAGAGAATGCAGCACAAGCCCATCTGGGTTGGAAGGAACAGCCTCCTATCCCTCCAGTACCTGGGAGGATTCTCAGCTCCGGGCTCAGAGAATGAGCCCTGTCTAAGTATTTTGACTGACCTCAAGCAAAGGAAACTGTCCCATCAGAGCAGCAGCCTCTGCCTTTAAGAGAAAGACGACAGGTGCTTTATCTTTCAGGTACAGGTGAGCCCTGGGCAAACTAACCACAGAAGAACCAAGGGGGGCTGAGGAGTTCTGCACGCAGGTGTCAAAGACCGTCCCCCTTGTGACTGGGGAAGCCAGGCAGAGCGTGCTTCAGGGAGGAAACCCCAGCCGCTGTGCCTCCAAGAATCGCTTCTTCAGGTCAATGAGTGCCATGTCATGTGGGTTCAGGTCGCATGGCCAGAAGGGGATCAAGCCCCACAGGTCAGAGAGATGGCGGTGCCAGAACATGGGGAGCAGCGGACCCTGGGCTCCAGAGAGGACTAAAGCAGGATAACACTATCCGAGACGGAAGGAAGAACAGACCTGCAGAAAGGAAGCAAGCCTCACAAACCGCTCAGAGTACCTTTTTTCTTGCTGCTCTTCTTCCCAGGGCTCCCAAAAGTCATACACCACGGAGTTTTGACTCTTCTCCTGCCCTGTCGCTTCTGTCAGGAAGCATCAGCACCTCAATAATGTCTACCCCACGGTAGTCACCTTGTGGCATGGGGACAGGGAAGTGGAGGCAGGAAAGGGAAGTACGGTCTACCCATCATGCTAAGCCTCCCACGGATGAGGCCAGACCTGCCAGGGCTTTGGGGACAATCAGGAGTCCACAGGGGCACTGGGAGCCACCAGGAAGGGCCCTGGGCAAGGAGCTACAAAGTGACAAAGAGGTTTGGGGCAGCTGGGAGACAAACCCCCACTTTCCCAGTCCTCTCTGGGGGAAGATGGTCCTAGAAGGGAGACTTGCTCTTACCCCATCCTGCGGCCCCTTCTTTCTGGGCTTTGCTTCCCTCCCTGGCTGCTGCTGCCACCTCCTCCAGGAAGTCTTCACAGATGCCCTCAGCCTGGGCAAGGCATCATTCCCCGACGTTCCCATAATCCCCATTCCTGATTCCAATGACACCCTCTATCTGTTTGGCTCAGTTCCTTAGCAGCAGACACACTCAGGCAGGAATGTGATGCGATGGATCTTTCTCATCTGGTGCCCAGTTCAGGCTCTCCTAGACGCCCGGCGGCTGCCCAGTGGACATTTGCTAGATGAATGAGTAGGACCAGACAGATCTGGGGTACACAAGCAACACGCTACACTTCCCTCTCCTCCAGCCCCACCTGAAGTCCGGCTCCCTTCTAACGCCATGCAACTTCTCGATTTCCAGCTTGACCATCCTCCCTTTCCAGAAGTGGCCCCTGTTGCCTCCAGAGCTCTTGGACAGGAGGGGACGATGGGCACGTGTCAGGAGACCCTCTGATGAGAGAGTTTTTCCTAATTCTCCTGTCACTTAAACAAACTGGGATCCTGATTGATAGAAGAGCCATTTTTACAAAGACTGGGAAAAATGGCTTTTAATATCAGTTTTTAAGAAAGAAAGTATGGCCCCTATAAACTGTTAAACTTCACTTTATTGACCATAAATCTGTATTTTGCTCAATGCAAAAGTTTTTCATCTTGTACAGAAAAATGCTGAAGCAGCGACAACTGCCGAAAACAAGAAGTTTTCTCTTACGGACAATTTATATGAAAAAGTTATTGAATTTCTGGTTAGGGAGGCCAGGCCCCGCGGCTGGCAGCGCCCCTCCCCCGCCCCTCCCTGGCCCGCCTGCACATGCCCTCCCGACCCTTTGCTGATCAATGTCAGGAGAAAATTAACCAATTGTGAGTCTATTAAGTTGTGGCCACCAGGGATTTCGAAGCCCAGAGCAAAGACACGTTCCTCTCTGAGGACATGAAACTGAGACTCTCTTCACTGAAGATGCAGATGGCCTTTCTGCCAAAGGGAAGGAAGGGAGGAGCTGGTTTGGGGGCACACCTGCCAGCCACGAGATGCTCTCCAGGTGACGGTCTCCTTCCATTCCTGGAACCCCTGGTGCAATAGGCTTTGTCAGCCACATTTTGCAAATGAGCAAATGGAAAATTAGAGAGCCTGGGTAATTCATTCAAAGCCTTGTGGTTTCAAAGTGTCAGATTAATGTCTCTGAGCCTCCGTTTCCCCATCTATAAAATTTATCTGAAAGTACTAAGCCCAGGACCAACACACAGGGTGCTCAGAAGATGTTTGCCTTCTTCCAGAGGTCAGGGATCTGATGCCAAGTGTCGTTGACACAAACACCCAAACTTTCTCCCTTGAAGAAATTGCCTCCTTATCAGTCTTCCTGAAACCAGTTTCCTTAAGGATGTGGGATCTTTGAGCCTGCTGTGTATACATGGGGCAAAGGAGCAATATTCTTTCTGCACAAAGAAAATCAACACATCATTGAAAGTATGCATTTTGACAAGGAACTGGTGGGCTCCTTAAAAGTACCTCCTCTCACAGCTCCAAGTAAAAGAAATTTTACCATTAGAGCTACACAATCTGGAGTTTGAAAATATGAAAATACTCCTGGTTGTGGGGCAAGTGGGTGGCTCAGTTGGTTAAGCGTCTGGCTTCAGCTCAGGTCATGATCCCAAGGTCCTGGGATCAAGCCGCGAGTTGGACTCCCTGCTCAGCAGAGAGACTGCATCTCCCTCTCTCTCTGCCTGCTGCTTTGCCTACCTGTGCTCTCTATCTCTCTGTCATATAAATAAATAAAATCTTTTAGTAAGAAAGAAAAAGAGAAAGGAAAGAGAGAGAAGAAAGAGAAAGAGAAAGAAAGGGAAATGAAAGGAAAGACTCCTGGTTGAGTTCACATTTTTGAAAAAAAAAAAATTCATACCATCAGAGCTAGAAAGAGCCCCCTACCCCTACCCCTACCCCGGAATTTTCTAGTTAAGAAGAGCATGCCCTGTACGTTAAGTGAATCAAGTCCTACTGATTGGTTGTTCCTGCCCAAAGAGCTATGTTAAGGAAGATTCTGAGGTAGGGTCTAGCCTCAGTGGAAAAGAGTATAGTATTCTGTTAGTAAGGTCTGCTTGAGGACAGAAAGCAACTTGGCAGAGAAGCGTGTGAAAGCCTCTTCAATGGTCTCCTAACCTCCAAACTCCCCTTTCCCCTTGCAACCAGTATCTAACAACCTCAATACAGATGCCAAAGTGATTTTCCTAACATATATGATCACATTAATCCCACCATGTAATACTCTCTAATGCGCCAGGAGAACAAAATGCGAAGCGCTTCATGAGGCATTCCTGCTTCTCTCTCGAGCTTCACCCCCCACCACGTCCTTCATATGTTATACCCAAGGAGCCCTGGGCTACTCTGACTTTCCCAAAACTCACTGTTTTCTCACACTAGGCTCCCTAGAACAGGTTTTCTCAACCTGCACTAACAGCAAACTCCTATTCATTCCTCAAAACCCAACTCAGGAGTGCACTCTGGGAAACCTCCCTTGACTCCCCCAGTAGATAGTGCTCCCCCTCCAGTGCTCTCCTTGCACCTTTCACATTGCTCCAGTAAGCCCTCCCCCCCTTGTATCACTGTGAGTCTCTTGAGGGCACAATATCTAATTTTCCTCTGTGCCCTGAGCATGCATCTTAGACCTCAGCACAATCACAGGTGAAAATATTTGAATGGGTAAATGAATAGTTGAGAAAATGAATGAATAACTTTCCTTCCCTAAAGCATATGCCTGTTTATCCACCTTTGAAAACAGGCTGACCTATCAAATATACACGTGATTCTGCTGACAAGCTCTTACTGAAGTCACGGCTAGGAGGAAGAAGTAATGGACGCAAACAGAGTGTCTGCCATCATGCAGCTTACAGTCTGGTGGAAAGACAACTCATAAGAGAGATAGGGGCGCCTGGGTGGCACAGCCGGTTAAGTGTCTGACTCTTTGTTTCAGTTCAGGTTGTGGTCTCAGGGTCGTGGGATCGAGTCCCTCATGACCCTCCATCATGCTCCACACTCAGAAACTGCTTAAGATTCTCTCTCCCTCCACCCCTCCCCCACCTCTCTCTCTCTCTCTCTCTCTCTCTCTCTCTCTAAAATAAATAAATAAATAAATCTTTAAAAAGAGAGAGAGGGGGGCGCCTGGGTGGCTCAGTGGGTTAAAGCCTCTGCCTTCGGCTCAGGTCATGATCTCGGGGTCCTGGGATCGAGCCCCACATCGGGCTCTCTAATCAGCAGGGAGCCTGCTTCCTCCTCTCTCTCTGCCTGCCTCTCTGCCTACTTGTGATCTCTGTCTGTCAAATAAATAAATAAATAAAACCTTTTGAAAAAAGAGAGAGAGAGAGAGAGACAAATACATGAGTAATTACAAAGGGGGGAGCTCTGACGGTGAAGATTGTGATGGTAGGAAGAGGTGAAACGTTTAGTTAGAGTTCTGAAGAAAATAATAGGGTCCGATGTGTAGGATACAAAGGAATCAGCTGGGGGAACGGATCCTAGGTACACAGAAGAGATCTGTGAATTTATCAAGGCAGTAAAAAGCTTGGTGTGTCTGGAGCTGAAAAGTAACCAGAGAGATTGGAATGAGTGAAGGAAGGGAAGCTAAGGCGGGAGAAAGAGGCAGAGGTCCCATCATGCAAAATCTTATCAAAGTAAAGAGGTTGGATTTTGTGCTAAGGACAATAGGGAGCCATAAGAAGGATTTGAGCAGGAGAGTGTCAAGAGCTGATGTGCTTTCTAAAGAGGTCACTCTGACTTGTATGTTGTAAATGGTCCATTGAGAGACCATTGCAGTGACCGGGGCAAGAGATGGTGTTGGCTTAGCCACAGATGGTGGAAAGAAGTTGATGGCTTTGGCCCATGTTTGGGAGAGAAAGGCAGTAGTATGTGATGTAAGCTCTGAAATCCATCTGGCTCCCTTTTCAAGCTGGGTTAGCACAGAGCCCCGAACACTGTCCTTCCTCATATGACACTACCCCCCACCCCCCCTCCTTGCTCCTTTGGTCTTTTGACTGTAGTTGAGACAGTTTGCTCCATCCAGGAAGAGAGAAGTGGACTGGAAGCCTCAAACACACTCAGCCTGACATCTAAGAACACAGGGATGGAAGTCATTGGGTGGCTGGGACCCCTGCCCAATAGGAGCCCCTTGAGTTACCAAGAAGCCCTGGCACCATTCCAGAGTAAGCCTGAATAGCAACTGTCCCATACAAAAGAGAAGATATCCCCCTTTGGTAGTAGCATTCAAATGCCAAAAATGGGGATTGTGGGCTCTTTAGACCTACGGAAGATGCAGGGGAAAAAATGTATAGGGCAAAAGAAATTGACCCCATTTGGGTAAGCCTGCTCGTCCTTCTAGGTCTTAGAGAGAAAACAAGATAATCTTTATGTCTAGTTTTTAAGTTGGGTGTGAGTTCATAGATGTTTGTTTTATCACCATGCATAGTTTGGAAATACTCCCTATTTCTCTGTGCATATCAAATGTTACATTTTTAAGAGGAGGAAAGATAGCTCTTTTCAGGGAAAATGGTGGAACTACTTCCATCTGCTCCATATCCAACAAGCAAATAAGGTAAAAGCTGTAGCAAAATTGTTAGCAGCTTTGAGTTAATGAGCTAAGCGCTAGTAGACAGGTCAGAACAAAGGTTTAGATTCAAATTCCTGGTTCATTTATCCGTTCAGGAAATACCGGCTGATGCATGTTCTGTGCTGGGTGCTTGGAACTGCCCGTGAAGAGCTTCCAGCCCAGGGCAGGGAGGGGAAGCATAGCAGGAAACCATCCCGGAAGGACGTGGCGACAAGTGCTGATTAAAGCCAGCCAGAAGGGCTTAGGGAAGGCTTCCCAGAGCAGATGAAAAAGGCACTGATCCTACAGAATGCACAGCAGCGTTTCACGGGGACAGAACAGTGGTGGGCTGGGGCCAGCTGTGTATTCTCTCCAGCTTCTCTTTAGGCATCATACGGGTAGCTTGGAATCGGCTATGGCAGGCGTAGTTACACCATGGAAATGAGCAAATGCTAGATTTTTTTCCCAGCACACAACTGGAGGTGAGCACGGACGGACCCTGGGAGATTTATGCGGTGTATGACGGGGGTGGGGAGAGGGGTGGTGGGGAAGGTAAGGATAATGTCAAAGGCCATGGAGGACAGTCCCCAGGCCAGGACTTTTGGGGTAACCGGGCAGTCGGGAGTGCAACATACCTGAGTTAGAAGCCCAGCTTTGCCAATTTCCAGTGGATGATCACGGCACAGGTTTCTCGGCCTCTAGGCCTGAGCTCCGTCATCAGGAATCACGACGCAGCCAGGTGTTAGAAATGAAGTGCTTAGCAGAGCGCCTGCTACCCAGCAAGCGCTCAACACCAATTACCTATGCGTAGGCTGTAATTTCTTCTAAGTAAGTTCTACACCCAACGCGGGGCTCGAACGCAGAACCCCGAGATCAAGAATCACCTGCTCCACCAACTGAGCCAGCCAGGCGCCCCTCGGCTGTAATTTTTTACTTAGTGTTTCAACGGTAAGAAGCAAATGTTGGCGGTGATTAAGGGAGGATATCCCAGTCCCACCTGTGCATGAATGGACGGATAGCAGCGGAAGGGCAGCTCCTCTGAAGAGAAGTCGTTTACCAAGTGCTCAAAATTTAAATGAAAAAAAAAAACAAAACAAAAAACCACCCTCCAAATTGAAATTGTCATGTGAAAAAGCAGGAGACGGCGTTCAGTAAGGATGTGTTAACCCCTCGGCACCGACCCATAGTATGTTTTTAATAAATTACACTAGCTTTAGTCCTTATTTCGAGAAAATTTCTCCAGACGCCAGATCAACATGAAGCATTCAAACGAGGCATGGCCTTTTAGCGTGTTCTCCTCCATGGCCGATATCAGGGGAATTCTTTCCATGGCCGCTAGCAGTAGCATGAAACTTTCTCGAACCTGTGTAATGTGTAAGGATTAGAATGCCTACCCCTTCCACTGATTCTTTCCCTGGACACAGGCAGCTTCTGCATGTTTATTTACAGATCCTTCATCAGTCAAAGGTTCAAGGGGAGCCTTCTGCAGTCAAGATCTCTCCCTCTCTCTGTCTCTGTCTTTGTCTCTCTCTATCGCTTTTGCCTTCACACTTGTTTCTCTTCTCTGGTACTTTTACCCTGAAAATTCTAGCAAGCTTGACCTTCCTGAACTGCATACTCTGTCTTGTCCACTCAGCGAGACTGCTGGGCTCCATCTGGACTTTTTCTCTCGCCACTACCCCGGGGACTCTCTCCAGCAGGAGGGAGCAGGAGACATCCTACGGCTCCCCAGGTTTGCTTCCCTTCTACGAGGGTCACCCTCCTGCACCCTCTGACATCCCAAGTCGGGACACTTTTATTTTAATTTATTTGGATGTTTCATTGTTTAAGGCCAAGAGGGTAAATCCAGTCAGAGCATGCCTAAAAGCCGAAGTTTCCAGAAGGATGTTTTAAAGCTACAGAAAACAAGAGAAAGAGGACAAAGGGGAGATAAAATGCAAATGGCACATGGTAAGTGGTTACTAAACGCATTTGTTGGGTTAAAATGAGCCAGCCACTGACTAAAGTCCACGTACATGTTTTATGGGGAGAAACAGCCCTGCCTAGAGCAGGGCAGGCAGGAAACACGGCCACCCCACAGACAGCGCCACGTTTCTGAGCACGCCCTTGCCGATCAGCAGAGATCGGAGGGAAAAGAGGAGTGAACGAGCTGCAAACATCAAGATGGAGATCCAAGCTGCTCGTTGGCAGGACAAAGGAAAGGGGGAACAGGGAGGATCGTGACTTTGGAATAAAGTCCACCAGGGAGGATAGAATCCCACGCTTCTGGCGGAGGCCAACAACCATGACTCCTGACCAAGAGGCACGGTGCATGGTGGAGAGAAGCCAGTTATGGAGATGACAACGGAGCCTGGGGCTGCCACGGACCACCTCCCCACAGTGGTATGGGTGTCCCCCACCAACAGGTTTTATAATTAAAACCTGTTGGAATCCAATGAAGGAAGAGAGATGTAAATATGAATTTCTAGGTAACTCAGCGTACGTATATTCTTCAATACTCAATAACCACACTCAGTGTTTATATGTGTTCACATAAATATTTACTTACATGTATAGGGTAGTTTTTAAAACCTGGTGGAATCAAATGAAGGAGGAGAGAAGGCAATGCCCTTGAAAGCAGAAGGCTGTATGCTTTAGAACACAATACCAGGAAGCCTCTGGCATCTCTCTGCCTGGTTTCTTGCTAACATCCAGAAAACCTGTGCTCTCTCTGCTAGATTCCTGGTGAACTCTGATGCCTCTTCACTTCTAACCCCACACCCAGCTCTATGTCCACAGGGTGACTAGCCATCCCGGTCTGCCTGCGATGGGGATGTTCAGTGATAAAACCAGGGAAGTCCCAAGCAAACCGGGACAAGTGGTCCCCCTACATGTAGGGATGGAGGAAAGCCGGCAGTCCTCACCACCCCCAGCCCCGGGAACATAAGCCAGAGGAAAACTAGGACCCCAGAAGCACAACCACTTAGACCATGGCAAAGGAGAAAAAAATGAACACAAATTTTAAATCTGAGCACTTATTTCATGACAGTCCCTGGGGCTGGCTGCTTGGGTATAGGACACAAAGACAGACACAACAGGGCCCAGCCCAAAAAGGAGCTCTGAGCTGGGAGCACGGCGGCAAGGAGGAAGATGGAAGACATGTAAACAATTACACTCCCGTGTATAACCGCTCCTGTTTACGGAGAGCATAATCTTTGGACCAGACATTGTCAGTCCTCATGAGAGCCCTCTCCCTAGGAACTCTTCCTGTTCCACCACCCAAGGAAGCTAAGATTCAAGCCAGTTCCATAATTTCCTCACCCTCTCAGTCCTAGCAAGCGATGGAGCTCATCTGAACCTCAGCTCACCACAAAACTCATTCTATTGTGGAAATGCAAAGGAAAGAGACTGTTCTCTCCCCTTGGCAGGAGACGGATGAGAAAGGCTTCACGGAGGAGGTGAATTTTGCATCGTATCTTTAAGGGTAGACAGTTTACCAGGTGGACAAGAAGGGGGAGAGAGGCATTGACCGAACTCAGCAGAGAACTCCCAATACTCCGAGTACAAGTAATATCCTAGCATAGCACGTTCCGCCATGGAGACATGTAGGGGAGAGGTGTAATAGGCAGGAAGTGAAGGGGAAGTCAGATTCTGAATGCTGAGATGCTAAGGAGCTTCCAACCAATCCCGAAGGGACAGAAAGCCATTGAGTGTTTTAGGCAGGAGAGACACACAAATTGGATTTATATTTTAGAAACACACCATGATAGAGACAAAGTGAGGGTAGGTTGATCAGAAGCCTGAAACAATTATCTGAGGAGGAAATGCTGGAGAAATGAACTTGGGCAGGGTCAGTGGGATATATCAGAGCTAACAGATAGGAAGACAGCAGGTCAGGCCATGCGTCAGTGGACGTGGAGAGCTCCTCATTAAGAGAATAATTGGGTGGTGGTACTTACTGTCTGCTATGAGATGAATGGAGGAGTAGCAGGTTTGCAGGGAAAGGTGACACTGGTTTGAGCTTGGCTAACCATGAGACATCCAAAGGGAGATGTCCCCTAGGCATGAGAAATAGGGTAAAATTCTGGAAAGAGGATGTAGTGCTAAAGGAACTCAGGTTGGACAAGATCCCTGGGACCTTGGGGATGTTTGCATGGTACGTTCCAGTGTCCCAGCTTCCATGACATGACCAGAAAGACCCCAAGAACCTGCTCCCTCCACCACAGGTCTCCGACTCTTCCAGAAGACCCAGAAAGAATGGAGTGCCTTAACAGAAACCCCAGTGTCTTATTAAGAAATTCGAAGCAACCCAGAATCCTAGAGGTCTTGTCTGTGGTACATTCATTTCCTTGTATCCCCACACACATTTCCAGTGGTCTCTTTGTCTGAAAAAATAAATCAAGGGAAAATAGCACAGACTCAGCAATGATCGTGTGCCGGGAACCTACCATCCTGGTTGCATCCCATGAGTTAACTCATTCAGTCCTTGCAACAGTCTTGTCCCCATTTTGCAGCTGAGAACATCAAGGCTCAAAGAGGTCACTACGCTTCCCTGGGGCACAAAGCACATCAGTTCCTTGAGTACATTTTGAACTCAGATCTCTCAAGTGCCAAAACCTTGGCCACGACATCACAGCTCCCACAGGCCTGCCACAAAAAACTGATGATGTGTGAGGACCCTTTCACTCTTCCTCGATGAAAGGAGCAAATATTTGAGAGGCTGGAATGACTGTCAACGGCGTTGTCCTAGGGTGAACAGTTCTTCCTTTGAAATCGCCTTCTTCCCCTGGACAGAAGGGCGTTACCTCCCTTTAACTGAATTACCTTTTTAAAAACCTTCCTTCCAAATATGGTCACAATCTGAGGTCCTGGGGGCCACGACTTCAACATATGAAATTGGAGGGGGACGCTGTTGGCCCACAACAGATACCTTCTGCAGAGCCCTTCTGCCCCCTGTGCTCAGCAATGGGTCATCCTTCTGGTTAGGGCCCTCTCTCAACCCTGCATCTCCCTGTCTGTTTCCACCCTCTCCGCCCTCACCACCCCCACTGAGGTGATCAAGGAAACATCTTGGCCTATCAAGCCAGGCCACAAGATGGCGGACTGTAGGCTCTTTGTTCACTGGCTTCATGGACCCACCTGTGTGGGTCCATTCCTAGGGCACACCACCCCAAGTAGAAGTACCTCAAACATCCACACAGAGGGCGAGTCAAGGCCCTCTTTGTGGCTGTGTCATCGGGCAGGCAAAGGCACGCTTTGACAGAGCAGAACAGAGATGTCATCACAGAGGCCGCCCGGGAATCCTGAAGCTGGGCCATTAGCTGATGGCTGACTGAATCGCCCCTCCTGACCGGACGTTCCGGGCCCACAGGTACAGGCCAAAGCTTGCAGGTTGAGCCTCCTGGCCCGATCCACGTGGGGTGACCAAGCAATAGGCTTCAGCTCTCCCCCTCCAGACCCAGGCACCCTGAGGGCTGCAGGAAGGAGCATGTTAGCACACCCTGTGAGCCAGCAGCTTTCCTGGGCCCTCCCTCATGCAGTCCTTACGGCAACCCCATCTTTAAAAAGCAGCTCAGCGAAGCCAAGTCACAAAGCTTGGAGGCTGATTGAGCGAGATTCAAATCCGAGTCTGTCTGCCTCCAATGTCGGTCCTCTGCTTACTCCACCTTCCTTGAAGAACCCTCATCCGTGATCTCCAAGCAGCGTGGAAGAGCGCAATGGGCCCCAGAAGTCTGGAGCATGAATGTCGCTGTCTGCAGGATAAAGACAGATTCCGAAAACTGTAGGCGAGAGAGTTTGGTCACTGGGTTTGAGGAAAATTCACTCCGAGGTTTCTCTGTTTTCCAGCAGCTTCTGTCTCACAAGAAGCCGACCCCTGGCCACCCCCGAGACAAGGGACCTCAGGGACGGCCACCGTATTTGGAAGGGAGGGCAGGAGACACTGCGTGAACTAGCAGAGAAGCAAGGAGTCTTCCACCGGCCCCCCCACCTCTGCCCTCCTCACCCCGACGTTTCTGCCATGGAGCAGCCTGCGCGCCCTGCGAGATCGGAGCATTTCGCTTTTCTGCCTAAATTCTCAGTTAGCCTCACACTGTTGTTCGGGATAAAAGCCAAACTCCTCACCATGCCCTCCAAGATCCCTCCCCATTTCCTAAGACCCAATCCCTGCCTCGTCTCTCTCCGTCTCTGCACCCCTTTCTCTACACACAGGCGTCTGAGGGCGGGACTGTTGCTAGCCAGGGAAGGCTGGGGGGATCCAGTGAAGAGCGGCAAATCCAGAGCGAGTGTGTGAGCCCCTGGTTTAACCATTCTCCAGGAGGTGACACGGGGCTGGGAGTCCTCCTGCGTCTCAGCCCTTCCCTAGATCCTTGGAGCGGTCCCCACCCTGCCCACCCACAGATGGAGAGAGACAGGGAGGAAAGTGGTGAGCCCAGGACAGAAAGGAAACGGGGGGTGGGAGACACAGGGCAGGTGCAGGCCGGGCCCGGGGGTCTCCCGTCAACACCCAACTCTCTGAAGTTCACCAAAAGCAGCCTCAATGTGTCACCTGGATAGACGCCTATCTTTCTCTTCAGGTCTCTGGCCCATTTTCTCTGCATCTTTCTTTGCATCCCTCCCGTGCAAAACTGGTCTTATCTGGGAATCAAGGTGGGAGAGCAGGGAGGAGACAGTGGCATCATTTTCTTGGGGGGCAAAGTGTGAACTAAGTCCCCACTGGCCGGTCCGCACGCCGTCCCCATGGCCACCAAACCAGGGGCTGCAGACCGCGTCCCCAGACTGGCCAAGGCAGCAGAGACACGGGCTCTGCCTCCCCGGGAGGAGTGTCCGTTTTCTCCGAAGGGGCTCAGGAGCTTGGCTGCCGCCCCTGCACGTGCTGGCAGCCGGGGAGGGGGGAGAGGACGGACTGAAATCTCACTTGCTCAGAAAGAGCACATTCAGCAACTGTGGCGGTTCCCAGAGACACAGATCCGCTCCGGCTTGATTTCTCTCGGCCTTTGTCGCCGTGCAAAGAGCAAGAGCTATTACGCCCTGTCCCGCGGCCAAGGACTCACCCCGTCTGGCATGGGTGAAATGCTACCCTGGCCTCCAGGGTCGCCAGATGCATCCTTCTCCCACACTTGAATTGCTGGGACCCTCACCACCTTGCCCCAGGACAAAGGAAACAGACCTTGTCCTGGCCATCGAGTTCCGAGAACTTGGTCCCTTCCAGAAAGTAAGCAAGGTTTGGACCCCATGGGGAAGGCTGAAACAGGGGCCAAGGAGTTCCAGAGAGTGAAGCCATCCTCACCCCTCCCCACCTCCACAGATGGCCTGGGCTTTGAGAAGGGCTGAGGGAGCCTTTAAACCTCTGGCTTCTCTGGGTTCCTTCTTCTCAACTCCGGGAGCCCCAGGGAAGTATGAGCAGCTGCTGAGAAGGAGGGAGTGGGTTGCCTTAAGGTGGGAGGCCCAGTCTCTAAATGAGGGATTCTTGTGCCAGTGTTAGGAAGGCAAGACTCCAGTCAGAGCTGACCCAGAAACCCCTGGACCCTGCCAGGCTTGGTTGGGACCCCGAGGCTTCATGAAAGGGGGTGAGAAAGAGGGAGACAGGCAGGAGATGCCGCTGGACACCATCTATCCACAGCTGGTCTCCTGCCCCCCAGGGCTCCATCTCAGCCCGAGGCTGGGATTCTGCTTCCTACTGTTGGGCTCCCTGAATAGCGCACCTGTTGTGTCCATCTCCCATATGCCCTGGCCACTCCACGCTCCCATATTCTGCCCTCCCGCCTCACCTCAGTGTCCTGCCCCACAGCTCCCGGGGTGGGGGGGTCAAGACAGCCTCCTTTTTATACCCCCAGGGCAAGGATCCACAGGATCCGTCTGTTTTTCCTTCACTCGTTCCTTAGACAAACCCTACCGGCACATTTAATTTGCACACAGGGCTGTGCTCGGCGCTGGAGGTGAAAAGTGACCAGCACCCCCTCTCTGCCCTCCACAAACTCATAAGCTCCTAGAGAAAGGAGATCAGGATTAAAATGATGACAGTGAGATGGTAGCGTTCAACGTTTTTAAGCACCTACTATGAGCCAGTATATATGAAATATATACTACGACATCAAGAAGAATACGTATGACCCAGTCCCTAAAAGAGAAAAAGAAGCATCCACACACAATGTCTCAGTCTGCTGCAAGTTCATGCTGGCTGAGAACCTGCGGTAGGGTCTCCCACCCCCAAGAAGGGCAGGCCAGGAGCACCAGGGAACAAATGTCTCTCCCACCCACACCAGCTTTCAGCTAACAGCCCCGGTTTTCTCCCTTTCCGTGGTGTCAGGGCCCCTTGGAGCTGTGTTCCCCGTGGTCTCCTAAAGGCTCCCGCAGGGCTGTGTCCCAGTTGCCCAAAGCAACAACCTGCTCATCAAGGCCGGCTGTACGGGCTTCCCTTCCCTAGTTCACACACCCCTCCCCGCCAGTGCTTCCTGGGACCACCTCTCAAGGCAAGCCCTCACAGCCAAATCCTGATCTCAGGGGTGGCTTTGGGAGGACTCTGGCCTCAAGCATCATGCAAAGCCTTCCCCACATCCTGGTCTCCACCTGCAACTTCCCACTTGACCTCCTGGAAGCCCTCTGCCCACCTCTGCCCAAGCTGGCTGCGGTGTCCTTCTCCAGCACGCCAGGGGCCCTGCCTCTCACCGTGGCCCCTCATGCTCTGACTCCAGCCTGGGACCTCCATCCCCATCTCCCCCCAAGCCACTCCCAGATGCTAGCTCTAAAGAATTCTTTGATTTCCTCCGAGACAAATTTGAGTTCTGAGACTTCTAGGAAGCCACTCCAGCCACAGCAGCTGGAGTTGTAATGCAGGTGTGTGTCCATATGGGCACATGCCCTGCTTCAACCAAACCCTTTTTTTTTTTTTTAAGATTTTATTTATTTATTTATTTGACAGAGATCACAAGTAGGCAGAGAGGCAGGCAGAGAGAGAGGAGGAAGCAGGCTCCCTGCTGAGGAGGCTCGATCCCAGGACCCCGAGATTCTGACCTGAGCCGGAGGCAGAGGCTTTAACCCACTGAGCCACTCAGGCGCTCCAACCAAACCCTTGAAAACCTCCTTGCATAAACTGAAGAAAAGCACAAAGCATAGGGTGGGGGACCAAAAAGTACTGAGAAACAGATGATTTCTTTACCTCTGAAATCTTTTCATGAGTTAGAGAAAAGGAGAGATGTAGGAGACTGACAGAAGAGGAAGGAGCCCCCAAGGGCTCAGTTAGAAGCCTGGGAGGGGGAGAGGTGGGGGAGGGAGGGAGGAGGGGAGGGGAGGAAGGAGGACAAAAGAGAAGAGAGAAGAGGAGGAGGAGCAGAAAAAACAGGAGGAAGGGGAGAAAGTGGGGTGCACCCAGCCTGAAAGGAGTGGCCACTGGGGAGAAAACAAATTATTCTTACTTTTTTTTCTGTTTTCAGTTTCGTGTCCTGTGAGGCCAACCTTTCTTTGTTTTGGGTTTTTTCCTCAGGCTTCCATAAAAGGATCCCTGTTATTTGTGGATATCAGCAACGCCACGGCCACCGAACGGGTTATCTTTAGGCAACACCACATCTTACAAAATCTTAAAGTGAAAGTTCAAATCTCTATTTCAACCCAAAGACACAGACTACCGCTCCCCACCCCCTTCAGGTCCTTTCCTCAGCCTCTGATGACGTAACTGTCCAGCTGTCAGAAGAGGACAGGGCAGTGACCGTCCTGGGCTCCCGCCCTCCCGGCCCCGTGGTCCCAGCCCTCTCCCTCCTCACCCAAGCCTGACAACCCACCCTAATGCATTGACCGTGGCCTTTGCTGGAGGGGCTAAATATAAAACTTTGCTGTGCTCCTCTTGTCAAAGTTAAAAGCCTTTCATGTCTGTGTTAATGTTTTTTCTGTCTGCTGGCTCCGGTGACAGATGCAGCATCGTGGGCTGAGTAACTGGGAGAGTGAATGGCTGGCAGGGGCCGCGGAGGTAGGGGTAATTTATCTCAGAGAGTTTAAGCAGGACGACGTGGCTGGGAACAGGAGGGGGCGAGGCTGTCACCTGATTACTAATTCCAAGATTTCTCCTCCGAGAGGGAGAAGGAGTGAGCGAGGCTGAAGGGAACAAAAAGCAAATCAATAAACAGGTTAGCGTCTGCGTCATTATTAACTCCCGGCCTGTCAGCACCCCATTGAAGCGATCGCTCGAGGCGGCCTCGGATTTAATGGTCAGTGCGATAGATTTACTGTAAATGTTATCAGAGGCAGGGGCGGGGGCAGGGGACGCGAGGAGGCCTTCATTGACAAATCATTGGATTGCGCTGGATGCACAGAGCCATTTCTGACCATGAATATATAACCCAGAGCTTAGGTCCTGGGTGGCAGTTCCTCTCTCCGATTTCAATCCTGCCACACCCTCCTTTCCTTGAATCCTTCACTTCTGGAATGTTCCAGCAGCCAGGTGTCCCCTAAATCTTTCCAAGGGCCTCTTGATCTGGCCCTTGGAAAACCTGGGAAGGCCAGGCAGCAGGTCTGCACCAGAAGCCTCTGAGATTCAAGAACAGTCAGAAAACCAGGAAGGAGTGCAGGCCCCAGAAAGGGGGCGAAGGTCTGAGGCTACATTCAGGCAGGTGGGAGACCTCTGAAAGGTCAGTCCTAAAGGAGGCATTCCCTGAGCTCAGGGTCTAAGGCTGGGATGCCCTCTTTTGCCCTTCCAATCACTCACCAGTCTCTGCTGCCTCTGATCCTCCTACCTCCTGTACTTACTAACAGCAAATGCTTTATACCCCAAGGCTGGTGGGAGAACTTTTGACTGGTCCATTCATCAGAATGTAGGTTGCTGGCCTACTCTATTGCCAGGAGCCATGGCAGAACAGAATCCAGGAGCAGGAAGAAACAGTGGCCAGAGAGCACAGTAAGGCAGCCTGCTATTTTCAAGAGCAGGGCTGCTGTGTACAGTTGTTTAGGCTGTACACTGCACAAGTCTAGGAGACATCATTCACGTCCTAATCTGAGTATAAGGCAATCTCTGGAATTGTACAGGATGCAAACTTCACAGGCACATGAAGCAGTCCTACAAAGAGGCAATGCCAGTACTGATAGTGGAGGGTAACAGCCACCCACAGATCTGAACATTGAGAACCTTTCCAATAGATTCCAACTAGAATCAGAAGGGACAAACTAGGCTGCCAGGCAGGGGTTGTCTAAACAATTGGAAGGGTTTTAAAAGACCTTAGGAACTTGGGCCATTGAGAAGAAGAGTGTTTTTGCTGACACTTGCAAGAGGAAAAGACTGTGAGAACAGTCACCTCAGGGAATGCAGCCTTCCTGTTAGCCATGCTGACCATATTCTTTCAAACCAAGCATGGAAACTCAAGGTCTAGCAAAGAGGTTTTGCTCTATGGCTGGAGACAAAAAGCTTAGATGCTAAAAGGTTTCCCCTGTCAGGCACTGAGACTATTCCTGAGGTGAGAAGCAGAACATTTGGCATCTCGCTTGGATTCCCAAAAGTAACACAGAGAGATGGAGTCAAGGGGGCAAGCTCAAACCCCTGTTTCCCTCCACATCACCACCCCCCACCCCACGCCACCCAGACCTGCAGCAGATAAGGTCTGTCTCAGCGTGGGTTCCCTTAAATGGGGTCCCTAAGTCCAGGACTTGGAAAGAGGTCATTTGCCAGGGAGGTAAACCGAGAAGCAGGCCAATCAGGTTCCTTCAGTCCTTTATATCAGAGAGAGCTCTCGGGCATGGAGAAAGAGACATGGGGCTTAAGAGACCAAGGAAATTGGTTGCAGCTGCAGGTGGGCTCCAGTGGTCCCGAAGATGTGGGACAAGACCTCAATGGCATCTTCTATAGGATCCAACCTCAGCTGCCACCAGGACTGCCCAACTCCCTACCCCCATTCCTCTCATAGAAAAACCAGTGCCTTAGAACACCGCTGCTCTGTTCAGAAGCCCTGGCTGCCATCTCCCACGGAGAGAGCCAGGAGCATCCAGAATTATCACTGATTATTCCTTGAGGACTTGCCACCAAGCTTATGCCAAGGAGGATCTTTTGTCCAGGACTGTCCCACAGTGGCAGGTTTGGGGATTATTTCCTTGAGGCTAGGACACCTCCCATGCTTCCTGGGGTTACCCTGAAGTTTGGTCTTTATTTTGCTCCAGGACATTCTTGGGGGCTGGCCGAGAAGACAAACACCTAATTGTGTATGCAGAGCTTTACCCCATGGCACCATTCCCGTTTCACAGCTGTCTCAAGAGCTCAGCCACAGAATCCAGGTTTTCCTAAAACATCGGGTGATTTTTGACAGATCACATACCAGGGGCTTTCATCCGGAACCTGGGGGCCTCCTCAAGCTTCCCCTGGGATGAAAGTCACCTGCAGGGCTGGACGGATGGTGGCTACCCCCGGGGATGGCTATCGCCCCAGACCTATCCCTCCAGGCCTGGCAGGTTGGGGGCTTCCCTCTGTTGCTCCTCTCCCAGTGGCCTCACTTTCCCTACTCAGCATCTCAGCCCTTCCCTCCTTGTAACCAATTCCCTACTTAAATTCTCTAAAGGGATTTTGAACCAGAGTGTTGGAAATTGTTAATGTGATTTTTATTCTTCTGTCTAGTCCCTGACTGACGTGCAGGCCCCGTCTACATTTCCTACCCCTCTCCTTGCTTTAGTTGTTCTCTTTAGAATGATCACTGTCCAACAAACGATACACTTTTCTCTCTTTCACGGTCTGTCTCCCTGACTGAAACAAGGGCTGGGAGTTCCTCTCTTTACTCACTGCTACTCTCTAGGGCCCCACACGGTCCCTGGCACAGAGAAGGTGCTCAGGAAATAACGTGCAGAAGTTGCTGGCCACTCCATGTGGGACCCAGACAGGAGCCTGCTGCCTCCGTGCAGACCCCGAGCTGCCCAACCCAGAAGTCCCTCTGTCTCCAGCCGGGATCTGAAGCCCCGGGCTGCCCACCACTTGCCCCTGACAGGGCCTTCTGTGTGTTTGTCCAGTGAGGCTGGGGGGACCGGCACAAAGCAGGGGCTGGCCGGAGACAGCCACAGCCTTCACAGCCTTGCCCTGGGGGAAACACACAGACAGAGAGCAGCAGGACAGGTGAGGTCTGTGAGAGGGGAACTGGGGCCTCTGAGCTGTTTCCACATCTGAGGCGTTCAGCATGCCCCTGGGTACACACACACCTGTGGACTTGCTCACACACACATGAACACACACATCTCTTCACCCACACAGGAACCCATCAGACTCTTCTGTCCCTACTCACTTACATGCCCTTCCCTCATTAGCTGAGTTGAGCTGAGCCTCGCCCAGCCCACTGGGCTTCCCCTGACCGGAAGCCTGGAACCTTCCCGCCCTTATCTCCTCCAAGAGCGTGTGCGCTCCGGCCCTTCCCAACACTCATCTGTCTGCCCAAGGAGGTGGCTGTCAGGAGGTGGAGACCCCAGAAATGAGCCTGTCCTCTCTCCCAGCAGACGAGAAGTTTCCATGGGGAGGGGTGAAGGACAAGGAGGAAACACCTCTGCGTGTCCTGAGACTGAGGGAGAGCCCCTTGGAGGCAAGAATGAGAACCTCATCCTCCTTTAGATTTCAGGGTTCTGTCCCTGAGGATTAATGTAGACCTTCTGGAAGAGGGGGTGATGGTATTTGTGGGGAGGTGTCTATGGGTTGTGTGTGTGGCGTGTGACATGTGTTCACATGTGCTTGTGTGGTGTGTGTGATGTGTGGTGTGTGTGTGTAATGGTGTGAGGGGGTGTAATGGGCATCATATGTGTATTCATATGTGCGCTATGTTCGAGCGTGGTGTGTGTGATTTGTGTGTGTGTGTGTGACACATGTATGGTTTTTATGTCTGCCATGTGCATTTCTGGGATTTGTGTGTATGTTTGTATGGCATATATATCTGTGTGTTCACGTGTTCGACTGTGTGGTATGTATGTCCGGTGTGTGTGTGTGTGTGTGTGTGGCTTGTGTACATGTTCTGTGTTGTGTGTGGTGTGTAATACAGCATGTATCTATGTGTTTGTGTATGGGATCTATGCCTGATGTGTGCGTTGGTGGGCTCCGTGTGTGGCATGTGTGGCAAAAGTGTCTGCGTGGCTTGGTATGTCTGGTATGTGTGACCCGTGTATGTGTGTTTGGTCCATACACAGAACTACACGCTGTGCCCACGCGCTGAGGACAGAAGCAGGGCTCCAGCACCCCACACTGTCCAGGGGAGTGGGCCCGTCCAAGGCCGTCACTGTGGGCAGACACTGGCAGGCAAGTGTTCCCTGGAACACAGACCCCTGTCTGAGGGAAGGGGTGGGCCCTACAGACAGAGGGTGGGGGAAGTTAGGCAGGGGGCTTGGGAGAAAACAGTCTCTGAAGAGCGACAAGCACAAGCAGGCCCATGGGGACCCCAACCCAGAGGCGCTTCTCCAGGCCTTTCCTGGGCTCTGGACCCACTGCACCTTAGCAACCGTCTCAGGCCCCCGCCTCACCAGAGCCCCATGGGAAGCCTGGCCCTGAGGCGGCAAGCAGGCAGTGCATCCCAGGTTTGAACTAGCCCGAAGGCAGGGGAGGGGAGCAGGGGGGAGGAGGAAGCATGCCCACCACCCCTCTGTTGGCACCTAGGCCCGAGCCTCCTTTTAGGGGGGGGCGGCCTGCAGAGCAGGAGGGGCAGGGAAGGAGCTGTGGCAAACGGAGGAGCAGGGTGCAAGGTTCTGTCAGACCCTGGTCCTGGCTGGCATCTGGAGACAGGCAGTGGCCTCCGAGGGACGATGAGCTGGACGGGAGTACCAGCGGGGCAGGACAAGGTGACCTCCCCCAGCTGGCACTGGGCTCCTCATGGGCCCGGCACCCCCGCCAGGTTCCCAGCCCGAGCACGGCGGCGGCAGAGCCTGGCCGTCCATGGGGGATGTGCCAAACAATTACTTTCCTTATTGAATATCTGATTAATTATTCAGGAGCCACATCAATTATTCATATCTCATTTAAGCGAGGGGGGAAAAGCCACTGCCCCTTGACAGAAGTTTCTCAGCGCCTCCCAAGGCCCTGGGGACTGAGTCATCAGTGGGAGAGATGGTCACAGCAGGAATGCGGCACTGCCACGCATGGCAGGCTCTGTAAGCCTCCTTTGGCACACATGGCCACTCAGGCACCCACACACCTGGTCACGCTGTCTCTCACACACACACACACACACACACACACTGAGCCCCCACCAGGTGCTAGCCAGGTACAGCAGTACAAACAGTGTGGAGACGGCTGCGTAAATGCTTCGACATCCTTCCGATGCCATGGAAGGGGAGAGAAGTATGTGCTCTCGGAGGAAGAAGCCAGTTCCTCCGTCCTGCAGGGCAGGGTCCAGCAAGGAAATGACATTTGAGTTCAGATTTGACAGAGGACAGGGCAGGTTGGTGCAGGGGTGTGAACAGCATGCGGGGCTGGGGACAGTGGGCGACGCAGGAGAGAGACAGAGGAGAGGACGGAGACCCGTGAGCAGAGACCGGATGACCCAGAGCCTGGAGTATGACCAGTGGGGAGCCACTGTAAGTGCAGGGTGCCCAGAGGGACGCCCACTGGGGGCGAGGGCCCCATTCCAGCCACTGGTTCACCCACTCCCCCCATTCTGTCCAAGGGTGCCCACTGGCAAGGGGTACGTCCTGGGGTCATCTCAGCTGGGGCCAGGAGCCATGAGGCTTTTGGAAGTGGCTGAAGCTTTGCCACTTACCTCTCCAAGGTTCCCCAGTGGAAGCAGGGAGCGAAGTGGGGAGGGGCTCCAGAGAATCTTGGACTTCCAGTGCGGGGAGTGAGATTTACAGGTACTTTTTGCAGATGGAGAAAGGGAGGCCCAGAGAGGGGAGCCAGCAGCGGGCTCAGGAGAGGCAGTGCAGGCTGAAGGGGACGGGGCCTGTGGCTGCCTGTCCCACTTCAAACCCCGGGAGTTCAGAAGGCTGGGAGCCGGGGACAGGCACAGGCGGCCTCTCCACTCTGTCTTCCGCCTCCTTTTGTCTATCCATCACTCACGTGGTCTGTGCATGTGTGTCTTTCTCCTTCTCCCTCTGTCTGTCTGGCTCCACACTGCCCCCATCTCATTCCCTCCCCCCACATCCCCTGTCTTGCTCTCTCTCTTCCCCTCTTCCTCTCACCCCATTATTCTGTCCCTCCCTCTCTCTCTACCCACCACCCATCTGTGCCTTTCAGTTTCTCGGGTCTTTGTCGCTCTCCCACTCCCAACTCGCTTCTTTTCCCAGGCTTGTCTTTCTCCCCACCCCCTCCTCACCCCTCACCTTCTTCTTTCTCCCCGTCCCCAGGTGCATCCACGCCTGGGACCCAGCCCCTCAGCCTGACCAGACCCTGGTGCCCCACACCCCACTAATCAAATCTGTGACCTGATTCAATTACACCCAGCAAAAACCCAGACGTGTAACCTTGTTAATATCACGTTTATTAGAGGGAGGGGAGGAGAAAATTAAGATAGACTTCGTGTTGCTGCTAATTAGAAAAATTGAGACTTTACATCTGCGTAGCGCTAAGCAACATGTGGTGGTAACAGATGTGGGCTCATTACACAGCTGCACGGGGCGGGGGGCGTGCAGAAAACGTGCCCAAGCCAGCCTCGCTCCTGAGCGGCAGCCCCCTCCATGGAGCGACCCCCACCCCCAGCAGGATGACACCCTCAGAAGCGAGATGGCCAGGACCGGGAAGAGGAGACTGTTTAGTCCAGCAACTAAGATCCCCAGCCCCAGAGTCAGATCAGAATTCAGACCCTCGCTCTATTACGTGAGAGCTGTGTGACCCTGGGCAAGACCTTAACTTCTCTGTGCCTTGGGTTAGTAATTTACACAGATACCCTCAGTGCCAGCTTCACAGACCTATGGGAGGATGAGATGAAATAAGGTGAGTTAAGTGCTGAGCATGGAATCTGCACGTGCTTGGACCTCCCGTGCTGGCTGTGGGCAGGGGAACAACCAAGCGTCATAGCTCCCCAGCATGAGACATGTCTACCCCTTTGCTCCTGCCTCCACACCCTACCCCTGACAAAGCCCAGTAAGAGCCAGGCCTCAACCCACCAGTCCCTGGGGACTTTGTAGGTCCGAAATGACCCCACTGCAGAGCTCTTTAAGCTTGGGTTTGAGACTTGCAAAGGAACGATGGAGGAAGGGGAGGGGGCACTGAAACGCCTACTTAGGGGGCCAGTAGAGGGAAGAGGGTGAGGCCAGAGATTGTGGGTGGACATTTAGCATTTAAATAAATAAATAAATAAAAATAAATAAATACCAAGGACACCCAGTTAGATTTGGATTTCAGATTGATAATAAGTCATTAAGCATAAGTATGTTCCATGCAACCTTTGGGATATCCTTATGCCAAGCAATGACTGATTCATTGTTTATCTGAAATCCAAATTTGAGCATCCTTGATCTTATTTGGTGACCCTAGATGGAGAGTCAGAACAAGCTGGAACTGGAAGAGGGTCCAGGGCTCCCCTGATCCCACTAGACACAGATAACCAGCCACGGAAGGGGTGGGGCTGGGGATGAGGAGAGGCTAGGAAGCTTCCCCTCCCTAGGAGCTGAGTGCAGATCTACCCCACCGTGCATGCTTCTGTCAGAGCTGTGTGGAAAGGGATTCTGGCCCCAGATCCCTTCAGGTGGTTGGGCCCTGGAAGTGGGGGGAGCCCACCTTCTACCAACAAGACAACCCACAGTCGGACCCATATGATAAGTGAGACACGAAATCTCATGAAATGTTGCCCTTTTATCTCCCTCTGCACCCAGTCATGGCACCCTCTTAGACCCTGGATCCCCTGATGGGGCACCCCTATAAGCAGCTAGGAGCACAGGCACCACAGGAGCCCTTTGGGGGCTCGCCACCCCATATTTGCAGGACTGCACAAAATGGCTCATAAAACCAAAGGAAAATCCCTTCAGTGCCTCGTGAAATGTCCACTGCTAAGGAGATTCAGGGCAAAACAAAGGCTGGGCCACCTTCTCCCCAGACAGGGCCCTTGAGGCCTCCCCCCTTCTGGTCCACATGTGGAGTCAGACCAAAGGGAACCAGGGATGCAGGGAGATGAAGCAGGGCTGACAAATACACTGGGCATTCTGGATCAGGCGGCAAGGTGGTGAGGCCCAAGGTGTCTGTGAGGTGGGAGTGGGGACCAGCCTGGGCTAAGGTCTCCCCAGGGGCACCACCCCACAGCCAGCCTGGCTAGTCCCCATAACTCCAAAATGGAGAGCCTGTGACCTTCCCAGAGGTGAGCCCTGCACTGGGGCCAGGAGAGGCTGCAGAGGTTCACTTAGGACCCCGGAGTCAAGCACAGGGTTTCCCACAGGTGAGCACTCCCTGCCTGCTGGGCACTGTTCAAAATACTTAGCAAATAGCCACTCATTTACCTGCCGTGTGCTGGCCGCCCCCACACACTGCCCCCATCCATTCTTCAACCTTCTCTGACATGCACAGCACCCCAGGAAGCTGATCTCTTCCTGCTGTGCCACACTTGCCTCCAGTCCTGGGGTCCTTTCTGACAGTGGGAGGCCCCTGGAAGAGGTGAGTGGTCCTGCTAGGGGTGCAGCCACGGCTATTGATCAGGGCAGACAAGGAGGAGGAGTTACAAGACTCCAGCTCTCGTGGCCTCTGGAGACACCTCTATCTCCCTTGCCCCTCCAGCCTGGACAGGGAGGAGGGCTCCCTGTTTTCTTCTCTTGCTAACCCTAGACCTTACCATCCCCTATGTTTCCTTAATCCTGCCCATGCTGTGTAGATTGTCCCTTCCTTCCAGACATCCCTTTGGGGAAGCCTCTGGAGTGTGCCCTTTCTGTCTCTCCAGGATCTTGACTGATCTAAGAGTCCCATGAAGCAGGTTACAATCATCACCCCCATTTCGAAGATAAGAAAACTGAGGCACAAAGAGGTTAGTAACTTGCCCAAGGGCACACCAAGAGGTGACTAACCCTGGTCACTGCAGGCCCAGTTCCTTCCCCCCATACCTCTTGGAACCCTCCACACACACGCCTTGCTCCTGTCTTCCTCCTTGAATCCCTCCCTCACACCACACTGCTGGGCTTTCAGATGAGGTTCAGATTTTATCTGATCATTAAGTAAATGAGTCTTTGGTCTCAGGAACAGGAAGGCATGGAGGATTCCACTCCCAGAGCCTCATGAAGCAGGGATAATGAAGGCCCAAGTCCCACACCTCAGAATTAGGATTACAAAACCTATAACCAAATCCAACTCCATTCACGAAGACAGTCATGGGGTAAGCCGTGGCCAGGCACATGGTGGGTTCCATTATCCTACCAAACCAGTGCACATGATGGCCTACAAGAAAGAGTTATTCCTTCCAAAATGGCAATAGTGCCAAGGGTGACAAACTTGGGTTTCCCAACTCAGAGAGGACCACAGAATCTCAAGGCTTTCAGAGAACATTGGTCCTACTGCAGATAAAGATAATGAGGACACAAGAAGACCTCAAGTCACTGCCCAGTTAGATGCAGCCAGCATCCAAGTCCAAGTCAGTGTTTTTAGTTCTAAAGTCTAGCACAGCACTTTGCACTGTCCAAGGCAGATGCTTGCTGACTTGACCCAACCTCTTCACTTCTCCAAGAAGGTTCTCAGTTGGTCCTCAGCTGCCTTTCCCTGCCAGAATGAGCTGAGATCTGGGACAGTGGGTCCTAAGGACTTCCTATCCCTGGAAGATGCATCCAGAGAGCTTTCCTTTGGAGTTCTCCCCTCCCCACAAAGACTCTTGTCAAGGACACCTGCCTGTGCACACACACATGCTTTCAGTCACACGCACACACAATCTACAGCTGAACTGTGACCACAGGGCTGGTAGCTGCCAGATCGTCCATATTCCTGTATTGGTCTCAAAAGGATCCCCCTGGAGAGCCCCGCTCTTATTCTGGCAGTGTTCCCAGTGGTCTTCAGAACTGTGCAGAGAGCCTTGCCAAGGGCAAACTTTGATCCTTTGAGGGTAAAAGTGATTTTAGAAAGAGCTCCTGGCCACATGTATTCAGCTGTGCTCAATGGGAGAACATACCAGACCAGGCCATCCAGAAGAGCTCTCAGAGGGAGCTGTATATGGAGGTGAAGGTTTTGTGAAGCGGTGCTGGAGGTGACTGATGGGGAGCCAGGGCCTTCCCCATGGGTACGCGATCCCATGCTGGAGGCAGGAGAACCAGGAATGGAAGGAGGATTGGGTTGGGCCATCAGGACCTGGAAGGCGAGAGGCAGAGTGAGCCAGAGGCCAGCTACAAAACCACACACCCAAGGAGAAGGCAGATCCATGACTCTCATTTTCCACCCTTTGACCTCCTGACAGTGGCTCCCATTGGCAAAACCCAATGGGAACCCTCCAAGCAAGTCCAGGGGTCAGCCTTTTGGGGCCCAGAGAAGGCCAGCAAAATGCACTAGGAAGAGAAGGAGGGTGAATGGAGAATCACAGGCACACTTGTCCTCTTTGACCAAAAGAGGGTCACTAACCCTAAACTCGACTTAATTAGCCCTTGCTCTCCCGAGACTCTAAATCCCAGCCACTCATTCCCATAACCGTGGCTGTGCCACAGTCACACCAGACAACACAGAGGGGCCACAGTAAGGGGACATTAGCCAAAGAGCCCTCGTCCTGTCCCACTCTTCTCCACCTTCAGGACGAGTAAGGCATACCTCACCCATGAGCAAAGGATGTCTCCAAGCCACTCCCACTGAAGGCTTTATAACAGGGTCACCTGGACATCTTAAATCATGCTAATGAACCACAAGCACCCCGCGTGGGGTGCTGGCAGGAGACCACACCATTGCAATGGCCAGAGGGGAGACCTTTTTATTTCTTTTCTCCAGAAATGACTCGATAAATGCTTTTAGCATCTTTTTTGAAATTAAAAAAAAAAAAGGAATGAAATGTAAGAAGCATATTAGCATTGCTCCCATTTTCAATTAGCCCAAATGATTGTGTTAAAAGCTATTAATAAAGCACTGTGAGTGGAGGCCACCGGTGGAGGGCTTCAGCAGGGAGCCCTTGGCAGCCCATAGTGGAGTCTTGTGCAGCTGCTGAAGACCCCTCCTCGCCTTGCCCCAGAAGCCACAAGGACCTGCCACGTTCCTGCCATGCAGGGAAGGGTGGGGTGGTGGGCTGGAAGCAGGTAAGATCTGAGAGGAAAGGCAAGGTTCTTTACACCCATCACGCCCGCTCACACCTGGGAAGAAAGGAGAGCCTGACTTGGAGTTAAACAACAAAACGTCTGGTTCTATCGGTTCCTATCAGGAAAAATGGCCACATGCGCCAAGCTCAGGTCATCCTACGTGGTCAGGCCAGGGACATCCCAGGTTAGACACGGTTGTTTCCAACTCCACCGCCTGCTCAAACTCTCCTGTGCCGGCTGCAGCCCATTAGTGGCGGCTGCCTTGGTGTTCTGTGCTGAAATGTGCTGAAAAGGATCCTTTTGTCCCTCACTGGGAAAAGTGGCTTAGGTGATTAGTGATATCTGCTCAGAAATTGGCACAGAGGCTGGTGATAGGTTTGCTGGGCAGCCACCAATCCTGCTGGGAGAGTGGCTACCCCTTGGGTCCACCCGCCGGCTAGAGGCACCTTCCCTTCCAACCCTGCTCAAGGGAGTCAGACCCCTCATCCCTGGCTCCTCTCACCCTGGGCCTTACTTCTGGGCAGACAGTGCCCATGGCAGATAGGGGCCTGGACTTGGCATTTCTGCCCAGTGCCCAGCTGAGCACAAGTACTGGGCTTTGTTGTTCCCAGCCATGCTGGAACTAGGAGGAAGGAGGGGGGAGATGGAATCGTGTTTTTTTTTTTTCCCCTGCCTGGGAGACTCTCAGTCCAGAATCAGAGCTCACCCTTCTGGTCCCCACTGGTGTCACAGTCCTAGTCCCATCTCCCCTGGATTCGTGCAAGTCTTCCCTAGATTTGCCTGCCTCCAGCCTAACCCCACTGAGGGCTATCCTCTCACTATTCCAGAATATTCCACCAAGCACAGTTCTGACCATGTTTCCCTCCTGCTGAGGATGCCTCCATGGCTCCCACTGCCTCCACATAGAGCTCACCTCCCAGCCTCACCCCTGCTCACCAGGTTGTCCAGCCATTCCGAACTCCCTGACATTCTTTGACATTATCATGTGTGGTGGCACCTTCCGTCTGTGTGCTTGGAACTTTCCTTTTGCCTCCACCCTGATAGGTAGCTCCTGCTTCTGCACAGAAGTCCAACCCAAAGGTTACCTGCTCCCCAGTGCCCCTTGGAATCTTCTAGGTTGTATAAAACTCTCGCACCTGTATTGTCACGGTCTGTTTACAGTCTCTCTGCCCTATGTGACTGTGGCTGATGACACAAACCGCCATTCAATGCAGAAAGGCCCATAAATGCCCAGCAGGAGCCCAGAGGCAGGCCCCGCACTGAGCTTCACCTCTATCATCTCCTAGTCTGTCTTCACCCCAGACTTGACAGCCAGCCAAGCAGGGCCCCAAATGAGAAAGGGATGCCAAAGGAACCCAGAGAGTCTAAGGGGAGGTTTCAGGGAGCTTCCAAACCAGGACCACATGGCCATGTCACATGCTGTCTTTAGGCTACCCCTTACAGAGGAGAAAGTCGCCCCTGCATTCCGAACTCTAAACCCACATCCCTCTCTCCACCCTTCACTCCACAATCAGACTAGATTCCAGAACCAAAGGAAGGGCTGGCTGAGGACCAAGGCCTGGGGACTAAGACGGACGTGGATGGCCAAGCAATGTGGCCCCACAGGGACCCAGCTCTAGACGGACTAAAACACCATCCCTGGTCACTAATCGACTCCCACCCTCCCTCCCTGTGATTGATGGTGGGCAGACGCATCGAGCTCCTACATCTCCTCCTGCGGAGGATTTTTTTTTTTTTTTGTTAGGTTTTGCTAAAGCAACCTGCAAATTAATTTAATATCCTCCTTTGGTTGGGAGCTATGAGACGGGGCCCGAGGCTGATGATGCATGAACCATCGGTGGCAAGTATTTAATCTCTGGACAATGGATAGAGATGTTAGTGCATGCCACACTAAATTCTATTTACGCTGCCTATTAAGGGCAGTCAAGCTGAAGGGAATCGGTGCACATTACAGGCCCTAATGGGAGAGGAAGCTCCACAACAGTACATTAAAGGCGGAAAATGAATTAGGAGGGGACCGCGGAGGAGAAAACAGGCAGGCCAAGGGGCCGTCTGGAGATAACTCTTCTTGACAGCCCAGCACACACGCCCAGCCCTGCGGGTCAGATATCCCAGGGAGAGAAGCCCTAATGTCCCCCCAAAGACTTTATCTGTGGGTTCCACTCCACCCAGGGCCCAGGGACATGGGAGCTATGGTCCTGCAGGTGAAGAAAGAAATGTTGGCATTATCTCAGCCCACCAACATGGCCACTGTGCCCATTCCAGGTCGGCGCATCAGAAGGCCTAAGGCATTCCCCATCCCTGTGGGCAAACTGCCACTTGCAATCCTTCCATAGGCGGGATGAAGGAAGGGCAGGTCTGCGGGCTCCTGCTGCTGCTGCGGCTGCTGCTGTGACATTATTGGGCAGACTCTGAAGACCTCAGGTGATGTATGAGAGAACGGAGTTACAGATTCTTTGGATGAGTCGTGTGATCTTTTCAAGCCTCAATTCTCCATCGGGAGGCAGAGTCACAATAACATTCACCTTCTCAAGTAACGTGAGGGTTTGAGTCTTTCTGGACTCATGCGGTAACTCAGTCCTCCCCTTGTTTGTCTGTCTGTCTGTCTCCTCTCCGTTGTCTTGTTTTCCCAGGACCCAGCATAGAGCTCTGCACGGAGAGGGGCATTAGGCAATGCTCGCACACTAAAGAAGGAATTTGCCCACGGTCACCCAGCAGGTGAGCGCCTCAGCCGGGATTAGCACCAGATCTGTTTGACCCCCATCACACCTGTCTTCACAACATGCCTCCTGGAAGTGGGTAACTCCTGGGGTACTTGGGAAAATCTGAGCAAGTATTCTCCCCCCAAAGCCAGGCTGCAGAGTCTGAGGTCTGCAGGGGGTCCCAACCTCCTGCTTCCTGCAAGGTGAGTGTGGAGAACAATTTTGAGGCTTAAATGCGAAGCCTCTCATAGAGGTGATGCCTGTAAGGGGCTAGTATTTCTGGGCTCACAAGTTAGGGAGGGAGGAAGAGCAAGATGGCCCAGGCTTCCTCAAACAGGATGAAATGTTAGGACAGCACCATCATGGGGAGATGTTCACGGTTAGCCAAGCTCTGCACCCAGAGCACTTACAAAATGCCTGGAAGGACATGGGGTCCTGGGGAGAGGAATAATGACAGCCTCTGGGAGCTGCCCAAACTACCAGAAATGGCTAGATAGGCATGGCCTTCAAGACAAGCCCCCAACTCCCTAATACCTCCACATCTCTCCCCTACCCCTTGCCCTCTGTGTTCCAATAATGCCAAATGACCTGGAGTTCCCAGCTTCCAGAATGCACTCTGACACCTCACGCCATGCCTCTTCACTTGTTCCCTTTGTTTGAAATACCCTTCCCGGGTGCCTGGGTGGCTCAGTGGGTTAAGCCTCTGCCTTCGGCTCGGGTCGTGGTCTCAGGGTCCTGGGATCGAGTCCCGTATCGGGCTCTCTGCTCAGCAGGGAGTCTGCTTCCCCCTATCTCTCTCTGCCGGACTCTCTGCCTACTTGTGATCATCCCTCTCTGTGTGTCAAATAAACAAATAAAATCTTAAAAAAAAGAAAAGAAAAGAAATACCCTTCCCTAAACCTCCCAAACTATTCCCACTTGTCCTTTAAGACTCAACCATCTCTTCCAAGTCTTCCATGAACCTCAGAAGCCAAGTTAGGTTAGGTGCCCACCAATTACTCTGCAGCAGGTCACTATGCTACCTGCTCATAGAACTTACTGTACTAGGTGATTATAATCAAGACACATACTTCTGCTTTGTTCTATATTCCCAGTTCTCACACAGGACAGGCACTGGGTAGGACACTGCAGGTAGTCACTGAGCTGAACTGAAGTGACACTGGTTCCAGATGGCCATTCTGCACAAAAGTACTAGAGCCCTTGCCAGGAAGATAACATTCAGACAACACCATCAAGTGTAAAAGCATTGGGTTATATAGGCTTACATGGCACTGTCAACAGTTAACTATATTTGTCAAAAACTTAAAAACAAAAAATTACTTTACTAACCATTGGGAGTAAGCAGCCAAGGCAGTACTCAGGGGAACATGTGTAGTCTTGACTGCACCTATGAGAGAACAAGAATGGGAATAAATTACCTTGAAGGATTTCTGGGTAAAATTATGACAGATTAAAAACACACATCCAGCTTCTACAACTTTATTGCTATTGCCTTTCCTATTCTCTCTGTCCTTGTGGGTTCTGCCTTTCAAGAAAATCCCTCTGTATTGTTTCCCTGAGGGGTGGGGCCAGAATGAGCACAGCTGCTGGGACACAGCAGCCCTGGGAAAGTGTTTTTCTCCAGCTTCAGGATAGCTGGTCAACTGCCCCAGCTGCTAGGCTCTGAATCAGTCACCACACTCACTCCCAGCTGTTGGCAGAGTACAGAAGAGATACTAAGTCAGGGGTATTCCTGGAAGACAGGAGACTCCTCTGACAGTTTATTTAGCCTCAAGAACTGCCCCCAATGGCTTTGCTGAAACTTTCTTGGCACTGCACACCATTCGACTGCTCTTTTGCTACCCAACCTTCCTTCCTTTCTCCCCTTTCTCCCCCCAAGTGATTAAATATGCATCATGACTTGACAAGTCTCCCAGCCTCCTCAAGTTTCCTCGCCATTTCCCTCATGGGTGTCTTCCCTGATAACTCTCTTGCATCTTTAATCTCATCTTGGTGTCCACTTCTTGCAGGGCCCAAACTGAACATACCCAAGAAAACTGGATCCTAAGCCAACAGTGGGCAAAACTCAGAACCAACCTGATTCTCCTTGGAATTTCTGAAAGATTTAGGGACTGAAGGCATCAAGTACCACTATATGTGGGGAGTGAAACCTTTTTTTCACTAAAAGAAGGAGAATCTGGGGGCACCTGGGTGGCTCAGTGGGTTAAACCGCTGCCTTCGGCTCAGGTCGTGATCTCAGGGTCCTGGGATCGAGTCCCGCTTTGGGCTCCCTGCTCAGCGGGGAGCCTGCTTCCTCTTCTCTCTCTGCCTGCCTCTCTGCCTACTTGTGATCTCTGTCTGTCAAATAAATAAATAAAATATTTTTAAAAAATAAAAAAATTTTTAAAAAGAAGGAGAATCTGTAAAAAGCTTAGAGAACACCTAGCCAGGAATGCAAAATGGTGGGGCCACAATGGGCAATGATATGGAGGTGCCTCAAAGAATTAAACACAGAGCTACGATATGATCCAGAGATCCTGCTTCTTGGTATTCATCCAAAAGAGTTGAAAGCAGGATCTCAAAGAGATAGTAGCATCCCATGTTCACTGCAATAGTGCTCATAGCAGCCAAGATACAGAAACAACCTAAATGTCTGTCAACAGATGAATGCATAAAGAAGATGTAGGATAGATATATAATGAAATATTATTCAGCCTTAAAAAGAGAAGGAAAGGGGCACCTGGGTGGCTCAGTGGGTTAAAGCCTCTGCTTTCAGCTCAGGTCATGATCCCAGAGTCCTGGGATCGAGCCCCACACTGGGTTCTCTGCTCAGCAGGGAGCCTGCTTCCCCCTCTCTCTCTCTCTGCCTGCCTCTGCCTATTTGTGATCTCTGTCTGTCAAATAAATAAATAAAATCTTTTTTAAAAGAGAGAGAGAGAAGGAAATCTTGCAATATGTGACAACAAGGATTAACCTTAAGAAAGTTATACTAAGTAAAATAAGCCAGTCGCTGAAGGACAAATTCTGTGCGATTCCATGTATATGAAGTATCTAAAATAGTGAAATTCAATGAAGCAAAGAATAGAACTAGAGTTACCAGGGACTGGAGGTGGAAGGGGAATGAGGAGTTGCTAATCAATGAGTATAAAATTTTGTTTATGTAAGATGAGTAAGCTTTAGAGATCCAGTGTAAAACACTGTGCCTATAGTCAGGTTGGGTCCAGTCCACAGTATCTCTCTCCTATTCCTTGCACTCTTCACTCCAATAACACTAAGCTACCCAGAGCTGAAAGCCAGAAGTTTGAGGAGCAGGGGAGGTATGTGATGGGACTGACCTGACCATAGGCAAATGTTGAGATAACATACTGTATTGTGCACTTTAAAATCTGTTAAGAGAGTAGATCTCATGTCGAGTTTTCTTACCACAATAAAATTTTTAAAATTTAAAAGTGTCTGGAACACAGTAGTCATTGTATAAATGTTTGTTGAATAAATATAAGTAAAATTGATTGAAAGTATTTTTAAGAAACAGAGTCTTAGATCTTCTTTGTACTCTTTCACAGAGAAGCCATTGTTTATGTCCTATCTCAGCAGATGAGTGGATAGTTTTTTTCCAGAGATTATAAAACAAAAGAACTCTAGAATAAAGATGTCAGGCACCATTAAGAGCAGGGCTCCTGACCGAAATTAGGAGAATCAAGGGAACTTGCACACTTGGGATGTTGAGGTTTCCCCATGCTGTTCTCCCACTTGGCTCTCAGAACATTGACCACCAAAACTTTGCTTCCAGGTAGGAAGGACACTGAAAGGATCTTCTCTAGGAATCTAGCCATCCCAAAAAGAGATTGCTTAAAATGATGACTTCTGAGATTGCTCTACCAAATAAGCTACAGGCCATCCAGTGGGAAAGCTTGGAGTCACCAAGGCCCACTCACACACCCAAAAGTGTCCAATCAGCTGGTTAGTGTCCCCTTCTTCAATGAGAATAGACCACCAATAGTCAACAGACATCTTAGAAAGTCCCCTGACATGGAAGACAGAGATCAAAGCAAATAAATACAGGTCAAGAAGCAAGTAGAAGAAAGCAGAAATTATGCTATCCAAAAAAATATATATATATATGTATATATGTATGTATGTATGTATACATATTATGTATGTATATGTATATGTATGTATACATATATATGTGTGTATATGCATATATATTGTGTATACACATATATATGTATACACAAAATATATACACACATATATATGCATACACACATATATTTTAATGTATGTATATATTTTTTAAATTTCAATGTATATATTTTATGTATTTGTATTTATATTTATATTTAATGTAATATATACATTTTAATGTATATATTTTAATGTATTTTAATGTAATATATTTTTAATATATACATACATATATATTATTTATATAAAGTGTCCAGAATAGACAAATATAGAGACAAAAATAGATTAGCGATTGCCTAGGTCTGGGTATGGATGAGAGGTTTGTGGAGTGGTAAGTAAAGGAAACAGAGTTCCTTTCAGGGGTGATGAAAATTGATTGATTGTGCTGATGATTGCACAACTCTGTGATTATATTAAAAACCATTGAATTGTATATTTTAAATGGGCCAATTGTTTGGTATGTGAATTAAATCTCAATAAGGCTGTTATAAAAATATATGTACATATTATATATCATATTGTAATATGTATTATATACATAGTATCTTAAGATAAATTAGAAAAGAGATTACCTCAAACAAATGTAGAAAAATATAAAAAGGAATATTCCAAACAGTTAAAAAGGGGGCCTTAGAAATTTAAAATGAAAAAAAAAAGAAAATTTAAAATGCAGTATATTTTAAATAAAAACATTCAGAAGACTAAGAATATAAAAGGAGGGTGTTTCCCAGAAAATAGAGCAAAAACACAAATTGGAAAATAGGACAGAAAAGAAGAGAAAATTAAAGAATATAAATTATGAGAATTCCAGAAAGAGCAGAGAAAATAAAGGAAGAAAGTTATCAAAATTATTTACGAGAATTTCTGAGAACTGAAGAATATTAATTTCCACTGAAAGTGTTCAGAGAAAGGATGAAAATAGTCTCATACCAGGCACATTATAGTGAAATGTTAGAAAATGTCAAGGCTTTGGATACAAAGAGAAGATCCTTTAAGTTTCCTGAGAGAAAAAACCAAAACAGATTAAATAAAGGATCAGAAACTAGAAATGTTTCCAATGTCTCAACAACCAGAAGATGATGGAATAGTGTGTCTTAGTTATCTATTGTGCATAAAATTTGGCAGCTTCAAACAACAATAAACATTTATATCACATGGTTTCTGTAAATCAAGAATTCAGGAGTGGATTAGCTGGGTGGTTCCGGTTCAGGGTCTCTCATGAGGTTATAGTCAAAATGCTGGCCAGTATTGCAAGCCATCTGAAGGTTTGACTAGGGCTGGAGGACCCACTTCTAAGATGCCTCAGTCACATGGCTCACAAGTTGCATTGGCTGTTGGTGGGTGGTGTCAGTTTCTCGTCATGTGAACATTTCCAAAAGGCTGCTCCTCATTACACAGCAGCGCACTTCCCCCAGAAAGAGTAACCCTAAGAGAGCAAGGCAGAAGCCACATATCATTATGGCCATAATTATTGGCTACACAGATCATTTCTATTAAATGTGCTAGGGGACTATACATGAATACCAAGAGATGAGAATTATCGTGGGCTATTTTGGAACCTGATTGCCAAAGACTGGCTTCAAAATTATGAAGGAAAATATTCTAAACACACAAATAAACAAAAATGTACTCTCAGCCAAATATTCAAGTGTGAGAATAAAATAAGGATATTTTCAGACATGAGAAGTCTTTAGTTGTTTACTCCTTATATATCTCTTTAAGACACGACAAAAGAAAGTGCTCCACCAAATGGGTATGTAAGCCAAGAAAGAGGAAGATAAGATTCAGAAAACAGGAAATCCAGCCCAGGAGTATGACACAATAGTTCATTTCCCCCTCTGTCAACCAGGCTTTGGGGCAAGACAGACTGGGATTCATAGCATGGCTTGGCCACTAATTGCCTGTGTATTTGTGTGTTCTTGGGTTCAGGGAACCCTGTATATATACATATACAGAAAGGGAGAAGGAGACAGAAAGATATTGAGAATATAAGTTTCTATGTGAAAAAGATCAAATGAGATAACATATATGAAATTATCTAGCATACAAGATGTTCTCCATAAATACCAGTTTTCTTTCTTTTTTCTTATCCAGTTGGGATAAATGAAAAAAGAGAAGAGGAGGAAGGAGGGAAGGGGAAGAGGAAAATAGTGATGATGATTTTGGAGCGTAGGATATTGGCAATAATGATGATAAGCTAAAATTTTTAGCATATCGCCTCATGTAATCCTACAGAAACCCTATAAGACAGGTGCTATTATTAGACCCGTTTTACAAATGAGGAAACAGAGGCATAAGGAGTTTCACTGAGCCTTCCAAGGACATAAAGGTCATCATAGAACCAGGATTGAACCCAAAACAAACTTCAGACCCAGGAATATAACCACCTTTTAATGGTACACCTGACCATGTGATTGCCAGAATCTTGGAAACCCATCTTTGTAACCTCCATGGAACCAACCACACCCCACCGATGCACCCCACTGACCTCTGTCCCTGCTAGCAATTCCATTTTGAATTCATGCAATTCAACACACATGGGTTGGCCAGCACTATGCTGGGTGCTGGGAGTACTGCCCCAGAGAGTCATGGCCCCGTGCTCCCAAAGAGGAGTCTGACAATCAATATGTCACCACACACAGTGTAAGTGTGCAAATGCAGTCATGTCTGCATGCTCTCAGTCACCTGCAGGGGCCTACCATGATTGCAGGGACCAGAGAAGCTGCTCCAAAATGATGAAGGGGCTTCTGAGGTTGGGATGAGCTGTGGGCCAAGCAAAGGTGGAGAGAGGTGATGGGGAGCATAGAAAGTGTTCCAGGTAGAAGGGCATCTTGTTCAAAGGTCTAATTTTTTTGTAATTAAAAAAATCTGATTGGGTCCAAACACTGAAATAAATAAGAAAGAATTTAGTCCCCAGATGTGCAATAGAGTCAGAAGAAGAGGTGTCGCCCTCGGCCCGCAAGAACGACAACCAGCCTGGCATGGTGTTAATGCTTCGTCTCTTTATTTCGACAACTTTCTTAGCTTATATGTGTCAGGGTGACCAATAAGGGGCCAAACAATGGGGAGAGCCAATGAGAGTCCTGTTACTATGCTGATTAAATTTGAAACAGCCAATGACTATGTCCTCCTTCAGGTGGGCTTCACCAGAAAGTTCGGTGTTCACTTGTAGCGTATTTTGCTGGCAGTGAGCCAAGCACCATCGTGTAATGGTGGGGACTTTCCCGGCCGGAGGCGGTCCCCGACAAAGAGGAACCATGGGGCTAAACAGGTCTCACAGACCTTGGAAAGTACTTTTACCTTTATCTAAAGAAGTGGAAAGCCACAGGAGAATTTTAAGCAGGGAAATGACATGGTCAGGTGTACATTTTGGAATCATGAAGGCTACCATTAGGAGGAAGGACTGCAGGGCCAAAAGTGGCAGCAAGGAGACCCACAAGATGGTTGTCAGGGCCTGCCAGGATGGAGCAGGGCTGCTGGAGGGCCTGGAGAGATGTAGGTGAAGGCAACATGTAGAATGCTCTGGAGACACACTGTAGCCTCAGAAATGGAAGGGATGACAGAAATGAGGTCTTGGAGGAAGCCAAGTAAAGGAAGATGAAAGGCAAGGATAGGCCTTTGTGGGGTGCTTGCCCTAAAATCCCCTTTGAGTAACTTCTGGCTGTTATCTTTTTGCCAAACTGAGGCATTCCCATGAAATAATGAGCGGCAGTGGGGGGGGGGGAGTACACCCCCATGGTGAGGTTCATGCCCTTGAACACCCTCCCTGCCCTCCCAGCCTCCCCACCCCCAGGGCCTATTCCTTCAAGGACAGCCTCTGTTGCAGCTGCCGGCAGCTCCCACCCACCAGCTGCAGCCCCACTGTTGGAAATTAAGCTGTAGTGTTTATGGGACTCAATTAACAAAATCACTCATCATCTCAGGAACTCACTGACTATCTGGACATGACAACATTTGAAATAAATTAGCCCAGGACCCAGTGAGGTCATTCTCATTCCAGTCTGGGGTCCTCACTTGCCCCACACCCCCTGGTTCACTTCTGGGGCCTCTCCTCCACCCCCAGCCCCCAGGAGCCCTTGCAATTAATAGCTAATTAACAAACAAAACAAACCTATCAGGTGGAACAGCAGAAAGACATTCTCAGCCCACAAAAGCAAGTAATTATTCGGTATGGGCACATCCAGAAAAAAAAAAAATCACTTATGAGATAAATCAGTGGCTCTCCCCCATCTTGAGGGTCTATTAGGGTGGAGGAAGCCTCCTCAAGATCAGAAAACTGATTTAAAGGAAAAATTAAGCCTTGCCCATTTTCTCCACAGCTAATCACAAACCAAGGTGTCCCAAAGTCTTTTGTTTTTCCAGGTTCCTTCTAGTCACACTGGGGATGAAGTTAAAGTGTTCACTTCAGAAATATTTATTGTGCACCTACCATGAAACAGGCAATACAGAGTAGAGCAAGACAGGCATGACTCCTGCTCTCACGCATCTTTATATTCTAGAGATTTGGAGACAGACAATAAACAGGAAAACAAAAGATCTTTCAGTTAGTGTTAAAAGCTATGAAGGCAATTAATCAGAGATGTGATGAGGAGCATCAGGCTAAGGACTACTTTATAAGAAGCATGATCAGAGAAGTTTCTCTGAAGAGATTATACTTGAACAGAGCCAGTCATGCTAAGAGCAGAGGAAGAAAGTGTGTGGCAGGGGCTAGAATGGCTCGTGCAAAGGCCCTGGGGTGGGAAAGACATTGGCAATTCCAGGAAGAGGGGTGTGACTGGTACATAGAGAGTGAAGAAGAAAGTGGAAAGTAGGTAAGTTTGGAGAATAAGCAGACAGGATCTTTACGAGCTACCAGAAAGGGGATGTTTTTATTCTCAATGAACTGGGAAACTATCAGAAGGGTTTAATCAAGGAGCAACCAGATTGAATTATAAATGGAGGGTGCACAAACTCAGGGTCCCTCACATCCCATGTTAATTCCTGTCCTTACCCCAAAAGTCCTAGCGTGCCCCAGGCACTGACATTTGTGAATTGTGACAGTACATTCATTTCCAAAGGGCATAACTGTCATCTTCTACCCCAAAGTTACTTATTCCACAGGTGGAGAAGCTGAGATATGGCCTCTTGGTGAGTGACTTCCTGAGAGAAGCCAGGGTTTTCCATGCAGTCTCATGGAAACCTCATAGCAGCCCAGTGACACAGGTAGTATTATCCCAATTTAGCACAAGAGGAAATGGAGACACAGAGAAGGTAAGTTGCCTAAGAAGTTAGAGCATACCGGGAGCGAGGCTTCAGACAAGCAGTGTGAGTCCACAGTCCAGTTCTGACACCACACCTTATCACCTTTATGGTGTCAATCATTGTCCTGAGATTTCACAGCATGCGCATGCCAGGGACTGAAGTCTCTTCACAGCTGCCTGCATACACATGTCCAAGAAGAGGTTCCATGTGTCAGGAATTCACCCCTGAAAGCCATAGTGTGGCAGAGGGGGGTTAAATAAGGAACAGATACAAAATACCCAGCACAGTGCATAGCATGATGCCTAGCATTTAGCAGAAACTCAATAGATTTTTTTTTTCCCAAGAAGAAAAACATGTCTACTTATTCTGAAGTGAAGCCCCATTTTCTCTGTTAGTGAGAACCAGCACAACATATCCACTCCAAAAAGTGGGTCTTACTTTTAGTAAATTTTTTAAGGAATAGTTGGACTTGTTTGTAAACAGATATGCTTCATTTCATCTAAATATAGGTCAGATGGAAACCAATATTTTTTAAAGCTTTCAAACAGGGCTCTGGCAATATCTTAAAACTCCAATGGGCCAAGCACAGTGGTGTGGCCAAGTGGCTGCACTATGGGGGGAGCTCTTTGGCGCCCAGAGCAGGGACCTGAACAGAGGGACTTCCAATCCCATGTGAGAGGCACTCCTGGTCCATACATAAACTTTGAGAGGCAGAGAACAGCCTACTCTGCTGGAGGTGTGTACCCAAGAGCCTGGTGGCCTGGTGAGATTCATGCCACCAAGGGGTCCTCTGGCCAAGGGCAGAGAGAAGGAGGGAAGCCAGACCTCCAGGGTTCATGCCTGCGAGCCAGACAAAGGCCAGACATGAGATTGCCTTGCATGTCTGGCTCACTGACTTGCAGAAAAGCAGAGAATCTTCCCTGCCAACCTGGCAAGATGAAGAGGTGTGTTACCTCCCATTCAAAGTCTCTCGCTCATATGATGAGATCCCAATTAAACTGGCACATCCCCCACTCTTCCTCCTCCTTCCCTTCACCACCATCTCTGTACACCACTTTCTTCCAGACCTTGCCATTCTGCCCTGCTTCAGTGTCTCCTAGAAAGGTCCTTCACCGACTGAACCAGCAATACCTGGGTCAGTGGTGGGAGGCACAAGAGGCAACCAGCCCAAGTCCCCTACCTCGAGGACACTCAGGGACCGTCCCCATATGCAAAGCAGCAGGCGCCTGAATTCATAATTGGATGTTCCAAAATGTAATTATGAAAGATGAAATGCTCCTCTCAATGAGAAGGCTGTAAATAGAATAATTAATTTTGTGTTTGCTTGAACAATTCTGTATTATGGACCTTACAGTGGAACTGAAATTAATTAAGTGCACCAGGATTTATGGAGGAGGTGAAGAGAGAGGGAAAAAAGAATTAATCCAAAGTAAAGATAGATGAGTTTGGGAGTATAATGATGTGTTAGCCTGGGGTATTCTTTAACAAATTTACCAGGCATGTTCTGGGTACAAAAGACGTGCGTTGACAGAATTATCTCAACTAATACAGCTGCTGGTCAAAAAGTCAGTGAACAGGAGGTGGACAGATCCAGCCAGGAGGACCCAGGTTGGGGAATCAGAGACAGGGGCTGGTTTAGGCTTGGTCTGGAGGGGGCACTATCAGAGGGGGAGAGGGAGCAGGTGAAGCAGAAGCCCCTATCTCACGGAAAAGCAGGGAACACTAGAAAAGTCCTTGGGGTCACAGAGAGGAAAATCAGGAGGGCCAGAAGTCAGGGAGGAGCCAACCACAGGAGGATGTCCTCAGCATCCCTGTGGCTCCCAGGAATGTCCATGTGTTCCTTCCAGCTCATGAGGGTTAACTTGGCCTCTGTAAGTTCTCTGGTATGTTGCCCAAGATGATCTGCTGCATATGGGTCTCTTCCACCTGAGCACAGAGAGTCCCCTGACAGCTGTGACTCAGTGTCCCCTCTTCATCATGAACAAATGCAGAGGGAAACTTCCCAGAGAGCTTAGTGATGAGGCTAAATCCCACTTTGACAGAGACCAGGCCATTTAGAAAAGGAAAGCTGTGGTTTGACTGTGGCTTAATACATTGACTGGTCTTCTAAATGCCACCTGTGTGTCAGGCCAATAGTTGTAAGACAGTTCTTCCATTATTCTTTGGACCTATAGGTTACTCAAGAGCTATGGAGGGAAGAAGGGGGTCACCCAGCTCCCAGTTCAGGCCCTGGGACAGATGGTATTTTCCAAAAATAGCCCCAGCAGTATTTCCAGTCCCACATGTTCTTCTCCTCCCTTGAACCTGACAGGAGAGAGGCTGCATGACTTTCTGTGCCAGGCCATAAAAAGCAACATAGTCTCTGCCTGCCTCGTTCCCTGTGGGTGCCTGCTATTTTAGCCCAATCTCCATGTTGTGAGGAAGCCCAAGTAGCTTGCACAGAGACACTGCACAGGGAGGACCCAAGCCCCCCAGCCTAAAGCCTGCACCAACTGCCAGACATGTGAGAGAGATAATGACCCGTGCCCCAGCCTGCAAGTCTTCCAACAGATACCATGGAGCAGAAGCAGTCCATCCCCACTGTGCCCCATCTGAATTCCTGACCCACAAAAACTGAGAGATAATAAACAATTGTGGCGTTTTAAGCCACCAAGCTTTGGAATGATTTGTTACACGGCAGTAGCAGGTAACTGGAACAGGCTCCAACTGAGCCAGAATGGCCCTCTCTTTCGTCTGCTCTTCCTATCTGGATCCCACATCTAATTTCTCTCTTTTTAGTTAGAGAAGAATCTGTGGCTGTAAACATTTGCAAATACACTGGTCTGATGGGGGGGGAAAAATCACTGGCTTAGAGTCATGCAGCCCCAGGTGGGATCCCAGCTCTGAGCTTCCTGGCTGTGTGACCCTGCACTGCTCACATCCCTCTCTGAGCTTTCTTCTCAGGAGGGATCAAAAAGGAGGGATCAAAACAGCAGTGGGGGACGGGGGTACAGAAGGGGATAGCACTGGTTCAAAGAGTTGTTGGGGGGATTTTAGCTCTGTGAAAGGACCTCACCTTGAAGCCCCAACGTGTTGCAGTTAGGAGCAAGGCTCCCAAGTCAGATGAATTGGAACTGGGCTCCAATTCCAGCTCTGGGCTTTCTGGTTGAGTGACCACACACTACTCACTCCTCTAGACTTCTGTTGCCATCTGCATAACGACGATGAGAATTGCCCCTGGTCCCTGGTACGATGCAAGTCCAGTACACATCATAAGTTCTCAGCAAATAAGAACCTGTCATTGGATCAAAGCTCATCAACCCAAGTTCCCTCACCTCTCCTGCACAAGTCCAAACTTTTTCGGCTCCCACAGACATCAAAGCACTCCCGGTGTCCCTCAAGTGCCTTCTGCTGAACAGCAGACCTGTGTACCCACTGGCGCTCCCAAGAAGCCCGCCCATCCCTGACCCTATGTTGGGGACAGATGTGTGGGGCTGAGTGCTGTGGGCAGCTCTGGGGAGTGGACACCTGTTCCCACCCCAGGATTTGTCCTCTGCAAGCAGTAAGAGGGCAAAGAAGAACCTCAGTGTGACTGCTGCCAGTGTGTCTCATTGTCGTTTGTCAGCCCACAGCCCCACAACCCATGAGCTGGCTGATCTCAGAGGGGCCTAAACCACCCGGGGGAGGGAGAACCAGGACTGGGCTCACATCTGGGCTGCAGCAGGTTCTCCCTGTCCCAGCGCCCTGGTGCCAGGTGAGCCTCCCTGTTGCAGTCTCCCACCCCCCCCCAGGGTGGTATTGAGTAGGCATTGAGATACCTGGCGTGGAGAAGGGTGATGGATGGCTTTATTAACCCGCTGAGGCGAAGTTGCTGACAGTGAAGGACTCCCCTGTCAGAGGAAGCGTCCCTCGCCTGCAGGCCCCCTCAGTGGCCTACCTGACAGCCTGAGCCCCTGACAGATGGCAGTTCTGTAGAGAATGGGAGAGCGGCATTCAGGATGGACAAACCTCCCTCCAAAGGCCAGGCCTCCTTCCAGGCCAACCCCAATAAGGCTGAGTACCACCAAGTCACATGACCCTGAAGACCACCATCTGCCCTTGTCACCCATCCCTCCTGTCTTTATTACACAACTCAAAAGGCAAACAGCCACCTGGCTTTCCATGTTGAAGACATCCCCGCAGCCGTGGATCAGCAGCTCTGCTGGGATTTCTGGACAGCCTCCACCAGCCTAACTCTGTGCTAATCATCCCATTGACCTCTCCCCACAGCATTTGAATGAAGTGGGATTTGAACCCAGGTCCACTGACCTCCTCCAGTCCCTCTCTCTCCCTGACACTGTGCAGGAAAGGACCCTCCTTGGGGTTGCTCTCATGGTGCCACTCCACTCCATGCTGGCCACTCTGGTGCTCCAGCCTCCTCCTTCTCTCTCCCACACTATCACAGAGCAGTCAGGACCTTCAGCTCTCTGAGGCTGAGACCAGAGAGGAGAGGTCTGGAGTAAGAAAGGTTCTGCCCACTTCCATTTCTCCAAAGAACCCCGCCCAGGAGTCCCTTCAGCCTCCCTGAACCCCTCCCACTGGCCAGATACCACCTCCTCAGTGGCTCCCTCAGGGTCCGCATGACCTTCCATCTCCCCCTCCCTGGCTTACATCCCTCACACTAATGCTGCCGCCTGGTTCTTTCCCACACGTGCTGGGTTCCTGCGGCAACTCTGCCTACCCAGCCCCACACACCTCCACACATACACGCACGCCCCACCAGAGTGGTCTTTCCCAAAGCCCAAACTCCATCCTGACCCAACCCCAGACCCAGTCGAAAGCCCAAACCCCCCACCAGTAAACATCCTCCACAGACCTGACCTGCTCTCTTTTAAGCCCCTACTCCTGCACAGACACCCCACTACACTCGGGCTGCTTCTCACACACATATCTACCACCTGGACCGCTCACTCCACTCAGAAAATAAAATTTGGGTCAGAAAATCATTACTAAATAAAACCACATGAGAATGTCTATTAGTTATTTTCTTTAAGGGGAAAAGAAATCAAGCTATTAGTTTATTATTTGTTCAGAAGGAAAAGTAAGGAAAGTGTTCTGCCTCTTCAACACCTGAAGCCCCCATTCATCTTCTGCCTCTTCAATACCTGAAGCCCCCATTCATCTTCCTGGCCCAGCTCCCCTCCCCTGGCCCCCACCCAGCAAGGAGGCGGCTCCTTCAACAGGACCTCTTCATGGGTGACTGAGCTTTGCACTTCCATTCATCACACGCCCAACACGCATGGTCACTTGCTCCGTGACCAGTCACTCCCCACTTTTCTTTGAGTCCTTCAAGGACAAGGACAGTGTCTTGTCCTCCATCCAACTACCATAGCTCATAGTCCATGCTCAATAAATTAGAGCTCTTGTGATTGACTATTATGAGTATAGTTTCAAAGAAACTCTCTGTCCCTGGCAGGGCAGCCCCAGAACAAGCTTGAGCTGGCCTCTGCCTTCATCTTTGACCTCATGTCCTCCCAAAGGCTCTCTTACCATGTTCCAGCCATGCCACCCTGCTTCTAGCTTCCCGATTCTATCAAGTTCACTCCCACCCCAGAGCTCAGAGAGCACACACTCTCTTACTTAACCCACAAAGCTCAGCTGACATGTCACACCCTCAGAGGGGCCTCCCATTGGCTTATATCAAGCGCTCTCCTCTACATGCGCAAGGTAGGCTGCAAGAGAATGACTGCATCCGTGCCCCCATGCCTCACCACCTCCCCTCTCCCTTCATCCACAGCCTTCACTTCACCTATGACTTTGTAGTCTCTCTCACTAAAGAGGTAAAGTCTATTTCCCCACCCCTACAATCTAGCCTGGCCTTGGGACTTGCTTTGGCCAAGAGAATGAAGTGGAAGTGGCGGTGTGCTGGAACACAGCCAAGGCCTCCAGGAAGCATTGTGTATGTTCACTCACCCTCTTGCTCACCTGCCTTCACCGTGAGAACAGGCCCAGGCTGGCTGACAATGAGACTACTGGACAGAAATGGGCTGCCCTCAGTTACCCAAGCTAAAGCCATCCCGATCAGCCAAGCCACAGGCAACCCACAGCCAGGTATACAAGTGACTGAGTCACAACCAGAAGAACAACCAGCCTGAGCTCAGCCTACAGGGCTGACCTACATGACATCCATGAGTTACATGGATGCTTGTTTTAAGGCACCATGTGTGGGGATGGCTTTAGCTGACAATTGAGAACTGATACTGATGAGTTTCCCTTCCTAGCAGATCACAACTGTGATTGTGTGTTTATTAGTATTTTATCTTCTAAGTGGTCTTCCTCCATTAGACCATAAGCTTCACATTGGCAGATACTGTGAATGTCTTTTACATTCCTGAATTCCTTAACCTGACATAATAGCTCACACATAGGAAGTGCTCAAAAAATTCATTGAGTGAATTAATAAAATCAAGTGGTTGAATGGACGAATAAGTGAATGTACCCCATTCATTCTTCCTGCAGCCCTTTTTCTCCAGGACAGAGCCATTCTCCAAAACAATTCACAGCAGAGGGATTAAGTCAGACAGCTGATATTTCACCCTTGAGCCTATCAGCCATGAGAACCTGAGCCCCTGGGAGACAACAAGAACCTCTGACACAAACCTTTGGAATTCCGGAAGTTGTGCCCATCTGCAAGTGGGCTCCCTGCCATGCCTCATCTTAGCCTTGGCAGCCACTCCTTCCACCAGCAGAGTGGAAGGGAGCTCAAGCAATATATGCTTCTTTCCTTTGACCATCAAAGCAGGGGCTTGTGGAGAAGAAGCATGTCTTCTCTCCCATTCTTTCCAAGCTGGCGTGTCATCTGTATGGTCTCAAGAAGACCTCGGCAACACCCTCTCCTACCTGGCTACCAGGGTTCATCCCCTCCCCTTCTACCACTCCCAGTAAGAGACTGGTCTTTGCAATCCAAACCACCCTCCTCTCTTCCTAGATCAATAGAGACAAGGAGGGCAATTTTTTTGCAACACTCAGAGATCTTACACAGGACTGTTGGGCACGTCTGTTCACTAGTGTCCCCCAAGCCACTGCCACTCCTATGGCTACAGTTTTAAGTCCTTTGTACAAGCTATCCTTGAAATGGACTGACCTGGTATTGCTTTCCTGGCACTTATACAATCAAGCAGAGATCAACCAAAAAAAGGCAATTTTATCTATTTCACTTACTTATTTATGAATATATTCAACAAATATTTAACTTAGTACCTAGTATGTGCCAAGTCCTAGGGATACAATGGGTCGTGAGAAAGATATGGGCCATCATGAAGCTTATAATCCAGGATGAGAGTCAGACAATGAGCAAACAAGTAAATAAAAAAAGAAAATATCAGCTAATAAAAGAATTTAAATAAGCTGACATAATAAATAGAATAATAAATAATAATAAATGAATGGTATAGAAAAAAATAAATAAATAGGATAGAAAAATAAAATCCAGGCAGGTTGCAGGGAAAATAGCAGATCTATATCCCACCTGGAAAGATCTGTTTGGCGGAATTTTTATCTCCATAAGCCAGAGAGAGAAAAGAGTTTGTCAGTGATTCAAAAGGTAAGTTATTCGTTCACTCAGTATGTGTTTACAGAGTACCCACCATGTGCCTGGATGCTATGAGCTGCCCATATTAAAACTTGACTCAATGTCTCTAGCTTCACATGAGGAAGGAAGGGAGTAAAGGAAAGCTAGCATTTACTGGGGACTTACTGTGTGCCAGACATGAGCTGTGAAAGCTTGTGCATATTTTTTCACTCGATCCTCATGTATCACGGAAGTAGTAACTAATTTTTCTTTAGCTCAAGGAGTCATCCCTACACATTTAGAAAGTGGTACTGCTGGGATTTGGACCTGAAGGTACAGCTCTTGTCTTCACATTATGCTCTCTCCTCAACCTCTTTTGAATTGAATCAAATCACCACAATTAAAATCTTCTTTATTTTCATAGGAATATGCAAACTTGATTCTAAGAAGGATATACTAACAAATAAGAGAGGCAATTACCCTAAGAGTTCTCCATGTCCCTCTCCACCACCCAGTAAAAACCGCCTCCATGTAGCTCTTCTTCCCCCCACAACGTCTAGTCCTCAGGCAAGACCAGTCTAGACTCCTTGCTATGTGCTCCCTATCAAGGAGCCAAGATACATCTTCTACGTGGCACCTGCCTGAGTCTTTGAGGCAGATATTTTTATGCAAACTCTTGCCATAAGGAAAGCATGATTAAAATATCTTTTACAAAATGCATTAATTCCCAGGCAAAGATAAAAAGTCCATTTGACTCAAATAGATTTTCTATGGTGAGTTAGCGCTGCATTGAGGGTAATGGATGGGGGAGGGGTAGGATTCAGCTCATAAATCAAAGAGGAGATGGGAAGGGGGAAAGGAGTTGATGGGGGGGGGCACTGCTGAAATCTCAACCTGTGAGAGTGATGCTTCCACTCCTTCCCCCCAGTTCTTAATGATCTCATCAGGGGTCCAAGATCGATTCCCAGCCTTGTTCATCTATACCCTTCTGCATTCATTATTTTAATAGCATCCACATAGGACCATTCGACATTTGCATCAGGACAGCACTAATGGGAAGTTTATTTGGGAAGCTCAGGAATCAAGGAGAAGCAGACGTCCGTGATTGGGACCAGGACAGTCAAAAAGGGAGCAAATGTGAACATTAGGAAAATAGGGGAGGAGGAAAATTACAACTAATGGTTCTGTCCAAATCAGACCAATGTGACTGAGTTTCCCGTTCTCTCTATAGGGTCCCTCCAGCCCCTAGACCTCTTAGCAAACCAATGAGCATAAAACTCAAGCATGTAGGTTCGAATAAAAGGAGTCCAGATCTTTGAGCTGGATCCAAAAGACTGTCATTTGAATTCATCCCATAAACATTTCCCAGGTGCTCATCTGAGCCACGCTCTGTGCTAGGTTTGAGAGATGCAATGGGAAAAAGAACAGGCCTGCCCTTAAGGAACTCCAGTTTAGGCAAATGAAGACACAGTTTCAGTTCAGAGCAATAAATGTTACCCTAGGAAAGAAGCAAGTGAGGACATGGTGGGAGCTTCTAAGGGGCAGTGGTGCTTGTCAAGGTGAGAGTCAATCAAAAAGAATTTTCTGGGCCCACTGGAGTAGACATACTTCCCTAGTGGAGGGAACAGTGCACAGAGGCACAGAACATGAGTCAGGCTGGTGTGTTTGGGAACTTCGGGGACTTGGGAGTCCTGGAAGACAGAAATCTGGCAAAGATGCAGGAAGGGCTGAAGAACTTGACCAGGAATCTGTGTGCCAGGTTGCAGTATGAGGCTTCATCCTATAGGTCAAAAAGTGCTTTAAGCAGTTTAGAAATAGAAAAACAGAATTGCATGACGAGAAGCCTTGTACAAAATAGATTGAAGGGGAGAAGTTCAAGGCAGGAGGTGGCTGGGGCACCTCCTCGTGGGAGATGATGAGGTCTGAGCTAGGGCAGTGGCCAAAGTTAGAGGAGAGGGTGGAGTCTAGTGGTATTCCGAAGTGACATCCAAAGGTCTGGTCCCACCCGGGGTGAGGCATTTCTCTCTGACAACAGGAAATTCCGGGATGAGGTAAAACAGAAGGAAGGAGAATCTGAGGGGCAGATTCAATAAGCCTGAGGCTGGAAGCTGGCTCCTAGGAGAAGTGGTTGAAAAACAAGGGACATAGCAGACATTTTCCAAAGTGCTGATGGCCTATTGCCTTAGTTTGAGTCACAACCCCCTCCCCGAACCCCCACAAAGCAGAACTTAAAGCAAGAACTCAGGTGTAGGTATTATGCATAGATGTTAACCCCTGAAATGAGGAAGGAGAAGAGTGAGCCATAGAAGGATGGAGAGCCAATACATGGTGCGTTTGGCTGAGCTGATCACCGGGGGGGGCAAATGAAGCTCATTCCCATGGCAGACTCTCTGGGGAATCATCAGAATGTCTCTCAGACAGGAAATTTGGTATTCACCAAGTACTGAGGCCTGACCCCCAGAAAGTACTCTTTCCCACATTTCCAGGATGCACTGGGCAGGGAATAGGGAGACTCCCCCAGGTTGTGGAGAAGGGCCTGAGACAAGGGAGCTAAGAGATCCATAAGGACTTAAAATGGAATTTTGGTCATGTACCCCCACTGCAACCATATCCAAAGTAAGAGAAGGAACAAAGGGATGTGCCCACAGGCAGAGGGAGCAGATGAGTCAGGATGGATCCAAGGTAAAGCCAGGGGCCTTATTCACTATCCCAAACCTGGAGAAGGCAGAAGCAGAGTTAAATGCCCTCACTGCAACATGGCACTTGGCAACAAGGCACTCCTAGGACACTTGGCCAGCTCAGTCATTGGAGCATGTGACTCTTGATCTTGGGGTCATGAGTTCAAGCCCCATGTTGAGTATGGAGATTAACTTTTTTTTTAAAAAGGCATTCTTGGGTTCGCCTGAGTGGCTCAGTGGGTTAACCCTCTGCCTTCGGCTCGGGTCATGATCTCAGGGTCCTGGGACCTAGCCCCGCGTCGGGCTCTCTGCTCAGCGGGGAGCCTGCTTCCTCCCCTCTCTCTGCCTGCCTCTCTGCCTACTTGTGATCTCTCTCTGTCAAATAGATAAATAAAAATCTATTTTAAAAAAGGCATTCTTATGCTGTTAATTGATTACTTGCAAGAGCTACAATTGCATGGATATTGGCTGCCAGATGCAGGGTTAAGTCTTTTCCATATATATCTCATTTAATTCTGAAACAACATTATGAAGAAGGTCCCATTATCATTACCATTCTGTAGAGGAAAAAAACAAAGCTTGAGTGGAATATATTATTTATCCAAGGTCCCCAGACCCCTGAAAATGAAAAGAGCCAGGATTGGAACCTGGTCTTCTTAACCCCAGCCCCAGACCCAGCAGTGTTGTTCATCCAAGGGCACTTTATCCACATAACTGGACAATTGGTAAGATTTGGAGAAGGTTTTAGGTTAGATAATAATACTCTATGAATGCCGATTTCCTGATTTTGAAAATTCTACTGTGATTATGGTCACACGAGAATTTCCTGGTTTTTAGGAAATACGCACCAATATGTTAATAGCAAAGGGACGTTATGTCCAAACTTACTATCAAACAGTTCAGGAGAAAATGTTATATGCACACACACACACACACACACACACACAATGATAAAAATAAATGTGGTAAAACATTTAGTTTGTGAGAATTTAGGTGAAGTTTATACAACAATTATATGAATTATTTTTGTAACTTTTTCTATAAATCTGAGATTATTTTTAAATCTTAACAGTTTTTAAAAATCACCTAATACAACAGAGATTTGTCTGCTTCCTTTTTTCAAAAAAGGAAGAACAACAAAATCCCAGGCCACTGCAGAGGGCAACAAAGAAAGGGTTATTACTGGAATGGGAAATGTCTTTGAGGAAATTATCAGAAAAGGGTCTTGGCCCTGAAGGGTTTCTTAGATATTTTAATATTTTCTTCTCTTCAGGATCTTAAATTGCTCTGGCAGATGAACCTTGGGACTCGACACCCAACATCATGGCCCTGCAAAGCCCAGAGGCAGACCTGACTGATAGGCCAGTCCCACCCTGTACTTGCCAGACTGGGATACCAGGAGGACATAATTTCAACCTGCTCTTTCCTACCTGCCCGGTGCATGAACAATTCAGTGCTTGGAATCTTCTCTTGTGTGAATCTCAGAGCTGAATTTGACCTCAAGGTTCCCCAGCTATAGTTTGATAAGGTGTAATGATGAAAACTGGCATGGAAAAGGGCTGGAAAGGAAGTTATTGCTGGAGGGCATTAGGGATCAAGCCCTGGTTCCAGCCCAGACTCGACCACTTGGACAATTCCTTCAGATTCTCCTGGCCTCCTTTTCCCTATCTGTAACAAGAAGACTCATAATACCCATATCCTAGCTTTCATCTCCTCATTCACTCACTCAATAGCATTTTCTGAGGCTGAGCATTTGTGAGCCAGATGCCAGGTGAATCAATGGAAGTAAAAGAGTAAATTGAGAAGATGTGGTCAGTCCCTCCTGGAATTTACCACCTTGTGGGAGGAGACTGATGGCAAGCTAGCAGCAGATAAGTAACTTACCATGATTCATAGATTATGGATGAAATAATGGCAGACTAGGTCAAAGAATACAAGAACAGAGATCTACTTGGATAAGTGATCAGGGAAGGCTTCTCTGAAGAGGTGCCACTTTACTAAGACCTGAAGGGTAAGGGATATCAGCCAAGTGAAAAGGCATTCTTGAGACAATTAGACATTATCTGGAAATGGTCATGACATGATTAGTGCCCCTTCCCTCCTCCTTCCTTCCTCCTTTGGCCAATGCAGGTAGCCATTCAACTAAGAGGGAAAGCCATGTTTTCCAAAAGATCAGCAGCCCCCTGGGCAGGTTGGTGTGGGCCCTCCCCAGGGACCATCCCACACTTCTGTCCCTGCACACATAGGAGTTGTGCCAGAATTCAGAGGGAGAAATGAGATCCTCCATTCTTAGATGGTTATAAGAAGCTGGCAGCTCCCAGGTGTGACACTGGCAAGGATGCCAAGCAAATTGCCTTTACCTACCTGCACCCCTCCCATGCTACAGGCAGGGGCACCTCTCTGAAATGTCCCTCGAAGGGACTACAGGAGTTTTTGGATAAATACCCCTGCTCCCTCACACCTTAGGTAGAATAACTCAGGTAGTATGTTCACTATCTCTCAGAGGTCCCTGTGACACTGAACCCCAGTTGCCGGGCTCATGAACACTTCCTGTCCTTACTTCCTTCCCCTCCCTGTGGCCAGTTCCCACTCCCACCATTGTTTGCTGGGATCACCTCTGATGAACTGTCTGCATTCACATTCCAGTGTCAGGGTCCACCTCCAGGGAAGCCAACCTAGACGGTATGCAAGGATTACTCAGTAATCTAATGGAATTGTGAGCTACTGAATTTGTGAGTTCCTTAAAGGCAGGGGTAGCCTGTCTTTTAGCCATGGTTGTATCCCCAGCATTTCACACAGGTCCAGGACAGAGAAGGTGCTTGATAAATGCTGAATGACAGATTGACCTCATAGAGCTAGGCAAGTCCCCACAAGGGCTGGATATCAGACCCAGCCCGTCCTGGGAGAGCCCTGGAGAGTATTTGGCCCCCAAGGGCCTCAAACAGCTGGCCTAGTCATGAAGAAGGCCCCACTTTGGGGCCCTGAGTGAAGGGCATGGCCAGCAATTAGGAGAGTGAGGTTGGCAGGCAGCCTAGGGCTTGTTGGGCTGATGGAGCCTCTACTGGTTCTACTCCGCGGAGAATCCCAGCCCCACTGGGCTTGGCTCGCCACGGTGAGTGTGCAAGCAGCCACAACACAGGGGCCATTTCAGTTAGTTCAGGAAAGGTACAAGAGCATGACAAATATATGTAATTTGAAAATTGGCCAGTCTTTTGCAATAATTTAGAGGCACTAGTTAGGAGCAATAGAAACCCCCCAATTACTGATGTTTAAGGCTGGCACTGTTGCTGGCTGAATATTTCATGCATAAATGAACTTCCACTAGGCCACCCGCTGCTTCTGATGAGGCTCTTGCGGGCTTTATTGCCCAGCGCCCAGCAGGGTCCCGCCAATGGGCCCCATGACGGATGATGCATTGTTTTGCGGCTTAAATAATGCAGTGTGGGACAAGCTCAGTGCTGGTACACTTTATTTACATATCAATTGAGTGGCCACTCTGAATATGAAGAAATATGAGAGGAGATGTCTCTGGCACTGAATATTTCATGGTCATGAGCCCTGCAGGAAGCGACGGTCCCCAGCCCAGAGCTCGGCCTGGCTGCGTGTGCTAGGAAGAGCTGGCATTAATAGTCTGGGAGATGAGGCAAGAACAATCTCCCGAGCCAGGAGGGGAGCCGCTAACTGGAATTGATGAGCCCCCTATCATCTGGACATAGCCCGTCACTGCTTTTTCAAGTCAGCAAAATATCTGCTTCCTGCCTCTACCTTATGGTTCCTGGAAACTTCTAGAGAGAAGGGATTTTGTTCAAGCCATTCCACTCTAACTTCTCAAGCCACATGGATGAAGCGGAAGTGAGCAGAAGTGTGGAAAATGGCATGTTCCTCCAGGGAGGCCCTCACCCTTTCTGAGCCTATGCTGGAAGGTGAGTCGGGGGCCCAGCTCAGTGCTGGCCTCTGAAACCCCTCGTGGATCACCCACCCCCACAATCCTTCACTTACCAATTACTGCATGGTCCTCTGCCATGTGCCAGGCTCCTTGTTAAGTGCTGTAGATACAAGTGTGAAAAAAAAAAAAAACAGTCCCTGTCTTCATGGAACTCACAGACAAGTGCAGAAGACAGAAAACAAAATGGGAAATTATGTTGATGAGATGTATCAACTGTCTATTTCTACTTAAAAAACTACCTCAAAAACTTTGTGGCCTAAAACAATAAGCATGTATTATCCATCATGGTTTCTTTAAGTCAGGAATTTTCAAGTGGCTTAACTGCATGTTTTTGCCTCTGAATTTCTTATGAGGTTGTAGTCAAGATGTTGACATGGGCTACAGTCATTTGAAAATTTGACTAGGGCTAAAGGATCTGATTCCAACTCACTCAAATGTGTAGAAAGACAGTGCTGACTGTTAGCAAGAGGCCCTAGTTCCTTATAATGTTGACCTTTCTATAAGTCTACATGAGTGCCCTCCCAACACGGCAGCTGCTTGAGTGCCCTCCCAACATGGCAGCTGGCTCTTTCTAGTGTGAGTGATCCAAGAGAGGAAGCTGGAAAGACAATGTCTTGTGGCCCACCCTCAGAAGTTGCAAATCATCATTATACCACATTCTACTGGTCACCCTGATAAACCCTGATGTACTGTGGGAGGGCATTACACAAAGGCATGGACACCAGGAGATGGATCTTTAGGGGTCATCTTGGAGGATAGTGACCACATGCGGCAAGTGGACACATAAAGAGAGGCAGCTGATCTGGTATAAGGGAATCCAGTAAGGCTTTCTAGAGGAGATGACATGTGGTTAGAGACCTAAAAGACAAAGTTATCTGAGCAAAGAGGAAGAGGGAAAAGAGTCCAGCAGAGGGAACACCCAATACACAATGGCTTGGAAGCCAGCGGTATAGGGAACCTGGGGAACTAAAACACAAAGTTCAGTTTGGCTGGAGCTCAGAGAGAGCTTTGAATGGTTGGCTCCATTGTGAAGGGCCTGGGGAGACTTTGGAGGGTTCGAGACTCCCCTGTGGGTATGGTTGGTCCCAGGTACACTGCAACCAAGCAATGGTGGGTGGGTCTGGGTGGGTTTGAAAAGATGCTCTGGAGAGATGCAGACAGAACTCTGAGTCAGCCCTGGGCTCTAGCACATCCTGGAGGATTCCACTTAGGGTTAGAGGTAAGTTAGCGATACAATTAGAACTGGAGAACTGGACAGAGGATCTGTATCAAATGTCACCACCCCACATTCACTTGCTGGCTCTGTGATCCTGCGCAAGTCACTTACCCTCAGTGGGCCCAGTTTTCTGAGGCTATCTATAAAGTAGGGATAATAGTAGCACATGCTTCATGAAGTTGTTGTGGATATTGATTGAGATGAGGCATCTGGACATAGTATCCACTCAAGAAATTCTTGTGGGGGGCGCCTGGGTGGCTCTGTGGTTTAGGTCTCTGCCTTCGGCTCGGGTCATGAGCTCGGGATCCTGGGATCGAGGCCCGCATCGGTATCTCTGCTCAGCGGGGAGCCTGCTTCCCCCTCTCTCTCTGCCTGCCTCTCTGCCTACTTGTGATCTCTCTCTGTCTATCAAATAAATAAATAAAAATCTTAAAAAAAAAAAAAAAAGAAAAGAAATTCTTGTGGCGTGGGATGCCTGGGTGGCTCAGTAGGTTAAAGCCTCTGCCTTCGGCTCAGGTCATGATCCCAGGGTCCTGGGATCGAGTCCGGCATCAGGCTCTCTGCTCAGCGGGGAGCCTGCTTCCTCCTCTCTCTCTGCCTGCCTCTCTGCCTCCTTGTGATTTCTGTCTGTCAAATAAATAAATAAATCTTTAAAAGAAAAAAGAAATTCTTGTGGAGTGAAGAAGGGCTTCACCTGTCAAAGTTCTTCTCTCTGGGACCTAAAACTCCCTCCCACCTTTCCCTACCACCTCCTCTCCAGCTTCTTTTTTTTTTTTTTTTTTTTTTTAAGTAGGTTCCACACCTGGCATGGGGCGCAACACAGGGCTTACTCATAACCCTGAGATCAAGACCTGAGCTGAGATCAAGAATCAGATACTTAACCAACCAAGCCACCCAGCTACCCCATCCTCCCCAACCTCTAAACACTATTTGATATTCTGTTTCTGAGGGGCTCCTGAGTGGCTCAGTGGGTTAAAGCTTCTGCCTTTGGCTCAGGTCATGATCCCCAGGTCCTGGGATGGAGCCCTGCATCAGGCTCTCTGCTTAGCAGGGAGCCTGCTTCCTCCTCTCTCTCTGCCTGCCTCTCTTTCTACTTGTTTGTGATCTCCGTCTGTCAAATAAATTTTTTTTAAATCTTTAATAAAAAAAAATGTTCTGCTTCTGAAAGTCTTACTGCCAAATTAGAAGTCCCCAGAAATGGGCAAAGCCAGACAACACCCTCCTTTGGGCTGACCACACTCCAACAGCTCTGTGCTCAGCTAGGTAAGTTTCCTGACTCCATTATTTCTTCATTCTGTCATTTTCCTTCATAGCAATTGTCAGAACTTGTGAATTTTTGTGAATTTTTTTTATATACTTGTATGGGCCTTATGGTTGTCTGGTATTATTTTTATTTTGTTCTTGCGCTTAGTCCATCAACCAGAATGAAAGCTCCATGAGGTCAGGGACTATCTGCCTCCTGTACTCCTTTATAGCAATAGTCCTCACATAGCACGTGACAATAGCAAAGCCCAGCAAATAGGGACCAGACTTGAATTCCAGGACTGATACTCTCTAGCTGCATAGTCTTAGACAACAGAGTATCATAGCCTTTTCCTCTGTAAAGTGGGGTCAGTAATAACACCTATCTCCTTAGGATTAGGATTAAATAATAGTATATGTAAAGCACTTGGAACAACACTGGACCATAGGAAATACAATACGAAGGTCTGCTTGTTAGGTCAGGTGTAGACATAGAAAGAGGTAGGAAGATGCTCAATAAATAGGTAAATTAACAATGTGCTGAGTTTAAGAAAGGGGCGAAGTCTTACTTGGGGCAGAGCCCAAGACAGCGTCAAAAACCCTCACAAGGGCAAGTTCCTTGAGCCAAACAAAGAAACCGTGAACTGGGAGACCTTAGAAGTTGGTGGCAGTGGGGAAGGGCGGCTGCAAGTGAAGTCCAGGTGGGATGGGGCAGGGGCCAAAATACACCCTTGACGGGGGCAGGGGGCGACTGACCCACCTGGGCTTGCCAGCCAGTGTACAGCTAAATCATACATTATTGATTTGTCAAGCGGATTTGCATATAAATAAGCATGATCATTCACAGAGGCCGGAACGGTGCCGCCTCCCCTCAGCGCCATGATTGCAGATGGATGGCCCTAGTTAGACACGAGCCAGGGACGCGCTACCCCTGCCGCAAAGTCAGGCTGATTTAAAACTACATTTATTGGAGCATGTAAGTGTGACAGCCTAGTGGTGAGTTTGGGATAATTAGTCTAAAAGACAAGATAAACGAGCCCTAAAACTGGTATTGTGACGAATCCACCACCATCCCCCCCAGCCGCCGCACACCACCCCCCCACCAGCACAGCCCTGATGCCAAAAATACAGCCGATGATAATTAACTGGGAAATGTTAACAGGCAGGATTATGTTCCAATTGCATTTTTCAAAGGACTTTAGAATTTTACACCCAAGTTGATTGTGTTCCCCTCCCCCTGGTGATTAGACCGGAGACGGGGATTCTCAGCTAAAAGCTCAAGCTGGGGGTGGGGCCGGACAGGCCCAGCCGAGGCCTCCAAGGCCAGGCGAGCAGGTGGCTGCAGTCAGCCGTCCCCCGAGCTTGCACGGAGACAGATCTGCAGGGCGAAGCAGGGTGACCCAGGGAAATTATATCTGCCATGTTAATTCATTCCGCGTGGGAGATGGGCTGTGAGGATGGAGGCCGGCATCGGCTGCCTCTGATGGATCAAGGGACCCAGCTGCTCAGCTCTACACTATACTAGAAACTTCATCATTGCAGGGAAACACCGTGCTTGCTAACACTTCATTTTAATTGTCCCAAATTACACTGGAAGATGTAGAGCCTGGCAGGGCCAGCCAGCAAATGTCAGACATGACCCTGAAGATCAGCTGGGCCTAGTGAGGAACCTGTGGCCCCAGGGCTGGGCCCCCCGCTTCTGGCTGATGCTGGAGGAGGGCTCACTGCTGTTTGGTTCCTGTCGCCCACTCTGGGCTCCCAAGGAAAGGGGAAGGGCTGCCCTGTGACTTCTGGCCCACTTTACCAGCATGTTTGAGGACTTCTGTTCAATTTAAGCCTTATGAACCTACACAGAGAGAGAGGGAGGCCCTTTGGTTTATCAGAGGCCCTGAAAGAAGATTCCAAAAGGGAGGCAACACAGCAGTCTGCGGTCCGTGGACTAATAAGCCCCCAAAGATGTCCACATCCTAATCCCCAAAACTTTACGTGACTTTGCAGGGACTTTGCAGGTATAATTAAGGATCTTGAGATGGAGAGATTATCCTGGGTTTTACATATGGGCCCAAAGTGATCACAATGTCCTCATAACAAGGAAGCAAGGGCCGGAAGTCGGGAATAGAGACAGCCTCTAAAATCTGGATACGGGATGCCGAGGTTGCTCAGTCAGTTGAGTATCTGCCTCCAGCTCAGGTCATGAGCCTAGGGTCCTGGAATGGAGCCCTGAGTTGGGCTTCCTGCCCAGTAGGGAGTCTGCTTCTCCCTCTGCCTCTCCCCCCACTCATGTGTATACACTTGCACTCTCTCTCTCATGAATAAATAAAATCTTTAATAAAAATCAATTAATTAATTAATTAAAAGCTGGAATAGGCCAGGAAATGGATTCTCCCCTAGCATCTTCAAAAGGAAGCAGCTCCTTTGATGCCTGATACTAGCTCAGTAGGACCCATTTCAGATTCTGACCTCCAGAGTTGTACCGTGATAAATCTGTGCTGTTTTAAGCCACTAGGTAACTTGCTGAAGCTGTAGTAGGAAACTAATACAGAGATTCCCCAGTGTTCTTGGCCAGGCCTCACCGCATCGTGCTGTGTGACTTTGGATAAATCACTGACCTTCTCTCAACCTCAATTTCTTCACCTCTGAAATAGGCATAGTAGAACCTACTTCCTGGGTTCCTTGTAAATATTAATTAAGCAAATGCCATGGGACACCTGAGTGGCAAAGTCGGTTAACCAGCTGCCTGCAGCTCAGGTCATGATCACAGGGTCCTGGGATCAAGTCCCACCTCAGGCTCCTTGCTCAGCAGGGATCCTGCTTCTCCCTCTGCCTCTGCCTGCCTCTCTACCTGCTTCTGCTCTTTCTCTCTCTCTGACAAATAAATAAATAAAATATTTTTTAAAAACTTAAAAAATAATAATAATAAAATTAAGCAAATTCCTGAAAGGGGCTTAGCTCAGCTCAGTGCATAGTAGGAGCTCAAGAAATAGTAGTTCTGGTAGTGTTCTGGTTGTGGTTGTCATTCTTGCCCCTTGACACTCATCCTGAGACCTCGCCAGTGAGACGATACATATAGCCAAACCAAAGATTGGTCTAATCATCAAATATTTGTTAGTCACTTTCTGTATACAAACTACCATGTCAGGTACAGAGAATAAAATAGCTAGCAAAAAGAGACCCAATACCTAACCTCATGGAGTTTATAATATGGCAATGAGGACGGACCAGATTATATAATTAGATTCTATTATAAATTATATTATAATTACATTTGATGTTATAGTATATTTATAGTAAATGATCTCCCAAACAAATGCTGAAATTAAGAGGTAGTGAGAAGTACAAAATGAAGAGATGTGTCCCACCTGGGAGGTTAAGGAAGACTTCCTGGAAGAAGCTGATCTCAAATATTTGAGCATATTTGATCCTCTGGGCCCATAAGAGCATGGACTGTTCTAAGCCATGGGAGGAAAGGCTGTCTATACCTCTGGGGTTATGCCCAGGCCTCTGAGGCACCTAAGAGGAGTTCAGTCCAGGTAAAAGGTCTACAGAGGGGGGCACCTGGGTTAAGTGTCTGCCTCTTGGTTTCAACTCAGGTCATAACCTCAGGGTCATGAGATTGAGGCCCACTTTAGGCTCCACATTCAGCTCAAAGTGTTCTTGAGACTCTCTTTGTCCCTCTGCCCCTCCCACTCATGCTCTCTCTCTCTCTCTCTCTCTTCAAAATAAATAAATAAATACTAAAAGAAGAAGGAGGAGGAGATGGCCTACAGCTGCCCGTCATAGTGGAAGGTAGAGAGACCCTGGCCACAGGGAGCCCAAATAAGAAGTAGTATGATCCAGTGTGGCCTTGATCTGTTTAAAGGTGAATCTATCCCTTAGATTTGACTCCAAATATGAGGCTAGACCTTGTGCTTGAGTCCTAACCCTGAAATGCACAGGTTCTGGCTGGAAGAGCAGAGACCCTAACCTGAACCACAAATATCTGGGCCTGCTGTGGTCACCTTGAGTGACCTTGGGTAGAGCTGCCCTCCAGCTCATCCCTGGGCTCAGCTTGCCTTTAAGGAGGTCATGTCAGGGGAACTGCCTAGTTTTATATGTATCCTCAATCTCCTGCCAAGATTTGATCTCTTAGAAACTTATTCCTTTCATAGTACAAACTATAGGAAATAAAGCTTAATAAAAACATCCCAGCCAGTAAAGATGTCCAGAATATAGTAATGATTATATGGAGAAAGAGGGCACAGTTCCTTGAGGATGTGTCCATCTCTGAGCTTGGGTCAGGGGTATAAGAGATTTGAGTATTTGTCAAAGATACCTGGGTTTAAAACTGTTGTGTGGCCTTCTGGTATACCTTCAAAGAGCCTTCTGTGCCTACCAGATTCTTCATCAGCCAGCTACTTCTGGGTAACAAGCAACTTCAAAATCTCAGTATATACAATAATAATCACTTATTTTTCAATATGGGTCTGCAGATCATCTGCAATCTGACTGCTCTAGGCTACCACTGCTGGGCTAGGCTCCAGGCCAGGGATTGGTTTCTGCTGACATGTCATTGACCAAAGCAAGCCACATCACCAAGCCCAAAGTCAGGAAATAAAGAAGTGTGTTCTACCCTTTGTGGGTCAGAAACAAGGCATATGGCAAAATCTAATTCAATAGAGCAGATAAGTGTACTTCTTCCATGGACATGGGAAGGAGAGAGGGAGGGAAGGAGGAAATATTTGTGTGACCACTAGGTAATTCATTATATACCTTAGCACTCTGGGTATAGTGAGTATTCCTCTCTTCCTGGAATAGAGATCTAAGGACCTCCCCTCATTTGTGAACAAGTCTAGGCCTCAGACCTCCATTCTGTATACATGTTAAACTTTCTGCACACCACCTGACTCCCATGATGACTTAGGTTGGCCATGTCCCAAAGCCCCTTGATAGTACTCATTTCCAGGCTTAGATAGTCACTACATAAAATCCTAGGCTTGATCTGGGCTTCTAAGCACATAGCAGACACGCAAGAATCATCTACTGAGTGAACGAAAAAATCCTTTGCCCATCCTTGGACACAACCACTGGCCAGTTGGATGCCCCCTACCTAAGCCCCAACCCACCTCCATTCTCTCCCTCAGCTTAGCCAGGAAGATCACAGCAGACTCCAGAATCCACCCACCCAAACAAGATTGTGACAAGCTGCAGACCCTCTCTTTCTCAGCTTTCACAGCACTGGCCATGCCATTGGCAGAAATTCCAAAACAGCCTACAAAACGTGGATGTAGGAGACCACATCCCCGGAATGTTTTGGCAAAAAGCAAATATTGTGACAAACAATTGGAAACGTGGTGCATTTATCTGCACTTTCAGTAGCTGCTCATATGTTCGCATTAAAACAGTTGAAAATGTATAATTAAAAATCTGTTTCAAAATGCAGAGAACATGTAAAAATAATTTCTCCATTCACAGATGAAAAACAAAAACAAATAAGTGTGAGCTGTGGGAAAAAGAAAAGAAAAGAAAGCAAACTCCAGCAGGATGCAGGTCGCAGCGGAGGGGGACTAGAACAGGTGTCATAGCACGGCACACCCTGCCTCCCTCAGTGTGGGATCCAAAGGGTCTGGGCCAAGACTTTTCCATCTGCCCGAGCTGATGCTTCACATGCAGTGTGTGAGAGGTGTGCTGGGGACAAACACTGAGTGAATATTTGGTGAGAAACTCTCTGCATGGGGCTGGAGACGCAGATGAATGGGTTGCAGATCCAGCCTTGAAGTCTAGCAGGACAGGCAGACAAGCACCAAGGTGAAAAGACCTATGGAACTATAAGCATCTACAACCTCCCCACCTCCCAGACTGCTAAAAAGACATCTATGTTTGGCCATTATGACCCTCTATCTCACCTGCATTCTTGGGGGCGGGGATTCAGAGTCTGCCTATCATTTCCCTGGGATTTTTTTTTTTTTTTTAACTTCTATTTGGAAAACTGTGAAGTAAAACCACTTAGTAGAAAAGGAAGACTTGGGGTGCCTAGGTGGCTTATTCGGTTAAGCATCTGCCTTCAGCTCAGGTCATGATCCCGGGGTCTTGGGATCAAGCCCTGCAGTGGGGTCCCTGCTCAGTGGGGAGTCTGCTTCTCCCTCTCCTGCCCCCCGTGCTTGTGCGGTCTCTCTCTTTCTATCGCTCTCTTTCGCAAATAAATTTTTTTTAATATCTTAAAAAAAGAAAGAAAGAAAGGAGGACTTGAAAGAGAAAGAGGAGTAACCAGGAAATCAAGAATTTCACTCTCTCTGGCTCAGATTTTGAGTTGGGAGTTAGTTATGAAGGCACCTGTGGAGGAAGGAAGCTCTGAAAAGCCAGAAGAAAGAGGAAAGAGAAGTTAAAGTGCTGCTGTGATTTATGATTTCAATTCTCTTTGACCCTCTGAAAGATACCAATAGAACATTTAAATGGCTTTTTTTTTTTAGATTTTATTTATCTATTTGGCAGAGAGAGACACAGCAAGAGAAGGAAGGAATACGAGCAGGGTGAGGAGGAGAGGGAGAGGGAGAAACCAAGCAGGGAGCCTGATGTGGGACTCGATCCCAGGACCTGGGATCATGACCTAAGCTGAAGGCAGATGCTTAATGATTGAGCCACCCAGATGCCCCTTAAATGGCTTTAAAGTTCTTTGTTATATGTGACTTTTTGAATGCAACTCCATGCTGAAACTGGACCATGTGGGGCATTGGTTTTACTAGGGTTACATGATTAAATATGATTTTGAATACCCTGGGAAGCATGCTCCAAAAGAGGTGTGAACACAGTACCTTGAGAATATAAAGAACAGGGCATCCCAGAAGAGCGAAGAAGGCTTTCCAGGAGAGGTAATGCTTGAGTTGGATCTGGAAGGATATGATCACCTTACAGACGTGAATTTCAAGGGCATTTCTGGTAGGAGAAATAATATCTATAAACATACAGGGTATTCAGGGAAATGGGAAAGTTCTGGTGGGGTAAAGAAGAAGCCAAAAAGCTCAATGGATGGACAGGAGCCACCTGGAGAAAGGCTTCATGTGCCATTAGGAGAAGCTCAGCCTTCATCCTGTGGTCAACAGAGAGCCTTAGGAGCATAAGACTGACACATCCCTGGTGTCACTCTGCTCTCTGGCCAGGAAAGCTGAAGCCCCTAACACAATCTGCCCTTTACCGGACTTCATCCCCAGAAAAGGGACCAGGGGAAATGGAATCAAGCCTCAAGCAGACTCCAGAGGCCACAAAGGAACTCACAAGAAGTCTGCAATGACCAGTGAAGAGAAAGAAAATAAGGAACCCATTTTTCATCATCTGAATTCGTATGCAGGGAACACATTGTCTCCAGTGAGCGCATTTCATAAACATGCTTGCACAGACTTGATTTGAACAGCAATGCCGTCTTGGTGGCAATCTGATGTTTTATTTTATTGTTTGCAATTAGCGACAAGTGAGGGAGATACCCAGATTGTGCCATATCACGCAGAGTGTGTGTTTTCCAAGTATTTAGCTCTGGTGGGAAGGTGGGGGCTGGAGGACATAGCCTGAAGAAGCTGCACCCCCAGAAAGGAGACCAAGAGACATGGTATCTTCAAGGTCCTAAGAGCAGAGGCGCTGTCCAAAGTCAGAAAGTACAGATAACTGCTGGGATATAGAAGACATCTCTGAAGAAGTTATCTCCAAGGACAGGACAAGCTGGGTGTCTGGGGAGCCCAGGCCAGTCACTGAGCAAAATCATATGTGCCACCAAAAGAGAGGCCCCTGACTTCCCTGCTCACCAGCCGTGAGTGGTAAAACAGCCAGTGTCACTGTCCAGCATCCCCCAAGGTAGAGTTTCTCAACCTCGACACTACTGACATTTTGAGTTGGATTATCCCTGGGTTGTTATAATGCAGTTTGGCATTGGAGAATGTTTAGCAAAATCCTTGACCTCTACCTGTTAGATGCCAGTGGCATGCCCTCTGGTTATGACAACAACAACAACAACAAAAATAGCTCCAGACATTACCAAATGTCCCCGTGGGGACAAATCACCCCCATTTTAGACCCATCTGACGTAGACTTCAATGATCAGTTCCAAATCTTGGTTAAGATGGAGAAGGAGTCCAGGGTTTGTCAGACAAAGGTTGGAGGGGTCAGAAATGCTCCATTCCAAAGAATCTGAAGTTCCTCAGCTCATCTCAACAAAGCCACCACTGCCCACAAGTGGACCTAGGAGGACAGGGAGCACAGAGTCCCTTAGCTTTGCTCTGTCTGGGACTTCAAAAAAGACTGGAGGAGAACTGACCAGATGGCAAAGAGTAATATAATGGGCATGGACCTGGGTTTGAGCCCAGGCTCCTCACTTGATCAGGTGTGATCTGTTCTTCACCAACCTAGATGTTCCTTTCCTTGTCATGTTCAAGCCACAGTGGTCTGCTGGCAACATTTCATACATTCCTACATTTAACCTCAGGGCCTTTGCACATGATTTTACCTCTGCCTAGAAAACTCTCACCCCCCACATATATACATACCCATAAGTGCAGACCCACACAGCGCCAGATCACTCTCCACATCTCAGATTAAATGTTGCCTCCTCAAAGATGTTTTTCCAGATGCCTGGACTTTTAGCGCCTCATGAGGTTCACTTTATGGAATTCCGTACTATTCACAATTAAATAAGTATTGTGGGGTGGGGAGAAGGACTGAGGGGAAGGTGGAAAAAGAGAAAAAGAAATAAGCCTGGGAGAGCATGCCCAAGAAAAAAAGAGAGAGAGAGAGACACACAAGGAAACAGAGAAAGAGGGAGAGAAAGAATCCCAGTCATTTTTTTAGTGTAGAGATTAAAAGACAATTCAATAAGTTGGGTTTTTCTCATCTCCTGATATAAGTACATTCCTGACAACTTCCCTTCTAGTACGAAACTAAACTTGCAGAACCTTCTAGATATACCTGAGGGGTAGCATTGGCATAATCGTATTGCATGTTTATGTCGACCCCAACTGAGAGGAACCATCATAGTCCTATGTTATGGGTGGGGAAACTGAGGCTCAGAAAAATGTGTGTAACTTGCCCTGAGCCATATCACCAGTGGGTGGTGGAGTCAGAATTTGGATCCAGGAACAGGAGCTTCCAGAGCCCGTGCTCCTGGCCACACGTGATGTAAGCTGAGTGAACTCAGCAACCAGGAGGGACCTGGCCCGACACTGGGCTGGGACACAAAGTGGACGTTCCGTAAATATTTACTGAATGAGTGGGACCAGAGGTGGGATTTACTTCAGGGAAATGTTAATCCAGTCCTGCTCAGACCCGTCCCCGTACCCGCTCACTTATCACCATGTAATTGAAATAATGCCTATCGACAGAGACTCACAAACAACTGCTCAATTTTCCTCAAAATTCAATTAAACTTCGTTTATTCTGGGGATCGATCCAATTAAAAGAAGGAAAATTTCAGATGGTCTGAGCAACACCATCCATCTTCAAACATAGTGTCTACCCCAGTGATGTAATAATTCGCCCAATCAATGCTTTAAAAGCATTTAGCAGTCTTGATAATGAACTTTTGTCAAAACAGCCTTGCAGAGCAATAAGTGCCTGCAGATTAATATGAAGTCATAAAGGGCTAATGCTTTGGGGGGTGGGGAGTAAGGGCAGCGACATGAATCAGTGGGAGCCATGGCCTGGAGCTCCCACACCTTCTCAAAACTAGTCATGGACAGTGTTTTCAAGGCCCAGAAAATGCCTAATGCATTTCCCCATTTCCGCTCTCTGTAGGTGCCTCTCCCTTCCACGGTCTCAGTTTGCCCAAGTTCACCAGTCAGGGACCTGCGACGCCCCAGATCCAGGGGATCCCACTCAGGACAGTTAGGACAGCTCACCATACTGAAGAAAATGTTTAAGGGAAGAAGGCTTTGCTTGAAAGAGTTTCTGCTTAACCATCTCTGAAAACTTTCACTTCGCAAATGGTCTTTGAGCTCCAGGAAACTGCTTTTCTACTACAGATCTTCTCCTTTCCTTGGGGGTATTCAACTTATCCACTGTGTGATGTGAAGCAAGTTACTTAAGGTCTCTGAGCTTTAGCGTCTTCGTATGTAAAATGGAGATAATAGCGCTTATTGGTGCTCAGGGGAAGGAGATTGGGTTGGATCTTGAGATGATAAGGATGCAAAGTCCTAAGACTCAGCCTCTATCTTGAAAGAGCTCAGAGGCACTGGGCAAAAGCAGGTGAAACAGCCACAAAGGAAGAAGCTGGTGCTCTTGGAGAAGTCTGAACCCAGCGCTGGAAACAGGCTTGAAGGATGAGACGGGACTTCACCAAGGCGGTGACCTTTGAGCTAGATCTTAACGAGAGAGCAAGTATTTGCCAGGGGAGGAAGAGAGGAGAGGCTGTCCGGACCGAGGGGACGGCCACGGCAGAGACATGGAGGACCACGGGGAAGGACACACACGAGGTGCCCAGCATGCCTGACCGGCGCTGGAAATAGAACCGGGCAGCTGGGCTCAGCCACGTCTTCTAAGGTCTCATTTCCCAGGTGAGGAGGTTGTCCCTTTCTCTAAAGGAAATGGGGAGCCATGGAAGGTCTTAAGCAGGGGATGGATATGACGAAAATTGCACCCAGGAAAGTTGGGGGGTTGGTGGGGATGGGACAGATAGAATGACTTACATGAAATACGGTAGAAGCCAAGGTGGTCTCACCACACAGTCCTGCTCCCCCAGAAGGCCCCCAACTGCCCTCTACCCACACTGAACACATCCCCCAACCTCCTTATTCCCATCAATAGTGTCCCCACCCCTGCCATCAGGCAAGAAACCTAGGAGTCCTTTCGCATACTTTCCTTTTCCGTTTCTTACCATCCCTAGGATTCTGTTGTTGACCTTCCACCTGGACCCTGTGGCAAAGGACGTGATGCCCCATCCCCAAAAAGTTAAGCTCACCTTAGTCCAACAAGATTCCCTTACCACTCTGAAGGGCGACCAGAATGCAAAGTGTCACCTGCAACCAGACCTTGTCCCACCTAGAGCTGTCCCTGGTCCTGGCTGCCTTGGTCCAGGGAAGAGGAAAGGAAAGATGCTCCTCAAGGTTGGGGGGGTTCCCCTCCAGAATCAAGGTTGACAAGTCACTTCCTGTGGAGCTGGGCTGGGCTGAACTGGGGGAGCCCCTGGGCCCTGGGCTTGGGCCAGCACCCATCAAGTGTTGCTTCTCCATCTCCCACCCCAGGTCATCTTGGGAGGTTGGTGTTCTCACCATGAGAAGCCAGGTGGTTCCAGCTTCCAGCATGAACAAACGTTTCATCAGCTGCTTTTAAAAGCCAGCAGAAAGTCTCAGGGGTTGGCTAGTCCTTTAAAAGCTGGGGTATCTGGGTAGCCAAAGAAATGAAACTCTTACTCCATTTGCCTGAACTCACTGCACCCCTAGGGAATACCAAGCCCTGACCTGCCATCACAGAGGCCCAGGATTTGGAGAGAAGAGGATTAAGAATTAAAGAAGAAAAAAAAGGAGGGGGGGAGGAAAAGCCCTGTGCTGCTAGATCAGGGGGAGTATTAAATGATCCCAAGTCCAGAAATGTCTTTTCAAAGACTTCTGCCATTAGGACTTAATATTAAATTTACTCCTTCTGTGCCTTAAAAAATAGCTAATTTTTTTTTTCAAAAGGTGCTTTTGATGCCAAAGGTATGGCTTAAGCTGAAAGGCGCCGGCACATCAAACATCATTTGGGGGATTTCAAAGGGCCGTTTCAGCAGGATCCTGTTCTCCTGATCCCCCTTCTCGGCTGATGAAGTTTCTGAGCTCCCTGAAGTCAGATCTTGTGTTCTTGGCTATCAAAGGCCCCAGCAACACTGCGTCTGTCTGTCTGTCCCGGTAAAACTTTCGCATAGAAAGCCTCCCTTTTGCGCAGAGATCTGAGGAGGGACTAAAAAGGATGCTGATTTGCCAGGAAACAGGAGGGAAGCCCTGCTGAGCTGATAGGAATCTTCTGACCAGATTTGAATACATTTGGCCCAGACAAGGGGGTGGGAGGGGGAAAAATCCATTACTTGGGAGAAAAGCTTCCAGGGTTTCAAAAGGAAATATGTTAATGCTGGGAGAAATCATTTGTGCGGGTTTGTGTGTGAGTGTTTCAGCTGCCTCCCCTCCAAGTTCAACATCCTGGACCAGGAGCAAGAAAGCAAAAGCAGTGGAATTAAGCTGCCACCGCTCAGGGGAGGCAAGGGAAAACTGGAGGCTGGAGGGAGGCCACAACCACCCTGGCCTTGCCCTGGCAGTCTCAGCCACCTGGGTTTGGGTCCCAGACTCAGACAGCAGCAGAGCACCCCCCCCCCCGCCCCAGATCCCGCAGGCAGTGTTCAAAGCACCATCCTTCCCTTCCTTAAGGCCTCACTCAGGAATCTGCAGGCTGATGCTCACAGAGGTCCCCCAGACAATTCCCAGTGTCCTGATGGGAAGACTGAGGCCTGCAAGGGGAAGGGAACACTGCCAGAGGGGCTATGCTGGTCAGGCCTCTTGACCCATCCATACCCACTGCTCTCCTCTGGACCTTGGCTGGGCCCCGCCCGCTGGCCTTCTCCCGCTAGCCCCTGCTCACCCAGCACCTGTTCTGCTCTCTGAACACTACACCTGAGTGACTGTTCATACCTCTCCCATAGTCTCTGGAGACACCCGACAAATGAGGTGTCTGTTGTACCCAGCCTTGAGGCCAGGCATTTCTATGGCCCAGAACGGTCCCGGGTCCCATGGGAACTGAACAAGTGTGTCCAGATAATTGTAGGACATCTTCCGCTCTGGCTTTAAGAGGCAGTCTGCCTGGATTCAGGACTCCCGGGTCCTGGGCCCAGCTTGGTCTTTTTCTGTGGGCCTCACTTCCTTCCTCTGTAAAATGAGGACCATTTCATCATCCCTGTCTCTGCCTCTTAGGCCTGCTGGAAAATTTCAGTCAGGTCAGGAATAAGAGCCGTGGGCAGGGGGTCTGCAGAACAGAGTGACAGGAGGCCTTCCGGCCCCTTTGGCATTTTCAGGCACAAGCAGGGAGCAGAGGTGAGGTGGTCGTGAAGGCCATACTGTGTGGTTGCTGCAAATGCCCCCGAGTACCTCAGAGGCCCTGCACCCTCCACGTTAGCACCAGATTTTCTCCACAGTTTGGGGGTTCTTTTCTTCATTAGAAGAGCTGATTGAATTTAGAGAAGGAAAGGAACTAAGGACTTGGTTCTTGGGGTAAAGACGGGGGACCAGGCGGGAGTCAGGCGTTGCAGCTGCCCAACTCTTAGCGTAGTACGCAAGGAAGTACCAGCCAGACTCGGCACTTGAATCTGAGCACTGTTGTTCCACCAGGAGAGGGAGATGAGAAAGAAAATTGAGACAATAGCTCGTCAGTAATGGTCTTGAATTAATATAAATTAGTGAAGCGCATCTCGGCTGCTCCCCGTCCAGCAGAGCAGGGCTGCTGGGGACCAGCAAGGAGGCCTCCCTCACCTCACAGCCACCCATAAAGCTGCTGCTGACCATGCACTCTTCCCTCCCCCCTCCTCTACCCTCCTTTCCTCCCTGCCCCCACAACCAGCTCCAAGCCCCTGGATGTAAAATAGGCTGGGGATGGCACCCCTGGGATCATCGGCAGCCTCCCAGAGTCTTCAACCTTTGGAATGACCTTTGGAACACTGCTGCCCAGAGATTCGCTGCTGTCGGGACCAGGGGGTGTCCTGAGCTCAGCCCCAGGCCAGGTCCCCGCCTCCCCAATGTCATACACCGCTCGGGCTGCGGAGGTCACTGAGGCACATGGGGTCCACTTGACCCAGGCCTGGCCCACTGGGACATACAAGGACCGCCGGACCCAGGCCTGGCCCACGAGGCACGCCGGGACACTCCCAGGCCCAAGCAGAACATTTGCGGTTTAGCCCAAGGCTTAGAGGTCAGAGGGCACTCCCAATATCCCTGGGAGATAGGACTTTTCCTTCCAATGACAGAGAGGGAAACTGTCACTCAGAGAGGTTAAGTCACTTGCCACAAGGTCACACCACCAGTAAATAACAAAGTTGGGTCTCAAGCAGAGACAACTTTATCAATGTGACAATTAAAGCTTTATAAATGATTCCTCATACAATCCTCAAAACTCCCAAGAGATAGAACTAGTAGTATCCCAACTATAGACACAAAGCCACTGAAACTCAGAGAAGCTGAGCCGCAGTGCCACGGTCACACAGTCGGTCAGTGATGGAACTGGAATCCCAACCCACAGCCGTCTGGCTCCAGAGCCCCCGCACATGGCCCAGACTGGGAAACCAGCCGGCCCAGCTTGGAATCCTGCCTTTTTCATTAGCCAGCACTGGGACTTTGGATGAGTTGTTCAGCCTGTTTCCCTGCCTATATGATGGAAATTGTCATCGTAATGTAGCAGCACCAACGACTGGTTACTGGACACCCATGGGAAATGCATGACATGGCCAGGCCGGTACCAAGGGTCATGTGTTTGTTAGACACATCTTTGCTCACACGACCATCAGTCCACGGATTCTCTAAGTATTAGAGTAGAAACTGGCTCCCCGGAGGGCCCTCGTCTCCAGCCTGTCCCTGCCCCCGTGGGTCCGAGGCTCGAGGGAACATACGCCTGAACGCGACACACACCCAGCGTCCGTAATGTTCCTGTCAGAGCAAACGAGGCCATTAACTGACGAGCTCCGTGATGGAATTGTCCCGTGTGGCATTTATTATGGGGTCCTTTCCCTGACACCTCCCAGGGAGAGAATATTAAATATTTGATGCGCGCGAGGCTGCTCGTTTTTCATCCCCACTTCAGCACTCATGATGGCTTCGGGCTGGGGAAAAGCCAAAGTCCACCAGCCTGGCATCCTCATGCCTTTCCACCTCCCCCCACCCCTGCCAGGGCACTGGGCCGGGCAGGGCGGGGCCTGGGAAAGCGATGAAGACCCATGTCAGGGACTCTGGGACCTGTGGCCCAGGGGAGTCCCGGGAAGGGTGTCTGCTGTCAGCCACGCTGTAAGAGGCCTGCAGACCGTTGGGTGGCATCGGTGCCCCCCACCCAAGGTCTCGGGAGTCCTCGGCCACCAGAGCCTGGGATCGTTCACGGCATCCAGCCCAGCCCTACTCCAAAGGGACCTCCAACCCCACCACCACCTGCCGCTGCGCCCCGCCCCCCTGCACCTCCACAAATGCACCTGCTCCCCTGACACACGGTGAGCTGGAAGCACCAGGGAGACAATGCTCCCGAAGCAAGCCCCCCTCAATGATGGACTGCAAGTGGCCACATCGTAGCCCCAGTTTCCTTGCCCCTTGAGTTGGATGACTCCTGCTGCCCACAGCATTTATGGGCTTCCTTTTCCTCTCCGTTCTCACAGCACCCCTCCTCTGCTAGCCCACCCTGAGACTGCCTTCCAACCAACCCTGCACCCACAGCCCTGAGACTGCCACCTAAAGGCAGGGACAAAAACTAAGGCAAAGTCATGCCAGGTGGGGGATCATCAGAGGACACAAGATGAAGGTCTCATCTTCCATAGAAGACCAGCCTGCTCTGGACCAAGCCCTGTGCTCAGGATTGGGGACTCAGACAGAACCCCCAACATCTGACTCCTAGACCCCCAAGAGCTCCCAGGCTGCAGGGGGCACAGTCATGAGACACTAACCGCTGTGCAATGGGACCAGCTCTCACTTCCATCACCCCCAGCTCTGCAAATCAGCCCAAGGGGTGACCTCCTAAAGATCAAGTCTCCCTATGGTCTCAGCTCCCTCCATGGTGCAAATACCGGGCCCCAAAGCAAACACAGGCCAACCACCAAACCAGATCTAGTCAGTCATATCCGTGCTGATTTGACAGCTTTCCTTCCTCTCTTTCTTTCCCTGGTGACTTCTAGCCATCTGTGTGGCACTTGGGTTTTGGCAGTTGGAACAGGGTATGCCCAGGGAACTGGAGAGGCACCAGAGTGTAAGGGTGGGATCAGGCTCCCTGATTCTCCAGCCCCAGAGCCTTGATCAATGGATGGCCCCAGGTGTTGGGCTGCCATGCCCACATGGATCAGGGTAACTGAGGGGTCCCAGGGCCTCCTTCACTCCTCACGACAACTGTGTGCAGGCACAATGGTCTGGGCTGAGGGGCCAAGACCTACAGCATTGCTCCCCTCTTCCTGCAGCAGGGCTCGTCTCCTGCAAGGACTCCTGCCTAAGCCCTTCTCTGCCCCCACTCTTGGCCTCCTTTTCCTGTGGCCAGCCCATTCTCCAGGTTCAGTATCAGCTTACCTGTCATCTCCCCAGAAAGTGCTTCCCTGACCCCCCACTCTAGGCTAAATGGTGTCCCCCCGCAAAAAACAGATTCAAGTCCTAACCCTCTGCACCTGTAAATGTGACCTTAATTATCAATGGGGACTTGGCAGATGTAAAGTTAAGACAGGTCATGGTGGATTTGGGTGGGCGCCCACTCAACAATGATTTCTCTCTCATAGTAACCAGAGGGAAATTTGGACCCAGAGAGGAGAATGTCATGCGAAGAGGGGGTCGGAAACTGGAGACTGAAGTTTGGGGCCACATGCCAAAAGCTAAAAGAAACAAGGAAGTTTCTTCCCTAGAGCTTTTGCGAGAGCATGCAATACCTTGACTTCAGACTGTGAGCTTCTAGAACCGGGAGAATAAATTTCTGTTGTTTTAAGTCACAGTCTGGTACACTGTTAGAGCAACCCTCGGAAGTTAATAAACCCTTCACTAAGGTCGATCTCTTTTGTCTTCTCTATCACACATCTTCTTTTCTTCCTCCTTCATCTCAGTAATAACAAAAGTATAGTTATCCTCATGTGTCACATTCATTTCCCATCTTACTGGCTAGACTAGGAGGGCTGTGAAGGCAGAGGTGTTGCCTGCTTTGTTCTCTGCTACATTCTCGGTATCTAGCCCAGGGTCTATGGTGCCTGGTACATGGTAGGTGCTGAATAAATGTTCACTAACTGAAGATTTAATGAACGCCTATGGTGTGCTAATGCTACTCCAAAGGAACAAAAAAAAAATAGTCCTCTCCTGATGGAGTTCACATTCTACATTCAACGAGGACCATAACAAGTAAGTAAACAGAGAGATGCCAGAAGATGACAAAGTACAGGGGCGGGGGGCAGGGCAGGATAAGGGAGATTGAGCACTGCCATAAAACAACACCAACTGAAAACAAAGTAGGTGGTCAAGAAGGCCTTGTTGATTGGTGCTATTTAAGTAAGGTTTCAAGAAAGTGGTTTGAAGAAGTTGGCCATATGAGATTCTGGGAGAAGAAGAATCCAGACCAAGGGTATGGCCAATGCAAAGTTCCTAAGGCTTGGTAGTTCAAGGAACTGACAAGAGGTCTGTGTAGACAGACTGGAGTGAGGAGAGGGAAGAGTTGAAGGAGAGGAAATCAAATATGTAGCGGGTGGTAGGTGGATGGATAGATGGATGGATGGATGGACGGTGCAAACACCGGGCCCCTAAGGGCCCTCTCCATCAGGAGAAGACTATTTTTTTTGTTCCTTTGGAGTAGCATTAGCACACCATAGGCGTCCATAGATGGATGGATGGATGGATGGATGGATGGATATGGATGGATGAATGGATGGATGGATGGATGAATATGGATGGAGATGGATGGATGGATGGATGGATATGGATGGATGTGTGGATGGATGGATGGATGGATGGATGGATGAATATGGATGGAGATGGATGAATGGATGGATGGATGGATGGATGGGTGAATGTGGATAGATAGAGGAGAGGAGAGAGGGAGAGAAGAAGGGGAAAATGGTCCATGTCTAGGAATCAAAGGCAGGTACTAACTCTGTCCTTGAACCATATGTTAGGTCAGTAATTGTGAATATAAAGGGTTCTGCCACTCAAGAAACATGGCGAATCACAAACCAAATGAAGTCAGCCCACCACGCCCTCTTCTGCCATAACACAGCATCATGGAACAGGGATGAGGATGCCTAAGAAAGGAGGCTCAATCTTCTTGGGGACTCAGGGTCCCAAATGAGGGCTCCTCCAGGGTCTGGGATCACACCTACCCATCCGGCCAGAGCCCCCACATACAAAGCCCTTCCTTATAGCTACAAACCATAAGGCTGAAAGGCACTTGGGTGGCTCAGTCAATTAAGCATCTGACTTCAGCTCAGGTCATGATCTCGGGGTCCTGGGATCAAGCCCTGTGTCAGGCTCCACACTCAACAGGGAGTCTGCTTCTCCCTCTCTCTCTACCCCTATCCCAGCTCATGCTCACTCACTCGCTCGCTCTCTCTCATTCTCTCTCTCAAATAAATAAAGAAAATATTAAAAAAAATAAAATAAGGCTGATCTGCTCCAGGCTCCTGATAACTAACAGTGGATCTATCCCAGAGGACTTGCTAGTGAGGTGCCTTCTGATATGAGTCCCTAAAGGACACCTATAAAATCTATTAAAAATAAAAGATTTGGAATGAAATCCTATTGGTTTATTAAAGTTAGGAATTTCATCTTCCTGCCAACAGAAGATGAACCCTGTTACTGGGAAATTCCTAGGTGAGGGTGTGACCCAGAGCCTGAGTCAGGGGGACCCCTTGGTCCCCAGATCCTACTCCTGATCTTCCCACATCTCTCCCATCTCTCCTACTCTGGGAAACATTTGCAGTCCTCCAGACCGGACATATGGCGCATGTGCAGACTGGATCCCTGGTGGTGGCTCTCTCCCCACATGTCTCATCTGCCCCCCCATGGGGTAGTCATCTCTCACATGCCCTCTGGCCACCTGTTGCCCAGCTGGCCACTTCACCTTGCAGAACCTTCTTTTCTTGATTTCTATGCCATCATCTTCCCCCTCCTTCTCCTCCTGTCTCCCTAACTGCTCTTTTTCTGCTCAGCAAGGTCCTGTCACCCCACAACTTCCAAATGGTCAGAGTACTCCAGGGCTGCATCTTGGGCTCATTCTTCTCTCTCTCTCTCTCTCTCTCTCTCTCTCCTCCTCCTCCTCCTCCTCCTCCCTCCCTCCCTTTCTCCCCCTGCAGTTCTCTCCTTACGCTATCTCATCCATTCCCAGGGTTTGAATATCATCTACATACTGGCAACTTCTAACATTCTCATGTCCAACACCAGCCTCCCCGCTGACTCCAGACTCCATCTTTCTGTGCACTTCCACGGGGCACCTAAGACTCACCGTGCCCAAAATGAACTGATCTTCTCCACGTTTCCTCTCTCAGGAAATGGTACAACCCCACTGCTGGAACCAAGCACCAAGGAATCCTTCCATGACTTCTCTATGTGACCCTGCCCCCTCACACCCACAGGTCCCCTCAGCACTCGTTCCAGGACCTACCTTAACCCCGGCTTCTTCTCTCCACCTCTCCTCCTAGGCTGGGCCTCCAACCTCATTCATCATCCTCCTTCCTCTCTGGCCAGAGCGGTCATCCCAAAGTGTCAGCTCTGCTGCAGGGAGAAAAAACAGCAATCATGATGCACACACATAGCGCCAAGTGTCCTGTGGTTGGATGGAGGTCAGCGGCAGACCTCCTAGCGGAGAACGACGCGCACCGCAGGGACAGCCCTGCACACACTGTGTCCCCTGCCCTCTCTGTGAGCCAAGAGGAAGAAGCCAGTACCCCACAGCCCAGTGTGGAGAGCCCGGCGCATCCTAGCCCCAGTTAATTTCATTTCCACTGATCATAACAATAACGATATCCCTCTCTGCCACTGTGGCACCCTTTACAGAGAGTTTCCAGGAGCATTACCATCACAACTTCTTCACTAACCCTGTAGGATGGGTGTGATAACCCTCAGCCACAGGAGGGACCCCGGAGAGGAAGAACAAGGACTCCAGGTCAGGCCATTGACTCAATTAAAGCTACAGATCCCAATTCCCACCACCTCCCACGGTCTCTACTTGGAATAAGCATTCCCATACTACTCATAAACAACTCCAAAATCTCACCATTCAAACACCCAGTTAACTCTGGGAACATGGGCAAAAATCCCATGTTGGCCACGGATTCCCGGTGAGGGTTTGGGTCAGTTCTTAGCACCCACTATGTGCCCAGCAGCCCTGCACGCAATCACTGGGTTCTGGAAATGCCTCATCTAAACCAAAACTTTCAGTTTAAAGGGGCCCCTACTTCACTTGCTCATTCTCATCATTCTCAACCCTGGCTGCACCTGAGAATCTCCTGGATAGCCCACACCCCAGAACTGTGATTCTATTGGCCTCTGGGATGGATATGCTTTGATAGTCCCTGATTTTTTAAAAGAAGAGGTAATTCTAAGAGGAAACCATTGTTGAGAATCATTGAGATTTGATCCACAAACATATATTGAGGACCAGGTATGTGCCTTCCAGAAGCTTCTACCTAATATGGGAAATAAGAAAGTAAACAGATTATTAAAATGAACTGTTTTCCAAGTATTGATTTTTGTTAATTTTTTTAATGTAACAAACTTTTATTACTTACCAGTTGATAGGCAACATTCTAAACACTATACAAATTTAACTTATTTAGAACTTGGAACAGTGAGAAAGGTACCATTATTAGCCCCATATTCCAGATGAAGCTACAGAGAGCTTAAGTAACTTGTGTAAAGTCAAATTGTCTGATAAGTGGCCAAACTAGAATTCAAATCTAGAGAATGGGTTTTCCTCTTTCTAACCACTGTTCTCTGAAGGCAGTGGCTCCTAAATTTTAGGGGAATTTGTGCAATTGCACAAAAACACAGATTCTCAGCCTCACTCACCTACCCCACTTCCCACAACTCTCAGATTCCAGTTCAATCAACTGAGGTGGGAGACCTGGGAGCCTACGTTTTTGGTGTGAGTCCCAGGCGATTCCAATGCAGGCATCCTGAGGGTGGTCCCCAGGACATAGGAAGGATTGACCGCTTTTCTCCAAGGGCGCACTGAGGAGTAGGGCCCAGAGCTCTCTGCTCCTTCAGGTGGAGACTGGGAGGTCGCCATCTTCATTCCTGTCCTCCAGAGCTCTACGGAAAACCTTCAGGGAACAAAAGCTCCAGAGAGAGAACCCAAGTATATTATTCAGCCTGGTTCCTGGCAAGGACGGTGCAGTTCTGCCTCGGGCAAAGACATTTGAGAATCACTGCAACAGGCCCCTCCCAACAGAAGATCAACAAGAACATCCACCCAAGACCAAGCTCATGGGATCAATGAGAACTGCAGAACTCCAGAGATGGGGAATGCAACACATAGAATTCATGGCTTCCTTCCCACGATGCCTTAATCTTTCAAAGTTAAATTTTTTTTAAAAGATTTTATTTTTATTTATTTGACAGAGAGATCACAAGTAGGCAGAGAGGCAGGCAGAGAGAGAGGGGGAAGCAGGCTCCCCACGGAGCAGAGAGCCCGATGCAGGGCTCGATCCCAGGATCCTGAGAACATGACTTGAGCTGAGAGCAGAGGCTTAACCCACTGAGCCACCCAGGCACCCCAAAGTTAAATTTTTTTTTCATTTTATTTTTTTCTCATTCTATTTATTTAATTTTTCCTCTTTCCTGTTTTAATGTTTTTAACCATTTTACTTTATCAATACCTTTTTTTAAAATCTTTTTTAATTTTCATTGTTATAGTCGTATTCTATCCCTTCATTGTATTTAACCTTATTTTTTATACATATAGGTTTTTCTTTCTTTAAAATTTTGAGATGTACCCCTGGGGATAAAAATATATTATATGTTTATAAAAAATAAAAAATTAAAAAGAATTTAAAAATTGAAAAATAAATAAATAAAAAATTTGGGGATACAGTTTCTTCTAATGGATCAAAATATACCCTAAATCTAGCACATGGACTTGTTCTAGTCTCAAGCCTAACACATTCTTTCCCCTCTTTTTTTTTCTTTTTTTAGCCAACTTCTTATCAATTCCTTTTTTAGAATCCTTTTTGATTTTCATCTTTACAGTCATATTACATTCCTTCATCTTGTTTACCCTTATTTTTGTAAATATATGTTTTTCTTTCTTTAAAATTTTGGGAGGCAGTTTCTTCTAACAGACCAAAATACACCCAAAATCAAATGTGTGGCTCTGTTCTATTCACCGCTCTAATAAATATAATATTATATATACTTTCATATATTTTTATATATACATATTATATATAATATGCACAAAAACACAGATTCTCAGATATATATATTATATACACAGATATATATTATATAATATATATTATTATATTAATATTATATATATTATATATAAGCCACTGAAGTCAGTGGCTCCTAAATTTTAGGGGAATTTGTGCAATTGCACACACACACAAAATATATATATATTATTATATATAATATAATATATATTATTATATTTATTATATTATATTAATTATAATTAATTAAATAATTATATAGTATATATTATATATTACATATATTATAATTTATATATACATATTTTTATATATACATATTTATTATATATGTATATATGTATACATATTTATTATATATTATTATATATTTATATATAAATAGATATGTGCATACGTATGTATATGTATAAATAAATATAATATTATATATTTATTTTTATATCTTTTTATATACACATATTATATATTATTATATTAATTAAATATGTATATATAAATATATATTTCTATATATTATATGTTGTATTATGTAACATATTATATATATTCTATTTCTTTATACATATTATACATAATATATATATATTATGTAATATAATATATATATTAGAATAACTGGGATCCCAAAAGAAGAAAGAGAGAGGGAGGCAGAACCAAACTATACCAGAGAATTTCCCTAATTTGGCAAAGAGAAAAAGCATCAAAATCCAGGAGGCACAGAGAATCCCCCTCAAAATCAATAAAAATAGGTCAACACCCTATCATCTAATAGTAAAACTTACAAGTCTCAGTGACAAAGAGAAAATCCCAAAAGCACCTCAGGACAAGAGGTCTGTAACATACAATGGTAGAAATATTAGATTGGCAGCAGACCTATCCACAGAGACCTGGCAGGCCAGAAAGGACTGGCATGATATATTCAGACACTAAACAATAAAAATATGTAGCCAGGAATACTATATCCCACTAGGCTGTCACTGAAAATAGAAAGAGAGATAAAAAGCTGCCAGGACAAACAAAAACTAAAAGAATTTGCAAACACCAAACAAGCCCTACCAGAAATATTGAAAGGGATCCTGTAATTAAAGGGAGAATCTAAAAGTAACAGACCAGAAAGGAAAAGAAACAATACACAGTAACAGTCACTTTACAGGGAATACAATGGCACTAAATTCATATCTTTCAATAATTACCCTGAATGTAAATGGGCTAAATGCCCCAATCAAAAGACACAGGGCATCAGGATGGATTAAAAAAACCAACAAACAGACAAACAAAAAACAAGACCCATCAATATACTGTCTGCAAGAAAATCATTTTAGAACCAAAGACACCTCCAGATTTAAAGTGAGGGGGTGGAAAACAATTTCCCATGCTAATGAACATCAAAAGAAAGCTGATTTCAGATCAATTAGATTTTAAGCCAAAGACTATAATAAGAGATGAGGAAGGACACTATATCATACTTAAAGGGTCTCTCCAACAAGAAGTCCTAACAATTTTTTTTTTAAGATTTATTTATTTATTTGACAGACAGAGATCACAAGTAGGCGGGGGGGTGGGGAAGCAGGCTCCCCACTGAGCAGAGATCCCAGTGCCGGGCTTGATCCCAGAACCCTAAGACCATGACCTGAGCTGAAAGCAGAGGCTTAATCCACTGAGCCACCCACACACCCCTAGATCTAACAATTTTAAATAACTATTCCCCTAACATGAGAGCAGCCACTTATATAAACCAAAAAATAACAAAATCAAAGAAATACATTGACAATAATATAATAATAGGAGGGGACAGTGAAATGGACAGATCATCTAAGCAAAAGATCAACAAAGAAATAAAGGCTTTAAATGACACCCTGGACTAGATGGACATCACAGATATATTCAGAACATTACATCCCAAAGGAACAGAATACGTATTCTTCTCTAGTACATATGGAACACTCTCCAGAAGAGATCACATCCTGGATCACAAATTAGGTCTCAGCTGGTACCAAAAGATTGGGATAATTCCCTGGATATTTTCAGACCACAATGCTTTGAAACTCAAACTCAATCATGAGAGGAAAGTTGGTATACATGGAGGCTAAAGAGCATCTTACTAAAGAATGAATGGGCCAACCAGGAAATTAAAGAAGAATTTTTAAAATTCATGGAAACAACCCTATGACCCAGTAATCATACTACTGGGTATTTACCCTACAGATACAAATGTAGTGATCCAAAGGGGCACATGCATCCGAATGTTTATAGCAACAATGTCCACAATAGCCAAACTATGGAAAGAACATAGATGTCCATCAACAGATGATGAATAAAGAAGATGTGGTGTGTACACACACACACACACATACACACAGGAATACTATGCAGCCATCAAAAGAAATGAAATCTTGCCATGTGCAAGAACGTGGATGGAACTAGAGGGTATTATGCTGAGCAAAATAAGTCAATCAGAGAAAGACAATTATCATATGATCTCTCTGATATGAGGAATTTGAGTGGCAAAATGGGAGATTTGGGGGGTAGAGAAGGAAAAAAAGAAACAAGATGGGACCAGAAGGGAGACAAACCATAAGAGACTCTTAATCTCACAAAACAAACTGAAGGTTGCTGGGGGAAGGAGAGGTGTGGAGAGGGTGGCTGGCTTACTGGAATTGGAAAGGGTATGTGATATGGTGAGTGCTGTGAAGTGTGTAAGCCTGACAATTCACAAACCTGTACCCCTGGGGCAAATAATACATTATATGTTAATAAAAAAAATTTATGGAAACAAATGAAAATGAGAACACAACTGTTCAAAATCTTTGGGACACAGCAAAGGCAGTCCTGAGAGGATAGTATATAGCAAAACAAGCCTTTCTCAAGACGCCTGGGTGGCTCAGTTGGTTAAGCAGCTGCCTTCGGCTCAGGTCATGATCCCAGCGTCCTGGGATCGAGTCCCACATCGGGCTCCTTGCTCGGCAGGGAGCCTGCTTCTCCCTCTGCCTCTGCCTGCCTCTCTGTCTGCCTGTGCTCGCTTGTTCTCCCTCTCTCTCTAACAAATAAATAAATAAAATAAAATAAAAAAAGCTATCTCTAAGAAAGAGGAAAGGTCTCAAGTACATAACCTAACCCTACACCTAAAGGAGCTGGAGAAAGAACAGCAAAGAAAGCCTAAATCCAGCAGGAGAAGAGAAATAATAAAGATCAGAGCAGAAATCAATGAAATAGAAACCAAAAGAACAGTAGAACAGATCAACAAAACTAGGAGTTGGTTCTTTGAAAGAATTAATAAGATTGATAAACCCCTGGCCAGACTTATCAAAAAGAAAAGGGAAAGGACCTGAATTAATAAAATCATGAATGAAAGAGGAGAGATCACAACCAACACCAAAGAAATACAAACAATTATAAGAACATATTATGAGAAACTATATGCCAGCAAATTTGACTATCTGGAAGAAATTAATGCATTCCTAAAGAAATATAAACTACCAAAACTGAATAAGGAAAACTGAACAGACCCATAACCAGTAAGGAGATTGAAGCAGTGATAAAAAAATCTCCCAACAAACAAGAGCCCAGGGCCAGATGGCTTCCCAGGAGAATTCTACCAAACATTTAAAGAAGAATTAATACCTATTCCCCTGAAACTGTTCCAAAAAATAGAAATGGAAGGAAAACTTCCAAACTCATTTTATGAGGCCACCATCACCTTGATCCCAAAACCAGACAAAGACCCCATCAAAAAGGAGAATTACAGACCAATATCCTTGATGAACACAGATGAAAAAATTCTCACCAAAATACTACCAATAGGATCCAACAGTACATTAAAAGGATTTTTCACCACGACCAAGTGGGATTTATTCCTGGGCTGCAAGGTTGGTTTGACAACTGCAAATCAATCATTGTGATACAATACATTAATAAAAGAAAGAACAAGAACTGGGCACCTGGGTGGCTCAGGTCATGATCTCAGGGTCCTAGGATCGGGTCCTGCATCGGGCTCTTTGCTTGGTGGGGAGCCTGCTTCCCCCTCTCGCTCTGCCGGCCTCTCTGCCTACTTGTGATCTCTATCTGTCAAATAAATAAAATATTTAAAAAATAATAATTTTAAAAAGAAAGAACAAGAACGATATGATACTCTCAATAAATGCTGAAAAAGCATTTGACAAAGTACCGTATCCTTTCTTGATCAAAACTCTTCACAGTGTAGGGAAAGAGGGTACCTACCTCAATATCATAAAAACCATCTATGAAAAACTCACAGCAAATATCATTCTCAATGGGGAAAAACTGAGAGCTTTCTCCCTAAGGTCAGAAATATGTCAGGGCTGTCCACTATCACCACTGCTATTCAACACAGTACTAGAAGTCCTAGCCTCAACAATCAGACAACAAAAAGAAATAAAAGGCATCTGAATCAGCAAAGAAGTCAAACTCTCACTCTTTGCAGATGATATGATACTTTATGTGGAAAACCCAAAAGACTCCACTCAAAAACAGCTAGAACTCATACAGGAATTCAGTAAAGTGTTAGGATATAAAATCAATGCACAAAAATCAGCTGCATTTCTATACACCAACAGCAAGATAGAAGAAAGAGAAATTAAGGAGTCGATCCCATTTTCAACTGGACCCAAAACCATAAGATGCCTAGGAATAAACCTAACCAAAGAGGCAAAAAATCTGTACTCAGGAAACTATAAAATGTTCACGAAAGAAATTGAGAAAGACACAAAGAAATGGAAAAAAGTTCCATGCTCATGGGTAGTAAGAACAAATATTGTGAAAATGTCTATGCTACCTAAAGGAATCTACACATTTAATGCAATCCTGATCAAAATACTATCAATTTTTTTTTGAAGAAATGGAACAAATAATCCTAAAATTTATATGGAACCAGGAAAGACCCCGAATAGCCAGAGAATGCTGAAAAAGAAAACCAAAGTTGGCGGCATCATGATTCCAGACTTCAAGCTCTATTACAAAGCTGTAATCATCAAGACAGTATAATAATGGCACAAAAGCAGACACAGAGATCAATGGAACAAAACAGAGAGCCAAGAAATGGGCCCTCAACTCTATGGTCAACTCATCTTTGACAAAGCAGGAAAGAATGTCCAATGGAAAAAAAGAAAGTCTCTTCAACAAACAGTGTTAGGAAAATCGGACAGCCACCTGCAAAAGAATGAAACTGGACAATTTCCTTATACCACACACAAAAATAGACTCAAAATGGATGAAAGACGTCAATGTGAGATAGGAATCCATCAAAATCCTTGGGGATAACACAGGTAGCAACCTCTTCAACTTCAGCCACAGGAACTTCTTCCTAGAAACATCGCCAAAGGAAAGGGAAGCAAGGGCAAAAATGAACTATTGGGACTTCATCAAGACAAAAAAAATTTTTTTTTATAAACATATATTTTTATCCCCAGGGGTACAGGTCTGTGAATCGCCAGGTTTACACACTTCACAGCACTCACCAAAGCACATAACCTCCCCAATGTCCATAACCCCACCCCCCTTCTCCCAACCCCCCTCCCCCCAGCAACCCTCAGTTTGTTTTGTGAGATTAAGAGTCAGTTATGGTTTGTCTCCCTCCCAATCCCATCTTGTTTCATTTATACGTCTCCTACCCACTTAAGCCCCCGTGTTGCATCACCACTTCCTCATATCAGGGAGATCATATGATAGTTGTCTTTCTCTGCTTGACTTATTTTGCTGAGCATGATACGCTCTAGTTCCATCCATGTTGTCTCAAATGGCAAGATTTCATTTCTTTTGATGGCTGCATACTATTCCATTGTGTATATATACCACATCTTCTTTATCCATTCATCTGTTGATGGACATCTAGGTTCTTTCCATAGTTTGGCTATTGTGGACATTACTGCTATAAACATTCAGGTGCACGTGCCCCTTTGGATCACTACGTTTGAATCTTTAGGGTAAGTGCTCCATATCACTCGGCATCAGGGAAATACAAATCAAAACCACAATGAGATATCACCTCACACCAGTCAGAATGGCTAAAATCAACAAGTCAGGAAATGACAGATGCTGGCGAGGATGCAGAGAAAGGGGAACCCTCCTACACTGTTGGTGGGAATGCAAGCTGGTGCAACCACTCTGGAAAACAGCATGGAGGTTCCTCAAAATGTTAAAAATAGAACTGCCCTATGACCCAGCAATTGCACTACTGGGTATTTACCCTAAAGATTCAAGACAAAAATCTTTTGCACAGCAAAGGAAACAGTCAACAAAACCAAAAGACAACCAACAAAATGGGAGAAGATATTTGCAGATGACATATCAGATAAAGGGCTAGTATCCAAAATCCATAAAGAACTTAGCAAACTCAACACCCAAAGAACAAATAATCCAATCAAGAAATGGGCAGAGGACATGAACAGACATTTCTGCAAAGAAGAGATCCAGATGGCCAACAGACACATGAAAAAGTGCTCAACATTACTCAGCATCAGGGAAATGCAAATCAAAACCACAATGAGATACCACCTCACACCAGTCAGAAGGGCTAAAATTAACAGGTCAGGAAACAACAGATGTTGGCGAGGATGTGGAGAAAGGGGAACCCTCCTACACTGCTGGTGGAAATGTAAGCTGCTGCAGCCATTCTGGAAAACACTATGGAGGGTTCTCAAAAAGTTGAAAATAAAAAAATAGTTGAAAATAGAGCTACCCTATGGCCCAGTAATTACATGACTGGGTATTTACCCTAAAGATGCAAATGTAGTGATCCGAAGGGGCATGTGCACCCAAATGTTTATAGCAGCAATGTCCACAATAGCCAAACTATGGAAAGAATCTATATGTCCATCAACAGATGATGAATAAAGAAGATGTGTATATATATATACAATGGAACACTATGCAGCCATCAAAAGAAATGAAATCTTGCCATTTGCGATGATGTGGATGGAACTAGAGGGTATTATGCTGAGCAAAATAAGTCAATCAGAGAAAGACAATTATCATATAATTTCTCTGATATGAAGAATTTGAGAGGCAGGGCAGAGGATTGTGGGGGGAAGGGAGAGGGAAAAAAAATGAAACAAGACGGGACCAGGGAGGGAGACAAACCATAGGAGACTCTTAATCTCAGGAAACCAACAGCATTGTTGGGGGTTGGGGGCTAGAGATATGGTGGCTGGGTGACAGACATTGGGGAGGGTATGTGCTATGGTGAATGCTGTGACTTGTGTAAGACTGATGATTCACAGACCTGTGCCCCTGAAACAAATAATACATTCTATGTTAATAAAGTAAAAATTTTTTAAAAGGTGGAAGCTAGGGGCACCTGGCAGTCCATTAAGTGTCTGCCTTTAGCTCAGGTCACAATCTCGGGGTCCTTCCCCCTTTGAGCTCTCTGAGGTCACTCACTGTGGGAGAAGCCAGCAGCTGTGCCGTGAGGACCCACAGTCAGGTCTGTAGGAGGAGCCAAGGCGTCCTGACAACAGCCAGCACAACCACGCAAGTTGGACATCTGGCCATTGGACAGTCTCTCCCCCACCGACATCTTGATGCAACCTCCTAAGAGTTCCTGAGCAATATCACCTGGTTAAGCTGCTCCTGGATTATACAAAACTGTCAGATCGTAAGTGCTTGTGTCTTTAAGCCCCTACATTTTGGGGTATTCCTTACTCAGCGTCAATAGACGACGAATACAAAGAAACAGCTTTTGCCATCAATGAGAGTCAGACATGACAAAGGAGCCAGGGCTGGAGGAACACAGGCCAGAAAGGAGAGAGAGGGCATTCATTCCAGGTGGAGGGAGCAGCATGTGCTAAGGCACAGTGAGTGCATGGACCTGGTATTCTTGGGCTTTGCTGGGAGCACAGGAGGCACCCCAGTGAGTGGCTAGAGATGCAACAGGACCCAAGTCAGGATAAACAGGGCGACCAGACATCCCAGTTTGCCCTGGACAGTAGCTTTTTTTTTTTTTTTTTTTAAGATTTCACTTATTTATTGAGAAAGAGAGAATGTGAATGGGGGAGGGGCAGAGGGAGAGAGAAATAATCTCAAGCAGACTCCCCATTGAGTGCAGAGTCAGACTCAAGGTTCCATCTCATGACCCTGAGATCACGACCTGAACCGAAATCAAGAATCAGATGCCTTAACCGACGGAGCCACCCAGGCGCCCCCCACCCAGGACAGTCTTGACTGACACCTATTATCCACACATCCCAAGCAATTTACTCTTTGTCCGAGATAAAATGGTCTCATATTAGATGATTATGAGCTAGATGTGATCGCCCTGCTGATGAGCCCCATATGTAGGCTCTACCCTGGAGGCACAGGGAGCCGTGGAGGGGTTTTGAGCTTGGGAGTGACCTGATCCCAGGTGTTTCAGAAAGATGCATTTGCAGAGAAGGCACAGGCGTGCCAGGTGAACTGAGATGCAGCATGGATTGGTCTGGAGTGAGTGTGGAGGCTTGACCGGGGTTGAACAAGCTGAGAGCAAGGGAGGCCCTGGACACAGCTGGTCAGGCAGTCAGTGACTACGACAGCCGCTAAGGAGGCCAGAACAGTGGTAATGGCGTCCAGGGAAGTTTCGGGAAATTCAGGAGATACTGGAAAGACTCTGTTGCAATAAAAGCTGGAGGAGGAGAAGCTGGAGGGCAAGCTGAGGTGCAAATACTGTCGGGAGCGTGGCCCCCACATTTCAGGACCAGGGCTCCGTCTAAAAGTAGCTCTCAAATGAGTCACTTCAATCAGAGCCAACCAGGCTTTGGCTGGTTCGTTTCTGAACTGCAGGGGGGTCTGGCCAAAGGAATCAAAACCACATGTAACCTTGGCTCGAGCAGATCCCGTCTGACCCAGTCTCCCAAGAGACGGGCAGCACCACAGACAGTCCCAAAGTCCAATAGCTCATCTCCCGCACACAAGACTGCAACGATGCAAGAATTTTTTTTTTTTTTTCATTTTACAGTTAGGGCCTCAGGCCTGGGACTGCAGGCACCCCAGCAGGGACTCAGACCCAGCCTGCTCTGGAAAATCAGTGTATCCTGACAGAGGGTTTTGGGTGAAATCCCTAGAAACACTCTCTCACCTTCTCCAGGCTAGAATACCTTGGCTGAACTTGAGTCATCCTCCTAATAAAAATTCCATGTTCCATCAGCAGAATGCTTCCAGTCCAATTAGATCAATTTTCTCTAAGTAGCAATAAATGTGTTTTCCTTTCAGAGGCCAGCCCGACACATTAAGCAGGCTTGGGGCGGCCATTCCCTAGCCCGATGGCTCCGAGGGCGCAGGGTCAGGGGTCACAGCGCCGCCGCCTCCAGCTCATTAGTGGGGCCCATTCATCTTTGCTGGGGACACCAGCACTCAACATGGTGGCAGGGCTCAGGGTGGGGGGCGGTAAGCAATTCATCAGGGATTCAGGTTCGCTGGAGACAAGAGCAGAAAAGCAGACCTGCTCACAGGCAGGCAGGAGCCCAGGCCCAGCAGCTGAGGCTGGGAACCGCCTAGTTAAAGGTTAACCTGGTCCTGGACATCGATCTGTGGCCCCCCCACCACATCCCCCAGCCACCATACAGGGAATGAAGGGCCCCCAGGGCAAGCCCCTTTGAAATGCACCTGGTTCCTGTCTGCTGGCTGAGGATCCCTTCCGGCCACCTCCCTAACGCCCCAAATCCATCCAAGCAAGGCCTCCAAGGGCCTGGAGAAAGACACTGTCACTTGCCCCCACCCTCCCCTGCAACTCAGGAACTTGCTAGGAAGAGACCCTTTGATTTGCAAATCCAGATGCTAGGAACAGGAGGGTACTTCAGCCAGGCCTTACCCTGCCTGACCCGGTCCAGCGGCCTAGAGGACGCTTGGCTAAAAGCAAGAGACCTTTCCACTTCCCAAGGGCTGGGACTCAGTGTTCCTCAACACACAGCCCCTGCCACCCTGAGCCAGCCGAGGCCCCAGCCCAGAGACAGGATTACCAGAGGCCCAGGGCACTGGAGGCATTTGCCAGGGATGCCAGAAGGGAGGACCACAGACTGAGCAGTTTCCACGACAAATCTTCATTGTCTTACAGTTCTGGAGGCTAGAAGTCCATGGTCAAGGTGTCAGCAAGGCCAAGGCCTCCCTGAACATACCCGAGAAGGCTGTGCCCCAGGCCTCTCTCCCAGCCTCTGGGGGCTCCTTGGCTTGTGGCAGCATCATTCCAGCCTTTCTATGGCATTGTGTGAGTGAGTGAGTGTGTGTGTGTGTGTGTGTGTGTGTCCCCGAATTTCATATGGGATTAGGGCCCACTGTCATGACCTCATTCTAACTGAATCACCTGTTTGAAGACATGATCTCCAAATCCAGCCACATTCTGAGCTACCGGGGGTTAGGATTTCAGCGTATGCATGAGAGTGTATATCATTGAGCCCACAGTAGCCTCCTTTTGGGCCACAGGAGAGGGGAGCCGCAGTGATCCCGGCTCATTTGGGGACACAGATGTGAACGGAGTGACCGCCAGGCCCGGCAGAAGGTGCTGGGGATGCGGTGAACATCTGCAGTCTGTCCCGTGAGTTCGTAGCTGGCACGGAGGCAGGCGCTCATCCATCATACAAGTAAATGTACAGTTACAATCTGTGATGAGAGCCCCGAAGCACAGGTGTGGGCAGCTAGAAACGCGGGTCCCCGGGTCACACTGTAGGTAAGACGTAGAGCTGGGCCGGGTGTGACAATGGCCAGATCATGCCTGGCGTCCCTGGGCTCTTGCTCAGTCCAGCCGACCCCCACCCTCACATCCTCCCATCCTCCCGCCCCAGCCCCCCTCCCAGCCTGATCCCTTTCCTGGAAACTGGATTAATAGCATCTGAGCAAGCCTGGCCAGGAAGCACAGCTCGGGGTAACCTTTCTGGAGAGCTCCGGGGGCCTGGCAGAGGGCTTCCTGATTTACACTGCCCCGGTCAGCCCGCCCTCCTCGACAGAGGGCCCCTCCTTCGGCTCAAGCTGCGCTCCATCCAGACAACGACCCCCAGGTCCTGGGCCCCAAAGTCACCTCCTTGGGGAGACATTGCCGAACAGACCCCCCCATAGCAGCTCCCACCCCAAACCTCTCCTCAGCACCCTAAGCCCAACTGAGACTAAATAATGGATTGCAAAATTAGCTGTTCTGTGTCTGTCTCCCCTGGAGGCTGCAAGCTTTCTGACAACTGAGACAATGTTCTCATGCACTCCCATCTGCCCCCAGTCCCACCCCGCGCCAGTGACACAGCAGTGCTCTGAAAACACGGGCTGAATAAATCAACAAAATTCTTGATTGTTTAATCAACCTCCTACTTCTCCCCAAACCACAAGCTGACCCACCGGCCAGAGGCCAAATCTCTGCTGCTCCTGAGGGCACCAGGGGGATAAAGAGAGATGCTATTTGGAGTGGGGGGTTGGGGAGGGAGAGCTCGGAGAAAAACAAGAGAATGAGAACATGCAAAGTGGATTTGCAGAAAAGCGAGCATTTCCATTTGGCCAGACTGGGGCTTGAATGTTCGGCTCAGGCGGCAGTCACGGGTGCCCACAGAAGGTCTCTGAGTGGTGCCCATTCTGATAGGCAGGACAGGTGCCAAATGCGAGACCAGAGGTCAGGAAAGTGGAGTTTGCTATAGCCAAGGTCCCGGCGCTGCCCCCCAGAGAAGGCAATCAAGGTGACTGAGGGAAAGCAGGAAAGGGGGCAATGACACCGAATCTGGGGACATGTGTGGCACAGGGAGGAAGGATTCGGTGGAGCAGTGTGATCAGGAAAGTAGAGAAGGAGGCGGGAAGCTGAGCGGGTCCCATGCACTGGGAGGGAGGCACTCAGGTCCTTCTTTTACCTGCCCACCGTGTGGATCAGGGGACCTGGCTTTGAACTCTGACCCTATCAGAGACTGGCTATAAAACCTGTGTGAGGGGCACCTGGGTGGCTCAGTAGGTTAAGCCTCTGCCTTCTGCTCAGGTCATGATCTCAGGGTCCTGGGATTGAGCCCTGCATCAGTCTCTCTGCTCATCAGGGAGCCTGCTTGCCCTTCTCTCTCTGACTGCTGCTCTGCCTACTTGCGATCTCTCTCCCTGTCAAATAAATACATAAAATTAAAAAAAAAAAACAAAAAACCATGTGAGTGTAACATCTCCAGTTCTCTGCCTTCTCACCTGCACGTGGGAGCTGGCTAAGCCCGTCGAGTACAACATGGGACACACTGAGATCCCCAGCATGGGTGCCAACCCACAGGTCCCTCCCGGGGTCTCCAGCCACGCAGTCCTGGTGTAAACCAGGATTTCTCAAACTCAGCGCTATAGACTTTGGGAGCTGGAGAAGTCTTTAATGCCCACGTGCCCTGTAGGATTTGAGAAGCATCTCTAGGAACCAAAACTGTCTCCGGACGTTGCCAGGTGTCCCCTGCAGGACAAAACTGCTCCATAAGCCATGCAAGTCTGTCCCCAATCCTCTCGGGAAAGCCTTGAGCATACAGGAGGACTGCCTCCTGCCTCCCAGAGGAGGTTGCCCAATAACCCCATGCATCTGATCCACGTTCTCGAGAGGTTTATACTGAGCTGTGATTCTGTTCTCAGGGATTTTACAGTTAGAAAACATTTTGATATATGGGATCACATGGTAGACTGGGCTGGATAATGGCCCCCAAAGGTGTCCGCAGCCTCCTCCCTGGAACCTGTGGCTGTGTTTGCAAGGGGAATTCGCAAATGGGATTCAGTAAAGGTTTCAGAGATCAATTGATTGCCCTGGATCATCAGAGTGGGCCTGGCATAATCACAAGACTCCTTATAAGTAAAGGAGGGAAGCAGGTGAGGCGAGGTCAAAAAAGAAGGGATATGACAGAAGCAGTAGTCAGAGATAGGGAGACATGAAGATCTACATGCCTTTGAACATGGAGGAAGGGCTCAAGCCAAGGAACACAGGTGTCCTCTAGAAGCAGGAAGAGGCAAGACAATGGAATTTCCCCTAGACCCTCAAAGGGAGCACATTCCCAGCGAACAGCTTAATTTTAGCCCAGTAAGACCCATTTCAAACTTCTGACCTCCAGAACTGTAAGAGAATAAACTTGTGTTATTCTAAGTTCCTTAGTCTGTGGTAGTTTGTTACAGCAGCAATAGAAAACTAATACACACAGTCAACACAATTACACAGAGGGGCATGTAGCGTCTCTGAGGAAGGAGGAAGGCTGCCATGGGTGGTTGCTCAGGTCACGCACTACCCAAACCCTAGTCAGCTAAGAAGGACATGGGGGGCTGAAATTTAGTCCACACTCCTCTTACTGAACTGTGAGCCCTTGTGGAGACTATAGCAATGATGAGGGGTGGGGGGGACACAGAGAAAAGACACCCTTTTCTAATTCACACTCGGACACTTTCCATTTGCCAAAAAATGTGATCCCCAGGGAAGAGGGGCAGAGATTCTTAATTTGTATACTTAACTGTGGCCTGGCAGGGGACTTTGACTCTCCCTGAGGTAGTCAGGAAGGCCTTCACAGAGGAGGTGACCCCTGGACTAGCTCTTTAAACAACAGGGAAGGAAAGGGGAGTCATTCCTAGGAAAGAGAATGGCACAGAAGTCTGAAAGAACTTGGTGCACTTGGAGGAAGAAGGAAAAGTGCCACCTGGGCAGGGAGGTCCTCCGGAGATGCAGGGTTCCATGTGGGACCTTGCAGAGTCTGAGGGGCCTGTTAACCTTCAGGGGCAAGTGTCTGAGGAGTTCCGGCAAGAGGTCTAGGCTGTTCCACACCAGCCTCCAGATGCCACCCCAGCAACCTGGCCTGGACCAGACTCAGGGTCCTCTCCCACCAGCCCAGCCCCACAGACTTCCGCCCCGTGGCTCCGAGGGGTGCCTGGTTGCTGAACCACTTGCTTTTCAGGGCTAGTAGTCTGTTGGTCCTTGCAGTGCCCTCCCCTTCCCAGCACTTAACTCCAAGACAAGTATTGATGGTGCCTTGACCTTCCCTAATATATTGCCACAAGGTGACGTGGGCCAGTCCTGCTGTCCCCGGCAGGCCACAGCCCCTCCCTGGCCCTGAACAAGGAACAAGGAAAAGCCATCAAGCTGGGCACGAGGTTTGCGATACAAATGGCAATAAGTAAGTTGTTTTCAGGAGGCGAATGGGCCCCCACAGACTAATGGCCATCCATGGCTTCCTCCCTCCTCCTCCCCAAGCTTCCCCCCTCCAGAGCTGGCCCAGCTGGAAAGCTCCAGTGGCTCCAGACCCCCCTCTCCCCGCCCCCAAGCCCTTTTGCTGACAGTATAACCTTCAGGAACCTGAAATTCCTGAGTGGTCCCCAGAGCTCAATGCATCTTGAAAGAAAATTTGTGTAATGTCATTTCAGGCTGTCCCTAATCCAGAATTATTGAGGGGGGGCTGGGACCTGGGAATTGCCTGTGACACTTGACAAATACTTGGCTTTGTGTAAATGGACAGGCTCCTGAAATAACTGCCTTTGGATGTCACATGAAGAGAAATTAATTCTTTATTAACTTCCGCAATGATAATCTAATAAACCCATCGGGCCTCCGGGCCCCAGCATTTAAAGAGCTTGGTGGTTTGGATGCAAATGTCTCTCGACCCCATTTTGTCGGGAATGTGCTCGTGGAGAGGAGAAATCATCAGCTCTGGGGGTCAGGTGTCAGATCAGGGTCAAAAGGGGTGACTTTCACGGCTCCACACAGACCCGAGATTCAGGAGACTTAGCCCTCTCTGTGAAGGCCAGCTGTGCTGGGTTTCCAGGGATGGACCTCCATTTCAGATATGCTGTTCCTTTGTCCCCAAAAGAGCATTTGTTCTCGTCAAATGACAGTCTCTCATTTTTGCTTAGATCATGAAGTCCCCATAACCATCACCCTCCAGTTCCAAAGGACGGTCATCCATTTTCTTTCAACTCCTTGATCCCTGCCATGTGTCAGACACAGGAATCCAAGACCCCTGTCTTTGGGGGATTATAGCCCAGTGAGGAAGCAAGACAACAAAGTGAGCTGTGATTGTAAACTGGGGGAAGTGCTATGAAGACCGAGAATATCAAGAGCAGACAGAGCCCACTTCTCCTCGGAGATGAGTCCTGAATGTGGTCACCGTGCCGGCCGCGCGAGCACTAGATAACGCGCTGGGAATGGCCTTCGGGTCCTTTGGGTCCAGCCTCCCTGGGGAGGTCCTGGCTGCACCATCCCTGCCGTGAGCCCCAACAGAAACAGGAGTCTGAAGGTCCGTCCTGGAGGCAGGAAGAGCAGAAGGAGGGAAGGCAGGGGGATATCGTTGCCTCCCAGAGCTGATGGCGGGTGCATGGGTCTTTGAGATCAGGGAAATCAGAAAACTCCAGACTGCCAGAGGCAGAAGATCCCAGCCTGATATGGTGCTTTACCCACTTGCTCACTTCCCATCACGGGGAACTCACCACCATTCAAGGCACCCAGAGAACTCCTGATTGCCCAAGTTCATTGTGCGCGCGCGCGCTTGTGTGTGTGTGTGTGTGTGTGTGTGTGTGTGTAAATGAATTTAGGGCATGATAAATGCATATCACAAACTAGCAAAGAAACAAAGTCTTATTCTATCCATGATACTAGCTCAGTGGTCTTAACGATATGGATCTCCAATGGACTTAAAAACAGTAAAAATCAAACAAGAAAAAAAAGGTAGGCAAATGGAATTTGGGGGTGTGGAAAGGATTTTCTAAGCATGGAAGCAATAGAAGATTCACAGAGGAAAAGATAAACGAACATGACTGCATAAAAACTTGAAATTTCTCTATGTTATGGACTCAAGCAGGAGAATCAATACCCCTTTTTAAAGGGGTAAAGGTCGAAGGAGATAATTCACGAAAGAAGAAATACAAACAGCTAATATGCATATGGGGGAAAAAAATGTTCCATCATGTTCCTAATCATAGAAATGCCAGGTAAAGCTGCCGTAAGGTGTCAGCTCTCACCTATCAAATTGATTTTTAAAAAGCATAACGACAACGTTTGATGCGGAAATGAGCGCTCCCTCAGGCTGCTGGCAAAGGCACAGACTGTTACAGCCCTCCTGGAAATCTGTTTTCTGGTATGTATTGAGAAGCTTAAAACTTCGTCTAATGCCAGATTCTTCAATACACAAAGAGCACAGTTTCATAAAGAAAGTGGTGGTGTGAAGAGAGATAGGCAAGCCTCATCAACCAAGCACAAAACGTGGACTTTCGTTCAGATCTGGATTCAAGTAAGTTGTATGTGGGAAGTCCTTCTTGAGATCACTGGAGAAAATGACCAAGCCCGATATTAGATGACATTTAGGAATTATTGTCCATTTTTTTAAGGTGGGCAAAGGGCATCCCAGTTATGCCACAAGGAGTTATTGTACCTATTTAAGAAGTAAAACTTAACTTTTACAGGGGAAGTAATTCAACATCAGGACCTGCTTTAAAACATTCCAACAACAACCAGAAAAAATGAGGAAGGGATAGATAAAACTGTCAGGATGTCAGTAGTTGTGAAACCTGAATGATAACACAGGGTGTCTGGTTCACAACTCTCTCCAACATATATTTGAAATTTTTCCCATAATAAAAGGTGTTTTTACTATATCACTTGAACCGGTTACCTTGCTTTGAGGTTCTATCCCGAGGAAATGTTGTTCAAAGATATGCACAAAGATTTATGTACAAAATATCAACAAGAAAACTAGTCATCAAAGAAAAAACCCATTACAGCACAATATCACATAACAATTTGTGACAACAGCCAAAGAGCTACAACCTGGGCCACTGGGGCAAAAAGAGATTTTTAAAAACACGTATCAGCCTTTGAAAAATGTTCATGTATTAAGTGATGGGAGAAGGAGAAGCAAGGTACAAAATTACAGTATTCACTATGATCCCAATTATCTTCAAAATGAATACATTTGCACAAGGGAAAAAAGGGCAAAAGGTTAACAGTGGTCATCTTTGGAAGGTATAATTACAGATGATTTTTATTTGCTTCTTTAAACTTTTCTAAATGCAACAAGGTGGAAAAAATGTAATTATCTTAAGAGCTGATGCCAAAACTCCTCTCAGAAAGAGCCCAGCTTTGGAGAAACACCTTCATGCACACATGGGTCTAGAAGCTGAATCCTTGAAGGCCTGGCCCAAGGGGAATCTGACACCAGGCCCAGCTGCTCCTCAGGGCGATGTGGGCAGGGCTCTAAGGAGCAGGGGAGGCTTGGAGAACATAAACCAGAGGGGAACACAGAGGCTTTGCGTGTCCTTTGCTTTGGGGATGGAGGGGTCAGCTCATTTCCCCTGGAACTCTGAGAGATCACGTCTCTTCCTGCACCCCAGCTGACATCTCAGTAACCCGTACGTTCCAAGTGTTCCACGGTAACAGGCATTGCTTCTAAAATCAGAAAGGAAATTCGGGTTTTCTTTTTCTTTGTTAAGGGAAACCAAGTCTTCTTTATCCCAACCTGGAACCTACCTTTCCAGAGCCATTCCTAATCGCTCCCCACCTGGATTCATCCAGATCAAGTTGGCTGTGTCTCTCCCCTGAAGGGAGTAAAGATGGCATTCACTTCGGTGGTTGACCTGAACTCTTGTCTGGTAGCGTCGCCAGCATGCTGCTTCCCCCCGGAAGAAGCTTTTCATCCCACTTACAAAAACCCAATCCAGTTTGTGGGGTTTTTTTCCCCACTTACAGAACTGGTCTCCTTCCCATAGCCCCCACCAGCTGGATTTCCTCTTGGGAGGTCTGAGTCCCCAGCTCTTTAAGGCTCCTTCTCCCAGGTTCTAACTTCTGGGGCACCCACACACACACACGCACACACAAAGCCATGATGCCTTGGGGTTTAGTTTTTACCTTTTCAGTTTTCTGAGGACCGCCTCAGAAAAGACCCACTGTGGTTTCTGCCTCCTGATTGGACTTGACTGATAGGCCACTGCTGGGTGTCATCTTCCCCCACTGTGCAGCTAATGGGTGATTTTTCAAATGCACCTGTTAGAGTTCCTCCTGTGAGGCTGGAACATAGCCCCCACCCGCCTAGAGATTGTTGGATCCCGTCTTCTGTCTTGACTAACCCTCCCAGTCTCACACCCTCTACCAGTGTGCTCCACTGACCTGCGGCCCTCATCATGGAGGCCTCTGCGCACCCCTGACAGCCTCCCTCCCTTTCTCCCAAAGCACCTTCCAAGAGGCCTTGCCCTCATCTGGGTATTCAAGAATCTCACAAGAGCTGAGACAGGTGGAAAGTCAGGCACGAGTCATCCGGAAACAGCAATCCAGCCCCAGTGGGCCATGGCCAGTGTCAGCTAGCATCCCTGCGGCTGCCCCTGGGGACAGTGGACCTCCACAGTGAGAATCCGGCATCTCCATCACCCAGAGAGCCACGCACCTCACGTTGGGAACCACCGTGCCGCTCTCCCTTGGAGCACATTCACCCAGGTCCAGTGTTTATGCTGTTTACTAACTTCACAGCAATGTAGCAATGCAAATAATATCAAAGCCCTATTTTGTAAATTGCATGTAAATTATATAATTTTCCCAGGAACAATTTTTACATCTAATTAGCACAAGTTGTCTTAACAAAAAAAAAAAAAAAAGTTGCATCCAAAAATAGTACATGGGTTTTGGTTACCTTAATTAGAAATATTTCCTTTAAAATGGAAATAAGCAATCTTGCAAATCAAAGAGACTCCAAGGTCAGGCTTGGGGATTCCAGGAGGTTCTTGGAGGAAAGATCTCATTGGAAAGAGGTTCTTATCTGGGAAAGAGAAGGTCACCCAAGGCGATCTCACCTCCGGGGTCGGGGAGTTAAACCCCAGAAGGAAAAGAGAAGATATGTACAGAATGCTCACTTCCTCGTAACAACCTCAACTCAGAGGTGGTCCTAGCACTTTTGTTTTCCACTGGAAGCAGCTAGTCAGAACCACAGGGCAGAGAGAATAGAGCTAGAACATTCCCAGTGGAGCCTTGGAACATTCTTAATAAGCACAGGAGAGGGACACTGGTGAGTTCCAGATGTCTCTGCCCCAACGCCCAGCGCTCTCCCCATAGACTGGGATTGGCTCCCTTTCCTCATCATCCATGGGCTGGATTCCTGGTCCAGACTCCTCTGAGAACTCTTCAGCCGGCCATCCACCTGGGAAGGCATGTCATTTCTGTGTAGGGCCTCTGGCTGCCGCAAGATCACCTTCATCCATCCACAAAGATGACTGCCAGAGGCCTGCCCCCCCCATCCCAAGCCTTGGGACATTTGTCAGGGTGAGGCTCCTGGTCACCACCCACAGCCCTCCATTCCTCCACCCTGCCTAAAACCCACCACTGAGTCCTGTATTCATTACCAGGACTGTTACAAACCGAGGAGCTTAAACAGAAACTTATCTATTCTAGAGTCCGTGATCAAGGCACAGACCATGTTGGGTGCCTCCTGAAAGCGTGAGGAAGAATGTGGTCCAGGTTTCTCTCTTCCTCAGCTTCTGGTTGTCTACTGACAATCTTTGATGTCCCTTGCCTTGTAGATGCCAAACCTTCAAGCATCCCTTGGCATTCTCCCTTCACACCGTCTTCCCTCTGCACATGTCTCTGTGTCTGAATTCCTTCTTTATGAGGACACAGTCATATATAATCAGTGCCCACCCTAAGAACCTTGTTTTAACTTGATTATCTGCAAAGATCTTACGTCTGAATGAGGTCACATTCACAGGTACTGGAAATCGGGAGGGTAGGGGGGAACAGGGCACAATTCAACCCACAACAGGGTCCCAGCATCCTTTGAGGTCTTAGCTAAAAATGCCTTGACAGCCCTGGGCAACCCCAGTGCCCAACAACCAGAGAGAAGGCTGAGGGCTCTTCTGATGGGAACACCCCCACCTCCCATCCCCAGGCCCAGAATGAGTGGCTGTGGGAGGCAGGTGTGGGAGAAGAGGAATGGAAGCAGCCAAACTCTGAGTCCTGCCACATCAGTAGCATCGTGAGGATTAATAATTATTAAGTTATTCATAAAGATTAATCTGGATCCCTCTTAAGAGCTCCAGACAAAGCTTGCTCCTAGCTAGAGACAAATGGATGAAAACAACTCAGAAAGATACCCACCCACCAGCCCGGGGACCAAGAGACCCTGCTTCACCTCTTGGGGTTCTCTGGCCTCAGAAGCAAACCTGGGTTTGAAGTCCACCTGCCATTTTGTGACCCCTGGAGCCGGCCTGTCCCTTTCTCCCAGGATTGAGTGAGCATGGCGTACGAGGCGTTTGCCAAGTTACGCACAAATGGGCGCTTCTGTGTTTGCTGAGCCTCCCAGGGAAGGCCCGAGGCTGGAGCCTTGCTGATGCCGGAGCCCTGAGTCAGGGCCACACAGGCTGAGGAATGGTAGAGGGACAGCACATCACTGACACGGAGGCTGCCTGGGACTTATTTCTGCTCGTTGATGATGGTGGCCAACGCTGAGCCAGTAATGCCTAAAACAGACACAGCATGGCCCTAGAGTTGACAACACAGACAGGCAGGCGCGCACGCGTGCGTACACATACACACACACACACACGCACGCACGCACGCACGCGTGCGCACTGCCTGGGTTTCAGAGCCCAGGGCCAGGCCCATTGTTCACTCTGCCCTATTTCACTTTTCTTCTGATGCTCTCAGAACCTCCCCTTCAGAGGTTCTCAGCAAGTTTATATTTGGGAATAATTGTAACGTAATTTGATACATAATTAGGGCAGAATAGAAGACTGCGTTTTTAACTACCCATACATCCCCATCTCATTTAAATAATTCCTAATATATCCAAGCAGGCTGCCTCACGCGGCACTGATGTGTACTGAGCTGAGGATAATGAAATAAGGGATGGGAGAGGGGAAATGCTATTTCAGAGTCTGAAGATCACCAATTAATGACATGAAAAACCGAGAGGGACTCTGTTCGCTTAATGTCCCCTGCGCAAGGCACAAATGCAGACCCGCACAGGCTCCCCGGTCAGCTCCCCCAAGGCAATCAAGAGAAGCCAGAGGACAAGAAGGGCGGGAAGAGCAGCAGGAGCGGACCCGCGGGGACAGAGCTGGCACAAGGACGGCCCCCGCCCCCACCCCCAAGATGGCCACTTTCACATCTCACTGCCCCTCCCCCGCCCCGACCCAGCCCCCACTCCCCGATGCCTCCCCTCACTCTCCACCACATGTTTCATGCCAGCACTGAGAACCAGCCAGACAGTCAAGGACCCTGTTCTAATGAAACAAGCTACCCGCTCAGCCCACCTGCTCATCACAGCCCGTGGCCCTGAAGGACATGGTCCCCTTCTGTACTTCCAGCCCAGGCCATAGGCCACAGGCCACTCCTTGGACTCTCACCTCACATGCTCAGGGCCTTTGCACAGGCTTCCCCTCTGCCTGGACGCTGGCCTGACTCCTCCCCGGCTGGCTCCTGTCCATCCTCAGGCTTCAGTTACATGTCTCCTCCTCAGAGGGGCCTTCCTAGGACTCCTGCCATTTGCTACCCCAGCGCCTCACGTACAGACGTCCCAGCACAAACCGCAAGATGTCGCTTTCATGTTCTATTCCCAAGCACCACGCATCAGAGACCGTGTGGTATGTCCTCCTATGTAAGCTGACCCTAACCCAGAGCAAGCACAGAGTAGGAAGCAGCACCAGTGCTCCGTGTGTGTTGATTCTATGGGGGGCACAGCAGGGGTGGGGTAAGCAGCACTGGCCCCACGTTCCTGCTTTAGTGTCTCCCCTCCAACCACCTCCATCACATGCTTCTCAGAATACCCCACCACCTGGCCCCTTGGGGACGTTCATATCTCCTACTGGTGGCCTTTCTCTCTGCGACCCAAGACCTCTGCATTCGCATCACTGGTGCCCCATCCGCCAGCTTTGCGACATCACCACGTGGTTTCTCTAAGTGTGAATACCAAGCCCAGCAATGTCCCACTGTCATACGGAGAGGCAAGGAGTCTAGGTTGGGGCTGGAATGGGCCAATGAGCATGGCTTCTGGCAGGAGCTGAGATAGGGTCCCAGGAGATGGAAGTCACAGCCTAGGGCAGAAGCCCAGGCCAGCCAGGCCTCAGTGGCTAGGCTTCTGGGATGGGCCAGGAGAGCGCTAATAGTACATGCTCCTAGCCGTGCTAGTGCCTTAACAGAAACAAGAGTTCCTCCAGCACCCTTATGTCCCTCCACCCTCACCAAACACACCTGCCTACACACACTCCTCTTGTCTTTCCAGGACTAAGACCTCAACCCACAGTGCTGGGTGTGAACTTGATATCCAGAAAGATCCTTGCTCCATCAGTGCAACCTACAGAACTCCCAAAGGGGAAAACTTGGGGGGATTTTATTTTTCTCCCAAATGGCCTCTTAGCAGCAGATTTGACTCCCAGGATTTGGATTAGTATCATCTGCACAGGGTATGACCGAGCTGTCCCACAACCCAGGATGGAAAATGGGCCAAAGCAATTCCTGCCCAGGAACACAGCCTTCTCCCCTGTCCTCGCTCATCTGCCATCACCCTGGTGTCTGCTCACGGCTGGGCTGCGGGCCCTTTGGCCAAGCATCCTGGGCTGCAAGTTCCAACGTGAGCCTCCTCCCTGACCTCCGGCTCGGGTCCTCGCTAGCTTGGGAATCTTGGCAAGCATCTCCAGGGACATTAGCTACATTTCTAGACAAACACCAGGTCCCAAGCCCTGGAAGCACCCAGGACTCCCTCCCCACGGCCAGCCCCTCTGTGGATCAGACAGACCAAAACACCCAGGACAAGCTCCCTTCTTAAACACACGACCCTGAAGAACACCATGGTGGAGAGTGAACACCTCATACCTCCTCAAACTGGTTTTTCAGTTCGGAAAACCCTCTGAGCACATGGGGTTTCCTCCAGGCCCCGGGGCAGCATGGGGAAGGGCTGGGAGCTCGGACTTGGAAACTAGACCCAAGCTCTCTTGCTTCCTGGCTTTGTGGCCTCGGCTCCTTGCTTCCCCCTTGCTCCCGGCTCCTCACTCATAAATGGAGGTAGATGCGTTGCCTCTTTCCAAGAGCTGCTGTGAGAGAGCAAATGAATTAATGCTCGAGTTAACCTGCAGGTCAATACCCGTCTGTCCTGTTTCGCCTGGAACTATCCCAGATTTGGCACTGAAACTCCTGCGCTCTACGGACCCCTTGCTTCCCGGGTAACCCACGGGGGTCATCGCCCTAACTAAATATTTGTGTGTATTTATATAGAAGGTACCTGACACGTGGTAAGTACTAAATAATATTTTAAAAAATAATAAAATAAAAAAATAAAAACCTGAGCTGGGCACCAATGACATCACCTGCCAAACCGTGTCCCCGTCCCAACTTGCCCAACACTCCCCCCAGAGCAGGCTCAACAGATTGATTTGGAGGGGGTCAGACTCCTAATTCAGTGCCTGGAGCAGGCCTTTCCAGGGCCTCCATGGGAGGCAGAACCCTTCCCCTGCTGGCCTGGGACGCCTGGAGGTATCCCTGCACCCGGAAACGTCCTGCCCCATGGCCCCTCCTTTGGCGTCAGAGTCTTTCTGCTCCAAACAGATGGGCCTCCGGGGGCCGCCCCCGCAGCCTGGGGAAGCCCCAGCCCCTTTCACACTCAGGTAAAACTTTAACCAGAGGCCTTTGGCGGCGCACTGGGCCCTGCGCTCCCATTCAGGCCATGATAAATGGCCGCTGTCACCTCGACATGAATGCCCATATTGAAGAGCCCTGCTTTCTGTCTCCCTCCCTTTCAGGCTGCCAACTTCTTCTCTCTTAAGCCACCGGGCATCACTCACGTGTCACCTTCTCCTGAATGCCCCCCAGTCAGAGACCCTTGCTCTTGCTGCCCCTCGCCTCCCACCTGCCGACCCCTCCCCTCTCCCGCCCTCTCCTTCCCTCCTCCTGCTCCCCAAATCCTTTCCTCTCCCATCCCCTCCTCCTCCAGCCCTGACTTGCCCCATCCCAGGCCCTGTTGCCCCTGTCACCTACACGGTCACCACCAGGACAGCTGACCCCCCCACACAGAAACTCGCCTTCACTGTCCCAACAGCACCGGCACCCTGTCTACAATCCTAAGGGGAAGGAGGGCAAAACCAAAAGGTAAGTGAAAAGAGAACAGAGTCATAGTGCCCTAATGCAAGGGTTTTTACCCCAAACGGCAGGCTATTACAGCCAGCTGAGTCTGGGTTGTGTTTCTCTGGGGAGAGAAAACCAAAGGTTTCATCAGATTTCCCAAAATGGGGCCAAGAATTGCAGCTCAGAGGTTTCTGCTCATTCCAAGAGGGCCCACCAGCACTGGAAATCCCAAACTAGCTCCCTGCTCGGTAGTCAAGCTGCGCTGCTGAACCAGACAACCCCACGTCGGGGGCCTCCGTCCACGGGGCTCCCTTCCCTCACCAATGGCATAAGAGGGAGCCACACACTGAACAGCCATGGACAAAGGGGACCAGAACCTCCCACAGAAAGGAACGCTGCCTTGCATTCCCGTCACCGGGAGAAAGGCTGTTTTCTTTGGGAGCAGGAAATGGCTGTGTGCCGGCCTATCTTTGTCAGAGCCTTCTTCAGCCCTAACACCCATCAGTCCAGTAGCTGAGGAAGCTAAAGATAGGCTCCACACGTCAGGGGCCTCTCAGTAAGCTACGTCATCGGCCTGTTAAAGAGAACAGAGTCTTTCATTCAGAAAAGTGCTGCTCATTTCATCACTGAGATGACTTTCAAGAGGCTTTCATTGTGGTGACAAATAGCGCGTCAAGGCTTGGGATGTGAGAAGGGCATGGTGTCCTCACACATGCCGGGGCCCCTCAAGACTACCTTTCAGTTGCGTCTCCAAGCCCGCCCTGCAGACCAGAGCCTGTCCTCAGACTCCCTGCGTGTCATGAAACCCTGTACATGGTGGGAGATACATGAGGACACACGTGAGGCATGGCTAAGTCTGCTGTTCCCCAGAATTCGCACAGCGCAGGAGGAAAAGGGGGGCTTCTCTCCACCTCAAATGGGGGAGCCACCCCTGAGGTAAAAGAAGGACCACAGAAAGGGGCACCTGGGTGATACAGTCAGGGAAGCTTCCAATTCTTAATTTTGACTAAGGTCATGATCTCAGAGTCCTGAGATCAAACTGCGTCCGACTCCACATGTAGCACGGAGTCTCTCTCTCCCCTTCCCCTGCTCACACTCTAGATAGATAGATAGATAGATAGATAGATAAAAAAAAATTTTTTTTAAGTGAGAAGAAGTACCACATATGAGCCTACCACAGGACATGTGTGGTCCCCTGTATTCCCAAATACATACAGAGCTGAGGCAGGGAACATAGTCCCAAGTAATGCCCTCCAAAATAGAATTCTACAGTCACATACACTAAGGATACACAGCTTGTTACAACATCTTTCTTAGAGGACTGAGATGAAGATTAGCTAATTCAGGACACTGAGGAATCCCACAGTACCGGGGCTTCCCCAAACTCACCTGACAGACCGCTGAGCCCCTTCTTATGCACAGTGATCATCAACATTCCAGCAGATACACAGGGCACATTGCCTACAGGAGCTCACCCTGGACAGATAGCCAACTCCGGGTGAGTGTCATTATTATCCCATTAGACAGATGGAGGTCACAAGGCTCTAGATAGTTGAGTGAGTTATCTTGACTCTCCACAGCAAGCACTTAGCAGAGCTGGGATTTGTCCAATTGCTAAACCAGTTACCTGACCATCTGACCCTTGAGGCGCCATGAGAATGAATTTATGAAACACAGACACCATCCCCAGCAGAAGCAAGGAAAGAAAGTAGCATTCCTGGACTTGATGTAAAACAGACAGAGAACCTGTTCTGTGTCTGGAAAGGGAAGAGGATGAAAGAGGGGAAGACAGCACAGTGGATTGTGAATCCTGCTGGAGTCTCCCCACAAGGAGTCTGGCTTGTAAAGGGTCTCATCACTAGTAGCTGCTTCCCAGCACCTTTCCAGCTGCTGCAATCTGGAGGTTTGCCTGGGTCCTGATATATTTCATGCATTGGTTTATTTCACCTCCTGATCAGGCCTGAGGGCTGTCAAATATAGACCAGCCTCTGATACCCACTTCAAAAGAAGGAGACAGAAGGTGAGGAGGTCAGACCCAGAAAGAGCTAGAGGCCAACATCAAGGGGAAAGAGCTAGAGGCCAACATCAAGAGGCCAACATCAAGGGGAAGGAGGGTTGGCCTGATCCCAACCTCTGAGGCCCTACAGCAAGCAACTCTCAAGATGTCCATCCATTGCAGGCTCTAGAAAGAGAGGTTGACTGGCCTGAGCTAGTCAACATGTGGCAACATCTACCAGCTATTATAGGTCCAGGGATGATGGGCACATGACCAAGGTTGGTCCAATCCCCTTTTCCCTGTATATTAGTTATCTAATGCTGTGTAACAAATTATTCCAAAAGTTAGTGGTTTAAAACAGTAATAACCATACACTGTATCTCAAGATTTCTCGCCAGGAATTCACAAGTGGCCTCTTTGGGACATTCCAGCTGAGGACATCTCATGAGGTTGAAACCTGATGTCAAATGAGGCTATCATCATCTGAAGGTTTGACCAGAGCTGGAAAATATGCTTCCAAGAGGGGTCCCTCTCATGCCTGACAGGGGGGTACAGGCTGTTGGTGGGAAGCTTCCGTTCCTCTCCTCACGGGCCCCTCCGCAGAGCTGACTGGTATCCTCCCAACATGGCTGCCAACTTCCCAAAGGGAGCAATCCAAGACACCACGAACAGCTGAAATGACCTTTGTGACCCAGCCTCAGAAGTCCCACCACCATTTTCACCATGTTCCAGTTGTTAGGAACAAGTCATTAAGTCCAACATTCATTCAAGGGTGGGAGGATTAGAGCCCACCTTTTAAAGAGAGGAAAACCAGTGTCTTTCCATTCACAGTTCTCTCTCCCTTGATGCATCACTCAGCCGCAGAGATGGAGTCCAGCTCCTTTACTCTTTTTGTTCCTTGACCTCATTAATTCCCCAGCTTGAATTTGATTACGTGTCACTTGCAGCCAAAGGCACTCTCACAGACACATAGATTTTTAAAAAATTATAATGCAATGTGGTAAGCCCATAATCAAAGTATTCATACAGTTTTTCACTGAAGACAGCAGGGGAAAAAAAATCCACTAACCCAGCTTGGGGAAGACCAAGAGAGGTGACCCCAAACTCAGCTATGACTGGGAAGCTGGTATTGCTGATTTGAGGTTTTGGGGGTTTTTATGCCTTTTTAAATTTTGGTTGCATTTTACAACAAGAATTGACTCTATCTCTAGGCTATGGGCTGAAGATGAAACATTCAGGCATCTTTCTTAATGAATAGTTCTAGATTTCTGTTACCAAAAAATAAATAAATAAATAAAACCCTCTCATTTTTAAAAACAATCTGGACAATTCTGCTATGTGATTTCAGTATCACATTTCTATACATTAGGGATCTTAACCCTTATGAAAATCAAATATAAAAAGAATAAAATTGAGCAAACTTGAACCTAAATCGAGAATCACCTCATTATTATTAATGAATAATCACCCTCACATTAATGAATTAACATTAAAATATCAAGCTTAAGTACTAATTAACCTTCAATCGATGCTTTAAATAAATTTTATTGTAGTTACTTTACAAAGTAAAAATATCATTAATAACATAACATGTTCAATGTTATAATCTTTCAGACACTGTGATTAATAGAGAGTATTTCTTTAATTTTCCAAGCTTGCTGTTTTTTAAATGATATTAAGCCTGGCCAGGGGGTGGGTGTAGTGGTGGTGGGGAAAGTAGAAGCCAGATCATGGATGTCCAGCCAGGTCACTCACACTGAGCAACCTCCTGAGGTCTGGGCCTGGTGAACACACAGTAGCTACACTATCCATCAGAAAAACATCTGGTTAGGGCATTCGTTTTAGGTCCCAAATAAGCTTCCCTGAGTCCTTCCTGATACGTGACCCAGCTGGTCACATGGAAATAACCCCAAATCCAGAAGAAATGGAACCAGGCCCCCAGCACACATCCTAGTTTGTAAGAGACATGAGCAACCCAATTCTTTCTTTTCCAGGGTGAGGACAGGGGTCCTCCCCCAAAATCCTGCATCCCAGCCACTTTGTATACTCCTGAGAAGTGAGGAGTTATGGTTGTCATTATGGAAGAGTTCCCATGCACCAGACCTTCTAAGAAATACTCTCTAGGTATTATTTTATTACATCTTCATAGTGACCCTGAGAGGTAGGCATAGTAGGGACCATCAATGAGAGCCAATGCCCATGGGTTCCTCTGTACTTCTTCCACCCTGGCCGCTAGTTTGGGGTCATGAGACAGAGCTGTAGCCCATGGACTATAGGTAGACATAAGGCATACCACTCCCAGACCTAACCCCTAAAATCAAGGTCTGCAAACACTTTCTGCAAAGGACCAGGTAGTAAACATGCAGGGCCCTAGGGTCTGTCATTGATAATAAGTAACTTAATGGGCGTGCCTGTTTCAATAAAACTTTATTTACAAAACCAACCAGATACACATTTGGCTCATGGGGTGTAGTTTGCCAGCCTCTGTCCTAAAAAATCTCTCTACATCCTCATTCTTGCCTGGCTTAATACAAAGGATCCAGCAGAGAGCCTTGGGACGGCCTTGGGGGATGACAGAGCCACTAAATGGAAGAGTCTAGCTCCCTGAGTCACTGCTATAAGGGGCCACCTAACCCAAGTTGTCCTGTGATGGAAGCAAAAAATCACTACATTATGTTTAAGCCACAGAGATTTGGGGGATTGTTGGCCATGCCCTCTTGCATTAATTAACCTGATTAATAAAGTCGGTTTTTTAATTGTTCCATACCTTTAATTGTCCAGCTCTTTCTAGCCCAGATAAGTGGCTCTTTCCTTTGGGAAGAGGCTATGATTCTTTCTTTTTTTTTTTTTTTTTAGGATTTTATTTATTCATTTGACAGATAGAGATCACAAGTAGGCAGAGAGGCAGGCAGAGAGAGATGGAGAAGCAGGCTCCCCGCCGAGCAGAGAGCCCGATGCGGGACTTGATCCCAGAACCCCGGGATTACGACCTGAGCCAAAGGCAGAGGCTTTAACCCACTGAGCCACCCAGGCGCCCCAAGAGGCTATGATTTAAGCATAGACCGCCAAGGGTAGCCCCAAAACTATGTGTTAGCGGTGAACTGGACGACAGCCTTGTGTACACACACCACCGCTGACTCCACGTCAGCCGTCAGTAATCGCACCTGTGTGACAGCTAAGATGAGGCTCCAAGAGGGATGTGATCTTCCCAAGGCGACAGTAAAGAAACAGTAGAGCCAGATCTAAAATGACCAACTCGTCTAGACTGGCTGGGACTCTCTTGGGTGGTATCCCAAAAAGTCTCACATCCGTCTTGGGCAACGGGGCAGGCCGGTCAACACCCAGAACTCAAGCCCAGGTCTGTCTGACTCCGAAGCCCATCTTCATGGCCTTGCAGGAAGCAGGGTTGCAGGAGACCCTGTCCGTCTCGGCCTGGTCCCCACAGAAGGCCTAAGACACCAGCGCCCACCCCTTGCATGCTAGACCTGGGGGGTCAGCAGGGAGCCCTGTCATCTCCTCCCCTCAGGCCTCAGGGAGTGAAGCAGTGACTCAGGCATGAATTTTAAATATACACTAGCTTGAGTGTGGAAGTCAGCCGTGACATCTATAAAATGGCACTAAATCCTGCTTTTATGAGCTCTTGCTACATTCTGCGGAGTGTTTTATCACACTCGCTGGAAGTTTACCGAGGAGAGTTAATAACCCAAAAACACGGTGGCCTGCCTGTCTCTGGATTGAGGAGCAGTGGGACACCCAGCCCGTGAGGCCGTGAGGCCATGGAGCTCTTCCTACTGGTGCTACAGACACAGCACCTCCACTGCCCCCCCCCCACGCCCACCATCGCCCCGCTCTCGGCTCCGCCCTGGCTCCGCCCACTCCTTCCTCCTTTGTCCATTTGTTCATCCAACCAGCCTGCGCATCAGCTGCTCAGGGCCCAACCTCGGGACAGGTGCTCAGGTGGTCAGGGAAGGACTCCCTGCGAGGATTGAATCTGAAGGTTGAGAAGAAGGTGTTCATGCCAAAATGACAGGAAGAGCATCCCAGGGAGAAGGAAGAGCATAGACAGAGATCCTGAGCCCTGCAACACTTCACCCAGGAAGAGAAAGCTTTCCAGGGAGGAGAGGGAAGGGCAGGGCCAGGACAAATCCTGGAACACCACAGACTAGAAGAGATGGGCAGAGGAGAGAACATCCTGAAAGGAAACAGAAGTAAACAGTTGGAGAAAACCAGGCTGGAGGGAACCAAGCCTGGTGAGACAGAGGGCATCTCAAGAAGAGAGAGCTCAGTGATGTTGAATAGTACAGAAAATTGGAGTAAGAAAGCCAACACAGGGGTCCCTTGGCTTTGACAATATCAAAGTCACAGGCGTCTACTGAGTGCCCACTGCGTGCCAGGTTCTGTGTTGAGTTCCAGGGAAGCAGATAAAATAAAACACGGGGGTATAAGGAGGGAGAGGGGGGACCAGAGAAATATTCAAATAATTACAGTGACCTGTGTCTGATGCTGTGGGATCCCAGAAGAGGGGCAGAGTAATGCTCACTGGGGAGCTGGGGGTTCTTGTGAGAGGAGGGCATATCTGATTTGGGTTGTGAGGAGTGAATAGGAGTTTACTAGATTGGTAGAGAGACAGAGAAAACATCATGGGCCAGACAGAAGAGGCCTATGTTCAGGAATGCAGGGAGGTCATTTATCTTGGGAGACAGAGGGAGATGAGGCTATGGTGAAGGGGAGGTGGGGAAGGACATCCCAGGCCCTGCCAAGGAGTCTGGGTTTATTTTCCAGGCACGGAGCGACATAGAGGAAGACAGCATCCAATCTGCACTTTAGAAAATAATCTCAGGACACCTGGATGAGTCATTTGGTTAAGCATCTGACTCTTGATTTCAGCTCAGGTCATGATCTCAAGGTCGTGGGATCAAGCCCCACGCCTGGTTCCATGCTCAGCAAAGAGTCTGCTGGAGATTTCTCTCTCTCCCTCACCCTCTACCCCTATCCCCACCCTCTCATGTTCTCGCTCTCGCTCTCTAATAAATAAATAAAATCTTAAAAAGAAGGGAAGGAAAGGGAAGGGAATGGGAGGGGAGGGGAGGAAATGAAAGGAAAGGGAAAGGAGGGGAAGGGAGGGAAGGGAAGGGAGAAAAAAAATAGTCTCTGACTGTAGGTCCCAGCCCCAGCTTTGACACTGACCTGCTGAGTGACTCGACAAGTCCCTACCATGTTCTGGGCTTCAGTTTCACACCCCTGACCGGGGAAATGAGACTATGCCCTCCCGCCCTTACAATCTGAGGGCTCTGTGGTCATTACAAGAGTCAGCTGTTCCGAGAGCATCTTTGGTTGGTGTATAGTCAGTACCGATAAATTTGTCACAGGGGATTCAGATTCTCAGAGTCATCATCTGCCTTGAGTTTTTGAGAAGTTTTTGCCTTAAAAGACTGCTGGGGTCAAGCACACCACCAGCACGTCTAAGAGGCTTTTCCCAGTTCCCTGGTGAGGATGAGAAGTGAAAACTCCATCATAGCCCAGGGGAAGGGCTGACATTTGGTGAGATGTCTGTGTTTAAATCCCACCACTTGACATCTGTTTCCAATTAATCTGCCCATGTTAAGAAGGACGCTGTCCTGAGCACATGATTCTAGCTCCATCCCAGAGTGGCAGAGGGAGGCAGCTATAAAGGGTTGAATGCAAACCCAGTCCACCCACTCCCTCCCACTCACACCCCCGGGGGCTCCCGCGTACTCCCAGGGCCACCTGGCCTGCACGGCGCCCGAGGCTGTGCTCTCGTCCCTTCTCTGCAATTTACACTTCAGCCCTACGGAGCAGGTTGAGTTGGAAGAACTGAAAGAAAAGCCAAGGTCACTGGGTGTACCAAGCAGAGAGTAGCATGAGGTAGGTGGGCAAGTAGGCAGGGGCCAGATCTAGCAAGGCCTGGAAGGAGGGAGCCTCCTTCGTCTTCTTGGGCTGGTGGGAAATGACATGGTCCAGTGTGGAGGAAGAGAGGGCTGAGTGGAGCTCGGAGGGCTTCAGGGCAGCCCAACTACTCCTTACACAACTACAAGGATGTGTGTCATGATATGTTAGTCCAAACCCACAGGCTGTACAACACCAAGAATGAAACCTGATGTCAAGTATGGACTTGAGATAATGTGACAACACGGGTCCATGGGGTGTAACAGACATGCCCTGGCAGGGGATGGGCACTAACGGGGGAGGCTGGGCACGCACAGGAACAGGGGGGTTGGTGGGAAATCTCTTGACTTTTGTATTTTTGCGATTCTAAAACTGTTCTAAAAAAATAAAATTCGTTGGGGCGCCTGGGTGGCTCAGTGGGTTAAGCCTCTGCCTTCGGCTCAGGTCATAATCCCAGGGTCCTGGCATGGAACCCCACATCGGGCTCTCTGCTCAGCGGGGAGCCTGCTTCCCCCCCCCCTCTGCCTGCCTCTCTGCCTACTTGTGATCTCTGTCTGTCAAATAAATAAATAAAACCTTTAAAAAAAATCAGTTAGAGATGCTTGTAAGATGCCAAGTCAAACCTCCAGCACAAAATTGGATACATCATCAGCCTAGTATTCAGAAGCGAGGTCTGGAGAGAAGTCCTGAATTTGGAAGCAACCAATTGGAAAAACTAGGTCCCTCCTCTGGGTGAGACTCTCACCCCAGACAGACAGACAGATGGACAGAGATGTTAAGAAACTCCCCTGCTCTCTTTGTTAGGCAAAGCCTTCTGAATATGCAAATGTTCTCTCTGGCTTTGAATCTTCTCTGTATGTCACCAGCTTCTCCTTTTCACCCACCCCCTACCGGATAAACCCCCTTTCTTGGCTCTCCCACCCCTCAAACTTGCCGGGCAAAAAAACGGTAGCGAAGGCTCACACTGCAGACAGTCTCCGTCAGAGCGCCGTGGGTCAGGATGTTTGCACAAATGCCTCACAGCATCATTTATCTTGAGGGATGTCAACTCGAAAAATGTTAGTTCATGTCACTGTCGGTGTAAATGCCAAAAATTAGCTTTCTTTCATCAGAAAACGGAATAATTAACTTTGCAACTGTTTCCAAAACTGCTAATTAATGGGTTTTACCCACTTGATTTGTCAGGCTACGTTGCGAGCTGAGCAGCGCCCGGGCCCCTGGAGGATTCCCGTCCTCCCCTTCTCTCTGTCCCCCGCAGCCACAGTTGGAAGAAGTTACAGGTAAACAAGTGAAGAAAAGCAAGGCCAGAGGAAAAGGGGCTAATTTGGAGGAGAGCCTTTTCCTTTTCCTTTCAAAATCCATTCCCCCCCACCTCCTCTCCCACATGGCTATCCCCAGTTGATCTCACAAGTGCAGTGTTCAGCCTTAGTTGATGGGGTTTCCACTTGCCTGTCACCCAAACTCAAAGGTCAGACCGCTTGCCTTGCACCCTCAAACCAAGGTGGAGGGGCATGGTGGTTAAAGACCCAGGCCCTGGAGGCAGGCAGATGTGGGTTTGAATGCCAGGCTGGGTTCCTCCCAGCTGTGAGTCCTTAAGCAGGGTACTTCCCCTCCAACTGCCTCTGTTTTCCCATCTGTAAAATGGGATTCATAGAGGACCTATGTTGTGGGCTTGTTGAAAGCTTAAGGGAAATGGCCAAAGCACAGTCTTGGGCACAGTACTTCAGATATAGGAAGGCATCAACAAACAGGTCTCTGAGTACATCTGCTATCCCCATTTCCATCTACAGGGCTCCCCCACCTCCACTGCCCTGCCAGCACCTAGATTGCTGCCTCTTGGATGAAGGCCAGCCCATCCTCCACTGGGATTGCCAGAGAAGGGTCCCACCATGCAAATCTGAGCAAATATAGTAAATTAGATCATTGGTCCCAATCCTTACCCCACTGTATCAGGACGATACATCCATATCCTTTACTTGTAAATTGGTAGGACCTCCCACTGTAGATGGAGTGTACTTCCCCACCACACCAATTTTGTTTTTGTTTTTGTTTTCCCTTGTGGTTAAATACATACAAAATTTACCATCCTCTGCTTTAGCCAGCAGCTGTCAATATTGGCTGCTAATAGCTTTCACCTCCACCCTTCCCTGGAGAATTGCCATTGGCTAGAACTGTCAGCGGTAGAAGGTGATTGATTGACAAGGGAGGGGTGGCTCAAAGGGGCTTAAGGCGGAATCAAGGCGGGAAGTGTCCTTTGGTGCTCCAAAACTCTCCACTGAACCAAGCTGAAGCCCATCTCCAGCTAACATCTCATCGGACTTACCTTTCTTCCTGTTTTATCGTGTTCCTTTAGCTTGCCTTCTCCTGAAGGTGGTCCCCCGGGAAAACACATTCCCAATAATCCTTATAAGCATCATAAATAGTAATTGTCTTAAGCCACTGAGTTTTGAGGTGTTTTGCTACATGGCATGATGAACTGATACAGTTAGAACACACAGCAGGTACAATACCGTCAGCCATTAAAAATGATGATGGCACTGTGTATCAACTTCAGAACAATGACTTGTTCAAGCAATTTTGCTTGAGAAGAATCCATCACCATAGCGTATGTACAGCAATGTTTCTTCTGTTAAAGAAAATTAATACATGCTCCCATGGGATGTTCAGGTACAGAAAAATGTCTGGCAGGAACGCCCGTGGTCAACAGAGCCTTTCGTTGTGTGGTGGATACTACATTACTTTCATCTCTGTACTTATTTTATCCCACCTGGTGTTTAAATTGAATTTTCTTTTTTATTTGAATTAAAGTTCTTTAAATAACAACAGCAAAATTACTCACTTAACCATTTTTAACTGTAGAGTTCGTTAGTGTTAAGTTCATTCACATCATCATGCAACACACTCCAGAACCTTCTCCTCTTGTAAAATTGAAACTCTACATCAATCAAGCAACCCTTTCCCAGCCCCTAGCAACCACTGTTCTATTTTCTGTTCCTAGGAATCTGACTACTCTAGGTGCTTCATATAAGTAGAATCATACATAATTGTCCTTTCGTAACTGGCTTATTTCACTCAGCATCATTTGCTCAAGGTTCATCCATGTTGGAGCCTGGGTCAGAATTTCCTTCTTCTTTAAGGCTGAATAATATTCCCATTGGTGTTGGGCTTAGCCATGTGACTTGCTTTGGCCAATGAAATGTTAGCAGAAGGATCAGGGGCATGGAGGATCTTTGAAAGTGCTTGCATAGCTTGTCTTGACCTCCTGTGCTCCAGATCCGCAGAGCTGAGGCAGGGCCTCTGATGGTTATTGCCCTGCAATCTCATCCCCATCCAGAGGCTCTCTGGGTGCATTAAATGTGTACTTCCCAAATAGAGATGGAGGGTCTTAGCTTAAGAGAGCCCTTTTTTTTTTTCCAGCGTAACAATATTCATTGTTTTTTGCACCACACCCAGTGCTCCATGCAATCCGTGCCCTCTCTAATACCTACCACCTTGTTCCCCCAACCTCCCACCTCCCACCGCTTTTTTTAAAAGGTTTTATTTATTCATTTGATGGAGAGAGAAATTGCGAAGCAGGGGGGAGGAGCAGAGGGAGAAACAGACTCCATGCTGAGCTGAGAGCCTGACATGGGGCTGCATCCCAGGACCTGGAGATCATGACCTGAGCCAAAGACAGACGCTTAACCATATGAGCCACCCAGGCGCCCCAAGAGACCTCTTGATAACCCATGTTGTCCCAGTCAACGATCTGTCTTCTCCCATCACAAAAATACCACCAGGCAACTAACTCACAGTCTGCAGAACAGGAAAGCTCACAGACCAAACTGAGATGCTCAAATCATACCATTCGTTAAACCAAATAAGACACAAAGCTAAAAAAATAAATAGGAATCAAGAATAAAAGACATGAGGCTGGTTGACGCATTAGAGATGGGTGAAGTGAGGAGAATGGCCAAATGATCATGGAACCCTGGAGTATGTAATATTCATATTCCTGGCTCTGTCCTTGCCACACCAGCCTGTCCTGCTTCTGTGTGGTTCAGAGGACCAGAGCTGAAGTTGGATCAAGGGGGTCCAGTAGATGGAAAGTATTTGAGGCCAATCACACACACACACACACACACACACACACACAACTGAAGACACAAGGCAAGTACGGATGCCTGGCGAGTCCTGAGTTTCATCTGCCTTTCTCGGACAGAACAAGCCCAGGATGGGTAACACCCATGGGTGGCCAATTTAGGGATGACCTGTTGAGGGTGGTACCATCATGACTTGCTCTTTCCACCTATTTCTATTTATAGTCCTCTTGTGGGTGTTACCATGTAAGCCATTCAGTCTATCTATGATTAGCACGTCGCTAACATTCGTAGTGTCTACATTTAACACATCTTATGAATTCCGTCTGAGTCTCAGAAGCTTACTCATTGTGTGTACTTAACACATCCTCTGAGTTTTGCCTCTGTTGCATAAGCGACCAGCTTATGTACAATCTATGCCAAACACTCTGTAGAAGATGCGTCCCATCTTCTTGTTTTTCTTGTCCTTTTTAGCAGAATTACGTATTCTCAAGTAAGACAGTAAACACATGTTACGCTTTCCAAACCACCCACGTTCCTGCAACTCCGCCATCTCTACCCGAGGCCCAGCTGCCACCATCTTTGACCCAATCGACCTCTAACTGGTCTCCCTGCCACCATCCTGCCCACCCACATGGCTACCAGAGAATGGCCTCTGAAGGGGAACTCTCTTTCCGTTCCGCAGCCATCGGTAAATTCCTGGTGCAGATCTGATGACCTCACCTCCAGAAGGACCAGGACTGGGAACCATGCAGGGAAAACAGTTCCCGAATCCCTGACCAACAACAACTATGAGAGATAGTATGTTTATTGTGGTCTAAAGCCACTTCATTTTAGGGTTCTTTGTTACATAGCAACAGATTATAAATATGTACGCCTTCTCCAAAGTTCCCTGTCCAAAACTGGGTCCTGGGTGGGAGAAAACCAGGGACTGATCTTAGGATGTACTTTTCGGAAAAGAACTTAAAGAATTTTAAGGAAATTATCAGAGCAGATCTTCAGAATCTGCTGTCTCAGGGATAATTCACATTCATGTATTCACTTAACAAATATTTATAAGGGCTCACCATGTGCCACGTACAAAGCAAAGTGATAAAGACCGAGGGATGAGTAAAGACAGACATGGTCTTCCAAATTACAGGCATCTACGAGACTATGCCACTCTGGGTCCTGTCCTGAGGAATGTTCACCCCCAAGGCAGGTACTGCCAAATGAAAATGGGTACAAGGTACCTTTGATCATTCACAGCCCCTCTGTCTAAGCTCACCTTGCTCTCTGCTCTTCATCCCTCAGTTCTTTGCCTGCAAAGGACCCTCTGCCCCATTGCTCGGACCTAACGCTCTGGCTTCCGGCTTCCCTGGAAAGAGCAAGCCCCAAACCGAGCCCAGCATGGCAGCCGAGACCTGGGCTCCAGCACTGTGGGCCACCAGTCCCCAAGTCACTCCCCTCGGCTCTTCCCTGCACCTTCACGGGCTGCTTGCTCTCCCGGCTGAGCTGAGACAGTTATCCCCGGGCTGGGCTGGCTCTCCACTTCCCCTCGGGCCCACGAACCATTGTCCCCAGCCAGCGAGGCGCATCTCAGAACTACCATCTCCTCGGGCTCTTTTTCCTGCTCTGCCTGGATTGGGCTCATTTACTAAAAATTAGTTGGGAATGAAAAAAGCCCCTAGTTTATTAGCGTGCTATTATTCCCCTCCCGCCGTCCCCCTGCTGCATGATGGATTGCCTGGTGAGGGGACGCAGCCCCAGCCGGGGAGCCAGCAAGCTCCGCGCGGTCCCCGGCGCAGACAGATGGGGAGGCCGAGTCCTGACCATGATTGATTAGCTCCGCAAAGCCTGTTGAACGGAGTTCCATCAAGATTGATGCTTTCTCCTCATAACAGCATTTCCAAAAAGTTTCTATTACATTTTGATTATGTTTATAGAATCTCGCTGGTCCGGGAGAAGATGCAATCTCTTCCCAGTGTGTGTGTGTCTGCGTGGGCCGTGGCAGGGCCCTGCTCGCCCCCGCCTGCCGGGCCTCTGCCCAGGGCCCCTCACTTTCTGGGCAGCAGAAAAGACCTTCCATGCCTCCCAACGTCAAGTTGGAGGAAGCTGCTGTCTGCTTTCCCGGCACCTGAAGTCTAGCCTTGGGGCAGCTCTGGTTTTGATGGGCAAGCGCCGCAGGTGTTCTAAAGCCAGGGCCTGAGACGTACAAGAGAGCCAGGAAGGAACCAGACAGCCCCCGTCTGTCTACCTGGTTCCCAGTGAGCACAGTACAGGCCCTTGTCAAGTGTCTGGTAAACTCCATATTTAAATATTTATATGAATGTGTCTACTTGTGCGTGTGTGTGTGTGTGTGTGTGTGTGTGTGACATTTTACCCCACAAGGGAGTTGAGTGATTCACAGGAAATGGTGAAAAATGAATTAGAGAACAAGAATTAGGACCAGGGAAATGCCAATCAGCCCAGAATAGCAAGTCCAAAATGTGGAAGTAAAATGTATAGGGAGTCAAGTAAGATCCCACATGGTCTTTCTGCGTGGGCCTTTAATCTGGTCAGAGTTTCCTGAGAGTCAAAGAGAAAAGGGGAATAAAATCAGTTCCTCAGGGCTTACTGTCATTAGTAAAAGAATGAAAAGCCTGCTCCGTGGGGAACTCAATTCCTCAGTGGAGGGTGTCTTCCATTTTAATTCTAAAGGAAATTTCATACTCAAGGTTTCTTCAGGAGAGACCCTGAGAAATGTGTTAGACCAGTTAAATGTTTCTCAGCCTTGAAGCTATCAACATCTTGGGCTGGATAATTTTTGTTTTGCTTCTGTCCTGTACACTGTAGGATATTTAAGATCATCCCTGGCCTCTCCCATTAGGTGCCCGAAGCGACCCCACCTCATCTGAGACAACGAAATAGATCTCCAGACATTGTCAAATGTCCCCTGGGGTAGGTTTGCTAGGGTTAGAAATTGAAATTCAGGATGTAAATTTGGAAAGTAAAATTCAAACAATGAATATCACAATGAATATATTTAAGTATAAGTATGTCCCATGCAGTATTTGAGACATACTTATACTAAAAAATATTCTTTTTTTTTTTTCCTGCAACTCAAACATAATCAAGAATCTGGTATTTTACAAAGTAACCCCTCCTGATAGGCAACATCATCTGGTGGGGAAAAGAACCTCAGGAAGCTTTCAAACCTGATACACTACAAGTGCCCACTCCCTCTACTAGGATTTAAGTGTTATAATGGTGAAAATGTGTTTTGCATCAGTGCTTCTATTCATTTATATGTAACCAACAGTCTCCTGTTTCTTATCTTTGTTAGGATAGGAAATATCCCAAATATTATGAAATAACTTGCACACAAGTTAGGCCAGTTTTTTCACTGAAAACACAGAGACCCCCTGATTGAGAACCACTGAGACAATGGCCTCAAAATAGCCCTTTGGGTAATGCAACTGGGGGTTCCAGAGGGCTCTTACAGCATCCACAAAAGGAGCCAAGGACATAACTCTATAATATAACTTTTAAAAAACAATTCTTCAGAATTCTAAGTGATACCATCTTTCAACACTGTTTTCTGCTTGACCTCAAGCATTTCAAAGCAACCTGCTCACAGCACACCAGCCCAGACTTCCTCCTGCAAAAAGACAACAGGTGAGTTTTACCGCCTGGCCCTGAATGACCTTATGTTGGCTTCCGGTGGCCACTGGGATTACTAAATAGACTCAGGCCATCTTTAGAAATAAGCCATTCTTGGATTACTCCATTGTAAAAACTGGCTGGGCTTCTGGAAAAATAGCAAGTTGGATGCCTTCCTCACTCTTCATTCCAAAATAAATTTCATGTGTATCAAAACTCTGAACCATAAAAAATGAAATCAGAATAATACTAGGGGGAAAATATGGGATAATTTTTGGAATTTCAGAATGGGAAAGTCTTCTTGTGTCAACTAATGGACACAGAATCTAGAAGCCACTGAATAAAAGAAAGATTGAGAGATTCAGCTACTTGTTTAAAATTTTAACCCTCCACATGACAGGGAAAAAAAAAAAAAGAAGAAGAATGATGAACTCAGAGGAAAATATAAGCAACATAAAATAGAGAACTAATTTCTCTATTACAGAAAGAGATCCTCACAAATCAATGAAGGGGGGAAGAAAACAAAACTAGGTTTAAAAGAGAATAGGAACAGAGTTCCTATAAAAAAGAATAGGAACAGAAAAATAAATAGAAATGGCTTTCAAACACCTGGAAGAATGGTAAACCTCCCTCAGATAGAAATTAAAACCACAATTTTAAACCTCTTTCTATCTATCAGATGGGCAAAGATCTAAATGTTTAATGATGTGCTGTTGATAAGAGTTGAGGAAATGGACACAGACAGTGTTGTTGGAAACAGGTGCACCGGGGTTCACCCTTGGAAGGCATTTTGGCAGTACATATTCCAGTTTTAAATATATAAGTCCATTTTGGGTCTTTATTCCACAGATAATTTCAGATATATGTGTACAAAGATACAAGGACAAGGTTATTTGTGAAAGAATTCTGTTTATAGTAAAAGTTTGTGAGTAAGCTAGCTGTCCACCACTACAAACTTCTTTTTTTTTTAACTTTTTATTTATTTATTTGACAGAGAGAGAGACAGTGAGAGAGGGAACACAAGCGGGGGGGTGGGGAAGGGAAAAGCAGGCTTCCTGCTGAGCAGGGAGCCCAGCATGGGGTTTGATCCCAGGACCCTGGGATCATGACCTGAGCCGAAGGCAGATGCCTAATGACTGAGTCACCCAGGTGCCCCTACAAACTTCTTAAATAGATTGTGGTACATCCATGAAAAGACATACTAGGCAGCAGTGAAGAAATATGGGAGGGCTGCCAATCATGCTGTAACAAGGAATAATCTCCAAGATACATTGTTAAGTAAAAAAAAGAAAAAAGATGGGTAGAGGATAGGAAAGATATGGAGGTGTACAAATATGCCTTTCATGTCCATATCCTATTCTTGTGGAGCTATGCATGAGAATCTGGTTATGTGGATTTTCTCTGGGAAGGGATAATAGAGACCAGGAGCAAAAGATGAAAACAAGACTTATTTTTTAGTGAATATTCTTTTGAAGCGTTTGGATATTTTTTACCGTGTATGTAACTTTTCAAAATGAAATACTTACAAATGTTTCATAAAAATGCCCACTTGCCCTTAAGAAATTTATTCTTTGGAATTAACCAGAGACAGCTGCTAAAATTCATACTCCAAAATATTTATTATAATGTTATTTGTAATAGTGAAAAATTGGAAACATCTAATAATAGAAGTTTGGTTTAAAAATGATGATATATCCATACAGTAGACTATTTTCAACCATTAAAAATCACATTCATTGGGGCGCCTGGGTGGCTCAGTTGGTCAAGAAGTACCTTCAGCTTAGGTCATGATCCCAGGGTCCTGGAATCAAGTCCCATATGGGGCTCCCTGCTCAGTATGGAGTCTCCTGGTCCCTCTCCCTCTGCCCCTCCCCTGGTTCATGAGTGCTCTCTCTCTCTCTGTCAAATAACTAAAATCTTAAAAAAAAAAAAACATTAATTTAAAAAATCACATTCATAAAGAATGACTTAGAACATGAGGAAATGATCATGAGATGTTATTAAGTGAAAGAAAAAGGTACAAAATAGTGTGTGCTGTAGGATCCTGATTTTTCTCACACGCACACACACACAAGTATGCACACACGCACACACAGAAATGTTTAAGAGATAGGGCATTTCCCCACATGTTAGCCATTATGCCGATACACAGGTAACATGTATTCTTTTCTTCATACTTCCTATAGATTACACATTTCTTATTAAGAAATATTAATTTTATAATAAAAAGTCATTAGATATTCGAAAAAAAAATTTCATGGGGAGGGTATGTGCTATGGTGAGTGCTGTGAAATGTATAATTCACAGACCTCTACCCCTGGGGCAAATAATACATTATATGTTAATTAAAATAATTTTTAAAATAAATAAATAAATAAATCTTTTTAAAAATTTTTTAAAAAATAAATTTAAATAAATTTTAAAAATAAATAAATTTTTAAAAATAAATAAATAAACAAATAAATTTATAAATAAATAAATTTTAAAAATAAATAAATTTTTTAAAAAATAAATAAATAAAATGATTTTTAAAATAAATAAATAAATCTTTTTTAAAAAAAATTTTTAAATAAATAAATTTTTTTAAAAAGAAATAAATTTCCCACTAATGTTATATGAACAAGAAATCAATTTCCACTCAGATGGATACTAAGTTCCCTAGACCCTCTATGGGGCTTAGGGTCTATCTTCATTAAATGAAAAATATGAGCTCTAGTGGGGAATTATTGGGGGGGCCAGCATAATTTTGGGTTAAAGACTCAGTCAACCCAATTAGAGGTCATGGCTCAGGCCCATTGGATTCATGGGAGGATGGGGAAAGAGGAGGACAAAGATGCTGGCCTCTTGAATCATCTAGAACTCTTCCCCACATGTTTTTGGCTAAAACCACTACCTCTATTTCCAGGAGAAAGATATAGCAGCTCCTCCAGTCCAACAAGCCTTCAAAGCCCACCACATCCAGGCAGCCCTCCCTGATACCACCTCCTCTGCTTTCTTTCAGTCCCTGCGGGAGGAGAGTCCCTTGGCTGCTATACTGTAGAAGCATTTTAAATTTATTAATAACATCTGCCATGTATTTGGCACTTCCATTTGTTCCACACTCTCTGCTAAACCCATTACTTCCTATCACTCATTCAACCTTCTCAACAACCCTATGAGAAAGCCTCTATAAATCACATGGTTGAGCAAACCGAGGCACAGAGGGACCCAGTTAATCACTTGGGATCTTGCAAACAATAATGGTAGCACCAGGACTCAGAGTTAGTTCACTGATTTCAAAGACCATAATCTCAACTACTATGAAATGCTGAACTCTTTCAAGATGCACACCTCAGCATTGGAGAGACTTTCTCCTTGGGATCCACCCAAGTATTCATTTCTTCTTCTGACAGCAGCAGCCAATATTGCCTTGGGAAACACACAGCCCTCATTGCATGCAGCATTTCTGGGACCATCAGACCATCATTCAAGGCATCCCACCTTTCCTGGCCATGTGACCCCAGCAAGCTCATCAGTTATGCTCATTTCCAGGACTCTGAGTCTCAAATGGGTGATGCAAGGACAGAAAGAACAGAGTCCCCATGATCCTGGTCTTTGATTCCTGATAATTGGACCCTATCCCCAGGGCTGAACCTATCAACTTCATCTACACCATCACATTCCTGGTTTTGCTTGGGTTAGCCAGAGTTGACACAATTTAGTTTGTGACCTGACCCTGCCTGAAAGGGTCAGGAGCTACAATATAAAAAGAACTCTCAAAATTCAAGAGTAAGACACCAAAATTCTCAACAAAATAAAAATTTAGCAAGCCAAATACAACAACATGTGACCAAGTGGCATTTATCCCAGAGTGCAAGGTTGGCTGAACATACAAAAATCAGTCAATGAAATACCACATTAGTAGAATAAAAAAGAAAGATAAAAACCATATGATCATCTCAACAGAGGCATAAAAAGCATTTGAAAAATCCAGTGCCCTTTTATTAACAAACTAAAAATATACTTAACAAAAAATAAAATTAAAATATGTACTTAATAAGAAATATAACTGAACTTTCTCAACCTGATAATGACCATCTATAAGAAAGAAAATAGCTCACATGATAATCAATGATGACAAACTGGGTGTCTTCTTCCTAAGATCAGGAACAAGACAAGGATGTCTGCTCTTAGCATTCCTCTTCAGCATTGTACTAGAGGTTCTAGCCAGGATCATTAAATAAGAAAGAGAAATAAAAGCAGACAGAAATAAAAGGCATATTTTCCAGATTGGAAAACAAGAAGTAAAATTATCTCTATTTACAGATAACATGACCTTGCATGTAGAAAATCCTAAAAGGTGCACTAAAAATTTGTTAGAAAAAGTAATGGGTTCAGTAATCTTATAGGATACAAGATCAACATACAAAAATAGATGGTATTTCTATACACTTGGAGTGTACAATCCAGAAATGAAATTAAAACTATTCCATTTACAATAGCATGGAAAAGAATAAAATACTTGGGAATAAATCTAGCAAAAGAAGTGCAAGACTCAGGCAATGAAAACTATAAAAATATCAGTGAAATATGTTAAAGACCTAAATAAAGGGGAACCTGGGTGGCTCAGTGGCTTAAAGCCTCTGCCTTCAGCTCAGGTCATGATCTCAGGGTCCTGGGATCAAGCCCCGCATTGGGGCTCTCTGCTCTGTGGAGAGCCTGCTTCCCCCCCTCTCTCTGCTTGCCTCTCAGCCTATTTGTGATCTCTCTGTGTCAAATAAATAAATAAAATCTTTTTAAAAAGAGACCTAAATAAATAGAAAGATAGCTGATGTTCATGTATTGTAAGACTTAATATTAAGATAGAAGTACTCTTCAAATTGATCAATAGGATCCCTACCAAAAATTTCAGTTGCCTTCTTCCCAGAAATTGACAAGCTGACCCTAAAAATACATATAAAAATGCAAGAGGAGACAAAAACAATAGAATAGACAAAAATCATCTTGGAGAAGAAGAACAAGATGGAAGGACCCACACTTCCCAATTTCAAAATGTACTATATAGCACAGTAATCAGGACATCGTGATACTGGCATAAGGATAGAAGTATAGATCAATGAACTAGAATTCAAAATCCAAAAATAAACCCTTACATTTACGGTCAATTTATTTTCAAGAATGGTGCCAAGACAATTCAATAGAGAAAGAATGGCCTTTTCAGAAAGTGGTACTGGGACAACTCAGTATCCACATGCCAAAGAATGGAGTTGGGCCGCTACCACACATTATATGAAAATTAACTCAAAATTGATCAGTGACCTAAATGTAAATCCATAACAGTCTTGGAAGAAAACAGAGGAGTAAATCTTCATGTCCTTGGATTAGCCAGTGGTTTCTTAGATATGACATCGAAAGCACAGAGAAAAAATAGATAAACTGGATTGCACTGAAATTAAAAACTTTTGTGTGTCAGAAGGCACTCTCAAGAAAGTAAAAGGACGATCTATAGAAAAGGAGAAAATATTTGCAAATCATATATCCAACAAGAGACTTGTGTTCAGAATACATAAAGAATTCTCACAACTCAAGAACAAAAAAGACAACCCAGTTTAAAAATGGGCAAGATTTGGAACAGACATTTCTCCAAAGAATATATACAGATTGCCAATTAGCACATAAAAGATTCTTAACATTATTAGTCACTGGGGAAATGGAAATCAAAGCTACAATGAGTCACCACTTCATGTGCACTAAGCTGGCTAGAATCAAAAAGATGAAATCACAAATGTTAGCGAGGTTGTGGAGGTATTGAGCCCTCAGACTTTGCTACTAGGAATATAAAATTGTATCCTCGTGGCACCTGGGTGGCTCAGTGGGTTAAAGTCTCTGCCTTTGGCTCGGGTCATGATCCCAGAGTCCTGGGATCCAGCCCCGCATCGGACTCTCTGCTCAGCGGGGAGCCTGCTTCCTCCTCTCTCTCTCTCTGCCTACCTCTCTGCCTACTTGTGATCTCTGTCTGTCAAATAAATAAATAAAATCCTTTTTTAAAAAATGGTGTATCCTCTCTGGGAAACCACTTGGCATTTCCTCCAAACATGGAGTTTCCATAAGACCTAGCAATTCCATGCCTACATATATATACAAAAGAACTGAAAACATGCAGACACAAAAATCTGCACACAGGTATTCAAAGCAGCATTAATCATCATAGCCCAAAAATGGAAAAAACACAAATGTCTACCCACTGTTGAATGGGTAAACAAAATGTGATAGATCCACATAATAGAATATTATTCACCCATAGAAAAGGATGAAATTCTGAAGCAGGCTACAACATGGATGAAACTTGAAAACGTTATGATAAATAAAAAAAGCCAGACACCCAAAAGCCATATATGGCATAACTCCACTCCTATGAAATATCCAGAACAAGCAAATCTACAGAGACAGAAAATAGATGCATGTTTGCCAGGGACTGGGGAAAGGGGAATAGAAAGTAATGGGCACATTACGAATGGGCACAGGGTTTCATTCTGAGTTGATGAAATGTTCCGAAATTAGAGAGTGATGATCAATGTACATTTTGTTAATATACCAAAAACCACTCGATTGTACCCTTCAAAAGAGTGAATTTTATGATATGTGAATTATATCTCAATAAAGTGGTTATTTTTAAAAAGAGAGCTCCAAAAAAAAAAAAAAAACCTCAGTTAAAAAAAAGCAAACAGTCCTCTTAGAAGATGGGCAAAAGATACAAAGAGACATTTCACAGAAGACCATATACAGGTGGCAAAGAAGCACATCAAAAGATGTTCAACATCATTAGCCATTAGGAAAATGCAAATTAAAATTACAATGGAACCTATAGAATGACAAAAATAAAATATAGTTAACAACACCAAAAGCTGCCAAGGATGCAGAGAAACTGGAATATTCACACATTGCTGGTGGGACTGTAAAATGATACAGCCATCCTGAAAAACAATTTGTCAGTTTGTTAAAAAATTAAGCATACAATTATCATATGACCCAGCAATTGTACTCTTGGGTAATTATCCCAGAGAAAGGAAAATTACATTCATACGTAGGTGAAACTGTATGAAAACCTACACGTGAATGTTCATGACAGTTTTATTAGTAATAACACAAAACTGGAAACAACCCAGACATCCTTCAATGGATGAATAAACTCTGGTACATCCACAGCATGAACTACTATTTATCAATAAAACACAATGAATTGTAGGGACAAGTGACTGGATCAGTTGGAGGAGCGGGTCATGAGTTCAAGCCCCACGTGGGATGTAGAGATTACTTATATAAATAAAACTTTTTAAAAAGGAATGAATTATTGATAGACAACGTGGATGAATCTCCAGGGAATTATGCTGAATTTTTAAAAAGCCAATCCCAAAAGTTTGCATATTGTATGATTCCATTTATGTAAGAATACAAGAATGGATTAGTGATTGCCAGGAGTTGTAAACTGGGGTCTGATGGAGGGGAGGGTGGTGGGTGTGGTTATTTAAGGTCAACGTAAGAGATCCTTGTGCTAATTGATCTTTTTTTTTTTTTAAAGATTTTATTTATTTATTTATTTATTTATTTATTTATTTGATTGAGAGAGAGAGAATGAGATTGAGAGAGATTATCTCTCTCTCAATCTCATTCTCTGGTAGATGCCAGAACTCAGTAGGGGAAGGGGAAGGTGAGAGGGGGAAGCAGACTTCCCACTGAGCAGGAAGCCTGATACCGGACTCAGTCCCAGAACACTGGGATCATGACCTGAGCCAAAGACAGCTTAACCAACAAAGCCACCCAGGCACCTGGTAATTGATCTATCTTGACTGTGGCAGTGAGTACCTTAACCTAACATGTGTTACAACTGTACAGAACTAAATATATACACACATACATAAGTACAAATAAAAGTGTGGAAATTTTAGTAAGATTTGTAAATTGTATCAGTGTCAATATCCTGGTTGTGACATTGTACTACAGTGTTAGGAGATATTATCACTTCAGGGATACGAGTAATCATATTCAACAATTATCTCAAGACAGAAAGTTAAGTTTTAAAACCCTCTACCTGGTGTGCTGCAAGGAAAGGAGAGAGGTAAGATAGAAGAGGGAGGGGAGAAAGGTAACATTTGCTGTGTATTGGCCTTCTTAGAGAATCCAGGCTCTCTAACACCTGGTTGGAGATAAATATTATTATTATCCCCATTTTATAGATGAAGAAACTGAGGCTCGAGAATAACAATCCTGTATTCAAAGAAACACGTTGAGAAGTCAAGATTCAAGCCCTGTTCTCCGGCTTTCCTTCTGCCTGCCTTCATCCTTTAGGCAAACACAGCCATCAATCAAATGTAGGCAATGACTGCATTACTCAAGAGGAAATTGAAGCCAGACTGTAAGACGCAGTCCACAAAATTCATGATTTCTTCCCCCACTCCCCCTCCTTTTACTTGGTCCCTTTTTCATATGGATTGGGTTTTTATTTCTGCATTTATTGCACGCACAAATTACAGATGAGAGCCTCAACTACACAAGTCATTACTCAGAGGAGCATCTCCCCAACTGCCACTGGACGAGGACCGAACAGCTTGTGGTTAATTTGCTATATAATCACTGCCTGTGACAGGGGGGCAGGGCTGTGCCTGTGCTAATATTTGGAAAGGGGAAGCTGAGCAGAGAGGACTCCTGGGGCCTGGGGAGTGAGAGTGAGATTGGTTGGACCAGGGAGAAAAGAAGAGAGCTGGTGGGGAACAGAGGGAGGGGACTTTGCCCCAGTCACAGGCTCCTGGGAGGGTCTGCTCCTCCGCCAAGGAGTACAATTGCTCCAGCCCATTAGTCACATCTCCGTGGAAGAACTAACCAGAATTCCCACTCTCCCAACCTCCACCATTCCTGGCCACTGCCACTGCCACTGCCGCCTCCATCAGAGGAGGGATATTTGTATGTACAGGCATAACCGCAGGGATGGGTCATGGGCTGGAGGAAATTTACCTACAGGCAAGAGTTGCACCATTCTACCAGTGTGCTAACAACCCAGTAAGAAAAAAAAGGCCAACAATCCGATAAAAAATGGGCAAAGGATGTGAACAAGCAGTTCTCAGATTAGAAAGCTAAATTGCATCTAAACATGCAAAAAGGTGCTTAAACTTAGGCTTTAAAAAAAAAAAAAAGGAAATACAACAGAAAACCAGAATGAGAAACCATTTTTTTATTTATTGAATTAACAAAGATCAGAATGTTTGATCACACACTGAACTGGCCAGAGTGTGGAGAAGCCACCAGCCTTTGAGAGCAATACATGGCAATTCAGCATTCTCTGTCAAAATGTTTGATGCACATACCCATTGACCCATAAATCCTACAGCTCTAGAATGTATTCCACAGCCATACTTGCATATATGTATGCAAAGTTGGATGTACAAGGCTATTCACTGCAGCACGGTTTATAATAACAGAAGATTGGAGACAGCCTGAATGTCCATCAACAGGGGACTGCTTAAATAAATTGCCATACATTCATACAATGGAAATCTTTACGGCTGTTAAAAAAGAATGAGGCAGCTCTTTATGGATGGATATGAAACAATCTCCAAGATATATTGTTAAGTGAGAAAAGCAAAGTGCTGAACAGTGTGATTAGAATGCTGCTTTTTGTGAGGGTTTTTTAAGGATATAGACACGTATACATCTACACTTCTATACGCAAAGCATCCTTCGGGAAGGATGACAGTCTTTGCAGTGTTTGATTCCATAGAAGGGGGAAAGTTCCAGGGCCTGGGAACAAAGAGGGAGGGAGGTTCATTGTTCGCTATTTACCACAGGCATGTATAACCCATTCTAATAGATCCATTATAATTTCTGAAGCTTCTGTTGGTTCCTCTTGCCCAAGATCAAATCTCTTGGCCTAACACCCAGGGACCTTTTGGGTTTGACTCGAGCCTATTCTCCTTGGTCTCCTGACACATGACCTCTAGAACACTCCTCTAAGCACACTGAATTTCTCACTTCTCCCAAACTTTTTCATACCTCAGGACCTTTTCACTTACTGTTTCCTGTGTCTGGAATGCCACCCTCACTTTCATTTGCCCTACACTAGCTTATGCATCATTTAAGACCCAGAACAAACATGAATCCCAGATCGCAGCCTTCCCTGACCTCTCCAGGGAAAGGTAATCCCCCTCCTCTGCCCTCTCATGACATCCTAGACAGACCTCCAACCTGGTATAACTGAGATTGAGCCTGGACAAAAATGGCCCGTTTTTGGCCCATTTTTAAAAATAGGGCTGCTGATTTAGTCTGTCCCTACTGAGTACCAGCATCTACCAGCATGGGTCCACCCAGTGTGAATGTGCAGCTCCCCAAAGGGTGAGGAACAGGAGTCACACAGCATGGTCCAGAAAGAAAGATCCCATGAACCCAGAAGTGGAGCTCTCCATGTACGTGAACACATGAAAAGTTCTGAGGAGTCCTGTGAAGAAAAACATGTGAAGTCTATTTAGCTGGTGTATCCCTTACTTTTTTTTTTTTAAAGATTTTATATATTTATTTGACAGACAGAGATCACAAGTAGGCAGAGAGGCAGGCAGAGAGGAGGAAGCAGGCTCCCCACAGAGCAGAGAGCCCGATGCGGGGGTCGATCCCAGGACTCCAAGATCATGACCTGAGCCGAAGGCAGCGGCCCAACCCACTGAGCCACCCAGGCGCCCCTCCCTTACTTTTTTAACCCCAGGATTTGCTTGCCTTAAACACCTAGAGAGATGCGATGGCAGCGGAAGTTGATGGTGTGTGGTTAGGGGGAGTGGTCAGGACAGAGGCTGAGTCAGAAGAGCAATGCTAGCAAGTGATGCCTGCAAAGCACCAGAGGTCCATGCCCTCTACACAGCGGGAAAACCTTTTCAAGTTGGATCTAGTTTGGAAGTTCACCTTCCCACTAAAAGATTGGGGCACCAAGCCCTTTCCCTTGGTGACAGCTCAACTGGCAGACAAATGGAACAGATCCACGGGAAGGCAGGAGAGAACCCCCTGTTCTTGAGTGGAAGTAACTGGAGGCATGTCCTGTTCAGCATCTGATGGAAGAAAAGTTTCCTCTTGATGCTTTTACTGTTGAGATAGAAACTACAGATACAGTAGAAAGCATCAATGAAACTAGAAGCTGGTTTTTTTGAAAGAATCAATAAGACCGATAAACCATTGGCCAAACTAATCCAAAAGAAAAAAGACCCAAATTAATAAAATTATGAATGAAAAGGGAGAAATCACAACTAACACCAAAGAAATAGAAACAATCATCAGAAATTATTATCAACAGTTATATGCCAATAAGTTAAGCAACCTAGATGAAATGGATGCATTCCTGGAAAACTATAAACTTCCAAAACTGAATCAGGAAGAAATTGACAACCTGAATAGACCAATATCTAGTAATGAGGTTGAAGCAGTGATCAAAAACTTCCCAAAAAACAAGAGCCCAGAACCTGATGGATTCCCTGGGGAATTCTACCAAACTTTCAAAGAAGAAATAACACCTATTCTCCTGAAGCTGTTTCAAAAAATTTGAAACAGAAGGAAAACTTCCAGACTCTTTTTATGAAGCCAGCATTACCCTGATCCCCAAACCAGGTAAAGACCCCATCAAAAAGGAGAATTTCAGACCCGTATCCCTGATGAATATGGATGCTAGGATTCTCAACAAGATCCTAGCTAATAGGATCCAACAGTACATTAAAAAGATAATCCACCATGACCAGGTGGGACTTATCCCTGGTTTGCAAGTGTGGTTCAACATTCGCAAATCAATCAATGTGATAGAACAAATCAATAAGAGAAGAGAGAAGAACCACATGGTCCTCTCAATCGATGCAGAAAAAGCATTTGACAAAATTCAGCATCCGTTTCTGATTAAAATGCTTCAAAGTATAGAGATAGAGGGAACATTCCTCAACTTCATAAAATCTATCTAAGAAAAACCCACAGCGAATATCATCCTGAATGGGAAAAAGCTGACAGCCTTCCGTTTGAGATCAGGAACACGACAAGGATACCCACTCTCACCATTCTTGTTCAACATAGTATTAAAAGTTCTAGCAACAGCAATGAGACAACAAAGAGAAATAAAAGGTATTCAAATTGGCAATGAAGAAGTCAAACTCTCTCTCTTCGCAGATGACATGACACTTTATATGGAAAACCCAAAAGACTCCACCCTAAACTACTAGAACTCATTCAGCAATTCAGTAATGTGGCAGGATACAAAATCAATGTACAGAAATCAGTTGCTTTTTTATACACTAACAAGGAAAATACAGAAAGGGAAATTAGAGAATTGATTCCATTTACTATAGCACCAAGAACCATATGATACCTGGGAATAAACCTAACCAAAGAGATAAAGGATCTGTACTCGAGGAACTACACAACACTCATGAAAGAACTTGAAGAAGACACCAAAAGATGGAAGACCATTCCATGCTCATGGATCAGAAGAATAAACATTGTTAAAATGTCTATACTGCCCAGAGCCATCTATACTTTCAATGCCATTCCGATCAAAATTCCACTGGCATTTTTCAAAATGCTGGAGCAAACAATCCTAAAATTTATATAGAATCAGAAGAGATCCCGAATTGCTAAGGAAATGTTGAAAAAGAAAAACAGAACTGGGGGCATTACATTGCCTGATTTCAAGCTTTACTGCAAAGTTGTGATCACCAAGACAGCATGGTACTGGCACAAAAATAGACCAGTGGAACAGAGTAGAGAGCCCAGATACGGACCCTCAACTCTATGGTCAAATAATCTTCGACAAAGCAGGAAAAAATATACAGTGGAAAGAAGACAGTCTCTTCAATAAACGGTGCTGGGAAAATTGGACAGCTATGTGCAGAAGAATGAAAGTTGACCATTCTCTTACTATTGAGATTTGAAATGACCAGAGCCACAGAGACAGTGGTGGAGATTCTGCTAAGCGTGGAAATAAGGAGCGATTGCATCTGAGTCTGAGAATTGTCTGCATCCGGAGTTAAAATCCCCCATATAGCGTAGAGACTGTTCCACGCAACAGGCGGCCTGGGACACCCACTGAGGAACACAAGAACCCATCATGGCACCCGTGACAGACAGCAGACAAGAGCTGCTGACATCCTGGTCACCTGTCCTGGTTGTGGTCTCATCCCGCTCCTCAAAACTAATGTTCGGCCTTTCTTTCCAACTCCCTCACTGAACTACCTTTTTAACATCTCAGGGTAATGCCTCATGCTGCCCTGCCCTTCAGTGCAAACTCCCCCAGACCCTTCATTCCAGCCCTGCAAGCAAGACTCAAACACATGGGGCATTAAAATTTTCTCCCCTTCTTCATCGGGACAGCCTAGTCTAAGACCTCATGCTGCCCTCACAACATTCTTCTCACCCAGTTCCTGAGTCCATCCCTGTTCCTAGTCCACACAGCTGTTAGAGTGCCTTTAAAAAAATAGTAAGATCATGTCATTCCTCTGTTTAAAGCCATTAAATGGGGTTTCCCTTTACTGTTTGAGTTTGCTTTGTTTTTTAACAGCTTTATAGAGATATAATTCATATAGACCATACTATTCAACCATTGAATAGTTTTTAGACTATTCACAGAGCTGTGCAACCATGACCACAATCAACATTAGAGCATTGTAATCATGCCCAAAAGAATACCCCCCCCCTTAGCTGTCACGCCCAGGCCACCTCACACCCCCAGCCTGAAAACCACTGATCTGCTTTCCATCCCTATGGGTTTGCCCATTATGGCCATTTCATATAAATAGAAGCATACCTACACTTACTGTATGTATCTTTTGTGACTGGTTCTTTCAGTTACCGTAATGTTTTCAAGGTCGATCCATGTTGCAGGATTTACGTCACTCTTTTTATGGCTAAAAAGTATTCCACTGTAAGGTTATGCCACAGTTTCTTTATCAGCTGATGGGCTTTTGGGTAATTTCCATTTTGGGCTATTTTGAATACTGCTGATGCAAATATACACATACCAGTTTATGTGACAATACATTTTCATTTCTCTTGGGTATATACCTGGGAATAGAATTGCTAAATGATACAAAAACTCTGTTTCATCACTTGAGGAACTGCCAACTGTCTTCCGAAGTGGTCTACCATTTTACATTCCAGCCAGCGGTATATGAGAACCTTTACTCAATGGGAGACCTCCTTGCTTTAGCCTTCAAGGCCCTCTCTAGTCTGGCTCCTACAACCCCAGCAGTTTCACCTTCCCTCGCTTTGCTCCTTGTGCTTCATTCTCCAGCCATGCTGGCCTTTCGCTTCCAACATCTCATGTTCCTTCCACCCTCCAAGCCTTTACTAAGGCTGTCTTTTCTCTGCTCACTTTACCAGCATAGTCCCTGACCCCCTGGATCTTCTACATAGCACACACAACCATTTCTTTTTTTTTTTTTTTTCTTTTTTTTTTTTCCCAATTTATTTATTTTCAGAAAAACAGTATTCATTATTTTTTCACCACACCCAGTGCTCCATGCAAGCTGTGCCCTCTATAATACCCACACACAACCATTTCAATTCAACACATAATTATACTAAAATTTCAAGAATTGACAACACTAAGCGTCGGCAAGGATGGGAACAACTAGAACACACACATGGCTGGGGAAAGTGTCAAGTGGACCATAGAGTTCAGCAAGTCTATTCCTAGGTATTTATCCCAAGAAAGTAGCCCATATATCCATAAAGATGTTCATAATGGCTTCATTCATAATAGCCAAACACTGGAGACAATCCAAATGCTCATCAGTAAGGGAATAGAAGAACAAATTTTGGTATTTCCATACAAAGAAACACTACACAGCAATAAAAGAAAGAAAAAACAATACACAGAGCAACGCAGGTGCATCTTAAGACCATTACACTGAGGGGAAGAAGTCAGAAATAGACTGTACATATCCATGATTCAATCACATCCAATTTAAGAACGGGCAAAACTAATATATGGTGGTAGAAGTCCAAATGTTTCGTGGGGGAGTGGGTATTGTCTAGAAAAGGACTTAAGGGAACTTCCTGAGGTGATAGAAGTATTCTGGATATTGATCAGAGATACACATATGTAAAAAAAAATCCATCGATCTGGACAAATATACTATACTTTGTGGTGGTTATGTGATGTCCACTGTGCACTTCTTCTTTCCACGTTTTAGTGATTCAACACAACAATCCTACTCATGCAGATTTCACTAGTCAATGGGGCAGCTTTCCTCCCTATGGTAAGCCTCAGACCCAAGTTTCTTCCCTTTGTAGCCCCACCATCCTCTAGCACAGCTGTTCTCAATTTGAAGTGATTGCATCTCCCTACCTCCACTTCAGAAATTTTCAAGGCCTGGAAAGACATTCAATTGTCCTGACTGGGAAAGAGGGTGCCACTGGCATCGAGTAGGTAGAGCCCAGAGATGCCACTAAACAGCCTACAGAGCATAGGACAGTCCCACAGAAAAATGTATCCAGTCCAAAATGTCAGTAATGATGTCACAGAGAAACCCTGCTCTAGCTGATTTAACCTGGGTCCACAAACCCCAAGGAGTCCTTGGAGAGAATTCTATCAAACATAATTGGTTTCCTCAATTATCCTCTGGATTTTATTTCATGCAATGAAAACCATTAGGCTGAGTAGGGGTCCATAAGCATCACTAGTCTACCAAATGGTCCATGCACACAGAAAAGTCCTCAGCTTCTAGCCAGGAGGTGGAGGAAGAGGTTGGAAAAGGCAGAGCCACCTCTTAACTCCCAGGGGCCTAAAATGGACACAAAGTATTTCTGCTCGTAGACCAGTGATGAGAACTAGTCATAAAGCCATACGTAGATGCAAGGGAGTCTGGGAAATGTAGACCCTCTCTGGACAGCTTCTCCTAAGCACCAACTCTATTCTGCAAAAGAGGAAGCATAAATTTTTGGTGGCCAACTAGCCACCTTTCCCTCACCTTGCCACCCCTAATAATGACGAAGATAGTAACAACAAGAATACTAACCAATGCAAAGGTTAGTAATAATAATAATACAAATAGCTAGCATTCATCAATCTTCTCCCCTAACTCAGTCATGGTGCCGAGAGCTTCCCTGAGCAACATTCTCTTTGCTCAGTCCTCCGTCTCCCTATGAGGTTAGGAGACCTCTACTCTATGGTCAGATCCCATTCTGCTCCTGCTCTGTAGATACCTGCTCTGCCATGGTCAACTCTCACTTCTTTGTGGCAAGGGCTGCCATGGTACTTCCCATTGAGAGCCTGGGGAAGGAACACAGAGGCCAGTTGGGGGGCGGGGACTGGGCTCTCTGTAACCATGTACCACAGAACCTAAGACCCCGGCATGCTGGCTGGCGGAGCTTGGATTCTGGATCTTCTGAAAGCCCCCTAATTCAGCTTTAACCTGCTTGAGTTCACCCACTGGATGCACAATGGCAGTGGAGCCATCCACCAAGATCCCCCTCCAGACAGAGGAGATCCAGCCAAGAAAAGTGGCCACCATTTTCACTGTCTATGGCCTCCTCTTCCTTTAGAAGGAAGCTGCCCAAATAATAGTGTTGAAAACAGATCTCCCCTCTTTCTCTCTCTGTCAGCTATATTAAGGGAATGAATGAATAATGGACCCATGTGGTTTAGAGACCTGACGGCAGGTGGGAGTTTTGCTTTATGCTCAAAAGCAAGACCTGGTCCCTGTGCGTGAGTTCTCTGTGCCAATGGCACCTACAAATAACAGGCCATTTTCCAGATGGAAGAATTCCAGTGTGACTATATTAAGTCAAGAGCACAAAGTTAGGGAACTGCGAGGTAAGCTGGGCTCAGGATGGGGGTTCTCGAAGCACTTTGCATGGGTGCCTCAGGCTTCCTGCTCAGAAGTGTTGGGTCCAGTCCAACATACCAGCCTTGGGCCTGGAGCCCTCCCCAAGCTAATCAGGGGAAGCTGGGGGGAGGAGGGGGTCTGCAATCGAAAAACAGCTGCACACACAGCAGATGGTAGCGGCTGCCTCTCAGATGTTTTTTTTTATCACGTAGGTTTTTTCTTTCACATTAGGAATTTTTTTTTTTCAAAAATCCTCTAAAAACATGAGTTTTACAGAAACAGAGGTGGCTGAGTGCTTCTGAGAGATCCAGAGCCCAGACTCAGGGAGTCTTGGCCTCTGTAACATAAGAATAAAGTACATACAAACTCACTGCCTGGAAAGAGTCCTGGAGATGGGGTGCCTCCTCTTCCCCCACAGCTAGCGAAACCCTGGGATTCTGGAAAACCATGACACAAGGCCATCCTGTCCCAAGCCCTGCAGATGGTGGCGGCAAGCCCAGAAGAGCAAGGATTCAGTGGAACCAGCCCCTCATGTGATGAGAGTTCCGATCCCCGAACACGTGAGTCTCCATGGGAAAGAATAGAGGACAGCATCAGCTCAAATAAGCCACTTGAACCTCGGTCTCCTCATCTGTAGAAAGCAGCTAATAACACTTCTACCTCCTGAGGTTGTGGGGAGGATTGAATGAGGCTTATCAAAGGGCCCAGCACAGGGCCTGGATCCAAGAACATTGCCAATTAAAGTTAGTTTCAAGGGGCACCTGGGTGGCTCAGTTGGTTCAGCGACTGCCTTCGGCTCAAGTCATGATCCCAGAGTCTTGGAATCGAGCCCTGCGTCAGGCTCCCTGCTCCCTGGGGAGCCTGCTTCTCCCTCTGCCTCTGCCTGCCACTCCTCCTGCTTGTCCTCTTTCTCTCTGTGTCAAATAAATAAATAAAATATTTTTTAAAAGAAAGAAAGAAAGCTAGTTTCCATGATGGTTTTCAAGGCCCAGGAAAGAAAATAGGTCATCAGTGATGTAAAGACCAGAGAAGATGAGACCCTGCAGCCCAGACGGATGGCTTATGAGTAGGCTGACTGGGTCAGAGAAGCCCTTGACCTTATCCAGCAAGAAGCAGGGGCTGTGGCTCCCAGGTGTGCCAGGGATGGGTGAAGGGCTTGGGCAAGTAAGCACCCAGCCCAGCATGGTTCCTACCTCAGCATTCCTGGGGAAATCTTCTTGTGCTATCGGCTAGGTTACACAGGGGGAAATATTGGAAGACATCCTTACAGGTGTGATGTGTCCTGTCCTTTAAAGATGCCTTCTGCTTAGACAGATGCAGATGACCCTGAGAAGAACAGCATCTGCACACCCACCCAGCATATCTGCAGAGGGCCTGAGATGTGGTAGTTGGCCCTGGAGTAGATGTTCCTTATTGGGGTCAAGACATCCAATCTGCAGGGGGACCTGGGAGCACTCAGACTGGGGATGCTGACTTCCAGGAGCCTGGATACGGTTCACTGACCTACAGAAGAAGCACATAGTGTGCTCCCTGGTGAAGGGGATGGAGGACATGCTGGGCCCTGAGACAGTAAGGTTGCTTGGGTCAGGATGGGTCCTTCAGTTTGAGCTGGACCTTCAACTACCAAGGCCCAGGGCCTTCCAGATAACAAAGCCTCTCTTAAATGGCTCAGCTCAAACTGCTGTTTGAGCTTCCCAACAGCTAAAGATTATAATCCCCATTTTACAGACTGGGAAAAGAGGCTAAAAGAAGGGGCACCTGGGTGGCTCAGTGGGTTAAAGCCTCTGCTTTCGGCTTGGGTCATAATCTCAGAGTCCTGGGATAGAGCCCCGCATCAGGGTCTCTGCTCAGTGGGGAGCCTGCTTCTCCTCTCTCTCTCACTCTCTCTGCCTGCCTCTCTGCCTACCTGTGATCTCTGTCTATCAAATAAATAAATAAAATCTTTTTTTAAAAAAAAGAGGCTAAAAGAAATGAAGTTACTCCATTCATTCATTCATTCATTCATTCATTCAACCAATGACTTATATATTGATTGTCTAATATGTGCCAGGTATAGTGCCAAACACTAAGCAATACAGTTGCAAATGGGCCAGGCATACCCTGCCCACATGAAGCATGCAGACCAGGGGGGAGCCAAACAATTAACAGATAACCAAATTAAGAAATAATAAACCATCATAAGAAAGAGAAAAAATTATCAATTAGTCCATGTGATCAGTGTGAAAGGTTTGGGTAGGTTGAAGGACAGGCTCCAAGTCCGCACTCTTCTTTACGTCAAGATTTGACCATACAATGGTCCTCTTGTCCATGGATTTGGGGCAAAAATTTGATACTCACCGGAATGTGAGTAGTCATGACATAAGCAGGAATTTGGGATGTACTCGCACAGTGAGGTTTGTCCTCTTCCACTTGAGCCAGAACCGGTGAGAACATACCCTAGCTAGCCTGCTGGTCCCAGGAGACGGATGAAAGCAGAGCCACCATCTCAGGAATTAGATCAATGCTTACCAGTGAATTTCACTGAGATGAGATTCAGTGCCCCCCCTTTTTTTTGTCACCCAGCAATAGCTGACCAATATAGAATGTGATGATAGATGATGAGACAGGAAGATGGGGTACTTAAAAAAAAAAAAAAAGACTGGTTGTAGATGAAAGAGTAAGAGAGTCAAACTCTCTGAAAAAGAAACATTAAACATTAAATTAGTAATTTCTAGGTACAAGAGTCCAAAAGTGGGAAGAAGAGCTTTAAAACCAGAGGGAGTAACATGTGCAAAGGTCCTGTGGTAAAAGGGAACAGAACACACTCCAAGAAGTCAAAAAAGGCCAGAAAGCAAGGGAAAAATTGGTGGCAGGAGATGAGATCAGAAAGGAAGTTGAGAAAAAAGAACAGAAAAAGAGCATGCAGATCTGTGGGCCATGGTTTAAAAAGGAAAAAAAGAAAAGGTTTTATAGTTTTAGGTTTCACATTTAGTTCTAGGATTTTTACAGAAATAAAATTCACGCACAACGCAGTTCACCCATTTTAATTGTTTAACAATTTAGTGGGTTTTTTTTAAAATATTGTATTTATTTATTTGACAGACAGAGGTCACAAGTAGGCAGAGAGGCAGGCAGAGAGAGAGGGAAGGAAGCAGGCTCCCTGCAGAGCAGAGAACCCGACACGGGACTCGATCCCAGGACCCTGGGACCATGACCTGAGCCGAAGGCAGAGGCTTTAACCCACGAGCCACCCAGATGCCCCAGTTTAGTGGTTTTTAGTAAATTCTGGGTTGAGCAACCACTACCACTCTCTAATTCCAGAACATTTCCATCACCCCAAAAAGAAACCTCATACACATTAGTAGTCCCTTCCCATTCCCCCCTTTCTCTAACCCCTGGAAACCGCTGATCTACTTTCTGTCTCTATGGATTTGCCTCTTCCAGACATTTCATATAATTGGAGTCATAAGAATGTGTGGTCTGTTGTGTCTGGCTTCTTTCAATTAGCATTGTGCTTTCAAGGTTCCCCCATGTTGTAGCGTGCTTCAGTACTTCATTCTTTTTTGTGGCTGAATAATATTCCATTCTGTGGATTTAGCATCTTTTGTTTGTCTACTTATCAGTTGATGGACCTGTGGGTTGTTCCTATGTTTTGGCTATTATGAATAGTGTTGAACTCTTGTACACTTCTTGTACAATTCTGTACAATGTAAGACTGTAAAATGGTACTACCATTTTGGACAAAGTTCAGCAGGTCTCTTAAAAAGTTAAATCTAGGGGTGCCTGGATGGCTCAGTGGGTTAAGCCTCTGCCTTCGGCTCAGGTCATGATCTCAGGGTTCTGGGATCGAGCCCTGCATCGGGCTCTCTGCTCAGCGGGGAGTCTGCTTCCCTCCCATCTCTCTGCCTGCCTCTGCTTACTTGTGATCTCTCTCTCTCTCTCTCTCTCTCTCTCTCTCTGTCAAATAAAGAAAATAAAATATTTAAAAAAAAAAAGTTAAACCTATACCAATAAGTAATCCAGACATTTCACTCCTGCATATTTCCCCAAAAGAAATGAAAGCATATACCCGCGCAAGCACTTGTACAGGAAGGTGGATGGAGACATTAGTTGTAACAGCCCAAAACTGGAAATAATCTAAATGTCCATTGACAGGTGAATGGATAAACAGATTGTAACATATTTATTCAACAGAATACTGTTCAAAAATAAGAAGGAATGAACCACAGATACACACAACATCGATGGGTCTCAAAATAATTGTGCTGAGAGAAAGAAGAAAAAAAGAATGCATACTGTATATTTCCATTTATATAAAATTCCAGGAAAAGCAAGCTAATCTGTAGCGACAGAAGGCAGATTGTGGTTGACTGTGGTTGACTGGAGGAGAGAGACAGAGAGGGGCGGGAGGGAGTATTTCAAAGGAGCATGAGAAAACTTTTGAGAGCGATGGGTATGTTCGTGGTCTCCACTGTGGTGATGGTTTCCAGGTGTGTAAAGATGTGAAAACTTTTCAAATCGTGCACTTTAAATGCACTCCGTTTATTGTATGTCAATTATACCACGATAAAGCTATAACAAAAATTATCAGGACTTACTGATTGGATGTGGCAGGGGAGGGGAAGACAAATGTCAGGTGTGACCCCCCAAGTCTCTGGCTTCAGCCACTGGTGGGTGGGGTTGCCATGACCTGACATGGGAGTACTCAAGAAAGAAGATGATTGGGGGAGGGCTAGGGAAGCCACTGCGGGCAGGTGGGAGAGAGAAAGGTCAAGAACTCAGGTTCTGACATGTTCAAGTTGACGTGCCAGTGGAAACGTGAAGAAGTCGTCTGCGTGTGTAAGTCCATAATTTAAAGGGGAGGTCAGAGTTCAGGAACCCACGGTGGGAGAAGATGGGGGTGGACAGGGCAGAAAAGGGTAGATGGGGTGGAGTGAAGGAGCAGGGCGGAAGTCACATTAGGAGGAACTTTCTGCAGGGCCAGTGGGTCGATGAGCAGAGAGAGAAGCACCCAGCGGCTTCTGTGGGACCTGATGGATTCACAGCCAACGCGGAAAGAATGATAGAAATCGGGAGCCTAGAAATGGAATCTATTTGGGGTGTTGGGACAGGATAAATGGGGGAGGCAGCTTTGGGGCTGTGGCATTGGGCAGAGACAGTCCACAGGCAGCCAGATCCTTGGATCTGGATGAGTGAGGAGAGGTTCAGGCTGGAGAGAGACAATTAGGGTTTCCTTGGGAGTGAAGGGATTGTGGGGAGGGGGAGAAGCAGAAGTCCTCACAGATGACCTAGAGTGCAAGTGAGGATGGAAATGAGGTCAGGATGGGAGGAAGGGAGGCAAGAAACAGGCCCTGTCCCCAGAGACCTTATGGAAGCATCCGGGCCACAGCAGCAGCTTCCAGGGCTGGCCACCAGGCCTGAAAAAGGAGCTGCCCTTGGAAGGACACTGGAAGGAAAAGGAAAGCCTAATCCCACAAGACCTGAAACATATATATCCATATTGAATGTTCACAGTCCCCCCATGAGATCAGTGAAATTATTCCCATTGGACAGACAAGAAAACTGAGGGTCAGAAAGTCAGGAGACGTCTCCCAAGGTCACAGATCTTGTCTCTAACCCATGTTGGGGGAATCAAGCACTCCTTTTGAGCTTCAAGACCCCCAGAACAAGGTTCACCAGGGCCAGGCTTGAACCAAGCACCCACTAAAACCCCCAGGGCACAAGCACGTCTGCCGCAATTAGCATGAAGGAGGGAGCGCGGCTAATTGCCTGTACAAATTAACTCTAATGTGGTCGGCATCGATGTACTGATCCTTCTTTAATTACATTAATCAATTAATGAAGAATATGGTTTCCTCTTATGATTTCCAAGGCCCATATGTTCCCAGGACTCCAGCTGGAGCTTGGGCTTCATATCTGCCCCAGCTTCGGTGGACAACGGGGCAGGCAGTTGTCCTGAGACAAGAGAAACGACCCCAAAAGCCTTCTCTACCCTGAAGCCAAGCTCCAAGAGGGAAGAGGGGAGACTGCAGAAATAACCCGATTCCAGAAAACATAACCAGAGGCAGAAGCCCAAACTCCCTAACCTGGCATTCAAGGCCCCCTCCAGCATTGTCCTCTGCTCCCTTCATCTGTGTTTACCGGCCTGGGCTGATGGATTTTCTATGCACATGCTTTAGCCTCCCCCTCCCCCTAAGTGCCTTTCCTCCATCAGGGAGGCCAGATCCTTCAGTCTGGGGTCCAAGGCAAGCCAGCAGGTTCCAGTCACCCCCCTCCCCCACCAGTACCCCCTCTAAGGCTTACCTACAAGAGCTTCTGGACAATCATCTTGGATTCAACAAATATTTACAGGCTCTGCCACTGTGTAGCTTCCAGTCCCTGGGGACAGACAGATGACTGTCTGTCCCCAGGGACTGGATCAACAGATCCACAATTACCCAGAGCAGTGGTTCCCAGTCCACTGGAACCACCAAGGTAGCTTATGAAAGTATGATGATGCTCAGGCCTCACCTGGGACACATTCAAGCAGAATCTGAGGGTAGAGCCTGGGCAGCAATTGGGTTTTCCCTTCCCCAGGTGATACTAACGGGCAGGTGGGACTGAAACCAAACCTACAAAGCCATCCCCAAGGGCTTCGGAAGTATGACCAGCCCATCACGCTTTTTATAATCCTCTGCTTCGGTGAGATGAGGCAACACGAGGGACTTCTGCATATAAAGCGGGACCCAGCATTGAGACTCTCCCAGGGCCTTCTCAGACTTCCACGCACTCCAGAGTCGGACGCTGCGGCGGGGTGTGGGTCAGGGGAGCCTGTGAAAGCACCGGTCACCAGGCCCCACAAATGTCAGTTTCTCAGGAGGCGTTGCTGATGCTGCTGGCCGGGGAGCCCCGGTACGAGAACCACTAAATTAGAGCGAGGTTTTAAAATAATTCAAGTAGGTGTGTCCTTCCCTCCATCCTTAAAGATCTGCCGTTCACAAACTCGGTTTTAATCAAAGTCGTCTTCTTTCTCCCACACCGAATTAAAAAACAGCCTCCAGCTGCCCCTTTCGAGGGGTAGAAGCGCGTGAAAGCTTACAGCTCCCCATCACGCAGGTTCCTATTTTAACTGACAGGAGGTTGCTGACCCCAGGCAATGCCCTCGAACTCTCCAATATGCAAACCACTGGCTCAGAGAAAAGTGTGTCCTTTGACCATTTGAACTCTTCAGGACCCGACTCACTCTGATCATTTCTATTGTTTTATTCGTTAACAAATAGAGCACGTAGCTCTTGATCTCAGAGTTGTGAGTTCAAGCCCCACGTCAGGCACGGAGCTTACTTAAAAAAAAAAAACCATAAATCAATTAATTTAACTTCCATTCCTCGAGCCTTCCTAGGTGCCAGGAACTGCACATGACTGATCTTGTTTGATCCTCAGAACAACCAGTACCTCTTAAATCTATTTGATAGTTGACAAAGCTAAGACACAAAAAGGTTGGGGATTTTTGCCCACCTGTGAAGTGGCAAACCCGGGTGGGTGGGGCTGTATGCCTCGCCCCTCTCTACCTTTTCTAAACAATAACATTGCAGGCACGTCGCACACCTGGGTAGCTGTGGATGCCATCTCCATTTTATTGTTCTCCTCTGATCATAGTATTTTAATATCTCACGGGACGCCTGGGTGACTCAGTCGGTTAAGTACCTGACTTCGGCTCAGGTCATGATCTGAGGGTCCTAGGATCAAACCCCACATGGTTGGGGGGGGTGGTTCTTGCTCAACGGGGAGTCTGCTTCTCCCTCTACCTCTGCTCCTCCCCCCTGCTTTTACGAGCCCTCTCTGTTTCAAAATACATAAATAAAATCTTAAAAAAAAATCTTGAGGGGTCTGGGCGGCTCAGTGGGTGGGGCCTCTGCCTTCGGCTCAGGTCATGATCTCAGGGTTCTTGGATCGAGCCCCGCATCGGGCTCTCTGCTCAGCCAGGAACCTGCTTCCCTCTCTCTCTGCCTAATTGTGATCACTGTATATCAAATAAATAAATAAATAAATTTTTTTAAAAATCTTAACATCCATCCCTTTTTCCTACCGAGATACTTGCTTTCTAAAGCTAGCATTCATTAAAAAAAATAAGAATTTTTTAAAACCTTCAGTTTTTGAACTGCTTAAAATCATCTGATGAGTAACTGCCCTACCGTGTCATGATTTTTCTTTTGTGAACACTGTGGAACTCAGTTCCTTAGAAGTCTCTGACTCGTATGTGAAGGTGTTTTAATCAGCCAATCAAGCCAGCCATCCCAAGTGGCTGAACCGGTCAACTCGGCTCCCCGGAAAAGTGCTACAGGATGAAGATTATTCCAAGACAAGGTGATAACCTGCTGGTGTCTCTAGCAGGAGAAACTACCAGTGTGTCTGTGCTCCACTCACACACCGACAGCCTAGGGTGACGAGTCATTCCCGTTTGCCCAGGACTGTCCTGTGTCCCAGGAAACGGTTGCCCTCATGACACCACGCTTGGCTTGCCCCACCATGCAAGGCAAGGAGCTGCTGCTTCCCGGCAGCCAGCCACAAGCCTGACTTTGGGGCTCTGAGAAATGGCCCGTGGCTCACCGTGAGGCAGGAGAGCCTGGCCAGGACCAGTGTTTCGGCACCCTGCGGAAGGGGTCTGTCTTAGTTCAGACTGCTACAACAGAATGCCACATTTCAGGGTGCCTGAAAATCCTCACGGTGATGGAGGCTGAAGTCTGAGATCAGGATGCCAGCGCTGTCCGGATCTTGGGGAGGGTCCTCTTCCCGGGTTATAGACGGCCACCTTCTCATAAAACCCCTACGTGGCAGAGAGCAAGGGAACTCTGATCTCTTCATTGCCTTATAAGAGCACTGACCCTATTAGTAAGGGCTCAACCCTTATAACCAAATTTCTGCCCAGAGGCCCCATCTCCAAATACCTTCACCCTTGGGGATTTAGGTGTCAACAAGTGACCCGATGGGGGACAAGACTTCAACATGTTGCAGGATACTTGGAGACAGAAAGGAAACTAGTCTGACCAATGACCGTGACTCCTGCAGACCACACTCCTCTCCGCCACATAAACTCGAGGAAGATTTTGCTGGGATGATTCTGGAGCCGGAATTACACACCAGGCACCCACCTTTTCCTCAGATAGAAATAAAGTCCAGGCCGATCCTGGAGGAGTGGGGGACAGCAAGACAGGAACAAGACAGCCCAACACTGAAGTTCCAATCCCTGGCTTCCTCTGTCGCTTGTGGGCCGAGGAGGCTGGGACGTGTTGGGGGAGTGTTCTGAGCCCCCTGAGCGGGCAGGGCCACCCCACAGCCCCTAGGGCTGCCGGCCTGACCAAGACAGTGGTCACCGCAAGAGCACAGACAGAGAAGCCCAAAGGACGAGCTGATGAGATCACCCTGGAAGGTGCTTAAGGAGTTCTCCAGCTGTTTTCCAGCAGCTCCTGCCTGCCATGACCCAGGCCCTCCCAGAACTGGTTCATCTTCCTTCCCCTCCATGTCTCCCATCCCCCTGGCAGCCCTCCCCACCCCCCTGTTGTTGTTGGCCTTGATTTCCTCATCATGGGAAGAATATTCATCCCAACCTCAAAGAACTATGGTGGACAGTAAAAAAACGGCACATAACGTGCTTTGAACATGGTGGTCAGTAAGCGGTCATCGTTGTCGTTAGTATTATCCTCGAGGACACCAGGAGGTGGAGAGGGGCTAGAAGAGGAAGGGGAGAAGCAGGTTCTCACACCGTCCCTGGCCCACAAAGCACAAGATCTGTTCTTCCTCAAAATCAGCACCAACTTCTCCACTAGGCTCAGGAGCATCGATATTTTAGGGGCTGAAAAGTGTTTTAATTTCTCTCCATATTATTTTACTGTGGTAATAACACTAACATGAGATCTACCCTCAACAAATTTTTACGCTTACATTATTGACAATAGGTACAATGTTGTACAGGGGCTCTCTAGAGCTTATTCTTCTGAACTAAAATCTTTTATTGAAATATATTTGATACATAACATTGTATAAACTTAAGGTGTGCTTAACTGAAACTTTATGCCCACTGAATAGTAATTCCTCATTGCTCCCTCCCCCAGCCCCTGGCAACCACCATTCTGTTCTTTGAGTCTATGAATTTGACTATTTTAGATATCTCTTATAAATAGAATCATGCAATATTTGTGTTCCTGTGACTGGCCTGCGTCACTTAACATAATGTCCCCGAGAGCCATCATGTTGTCATACAGCAGGATCTCCTTCTTTTTTAAGGCTGAACAGTATTTCATTGTACGTCTACACCGTATTTTTAAATTTCTTTTAAAATCGGAAAAAAATGGGCGCCTGGTGGCTCCACTGGTTAAGCATCTGACTTTGACTCAGGTCATGATCCCGGCATCCTGAGATCAAGGCCCACGTCAGGCTCCCCGCTCAGGGGACAGTCTGCTTGTCCCTCTGCCCCTCCCCCCTACTCATGCTCTCTCTCTCTCTCTCTCAAATAAATAAAATCTTTTTAAAATTTATTTCTTAAAAAAAATGAAAATAAAAAATTATTTCTTAAAATAAAAATCAGGAAAAAAAAACTTTTAGAGGAGACAAAAATGTTTCACTTTTTTTTCCTCTCATCAGAAACAAGCTTTGGGGGCGCCTGGGTGGCTCAGTGGGTTAAGCCGCTGCCTTCGGCTCAGGTCATGATCTCAGAGTCCTGGGATCGAGTCCCGCATCGGGCTCTCTGCTCAGCAGGGAGCCTGCTTCCTCCTCTCTCTCTCTGCCTGCCTCTCTGCCTACTTGTGATCTCTCTCTGTCAAATAAATAAATAAAATCTTTAAAAAAAAAAAAAAAAGAAAGAAACAAGCTTTGGGGGGCAATAGCTCAGGGGAGAGCATTTGACTTCAGAAACAAGCTTTTTAGAACCCCCTAAAGTAAAGTATATTTTGGGGGGAGGGGCCCACAAAGGCAGAAGTGTCTAGGGTCTGCAGAAGTCACAAGGTAGCCCTCCTTGCCACATCCCCGGGCCCTGTCCTCGTGCACGCCATGCTTGCCGTGGGGACAGCCTCCCAGCAGGCCCCCTCCCAGCCTATTCTCTCAAATCCTCAGATATATCTGCCATAGAGAAGCCAGCATAGTCTGTCAAGATCACAAATCTGGGGGTGCCTGGGTAGCTCAGTGGGTTAAGCCTCTGCCTTCCGCTCAGGTCATGATCTTGGGGTCCTGGGATGGAGCCCCATGTTGGACTCTCCGCTCAGCAGGGAGCCTGCTTCCCCCTATCTCTCTGCCTGCCTCTTTGCCTACTTGTGATCTGTCTCTCTGTCAAGAAATAGAATCTTAAAAAAAAAAAAAAAACTCACAAATCTGACCATGTCTCCTCCTTGCTGGAAATCTTCCATGGCTCCCCACTGCCCTCAGGATAAGGTCCAGTCTCCCCAGCCTGGCACACAAGGCCTAGGTGGGCAGTCACATGCAGACTTCCTGATGCTCCCCTGCCCCCCACACACCCAACCTTCTTGCTTTCACACTTCCATGCCCTTGAGCTTGCAGTACCTTCTACCCAGAATGCCCTTTCCCTGGAAACTCCTAGCCATCCCTCAAAGCCCAGCTCCTCCAAGAGAAATACCACACATTTTCATGTTGTGATATGGGCTGAATGTCTTCCTGAGGTCAGGGGCTATATTTCTTTTGTCCCATCCCTCCAACCACCACCCCAGTGCCCAGCTCAGAGCTGGTGTCCAGTACAGTTTATGGAAATAGAGATGACTGCCCTGTGGTCACTGCCAGCATCCGGGTCCTCCTCCACTCCCCCCCAACTCCAAGCCCATGCAGCCCTGTGGTTTCCAAGGACAGAAAGACACCCTCTGCTCCTGCCTACCTCACTGGACCGACTGGGAGTACAGCATCTCTGGGTACACAGGTGGCAGACTAGTCCTAGGTGAATAGAGCCGAAGCCTTCTCCACCACCAAGCTCCCCAGGAGAAGCCATCAGCCAATAACCAGGACTGGAAGGGAAACTTGCCACCCCAAGAAAAGCCCAGGAGCCATATTCAGATACCTGGCCAGGGAGCAAGAAACCTGGTTCAGCCTTGGTCTGCATGTGACTGTGTGTAACCCCTCTGTGCCTCAGTTTCCCCATCTGTTAAGAGCAGGTCAGCCTCAAAACCTCTAAAGAAAGGGTTCTTCTGACTCTGGCTGCAAAAGCTCTTCCAGGGCCTTCCATCCGCCCCAGCCAAGTTACCAACACAGAGGGAAGAGTGCCACCTACTGACTCCCAGGCTCCCTCCAGGAACACTGAACAACGCAAGGAATCCTCAAAATATGCACCCGTCCATGAGAGCACTTGTCTCTATTGTCCCTCTGGGTAGCCACAGCCCCTCTCCCCATGCGTGGGGCCCAGAGGCACCCCCCGCTCCAGCCTGGCCAAAGCGCTTTAGCTGCACTGGCCCCACACCGTCCCCCAGCCCCCTAACCTCAGGAAAGCCAGAAGCCCTGGTGCCAACCTGCCCCCCCAACATCAGGCCCCATGCCAGGGCAGCCCCCCAGCTGCCAGCCCCCCTCGCACTGGGCCGGCGGCTGGAGGTGGAGAACAATGATCTCTATTGTGGCTAAATTTCCCCCTGAAGATCTCATTCAAGATGTTAGAGTGAGCGATCATAAAAGGAATTAATAGTTGATTCGCTGTATAATTTCCTAGTTCAATATACTTTACTGCGGCGACTAAATGAGCCGTCCCGGCCGTTCGGTGGGGCCAGATAGCGACTTTATCACTGGGATCTCAGGCTGAGGAATAAAAGCAATTCTTCTGAAGTAATTGCGTCTAATTAAAAGAAACATTTAAAAAGTGTAACCAAAAGGAATTCATTTCAAATGGAAAATTAATGCTGAAAAATAGCCCTGAGCTCTCTTGTCGCAGCTAATAGCCAGGCAGCCGCAGAATAATTAAACTGTTTTGAAATGTGGATACCATCCTCCTCAGGAGAGGATGGGCACAGATGAGCACAGTTTGGGAACCGGCAATGGGGGTGGCTTCCGAAGCGGTGGCCAGCGTGAGGACCCGGGCTCAGCCACAGGCTTCCCTGGAGGGTAAGGGCTGGGCCACCTCAGCCAAAGCTGGAGGAGGTTGTTGAGATGACATGTAATGAAAGGGCCATCGGCGTTCAGGTCTCTTGGGTGCCTGAGCATCCCAGCGGGTCCTCAGGACAGCCCTGCAAGTCAAGCCTTATTGTTAATTATAATGATGAATATTATCATCATTGGCTCAAAATGAGGATTCCCAGTGACAAGATACCTTGTCCGATATCACGACTAATACGTAGCAAAACCAAGGTTTCAGCCCAGGTCCTCCAGTCCTCTGTGGGTCCATTCCCCCACATCAGTGTTAGGACCCCGCATAGAAAAAGAGGCCAGGCGCTCTCTGAGGTTGTGGTTCTCAGCTTTGAAATCCCTGCCTCAGGCTCCACTTTCGGACACACTGACTTCATTGGTCTGGGTGCAAGCTGGGCATCAGTTTTGTGGGCTTTCTTATTTGTTTAAGCTGTCCAGGTGACTCTCCTGTGCATCCGAAGTTGAGGACCAGTGGGCTGACACCCAAACAACGAGCACACTTCACCCCGTAGACACTCCCTGAAATCTTCCTGCCCACTTCTCCGGGCTGGGGATGGGATGGGGGTGCGCAATGCAAAACAACACCACAAATACCCCCCGGCAAGATTGCAGCCAGGATGAAATGGACTAAGGGAGACTAACTGAGAGCCCAGCATATAATAGATGCTCAATAAATACTACTTTCCAGATAGAGGGCAGCAAGAACCCAGGATGAAATGTCTAACAATCCTGAGCTACAGCCCCTGACTCCATTAAAACCTGGGGGCAAAGTAGATCTGAACAATTTAAGAGGCAGGATAATCTGGTCAGATGGGCTGTGCCCCAACTGGAATTGAGAATGCAAAGGTCGTACTGGCTTTAGAACCAAATCTGTACTATTGAAATACACACAAAAACCCACTTTTTTTTTTTTTTTTCAAGTGCTTGCTGTTACTCAAACTAAGCTAAGGGCTGCCTGTGATCAGTGATTAGAGGGCAGGCTTTAGTGAAATAGAAGACTCATTTGTAATCCGCGAGTTGTTTATATGCTGACAAGCATTTCTAAAGACCTTGGGAATGCTCACAAAGTAGGTTTAAAGATGCACCTAAACCTTATTTACACCATTAAGATTCTTAGAAAACACCTCCTTAATACATATGCAAAGATCCCTAGCACCCCCTTCTTTCTGAATTGCAAATAGATTCCCATTTTCAAAGATCACCGGCAAAGCACCCATCTGCTTTGTTAATGGCTAAACCCCTTATAAGGCAACTCTGTTCCCTAAGGGCAATAGAGACCTTCAACCTCCAAGAAGCATCTGATGAACCGGGGCTACTGAGATGCAGTGACCCCAGGATCTTTGCAAGTGACACAGACTTCCACAATACTGTTTTCACTGCCAACTGCCACTTCTTTGCCTGAGGACTTTCTCTGGCCATTGCGTCCACTTTGTCCACCTGTCAGGCAGGACAGAGGGGCCACCCACACCCCACCACCACCAGGGTAGCTCTCAACCAAGGAACAGTGAGAGCAGATTGATAAATACCCTGGCTCCCTCGTCCCTTGAGTGGATAAGTCTGTGGTATGCTATGCAGTTTCCTACAATTTCACTGGCTAGGATGGTCTTCCCTTTCTTGGCTGTTTTCCCCTATCTGTCTCACTTCTCACTCCCTGTACTGTCTTCACCTTCCAAGTTCATCTACTTGCATTTGAACCCATGTTTTCTAAGACAGAGGATAGGAACAGCCTCTTTGGGGTCGTCAGGTTAGAGTTCCAATGGAGATCCACCCCAAGCTGGCCTCTGAACACATTGCATGGGAGAAAGTATGGGCTTCAGGGACAGAGATACCTGGGCTGCAAATCTGGCCCAGATATTTACCAGCTGTGTCACTTAGAAGAAGTCAGTTACTGAGCCTTTCTTTTCCTTATCATAATATGGGACTAATCATGGACCCACCACTCAGGGTTGTTGAGAGGACTCACAAAATCACCCTGAGTTAAGCCCTTGGCACAAACAAATGTTTATCCCACGACTTTTGGTGGAAGATTTCTTCCATGACATAGCGGGGAGGCAGAGCTGCTCCTGGGGAGACAACATGTAAGAAGAAAATTCAGTCACCACGTTTGTATTCAGCATGCTGGTAGACCAGTGAGTCAGGGGCACCCGAGGGGCTGCACCGAGGTCTTCAAGGGTCTGGAGCTGTGCTGCCCAATATCCTAGCCAGTAATCATGTGGCTATTTAAATTTTAATTAATTAAAATTAAATTCAATTAAAATTCAGTCCCTCGGTCACAGTAGCCACATTCCTTTTTTTATTTTATTTTATTTTTTTTTGTTTAAATTCAATTAGCCGGGGCACCTGGGTGGCTCAGTGGGTTAAGCCTCTGCCTTCTGCTCGGGTCATGATCTCAGGGTCCTGGGATCAAGCCCCGCATCGGGCTTTCTGCTCAGCGGGGAGCCTGCTTCCCCCTCTCTCTCTCTGCCTGCCTCTCTGCCTACTTGTGATCTCTGTAAAATAAATAAATAAAATCTTTTAAAAAAGTAAAATAAAATAAATTCAATTAGCCAAGGTATTGTACATCATTAGTTTTTGACATCAAGTTCGATGATTCATTAGTTGAATACAACATCCGGGCTCATCATATCACGCGCCCTACACTAGCCATATTTCAAGTGCTTGGGAGCCACGTGTGGCCAGTGACTACCTGTCAGAGACAAAGTGCTTGTGTCTGTCCCCAAAAATTCACAGGTGGAAACTTATTCCCAATGTGTTGGTATTTGGAGTGGGGTGTTTGGGAAGTGATTGGGTCATAAGGGTGGAGGCCCCATGAACAGCATTAGTGGTTTTATTAAAGAGCCCTCAGTGCGCTCTCTAGCCCTTTCTGCCACATGGGGACGCAGGGAGAGGACAGCCATCTATGGACCAAGAAGCAGGCCCTCATCACATAAGGCTAGGCCCTCGATCTTAGACCCCCCAGTCTCCAGGACTGTGAGAAATCAGTTTCTAGTGCTTGTAAGCCACCCCGACCATGGGATTTGGTGATAGCAGCCCCAAACAGACCAAGCCACTACCACCCAGGGCAGCACAGATACCGAAGATTCCCATCTTCCCAGCAAGTTCTGCACTGGCCTGGGGTCAGACAAACCCGGGCTCAGACCCGGCATGGCCTCTGCTCACTGTAAGGTTTGGCCAGGGTGCCTGACCTCTCAGACCTTCGGTTTCTTCTTCTGTAAAATGAGCTGTATTAATCATCTCACCCTGAGCAGAAGCGTTCTCCCAAGGGCCAACTGAAAAGTGATCTATGAAACCACCTAGATCAGCACCTTGTCTGGTAGACCCTAGAAGCACAAATAATATTGACCGACCCTACTTCAGCATTTGGTTTTGCCCGTTTTCCCTTTGATCTCTGGGCCCCAGCTGCCCCTTCTCCCCAGGGTAGGACTCCTCCCCCAGACCCACCCTTCTCCCTGAACCCCTGCCATGATTTCTGTCTCTCTCTCACATCCACCTCTCTGCTCACACCAACCAAACAGCCCCCGGGACCTGCAAAGACTGAACCAAAGGCTCAGACACATGGCAGGTGGGGTATCAGGGGGAATGGCTTTCCTGGGCTCTGAGGAAAGTGAAAGTAGCCCATCCAAAAGGACTACATATGGTATGATTCCTACTGGAAAAGGCAAATCATGGAGACAGTAAAAACATCCATGGTTGTCTGGGGTATCGGGGGAGGGAGGGAGGGATAGTGGGAGTACAGGAGATTTTGGGAGCAGTGAAACTATTCTGTATAATACTCTAATGATGGATGCACGCATGCCACATTTATCCAAACCCATAGAACATGCACCATGAGAGTGAACCCTGATGTCAGCTATGGACTTTGGATGTTGATGACACACCCAGGTGGGTTCACCGGTTATAACAAACGTACCACTCTGGGGAGGGACGTTAATGTTGAGACAGGCTTCCTTTTAACGGAGGATGTAGGAAGTCTGCGTGACCCGCTCAGCTTTTCTGAGAGCTTCAAACTCTTCTAAAAAGTTATTTTAGAAGTGAAAAAAGAAGTCTTTCCGTACCTTGGTCCAGAGCCCATGCCGACAGCAGTAACTGGGTTAGAGGAAGAAACCTCCTGGCAGTGGAGAGGAAGGAACACAAATGAAAAAGATAGAGTCTGACTCCTGATTGCCAAAACTGGAAGGCAAGAGAAAAGGTCCAACCAGAAGGTGAGGGGAACGGCACTTGGCTTAGAAAGCCCTTAGCCCCAGCAAGCCAGCCAGCCCTGCTCCAACAAAATCAAGCCCTTCAGGATGGAATGTTCCCAATCTTCTCTCTCTCGGCCTCTGCTGGACACCTTCACCTCTCCTCATTCGTTCTTTCTTTTCCTTCCACCGCAATGTGCTCAAATCATCCAAAACTTTCCCTTTATCACTGAGCCTCCCTAATTAAGCTAACATTATTAGGAGGTTGAGAGAGAGAGGGAAAAAAAAAAACCTTCCCAAATTCTCTTTGCGTTTCAGTAGCTCTTTAATATGCGAGGCAACGAGAGACGAGCCGCTCCTAATTGCCAGTCCCTAGGGTAGCCAGTCAGAAAATGAATTGATGCGTTTTTTCCTTATGAACAATGCATGTAGCACAAATTGCAGTGGCCGTCACCAGAGATTTAATTACAAAATATCATTACTTTCACACATCATTTCAGATTTGGCCTGATCAAATCAAAGTTAGGGCAAGAGGGAGAGAAAACTGCACTCTTCGCTGGGTCGTTCATCCGGGGGTGGCTGCAAAGCCAGGGTTGGGGAGGGGATCGGCACAGGGGAGATGTCCTCGGGGCCACTGCAGAAAAGGAGATTCCTCGGGTCCAGGGATTCTGCAAAGTGGAGGCTGTGGGAGGATCCCCGGGGATGGCAAGGACCCCCTCAAAAGACAGATCAGCGGCAGAAGCAGCACAACCCTGCCGTTCACCCGTTCCACTCATCAGTGGCTTAAAGCAACTCATGTCTCCGTTCTTTTCCTTCCACAAATACTTCTAGAGCATCACCTGTGTGCCAGGCCCCGTGCTAGACCCTGAGGCAGCAAAATAATGACCAGATGCATGTGGTCTTGGCCTTCTTGGGATCCACACTGTGCCTGGAGAAACAGATTCACATCAAAATAGTCACAGAATAGTGGGGGGGGGGATGGTGAGTAGTGGAGCCAGACTTCCTGAGTTTACATTTCTGCTTCAGCATGTCAAAGTTGAGGGAGCATGACTAAGTCACTCAACCTCTTGGTGCCTCAGTTTCCCCATGTATACAATGAAGCTCGTGCCAGGACTTACCTTATCATGGTGTTAAGGATGAGATAATTTAATATTTATAATACACTGGGAACAGTGCCTGGGAAGCTCCATGTAAGTGTTTGCTAAATAAGTATAAATTTAAAAATTGCAACAGTAAGAAGCAGAATGGAGTATCCTGAAAAACCTATTAACAGGAGGATTTGACCTCATCGGGAAAGATGGGAAGAGGTTGAGCTGAAATGTGAAGAAAGGGAAGATATTAGTTCATGGAAACACTAAAGAGTAGTCTTAGCACAGGAAAGCAGGATGTGCAAAGGCCCTGTAGCTGAAGGAAGCATTTTTAAAGGCAAGGTGCTGAACAAAAAACCAATGTGGTTGGAACATGGGGTACAAACTAAAGATAAAGAAGCTGGCAGGCCCAGTCCATGTAGAGCCTTGTAGGCCATGATCAAGAGTTTGGACTATAAAAATTACCCACGTGCACTGGAATCTTTTTTTTTTTTTTTTTGCTTTTTTTAATTAACATATAATGTATTATTAGCCCCAGGGGTATAGGTCTGTGAATCTCCAGGTTTACACACTTGGCAGCACTCCCCATAGCACATACCCTCCCCAATGTCCATAACCCAACCACCCTCTCCCTGCCCTCCTCGCCCCCACAACCTTCAGTTTGTTTTGTGACATTAAGAATCTCTTATGGTTTGTCTCCCTCCCAATCCTGTCTTGTTTCATTTATTCTTTTCCTACCCCCAAAACCCCCCATGTTGCTTTTTGACTTCTTCATATCAGGGAAATCATATGATAGTTGTCTCTCTCTGATTGACTTATTTCGCTAAGCATAATACCATCTAGTTCCATCCACATCATTGCAAATGGCAAGATTTCATTTCTTTTGATGGCTGCATAGTATTCAATTGTATATAAATACCACATCTTCTTTATCCATTCATCTGTTGATAGACATCTAGGTTCTTTCCATAGTTTGGCTGTTGTAGACATTGCTGCTATAAACATTCAGGTGCACATGCCCCTTTGGATCACTACATTTGTATCTTTAGGGTAAATACCCAGTAGTGCACTAGAATCTTAAAAGCATTATTTCTCATTTGTTGTAAATGTGGCCCAATTTTTTGTTTTGTTCATATAATTTTGTTTTGTTCATATAATCCCATTTTTTGTTTTGTTTATATAAGAGATATTTACTTCAATTATTACACCTAAGATGCTAGTATATAATAATAAGACAACATGAATTTCATACACTGATGTTGCTTCTCTGTATCATGTAGAGATCATTTTAGTACTGAGAGTGAACATTGTATGGATAACCAAAGCCTTGTTAGATTTATTGAAAATGTGGTCCCAATTTCCCCTCCTTATATCCACATCCCTCACTCTCGGTGTGACTTCACAGCTGCTCCCAACAAAGGATGAAGTCCTTTTCTCCACCCCTTGAATCCAGGCTGGCCTTGGGACATGCTTTGCCCAACAAAATGTGCTGGAAGAGACACTGTGCCAATCCAGAGTCAGATCTCAAGCAGCCTTGCATGCTTCTACCTATTCTCTTAGAACACTATTCAGCCACCATTGAAACAAGTTCAGTGTCACCTGCTGGAGGAGGAGAGACCACAGGGAACAAAAATGAGCCATCCCACCAAGGCCATTCTAGATGAGCCAACAATCAGGTGACATGGAAGGGGCCCCCATTGAAAGGAGGAGAACTGTTCGCCAAACCTAGCCAGGATCAGCCAACCATCAGCTGACCCACAGAAGTATGAGTTAGATATATGGTTGTTGTTTTAAGCCACTAAGTTTTAGGATGGTTTGTTATGCAGCAGGAGCTAACTGATACACACACTTGGTATGGGAGGGAGTTGGACATCGTTGCCGTAACACGGCATGGTGCTGACACACCCAGTGGGAACACCTGGAAGGAAGGACTGAGTTCTGTAGGAAAATAAAAAGAGCTGCTGTGAGAGAAGATTTTCTGGAAAAGAAAAAAAATGATCACATGTTTGTCCAGGGAGAGCAGGTTGGAGAAGACCACCAGACAAAAGAGAACATGAGCAAAAGCATGAAATCATGAAAAGGGATGAGGTTTGGTGAAGAACAGGGAACTTCAGGTTCTTCTAGGACGTGCAAGGGGCAGGGCTGAATTCAGGTGGAGCCACCAGCTAAGAAGCAGCTCACTGGAAGGAGGCAATTGCAGGAGATATGGCAAGGGGCTCGGATGGGGGGCTTCAAGACCAGGACAGGCAGGGCTGGAGGGATAAGGGGCAAGCACAGTGGCTCCACCAGACCCACACAACTCCTGGAATTTCTCTAGGTCGCCAGGGTACCCTCCATCTCCTCCACCATGTGGTCTTACCCAGAGCTGTCCTTTCTGAGGTTGGAGCCTTCACAGCCTGTCTTCCCAGAGGTTCTATTCAGGAGCTCATGAAATGACATGGGGGAAGGCGATTCATTAACTAGAAAGCCCAGCTACTTGGATGGGGTGGGGTTACTCTTGTCCTCATTCTATGAATTTTCTTCAGTTTTTTCCTAGAAAAGAAAGTTTTCCCATTAGTTGGTATCCCACAGGAAACAGATGGTAATTGAGGGGCGCCATGCCCCAAGGATGGCAACAGTGGGGAGAGCCGAGGGACAAGAGAAAGGGAGCAGTTACTGAGATAGGAAGGAGGAAGGGGAACTGGCAGCAGCTGTGGCTCCCATCACCACCATGGTAGGGAAGACATTGGAGAAATAAATGACCCAGACTCCTCACCCCCCACTGTCCAATCTCCAGCCAGAACTTCTCATTGCTTAAATCCACCCAGCAAGTGGATGGCAAGGAAGTCAATGAATTCAGTCCTAATGGATCACCTGCTCAGAGTTAGAGCAAGGGAGAAAGCACGCAGTGATGCTGGGGGATCATGGAAGACCTCCAGGACCACCTCCACAGAGGATAGGTGGGCGGTGGGAGGGGAAAGCAGATGGTCCAAGATGAGCCGCGACGGTGGCCAGGGACAGAACTACCACCCCTGCATCCAACCCCTTCTCCATCTGTCCTTATTCCAGTGGTTCTCAAAGTGTGGGTCAGGGAACCCCTAAGGGTTCCTGGTATCCTTTCAAGGGGTCCACAAGGTCAAGCCTAGTTTCCTAATAATATTTTATTTGTCTTTTTACTTTCCTTCACTCACAAGTGTACAGTGGGAACTTCCAAAGGCTACTTAGGTGAGGAAGCCGTAATCCCCTGAAAAATTTACTAACATACCTGCCCTTTTCCAGCTGCATAGTTGAGAGAGGCGTCCTTCCTATGTTTGAACCAAAATAACTTACCGTAGCAGATCGAATGCAGAAGGAGATATAAGAAATTAGCCATCTCCTGGTAAGCTGGAAATTCTTTAAATTTGCAAAAACATAAAACAATGCCACTTTTCTCACATTTTCCTTGTTTGGGAAAATAGAGATATCTTCTGTCGAAAATGTGATTTACACTGACATGTAATAGGTTGGTTATTGTTACTATAAATGAACATTTTTTTAACTTTCTGTTTTAATGACTAATATAGTAAATATTGGTAGATAAAGACCATATCAGCAGAAGCTCTTTGGGTCATAAGACCATGAAGGAAGACCCATGGCTCTTTCGGATTCCTAGAACAACTACCCATACCCACTATACTAACTATAATTATTGCTGCCCACCTCCTGTCAGGGAAGAAGATGCCAAAACTCAGAGACAGTGCCGCAGTCCTCCAGGTTCACACAGCTGGTGAGTGGCACAACTGGAATTTGAATCTGGGCTGTCTGGTCCCAAAGCACAGACTGCCCCCCACCACCCATTCATCAGGACGCTGGGGGACAGTGAATGATGGCACAGCATCTGGCTTCTGCCACCTCCTCCAAGGAGGGAAAATGACAGGGATTGATTGATCTCAATGATCAGCTATAAATGGCCCCTCCATGTGGCCATGTTAATCAGCTTCTACCAGCCAGGATCTGACCAGTTTGAAAGGTTTATAGCAACAATGTGGTGCTGATTTATTTCTCCTTAATAAAAAAGTGATCAAGTGAAACCTGCATCTATCATTCTATTTATCACTCAGGGTGATTTATTAACTAATTACACTTGCAGTGGCCGCTGGCTCTCAGTATGGACGCCATGGGGAAGTGGGGTCAGTGGAGCCATAGGTACTGCCTGGGACGTGCCCACCGCCCTCCGTTGCCAGCCTTGCCACTCACACACAAGCAAGACAGGGCTCTCAGATGCAGGTGCAAGGCTCGGAGAGAAGGGGGAGGAGAAGAAAGGGAGCAGGGAGAGACAGAAGGGCTGCCCGGTCCCAGCCATTTACTCTTTGTCCCTGGAGAAGACAGTGCAGCAAGCAGATCTGCTTCCCCATCTTCCTCCTGGCTCTCTGGAGGGAAAGAGACCCTTAAGGCAAGATCTAGAGGGTATCAATTGTTCAGGGAGAGGAGGGATGAAAAACCAGCTGCCCAAAGAGGAGATCCCAGGCTAATGGGGCACTGCCCGGGGGGTCCCCCTTCCTCTCTTGCTTGCTGCCCCAGGTAAAACACAAGTCTGAATCTCAGAAAAATGATGAATAATTGTTTAGGGCAAGAATGTCCCAAATATTGCATGGATGTCCTGCCAAAGCTGGCAGCCCTGTCCCCAGGACCGTGAGGGAGTCAATAAGGTGTGAGCCAACTAGACCTGCAAGAAAGCCCAGGGCCCAGAGGTGCCTGAGTGGCTCAGTCAGTTGGGCACAGACTCTTGGTTTCAGCTCAGGTCATGATCTCAGGGTCATGCGATGGGGTCCCATGTTGGGCTCCGCAGGCAGGGGGAGTCTGCTTGTCCCTCTCCCTCTGCTCCTCCCCCAACTCACTCTCTCTCTCTCTCTAATAGATAAATAAATAAAATATTTTAAAAAGAGAAAAAAATTGGAGGGTCCATAATCATGCCCAGCCTCACTCTGCCCACCTATTCTCCACCCTTAATGTATCCCTGGGTCCTGAGGGCCTCCCCCTGGGATCTCCGGGAGCCTGAGATCTCCCAGAGCCCTGATCAAACCATTCAACCTCACCAGGTCTTATCTGTAAAATGGGGAGACACGTCCTGCCCGTGGACTTCCCCAGGGAAGAAGCCTGTGGATTTCCGCACCCCACAGAGCTAGTAGGGAGAGTCTGAATGGCTGAATGGCTCAGGTCATGATCCCAGGGTCCTGGGATCGAGTCCTGCATCGGGCTCCTTGCTCGGCGGGGAGCCCGCTTCTCTCACTGCTTCTGCAGACACTCTGCCTGCTTGTGTGTGCTCTGTCTAACTCTCTCTCTCTCTCTCTGACAAACAAATTAAATAAATTTAACAAATAAATTAAATCTTCTTTTTTTTAATGAATGGCTGTTCCACGAGGGTCCACGGCAGGGGTGGGTAGTCATGAGGCAGTGCCGGCTAGGCTCCCACGCACCCTGAGAAGGTCAGGTTCCTTCTATCCTCTTGGGGAAAGAACAGCTCTAACTCCAAACTTTTTTTTATTATTATTTTTCCTGAAACTTTGGATTTCTGGTGGGAAAAGTCAGAAGCTAAGTCGGCACAGCCTTTGTGAAGAACACGGTAAAGTATTAAAATTGAAAATAAAAATAAAATTGAAATAAATGTAAGCCGTGCCTAAAATACCACCCGGGGTGCAGAAGTTTCGGGTGAGTACTTGGAAGTCAACCGACGAACAAGCACTTTGGCAAAGCCAGCGTCCAAAGAAGGAACCACTCTACTCACCCACGCTGTGTGAGTCCGGGTGCTCCATTCATCCAAAAACATCAGAAGCACCCTGAAAGCTGTCAAGACAGAATTAGGCAAGTGGACAGTGATGCCGTCAGACTTTGCTGAAGCAGAAAGAGTGAGGAGGAGACATCTACTAACCTGCCAAAACGCACATGATTCATTGCTTTTAGGAGAAAAGCAAGTTGAGGAACATTCTAGAACAGGGTTGCTCAACCTCGTGGCTACTGACACTTGGGGCTGTCCTCTGTGCTGCAGGATGTCAGGTGGCACCAGCCTCGACCCCCAATGCCAGGAGCTGCTGCCTTATACGTCATGATGACAACAAAATGTCTCTGGACCCTGCCAGAGGTCCCCTGGGGGTAAGGTCAGCGCCGAGGGAGAACTGCTGTTCTAGACGGCATCAGGAATGTTTATGTGAATAAAAGCAAACACCTAACCTAGTATCTCTAGAGGAATTAGGTAAGTTTCTGGAGGCACAGAGAGAAGTCTGGATGGCAAGTTTCTAGATGGGGAGCTGGGACTGCCTCTGGGGAGTGGGGGGATCGTGGGGCATGGTCACCTGATGTGTTTTATCTGCATGTTTGCTAATGACAGGAGAGGAAAGGAGGAAGGAACGAATGAACGAACAAAGGAAGGAACGAACGGGGGTTGGGAGGGAACCCCAGAAGCCAGGTCCGGCTGAGATGCTGGGGGACATCCTGTGCTGCCTGTCCTCTCTGGTCCTCAATGTGAAATAAGAGGCTCCACAAGCCCCCTGGCCCTCTTCAGCCAGCAAGCCCCAAGGTGACCCGGCCCCTCCCTCCCGCACCCCCAGCAGTTTCACAAAAGAAGCCTGAGGTCTGGCTCCCTCTCAGCGGCTCTAACTGATTGCACCGCCTGGGGGAGGCGGGGAGGACGGGCTCTGGTCAGCCACCCAGCTCCAAACGGAGGACTTGATCGGGCTTGATTAAATAATTACACAGAGCCCACTGAGTAATCACGCCGTCTCAAGAAGCGAGGAGCACCTTCGGAGGGAGGCCCCATTAGTGATGTGGGGGTGTGTGGGTGAGCACGTCTGTCTCTTGCCTATGATAAAATTATCATCGTGAGACCTCATTTGCAAAATGCATCTGTCTCCCCCATCTCATCGACTGCCTCCCAAACCCAGGGGAACAGTGTAATCCCCATTTGGCACACGGCTAAGGAAACCAAGGCTCAGAGAGTTTTGGGGCTGGCTGAAGAGCCCACCAGAATAGTGGGGGCTGGTCCAGCTCCGTGTGACCCTGGGGATCCATGCCAAAGGCCATCGTACTCCAGGAAGTCCACGCAGAGCCAGGAGAGGTCTCGGGACTAAAGGATCCGAGGAGAGGTTGGGGTTTTGTTACTCATTGTTTTTGTTTTGGTTTGTTTTGCTTCCCCATCAGGATTATTTCCCTCCTTCCAATTTTGGAAAACAAATCCCAAACCATGCTAGCCTTCCCATAATCTGTTGCGGCCAAGAAAACAGCCCCGTGCTGTGGGATGAGAGGGAGAGACCCACTACAGCGGAAAGGGGGGCTGCTGGATGGTGGGGGAGCCCAGAATGGTCTGGCTGGGACCTTGGGGTCTTCAGTGAGCCATCCTGACTCTGGTAAAAGGCCACCAGCAGGCAGAGGGGGGAGACAGACATGAAGACTCCAGTACCCTTTCCAGCCAAGGGCCTGGTTTAACTGGGAAGAAAAGCAAAGAACGAAAGAGAAGTTATTTTGTTGGGTTCTCTGGCCCCAAGGGAGATACCCACTGCCTGCCCCCTTGCTCCTCCTGCTACCTACTCCCAGCCTCATTGGCTCATTTACACCAGAGCAGCCCAAATTCATTAATAATGATTAGTCTCTCCTCGAAAAGAAGCATGCAATCAAAGGGCCATTAAAATTAAGTGCTGGAGGAGCAGGTGGGGGGGAGGGGACAAGGTGGGGGAAGGGGGATAGAAGAAGGGGGAGGGGCAGGCAGAGCTGGGCCGGAATCTCTGCTGGACTCTGACATCTCCTTGCTGCAAGACCTTGGTTGGGTCACTTCTCACCTTGCTGCTGAGACTCAGTTTCCCCGTCTCTGAAACAGAGTTGTGACTACGGTGTCGGTGGTAATGTGCATGGAAACATCCGGTGGAGAGGCATAAACATAGGCCGACTGAGATAGGAGACTCCAGGCACTATGACCTGGGGGGGGGGGGTTAGTGGCCGGGGAGAGGCGTGACATCACCTGCTAGGTCAGAGTCCTGAGCAGTCCCTGCTTATGGTCCAACTGCCCACACTCGGGTCCCTGGGCACCACACACTGCCCACCTCTCGCAGTCCCAACAGCCCAGGGCAGGGCCCAGCTCTGCCCTCTCTTCTGGTCTCTGGACAGGAGCAGCAGAGGCACCCAGAGCAGCAGGGGAGGGGAGCAAGGGGAGGAGATGGAGGGGAGCCAGGACACCCCTAGACCTTGGAGGAGGCTGGGTCAAACAGGGCTTCCCAGCCATTGGCAGCCACTCGGCCCATCTCTTCCCGCCAGCCCTCTGGTTTCTGAGGAGGTCTCAGGGTGCAGAGAGGAAGCCCCGGCAACTCCCCACCCCCGCCACCAGCTGACTCTCAAAGTGCCCCAAGTGACCAGAGACTAGACATAACCCTCCGTGGGGCCCCAGGACACCCAGCACAGAGCCACCCCCCCCATGGCAGCTGGGAAGCACGCCCCTCTTTCTCAAGGAACAAAGAGAGGAAGCAAAAGAAGAAGTCTCTCGGGCCCACGCCTTCCTTGGGAGAAGGCAAGATGCCAGCAGTCCAGATGTGCTGATCCCGGGGTTTGTGTGGACTTCTGATTCCTCTTGAGGACAGGAAATGAGATTTTTACAGAGCCCCCTCTCCTGTGCCAAACGCTCAACCCTGTTCCTTCATGTAACCACCACAGGGACGCCACAAGGATGGTATTCGTCATTCCTGTTTTACAAAGGAAAAACTCAGAAAGGTGTGCCCGAAATCCTGCATCTGGGACAGTTACGGTGCCAAAGCCAAGATTCAAGGCCAGCAGCCTCAAGGTCAGAATTGCTGTTTCTCCCACTGGCCCCTTGACAGCCAGTCTGCTCCCCCAACAGCCCCCCACCCCGGCTCCAGGGATCAGGATGGCAGGGGTTGGAGTGAGTTTCACGTGGGAACACCCCCCTTCCCTATGTGCCCAGCCGCGGCTCTCAAAGGTTTGAATCACATCCTCCTCCCCAAAACCCCAAAAATGGGTATGAGGCCAGGGCTCTCGTACCCATTCGTCAAGGTTGAGGGATGTCCTAGAAACAAGGGACTCAACTTGACAGCCTGTAAAGTCCACAGGGGCGGGATCTAGCATCATTCCCCATCAACTCCCACTGGCAGGATGCAAGGACAGAAAGACTGACCCAGAAATACATGACAGATGGACAGAGGCTCTCCCAGGAGGGAGGGGTGACGGGTTATACAGCAGGGGAGGCTCTGGGCCAAACAGCCAAGACCCAGATCCCAGCCTGGCCATGTTCTCTGTGCAAGTTTAATGCGTCTCTGTGTCGATCTTCTTACCTGAAAATGACAATAATAATAGTTCTTATCAGCTAAGGCTCTTCAGAGAAGCACATGAGTCACTGCAGCCTGGCCTCTCCTGAGCGCTCTCTGCCACCGTGAATGAGTGGACAGCGGGCGGCACTAAGGCTCTGGGCTGGCCTGCGGCACACCCCGAGCTGTCCTTATGAGGCTACCGGTGGTGGTCAGACGCCACATGTGCACAAGCCTGAGAGTGAGCCCCTCCTCCAATTCTGCATCCTCCCCACTCCGCCTCTGATTGGTTTCAGCCAAGTCCCCACGCCCATCTGTCCACTACTTTGCCTCTGGGATCCCCAGTCCCCCTCAGGTCTGGCGGTCCCCACCCAGAGGACAGGGTTTTTCAGAGACCCACCCTGTCAGGATCTCCAGCCTGGGGACAGTGAGCTCGTCAGCACTGAGAGGTTACAGCAAAGGCCGGGTGACCACTTGGAAACCTAGAAACAGGATTCCCCATGGGAGGGAGGCTGGAGACCCCTTGGAAGCTTGGAGAGCTGATGGGCTGAGCTACACCTTTGTGAATGATCACAGCGCCCCCTGGTGGTATCATGAGGGATGGCCCAGTAGGCCCCGAAGGACAGAGCATTTCAGGGACCCCCCAGACCCCCCCACCCTGCTGCCCACACTTTGATGAATTGTTTTCATACCATTGACTCCTGGCAACACTCAGAAGGGATTGTTATCCTTTTTACAGATGAAAACACTGAGACCCAGAGACACAAAGTTCCTTGCCCAAAGCCACACAGCTAGCAGGTGGCCGAGCCAGGATTTGAGCCTTACATGTATAGCTTTCCCTCCCAATGCTAAGCTTCAGGAGACTTGGTGAGAAGGAAAACAGACACGCCCCATCCCCACCCCCAGGTCTCATGAAGTTTATGGCCTCACTGGGGAAGAGAAATCACAAACTCATTTCTTAGGGGCTCTCTATGCCCTTGGTGCTGGGCTAAGTACCAGGAATGCCATGGTGAGGAAGGCGGTCAGGGTCCCTGCCCAAATGAACTTTGTGGAGAAGGTGAATGTTAATCAGATGATCACACAAATAAATACACTGCAGTGACAAAAGATGTGAGGGATAAGTATGGGTTCTGAGATCACACATCCGGGTGTCTATCTGGCTTGGAGGGCCTGGGGGGGGTGGTCTTCCCTGGATAATCGAGGTATAGAGCTAAGATCTTGAAGATGGCCAGGCCTTACCCAGACAGAGAGGAATTCATTTTTTTCGTGTCACACTCCCACGTTTTCACTTTCTGCTACACATATATCAACCCACAACTAATATACTGAATATATGTTTGTGCAACTTTGTAACTCCTTATTCCTCCTCAGATGTCTGCATGTCAATACACAGAACTATTTGCTTCAGCTAAGGAGGCTGTCATACCACTGACCTCGGCCACATGTTCGCAGTGTTTTCATCCATGATCTGCTCGTAACACTCGAGGAGTTTCCAAATTTTCACTCGTACCAACAGCCAACATCCTCCACCTGCAGGCGTCTCAAAGTGCACGCACGTCTGAGCGCCCCTGAAGTACGTGACCGTATTCTTTCCAAGACATCGCAACAGCATTTTGGTGGGAGTGAGGAGAAAGCTAAGTTTCTACTAATGAAAAATTTATACGAAAATAAATTCATTGACTACTTCATTTACCCTGGCTGAAGCCAAGTTAAGGTTCTGGAAAACATTGGCCAAGATGTTTCCAACATTTCTGTAGATCTCGTTCTCTCTTCCCTTCCCTTCTATAATTTGTCCGAGACAGACAACTGCTTGGAGACACACTTAATGGGTTTCGGATCATTTTTTTTAAGTCACTTGTTTTATAAACAGGCCAACCATTCCAAGCTTGAGTTCAGGATTTCAGCTGAATACTGTGGCTTTCAGTTTTTTAGGGTGTGGTAACATTCCCCCTCCCCCACTCACCTCTACCCCCTCACCACCACCCCGGCCCCTACCTTGGCTCTACCATGTGGCCTGCCCATGGTGTAATACCTAGAGATGGGTGGTGCCTGGGAGGAGGGTTCATGCTGCCATTCAAGCATTTGAACAGTGCGCAATCTGTCAGCAGGTACATGGGAAAACCTGAAATAAGCAGCACTGTATTTCCTGTTGATCCCCATCATGTGTGATGTCCCTTATGCATGGCTCCAGGTGCATGCATAAACTCCATATTGGAGGTTTCTAGAGTGTCAGGCGTGAGGGAGACCTTGAGACCATGGTGGTGGGAAGAAAGGTGTTGGGGGTCCAGGGATGAGGGGTGACATCCCCTTTTCTGAAATGGCTCCTAACTCTCAGAGCTGTGGTGAAACCCTGGCAATATTAGACTAGTGAAGGGTAAAAGAGATTCTGCGGTTAGGCCTTACCACCTTCTCTACCAGATTCATTTACTGGGCTCTCTACTGCCTACTCTGTCTACCGTCTACTCTCTCCTGTCTACTCAGCTCAGTAGAGCAAGAAAGTCATACCCCAAGGGCCAGGGCATCTGATCCAGAAGCAGTTTCAAAATCTGCCACCAGGTAAAAGCACAGTTCCTGCCCCAGAGTCTCTCCCAGGCTGGGGGTCCATTAGGACTCTCAGATCTGCATCCAGACCATGCCTTGTGTTTCCACTGCCTGTCTCAGCTGGATCATTCATTCTGGGTCCCCCCTGGCCCCATCACCAAAACCCTTTATTTGGATAAGACACTGCAGTCAGCTGGTGCACAGAGAATCTCCTGGGTCCCTGAAAGTCTGTTCCAAAGGAACCTGTTCTGTCCCATCACTTTGGACAGTGGCTAAAAGACAGCCCAGGAAAACCCAGCAGGCAACATGAGGAAGTTCACGCCAGTGTGAAGCAGAAAGAGGACTTCCAGAGACCAAAAGGATCCCTATTCCCTGCCCCAGCGTTTGTTCCTTCATCTGGGGCCCTAAGAACCTGTCCCTGTCCCTCGAACCTGGCTCAACTTCACTCCCGCAAACAGTGGTGGTCTTCCCTGTGTCCAGCATGGGACCTGGCAGTAGAGCCCTAGGGAGGCAGATGGAAGCCTAGAGGTCAGTGGTCCATGATCACATCCCAAGGCCTGCCTTTTTCTCTGCACACTATTTCCAGCACCCCTGATCTCATTGACCTCAGATTCCTACACGCTATGCACCAGCACAGCAGGGCCCTACAGGAGGTTCTCGATCTCTGAACTAGCACAGATTCATCTGACGGCCATTGGGACAATGTCTCTGGCCTCGCTTCCAGTCTTGGCACCCCCTTCCCCAGTTGGGCAGACCAGCCTATATGGAAAGATGAAGGAGGACCAGCCACAAGCTGGAGAGCCTGGCCAAAAGTCCAAGGTCAAAGCCTGAAGTTGGGCAGGTTCCCAGCTCCACACTCACAGCTGCCTGCATAATCCCTTCACGTGCCTGGTGAGTCTAATTCCACGCCATGTATGCTGTGTGATCTCTTACTGTCCTATGCCCTCCTCACCAGGGCGCTCCATGAAAGGTGCGTGTTCACCCCCGGAAGCCCTGCACTGAGCACAGTGCCTCGCGCATAGTAGGTGCTCAGAAAGTAACAGTGGGATAAGGAAAAAAATGAACAGATATCTTCTCAGAAGAAATCCCATACTTCCCACAGTGATCTCATCTCATTCTCCCTATCAGCCTTCTGAGTGGGTGCTGTAACTACCCCTACGTTACAGTGTATTCATTCCCAAATTACCACGAACTTAGCAGCTAAAACAACACAATGGTATTGTCGTACAGTCCTGGGCTAAAACAACACAATGGTATTGTCGTACAGTCCTGGAGGTCAGGGGTCCAGCCAGGTCCCACGGACTGAAATCCAGTGTTGGCATGGCTGGATTCCTTCCGGAAGCTCAAGGGGAGAGTCCATTTCCTTGACGCTTCTAGCCTCTAGGGGGTGCTCACATGCCTTGGCTCCTGGCCCCTTTTCTCCAGCAACATCCCATGGCCCTGACTGAAGCCAGGAAAAGAGTCTTTGCTTTCAAGAACTGGTGCAATGAGATTGGGCCCACCAGGATCATTTAGGATCATATCCCAATCTCAAGATCTGTATCCTTAAGCATATCTGCAAAGTTCTATTTTCCATGAGAGATAATATATTCATGAGCTCCAGAGATTAGGACATGGACATGTCAGGGGGAGGGGAGGCAGGAGGTGTAGCCACACCCAGCACATACAGATTCAAAAACACAAGTGAATTCACTTGCCCACCCCTCCCAACTCTTGACTGGCAAAGTGGGGCTCAAACCCAAGTCTTTCGGGCCGCGGAAGCTGAGTTCCTTCTCCCCTTGGTGTCTTTCGTGTAACCACCCAGGGTCTCTGGACCCCTTTTCAGGAACCAGAAGGGCAGGACACATGAGCCCAGCCCATAGAATAACCACCCACTTTTATTTATGGAGTGATTTTTATTTAAGTCATGTTTGTCTAGGCAGTGGGAACATGTGCAAAAACTTTCATTTTATTTCCCTTTATTGTCATTATGTTAACATAAATACTTCCTTTTCATTTAGGGGAGGAAAGGTTTAACCTCCCTTATTAGCTAGGGTTGGGGGTTGGGCATGACGCTCCCACCGCTGAATTCAAAGCGGCTTTTCTCTGCAATTAAACAAATGGCCAGCAGATGGCGTAGCAAACCCACAGCCGACTTCTCAGTCCCTTTTACAGGGTGTGGGGGCGGCAGGTGGAGAGGTCTTCCTCTTCTTTTCTCCAAAACCCATTCTAGGAGGAAATGCCCAGAGGAGCCCCAGCAGGGTAAAGCAAGGGCACAAAGCCCAGAATGCCACCCAGCCTCAGACAGCCCATCTGAGGGCCTGCCCTAACTCAGGCCCCATTCCCTGAACCAAGCACCAGAACCAGAAATCAAGCCTGCACGAGTTAAATGTCTTGGTCATAGGACAGCAGAAGAGAGGGTCAGCTATTCTACAGGACACTTAAGAGAGCCAGGTACCTTACCTACTTTTAATCACATTTATTTCATCTCATCTTCCCTGTGGCCTGGCACACAACCTGGACATTAAAAATAGTGAACTGGCTGGGGAGATAGGAACAATGCCAGCATCATTTTTTAATCTCTCCAAATTCCCACATAAAAATGAGCAGAAGGGTGCCTGGGTGGCTCAGTGGGTTAAGCCTCTGCCTTTGGCTCAGGTCATGATCCCAGGGTTCTGGGATCGAGCCCTGCAATCAGGCTCTTTGCTCGGCAGGGAGCCTGCTTCCCTCTCTCTCTCTCTGCCTACTTGTGATTCTGTCAAATAAATAAATAAAATCTTTTAAAAAATGTAATAAGCAGGCAAGGGTGCCCCTGGCTGACTCAGTCAGTGGAGCATGTGGTTCTTGGTCTCAGTGCTGTGAGTTCAAGCCCCATGTTGGGCGTGGAGCCTATTTAAAGAAATAAAGAGGCAGGGCAAATTAGGAAAAACAAAACCCACAGACAACATGGGCTTCAAAATTAGGTGGCAAAGGTGTCCCCATGAACACCAAAAGTTGAGTGGGGGAGCACAACCACCAGTAGCTACCTGTGTGTTATCAGGAGTACCCCAGGGAAGAAGGGATGCTCCAGGGTTGGCCTTTTTTGAGAAAAGCAACTGGGGTCTTGCCCTGTCTCACAGTAGGTGAGGTCAAGAGTCCCTTGGAGGGACTGAGGGACTGGAGCCCTTTGGCCCTAGAAGCTGACCCACTTGGGTTCCCTTCCAGGACAGGGTCCCCTGTTGAGGGCAGATCACTTGGAGTGGGTTCAGAATGGAGGAAGATCAATCAAGACCATCAGGGGCAGGAAGAAAATCCAGATAAAAGTGGTAGAAGGAGATTGAGCCAAAAACATCAAGACACCAGCCACCATGTCTTTGTACACCATGTAAAAAGAAGAGAGGGAGCTCATGAGGTTAGAAATGCCGACCTGAACATATTCAGGTTTAGGAAGAGGAATTTCACATGAGAGCGAACAACAGAAGAGCCTTGAGGTCAGATCCCATACAAATTGAGCGAAGCCAAAGAAGAATCAGGAACCAAATGGCATCTCCACAAAGACTAAATGCATTCCAGTAACACATTGCTGGAGGACAGATCAAAACCATAACCTTCTATTTCAAAATGATCTAAAGTCATTTTTTAATTATGCAAGAGATGAAAGAACAGCATAAAACAGAATTAGGAAAAAAACGTATAAAGTGGCAAAAGTCAAGGAAAAATTAGAAATACAAGGAAATAAATCTCTCTAGAAACTAAGTCTAAAGTAGAACCCAAGAGCAAACTTACTCAACCAGAAGATAATGCCGTTTACAAGGTGAAATGGGGGTATACTTCGAATCAATGAGAAATGAAAAAAGAGACACTTTAAAATACTTGAGAGAAAGGGACAAGTATTGATATCAGGCAAAGAAGTTCCAACACACAAATAATGAGTCCCTGAAAAGAAAATCGAAGCAAGAGAACAGAACAAACACTAAAAACTATAATACAAGAAAATGTCCCATAAGGTTCAAAAATTGAAATTACATATTGGAAGGACATACCGCATACCTGAAAATATCAACCCAAAATAATCAGACATATTCAAGATATTTTAATAAAATTACTGTTCTTTGAGGAAAGAGATAAAGATCCTTTGGTCATCTAGGCAAAAATACTACTGTTAATAACTGACTGATAAGGAAAGTAAGTTAGATTATTATCAGGTTTTTCAAGAGTAAGGCTTTATGCCAGAAGAAAATGAAATAAGATACTCGAAACAGGAAAATGTAAGTCAATCATTTTATGTCCATCAAAACTGACATAACTATAATAGACTCAGACAAATTATTACAGATTCACTATATTGTTCACATTTTCTCTCTTTTTTTTCAGATTTTATTTATTTGAAAGAGAAGAGAGAGAGCACAAGCAATGGGAGGGGCAGAGGGAATGCAGACTTCTCACTGCGGGGTTCCATGTGGGGCTCCGGGCTTGATGTGGGGCTCAATCTCACAGCCCCAAGACCATGACCCTGAGATCATGACCCAAGCCAAAATCAAGAGTCAACTGCCACCCAGAAGGCTTGGTTGGTTAATCAGCTGCCTTCAGCTCAGGTCATGATCTCAGAGTCCTGAGATCAGTCTCCATGCTCAGCAGGACACCTGCTTGATGATTCTCTCCCTCTGCCCCTTCCCCTGCTCTCTCTCTTTCTAAAATAAATAAGCAAATTTTTAAAAAAAATACAGAAAGCATAGATGAAGAAAAAATGTTTTTAACTGGTCCCAGTAGTTATGTTCATGGTGATATTATTTTTGTAATTTTAAGACAATTTTGTGTGTAATATAGGATAAAGCAAATAAGTAATTATGAGATACTCTAATTCTATTATCCCATACACCCCTGTGAGCCCAATTCTCAGCTTGGAAGAAAGGAGAAGTGTAAGGCAAAAGACATTCAGTAACAATCCTACACATGAGCTCCAATTATTATAGAGTTCTGTCCTTTTGGTGTGTGGCTGAAGGGTGTGTGTGATAAAATATATTTCTTCATAACAAAACCATGAGCAGTGTGCATCTCTAACATCCAGAGAGTGGTTATGAAATATCATTTTCCATTTTAAAAATAACAATAAAAGGCCTCCTTGGAGAAAATGCTCCTTCCAGGTCTGAAGCAGGAAATGTACAAAATGAGTCTGGTACCTCCTATCGCGCAGGAAGTAAGGCAGCTCTCAGAGACCATAGGGTTATTTTGGAAGGACTCAAGAGCCAACTTGAAGAGCCTCTCACTGGCACCGTACAATGGAATGGGAGCATTTGAGCTTCAAAAAGAACAATACTTGTGGTTGATTATAACCATCAACTGTGTTTAAGTCCTAGAATTCATAATGATATTGAAAAGAAATCAAGTGGTCTCCTTTAGAGGATGATAAAGAACCAATTCGTTCTCTTGAAAACTGGTAAATAAGGGGAAAGAATGCAGCACGTGCCCTGCCTTGTGTCCCCTCTGAACCGTACATGGAGTAACAAAGAGTAAATGAGGGGAAGTGTCTCATTTCCAAACGTCCCTTTCCAACGGATAGAAGAAAAAGAAAGGATAAGACTGGAATGTTGCCACTTGCAACCCTCCATGAATGAATGAACTAACTGATAATAAGCATCGACACCTGCCAAAACGAGGAGAGAGACCCCCCCCCCAACATTATGTGCCATCCGATGAAAGAACGCAAGGCCACTGACAATGCAGCCAAAGGGATTGAACATGAGTCTGATCAAGCCTCTGGACCCAGCCGCCAACGTGCAGGAAGCACAGAAGATGGAGGTGAACTGCACGGTGAGGACAAAGTAAAAAAAAATCGAGGCTGTGGGAAACTGCAAGTCAGATGGAAGTCCTTCAGCAAATCGCGTGTAAGGAAAAGAGGGGGGAAAGGAAGGAAAAAATAAAAAGGTACAGGGTGACCTGTGGGTTGACAGAGACCTTAAAGATGTATCATTTTCTTTTCTTCCTTTATTCTTTTTTAAGAGATTTAGTTATTTATTTATTTATTTGAGAGCAACCGCGTGCACACGTGTGCACGTGAGTGGGGGAGGGGCAGAGGGAGAGAATCTCAAGCAGCCCCCCCCCAACTGAGCAAGGAGCCCAATGTGGGGACACTCCCATAACCCCGAGATCATGACCCGAGCTGAAACCAAGAATTGGATGCTAAGGGGACTGAGCCACCCAGGCGCCCTTAGTTGTCTTTTTCAAAGGGCCAAGTTTAAACAATAGAATAAATAATAGAATAACAATAGAATAAATAAAAGGGCTTGGATGGGGAAGGGGCAACTGGAGGGAGTTGGGAAAGGGGATGCTTGCAAATTTCTATTTAACTTTGGTCACAGTTACAAAGACGTTTGCTTTGCCGTGAGATACCTCGTTAAACCAGGCATTTGTTCTGTGTGATTTTCTGCGCCCATGTTTACTTTACAAGAAAGGATTTTTTTTAAAGGGGTGGGGCTCCTGGGTGGCTCAGTGGCCTAAGCATCTGCCTAGGGCTCAGGTCACGATCCCAGTGTTCTGGGATCAAGTCCCTCATCAGGCTCCCTGGGAGCCTGCTTCTCTCTCTGCCTCTGCCTCTCTCTCTCTGTCTCTCGTGAATAAATAAATAAAACCTTAAAAAAAAAAAAAGAAGACTGAAATGACTGAAGGAACAGCCCTAGAAGGTCTCACTATTCTCTTTTGATGGATGACAAAGGGAAAACTCAAGAGAGAAAAGAGGGTTGCCAAAGGCTACAGAGATGCCAAGTTGCCCCCCTGTGTTCTAGACCCCCGCCAGTTTCACCTGTACTTGGACAGACAGTTGCAGACCCCTGCTGAGCTGATTGCAAACAGCTGAGTTGTCGGTCCTGCAAGGGAGCCAGCGAGGGTGGGGGTAGGTATGGGAACAATGCTGGTCTTGGCACCTCTCAAGGTATAGGCTCAGGGCCCCTCCCTTGTGCAGGGGCCTCAAGGCCCCTCGTCAGGACCCTCTCCCTCTGGCTCCCGTCTCTGAACAGGGAAATGCCCAGCACCTGACCATCTGATCAAGTTTCACTTCTGTTTCTCAACCCCCCTCCAGGCTGTTCTGGCCCATGGAGCCACGAGAGGGTCTGGGCAAGACCCTGGCCTGAAACGACGAGGTCAACTTGACCTTGATACCTTGATACCTCACCTGGGGTGGGGGGCACCAGTGAGGAGGGGCCGGAGGAAGGGGTGGGGAGGGAGAAGAAGAAACTGGCCTTCGACTCTGCAAGCTGGAGCCTCGCCCTTATCTGCGGGGGCTTCTGGTATCCCAGGCATTCAGCGCTTGCTGTCCCAGAAAGCAGGAGCACAGGGGCGCCTGGGAGGTTCGGTCAGTTAAGCAACGGACTCTTGGCTTCTCAGGTCATGATCTCAGGGCTGTGAGGTCTGGCTCCATGCTGAGTGTGAGGCCTGTGTGAGAGTCTCTCTCCCTCCCTCTGCTCATCCCCCCCCCTTCAAATTTAGAAAGAAAGCAGGAGTACATAACGTGTTTGTTGAATGAATGAATGAGCGAATGAATGAATGAATTTGACATATCCCTTTTTATTTATTTCACACAGAATCCAAGCCTCAACTTTTAAATACTTTTGAAATATATCATCTTTCACTATGAAATGGGAGTTCTGCTAAGGCCTACCCCGAGGGTCACTGGGAAGACTGAATCGGTTAATGAATGTAAATCCCTTAGACTAGTATCTGGCACATCCTAAGTCTTCAATAAATTATTCCCATAAAATGAGAGGTGTTGGTTTAAGGTTAGGATACAGCCAGTATGGGATTTGCCATCAGTATGGGGCCAGGGTTAAGGGTCAGGAGGCAGAGAGAGCTGGTTTAGTATGAAGTTAAGGTTAAGTTTGTGGCCAGTGAGGGGTTAGATTTTTAAATTAGCCGTCTATTTATTTACCCCCACATTGTTCCGGAAGGACGTGAGGCAACTTTCAGGAACAGGGACTGGAGAAATCAGGAGATAGAAAGAAAGAGAGAGAACTGAATACGCTCCTGGCCTAGAGCATTCGTGCCGGCACACAGGGCCCTTTCAGCGGCAAGCCACGACTGAGGGATCAAAGCCCGGGACCCTCTGGCCACTCCGAGGTGCACAATGACAGCCCAGGGTTGAGCGCCCCCCCCCCCAGACGGGGTTCTGGTGAGAATCCAATGAGGTGACTCCCACGCAAACGGCTGGCACATAGCGAGCTCTCCGTAAACGTTTGCTAATACAGTCAGAACACAGGGCTGACGTGGACCCGGAGGGCCTGCTTGGAAAGTGCAGTGAGCAGTAGGGACAGGACACCCCAGCATATGCTTTTCCCATGAGCAGCCCTCCACCCACCAAATTGGAGCCTGAAGACAATGCTCGATGGGATGGCCGAATCCATTCCATCAGAGCTGCCCAGACCAGCCGTTCCAAGGATAACTGAAGCCCGTTGGCTCTGACCTCCTCTCCTTAGACTGTGCCGGGATGGGCTCTGCCAGACCCACCCCAGCCCCGGGGCACCTCTTCTCTTCCTAAGGCTGAATATACTTGACCAGAGGAGGAAACGTCCACAAGACATATTTCAGAGGTTGACTGTGTGCATGTGCCTGTGCACACGCATGCGCACACACATAGAGGAACATGGCGTGGGTGTGTTTGGGGTCCTATTAGTTTTCCGTACCGACTTAAACAGATCGTAGGATCTTAGAGTTCTGCAAGTCAGACCTGAGCTCAAATCAAGGTGTCAGCGGAACTGCATTCCTTCTGGAAGCTGAAAGGGAGAATCTGTTCTTCTTCTAGCGGCTGCCCCCACTCCGTGGCTCGTGGCCCTCGTCCATCTCTAAGACTGCAATCACAGCACATGGTTCAGATTCCTGCCTTCACATCCCCTTCTTCGACTTTGACCCTGTCTCCCTCTTTTTTTTTTTTTTTTTAATATTTTATTTATTTGAGACCACAAGTAGGCAGGGGGGGGGGGAAGCAGGCTCCCCGCCGAGCAGAGAGCCCGACGCGGGGCTCGATCCCAGGACCCTGAGATCGTGACCCGCGCCAAAGGCAGCGGCTTAACCCACTGAGCCACCCAGGCGCCCCTGACCCTGTCTCCCTCTTATCAGAACCTTGCAATGACATTGCGTCCACCAGGGTAATCCAGGATAGGATTCCCATCTCAAAAATCCTTCACTTAATCACAAAAGCCCTTTTGCATTGCGAGGTGACATATCCATGGGTTCTGAGGATCAGGATGGGGACATCCAGGGTGGGGAGGGGGGACATTATTCTGTTTAGCACAGGAGCCTAGTGTTATAAACTCCTAGGGTGCTGTGAAGTCCTTGTTCTCTGCTCTGTAGAGGGGGCATTTGGGAACCAGGAAAAAAAACCCAGCATCTCAGTTCAAAGAAATGTTGGTAAAATGTCCCATCAGAAGATTTAAAAAGGGGGATGGGGTGAATCCTCTATTTGGATCCCTCTAGAATTTGGACAACACGTTGTACTCACTCCTGTGGTCCCAGCATTCACCTGTGACACCAGCCAAGAGGCAAAAGTAAAGGGCAGTGAACCCCATATCAGTTTTCACCTGCTGGGGGATGTTCAGGCTATAAAAGACTTCACCGCACCTCTTTGCTCACTTGTGATTAGAAACATCAATTCTTTACCCACTGAGATGGCCCAAAGAAGGGAGGGCATGGCAACCATTCTGAGAGGCTGCTTGCCAGCTCTGCAGAAAATACAAACCAGACCCAAACAAAGAAAGTGCTGGAGAACCTGGGGTCCCTGATCCATGTCCCACTTCATCTGACTTGCTGGCTCTGACTCGGGACTCCAAGTCACAGAGATAGTGAAGGAGCAATGAGGCAGAGGTGCTCAGGAGACCCTCCAGCCCCCAGGCTGTGAAAGCCACCACAGCTGGGAACCAATCAAGTATCCCTCCTGTAAAAAAAACAGTTCTTTTAGTCGCAAGTCATCAATCTCCTCTTGTTCAAGTGACAGGTTGCTTGTTGCCTTTGCTTGGAGGAGACACATACATAAGAAGGTCAGCCTTCACAGTCTGAAGGGGACAATTGGTCAAATACCAAGATCAGAACCAAGTCTATTAATCACTGGTCAGGAATGCGGAGAGAAGGCCATACTGGGGGATGGAGGCCCCCTCTAGGGACTGAGATCCAAGTTACAATCAAGTGTTGTGCCTGGAAACTGTCATGTTTCCACCTGGAAGCCTTGTACTCTGCTCCAAACAGGCTGGGCTGACCCCTGCATTTATTTCTCAAAAGCAGTCTTCACTATGTCCCTTAAGAACCGACAGTTCAAGAGTAAAAAGGTAAAAAATAGGAAAGTGAAGAAAAAGGGATGAAAGAGAAAAGGGAAAAGGAAAATTAAGAGCAACCAGGGGTGAGATTAGTGCAGACAACACAGCTTAAAGTCCCAGGCACTTAGAAGGTAGGAGCCACAAATCTGACTGTGAGCTTCCTAGCAACCATTGTGAAAAGAGAAACAAGATCCATCACATGACTCATTAAGCCTGTTAGCTAAAAGCAAAGTCGCCACCCCCCCACCGCCTGCCAACAAGGAAAAAATGTCTATTCCTCTTACTAAAATAGGGAAGAACGTTATTCTGGAGTTCTTGTGGAGAGGCCACTGTGGACAAAATGAACTCTGTCCTCAGCAGGATCCTGACTGTAAATGCAACAATCGGTGTCCTAGAGCTGTTTCTTATAACTCTTCTTGATGAAGGTCCACAGCAGAAAGCTGAAGCCCCATTTAGTAAAAACAGCATTTCCTGGTCATTCATCTGAGGTGAAGTGCTACAAAACACCTTTTCAGGTAAGGGTTGCTAAGAACACGCAGTTAAGTCACGGAGGTGGTCCTTAATGAGTTTGGAAGATGTATGAATTTTTGCTTCAGTGCTTCCTGCAAGTTGGCAGCTGGAACCAGAGGCTTGAGGAGACTTGGGTTCAATCCCCTTGGCTTCATTCTCTGTGGACTCTCTGTGGCCTTGGAAAACACTAGACGTGGATGTGTTTGAACTTTCAACAACCACACATGGAAATAGGATGCATGTCACCAACATAATGTTGAGCAAAAGAAACCAGACACCAAAAAGCGTATCCTGGGGCGCCTGGGTGGCTCAGTTGGTTAAGAGACTGTCTTTGGCTTGGGTTATGATCCCAGGGTTCTGGGATTGAGCCCCACATTGGGCTCCCTGCTCAGTGTGGAGCCTGCTTCTCCCTCACCCTCTGCTGCTCTGCCTGCCTGTGTCTCTCACTCTCTCTGCCAAATAAATAAATAAAATCTTTTTTTTTAAGTGTATACTGTGTGGTTTCAAGTACACAGAAGTGTAAAAGCTGACAAAACTAAGATACACAGCTGGAAGTCACGAGAGTGGGTAACTTTGGGAAGTAGTGATAGAAGGGAGTGTGAGAGCCAGTTGGAGGCTGAGTGAGTATTTGATACATGGATGGGCTTAGTTTGTGAAAATTCTTATGATATGGGCACTTTTCTCTATGTATGTTACCCTTCAGTTAGAGGATTTTTAAAAGTGGTATCAGGTCATTGTAGCACAAATTTAAGATCAGGGTGCTGTTTGGGGGGAACACGGCCTCAGGCTGTGACCAAGGTTAGGGCTGAAATCTAGGCTCAGCTGCGGTAAGGTTTAGGGTGGACGCAGGGTCAAGGCTCATCTGTGGCTGAATCACGCTGAATCCTGACTGGACGCCTCACTCCGTCTCCCGCTTGACCACTGCCATTCCAGGGTCTGACCACTGGATGTCTCCACTCCACAAATTGCTAAATGAGAAAACCTTAAACCTGTACACCACCTGGATCTGGGCGAGGTTGGAGGCCACAGTGCAGAGAATGGGAGACACCAAGGAATGAATGCAAGTCGAGCGGAGCGGGCCCGTCGGGGCCTGGCGTCCAGGTAGAGGGGACCACAGAGGTAAGGGCAGCTCAGAAGCCCCCAGCTTTGTCCCCTACCTCAGTCAATTTTATTTCATTCACTCATTCATTCACTCCTTCATTCTCTATTAGTGAGCTCCTGCTCTGGGCCAGGCATTGAGGATTCACGGAGAGCAAATGGGCCACAGTCCTATTATTGCAGAGCTCACAGGATACTCCCACCTTCTCTCTGCTTTCCTGGTCTCTCTAAATGCAGCAACCAGCCCAGAACCCACAGTGCCCTCGCGCCCAGAAGAACTCCTAGTTTTACCATCCACCTGCCAACCAGTTCCTCAGCTCAAACCACCCCCTTCTTCTCATTTTGTTTCTTTCCCACTAAGATGGCAATGGCCTCATCTGTCTAATAGACCCTGGTGTTCTCAGAGTCTGACCTCGAGTAGATGATCGATCAATATTTATTGAATGGAAATGGTTCCAATGGTTTCCTACGGAAATGCAGAACAGAATGGGGGGGGGCTTCCTCTGGTCTACGGCACCAGGCACCCCAAGTCTGCGATTCTGGAGGAAGTCTCTGACAGGTCTATGAGTGGGGTGGCTATGAGCCCCTGAATAGATCTGAGAGCTGGAGGTTTCAGGGCTGAGGGCTGAAGGAGAATAGTGCTGTTAGCCGAGCTCACGGACCCTGGGGCACTTCCACTTCCCCTTTTTCAAAAGTAAACATGGTGGGGGAGGGAAGAGACAGGCTTCTGCACCACCCCTTGATAGGCCCAGGGACCAGGCTACAGGAACAGGAAATATGAGCTAATAGAGATTAAGAACAAGCCAGCTGGGGGTGCCCTGGCCGCCCCCACCTCCCGGCAGCCTCTAAGCCACTTGAATCCAGCCTTGGCAGATGATAAAGGGCAAACAGACCAGCTGGCTTGGGGCCCGCTGGGATCCTGGGGAGGAGACCTGCGGAGTGAGGCAAAGCATGACTTTGGGGGAAATGGGCTGGAGGGAAGGGGAGAAAGAGCAGGAGTTGTAGGTAGATACTCCCTGGAAGAGGAAGGAGGTAGGGAGACAGCCTGAGACACAGGGAGAGCCTGAGACACAGCCTTGGATGGCCGCATGGATGCAGTCAGCTACCCTAGACCTTCAGATGACCAGTATGGGCACCAGAGGTGGGGGTACTAGCATGGGACCTCTAGCACTAGAATCTTCATTCAACTGTCCCACGACTGGCCAATCACATTTGCACATGGTGCTCCTCAGGGGTTAGACTAACCCAGCACTGTCCAATGATCAACTTCCTGCAATGATGGAAATGACCTATAGCTAGGCTCTCCAGCATGATAGCCACTAGCCACACACACCAGTAGCTGCTGTGCTGGCCAGCATAGCTGTAGCCCTGGTGTAAAATAAGCAAAGCCATCTTTTCTCCTTCCCCCTGATTTCCTTCTCACATTCAACTCTTTCTCTTGTGCCTCAAGATCTTCATCAATAACTGTATTGTAATGGGTTTGAATTTCACAGGCCATGAACAAAAACAATATATATAAAAAATATTTTTCTATAATTGAAGGTAATGCCTATCCCAAGTAACTGTTCAGTTTAAATGCACTCAACTGAGGACTCCCTCCCTCCTTTCTCTCTTCCTTTCTCTTAGAGAACATCTCAGTCTTTGGACAGGACAGAATATGTAGGTGGCACCCCAGCCCGGGGTGGGGGTTGGGTGGGGAACTTTGGAGCCTGCAAGACTCCTGTCCACGCTGGCATCCAGCCACCAGCCCATGTTGCATTCATTCAATTCCTTCTTTAATCTTCAGACTTTATCTCTGGGTTCTATTATCCTTACCACTGTTGCAGGGGCAGGAGAGGCAGGTACAGAATCCCTTCTCCAAATGCATCTCAGCATCCAACCCAACTTTTTCCACCTCCCCACACACCTTGGTACTTCCTATCCCTTGTTAAGAGTGACTGAACACCTCCTATGTACCCGGCACATTGTAAGCACTACAAAGTATCTTCCCAGCAATCTCAAAGATAAATACTGTTATCATTCTCATTTTGCAGGTGAGAAAGTGAGGCACAGACAGGTAGTGTAGAAAAGCTCATGCTCAAAGTATTCTCAGGCTAGGACTTTAAAACTAATATTCTGGTTACACTTACCCAACAACACTACTTCTGGGAATTGATCCCAAAAATAGGCTGGCAAAAGCCTCAGAGTAGCTATGCACAAGAACTTTTGTTATAGCACCGTTTCTTTGTTTTTTTTTTTTGTTTTTTAAAAGATTTTATTTGTTTATTTGACAGAGATCACAAGTAGGCAGAAAGGCAGGCAGAGAAAGGGGGCGGGCGGGGGGAAGCAGGCTCCCTGCTGGGCAGAGAGCCTGATGTGGGGCTCGATTCCAGGACCCTGAGATCATGACCCGAGCCGAAGGCAGAGGCTTTAACCCACTGAGCCACCCAGGTGCCCCTATAGCACTAACAAATGGTTAGGAACTACCAACATGCTCATCAACCATTACCCGGGGAATAGGCAAATAAATCATAGTGCATTCACAAATAAATACTTTGTGGCTATAAAAAGGAATGAGAGTTATCTCTATACACTGTCATAGAGTGAACTTCAGAATACATTGTAATTAAATAAGTGTATGAGGGGCACCTGTGGTGGCTCAGTGGGTTAAGCATCTGCCTTTGGCTCAGGTCATGATCTCAGAGTCCTGGGATAGAGCACCACGTTGGGCTCCCTGATCAACAGGAAGCCTGCTTCCTCTTCTCTCTTTGCCTGCCTCTCTGTCTACTCGTGATCTCTGTCTGTCAAATAAATAAATAAAATCTTAAAAAAAAAGTGTATTATATGCTACAAATTATGTAAGAAAGGGAAGATAGAAATATATTTTTTCATTAAAGAGAATTTTTTTTTAATGATTACAAGAGAAGCCTGGTTGGCACAGTCAGTTAAGCATCCAACTCTTGGTTTTGACTCAGGTCATGATCTCAAGGTCATGAGATCAAGCCGCACACTGGGTTCCACACTTAGCGTGGCATCTGCTTGGGACTCTCTCTCTCCCCCTCTCTCTCCACCCCTCCTCTGCCCCTTTCCTCTCTCTCTCTCAAAATAAATAAATAATTCTTTAAAAAAATACAAAATGCTTACCAGTGGGAGAGGAAGAGACTAGAGGGAGGGAACAAGTATAGAAGCTATACTTCCTTGAATATACCTTATTTTGAAGATGGTTGTGGAATGGTTAAATGTTCTACATAATTATCAAAACCAACTTGAATTTTAAATAAAGTAATCCCGAAAACTAAAAGCAAAGTGAAACAGATATATCAAACTATGAATTAAATTCATAGTATAAGCACTTAGAGAAAAATTATTTCAAATTACTTGATACACAGTAATTTGATTGTCTATTCCCATTGGGATACCCTCAGAGGACACAAAGAACAGCTGCCCCAAGAATGGTTTTTATTCTTAAAATGTTTTGTTATCATGTTGTTAATAAAAACTGTTATTTTATACATCAGAGTCTAAGCAAATAAATCTAATGCTATTGCCATTAGAAACCAAAACTTGTAGCCTGGAAGAAAATAAATACAAATATAAAATGGAAGAAATTTTAGTAAATTTAGTAATTTTAGTAAATTTATTAAATTTAGTAAAAAATTCTAATCTAGATTGAAAAAGAAAATTTCAGTGTGAATTCACTGTAGCAATAGCCAGATGCCTAATGGCTAGATTGGTTAAGCCTCTGACTTTGGCTCAGGTCATGATCCCAGGGTCTTTGGATCGAGCCCCTTGTCAGGCTCCCTGCTCAGAGGGAAGTCTACTTCTCCCTCTTCTCTCCACTTGTGCTTTCTCTCTCACTATTTCTGCTGCTATCTCTGTCTCTCTCAAATAAATAAAATCTTTAAAAATAAATAAATAAATATAAAAAATATAGCCACTGAAAAGGCCTAGAAACAATTATAAATACAGTAACTGTAATTAACCCTGGAGCAAAGAGGGTGCAGGATCAAAATACTGTTTCCCATAAAAGAACCAGAGCTCTTTGGAGAAATGGCTGACCTGTGGTCTGGGGTAAAGAAATGTACAAGGTGGGCGCCTGGGTGGCTCAGTTGGTTAAGTGACTGCCTTCAGCCCAGGTCATGAACCTGGAGTCCTGGGATCAAGTCCCACATCTGGCTCCCAGCTCCATGAGGAGTCTGCTTCTCCCTCGGATCTTCTCCTCTCTCACACTCTCTCCACTCTCTCTCTCAAATAAATAAACAAAATCTTTGGGGAAAAAAAGACATGTACAAGGTGAACCTGGTATATCAGAAAGCAAGCAAGCTATAGGGCCATGTCAAAAAAATTCACAACCCAATTTGAAAAGGCTCTCACTGGCCAAAGATGAGACAATTTGAGGAAAAATATGGGTTAAGATCAAGCAGGTTTAAAATCCGTAAATTAATACTGATACTTAAAAAAAAAAAAAAAAGGAAAGGAAAAAGAAAACCTCATTGGATTTCCTTTGAACATGTTAACTCATTATTTGAAAATTTATGTCAAACTCATCATTTGAAAATTGATAATTAAGGGAAAGAATCAAGCATTTTTTCCTATATGCACTGAATCTCACTGTAACCAAACAATTGGTTAAAGAAAATGAAAACAAATTTTTAAGGATTAGAATTCTGTATTTTGTATTTTGCGTCATTTAGTAAAACAATGGACTTGGTCCACACTCATCAATCACTAGATATTTCATGGAAAGACAAATATGTGATGGGTCTCCTGATAGAGGTATACAATGTCACCTGTGAAGATTTTTTTCCTAAAAAAATAAAAATTTGACCTGACCCTATCAAAGGCTAGTCACATGAAATAAAGGAGTTAGGGAGTCTGTTAAATGATACCGCAGGGATGCAATTAGCAAAAACCAGAATGTGGGAAACGCCACAGAACAAATAGCTCATTTCTTCAATAAATAAATTGAAGACAAAGGGAGAATCTCTCCAAGTCCTGTCTATTTCACTCCCACACATTCCACTTTAAAAAGAGAGGGAAGGAGGGAAAACCTATAGATGGAGAAGAGACTTAAGAAATACCAAGCAATGCAAAGTATGTGCAATGTCTCGTATGTCTTCAACTTAGGCAACAGTTGGGTATATTTCGACACTGACTGGATGTTTGATAATATTAAGAATTTGTTGTTGATTTTTTAGGTGATAATGGTTTTGTGCTTACGTGTTTAAAGTCTGTGCCCTTTTTTTTAAGCTTTTATTTATTTATTTGACAGAGAGAGAGATAGATCACAAGTAGGCAGAGAGGCAGGCAGAGAGAGGGGGGAAGCAGGCTTCCCGCTAAGCAGAGAGCCCGATGTGGGGCTCGATCCCAGGACCCTGAGACCATGACCTGAGCCAAAGGTAGAGGCTCAACCCATTGAGCCACCCAGGTGCCCCTAAAGTTCTTGTCTTTTAGAGAGGCATAAGGAAATGTTTACAGATGAAATGATATGATATCTGATACTTGCATCCAAATAACCCAAGAGAGGAGAGGGGTAGAAGGGTTTATTCATGGGTTTATTCATGGGTTGTTAACTGTTGCAGCTGGGTGATGAGTACCTGGAGGCTTATTATATTCTTTTTCCCTACTGTTGAATATACTTTAAATTTTCCATAATAAAATTTTATAATAAAATAAAATTTATTTAATAAAATAAAATTTTCTATAATAAAAAGAAATTTAAAAAAATTATTTGAGAGAGAGAGTATACAAGTGGGGGAGGGGCAGAGAGACAAGCAGACTCTCCTGCTGAGCAGGGAGCTTGACACAGGGCTCAATCCCAGGACTCCAGGATCATGACCTGAGCTGAAAGCAGAACTCAACTGACTGAAGCACCCAGGCGCCCCTAAAATAAAAAGTTTTAAGGGGAAAAAAAAAAGTAGCACTGATTTATTTTTATTCATTCTGCATTTCTTCTGTCGAAACTACCTCCAAGGCCAAAGGTACTCATCTGAACCTGAGAAAGATAAAGGAGTAAGAGACTTTGTACCAAAAGAAAAAAAAGAAAAAAGAAAGAAGAAAGAAAGAAAGACACTCGTTAATACTACGAACTATTTTCTTAATTGAGGTTGAGTTCACCCAAGATAAAACGAACCTTTTAAAATCTATGGTTCCCCCCCCCAAAAAAATCTATGGTTCAAGGGCTCCTGGATTGCTCGTTGGTTGAGCCTGTGTCTCCTGGTTTCGGCTCAGGTTGCAGTCTCCGGGTGGTGAGACCAAACCCTGCATCTGCTCCGAACCCAGCAGGAAGTCTGCTTGAGATTCTCTCTCTTCCTCTGCCCCTCCTGCCACTGGCACACTCACTCACTCAATCAATCAATGGCATACTCTATAAATAAATAAATAAAATCTTAACTATGTATATAATATGAAGTACAGTTCGGCAGTATTTCGTATACTCACAATGTTGTACAACCACCATCTCTATCAATTTCCAAAACATCTTCATCCCCCGCAAAGGACACCCCATCCCTATTAGGCAGTCCCTCATTTCCTTCTTTACCCCAGCCACAGGCAACAGCCCGTCCACTTTCTGTCTCAGTGGATTTACCTATTCTGGATATTTCATGTAAATGGAATCATATTTGACCTTTTTATTTGAAACTGTGTTCAGCCACATGTTTGATGAGCTCTATTATGGACAAGGCACTAAGTCAAGTACTAGAGATAAGAGGGTGGTGAAGACAGACAAGGTCTCTGCCTTCGTGGGGCTTACAAGACAGCCATTATTCAAATAAATACAGTGAACTCTCTCCCTTAAAATCTGTAAATGCTGCTGGGTTGAAGAGCAGAATCTACAGGGCTGGTCAAACGAGGGGGACTGCTCTGCTTTGGGGGATGAAGGGACGCTTCTCAGGCAGTTAAACGGAGCTCTAAGGAATGACTGGGAATAAGGCAGGGGGAAGGAGGGACAAAGCTTCTAGGCCAGACTGGAGGGGCAAGCCCCAGAAAGTCTAAACAGAGGAGTCACGAAACTCAATGTGTTTGTTTTTGTGGGGGTTTTGATGGACTCAAGTCCATGGCGTAATTCAGGTTCACTCTTCTCATTGTCTAGTTCATTGAGTTTTGACAAATGGACAACGACACGAGTTCAGTGTTATGGCATCATATAGAACAGTTTCACTGCCCTAAGAATACCCTGTGCTTGATCTATGAATCCCTGTCCTGCCCCTCCCAACTGCTCTCTTCACTGTCCCTATAGGCTAGCCTTTTCCCGAATGTCATGTAACTAGAATCAGGTAGTATGTAATCTCTTCAGACTGTATTCTTTCGCTTAGCAATACACACTTAAGGTTCTCCCACATTTTTTTATGGTTTGGTATCTTATTCTTTTGTTGGGGGATAAAATATACATAACATAAAGTTTACCATTTTAACCATTTCTAAAGTGTACCATTCAGTGAAATTAAATACATTCACACTGTAGTGCAACCATCACCATCTTCTATTTCTCTTTTTTTTTTTAAAGATTTCATTTGATTAATTGAGACAGAGAGTGTGTGTGTGTGTGAGTGAGAGAGAGCAGGTGCAGGGGGGAGGGGCAGAGGCAGAGGGAGAAGCCAACTCCCTGCTGAGCAGGGAGCCCAACAGCTGGGGCTGGATCCCAGGACCCCGAGATCATGACCTGAGCCAAAGGCTGGGCCACCCACCAGGTGTCCCCACTACCATCTATTTCCAGAACTTTACTCATTCTATTTTTTTTTTTTAAGTAGGTTCCAAGGTGGAGTTCGAACTCATGACCTGAATCATGACATCAAGACCGGAGCTAAGATCAGGAGTCAGACATTTAACCAACAGAGCCCCCAGGTGCCCCATAACTCACTCCTTTTTTATTACTGAGTACTATTTTATCATACGCCTGGGTCACAGTTTGTTTATCCATTCACTTATTGAGAGATGATTTGTTTTTATATATTCTTTAAAGATTTTATTTATTTATATGCCAGAGAGAGAGAATGAGCACATGAGCAGGGGGGAGCAGCAGGCAGAGGGAAAAGCAGGCTCCCTGCTGAGCTCGGAGTCCGATGCAGGACTTGATCCCAGGACCCCTCCAGGATCATGACCCGAGCCAAGGCAGATGCTTAACCAACTAAGCCACCCAGGCACCCTAAGAGATGATTTACTTTTAAATAAGACCACTGGCGGGCACCGGGATGGCATAGTCAGTTAAGCGTCTGCCTGTGGCCTGGGTCGAGATCCCAGGATCCTGGAATCAAGTCCCATGTAGGGTTCCATGCTCAGCTAGAAGCCTGCTTCTCCCTCTCCCTCTGCTGCTCCCCCCTGCTCATGCTCGTTCTCTCTCTCTCACTCTCAAATAAATAAAATAAAAAAGATAATTGGGAAAATCACAAAATGTTTAAAATAAATAAGACCACTGGCTGCCATGTGGAGGGCTAAGAATGGGGGCAGGGAAGCTGGGGAAATGGTTAATGTTGTCGTCAGGGAAAAGGAGGAGTTAGGGACGAGGTCCTGCTTTCCAGCTTGGGTGACTGGGTAGGAAGGGAGTAGTGTAGCTCACTGAGATAGGGAAATGAAAAAGGAAGGACAGGTTCAGGAGAACACCACAAGCTCAGCTTCAGAGCTGCTGTTTTGAGTTCCAAGTGTCTGCTAGATGTCCAAGTAGAAATGGGAAGTGGCCCATTGAACATATGGATCTAGAGCTCAGACCTCTTTCCTCTTCCTTACCAAACAATCCAGCCAACTGGCCTTAATTCTATTCCTGAAAAGGCCAAGTTTCCTCCAGCCTCACGACCATGGTGTTGCTGTCCCCGCGGCGTGGGACACTTCCCCTGAGATGCTTTACACTTAGCTCCTTTTTAACATCCCTGTCTCAGGTCAAGGATCACCTGATCAGAGAATCCTGCCTTAGAGCGGAGTTCAAGTCAGAGTAAGGAGCGGACTAGGGATCTACATTGTTGTAGGTCTTGCTGCAACAATGCTCCACCAAAAACAACTATCAGAGACTCCATGCTTTCTTTTTTATTTTTTTTTAAGATTTTATGTATTTATTTTACAGAGAGAGAGATCACAAGTAGGCAGAGAGGCAGGCAGAGAGAGAGGGGGAAACAGGCTCCCTGCTGAGCAGAGAGCCCGATATGGGGCTCGATCTCAAGACCCTGAGATCATGACCTGAGCCGAAGGCAGAGGCTTAACCCACTGAGCCACCCAGGAGCCCCAAGACTCAATGCTTTCTGAGAAACATTCATTTCTCACCCAGGTTCTGTGGGTCAGCTAGGGTTCATCAGGGCTCCCCAAGCTGAGCTGGGCTGGGCTCCAGGCTCCTTCACATGTCTTTTCACTCTGAGTCTGGACTGGAGGAGACCCCACTGCCTGGGGCTCCTGTTTCTCAGGGCCAAAGACAGCTGCTCAAGATGAGTGAATGGAAATCCTCCATGTCTCGGGGCTGGCCTCTTCCACGCTTACTCCGTTAGCTAAAATAAGTCATGTGGCTAAGCACAATATCAACAGAGTGCGGAAGTATATTCTTCCCACACTGAAGAGGGCTGGAGGAAGTAAATATTTGCTGAATAATAACACAATCTACGTAGGACCCAACTCTTTATCTCCCTAGATGGCCATGTCTACCGAGTAATCCCCTCACACTCCTGGAAAACAAGAGTGTGTATGTATGAATGAACGACTGAATGGATGGATGAATGAATGAATGAATGAGGAACTGTACCTTCCAAGGCAGAAGATTCTCCTCACTCAGTGAGGAACCTGAGGCTAGAGAAGGGAAGTGATTTGCCCAAGGTCACAGAAACCACCTGTGGTAAACCCAGCCTGGCTGGCTCCTTAGGCTCAGTTCCCCATACAGAGGTGCTATTCTCTGGGTGGGGTGGGGTCAGCCATATTGTCAGTTCTGTCCTCTCGCTGAGTCTTGCTTGACAGGCACATAATGAGGGGGCAAATACACCAGACGGCCTTGCTGATTCAATCTCAATTCTCTCTCTGAAGCCAAGGAGGACCTTAATTCATCATTTCCGGGTCCCAGAGCCCCGAATGGTAAATGCGTGCTGAGAGAATGAGTCATCGGTACAATGTGGCGTTAATTGCTGATTAAGTGTTCCATGAAATTCTGTGTCCTGCCCCTAAGGTACAGACAGTCATCTCCATTCTGCGGGGGCCCTGTAGTGTCTAACACAGAGTGGGCCTCCCAGTGGAGCTCAAAAACTAGGTGTGGCCGTAGGAAAAGTCTGGAAGTCACCTCTTTTGAAGCAGGATTCCTTAGGACTTTCAACTCCTCTGCCTTATATCTTCATGTAACATTTGGACAGGTCACAGTGAGAATAAGTTTCTTCTGTAATCAGAGAGGGGGGAAGAAAAGAGTCTGGAAATATTTTAAGTCCACACTGGCATGCAAAAAGCCATCACTTGCTGGTTGGTTGGGAAACTCCTGAAAACCATCTTCCTTCAGAATCCTAATCCCACACATTGTCAGAAACCTGTTTTCAGAAACACTGAGTCAATTCCCAATCCTTCCTCCTGTTGGCAAGCCCGTGGGCACCTACCACACATGGAGGGCTGAGTGAGCCCCCAGGGTGACTGGTGACAGCCTGGGGAACAGGTGACAGCCAGAGTCAGCAAGCTCTGTGGCCATGCCTACCGTAGCTGCCACAGACAGAGCTGGCCCGGGGGCCAGGCACTGTGCTAAGTGTTCCACATGGATTAGCACGTTTAATCCGAGCAGCAAGTCAGTGTGGTAGGAGCTATTATTAACCTGTTTTACAGCTATGGAAAGTAAAGTGCAGAGAGGCAAAGGAACTCGCCCAAGGTCATATAACAAGCAGATGGTGGAACTGACATTTGATTCCAGAGCCTGTGCTCCAAACCACTACCCCACACAGCCTCTCACTAGGAACCTGCCCAAATTCCTCGGGCAGGAGGTGGCAGTCAGAATCCAAACCAATCAGGGTTCAGTCAGGCCCCAAAACATATGCTCTCTTTTTTTTTTTTTTATTTTCTGAAGTTTATTTATTTAATTTTAAAGTTTAAAGTGTATTTATTGTGTAATCTCTACAGCCAATATAGGGCTCCAACTCATGACCCCAAGATTAAGAAGCCATCCTCCTCCGACTGAGCCAGCCAGATGCCCTAAAAGATACACTCTTAATTACTAGGATGGCCTTTCTTCCTTCCACCTTTCCGCATTTCTGGATCCAAAGCCAACACGCTGGTGACTTGGTTCACCTCCCTGAGCCTCAGTTTCCATGCCTGGAAATGGGACAAACATTGCTCACCCCGGGGAGCTGGAGAGGCTCGTGCGAGAGGACCGTTCCTCTTGTGGAACGTGGTAGGCACTCAGCTAAGATAAACCTGTGTCCTTCCTGCTTTCCAGGAGTTCTGTGCAGTTGGCCAAGTGAACATGGGAACAAGCCCGTCCTGTGAGCCCCATGACCAATGGGTGCATAGGTGCTGTGGGGCCAGAGGCTGGGCACTGGATGAAAAGTCAAGGGTTACTGAGTGTCCAGAAAACTCAGCTGAGGAAAAACTGGAATAAACAAGCCCCATAAGGAGGGGGGTTTTTTCGTCATCCTTCCTGTTTTCCCAGCCTGGCCCAGTCCCAAAGCCTCTTCTTAATCTTGTCAGGATTTTGGCCCTTTGCCCCAGGAAGGAGCCGCCAGGAGGCCCACAGCGAGCCAAGTCTTCAAGGAAGTGATATCTTCTGTGGGTCAAGAGAAGGAAAGAGGCTTTCTGGGAGCAAGAAGGCAGGGACAGAACCAGGGGAGGGGTCAGCTGACAAGCCTCTCCTTGAACCCATGAAGAGACCGAGGCTTAGCACAGAGCAAGGTTTATTGGTTTGCTGGGCAGGGCCGGGGCCAGGAGGCCGCGCAGTCTTCATTTCACACTACTGACTGCTCACTCCCTTTCAACTCGAGGGCCACCCAGGGAGGGAGAGACACCTTCACTCCCCCTGCCCACAGCTTTTTCCAGCAACATCTCTCCATCGCTGCGTGGGAAACTTAATAAACACAGGTGTGGGCCTGTGGGTACTAGAGGACCAAACGGAAGGGGTGAAGATCTTGGTGGGCTTAATCTCATAGGAAATGGGCATGATAGATTCTCCGAAACAAGGAATCAGCCCTCTCTGACCACTTCCTGTGAGTCAGGAACATGCAATGCCTGGCATATTTGACAGGCTATATCCTCTCTGGGAAGTGCATCCCTTCCCCACTTTGCAGACGAGAAACCCGAGGCTCACAGGGGAGATGTTCCCTGTCAACCCTCCTTCACCATTGAATCTCTTCTGAGCTCAGACCTGGATATCCACTTTGTCTTGGACATCCCAAACTTCCCAGACTCAACGGACTCACAGACTTCTGTGTTCCCATCCCAGCCTCACAATTCAGAAACTAGGGTATCAACCTTGACTCCATCCTCTCCCCTGGTCCCATCAGATAGCAGCCTGGACCAATGGTCCTCACTCTGACTCTATCTCCCAGACACTAGGTTCCTGCAATTTCAGGGTTTGTGGCATAATCCAGACCCTTTTCATCTCCCTCCTAGATAACTCCAGTAGCTTCAGAATCAGCCATTCTGCCTCCAATCTGTCCCTGCACCCATCTGTGTCCCCTCCTAACATCAGGGGGATCTTTTTAAAATGCAAATCTTCCTTGTCTCACCCAACCGAAAACCTTTCAGTGGCTTCTCAGTGTCCTCAAAAGAAACCCCTTACTATAGCTTCCCAGGCCCCCCAAATCTTGGCCCTTGCTGCCCTCTCTGGTCTCATGTTGGGTCCCTCCCGAGGGACTGCCCCCATGCCTCAGGCATCCTGGAATACCCACAGTTCCTCTTTCACGTCAAGCTCTTGGCACATGCTATTTTTGCTGCCTTCCCCGGGCTAACTCCCTCTCATCTTTCAGGTCTCGGCTTAGTCACCACTTCCTGACCACCCCCCCCCCAAGTTTCATGAGCTGCCCCTTCAATGAATTCCCACAGTTCCCCTGTACTTCCTCCATGACGCTACCAGCCCCTCCCCCACATGTGCCCCTGGGTAGGCCCAGGAAACCTTCCTGACCCGCAGCACTCTCCAGCAGAAATATAATCCACACTGCATGAATAACGATGCCGTTTCCAATAGTCACATTTTCAAAAGGAAAAAGAAACAGATTGAATTAATTTTAATAATACATTTCAACCTGATTATTTCAAAAACAGTTTCATTCCCCCGTATACTCAATATAAAGTTGTTGGTGTTTTTATTTTCTTTTTTGTATGAGGACATTGAAATTTGGTGTATATTGGACACTCCCAGCACATGTCAGTTTGGGCTAGCCACACTTTAAGTGCTCGGTATCCCCACGTGCTGGAGACTGCCAGGTTGGACAGGGCAGTCTTGGAGGAGGCTTAGAGCTCCCTGGCCTGTGTCCTATTCTGGGGGACACTGATCCTCAGAAATAGTCATAGGCATTCTATAGAAAAGGGATTCTAAGTCACTTAAGTCTTGAAGACACTGACAAAGTGAAATGGGGTTTTTATTCGCCAGGACCTTCCAGAGTCTTATCTGAGCTAAAGTAAGACGTGATGCTAGAAACAGATCAGAGAGCATGTAGCATTTATCCAACTCATTTGAGCTCAGTGCTCCTTTTTCATAAAGTATTTCTGGGGATTAGCATCCACTAGAATGTTCCTTGGTAAATGCTAGTTTAGCCACAGCCCTGACTCCGTAAATCCCAGGATCCCCACAGAAAGAACTCAGGGTGCTGGGAGCCCACTTCCTGTGCCCCTGAGCCTGGCACAGAGAAAGCACCCAAAACCTGATTACTGAATTGATTAATTCTGGGAGGCTACAGAAAGCAGAGCTAGAATCCATGACCAAAAACTGCAGTGTATTTGACCTCAAACAAGAAAGTTTTCCAGGGATGTGTGTGTGTGTGTGTGTCTGTGTGTCTGTGTGTGTCTCTGTGTGTGTGTGTGTGTGTGTGTGTTTAAACAGTTTGAAACTAACTTGTCTGATCTGCCTGGAAAATGTAATAGTCTTTTGGGATCATGATTTCTCCACCACTAGGAGTGATCAAGGCTGGAGTTCTGGAGGACAGAGTGCTTCCTAGAGTCTCTAATTTCCCTCTTTCAGAACTAAACAGAAAAAAAAGAAAAAGAGCAACAGTGGGCATGAGAACTTGAACTGCAGAGGAAGTGATCAGATGTGCACGCAGACATATGCAGGGCCCTTTGTGGAGAACACACTTGGAGGGGCCCTGAGTGGCTCAGTCATTAAGCATCTATCTGCCTTTGGGTCAGGTCATGATCCCCAGATTCCTGGGATCGAGCCCCACATGAGGCTCAGTGGAGAGTCTGCCTTGGCCTCTGGCTCTCCCCCTGGTCATGCTCTGTCTCTCTCTATATCAAGTAAAGAAATAAAAATCTTTAAAGAAAAATAAAAAAGAACATACGGAGATTTGGACCCCCTATAGAGGGTCAGTTTATAGCTAAAGCCCTTTGGAGTCCCTTGGTTCAATTCAGAAGATTTCTTTTTTTTATAAAGATTGATTGATTGATTTCTTTAGGCAGGGAGGGGCAGAGCGAGAGGGAGAATCCCAAGCAAACTCCCCACTGAGTGCGGAGTCCAATACAGGGGCTCCGTCTCACGGTGCTGAGATCACGCCCTGAGCTGGAGTCAAGAGTCGGGTGCTTAACTGACCTAGCCACCCAGGCACCCCTCAGTTCGTAACATTCTTGATCCATTTCATATACAGTCAACATCTGGTCAGTCACTAACTGAATCCATGGGTCCTCAACCGATCAGAATGTATGCCTGGAGAGTGACCTAGAGGATGGCCCATTTCAGTCATTCGTTTGTTTGTTTGTTTATTTTTATAAATTATTTATTTATTTATTTATTTGACAGTGAGAGAGAGAGAGAGAGAGAGAAGGAACAAAAGCAGGGAGAGTGGGAAAGGAGAAGCAGGCTTCCTACTGAGCAGGGAGTCCGACATAGGGCTCCATCCCAGGACCCTGAGATCATGACCTGAGCCAAAGGTAGATGCTTAATGACTGAGCCACCCAAGCGCCCCAGTCCCTTTCTTTTTCTTTTCTTTTTTTTTTTTTTTTAAGATTTTATTTATTTATTTAACAGAGAGAGAGAGAGAGAGATCACAAGTGGGCAGAGGCCGGAAGAGAGAGGGGGAAGCAGGCTCCCCGCTGAGCAGAGAGCCTGATGTGGGGCTCGGTCCCAGGATCCTGAGATCATGACCTGAGCCAAAGGCAGAGGCTTAACCCACTGAGCCACCCAGGCGCGCCTGCCAGTCCCTTTCTTTTGAAAGTGCTTTGGTGTGGGGCAGCTGGGTGACTCAGTCGGTTAAGTGTCCAACTCTTGATTCCGGCTGAGGTCACGATTTCAGGGTCGTGAGCTCGAGCCCCATGTTTGGCTCAGTGTGGAGTTGGCTTGAGATTCTCTCCTTCTTCCACTGCCCCACCCCCCAACTCGTGGACGCTCTCACTCTCAAATCAATAAATAAAATCCAAGAAATAAATAATACAATTGCTTTTGTGGACAAAACCAGGCGAGACAAATGTGTGCTGTTAGAAGTCATCAGGATAGTGGTTACCTTGGGGTAATGGCACCGGGAAGGAAGCACTAGGGGGGGTGTGCGGTGCTGGCCAGCTCAACTGCTTGATTAGGTGCAGGTTACACAGAGGTTCAGTCGGTGAAATTCATCAAGCGACATAGTTTGGATAGTTGTGCTTTTCTGTATGTACACTGGCCTTCGATAAACAGTTTTAGAAATTGCTTTTGTGACGATATACAACTTTATCACACTAAGAACAAAAGTGGGACTGTGATTAACACAACTAAAATTATCCGGCTGGTCTGAGATTTGAGCTGAGGAAGAAGATGTTCATCAACAGCCAGGTGTTTCTCGGGTCGGGTCTGAGCAGCACTTTTGCTGGCCCAGCTGGCAGCTGGATGCTAGCCACGCTGGAGAGAGACCCTTAACCATCCAGAGGCAGGCAGCAGATGGATTGCAACCAATCATCTTAGAGCCTCCAGGTGTCCATCGGTAGGATACCTGGCAGGATCTGGAAGCTGGGGTCTTTATAGGTTCTACGTCCCCATGCCAAACATGGGCCTGCTACAAAGTCGTGATCAATCCACATCCTCTCCCTTCCTCTTACCTGGATTTCAAGCGTGGCAGTCCCAAAATTTCCAAGGCCTTCTGCCAGAGTGGCTATGGTGCCCAATTGAGGGCCAGCAAGGATCACAGAGGCTGGCACAGCTGGGCTGAGAGTGGGAGGGGAAATGAAACCTTTTTCATGGCTCACATGTGCTCAAGCAACTGCAAAGAAGCCACCTGTGGTCAGTTGAAGCCGTGGATGGGGGAGAGAGAGGGAGCTTCAGAGGGCTAAGGGAGGTGTTTAAAAAAGGTGCATTTCAGGAGGTAAAAATGGGGAGGTTAAAACACACACACACAAACACACACACAGTAGTAAACAATAACATGCAAGGCACGGTGGGGTCGGGGGTGGAGGCAGGCTTCACATGGTAGAGATGGGAAGGTCAAAGCAAACAGCAGTTCGTAACAAACAGGCTACACACCATGGGGCAGAGAAAAGAAACCATGGACTTAGAGCTCTGTGGGCCTGGCAAGCCACGTGACCAGCAGTTCTCTCATCTGTAAAGATGGAACAATAATAGTTCCTTCCTCTTGGGGTTGTTGAGAGGGTGAAATCAGGTGATGCGTGAAAAATGTTCAAATCTTGTAGCTGCTGTTAATAACAATAACGGCATTAGTAATGATATGGTAGGGAGAAGTTTCTGCTTCCGAAAAGGGACTAGTTAGATTGATTCGGAAGCCAATGACAACCAGAAATCTAGAGTGGAGGGGACAAGGACAAGAGAGACTGTCTAGAGGAGCTGTTCTTAACTGGGGTGCACTTGAACACCTATACAAAAATGCTGCATTTAGGAGTGTATGTATGTTTTTGGAGGGAGAGGGCCCATAGCCCACATCAGGTTCGTAAAGGGGTCTATGACCCCTCCCCCACAGTCGTTTAAGAATTACTGATCTAGAGAAGGTGAAGCAGGTGGGGGAAGAGGCCCACAGTCCTCTATGGATGAACAACCCATTTCCATGAAGCTAAGCCATGGGTCTGGGCAATGGAGAAGAATCTAGAAAGAAGCAAAGGAGAGACTCAGAGAAACTATTGAACTCACAGTGGGGTGGGAGTGGGGTAGGCAGTTGGCTCAGCTATCCACATGGCCTGGAGAAGATCTGCAGAGGCTGTTGGCTGAAGGCCAGCTGAGTGGATGAAGGGGCAGGTAGCCCAACCCAGCAGCTGAAGCTGGGGGAAATAGTGGAACCAAGAGACCCTGACTGTGCATGTGGGGAACTGCAGAGGGATTGAGTGGAGAAATACTTTCTATTTGCTTGGTGTGATGGGGAAAATTGATCAGCCCATGTACAGTGTTCTCCACCTGAAATATTTCCGGTTCTGTGGTTAAGGATGTACAAGGCAGGCACTCTGCCACGGGAAGGGAACTTAGCTGTTCTGTAGCTCTCTTAGGGACAATCCAGGGTAGAGTCAGGGTAAACAGAGACCTTGCTGTCTAACAGTTGGTGGTTTGTGTCCTGACTTCATTCATGCATGCAACAAATATTTCTTGAAGATCTACTATGTGACCAGCGCTCTACTAGGTGCTGGAGATGTGAAAATCATTAAGAGATGGTCCTTGACCTCAAAAGTCTTACATCTGCCTGGGGAAATGGCCCATGACAATGCAGAATGAGAGGTACTGGGGACAAGCACGGGTTGCTATGGGAACAGAGAGGCAGGACACTCATACTTCTCCAAGCTTCTGTCTTCTTATCTGCAAAATGACAATGGTGTCGCTCACTACAAGGAATTTCGTGGCACATTCCAGGCCCCTGTTTGACACACGCCAGGAACTCATTGCAGCCAGGATTAATTAATAGATTCAACAAATATTAATTGGGTACCCTATGTATGCCAGGCACAGCTGTGGATACTAGAGATTGAGCACTAACCTGAGCAAACAAAAATCCCTGCCTTCGTCAAGATTATATTCTAGAAGGAAGAAAATGAACAATAAACAAATAAGTAAAATATTTGGTAGGTTAAAGGGTGACGAGTGTCTTGGTGGCAAATAAAGTAAAGATTAAAGGTCAGAAGTGATGAGGGGAGGGGGTTGTGATTTTTAAACAGTAGTCAGAAAAAGTCTCACTGGAAAGGAGATATTTTAGTAAGGATCTGAAAGAGATGTCTGAGGGAAGGATGTTGCAAACAGATCCTCAAATGCAAAGGTACTGAGATGGGAGGGTGAGCTGTAAGTGATTGGGCACTGTAAACAGGCCAGTGTGGCTGGAGAGAGGCGGTCAAGGCGAAGGGCACTACCGGATGACATCAAGGGGTCAGGGAAAGGGGCATGGGGGGGTGGAGCCTTGGGAGGCCAACCTAAGTTTCTCTGGCGTCTACCTAGAGTAAGATGGGAGCCACTGGAGTGGTTTGAGCTGTGCAGAGACAGGCTCTCACATTTTAAGAGGATCACTTGTGTTGAAAATGTCCCATGGAAAGACGATATGGAGACAAGGATACCAGTTAGAAAGCTCCTGACCTAAACCAGTGAAGATAGTGAAGGCTTTGCAGAAGGAACGAGGAGAGATGTGGAGCATCTGGATATTTGAAGGCAGTATCCACTCAATTGACTAACAGATCGGAGATGGAGGTAGGTGGGCAAGAGGAAGTCGAGGATGACTCTGAAGGTTTGGCCTCAACCATTAACTGTGAGGGGGGAGGCCCAGGTATGGGCAGGTTTGGGAAGAAAGACAGAAGTTTGGTTTGAGGTATGTGTTTACAAAGCCCATTGGAAATCCAAACAGCGGGGCTGTGTATGTTGCTGGATATACAAGTCCAAGGTGGCCAGGGTGGGGTGGGGTTGGGGGTGGGGTGGGATCCTACGGGGGGAGGTCGTGATTACGGATACGAACTTAAGACTTCTCTGTATATAATTGCTATTTAAAGCCCCAGGAATGGGTGAGGCAGTGAAGGAAGGAAATGAAAAAGTGTGAGGATTGAGCTCAGGGGCCATCCAACTGCCAGCAAGGGTGGCCTCACCTGCTCTTAATGTGGGGGTTCCAAGACTAGACTTGGACATTCTGAAAGGTTTTGTGCAAATATTTTCCCAATGTTCTGTCTCCCAGGTCTGAAGACACAATGCTCACCAAAAATGAAAAAGTGTGCAGAGGAAAAAAAAAAAAATTTGGAAATAGATTGTGTTGCCATTTCTCCCAAAATAGTAGGGGAGTCAGGGTCAGGGATGGTAGAGGCATTTCGAGTTTTCCCCTTTCTGCCATCAAACCTTTGAGGCCAGGCTCCCGCACAAGAGTTTGCCAGGCTTCCCAGCCCCAAGGGCCATCTCATAAAGTTCTCAGAGCACTGTCTCGTGATTGATGCTTTACTTACACATCTTTTCTTCTGGACTCTGGTTCCTACAGTCCACCACAGCACCACCAGGGCCTAGCACCAAGCAGGCATCAGGAAATGTTAGTAGAACTTGACAGCATCGGGGTGCCTGGGTAGCTCAGTGTGTTGGGGTTTCTGCTTTTGGCTCAGGTCATGATCCCAGGGTCCTGGGATCCAGCCTCGCATCGGCTCCCTGCTGAGCGGGGAGCTTGCTTACCCTTTCTTGCTCTACCTGCCTCTCTGCCTACTTGTGATCGTTGTCTGTCAAATAAATAAATAAAATCTTAAAAAAAAAAAACAACTTGACAGCATCATCAGAGAATCTGAGGAGGAACGTCCACCCCGTGAACTGTGGGTATATTTCTCTAGCTCATCACCAGAGCAGCTATCTGGCAGACCCCGTTCTTAGCACCTGCAGTGGAGTCCTGGAAAGATAGAGACAGAGCCTGCACAACTGGACTTTGGGAGGAGACGATCCCCAGGGGCCTGGGTGAGCCATCCTGAGAAACAAGTTCTCTGAGTCAATCCTCGAGTGAGTTCTGGTGGGAAAGTCTCCAGAATATTGGAGGTGAGATTTGAAGCAGGTCCGTCCAAAAGGACCTGACTCCTTATCTCACCCAGAAAGGTAAGGAGGCCTATCAGTTCAGTTGTGCTAGTATTTTTTTTTTAAAGATTTTATTTATTTATTTGACAGACAGAAATCACAAGTAGATGGAGAGGCAGGCAGAGAGAGAGAGAGGGAAGCAGGCTCCCTGCTGAGCAGAGAGCCCGATGCGGGACTCGATCCCAGGACCCTGAGATCATGACCTGAGCCGAAGGCAGCGGCTTAACCCACTGAGCCACCCAGGCACCCAGTTGTGCTAGTATTTTATCAAAGGGGTTGGGATGATTCAACAGACCCTGAACTAGAAATCAACAGACCCTTTTGTTAGATATGAGTGTGTCTTGCCCATCGTAAAACAGACAGACAGGGACGCCTAGGTGGCTCATTCAGTTAAGCGTCCAACTCTTGGTTTCAGCTCAGGTCACGATCTCAGGAGCCTGAGATCAGCCCCGTGTCAGGCTCTGGCTCAATGCAAAGTTGTCCTGAGATTCTCTGTTTCTCCAGTCCCCCCACCCCACCCCGTTCCTCTCCCTGTGCTCTGTTAAACAAACAAATAAACAAACAAACAATAAACAAAACCCCTCTTAACTCCAGGTTATTCTAATTCCTGCATTATGTTCCTCCTTCTGTTTATAGCTAAATCTCTTGAACAGCTTGTCTAAACTTGCTAAATTCTACTTCCTCACCGGCTATTCATTTCCTAACTCAGGCCCATCTCTAAAATAAGGCTTTTCTTCCAGGCCCTTCCAGATGATCTCATCTACTCTGATGACCTCAGGTACCACCCCTATGCTGACACTCCCCTGAACTCCAAACCCATATATCCAAATATCCAAGACGTCTACTAGACATCTTGACTTGGCTAACCTCAGAGTTAATGTACAGAGCTAAAATCATCTTTCCCCCGCACCAAGCCACCCCCAAGTGTTCCTTGCCTTTGTGAATGACATCTTCATCCATATTCTTGATCTGCCCTTCTCCCTTTCTCTTACATGTATAGTCAGTTGTTGATACATCAGCCATCTGTCCTGAATATCCCTCAAATGCATACAATTCTCTTTGTCCTCATGGTTTTTCAGATCAGAACCATTCTCACTATCATTTCTGCCTGGATGGCAATATCAACCTTCTTCCTTGTGTCTTAATAAGTCTCTAACCTTTTTTTTTTTTAATAAGTCTCTAATCTTGACTACTTCAAATCCATTTCTTAATATTGTAGGTAATACTTCCTAAAATGCATATCGACTATGAATCTCTATTGCCTAAAACTCATCAGTGGTGCCCTATCTCTCTCGGGATAAATTCCAAACTCCTTAACCAACACAAAACACCCTGCATTAGTTAGCCTTGCTTAACTCTCCAGTGTCATCTCTCACCACCCTGCCCTACTCTGCCCCTCAGCCATCCTGAATTGCTGAAACCTCCCCCAGTGAACCATACTCTGCCCGATTTCCAACTCTTTGCTCATCTGATGTTCCTCAACCTCCAGTGCTCATCTCCACTTGCCTTCTTTATCCTCCCTAACCTTCACCAGGCCAACTTCTGGTCCCACCTTCAGGCCTCCCTTTAGATGTCATCTCCACTGAGAAGCCTTGCCTGTCTCAATTCTAGAGACAGCTCCTCTAAAGGGCTCCCACAGCAAACATACTATTTTATCCCCAGCGCACTTGTCACAGTAGATGGCAATTACTTGCCCTCTTGTCTGTCCCACTTACCAGGCCCTTAAGGGCTGGGACCGCATCTGTCTAGTTCATGGCTAAATCCCTAGCACTAGGTAGAGTACCTGGCTTGTAGTTGGAGTTTGCATCTGTGGTGTCTGTGAGAGACAGAGAGAGAGAGAGAGAGAGAGAGAAATGCAGCGAAGGGGTAGATGCCAAGAGAATCCTAGGGAGTGAGAAACAAATAATTACAGGTCTTAGCCACTCTCAGAGGTTGTAGCATTAATAGGTCATGGAGGACAGGATCAACTCAAGAGGTTCCCAGGCTTTAAGCCTATACAACTGGAAGCAGGTGGAGCTATTTCATCAAGCAGTGACCATAGAAGGGAAAGGTAAGTTCAGGAAAGAGTTGAACTCAGGGGCATGGGACTGGGGTGGGGTGGGGGCATCAAGCAGACATATACAACAGACAGATGGGTAGATTTTTCTGTAGCTCCAAAGAGAAGTCAAGATGAGAGACTCTCATTTGAGAGGTTATCTACAGAAGTCAATATGGAATCTGTAAAACTTCCAGGAGGAGGGTAGAGAGAGGAGAGATTGATGGCAGAAGGCTTGGGGGATGTTTGCAAAGTGCTGGGAGATGAGGAAGAGGGCAGAGAATGGCATTTGTAGAGGCAGGAGGAAAACCAAGAGAGTTCGTGGTCATTGCAGCCAAATGGAATGGGCCCAGGGAATGTGCCCATCCACATCACTGAGCACTGCAAGGAGGTAGAGGAGAATAAGGGTATTCTATTTTGAAAGTAGGAAGTCTCTGTTTAGAATGGAAGTCAGATCAACAGTATTTAAGGGATGGGAAATAAGACAGAAAGCAAATTTGATTTGGGGGCACGCTTGGGTGGCTCAGTCAGTTAAGCATCCCACTCTTGATTTCAACTCAGGTCATGATCTCAGTGTTGGTCATGGGATTGAACCTTGCATTGGGCTCTGTGCTCAGTGGGGAGTCCTCTCAAGACGCTCTTTCTCCGCCTCTCCCTCTGCCCCTCCCCGCCATGCACACTCACTCACTCCTTCGCTCATAAACAAATAAATCTTTAAAAAAACCAAACAGGGCACCTGGGTGGCTCAGTGGGTTAGGCCGCTGCCTTCGGCTCAGGTCATGATCTCAGGGTCCTGGGATCGAGTCCCGCATCGGGCTCTCTGCTCGGCAGGGAGCCTGCTTCCTCCTCTCTCTCTCTCTGCCTGCCTCTTTGCCTACTTGTGATCTCTCTGCCAAATAAATAAAATATTTAAAACAAACAAACAAACAAACAAACCATGGGGCACCTGGGTGGCTCAGTCATTAAGCATCTGACTCCGGCTCAGGTCATAATTCCAGGGTCCTGGGATCGAGCCCCACTCCTGCTCCCTGCTCAGGAAGAAGCCTACTTCTCCCTCTCTCACTCCCTCTGCTTGGGTTCCCTCTCTCGCTGTGTCTCTGTTAAATAAATAAATAAAATCCTAAAAAAAAAAAGCAAATTAAAAAAAAAAAACTGATTTGGACTAATTATTAAACCAGCCCACCACTTTTGTTTCATTTTTTTTTTTAGAGAGTCATGCTCTCTAAATAGGCCAGCTTGGGGTTTCTCTCACTCCCAGAATTTTCCAGTATCTCCTGGAGCCCTGGTTTCTGCCTCTTTGCCTCTCCACACCTGCTGTCCTCGGGTTGGAAGCAGCTGAACCTGAGCAGGCACAGGACATCCCAACAGGCACACCCTGTGAGAGGGAAAGTCGGATAGAGCCACCGACACAACTTCTCCTTGGGCTGTCCCCTTGTGACAGTCTGCATCTTGATAATCTTTCCCAGTGACTCGCCATGGTAAATGATGCTTCTGAAACACTTGCTATGGGCTCCATGGGCCTCCTGACTAACTTGCTTGTCTCTAGTGCCAGCTCTGCCAGACGGTCCCCACTCTGCTGCCCTTGGTCATTCTCACATCCACTCACCCTGAAATGGCTCCACAGTCACCGGGAGAGGCCTCGCCACCTTCCCAGCGTCCTCCCCATGTTTCACCTGTACCCTTTGCTTCCTTCTGATCACATCTACTCTCATGCCTATCACTCTACCTCCTCATGGTTTATTCTTGCCACAACACCTTCCCTTCTATTCCACAGGCCAATCCCTCCTTGTCTTTCAGGAATGGTGTCCGACTGGAGACCTTTCCTCATATTGTCCCCATGACAGCAACTGGTGGCTGGCCCCTTCTTCCCTGTTCTTTCCTGTATCTTATGGTAACAGTTGGGGAATATGTCTGTCTCATTATCAGACTAGGAAGACCTCCAAAATGAGGATTAGGTCTTACTAATAGCTATACTCTCAAGGTGTAGCGAGTTCCTATCTTCCACCTAGTCCCCACTCCGTCATTCCTCATTCCTCAATATTGGTTGAATGCATAAATGTCCTCATCACAGAATGGATGTCTTCTGGCAGGAAGATAAAAGGAAGTACATGAAAGTGAGCTCTCCCCCTTGCCCTGAGCCACACGGCCAGGCTCCTACATTCTTGTTGCTGTCCTATCATTCCATGGCTCAAGGGTTGCCACTTTTCCTGTTCTTTTCTTTTTATTCCACAAATGTCAACTTTGCTGTTTAATTACAGTGGCCAGAGGATGTTTCCAGTTGTTACTGGAATCGCTAATCTGTGTCTCCTTTCTGGGTTGTCCAAACCTCAAAAGGGCAGCAGGTCCTTAGACAAGGTGCTACAGGTAGGGAGGACTTCCAGAAGCTACTGCTGCCCAAGAACTGGCAGAACTGAGACTGTGCCAGCATCCAGGGTCAAAATGCTGGGAAGGGCATCCAGGTGTCCTAATATCAAGGGCCCAGAGCTAGGGCCAAAGGGTGACAGGCCTTGAAGAGTACCTAGGAGTCAGGTGTAGATTAGGACCCAGAGCTCCTGGTCTCAAGCAACCCATTGGAGTTTAATTGAGTAAAAGGGGGAATTAACTTAAAGGTACAGGAACAGGAGTGAAATAAGGCCTGAGTACATAGTAGGAACCAAAGCCCTGAACTCCACCAAGCCCTTCTCTTCTCCTCCTCCTCCTTCTCTCCCCCTTCCCCAGTTTTCTTTGGCCCACCAGGGCAGCTCCCCAGTGTACATACTGTAGATCCATCCACAGAACTGAAACCAAACCACTCCCTCCTTCCCAGCTCCAAAGTCTCAAGGAAGTTGATCCGAGTGACTCATCTTGAGTCGGCCTGGCTTAAACAACTGTAGCCGCAGGGACAGCAGCGTATTTGTACATTTGTGTGCAATGTACAGAAGGGACAGTTCCCTGAAAAGCAGAGCTTGTTCAGATAACCTTCTCGGTGTTCAGCTCTGGAAGCCAGGAGTTGGGCCAAGGTGATAAAGAACGATCCTAACAGACTCAGAAGCAAATGAATGTCGGCTGACTCTTGGGTGACAACCTAGAGCAGGTGGCATTAAGTCTGGTCCTTCCAAAGAGCCCCATCTCAAAAGGTAGTGTGGAAACAAGGGCTTCTGAGCACACGTACATTTTGGAGATGTTGCATGCCATGTCCTTCTCTTTAAGATTCACATATGTATTAGTGCGCTCACAAATCTGAGAAGTCCTATGGGAAAAGAACTGTTTTGCTTTAAATCATAACAATATGTGTGTGTATGGAGCCTTCTTTTACTGGAATATCTATAAATCATCCACCTTTCAGAGTGCATACTTTGGAAACAGGCCTACAACATCAGTTGTCATCTGCTAGTTATTTTTATAGGGGCTGGGACAGTCAATGAGTGAGCAGCCTTGATTTAAAGAGAGTTTTCCCAAGCCTCATTTATTTGCCTATGCCCTTCCTGGAGTTTGTCTTATACGTTCCCTCTGTGATATTATTTGATATTTTTATTTAAATCAATCAACCAACTTTTAATTTTTTTATTTTTAAAAGATTTTATTTATTTTTTTATTTGAGAGACAGGGCAAGAGCGAGAGAGAAAGCGCACTCAAATGGGGTGAGAGGCAGAAGAAGCAGCAGACTTTCCACTGAGCAGGGAGCCTGATGTAGGGCTTGATGTGGGGCTTGATCCCCGGGCTCCGGGATCATGACCCAAGCTGAAGGCAGATGCTTTATCAAATGAACCACCCAGGCACCCCTCAATAAACCAATTTTTTAAAAAGATTTTATTTATTTATTTGCCAGAGAGAGAGAGAGAGAGAGAGAGCGAGCACACAGGCAAAGCTGGGGGAGCAGTAGGCAGAGGGAGAAGCAGGCTCCCTGCTAAGCAAGGAGCCTGATTCAGGACTCGATCCCAGGACCCTGGGACCATGATCTGAGCTGAAGGCAGATGCTTAACCAACTGAGCCACCCAAGTGTCCCAATTAACCAACTTTTTAAAAGCCTTGTTCTTAACAGTTATATCCTTAAGATCATGGATCTGTTGTGGTAGCTAAATATTTTTATCTCATACACATGGAAATATACATAAAACAATTAAAGTAAAAGTATTTGTCTATGCACTATCTTTCATTTTTCAAGTGCTAGGGGACACTGGTATGAGGTGTTAAGGATCAGAGTGGCCACGTGAGCTTGGGTAAGCTAATCAACCTCTGTGTACTGCCAGTCAGGCATGCTGGCAGAGAAATTCAACCTATGATAAGATGCCTGTACACCTCCAGGTTTGGGCATGGGACCACACTTGCTATGCCATTTTGGAGGCTGTGATCTGTTTCTATGCCTACCCAGATCTTCCTTGGAGGGAACTGGAAATTAAATGCAGATTCTCCCTGGGCTTTGGGGACTGGCAGTAAAGCAGTTCTAGGAGGCCATGTTATTCCCTAAGGCAGTCCTTGAATTCTCTTGGCTTAACTGCAACAAACAGATAGAATCAAAATGCCTCACCTGTCGGCCTAGGATTGATCCTGAGGTGGGAAGTCTACCTAAAGACACCATTAACAAGGTGAAACTGGTTCTGGCAGATTGCTTGAGAGAAAGAACAAAGCTTTGGAGTCAGGGAAACCTGAGTTTAAATCCAAAATTCAGTATCTACTAGCAGTGTGTTCTCGAGAAACTTTTTTTTTTTTTGATAGTCAAATAAAATTCCACCATTTTCATCATTGTCCAGAGAAGGAAACTGGGGCTCAGAGAAGTTAATCAACCTACCTAAGGTTATACAGCTAATAAACAGCAGAGCAGAATTCACAACTAGACTGGCTTGACTTCCATGTGTGTGCCCCTGACCACTGTATTACCCTGCTTTCATTCATGACTGATGGCATGTCTCTTCTGTAGTATCTGTTGCTGGATGCTGGAGATGAAGCATCAACCAAGAGAAACCTTGGTTCAGTAGGGGAGATAGACATAAAATCACTCATTACCCCCTTGAGTAACTTAATAACAATTGTGGTAAGTATTACAAAGAAAAAGACACTCTAGGAGGGGCACTTGATCTGGGTGAGGAAAGACAGAGTCAGAGAATGTGGGAGGGGGGGATCACTTTGAGAAAGTGATATTAAAGTTGAACTTTGACGCATTCACAAGAATTAACCCCAAAGTGCTCACCACTAGATGTGATAAGAGACAATTTCAACAGTCCATGGATGGACACTCTTTGTATTTATCGGTGAACAATTTCATAGACATTATTATTTCATAGATATTATTTAGGAGGAAGCTAAGTAAAGAGAGGGATCAATTAAAATATTAAGTATAATAGTGGAAGTGGTTAACAGATTTGGCAAAATTCACAAACGTCACACTTGAATGAAGCAGGTTATATAGTAGGCCCCTGGTGGCTACTTTAAGAATTCTGAGCTTTATACCAGCGTGATGGGAAGTATTGTGGGAAGGGGATAAGTTAGATCTGCAAGTTGAAAAGTTCACTATGGGAAAAAAAAAAAGAAAAAGTTCACTTCGGCTACTGTTGGCTAGCAGCTTGTGAGAAGGCCACAGCAGAAGCAGGGACCCTTATTAGGAGTATATATTGTGATAATCCAAGCAAGAGATAATGCAGATTTTGGCAGATGTGTGGGCAGAAGAGGTAGATGGGTTTAAGAGATGCAGTCAGTGGGACTAATGAGAAAGGAAGGAGGAAGATGTCCAGGGTGGAGCTTTTCTAGCTGGGTGGAGGAAGATGGGAATTCAGCCCTGGAGAAGCTTGTGAGGTATCCACTTGTAGATGTCAGACAGGAGTTTGTAGGTCACTTACCCCTGACACCGTGTAATAAAATAGCCCCACAGAGCTACCCTGTAGATTCAGATCAGAAAACACAGTAGGAGCTCTATAAAGGACAGTTCTTTGTCCTATTCATCTCACTTCCGCCCCATAGCGTGCTAAGGATACAGCCATGGGCCGTGCCAGGTTCTGTTTACCCTGAGGTCCCATTCCATTTGGCCTTTTGTATCCCCCCCTTTTTCAGCACAATTCCTGGCTCACAGTAGATGCTCAATGTTTGTGGAATGAACGAATGAAGTCAGCACTCCCGTGACCCAGGACTACATGGACCCGGCTCAAAACTGGAGCTAAACTAGACCTTTGGTTGGTTAAAAAATTAAAATAAATTTTAAGAAGTGTAGAGAAACCATCCAGAATGTTGGAAGGCCTGGACAAAGACCAGGAGGGAGCTCCTGCCTCCAGGTTGCCTAAGGGTCCGTTTAGCGAGCGAAAAGGAGCTGGTGAAAGGTCTGGGGTACCTTCGGCCAAAGTATTTTCAGCGGCAAAGACATGCAAAAGCGGGACAGCAGCTCAGCCCCGGGCTGCCGCAGTCCCGCCGCGGCCTTTAAAGGCCCACCACGTGGCCGCGCTGCCGGCCGGGGTCCGGGGGCGGTGTCCCAGCTGCGCCTGCGCACTGCCTGGCAGAGGAGTACGAGTTCCGAGAAAAGGCGCCGGGAGAGGAAGGCAAGGTTGCTCTGGGTGGGCGGACGTGGGAGGAGTCGGCTCCTTATGCAAATCACAGCGGCTCGCATGGCCTGGGGGGCGGAGCTTGCGATGCAAAGTAGGTCCTCCTTTGGAAGCGCGAGGTGGGCGGGCCCCGCAACCCTCGGCCTCTTTTCCGCGAGTCCCTGACGTCGCCGACGTCTCGTTTAAAAGCGGCCGCGCAGGCGCAGTGAGCCGAAATGCGAACTTAGGCTGTTACACAACTGCTGGGGTCCGCTCTCGCCGCCCGCCCGGTAGTCAGTCAGCGTCGCCGCCGCTGTCGCCGTCTCGGCCGTTCCGGGAGTCTCAGGCCCGCAGCTGCCGCCGCTTACCCCCGCCTCCGGAAGCTTCCGGGAGCCCCCGTCCACCCGCACAGGCCGGTCCCGACCGTCTGCGCCTCCTCGGGGCCCCTCGCCGCCTGCCGCGCTCGCAGCTCCGGCCGACATGAGTGGGGACCATCTCCACAACGATTCCCAGGTACGGCTCGGCCGAGTCCTCCCGGCGCCCCAGCCCCGCCCTGGCCCTCCGCGACCCCCGGCGCAGGCCCCAGCCCCGGCCCGGCCGCTTTGACAGGCCGGAGCCCCCAGCCAGAGGCGGCCGGCCGGCGGAGCTGAGCGCCCTAGGCCTCGCGCGAAAGCCGCGAAGTTACACACTGGGTGGATGGTTGCCCCTTACGGCCGTTCCCGGGGCCCCCTTATCCCCGGGGCTCAGGGTGGGCTAGGCCCCCGGCCCCGCGCGCTCGCCTCCCGCGGGGTGAAAGGAGCCTGTTTGTTCATAGTCCCTCGTTTTCTCTCTCCAGATTGAAGCGGATTTCCGATTGAATGGTGAGTGTGCCCCCCGCCCCGACCCCGGGTCCCCCAGCTGCCGGCCGCCTACCCCGCGCCCGGCCGGAGCCGGGCAGAGGACAGACATGGCGTCCCAGAGACTAAGTCCCGGCTCCTCGCTCACCGGCCCCATTGTTCCCATCGGACCGCCTCTGGACCCCCTTTCCGGGCACCCCAGCCCCCCCAGATCGCGGCCATCCCAAGAGGGGGCAACGGAGACCCGGCGTCGCCCGCCGCCGGGCTTTGGGCAGCCTTTCCCGGCCCGGATTCCTCCCGGGAAAGTCGCCTTGTCGACAGTCGGGACTTAGTCTCTGCGCCATTTTCTTTTTCTCTCTCCTCTCCTTTCTGTGCCTGTGTCTCTTTCTCTCCCTCCCTCGGCTCCTTCCTTGAGCTGCCCAGAAAGAGCTTTCTGCAGAGCAAAGCCGCATAAATCACAGACCTCACCAGAGAGGGAAGGGTGGCAGACGGGATTGTTACTCTTTTTTCCAAGGAGAACTTTATTTTGGGGGTTATTCCCTTTCTGCTGCTTGTTTGTTTCCTTTTCTGTTTTCCAGAATGAAAGATACCCTTCGGCAACTGTTGATTTGTGGGGGGTGGGGGGTGGGGGTGTAAGATGTTTGTGAGGGGAATTAGGGCTCCAAAACTAAAGCCACCCTTTGTGGAGTTTATCGTATTTTGAGGTTGTTTTTCCCAACTTGTGTTCTTTGCAAAGGTAGTAGTAGTACCTCCCTTCAGAAAGTTTGCAAGTTCTCTGTGGGCCCTCCAATGTACATGTTTGACTTGGGCATATGGATTAAAAAAAAAAAAAAAAATTAAAAGTATTCCTGACTAGTACTTTTCCTGGTGGCTGAGGTTCCTAATGCACTGTTTTGTTTTTGTTTTTTGTTTTTTTGTTTTTTTTTAAACCGTGGCTTAGTGTACTTGTCAGGAGGAAAGGTTGTTGAGCCTCTCCTCTGGACCTGGTGTATTGGCCTTTTCTTTTGGGCTGTGGGGAAGGAAAAAAAAAAAAGATTTTATTTATTGAAACAGTAGCCAGCACCCACCCCTGTTTCCTGTTCTTTTTTAGAAGCCGCTGTTTTTCAGGAATCAAGAGCTAGCTTGCTTTTCCCAGATCTCTACGTTTTTGACCCCTTTTCAGCCAAATTAAGGCATTTATTCTTTGAGTATTTCCACTTCAGTTATTCAGTGAAGATTCCCCCCAATAAAAAGCCCACCCTGTGGGCTTTTCAACAGTCTTTTTGAAGGAGAAGGTATCCTCTGTAGTGTGCTGGGAATTCCCACTGATTCTGATGGTACATAATCCTGCTCAATTGAATTCGGGTTCCGGGAACCTCTCCAATGGGAGAAGCTGATGAGTAGGTTTTCTGATGTTGTAATCAGCAGTCCATCGTGTTAGCCTGCTCTACTGAGAGCAGCCCTGTGTTCAGATTTGTAGTGGGGCATCTAACAAGAGATGTGACTCTGCTAGGAAGAATTGTGGTTAAAGTGTAACATTTCTTGAGCACCTAATATGTGCCAAACTGTGTGTAGTGCTAGAGCTGAACCTTTGGTCACAATGCTTCTCAGCCTCAATCTAGTCTATTGGGAGAGACATAAATTAGTTAATTATAAGGTAGGTGCTGAGGTGTATGTACACCCAAAATGCTTTGAGAAACTAGGGGACTTAATTCTGTCTGCGCGTGGGGAAATTTCTCAGAGGAGGTGACTTCTGAGGTGAGTGTTGTGCAAGACTAGGTGGTGAGTGTCAGGAGTTGGAGTGTTTCTTAACTATGTTTAGCTAACCTGTCAGGATTTTAAAAGGGTGATGAGTCCCCTGCAGTTGAGAAAACTGCAAAAAGTAATAGATGTTTCTTTGGGACGTGGGAGCAAAGAAAGGGTGTGGCAGATGAGGATATAAAGCGTCCTTTTTGCCTCTCGGAGAAAGGTAGGAGCTTAACCCAGGAAAAGTGTTCTTTTGACTTTAAGATTCAGCTGAGTCGGTCGTGTATTTAGTAAGGAAAAAAAGTTTAGTCCTTTCTCTTCAGAAAATTAATCTCCATGGTTCTCACTTAAATTATGCAAAGGAATTATTGAATATGTGATGATTGTAGGTTGCGTAGATTATTGATCTTTGATGCCATTTTTATAGAAACCGAAGTGAACTGAGTATATTGACTTTTAGAATGTGATCATTTGTAATTGCAGTAATTGTTAATATTTATTGAATACTTAGTGTCTGCCTGGCGCAACCTCACAGTCTTTCCATGGGTTGCCTAATTTGATTTAATCCTCGAAGGACCCTATGAGTTAAGTACTATTAACTCTATTTTACAGATGAGGAAACTGAGGTTTAGGTATATTTATTAGCTTGCTCACAGGCAGGTGAGTCTGGCATTCCAAAGCTCCCAAGCTTAGCCAGTATGCTATATACATATGATTGCAGTATGAGAAAATTAAAAGCTGCACATCTCTACTTTCTTACAAAGCTGATAAATATGAGAGGGAAGGATTTGTTTGTTATTTGCTTACTTTTTAACTAAAGCTACTTCTTCAAGAGAAAAAGCACTTTTAACTGCCTCTCCACCATCCTAAGTGTCTGATACTGGAGTAATGATTTTTGCAGATATTGTCTAGAAGAAAGATGTAGTGTTAGTAACTGTGTGCTTGCTCTATTAACTAATACCCTGGTAACCAGTGATTAATATATGCAACTATGAAAGACAGTTTTTAAAAAATAAAAATCAGTGTTTAATGATATTCATGTCATTATTGATCTTTGTATTAAGAAGAGTTTGCTTAAGCAGGATCTTAGGTGGACTTAACCCAACTTACAGATTAACTGTGCAAGTTCATATATGCAAACATCCCTCATTCTGCTTGCCTTCATCCCTTAAGATCTAAAAGACTTTTTGCGCTTTTGAGCTCATTCTTTACAGCAATTAAAACTGTTGCTCTTCGTTTGGAATTTAGAACGTTTGACCCATACTCAACTGCTAGGAAAAATCTGTAACTTGTGAAGCGTGTTTGTATTTAAAGTATTGATGGTGAGCTTGGAGTTTCAGGAGCAGAAACCATACATAATCTTTTACCTACCTCTTTCCTTTCTAAGTGTTGGTAGTACTAACCATAGTGCGGCTGAGTCATTATTACAGTACTGTGCAGACTGCTGAGCTATCTGTGGAGTTGATAATGGTAACGTCATGTTGGGGTTTAAGTGATCCTTCTGCTGTTTCAAGGACTTAAAGTTTTTGCCTCTCTACTGTGGATTTGTGGGGTTCCTCCCTCCCAGGGATGAGCAAAGTATAAGGCTTAATTAAATTAGTGACTAATTAGTCTAAGTAATGTTATATGGGATCATAGTTTGACATCCTGTTGTTTTGATTCTGGTTAGCTTAATGGATTCAGGTTGTATGGAGGAATTAAATATAAATTGTTTCTGATGGTAACAAATAGTTATATTTCTGTGTGTTAGTTGCAGATTGAGGTGGGAAGATTGATGATGTGGCTATCTGCAAATTCCCATCACATTTTAAAAACTGCAAACTGATGGTACCTTCAAATGAAATCTGGCACATCTTCCTGCCCAATCCAGAAACACTTAAAACATCGGGCTCTGGTGTTTTCTTTTCCTTCTACAACCAAACTCCTTGGGGCACCTTTTCATAATTAGTGACTGCTGTGGACTCTTTATACTACACTTAGACATGAAATAAAATTGCTTGTCAACATGTGCTTTTTAGATTACTAGCATATCAGAGCTCTCAAACAAATTTTAGATTCTGATGTTTCTGGTAAAACTAGAATATCCAGGAGTTCTTAAAGAAACAGAAATACCTCATAGTTTGAAAGGTGAAAACTAGGTGATATTGATGTCTCCAGCTCATACTTTTCTTTGGTAAATAGATAAAATGGAAAGTAGAAATCCAGAGTCAGTCCCCAAATCTCATTTTAACCAATAGCAGCAAAAAAAAAAAAAAAAAAAGGAATTGTCTGGCTTTTTTCTTTAACAAACATCAGCATAAAAATGAGGAATTGTGCGAGTTTGAAAGAGTGATTCATTAATTTGTTCTGGGTCTTAGTAAATTGGTATCCATTCATACAGTATACAAGAACCAGGGATTCTTAACATGTCTTAAATCTTATATTCCAAAATTAGGCCATTGGGATTTTTTGATTGTTTCTTTTTAGCAGGGGGGACGGATGCAAAAACTGTCAGCCTTTTAAATCTAAATGTTTGAGAAAGGTTTGTGTGTATGTTAATTATAGTAACAGTTATTCTCTACTGGTGAGGGTATGGGAAGCAATTCTTTTGTACTTTATGGATGGGTTTCATTTTAGGAGCCTTTGGATTATAATGAAATTGTGTGTGTTATTTCATATTAGTTGGGTATGAATGCATATATATGTTATGGGTCTTTAACAAAATTTTGCTGTACTTGCAGTGCAAAATAAAACTAATTTTCCTGAAACCCGAAGTTCTTACCACAGAAGTATGTTTTTGTGAGGGGTTTCATACTTACCATGTGAAACCATGTTGAACTCCAGTGAAGTTCTGGCTTTATTTGGAAAAATGGATTAAAATGTAATTGTTTAGTTTTGAATGAGGCTATGGAAATGCTTTAAATGAATATTTGATGTGGGACCCTGAGATTTAAAAAAAAAAAAAAAAAGCCCTTTGAAAGAATGTTAAAATATAGTCAATTCATTGCATTTGTATGGGGGAGAGTCAGTTGAGTGACTTTTCTGTGTCCTGTGTTTTAGATAATCTTTTTAATTATTTTGAACATTAACTTTGCATAATAAGGGCATTTGGGCAAACTATTGAGAATTTGGCTTCTTAAGGTAAAAAGGTTGGGATGGGAGAAGTTCCTAACTGGTCTTTAAGATGTGAATGAGGTATTGTGTTTAAAAGGAAGTTTTCAGATTGTGTTTGAACTTTGAGTAGTAAGAGTTGGAACAAGTCTTTTCTCTGTATTTCCATGCCTTTTATATGAATTTTGAGATACAGCCTTCCTTTCTGTGGCTCCGGGCCAGTTACTGATGTAGGAAATCTAACGAGGCAAGGAATAATTAGCGTTTCACCAGCCCCTGTCGTCCCGTGTGTCGTCCCGTCCCGTCCCCCCGCCAACCTGCCTATCTTCGTGTGTGTTGTATGCTCTGAGTTGATAGCACCAATGCCTGGGTACTGTAGAGTGGGATAAAGATTGGGAGAGGGCGGGCGGGTATCTTGGTAGCCTAGGCTTTATTATTAAGTGGGAAAAAGCTTGTAAAATATGTAAGATATTAATGGTATTTTTGGTAGGGCTATAAGAAATGATAGTTTGCTGAAATTGTTGCAAATGGATATTGTTTAACGTGATTTTTATTCTTTATGTTCAAGAAAGAGTCTTAAGTATTTTTCATACTGGGAGAGAAGTGATTTTACTGATTATCTCAAGTAAGTCTTTATAGTTTGTAATACCATCAGCTGGAACCCTATTTATCTACCTTTATCTGTCATTTATTTAGTCTCTAAATTTTAGTAGAGAAAGAAACTAAGGGAGAAAGACAACTTAAGGTTTAAATTTCTTTTTTGGATGGTATTCATTTTCAATTTGTTGGCTTAAATTTTTATATCTATTCAGTTATCTCCCTGCTGCCTTTACCTTTGTGTACTGTTATTGAGAATTTTCCTGAATTTATAGTAGATATTTTTATTTTCATCTCCCTTATGCCCTCTCCTTTAGACTTAGGGTAAAGATGTATCTCGACTAGGCTGTTAATTCCCCTCTGAGTCTTTGAAGTTAACTTTGTTTCTGTAGACTTAAGGACCCAGAGAACTCCATTCATTAGCATTCCTGAGATACACCTAGATAGGCTCCAACAAAAGGTGTTAAAGCAGTCAGCATTATGGGGGTCTTTAATTCTCTTGGTCTTTCTTGTTGAGAACAAGTTTCATAGATCCCTGGGTATTCTGACATTTTCCTATGTTTTAAGAACAAAAATCTGCCAACTCTTGGACTCCGTATTCTTTGTATTTTTTCTTAGCACAGTCTAGCAAAGATAGATGCCTGGGATCTTTTCTTGGAGGAGATATCCTTGGCTGTTTGGAGTTTATCCACCCCCCCCCACACACCCCAGATGCTTTAAGTGAAGATTAGTCCTACTATAGAGTACACTAGGAATGTACTCTTTTGCCACTTCTTAAAAGTCCATATTTTAATCTTGTTGCTGTAAAAGAATGCCCAGATTGATAAAGGTTTATAAACAGAATACCGGTTGGGCAGAAGACATAAACCTAGCAGGTTTCAGGATGAGTAAATTAGGGGATCTCATTGGCTAAGACCTCTTACTTTATCCAGCTCCTATAAGGTAACCTCTTCATTTGTACTCTTGTTACCTGATCTCTTGCTACAGAGTAGAAGGAAGTGGGAGGAAAGGAACAAATTTTGAGAGCTTGGTAGACATCACATTTTTGTATTCATTAAATCTAAATTTAATGGGAATAGTAGAGATTGCATAGGTTTATGGGTGAACCTGAGACCAAGAAAGGAAAACTTTGCCATTTACACCTTTTCAGCTCCCCTTTTTGGTAGCATCCTGCCTGGTCTAGATTCCAGAAATCCCAGACTATAATTGGTAAGCTTCTAGTGAGAGATGTCACAGCCTGCCCTTAATTATGTGCTGGTAGAGATAGTTAAGACCCCTGGCATCTGGGGAGCTAGGTCTTAAAAGAGATGCTTTGGAGTTAAGGCTGGAACCAGATTGATATTAAAGGGTAAAAGTGATGAAGAGGGAGGCTGTGGGAAGATAATGATCTTGAGCAGCTGTGGTAAGTAGAAAATTGGAGTAGAAAAATCTAAATAAGTTCCTATTCTTAGTATGAAACTTAACTCTGGCTGTTAAAGCTTGTTTTGTTATGTATAGATGGGGATGATATTTCTATGCTTCACCAACTATTGAAATTTAATTAAGTATATAGAGAGCCTCTTTTTTTTTTTTTTTTAAAGATTGTATTTATTTGATATCACAGGTAGGCAGAGAGGCAGGCAGAGAGAGAGGAGGAGGCAGGCTTCCCAACGAGCAGAGAGGCCCAAAGCGGGCTCCATCCCAGGACCCTGTGACCATGTCCCAAGCCAAAGGCAGAGGCTTAACCCACTGAGCCACCCAGGGGCCCCTATAGAGATCCTCTTTGCCCACATTTTATTTTATTTTTATTTTATTTTTTGCCCACATTTCAAAATTTAAACTTCAGTCAGACAGCTTCTATTCTGAAATGGATCTTTATTTTGAATGTTAGGATTCAGGTATGATGTTGGTGGCTCCTTCCTTCACTAGTATTCCCTGATAAAGTTTTAAATTTTCTGACAGTTACATAGTGAACAGTAGCATATAAGTAGAGTTGGTTGAGTCTTTACGTCTATAAACTTCACAACCATACACTGATCTCTTCTGATTATTAAACAACTACTATAAAAGGAAAGGTGGTGTTATCTGTATCTAGGTTTAGGCTAAGGAGGAGCCAAACGTGTACGTGGTTCCTACTTTTCTAAGTATAAGAATAAGACAAGATTGTCATTGCTGAAAGAGCTTCTTTTTCAGAGGGGATGGACTTAGAAATGAAGAAACTGTATTGCTGTGGCTAATTTCTCAGCCTTTTTTTTTTTTTTTTTTTTTTTTTTTGGGTCAGAGATAGAGGGAGAAAGAGCGAGCACAGGCAGACAGAGAGGCAGGCAGAGGCAGAGGGAGAAGCAGGCTCCCCGCCGAGCAAGGAGCCCGATGTGGGACTCGATCCCAGGATGCTGGGATCATGACCCGAGCCGAAGGCAGCTGCCCAACCAACTGAGCCACCCAGGCGTTCTCAGCCTTTTAATAGAACTATGGATTTTCTCTTAAAGATACCCAGAACTTATATGTGAATTATATCTCAATTTTTTAAAAGGTACCCAGAACTTTGTCTTTATTAGATGCATTTAGTAAGTGAAATGCCAAGTTCATTATTTGTAATTTTTTATTTAAACGACAGAACTCAGTATGTCTTGTGTCACCATGTTTTTTTAAAGGCCACTATTGTCTTCTCCCCGTAAAACATGTTTGTTTTTTCCCTCCAAAACATTTTTTAAAAAAGATTTTATTTATTTATTTGACAGAGATCACAAGTAGGAAGAGAGGCAGGCCGGGGGTGGGGGGGGGTGGGAAGCAGGCTCCCTGTTGAGCAGAGAACCTGATGCGGGGCTTAATCGCAGGACCCTGGGATCATGACCTGAGCTGAAGGCAGAGGCTTTAACCCACTGAGCCACCCAGTGCCCCCCCTCCAAAACATCTTTTTTTTTTCTTTTCAAAGATTTTATTTATTTATTTGACAGAGATCACAAGTAGGCAGAGAGGCAGGCAGAGAGAGAGGAGAAAGCAGAGAGCCCAACTCGGGGCTTGATCCCAGGACCCTAGGACCACGACCCGAGCCAAATGCAGAGGCCTTAACCCACTCAGGCACCCAGGCACCCCATCCTCCAAAACATTTCTAAACTGTGAAGTCTCAAAGCATCTGAGAGTTACCTTAATTTTTCATTGATTTATATATTGCTTAAAGGGACCAACTCAACTTCTGTGAAATAGTAATTCTTGGCAACAGGAATGCCTTAAATAATAAAGCTTAGGAATAAGAATTTAAATGGGAAACTCCATGTTAGTAATTACACATGAGTATAGGCACTTGGGAGATTTCATGAAAAAATTTGGTAAGCAGAAATTTCAGTAATGGCTCATAAGTCTAGCTAATGGTGAGTGCTCCTGAAAAGAAAAATAAGCCAAAATCATTTGTGGGATATGTTTACTACTGTCCATTAGATTAAGCGGGTGGATCTTAGTAGATATACCTTTGATCAAAAGGATTATCATAGCAGCATTACAACAGGAGCAAACTTCAAACACAGTATTCACTTAAAGGTTGGCTAGTAAAAATAATTCATAGGAGAGAAATTACAAAATTGGGTCTAATTTTAAAGAGTCTTCAAAGGTAAAGTTTTCAAAAGATAAACATCTCGGGAATAATATGGTTTGTAAAGTATATGGAGAAAAATATCTTGCAGAAAAGTGATTATTTAATAGTGCATGGCTATATTGCCCTCATTTTGTGAGAATGTCCAAAATTGAATTTTTTTTTTTAAAAAGATTTTTATTTATTTATTTATTTGACAGAAATCACAAGTAGACGGAGAGGCAGGCAGAGGGAGAGAGAGGGAAGCAGGCTCCCTGCTGAGCAGAGAGCCCGATGTGTGACTCGATCCCAGGACCCTGAGATCATGTCCTGAGCCGAAGGCAGTGGCTTAACCCACTGAGCCACCCAGGCGCCCCCAAAATTGAATTTAAAGTCTTCAGAACTTAGGCCTCTTTCTCATCTTTTTTCTCTGATTCAGAATGTGAATGGTCACATGCGTGTTTTTGTGTCAGTGTATGTGTGTGTCCCTGTCCGTGTGTGTGTCCCAGCCAAATCAACCATGATAGAGTGAGTGTAAGAGACAGATACTGAGTCAGGGGGATTTGAATTTGAGTTCTTGTGCTTCTGCTTAGTAGCAAGAAGTTAATCTCCAAGCCTTAGTTCTTTACCTGTAAACTAGGTCTAATACTTAACTCACAAGATTGAGGATTAAAGAGCATGTGAGGATCACTGTCGGAAAGGTGGAGCTTAGTACAGAATTTTGAGTTCCTTGCCAATCCTTTAAAAAAAAAAAAAACAAAAACCTTTTTCAGAGATTGCTTTTTAGTTTTTTTTTTTTTTTTTTTAAATTTATTCATATGACAGCACATGCAGGGGGAGCAGAGGGAGAGGGAGAAACAGGCTCCCTGCTCAGCAAGAAGCCCAACACAGGCTTGATCCCAGGATCCCGGGATCCTACCTGAGCTGAAGGCAGATGCTTAACTGACTGAGCCATCCAGGTGCCCTGCTTTTTTAGTCTTTTGTACAAAGGGAACAACTTTAATTTTTGAATTTGTGTATTGTGAGATTTTACCCAAGGGAGAGGGTCACTAGGGAGCTTTGAATATGATAACTGTTGCTGTGGATCCAGACAGGGGAGGCTCAAGATGGGTAAGACTTTGTGACTGTGTACAAAGCACTTTGTTTCTCACATTTAAATTACAGTTTAAGAGTCTTTGGCAGCCAGTAACTTTTCCCCGTTTGCACTTGGGATGGTGTAATATTTATAGATCTACTCAGGAAAATAAAAAATTTCATGTTTAATTGCAGATGGAAAATATAAGCTGCCATATTTATTCATTCAAACATTGAGAAAGTAAATACCAGTAACGACTAGATACAGATCAACAAGACAAGTTCATATGGTTCCCAGAACAAACATTTTGAAGTTAGTACTTGTAGGTCTATAACTCACTTCCTCTGTTGATATTCTCTATTTTTAATTGGGCCTCACTACAGAGGCTCCAGACATGCCAGATTGAATAGAAATGGAAGGTTCTTTCTGGCAGTTAATACATCAGTGAAAGAGTGATGTCTCCATTCATTGCCAGTCTAAAAGGTTTTTTGCTTGTTTGTTTTTTCCCTCCTTGCAAAAATTGGAAGCCTAGAACCTTATTTTAATTCCAAAGATGTCCAAATTCTTAACTGTTCAAGGAAAAAAAATTGTTTTAGGATACCTTTAAGCTCATTAAGTTATTTCACCTGGAATAGAATTTCAAAGTACTGTGTATTTCCCATATCTTTTTGTATCAGCAGTATTACATAAGATTTAGAAAAGTAGTTTCCAGGTTTTCCTGAATAGGTAGATTTGTCAGTGACTAGAAGTGTTCCCATTCGGTTTGAGAAATCATGTGACAATAGCTAATTCAAATATTTGCTTGAAATGGTTTAAATTCTTGAACTGAATTGCCTGAAATAGAGTATAAAATCACCATCTTCATAAATTTGAAGAACTAAAATCTTAAGAGATTAGACTCAGTACTTAAAGTCCTGGGAAACTAATTTTGTGGAGCAGTTTAAGTATATTAGTGTTGTTACTGCTTCCAGTCCATGAAAGTGTTGTGATATGAAAGCTGTTAAACTCCTCAGATAAAGGTTCAGAGTATGTAGTGTTATTACTTAAAATGATTTGAGTATGGAAAAGTAATCGAGACTAATGTTAGACTGAACACGCCTTATAATCAGTGGCGTTTTCACAAGAATGAATGCAGTGTCACTAGTTCTTGCTGTTTAACATCAGAAATAAGGAAACAAGAATCTTTCAGGGAATTGATCATACCTCAGGATCTATTTCATAATTTTTCATGGTTTCAGTTAACCAGGAAAGAAGACAAAAGCAGGGACGAAGAACATGTGTTGTCTAGTCTTTGTAACTGCTGGCTTGTTACACGACCTCCAGGCAGAAAGCTCTCTAAGGCTAGACACCCCCATTCACCCTCCCCCAGCCCCAGCTCTGAGAGGTCTCTGGGTTAGTGCCCTCTGTGCATGTTCAGCTGGTGGTGGTTTGACTTACTGCTTTTTTCCCCTTTAAAAATCAAATCACCTCCCTTCTCCCTTAAATGCAGTGTGATATAAAAATAGGAACTTCAGCAGAACTTTATAGTCCCTTACAAATGTTTACACCTTCCTAATCTCAGAATGTCGGGAAGGTTGTCTATTAGCAGAAGTATGCTTGTTTGCTCTGTAGAAAATTGGATTCTAGTTGGGCAAACAAGAAGCCAAACTTTTTCCTCTTTCCTGAAAATACTATAGAACTTCTTTAGGACTGGAGCTAATCTGTGGAATTTATGTCAGATAGTGTTTGTATTGAGCTCAAGTTTTCAGGGCAGTAGTTTAAAGTTACAGTTCAATATGATTCAGTTGGATCCATAAGTGACTGAAAACAGTAGAAATGTTGGTATAAGACGACCAGAATATTGGGGTGCCTGGGGGGCTAAGTGGGTTAGGGCCTCTGCCTTCAGCTCAGGTCATGATCTCAAGGGTCCTGGGATGGAGCCCCGCATCAGGTTCTTTGCTCAGCGGGGAGCCTGCTTCCCCCTCTCTCTCTGCCTGCCTCTCTGCCTACTTGTGATCTCTCTCTCTCTCTGTCAAATAAATAAATAAAAATCTTTAAAAAAATTTTTTTTAACTAAAAAAAAAGACTACCAGAATATTAAGCAGGATCCATACTGATGGCACATATGTAAATATGCATGTCCGTAGGTACTATTGTACAAAAGAGAAGATAATTTTGTAAAGTACACTTACTGAAAACTTGACTAAGATTTTAAAAAATGTCCTTCTGGGGGCGTCTGGGTGGCTCAATTGTTAAGCGTCTGCATTCACCTTGGGTCATGATCCCTGGGAGGGCCCCCTCCCCCAATCAGGCTCCCTGCTCAGTGTGAAGCCTGCTTCTCCCTCTCCCCCGCTTGTATTCCCTCTCTCTCTCACTCTCTCTCTGTCAAATAAATAAATAAATAAAAATCTTTTAAAAAAAAAAAAAAAAGGTCCTTCTGCAGCAGCTCTGTCTTCCAGGAATAAAGTTCAGTGTGTATTCTTCTCCCACAAGTCTGCAGTCCTGTTTTGTTCTGTTCACGTATTCCTTTTTACTCTGGAGTATCTCTTAGTCTTTAGAATTTGGTACAGTTTGCATAAGTATGCCTGGCCCTTCTCCATTTTATGATTTATTTAGGAATGCACTAAGTATTGTAAACTCCTTTAGGATTAGCAACAGCTCAGAGCCTATTTCCACATTGAAGGCATAGTTATGGATATTCCCCTTCCATTTTCCTGAAATCTGTCTGCAATCCCAAGTCAGAAGCAACCACTTTTCTCTGACTTGAGCTTCTCTTGTCCTCTTCTTCCAATTTTTCATTCTGGACTGGAGAAATTTACATGTTTTGGTTACTTACTATGTATGAAGTGTAAAATAACACTATCTCATCCTGTATGGATAGTACAGATGCTTTCAACAAATGTTTTAATTATGAGATGGGAACCCCTCTCTCTTCTATCCCATTAGCTGGTTGAAAATCAAGTGAGAAAAAGTGAGACTTCTATCCTAAGTTTTCTTTCTTTCTAAGATTTTATTTATTTTTTTTTTTAAAGATTTTATTTATTTATTTGTCAGAGAGAGAGGGGGAGAGAGCGAGCACAGGCAGACAGAGAGGCAGGCAGAGGCAGAGGGAGAAGCAGGCTCCCTGCCGAGCAAGGAGCCCGATGTGGGACTCGATCCCAGGACGCTGGGATCATGACCTGAGCCGAAGGCAGCTGCCCAACCAACTGAGCCACCCAGGCGTCCCTAAGATTTTATTTTTAAGTAATCGTCAACACCCAGTGTGGGGCTCGAACTCACAACCCTGAGATCAAGAGTCACATACTCCACCAACAGTGAGTCAGGAGTCCCTACACTTTTGTTTGCAAGCTAATATGCTTAAGAATCACCTGGGAGCACTTGGTAAAAAGACCTATTCCTAGGACTCTTAAGTTGATTCCTTAGTGGCACAGGCTGAGATTTTATTTATTTATTTATTTATGTTTTAAAGAGTGAGAGCACTCAGGGATGGGGATGGCCAGAGGGAGACAGAATCTTAAGTAGGTTCCATGCTAGGTGTGGAGGAGCTTGATCTCATATCATGACCCAAAGCCAAAGTCAGAAGAGTCAGACACTCAACTGACTGAGCCACCCAGCTACCCCAGAAATCTGCGTTTTTAAATATTTAACAGTCCTGGCTGATTCTGATTAATACAGCTGACCACAAATTATCTTTGGAGAAATTGAGCCATCTGGACTTCACTGTCTTACTTGACAAAGATGTGTGTTTTGCTTTGTTTGGTTAAGGTACTCTGTTGGTTAAGCTATTCAGTTTATGGTTGGTTTTGTTTCTGTTTTTGAGGGACCAGAACAGTGTTTTTCAGTATATGTTTATAGAAGCTTGATATTTATCCTCAACATCTTCTGCCTTTCAGTGAGCATTTACCTAAATAGTAGAGATAGTTAACTGCTTTTGCAGCTGTTTTACTATGTATCTCATCAGAATCCTAATCCTTTCTCCTCCTTCATGTTTAACAAGCCATTATTTGATCCTGATGTCATCTTTTAGGATTGGGTGACTAAGTAGAGCACAAAGAGCAAGAGGTTGTTTTCGTACTGATATCCCTAGAATGGCTAAGGCAGAGCACTAATAGGTAAGTGGAGTTATTGGTACAGTTTAGTGGCAGGCTGAAGATCTTATCTATGACAGTCACTACCTTTAGAGATTAAATTAGGGGTCTTTAGCTACTGATGGCACTGATTGACATGGGAGGATTTGAATAGAACAGTAGTTTTTATGTGTTTTCCTGATTATCGGTGTCTAAGAGCTTGTTGGAAATGCAAATTCTTGGGCTCATTCAGACTTACAGGCCCAGACTCTGAATGAGGTCTTAGTGATGTTTTAACAAGTCAGCCAGGTGATGTGATGCACACTAACGTTTCAGAGCCAGTGGAATAAAGTAAGTTTTGAAGTTCACCTTTTCCTGTTGAGCGTCACATTTTTATTTTATTTTTTTAGTTTTAATTTTTTTTTTGAGCCTCACATTTTTAGTAGGAATGAAAGAACGTGGACAAAAAGTCCACTTGCTTACCATTGAAATAGAGACTTCAGAGCTAGATAAGCTTGGTTAGCTGGTGGCCCTAAGCAAGTTATAACTCTGATCCTAGTTTCTCATCCATAAAAGTAGAGGGATAATAGCTATCTCAGAGTCCTATAAAAGAGCACCTAATAGTGTCTGGTACTACTATATCCCCAACATCAAATAATTGACAAAAATAAGATAAATATATCAAAATAAGCTTCTGGTCAATTATTTAGTCCTCACATACATATGAAACGTAGAACTAGTTTTGTAGTAATTCAATATCTCAAGCAGTTATTGCTTGTTTTGTTGTGTTTTTGTTTTGTTTTGTTTTTTTACAAGGCCCATGGCTAGACCTCAGTTCTTGTGCAATTACTTATTCTTCCTTACAGTTTTGAAGTTGGAGTAATTCATAATTGGAGCATAAAAAGGAGCCTGTTACATGAATAGGATGAGAAAGGCTTCTGAAGAACGTATATGTGTTGAGGCTTACTCTTTCTCCACCTAGTTGCCCGGAATATGGCCTGTGCATTTCAAGTACCATCAGTAGTGGTAACTCTAGGCAAAGAGGGCCCCTTAGTTGAATTAGTAATAGGATGCATGAGACAGTGCATCAACACCCTTGACTCCTATCTAGCCAAACAGGGTGTAGACTTGGGCATTTTGAGGCCTAGGCTGTTGAAAACAAGGGCGGCTTAGGTTGAGCTGTGGATGTCTGTGTAGCATAGATTGGAGGTTTGTAGTCACTTTCACTATTTCCCAGGTATTAAGGGCTCACTTAATAGAAGCAAAGGAGGACAAGCCTGCAGGAATGGGCCTGTCCTAATTGAGCTGGCCTGAGAAGGTACATTTTCAGGTTAGACAAGTCCTTTTTTCCTTTCTGCCTCCTGGGAAAGAAGTAGCATTTTCGCTCCGGGATGTCCCCTGAAAACATGACTCACTGCTGAAGAGTATACGAAATGTAAATGTCCATTTTAAGGGTCTTGTAACAGGTTAATTACTTGGAGAGGCAGGAGTAAAACATTCTAACTTTGTCTTGTATTTAGAGAACAAATTGAGTTCGTTGAATAGGATTTGTTTGCCATACTTGTTTTTTTCTTTTTTAAGATTTTATTTGAGAGAGAGCGAGAGACAAAGATAGAGAGAATGCATGAGCAACTGGGGAGGAGAGAGAGAAGCATGCTCCCTGTTGAGCAGGGAGACCGATTCAGGGCTCGATCCCAGGACCCTGAGATCATGACCTGAGTAGAAAACAGTTGCTTAACTGACTGAGCCACCCAGGCCCCCCTGTTTGCCATACTTTGGATGCTTAAAATAATTGTACTATCTAGGTTTGACTTCTGCCTCAGTGGACTAATACCTTAGTTGAAATGTTCTCTGGGAAGCACTCATTGAGGCTCTGATTCTCCAGGGACTCTGCAAAAGTGGCCTGCTTTTGAGATTGCCATTTTAGCCAGGAAAACTTTTGGCTGGCCTTAAGGAATTACACAGCATAGTGCCTTGCCATGTAGGGTAAAGGTCCTTGACTGGCCTCCAGCAGGGGAGTTGGTGGTGGGGTGGAGAGTCAGGACAAGGGAAGTCTTACTCCTCGGTTTGCCAGTTGTGACCAGAATGAATCATATAACATAGTGCCTCATGCCCTCCCTACCAGTGAAAGGAAGATGTTGACCTGGATCCAAGCTTTTCAGTCAGTGCTATCCTGGTAGAACCTTCTCTCATGAGGAAAATGTTCTGTATCTGTGCTGTCCTATGTGGTGGCTACCAGCCAGATGAGAGTAGTATTGAGCCCTTGAAATGTGGCTTATGTGACCAAAGAACTTAAAATTTTTATTTTACTTAAAGTAGCTACATGTATAATTGGACAGCATAGCTCTAGATTAAATTTAGATAAGATCAGAGAGATTTAGGTTTAGATTTTGCTTGGAATATGTGTGGTTGGAATACTCGGAACTTAAAAAAAAATCCAAAAGGTGTGAATTTGGTGAGTCTGAATAAGTCTTCCTTCTGTATAGTCCTATATATTCTATATTGCCTTATCCTGCTAAGAGGATTTACAGCTGGTAGGCACAGTGGTGTTTTTAAGAGCAGGTGGAAGTTTTGACAGTTTTGCATTTTACTTGACCACTTTAGTATTGCACAGAGGTGAGCATTTAAGGTCCTTGGGCTTGAATAAATTCTCATTTCATCTCAGCAGTTCTATGAGATAAATCATGTATATTTTGTAGCTGACAAAACAGATTAGCTTATATTTATATACATCTTTATGGATTTTTATCCTTTAAAATGATTGGAATTTGTCTTCATTTGAAATTGCAAATTTTTAGCATGTTGCCCTAATAAGAGATTAATTTGTATTTGTTAAATAGTAGTCAGTAATAAGTGAATATCTGACTGTAAGTGGTAGAAAATCTGAAATTGTATAGGAAGTAGCTCCTGGCTGGCTCAGTCAGTAGAGAATATGACTCTTGATACTGGGGTTGTAAGTTTGAACCCCACATTGAAGGTAGAGTTTACTTTAAAAAAAAATGTGGGGTACCTGGGTGGCTCAGTGGGTTAGGGCCTCTGCCTTCAGCTCAGGTCATGACCTCAGGGTCATGGGATCGAGCCCGGCAACAGGCTCTCTGCTCAGCGGGAAGCCTGCTTCTCCCTATCTCTCTGCCTGCCTCTCTGCCTACTTGTGATCTTTCTCTCTCTCTCTGTCAAATAAATAAATAAAATCTTTAAAAAAAATTTATGGGCAGACAAATAACACCCGAGAGGTCAACTCATCTCAAAGTGTTGATTACAGTAAAAGCAGATCAGAACTCAATTTCTACAACTTACTTGGGGTCCTCCTCTCATTTGCATATTTGCATGCTCATAGTGAATGTCGACTGCATCTCACTTGTAAGTACTGTGGTCCACAGTTAGCTAGACAGTATTCATCTAATGGCCTAAAATGGGACTGTAGCCTTGGCTACTATGCGGACCACTGACATAGTGGACATGTGAAGTCTCAGAGAACAACTTCGGTGAATTGTTTAAAGGCCAGGAGCAGATCCATTTTCCTCCAGCTTTAGCTTCAGATTATGGTCATTTATTTTAGAGGTGGTAAGAGGCAGTGGACTAGGGATAAAATAAGGGGCACCTGGGTGGCTCGGTGGGTCAAGCCTCTGCCTTCGGCTTGGGTCATGGTCTCAGGGTCCTGGGGTCAAGCCCCGCATCAGGCTCTCTGCTCATTGGGGAGCCTGCTTCCCCTCTCTCTGCCTGCCTCTCTGCCTGCTTGTGATCTCTCTCTCTGTCAAATAAATAAGTAAAATCTTAAAAAAAAAAAAAGGATTTAGGAATAAACAAATAGGTATTTGAACATTTACTATTTCCACTTTACTTTTGAAGAAACTGAGACTGAAGGCTGTGTAGACCGGAAGACTAATCTAGGCCTATCTGATGCAACATCCTAAGTTCTAAAAGGTGACACAGGACAAGGTAAAGGCTTGACACAGTTGCCTCCTGGGAATTGTGGGCTATATTAGAGCTACCCATATAGTATTAGACTAAAGGCTGTCAGAGCACTCACCTTCATTTACAGTGGATCTTTACCAGACAAATATCATTGACTAGTAGGCTCCGCTGAAATTTATTTATTTATTTATTTATTTATTTTTAAAGATTTTATTTATTTGTCAGAGAGAGAGGATACAAGCAGGGGGAGCGGCAGGCAGAGGAAGAAGCAGACTCCCTGCAGAGTAGGCAGCCTGATGGTGGGACTCAGTTCCAGGACTCTGGGATCATGACCTGAGCCGAAGGCAGGTGCTTAACTGACTGAGCCACCCAGGCGCCCCTCTGTTGAAATTTAATCCAGTGTGTAATCGTTTTCCCTGTTAAGGGAAGTCTGACTGCCTGTGTAAAAAAGACCCCAGAATAATTTATTTTTTAGCAGTTCAACTTGTACTTGGAGCCAGTTATTCCTGAAATAAGTAAAACCTCCTTTTATCTGAGTACTCAAGAAAAAGGATCTTCTTATTAACCGGGTGATTAACTAGACCCTCCCACACTCTTGTTTTAGAAGGATCTCTGAAGTCTGCTTGTTTATGAAGGAATTTCATCAGTGTTGTTTAGCAGTATGTGAACAAGTACAATGTTGTTCCCACCTCAAGGGAGATAAATAACAAATTTAGCTAGCTTGTTAATTAAGAAGCTGAAATAGCAGTGGGCTCTGCACTGGCCTCCTCTTCAAAGTTATCATTCATGTGATTTACTTTATTTAGTTAGACAGATTAGGAGTAAATTTTAACTAGTTTTAAATTATGTTGATTAATGACCATTCCTGGGCTCTTTGAAGGAAGGAACATGGTGTGAGTTGGACTTAGTGTGACTATCATTTAGGAGAAAGCTTTGGAATGAGAGAGGAGCCATAGGAACAGGTAAAGCGGGGGAATATTCTTCACTAAACACACTGAGCTTGAGAACGGCACCTGTCTTCACAGGGTATATTGGGGATAGTTTCAAAAAGAATGTTATTAAATATACCAGAAACTAATGTTAGATGTCAGTTATACCTTGGTTTTTAAAAGGAGGTTATTTTGGGGTTCCTGCATGGCTCAGTGGGTTCAAGCCTCTGCCTTTGGCTCAGGTCATGATCTCAGGGTCTTGGGATCGAGCCCCTCATCCAGGTCTCTGTGCAGCGGGGAGCCTGCCTCCCCCCGCCCCCCGGCCGCCAGTCTCTCTGCCTGGCTCTCTACTTGTGATCTCTGTCAAATAAATAAATAAAATCTTTAAAAAAAAAAAAAAGTTACTTCATGATATGGGAAAATTGCATGAAATTCAAATTTCAGTGTCCATAATTAAAATTTTACTGTAGTGTAGCCATGCTCATTTCTTTAAATATAATCTGTGGCTGCTTTTCTGCTACAGTGGCCGTTGAGTACCTGCTACAGAAATCGAATGGGCTGTAAAGCCTGAACTAGTTACTACCTGTTCCTTTACAGAAAAATGTTGTTAACCCTTGGATTGGTGAGTAGTGCCAGGTGCTTACCTCACTGAGTGGCGCTTGTATCTGTCACAGAAAGCTCACAAGAGTCTCTTCATATTACTTGGTAGCCTGTAACTCCCAAAGGAATCTGTATAAGAAAAAGGCCAAGAGTTTACTCTAAGTTTGCAGTTTCATTGAGTCTTTTTTTTTTTTTTTTAAAGATTTTATTTATTTATTTGAGAGAGAGACAGTGAGAGAGAGCATGAGCGTCATTGAGTCTTTAATCCATTTTTTTTCTTACTCATTTTCATTCATTTTCCCAACAGAGTCCTACTGGCTGGACTCAAGTTACCTGTCTCTTGCACTGGTTGTGCAAACAACAAAGAAAGTTTATATTGGAAAGAACTTGACTACCCTACTCCTTACTTAAACTGTGTTGCCTCTTACATATGTTATCTCTTACCTCTTACTATGTTACCTCTTCCTCTCAAACAGGTTGTGAGAGAGCAGGTGAAAACAACCTCTTTATTTTCTCAATTGTAGAGACTCAACATTCTCAGCTGTACGAAATAAATAAATATATAAAGTCACCAGGGAACGACTCAGCACCTTGTGCCTGCCTTTTGAAGGAATGGAGACCCAATTGAAATAGAAACTGGAAATAAAATCAGTAGCATGTCCATTATTGCAGGTGGCTGGTATTTGGTATTAATTATTGCTCAGAGGATCAAGAAACAACAAGGTGGGGTTTTTCAAAATACGATTCTGGACAGTGTAGATTATGGTCACCTGGAGGGTTAAAATACACATATCTAGAGATGATCTAAGTCTCACCTGGGGAGTTAAAATATACATATCTAGGGATGATCTAAACCCCAGGTGTCAGGGAAGTTTAAGAACCATTAGTATCAAGGATTAAAATTTTTTCTTTTTACCTTAATCTGTTTTAACTTTGAATTAAAACAAGTTGTTTGTTTTTATTTTTCCTACAGATTTTGTTTGGTTGGGGGGAGGGAAGGGAGAGGAAGACACCCCACTGAGCCCAGAACCTGAGGCAGGGCTCAAAGCAGGGCTTGATCTCAGGACCCCAAGATCATAACCCTATCTGAAATCAAGAATTGTTTGATTTGGGGTTGACTGATTGATGATTGATTAGGGGCGCCTGATTGGTTGATTAGGGGCACCTGAGCCACCCGGGTGCCCCCCCCCAAAACAAAATTTTTAAAAGACTTTATTTAATTTTTTTTAAGAATGAAAGCGAGATTGTGAGCAGGGAGAGGGGTCGAGGGAGGAAGGAGAGGGCGAGAGAAGCTGAAGCTGTCTCTGTGCTGAGGGTGGAGCCCGCTGGAGGGCTGGATCCCACCATGCTGAGATCATGACCTGAGCTGAAACCAAGAGCCAGATGCTTAACCAACTGAGCCAGGTGTCCCTGAGTAAGCAATTTCTAAGATCATAGGATTCTTTTGACTAGAAGTGTAGGTGTCAATAGAGGTTATCTTACAGATTGGAAAAAACAGACTAGATCAGAGAAATAAATGAACCAAGTTCCCCATCAGGACTCTGCATAAAAGACTCAGTTGCTTTAAGGAATTGACCTCAGCACAGAGACAGCTTCAGCTTCTCTCGCCCTCTCCTTCCTCCCTCGACCCCTCTCCCTGCTCACAATCTCGCTTTCATTCTTAAAAAATTTTAGTTCTGGGATGATAATATAACAGTGAACAGACTGTTCTGGACCCTAATTGTGTCTACAAACTACAGCTCAAAAGACCTTCTATTTAATTAGGTAACATATTTTTTTGAAAATATATAATATATATTTAATATTATAATATATAGTGGTGGTCCCATCACTGAAATCTGAGTTCTTTTTAAAATTTTTAATGTAATTAATTAGTCCCTGGGAATGAGAACCAGGAGAAGATGAACTTGAATTTAAGGAGCAGAATGGAAGGAGCAGAATGGGAGAGAAGGTTGTTAAAGTAAGTTAACATAGGGTGCATAGACAGGAAGAGGCTGAAAAGACAGATTAAGGTAATTGTAGTGTTGTAAAAGCATAAAAGAAGTCCAAGAAATTTAAATGCGGAAGTAGACTGACTGGAAGAGAAAACCCTCTGACCATTTAACTTTTTTTTGGTGTGGGACTAAGACCTAAAGCAAACCAGCTGGCGGCTTCATTTGTGTCTTTCATGAAAGGTCCTTAAAGACAGTGTCTGGTCACTCCTTTCACAGAGCTGCTGATGTTTAAGAACCACAGTAAGTTCTCGTAAGGGTTTTTAAGTCAATTTGTACTGTCTCTCCTGAACTTGTAGACACTTTGGAAAAAAGTGACTGTTTTTAGAAATTTGAAGTTGTGTTGCAAAGTTGATAAAAAAAATTTTTTTTGAAAATCCCGGGCTTCTGTCTTTGAGCAACTCTGTGTTTTCCTAATGCAGCGTACTAAAAGTTTCTGATGATGAAGTTTTTACCAAGTATTGAATTGAGGAGAAAATCTCAAGCAATTTGCAGAATAATTGGCAAGTTTCATTTGATTAAAGTTGACCCTTTCTTTTCCTTGGCCTCAATAACTTATTGTGAAGGTCTTCTCCAGCTGCAACATTATTAAAGTCTGACACTGGAACTTCACAGAGCCGAGTCCAGGGAAACTTGGGCTGTTAGGGAGACCCTTTTACCTCCTCCCTTTCCACAGTTACTGATTTAACAGCTACTAGTGTTGGGTGGAGTTAGGGTGGTTATTATGCCCTTTATGGAACTTTATGAAGGCAGAGACTTGGTATTGTTTGCTGCTCTGTTTCCACACCTAGAACAATGTCTGATGCAGAGTTGACATTGGATATATATGCAAATGAATGAATACTGTGAACCCCTACTGCCTTAAGGTGGGAAGAAGAGAATATACTTCATCTGCCATCTTCTCAGCTGGAGTTGGTTTTTGTTTTATCAGCTTGAGAATACTAGGTCACTAATGGGAGAACCCCATTAGTTACAGTAATAAATGAGTCTGTGACAAGAGGTCTTAATTTACATCTAGCACACATCTGGGGAGAACAAATGATAATTTTGACTTCAAAATTTAGAAATGTTACTAGTCCCTTCCCTCATTCTGGATTTTCTTTAGAGCTGAGTCCTCCCAGCAGTTTTCTTTTAAATTCCAGAGCTCTTTGAGCTTTTAGCCAGAATACCATCTGTCCTGCTTGCTTTGAAACGCTATTAACTATGACCTGGAATTTTGGAAATATGGTTATTGAGAATCGCTGTAAAATATTGATAAGGACTGTTCTTTGGGCTGCAGATTGAAATTGGCCGCCATTAGGATGGATAACAGTTTTCTAGATTAAACCAGTCACATTTGGTAAAGTCCAAATTTAGACACCTGTGGTAGGGGAGAGAGAAGGGTAGAATTCTTGCATACCTCAATCAATTTCTCTTCCACTTATGGGCTTGGAGCCTTCCTAACTGCTTTTAGTTTGGCATTGAGTTCCTGGGGAGATTCACACAGCCCTGATACTGACCACACTCCCAGATGCTGGTCTTTATCACCAAAACCAGCTTGTTATCTGTCCTAGACAAAAACAGTCTTAAAGTGTTAGAACCTACTGAGTATAGAGTTTATTTGTTTTTTTTTTGTTTTTTTTTTTTTTTTTTTAAGATTTTATTTACTTGACAGAGGCAGACACTGCAAGAGAGGGAACAGCAGCCCTCCCACTGAGCAGGGAGCCGATGTGGGGCTCGAACCTAGGACCCGGGGATCACGGCCTGAGTCGCCCAACGATTGAGCCATGCAGGTGTCCCGGGTATAGAGTATTAAGTGTTGATTCTGTTGGATTCCAGCTTCTGGGGATTTGGTATCCATGGGTTTGAAAGTTAGGGAGCAAGGAGAAGATGCAAGGATTTATCCGAGTAAACATGATTTAATAAATGAGCAGCAGGTGGTGAATATCTTCTTTAGAAAATTAATTTCTTCACCCAGGGCTTTTACCCAAATGATTCCCATGCCCACCTTCCTAATGCAGTGGTTGTATATTGATCTGTCAGAGATGAGCAGAGGTTATCTTTGACAAAGTTGCCTCCTTGGGGAAGCAGCAGCTTTTAGTGGATAACTGTTCCTCACCCCCATCCTTCATAAACCTGATTAACTTTGGAGGAGGAACCCATCATATCATACGCTGTTTTAAGTCTTAAAACTTGTCATCAGAGGTCATTGTAAATGAGGTCTAGCTCAAAACATGGCACAGAGCTCTTCTTTTGTATCAGAAAAATCTCTACTTTTGTTTACACAGAAGCAGAGGATTCTTCTCTTCTGCCCTGATCTGATTACTCGAATAGTTTAGGAGAGTGATGGAGCACCAGAATGCTTTAAGATCATGGAATAGTTGATAAAATGTTACAGTAATCTTTGCCAGTTCCATAGCCTATTCTCAAAGTGTAAATGTTCATGCCGGGGTTAAATAGCAGTTGCATTAGAGACCCTGAGTAGAATAAGCTTGGCAGTATTGTTAGCCACCTTGATTGCAGCTAACCTTATGCAAATATTTCTATGGGGATGGTGTTAACTGGTGTTATCAGTGCATCCCTTAAAACTTGTAGGTAGGTTTTTTAGGCTTCTGGATATAGGATTGTAGAGCAAGCCAGTTTCACTTACTCATAAGTGCTTTTCTTTCCTGTATCTGTGGACAGGTAAGAAAATCAGATAGCCTTTTATCCATCATTGGCTTGTTGGGCAAGGTGTATTGGCTTGGTTGCTGTCTTAAGTGTATGTATAGAACCTGAACTCTGAGTTATTTGGAGTTACTAGGTAGGCTTGATATAGTTTTATGTAAATTAGTCATGAAGAGGGCTCAGTAATAGTTGTACTTTATTGACAGTTTGTAATTTTGTAGAGATTAGCCAGGAATTCCATTACAGCCATACACAAGGATTTTGACTGTGTTTTGAAAGAAAATTCTTTAAGGTCACTTAAATATTCTGAGCCCAGGTTTCTTCATCTGTAAGAGAGGTGAGCTTACTGAGGTCACAGGTATCTAAGTTGATGAACAGAGATTTGAAGCTCTGAATCACTGACCTGCACTGCTGTCTTATAGATCCAATAGTTAAGTGACTTCTTACCCAGTATCACACACTAAGTGAACAAGGATTCGAGTCAGGTATTTTTTGCTCTGTTGAGCCAGAGTGAAACTTCCTCCCGCGTCCTTCAGAAGTCTTTTCCAGCATTCTCTGCTACTTTGTAATGTTTGTAATTGGTGTTCGGGTTTAGCCATGATATTTTGTGCTAATTTGCATCATTCTTAAACATAATTTTTTATTTTTAGTTTTTGAAGATTTCATCTATTAGAGCATCCATGTGAGAGAGTGTGAGCAGGGGAGAGGGAAAAGCAGAAGCAGACTCCCAGGTGAGCAGGGAGCCCAGTGTGGGGCTCAATCCCAGGACCCCAGGATCACAGTCTGAGCCAAAAGGAGCCGCATAACTGACTGAGCCACCTAGGCACCCCCATTCTTGAGCGTATTTAATAAAGTGTTTGGGTTTCTTTTTTCATATAGTGTGTGTGTGCGTGTATCTGGTTTCTGTAGTGGGGAGTGAACTCTTCATCTTATGCCTGGTTTGACACTGATTTGGCTACTTGGAGCTGACTCTGTAGGTGGTTACCAAACCTGCAGCTTCATTGTGAGCCTGGGATTAGGCCAGCTTTCAGGGACTTGGTAACAGTTGGATTCAGTTTTGCTGGATTTATTTGATACTGGAGTTTCTTATTTCTAGGTGTTTTGTTTCCCTTCTATCTAAATTGAGATTAAGACTCTAAAGCCACAAGAAGTAGGAGTCCCATCTATATCTTTTTAAGAAACTGCTTTTGGGACACATGGCTTTAGAGAAGCAAATTAAATATAATGCTGGATTTTTTTTTTCTTCTTAGATTTATTTATTTGAGAGAAAGAGCACAAGCAGGGGAAGCAACAAGGAGAGGGAGAGTCAGGCTCCCAGCCCAGCAGGGAGCCTGACATGGGGCTCCATCCCAGGACCCCGAGATCATGATCTGAGCCAAAGGCAGACATTCAGTTGACTGAGCCACCCACATGCGCCGGGATCTTGTTTTTTAATTTGTCCCTTGCAAGAATCAAGGCTACCATTTCCTACCTGGCAGAAAGTGTATCTCACATAATCCTGCTCAATCATGAGAAGATGAGTTTTTCAGCAAAAAAAGTCAAACAATAAGTAATAAGAGTTGACTTTAATTGCTCATCTGCCAAGAATGCCCTCTCCTACTTTGCTAACTCTTTTGCCTTTGGTAAGTCTTAGTTTAAACACTACCTCCTTCAGGGAGCCTGTGTTCACTCCTCACTGCCCTCTTGGACCCAGGGTCTTTATTTCTTCTTGTTCTCTGGTGGAATCAGGCTGTTTCCCCTCATCGTTTTACTTTTTACTTTACAAAAGAGGTATTAAGCTTAGATTCAGTTATTTTTACTCTTAAAGGTAACTGCTTTACTATCCTTTCAGAAAAATAGCAGGAGGGCAGAAAAATAGAAAAGAAAATTCTGCCCCTGTGTAAGAAATGGAGGTCCTAGCACCCGGATGTTTCATGTGAAGACAGTGGGGGATTATCTGTTACCATTATAAAAAGTGTGTGTAGTTTCTGAAAATAGGAGCATCGTGATGCAGTGAAAACCATTACTTTAATGTTAATCATTTGACATTTGAGATTTTGGGGTTAGGAAAGGAATTTTCATACATTTTCAGCAAGTCTCTAATTTAGAAAGGTTTCTTTTCTGTTGAATTAATTTTTCTCTGCTTTCACATACGCATGGAGCAGCATAAATTTTCTGCCTTGGAAGTGTATCGTCACACTGAATTCCTACATATGGATTGGTGGGTCATGAAAAGAGATTGTGTTTGTTAGTTTTGTTAGACACTGCTAAAGTCCCTCTCCACAGGGATTATATGAACTATATGAACTTTTTCAAGGTGTTAAAAGAGGCAGAAACGTGTCTCAAATTTGAAATTGGCAACACCCAGAGTTTTGGAAACCAGCGATGACCCATGAAGCATTACTGCCTCAGAGTACGCACTTAGTAGGAGATAGCTATTACTGTTGTCTTTTGTGAAATGGTGGTATTTCCTTATCATAAGAGTAGTAAGAATGTTGAATAAAACAGCATTTCTAAGTACTCTAGCATGGTTCTAGCACATAAATTAGTGCCCCATTTCTCTTGAGTGCCTTGGGCCATGGCTCTTCGCCTTCATATCTTTACCTTACTGGATTGTCAGCTCTGTGAGGGTTGAGTTCACATCTGATGAGTCTTTAGCAGGGCATTTTGGATTTAAGAAGATACTAAAAGTAGTTGTAAACTGAATTAACCCTAAGAATATAATTCCATATCCCAGTAATAAGAGATTTCCTTTTCTTTTGCACGTTAACCGTGAAGTCCTTACGTTACGCTAGCCAGCAGTTTTTCCTGAGAATATGTCCTGAGAGAACACAGATACTTGCCTCTCTTGTCTTTGGAAGTCTCTTTACTTAGAATCTTTATTAACCTAAAAGAATGCCTTAATAACAAAAGATGTTTATTCCATATATCCTTATGGGGTAACTTCTGTTAGAGTGAAAGGAATTAGTTGTTACGCGTCTTCTGTTTTCTCAGGGCTGCCTTATTTCAGGGCTGTTCTTCCATGTCTCCATCTCAGATTCTTTAACGCATGCATTTGGAACAGTTGTTGTCAGGTTATTAGGTGACCTGAATTCACAACAAATGAGATTTTCTGGTGATTTTATATGCAGTCGTTTGCACCTTCCATTTCTAATCTACCTGTCAAGTTCAACACAGTTCTTTTTGCATTAACAGATGCTTGAAATGGCAAAATCCTTTGTCCAAAACATTTGAACAGTCTATTCTTAGATGAATTCCAGTTCAGGGGAAACGGTACATACTTACTTGAAGTAATCTTTAAGGCCGTTAGTCTACTGTCTATAAATATTTCTACCACGAGGGATATAGATAAATTTGCTCTTATTGGCTTCCCTCTCTCACTTACTGGCTTCTTTTCTGACCAACATCTTTAGTCAGATATTCTGCTGTTGCCTAAAGTACAATATATGACTTCAGTTAGCTTCATCATTTCTTTAGTCCTTTCCTCCTCTCCTCTCCATTTTTGTTCTGCACAGCTTTCCTGTGTCCACGAAAGCACCTTTTTCTGCTAATCACTTGGACCCAAAGATTTTGAAACTTCTTTGATTCTTCCTCTGAATTTATTTATTATACACAGCCAGTTTATGGAGTTCCTGGTAGACTGCTTAAAAAAACGCTAGCTCATTTTGCTTTTACCTTTCTACCCACGTTGCCATTCAATTAATTTTCCTTAAGTATGGGTATTATTTTGTTCTTTTCTGCTTGTGTAGTGGCTCCCTGTCATCCTTAGGAAACCCTTGCTCTTGGGTTAAAGTTATCTGTCAAACTTCACCTTTCTCTTACTGCTCCTTAACACAAATGCTCTCTTGGGCTAAGCTACTCGTCATCTTGTTGAATCCTTATGTAATAAGAAAAAATAGGCACTGGAAGGGAAGAAGCTTAAAGATAGTGTTTAGCTTTTTGTTATTAAAAGTTTCAAACGTGAACAGCAGTAGAGAGAGAGTAGTATATAATAAACTCCCGTGTAAAACTCCCGTGTGTCTTGTACCCCCAGTTCTGTAACTGTCAACTTTTTGCAGTCTTGTTTTATCTTTCCTCATACCCCCAGATTTTTTTTTTTTTCCTGAGGGTATTTTATTTTAAATTTTTTATTTTTCTAATTTCTTTTTAGTTTACCAGAATTCATTGTTTATGCACCACACCCAGTGCACCGTGCAATACGTGCCATCCATAATACCCATCAACAGGCTCACCCAACCCAACCCCCCCCCCCCCGGCCCCTTCAAAAGCCTCAGATTGTTTCTCAGAGTCCATGGTCTCTCACGGTTCATCTCGCCTTCCAGTTTCCCCCAACTGGATGGAGAACATCCATCTGGATGGAGAACCTCTCCATCTCCCCATGTCCTCTGTGTTATTTCTTATGCTCCACAAATAAGTGAAACCATATGATAATTGACTCTCTCTGCTTGACTTATTTCACTCAGCATAATCTCTTCCAGTCCTGTCCATGTTGATACAAAAGTTGGGTATTCATCCTTTCTGATGGAGGCATGATACTCCATCGTGTATATGGACCACATCTTCCTTATCCATTCATCTGTTGAGGGGCATCTTGGTTCTTTCCACAGATTGGCAACTATATTTTAAAGATTTTATTTATTTACTTGACAGAGAGAGAGAGAGAGAGCAAGAGTGAGCAACAGCAGGGGGAACAGCAGGCAGAGGGAGAGGTTGAGGGAGAAGCAGGCTTACGGAGCAGGGAGGTTGCGGGGTTCAGTCCAAGGACTGGGATCATGATCTGAGCGGAAGGCAGATGCATAACGACTGAGCCACTCGGGCCCCAGCCCGAGGGTATTTTATTTTATTTTATTTTATTTTTTAAAGATTTTATTTATTTATTTGACAGAGAGAAATCACAAGTAGATGGAGAGGCAGGCAGAGAGAGAGGGAGGGAAGCAGGCTCCCTGCTGAGTAGAGAGCCCGATGTGGGACTCGATCCCAGGACCCTGAGATCATGACCTGAGCTGAAGGCAGCGGCTTAACCCACTGAGCCACCCAGGCGCCCCCCGAGGGTATTTTAAAGTAAATTCCAGACATCATTCACCTGAAAGTACTTCAGTATGCTATTTCTCTATCAGTTTACCCTAGTGTAGATCATCTCTACATTTCTCTGTCAGTTGGTAATTTTTGTTTGTTTATACATTATTGGTGTTCTGTAGGCGCCCCGTATTGTTTTTCTTATCATTTCTTCTTAGAGGACCCACCCTGCCGTGTGGAGCTGTATTATGGCCCTTCAGATATTTGAAATTGTCATATGTTAAACTTTTTGGTACCTATCATACCACACATAGCACAGTTTGAGCACATGACAGACATATACTAACTTTTGAAATTAAGGGCACTTGGGACTCAGATCTTTGGTCTTTTTTGTATCACTGGAATTATTTAGCTATAGCCTTAAGTTTCTTACCAGATATTCTGGTTTTTGAGTTTTTACATTTGCAATTGCTTTAAAAGACCTGGGGACCTACCTCTAAAATCAGTTTTGAAGTTTTGTGCCCTTAAAAAGATAACGTTTAAAAAAATAAAAGATAATATTATTGGCAGACTAGTTATCTGAAATCTACCGGGACTTACTTTCAGTTAATCTTTTACTTAATTTCCTTTTTCTTTAAATTTAGTGCTTTTTAGTGAATTAAGCTACCTTTTCCTCATATACATGGGTATTTGCCAAATCTTTGATAAATCTTGGTTAATTTAACTTTTTTTTTTAAGATTTTATTTATTTATTAGAGAGAGAGAGAGCTAGTGCACTAGCAGGCAGAGGTAGAGAGAGAAGCAGGCTCCCTGCCAAGCAAGGAGCCTAATGCGGGACTTGATCCCAGGAATTTGGGATCATGACCTGAGCTGAAAGCAGGGGCTTAACCCACTGAGCCACCCAGGTGTCCCAAAAATAACTTACTTTTTATTATAAAAGTGATTCATCATGGGGGAAATGGCAGAGTATACACGCAAAATCTCAGGTTACTCATAGATTTACCACCCACAGATAAGTACTTGTACATTTGGGTATCTGTCTTCTAGTCTTTTCCATATTGTTTGTTTATGTGTTTGTTGAATTATGCACAAAGCAATTTTTAAAAAGATACTATGTCCCTGCCATACTCAAGGGCCATAATAGCAGATCCTGATGTTCTCTTTCTTATTTGTTAAATCTGACCTATAAACAAATTCAAATAACACATATTTCATTCCAGGTTGTAGAGCTGGTGGTATGTTTTGTTGTTATTATGGTTAAGTCCTTAGTTTGGGGTCAGTTGTCATGTGGGTTTTTTTTTTTTTTAATGTTTTTTATATTAATTATTTTTATTAACATATAATGTATTATTTGCCCCAGGGGGTACAGGTCTGTGAATTGTCAGGCTTACACACTTCACAGCACTCACCATAGCACATACTGTCCCTAGTGCCTATAACCCACCCTCTCCACACCCCCTCTCCTCTCAGCAATCCTCAGGTCTTTTGGTAAGATTAAGAGTCTCTTATGGGGCGCCTGGGTGGCTCAGTGGGTTGAGCTGCTGCCTTTGGCTCGGGACATGTTCTCAGGGTCCTGGGATCGAGTCCTGCATTGGGCTCTCTGCTCAGCGGGGAGCCTGCTTCCCTCTCTCTCTCTCTCTCTCTCTCTCTCTACTGGCCTCTCCATCTACTTGTGATTTCTCTCCTGTCAAATAAATAAATAAAATCTTTAAAAAAAAAAAAAAAGAGTCTCTATGGTTTGTCCCCCTCCCAATCCCATCTTGTTTCATTTTTTCTTTCCCTACCCCTCAGTTCCCCCCAGTCTGCCTCTCAAATTCCTTATATCAGGGAGATCGTATGATAATTGTCTTTCTCTGATTGACTTATTTCCACTCCGTATAATACCCTCTAGTTCCATCCAAGTCGTTGCAAATGGCAAGATTTCATTTCTTTTGATGGCTGCATAGTATTCCTGTGTGTGTGTGTGTGTGTGTGTGTGTGTGTGTGTGCATACACACCACTGCTGCTATAAACATTCGGGTGCACATGCCCCCTCAGATCACTACATTTGTATCTTTTTTGTTGTTGTTGTTAAAGATTTTATTTATTTATATGACAGACAGAGATCACAAGCAGGCAGAGAGGCAGGCAGAGAGAGAGGAAGGGAGGGAAGCAGGCTCCCTGCTGAGCAGAGAACCCATGTGAGGCTGGATCCCAGGACCCTGGGATCATGAGCTGAGCTGAAGGCAGAGGCTTTAACCCACTGAACCACCCAGGCACCCCACTACATTTGTATCTTTAGGGTAAATATCCAGTAGTGCTATTGCTGGGTTGTAGGGTAGCTCTATTTCCCACTTTTTGAGGAACCTCCATGCTGTTGTCCAGAGTGGCTGCACCAGCTTGCATTTGTGTGGGTTTTTACTTCTGTCAAGTGAATAGGGGTCACCACCTTTGTGTATTGGATTGACTCAGCATTTTAGAATTGTAGACTTGAGACAAGTTAGAGGGTTCTGTATGCTACATGGAAGATTGGGTTTAAGTTCTGCTTTTTTTGGACACCATATGATTTTATTTTTCCCATTTCTGTGGGATGAGAATTTATTATACCTAGGGACATGGTCATCAAATTTTTGTTTCCTTATGGCCTGGCACAGAGTAAATGCTTAGTGAATTATATCAAATGTGACTTTTTTTGCTGAGAGCCAGGAATTGGATGAGCATATACACTGCCTATACATTTCCATTAGTTACCTATTTTTTTTTATTTTTTAGTTACCTATTTTTATACAAAACATGTTACTTCAAAGTTTATAGCTTAAAACAACAAACACTTGTTTTCTCATATAGTTTCTGTGAGCCAGGGATCCAGGAGCAGCTTCGCTGGATGATTTTGGCTCAGGGTCTGTCATGAGATTGCAGTTGTCTGAAGACTTACCTGAAACTGGAGGACCTACTTCCAGGACCGTTTACTCACGTGGCAGTTTCTCATGGGCCTCTCCCTAGGGCTGCTTGAGTATCCTAACAATATGGCACCTGGCTTCCTCCAGAGCAAGGAAAAAGATCCAGGGCCTTTATGACCTGGTGGCAGAAGTCACCTACTGACATTTCCGTCTCACCCTGTTTTTTTAGGAATGAGTTTCTAAGTCTAGCCTGTACTCAGCGAGCAAAAAATTAGGCCATACCCCTTGAACAGAGAAATACCAAAGAATCTGTTGGACTGTTAGATTTTAAAACCCATAACACATGTGTTGGGTACATAAACTTCCAATTGATGGATATTCAACATTGGGGTGACCTCACCTCAGTGAGCCACATTTTTTTTTTAAAAAAAGATTTATTTATGTATTTGACAGACAGAGATCACAAGTAGGCAGAGAGGCAGGCAGAGAGAGAGAGAGGATGAAGCAGGCTCCCCGATGAGCAGAGAGCCGGATATGGGGCTCGATCCCAGGACCCTGGGATCATGACCCGAGCCGAAGGCAGAGTCTTTAACCACTGAGCCACCCAGGTGCCCCCGTGAGCTACATTTTAAATAGACTCTTGGGATAATTCTTAAATACAATAAAATTTGAGAGTCACTAACATAAATACATGGAGAGAGATACCATGTTCATGGATCAAAAGACACAAAAATGTTTTGATGTCATTTTTCTCCAAATTGTTCTATGAACACACACTTCCCAGCTGGCTTTTCTTCTTCTTCTCCTTTTTGGAAATTGGCAAACTGAAACTAGAACTTCTATGAAATGCAGAAGACATAGAATAGCCACAACAGTTTTGAAAAAAAAAAAAAAAAAGACTTAAGTGCTTTTATAACCTGATTTCAAAACTTGCTGTGAAAAAAAAAAAATTACTGTGAAGCTATAGGAATCAAAATAGTGTGTGTTTGTGTAAGGATAGAATAGAGTCCAGAAATAGGCTTGAATTATATGGCTACTTCATTTTCAGTAAATAGGCCAAAGCAATTCACTGGGAGGAAGGGTCCTCTTTTCAAAAAACGGTGCTACAACTGGACATCTTTGTAAATTAAAAAATGAACCCTGTCTTTTTTTTTTTTTTTAAGATTTTATTTTTATTTATTTGACAGAGAGAGATGACAAGTAGATAGAGAGGCAGGCAGAGAGAGAGAGGGAAGCAGGCTCCCTGCTGAGCAGAGAGCCCAATGCGGGACTCTATCCCGGGACCGTGAGATCATGACCTGAGCCGAAGGCAGCGGCTTAACCCACTGAGTCACCCAGGCACCCTGAACCCTGTCTTTTTTGAGTTGTAAAACTCAAAATGTTTTCTGTGAAAAAAATTCACAATACATATATCCAACAAAAAAATTGTAATCTATAGTGTATAAAGAACTTTTTTTTGTATAAAGAACTCTTACACAACTCAGTTATAAGATACTTTTTAAATGAGTGAAAGATTCATGTATCAAAAACTTCATGTATCAAAGAAGATACATGAGTGGCCAGTAAGCAAATGAAAAGATGCCCATTATTTAATTAGGAAACTGGATTAAAACAACATTGAGATACCACTACATACCTGCTAGAATGGCTAAAATTGAAGATTGGTAATACTGAGTGTTAAGAGAATTTATAGCAGTTGAAACTCCAATGCATTTTGGTTGGAATGTATAATAGTACAACCACTTTCGAAAACAGTTTGGCAGTTTTGTATAAAGTTAAAGTTACACTTACCAAATGACCCAGTGATTTCATTATTAAGTATGTACCCAAAAGAAATGAAAACCTGTCTACACAAAGACTTGTGTATGAATGTTTATAGCAGATTTATTCATAATAACTATGCCTGGAAACGACTCAATTGTATTTCAGCAAGTGAATGGATAAGTATAAATTGCAGTGTATTCATAACAGTGGGATTCCACTTAGCTGTAAAATCTTAACCAACTACTGTTATATCCAGCAACATGGATGAATGTCAAAAATAACATGTTAAGAAGGCAGATGTAAGAGTAAATCCTGTATGATTTCATTTATATAAAACTTTAGATATCATCTAATCCATAGTGCTAGCAAATTATTGGTTGCTTTGGGTGGGGTTGAAAGATTGGGATTGACTGTGGATGGGCGTAAGGGAAACTTTCTTGGATGTATCTTTGAAATGTATATTTTTCTGCATAGAAATTATACTTTATCATAGTTGGTTTTAAAACATCTCTTAAAAAAATATCTCGAGGCTTGAATTTTCCAGAACTTAAATAGATAACCATTTGATCTGAGAGCCAGTGTTCAAGATTTATCCTTTTGTATCATTTATGATTTAGTCTCAGTAGTACCAGATCTGGGAGAAGAATGCCAAACAGTTGCTTCCTTTTACAGTAGAATTAATTCCCTTTTCCCCTTCATGTTCGTTAACACTTGTCTTGGTTTTAGAGGCAGGGTAATGGGATGCCTTGTCTGTGTGGCTTTGTGAAATCTTTCATTCCAGTGGAATGTGCTGTTAGACTACCTTGTCATTTGAATCCTATCATTGTGCTTCTTGATCAGCTTGTCAAGGTAGGTGAGGAGATGATAGCTTATGGCTCTTCTTAACTGACTCATCTTTTATGGTTGCAGATTCTCATAAACACAAAGATAAACACAAAGATCGAGAACACCGGCACAAAGAGCACAAGAAAGATAAGGAGAAGGACCGAGAAAAGTCCAAACATAGCAACAGGTAAGGGTTAAACCAGCAAGTCCCTCATCATTTGGCAGTGGGGTGGCTGGCTTGGCTCACCTGGAATAGGCCTTAACTTGAGCCACAGGTAAGTCACATGAATAGCAGAGTAAACAGAGACTGTATTTGATTCCAGAGTACAACCTTGATAATTCATGCTTTACTGGGGATGCTATTGTTCGGATCAAGACGTACCATTTTCTTTCAATATATAGCTCATTAAAAATAAAATTGGAGGGGGAGGCACCTGAGTGGCTCAGTTGGTTAAGCATCCACCTTTGGCTCATGATCTTGGGTTCCTGGGATCAAGCCCAGCGTCAGGCTCCCTGCCCAGAGGGGAGTCTGCTTTTCCCTCTCCCTCTCCTCCTCTCCCCACTCATGCTCACTTACTCTCTTGCTCTCTGTCTCTCAAATAAATAAATAACATTTTTAAAAAAGATAAAATTTGGGGGGCACCTGGGTGGCTTATTTGGTTGATGGTCTGACACTTGATTTTGGCTCAGGTCATGATCTCAGGATTGTGTGTTCAAGCCGTGCATTGGGCTCTGTGCTGGACATGGAGCCTGCTTAAGATTCTCACTCTCCTTCTCATAAATAAGCTATGAATTGATTGTAATGCATGATATCCAGAGAACCTGCCTTAATAAAAGGTGACTGGATCGGCATTATGTACATATATTTTTATTCTTTCTGTACTTTAACGGCTATAAATCAAAAATTCTTACCTTGGCTTCTGTGGTATGTGAGCCCCTAAAATCATATGCAAAAGGTTGGGTATCTGAGATTTTCCTGAAGAGAGCATTCTTAGTTTCATCAGATTATCAAGCATTTAGTTCTCACGCAAGCCAATGACCACCAATGTAAATGTAACTCAGTAATGGTGCCTTTGGATTCAAGCCTCAGAAAGATGTTTTCTTTTTGTTTTGCTCCTGTTTTGGGGTATAAGAAACAAGTGGTAAACCCAAAGACTTAGGGTATCTTTGCATATGTGACCCCTTGTTGAAAATAAGGACTTACGCATCCGTTTTGAGGTAAAGGCAGTTGGGGAGAATGCTATCTGATATTCCCAGAGCAGCCTAAGTTTTGTTAAAAGGGAATGTAGGGGCGCCTGGGTGTCTCAGTGGGTTAAGCCTCTGCCTTTGGCTTAGGTCATGATCTGAGGGTCCTGGGATTGAGCCCCACATTGGGCTCTCTGCCCAGCAGGGAACCTGCTTCCCTCTCTTTGCCTGCCTCTCTGCCTACTTGTGATCTCTGTGAGTCAAATAAATAAATAAAATCTTTTTTAAAAAGTGGGGGGGGGGCAATGTAAAGACCACTTGTACATTGGAATAAGTGTGCCCAGCCTTGAGTCTTTTGGAACTGCTTTATTAGCTTGGCTTATTGTCTCCAGACAAGTTAAAAGTGAGAATTGCTTTCTAAGTCTGTTTTTTTTTTAATGGACCATTAAAAACTTTAAGATACTTCTAATGAATTCTTTTTATGAATAAGTCTTTGTGAATCATTAAAATAACTAGATTTTCTCTAGTGGGGACATTATGTATCATCTACCACTTCTGTGGTCTTTTTTCCTTCACCGCTCACTCATTTCTTACCACTTGATCATCTAGTTACCATTTTTGTTACTCTGGTGAATTTAATGCCAGTAGTTGATGAATTCAGTCTCAGTTCCCATGTATCTTCTCCAGTTTATAGTTGTTTAGCCCATATTGATATCGACCAAAGTAGATTTGAGAGCAAAGAATATTGCCAAGAATAAAGAAGTTCATTTCATAAAGATAAAAAAGAACCAGTTGGAAGGACATAACAATTATGCAGGTTTATATACTAATATTAGAGCCTTAAAATACATGAAGTAAAAGCTGAAAGAACTACAAAGGAATAGACCATTTATATTTATAGTCAAATATTACTGCCTCTTTCTCAGTTGATAGTATAAGCAGAGAGAAAATCATTATGAGGTAGAAGACTTGAACATCACCAACTAACTTGATTTGATTGAAATTCATAGAGTATTCCATGCAACAACAGCAGAATACAGACCTTTGGCACATGGCACATTTGCCTACATACTCCATATTCTGAGTCCAGCCCTCCTTTAAGACCACTTCCCTTGCCTTTCATACCTCTCTTCTTTTCCACCTTTCTCATCTCCTCCTTCCAGTGCATATAGCAATTCTCTGTCTTTGGCTGTCTCTGCTACCTCTCTTGGCATTTGCCCCTTCTCTCATATTCCATATCCAGTCTGGTGGAACTTCTCAGTTCCTCAAACACATGTTTTCGTAGGCCTTTAAACGTGCTGGTTCTGGAGTTCTCTGTTGCCCACTTACTATCCTTTTTGTTGAAGCTTAGACTTGACTTCTTTCAGGCATCCTTTCAGCCCACCCCTTCATATGGAGCGCCACTTCTTGATGTTCTCTGGTACCTTGAATATGTTCTTATCATAGTAATTGCCAAGTTGCATTGGTGTTGTGATTGTCTCTTTACTTCTCTGTGTTCCTCATTAGACTTTTAAGGTCTCTGAGAGCAGAGTTGATGTCTGTTTGATTCGTTTTACATTCTCAAGGCTTAGTATAGTATCTGGCAGATAGCTAGCACTTAACTCATCTATATGTATTAAATCAGTGAGTGCATGACCGATGGGTACATCAGTTACCATCTTCTCTCTTCTTTTCACATAGTCTTAATCTTCTACAGGATTGTTCCCCTTGGCCATCCCATTTTTCAAACAAGTTTTTACTTTTTGGTAAAATATGTATAATGTGTTTTGCCAGGGGTTTTGTTGTTTTGTTTTGCCATTTTGAAATGACTTTAAGTATATTCACAGTATTGTACAACCATCACCAGTTTCCATTTCCAGAAATTTTTCATCCCGAACCCATTAAATGATAGCTTCCCGTTCTCCTCTCACGCACCCATCCCTTGGCACCTTCTAGTCTATTTTCTGTCTCTATGAATTTACCTATCCTAGTACTTCATATAAGTGGAATCACAAAATATTTATCCCTTTTTGTGTCTGGCTTATTTCCCTTAATTTAACATTATTACGGTTTATCCATAATTGTCTCATATCAGGATTCCATTCCTCTTTCATGGCTGAATAATATTCCCATTGTGTGTCTACACCACAGTTAAAAATCTCTTCCCATGTTGACGGATGTGTAGGTTGTTTCCATCTTTTGACTATCATGAGTAACGCTGCTGTGAACATGGGTGTTACAAGTATTTGAGTCCCTGCTTTCGATTCTTTGGATAAATACTTTGGAGTGGAATTGTTGGATCATGTCAAACAAGTATTTTTATTCTGTCTGCCATGTTTATGCTGTGCTGGCTGATGTGAAGTACCAAAAAACGAGGCAGTCTTGGACAATGAAAAACTTCATCACCTGAGGAAAATGCTAATATAAAGAAACGCCAAGTTCTGTGTTACCATGAATCCATCCCCAAAAAAACTTTAAAAAATACAGGTTAATATTTAAAACATCAACATTTAAAGATTGATCCCCTTTTCTCTGCCACATCTGATTTCACCAACCAAAATTTATCGTTGTGGGAGAAAAGATTAAGTAGAAGTGGCATAAAAGGCTTTGGTACATTAGTTTGGCCCTCTCTGCTTTACCAAAATCTCCTTTTTTAAAAAATAAAGACTGTATGGGACACCTGGGTGGTTCAGTCAGTTAAGCCACTGCCTTTGGCTCAAGTCATGATCCCAGAGTCCTGGGATCAAGTCCCACATCGGGCTCCTTGCTTGGCAGGGAGCCTGCTTCTTTCTCCACCTCTGCCTGCCACCCTGCCTGCTTGTGCGCGTGCGCTCGCGTTCTTGCTCTCTCTTTCTGACAAATAAATAAAATCTGTAAAAAGGAAAAAAAAAAGAATATTGTTTTGGTGTCATTTTTCTTGAAAAGTCCATTGTAGTTTGTCTAGAAGAAAGCCTCATCCTGGTGCTTCAGCTTAGGGTCCACAGACTTGATTAGGTTACCTGACCTTTCTCAACTTAACTTTTCAGGTCCCGCATATTAATACATGCTTCAGGGGGGGAATCTAGGGTAGTCAAGAAATACAAAATCTCTTCAACTTTGAACTGTTTCACAAATACGAGGAGGTGGTATTTTGTACCTCTTTATCAAACATACTTCCCTAAAATGATGGCATAGGCAAATTCAGGAATTTGTTCTAACACAATTTTGTGCCTTTTAATATTTTCTTCATTTCTAATCAAAATACTTAAGAAATAATGGTCTGTTTGCCAAGAGGCATTGGAAAAACCTGGCCTTGGTTGCTGTTTACACATGACAGTCTAGCCCTGAATCCTAATTCACATATAAGTTTAAGACAGTTTAACCAGATGATGCGTTGTAAACAGACTTTTAAATACTTCCTGTTTTGATCTCTGCTGACACACTACCTCTTTGCAACAAAGCTAGTGTATTGGTTACATATCTGTATTTCAGTAAATCCTGTACACTGTGTTCCTTTTTTATGTGACTTCTGATCTTTCTAGTAGTACTGGGCTTCTTCATTTTCCTTCTGTAGCAGATTAAGGAAACTTGGGCAATTGTTTAGATCACCTCTGAGGAGGCCAGGATATTTAAGGTTTAATGTGTTCTCTTCAAAAATGCTTAATTTTAGGGGCACCTGGTTAGCTCAGTCAGTTATGCATCTGCCATTGACTCGGGGCATGATGCCAGAGTGCCAGAATCAAGCACTGTGCCCGGCTCCCTGCTCAGAGGGAGTCTGCTTCTGCATCTCCCTCTGCTTCTCCCCATACTCATGAACACTCTCTCCCTCTCTCTCAAGTAAAATCTTAAAAAAAAAAATGCTTCATTTTATTATATCCATTTTATTCCAGTATTTGCTAATAAATTTGGCATGATTTTGTTGCTATTATAAGAAAACAGGTTTTATACTAATGTGTTTCTGTGTCTTTCCTCTTCTGCTGGATATTAGCATCAATCATTTCTCATTTAGGACCCAGATCCCTCAAGAGATCCCATCTTATTCATATACTTTCTCCTATATTGTTCTTACTTAAGGTACAAAATAAGGGAGAGGTTATTAAAAGATCGTTCGATCTTATCTCTGTGTGGTGGGGAGTCTGAGTTTACATGCCCAAAGTCACATGATGGTGTATTAGCAGAGCAAGGATGAGCGACCAGGGCCTCTGTGTTTTTTTTTTTTCTCCACTGCATTATTCCTTTCGGTAAAAGAAAAAGATCTTTCCTAAGGAGGGTTTGTTGTGTAGCTAAACTGTGTAAATACAAGCACCTCCTTCTCATATGCATGTAGTTGGCATCTCAGATTTTAAAATGCCAGATCCTTTCAGGCACTGCCTCTTTCTCTTTGGGCCCCAAGTCCCTGAAGATTTTGTCAATAAAGGTATTAATCTCATTAAGTTGTGATCCTGCGAAAACCCCATCTCCAACTATTGCCTTTTTGGCCTATAATATTGCAGGAAGAGTTTATGCCAAAGTTAAATAAAAATAATTTTTTTCTATTATTTGTCTCTGACATTGCTTCTTTCTGGTGGCATTAACATTTAGCACTTCCGGTCCTTTTAAAAAATATATAAATCCTCCCAAAAGAAACAAAGGGAATATTCTTTCTAGATGCTTAAGAATCACTGCTTATAGGATCGCACCAGATACTTTTGTTGAAAGTTGCATCTTTAGTCATAAATTATCTTCAATACTAGACCTTATATAAACAACATTATTAGAATCAGTTGTGGGGGGGTGGTTTTAGAAATAAAGGACTTCATATGTGAAAAGGTTCTTCCTGCTAGGTCCCCCCTCCCCCACCCCTCCTGCTAGTTTTTGACTGTGTATCTCTTGCCAATTGTAAGCCTGGCACTCAGGCTGGAGTGACAAATGTGTGGAAAGCCAGGGAAGACAGAAAAGCACTGCTGTGAAACAGTAAGGGAAGTGCTTTTCCAGCCATGTTGGCAGTGCTAATCTGTACAGGAAATGCGAGAAACATCTGAGGATAAGGATGCTTTTGGTTTCCCTGAGCTCCAAATTCTACCTGAATTAGAATTGAGAGAATGTAAGATCCTAGGCACTGGAATTAAGCAACCAGTTCTCAGGGGAAGTTTTTCTTAACAGAATCAAATTTAAAAGACATTTTTGCTCCCTAATCTGTGGACTGTTTGCCAAAGCCCTTAATTTATCTGCATATCCCTGTAACTACGTGTCTGGGGGGAGAAGTGGACAGTTAACCTGAGTAGGTAGAGAAGTTTGGTGGTTTAGAAAGAAGGAAACTGAAGTACCATCACCATTCACGGGGGACCCAGTATGATACAGTGAAAAGCACACAAAAATAGAAGTCGAGAGGCCAGGTTTTATAATTTACTAATGGCGTCCTACATTTTACTAGTTGTTGTGTCCTAATTGAAGCTGTTTTAACTTCTGGGTCTTGTTTTCTGTTTTTGGTCAAGTGTTGATAGCAGTATTGATCTGGTCAAGCTTTTAAGTTTGTTGGGGAGAATTCATTGGAATTCTGCAGATGAAAGCTCTTTGGAAACAGTAACATACTAAATAATTGACCTGATGGTGTGGTGGTGATTACCATAAATCCTGGTAGAGTATCATCAAGATAATTTTGGTAATCTTTTTTTTTTTTTTTAAAGATTTTATTTATTTATTTGACAGAGAGAGACCACAAGTAGGCAGAAAGGCAGGCAGAGAGAGAGAGGAGGAAGCAGGCTCCCTGCCAAGCAGAGAGCCCGATGTGGGACTCGATCCCAGGACCCTGAGATCATGACCTGAGCCGAAGGCAGTGGCCTAACCCACTGAGCCACCCAGGCGCCCCAATTTTGGTAATCTTTGAATCTAATTTAATTTTGGTAATCTTTGTTAATTTTGGTAATCTTGGAATCTAATTTAGTAGTTAATTATTGATAACATCCAGTTTGGAACCCTAGTTTTCAATTATATCGAGCTGTATTATAATGAACTATAATCTTTCTTGGTTTTTTTTTGTTTTTTTTTTTTTTTAAGTTCATAGTAGAAAGGGTATTTGAGCTAGCCACTGAAAAATAGTTAAGATCTTGACAAGGGGTCGCCTGGGTGGTTCAGTGGGTTTGGGCCTCTGCCTTCAGCTCAGGTCATGATCTCAGGGTCCTGGGATAGAGCCCCGCATCGGGCTCTCTGCTCAGTGGTAAGTCTGCTTCCCCCTCTCTCTGCCTGCCTCTCTGCCTACTTGTGATCTCTCCCTGTCAAAGAATATATGTATCTATTTTAAAAAGATCTTGACAAGGGAAGGTGATGGCTACAAAGATGGCATCCAGACAGTGGGAAACAATTACAAAAACATGGGCACTCCATAATGTACTTTGTTCTGGGAAGAATCCAGTTAGGTGGAACCTAACAGAAGGTGGGATAGAAAATGGGGCCCCAAAAAGCAGCTTGAGGCAAATACTGTTATTTCACAAAGTTGGGACTTGAATCTGAAGGGAGCAAGAAGCCATTGAAAATAATTGAGAAAGGGAAGGCGCCTAGATGGCTCCCTCTTAAGCCACTGCCTTCGGGTCAGATTATGAACCTGGAGTCCTGGGATCGAGTCCCATGTCGGGCTCCCAGCTCCGCAGGGAGTCTGCTTCTCCCTCAGATCTTCTCTTCTCTCATGCTCTCTCTCACTCTCTTTCTCTCAAATAAATAAAATCTTTAAAAAAATAATTGAGGGGTGCCTGGGTGGCTCAGTGGGTTAAGGCCTCTGCCTTCGGCTCAGGTCATGATCCCAGGGTCCTGGGATCGAGCCCCACGTCTGGCTCTCTGCTCAGTGAGGAGCCTGCTTCCTCCTCTCTCTCTCGTAATCTCTGCCTGTCAAATAAATAAATAATCTTTTAAAAAATAAATAAATAATTGAGAAGGGGAGATAGAGGACTTAGCCACCAAATGCATGAGGGATCTATACATAATTTCTAAAATTCCATTTCACTCAAAGTTTTCATAATTCTTACTATTTTGTTTAGTAACTTGTAATTGGTGATGTGCATTAGGAAACCTTCATTTCTTAGAGACTTTCAGGAACTGACCGCTGCTTTCCAGAGACAACTTTGGAATTTACCTAGAATTTTTAATTTAGCAAATGTTACTTAAGCCGTAACTGCCTGGTTTCCTTGAAAGGGCTGTGAATATCTCCTCCCTCCATAGCCTGGAAGCTCTTGAGGCTCTTCATAGGAATTCCCTATGATTCCATGGGTTTGCACCCCGCTTAGGAGTGGGCCTGTGGCAGGACGTGTTTATTCTCTTAGCAGTTAGTGGCTAAGTCTTTTTCTCAGAAGATAGGAAGCAATATCCTATCTCTCTGGCAGTGTTTCTTTTTTGTTTTGTTGAGAAGTCATGTAACAGAATGGTCAAGTGCATGATTCTGGAACTGGGTTGCCTGAGTTTAAATCCTTGTTACCTCTCATTAGAGGTCTTTTCTTGGATGAGTTTCCACATTTGTAAAATTGAGTACTAATACTTAACCTCAGAGTTTTGTCATGGTGTTTTAAACTGTTTAGAAGAGTGTGTGGCCTTTTATCCTCTTCAAATATCTGTTAAATATTTTTATTGGTGATAGAGGACAGACTTTTTTTTGTTTTCTTAAATAGATTTAAATAGTTTCCCACAGCCAAAATCCTAGCTTCCCAGAATGAGACACAGATATGTTGTTGTTCCCCTAGAGGGGTAGCAGGTGCCTTCTTGGGCTAACGGGAAAATACTTTTTCCTCCTAGCTTCCTACTGCCATCTCCTTACTTCTACACCTCTGTCTTGGTGTTTTACAGGAACCCTGATCAGTCGTTTTTGTTTGCTCAACCTCAGCAGAAGTCATAGACCAGAGGTTTCACTAAACCTATCATTTTAAAAATAGTGTAGGTTACATTTTTCCTTAGTGGAATTTAGCTTATTGAAACATAAGACAAGCATGAACACTCTGAAGATGTGGCTTTGAATCTTTCTATTTGTTCTCTTTGGCATTGACTTTTGCTTGTCCAGGTTTTGCTAGTGTGGTGGATCTTATTCCCAGAGAGAAATGAGTCCTGAGCCAAGGAGTCAGCTTCTGAACCTGGCCAATAATTGGTGTTTTCTCTCCCCGAGTTCTACCAGTGAAATTAATATTTCATCCAAAAATGTGACCATTACAGAGGTTCTAGGAATGCTAGCTACTATGTGTATTTTGACCTTCACTGTACCCCAGACTACACTTATTCTTAAAATGTATTTCTTCTTTTTTCTTTTTTTATTTTAAGATTTTATTTGAGCATGGATGAGAGAGTGGAGGAGGGGAGAGGGAGAAGCCAATTCCCCGCAGAGCCCAGGGAGTGTGATGCTGGGCTTGATCCCAGGACTCTGAGATCATAACCTGAGCTGAAGGCAGATGCTTAACCAACTGAGCCACCCAGGCACCCCAAAATGTATTTTTTCTTCAGATATTTGGGTTTCTTACTGTGGTCAGTAGTAGCCTTTCTTTTGGTTTATTGTCCCGTCGCCCCACTGAAGTTTTTCTAGTGCGTGCTTCAGTGATCTGTGCACTGCCTCTGAACTGGCGTATTGTAGCCTTCAGTTGTACTGAAGCTTAGTTTATGACTTTGACATATTGTGTCTATTATGTATGGAAAAGTAGCAGGATCAATATAAGGAAGAGAGTAACATCTCTTAAAACCGTCAACATGCAAACTCCTCTTCTACATTGGTCAGACCTTCTGTCAACTCATTATCAGTGGAAAAGACAAGGTGTTCTTTAAGCCACCATGAAAGTCAAAACTAGTTTTAAGCCTTTTGGAAAAAGAGATACATGTTAGGAAATCCTGAATGAGGATTAGTCAATCTAACTGATCCCAGGTTGGCTTTATTTTCTGCCACTGGCCAAATCCTGCCTCTAACCTTCCAGTGGTGTACAGCCTTAGACATGCTTCGCTATCACAGGACTTTGTCCCCCAAATGCATTTGCTACTTACTTCAGGTAGATTTCCTAGGAAAAACTGACACTGGTTCTTGCTCTTTGCCAGCCCTCCTGCCGCAATGGGAATTATGGATGAGGGGGTAGGACTCACAGTACTCTGTGATCTGTTTCTGGAGGCAGGGACAGGATCACATTTGACAAGTAGACCTGTTAGTACCATGTTCAGGACTTCATAAACCCAAATTTTTAAGTCTATAATGGGATGCCTTGTACCACAAGATGTCCTCAGTCTTGAATTGTCTGAGCTCACTTGGTATATAGAAATTCATACCTGCTCTCTTACATCTAAACAGTTAGGAATAGAGGAGAGTGGTTTCCTTTGGAAAGACACGTTGATAGTTCCATCTCATTCTGGTCTTTGATTAATTATGACCTATAAAAAGGTTACTACTCTAGCAGGAACTTTGAATTTCCTGAATAGATTTCTCTCTGGTTAGTAGGCAGAGAAAGTATCATTGACTTTTTGCATTTTCCTGGGGGTGGCCTTGGTACCGTCTCATAGGTTTGTCGTTTGCTGACTTCTCCTGATCTCTGTTCCATGTGATAATGAACAGCAAACTGAGAACTGGAGAGCTGTGTATACACTTAACAGGTGGGTGCCCTGGAAGGCCAGAAAGCCAGTTGCTAGTGAAACAGACTAATGTTCCTTCTACGAATTGTCCCTAGGAATTGCTTTCATTGAGAAAGAGAGTGGGGGAAGGTAGAACGTAGAGGAAGAGCGAGCATTCCTAAACTCAGATTCCTGAATCAACTATGTATAGTTTCATGGGAAGACAAAATAAGGAGCAGCTATCCCAAAGGTTTTATCACTTCAGATATCCGAGATCTCTGTCCTAGAAAGTTTCTAGATGGTAAAATAAAGTTTTGACTTTATATATCAAGTCTCACACTGGCCATGCATTTGTCTCTAAAACCAATCTACTTTAAGTGGTAGGTATCAATTTCACGGACATGTGATGATACTGATTTAGCAGAAAGTACTCTGAACTTAGAGGTGGAAATATCGAGTTAAATCCAAATCTCAACTAACCTTTCTAACATTATAACTTTGAATTAGACCTTGAACCACAGTTTCTTTTTTTTTTTTTAATTTTTAAAAAGATTTTATTTATTTATTTGACAGACAGAGATCACAAGTAGGCAGAGAGGCAGGCGTGGGGGTGGGGGGAAGCAGGCCCCCTGCCGAGCAGAGAGCCCAGTGCGGGGGGGCCCAATCCCAGGACCCTGGGATCATGACCTAAGCCAAAGGCAGAGGACCTAACCCACTGAGCCACCCAGGTGCCCCTGAACCACTGTTTCTAAATCAGTCTAAGGGGAATAAAGTCTTCCTCACAGGAGTGTGGTGAGGATTGAATGGAATAATATGTGAAAGCTCCAAGCAAGGAGGACAGAGGGACTAGAAGAAACAGGACTACAGGTTTAGGAAGATCCAGGAACTTGTCAGATGGAAAGAAAACAATGACCACTTTATCTTGTTTATGTACTCCTCCCTTTGTGTTGCTGTCATCAGGTTGTTATTTAGATGTGCCACGCAGTGAAGCAACAACAAGTTTCTCCATGAGCAGACTTTGAACTCATGAGGGCTACGCCTAGTTCCAATGTACATGGAGGCAACATGGTCACCAAGTTTCCCACCAGGCTTCTTGTTCTCAGCACAGTTACGATGTCACTCTCCATTGTGTGTGTTCTTGTAGTCTGTTTTTACCGAAATGCAATGTTTTACCAAAAAATCCTGTACTTTATACAAAAATGGCTCCCAGCTTGTTAGCACTCTACTTCCAGTTCTCATTAAGCTCTCCAGCTTCAGAATGGCTGGTGAAACAGCTAAGTTGCCAAGATTGCAATGGATTTTTCAGGAGTTTACATATATGAGATCATAGCTTACATGTATGAAATCCTATTACCAGCAAAGTGTGTGAGCTTCGTATTCCATTATACAAGCACTGTAGTTTTAGAGCTTTTTAAAACATTAATTGTAAGAGGAATTCATGTTCATCTACACAATTTGGAACAATTATATCCACAGTACTTATGGATACACACCTCCCCACACAAAAAGTAAGAAAAACTCCCACTTTAATAAGAAAGCATTGTGCTTGGTGTTTTCACATATGTTATTATTATTATACATTATTATACATTATTGTTAGCCCATTCGAAGGGATGTCTTCCTGCTTCTGGTTATTTATTACCCAAATGCCGATCTTGAGTTGAGGCTCTTTGCATGCAAAGATGTGTGTCACAAGATGCTTTTCTGATCTAGGTTCTATGGCTCTCACCTAACTGGTTGCCATCATTTTATTCTCCCTTTTTGGCCTTCAATGTACCCAAGTGTTCTGGTGAAATCTCTTTAGAATAAACTCCGTGGGATAGACATAGTCTTATGAGCTCATTGCTGGTAATACCTACTTTTTCTGGGCTGAAGGCTAAATGTGACAGATGGGAAATGCAGTCTCTGGTGGCGGGAAAGGCAGGAACCAATGCTTACTATATGACTGTCTCTGTCAGCTGGGGTTGCTGCCAGCTGTCTTGCATCTGGGGTGGGCTCCCCAGTTCATAGTACTTGAATTCAAGTCCCTTTTGTTAACTTCTGGATTATATCAGTTGGTGCAGTAAACAGGGTTCCTAAACTGCCTGCCCAGTGCACGGAAGAAAACAGTCCTCCAGTGTTCTGCCACCCTAAACCATAGTTTGTAAGTGTTGCTTATTGCCTCATGCAGTGTTTTTATATAGTTGCAGTCCCTTTAGATATTCCTGTTCTCCATGTGTGGCCATAAACATTGTCTATCTATATTCATAGGACTCACAAACTACAGTGGAAGAGCTGTGTAATTTGATACATCACACATTCCCCCTTTTGTTCCTTACCACAGTTGTATTTTCTTTCTTGTTGGTTTTCATTGGTTAGTTCTTACTTTTTTTATTTTTTATGGAAAACGTAGAACATCATTTATAATGTTATTTTCCAAAGAGAAATTTCCAGGAGTGAGATCCTAGGGTATAAACCCTTTCAATGGCTCTTGCTCTCTCTGTCATATTTCGTTCTCCAGAGGAGCAGTGTCTTTACAGTGCTTACCAGTATGTCCACAAACCCCTTTAAAAGAGAGGCTTTTAAATGTTTAGTGCAGGACATGCCTTTGTTTTTAGCTAGATCTTTTCTTATTGTGAAGGAAGGACCAAGCAGGGTTTTTAAGCCCCATCGAGAAGTGACTAGCTTTTCCTAGTTAAAGCTAACAGGAAGCATCTACTGTGTTTTGGGGCTGTTCACTGCACAGAGCCACCAAATGCTTTTCTTTTCTTTCTTTTTTTTTCTATTTTTTGGGGAATTGTTTTTACCTTCTCATATCAGATTTCAATGCTCAGTTTGGAGCACTCATCTGTCGTAGTTTTTGCTCGTAGAATGTAGAAACAGCAGGCTTGCTGTACATTCTTAGTCACTTAAAAAAAAAAAAGTCCTGGTATGTTTAGAATGACTACATTTCTCTATTTGGTTCCTTTGCTCCTTCGAAAAAATAAAAACATCAAACAAGAGAAAGTCCAGTTGCCAAGAGTGTCTACTTGAACTTTCTGTCAGGACTGTTTATTTAAGGCATCATAAGTTTCCATGGTTTCATGTTATCTCAGGCTATCTTGTGAGTTGATCTTGTGAAATAAACCCTTGTGGTCCCTACTCTGGGCTAACTCTGTGTGTCTTTTTTTTCTTTTCTTTTCTTTTCTTTTCTTTATTTCTTTCTTTCTTTCTTTCTTTTTTTTTTTTTACAGTGAACATAAAGATTCTGAAAAGAAACACAAAGAGAAGGAGAAAACCAAACACAAAGATGGAAGTTCAGAAAAGCATAAAGACAAACACAAAGACAGAGACAAGGAAAAACGAAAGGAGGAAAAGGTACAGAACTTTCCAGTGGGGAAGGAAGAGATGGGGGTTGTACTTTTCGTTTTCTTTATCTTTAAAAGCAGGTAATGAAAGTACCTTCACTGCACAGTAAGATCCCACGGCCTTTGAGTGAAAAGTCTCTTGTCAGGAAGCTTAAGCATCATTCTCAGTCTTAAACAACAAAAACCAAAGTCCTTTACCACTGAATTTCACAGGACTGGATCAATCCACATTATTATCTTACATTAAATGGCAAATGGATAAATTAAAAATCTAGGGTTTCTGGAAATGCCTGTGTTCTTTCATGGGGAAAGTTCTGGGTTTGGGAGAAGGTCTAGGACCATGTTGTCTTCTGTTGAATATGGTCCTTCCTGAGTGAAAACAGTGATTGCTTTTGTGGCTTTTGGTTCCAGCATAACTAGCATAAGCTTCTCAGAATCTCTAGACTCATCTGGCTGCAAATAAGGGTTTTGGTGTATAGACTTTAAAAAAAAAAAAAAAATTGTTTTGGGGCACCTAGGTGGCTTAGTCAGAAGAAACCTGTGTGATTCTTTTTTTTTTAAGATTTTATTTATTTGAAAAAAAAAAAAAAGATTTTATTTATTTGTCAGAGAGAGACAGCACAAGCAGGCAAAGTGGCAGGCAGAGGCAGAGAGATGCAGGCTTCCCACTGAGCAAGGAGTCTGATATGGGACTCGATCCCAAGCCCCTGAGATCATGACCCGAGCCAAAGGCAGCAGCTTAACTGACTGAGCCACCCAGGCGTCCCAGGCCTGTGTGATTCTTGATCTAGGGTCATGTGTTTGAGCCCCCTGTTGGGTGTGGAGATTGCTTACATAAATTAAAAAAAACTTTTTTTTTAAAAGATTTTATTTTTATTTATTTGACAGAGAGCGAGCAATCATAAGTAGGTAGAGAGGTAGGCGTGGGGGTGGGGGGACAGGCCCCCTCCTGAGCAGAGAGCCCGATGCGGGGCTCGATCCCAGGACCCTGAGATCCTGATCTGAGCCGAAGGCAGAGGCTTAACCAACTGAGCCACCCAGGTGCCCCAATAAAAACTTTTAAAAAAAATTTATTTTAAGTAAAAAAAATAAAAATAAAAAATGTTTTTATTTTAGTTTCTGTTTGGAAAAAAGTAATTTTGGTACTTTGTAAATTCAGGCAATATGAAATAGGGAATGTAATGAAAATGACACCTTCCTTAGGGCACCTGGATGGCTCAGTTAAGCATCTGACTCTTGATCTCAGCGCAGGTCTTAATCTCAGGGTTGTAAGTTAAAAAAAGAAAAGAAAAGAAAATTACACCTTTCTTTCACCCCCTTGCTCATTGTCCTTTATCTTTCTCTTTCTGGAGGCAGCTACTATACTATTTTTTTTTAAATTCTAGAGATACCATATTTGTGCGCATGTGCATACATATGTGTGTGTATCCTTTTGTATGTCTGAAGATTTTTGAAAGACCAAGTGTGTCTGGAAAAGGAGGGGGAATGTGAATTACTTTGCCTAAATCAGAGAAGGCAGGAAACAGACTGTTGCATTTTGTTTTGTTCTGTTTTTTATTTTCTCTGCACTGTCAAGGACAAATCCTTGAGAAAGGGTATATTTATTGAGGAAGGGGTACCCGCCATCATTTAAAAGTAAAAAGCTGCCATTTTGACGGGAAACATTTCTCAGTAAATTGGGTAATTCACCCTGAACTATAAAAAAAACAGTCTTGGGAAAATGTCAAGACCTTTGCTTCACCTGCTCAGTTTTGCTAATAATAAGAGTGAGTCTGCAATCCAAGATGCTTCAAGAATTGAGGCCAAATGTTCTCAAATAAGAAAGAGGCTTTTTCAAATTTAGTCTCTTCAAGGTACTAATCAGTTACTATTATTTTCAGGTTAAAGCCTCTGGGGATGCAAAAATAAAAAAGGAGAAAGAAAATGGCTTCTCTAGGTAAGACTTTTCTGGTACGTTGGCTGCTCTCTAGGCCAGCTCTTCATGTTGTAGTGTTGTCTGAACTTACCTAAAATGTACTGACCGGGCCACCTCTAGGTTTCCAAGGAGATTGACAGTGAGAGGACTTGGTGTAAGCTAATTTGAGTTCTCTGAAGTGTCATTTAGTGAAATTGACCCCATTTTCCAGAAGGCTGTTTTGAGTGGAGGAGATTAACAGAAAGAAATTTCTAAAAATTCAGTTACAATTTACATACCAGAAATTTCACCCTTTAAAACTATACAGTTTATTGGTTTTTAGTGAATTCACAAGGTTGTACAACCTCCTCCTACCCCACTATCTTAATTTCAGAACATTTTCATCTCCCCAAAGGAAATATCATACTCAGTCAATAGTAATTATGGAGTTTCCTGAAAAACCCTACTCTGAATTCCTCGTTAGTAATACAGTAGTCCTCCTCCCATCTGCCCTCTGCCCCCGACCTTAATCCACAGTTTTGCTTTCTTTGGTTTCATTTAGCAATGGTCAGCCACGGTCAGGAAGAAGGTGATCCTCATTCTGACACTGTCAGAAGGTCATTAGTACCCTAATGCTATGCCACATTGTCTGTGTCATTCACCTCACTTCATCTTCTGACATAGGCATTTATTATATATCATCACAAGTAGGGGGATTAGTACAGTATAATAAGATACTTTGAGAAAGAGATCATGTTCTCATAAATTTTATTATAGTGTATTATTATTGTTTTGTTTTTATTATTAATCTCTTGCTGTGCCTAATTTGTAAATTAAACTTTACCATAAGCATGTATGTATAGGAGTAATTGTGGTGTGTATATATAGGGTTTAGTACTTACCGTAGTTTCAGAACTCCACTGGAGGTCTTGGAATATATTCCCTGCGAAAGGAAGTGGACTGCTGTATTCTAAGGCTCATCTCTAGTTTATAGAACTATGCCTATTTGGTCTACATTTTAAGGATAGGTGTAGAGTTGAGTAGAAATATATTATCTTTTCAAGAAGAGGAAAATGCATACAATCTGAGGTTGGTTTTTCTGTTTTATTTTTGCCATTTTGATTGTTTTCCTCATCTGCCTCAACTACCTAAAAAAAAAAAAAAATCTCCAGCTTTAAAAATAAGTTTATGGTCATATATTCTTACTTGCTCCATTGAATGACAGAATGGATTTTCTAGGAGTTGTTGGAAGGGATTGCATATTGACTAGAACAAAGTGTTGGGAGGTTTTGCTTCCTTGAAACTCTGACCTTTCAGTTTCATCTGGGAACATTATTGAAAATTCTGCCATCTACTCAGAGTCCCTTGACTGGGAGAAGTAGGTGCCCTCTTCAGGCATGTTTTGTAACTGTTCTAGGAATGTGGAATAATACAATTCAAGAAGCATTAGAGCTGAAAACTACCCTAGGTGTTCTGATTTCTTAGATAAAGTGATTACAGGGTGGCTATTTTCTGCCAAAAGACCACCTAGGACTTTTATAAACTAACACTAAGTGTGACTAGACTCTCTGGACTTGGTGTGTAGTCCAGGATTCAGTTTCATACTTCCCATGTTAGAAGATCAGGAACACTGTCTTCCAGGCCATGGCCTCTGTGTTCACCTTGCTGGACTGCTTGCTAGCTTGCATGTTTGTCTTTGTAGACCATCCAGATGCTTTACTGGGTGGAGCACGGTTTTTCTGATAAATTGTCTTAGAAGTTCTTGCTTCAGGCCTAGTAACCCTTCCCACATGTTGTTAACTTCACCCATGACAGTATTAGGATCTAGCGTTTACTTAACTGGTTGGGTCAGTAGCAGTTTTCTTTCCTTCTGGTGCAAAGCGTTCAGAAATGACTCTTGACTATGTTAGTGATTTCCATGGTGACGGGAAGCAGCTATAGAGATTGGCATTTGAGGAATGTACAGAAATAAGGAAGAAAAGCTAATCTCTTTAAACATTCAGATTCTGTCAAGCAGAGGGATCCAGTATGCTTGGGGAGTTTGCAGGGTGGTAGCATTGAAACCCCACAAATATCTTGACCCTAGCAGCTGAATCTGGATGTTTCTCCCTTGGACCCCTTAGAGATGGATGGTTTGTTGGGTGGTGGTCTCTGTACTGAGTTATTTAGCTTCATATATGCTGCTTCTGGCCATCAACAATGAGGTTCTGCCTAGATGTGTTGGGCCAGGGAGCATCTCAAGGCTGTGGTGATTGCTGGCGCCATGGGTTTTTGTTTTTGTCCTCCTCCCTCCCCCAAATTGTTCCTTCCTCTTTCTGGTTCAAAATAGTTGTCTAACAGAATCATCTTTTTACATTCAGAAGGCAAAAAGTCTTAACAAAAGTAGGACAAGGCACTTTTCCGTGTATAAAGTAAGTAAACCAAGGGAGGAAGTTGAACAGTGAGTGGATTTGGTTTGGAATGGCTTTAGTTTGTTCACAGCCTCTTCTCTCATTTAGCACATGCCCTTCTTTTGTTGTAATGTCAGCTTAGTTATTTTCCCGTATAACTAAGATTAGTTTTCTTTGGAACTTTAAGGTTCAAGTTTGGGAAATTAAATTTTTATTCCCTTCCTTGTAAAAGCTATATTCAGCTTTTGGAGTACTAGAATAACCAGTTTGGATCACTGCAGGATTTAGATACATAGTAGATCCCTCCTGCAAGGTGAGGGAACAATTTAAGTTTGTTCCTGTTGTGGTTTGGGTCATGCTGGCAAAGGCAGCTAAGATGCAATAGAAAAGAATACTGACTTAGATTCTGATCCCAGAATTTGATATTGCCTGTTCATCTGTAAAGTGAGGACAGTGCTACCTACTTCACAGGGTTGTAGTGAGATACTAAATGAAAACAAGTGCTTACAGGAAACCTTTACAACATATACAAATGCATGTTGTTAATCCTTATATTAGCTACTTCTCATCGAGGTGATTTGTGCCCACTGATTATTTAACATAATGTAGACATTCTCAGACTTAACTAGTTTTTTTTTCTTTAGTCCACCACGAATTAAAGATGAACCTGAAGATGATGGCTATTTTGCTCCTCCTAAAGAGGATATAAAGCCATTAAAGAGACCTCGAGAAGAGGATGAGTGAGTATTTTTTTATTCTTTATTTTTTGAAAACAAAAAGCATTTGTTTAAAGGAGAAATGTGATATAGGTCTCTCCAGTCACAGAAAAACTATTAATTGACTTTAGTCATTTGGAATTTATGATTAATGGACTGGGCAACTTATTTATCTTTGAATTATGAGATGCAGGATTTGCTAAGCAAATAAGTAGTGTATCTATGGAAAATACATATTTTTATTATTTTTTCATATTAAAAAGGTAATGCTTGTTTAGTATATGAATTTCAAATAATACAGAATTGATAAAGAATATTTAAATTACTTAGGTTGCCCTTAATTTATTATTTCCTGCCACAGATAATTTTTCACTGTTAAAGCAATTTTCCCTAGGATCTGTACCTGTCAGTGAATTCTAAGTGATGTTTCAGTGTATAGTTAATAAAATTGCTCTTAAAACAGTTATTTAAGGCTTATGTGTACCTCTTTCTTAGATTCCGTGAGGTTAAGTTCCATTCCTTATGTTCAGTCTTTTATAGCTTATTATGCTTCAGGAATCTACAGAGGTACAAAGTGGACAGAAAGGGAGGAGAGAAATACTTGGTGAACTCATTTGTATTCATTTAGAATGTATATAGTATTTCTTTCCTCTCCTTTCCAGCCAGATACTGCCTTGTGGTAGCCATTGTTGCCCTGGGCATTTGGTGTCTGTTTCCATAGGTAGCCCTTCACTCCCTTCTCTTTCAGGCCTATGTGTAGTATAAATTGTTTTGTTCTGTGTAGGACTGTAACTGTTGGTCCTTGGTCAGGCCTTCTTTCTTCATTCCTGTTCTGACTGTAGAATGTCCAGCTAAGAATAGTTACACCTGCATTGAAAGCCTCCAAGAGGAGTTTGGAGGTCCTGATGCTGTTGGTGAGAACTACCATGTCAAAGTTGTGTTAATTGCATATTCATGTTCCCCTTTGTAGTGCTGATTATAAACCTAAGAAAATTAAAACAGAAGATATCAAGAAGGAGAAGAAACGAAAACTGGAGGAAGAAGAGGTTAGTAAAAGAAACTGTGGCCCTTGGAGGCTTGGGTTTGGAGTAGGGAGTTTTCCATAAAACAACTTTTGAATGCAGATGAATTTTAGGTAATGTATTGGTCTGTGGTAGAGGAAACACAGAAAAACTCATATATGTGTAATGGTGGCCATGGTACTGTGAGTTTTAAGATCTCTCTTAGCCTTTCAAGGTGTCTGCCCGTAGTGCTGATGCCAGCTGATGTTTTTGGAGAAACTGCACTATCTTCATACATGCAGAGGGAGTGTTAACAAATCATACTTTTAGGCTTTCGATCTCAAAGAGTTTTCCTTAAGATTGTTTTTTAGCACTCTCATATTAACCTTGCTCATCACTTACTCCGGGTAACTCTGTGTGTTTAAAGGCCTTTAATTGGGTGCCCCTTGGACATATGATGAAACCCAAGCTCTTTACCACAGCTCCTCCCAATCTGACCCCTGCATCTGGTGCCTGCTTTCATCTTTTTTGCCTCTTCTCTAATTTAGCTGGTTCCAGCCACACTGGCCTCCTTTGTTTCTTTTCCACACTGGATTCTTTTGTGCTTCAGAGGTTGATGGAGCACATGCTGTTCCCTGTCTGGAACACACATGGTCTTCCTCCCTCCTTCTCCTGCCTTATCACCTTCCTTAAAATCTCAGCTCAACTTAATTACTTAGGCTTGTGGCCAATTTAAAAATACTTTAATATGGTTCCTTTTGACACTTCTTGTTTCTTGTACTAAAGAGTTGTTAGCAAGTAATACAAGAGAGGGATGTCAGAAATTCACAGGAGTCTTAATCTTACACTCTCCTAAGAGAAGGGGTTGAGTGAGTTCTTAGCTCTTACACTGTATTTGTGGTTAGCCGCAGTCATGGGCAGAATGGATTCACAAGTATTAAGTCAGTTGCTTATGGAAGTATGAGCAGTAAAGATAGTGAGAGTAGGGGAACAGTGAGTTTTAAGAGTGTAATCTATTGTAGTAGTAAGAATGATAATAAAAATAAAAATAAAATGTAATAGATGCTTACAATGAGCCAAACACTATTAATGCTTTATATGAATCATTTCAATTTAATCTTTACAATAGACATTACGAGGTAAATATTGCTACTATCTATTCTCTGCATTTTACAGATGCAGAAACTGAAGTATAGAGGCTGAGATCATTTGCCCGAAGTCACACAGCTACTAAGTAGTTAAGTCAGGATTTGATCCCATGCACTCTGTTTCCAGAACCAGTGCACTAACCACCATGTTATTCTGTCTCTGGTGTGACTTTGCTGATTCTTTAAAGCCACAGGAATTAAGAAGGGCCTTTAATGAAATCACATTAAGAATATTAACAAAGGGGTGCCTGGGTGGCTCAGTCAGTTGAGTGTCTGCCTTCGGCTCAGGTTATGACCCCAGGATCCTGTGATCAAGCCCCATGTTGGCCTCCCTGCTCAGCAGGGAGCCTGCTTCTCCTTCTCTCTCTCTGCTATTCCCCCTGCTTGTGCTTTCTCACTCTATTAAATAAATAAAATCTTTAAAAAAATATTAATGAGTAGGTGAGCCATAGAGAGATGATCAGGTGCTAGGTTTAGAGAACTGTGTTTTAACAACAGGTCTGCTTTTGGCTGTCAGGTTTATGACCACCAACTCAGGAAGTGAAGAGTCAAATGTTGAGGGATTATGGCAGTTACTGCACTTTTATGTAGATGATCAGTATAGACTAGTTGGTGAAGAAGTGTAAAACTTTAGCCTTCCATGCTTTCTGTATTGCCTTTAGGCCTTCGTTGAGTTGTTGAATAATAAACTTTCTGTGAATTTGGAAGGAGTTAGTAATAACTATTTTAAACCATTTGAAAAAAAGGACACTTGAAGGATGCCTGGGTTGCTCAGTTGGTTGGACGACTGCCTTCAGCTCAGGTCATGATCCCGGAGTCCCGGGATCGAGTCCCACATCGGGCTCCCAGCTCCATGGGGAGTCTGCTCCTCCCTCTGACCATTTCCTCGCTCATGTTCCCTCTCACTGTCTCTCTCTCAAATAAATAAATAAAATCTTTAAAAAAAAAAAAAAAATCACTTGACTTTTTTTTTTTTTTTAATCTTTTCAGTAGCCTTCTCCCTGCAGGGGGAAAAAAATGCAGGTTGAAAGACTTAGAATTAATACACAGTCTTCTTATGGCTGGGACCCCAGATGGCAGGAACAGTCCTGAAACCTCACTCACTGGTTGTGGTTTTTTTCATTTCTGGGAATTGTTCTGAAGTTTCTCAGTGACTGATTATCCCATTTTGAGGCTTGAAAACATACAGTGTAGCCAGTAGTTTCCTGATGGGACCATCTGTATGCCTGTTCAGAAGCTGTTCAGAGAATGTCTTTAACTGAAAATCATTTCCCTTTCCTGTGCTGTGTTTCAGGCAAAATAGTAAACATTATCTGAATTAATATGATCCTCTAGTACTTCTCCCCAAAATACTTATATATTGTAATTCTCTATTCCTATTTTAAAATATGTCTAGTGTTTGTAGTCTTTCCCTTCCTTCTGTCCCAAAGATCATTTGCTTTAAAATCTGGAGTTTATCTTGATTGCTATCCTATCATGTAGTCCTAGAATGTTTTTATATTCCCATGAGACACGCTGTGATTTTTCTGGTAAACCTGGGCCCTCATCATGGTCAGTAGCAACTATATGACCTTGAACAGGTGAACAAACTTCCATTCCAGAGTTTTCCTTGATTATAACTGGGTATGTCAAGTCAAATGGTCTATAAAGGTCTTTCAAGCTCTGCCATTCTGTAATTGATTTTAAGGTGACTCAAAACCGCTTTTCATAGCTATATAAAACTCGTTGAATAAAGATCTTAGATAGATAAGACAAAGGAAAATATTCTTTTAAAGAGTTTAGATCCTGTGGAACAGGACCCCATTTGTCAAATTGCACATTTTTTTCTGGATGTTTGTGTTTTGAGACTTATTTCCTGTTGTTACCAAATTATATTTGTTTATATTTGTGCCTCAGTGACAGCTCATGTGAGGTCATAGTTCAAAGAAGAGCTATAGAGAAATACTACCATAGGAATTGGTTATTTTAGAACCCCTCAACACTTGTTTACTGCTTCCTGACTTTGTGTATGTAAGCAACAATGATAAGGTGGTGTTCTCCCACAGCCCCTCTCAGATTCAATCAGGAATTTCCTTTCAAATTACATATTATTTAAATACAATGTCTCCTAATTCCCATTATTGGATGGTGTTTGAAGAGGATTTTGAAGATGGTGTTTGAAGATGAGTAGAATTTGAAAACAGGTGGGGATAATAACTGGGATGACTCTCTGTGGCAGTGCTTTCCCAAACATTCCTCTGAGGGTTAAAAAAATATATAGAATTTCCCAGGCTCTTGCTATGCAAAATGAGTGTTTTTAACTACTTTCTCAGGTAATCATTTGTCAGGGAGTTTGGGGAAATACTGCCCTAGAGAAAGAGACCAATAAATTTTCACTCTATCAAATTTGAGAGCATTAGATTTTAAGAACTCCAGTTTTAATATTCTGTGATTCCAGTTTTACTTCTTAATGGTTCTTCAAAACTACTTTTAAAATGTGGTTGGTACTTACTTAAGTGCTTTGTTACCATGTTTCTTTGTAGGATGGTAAATTGAAAAAACCCAAGAATAAAGATAAAGATAAAGATAAAAAAGTTCCTGAACCAGATAGCAAGAAAAAGAAGCCGAAGAAAGAAGAGGAGCAGAAGTGGAAATGGTAACATCGCAGCACTGGATTACAATGTCAGCTCTCGGATTCCACAGCCTAATTAAGCAAGAGTGTTATTAAAATTTAATAGCCTGTTGTTTGGAGGAGGAGGGAAGTACTTAAAAAAAACTCCAGAATATCAACATTCTGAAATAGTTTTCCAGATCCTAGTGAGAAGGCTAACTAGCTTTCAGCTTATTGAATCTAAAAACGAGGTTCCACCCTGTTGAACAGAATGAACTATGAAAGTAGACTGTGTGTAGGGATTTGGCATGTGAAGAAAGTTGCATTTAAAATGATAGGAACAACAGTAGCCAAACTATGGAAAGAACCTAGATGTCCATCAATGGATGAATGGATAAAGAAGATGTGGGGGGGTGTGTATGTGTCTGTGTCATTCATATATATATATATATATATATATATATATATATATATATATATATGATGGAATACTATGCAGCCATCAACTGCCCCCCCCGCCTGCAAATTCCTGCCATTTGCAACGATGTGGATGGAACTAGATGGTATTTTGCTAAGCGAAATAAGTCATTCAGAGAAGGGCAATTTTCATACAATTTGTTCTGGTATGAGGAATTTGAGAGGCAGGGCAGGGGGTCTAGGTGAGTAGGGAGGGAGCGAATGAAACAAGATGGGACCAGGGAGAGAGACAAACCATAAGAGACTCTTAATCTCAGGAAACACAGGGTTGCTGGGGGGTTGGGGGGGCGCGGGATGGCTGGGTTATGGACATTGGGGAGGGCATGGGCTATGGTGAGTGCTATGAATTGTGTAAGACTGCTAATTCATTGACCTGGACCCCTGAAGCAAATAATACATTATATGTTAATAAAAAAATAAAATGGGAGGGACACAATTTTTAAAATGCTAGGGAAAAGATGGAGTATTTTATAAATCATGTTCAGGAAACTAACTATTCATTTAAAAAAAAAAAAAAACAAAACCTCCACAAGAAAATCTCGATAAATATTTTTAAATTGTAGAGTAATGAAGATCTCTTGAGGAAGGACATGCCACCAGAGCAATAAGGAAAATGTTTACAACATTGGTAAATCAAAATTAAAATGTTATTAATAAAAAGAAAATGTTGTATATGGCAAACAAACTCATGCCATTAAAAGGGGGAATATTTACACTACAAAGGGCTAAGATTCTTAATGTGAAAAAGCTCTTTTTAAAATGAAGGAAACAGTCTTAGAAAAGTGATCAGTAAACATCTTAAAATATGGGCAAAGAAAAATTCCAAGAAAATGATGAATGATGAATCTTTTTGAATGATGAATCTCTAATTAGGAAACATTAATGAATATCAGAATATCTAGGATTGTGTCTGAGAAAACAGGTGGCCTCACTGGGAGTAAAGATTCAGTCTTCTATTAGCAATAATCGCGCCTCGGATAAACCTCATTGGCTACGATACTGCCACTGCGCAAAGCTTAAAATTCAGTCTTTTCTAGAGGAGAATAGCAATAGCAGGTTACTTTTGAGATGTGTGTTTAGGTGGGAAATTTGATTTTTTATTTAACAAATTTTGGTGTTTGGAATTGTGAAACTAAGTTTTTTTTTTTGTTTTTTGTTTTTTTTTTAAGGTTTTATTCATTTATTTGACAGAGATCACAAGTAGGCAGAGAGGCAGGCAGAGAGAGAGGGGGAAGCAGGCTCCCCGCGGAGCAGAGAGCCCGATGCGGGGCTCGATCCCAGGACCCTGGGATCATGACCTGAGCCGAAGGCAGAGGCTTTAACCCACTGAGCCACCCAGGCGCCCCGAAATTAAGTATTTTTAATACTGGTACTTGTTAAAACTTTGTATGATTTAACTACTCTACCAATTATACATGATTTGTAGTTGTGTTGAAGAGAGTCAAATGATCCAGAGATGTGTAAGTTAGAAAAAAATAATTTCTTTCCCTGATTCCCATTTTTCCTTTCTCAGCTTTGAGGTAACCACTTTCCATAGTTTGTTATGTAGTGTTCCAGACCCATTTGTATGTGTTTACTCTATGGCTCTTATCATTTAGAATAGTCATCTCCCTAGCACAGCCCCCCTAAGGCAAAGGGAGAGATAAGTGTGACCAGGGAGGTGTCAGAGCAGGAGAGCTATAGTGGCAGAAATGCCCAGCACAGCTGTGTAATTGGCATTGTTGGTGTGAACACATAAGGGGTTAAAATGAAAGTGTGGAAAAGGAAAATCACAGAGCAAAGGAATTCTGGGCCTTTCCAAAGCCAGAACCGGGAAACAAAAGGATAAGTGTGGGGTTTTTTTTTTATTCTTCTTTTTTTCCCCTCTCATTTTTTTCTTTGGAACTGATCATAGTTTTTCAGAGATAGATATTCACCTTTATTATTATTTTTTTAAGATTTTATTTATTTATTTGTCAGAGAGACAGAGTGAGTATAGGCAGGCAGAGTGGCAAGGAGAGGCAGCGGGAGAAGCAGGCTCGTTGAGCAAGGAGCCCGATGCAAGACTTGATCACAGGACGCTGGGATCATGACTGAGCCGAAGGCAGCCACTTAATCAGCTGAGCCACCCAGGCATCCCAAATATTCACCTTTACTAAAAACAATTTTTAGGGTGCCTGGGTGGCTCAGTTGGTTAAGCTGCTGCCTTCGACTCAGGTCATGATTCCGGAGTGCCGGGATTGAGTCCCACATCAGGCTCCTGGCTCCTCAGGGTGTCTGCTTTTCCCTCTGACCTTCTCCTCTCTCATGGTCTCCCTTATTCTCTCTCTCAAGTAAATAAAATCTTTAAAAACATTTTTCTTTAAAAAAAAATTTTTTTTTTAATTTGTAGAGAGAGAGGCAGGGGCGAGGGAGGGAGAGAATCTCAAGCAGGCCCCCACTGAGCAGAGCCTGACACGAGGCCCGATCTCAAAACCCTGAGATCGTGGCCTAAACTGAAATCAAGAAGTCATATACTCAACCAGCTGAGCCACACAGGCACCCCTAAAACAGTTTTTGATGATAAAATGAAATACCCCCGACCTTTTTTTTTTTTTTTAAGATCTTATTTATTTATTTGACAGATCACAAGTAGGCAGAGAGGCAGGCAGAGGAGAGAGGAGGAAGCAGGCTCCCTGCTGAGCAGAGAGCCCGATGCAGGGCTCGATCCCAGGACCCTGGGATCTTGACCTGAGCCGAAGGCAGAGGATTTAACCCACTGAGCCACCCAGGCAACCCCCTTTTTTTGAGAAATAAAGAAGGGAAGAGCAAAACCAGAAGGCGAGAGAGAATTTTTTTTTAATTTGTTTTTAATTTATTTTCAGCATAACAGTATTCATTGTTTTTTTTTACCATACCCAGTGCTCCATGCAATCCGTGCCCTCTCTAATACCCACCACCTGATTCCCCCAACCTCCCACCCCCCCACCACTTAAAACCCCTCAGATTGTTTTTCAGTCCATAGTCTCTCATGGTTCACCTCCCCTTCCAATTTCCCCCAACTCCCTTCTCCTAACTCCCCATGTCCATGCTATTTGTTATGCTCCACAAATAAGTGAAACCATATGATAATTGACTCTCTCTGCTTGACTTATTTCACTCAGCATAATCTCCTCCAGTCCCGTCCATGTTGCTACAAAAGATGGGTATTCGTCCTTTCTGATGGAGGCATAATACTCCATACTGTATATGGACCACATTTTCCTTATCCATTTTTCCGTTGAAGGGCATCTTGGTTCTTTCCACAGTTTGGCAACCGTGGCCATTGCTGCTATAAACATTGGGGTACAGATGGCCCTTCTTTTCACTACATCTGTATCTTTGGGGTAAATACCCAGGAGTGCAATGGCAGGGTCATAGGGAAGCTCTATTTTTAATTTCTTGAGGAATCTCCACACTATTCTCCAAAGAGGCTGCACCAACTTGCATTCCCACCAACAGTGAGAATCTTAAGCAGGTTCCATGCCCAGCAAGGAGTCTGTCATGGGGCTCCATCTCATGACCCTGAGATCCTGACCTTAAGCCAAAATCAAGATGCTTAACTGACTGAGCCACCTAGCCACCCTAAGATAAAATGAAACAATTATGGAAATTAGGGGTTATTAGGAGTTACGAGAATGGTGGGTTAGTAATTCATTAGTCTTTATAAGTCAGAGTTCTATTGTGGGTGCTCAATAAGTGTTCATTGAATGAACAAGATCATTTCCTTATCATCACTAGCTCCCTACTGTCTTCCCCCTTCCTTTGGAGCCTTGGCTCTCCTTGGATTCTGTACAGATACACTCTTACCCTGGTCTTGCCTTGTGTGGAATTAAATACTCTGAAAGGGCCTAAAAACCTAATTTTGCTTCTGTGGTTGAAATCCTTATCAGTGTTGCCACACATTAATTCTGAGAGACCTTAACCTTTGATTTTTATTTTATTTTGGTTTAAGTGGGATTGGTTAGTCTTCAACTAAAGATGATTGGTATGCGGGTAAGCAGTCTTTTCTACAGCCTCCAGCGCATGCCGTCCTTAAGTCTGATTGTTAAATTTTGTGCTTTCCTTAAGCACGTTGCTTGATGGCACACTGTAAGTTTTTGTAAGTAGAAAACAAAAATTATCAGCCTCTTAGCTGATAGCTTGCCCTTTCTTCCCATCATGGTAGGCTGCCTGCTGTACTCTGAAATCAGTGGTCCAGTTCTCAGTTGACTGCCACTGAGCAGATACCAGCTTTTTTTCATTATTCCTCTTGCTCTCCCACTGAAAGACATACTTCATCAGTTTGGCAAACCTGCAGACTTTTTGCTTTCTCCAAAGTCTAAAGATTTGTTAATGTTGCCAAGAAGAAATCAGCGAAACTTTGATCTTTATCTCTTCTTTGGTAATTGTGAAGAAGGGAAAATGGTTCACATCCCCTCTGGGTTTCTTTATTGTATCACATTTTCCCCATAGAGACAATGTTACAACTGGTGCTGGTATCCTCAGGCCTGTGGGAAAACTTAATTACTGAGATCCCCCTGTATTTAAGCGTTACCCATTATAGGTGTGCTGGGAGGTTCAGGTCTGCCTTGAGTTAAATATACTTTTTTTTTTTTTTATCAGGGCTGACCTGTTAGAAGTCCCGTGTTTGTTCTTCACAAAAAAGACCTAGAAATTGGGAAATTCCTTGCTGGTGTTAGGTGACTTTTAACTAGAGGTTTCAGTTTCTTTTAGCAAAGGCAAAATGCTATAAGGAGTTAAGGTTATAATGTAAGGAATTAGTGTTCAAAGACCAGGACTCACAAATAAAGTCAGTCACAGTGATAAGGTATTTATGGGATATGGATTGATCCTCTTCTCAAACCAGAGAAACTGTCCTTGATTCCACCTTCCCCTTTTCAAGTCTGTTTTACTGTCAAATGCATAACTGCCTTGAATTCATAAGCCTGTTGTAGGGGAGTCATTTTGATGTCTGAGTGCTTGTTTTTCTTTTTTTTTTCTTTTTTTAATTTTTCTTTTTTTTATTTTAAATATTTTTATTTATTTATTTGATAGAGAGAGATCACAAGTAGGCAGAGAGGCAAGAAGAGAGAGGGGGAAGCAGGCTCCCCGCTGAGCAGAGAGCCTGATGTGGGGCTCCATCCCAGGACCCTGAGATCATGACCTGAGCCGAAGGCAGAGGCTTAAACCACTGAGCCACCCAGGCGCCCCTGAGTGCTTGTTTTTCTTAATTTTGTTGGTGAGCCATTGGTACAGGCCTGCTGTTTTTATTTGTGTAGTAATAATTGTTGGTCCAGTGGTATTTTCAGCCTCCTGATGGATGCTTTCTGTTTAGACTGAGGTTTAGTGTTGAATGAGTGACTGAATCGGTTATTTTGCCTAAATGGTAAGTTACTGTGGGTCCTCAGGATGAACATGTTGGAATGAGGCAGAATTATAAAAAAGTTTGGAATCTTAATTAAAAACCACTGGAGTTGGGCACCTGGGTGGCTTAGTGGGTTAAGCCGCTGCCTTCGGCTCAGGTCATGATCTCAGGGTCCTGGGGTCGAGTCCCGTATCGGGCTCTCTGCTCAGCGGGGAGCCTGCTTCCTCCTCTCTCTCTCTGCCTGCCTCTCTGCCTACTTGTGATCTGTCTCTGTCAAATAAATAAATACAATCTTTAAAAAATAAAAATAAAAACCACTGGAGTTGATAAGAATGGAACCAAGTCCTAGTATAAGGGAAATTAGGGTTCTCAGCATCTTCTCACAGTTACTCAGTGACTGCTTCATGTAGACTTCCTAGAGCACATACATGTCTGCATACATAATATATACATACATGTGAATTTTCTCTTATTTGGAGAGTAATAGACTCTGAGATTTGGATGAGTGGGTCCCTGCACTCAGGCCTTTCTTTGCCAGGGTTTAGTTGGGAGATCCTGCCAGTTTCATGTGGCAGGTTGGTTACTGAGAATAGTGTTCCTTTTAGGTTTAAGATTTTGTTAAATCTTGACTTGGAGATTTTTAAAAATTATTTCTAATTGTCGTAAAACAAAAACATAAAATTTACCATATTAGCCATCTTTAAGTGTGTAAAGTGTATTAAGTACATTCGCATTGTTGTGTAACCCTTACCACTACCATCTGTCTTCAGAATTCTCTCCCTCATTCCCCCTTTCCCCTGGACCCTGGTCTCTATCCTGCTGCTTTTTGTGTCTGTGAATTTTATTACTTTATGTTTCTCATGTAAGTGGAAGTACACAATATGTGGCCTTTTGTGATTGGCTTATATTTCACTTATGAAAATGTCTTCCAGGTTCATCCATGTTGTGGCTTGTGTCAGAATTTCCTTCTTTTCTAAGGCTAATTAATATTTCATTGTATGGAGAGACCACATTTTGTTTATCCATTCATCTATTGATAGACACTTATGTTGTTTCAACCTTTTGGCAATTGTGAGTAGTGCTGCTGTGAACATTGGAGAACAAAGTATTTAATACCTGCTTTCAGTTGTTTGGTTGTATTCCTAGGAGTGAGATTGCTGGATCATATGGTAGTTCTGTGTTGTACTTTCGAGCAGTCGTTCACAGTACACAATTGTGTACTGATTTCTGCAGTGGCTGAATGGTTTTCATTCTCACTAGAGGTGCATAAAGATTCTAATTCCTCCACATTGTCATCAGCAATTTTTATTTCCTGGTTTGTTCTTGTTTTTATAATAGTCTTCCTAATAGGTGTGAGTTGTATCTCCTAGCTTTGATTTATATTCCCTATTTATTTATATATTTATATATTTTATATATATATATCCTATTTATATATTTATATTATATTTCCTAATAATTGGTGATGTTGAACATTTTTTTTCAGATGCTAACTGGCCATTTGTATATCTTTGGAGAAATGTATTCGAGTCCTTTGCCAGTTTTTCAAATTGGCTTGGTGATGGTTTTGTGGCTGAGTTGTAGTCTTTATTCTAGATGTTAATCCTTTATCAGATAGAGGCTTTGCAAATCTTTTCTCTCATTTGTGGGTTGCCTCATCACTCTTGTGTCCTTTGATGTACAGTTTTTAACTTTGTAGTCCAATTGATATTTTTCTTTTGTTGCCTGTGCTTTTGGTGTCTTATCTAAGAAATCATTGCTGAATGCAAAGTCATGAAGCTTTTGCCTAGAGTTTTATAGTTTTAACCTTTGTGTGTGGGTCTCTTATCCATTTTGAGTTTATTTTTTTATATAGTATAAGCTAAGGGGCTAAATTCATTGTTCTGCCAGTTTCTTCTTCATTCATCTAGTTTTCCCAACACCATTTGTTGGAGAGATTTCCTTGCTCCATTGAATGCTCTTGGATCCTTGTCAAAAATCACTTGACCGTCTGTGTTGACTTTGATTTTATAGTGATGCTCTTACTATAGCAGTTTTATATATATAATTTTTGTTTAATGTTTCTAAACTTTGTTTAAAACATTGGAGTTAGAAAAAAATGCTGGAGTTAAAAAATGATCAGAAGTAATAGAATATGCATAATTAGCCTTTATAAGGATTCTGTAGAACTTTAGGGCTTTTAGTTTTAAAGTAGAAATAGTGAAGATTAAAATCTGTGAAGTTTTTTGTTTGTTTGTTTGTTTGTTTGTTTCTAAAGAATTTATTTGACAGACAGCGATCACAAGTAGGCAGAGAGGCAGGCGGAGAGAGAGGAGGAAGCAGGCTCCATGCTAAGCAGAGACCCCAGTGTAGGGCTTGATCCCGGGACCCTGGGATCATGACCTGAGCCGAAGGCAGAGGCTTTAACCCAGTGAGCCATCCAGACACCCCCAAAATCTGTGAAGTTTTAAAATATTCCATCTGTTAAGACAACTGACTGACTCAAACAAAATGGTGGTGATGGTGAGAAGCTATGTCTAATTCCAAAAAAGGACAGACTTAGAGACATCAGCCAGTTGCAGTGCATGATCCTTAATTGTATTCTGGCCTATAAAACACATTTTGGGGACGCCTGGGTGGCTCAGTCAGTTAAGCCACTGCCTTCGGCTCAGGTCATGATCAGAGTCCTGGATCGGGCTCCTTGCTCAGCAGGGAGCCTGCTTTTCTCTCCACCTCTGCCTGCTTGTGCACAGGCGTGCATACGCTTGCGCGCGCGCTCTCTCTCTCTCTCTCTCTCTGACAAATAAATAAAATCTTTTAAAAAATTTTGAATATAATTGAGAAGTTTTTAGTATGGTCTAGGTATTAGATGCTAATTTTGTTAGATGTGATAATAGTATTGTGGTTTTGTGACAGCCTTATTTTTATGGAGATGTTTGCTGAACTATTTAGAGGTGAGGTGTCATATCTGCAAAGTACATTGCTGAAAATGGTTCAGCAGAAGATAGGAAACTTAGCATAATATTAACAGTTGTTGAATGTAAGTGATGGGTATATGGTATTCCTTTTATATTTGTTTTTCTGTATGTCTAACCATTTTTAAAGTAAAAAGGCTTTTTATTTCATCTTTATTTTTTAGTTTTTTGGTAAAAAGGTTTTTTAAAAGCTGTTTCCACTAAACTTTACATTCACTTATCAGGGTCTCCTATACAGCTCTAGCTAACCCATAAATACCTTGACCTCAGTATACCCCAACCAAACTATTATTTCCCAGTCTTCTGTTGTATTATGTACTTTCTTACAGAGTTGTTTTTCCCTCTACCTTCACCTGCCACCTCCTTCCCAGGAGGCCTTTTTCTGTGTATCAACAGCTAAGTATTACCACTGTGGTAAAACAACTGTTTGCATTTCCATATCCTCCAGTTGCCAAGCTCCTTGAGTGTGGGGATCCCTTGTACTCAGTCTTAAAACTGAACTGTTGAACTGTGTTTTCCTGTGTTCACCTGAGTATTTCACTGTATTTGTTCTGAGTGCTGGCTTTTTCAAAGTGAAGAATAATGCTTATATTGATCCAGGCCTTGAATGCGGGGCCCAAAGTTATCCTTGAGTATCAGTCAATTGAGCAGATTAGTTATTTGGGCTTTTATTAGGTGATAATTTCTGTATTAGATGATCACTAAATGAAGTTATGCTCTGTCGTTTAAAGGTGGGAAGAAGAGCGCTACCCTGAAGGAATCAAATGGAAATTTCTGGAACATAAAGGCCCTGTATTTGCTCCACCATATGAGCCTCTTCCAGAGAGTGTCAAGTTTTACTATGATGGTGAGTTCGAAGGTTGCCTAATTCTTGGCCAAGAAAAGAGTCTGCTTTTATTTAGGAATAGAAAATGAGAAGGACCTTGTGCTATATAATCCTTTTTGCTTATTTCATTTTGTTTTATTGTCCTTGTGTGGTTTGGGGGAAGGGTCTTACTTAAATCCTAAAGGCCCATTTGGTGATGAAGAAGTGCCTTGAGAAAGAGGCTGTTAATGTCTCAACTACATGGTTCCCAAAATGTCCATCTACATAGGTCACAGCATTTGATCCCCAAAGTTAAATGTTTTTATCTGAACTTCATTTGTGAGGAGCTACTCTTTTTAAGACTTCTTAGAAAAGCCGTACTTGTATGGTAGTATTTTACTTTAGTGATACAGTGTAAGCTGACAAGCTCTTCATGATGACAAAATAGTACTAGTATTTGGTTGAAGATTAATTAGCCATCAGCCTCTAGGTAGGGCTGGTAAGTGTCTGTCATTAACTATATATGTAGCACAACACTATGCCGTTATGTGCAGTCAAATTTTATGAGCTGCTGTGAAGAAGTGCTCTGCCTGGTTCTCTTAGAGCATTCAGAATTGTCCATTAACTACCATTGGTATTTCTGTCCTTGAGTAGAAAAATTTAAGAGTCTGTCTAATACCAAATACCATTGGTATTTCTGTCCTTGAGTAGAAGAATTTAAGAGTCTGTCTTTGGGTGGAAAAAAAGAATCTGTCTCTGACACTCCTTCTGTTTGCAGTGTAGCACTATGTGTAGCACTATGCAGATGGGAATGCTCAACTGACTTCCTTCATTCCAAGAGTTCTATCTAGAAGGGGCTAGAGCATTTTCCCCTCAAACCCATATGTGCTTAAGATTGACCAGGTAGATCTGGGCTCATTTAATAGATGTAGAATAATAGTGTTGGGTGCTTTTAAACAAAGTGGTCTGCTGACCAAACTTGGAGAAATACTGGGCAGGAAAACTGCTGAGAGGCATCAGTGGTCAGCAGTTGAGAGTTCTTGTCCACTAGCAGGGACCTTAGGGCCACAGATACTTACAGATAAAGGTAGTAGTTTATACTGGAAGGCTGGGTGTTGCAAGGGGACATGTCAGACTTGCCAAGCTGGAATTCATTTTTTAAAACACAGTTTATTCAGTGTCCCTGTGTTAGACATTAAGACCCAGCAGTGGACAATATTGACTAATCCCTGATCATGTGTCCTCAGTGACAAATGCTTACATCAGATAAACATTCTGACTAAAGTTTACCAGAGCACACAGGGCAGAAATCTATTAGCTCTTATAGTTGGTCATTCCTGGAGATGCTCAAATATGACTCCATAGCCAAACTCCGATGAGGAAAAAGAGCCTAGAACCTTGAAGAAGACAATCCTGAAAATCAGTGTATTCTGTAGCTCAAGTTTGGTCTTACCAAGAGCTTTAGAAAGCTCAACTAGTAAAGCCCCACTTTGAGATTCAGAGTGAGTTGAAAGAAAGCTAGATTCTGTATCTCTGGGTTCTCTCTCTCTCTATCCCTTTCTCTGTTTTTTTTTTTTTTTTTTTTAGATTTTTATTTGCTTTAGAGTGAGAGAAGAGGAAAGGGACAAAGAGTCCCTGGCAAACTTCACACTGAGTGCAGAGCCTGATGCAGGGCTCAATTCTCATGACTCTGAGACCACGATCTGGGCTGAAACCAAGAGTCAGACACCTAACCAACTGAGCCACCCAGGTGTCCCCGGGTTTCTCTTTTCTTTTTCTTTCTTTCTTTTCTTTTTTTTTTTAAGATTTTATTTATTTATTTGACAGAGATCAAGAGTAGGCAGTGAAGCAGGCAGAGAGAGAGGGGGGAGCAGTCTCCCTGCTGAGCAGAGAGCCCAATGCGGGGCTCGATCCCAGGACCCTGAGATCACGACCTGAGCTGAAGGCAGAGGCTTTAACCCACTGAGCCACCCAGGCGCCCGGGTTTCTCTTTTCAAGACGAGAAGCCAAGGCCTGAACCAGGCATCACTGGTCACTGTGGTCCCTTCCTCCATTCCTACCCAGTCCTCCATTATAGGAACTCCAGCTATATCATTTTCTCATTTGGATTTCTGGCTGGGATTTCTTCCCTTTGATTGTAAACTCCCACTCTGTAATAAGTCAGGATGTTGTATTAGAATTATTAGTCCGAATCAATACTGTAGTCCTGCCTGTTCTCTAGGGAAGAGAGTTCTCAGACTCCTTTGGACCTGCCAGGGAGGTAGGGCATAGGCCGTGACTATGAAGCAGTGACTTGCCTTTGCTGAGAACCTCTAGTTTTCAGCTCTGACTCAGCAGTTTCTTCTTCCTGGAGCTCAGCCTTTTCCATAAAGTGCTCCCACTGCCAGGAACCTTCAAGTCATCCTCCCACCACTCTGCTGCTGGGGAGCTGTCATTTCCTCTTTTGAAGGCTCATCTAAAACTGGCATCAAAGTTTCTTCCTCTGTCAGTACAGAATCCAGTAACATTGCCCAAAGAGTCTCCATTTTTTTGTTTTTCAAAATATGTGTGGATACCAATTTATGCCAAACAGACCCAAGAACAGTTTATTTCTTGCCTTTTATTTCATTTATTTTTAGTCATTTAAATGTTTTCCTTTATATTAGAAGCATGTTACAACTTTACTGGCAACTTTAGTCCAGACCTGAGTTGGGGAGATTCAAAGAAGTGCAGGAAGCCCTTGAAAGCTAATAACCCTATCCCTCCCTCAAGTGTCTTCTTGGAAAGGCAGGAGCTTATGGGGTGTTTTGAAAAGGGAAAGTGGCGCCACCTGTTGGCCATTTGGGTTACGGATTTCAAGCAGGTTCTTGTCTGTCCTGACAATTTCAATTTTGTGCCAAGTTCCTTTCATCCCTGCAATGAGGGATGATACCTTCCCAACCATCATAAAATGAGGTGTCTTCTGAGTTTGGAAATGAGTGGATTTCCGGTTAAGTTTTAGTTTTCTATAATGAAAGTGAAAATCCTTGGTGAATCATTAGTATCTATGTAATAGGCAGTGGAATGGTGTCATTTTAGGAACAAATTATTGTGCCATGGATTAGTTCCGTATAGTGTTGCAAAATTGGAGAGTCAAGGAAAAAAAAAATGGAAATTGGCCCTAAGAGTACTTGTTAAAAATACTGTATTTGAAAAGTAGATTAAACTCCCCAAGTACTTTCCTTTATTGCTTTATTACTTGTTAGGTATACACAAACCCCCTAGGCCTCCTTCAGATTTATTTTACAAGTTATCAGTTTTTATTGTGTAACATCAGGATTCCTTTAGAACAGCTTTTACTAACACATCCACACTACTAAGAAGCCCAGTCATCCCTTATGCTCTGAATAAGTCTTACTTCCCTGAAAGAGGCAACCGCATAATGCCTGTGTTCCAGAGCAATCACCTCAAACTCTGCTATGCACCCGGGCCACCTGGAGGTCTCTTAAAATGCACTTGCTGAATCTGTAGATATGGGGTGGGGCCCGAGAGTCTGAATTTCTTTCTTTCTTTCTTTCTTTTTTTAAGATTTATTTGTTCGTTCATTTATTTGAGAGACTGAGAGCATGGTGGGGAGGGGCAGTGGCAAGTCTTAAGCAGACTTCCTGCTGAGCATGGAGCCGAAGGCAGGACTTGCTCTCATGACCCAGAGATCACGACCTGAGCTGAAACTGAGAGTCACATGCGGTACTCAGGTGCCCCAGAGACTTGAATTTCTAACAGAACTCCCACGTAGTGCCAGTGCTGCTGGTCTGTGAACCACACTTTGAGTACAGAGGTTTTAGAGGAAGGTCTTACTTAGATTTTCTTATGTGGGATATCTGGGCTTGCCTGCTATGGATCTATATTATTTTATTCATATTCCACCCACCTAACTTTAAAGAAGAAAGATGCCTATTTCTTTTCCCCACAATTCCTTTCTTCCACTCCCTGCCCTATCCCTTCCTCCCCTTCTTGAACAGAGGCTGCTTAGCTTAGCAGTGGCAGGAGTCCCTCTGAGGATTTGATTTTTAAAAACCATTGAAGAGGTGTAAAGGACCCTGCTTGCTGAAAGGAAAAGGAAGAGTGGCTGGGCCTCCCCCAGCTCATCCCTGTCCTGAGCAGGCACCTGGGAACAGTTTACTGGCATAGTCTCCAGAGAATGACCCAGGTAAATATCTGCTAAAGAGAAGGAGAATTTACAACTAGATATAAATCAGTGTATTGTCATTGTTGTTGTTGTTACCATGTGTCACCAGACCTTTGTATACCTTGGGAAGGTAAACCATCAGAAGACTTCTTCAGAGTTCAGTATTTATACACAAAACATGAATTATACACCTCAATTTTTGGAACCGCTTTTTCCTCTAGGTAAAGTCATGAAGCTGAGCCCCAAAGCAGAAGAAGTGGCTACCTTCTTTGCAAAAATGCTCGACCATGAATATACTACTAAGGAAATATTTAGGAAAAATTTCTTTAAAGACTGGAGAAAGGTATTGTAGCCCATGTATTAATATCCTAGCACCTTGTAGAAATATTAATCAAGTACTACATAAACTGTAACTTTACAGAAAATTGTGTGGTATAAAATTTGAGCTTTATGAATTTTATTATATTTTAATATTTTCTTTTTTCCCTATTCATTCATTATATAGGGTTTCTATCCAACAGGAATACTTAATATTTCTTTCCTCTCATACTCATATGGCTGTAGGAGGGAGTTTATTAGGCCAAACAAAAAAACCTCAGGAGAAAGTTTATCTCTGCAGGAGTGCCTGTCCTCGGTCTTCTATTGCAAATGTTGTATTAGAATTATGTTAATGTGATGTTCCATTCCCTTTTGATTCTTTCTTACTTCCTTTTGGTACTTTCTGCTCTTGATATCACATTTCCTGCATCTGTCTAGGTGATTTTAAACAATCTCATTCTCAATTTGGATTATGTGGACAGAGGCTGAACTGAAGCTTACCTTCTGAATAGCTCTGGAAATAACATTTAATAAGTGAGTAGAGCAGGGATAATGTTTCTAAGAGAGAATGAGTATGGAGATAGTTCTCTCATTACTAAAGCAAATGATGTCTATTCATGTTTCTCCAACTGGGATACATATGCTTGCAGACATAGCAGGGTGTAAGGAGCCCAAGAAATTACACAAGAGTTCGGTAACATTCTTCAAGGAAAAAATCACCTACAGCATCTTTCTGTTTAATAGAATAGAACAAAGTAATAAGGTTATGTTTCTTTTTTTCAAAACTCATGAAATTAGACTACCTCTCTAGACACCTTCAGCTGAAAAAAGTGGTGCTTTGCTATAATCACAAACCTATGGGGTAAATGGTGTATTTACCTTCTGCTTCTATCTCCCCCACTTTTTTTTTTTTTTTTTTTTTTGGACTAGGAAATGACTAATGAAGAGAAGAATATTATCACCAACCTAAGCAAATGTGATTTTACCCAGATGAGCCAGTATTTCAAAGCCCAGTCAGAAGCTCGGAAACAGATGAGCAAGGAAGAGAAACTGGTACTACAGAATTTCTTAAACCTCTGTAGAACTTTGGAATAATGTTCATCTAATTTTCTTCTTGGTTCTTAAAATACAGATATGACTTTAGTAATTTCAGATGGCTCTGTACTAAAGCTTTAGGACGCTTGGCCTAATGTTTAAATTTTCTTAAGAGTTTTACATAGACTGAAGATTGTGAATAATAGGCACTTTATTTAATGGCTCAATGTAAGAACCTGGTGCTTTTGTGACCTAAAATCCACTCAGTTAACTCCAGTAATACTGTATTTAAAGATGGGCAGACCTGCACAGTGGCTCCTGAATTTTAGGGTTTTAAGACAACTACAGTAATACTGCCTGTGTACGTTCCTGTTCTTGCTCTGTTTTACCCTGGAATCTAGCCATGCACATCCATCTCCATCCCAGAAGGATCTTTCCAGTATCTGGAGGGATATCATTTTTTTTTCTAGAGTACCTGTAGGCAAACTGTATAGGCTGCCTATTTTTATTAAAAAGTTTTATTGGAACACGACCGCATCTACTTGTTTACATACAATCTGTGGCTGCTTTCCTGTGACAGTGGCAGGGTTGAGTAGTTTCAAAAAGAGACTGTATAGCCTTCAAATTTTTCTGTTGAGAAAGGTTTTCTTTTTCTGTTGACAGAAGGTTTGCCAACCCTTGATCTAGAGAGATCAATTTCTAGAGAAATTCAGGCTAGAGTTCCTTTGTCTTGTTTCTTCCCAAGCTGGAGGTCCAGAAATTACAGATTTTAAGGAATTTCAAAACTTTATGGTTTCAGTATTTTAAAGGACTTGCACATTTATACAGTGTAGGCATTTGTAATTTTTTTAAAAGATTTTATTTATTTATTTGACAGAGAGAGAGAGATCACAAGCAGGCAGAGACAGAGAGGGAAGCAGGCTCCCTGCCAAGCAGAGAGCCTGATGTGGGGCTTGATCCCAGGACCCTGAGATCATGACCTGAGTCGAAGGCAGAAGCTTTAACCCACTGAGCCGCCCAGGCGTCCATAGGCATTTGTATTTATTATCTAATTCATTGTTTGATAGTGCCTATTTGACCTTTAGTTTAAGAACTATGAATTACTGTAAGAATGATAATTGTTTCAGACTTTTCAGCTCAGTTTAGTCTTCTCAATATTCCAGATTAGTGAAACTTGGTTTATTCTTTACTTCAGGGATGTTTTTTTATGTTTTTGTTTTTGTTTTTTTTTTTAAGATTTTTTTTTTAAAGATTTTATTTATTTATTTGAGAGAGAGAGACAGTGAGAGAGAGCATGAGCGAGGAGAAGGTCAGAGAGCAAAGCAGACTCCCCATGGAGCTGGGAGCCCGATGTGGGACTGGAGCCCGATGTGGGACTCGATCCCGGGACTCCAGGATCACGACCTGAGCCGAAGGCAGTCATCCAACCAACTGAGCCACCCAGGCGTCCCTACTTCAGGGATGTTTTAAAACTTAAAACTGCTTTGGAGCTTTGTTCTTGCAAATAGTGATCCAAAGATAGGGAGGTTTCACAAGTATCACCTTGTCAGAGCCCTGGCCAAGGACACCTGCTGCCAACAAGTTCTGAATCTGTTCCCACCTACAAGGCAGCAGGACTTAGTAAGTTGAATTTCTAAGTATAATATGAAGATAGAGCCAGCAGAGGGCTCGGAGGCTCCATGTTCCACTCTCACACTCCTTTTTTGGAGCAAGGATCATAAAGTAAGCAATGTATGTCCCATGTACCTAGGAGAAAGAATCTGTGACAGGTATGTGTGAGCCTGAAAAACCTGATATGCTGTTCAACTAAATGTGTCTGGAACGTATTAGAAAACATGGAGATGTTCTTTGTGAGGCCTGTCTATCATAGACTCTTCCCGATCTGCCATTTTGACACTGCTCAACAAAATGATGTTAGCTTTTAAAGTTCTATTTAAAAATACCTAAGTAACATGTTCTCACACATAAATCCTTTAAAATAAGAAAATCAGTTTTAGGGGTGCCTGGGTAGCTCAGTCGTTAGGCATCTGCCTTCTGCTCAGGGCATGATCCCAGGGTCCTGGAATTGAACCCAGCGTTGGGGTCCCTGCCCGGTGAGGAGCCTGCTTCTCCCTCTCCCTCTCCCGCTGCTTGTGTTCCCTCTCTCACTGTGTCTTTCTTTGTTAAATAAATAAAATCTTGAAAAAAAAATTTTTAAAAAGAAATCTCTTTTGAATCTGTAGTTGGAATCAGTCCTCAAAGGTAGATATTTTGGGGAATTTTACTGTACTTAAAAGTTTGAAAATTGTATTATCCTTATTTGCATTCATACCACTTTTTAAAAATTAAAAGAAAAAAAAATTTTTTTTTTAACTATTTTGTTTAATCTCTGCACCCAGTGTGGGGCTCAAACTCATGACCCTGGGATGAAGAGTCATATATGCTCTTCCTACTGAGTCAGCCAGGCAGCCATATTTGCATATATTTGTTAGTGATTTTTAGACTTTCTCTACCTCAAACTATTCTCAAATAAGAGATAAAATATGAATAGGGAACAGCAATTTGAGCCCGTTTTGATTACTTCCTTGCTGTGTTCCAGAAAATCAAAGAGGAGAATGAAAAATTACTGAAAGAATATGGCTTCTGTATTATGGATAACCACAGAGAGAGGATTGCCAACTTCAAGATAGAACCTCCTGGGCTTTTCCGTGGCCGTGGCAACCACCCCAAGATGGGCATGCTGAAGAGACGGATCATGCCAGAAGATATCATCATCAACTGTAGCAAGTGAGTGCAGTTCATTGTTTGGGCCAGAAATCAAGGTGAGGGGGTCCTTTGTTCTTGGGAGTACTTTGCTGGGATTGTTTCCAGGCTGCACAGAACTGTTGGGAACAACATGGTCTCTCCATGTACGGATCTCCAAGTACTTCGCAGTTACTGACTGGTGATGTGGAAGAAACATGGAAGTAGATGCTCAGCAGAATTGTCCACTTTAGGTTACGAAAGGTCAGACTGTCCTTGCTTCTTCTCATTTCACGTCCCTCCCGCTTTGTTATTTCCACAGAGATGCCAAGGTTCCTTCTCCTCCTACAGGACATAAATGGAAAGAGGTCCGACATGATAACAAGGTTACTTGGCTGGTCTCCTGGACAGAGAACATCCAAGGTTCCATTAAATACATCATGTTAAACCCCAGTTCACGAATCAAGGTAAGGGGTAGCTAGGAGCTACACCAGTTAGTGGGGCTGATCTTTTTTTGTTGAAATGTAGTGTTCTTGGTCTCCAGAATCACTGTGACAAATTGCAAACTCTCCAGAAAATAAGGCAAGTATCTTTGTGCTTAGCATTATCTGGTGACCTTCCTAAGAAATATCCATTTTCTGCGTCACTTTATAATCTGATTCATTTATTAATTAACAAATATTTACTGAGATTCCAGTATATACCTTGCACAATGAATGCATGATGTTAGGAATTGTGTCGGTGAACAAAACAGATGCAGTCCCTGCCTTCATGTTGCTTACTGGCTGGTGGTTGAAATGTAATAAAGAGTACAATAAATGTGGGGCATCTGGGTGGCACAGTTGAGTGTCCAGCTCTTGGTTTTGGCTTGGTTTGTGTTCTCGGGGTCCTGGGGTGGAGCCCTGTGTCCAGTTCTGTGTGGAATCTGCCTGGGACCCTCTCCCTCTGAAATCAAATCTCTGTTTTTTGTTTTTTTTTTTTCAAGAATGCAGTAAATGTAAATTGGCTTCTATGGCTTTCTTCCTCACCTTTCTTGGCTCTGAGGAAGGGAACATGATTGCTCTGAATCCAGAAAGAAGTTGTAAAATCTACAGTCTTAACATATTTCTGGCTTCCTAGGGTTTTATCTGGGTACGTTCTACTAGGACTAAATGGGATCATGTATGTGAAAGCACATTGTAAACTATTATATACCCATGTGTTGTTATTTGTTAATAGTATTATTGAAAGGGGAAGGCTGTCTTGCAAGGGCAGTCAAGTTCTTATTAGCCTGCTAGGCATATCCTGCTTGGGAGAGTCCCATGAACTTCTTACCTCTGATGTACTATGGAAATGTGCACAGCAACCTAAAAGAGAAATGAGTTCTAAAGAAAACAGCCAACAAACTAGTTCTTTGTAGACTATGACTGTTAACATGCAGGGGACTGGGACTTAAAGACCTGCTTAATCATGGTTTATAGGTCATTAAACATCTCTTAAGACATGAAAGCCGTACCTCAAAAGGCTGTCTTGTCGACACTACAACACTCTTAGAGTTCTTTGTTCCTTTATGAAAAAGACCATCTCTTCATTTTCTGCCATTCATTCAGAAATGTCACTTTTTCTGGTTTAGAGTAAGTATAGAATCAGAAAGAAAACCTTCACAAGCAGAAATCATCTAAAGAAATGTTCTCTTCTTCAGAAATAAACGAAGGTAATGAACAATGGTGTTAGCTCTCAAAGAACTCCTAGGCTAATAGGCAAATTGGGTAAGAATTCAAGTGTATTAGAAGAAAGGTAACCATTAAGTGTCTTTAGGTAAATAACAGCAATTATTCCCAGCACTTGCAGACCAGAAATAAATTTGTGAAGGGAATTAGATTACAGTTAGATCTTAAAAAGAGAGGTATTCCAAACAGCATTGTGTCATTATGGACAGAGAGGAAGAAGTGTAAAAAAAAAGTAATAAAAAGAAGTAACAAGTGGTGATGTTTTCACAGCATTGTGAATGTGCTATAAATATCACTAATGGTAACTTGTACGTGTATTTTACATACAAAAAAACCCCAAAGTAATGGATATTAGATTACTTTTAAGTGTTTTCACATAAGTTGACATTAGATTATCTTAACAACCATATCAAATGTATTGTTGCCACTGTTTTATAGAAAAATTCGGTCTCTGGGAAGCAAGAAAACTTGCCCACAATCCAGTAGTTGGTAACTCTGACTTAGATCTTTAGCCTCCTTAAGCCTTCGTGTGATACCCTATTGCCAAATTGTGGCCAGCCTTAAGCGTCTTGCTAAAGAGACTGGCCCATATTCTGCATCTGGTGGCGACCTGTTGAAGGGCTTTAACAGAGGAGTGTCTTAAACATAACCCCACTTAAGCAGAATTCACAGGCTTCATATGCAGTCATACCAGTAAACGTAGACTCTTGTAAATGATGCAAAGGAAAAGCGCAGGGTACCATCTGAGAGTGTACCGGGGCATCTGATTTGGCCTTGGGTTCAAGGAAGGCCTTTCAGAGGAAAAACATTTAAGATAAGACTTACAAGGGGCGTCTGGGTGGCACAGTGGGTTAAAGCCTCTGCCTTCAGCTCGGGTCATGATCCCAGGGTCCTGGGATCGAGCCCCACATCGGGCTCTCTGCTCCATGGGGAGCCTGCTTCCTCCTCTCTCTCTGCCTGCCTCTCTGTCTACTTGTGATCTCTGTCAAATAAATAAAAATATTAAAAAAAAAAAAAAGATAAGACTTAAAAGACGAATAGGATTTATCCGTGGAAAGGAGAGGAGAATGGGTGTTCCAAAGAAAATAGCCTTTTGAAATCCCTGAGGTGAGAATGAGTTTGGTGGTCTTGGACTGAAAGAAGGGCAGCCTAGTTGAGGTACAGTGAGCAAGAAAGGGATATGAGGAAGAGGTTTAGAGGGGGATGCAGGCCAGATCTTCATAATGTTCCTTAAAATTGTTTATATTATCCTAAATCCAGTAGGAAGGTACTGGGTTCTAATAAGGGGAACAATACCAGGTTTGCGTTTTAGAAACCTGTGACATAACTAATCATTCTGAGTGTTAAAACTCTGTGGAGATTGGATTGGACACCTACCAGAAGTAGGGGTACCAATAGGATGCTGCTGTCATCCTCCAGGCAATGAATGGTGATGACTTGGACAGGATGATGCTGGTGTGAGTGGAGAGAGGTGAACAGATTCCAAATACATGTATACTGCATCCTTGTAAAGCTGGGATTCAGCCTGATTGTAGGACAGCCTCCAAGGGTTGACATCTTTGTTGTTGATAGACTAGTTGGAGGACCTCCAGGGCTGAGAGCCACCAGTTTATTCCTGACAATATCCAGATTACCACCATATACTGTAGGGATTTGTGCAGGTTTCTGAATGATGGTTATGGTAGTGAGTCTAGAAGTCATCCACATGTAGGCTCTGCCTAGAATTTTATACCCAGGACAGAGAACCTGTTCAGTTCAGTTTGGATCTAAGAGTCAGTAAAGATGGTTCAAGGCTTGGGAAGTCATACTTCCTGTTAAGAGAAAAAGAGATGTGATTTCTTCAGCTTTTACCAGTAGTTGTTGGCTATTTCCCACTCAACAGAGCAGTAAGAACTTTAGAGGTTGGGATTTGACAGTGCTTTGAATAGTCTTTAAATGCACTGCCAGCAGGAGAAGCATTCTCTCAATTCTCTCGATAAATATAGGGAGCTGCAAGCATTAGGGGTTTTATTTTTAATGAAATATTTCAAATATACAAGAATAGATAACAGTACGGTGAAAGCCCGTGTCAACCATCTGGCTGTGTCAAACTTTAACATAATGTCCTATTTGTTCACTTACTTCGTTTTGTAAGAACATTCTGATAAACAGAGCTGAAGTTCCCTGTGTACTGTTTACCTCCTTCTCTGGAGGTTACTATAAGCAACTTAATGTTTTCCTTGTGTATATTTTTTGTGTTTTTACAATATATTTCTCTGTGGGTAAACAATACGTACCATTGTTTTTACAAGGTATAATTTTAAATTAGGCATGTTATTGAGATCGTTCTGTAACTTACTTATTTCACTTGGCTTTGGTTTTGGCATTTTTACCTTGACATACACTTCCAATTTATCCATTTTATTTGCTAGATGATGTTCTGTTTTGTAAAAAATAACTCTTTTCAAGAGACATTTAGGGTCGGGGGGTGCCTGGGTGGCTTAGTCGTTAAACCTGTCTTCAGCTCAGGTCATGATCCCAGGGTCCTGGGATAAAGTCCCACATTTGGGTTCCCTGCTCCATGGGAAGCCTCCTTCTCCCTCTCGCACTCTCTCTGCTTGTATTCCCTCTCTCACTGTCTCTCTGTCAAATAAATAAAATCTTAAAAAAAAAACAACATTTAGGGTTGTATATAATATTTTATTATAAACAGGTGCTGGAATAAATACATCTTCCTTGTATATATGAATGAAAATTTGCCTTAAGGATTCTTCGTTAGATTTTTTTTTTTTTTAAGATTTTATTTATTTATTTGACAGACAGATCACAAGCAGGCAGAGAGGCAAGGGGGTGGGGGAGGGGAAGCAAACGCCCCACTGAGCAGATCCCAATGCGGGGCTTGATCCCAGGACCCTGGGATCATGACCTGAGCCGAAGGCAGAGGCTTTAACCCACTGAGCCACCCAGGCGCCCTTCATTAGATATTTTTTAATTGTTCTCTAAAGTGCCCAATCAGTTTACACCACCACCATTCCCACAATAGTGCACACGTTTCTGTCTTCCATATCTTTGCCAAAGTTCTGCTTTTTGCATTTGGATATTTGATCAACTAGAATATATTTTTGTGTATAGTATGAGGTGTAGTATAATATATTTTTTTCCAAATGAATAACCAGTTTTTCCGAACTATTTAGTTATATTACCCTCCCTGTTTATATATCAAATTTCTACGTATATGTCGGTCTGTTTGTGGGCTCTCTGTCCTGTTTATTTCTTCATCAGTGGCATGCTCTCCTAACTGATCTAGCTTTACCAACTAGGACAGGTTTCCTTCATCTTACTCTTCAGAATTGCCTTGGCTGTTCTTGGCTCTCTGCTGTTTTGCATTCATTTTGTGATAAATTTGTCATGTTCTAATGAAGACTACTGAGATTTTTATTGTATTGAACTTATGGGTTAATGGGGAAGTTTTGACAACATTGAGTCTTCCACTCTGTGAACGTGTTATACTTCTCCATTAATTCATGTCTTAAGAGTACACCATCTAGTATTGCTTTATAATTTTCTCCAGAGTTTTACATTATTCTTTTTTTTTTTAAAAAAAAGATTTTATTTATTTGACAGAGATCACAAGTAGGAAGAGGCAGGCAGAGAGAGAAAGAGAGAGAGAGGGAGGCAGGAGGCTCCCTTCTGAGCAGAGAGCCCTATGCGGGGCTCAGTCCCAGGACCCCGGGATCATGACCTGAGCCTAAGGCAGAGGCTTTAACCCACTGAGCCACCCAGGCGCCCCACTTTTACATATTCTTAAAACCTTTTTTTCTTAGAACCCTTAATTGTTTTTAGGTTTATATTGAATGTGACTTTTTTTCTGCTACATTTCCGTTGCTATTAGAGTGGTAATGCTGTTGGTTTTCTTAATACTTTGTATCTGACAACATTGCTGAACTCTTATTCTAGAAGTGTCCCTGTCTTTTGGATTTGCCACATAGACAAGTAAATTACCTATAAATCATTTCTAGTACTTATACCTCATACTTTTTTTTTTAAGGGAGGGAGAGATATAGGTGGGAAGAAGGGCAGAGGAAGAGGGAGAGAGAAAAATCTCAAGGAGTCTCCTCACTGAGCAAAGAGCCTGACATAGGACTTAGTCTCAGGAATCTGACGTTAATGACCTGAGCTGAAATTAAGAATTGGATGCTCAACCAACCTGTCTCATCCTTCTTTTGTTGGAAGTGTTACTTTTTATTTTAAATCCACAGTCATCCTTAAAACCCTAATCCTCTCTCCATTTAGCAGTTGTCAGAATGAGATATTTGGTTAATTTCTATATTAATACCTTCCCTCTAGGTTTGCTTTTCTTACTGAAATACACTGTTCAATACACTGTTCACTGTTTAGTGAGGATCTGTAGGTGGCAAATTCCCTTTGTTTTGCTGAAAAATTCATTTTCATCCTCATAATGTATCTTTTCTCCAATAAAGAGTATATCTTTGGGTACCTGGGTGGCTCAGTGGGTTAAACCTCTGCCTTCAGCTCAGGTCATGATTCTCAGGTCAGGTCTGGGTCCTGGGATCAAGGCCCATGTCGGGCTCTCTGCTCAGCAGGGAGCCTGCTTCCCTCTCTCTCTGCCTGCCTCTCTACCTACTTGTGATCTCTCTGTCAAATCCATAAATAAAATCTTAAAAAAAAAAGTTTATTTTTATTATTCTATATCTCAATGTGGATATATTTGTATAGATATTTAGACTATGAGTGAGATAACGAATGTATTTTAACCTGTAAACTTTCGACTGGGAGGTAGTTTTTGTCCATGTATCATTCCGTTTTGCTCTTTGCTCTCCACTTCTCCGCTCCTTCTCCTAGGAGTCTTCTAGCTCAGCTCAGCTGACACAGGTGCCCTTACGTTAGCTCTCCCCATCTTGCTTGGAGGAATTTACATTGCTATGTGTTTGGAACAACTTAAGGATTAAAGCATGATTTCACTTGCCTGATCTGACCCAAAAGTCTACAAAGATAAGTATTTGTTATAGAGAGTAAAGGGTAGTAATTGGTGGCTTTACTTCCTGGTGAACTTTAGGTGCAAAACATGGGAGACGACCATCATGAGGTTTTGTTCTGTACCTTTCCGCTCAGCCTCCAGAGACTTCTCCTGTTCTAAGACTCTTTTGCTTGCTTTTCAGTCTATATTTTACTTACTCACTTCCCCTATGTAATATTATTATACCATTGTACCCTGTCTCTCCTCCATTAAGAAATTTAACTCAAGCATGATGGGACTTAGAGATTTTTGACAACTTAAAAAAAATTGGGTAGTCAAGGGTTTAAAAAAGGTGGGGCGGGGGGCGCCTGGGTGCCTAAGTGGGTTAAAGCCTCTGCCTTCAGCTCAGGTCATGATCTCGGGGTCCTGGGATCGAGCCCTGCATCCGGCTCTCTGCTCGTCTGGGAGCCTGCTTCCTCCTCCTCTCTCTGCCTGCCTCTCTGCCTACTTGTGATCTCTGTCAAATAAATAAAATAAATCTTTAAAAAGAAAAAAAGCTCAGCTGAAGTGTGTCCCTTTAATATCCCCCTTTCTGGCAACTTGGATTGGTCTACTTGCAGTTGGAGCCGGGGTTATAGTACAAATAGCCTCACAGATGATTGAAAGGGTCTGGACCTTTGAGAGCCATAGGAACGCGTGCTCCAGATGAAGACTATCCTGAGCTCATTCACATTTTTCTGTGCTCATCCTGATTTGTTCTGCTTTGTTCAGACATCTTGCAGGTATTTCCATTCCCTTCCTTTTCCACTCTGTGCTGGTACCCACAGAATCTGAAATTGCAGGAAAATAGCAGAGTCAGCCTCTTGAAACCAGTAGTTTCAGCAAAGCTCTGATTCCAGATAAACCATAGATCTAGAGGTTACAAAAAGACTGCTTGTTTAAGGTACTCAGTGCTAAGTCCAACCCACCGCCAAGGCTGGAAACATTACCTAGTCTCATAACCTGTAAAGTAACCCTTAGTAAAAGTGAGCTTCTTCAACCAGTCTTAAATTTACAAACAAAATTTTTCTTTTTCTTTTTCTTTTTTTTCTCAAATGAAGCACAACAAACTTCAGAATCAGTTGTTGATGTTATACTGCATTCAATCCTATTAAAATATTCTTAGGACAAAAGGCCCATTTCTGCCTTTTCTCTCTTTAGAGCTTATAATTCTGTGAGGTTTCCGAGATGTATATACCTAAAACTTTTTATTAACCATCGGGGTGTTGAAGGGCTAGACTGAAGGAAAATGTACTTATAAAACTGTATATGCTTAGGAAGCTCTTGATTTTGGTGTTTTATTAGAGAAAATAAGAGATATGCATATTAAAAAAAATCCTAACTGACTCCTTTTGTAAAATTCTAAAGTATAAGAAGTAAAACACTAAAACTTGTAGATTATATCATGGGTAGAACATTATAAGACCTTGGTCTAGATTTCCTAGGACACAAAATAAACACTTATGATAAAAAAATTTTTGACAGGGGCGCCTGGGTGGCTCAGTGGGTTAAAGCCTCTGCCTTCGGCTCAGGTCATGTTCCCAGGGTCCTGGGATCAAGCCCCACATCAGGCTCTCTGCTCAGCAGGGAGCCTGCTTCCCTTCCTCTCTCTCTCTGCCTGCCTCTCTGCCTGCTTGTGATCTCTGTCTGTCAAATAAATAAATAAAATTAAAAAAAAATTTTTTTTTGACAGAGTGGACTTCATTAAAATTAAAAAACTTGGGTTTAACAGAGGACACTGTTAAACACAGACTGGGATAGAATATTAGCAGCATGTGTATTTGACAGAAAATTTGTATCCAGAATACACAAAGAATTCTGTAACTCAATAATAAAAAACAAACATCCCCCATAAAAAAGCGAGAGATTTGAATAGATATTTACAAAATAGAGGAATGGCCAATAAATTAAGCACGTGAAGGAGTTCTCAATATCATTAATTATCAGTGGAATGCAGAATTAAACCACAATGAGATACTGATTCCAGTTCTAGGTATTTTTGCCCCAAATCAAATTGAAAATTTAGGCCCACAAAAAGACATGTACAAGAATGCTTATAGCAGTACTGTATTTGTGCAGGTCTCAAACTGGAACATTATAGGGGGTCCATCAACAGAAAAAACACATGGTCTTGTCAGAGACATTAGGTTTAGTTACAGATTACACAGTATATACCAGCAGTTGAAAGCATTGAATATTAATAAATGCAGCAACATGGATGACTTTTTTTTTTTTTAAAGATTTTATTTCAGAGAGAGTGCTGGGGGAGGGGCAGTGGATGAGGGAGAGCAAGAATCTCAAGCAGACTGCACTGAGTGTGGAGCCCGACATAGGGCTAAGTCTCACAACCGTGAGATCATGACCTGAGCCTAAATCAAGAGTCGGACGCCCAACTAACTGAGCCACCCAGGAACCCCAACATGGATGAATCTAAAAACTATATTGAGAAGCCCAGACACACGAGTCTATACTGTATGATTCCATTTATAGAATACTCTACATTAGGCAAAACCAATCCATGATGGTAGAAATCAGATTAAAGGACCAGTGGTGGTTTAGTTGCTGATTAACTGGGAAGGGGCATGAGGGAACTTTCTCGAATGATAGAATACTCTTGATGGTGTGTGGGTTACATGGGTTATAAATTGTCAAAACTGGGACGCCAGGGTGGCTCAGTTGGTTAAGCAGCTGCCTTCAGCTCAGGTCATGATACCAGCGTCCTGGGATCGAGTCCCATATCGGGCTCCTTGCTTGGCAGGGAGCTTGCTTCCCCCTCTGCCTCTGCCTACCACTCTGTCTGCTTGTGCTCACTCACTCTCCTTTCTCTCTGACAAATAAATAAATAAAATCTTTTTTTAAAAAAAATTGTCAAAACTGGTCAACTATACAGTTAAATCTGTATGACATAATCTTTTTTTAAAAGATTTATTCAGAATGGAATAGTGGAATAAAATGCACCGCTTATATCTGGAAAAGAATTTAAATACCTCTGTGTATCAGCAATAAAAAGACAAACTTTTTTTAAACGGGCATGTATGAAAAGCTGGTTGGATTTTCTCTTTGAACATGGTATTAATATATACGGCCAGTTTGTTGAGTCTTTTGTTTAAAGACTCAAGTGATAAATGTTTGGAGTTCAGAATGCCAGTCACTCTTCTTTGGTGTTCTACAGAATGGCAAACTCATAGGGATCACCAACTAACTATGTGAAAAGAACCACTTAAGGGGCGTCTGACTGACTCAGTCAGTGGAGCTTGTGACTTGATCTCAGGGTTTTAAGTTCGAGCCCAGCATTAGGTGTAGAGATTACTTAAAAAAAAAAAAAAATCTTAATAAAAGAAGATAAGAGCCACTTAAGAATATTGGCAAATGTCATCATTCCCCAAGACAGATCTCTGAGAGAGGGTTAGAGAATGGGATTTAGCTCATCTCCCACTTTGTATCCTGAATCCAGATCCTCACCACATTTACCCACTGTGCTTAATGAGTAAGCAGTTACATTGGAAACAGAAAATACGGTAAGCCCACCAGTTGAAAGAAAAAAAAAATCACCCAAAGAATATCCTATATAACTAAATCAAATTAGATTCTTATCCAAACAGAAGTTTGACTGGCTAGGGGAGGATGGGAGGGGCTTAAAGGCAGTCCCTCTATAGTAGTCTCCTTGTTTTACTGAGATGGTTTTGATGACAGCCTTGTCGGGAAGACCGGAATGGGTATTTCTATCTTCTAGTAGTCTAAGAAAACTTGTTCAGGTGCATTTAACTGTCTGGATTCTGTTTCGAGAAACTGAAGGCAGCAGGGATAGGTATGCTTCCTGGAGGCCAGACTTCCCCTAGACCTAGACAAGATGGCTTCTACCCCTACCCTCTTCTCTGTGTCTTTATTTGAAAGAATCCTGGATCCTTGTGTCAAGAGCCCAGCCAGCCTATAAAAGAAAAGTTGGTCTTGTGGTATCCTCTGTTGAATGACTTACTTGTTGGGTTTTCCTAAAACTTGTTCTAGTGGCATGACTAAGGAATTGTGCAAATGTGAACCTACAAGACTTAGAAGACTTGGAGTCAGGTTTTGGTAGCCCTGTGTGCTTTAGAGTGATGGCCAAGAGCCCACTTCTGAGCTGGAGACTGTACTATTGAAGATTAGTTCTTGTCTAGTTGTATATGTATGTGTGTGTGAGAGAGAGACATGATTGTCATGGAAGTTTATTATTGACTTACACATGAGGACAGCTGGTATCACACCTTTTCCTTCACCCTCTTAAATGTCAGTATGTACTTAGAAAAATCAGTGAGAAATTTTCAGCTTTCCATTGTCAGGAAATAGAAGTTAGATATTTCTTCTTAGATGTTGTATCACCAACTGCTAAATCGCCCACTCACAACAAGTAGTTACTGAACCTCTTGTTTTGTAGCCAAACAAGTACATACAACGTGGCCACACACAGTTGTAGGAGAGTGCTGATGAATTCTTAGCACACCTGGGTAAGCTTGCATTTCTGAGCGTTGTTAGAGCTAGAAGGAGAAGGTATTTCTTGCTGTCACATAGCCCACTTTTCTGCATGCCCAGAAGACTAGATACCTTGACCACAGTTCTTACGCTTCAAGAACCACATGTCCCATGTCCCATGTCAGGTGGGAACTAGGCATTTGTCATTAGAAATCACTACCCCTTTTTCTTGTTGTGGTTATGGGTATTAAGACCTGAGATTCTTGGGTTCTTAAATTCCATCCCTTTATTCATGTCATATAATCTGTTACAGACCTTAGAATACTCTCTGTCCCTCTTGGGATTTAATGTTTTGGGGTTTTTTTTTTTTTGTTTGTTTTTGAATATTGTATTTATTTATTTGACAGAGGGAGACACAGCAAGAGAAGGAACACAAGCAGGAGAAGTGGGAGAGGGAGAAGCAGGCTCCCTGTCGCATGTAGGGCTCAGTCCTAGGACGCTGGGATCATGACCCAAGCCAAAGGCAGAAGCTTAACAACTAAGCCACCCAAGCACCCCAAGTTTTTTTGTTTTTTTTTGTTTATTTTTCTTTTCTTATCTTTCACACTTGACATTATCAGTCCTTGCTTATGAATGTTTCCATTCAACATGGTAGCAGAAATAATCATCTGTCACTATTGATTAGATTCAGTCTTTTCACACCCTTCTAAAAAAACTTGATCGGCATTAGAGTCAAGTTTTAAATCTTGTACCAAAAACACTAATGTTTTTTTAAAAAAAAAAAACAACAACAAAAAAACCTTCCACTCAATCTAATAAAGAATAACTAAATGCAAAAGTTAGAAAATGGTGAATAATTACCACTGTTCCTGGAAGTCTTTGTGTTCCTTAGTAATTCTGTGTTGTCATCTTCGGTTCAGCTTTCCTTGACAGTCCATGAGACTAAATGGTCGTGTTAGATTTAATGAAATTCAGTCCCAGCAGAAAACTGCTGTTGGGTCTTAGACTCCGCAGCAGACTGGTGATACTGATAGGGGAATGGGAATGTTTCTACCCTTTGTATTGGCAGAAGTCAGTTTTTAGGACATGCCATGGGGGCTTTTCCCAAGAACATAAACATTTTACAGAATGAAAGTTAGAAGCTTTCTTAGCAGTTAGGAGCCGGCTGGGCTTGACAGTGGAATGGGACAGCCTGAGTTCCCAGCAGGTTAGATGCTCTACAGTTTCTCTTCAGTACTCTTCTTTTTCTGACTTGCTTAAGCTCAGGTTCCTTCTTTTTGGTTCAGAGCTCTGAACTTGGATATTCAAAGTGTATTTTTCCTCTGTCATCCCTAAGCAATCCACATTTGGAGTTGGGTCTTTGCAGGGTGAGAAAGACTGGCAGAAATATGAGACTGCTCGGCGACTAAAGAAGTGCGTGGACAAGATCCGGAACCAGTATCGAGAAGACTGGAAGTCCAAAGAGATGAAAGTCCGGCAGAGAGCTGTAGCTCTGTACTTCATCGACAAGGTGAGCGTCCTCCTGTCCAGTTACCTCATATGTTCAGCTCGTCAAAGATGCGGGGGTTGTTCACTCCTCCAGGCCTTGTGTTAGACATTTTCAAACTCTATTTGACTATAAGCCACCAAAAAAATTCTGTTTTTTACATCACGACCCAACACACATAAATATATTTGTATTTCTGTGTAACTGAAACAAAAGTTGCACAAAACAATGTTTAGCCTTTCTATGAGTGGTGAATTCTGACATTTTAAATTCTGTTTATTGTTTTTTAATGAAGGATGGTTATAACCCTTAAAATTGGTTAAACAATGCATTAATGTATCACAACTACAGCTTGAAGGACCATTCTCTAGCAGAGATCAGTTTGTCAGTACTTTTTTGAAGATTTGGGTTTTTTCCCAGTTTTGTACTGCCGAGCACAAAGAGACTCTTGAGTTTGATTACCCAGAATAGGAATACTCCTTCATGTGCTGCTTTATTTAAAACAAAAACGAAAACAAAACAAAGAAACCTTCCTTTCCTCCATCCCCATTGGAGAGAACAGAGTAAAGAGAAACTTGATTTTCTGAGAAAGGATAATATCACTATGATTCTCCATATTTCATCTTATAGAGGAAGAAGCAACGGTCTAGAATCCAGAATTCCCATGCCTTGCAGGCGTTGCTCTTTCTCCAAAGAGAGCTTGGAGACTTCTGATTTGGGTTTCCTAGAGACCCAAGAGATACAAGTTTTTTCATTTGTTCTCATTTTTCCCTCTAACCCTGGACAGCTTGCTCTGAGAGCAGGCAATGAGAAGGAGGAAGGAGAAACAGCGGACACTGTAGGTTGCTGCTCGCTTCGTGTGGAGCATATCAATCTGCACCCAGAGTTGGATGGTCAGGAATACGTGGTCGAGTTTGACTTCCTTGGAAAGGATTCAATCAGATATTACAACAAAGTCCCTGTTGAGAAACGAGTAAGTTACTGTGGCCTGTGCTCCCTGGCCTTTTTTTCTTTCCATTCATTCATTCATTCATTCAGGAAGCATTTCTTTTGTGCTTTTTGTATGCTCTTCACTTCACTGGCCACTAGGAAAATGGTTTTGAAAGGGGAGAGGTGTTGGTGGGTCTCTGTGGTACCTCTTTTTAGTTCCTCTCCCTCACTAGCCCCCTGTGCTACACCTTCCTGGAGATGGGGGCCATATTCTATAGTAATATTCAACAGAGCATGCTGTAGAGAGTTGGCCCTCATGCAAACTTTAGTTTAAGATTTAACTCCCCTTATTGTAATGATGCAGCCACGTTTCAGTACCCCCTGGTCAGGTTGCACATCTGTCATGTTTGTAGCTTTACTTCAACCCCTCCCCACTTCTTGACTGAGCAGAACAGTATCCCTTTAGTCCCCAAATCTCTGAGCCTAGGGCCGAAGAGGGCACTGCAGCTTCATGTTTTCCCCCAAGTATTGGACTTGAACCAGAGACTAGCAGGGTGCTGGGCCTCCATAATCCAGCCCTTTAACAGTCTGATGTTTAGTCAGTCATTAGGCTCTGCTGGCTGTGGCAGTGGTCCATACTAAACAAGGTTAAAGACATGACAACTAAATATAATACCTCACCTTAGATTGGGTTCCATCCTGGGGAGGTAGAGGATATCATTAGGTAACTGACCGAATTGGAATAGGAACAATAGATTATAGTGTATATGCATGTAAATTGATGACGCTGATACATACTGTGCACATGGAAGGGAGTATCTCTAGCCTTAGAAATTTTTAGGAAATACATGGAGCTATTGAGGGGTAAAGGGCTTTATATACTACAAGTACCCATAAATGGTTCGAAAGAAATAGTTAGGTGTATACACACATGTAGAGAGAAGTGAGGCAAACGTGTACTGTGCAAATGGTGAATGATGTGTAAAATATTAATGGTTGGTGAATCTGGTAAAGGATGTGGATGTGCCTTGGGCTTTTTTATTTTCCAAGTTTTTGTAAGCCTACAGTTATTTCCAAACTAAAAGCTTTTTAAATAACAGGTCCTACTTATTTCTTTTAGGTTTTTAAGAACTTACAGCTCTTTATGGAGAACAAACAGCCTGAGGATGATCTTTTTGATAGACTCAATGTGAGTGGACAGAGTGCAGTGGGTTAAAGGAGGGGCCCAGCCAGAGCCTCATTACCAGCTCCTACAGGAGAGGTTTGCCTGGGGGTGACAGTGACTCTACCTTCAGTCTGTCCTGTGGCATCCTATACACTCTTCCTCCTGTAGGCACACAGTGAATCCATGAGCAAAGCCCTGAGACAGGTGGACAAACCCTGCCTTTTATTCTCTTCTGGCTCTTGCAGTCTTCTCTTGGCTGGATGCTCAGCCATCTCTGGTGGAGACTAAAGGCCTATTTCTGATAGCTTAACAGGGAAAATCTTTATAGGGAAGGATAACTTTGTTTTATTGGCCTGCTTAAGATTAAAGTACTTCATAGAGAGGTATCATGCAAACCTATATTTTGGAATTCTTTTCTCTCTCTCTCTCATGACTTCCCACTGGCAGGGCCATAAACTTGGCAAAATTGAGATTACACTGGCACAAATGACCTAGAGCTTGCCAGAAGGGGCGGAGTGGTATGGCTTTTGAGTAAATCCCAATATCCTCTTCGTGCTTTGTCTCCTCCAGACTGGTATTCTAAATAAGCATCTTCAGGATCTCATGGAGGGCTTGACAGCCAAGGTGTTCCGTACATACAATGCCTCCATCACGCTACAGCAGCAGCTAAAAGAACTCACAGCTCGTAAGTACTGCTTGGCCAGATGGGCCTGCACTCTTCCTGGTAGGTCTGCTGCCCTTGCTCAGCTAAGTCCTAGATCCATTCTGCTTTTTCTCCTTAACTTTATGACTAGAAACTTTTCCTTCTATAGCTCTAATAGCGAGCCAAGGCTTAGTTGTATAAACATAAAATCAGTGCAGTTTTCCCCTTCCTACCCCAACTTCAAGATTAATTTTCATGGAATGCTGACAGGAGGTTTCTGTCTGCTCTGAAAATGCCTGCATTTGATGTTTTATATGTATGTTACTTGAAAACTCACAGGGTGCTGTGATGTTTGATTAAATTGGAGAGAATAAGGTTATCATGTTTTTTTTTTTTTTTTAAGATTTTATTTATTTATTTGACACAGGGAGAGATCACAAATAGGCAGAGAGGCAGGCAGAGAAAGAGAGAGAGAGAGAGGAGGAAGCAGGCTTCCTGCTGAGCAGAGAGCCCGATGCGGGGCTCGATCCCAGGACCCTGAGATCATGACCTGAGCCGAAGGCAGAGGCTTAACCCACTGAGCCACCCAGGCGCCCCTCATTGTTATTTTTTTAAAATAGCACATCCGGGGCGCCTAGGTGGCTCAGTGGGTTAAAGCCTCTGCCTTCGGCTCAGGTCATGATCCCAGGGTCCTGGGATCGAGCCCTGCATCGGGCACTCTGTTCAGCAGGGAGCCTGCTTCCCCAGCCCCGCAACCCCGACTCCCTCTCTGTATGCTTGTGATCGCTGACTGTCAAATAAATAAAATCTTAAAAATAAATAAATAAATAAGTAAAATAAAATAGCACATCCATGGGGTGCCTAGGTGGCTCACTGGGTTAATAAGCCTCTGCCTTTGGCTCAGGTCAGGATCTTAGGGTCCTGAGATTGAGCCCAGTATCGGGCTCTCTGCTTAGCAGGGAGCCTGCTTCCCCCTCTCTCTTTCTGTCTGCCTTTCTGCCTACTTGTGATCTATTTAAAAAGCAAAATAGCACATCCTTCCCCTGAGGTTACTGTCATTTTCCCCCTTAAGATAGTAGGCAGTATTCTCCTAAAAACTAAGTGCAGAAGACACAACCAAGATCCATAAGCTAGCTTTCCTAGAGCCCAGTCACTGCTAAATTCCCCTGTCCTCTGTAAGTATGTCAGATGCCTTAGAATATGAGTTGGAAAATCCAAAGGTATTTTGAGGGTTGGTGTTTGAGAGTGGGAGAAAGGATGCCATGTGACATTAAGTAAAATATTCCTCGTGCTTTTAAGTTTTCTTTGTAAAATAGGTAACTGCTTTGTGATTTTGAAATGTAAAGTTTGTGATCCTTTTGTCTTACTCTCCTCTACAGACCTTTTCTGTCCCTTTTCTGTCCATGTTTTCTTCAGGGTATATTGGGTGGCTAGGTGGGGGAGGCAGCCTTTGAGACAAATGGAAATTGACTCTTGACTCTTGGGTTTTGACTTTGTGTCTTGGGAGAACTTGATCATGAGAGCGAGATGAGGGCTGGCAAAGTCATGAGGAAGAAGAGCTGGGGAAGCATGTTGTGTGTTCTCGTGTATGCATACTGACTCTTTTACCCTCCTGTTTCTTTCTTCACAGCTGATGAGAACATCCCAGCAAAGATCCTGTCGTACAACCGTGCCAACCGAGCTGTTGCAATTCTTTGTAACCATCAGAGGGCACCACCCAAAACTTTTGAGAAGTCAATGATGAACTTGCAGTCTAAGGTACTGTAGGTCTGGATGGAGGGGTAGCAAAATTACGGGAACCCCATCTGTTGTGGATAGATAGTCTGCAAACAGGAGGCCTTCTGGGCTGGGATATGAGGCCAGTTCTAGGTCTGTTCTGAAAGAGGTCCATGCTAAGGATAAACAAATGGAAATATACTAGGAGTTACCCCTGATCAAGATACTGAGTATCAGGTACCCAGTTTAGGAAGTCTCCATTCTGCAAACAGAAATCCTGCAATGGCCACTTCCTGTTTTGAAAACCCAAGTTTGATGTACCTTTGAAATACTGCTAATTATTGTCTTTACTATAAATGAAGGTAAGGGATATACAGAGTCTTTACACTTCCTTGCTGTGGCCCAGAAATACAACCATTTCCAAATTAGATTGTTTCGAATTGAAAAGATGATGAAACCGTGATCTTTAATTGCACCCTTATCCTAGCACAACTATTTTTATTTTTACACATTCCACATGAATCATATTTTTATGTAGCTCATCATCAAACATCTGTTGAATACTGGCTTTGTGCCAGACTTGCTGCCCTAGAGGGAGAGACTGACATGCAAACAAGTAGATGCTGTTCCTCCTTTGCGTGCCTCTCCTCCCTATGATTCTGCCTGGTACTGTGCTTGTAAGCTACAAGGCACTAAACATTGGGTGGTTGGCATTTCTGTGTTAGCAATGGCTACATAACTAACCTGTTCTAGTGCCCTCACTCACAAGAGAATTTGCAATATTTCACTCTAGAGCAGACACACAGGGTTACAAAGGACCAATTATCTTGAAATAAACTTACCAAATAAATTCCAATGTCTGTGATGTGCTTCCTTATTAAGATCTTAAGGTGGGTCTGATAATGACTGTAAATCTCAAGCGTAGTAATGAATGTGTAAATGATACTTCAAGGTTTCTGCCGCAGTTACAGTGATAGGGAGATAACCATACAGATTGGTGGTAAAGTCCTAGGGATTACTGGTGTTACTATGGTTTGTTGCCCACACTGATAATTGAAGAAGAAATGGTGAGTTTCAGATAGAGGTTGGTGAATTTAGAGATGCAATTCTTTTCTGTCCACGTTCACAGAATTCTGTACAAGGACAAATGGAGTTAAAAATGGCCACTATAGGGGCACCTGGGTGGCTCAGTTGTTAAGCATCTGCCTTCAGCTCAGGTCATGATCCCAGGGTCTTGGGATCGAGCCCCACATAGGGCTCCCTGCTCAGCAGGAAGCCTGCTTCTCGATCTCCCACTCCCCCTGCTTGTGTTCCCTCTCTCGCTGTGTCTTCTATCAAATAAATAAATAAAATCTTGGGAAAAAAATGGCTACTATACATTGAGGCTACATACACATTCCCAGGTCCACCATATTTTTCCTTCTACTGAAATTTCTTCTAAGATAAATACCCAGTAGTAGTACATCTGGATCAGAAAATATCCACAACCTACAGTTGATCCTAAAGGAGCCATCTGGTTTTCATGAAGGGATGCACATGTGCAGAGTAAATTAATATACATCCCTAGACCTCTCAGAGCCTTCGACCATGTGGTTGGCAGGCCAGGAACCCTATAGACCACCCTTTCTAGCAGCTCCCATTTGCTGCCACTCTTTTATTTTTTATTTTATTTTATTTTTTTAAAATTTTATTTATTTATTTATTTTTTAAAGATTTTATTTATTTATTTGACAGAGAGCGATCACAAGTAGGCAGAGAGGCAGGCAGAGAGAGAGGAGGAAGCAGGCTCCCTGCTGAGCAGAGAGCCCGATGCGGGACTCGATCCCAGGACCCTGAGATCATGACCTGAGCCGAAGGCAGCGGCTTAACCCACTGAGCCACCCAGGCGCCCCACTGCCACTCTTTTAAATGATCATCTGGTATCATTTACTCTCCCTGTGTTATTATTCCAAGCCAGAAATGTAAAGCATGAATATTCAGGTGCTGTTTACCCAATTCAGGCTACCCCTTCCTAGAGCATGAGGAGTTATTTTGTCGATCTTACTCTGGAACCACTGTTTGGGCAGCCCAGGCTGCCTGCCAGACGAGCCCTCCAAGCCCAGGAACCCTCTCCTGTGTGCCCACAAAGCAAACACACGCCCTTGTTTGCCAAGTGAATCAATGGAGTCTTTGATGCTTTGAGAGAATTTGAAGCAGCCTGCCAGTTTAGCATCCACAGAAATGGTTAAAAGATTGTGGTCGGTTACATTTCTAGCCTGAGAAGAATCTGGCTAGTGGTGTCTGTGATGCTTTTGTGTACAGAATCCGTTCCTTAAGCTTGACTTTGGACAACATAGATGTTGGAAATAAGCCATTTATAGTAAAATGCATTTAATGATTCTCTCACAATGGTGGCCTCTGTTTCTAGTCGTAGGCTGTCTGTGTATACCTAACAAACAATTCTAGGCTGAGAGTAACAGCCCGATGTGTGTTGAATCAGGCAAATATTTATTTACTCTTCAGAGGTTCCCTTGACCTCGCAGGTTAGCAAGGCAATAGCACGTCTGAGGGTCTGCCCCCAGCAGCATGAGCTGAGTAGTTCAGGCTCTGGTTTATGGTGGTGTCTACTGCTGTCCTTAAGAAGGAACTGAGAACTTGGGTTTTCCAGAGGTATTTCAAGGGTTCTATACGCAAGAAAGACTGAAATTGTCCTTGTTTTCTTCCGTTATAGAAAGTGCTCCATAGCTAAAAATGTTTTCAGACCTCTTTCTGAGTGATAACTACAGTTTCCTTGCCATCTCGGCTCTCTCTTCTTTTAAAAACAGAATGCCAAAGCCAAGCCATGCCGTGTATAGGTTTGAACAGACTGGCTGAGCTATTTGCTTCCTGGGTATTTCAGTTGCCATTTTTAAGTCCCTTGGGTATTCCCTTCAGTGCATCCTTTTTTCTTGAGAAGCTCTCAGCTCCTTACCAGAATACTGGGAGAATCTGAGGAATGAGCTGGGTTCAGCAGGTGCAAGGATCCTGTTTCCGCTTCAAAAAGAGTTACCTCCTGTAGTATTCTTAGAATGGAGGCCACAACCTGCCCTAGCACAGGATATTGACCTCCCAGGTGTCTAAAGCCAAAGTGTCCTAGGAGTGAAAGATTAGCACATGCTCAGTCCCGGCACATTCCTTAACCTGAGCTTCTGGATTAAGGAGGGCCTGGGTCACTGCCTATACTTATTTCTTCACTTACTTCTTGAAGGGTCAGTGAAGAACACAAATGGCCAAATAGCAGTTGAATTCAGCAGTCACTGTACATGTACTCTGTGCCTCAAGAAATCACCGCTGAGGGTTTTTACCTGGCACACCATTGACAGCCTGCCTACCTAGTGGAGACAACTTGTAGGTTTCATCTCTGGTGGAACCTTTTTTCTTTTGGGGCTGATTTTCTTAAACCTTCATGTTCTTCCTTGCCTAGATTGATGCCAAGAAGGAACAATTAGCAGATGCCCGGAGAGACTTGAAAAGTGCTAAGGCTGACGCGAAGGTCCTGAAGGATGCAAAGACCAAGAAGTATGTACATGGTATTGTGCAGAGCTGGGGCTTGGTCAACAGAAAGATGGGGACAATATCAGGCCCCCAGGCCCCCAGGCCCCAGCCTCTTTAGGGTTTCCGAGTGGAATCTTTTGGAAATCTCTGTATTTAGGGTTTTCCTGCTTTTGCTGCCCCTCAATGGCAGGGTGGGGTCGTAGTGTTCTTCTCCAGAGGCTAGGCCTGGTGGTTGAATGACTTCTATTCTTCCAGGGTGGTAGAGTCAAAGAAGAAGGCTGTGCAGAGACTGGAGGAGCAGTTAATGAAGCTTGAAGTTCAGGCCACAGACCGAGAAGAGAATAAACAAATTGCTTTGGGAACCTCCAAACTCAATTATCTGGACCCGAGGATCACAGTGGCTTGGTAAGTACTGAGCCCTTCCTGAGTTCCTGCTGCTGGCTTGGAAAGGGTAACGGGGTGGTGGAGGGAGAGAAAGGGGGTTCAGGAGCACTGTAGGCCTTCACATGCCATTCCTGCACTTCACACTTTAAGTACTTTGGGAAACCCCTGCCTTTCAACTATGCATACTACAAATGCATTAGAACATCCTAATGGCCCTAAGTGGTCAATAATATTGCTATACTGCCTTGGAATGTATTTATGTCTGTTTATAAAAGCCAGTTGCAGCCCCTACCTTTATGGAACTTTAGGACAAGAATAGGAATTCTTAGCCTTCATTAAAGGAAAACTATAAAAGAGCCAGTCTGTCTACACTTGAACAAAACTTTTCAATAATTTTTTTTTTTTTTACAAGTGAAGGCAGAAAGGAACAAGCAGAAAAAAACAAAAATGAGAATATAGATCTCAGCAACCTACAGAAAGAGAGGAAGCTTATAACAAAGGCAGATAAATTCTCTATTATTTGTATCCCTTCTTAACCCACACAGTCACAAAATGACATCCAAAATAACTGGCTTTTATTTTTTTAAAAATGGTTATTGAATTGTTCTAAGCTTAGGTGGAAGAATCCATCTCTGTGCTCCTCTGGGCCAGGGGTTCTGCCCAGCTGTTGCACCCTTTTTGCTCTTTTTGCCCTGTTGGATGCTAGAGGTTCGGTTACTTAAGGGACAGTATGCGCAGCGGTTAAGAGCATGGACTCAAGCCAGACAGCTTGGGTTCGGGTTTCAGCTCTATGCTCTCCAGCTGCATGAGGCTGTAAGCAAATTACTGAATTCTCTCTCTCAGTTCTGTTCTTTTCTTTTTTCTCTTTCTTTTCTTTCTCTTTCTCTCTCTCTCTCTCTCTCTCTCTCTTTCTCTTTCTTTCTTTCTTTGACAGAGAGTACAAGCAGGGAGAGCAGCAGGGAAAGGGAGAAGCAGACTCCCTGCTGAGCAAGGAGCCCGATGTGGGACTCGATCCCAGGACCCTGAGATATGACCTGTGCCAAAGGCAGACGCTCTACCAACTGAGCCACCCAGGCGCCCTTTCTTAGTTTTTTCACATGCACCTTTTTGATTAGTACATCTGTAGTAGCAAGTAGCATCTACCTCAGAGGTCACTGTCATGATTTAAATGAGCTCATGATGCTCTTAGAACATGTCCGGCACACTTCTTAAAATTCATTCTCACCAGATGGGATGAAGAAGGAGGTACATTCAAACCCCCTACCCTGGGTCTGGGCTGTTGCTCGCTGAGACACTAATCCCTCTCTTTCTCCTTTGTGTGCAGGTGCAAGAAGTGGGGGGTCCCAATTGAGAAAATTTACAACAAAACCCAGCGGGAGAAGTTTGCTTGGGCTATCGACATGGCCGATGAGGACTACGAGTTCTAGCCAGTTTTGAGGGGCAGAGTTCTGTGAAAAGGAACAGCGTGGTTTGGGGAAGATGGATAAACTGTGAGCCTTGCTTACCCTCACACCTGAGGGAGAGAGGCAGCAAGTCTTAACAAACCAACATCTTTGAGAAAAGATAAACCTGGAGATATTATAAGGGAGAGCTGAGCCAGTTGTCCTATGGACAACTTATTTAAAAATATTTCAGATATCAAAATTCTAGCTGTATGATTTGTTTTGAATTTTGTTTTTATTTTCAAGAGAGCAAGTGGATGGGAATTTGTCAGAGTTCTGCCAGGCAAATTCACTGTTTCACTGAAGCATTTGGATTCTCTTAGCTACTGTATACGAAGTCCGATTATATTGGTGCGTTTTTACAGTTAGGGTTTTGCAATAACTTCTATATTTTAATAGAAATGAATTCCTAAACTCCCTCCCCTTTCCCCCATTTCAGGAATTTAAAATTAAGTAGAACAAAAACCCAGCGCACCTGTTAGTGAGAATTGTCACTATCTATTGTCATGGGAATCAATTTTCATTAAACTTGAAGCAGTCGTGACATCGGCAGTGTTTTGGTTCAGACACCTGTTCACAGAAAAGCATGATGGGAAAATATTTCCTGACTTGAGTGTTCCTTTTTAAATGTGAATTTTTATTTCTTTTTAATTATTTTAAAATATTTAAACCTTTTTCTTGATCTTAAAGATCGTGTAGATTGGGGTCGGGGAGGGACGAGGGGTTGAGTGAGTTTAAGGATAATGAAATAATCAGTGACTGAAACCATTTTCCCATCATCCTTTGTTCTGAGCATTCTCTGTACCCTTCAGATATCCATCTTTTTCATTTTAAAGCCAGTCTTTCACTTGAAAGATTTTATTGTGTAAAAAGTTCCACAAGTCAATAATTTAGAGGAAAATGAGTATTTGGTCCAAAAAAGGAAAAATAATCAAGAATTTAGGGCTTTTATTTTTTTCTTTTGTAATTGTGTAAAAAATGGGAAAAAAAACATAAAAAGCAGAATTTTAATGTGAAGACATTTTTTGCTATAATCATTAGTTTTAGAGGCATTGTTAGTTTAGTGTGTGTGCAGAGTCCATTTCCCACATCTTTCCTCAAGTATCTTCTATTTTTATCATGAATTCCCTTTTAATCAACTGTAGGTTATTTAAAATAAATTCCTACAACTTAACGGAAACCTAGTGTCTGCCTCTTTGTTAGCCAGGTCCCTGGCCTGACTGGGGCTACAGGACTGGGACTCCATGTGGGATGTGGTCTCACTGCTCAGCTCAGTAAAGGTGGCTCCCTCCCTCCCCAGGAGCTGGGGCTAGGCTGGGCCTGGAAGGGGCTGCACCTGTCCTTTGCTGTGGATGTGGGGAGGGGAGCCCAAGCCCACATCCTTCAATAAAAGCAAGCCCAGGAAGTGAGGAAGAGGAATGGTATAGGAAATCTATAAGAACAGGTGGGGTACAACAACTATTTGGAGCCTAGGATAGATAGTATGTATTGAGCAAGATGTAGTGAATGTATTTGGGAGGCAGACCTGCTGCTTTGTGTGTGTGCTGGCCACAAGCATCAGGGACCTTGTCTGGGTTTGCTTGTGTGGCTAAGCTTGCAGTCAGGATGGCAGGAATTAAGGATACCAAGCCAGTTTCAATCCAGTACTCAGTGGATCCCAGAGGCCCAAATGTAGACTCCCTATGTTAATCGGTTAATTACTCCCCAGGGCTCCTGTCCCCATGTTGGTAGGGTCCCTACAAAAATGGTTCAGGAAGAAGGATGAATTAATCCTGGCCAAACAGAGCAGGGGGCAGGAAGGCCAGTGGTCAGAATTGGTCACTTAGCCCTACACCCTCTGGCTTGCTAGCATGTACCAGGTATATTCTGGGAGGAGAGCCATCTCCTTGACAGTCTCAACTCCCAGGGACCAAGGGCTGGGCTGGTGTTGGCCCACTGAAGAGAACCCTGGAAGATCCTTCTTGGGAGTCTGCATTTCACTGGCCAGTGAGGGAGGGAGCATTTGCGCCAGGGGAAAAAGGAGGTTATGTGGCCATCAGTGCTTTGGAGCTGATGACAGCCAAGTTTTGTAAATTCTGTGGTGTTGAGGTAGCTACACCACTGAACATAAAGAATGACAACACAGAGGCTCATGAGATACTCAATCGATACACTTCATGGTTGAGGGGTGGGCGATAAGAATTTGGACCTGGGTTTGGGACTTGAGCAGGACTGTCCAAAACCAGGGGACAAACCTTGGTCCAGAACTAGAAATTAGGGACAGGAGTTCCTGCATGCGTAAGATTTTACTGATGAGGATAAACTCGAGCCTACCTTTCCCAGTAGGGATCGTCCTACAAGTCCTCTGAGGGCAGGTGCACAGCAACTAGATCTGGTCAAGAGCAGTTGTGAAGGGCACCCTTGGTGGTAGCAGGCTTGGGAGAGCAAACCAGAGGATGGAAGCTGACCTGGCCAGTGGGGATGAGGGAAGGGGTTGGACATGTAGGTGAGGGCCAGATGGGACAGGCCCTGAAAAATGATTGAGTCCGGAGTTGGGAGAAGACCCACCCCCTTGCTTATTCCTCCAGTAGGTTGTGTCCCTCCTCACACTTCCAGCCTTGTCCAGAAGCAGAAGCCTGATGTGCAGAGTCTGAAAAACTCCCTCCTAACAGGCTCTTCTGTGATGCTCGAGTCCAGCTCTGGGCAAAGTGGGATGGCTTCCGCATGCCAAGTATATCTGTGTGCTTGCTTGGCTCCTCTTTCCCTTACCCCCTGCATCTGCTCAGCAGCTCTTGTCCAGTCTCTGTCAAGTCCACCTTGGGCCTACATCACAGTAAAAAAAAAATGAAAAAAAAGGTCTCCCTACTCCCAGCTGTTTCCAGCCACCACCCCCTCCATCTCCCACTTCACATACAAGTGCCTGGAGTGAGTCATCCACTCTGCCGGGTCATTCCTCCACCCACTGCAACCAGCTTCTGTCCCACCTTGACCCCGAATCCCCCCTCCCCTCTGACCACAGTCGCCAACGAATGAGTGACCAGACCCATCAATGGGCTCTGCATTGTGTATCTTCTTTGTGGCACTGGACACTTAACCGCTCTTCCATTTAACAGCTCTACTGAAAACATTTTACATAAAATCCACCCATTCCAAGTGTATTTTTAGTAACTACTGAGGGCTATTGCCATCATCATAAATCAGTTTTAGTATATCATCCTCCCAGTAAGTTCCCTCATGCCCACTTAAAGTTAATCCCCACTCCAACCTCCAGCCTCCACTAATCTGCTTTCTCTATAAATTTGTCTTTTCCGGTGGACATGACAGACAACATGTGAACGCCACAACATGTGAGTACTCGCCTCTCCAAGCACTTCTCTGTAGCTTCCACGATGGCATCCTCTCCTGGTTCTACTCCTGTCTCTCTTAGGCTGCTTCATCTTGGTCATCTCCCCTCTCAGGTCCTGGCTGCTGTGGCTCTCTCCACTGCACAGAAGAAAGGGGCCTCGTGGATTTCATTTGCATGGAGGGCAACAACTCCCAGACCTCTGTCTCCAGCCTAGACCCCTTTCCTGAGCTCCAGACCCATGCTGGAGCTGGAAGGGAGGTCCCCAAGCTATTCACTCCAATCTCTGGAACGGAGCTCAGTACCAACTACTCCATGGCCACTGGGCTGTTTCACATCTCAGAGAGAGGCACCACCGTCTGCTCTGCCCCTCAGCCAGAGTCCAGGGCCACCACCAGCCTTCACTCCTTTCTTTCTCTTACTTCCACATCCAGTAAATTAGCAACTCTGAAATCACCTCCTAAATGCCACATACGCAAAAAGCTGTATAAAATTTTTTTTTTTTTTTAAACTCAGAAAAGAGTTTACTTATATTTTGGTCTTTCTTTACAAAATCCCTCATATAATGGGATACTCTCTCAACTTGTTTTGAACCAAAAAGCACTTTTTGGAGAAAAGACATTACCCTGAAATGACCTCTCAAGCTAGTTTTGGACGATTATAAGTAGTCCCCTGACAAAATGTGTAAACAAGGAGGCAGAGAAATTTACCACAGACTTAGTAATTATTTCTCACAATCCCAAGTATTACATATAAACAAATCTCTTAAAGGTCACTTTAATAGCAAGACAACATTGATTTTTTTTTTTTTAAGGCTTGGCAATGGTATGCTACATATAGATACACGTGTGTGTGTGTATTTTAACGGTTTCAGGAAAACATACTTACTACAGACTTAACGTTTGTGTCAAAATATGGAAGGTGTTGGTGGAGTCTGACATGAAGCCAGAGTGGCCATCAGCTCAAAATTGAAGCTGGCTGATGGGTACGAGGAAGTTCACTATACTATCCTGTCCACACTTACATATATTTGAAATTCTCCATAAAATTTTTAGTGCAATACAGTAAGTAGTTATTATGCAGATCATTAATAGATACCTATGGGAGAAATGAAAGCTGTGTTAACGTTACACAAAAGGTCATTCTGCTTCGATTAAAATTTGGCATCAGATACTGACTTGGTAAGTATTGTCTCTTCAACAACACAGAAGAGTCTCAAAAACATGCTGAATGTAGACCACGGTTACATACTCCTTGGTTCCATTTTATGTGAAATTCTAGGATAGGCAAAAACTACTTTGTAGTGACGGAAAGTATGTTAGTGGTTGCTGGACGGGAGGGCAGGGGAGACTGACCATAAAGGGGCACCGAGAAACTTCAGGGTGATGGAAGTGCTTTGTACCTTGATTGCGTGGAGGTTACACGACAGTATTACATTAATCAAAGCTCACCACACTTTACACTTAAAAAGGGGTCCACTTTTTTTTTTTGTATGTAAGTTATTCCTCAATCAAGCTGATTTTTCAAAACTACTCTCAAAACAACTTAGAAAGCACTGAAGGCGATGTGCTTTCAGAAATTTATATTAGATGACTCAAAGTAGTTCTCAAAGTAGTAGGGGATAACTACATAGAAATCAAAGATTCGTAGAGAGCTTGACCATAAGTTTATTACTGCAAAGGTGAGATTGGGAAAAATACATATTCATAAATTAATATGCTGCTTTCAATATGTGATTTAGAATATGTTCATGTAACTAAATAAGCTGTCATACTGGCCATCTGAATCATGTGTCTCTAAGAATGTTTCTATTTTAGTTGCCAAGAAGCCTCAAAACATCTGGAGTGCCCTTACTGCAAAAACAAGCGATCACCTTATACTGGGTGGGAGTTTCCTTATCTCTAGGCGTATACATGCTCTCTCGCTTAGCTCTGCTCTCACAGCCACCAATACATGTCTCTTCTCAGTGCTCCAGGAGCCCTTAGCACAGCCGGCTGTCATCTGTTGACAAATTTCTGTTGGCATTTCTTTACCCAAAAGTGGAGTGAGAACTTGGTCTGATTCATCTCCACTGTTACCACTATAGAGGAGCATCAGGAGAGTTTGTTGGAAGAAAGGAAGAGACTCAGTCGGTTAAGTGCCTGCCTTCAGCTCAGGTCATGATGCCAGAGTCCTGGGATCGAGCCCCACATTGGGCTCCCTGTTCAGCAGAAAGCCTGCTTCTCCCTCTCCCTTTCCCTCTGCCCCTCCCCATTGCGTGCTCGCTCACTCTCTCTCTCTCTTTCAAATAAATAAGTGAAATCTTAAAAAAAAAAAAAAAAAGGAAGAGGAACAAGAAACATGAGATCCAGCAACTAAGTTGGAGCCATAGATAGATATTGGGGCCAGAGGTCAAGAATCTGAACTGCAGGTTGTGGGGTGGAGCTCAAGTTACACTGAGGTGAGGATTAAGTACCAGCTGTATACAGAGGTACAGGTTAGCAGGCTCAGACTCAGAGATGAGCTGGTCAGACACCTAAAATAAGAAACTACCAAGCAAAAATTTTAAAGAACAGCTTTAAAGAAAAAGGATAGAGTTTTATGTGAGGAAACAAGACTATAAGTCTATAACTCTGCCTACTTTCAGTTGTGGAAGGGGCTTCATTGAGCTACACTTTTATATTATCCCTTCTATATTTATGCAAGGTCATTACAAGGATTCAATGAAAACTGCATATCTGTTGGGAACATTCTCCACTATCTCAATCAAATAAGTGTCCATATGAGAAACTTATTTTATAATTTCACCCCAGGAAAATGTTTCTCCCCCGGGGAATCAGTTAACAGAATAAGAAGTTTTTGCTTTGGCTACCAGGAAGCTCAGTTACATTTGATTCTCAGTGACAGCAGTCGTGTTAACCCTTACTAACCATATTCTATTCCTCCTCCTTATATAACCTATTCCAATTCTACAGTGCAATATTTTTGTTCTTTGGTTTAAATGCTCTAAACGTTCCTAAAGGACTGGAAAGGAATATATTTGAGGTGGGCACAGCCATGTGCCACTGAGATTCTCTTTCAAGGAAGCACTTGTCACCCCCATTGCTGGGAGACCCATCAGCCCTCAAAGATCGTCTCGGTTCCAGACAGCCATGTGACCGAGGCTGCGTTCTTCCCGGGGCTAACTGAAGTGGGACTCTGAAGGCCCAGCCATTTCGAGGCAGCACTAGACAACAGAGCTCCCTGGACGTCGGCTGAGGCTGTCACCAGGGCTTTGCCACAGCTTAACTTCTCCCTGTGCTCCCTCCCTTTCCGCCTCTCTCTCTCACAGTGTTGATCCCAAGAGCCCTCCCTATCAAAGGTGCTGCATGCTAGCCTCTGCACTCAGAGTCTGCTTCCAAAGAGCCTAATCTGTGACATTTAACCAAATACAGATGGTCTCCGATTTATGACAGTTTGACTCACGATTTTTCAGCTTAACGATCGTGCAAAAGTGATATGCCCTCAGTAGAAACTGTACTTTGGATTTTGATCTTTTCCCGGCTAGCCATATGCAGCGTGAGCCTCTCTTGCGATGCTGGGCAGCGGCCATGACTCCCAGTCAGCTGTGTAATCAGCTACTGTAACCCCTACGCTTACAACCCTGCACCCATACGACAATTCTGTTTTTCACTTTTACTACAGTATTCAGGAAACTTCATGAGACATTCAACACCTTATTATATAGAACAGGCTTTGTGTTAGGTGATTTTTATCCAACCAGAGGCTAATGTTAGTGTTCTTAGTACATTTAAGGTAGGCTAGGCACAGTAAATGCTTTTCAACTTATCGTATTTTCAAATTATGACGGGTTTATTGGCATGTAACCCCATCGTAAGGCAAGGAAGAGCTAGAACTAAAAATAGAAAACACATCAGGTAGGGGTATTATGGAAGCGGGTGAGAACACACAGTGAAATAGTTCATACCTACACGGGAGGCAACGTTAGCATTGACACTGGAGCCAGGCTGCCTGGGTTCGAATCCCATCTCTGCCATCTCTCAGCTGTGTGTCCATAAACACGTCTCTCAATCTCTCTGTGCCTCAGTTTTTTCATCTATAGGTTGGGAATAGTAAGAGAACTTAGAATGCTATCATAAGTAAATGAGCCAACGTGGGTAAAGCAGTTATATAGGACTTACTCTATGCCAAGTGCCGTTCTAAGTGTTCGATAAATAAACACCTAAGAGGTCAGGCCCTATGAGGCCAAAGGGGCATCTGAGCTGGGACCCTTACCCAGAACACGGGCACACCCAGGTACGGTGTGGGCTGGGGCATGTTGAAGCACGAGCGCTGACAGAAATAGGCCCAAGCAGGGCTAGCCTGGGTGATGTCAGGGCGTGTATCTTGTGTAGGTTCTGGGCTGCTCCCTCCAAGCCAGCGCAGCTGCACACATTGCCAGGAACACCCACGTACCCATATATATGCTGAGCTGGGGGAAGCCCAAACCAGCCACACCCCTCTGCATGGCCTGCTTTTCCTGAATCTCTTTTGGTGGAGGGAGGCACCTGAGGCCTGAGAAGCTAGCTCAGAAATCCCAGAAGGAAACGGGGCCTTTTTTTCTGATGAAGGGCCTGGCAGCAGACTGAAAACATGAGCTCCTGTTGACAGAGCTTTCTGGAGCCCCTAGGGGCCTGCCTGGCCCTGGAGGCAAAGGCAAAAGCAAGAAAGCATGGTCTGAGTGCTAGGAAGCTCTCAGAAAATGGAGAAAGAGATTTTAAAAGTGTATTACAAAAAAAAAAAAAAAGTGTATCACAGCTACCCAAGTCAACACAAGAAGCTCAACGAGGAATATAGCACTTAGGAGGGGGTGTCAAGGACAAATGGACGAGAACAGATAAACCGAGAGAGGCCCCATTCTGTCCCCACCTGTCCCTGGCTTCATCATCTGAGGTGCTACCCCTCAGTTTAACTCTAGCCTTTTCATTCCTACACTCCTCAAGCTCTCTCTGGCCTTTGTACATGTTGTTACCTCTGCCTGGAAAGTACCTTCGTCCAACCCACCTCTAATAATTCACCTGACCAGCTACTCACATCCTGTAGACCTCTGTTGAGTTCTAGAGAGGCCTTCTTTTCTACTAAGAGAGAGCTAAAATAGGTGTCCCTCGTGTTTTATCTCGTAGCCCTCTGTGTTCTTCCTCCCTATCTGCCATCACAATCGTCCCTACATAACACTGTTTATCGTTTAATGCCTGAATTCCTGGACGGTTAGTGCTGGATTTCTCTTTTTCTTCCAACCCAGGACACGATGGCCCAGCACAGGGCAGCTCAGGGACAGTCCAAGCCATACTCTACGAGCATTCCCTGTGCCTAGAGCCAGCCATGCCCAGGGCCTCCCCTCACTGGTACTGACTAGCGAGCTAGCCTCTGTGCCCGATGACTGCTGACCACCAGGACCTATTTAAGGCTCTCTTGTGAAGCAAAAAAAAAAATGCATGGACTCAAGACAAACTGGGTTCAAATTCCCACTCGTTACTTATGTGGCCTCGGGGCAAGCTGCAGAAATTATCTGAATCTCAGGTTCCTCATCAGTAAACTGGGGACAATAATCCCTGATTAGATGGTAATTATGAGGATCAGGTGTGACCACACTTGTAAGCCTTGTAGTGCTAGGCCAGGCCCTGGGTCGACTTTAGTGCCCTCCCTCCCACTTTAAAGGGTGGGCACTAGGTGGCAGTCCACCTCGGATCACTCCACCTCCCCCAGGTGGTTGAAGCCAACAAAAGGCTCAGCTTCCTGCTGGATTCTCAGCTGCCTAGGGGCCACACTTGAGGGACTCCAGATACAACCCCACACGTTACCACTGCAGCAAGACAAAGTCAGAGGCAGCCCTGGACACAAGTCACCACCCAGCTGGGGTGGGGGGTTCTAAGCACACACTCACCTGGATCTTTCTCTGGCATCAGCTGGGTGCACGGCCAGGCCTCTGGGCTCTCAAGTTGTCCTGCTTTGCCTGACTCAACATCTGTCAGACCAGCTCCCCTGTGACCACGGGTGTCTTCAGTTTGTCTGTGATGGGGGTGGCTACACTTCAGGTGCAAGTCCAGGGAATGGCTTCAGGAAGACAGAGTATGAATTATTCAAATAACCACTAAAAGGCCTTGTGGCTGCAGCATGGAGAGTGAAGGGGAGGTGGTGAGAGACAAAGTGGGAGAGAGAGAAAGGGGCCCGAGCATACAGGACCAGCTGGGACAGGAGGGCCTGTGGATTTTAAGTGCAGTGGGAAGTCGTGGAGGGTTTGAGGCGGAAGGTAGGGGACCACGATTTAATTTCTTTTTAAAGATTAAAGCATGAAGAATAGATGCAGTTCAAATCAGGGAGAATAAATAGTCTGGATGAGAAAAGATGGACGTCAGGCTTGTGGGTGGAGTGGAGGTAGCCAAGGGTAGAGCTAAAAGGCCTTGCTAGATTGCTGGGCGGTGGAGGCCGTCAGGGGAATCAAGGATACCTCCAAGGGTCTTGGCCCAGGCGCCTTAGAAGACTTAATGCCACGTTCCGAGAAAGGGAGGACTGTGGGAAGAGCGGTTTGAGGAGGGAGGGGAGAGGCTGGTGTTAAATGGGGGGCGTGGAGCAGCGGGAGGCAGGGAATACAGACTTGGTGCTACGGCTGAAGCCATGGGAAAGGTCGCCTTAGGAACTGGCTCGGGACCCAGCCCAGAGGAAGAGAAACTTCTGGGACCCAAAGGCAGAGGCCTGAGACGCAGGAGAAAAACACGGGGACTTAGGCCACGAAAACCAAAGCTCCGGAAAGCGTTTGCAAGAGGGGCGCGTGGAGGCGGAGCGTGGGGTGGGGCGGGCAGTGGCTGATGAGAAGCAGAGATGGAGGCCACCGGGGGCCACAGGTCTAAAGGCCCTCCAGGGAGGCTCAGGTCTGGGGGCTTCTCCGAATGACGGGTCCACCGAAAGTCACACTGGCCACAGAGGCAAGACAGACGTGAGTCCGGCCGTCGCAGGAGCGGCCTGAGGGCCAGCCCTGCGCGGCCAAAAGGGAGGGGCGGGACAGGCCTGCTGTCCATCAGAGCCCGCCGGCCAATCCGCAGGCTGCTCCGCCCCCGCCCCTCCCGAGGAGGGCGCGCAGAGGACCCGCCGCCGCAGCCGCCGCCGCCGCCGCCGCCGCTGCCGCCGCCGCGGGTGTGAGGCGGCCCGGCCTGGCCTGGCTGGCTCCCTCCGCCGGGCAGCCCGCCCAGGTAACCGGGTTTGGCCGGCGGGCCTGGGGGCGCTCTGCACCCTCGCCTCTTCTCCCGGACGCCGCGCGGGGAGCGGGGTTGAGGAAACGGCTGCGGCGGGGCCTGTGCGGGACAGTGGGCTGAGCGGCCGCCTGTGCGTGTGCGACTGACTGACGGGCCGGCGCGGGGCTGCCGCGCGTGACGGGGCCAGCCGGGGCAGCGTGGGCTTGAAGCTCTGCGGGACGGAGGGACGGGCTCATTGACCGCGAGCGGCGCGCGCGCTCCCGCCGCCATTGCGCCCCGCGCCCCGGCCCGGGGCCTGTCTGGGGGTCGCGGGGCGCAGGCGCGGCGGGCGGGGGTCCTCTCCACGGGCGCGCGGGCGCCTTTGTTCCCTGCGCGCGGGCCGGGGCGGGGCCTGCAGAGCCTCCCCGCCCCCCGCTCAGGCCCCGCCCCGTCTCCGCCCGCAGGAGCCGCCGCCGGGCCCGCTCGCCGGCCGCCTCTGCCGCCGCCGCTTGCTCCCGCCGGCCCGGCCTGCGCCGCGGCGGCGCCGCTTGCTGCCACCCTCTCTTCCACCTCCACCCCCAGTGCAGAAGCCATGGCGGGCGCTGCGTCCCCCTGCGCCAATGGCTGCGGGCCCGGCGCGCCCTCGGACGCCGAGGTGCTGCACCTCTGCCGCAGCCTCGAGGTGGGCACCGTCATGACTTTGTTCTACTCCAAGAAGTCGCAGCGACCGGAGCGGAAGACCTTCCAGGTCAAGCTGGAAACGCGGCAGATCACGTGGAGCCGTGGAGCCGACAAGATCGAGGGGGCCAGTAAGTGCGCCCCCTTCCCCGGGCCCGCTGCGCGCGGGGGCCGCGGGAGTCCGCGCCGGGCTCCGGTGCGCCCCGGCTGCTGCTGGAGTGACTTGGGTAAACTTTCGGGCCCTCCCCCACAGCCTCCGGCCCCGCCTCCGTCTCTGCCCCGGTGGTCACCGGGGGCGGGGGGCATCCGGGTCCTCAGTCACCTGACAGGACACCCCCTCCCCCAGCCTGGGAAGGGGGGAGTGTTCCAGGCGCTTTGCCCAGAGGCCTAAAAATCTTAGCCGGTTGGAGACCGGCGGGGCGGGCATCGGGTCTCCCCAGCCCGGGGAGTAATGTTGACGGAGGCCAGGGAATCCCGGGCGGGTCAACCCACCGAGCCCCAGAAGCAGGGGCCGGCCCAGACGGTCACCGCCCGTGATCACCTTTTTTCCCATGGTGAAACTTTCTGGGCCCCCCGGGTTGGTTTCATTTGTTAAGGAACCTTTGCGTTCCCTGAGTAGAACTTAGATGTTGGGGTAGGGTTGGTTTTGGATCAGAGTCAGGCCTACTCATCTGTCTCTTGGGGAGTGAGTGGAAGGTGGTCCTGTTTGGTTTGGAAAAGCCCAAGAAAAGGCAGTGGCTTTTTCCCCCGCTGCTTTTGTCTTGAAGCTGAATTTTAGAGGTCTGCGTGGGTGGGCAGACACTCAGAGCCAGGACAGGGACTCTTGGTAAAGGGGCCAGGCTCCCTTTGCCCTTGGAAGCACATTCCCAAGAGCTTGGCCCAGAAGAGCCAGCTTCAGTGCCTTAGAGTCAGGTACTTTTTTCAAGAGTGTGCAGCCAGTTTGGGGTCCCGGTCTAGCCCTTAATGTCCTGCGCTCTGTGTTCCATGGCTGCAGGGAGCCGGGAGTAGCTACTTTTGGTTTCCTGCCTCTTTGCCTTCTCAGGCCTGAGCTTGGCTGCTTTGGGACAGGTCTCAGTTGGGAGGAGGGAGTTGGGGGATTTTGAAAAACCCCAGATCTTTCAGTGTTATGCCACTTAGTGCATGCATGTGCTGTGGCCGGATGGGCACCCAGCTCTGCCCTCCATTCCTCCACACTAGGTGTGAGAGGTAGTGTGTCTGCAACCCTAAGTTGTGGGTTGCTTCCTGCAAGGACTCCCCTAGAGACAGGTGTTAGAGCCAGGGTTAGAATCAGATCCTTGTGGAGGAGGGGCATCAGGAAGTGACACCCCCCCACCAAGGGAGCGTCCTACAGACCTCCTTGGGTATGGTGTACATGTGTGTAGATGGGTTGAGGAGATTGTGAGGAAGGAAAGTCTTGTGGTGAGGCAGCCATCCTCAACGACAAACTCCAGATCTGATACTGCTGCTGAACTTAGAAATGGCAGCTGCCTTCCTCTGTGCCTCCGAAAGCCCTGTCAGCTATGGAGAGAAAATTTTAGTGATTTGAGAGCCTGGATTCCAAAGCTGTGGGACGACAGACACCACAGGGGACCGGATAGTCCTGGGGACATCACCCAGGCATCTAGACTCCAGGCACATCTAGACTCCAGGCTCTCGGTTTTATGGTGCTCCCTGTGCTCTGTTCAGTTGGTGGCACTGGCCAGAGGTTCCCTGCTAGAGATTTCCTGGGTAACTAACAGGTTGCACTTCAAACCATGCATGGGATCAGCAGGCACTAAGGGCAGCACTGTGGTTGAAGGCAAGCCTGGATTTGAAGCCCATATATTAGTGGTGGGCCAGTTGCGTATCTAGCCAGTTACTTATTTTTTTCTGAGCTTAGTTTCTTGATCTGTAAAGCAGGAGTAGTGATACATACACTATATATGGTTGCTCTGGAGACTAAATGAGAATTGTTGTAAAACCTCTAGCAAAGTGCCTGATACATTGTAAGCGTTTAATAAACCTAAGCTGTTTTTGATAACAATAGAAATAATAGACTATGACTGCCCTCCATCCTGGACTGTGAATGTTGAGAGAGAGAGAATGTGTGTGTGGCTCTCGGAGAGCCTGAGGGTATAGGAAGGGAGGAGGATGGGAACCAAGTTCACATTTCACTTAGGTCACTACCCAGAAAAAGGGAGGAAATGGTTTTGTTTTGCTTCAACCCATCTCCTTACCCACCCACCTATCATATATAGAACAGTACATGACAGAGTAAAAAGTATGGAGTAAATCTATGGAGATTTCCACATCTGACTCCTGGGTGTAGCTATCTTATTTGTAAGTTGGGGCCTGAACAGGAGGGAGGGGTGTGGAGAGGGAAGAGTCGAGTCCATGGTGTGTCCCGTCTTCAGGAGACGGTGACAGGAATGCAGAGGTCCCAGCCCCCAGCGGTAGGTCAGCTAGAGAAGTACAGATTCAGAGATCTCATCAGCTGGGAGTATAGGCAAAGAATGTCAGAGTCCTGGCCCTTTGATTGCAGAGGCCCAGATTGAAGGAGTCTGAGTAAAAATGCTAGTAGATGCTTGGGTAGAGTTCACATCTTATTAGTGAAGCCTCCGGCAGAAGCTGCCCGATTTCTGCCCGTTTTTGGTCTACCTTGCTGATGAGTGCTGGTCCCTGCAGCCCCGTCTGCGGGCTCTGCGGAAGGTGGGTAGCCAGCTGTGTCCCCTGCCATCTGGCCTTTTCCTGCTGACTCTGCCAGGGTTCCATGTAGTGCTTGTAGCCTGGCCAAGGGGAGAGGCACTTCTGCTACCCCCAAGGTGTCTGGACCTGAAGGAGGGGTACTGTGGGTCAATGAAAATGCGTAGCACCCATGCAACAGACCTCATTCGGACCTAACTCCGCGCCTTCTCACTTTGCCACTTGTGAAATGCGGCTGCCACGTGCTCATTTCTAGAGTGGTAGTTTGGCTCAAAAGAGGGGTGGGAAAGTACTTTGGTACTAGTTGTCATGGTGATGCGACAGGAACCAGGTTGATGTTTGGCTTTTTATGTAGCAGATACTGACCTAAATGAATACAAAGCAGTTACAGACTTCCTGCTGAGTGCTACAAAGACTTTGCATCATATTTTCTTGGGGGTGGGGCTGGGGCTGGGGCTGGGGCTGGAGTCCCACCCCATTTTACAGATGCAAAATGGAAAATACGGGGAGTGAGTTGTTCCATGGGGTTATAGTGCTACTATGTGACAGTCTCACCCGGACCCAGCTCTCCAGGCCCTGACTGGCTGGCCATCCCGAAAGGACTCTCAGCCCCAGGGTTGTGCTGCCAGTGGGCCTCCCCCAGGCCCCATACCCACTGGTCTCTGCTGCTCCTCTAAGGAGAAATTGTTGTGTGTAGCCCTGCACTACAGATCCTCAGCCCCTCTAGGTTCTGGCTCCACATTTGTCTTCTGATACCTTTCTGGGGTTCAGTCAAGGGTCATCGTGGGCATCGTGGCCTGGGTGGAGTCTCCACGGAGGGCTCTGAATGACAGTCATGCTCATCTGTGGGGACTTTTGGAGCCTGACGCTTTCTTTCCACTTGGGTTCTTCCCCACTCTTCTAGATGCCAGGCCTTCTTAGGTGGTGAATGAAAACATGTCCTTGCCCTCAGGGAAACAGACAGTGATAATTCCTAGTTGTACCTTTGATGGGGTGGGGGAAGGAATGGTGGCAGAAGAGAGCAAACCGCTCAGACAAGGCAGTCAGGCTCATAGAGGAGGTGATATTGGGACCAGTTGTCTGGGGCTTGACCTCTGTGGCTGTCAGGCTGGTGAGGAGACAGTCCGTGAGGCTTGCTCTGCCGACTGGGCCCGAGGTGTCTGAGGTAGGCAGGCCGGGTGTCATGGGGGTTTTCTTTGTACTGGTTGACTACTCCCAGTGGGAAAGAAGCAAGAACATGTGTCCGGATCTCCAGAGCTAGCCATCCCTGCCTATGTGTTTCCTGTCTGACTATAGTTTTTCCAGGGGAAGTCAGACCTCTTAGTGTTTCCTCAACACCCGACACTTGCCCTGATGTGTAGGTTTCCAAACCAGCTCTGCCAGGCGCCCCTGTCCAGCTGGGGCTCTGTTTCCTGTGAACCTAGGAAAGGGGCCTGTTTCACAGATGACTGGGGAAGCAGAGCCCTCCCCACATTGCCCTCCCTCCATACATACCTACAGCTGAGGAGAGTCCTAGGAGAAGGAGGGGGGTACTGTTGGAGGAGGGGTGTGTTCTTGTGCACCTTGTGGACTGCTTTGTTCGGGGAAGCATGCCTCCTTGTTTGCGGGGGTGTCTTTGAGAACAGTGTAGTAACAGGTGACAAAGATTCTAGGCAGAGCCAGGGATAAGGAATGGCCGTGAGCAGCGGTTTGTAATTGACCACAGTAACTGGAGATTTGTGGCTTTAGACTTAGTCCGATTTGGGTTCAAGACACTGTGTGTGTGTGTGTGTGTGTGTGTGTGTGTGTGTGTATACATGTGTCTGTGTGTACACACACACAGATGCATAGTCTTGAGTCAGTGACCAGAGATGTTGGCCACTAACCTTGTTTTGTGTAGCCTTGTGGAATGAGGGGCACTTATTCAATAAATACTGTTTGAACACCTGTTTGCCCAGTGCTAGGCACAAGGGTGACTCAGACATGGACTGTGCCACTGAGGAACTCCCACATTCTTGGAAGAGACAGAATCGGGAGCGTGTGTGCTGTGTACCATAATCGAGGTCTAGCCCACGGTCTCTGTGAGTGCAGAGTAGCAAGCTCTGCTTGGTGAGCTGGGCTTGACGGGAGAGAGCCAGGGTGGGCTTTGGGGCAGGGGCAGGGGGGTGACCTGTGAGCAGTGCTTGACTGACTGAAGAAGTTACCTGTGCCCAGGCTGAGCACGGGAGATCCCTGTGCAGGGCTCAGGTGTGTATTTAGTGTGGTAGAGATAAGGCTGGGGCTGGTTGGGAGCAGTTTAGGGAGGGCCTCAGGGTGCCATGCTCTTGGGTTTTGCTCCGTGGCTGAAGTGGGGCTGTCTTGCATTTTATCTCAGAGAGGTTGAGGGAAACCAGTAAAGCTACTGCACTTTGCAGGAGAGAGCTGATGAGCAGGGGCAAGACTTCCTCAAGAGGCCGGCGGGACGCAGCAGCTGTGGAGGGTCGGGGCTAGGTCTGGAGGCGTGAGCCGGTGGAGGTTAGCATTTGGGCTGGGAACTCAGACTGCCTCGGTTGTGCCACTTACTTGCTCTGAGACCTTGAGTGTGTGCCTTTCTCTCTGGGCTCTTTGTTTACAGAAGGGGGATGTAGTAACAAACTGCATTTCTCTCGCACGGGTTTTGTGAAGGTTTGAGGAAGATCTTCAAAGAGTGGTTCACAAGGAGTGTGCTGAGGCGGGGTCTCTGACGAGGAGGAGGAGGAGGATTAAGTACCCCGGGAGGACCCAGTAGCAGAAGGGAGCCCATGGACCTGTCATATTGAGGGGCTGGAGCGTGGCCACCAAGCCCTTTGACTGGGAGACGAGGAGGCCCACCCGTTCTCTTGCTCCAGGCTCTCAGCAGCCCCGCTGTTGTCGGGGCTCTTTCCTGCTGCCGACTTTTACAAGGTGACAGAGCAGCTGGCTGAAAGCAGCTACTGTGGTATTATACTGGCCTATTTCTGTGAGTCTTGTCCCAGTGAATGCTGTCTGAGCACATTGACTCGAGATCCCTCTCTCCTAGGAAGTGCTTTCATGCTACCCCCTCCGTGTGATAGGGCCCGTCTCTGCGTCTTCTGTCACCATTCCTGTCAGTCTTCATTAACTCATGGCATCTCTTCCCATTCTATACCCTTTCCTCTGACACGGCTTCAAAGAGGTCAGAGATGGATAAGTGAGAGGGATAAGTGAGGCCTAATATCACCAAGGCCTGATACTAGGGGATAGGAGAATTTTTCCCCCTCTCTATTCCCGTAGAGCTGGAGAAGTCGGGGGGCTTTGAGGAGAGTTATGGGGGAAATGGAGGTGGGGGTAGGAGGAGGGGACCGTGCTGGTGCAGAGTGCTTTGTTCAGAGAGGCACGGGGCCTGTGCTTCCCTGAGGGAGCTCTCTGAGAGCAACATGGTAACAGATGACCTGACCAGGCAGATCCAAGGTAACGATGAGTGGCTTTGAGTGGCTGTTGATAATTGGGCTCTGTATGACTGAGAATTTGTGGTTAGAATCAGATTTGGGTTTGAGTCTCAGCTCTTCCCATGACTTTGGACAAGTAACCTTAACTTACCTGAAACTGATTTTCAGCTACAAGAGGAATTTTTTCCTCACAGAGCTGTATATTAAAATGGTCAAGTGAAGTTGTGTATGAGAGTAAGAGATATTATGTGAAAGTGCTCTGCACGGCATTTGGCACTTGTGGGCACTTAATAAGTATTCGTTTCCTTTGCTTTCACCTTAGCGAACTACAGAGCTCCAGCTCTTTCCCCCACCAAGTGTGGCCACTGGTGGCTGCTCTGACAGTCTGGGCTAGAAGTCTGTTTCCTGCTTCACTTCTTTGTTCCCTCCCTGAGTCTGTACACAGAGGACTGGGGCATGAGGAAAGTTGGTATTTGTCCTAGTGCAGTAGAGTTCATGGAGCATATTCTCATCCGTGGTATTGTTTGAGCACCACCACAGCTCTGTGAACTGAAGGAAGGCGAGAATGGTTAGCCCTCTCTTAGAGATGAGAAACCAAGGCCCCAAGGGTAAGGTCACACAGCAAGTTCATGGCAATGCCAGGATCAGAGCCTCGGATCTCTGATTCCCACTACAACATTCAGTTATTTTTCTACTCTTGAGAAAATGACAAGAAGATAGATTGTTCTGTAGGACCAGTGTGGTTTGTTTTTGTTTATATGGACAGAGTGATCTGATCTCCACTCTGCCCTCTGGCCAGATGTGCTCTTTGACCAGCCCAGGCTTCTGTCCGTGGACAAATTGGACCTAGACCCTCCATCTAGATTATCTGCTGCCTTCATCTTCCTGTAGCAACCCCATCAAGATGCTTTCCCACGCTTTTGCTGGGGGTGGAGGTAGCAGGTGATCTGAGATAGGGGGACAGAAGAGCCCTGCTCTGACCTGTTGTGACGGGCTCATGATGACAACAGCACCTGAGCCTCTGCAGGGAGGTGGAAACCTGGCTCTGTGCTCCAGGTGCTCCGTGGAGGGCCTCTCCAGGACCCCTGATGACAAGCTCAGGTGCACGCATTCATCCCGTGTGCCCCTGCATTTGCCCGTGTGGACTGTGGGCGTGCTGCTGTGTGTTACGTCTGCTAAGCTGGATGTGAGAACTGCAAGCTCTGGCTTGTTCCATGGTAGTAGGTCTCTGCCCTGGTGTGCTTTATCACTATAGTTCCTTTTTTTCTCCTTAAAACAACAAGGAAAAGCCCCCAAACCCCAACCTTCTTGGACCTTTTGTGGCACACTGAACAAGCAGGACCCCACTGTGCTACCCTGGCTTTGGACTCCAGCATTTGCTGACATGCCAAGCACCTGTCTGGTAAAATGGAATCTGGTAAAAATGTAAAGGTTAAGAAAGGTGTAGCCAGCAAGGACACCAACAACCGGACAGAAAAAATAATGACAGGGCCTGCAGTGTGCTGTGGAGGAAACAAACCGGAGACTGTTCCGGCAGTCGGGAGAGGTGAGGGCGCTCTGACCGTGAACGATCCAGATCTCTCAGTTGCAGACAACTGAGGCTCATTTTTCACTTCTGCTACACATGTGTGACCATGACAAGCCACTCCACTTGTTTCTGGAGAATGGCCTCAGTGGCTCTGGGTCAGCCTCCTGGTGCAGGGCCCGAACGCTGGGCAGACTAGGCTGGAGAGGGATTTGGACGACAGAGGCTGGGGGGCAGGATTCGTTTCCACGGCTTGGCGTGGGCATTGGTGTGGCTGGCTCTGCTGTGGTGGCACATGGGCTGCTGCCCGCGTGCCTGGGCTCTGCAACAGGTACCCTTGTGTTCACCCTTGAAGTATCCTGTCGGGGCCCCTGCTTCATTGTCCTCTCCTGCTGTGCCCCTCCTTGAGCTGCCCCTGAGCCTTGTTTGTTGCGGTTTCCTGCTGTCACCCCCGGGGTAAAGCCTCATTGCCTCCTCGTAGCTGCTCCCAGAGGATATGCTGGTGCCTCCACAGGGAGCCCTCGGGGAGAGAAGGAGGAGCAGTAGAGAAGTGGGGAGAGGGGTCTTCTGTGAATACTTGGTTTGGGGGAAGAGGCACTGGGGACAGAGAATTTGTTGCTGTCGGGGAGTCTGTGGTCCCAGGAGATGGGGCTTGAGAGGCTCTGCTTGCTGTCCTCACTCAGCTCTCAACATTCTCCCTCCTCTCCTTGTAACACTGGTTCCTTTTGAGGTGGCGCTTGGCTAGCCTCGGAGAGGCTCCGGTGGCTGTGTGCCCAGGCACAAGTACTAGCTCTCTCCCCCACTCATCCCCTCCTAGGAACCGGGCCCATCCTGGGGGAAGCAGGGAGGGCTCCTTTTTATAGCCACATGTAGGCTTTGTGTATAGGCTCTGCTGCTTCCTTCCGGGCCCTTCCCGGTGTTGGCGGGTGGCCCTGGCTTCAGCAGGACTCAGGATGCAGAATAAATGGGCGGGACTTTCTCCTGCAGAAGACTGGCATCTCCTTTTCTGTGCCCATGCCTGGCACAGAGGAGGCTGGGTTAGCAAGCAAGAAAAGAAGGTGGCTCGATCTTCAATCCTGGGAAGCTTGCAATCTAGAACATGCAGAAAAGCGTAAAAGCCCAGAGCCAGCAGGAGACAGTTGTGTCTGAAGTACTGTAGGCTGAACCCAAGGGTCCAGACACAATCAGCTTTCTCTCTGTTGCAGCCCATCCTTCCCTTGTGGAGTTCCTCCCCCTGCTGGCTGGCAAGCCAGCATTGGTTAGAGAATCTTTACAAAGGCTGTGAGGTGCCTGGGAGCAAGGCGTGGGCACGGTGAGGAGTGGGTGGTCTGACGGAAGCTCCAAGCCCTGGCAGTGAACACTGACTGGACTGGTGAGGGGCTGGGCCACAGCAAGTCTGACCACTTGTTTGTGTGAGATCTAATTCTAACTCAGTAAGGGTGGGCCGTTCACTTTGGGGTTGGCTTCCTGTTTTCTTGGACACCTGGGGATATGGCTTAGCTGAAATGTCCTGAGGGAAGTAGTTGTTTAAGGGGTGCCCCCAGGTCACAGTGTCCTTGGCTTGGCCTTGTCCGTGGGGGGAGTAGGGCACTGACCACACTGGACCTCTGGCCGTGAAGCTGTGGGTGTGTGGTGGGTGAATTCTAACCCTGCGGGACTGAATGACATCAGTTTCAGGCCCCAAGAGTACGGGCTGAGTTCATAGAGTGACTAACCCTGGGAAGGAGAAGAGTGGGCCACAAGTCCCAGAGGCCTTCAGCCTACTTGGGGGCAGAAGGTCAGCTGGGAGGTGGGGCAGTGATGGGGTGCAGGGGCTCTGCAGACCCCTCTCCCCACCACCCCATTCCACCTGATGGCCCTCCCCTGTTGGGAGGTAGCTCTTCTCTTCTACCCTAGCCACTCTACCTGAAGTAGGAATTGAGTATAGTGTGCCTGTGGCCTTTCTTGGGAACTCTTAGTATACCCACCGAGGAGGTTAAAAAGGGTAGCATATGTCACTTTGTCAAGGATTTTACCCCGGGCCTCTTGAGGCTAGCAGTGAAATACAGAGAACATCCCTTCTAGTGACAACGGAATGCCTGGTGCCTGAACCATTTCCACAAGCATGTCCTGGTCCCTGGCCTGAGAACAGGCCCACGCCGGAAGGGTGAAGCTCTACAGGCTGGGGTGGGAGGCAGCAAGAAGCCTTTTAGGGGAGGTGAGGCCAGAAGTTGTCTTAAGAGTATAGACCTAGGAAATGAAAATCAGGAGTAGGAAGTCCCAAGGTAGGCATTCCTCTTGACAGGGGACGCACCCTCCAGGAATCCTAGATGGGCTTCCTGGGGAGTCAGCGAGTTCCTGGTGACCTTGGAGTAGGGTCAGGGGCTAGATCTTGCATCAGGACTTTGCCTCCCCAGGAAGCAAAATGATGACAAGGAAAGTGTCTTGGCATGGGCTGGTGTGACCCAGAGGGAGTATGGCCAGATGCTGAGGAGTGGCTGAGCTCTGCAGTTCTAGAACATGAGAGGCCTAGTGTGGTGCACAGAAGAGGATGTATGGGCCAACTGACCTTGCCTTCATGACTTCTTCATTGCTTAGCATGTCTCCAACCTGCTGGTCAGGGTTGACTCTGCTGGTGGTTTACGGGCTGGCCCTACACCTTCTTCCTACCCCATGCCTCCAAGAATGAGCAGGATGTGTAGTAGTGTTAACGTGGAAACCAAAGAGGTGGGGAGCCAGGTCGGTCATGGGGCTCCATAAGGAGCTCTGTATAGGAGGCCTCTGCTGTCTCTCTCCACCTGTCTTCCCACTTCAGCCCATCCCTTAGATCTCTAGCCAGAGGTTCCTACTGTTTCCTTGGAGGGGGTCAGATTTTCCTGTCTTCTAATGCATTCCATTTCCTGCTAGTCCTGGGGCCTTAAAACTGACAGGTATGGGCCATGGCCTCAAGGAGCTCGTATTCCATTGAGAAGATTGTCAGTCAGATAGCTTTAACATGCTCATAGGGTTCCCACTCATCTAAGTGCTCAGTAAATATGGTTGTGACAAATAAAGCCAGTATTAGGGCTTGTCCAAGGATTAGATTAGGGATGGTGAGAGAAAGGCGTTAAGGATGGTTTTTTAAAGTTTCTAGTTTCTGTACCTGTTGGGAGGTGATGCTGTTAGCTGACCTAAGAGGTGTGGCAAGAGACCTGGGTTTTGGTGAAAGACGTGTTGAAGAGTGTGTTTGAGGTAATGTGTTTGGTTTGAGGGGTTGACTTTGAGGTGTTTTTGGGGTGAGCAGGTGGAGGTGGCAAGTAGGCAATTGGACCAAAGGACCTGAAGCTTAGAGATGGGGACTGCGTTGTCTGTAAGAGGAGGCCATGGAATCTGTGGGCATCGATGACTGAGAGGAGGTAGAGCATTAGGGGAAGAGAGGACCTTGGCCTCGGCCTTGACAAAGGCCAGTGTGTGATGTGGATAGGCCTGAAGCCCAAGAAGAAGGCGGAAACCAGAAGTCATGAGGGCAGAGCTTCAAGCAGGAGGGAGGGCATGGTGAACCATGTTTATTGCTCTGAAGGCTGGGAAAGAGGAGGATGGAAAAGTGACTTAACACTCCATGTTCTTGTTCTCCAGGGAGCCTGAATATACTGGGGGGATGTGTGGGGGAGAGGCAGACACAAAACATCTAGAAAAAACTTGGACAGCATCAGCCTTCAGTGGAGGCAGAGTGCAGAGGACCTATGCCCTGGGGGCTGACCGATGAACTACCTGGGGAGTTATTTCGGCCTGGACAGCAAAGTTGGGGCAAGCCCTTGTCCATACTGCACTATTGTGGGAAAGGCCCGTTGTGGGCCCAGCGTCCTTACCCCTCTACCGTGAAACTGAATGCCTCCCCCGCCAGCAATAAAACTGCTACATTGGTACCTTGGCTTCCACGATCCCCTGTGCCTCACATGACCCTCCAGATCTGCCTTCTGCAGAGCAATCTGAGAAATCCCAAAGAGCACTTCTCACTTTCTCTGTGCTCCCAGCACCACAGACATCTCCCTTTTTTTCCATCTTTGCACGACCTCATGGTTATCTACTTCCCCATCTGTTTCCTCCACCAGCCCGGGGCTTTTCTGAAGGGCAGGAACTCAAGGGCCTTATTGATCTCTGTTTACCCAGGACTCAACCCAGGGCCCGACACTGAGGAGATAGGTTTCCCATACGTGTTTGATTAGATGATGGAATGAATGAACTAGCGTCAAGGGGCAACCGCTCAGCTTTCTCCCAGCTTTGAGTTCTCTGGGTGGGGCCTCTTAACCTTCCTTCCTTTGGGGCCTGAGCGTGCTGATCCCATCTCTGAAATGGGTGGGATTGGTCTAGTGTCCTAGGCAGGAGGACTGCCTGCCTGGGTGGTGGGAAGGCTCTGGGGCCACGCAGAGGGTCCCAGTTCTGCCATGAACCACTATGTGATCCTGACAAAACCCTCTGGAGCCTCCATTTTCTCATTGCTCCAAAGGGGAGAGTCATTTAGAATCTAGATGATTCATGTGCTGGCAACAATCCTTTACAGCTGTAACCTGAAGCAGTTAGTACATACAGGTTCAAGGTCCTGTGTAGGAGGACCCTGCAGACCTCCATGCAGCTGTCTGAATGGCCTTTTCCTGTTTATCAAGGTGGGAAAGGGCCAGATGCCCAGTCAGGCCTGGCTGCTCTTCTCGGTCAGGTGTTTAGGGAGCAGTGACTGATGAAACCCCAGCCAGAAGCAGATGCTGAGCTCTGCCCTGGTACACCCTGGACTCCCAGGATTCAGCCAGGACCCTGGGAAGGGGCTGTGGCCTCTCTCCCCTGGTGCTACATTGGCATGGGAAGGAAAAAAGCCCCATTCTCATCTTTTCTGTGTTGCATGGCCTTCTGACCCCAGGTCTCCCAGGCTCCAAGCTTGTCTGTAAAATGGAGGTAGACAGCTCCCCACCCCTCTGCTTTTGACTTCCTCTCTGGTGAGATCTGGGAGCTGCTTCTGACGGCTTCTGTTGGAAGATAGGAGGGGGGAGTTCATAGTCTCAGAATAGAGAGGGGAATGGAAGGCGGGGGAGGAGGGATCTCTCACTCCTTCCAGAAGTCTTGCGCAGCATGGAAACTGCTAGCCGGTCCAGTACCCCTCATTCCAGCTGCGGTAGGTTGTTTTCCCACTTGTGCCCAGGTTCTGTCCTTTCTTCTCCTTGAGTCACCTCCATCTTTCCCTTCAGAGGTCTGACGACTCTTTAAAAGCTGTATCTTTTAGTTGGTACAGCTACTCTGGGGTTGCAGAGCCCGTTTGTCTTTGGCTCCCTCTGAAGGGGACTCTGGGGTGCAGCGCCTACCCTACCCTTGGGGCATCGTGCAGGAACCTGTGTGTAAGGTGGCAGGGGGAGAGGGCCAGGAATTGGCCACAGAGCGTTTCCCTTGTGGCTTTCTTTCTCTGTGTCGGCATCCTTTGAGGGAGAAGGCCCAGCTCCATTTGTGCTCCCTTGCCCTGGGTGTGTAGTCCTTGGAGGGGGATGAAGGGTGGCTGACTTGAGGGGTGGGGGCAGCCGGGAATGGCCCATTTGTTTATTCCGCGCTGGGTTTGGAGCGGGTTATAATGAGAGCATTTAGGGGGAAGTTTGTGGGGGTTTTTTTGTTTTTGTTTTTAGTAAGATTTTATTTTTAAGTAATCCCTCTACCCAACATGGGGCTCAAACTCATAACCCCCAAATCAGGAGTCACATGATCTACCAAAGGAGCCAAGGGCCCCATTTGGGGGAAGATTTGCACACCTCTCTTGATCCCTGGGCCTCGCTTTCTGAATCTCCTGGTGGCCTTGACTTAGAGCCAAGCAGGGCAGGGTGCTCAGGGAGCCCTGGCTTTTCTACTCCTCAAAGTTCCATTAACTTCCCATGGTTCTCACCAGTTGCAGGAACCTTTGTCCAGGGACTTCCCAATGCTCCCAGATTGCCCCGACCCCCAGAGAGGCCATGCCCTCACCCCTATCCGGCAGCGGTAACTGGTCCTTCCTTTTTTCTGTCCCCTTAGTAAATCTCATCAACTTCTGTATTTGCATATTTGTTGTAGCTCCTCAGCCTTTGTCGACTGCAGCACCTCTTCCAGGAAGCCATCCCTGATACTATCTTTGAGCATCTGTGGCCTTTGCTATCTTTGTTAGATAATGAACTCTGGAATCAAACTTGTGTGTTCATTCCTGCTCTTTAGCACTCTGTATACATTTTGAGGCCTTCCTAGGACCTGAATTTGGGGAATGGATAGAGGAGTTGAACATAGCTTCTGCCTTCAGGAGCTAGCTCCCAGGCCAGTGACCTAGATCCCTGGAAGCACTAGAATGTGACAACAGTGTGGAGCACTGGCTACGCCACCAGCCTGGCATGTGCAGAGGCTTGGAGGGAGGGGCATGGTCTGAGAGCTGATGTCCTGGGGTCCTTGCAGCTCATAGCCTTGATTGGACTTGGCCTTCTGGAGAGGGCTGGGCTTTCCCCACCTTCCCCCAGTGCCCTTACAGGGCTGGACAGCCAGTCCTGGAGGAGATCTGGGGGTTCACATCCCATGAGTTTAGAGTAATGAAAACCCCCAGAGGGGAAAGACCTGTGCAGGCCAGGTAACATTCACTTACCTCCTTCAAGCTCTCCAGATTAAAAAACAAAACTCTTCATGTTTACCATGAGTTGAAATTTTTTTAAGTTGCAAAATGTAGGTGCATGTATTTCTCTTTGGGTAACTTCTACAGTTTACCTCAGTTAGTTTATGTACTTTGTAAAAGGAAGAATGCTCTTCTTTTTTTTTTTTTTTAAAGATTTTATTTATTCATTCGACAGACAGATCACAAGTAGGCAGAGAGGCAGAGGGGGAGGCAGGCTCCCTGCTGAGCAGAGAGCCCAATGTGGGGCTTGATCCCAGGACTCCGAGATGAAGGCAGAGGCCCAACCCACTAAGCCACCCAGGCGCCCCAGGAAGAATGCTCTTCTTAAGAAAAATAGTTCAGGGGCACCTGGGTGGCTCGGTGGGTTAAAGCCTCTGCCTTTGGCTCAGGTCATGGTCTCCGGGTCCTGGGAGACCTGCATCGAGCTCTCTGCTCAGCGGGGAGCCTGCTTCCCCCTCTCTCTCTGCCTGCCTCTCTGCCTACTTGTGATCTCTCTGTCAAATAAATAAATAAAATCTTCTTTAAAAATTAAAAAAAAAAGAAAAGAAAAATAGTTCAGTGAAAGCATGTTTCAGGTCCAGAAATTTGTGATATATGCCTTCTGGTTTTTTGTTGTGCTGGTGGTGGTATTCTTGGCTGTATGTTCATCATTTGCGGGGAGGTTAATTTTCAGTATGCCCTCCTGTCTCTCTGATGGGATCGCTCCAGTGTCTCTTGACATCTCACAGTCACTCAGTGAAGAAGGGCCAGGAGTGGTGATCCTCTTTTGCAGATAAGGGAGATGAGGCTCAGAGGTGGTGCTGTGCCTCCCACCTGCCTTGCCTGTGCTTGGTGCTCCTGGTTCCTCTCTGTACACCCCCCTTGTCTGATGGGTCGTTAATTGGCCAGTAGGTTTGCAGGACCTCTGTCTCTGTAGGGCTGTTTGGAAGGTGACCTCACTGGCAGCACGGGATGCTAGGACACTTGTTCCTGACTCAGAAGCTTGGGTCTAATTTAGAATCTTAGATTGGATGGTGGGCTCCCTTCTATCCCTTCCAGGGCCTGCCATGGCCAGAGTGAAGTCTGCTCTGGGGCAGGATTGGCTAGCTCTCAGGAGCTGGACTCATCAAGATACCCCGGAAAAGGCTTGGTGCCCTGACCCCGCTCCCCGCCTTTCTCTTCCCTGGGGACTCTGCCTGGTGTCCAGGAATGCTGCCTCTCTGCACCTCCCTGCCGCGGCTGTCCTGATGCACTGGGCAGGGGGATGACTGGTGGGGCACTTGTGGCTCAGCTTGATGTCTGGGAGTGGCTGGGGGGCAGGATTTTAAGACCAGAAGCAGCCCTACCCTCAGAAGAACCTTGCACAGACAAGTCTTCTAGGGTCATTGTCTTCAGTCCCTTCCCAGACTGTAGGCTGGCTGCCTGCCATTGAGCTTGTCCCCTTCATGGCACCCTCTCCTCACCCAGGGGAGTAGGTGTTGTCCCTGGCTTGGGGACCTACTTTCCTGCAAAGGCAAGTTCTGATCTGGCCCTGAGAGCAGCAACACTACTTTTTGCTGCTGTCTAGTTGCCGGCCTCCCAAAGTGCTTGGGATGAGTTGTGTGACTCGGATAAGGAAACTGAGGCTCTTAAAGGGAAAGCAGCCACCACGGCTCTTACACCCTGAAGGCAGTTGCTTTCCAGGCCTGACGGACCCAGGCACTGTGCTTTGAGTAAGTGCTGATCTCTAGTCTCATGGTCTCTGGCAAGGAATCTGTCCCTGGGCCAAGACAGGAGACAAGGGAGGATTTCCTTGCCTGGTCCTGCAGGCTCTGGTTTTGCCGCTTCGGTCTTGTGGCATTCTGCCTCAATGCTTAGGGCCGGCCCCCGCCACCAGGCAACGTGCATGTTTTCTTCTGCATAAAAGTCAAAACAGAAACCAGGCCAGGGTTGGGGGTGGTCAAGGCAGGCCAGGCTTGACTCTTGCATGTGAATGTTTTTATGTAGTTGGCTCTTCACATGTGAACGGTTAATGGCTGTCCCACCCCTAATGAAAAGCTTTGCTTTATCCCTCACCTGCCCAGCAAGGCCCATCTGTATGCTTGCAAACAGGATTTGAGAATTGATCTTGGTGACTTCAGTCTGTTGGTCTCCCGTTCTGATACACATCCTCTGTGAGGTGGGGGGGTGCACGTGCCGCCAACTCCTGGTGAGTGTGCAGGTTGGGTGCTGGAGGCTCAGGAAGCCACCTCTGGCTTAGAGCACAGCTGCAGGCACTGATCTGAACTCTGGCCTCAGGAGCCCCAAGCCTTCATGGTGCCCCATCCCTGCAAGACCCCTTTTTGAGCCAGAGAAATGGCTGCATGGATTCTTTCCCATGGGCCGAGGCAGCTACGGCCTAACTTGACCTCTCCTAGGTTTGGGCCCAACCCCAGCAAAGCCCTGGCAGTTGGCTGCCGTTCTCTCCCCTGCTGCTGGCTTCTCTGGGCCTCGAGCTGATGCACTAGGCACACAGGCCAGGGGTCAGTCTCCTTCAGATATCAGTGGGATCATTGGTTCCTGACAAGGACCTTACTGTACTAATGGGGAAACAGAGGCCAAAAGAGTAAGGGCCTGCCTAGGGCTGCACAGCTAGGCTTTAAGACCTGCGTGGTTCTCCTCTGCTAGGCATGGGCAGCCTTTAGGAAGGGGGATGGTCAGGGCAGGCTTCCTGAAGGAGCAAGAGGGGGCAGGTTGCCACCAGAACCCCCAGGCTTCTGCCCAGGGCACCAGGCAGTCTGGCCATCAGAAGGTCCTCAGCTCTTAGAGCTGGCCTGTGATGCCAGTCCCTGACCCAGCATGGGTGGTCCCTCATTACCCCAGAGCCCCTTGAGGAGGACTGGTGCTTTCTGTATCTTCATGAGAGTATGTGGGTGATTAAATGCCCAGGCAGTTTATCTTGTCGCTGTCTACTACAGCCATGTTTGGTGTGGTGGTACACATGCCATTCCTGAAGCATGTGCCTTGGGGACCTGGTCCTTGGAGGAATGAACATGCCATGCTTGCTGATGGAACCCCAGGCCCTCTCAGGTTGGAGCGAGCTTGAAGATGGACCTTTGTCATTGGTGAAGGCCTGCACCCTTCTGCTACACAGGAGGCTGGCCTGGCCCCCCGGCTATGGGATCCTGGCCTTTCCCTCAGTTCCCCTGTCTCACTTGTGTGTCTCCAACCTAGCAAGGAACTCCCAGTACCCTGGCTTTTCTTTTCCCCAGTGTTCCTTGAATGTTGTTTTCCCATGGTCTGAGTGGGGGATGAGTGCTGGGTCATGGGTCTCTGGGAACAGGGTGCTAGTCTCCTGCTCTTCTGAGCAGTTCTCCTCTTCTCCCGAAGCTCCCAGGTCCTGGGAGGGTGTCTGTCCCTGCCCTTCCTGTCCCACTGCAGTTCTGACCCAGACAGCTGGGGTGGCTCGGCCTCCCCCTCCCCCCAGCTAGGGCGGAGGCGATGCCTGTCCCAGGGAGTCTCCTCCCCGATGGCAGTCCCTGGGGGGCTGGCCCTGGCTCTCTCAGAAAAAAGGACCCTTCTGTGTTTGCCTCCGGGACAAGGAGGATGGGAAGTGGGGCTGGGAGGTGGCACAGGAAATGGTTTTTAAGAACGTGGTAGGGCATCGCACGCTGGCGTCCTGTCCCTTCAGCCTCCCGTTGGCTTGATGCGCTTGGAGGGCATCAGCCCCAGGCTGGCACTTCCTTATGGTGGCGTGGGGTACAAGGGACCAGATGTGGCCAAGCCAGAGCTTGGGAAGCTTGGACGCCGGGCCTGGAGCTGCTCCGTGCCTGTGTGGTTCCTGTGTTGGGCAGGAGCCCAGTCAGCCTCCTGCCTGGTCTCCGTGGGAATGTGCCCAGGAGCACAGGGCAGGCCAGAGGTTCTCCTGGGTCCTGCTGGTGGAGAGTGTGTGTGTGTGTGTGTGTGTGCGCGCGCGCGCGCGGGGCTACACGTATCCGGCCTCAGGCTTTGAACTGACCCTCCAACTGCCTGCCAAGCAGTGGCCACGTCATGGGCTGCTCTCACGCTGGCGGGCACTGAGCACTGAGACCCTGGCCTACACGCACTTGTGTCTCTGAGGTGGTGTGCCTGTGCGAGGGGTGTGGGAGGGGACGACAGCAGCGCTGTACCGGAAGAGCATACGGGTTTCTGTCTTCAAGGGCAGGCTTTGTGGCTATTCTGCAGTTTCTGATCTGGGCATTTCCCCTGTTCAGCTCCTCCTTCCAATCCTTGGAAACTATCTTCTCAGGCTAGGTTTTTGTGAGTCAGTTTCCCCGACCCTCCTTGTTTCTACCTGAGTGTAACTCATTTTTAAAATGCCGCTGCCATTTTGTGGCCCCTCCCCCCACCTGGGTGCCTCCTTTTCTCGTTTGCTCCTTCAGTCTTCCAGCAAGTATTGCATGGGCTCTGCCTGGCCTGGGCGGAGATGACGCGTCTCACGTGGGGTCATGAGGAGTCAAGGGCATGATTACCGCAGTAGGCCGCTTCTGAGTTGGGTCTTTGGTGGGAGAGAATGGAGCCTGGGAGGTAGACAGTCCACCCTAGGGGCCGGGATGAAATGGGGGGGACAGGAAGCACTGACTGTTCTTGCTCTTGGTCCGGCCTATTTATTTTAAAGGTTTTATTCATTTATTTGACAGAGAGAGATCACAAGTAGGCAGAGAGGCAGGCAGAGAGGGGGGGGGGGGAAGCAGGCTCCCTGCTGAGCAGAGAGCCCGATGTGGGGCTCAATCCCAGGACCCTGGGATCCTGACCTGAGCTGAAGGCAGAGGCTTAACCCACTGAGCCACCCAGGCGCCCCTCCAGCTTAGTTTAGATGGAGCAGAGAAGATTTGAGGGAAGAAGCTGGGAATAGATCACTGAGCCTCATCAGGAAGGGCCTTGAAAAGGCCACAGAAGGAACATGTTCTCCCTAGTGAGCAACCACAGGAGGAATCAGAACGGTGTTAGAAGGATTCTGAAAACTTGAGAAGAGAGGCTTCTTGGTGGGGAGGGTGGGGGCAGGGCTGCTGGCAGGGCAGGCAGGGCTTCTTCAGTGAGAGGCCCAGGCCTGAGGGTTTGATGAAGGCACACGGAGCAGGGAGAACAGAGTCCAGTTAAAACCCGTAATGCTATGGTGGAGAGCTGGGATTGGGCTAGAAGCAGTGCCTCTGTTTGAGGTGGGACAGATGGGGCACAGCTGCGGCTTGGAAGGGGTAGGAAGAGAGCCTAGGGATTTGGGCCCTTTGGGACAGTGTGGCCTGGGTGGTGCACAGTTTGGACTGGGAGGGCTCTGGGACAGACACAAGCTGGCAACTTGCTGGGGCTGCTCCTGGCTCGGGATCTTCCGGGCGAGTCTGGGTTGAGAGCACTAGAAGGGGCTCTGGTGCCAAGGCAGTGCTCAGGGAGAGTCCTCTCTGGTTTCTCAGCCAGGCTTCTTCTGTTTGAACAGCTGCTCCCTAAATCTGTCTCATTATCTGACTTGGAAAGTCCGTTGTCCCCCCCCCCAGCCCCCCAATCAAGGATCCCACCCAGCATGGGGGGATCGTGTGGACGAGTGGCTGGTGTAGCCCTTCCCTGTGCTGTGCCCTGCTGGGGCCCTCTCCTAGCCTGAGTCAGAACCTGTGCCCCTAGCGGACTTTGGTGAGGCAGCGGAGGGAGGGAACCTGCGTCGAATGAGCTCCCGTGTGCCATATATGGGGCTGGGCACTTTTGGCTTTTACGACTTTGGATCTTCCCAGCACCCTCACCGTTACTGTTACCCGCATTCACACATGAAGGAGTGGGATTAGAGCAGTCACTGTGCTGAGGTCACACAGCTAACGGAAGGTGGAGCTGGGATTCTGCTTCAGGCAGTCTGGTCCCAGAGTCCACGCATGTTTTTTCTACCAGCCTGCCTTCTAGAGAAATTCAGTCAAGCCCTTGACTTTATATTTGGTAGAAGTGAGACTAGAAGTTAAATGAGTCACTCAGTGTCATCTCCCATGTTAGTGGCCAAGGCAGGTGGTCTGCCTTGGACAGCCAGGGTGGGAAACATCCCTTTGGATAGCCGCTGCCTTGGGAGACCAGGCCTCTTGCTGAGACTTGCTTGGGGATGTCTTTGGGGTGGTGGGCCATTCAGGGATGTGTCAGTTCTCCGAGCTTGACCCCTCATTCTTCCCACGGATCCTGAGACACACTTGGGTCTGCCTCACCCCAACCTGGGACTTTACAATTTGGTTCTTGTACTTTGTGTCAGGAAATGGTCCTCACAGAAGAGCCTTCAGCCCTCCCCAGTTCTCTCTCTAGACTCCAGCTTTTCTCCAGGTCAGAGTGACCTGCCTACATTCTCAGCAAGGGAAGGTACAGAGGCTGGGGCTCCCTGCTCCCCAGACAGCTCCGCTTCTAGCAGAGGTCTGTCCTCAGACTCGGACTCCCTCTCTTGTGTCACCCAGTAGGCCTGTGAGTACTCTTGGCTCTGCCCCTTGATGAGGTGTCTCTCTTTGTGGTCCCTCCCTGAGGGGGCGTGAGGAAACCAGGCTGCCTTCATTTCAGCACTGACTCAGAGACCCCAGCCTGACCTTGGTCTCTTTACCTTCCTAGTTGACATTCGGGAAATCAAGGAGATCCGCCCAGGCAAGACGTCACGGGATTTTGATCGCTACCAAGAGGACCCTGCTTTCCGACCAGACCAGTCACACTGCTTTGTCATCCTGTATGGGATGGAGTTCCGCCTGAAGACCCTGAGCCTGCAGGGTAGGCGTCACGGGGCTGGAGGGGGTCGGGGCTAGCTCCGGGCAGATAGGCACTGGCTCCAGGCTCAGCGCGGAGTGCGTGTCCCCAGCTCACCTCCCTGCCCCTTGATCACAGCTACATCTGAGGATGAAGTGAACATGTGGATCAAGGGTTTAACGTGGCTGATGGAGGACACCCTGCAGGCGGCCACGCCTCTGCAGATCGAGAGGTAAGGACCCTGCACCCCCACCCCCAGCATAGCTCCCCATGAACTAGCCAGGGGAAGGAGCAGCTTGTGAGGGAAGAGAAAAGGTTCTAGGGAGCAGCGGCAAGGACACAGGCCTTTGTGTGCACAGACACCGCCTGCTGACCTCCCTGGACCTAGTCTGGCTGGAGAAGTGCCTCTCACTTTAGGCTCCTCTCCCTCCAGGTGGCTGCGGAAGCAGTTCTACTCCGTGGATCGGAACCGTGAGGATCGGTAGGTACCGGGGTGTGGCTCTAGCCCGGCTGGTGGGTTGGGGCAGCCAGAACAGTAGCCAACCCCTGATCAGCTCTCTGGAGAACCAGAGGACTCAGGGGGCCTATGTCTAGGAGGGCTGAGGGGCAGGCAAGCGTTCTGGCACAGGTAACGTCCTGCAGAAAGTCCTCTGAGGGCCTTGGTGCAGACTGGTGCCGGGTGTCCTGCGGAGCAGGCGGTGGTGGCCTTAGTGCGTGAGGGAGTGCCTTGAAGATCACAGCTTTGAGGCCACTGTATGACAGCCGGGGGGCCGGGGAGAGATGGGGGACAAAGATCAGTTCATGGTGAGGGCTTCTGACTGTTGCCATGAAAGAGCTAGAAAACCACGGAGGGTTTGGAAAGGAAGCATCCGTGACCTGACTTCGGTTGCACCAGACTGCCGGCTGCGGCTGGAGAGCCCAGGGCGGGGCAGAGCCGGCCAGCTTGGGCAGGGAGCTGCTTCAGCGTTCTGGATGCGAGATGAGAAGTCGTGGCTCGGGGTGGAGGGCGGTAGCACATGGTCGGATTTGGACTCTACTGTGTTTTGAAGGTAAGAGTCCAGTAAAACTTCCGAACATTGATTTTAGTGTGCAAGAGGAAGAGAGGAGTCCGAGGTAACAGTTAAGCTTTTTGGCTGGAGAACCTGGAAAGGTGGCATTGCCATTGACTAAGATGGGGAAGGCCATGGGAAAAGCATATTTGGGGGAGCTTAGGGATGCATTTGGGCCATATTCAGTTTTATGATACCCTTAGACGTCCAGGTAGAGATGTTGCATTGGCAGGTGGGTAGAATGAGTTTAAGGGAGAAGTTGGGGCAGGAGATGTTGCCGCGGGAGCATAGAGATGTTCCTTCCGTAAGCCATGAGGCTGGAGATCACCTGATAAACGTAGCAAGAAAAGGGAAGAGGGCCATGACCCCAGGCCACTCGGACACTGGGGATCAGGGAGGTGAGGAGGAGATAGCCAGGGGAAGGAGCGGCTTGTGAGGTAAGAGAAAAACTTGGAGGGTGGAGTTTTGGAAGCTTGGGGAGGAGGGGGTGGTGAGCTGTGCCAGGCCTCACCAGGTATGGACTTGACAGCACAGAGGTTGTTGGTGACCGTGAGGAGCAGAGAGCAGTGTTCAGGGAAGGAAAGGGAGCACGGAGGGTTCCTTCAGGGTGCTGCTGTGCAGGAGAGCAGGAAGGGAGTGGTGGCTGAGAGGGCAGCCGGGTCAAGACAGGTGTTTTGGCGGAACGGATAACAGCTTACTTGTAATGCTGAAGGCAGAGAGTTGAGAGAGAGTTTGGTGATGCAGTGTTTCCTAACGTGCAGAGCAAGGACCCTGAGCGCCTTGCTTCTGGGCACCTGGGGGTCAGATGAGCTGGCACGGGCAGAAGCAGCACCTGCTGAAGCATACTTGCCAGTAGCGGCCAGGGCCATGTGGTATAAGGCTGAATTCTGGAAGGGAGTGTTGGTGCTGTCTGCCAGGCTCTTGGGCAGGAGGAAGAGGGATGCCAGCCCCTCCCCTCCCTGACACCAGCCTTCAGGAGAGAAGGCTTCCCTTTCCCCCATCTTTTCCAGCCTTTCGCCAGGCAGTGTCCCCTAGTCCCACATCCTGAGCAGGGCAACCCTCGAGGGCCCGGACACTTCCCTCTCAGACTCCGGGGGAGTGCCCAGTCGCCAGCAGTGGTATTTTGTCAAGCAGGATCCCCTCTGGCTACCACCCACCTCTGACCCCCACCCCATGCTGGGTGCTGAGACACAAACTCCCAGCATTCTAGGGTAGCAGGTCAGGACTCCCTGTGGAGTTGCCCCCAGCGAGTAGGTGAGTGAGCGCTGCGGGGCCTGGAGGCTCACAGGGGAAGGCTGCCTCCTGTGTCTGGGTGAGCCAACAGCCCCTAGGATTGCCGGGGGGCCAGAGGTACAGGCTTGACCACTGAGACCTAAAGATTGGCTCCCCTCCCCCATGCCTGACCCACTTCACTGAGCCTGTCCACTCCTTTCTTGGCAGAATCATGGCCTTTTTCTTTGCCCAGATGAGGAAACTGAGCCCTAGAGAAAGGAGGGGACTTCCTTTGGTCACCCCAAGGGTTCTGATTTAGCCCCCTCAGGACTCCAGGTGCCAGGAGTAGTGCTTATCTGTCCAGCCCAGAGGGACTGAGTCCCAGATGGACTCAGCCGACAAGTCCGAGTTCATGAGAGGTTGGGTGAGGCCACTGGGAATGTCCCTGTTTCCTCAGTATATCAGCCAAGGACCTGAAGAACATGCTGTCCCAGGTCAACTACCGGGTCCCCAACATGCGCTTCCTCCGAGAGCGTCTGACGGTAAGCACATCCTGGGCCACCCGCTGGCAGTGAGGGAGCCTGGGAGCCCCTGGCCGTAGGCCTGACCGGAGTCCCGCCCTGTGCCATGTAGGACCTGGAGCAGCGCAGCAGCGACATCACCTACGGGCAGTTTGCTCAGCTGTACCGCAGCCTCATGTACAGCGCCCAGAAGACGGTGCATGAGCCACCTGCCCTCCCGTGGCCCCTGCCCCTGCTCTCCCGCCCCAGCCCCAGCCCTGCTTGCCTCCGCCCTGCTGCCCTGCTGGAGGGCTTTCCGGTGCCATTTCTCCAGCTCTTCTCCTCTTGAGGCCCGCCCACCCCTGTCTGTTGCCCTGGCCTTTCTTCCTGAAAGCCCTTTTCCCATGTGGCCTCCCAGGGGCTCTCGCTCTGACCAGCTTCTGTCTCCTGCAGATGGACCTCCCCTTCTTGGAAGCCAGTGCCCTGAGGTTTGGTTTGAAGTGGGGCGGTGGGGTTCTCCCCGGGGCCTCCTTCCTCTCTCCCCTGGCGACTCCTGGTACGGGTGGGAGGCAGTGGGGGGGGGGTAAGCCATGCTGGACCCTCTTGGTCATCTGTGCTGGCTGGGAGCTGGGCTCTGCCTTCCAGGGGGCCCTCGTTGTCTGGGGGCTGCGCCAGCCACCTGGCTGCCAGGTGCTTCCCTTCTCTCCCACAGGGCGGGGGAGCGGCCGGAGCTCTGTCGAGTATCCCTTCCCGAGTTCCAGCAGTTCCTCCTCGAGTACCAGGGGGTACGGCTGGGTTGAGCTGGGCCAGGGTTCCTGGCTGCGGGGGGCTGGGCTCGTTGCTGGTAGCCTCTCATGCGCCCCCCACCCCCACCCCACCAGGAGCTGTGGGCTGTTGACCGGCTTCAGGTGCAGGAGTTCATGCTCAGCTTCCTTCGAGACCCCTTGCGGGAAATTGAAGAGCCATACTTCTTCCTGGACGAGGTGAGCCCTGGCTCTCACACCCCATACATCAGAATGGGGGGCCACTGACCGGAACCCCACCTGGGTCCCAGGAGCCAGATTCTCCTTAGGGCTGCCACCTTGTTCCTCCCCGCCGTCCACCTTGTCCACCACCTTGTCCACCTCAGTGACAGACACCGAGCGTCCTCTCCTTCCCACCACAGCCAAACCAGTGGTCTGGGGTAGCGGCTCACTCTTGTCTTCCCTTCCTGTTCTGGACAGTTTGTCACCTTCCTGTTCTCCAAAGAGAACAGTGTGTGGAACTCGCAGCTGGATGCCGTGTGCCCGGACACCATGAACAACCCTCTCTCCCACTACTGGATCTCCTCCTCCCACAACACGTGAGTGGCTCCGTTGGCACCCCCGCCCCCTGGCCCGGGCTTCGGAGGGAGGCACTCACCCAACCACCCCTGCCTTTCCTTCCCTGTGCAGGTACCTGACTGGGGACCAGTTCTCCAGCGAGTCCTCCCTAGAAGCCTACGCCCGCTGCCTGCGAATGGGCTGTCGCTGCATTGAGTGTGCGTGGAGGCCAGGGTGGGGGAGTCGGTTGGGGGGACCTGCCCTCTTGACCGTGGTCGTGTTCCTGCGCAGTGGACTGCTGGGATGGCCCAGATGGGATGCCGGTCATTTACCATGGACACACCCTTACCACCAAGATTAAGTTCTCAGATGTTCTGCACACCATCAAGGAGCACGCCTTCGTGGCCTCAGAGTGAGCGGGGGTGGGGGTCAGCTGGGCTACAGCTCTCTCCTATGACAAAGGGTCCCCTCCAGTGCTGTCCCCACTCCCCGTTTTTTATCTTTGTCCTTCTTGGCCTCCCCTCCTTTTTTGCCGCTTGCTTGAGCCATCCTTCCGAAGCCCCTCCCTGTTTCCTGCCTCCTCGGCTCCCCTTCATGGGTTCTTCTCTGGCCTGTGGAACAAACTAAAGCTCTGCCTGTACGCCCCACGTGCTTCCTTCCAGGGGCTAGGGAGGAACGAAGTTCTTCTCTGGCTAGCTGCCCTCTAGACCCTTGCTTCCTAACACCTTTTCTGAGCAGCTGTTTGGACTGGGTGTTGACCCCTCAGAATTGTAAGGTCTCTGTCACCGCACTGGTCCCCTACCCTGCAGGTACCCGGTCATCCTATCCATCGAGGACCACTGCAGCATTGCCCAGCAGAGAAACATGGCACAGTACTTCAAGAAGGTGCTTGGGGACACCCTCCTCACCAAGCCCGTGGACATCGCTGCAGACGGGCTCCCCTCACCCAACCAGCTCAAGAGGAAGATCCTCATCAAGGTAGCGCTGGGGGCGCCCCACCCTTCCGCGCGCCTCTCCCAGGCCGTGGCTCCGGGTGGCGGCCTCAGCCTGGGTGAGAGGCGGGGGCTCGGACTGGGCTGGCGCTGCATGGCCCGCTGCTCCCACAGCACAAGAAGCTGGCAGAGGGCAGCGCCTATGAAGAGGTGCCCACGTCGGTGATGTACTCCGAGAACGACATCAGCAACTCCATCAAGAACGGCATCCTCTACCTGGAGGACCCCGTGAACCATGTGAGTGCCAGGCCGGGCAGAGCGTGGGGGCGTGGTGGGAGGAGGCCTCCGTTCATGGGCCCCATTTTGCTCTCTCCCAGGAGTGGTACCCGCACTACTTCGTTCTGACCAGCAGCAAGATCTACTACTCCGAGGAGACCAGCAGTGACCAGGGCAATGAGGATGAGGAGGAGCCCAAGGAGGTGAGGGGCCAGCCCAGGGCTGGGGGCTGGGCTGGGGTCAGAGTCACCGAGTGTCTTTGCCGTTGCCCTCCCCCCACAGGCCAGTGGCAGCACGGAGCTGCACTCCAGTGAGAAGTGGTTCCACGGGAAGCTCGGCGCGGGACGGGATGGACGGCACATCGCCGAGCGCCTGCTCACCGAGTACTGCATCGAGACCGGGGCCCCTGACGGCTCCTTCCTTGTACGGGAGAGCGAGACCTTCGTGGGCGACTACACCCTCTCCTTCTGGTAACCCAGTCCCAGCGCGTGTGCTGCACTCTGTTGTGTCCCCCTGCCGAGACCACCGCTGTCTGGTGTTTGGTCTCTGTTACAGGCTCTCACATGGAGCGTGATCTCCTCACATGCATACTTTTCTGGGTGCTTTGAAGCCTCTCTGCGGGTCTGCCCAGCCGCCGAGTACCTCAGGCGCCTCTCTTGGGCTGGAGCATGGCTTCTGGGCCACACCTGCTTCTCACCACCTCCCTGTCTTGCCGCAGGAGGAACGGGAAAGTCCAGCACTGCCGGATCCACTCCCGCCAGGACGCTGGGGCCCCCAAGTTCTTCTTGACAGACAACTTGGTCTTTGACTCACTCTATGACCTCATCACGCACTACCAGCAGGTGCCCCTGCGCTGCAATGAATTTGAGATGCGCCTCTCAGAGCCTGTCCCGCAGACCAATGCCCACGAGAGCAAAGAGTGAGGGAGGGCCTGGTGGCTGAGGGCTGGTGGGGGGACCGAAGTCGGGGAGGCCAGGGATTGACTCGGGCCTGTCCTCAGGTGGTACCACGCCAGCCTGACCAGAGCTCAGGCCGAGCACATGCTGATGCGTGTACCCCGGGACGGGGCCTTCCTGGTGAGAAAACGGAACGAACCCAACTCCTACGCCATCTCCTTCCGGTGAGGGGCGTGGCCTGGGGTTCTCTAGGTGGTGTGGGGCCATGCCTGGATCTGGGCTTCCCTAACCCCACGTGACCATTCTACTCAGGGCCGAGGGCAAGATCAAGCATTGCCGTGTCCAGCAGGAGGGCCAGACCGTGATGCTGGGCAACTCGGAGTTTGACAGCCTTGTGGACCTGATCAGCTACTACGAGAAGCACCCACTATACCGCAAAATGAAGCTGCGCTACCCCATCAATGAGGAGGCGCTGGAGAAGATCGGCACCGCTGTGAGGGCCTGGGGCTGGGGGCATCGTGGCAGGCAGGGACCCTGGGCTAGCTGCTGGGTGCTCGTGGGACAGTCTGGCTGTGGGAGCTCCTGGACAGGTCACTCTGCCCAGCTGGGGGCCATGGCATAGGTGCCAGGACAGTGTCCTGGGAGATGTGTCCTCTGTGCGGGTGTGGCTACCAGGAAGGGCACGCGTTAGAGGAAGAGGTTAGGGGCTGCGAGCTGAGTTCTGGGGTGAAGAGGTCCTGGAACTCACACAGGGAGCAGTAGGCCCAAGGCCTGAGGCTTCGCCGGCTGGGCTTGGACTAGACTGTCGCCGGGGCAGAGGGGAGAGTAGGCTACAGAAGGGCGGCTGTGGAGGGAAGAGGCACGGGGGTAAGACGAGTGAGGCAGAAGGCTGCACAGATGGCCTAGGGGCCAGGAAGGGCTCAGTACTGGGACCATGGCATTGGACAGAAGGAAGGCATCTAGGACGGGAGGTCCCCTTGAGACTTGTCATCAGTGGGCACAGGTGTCCAGGGAAGGGGCTGCGCTGCACCCACCGGGGCCTGGGGCTGGACTGGTGGATTGGCGGGACTGGGGCGGGGACACTCGGAGGGAGGGAGGGAGGGAGCCCCTGGGCTACATAGTTGAGTGCAGGGCACCTGCGGGAGCCCGCTGCAGACAGCTCCGCAGCAGTTTGGGCCTTCAGGAACAGAGAGGTTTCAGAATCATGGGGAGGGTTTCAAGGGTCAGAAAGTGGAGAGTAGGGAGGGCCAGGCCACACTCATTGAGGTCTGAGATGCTGGTGGACCTGATGCCAGGGAAGGGGCAGGCTTGGCCTTGTGCAGCAGGACACGTGGGCCTGCTGCACTGATCGAGGGGCCTGGGGCAGCCGGTAACCACTGTTCTCTCTGGGTGTTAACCTATCCCATTTGGTCCCGTTTGCAGGAGCCTGACTATGGAGCCCTGTATGAGGGACGCAACCCTGGCTTCTACGTGGAGGCAAATCCTATGCCAACTTTCAAGGTACAGCATCAGGCCTCTGGTACAGGAAACGTGGAGGCGGGGGGTCCCCAGCCGCTGAGGGCTTGCATTTCTGTGCTCAGGGGCCCATCTGTGGTCGTTGTGGAGAAGTGGTGCTTGTGGTTTTCCGAGGCCTGAGAGGTTGTGAGATGTGTGGTTTGTGTATGACCACAGCTCTTCCTGGGCTGACCCCCTCCCAGACCTTGTCCCTGGGGGTCCGCACTGACCCTTCCAGATTGTTCCCCAGGGTAACTCCCGTTTCCTCCTGGGTGGCAGCAGGGCAGGGGCAGGCCACAGTGGCCAGAAAACTTTTTTCTTTGCTCCTCAGTCCCTCACCTCATGAAGATCTGTCAGAAAGCATCTTCCTCTTTCTGCTCTTTTCTCTAAAGGGTAAAGGAGTTGTGCCCTATTTCTCAGCCCCTTCCCTCAGCAGCCAGGGAGCCTGGGAAGGAGGTTCTTTTCTTCTGTCTTCCAGATGAGGACTGATGGGTCCCAGCCATGCCCGTAGGCTTTCAGGTCCCAGGGGAGGCACTCGAGGCACCCACACACTCTCCGCCTAGCCGGCCAGCCCCGAGTCCCAGGGACAGATGGAAGGTTCTCCCTGGGGTCCAGGTTGTGGGGCTTGCAGGGGTCCACCTGGACTTCAGGTGGGACAGCCCTGGGACTGTCCTCCGTCACATCTGTCCTGGAGTCTCCTGTAGGTCCAGTGGTGAGGACTGGAGCTGGGCAGGTGGCTCCGGGTCAGGAGGGGGTGAGGACAGCTTGCTCTCCCTGCTGCCCCCCTGCAGTGCGCCGTCAAGGCCCTCTTTGACTACAAGGCCCAGAGGGAGGACGAGCTGACGTTCACGAAGAATGCCATCATCCAGAACGTGGAGAAGCAGGACGGTGGCTGGTGAGCCTGGTGCCCGGAGCCACAGCCATGGATCCAGGGGTGGGGCGATGGGGCGCACATGCCCGTGGGCTGGCTGTCGCTGGCTCCCGTGGGGGGCCTTGGCAAGGGCTCCCCTCCTGTGGAAGTCGGGGGTGGTTGCTGAGATCCATGCCATGTTGCTCCCACAGGTGGCGGGGGGACTACGGGGGGAAGAAGCAGCTGTGGTTCCCGTCGAACTATGTGGAGGAGATGGTCAGCCCCGCAGCCCTGGAGCCCGAGAGGGAGGTGAGTGCAGAGCCATGCGGGGGGGGACACGTCAGTCACACACAGTGACACAGCCACTGTCACTTGCAGTCCACTCACACAGCCCTGAGGGGCCGCAGTTTCCAGGACACACGTGCTGTTTGTGTTGTCATGTGTGTGCTTGTGGGGTGTGCTTGTTGCGTGCACACGGGACCCCCCCATCCATGCATGTGTACGGCGGACGTGCTGATGCACCTGTGGGCTTTGCTCTCCACAGCACTTGGACGAGAACAGCCCCCTGGGGGACTTGCTCCGGGGGGTCTTGGATGTGCCGGCTTGTCAGATTGGTGAGCCCCCATCCCGTTTTCCAGCCCACCGTTCCTTCAGGTCAGGCTCTCCTTTGTGGCTGTGGGCACATGCCGAGGGAAGAAGCCAGAGGCCGCGCTCCCTCGGAGCTCTCCCTGTGCTTGGAGTCTCCCTTGATGCCCTGGGCTCCTGTCCTCACCTCCAGCTTTGAGCCCCGCGTGCTCACTGGAGCCAGGCACTATGGGAGACGCAGACGGCTCGTGGACCTCCACTCTCCTCCCGGGCGGGGTCCCGGGGTGGGACAGGGGACCTAGGGGGAACAGACAGGGGTGTGAGCCCCAGCCCGCCTCTACCAGCAGGGACTTTGCTCGGAGCCCTGAGGTCCTCTGCTGTCACATGGGCCTGGCCCAGCAGCCTTGTCCGCCTCATGGTGTGTGGGGAGGAGGACAGGTGGTGAGGGGACTCGGAGCCTAGGGAGCCCCATGCCTGGGCTGTGGTGCGGGGGACGCAGAAGCATCTTGCCAGCTCTGTTCTCTCGCTCCCCCAGCCATCCGTCCTGAAGGCAAGAACAACCGGCTGTTCGTCTTCTCCATCAGCATGGCTTCAGTGGCGCACTGGTCCTTGGATGTCGCTGCCGACTCGCAGGAGGAGCTGCAGGACTGGGTGAAGAAGATCCGAGAAGTGGCCCAGACGGCAGATGCCAGGGTGAGGCACGTCTGGGGGGATGCAGGGGGTGCGTTGGCAGCCTGCGAGCCTCTTGGGGGGGCGAGGCCTGCGGCATCGGGCCCCGCTCTAGGCCGGGGGCCGTGGGAGACACACGGAGCCAGCCCTGCGGCTGTCGGAGCTGGACATGGCCGGAAGACACCCCTTGGCTCTGCCTGGTGGGCACTTACTTGCACAAGGTAGCGTGGAGGCCAGAGAGGTCCTGGGCTGGAGGCAGGAAGAATGGGCGGTGGGGTGTGGGAAAAGGGCTTCGCTGGCAGGGGGAGCAGCTAGATGCGGCCGGCCGGGCTGGGTGGAGTCCGACGTCTTGGGGGCTGTGGAGGTACCAACAGGCGTGCTAAGAACCTGAGAGTGCCCCTTGGTTTCGGCAGCAGCAGATGGCCCTAGTGCCACGACAAGGAACCATGGCAGTGTGGTGGCCAGGGGTGGGGGGCCGTGGGCAGTGGGGTGTGGCAAAGGGAGTGCGTCTCCACGGGGCCAGAGCCAGGGCAGGCTCGCGTGCCGGCTGCTGGAGGAACCAGCGGGGAGGAGGCGGCCTCTTCTGAGACTGGGGCGATGGAGAGGAAAGTATTGGTCAGGGTTAAGGGGATGGCTGTTTCCCCAGTAGTTGGTGTGGGAGAGAAGGCTAGAAGGCCACAGGTCTGTGGCTGCTTGGAGAACGGGGACCTTTGAGTCCCACAGTGAATGGAAGGTGCTGAGAATTTACTGGCAGACATGCTGGTTAGGGGGATGGATTCTGGGATCTGAGCCGAAAGAGGGAGTTAAGACTATGAATGTAGGAGCCCCGGATGGAAGAAAGTGGGCCTCTGCGGGGGGGGGCGGTGAGGACAGGATAGGGCGCATTTGCGAGTGGCCGTGTCGCGTAGGTGGCTGCACTGGGGTCAGGGTCGCTGAGGTGGTGAGGGTCTTAGGACTGGGAGGTAGGGGGGAGTATCCTCGGCACCAGAGACTGAGCCAGAGGCCTGCATCCCCATGGAAGTCAGAGGAGGCTCCCTTTTTGCCTAAGGGAGGCGGGGTACCCAAGGCTTATGCAGAATCTCTGGAGAGCGCAGCCTGCCCCAGGAGCCTGAGCTGTCGCGGAGGCATGGGTGGTGGTGAGGATCCCACCCTCTGAGTGTTGGAGGGCACGTGTGCCCTTTAAGGCAGAGAAGAGGAAGGATGGTTCTGAGGTGGGGCTTGAGGACAGAGGTCTCTTGTTTACCGTCCAGTGGGGTCTGGAAGAGGCAGGGGACAGGGAAGGGCTCGGGGAGCACCTGTGCTGTGGGCGCACCCTTCTGCCGGGCGGGGGCCACAGGCTGTGTGTGTCACCAGCTCACGGAGGGGAAGATGATGGAGCGCAGGAAGAAGATCGCCCTGGAGCTCTCCGAGCTGGTTGTCTACTGTCGGCCTGTTCCCTTCGATGAAGAGAGTAAGGGCCGCGGCCCCAGCGGGGTGGGTTTGGGTGCCCTCGCTGGCAGGAGGAAGGAGGAGGAGCATTCCGTCCCTTTATATGGGGGTTGGGGGAGCTGCTTGGGAGGGTGGGCTCTGTCAGCATTCTCCCTGTTTGGCCCAGAGATCGGCACAGAACGTGCCTGCTACCGGGACATGTCGTCCTTTCCGGAAACCAAGGCTGAGAAATACGTGAACAAGGCCAAAGGCAAGAAATTCCTCCAGTACAACCGGCTGCAGCTCTCCCGCATATACCCCAAGGGCCAGCGGCTGGACTCCTCCAATTACGACCCCTTGCCCATGTGGATCTGCGGCAGTCAGCTCGTGGCCCTCAACTTCCAGACCCCAGGTGAGGCGCTGCTCTGTGGGGCGGGGAGGGGCCCTGTGGGGTGTTGGGCGGGAGTCCGCTGTAACCCGGCTCTTCCAGACAAGCCGATGCAGATGAACCAGGCCCTGTTCATGGCCGGCGGCCGCTGCGGCTACGTACTACAGCCCAGTACCATGCGGGATGAGGCCTTCGATCCCTTCGACAAGAGCAGCCTCCGGGGCCTGGAGCCGTATGCGGTCTGCATTGAGGTGCGTGCTGCTCACCTAGGGGCTTCAGGGTGCCGGGGGTCGCTCTGCTGGGACTCTTGTCCAGAGTCAAGGTTAGGGGGTCTGTGTGGCGGGTGGGGAGGGGGCACGGGATGGTTTCTGAGCTTGAGGAAGGCTTGGCCACTCTCTGAGGTGGGAGGCAACTAAGCAGCCTCCACTGTGGGGCTGGGCCCAGAATGGTAAAGGCCCAAGGCAGATGGACTCCATGGGGCCGGTTCTCAGCCCTGAAGAGCCACGCTGTCCAGTGAGGCCCAGCCGTGGGTAGCTGCCGCCTGGCAGGACAGGGAGCTAGTGCCGGTGCTGAGCCACCCACAGAGGCCAGTGAGAATGGGGCTTGAGTGAGAGTGACCCCTGCCCCCAGCTCTGTTGGAGACCCGGCCCTGAGCCACGGAGCTGGTGCCACCTGCCCGCTTCAGGATGGGTGGGGCTGAGCCGTCTGGAAGGAGGGCTGGGGAGAGCACAGGGAGGATGTGCTCTGTTTTCTGTGGCGGAGTCCTTTAAGAGATGTCCGTGTTAGAACAGACGTGGATTTAATGAGGTAGATGCAGAAACTCCATTGAAAGCTGCGGCTAAAGCAAAGTAAAGCAAAGATTTCAGGCGCCATTGCTCTTTTGGCCTTGATGCTGGGAGCCATTTAGCGGGTCGCCTCCTTGGGGCCCAGCAGAGGGCGCACTGCCTCCACTGCAGCGTGAGGCCTGGGAAGGAGCAGAAAGGACAGTCCCCGGCCCATCTTGGCCTGCCTTCCAGGTACTGGGGGCCCGGCACCTGCCAAAGAACGGCCGAGGCATCGTGTGTCCTTTTGTGGAGATTGAGGTGGCTGGAGCGGAGTATGACAGCGTCAAGCAGAAGACAGAGTTCGTGGGTAGGTCTGCCTTCCCCATTCGCCACGCCCTGGAGGCCCCTCCACACTAGCAGCTCTGTCCTCTCAAGCCGGTGGCCTGAGGCCTTTTGCCCTGACTTCCGCAGTGGACAATGGACTGAACCCTGTGTGGCCTGCCAAGCCCTTCCACTTCCAGATCAGTAACCCGGAATTCGCCTTTCTGCGCTTCGTGGTGTATGAGGAAGACATGTTCAGTGACCAGAACTTCCTGGCTCAGGCTACCTTCCCGGTGAAAGGCCTGAAGACAGGTGAGGACCCTTCCTAGGACAGCACCTGGGACCTACCTAGGGGTGCGAGGAGTGTGGGGGGCAGGCCCGCTGCCCGGCTCTCCCCCCAGGCTGAGGGCCAGGCCTTCTCCTCCAGGGTACAGAGCCGTGCCTTTGAAGAACAACTACAGCGAGGACCTGGAGCTGGCCTCCCTGCTCGTCAAGATCGAGGTTTTCCCTGCCAAGGTAACCACAGCGTGGCTGGGGGGCCGGCGGGCTGCATCCTCACGAGGCCCCAGGGAGCCACTGACCCCACGTGCCCTCCCCGTTGAAGCAGGAGAACGGGGACCTCAGTCCCTTCGGGATGTCTCTGCGGGAGCGGGGCTCTGATGCCTCAGGCCAGCTGTTCCATGGCCGGGCCCGGGAAGGTTCCTTTGAAGCCCGCTATCAGCAGCCATTTGAGGACTTTCGAATCTCCCAGGAGCATCTGGCAGACCATTTTGACAGTCGGGAACGGAGGTGAGGGGGTGAAGGATGGGTAGCACACCGGAGAGACGGGAAGGACGACTTGCGGCCCCTTCTGGGTCCTTCTCTTGCTCCTGGGTAGAGGTTTTCCACGGCTGGCTTTCCTTGGCTTGGGCTGTCACGGGACTGCGAGGCCCCATGGTTGGTAAGGACACTCCCTCCTTCTGTCCAGGGCCCCACGAAGGACTCGGGTCAACGGAGACAACCGCCTCTAGTTGTGCGCCAGCCTCGTTCAGAGCAGCAGGTGCCGCGGGCCTCATGGAGTGCCGTGAGCTGGGTTCTTGGGAAGTGGCCTGTCGTGGTGGCCATCCTGGCCCCAAGGCCCGGAGCCTGGATTCCAGCAGTGACTGCTAGACAAAACCAAGCCATTAACGAGATGTATTACCGTTTGGGGCCTCCATGCCCCCGGCTCTGGGTGAAGGCAAAAACTGTACTGTGTCTCGAATTAATTAAGCACACACATCTGGTCCTGACTTCTGGAGATGGAGCCTTCCATCTGTGGGGCCAGGACCATGGCTGTAGCCCCTTGGGAGAGAGGCTGCCTCACCCCGCGGCATGGGAGGCTCTGAGGAACCCCGGACCTTCTGGAGAGAGCAGCAGCCTCCCCGGGCCAGGGGAACAAACCCACGTTTACATTGTCCTGGAGCTTTAAAAGTGCAGCTGGGCAGGGGTGGGGGTGGTTGGCCCCGAGCCAGGGCGGAGCAGCACAGGACCTGCCTACAGAGGGGCTCCGCCTGCTTGAGGAAGAGGACACAGCACAAGGGCGCGCTGCCCGCGGCTGGGGACACTACCCAGCCTGCAAGATACAGGGGATAGTGTTAGAAATAGCAGCAGCGGGTGGCCTGGCCTGCCATGGGCCATGGAGGATTACCCTTCGGGCCACTGTGGGAGGGGTCTGAGCAGGCAGAGCCCCAGGGCGCCGACTGGAGGAGGAATAGCAGCACCTCAGGACCTCAGGAGGAGGAGGAAGACCTGGTCGCCCTGCGTCACCACGGGCCACACTGTCTGCCTGCGGCCGGAAGCCAGGGGCAGCCCAAGGTGGATGGTCTGGAGGCGAACCTGGAGTACGCAGACCTGCTCCCTGGGGGCCAGAATTTGTGGATGTGCTGGCTGAGCCGCGCAGCCGCTCCTGCCGCATGGTTGGCGAGGGCGTGCCTCACACGCAGAGGCCACGGACACGTGCCCCCGACAAGCGGAAGGTCTGATGGTAAGACTGACTGGAGGCCTTGTTTGGACACGGGTGCCAGGATGGAGGAGGAAGTGGCGGGGATCTTCCCCGGTACATTCAGGAAACTCCTGCACACACGGACCTGCCTCCTTCAGGGCGCCCTTCAGCGGGCCGCCGAGGGGGACCCCCCCATCCTAGTTCCGACCGAAGACCACTGTCCCCGTTGCAGCAGCAGACTTGGGATCGGAGCCTGCAGCCGGCACAGCGCGAGGATGCTGGGATGGTCCTGGGTGTTCACTAAACAGCTGAAAGGCCTGTTCCTGGGCATCTGTGATGTTGGAGATGGAATTTTAAAGGTTATTTTTTGCACACCCGTTTCTCACTATCTTCATTATTTCACGTAGGTCTTTGATTTTCTAGGTCTTCCACTTCTAACCGGAAAGCTGCTTGGAGGGTGGGGGAGCCAAATGAACGAACATGTCTGTGCACTGTGGCAGAACTGTTATTTTTATGGATTTTACAGCTCAACTAACAGTGTTATCTTTTCAAGATTTATATATTTATATACTCTTCAGAAAAACCACTGAGCCGTTAAAGCCTTGTTATTATTCGATCCTAATAGTGATTCCATTTTCTATAGCTTACTTTTAGGGTAGAAGGTAAATTATTTAACATTCTATTAAACTTTCCATATCATGGATTGTAAACCGAAGGAAATTATACTAATTTCTGAGAAAACGTATTGGTTTATTTAAACTAATTCCAAAGTTGTCTCTGCAAGTATGATATCCCAGTCTTGTCCATCGCAAACATTTATATATGGTTGCCAGCATTTGGTTTACAATTTAAATATTAACAAAAATCTTAAGTTTTACTGGAAAAGCTTGAAAAGGACCTAAAAAAACGACAGTATTTTTCTTCTCAGTAGGCTAGTTGCTCAATTCCTTACTCCTGCTCCTCACCTGTGAAGGTATCCTTGGGGCAGAGCCCAGGGGAGGGGAGGAGACAGGCTGGCTGTGACCTGCCCCGTCCTGCGGGGACAGCTGGACTGCAGACGGTGAGGCTGGCAGGAATGGGAGGAGAAAAACTAGCAAAGACTCTCCAGATGGTCAGGTGGTTGGTTGGTTTGAAGGCCGAGACCGAGTGTGCCTTCCCTTAGGAATGAAAGAGGGTTAAGGCGTTGTCTGCTCTGTGGGTAGGTGTGGGGGCAGCTGCTGTGCCTCTGGCTGCTTCTGTCTAGCTGATGCAAAGGTCCCAGAAAGGAGATGGGAAAGGTTGGGAAAGCAGCCCCACTGAAGGACAGAGGCTGGGGTCCTGGCCTGTGGGTACAGAGGCGCCCCACGGCACAGCCAGCACACGCAAGCCCGCCGCCTACCTCTGGGCTCAGGTTCAGCCACTTGCTGGCCATGTCGGCGCCTTGAGATCTGGCTGCCAGCTAAGCCATCCCCGGGCCTGTGTGGGCTCCTCCGGGGGGACTCAGGAGAGCCACTTGTCCAGAGACCGGTACCTGTGGACTATTTGCTGGGTGGTTATTCGGCAGTGGAGGCGGGGGGAGGTTTTTGGCAACTTCCAGGTCAAGCAGATCTCCCCTCCTCTGGGCTAGGAGGTGGGGTGAGGCCACCCTCTCCTCCTGCTTGACTGCAGACGGTATGTCGGGGTCAAGTGTGGCCACTAGCCCACCTGTGAGCTAGCCCAGCTTTCTGGGGCCTGCCAGCTGTGGTGGTGAGTGGGAAACAACCCAAGAAGCCTCTCCTTTCAAAACAACGCAGCGCTCAGACCTCGGGTGAGAAAACTCATTGGCTTGCAACCCGGTCTGTGCGCCCAGACCTGGCTGAAAAGGCCGTGGGCTTCCCTTCCCCGTGGTCTGTGGCGGTGTAGATCAGAAATGACGCACATATACACAGTTGCCTGCCTGGTGGATGGGTGGTGACAGGCCTAAAAAGTCAGCCCAGGGAGCCTGAACAGATCTGTCACTGAAAAGAGGCAGGTAAGTGTAATTAGTTGTTCCTTAAAATGGAAATTAGTATACCCCCGTGTGGTAATTCACATACCACATGAAGTGTGGAGATAACCAAGATTTTTAAGCCAAGTCCAAGGCTGATGAAGAGTTAGAGATTCCAAACATCCCTTTGCTGTCTGACAAGTCAGACCACAAAGACCAAACAGTTCCCAAGCTCACAGATTGGGGGCCAGTCCTGGTTCACTGTAAGTCCTTCCGAGAACCACCCACCTGGAGAACTGGGATCAGTTTAGAATATTTCTTGCCCACTGAGAAGGTTCGACAATCTGTATCAGGGCTCCTACTGCTCAGGTTCTTGGTGGCCCCCTGGCTTTCTTCTAGAGCTGCTCTGGCCTACTCAGGATGGTCCTTTTCTCACCAGACAAGGTGGTGGGTGGGAGTTAACCTGGACTTCCCCGAGCCATGTTTTCCCACTCCAGGTTCTTGTGGCCAGGAGAGAGCTTTAATCTATGAAGAAAGAGGTTCCGTGCTGGTCTTTCATCAGGGACTATCTGTCATCACAGGACAGGCTTGGCTTGTTGGTACTGACCATTTTTATTTTAATCAGAACATGTTCATTTACTGAACAAGTATCTTTCTAGAGTGTGACTTGGGGAGGAACAGCTCTGAAGTCCTTGCAGTGGCTTCACGGACCTGAGGCATGCCTGTCCCCCGCCACCCACCCACCTTCCCTGCGACACTGCCTTTGCCTTTCATGGCCAATGTCTTGGTCTTTCATCCTGGCGGGAAAACGTGACAACCCTGTCATGCAGAGGCACAGATCAGTTTCACCTTTGTTTCCTCCAGGCAGACCTAACCTCACTGATTGCCCCGGGAGGCCCCCCAAGCAGGTGGGGCGAAGGGAGACACTTGGTGAAGCCTGACGGTCTGGGCCTGTGGTGGGTAGCGGCCTCACCGTGCGTGCAGGCCCTGTCCCTGCAGCGGGAAGCTTGGGCGGGCACTGCCTCCCCCGCACTGGGTTGGGCATCACCTGGGAAGCTTCTGAAAATGCCGGTGCCCGGAGCTCAAAGAGCTATTTTCCAAAAGCTGCCCAGGTAAACCCAATGAGTAGTCAGAGTTGAGACTCACCAGTTTGTTTTTTGGGGGGGTGTCCTCTGCCCAAACAAAAAAACGGCCAGGAGGAGGAAGTCCGTGGTACCAGGGGCAAAGACAAGCAGTGGAGGGTTCCCTGCAGGGTCCCCTCTCTCTCAGTCTCCAGCAGGAACTACCCCTGGCTGGCAGAGCAGGGACGAAGAGAGGGACTCCGAGCGGCAGGCCTGGACTTGCCAGCCAGGGGACGCACACGCGCAGCACCACCCAGCTGAGGCCAGGGCCGTTCACAAGGATCTGGGGCCACGAGCAGAAGACAGCCCCCCCACCCCCACCCACCAACCGGCACATCCTGAACAACACCTGAAGGCCGGGGCTGGTTCGAAGCTCCCTCATCTTTCCGTTTGAGGCCGTCATCTCTCACCACTGCTGTTCTTTGGAGGGGAGAAACCAGTTCAAGCAGTATCAGGTTATCCCGCCAAACTAGTTCATGGAACAAAATAAGGTCCTGCCTCACATTTCAGTTCAAGAGCTCAAGCTCTGTCTCAGCCTGACAATCCTTGGGTGTTCCTGTGAGAACCCCCAGGGGACTCGTGCCCGGGAGTCAGGCAGGGCTTCTATTTCCTGCCCGGAGGCCCCGAGGAAGCTCACAGCACCCGCGCCCCCCACCCCACCCCGCACCGGCCCGCAGACTTCTGCTGCCAACTCTGTCCACAGCTGTGTCCCAAGAAGCCACCGCCTGAGCCTGCACAGACCTGAGGGCTTCAGTTGACTGGCTTCAGGGCGTCCCACCAGGCTGGTCCGGCTCCCACAGACTTGCTTTACATTCGGCACAAAGCTGCTTTTCAAGGCTTAAGTTGGCCTCCACAGGGCCAAGTCTCCAGCAGGGACACACCAGGGACACACACTCTCTCCAGGGACAGACTCTGGTGTCCACCTGGGACGGGAACTACCTTCCTATGTCTCTGCTCCCGGGGATATTACTTGTGGGCTCTCTTCCTCCCGTCACAGGCCCTCAGAGTCCCCCCCAACAAGATGCAATCATTCTGACTCCAGGAATGAGGCTTCTGACTTTCCTTCTAGGCCCTGAGACCTTACGCAGGTTCACCAGCCCCTCCCTAGCAAACACAACGAGCTCTGCTTCTGACCATTCTCCTGGGGAAAGGGGGAAAGAAAAGGACTTGCCAGCATCCTCTCACCAGATACCTGAGGACTGCAGGTCTGATTCATCTGCCTTTGTCTATGCGGTGTAATTTCTAAAAACATCACGGTTCCGTCATGTGGAAGCCAGTTGTGTGGACGCAGCAACGTGCAGACGGCGAGTGGGACTTCTCTGAAGTGGGCCAAGGCGAACGGCCCTGCTCATCCAGCCACGTTTAAGGTCAGGCTCGCCTACTAAATAAATCAGCAGATGTCAAGTGTTCTTAGTTTTCCGGGCTCCGCCACAAAATAAACTCAGCAGATGGGAAATGTATTTATGTTTTTATTTAGGAACAATCAAAAGATTTGAACAAATGTACCATTTCGGCCCATATCAAATTGTATAAGCAGTTTGGCCCTGCTCCCTTCATCCAAATCCACAGATACAAAATCTAGGAAATGTGCAATTTGCATCTTAGAAATAGCAGCATCCCCACGGGGGACCTCATGAGGCCTGGAGATTCAGCCCAGAGAGGGCAGCCCACTCCACCGCCTCGGCACAGCCACGGTCCAAAGGCAAGTTTCGTCTTTCTGTTAAAACTCTGACCCCAGGGTAAAGAACTCCCATTCCACCCAGGCCTGACCCACAGAGTATGCCCCTCGGTTTGGTGCCACACCTGGGGCTGCAGGGGGTAGGGACCCTCTAGTATAGTTCGGTGAAGTTTCTATTTGCCTCTGGACAGACAGGGCAGTTGCCTCTTAGCACCAAGATGATCCCATCTTTCAGGCGTCTCTGGGCGACGAGAGGCGCACCAGGGCAAACTGCCCACCAGCCGCTCCCGGCCTTCCCGTGGCACCGAAGACCAGAAGGTACGTGGGCGGCAGAAAACCAGCAGGACTCGGGACCGTCGGGAAGGACTGCAGCTGCGGCAACCTCCCTGACTTCCACCAAGCCTGTGCTCAGCAAACTTCCGATGAACGACGGCCGGCAGGGGAGAGAGGAAGGTTGGTTGTAACAATTACGGCTACCCAGAGGTAGAAGTGCCGCAAGAACACCTCTGCTCGGGGCACCCCGTCCCCTGGCACTCACCCGGGCTCCCTGGGCCCCCTCCAGCTGGCGCCCCTCAGCCTGGGGCTCCCGCCCAGCCAGCATCTCAAGCAAACTGCCAGAAGGAGACCGCTGTGTGGGCAGGACCCAAGGACGAGTGACAGTCTCTCTCCTTAAACACAAATAACAGAACAGCTACCACGAGCGGCGACTCTCACTCTCCGCCAGCGGATCTACTCGGGTCTGACCCTTGGGAACGACCACACGCTTGCAGCTTTCTACATCCAGTGACTCCGAACAGCCTCTACCCTGGACAATTCACCTAAGGCTCCAGCCGAATACTTGAAATACTTCTAAGTCCCCCACTTAGCATGGGAACGAAGAACAGTCCTAGGGCAGCACCGAGAAACGCCACTAACACGCAAGCGCTCCGGTGCGCGGGCGACCGCGGCAGAGCCGGGCTCCGGAGGAGGAGGCGGCGCTAACGGCTGGTCGCTTGCAGACTCTCGGGCGCCCTGGTTTGCCCCCTGTCCCCCGCGGGCCGCGGGAAGGACACCCAGCAGAAGGGAAGATGACCACCTCTGAAAAGCCCTGTGCGCTGTGCACACCGCCCCCCACCCCCGGCTCCAGCCTGAGTAGCTACAAGGGCCAGGCTCTGAGGGCAGCGGAAGCCTCGGGGCTGGGGACAGCAAAGCAGGACTCATGTGTTTTGGGTGGATCCTGGCGGTCCTACCAACCAAAAGACAGTGTTTTTCAAATCGAGGCGGCAGGTGCTCACTGTCCCCCATGTCCGTGTGATGACCGGGGCCTGCTGGGCCTGCCGGGCCCGCGGGTTTCCGCCCCTGCTCGGGGCCTCTGCAGACAGAATGGCTGCTTCCTGCCGGAACCAGGCTGTCCAGTCTCCTGTCTGGGGAAGGCCTGGGGGGGACCGGTTCAGAGGAGTGGCCAGGTTGGTGGCCAGTCTTGACAAGTTACTCAGAAACAGAAAAGCAGGCTCCAGATCACCCCTAGGACCAAATGCTCTGAGCGCTCTACCTGCCCCCCGCGTGCCCTGCTGGGTCCACTCAGAGAAGCCCCTGCCCGGGACGACCCGGTGCCAGGAACGCCACACAGGCTGGGGCAGAAACCAACTCCCACCGAGGCCTCTCCGTCCCTTCTGGACGTAGAGCTGGGCCGGGCAGCCAGCCAAGGTGCACCCGCAGCCGCCCCTCCGCGGTCACTCGGCCTAAATCAAAACCCGTCACTTTGCTGAGAAGCTGCCTCCAGCCTCCCTGGCCCTGGCGCCGCACCACTTGGCTGTTGCAAACGGCCAGAGGAGGAGCGTGCTGGTTCCCTCAGACCGAAGCCAGGCCGGGAGCGGGGCCCGCTCGGAAGAAGGCTTGGGCTCCCCCAGCCGCGCAGAGATGGCTCCCCCAGGTCTGGGCAGGAAGGCTGGGCGGGCCTGTGCTCCTCAGGAAAGAGAACAAAGGAAGCAGAGTCGGGAGACTCCAGACGGGCGTGAGGCGAGCCCAGCCTGTCAGCGTCCCGGGCCAGGGGCTGCTGGCTCCGGTCTAGAAGCTGGTCCTGCGGACCCTCAGCCACCTACAGGGTCTTCCCCGGCATTCGACTGAGCCTCGCGTGTCAGTAGGAGAAGGGACAATTAAGGATAATTAAACTTAATACAAAAGGTGGGTCAAACCAATAACCTGACCCAGATAAACTCTGAGCAAGGAAAGGGGGAGGAAAATTAGAAAAAGCCCAAATCCCAGGTTTGATTTAAAAAAATAAATAAAAATTTAAAAATTCCAGGTTTGTGTTGGTTTCCCGCTTTCTTGTTGGCCGGTTCTCCTCTCCTACAAAGCGCCTTTCTGCACTGCGGCCGTGGTGTTTACCCGGACGAGGATGCTGCGGCGCAAGGGTTGCAGTCGGGGAAGGGAACAGGAAGACAAGAGGCAACGCGGCCGGGGACCAGGCAGCCCAGCTGGGAGCTGCGGAAGGAGGTGGGGAGAGCCCGAGCGCCCAGCCTCCATGGAAGGCAGCCTGGCACAGATGTCCCAGGGCCAGAGCGGGGAGGAAGGGGGCATAGGACCTGTCACTGAGCCACCGACTGAGCAGGATGAAGAGCCACATCTTAGCCTGGAAAAGATGCTGGATCTTCCTGGTGGGACAGCCCCCACGGCCAGCTGGGACGCCACCGTCCGTGCACGGGCGAGCGGACAAGCTACCAGCCCACACTGCCAGGCTCCCACACTCGTGCTTCTGGAGAACAGGGAGCAGGGCCTCTGCCCGGTGCTTGCTCGGGGCACTGTGGTCCACCGGGACAGCCGCCAGTCACCCGGCGAGGCCAGGAGCTCCAAGTCACGTGGCCCTACCAAACCCCACATGCCAACAGGGCCATCGGAGCAGGGCGCTCTGTTTCAGGAACGCGCGACTCCTGAACAGGACAACTCTCCTCTCAAATCAAAAAGCTCTCTCATAGTCAAGTTAAAATAAGTAACAAAATATGCAAGGTCTATGTATCATAAATCCAGATTTCCTTGATCAGATGATGATCTGGTTTCACCTACTACAACTGCATCTACAACCCCAGGTAAAATCTATAACAAACCAAACATGTGCCAGACACAGGAGACGAGAAACACTGAAATGTTTACTATCTGTGACGCGGCCACGTGCGTACAGAGGAGAAAGAGGAGTCACCGTATACAACAGGCTTTTCTTCAGGGGGGACTAACCCCACGTCTCAACTCCGCAGCGCACAGACCGCCTTCTGCCAGAGGCGACATCACAGACACGCTTCGACAGCATGCAAAACCACGGTGACCTGTCCTGTGACAGGACACAGGGCTGCCTGCTGAGGTCCCACACTCCCCCCAAGCCCCCGCCACCACCCTCCAGGCCTGCGTGGGTCTCCGTGCCGGGTGAGCAGTATTCCCCGAGCACCCAGAGCCCTGGGCACCGGCTCGCTGACCAGCCGTCTCACTCGCCATCACCGTGACCGTGATTCTTGCGACCGTGAGGCTCCAACCCACTATTTGCTCCGGTCCAAGCCCACAGCAAGGGGGTGGGCCTCTCCAGGCTGCTGGGGGCCTTACCTGGGCCGTCTTGCCATTCATGGGCAGGGCTAAGAGCTGTGAGGAGCACACGCCCAGGCGGGCAGGCCTGCGGCTTCTCCACCTTCCAGAGACAGGCTGGTGCGGAGTCTGGTCGCTATGTCCCGCGTGAACTTGTCCACCATGAAATTTATTTTTTGTGTTGCTGTTTGGGTTGTAAATGAAATATGAACACTAGTTAAATAACTGAGAAAATTCTCTTTAAAGCCCTCTAGCCAGTGCTGGGCTCAGAGGGAGGCCAGCAGGCCGGTGTCGCCAACACGCAGATGGTTTCCGGCCGGGCCGCTGCAGTGGCACCTTGGGCCTGGCATTCCCTCCGACACAGGCTCCTTTCCCCAGCAGCCACGTGCCGGGAGCTCCCTCAGGTATATACCTCAGGTGGACATTTTACAAGTATCGAATGAGCATCTGTACTATATCTATGTGTATATATAAATTAATCTGCATGTACATAAACCGTACATAAACCCTAAAGGAAAAATTCCAGGTGTCTGTTCTCTGAAGGAAGGCAATCACTCACCACGGGCAATTCTGCCACAAGGTCTTTGGGGCTAAAGAGCTTCACACTCAAATGAAAAGGACACAAACACAGGGTGCGGAACTTGCCAAGTACTCATACATCATGTTTGAAACAACTCAGAGGTGGTCCCTACTGGGCCTGGGAGAGCGGGAGAAGACACTTTAGAAGAGCAGGGGCTCAGGGGCTTCTGGTGTCCGGAGAAAGCCGTCTCCTGGAAGGCAGAAGGTGCCACCACCATCTTCGTCCTTGGAGCCAAGCCAGCAAGGGGCCGCTCCCCGTTCAGTTCTGGGCAGGGTCAGGGAGAAAGACCGCGCCTACCCTCCCGCCGGCCTGTCGTGCCTGAAGCCCCTGCCCTCTGCCTCTGGGGCCGCTCTGTGCTGCCCCCAGCCTGGGCCCAGGAGCAGCATACTCACAGGGCCTTGGGGAAGCTCACAGGCTTAGGGAAGCAGGTGGCCTCTGGCAGGCGAGTGGAGCTGCCGGGGACATCGCCCGCTGCTCTCAGAACAGCCAGTTTTGGGGAAATAGCGATTTACCAAGTAGTACAGCTTTGTAAGCAAGTTGCCCAGTGTTTCAAAAGCACCTTTTCCTGTGATTTTTCTCAATTAAAAAAATGGTATGAGAATTAGGCTAAAGAAGATCTTGTTTCCAAATCTGGGAATATAAATGCAGAACTTAAGAAAAATCCTCACAAGGGCCTGTCCAGTGATGCCCAGCACGCAGCCAGGCCCTCGGCGCGGGGGGCTACGAGCACCCTGGGTGTCCGGCCAGGACCCCCCATCTGCAGGTCTCCGTGCCGAGGACCACCCCCGCCCTGACAGCTCCTGGCTCCCCAGATCCCAGAGCGTTCGCTCTTACTCCCAGCCGAGCGCGGGTCCTCCTTCCAAGACTGCTGGCGGCCTTGAAGGGAGTGGGGGTCAAGGGCTCCGACAACCACAGCGGCCAGAGCCGCACGCTGGGGCCGTGCAGTTCTGCGTTCGGCCCCGCCTGCTCCTTTCCTCAGTTTTCCTCTCACTCTCAGAACATCTAGACTGAAAAACAACAATAAAAATGTGGGCACAGCGGTCAGTACATCGGACTTGACAACAAATGCTTCAAGAACTTGATCTGAAAACTGAAAAGTTCTGGTCCATGATTCAAACTCCCACGAACAAGCAGTGTGGCTGGAACGGCTTCCGAGCCCGGGGAGCGAGCACCGGCAGGTGGCCGGCGCCCGCCGCGTCGCCCCCAGGGCAGGGCAGGGCAGGGCAAGGCCCCCTCGGGCAGCCGCCTGGGCAGACGCCGCCTTCCTGAGGAGCGCGGGGCGCCCAGGGCTCCGGCCGGCTCTGCGCGTGCAGGGGACGCGCGGCCTGGGCGCCTGCCGAGCAGACACGGGGCGTCCGCAGAGATGACGGGGGACAGCGCGCTGCTGGCTAACCCAGCTTTCTACGTGACGAAAGCGTTCGTAATCGGATGTTTTATTAAATGTGGATAGGCGGATTTATAGGTTAAAAACTTGATTCCGTGTCTATGAATATAAACTCTGAACTATTTTATCCACTGGAAGGCAAAGGAAAGGTCCTACATGGTGCGAGGAAGGACTGACAAGCGCTCTGCCCTCCCCGGGCGCACTGGGCGGCGGCGGCAGGCTCTGGGCGGGCGGCGGGGCCTCCAGAAGCTCCGGGCTAGCCCGGCGGCGGCGGCGGGCATGGGAGCGGCGTGTGGCCGCGGAGGCGGGGTGAGCCCTTCCCCGTGGCAGGCGGCGTCCCGGACGGGCCAGTCCTTCAGAGTGAGCAGTTCCCATTCAGTCTGTTTCTGAGGAGAAAACACAGGCCTGTCACCCCCACAGCGGCCGCCACCTGGACCGCCCCCCACCTCCCGGCAGCCGGGACAGGGGCCGCGCCCTCCCACCCGCCGCCCGCCCATCCCGCAGCCCGAGGGGCCCGCAGAGCCCCCCACCAACCGGCGCCCCCGAAGCCCGGGCCGCCGCTGGGTGCTGCAGAGGCCCACGGTCCCCGACGCTCGCCAACGTGGCCCGTGCACGGAGGCTGGCGGTGGAGAAACCGAGCACAGACACACAGACAAGCCCTTCCTGAAGCCAAGGGTTACGTCCTGCAGACAGAAGAGGAGGCGGCCACAGTGCCACGCCTGCTCTGTCCCAACCGGGGACCCCGCACTTGGCCTAGCGGTGGATTCAGGAGCGGGGGCGGGGGAGGGCAGTCCTTGTGACTCAAACCCACTCTTCCCACCTCCCGGTTAGCTTTTCTAATTGTGATAAAACATACATGACATAAAAGCTACCATTTGAATCATTTTTGAATGTACGGTTAAATGGCTTTAAATACATTCACAAGGTTTGTAACCACCACCCTATTTCCAGCTACCCCCTTCAGTGGGATTTTAATTTAAAAAATCTAGATCGTTCTAGTTGCCAGCAAGCCAGGGTGGGCAATCCCGAGGGACACGCCCAGTGGTGGAGAAGGTGCCCCAGGCACCCAGCCCTGCGAAGCCAGTCCTGTTTCCTGGAGCCCACCGCCGCCTGTCAGGGCCTCACTGACTCATGGGGGCCTGAGGAAAACAAGGCCAAGTCTGGAAATATTGGACCCAGAACCAACTTCTAAAGGTCCCCAAATCGGAGAATCTGAGAATCCAGACACTTGCTCAGTTTCCACAGGCTGCGGGCCATCCTGTGATGAGGTTCTACGGAGACAAACCCCCAACGATGTGGAGGGGAAGGGGAGGCTGGGACCCCAGGGGTCAGGACCTGATACTGCCAAAGTGACTTCTCTGGGGCTTTAAAACTATCTTTGGTAACTTATCTTCTAAAGTTTTCTTTCAAGCTAATACCAGGGATACGATCCAGAGAAACGGAGGAACAAAACTCAAGCTTTTGATTCCACAGATGTCTAAGAGGGAAGATGATTTTCCATTTCTCCAAGTCAGAAAGAGCAAAAATTGCAAATTACAGGGCTTTCACCATTTCCATTAAAGCACATCTAAGGGCAATCTGAGCCCCTTTCCTTCTGCTCGCCATCCCGAGTTGAATTTCAACGGTCCTGTTGCTCTCTCCTTATACCCAGGGGCTATGGTTCCGTCGGACTCTGAGGGTGATTTGACCTACTCTCCCACTGCTAGGAAATGTCTAGAAAAGCTTGCACACTTACAGGTCCACTGCGTTCCTTCCCCTAGTGACACAGGAAACACATCACACTGTGGGTCATGTTCCATCACGCTCTAATGGCTTCTGCTGCCAGGTGCCCCCTGAAGCAGCTGGCCACTTGGTCCCGCTGCCAGGGAGCTTAGGAACAGCAGCCACCCCCGTGGCCTGTCAGGAGCCCTGCCCTCCCCCCAGCGGATGGCCCCGGACCCCGAGGGCTTCTTACCCAGCTGAAGTCCAGCCTGGGGACTCCGGGTGTCAAAGGCCTCCGAGCTGGCCTCAGGGGCGCCGGGCTCCCACGACTCACTGTTTTCCGACACCTCCGCATACGCGTCGCCCGTCCCTTTGTGCACAGCTGCAGGCTCACGGGCGCCCTGGTCCTCGCCGCCCGTGTCCGCCACAGCCCGGGTGTCCTCGCCCATCTTCTCCGCAAACCACTGCTTGACCTGCTGGGAGCTCATCTGGGTCTGGTCGCAGAGGCTCTGCAGGTCCTCCTCCCGCAGCGTCTTGTGCGTCCCGTAGTAGTCCTGCAGCAGCTCCCGGTTGCCAGGGGCGATGACCAGCAGCCCTGGGGGGAAGTTGCCCCGCTTATAGTCTTCGTACCACTTGAGCTGGCCGTTCTTCAGGGCGTACCTGCTGTCCCCGAACCAGCGCACCACCTCGGGCCTCGGCAGGCCGGTCTGGGCCGTGATGGCGTCATAGTCCTGGGTGCTGGGCCACCGCGTCTGCACGAAGAGCTGGCGCAGCAGGTGCCGCTGCTGGGCCGTCTTCTTGCAGCTCGCCTTGCCGGGGGGCTGCTCGGCAGGCTTGCCGGGCCCATCCTCTTCGGGCTCGCAGGCACCTGGCCCCGGGAGCTCACTCCTGCCGTTGGCCTCGGTGACCCGCAGGTTCTTGAGGTTGATTTTGATGGGGCTGACCTTGCGCTCTGCCAGGGCGAGGCTGCCAAGCCCTTCCAAGGAGCCGTCGTCGCCGGGGACCCTCAGGTCCCCCACCAGCTCCCCTTCTCCCGCCTCGTCCTCGGCAGCCGCCACCGCCTCCTCATCCGGGCCGGGGCCCTCGTCGGCCCTCCTGGGGTCCTCGGCGCTCACTCGCTTCCGCCGCTCGGAGAACCAGCTGTCGATCTCTCTCCGGGTCATCTTGGTTTCAGTCCTCAGGCGGTCCAGCTCCTCGTCAGCAGGAAGGGGGTTTTGTGCAAAACTGCTCTCCAGGGCTCTGAGCTGCTCTGGGGCTCGCTCCTTGTACTTGGTTGGGGTGAAATCGGGGGTCTGGTGCCAGGCCTGGCGTCTGGCGGAAGGGGGGGCTGCCAGGGTGGCGGCTGGCGGGACGCAGGGCACCTCGGGGGCCTTGGCCACCGCCGGAGAGAAGGGCGCCTCGGGCCCGGGGTCGATGGCGATGGCACCAGGGTCGCCGGGCAGCACGGCCCTGGAGCCCTTCAGGTTCCGGCAGTGGTACCTGCGGTCGCTGAACCACTTGCGCACCTCCCTGGTGCTGAGGCCGGTCACTTTGGTCAGGTGCTCCACCTCACTCTGCCCCGGGAACTGGTTCCGGCAGAAGCTTCCCTTCAGGGCGGACAGCTGCTCGTGCGACTTCTTGTTCTTGTAGATGCTGGCGTCCAGAAAGGCCTGCGAGGTGATGCTGGGGCACGCCGTGAGCAGCGACTGGGCCGCGTTGACCACCTTCAGCGCCGACGCCGAGTTGGAGCACACTGTGCTGATGGGCGCCGCGGGGGGCTGCTTGGGCACCGACGTGACGGCGGGCGGCAGGGACGAGCTGGGCGCCTGCAGCCCGTTGGCCATCAGCGGCTGCGTGACCAGCAAGCCACCCGCCGTGCCCTCTGGCTGCCCCACCACGTGACCCGGGAGGGCGGCCTGGATGAGGTGCTGGACGCCGCCGGCGTTGGCGACCAGGGGCGTGTTGAGGACGGTGATCGTGGGCTGCGGAACGGACTGAATGACCGTGTTGAACATCTTCTTCCGGGCATCCTCAATCTCCTCGGGGGACCAGCTGATGCCCTGCTTCAGCCTCTGGGCTGTGAACCAGATCTTGAGCTGCTCTTCTGGGTACTTGGTGACCACGGTCAGGTAGCAGAGCTCCGCTTTGGTCGGGTAGGGGAACTTATGGAACGAGTTCTTCAGAAAGCTGTTGGAGTCCATGGCCGCATTGTAGGTGGGAATGCTGCTCAGGGGGATCATCACCTTGGGGAGGGACTTGGACGTGGGCAGCGGCTGGTGCCCGTGATGCTGGGCGTGCACGGGGGGCGGCTGCTGCAGGGGGAGGAACTGCGCTATGCCGGCCGGCAGGACCGGCACCGCTCCCAGCAGGGGCCCGTTGGCTGCGTGTGGCCCTTTGGCCGAGCTGGGGGCCGGCTGATTGACCGGGACCGCCCCATTGACAAAGGGGTGGTCCCCCTCCTTCGCCTCGGTCTCCCCCGCTGGTGGGTTTGGTAAGGCCGTGTCACCCACAGGCTGACTGGACATGTTCTCCTTGAGCGTATGAATTTTTTTGGCTTCAGCTTTGCCTTTCATTATCTTCATGATTGGAGTTTTGGTAATGATGATTTCGGCCTGTCCGTCAGTCCCTTCGGCGCTGGGCTCACTCGGTACGTCAGGAGCACAGGTGCTCTCGGGGACGCTCTGCTCCACGACCACGTGATTGTCTGGCTTGGCCACATTCCACACAAAGCTGGCTTCTCCCGAGTGACACTTGGCATTGTGCAGAGAAAGGCCCTCAGGAGTTTTTGCCAGAAAACTGCATTCAGTGCATACAAAAGTTGGATCCTTATTAAAGTCTGCATGCTCTGAGTTCATATGTCCCACAAACTGAGTTATGTCCTGGGATCTGAAATCACAGTATTTGCAGGAAAACGAATAGCCGTCCAGCGTGCCCCGGTGCCCATTGGCCAGGGCGGGGCCATCAGTGCTGCTGGATGTCGGGGCAGCCTCGCTGCTGCTGGCAGGCACCTCGGGGGGCAGCTCCTGCTGGGGTCCTTCCGGTAAAGCCTCGGCGGGCTGGGCCTCCGCGCTGGCGTCCTGTAGCACCACGGTCTTCACAGGGATCATGCACGGGGTGGTGGACTTCCTCTTGCTAGCCATGGCGACAATCACACTGGCTGACCAGGGGTGAGCGCCTGTCCCGTCAAGGGCCTCACAGTGTAGTATGTTCCAGCTGCTCCATGTGGACCAAAGAAACAGTTTTCAAGGGCAGTTTTCTCAGTTGTTTGCAGAAAGCAAGTTTTTCCTATTAAACCTAAGGGGGAAGAAAAAAAACGCTCATGATCTCTTAGGTTCTGGCTGTGTACTTCCAGACACGCAGACGAGCCCTGCAGCTTGCCTTCTATCACAGGGACCTTTCTTCGAGAAGTTCCCGAGCAGCCTGAATGTGGAGCCCCCCCCCCCCACAGAGTAAGGCCCTGAAGTATGACCTGGGGAGGTTCCAGTACAATTTAATAGACTTAAGACATATGGGTTTTTTTTTTTTTAAGATTTTATTTATTTATTTGACAGAGAGAGATCACAAGTAGGCAGAGAGAGAGGAAGGGAAGCAGGCCCCCTGCTAAGCAGAGAGCCCGATGTGGGACTTGATCCCAGGACCCTGAGATCATGACCTGAGCCGAAGGCAGCGGCTTAACCCACTGAGCCACCCAGGCGCCCCAAGACATATGTTTTGTTTTGTATTTCCCTCTGTATTCTTGTATTAAGTAACTCAGATTCAAAAACCAAGCAACAACAATAACAATAAAATAATCCTTTTTTCGATCTCCAAATTAATTCTGACCATGTCAGAGCGAGAACAAAACATCTAGTGTAATTCTTGTTTAAATGTTTGGGCCAACAAGGGTTTTTCTTTTCATAGCCTTCCCACACATGAGAACAAGACGCCGCCTCTGCCTCTCCCAAGTCAGGCCCAGAGGCCAAAGTCAGCTGCAGTGTGTGAAGTGGGGGGGGGGCGGGTGTCTGGCAGCCCACAGGAGCCGGGCCCCCCTCTGTGGCCTTTCCCGGCCTGCTGCCCGGCCACACCCACCAGGATGGCTTTCATCACGGTGACAGATAACAGCACGCACAGGTGAGGCCCGGGTGAGATGAGAGCCTTCCTCTGTGGCCGGTGAGATGCCTGTAAATTGGCAGAGCCGCTCTGTGAATCAGTTCGGCAGTTCTTCGAGAAGTGAAATGAAGAGTTACCGTAAGACCCAGTAAGTCCAGTGCTACGTATACACACAGAAGAAGTAACAATAGAGTCACACAAACACTGTGCACAGATACGCATGACTTCATAATAATGGCTAAGAGGGAGAGCCGGCAGGCGGACGCACAGACCAAACCGGGTCCGTCCCTCTGGCGGAGGGCTGAGGTGCCATCGCGTGCTACTACACGGATGCAGACGTGCAAACCGCAGCTGCTCCACCCGCTGAGCTGAGTAACCGCAAGGCTGTTGAAACAAGGGCCACAGGACTTTCCAAAGTGATCTTCCCCCCCTCAATATTTATTAGGAAAATTTTCAAACATTTGACAACGTTGAAAGAATTCTTTAGGGAGCACCCATCTACTTACCACCTGGATGCTTACCATGGGACTGTTTTTAACAATATTACCCATTTAGGTAAGTTTATTTGTCATACACCTTAGTTTAATTTTTTTTAAGATTTTATTTATTTATTTGACAGAGAGATCACAAGCAGGCAGAGAGGCAGGCAGAGAGAGAGAGAGGAAGAAGCAGGCTCCCCGCTGAGCAGAGAGCCCAATGCGGGACCTGATCCCAGGACCCCGTGATCATGACCTGAGCTGAAGGCAGAGGCTTTAACCCACTGAGCCATCCAGGCGCCCCTGTCATACACTTTTAAAAGGGTATCCAATAGAATAGGTACTTAAAGGGTAAAGCCCCAATTATTCAGAAAACCATTCATCCAGAAGACATTCGTGGAGCAGCTCTAATGAGATCTTAATGGCCATGTGGAAACAGTTTCCTAAATCAAGCCCTGAGTGACGGGGGCTGATATACATGCAAGGTTTTATGCTGCCGAAGATTTATGGAGAAGGTCCAGAGGACAACTACATGTTCATCATTTTTTTTTTAAGTTTTTTTTTTTAAGATTTTATCTATTTATTTGTCAGAGAGCGAGCACACAAGCAGGGGGAGCAACAGGCAGAGGGAGAAGCAGGCTCCCTGCTGAGCATGGAGCCTGATGTGGGGCTCGATCCCAGGACTCTGGGATCATGACCTCAGCTGAAGGCAGACGCTTAACCGACTGAGCCACCCAGGCGTCCCTCATCATTCTTTATATAATCTCTTCCACACTCTGTCATAAAAATTCCTGTCTAGTAATTTTAACAAAATGAGAACAAAAGCATATAACTTTAAAAAAATGTGTCTTTGGGAACTGAGAGACAGTCAGTCAGTTCATTAACTTACGCGGGGCTTGACAAAGTATGAGTTTATAGGTCAAATTCTTAAAGATAAGAACTTCTTTTTTTGTCTTTTTTTAATTCTGAGGAAAGAACTAGGAGGGCAGTAAGCTGGACAAGATGACTGAAATATTTAGAGACGCGAGGCTCAGCAGACTCTCAGCAGGTCCGGCTGCAGCACTCCGGAACAGCCCACGACTCAGCAGTAAGAACAGGAATCATGGGAGCGGCTGACAGAGCCACAGAAACCTAACCACAGTGAGAGACTGGGACATGCTTCTGGGGTTTTGAAAGATCAAGTCGACAACACTGAAGGCAGAGAATGTGACTCCTACCGGAGGCTAGTGTGACAGATACGGGAAGAGTTGAATATTCTACGATAATCAACTTCCTATTCTGGGGGTACAGTATAGTTTATTGATGGTGCATGACTGTGGGGGGCCCCTAAGGCTTCCTGGGCTACACTGAGGACTGGGCTGTTTCCTGCGACTTTAATAGTGACACTCACAGTCCTCCAACTTCATATTCTTTTAAAAAGCCATGAAACATTTAGAAGTTGGTCATGCAATATAATAAACCATATGTAAATCTCAACTCATTCCAACACAAAAATTTGCAGGTAGCATTCCCTTTATAAAAAAAATGTTAGCAATATAAATTTATATTGAAATTTATCCTTTTTACTTCCTCTTTCAAATTGTGCTCTTTCTGTAGAAATTTCTTTCTCGGGCGCCTGGGTGCTCAGTGGGTTGGAGCCTCTGCTTTCGGCTCAGGTCGTGGTCCCGGCATCCTGGGATCGAGCCCCGCATCGGGCTCTCTGCTCAGCGGGGAGCCTGCTTACCCTCTCTCTCTGCCTGCCTCTCTGCCTACCTGTGATCCCTGTCTGTCAAATAAATAAAAAATCTTTAAAAAAAAATTTCTTTCTCTCTCAGAAACAATGAAGAAAAGTGAAATTCTGCCCTACTCACTCCAAAGATAGCTAGTGTCCATTACTTCAAATAATTTCTAGGCACAGATTACTACAACCACTTTTGTGTGTGTGTATGTGTACACATTTAGTTTTATTGTAACAAAGCAACTTGTACACTTTTAGTGTTGAAAACTGAGCATCATCTTTCCAGTGAAACAAAAAGAAAATTTAAAAATAAACAGGAACAAAATTACAATAGAGAATGTCAATTCCAGATAAGATCCTGTAGGTTCTGCTGATTCTCCCATCGAGTGGCAGGGCTCAAGTCATCATTAGGAGAGAGTATAACCACTTTTTTAACACACGAAAAATAGAGTTGTATTTTTACCCTTCATTCTGCTGATTTTCCTCCCACGGCAATGGGAAGAGTGTTAGAGTCTACAGTATATCTCACTCTTTTAAACAATGTTCTAATTTATGGGTGCGTCCTAATTTACTTCACCAATCTAGCTGTTAATAGACATTTGCATTTCTCTAGTTTTTAAACTATTACAAGCAATGGCTCAATAACTTTCCCTGCATATACTTTTGTGCCTTTGAGAATTTCTAAAATTCTGAATTTCTTACAAGAATTTGTGACCAGGGGATGCCAGGGTGTTCAGTTGGTAAAGCTTAACTGTGACTTCATAGTGTCATAAGTCCAGGCCCCGCATTGGGCTTCCGTGGAGCCCACTTAAACAAAAGCAAAACAAAACAAGAATTTCTGACTAGTAAAATATTGTTAGGAAAATACAAATTTCCCTGGGGCTCCTGGGAGGCTTGTCAGTTAAGCCCACATTGGGCTCTATGCTCAGCGCGGAGTCTGCTTCTCCCTCTCCCTCTGTTGCTCCCCCTGCTTGTGTGCGAGCTTGCGTGCTCTCGCTCACTCGCTCTCTCTGTCTCCCTTCAAACAGATGATGATTTTTCACTCGTGCCCTCACTGCCACTGCGTATTGTTACTATTTCTAGTCTTTGCTAATTTGGTACATAAAGAACTGGTCACTATGGTTCTAACTTGCATTTCTTTATAGGCATGGTTGAAAATCTTTTCACTTATCACTGACATTTTGTAATAAATTATTTTTTGTCTACTTTTCTATGGGATTTTGCAAGTCCACCGTCTATTTTTTTAGTTCCACTATGGTTAGCATACAGTGCCCTTAATATTAGTTCCAGGTTACAATACAATGATTCAACAATTCCACATGGGACTCAAAGCTCATCAAAAGCGTGCTCCCCATCATTTTCCCCCAACCCCCTCCCCTCTGGTAGCCATCACTTTGTTCTCTATAGGTTAAGAGTCTGTTTTTTGGTTTGCCTTTTTTCCCCCTTTGTTTTGTACCTTACATTCCACATATGAGTGAAATCGTATGGTATCTGTCTTTCTCTGATTTATTTTGCTTAGCACTGTAGGGAGTCCTCTCTATATTAAGGAAAATGGCTCATCTGTCACAAATGAAGCTGTGGTTTATAGTGAGATTGCAAGAGTGTCTTAAATATTAGGAAATTTCTCTCTCCTCTTTTTTAAACTATTTAAAAAGATTTATTTTTTTTTTTTTTGACAGAAAGAGCGCACACACACAAGCAGGATGGGGCGGGGAGAGGGAGAAGCAGGCTCTGGGCCGAGCAGGGAGCCCGACATGGGGCTCGATTGCAGGACCCTGAGATCATGACCCAAGCAAAAGGCAGACACTTAACCAACTAAGCCACCCAGGTGCCCCAATATTAGGAAATTTCTGAAAAACAACAAAAAAAAGATCTTCATTAATAAAGGAGGAAAACTAAAACAGCATTTAATAAAATTATACCCTCAATTTTTTCTTGTGGTGAAACCATGTAATATAAAATTTACCATCTCAACTACGTTTAAGTGTATACTACAGTAGAGTTAACTTTATGCACTTTCTTGTGCAACCGATCTCAAGAATTCTCTTCATCTGCAAAACTGAAACTACACCCACGGAACAGCAACGGGCCCCCTTTCTGCTCTCCCTAACTCTTGGCAACCACTGTTCTACTTTCTGCTTCTGTGAGTCCAACAACTTAGAAGCACGCAGTATCTGTCTGTGTGTGACTGGCTTATTTCACTTGGCGTGATGTCCTCCAAGTTCATCCATGTTGTACTAATTGACAGGATTTCTTTCCTTTTTAAGGCTGAATAACATCCCATTGTACATGTATACTACATTCTCTTTATCCGTTCATCTGTTGAAGATTATTTAGGTTGCTTCCATGCTTTGCCTGTTGTGCATAACGCTGCTGTGAACACGGTTATACAAATACCTCTTCAAGCCCATGCATTTGTTACTTTGGAATACATACCCTGAAGGAGGTTTGCTGGACATGCAGTAATCCTATTTTTGATTTTCTAAGAAGCCTTCATAATACTTTCCCTAGCAGTTACACCATTTTACATTCTCACTGCAATGGATTTCTCCACACCTTTACCAACACTTGTTCTTTTCTGTTTGTTTGGGAGGTTTTTGTTTTGTTTTGTTTTAGATTTTTGTTTATTTATTTGACAGAGAGGGATCACAAGCAGGCAGAGAGGCAGGCAGAGAGAGAGAGAAGAGAGGAGGAAGCAGGCTCCCCACTGAGCAGAGAGCCGATGCGGGTCTCGATCCCAGGAACCTGGGATCATGACCGGAGACGAAGGCAGAGGCTTTAACCCACTGAGGCACCCAGGCGCCCCCTGGGAGGTTTTTGATGGTGGCCATTTTAACGGGTATGAGTTGATGCCTCACACGGTTTGATCTGCGTCTCCCTAAGGATCAGTGATGCTGAGCATCTTTTCATATACTTGGCCATTTGTACAGCTTCTTTGAGAAATATCTATTCAAGTTCTTTGTTCATTTTTCAATCAGTGAACATAATCAAAATCACAATCAAAATACAATCAAAAACACAATTTTTCAATTGTGTTGTAGGAATTCTTTAGATATTCTAGATACTACTCCTCCTCAGATACATGGTTTACAAATTTTCCTCCGTTTGCATAGGTCACTTTATCATTTTGTTGTTTCCTTTGAGGTACAGAAGTTTTGAAGTTTGATGTAGTCCCATTCGCCTTTTGCTTTTGTTGCCTGTGCTTTTCATGTCATATCCAAGAAATCATCACCAAACCAATACCATGAAGCTTTTCCCTTGTTTTTCTTCTTGAAGTTTTATAGTTCCAGCTTGTACATTTAGGTCTTCATTTTGCATTAATTAATTTTTTAATGTGGTGTGACATAATGGTCCAACTTCATTCTTTTGCATATGAGATCCAGTTTTTCCTAAACCATTTGTTGAAGGGACTATTCTTTCTCCATTGTGTAGCCTTGGCACACTTGTTGGGCATCACTCACCCATATGTGCAAGAGTTTACCTCTAGGCTCTCTATTCTGTTGCATAGGTCTACAGCCATCTTTATGCCAGAACCATACCATTTTGCTCACTGCAGCTTTCTAATATATTTTGAAAACAGGAAGCATCAGGCCTCTAGCTTTGCTTTCCTTTCTCAAGATTGTTCTGGCTATTTAGGGTCCTTTGAAATTCCATATGAATTTTAGGATATTTCCCCCCCATTTCTGGGAAAAAAAAAAAAGGCCATTAGGATTTTTAACAGAAACTGCATTGAATCTATAGATGGTTTTGAGTGGTATGGGCATTTTAACAATATTAACTCTTCCAATCCAGAAACACGAGATGTGTTCCTTTTCATTATATCTTTAATCTTGTCGGGCACTGTTTTATAGTTTTTAGTGTACAAGTCTTTTGACTCCTTAATTAAGTTAATTCTATTCTTTTGATGCTGTTGTAAATGAGACTGTTTTCTTATTTAGATTTTTCACTGTTAGTATACAGAAAGACAACTGATTTTTGCATGTTGATTTCATGTCCTTGAACTTTGTTGAATTCTTTTGTTCTGACATTTATTTTTGTGGAATTTTTACATGTTTTTCTACATATATGATCCTGTCATCTGTGAACAGAGATAATGTGACTTCTTCCTTGGAAGACTTTTATTTTTTTGACTAATTGCTCTGCTAAGATTTCCAGTAGTATGTTGAAATGGAAGTGGTGAGATGGGCAGCTCCTGATCTTAAAGGAAAAGCTTTCAGTTTTTCATCACTAAGCATGTTAGCTGTGGGCTTTTCATATACAGCCTCTATTATGTTGAGGCAATTACCTTCCTAATTTGTTGAGTGTTATCATGAAATTATGCCTAATCTTTTTTTTTTAAGATTTTATTTATTTATTTGACAAAGAGAGAGAACCAGAGAGCACAAGCAGGGGGAATGGCAGAGAGAGGAGGAGAAGCAGGCTCCCCACTGAGCAAGACCCAGTCGCAGGACCCTGGGATCATGACCTGAGTCAAAGGCAGAAACTTAACCCAGTGAGCCACCCAGGCACCCCAAAAGGATGTCTAATCTTATCAAGTGCTTTTTCTGCATCAATTGAGATGATCATATGGTTCTGATCCCTCAATCTGTTAATGTGGTGTATTACACTGATTTTCATATGCAGAACCATCCTTGCATTCCAGGAATAATCCTACTTGCTTATGGTACATCATAATCCTTTAAATGTGCTATTGAATTTGATTTACTAATATTTTGTTCAGCACTTTCATATCAATAGTCATCAGGAAGATGATTGATAGCTTTCATGTAGTATTTTTGGTTTTAGGATAAGGGTAATGCTGACCTCGTAAAATGAGTTTGAAGTGTTCCCTTCTCTTCAATTTTTGGAGGAGTTTGAGAAGGTTTGGTGTTAATTATTTTTTAAATCTGTGCTAGAAATCTCCATTGAAGCTGTCTGGTACTGGGCTTCTCTTTGTTGGGAGTTTTCTGATTACTGATTCAATCTCCTTACTAGTTATAAGTCTGACCAGATTTTTAATTTTTTCATGATTTAATCTTGGTAGGTCGTCTGTTTCCTGGAACGTATCCATTTCTTCTAGCCTATTGAATGTGTTGGCATATGATTGTTCATAATAGTCTCCTATGGGCCTTTTTATTTTTGTGGCATTGGTGGTACTCTCTTCTCTTTATTTCTGATTTTTGCTATTGGGTCTCGTCTCTTTTTTTCTTAGTCTGGCTAAGAGTGTGCCAATTTTTTTTAAGGGTGTGTGAATTCTGTTGATCTTTAAAAAAAAAAGAACTCTTTCATTGAATTTTTTTCTATTGTGTTTCTATTCTGTATTTTATTTTTGCTTTAATCTTTGTTACTCTCTTCCTGCTAACTTTGGGTTTAGTTTGTTCTTCTTTTTCTAGTTCCTTGAGGTATATTGTTAGGTTGTCAATTTGAGATCTTCCTTTTTTTTTAACGTAGGCATTTATGACTGTAAATGACTCTCTTAATACCGCCTTTGCTGCATCCATAAGTTTGGGGTTTTTTTTTTCATTTATTTCAAGATATTTTCTAATTTCCCTTGTGATTTCTTCTTTGATCCATTGGTCATTCAAGAGTATATTGTTCCATTTCCAACTATTTGTGGATTTCCCAATTTCTGCTATTTTTCTTGCTTCATATCATTGTGTTTGGAAATCACAAGTAGGCAGAGAGGCAGGCAGAGAGAGAGGAGGAGGCAGGCTCTCCGCCAAGCGGAGAGTCCGACGCGGGGCTCGATCCCAGGACTCTGGGATCATGACCTGAGCTGAAGGCAGAGGCTTTAACCCACTGAGCCACCCAGGCGCCCCAATTTTCTAAGGCTTTGTTTTGTATCCTACTATGTGATCTATCCCAGAGAACTCCCAGGTACTCTTGAGAAGAAGGTGCATATTCTGTTGCTGTTGAGTGTTCTGTGTATGCCCCTCAGGTCCAACTGGTCTAAAGTGTCGTTCCAGTCTAAACTTGCCTTCCTGAAAAGATTTAGCAAATAAAGGAAATGAGGGGAAAAAAGAAGGAAATGTTCCCACATAAAGAATTTCTACCAGAAACCCCCAAAACATTATACCTAATAGTGAAATATTCAAGTCAGGAACAAGCTAAGAATTCCCACTATCATTACTTAATATTGTAATGGGATCCTAAACAGTAAAATATGATTTCTTAAAATGTGAGGGACATGCAGTAAAACAAAAGAGAGAGAGAGAGAAAGAGAGAAGACAAATTGGTTTTATTTGCATATGAGGAGACTAGCTAGCCAGAAAATCTGAAAAACCATTGTAACTAGTAAAGGATGGGGTAATAGGATAAGACACATCTGTAACACACACAGTTATCACAAAATTTTCCATATGCCAAAAATAATCAATTAGGGAAGGAAATGGGGGGTGGGAGTGGGGAGAAGAGCCCACTCACATTAGCAACCATATGTGGAAAAGATCTCAGAATAAACCTTCGTAAGATGTGCAAAATCTATATGTTAATAACTACAAAACTTCAGTAAGAACAAAAAAAGAAGCGCTAAATAAAGGGAGAAGAACAGCATATTCCTAGAGGCAAAGATTAAGAATTGTGTAGCTATCAGTCCTCTCTCTAGGTTAATCTCTAAACTCAGTACAATCACAATCACAATCAAAATGCTACCAGTTAGAGCAAATATTGTAAAAAGTTAATAGTAAAATCTAGGTGGTGAGTATATGGATGTTCACTAAAAATTATTTCAGTTTTTCTATATGTTTGAAAATTTTATTTAAAAATGTTTGGGGCACCTGGGTGGCTCAGTGGGTTAAAGCCTCTGCTTTCAGCTCGAGTCATGATCCCAGGGTCCTGGGATCGAGTCCCACACTGGGCTCTCTGCTCAGCGGGAACCTGCTTCCTCCTCTCTCTCTGCCTGCCTCTCTGCCTACTTGTGATCTGTCAAATAAATAAAAATCTTAAAAAAAAACTTTTAAAAATGTTTGCAGAATTTCTAATAAAATTTAAAATTTTATTTTAAAATGTTTGAGGATTTTTTAATGCAATTTGACAAGCTGAATCTGAAATTCCTCTGGAAGGGGAAAATAGCAGCTTACAAGTCCTAAAACAGCTATTTAGAAGAACGTGCTTTACCTGACAGGAAAACATATGTTAAAGCTTGAGTAATTAAAATAATGTGCTATCAGCGTAAGAAACTAAATGGATGGATGGCTCATCTAGCTGCACTTTGCATATATGGGATTCTCAGAGTATGAAAGCAATGCTATTTTTAAAGACGTTGGAAAAGACAGACAAATTAAGAAGTATGACAACTAACTTCAAGCCTAACTCATGTATTAAAGAACAATAATTTCCAGGTGAATTTAACAGAGAAATATAACAAGCAAAATTGCAAATGTATTAAGAAAAAATATAGTAAAAAACTTAAGTTTTGCTGAAAAATTCTTCCTGTGCAAGACTGAAAACCTAGAAACTGCAAAAGAAAAGGCTGATTGATTTGACTTCATAAATGCTACAGATTTTCGAATACTAAAGGAAACCATTAACAAGGCTTACGCACAAGTCATTGGACTCTTGATTTCAGCTCAGGTCAGGATCCCAGGGTTGTGAGATTGAGCCCCTTTCGGCCCAGCAGAGAGTCTGCTTGGGATTCTCTCTCTCTCTCCATCCCTCTACCCGCCCCTGCCCACACGTTTGCTCGCTCACTCTCTCTCTAAATAAATGAATCTTTTTTTAAAATATGAGGCTCTTCTCCCTTCCTCACAGATTGGCAAAAATCAGAAAAACAGACCTTGCCATATTCATGCACCGCTGGTAAGAGTATAAGTTGGTGAAATTTTTATGGAGGGCAACTTGTTTATTATTATTTTTTTAAAGAGTTTATTTACTTATTTGACAGAGAGAGTGAGAGAGCACAAGCAGGGGAAGCAGCAGAGCGAGAGGAGGAAGCAGGTCCCCCCCCCGAGCAGGGAGCCCCACACCAGGCTCGATCCCAGGACCCTGGGATCATGACCTGAGCCGAAGGCAGAGGCTTAACCCACTGAGCCACCCAGGTGCCCTTATGGAAGTCAATTTAGCAACAGATGAAAAGGGCTCTCCTTTCATCTAGCCATTTCCCTTTGAAGAACCCACATTATCTGATGAAGTACAAAAAAAAGAGGCACATGATTGCGAAGATACCAGTCAGGTCATTCACTCCATCAGTTCACAGCACGAACAACATCCGTTAGTTGAGTAGTTGGGTCGTGGTAAGACAACATAACTAGTGCTTAGAAATGAACTGCAGCCATTCAAAAGGATTAAGACCTATGGGTACTGATTCAAATACATTTCTAAGACTTTTTTTAAAAGATTTTATTTATTTGAGAGAGACAGTGCACATGCATGCACGAGCTGGGAGAGGGGCAGAGGGAGAGGGAGAAAGGGACTTCCCACTAAGCGGGGAGCCTGATGGGGTGGGGGTGGGGAGGGGAGTGCAGGGTGGGGGGGCTCAATCCCATGACCCTGGGATCCTGACCTCAGCCAAAGGCAGACACTTAAGCAACTATGCCACCCAGGTGCCTTTCCAAGACTTATTTAATAAACTATGTAGTGTCGTGCATAATAAAATATATTTCATTGTATAAAGAACAATCTGTGTAGACCTAATTTGCTTGAATAGAAACAGCATTTACAAGAATGAAGAACAGGGACACCTGGATGGCTCAGTCAGTTGAGTGACCATGTCACTCATGGTTTCTGCTGGGGCCATGATCTCGGGGTCATGAGCCCCACATCAAGCTCTGTGCTGAGAGCGAAGCCTGCTTAGGATTCTTGCTCTTCCTCTCCTTCTGCCCACCCCCTCAGGTGTGCATTCTCTCTCAAATAAACAATAAATAAAAGAACAAAGAATAAATACTGATTCATTGAATCGTGAGTGACTTTATTAGGAAGGAATCTTTTTAAATTATTTTTTAAAAATTTATGCTTTCTATATCATTAGAATGTTATAATTGTGTGTTGATTATCAATAATTAAAGATTATCAGTAGGAATTAGACAGTATCAATAAGAATTAAAATACATTAAAAGTAACAGTGTCCGTGAGCAGGACACCCTGCCCAGGCAGTGTCTGTGAGCTGCTCTCATTTAGAGCTGGGAGTTTCACGGTGACATGAACCACCTTGTGGGCGCAGGACGGGTGTCCAGCCTTTTTCCAAACGGAGCCCCCACCTGGTAGCCCTAGCTTATCATTTGCTTGGCAACCTGGCCTTGTGGAAGTCATTCAACTAGAACAACAAACGACAATCGCCATGGGTTTATCTGTACCGGGGAGGTGGAGGGGATGTGACCATTCACTGTTTTCAAATACTAGTTTCAATCCATCAACAGACTTGACCACTTTGTAGAACCATGGACACCCTGAAATCCATAAAGGCACAAACGGAGGCAGAGTCCTTGAAATGCACTTTTGACACTTAAAAATGCCCTACTTACAAGCATCCTAAATATCACACACTTGTGAGAAGTTACACTTGGTAGCTGAAAAACATCTGTGAACCACTGCCCTCCCAGCCCCAGCACCCCTCGACCCAATGCACCGGAAGTGTCAAAAAGTGGTTCCGGGCCAGATGTGCAAACAAAACAGAACGCCCCGCAGGCTTTCATGCGAATGAAGCCAGGGCTGGGAACAATGGAGTGTGGGAACACCTGTCCGAATCACTGTTTGGCACGACTCAAGCGGTCCCAGTAGTGGGGACCGGCGGCTGGCACTGGGAACCACTGCCAGAAGTGCCAAATTTAATCAGTGGGTTCAACCTCAAGAGACTTCTGCAGGAGAAGATAACACCACACACAAGAGGACTGACTTGCCCCGATGGCGCCATGACTATGCCGGAAAGAAAGGCTGAGAAATTTCCAAGACCAACTACGAAACCGGATTTACTGTAATTTTATCACTCAAAGTGCTTCGTAGCCCGCCAAGTGCTTTCATTTCTTTTGATCCATCCCCAAAGCCTCCTGAATTGGTTATTATCACCCCTTCCTCATCTTAGCACCGAGGAGCAGTGAGCAAGGACGGGACGTGACCTGACCAACATCACAGAGCAGGTTTATGGATGAGCCTGATCCATGCTAGATCCTACACTGTTTTTTAGGCCACATTCACTCTGAATACTAACTGAATAATAAACCCACTACCTATAATTAGTTTTACATTATTAATTATATTATATTAATTTGAGACTTTTTTTTTTAAGATTTTTTTATTTAGTTGACAGATCACAAGTAGGCAGAGAGAAAGGCAGTGGGCGGTGGTGGGGGAGCAGGCTCCCTGCTGAGCAGAGAACCCGATGCAGGGCTCCATCCGAGGACCCTGAAATCATGACTGAGCCGAAGGCAGAGGCTTTAACCCACTGAGCCACCCAGGCGCCCCTAATTTGAGCCTTCTTACAGAGGGTTCAAAGGTTTTACGAGCTGATTTATTCCAATGTTATTATTGTTGCCTTAAATAGAATGACTTGACATTGTGAAGGCTACCACGATCTTTACTACGTGTGACAACCTCTACCGTCAGAAGAGGGGATGCATGATTTACTCAGGTATGAGTAAAGAGTTCTGTTACAGCAGAGCCAAGTGATTAGACCAAGTCAGTCATCAAGAATCTATAACAAAAAGAGCACAAGGAAACCGTCCATCCTCAGGAATGTGTGTGGGCAGGACCTTGGCAGGCCAGCAGATCTGCTGGCTACAATTACCAGGTTTTGCTGAAACAAAGAAAGGAGTTACAAAGAATTCCAGCCTGTTTCTAAGCCAGAATCCTCAAGTGTCCAAGCCACGCCAAGCCCAGAGCTGGCCTCATTTTACTCTCTGGATATGTAAGGGTCACAATACTTTCTGCATTTAGTAATCACCCTTCAGCTGAGGGCTTGCGGCCAGAGTTCTCTACTTGTTTTTTCCCCCTCGAACAATCGTTTCTGTCAAGTCACCAACAGAAATAGCCTGCTCCAGTCAGATGTTATCACCTCTTTGGTGAACACTAATTGATTCCTTCTCAAACTCAGAAAGATGATCATAATATAAATACAGAGTAATCAGAATTAGAGGGATTTTAGAGACCACATATTTCAACCTCTCATCTTTGCCTGAATCATCTCGAAAATATCTCTACGTTTGAATACTTCCAGTTGACAGGAGGGTCAGCCTCTACGGAGGTTGAAATGATGTGAGAATGGTTCCTTGTAGTAAGCAGACAGAGACATCCTGCTTGTAGGTTTCACTCAATTTTTCACTCAAAAATAGTTGAGGACTTACTGTGTACTAAGTACCATGTGCTAGATACTGGGTATACAAAGAGTTTTAGAAAGATGTGATCCCTGCCCTCAAGAAGAGAATTGTTTGCTGTGACCTTGAGGCTCTATACCAGTATCCTGGGGCTTGCTCTCCTTCTGGACATGCTGGAGTTCCCTGCAAACCTGAAGACAGACACAACCAAGGACACGCAGGCAAGTGGGCCATCTCTAGGGGAAAGCTTGATGAGAAAGGACATGCTTTGCTTCACTATTTACTCTCTGGCCCTCAACTGGCCATGTTGCAGACTGCGGCTACTCTGTTAGTACAAACTGAAGACAAACGCTGACCCACAATGTAAGCAGAGTGTGAGCCAGGAATAATAACCTTGCTGTTGGAAGCCACTATGGTTTTCGGAGTTGCTTGTTACTACAGCGTAATCCAGCCTATCCTGACTGATACACAGTATAAGCGAAGCCTGACAAACAATCAAGCAAAAGCAAACAATAAGCCAAGCGCCGCAGTAGAAGCAGGTACAAGATTCAGTGAGGGCAGAGGAAAAGCCGTACCATCAATCTCAGTTATCTGGAGGACTTGGCTAAGGCCTCACAGAGGAGTCAGCCTCTGAATGAGAAGTTCAAGGATGAGCGGTTACTGTTGAGAAACGAGTGTTCCGAGGGAACACTCTGCAGAGCCAGAGAGGTAAAAGAAAACACAGCATGTGTGGAGGGCCACAAGGAGCTCGGTTTTGCTGGTGTATGGAGTGTGAATGGGGTGGGTTTACCACGAAACTGAGGAAGTGGAAGCTTTCAGGACCCTCCCTGGCATGGGTACCTTCAATGACCTCTATCTATATTTTTTATAAACTTGTGCTTCTAGTCTTTATATTTATATATTATTTATTCCTATAGTCTAAGGCCTCCTTCCTAATGTTCAGGTTCCACAAAAGCTAGATGTGCTTTGGATGGGGCGGGGGGAATAAGGAAACGATTACTAGACCTGTTCATCTTGCACGTGATACCTTTGCAACATGTGACACAAGGAATCCCGTTCCCTAGCAGGCTTTACCCCCAACCGACCATCCCTCTTCCTGCCCTTTGTGTCACAGGTTGGAAAGTCTGCACCAGCCACTGCTTTTCTCTGAATATGCTCGTTTGTTTACAGCCTTCTCAGGAGCGGCCCCTGAATCTACACCGAATCCTCCAGACGTAGTCTGCATATATTTATCTTTCTTTAGTGGCATTTCTTATGTCATACTTAATCCTTCCATAAAAGTTTTACCCAAATGATGCCAGAGTATTTATACTGTGAGCTTCCTCAGAAAAATATAGAGCAGTGCTCCTGGCTTTAATTCACATCACCAGTACCAAAATACACTTGTTTGATTCCGTTTAGGTTTGACAGACTCTGAGGAACAAGTCTGGTGAGGAAAAAGGAGATAGCTAATTCATTTAACAGAAAAGAGGGGATAGTAAGTCCATTTAACAACTGTTTACTAAGTACCTACCCGGTGTCAGGCACTGTTCTATACGTTATAATATGGGTGAGATTTAAAAAATATATATATATACATACATATATATATATGTATACATACATATATTTGTCATACATATATGTATGTATATGTATGTATGTATATATATACATACATACATATACATATATATGTATACATATATATACATATACATATATGTATGTATATATATATATACGTTATGTATGTATATATATCTATACGTTATAATATGGGTGAGATTTAAAAAATATATATATATACATACATATATATATATGTATACATACATATATTTGTCATACATATATGTATGTATATGTATGTATGTATATATATACATACATACATATACATATATATGTATACATATATATACATATACATATATGTATGTATATATATATATTTTTTAAATCTTTTTAAATTTATATTTTAAAAAAATATATATATACATACATATATATATGTATATATGTATATGTATATATATATATATATTCACAGGTACATATTATTCTGTTCCCTTTTTCGTGGACAATCAGATATATACATACATACATACATATATGTATATGTATATATACGTATGTATATATATGTATATGTGTATGTATATATACATATACATATATATATACGTATATATATATATGTATACATGTATATGTATACATATACATACATATACATACATATATTTTTTAAATATAAATATATATATATACATACATATATATGTATATATTTGTCATACATATATGTATGTATATGTATGTATGTATACATATATACATACATACATATACATATATATGTATGTATATATATATATTTTTTAAATCTTTTTAAATCTCACCCATATTATAACGTATAGAACAGTGCCTGACACCGGGTAGGTACTTAGTAAACAGTTATATATATGTATGTATATATATATGGAGTTCACATTCTAGGGGGAAGAGGGAAGACAATAAACCAAATAAATAAATGAAATTGTGTGTTAAAGAGTAACAAGTGCAGGGGTGCCGGGGTGGCTCAGTGGGTTAAAGCCTCTGCCTTCGGCTCAGTCATGATCCCAGGGTCCTGGGATCAAGTCTCGCATCGGGCTCTCTGCTGTGGGGAACCTGCTTCCCTCTCTCTCTCTGCCTGCCTCTCTGCCTACTTGTGATCTCTGTCTGTCAAATAAGTAAATAAAATCTTTTTAAAAAATTAATAAGTGCAATGGAGAAAAGTAAAGCAGGGAAGGGGAGGAGTCCACACTGGGTGGGAAGGGGATGGGGTCGCAATGTTGAACTGGGTGTTTGGACTGGCCTCACTGCGAATGTGACATTGGAGCAGAGACCTGGAGGTGAGGAAGTGAGCCATCTGGATGTGGGGGAGAGTGTTCTAGGCAGAGGCACAAGCTGGCGCACAGACCTTAAAGTGGGAATGTGCCCCGCTGGTTAAAGGACAGCAAGGAGGCCAGTTAAGTGGGGTGGAAGCAGTCGAGAAAGCAGGAGGAGAGGGTCAGAGAGGTGAGGAGGCCCACTGCGCAGGGCCCTGTGACGACCTGGTCTGTCTGGGGCTGCAGAGCCCTGGGGGGTGCTGGGAACAGAGAGGGCTGACGGGGTCCAGCGTGCGTGCTGCGGGCGCCTCTGCTGGCCGCGCGGAGAACAGCCGGCAGGACGCGCACGTGGCGGAGGAAGAAGCCTGTCGTGGGGTTATGCCAGCAATCCAGGCAGTAGAGGACCACAGTAGGGACTGAGATGGCCCAGATGGAAGCAAAGAGAAGGGGCTGGATTCTAAATACACTTGGAAAGTAGAGCTGACAGGATTTCCTAAAGGACTGGATGGAGTGTGTGGGCCCTGAATGCAGAGCAATCCGGGAGGCCTGTGAGGTCCTGGACCCGAGTGACTGGAAGGATGGCACTGCCACCAACCACCAAGATAGGTCTGAACCTGCAAAAACCCAAAGCATGTGTGTGCTGCTAGGACTGGAAGGTCCCTGTCCAGGTGCAAGCAGATGGAGCTGGTTTGGTCCGAGGTAGTTTAGATGAGTAGTGGGTCAGGCTGCTAATGAGTGGCGAGGCTGTGCCAGGCTGATACTCCCAGTGAAAAGATTTTGCTCTGTGCTCAAAACTGCTCTCACACAGAGAAACTGCAGAAAGCAGGGGAAGTCGGAAGAAGCGGGGTGGGGCCAGGGGCGAGGTGTTGGGGACAGGAGGTGGCTGGGAACAAACCTAGGATACCTTGAGAGGCAACTAGTCAGAGCCTATACCCTTGGAAGTGTGGGACAGCGCCTTTCAAAATTAAACATTATGTTACTTGCTAAATTTTGTTTCAAGTACAAAAGAAGATTACTTTATTAAATTTAAAACTAAAATTTTTAAAAAACAATATAAATGGTTTGTTCTGGATGTGGTTTTACTTCTGAATTACATTTGTTTTGTTTTCATTGAATTTTTCCAGTGTGGGCCAGAGAGTTTACAGGCAAAATAGCTTGCAGGGGAGTGAGCCGGCTTGAACCTCTCAAGAACACTGATTGAAAGAAGAACTCTCTGGCTCTCCCCTGTGGATATGATGCTCCCCCGCCTACTGCAGATTCAGTCTGCACTGCACTGATAACAGTGGCCTTACTGCAACCAAGCCCAGCAAGATGGCACATGGGGAGAGGAAGCCAATCTCACTCATGGTAAAAGAAATACTAATTAAAATCACTTAGGCTCTCTTTTTTTTGTTGTTTACGTTGGAAAAGCTCAGAATGTTTGACAACATACTGAGTTGACAAGGGTTTGAGGAAGTGCCTGCAGGAGTGAAAACTGGTAAATTCTCTACTGAGAAGTACATAACAGTAGCGAATGAAATTACCAGTGCTCGTTCCCTTTGATTCAGCCAGTCTGTCTCCAGAATGTAGCCTCTGGGTAGGCCGGTCTGCATGTACAAGGTAACCTGCTATCAACACTGTAATAGCACAAGTGGGAATAATCTGATTGTCCACGAAAAAGGGAACAGAATAATATGTACCTGTGAAAAAGAATGCGGGAACACTTTTTATACTAGGGCTTAATCTTCAAGATATCTTGATCATGTTGTTTTTTTAAAAAGCCAAGTGAGGAAGAAAAAATAGACGTGCTTATGTGTATATATGTATACAGTGTGTATATGTGCACACACTATATACACACATATCCATACATGTGTATACACACACACACACACTATATATATATACATATACAGATACACACACTTAAAATATCTCTAGACAATACATGAGAAACTAGTACCCATGGTTGCCTCTGGAAAGGGGAATGAGGAGTCAGTGAAGCTCTTCCCTGTGAAACCTTTTAAATGTTCCACGATGTGCAGGGCACCTGGGTGGCTCAGTTGGTTAAGCATCTGCCTTCGGCTCAGGTCACAATCCCAAGGTTCTGGGATGGAGCACAACGTTGGGGTCCCTGATCGGGGTGGAGGGTGCGGTTTGCTTCTCCCCACCCCCGCTTGCTCACTCTCTCAAATAAAATCTTTTAAAAAATGCTCAACAATGTGAATGTGCTATGTATTCAAAACGAAAAGTTAAAATTTGAATTAATATATAAATGGAAAAAATGTTAGCACATTTCCCAAAGCGTGTGGGTTGTTACAAATAGCAATGAGTGAAAAAGCGAGAAGCTAATGGGGTTGGGGCAGAGGACAAGAATCTGTGATGAAGGTTGATGCCATGCGGAGCTCCTTTACATTTCAAACTTCTAGTAAACACAGATGGGCTTTTGGCTGAACTTCTGTAGCGGTGTACATGGTCGGTTCATCTACAACCAAATATAATACTTCCATTTAAATATATTCCATTGCCTCCAGCTTAAAGCCATAGTTCTAAGGTAACTTAGAAACAGGAATGGAACAATACATATGGACACTATATGCCGAGCAACCGCTTTCCCAATTAAAAACTCCTATAGCAACGTGTCACCCAGTCTCCATTTGAGTTTGCCCATGGTGTGGGAAGCCATGACCACTGGTAACAATTTATCACAAAGTTCCTTTCTTAACTGGGTCTGATTCCCAGGTTTTAGATCTGCCTTTTGAAGAAACACAGAACAAGTGAGCACTCTCCACGGTGTGAGCAGTCAACCTCTTGGTCCACCCGTTGGCCTTCACACACTGGAGATGGTCATTCCCCACTCTGGCCCTCGGCTCGCAGTGTTGAGCCTCCTGACCTCATTCCACACTTTCTCTAGGGACCTGCTCTTCGGAAGCATTCGAATCTGTCCCTGGCGCTCTCAGAATATGGCGGGCAGAGCTGAACAAGCATTCAAGATGCAGCCCAATCAGAAGAGAAATAAACAGAAGCACTTTTGTAATTATTCCACTACCACTACTAACTAGTACCACCAGAAATCTATCTAACTAGAGGTTCTTGGTCTTTTTCTCCCCATATAGCTGAGGAATTTGAGGACCTGAGAGGTGAAGTGGGCTGGTGGGACAAGGAAACATGCTGGAATTGGGCAGGACTGGGATTCTTTCATCATAGGCCATTCTACAATCCTGAGATTGTAGGCTTTCTGGGCTTTCTTCCCCTTTGCTTCTTTGAATTTTACTTTCTTGTCCCTTATTTCAGCCATGTTTTCTGGGATCATAGATTTGTGGCTCTTGCAGATTCCAGAGGGCCTTGGTGATGGTGGCATGCCTCTCTTTCTTCTCTGAGAACCACAGCCCTTGTAGGACCTTCTCTGAATACCCTTTTAAATGTCTAAGACAGTCCGCAACCTCCATGCTGAAGAGTGTCCATAACAGTCCTCTACTTCTTTCATACCATTTATCAGAATTTGTCACTGTGTCTGAGTTTTTGTTCCCATCGTTTCCTGCTTTACTGTCTCTCACCCCAGCTAGGCTCTGAGTTCTGTGAGGTCAGGCCTATCTCCACGGCATCCTAGGCATGCAGCACAGCACCTGGCACACAGTAACCATTTTTGCTGAATGAATGGATGAAGAAATGGGAGTTGAGAATGTGGTTAAGAGTCTAATATCAGACAGAACTGGGCTTGCCCCATGATCTGCATATTCCGGGCAAATGATTTTATCTCATGATCTGACTCCTCACTGGAAAATGGAGACAGTGATGCCTCCCAGGGCTGCTGTGCTGCTCGTGAACTGACTCGGAGGGTAAGAAAGGCTAGAGCGTGCCTCCTGGTACACAGTGGGCGCTCAGCGAGTCACAGCGACTGCGGCCGCAGCTGCTGCTCTAACCCCGCCACCTCCCACACAGAAGCTGGCCATGGCAGGGTGACAATTAAGCATAACAGCAAAAGGTCTATCAGTTGTTTTAGCTGGCTCGGTTTGGGGTTTTTTAAAATTTTGGTAAAAAACATAGCGTAAAATTTACCATCTTAACCATTTTTAAGTGCACTGTATGGTCGTGTCAACTTTAAGGACACTGTTACACGACAGATCTCCAGAATTCTTTTCATCTTGCAAAATCGAAACTCTATAACCACTGAACAACTTCCTTTCCCCCACTCCGCGAGCCCCTGGCAACCACCATTCTACTTTCTGTTTCCAAGAGTCTGACTACTTTAATACCTCTTATAGGTGCAACTATGCAGTATTTGCATTTCTCTGACTGGCTTATTTTACTTATAATAATGTCCTCAAGGTTTATCATCTTTGTTGTACCATGTGACAGGATGGCCTTCCTTTTTTTGTTGTTGTTTTTTGCTTTTTCTAAAGATTTTATTTACTTACCTGGGGGAAGGGGAATCTCCTTCCTCTTTAAGGCTGAATAATATTCCACTGTATGTAGAGACCACATTTTCTGTATCCATTCACCTGTCGATGGGATATTCTGGTGGCTTCCGCCTTTTGGTTGTTGTGAATAATGCCTCAATGAACATGGGTGCGCAAAACCTCTTTGGGACCCTGCTTTCAATTCTCGTGGATATACACACCATTTTTTTTAAGCTCTCCACATTCCAGTGACCCAGAAGCACAGCCACCAGTCACAGCAGCCATAGCTGCCTTCACCCAGCAGCTTTTGTCACCAAACTATCTTCTGTTTAAGCTCGTCCCCGAGCCCTTTCTGATGTCCTCCAGATTCCCCTATTTTTTAAGTGAATTTGACAGTCAAACCTCAAACCAATTTCCTTGTCAAAAAGGGAGGGAAGCTAAGTAAACTTTTCCTTCACCCTCCCTGTTGGAAAATCTCCAGGGCCCTCGTCCAGAATAGGGCAGCCCCCCAAGGCCTGAGCAGAGCAGAGCTGCAGGAGCCTGGGGCCTGGCCCCTGGAATGGGATGGGGCTGTGGTGCTGCCTCAGCAGGCCCAGGACGGTTTCAATAGGCTCACCCAATGAGTAATGATTTGAAGGTAGTATTTCATCTGGAAGTTACCAGTTTCCTTTGACACGTAAGATTGAATAACATTCACTGGGTTTATCAGTCCTGTGACCTAGAACCCGGGGAGTTCCACGTAGATCCACCTCCAATCTTACAATATCCAGCCAGAAGAACCAATAGGATTTGATCAATAAGTTCCACATTTTCCTGGAACTCCTCAGGGTCACAGTCACTTTCAAGCTATTGTCCTGAAGGCTGACAGCATACTGGTGCTGAAAGTCAGATTGAACACACAGTCAGGGCCTTCTGTGTGCTCTTGGAGCTATCTTGAGAAACCTTAGGGTGCTGAGGTCGCACAGGAGTAAGGAGGAGAGGTAGGTCCCGGCACCTGAGCCTTCCCCTGTCTATAAAGCGGTAAAGCCCATGACAATCATGAAAATAAGAGTGGCCGTCACTGTGCAAATATAAAGCTCCAACAACTACTTATTCATGACTATTTTCAGACCAGGAATAACGTACACACATCTCCCTATTCCCACCTCAACCCTCTACGGTACCTGAGCACACACATAGGCACACTCACCACTGACACACTCAGGAGAGTGTGTGGGGACATGTGACTTCTGATGCAAACAAGTAAGCATATTTATGTTCTTTCCATGAGCTTTCCAGAGCCTAAATCAAAAGTTTCTAAGAACTTCTCTTGGTGGCATATATGAGAACTGATGTGATGTGCCTACCATCATAAATTTGGTAAAAATGGTATTTGTTTATCCATTGTTTCAAGGCTACTTTAATATTACACGGTGGTTTGGTGGTGGTGGTGTTTCTATGACAATCCTGGACAACAAAATTTCATCTGACTTTACTTAAAATACCACTTAACTCTCATAAGAATAGAAATCATCCCGTTAATTGGCCCTTTCCCATCCTCTCTCCTCCCCCACAGAGCCAGCCTCCACCATCCCGCTTATTCAACTTCCTTGCTCGGTCAGTCTTTGGCACACTGCAGGCTCCATTCCCTCCTCCCACTCTGCCCAAACTACTTGCACCAGGGTCATCGGTCAAGTGGCTCTTTCCAACTTCTCAGCCAGTCTCAGAGTCATTCAGGACCCAAAGGAGGTCATGACCCACGCCTCTACGAGCCCTTCACAAGGCAATGAACCCCCTGCCCAGGGGCTTGCAATCTCCTGGACCCAAGTGACATCCAGATCACCCTGCCAGCTCTAAACTACCTGCCAAGCTCCAAATCCATCACTTTCAAATGCTACTGGTCCCTGTAGGTCTTTATTTTTTTATTTTTAAAAATTTTTTAAAGTAGGTCCACGCCCAGCATGGAGCACCGACACGGGGCTTAAACTCACAAGCCTGAGATCAAGACCTCAGCTGAGATCAAGAGTCAGGAGGCTCAGCTGAGCGAACCACCCAGGAGTCCTGGTCCCTCTGGGTCTTTAAAAACGATACACTTAGTCTCTGCCTCCCCTTACCTTGACATTCATCCCCTCAAAAGAAACAAAACAAAATTAAAAAAAAAAATCAGCCATCATGTTTTACTGCCTAGATCTTCACCTTACTTCTCACCATCCGTCCAGATTTCCAGGCAAGAGACCTGCATCCAAATCCCTGCTGCATCCTTCATGCAGCCCTCTGGCGTCTTCCACTCTCCCATCTTCCTCTGCTGTCAAATCCTCTACATCTGGGAATGTTTCAGATCAGACCTCTTGTCTACATCCTTGCAAGACACAGCCCAGTGCTTAAGGCTTAAGCTCTTGAGCCAGATGGGCCTGGTTTGCGTCCTGGTTCTGCTACCTATGAGATTTGGTAACCTAGGCAAGGTGTTTTGTCTTCTGCGTTTCCATTTTCTTCTCTGTTACTGGAAGCGATAGCCTCAATCTCTTCGAGTTGATGCAGGAATAAAGACAGAGGTGTAAGGGGTGCACACTATGCCTTACACCCAGCGAGAGCACCATGAACAGTGGCTACTGGCATCATCCTTGTGTCTTTTACTGTAATTCAGTCCCCTGTCTGTGCTGGCTGGGAGTCCAAAACAACCTTCCAAGCTTCCAGCCCTTAGTTGTCCCTCCCTTTCTGTCCAACATCCTTAAAAACAAGTCTATTCAGGTCACTTCTTGGTTTTAAGAATGTTTGCTGGCTTCTTGCATCCAGTCAGAAGATTCTACACATCTCTGCTACTTGATACCAGAGTCACTAGCCACATGTGGCAGTCGGCACATCGGCTGTGGGCTGTCCACAATGAGATGGATTAAACGTCAAGACACGCTGGATTTGAAGACTTAGTAAGAAAAGGAATGTAAACTATCTCACTGATAGTTTTTTAAATACAACAGGGTTCTATATTTAAAGCAGTGACAGAACAAATTTAAAACAGGTGATCTAGTATCTTTTAAATCACCTTTAAACTATCTTTTTGAATCATTATACTGATAGTTTTTGATAGCTTCTTATTTTTCTTAGTCCCTCTACTCATAGCTCTTTTCTTCATCTCTTTTCCCATTTGAAATGTTCATGGATGGTCTCAGAAGTAATTACATCTTTTTTTGGAAGGCGAGGGAATTTTTAAAAATACTGTGGTAAAGTACACATAATGTGGAATTTACCATCTTAATGATTTTTAAGTGTGCAGTGACATTAACCACATTCCCATCGTGATGTAACCATCGCCACCATCCATCTCCAGAACTCTTTCCGTCTTACAAAACAGAAATTCTGCTTCCAGTAAAGACTAACTCTCACTCCCCTCCCTGTAACCCCTGGAAGCCACCATCCTGTTATCTCTAAGAATCTGACTACTGTAGGACCTCATATACGTGGAATCACAAAGTATTCGTCCTTTTGTTATTGGCTTATTTTACTTAGCATAATGTCTTCGAGATTCATCCATCTGTCAGAATTCCCTTGTAAGGTTGAATAATATTCCCTTGTATATAGATTTATCCATTTCATTTATCCATTCATCTGCCCATGGACATTTGAGTGGCTTCCGTCTTCTGACTATTGTGACCAGTGCTGCTATGAACATGGGTATACAAAGAGCTCTTTGAGTCCTTGCTTTCAATTCTTTTGGGCATATACCCAGAAGTGGAATTGCTGGGTCATAAGGTAATTCTACGTTCAAGTTTTTGAGCAACTACCATACTGTTTTCCACAGCAGCTGCGTGTGCATGCTCGTGCGCACTCTCTCTCTCTCTACATATATATAGTAGCCATCCTAATGGGTATAAAGTAGTATCTTGCATTTTTGATTTGCATTCCTCTGATGATTAGTGATGCTGGGCATATTTTCACGTGCTTTTTGGCCATGTACATAACTTCTTTGGAGAAATGTCTATTCAAGTCCTTTGCCCATTCTTAACGGGTTTTGTTTTTGTTGTTGTTGAGTTGTAGGAGTTCTTTCTATATTCTGGATATTAACCCCTTATCTGGGGTTATAATTCGCAAATATTTTCTTCCACTCTATGGGTTGACTTCCACTCTGTTGAACATGTCCTTTGAACCGGAGAAGTTTTTCTTTTTCTTTTTTTTTTTAAATTAACATATAATGTATTATTAGCCCCAGGGGTACAGGTCTGTGAATCACCAGGAAGTTTTTCATTTTGATGTAGCACAACTTACCTATTTCTTCTTTTATTCCTTGTGCTTTTGGTAATATACACAAGAAATCACTGCCAAAACCATGTCATAAAGCTTTTCCTCTATGTTTTCTTCTAAGACTTCTACAGTTTCAGCTCTTACCTTTAGGCTTCTGATCCATTTTAAATTAATTTTTGTATATGCTGTAAGGCAAGTGTCCACCATCATTCTTTTACATGTGGATATTCAATCTTCCCAGCACCGTTTGTTGAAAACACTGTCCCTTTTCCTGTTAAATGGTCTTAGCATTCTTGTAAAAAATTGTTTGACTGTATGCATGAGGGTTTATTTCTGAACTTTCTATTCTATTCCATTGGTCTATATGTCATCATCAATAATTTGTAATATTAAGCACATATTAAAACAATATTTTGGATATACTGGGTTCAATACATTCTTAAAATTAATTTTTATTTTCTTACTTTTCCAATGTGGTTCCTAAAACATTTTAACCCACATGTGCGGCCGGTGTTATGTTTCTACTGGACAGTGGTAATCTCAATGCTCTGAGCTTGGGCCCCCAGGCAGTGTGGGGCGCAAGAGGTGACACTGTAGGGTCAAATGATGGTCTGTAAGCTCCCTTCCTTTTGTGTTTATTATTACAGCACTTAGGGAGCAGGAAAGCAGTGTGGTTGAAAATTGAGGTATTTTTTAATCAGGCAAGCTCAAGTTTCAATCTTTAAGACCCACTGCTCTGTCCAATACAGCAGCCACTAGTTACATATGCCTATTAAGTATTTGAAATGTGACTAGTGCAAATTAAGATGCACTATTAAGTGTCAAACTCAGACTAGATTTCAAAGGCTTAGTACCAAAAAAAAAAAAAAAAAGTGATGAGAAGTATCTCCTTAGTAACCTTTATATTAATTATGTGTTGAACCACTAACATTTTAAAAAAGATTTTATTTGAGAGTGAACAAGCACAAAAGTGGGGAGGTGAGGCAGAGGGAGAAGGAGAAGCAGACTCCCTTCTGAGCAGGGACCCCAAGACAGGGCTCGGTCCCAGGACTCGCAGATCGCCACCAGAGCCAAAGGCAGGGGCTTAATCAACTGAGCCACCCAGATACCCCAAAATATTAGTATTTATTTTAAAAATTGAGTTAAATAAATATATGCTAAAATTAGTTTGACTTGATTTTATTTTTTAAAAGATTTGAGAAAGTTCACACATGTTCAAGTGCACGTAAGTGGGGTGTGGGGAGCAGAGGGAGAGGGGGAAGCAGAGCAGGCTCCCCGCTGAGCGCAAAGCTGCATGGGGGGCTCGATCTCACGACCCTGACATCATGACCTGAGCCAAAAAAGAGCTGGATGTTTAACCAACTGAGCCACCCAGGCCCCTGTTTTTTATTTTTAAAAGATTTTTTGAAAGAGAAGCTTCAGTTGCACAGCAAGATTCAGCAGATTTTTCCAAATCACTCCTACTCTGACGCATGTATACCTTTCCCGTTAACAACATCCCCCACCAAAGCGGTGTATCTCTTACAACGGATGAACCTGCACAGACCCACTGCCACCCGGAGTCCAGATTTCACGTTATAATTCATCCCCGGCACCGGATGGTCTATGGGTTTGGACACATGTATAGTGGCATGTATCTACCATTACAGCATCACACAGAATCGCTTTATTGTCCTAAAAACCCTCTGTGCTCCAGCTTTCTAACTTTCCCTCCCCCTAACTGCTGACAACCACTAACCTTGTTATTGTCTCCACAGTTTTGCCTTCTTCAGAATATCATATGGTTGGACTCACATAATATTGGCCTTTTTGGAATGCCTTTCACTTAGTAACATGCATTTAAGGTTCCTTTGTTTCTTTTCAAGGCTTGATAGCTCATTTCTTATTTTTATTTATTTTTTAATTTTTTCAAAAAGATTTTATTTATTTATTTGTCAGAGAGAGAGAGCGTGCACAAGCAGGGGGAGCTGCAGGCAGAGGGAAGCAGTCTCCCTGCTGAGCAAGGAGCCCTATACAGGACTCAATCCCAGGACCCTGGGATCATGACCTGAACCAAAGGCAAATGCTTAACCGACTGAGCCAACTAGGTGTCCCTTACTTTTATTTTTAAAATGTTGCTCCTAGAATTTTAAAATGACATATGCAGCTCAGATTGTATGTCTGTTGGATACTTGCGGGCTTGGTATGGGCAGTTTTTCAGTTTGGCATCTGCCTGCCTCTTCAGCCACTCAAGCTCATGCCTGGGTACCCCTAGGTTCACTGCACCCTGACACTCCAGCCTTCTTGCCTTCGCATATACTAGAGCCCCCTCCCTTGAGACTTCTCTAACTCCCTTATTCCTGAAGACTAATACATGCTCAGACCCATTTCAAATAGGACATCTTTAGTGAAGCTTTTCTAAATTTTCTAAATCTCTACTGCACTTAAGTGTACTTTTTACTTTATATACTCTCTCTCTCTTTTTTTAGCATGTGTCTGATATTTCCTCTAGAAAAAATCTTTGAGCTATCCTTGAACTTAGGGAAGAGGTTTTGTTCATCTTTGGGTCTTCAGTCCGTAGCACAAGGCCTGACACTCTGTGGGCATTCACAGATGCTGAGTGAATAAATGAATGAAAGACGCACAACAAAATTCAGACTGTCCTCCAACAAGAGATAACATATCCACTTAATAATCAGACAGCTCAGAAATTATCTTAAATGCAATAAACTAGGCTAGAGGGACAAAAAGCTAGAATTAGTCACAAGCTGTGTTTTAAGTTAAATCAGCACCTTAATAATATTTATAAAGTGTGTCACAGTTAAGAGGTAGTAAACCAGCCACCTAAGGGTTAGCAGATCCTGAATGGCTTGGAAATGTGGGGACTAGCTACAGAAACTGGATGGTTAAAACCACCACATTCTGTATCCATTAGCTGACAGCCCAGATCCCACCAGAACAGAGGCACTGAAACTGAACCTTTGATGTCGTTTCCACAGAAAGCCACCAAAATGATTAAAGGGTTGGAAAATGAGATTTATGGGGAATGGCTACAGGAACAGAGACAATGCTGCCTAGACAAGAGAAAAGGCCGGAGGGTGACTTAAAAGCCATCTTCAATCATTGTTATTACACAGATGATGCTGACCAGATGGTCTCCATTTCCACCAAAAAAAAAAAAACACAAAAAACAAAAAACAAAACAAACAAAAAAAAACCCACCCAACACTGAAAATGGACTTTAAGCTGCAGCATAAGAAAAGTCTAATTTTAAAGAAAGAACTTAGCAGCTAAGAACTAGCAGTATAGAACTAGCAGTATACAGCAAAGCTGACCCAGAATGTCTGTGGTATGGCTACTTCCAACCAAATGCCTTTAATTATCCTAAGAAAGTGGCAAATGGGTGGGGTATGTTTAGGTCTCCAACAATCTTTGGTTGAGGGTAAATCCTCAGCTGGATCATCTTCAAACATACAACCTTAGAATTGAAACACAGCACCCTCTGGTGTACATAACTGTCTTTCTGTCAAGGGGGATTCTTGACATACAACAGTACTTCTCAAAATACAAAGTCCAAACCAGGAAAGAGCCAAGAGAAACTGACACTAGGCGAGAGCTCGTGTTCGTTTCATTGCTACCTCCCTTTTTCTCCTGTGCCTACTGTGGAACTGTCCCACTGGGAACCAAGAAGGCTCTGATACAAACAGCCTCAGCTTCTATGAACATTAATCACGGTTATCTCCCAATCAACTTTTGAACTAATTCAGAATTTGATACATCAGCTGGCACATTAGCATTTCATTATGAGGCACGGCAATGCTTTCTATCAGATCATGTGAACCTTGCCCTGCACTCAAGAGGACATGAAATGAAGAAGTTAAGAAACACTCTTCCAGCCTGTGCCCCTGAGCTGTCATGGTGTCCAGGGCCCTGCCTTGCCAATCTCTCGCCGTCTCATGAATGCCAACAGACCACTTTTTACATCCTCCTACGCTATATGCTCCCAGACTTTCTGCATATCCCGTCCTTGATTTTTAAGTACAAAACATATATTTTTTAAAGATTTTATTTATTTATTTGACAGAGAGATCACAAGTAGGCAGAGAAGCAGGCGGGGGGGAGGGGAGCAGGCCCCCCGATGAGCAGAGAGCCCGATGCGGGGCTCGATCCCAGGACCCTGAGATCATGACCTTAGCTGAAGGCAGAGGCTTAACCCATTGAGCCACCCAGGCGCCCCAGTACAAAACACATTATACCAGCTCAAAAAGTCTGGAAATCACTCAAGAACATTTTGAGGTCCTCTCCATAACTTCAGTCCCCTTGGTGCTGGGTAGGAACTTCATTTACATGACACGCACACTTTATTCATGTGACTCATTTCTGCGAAGCAGCCGGTATATCCTAGATGAAGAAAACACAGGCCTTGTGTCCAAGATTCACAGCCCAGTGGGGGAGACAGAGACACACAGGTAGAAGTAAATACAGGTGTAAAACAAACCCTCAAAGCTGTAAGTGCTAAGGGAGGTCAGGAGAAAGGCAGTGGAAACACCAGAGAACTATCTGAGTGTTCCTCAGGACATGAGAGTAGAACCAATACCCGTGGGTGCAGGTCTTAAAGGGTGAGAAGACATCTCCCAGGCAAGTCACCACCGGGAGGACAGAGCCATGTAACATGCTCTCCCTCCTACTGCAAAGGTCTCCTAGAGGAGAAATGCTGGAGTGACAAATGTGCCTGAACAAACTGACCCCTACGCATTATACAAAGCCCACACCTAAGCAGCAACAAACAAACAAAAGTGATGCGGACTGGGCACTGGCCTGATGGGAGATGCAAGCGGGCCAAGGTGGAGAGGCCTGGGAGGTGAGGGGCCTGGCCTGGCTGGGAAGCCCCTGCCCAGCAAGGCAGCAGCCTTGCCCAAGCCCATCTCCCTTGCATCTCCCTTGCGGTACTGGCGACGCTGGGCTGTAACTGCGGAACTGGCTCCCCACCCCATGAGCCTGGGGGCTGAGGCAAGGGCCGTATCTTTTTTTTTTTTTTTAAGATATTATTTATTTGACAGAGAGAGCACAAGCAGGGGGAGAGGCAGGCAGAGGGAGCAGCAGGCTCCCCGCTGAGCAAGGAGCCCGTTGCGGGACTTGATCCCAGGACTCTGGGACCATGACCCGAGCCGAAGAGAGACGCTCAACCAACTGAGCCACCCAGGTGCCCCGCAAGGGCCGTATCTTATCCATGTGCCTCCATCACTCAGCACAGAAGGAGCTGAAGCCAAACTTGATGAGTAAAGTCATTTGTCCATACGCAGGATTAGCAGGTAAAGAGCAGAGCCCAGGTCCTATGATCCCAAATACCTTCCCCTATCACTCACTTGTTCTGTTCTTCCTCATAAGCTACCATCCTCACCTGGCTCATGCTTACTGTCATTCGCCCTCACAGAGCAACCCCTAGCTCCCAGCTAAGAGTGACCTATGTCAAACCGAAAAACAACCAAGCCAAAGAAGTACCAGAGAACTGGCTTCTCGAGCTCTCAAAAGAATGAGCGAGTACTGCGTCACGAGGGAAGAGAGAAACCCAAACCGATTACAGTGTAAAAATAGGTCAGTGCTTGAATACAGCCCTTCAGGTTACTGGCAGCCCCTTTTGGTTCTGACTCCAGTGTCACAAGAAAGTGGCAGCACAGTCTTAGAATAAGGGCTCCACAGCCAGCTGGCGGTCTCAGCCTGGCCTTCTAGAAGTAGCACACCGGGCCAGGCCAATACCGGAGTTCAGCAAAACTACGTCACTGCTGACATGAAAAACCAGAGTTGGTAAGTTTTGTTTTGTTTTGAACAAATTAAGAGACAGTTGAAGGTTGTCCTTATGTTGCGTCTCTCTCCCGTGCATTCAGCTGTACTTTAATAGGAAAGAAATGAATAGCGTTCAGCTAGCTCACTTCCACCCATGCCAGGCCAATAGTAGCCTCTTTTCCATGAGAGAGATGTAGTTGGGAATATAACAATGTTCTACTTGCAACAAATTCTCTGTGTGTATCTGTGTGCGCATGGCTGGGAAGGGTGTCAAAATTTTGGTTCCATGTCAAAAAACCAATGTATATTGCTCAAAAAGAAAAAAAAAAAAAAGCTAAGAATTACTGGTCAAGAATCCGTGGCAAAATAAAGAAGGTAAAGAAAAGCACATCTGAGCAACAGCAAAAGGGGTATTTCATAATAGCAGTGACTGACAGTTATCAAATGCGAGGTTCCGGAGTGCTCTTCTGGTACGGTGATTCTATAGAGGATCCAGAATGATTCACGGATATTTTCTTCTATAAAAATAGCCCTGGCTCATATAGTATCCAGTGTATATTTGTCTTTTCAAAAAACTGCAAGATCTGAGGTAAGGGCTTTGCGCAGGACCACTCAGCCTCAGCAATGATATGTACACAGTGGGCATCTATTAAACACACTGGTTACAGGACTTAACCTGCAGTGTATTGCTTTACTAGCAAAAACGGGCGGGGGACATAATTATAAGCATTCCCATCCAAGACCCAATTTGTTGCCTGAGACTAAACTTCAGCTCAGTTCCCTTGATACTCAAGCACTCCAGGCATTTGTTTGCCTGTGTGTAGAGCAGACAGGTGCAGGGCCTGGAAAGCTGAGCTGAAACTTAGTGTAGACATCTAAATTGGATTAATTAGAATTTATATCTCAACTATTTTTAATAAAGGTTGAGATAGCAAGACTCGATAGAAAGAGATAAAGGGTGATAAAGGATTCAGAGAAGGAACTAGAGAAAGGAAGGAGGGAGGAAGAAGGGAAACACTTAAGCAATGCCTTCTCCACCAACAAACACTTTTGCAGAAATTTACATGATGCTTAACCTCTGTCCAGTGTGAAAACACAATAGAAACCTATACATCCAGTAGTTTCCCTAACTTTGTATTTCACTATTCAAAATCTTCAGATAAACTTGGAAAATATTAATATATATGCAAGACATTTTCTTAATTTGCAGAAGCACATAAACAATTCATGCTTTCCCAAAATGGAGCACTCTAAGCCCTGCTCCCCTTCCTCCAAGGTAGTGTATTGGTCCACAGATTAGAATCACTAATATATACAAAATTCAAGGAAATTTATCTACCAAGTGCCATTTGGATTAAGGTATAAGACATGAAATCCACCAACTCAAACAGCTTATATCATGAAGGGGTTTTAATGGCACATGTACTGGGAAGTCTAGAGGTTGGGTTTGGTTCCATTGTTCTCCAGTGAAAACAAGGGCCTGTTTTCTTTCTCTCTACTATGTTAGCTGCGTCCTAGGAGTAGCTTCCCTAATGAGGGCAAGACGGCTATGGCAGTCCCAGGCCTCATGTCCCACACCAGCCAGAAGGACACAGAGAGGACTGGCTTTGGGAAGTCCTCTCCAAACACTGAGGAGCCTTTTTACCAAATCCTCAGCAAACATTCTGATGGCCTGAACTCAGTCACCTGCCCAGCACTGAGCCTTGGCACTGACTGCCACTGGGTTAATCACTATAGCAACATACAAGGGGCTACCTGACTGGGTTTACGTGGCCAAAACCTCCTCCTGGAGCTAAGGGCGGGACTGATCGCTCTCTACTGGAAGACAAAAACAAATATTGTCTCTTTGTCACAGAAGGGAGTGGGGAAGTAAAAGAGGTGCTGGGGTTGGGGGGGGGGGGAGGACGGGGACGACTGCAACGTTCTCCACATCTCACCTGTCACTGTTTGACCTGGAGACCCCTAGTATCAAGGGCAACACAGAAATGCATTTTGAGCACTTTGTTATTTAACAAAGATGGACATTCACTCTTACACAGAGACAAAGTCTCTTGGAGGTAAACTCAAGGAGAAACATGTCTCAGAATTCTTCGTAAGGGGGAACAGGTAATGGTGAGGAGGCAGGCTACATTTGGAAAGATAACACAAAACACACCCAAACGGCCATTTTTTACATTGATCCTATAAAAGGCAGAGGGCATACCAGTAAATCCTCACCAGGCAAAGGGCTGAGAGGAAATGGTCTAGATGATTTCCATTCAAACGATCTAACTTACTGCGAAGACTAGGGACCGACTTACCTTAGACTCCTCCTCATGTATCAGATTTTTAAAAAATGAGCTAAAAACATTTTAAAACAGGACTGCTAGAGCTTTTTTTCTTTTTTTAAAGTTATTGTCATTATCAGATGTTCCCCTTGAGCATGTATTTGTATACAGGTGCATGTTCCTGTCACTTTTTTAAAACAAAAAATATTTGAGTGCTATGAGATGTTCAGTTCCATGCTAAGAAATATGGTAGAGATGGGAGAATTCATCTCTGCAACGTCTCTGCCCTCAGGGAGAACCACCACCACCATCACTACCACCAATGGCCAAATAAAAATACTGTCAGGTACTGTGCCAACTGCTTCACATTTATTTCCTCATTTAACTTAATCCTCACAACAACCCTATGAGCTGAGTATCATCAATCAATTTACCAAGTTGAGAAATCAAAGATAGATACCTAAGTAACTTTGCTAAGGTCACACAAGCAACAGGCAACAGCTGGGATTCCAATCTAGGTCTTCCTGATTCCAAAGCTATGCTCTTACCCACGGCACATCTGGTCGGCAAGAACACAGACACCAACATCCCGTAAGAGTGAACAGTACAAGACAGTATATTAAAGTGAAGAGCTCGGGGCACTTGGGTGGCTCAGTGGGTTAAGCCGCTGCCTTCAGCTCAGGTCATGATCTCACGTCCCGGGATCGAGTCCCGCATCGGGCTCTTTGCTCAGCAGGGAGCCTGCTTCCTTCTCTCTCTCTCTGCCTGCCTCTCTGCCTACCTGTGATCTCTGTCAAATAAATAAATAAAATCTTTAAAGAAAAATAAAAAATAAAGTGAAGAGCTAAGTTCTGGGATGTAGAGTTAAGCGCCCCAGGATTCGGAGGAAACCAAAGAAAGCATGTTGTGCAAGGATGAGCCATCATAAGCTACTCTGAGCTGCGTGAGCCCTGCTGATGTCACTCAGCTGATCACATACCATCCCTCCCCCAGCCTCTGACTCGTGACCCACTCAGGTAATATTTCTAGATCATTTAACCACTGATAAATGGCCTATGGAATTTCTGCAGGCCTTACGACATTTCATAGCCATTGTCGAGGACGGAATCAGTTCTTTCTTTGACATGCACTGGCTTCTTTCTCTGTTCTAGAGATAAAGCCATACACAGAAGAAGTAAGTTTGAAATCCTCTGGGCAACTACTAGATGGCCTTTCTACTGTTTGGGTATTTAGATGGTTTTTACAACCCTAGCCCTAGATTATGAAAACTGCCTTTGCACGTGGAATCAATTGTCACTAATCTCTTAGCACTGTGGGAAAAGGTAAAAGTTAATACAATGTCTGAACAAAATGTACTGCTACTTCCTCTGTGCTGGTCTCCATGTGCCAGAAAGCCGTGGGAGTGAATGGATGGATGCAGTGTCCCTCTCATGCCTCAGGAGCCTCCTTACAGGCAGCTGACCTGCTTACCTCAGGTCTGGGTGATCTCCTAACCTTCAGGGTATGGCTCTAGGATCCCAGTGTTCCAAGAGAGAGAAAAACTCCTTATCAAACAGTAGGAAGTCAGAAGCCAGTGACTCAGTGGAAATAGGTAAAAATTTCAACGCTTCGGTACTTCTGTAATGAAAAGGCTGGGCTACTGGCCCAGAGACAGTAGGGCTTCTTATTCTCATTGGTGTAACGGCGAGGTACCACCTAGAATTAAGGTTGGTGCTATCAGGGCAATGGGAAACAATTCTGTTTTCAGGGTCACATCGGGGACCCTGGATTCATTTTTCAGTTTCAACCCACATTTGACTGACTCTGTACTGACATCTCCTCACAGCCTCAGAAAACCTTAGGAAATGGGCGTTACCTTGATCTTGCCTGTGTGGAAGCTGAAGCTCAGGAAAGTTATGGCCACTGTCACAGAGCTGGAATGTTATAGTTGGGTATAAGATTGAATCTCCTAGAGCCAAGTCCAGTGTTCATTCCAGTGTTGTGTCACGGACTCTTCTAGGGCAAAGGATTTGGGGCTTTGAAATATTATCATTTTATAAACTGGAGTTTGGATGTGCACCGTCATTATAACCAAGCTCTTACTGCCCTTGAAAGAGAAAGAGTAAGCAACACTGCGGGGGCCTTTCAGAAAAGAGTGGTCAGGTGCCGCAATGAACGGACTTAGGCAGTCTGGAAACGTCTAGGCGAGGACCAACTCTGACTGGGGCAGGGATGAAGAAAAACTTCAGAGAGGTAAGGCCACCTACCGGGAAGAGGGGCTCTTGAGGTTAACAGCTGATGCCAGGCACAGACATAGAGGCAGACAAGCACAAGGACTTGTATGGTGGGACACCTGGGTGGCTCAGTCAGTAAAGCATCTGCCTTCGGCTCAGGTCAGGAACCCAGAGGTCCTGGGATGGAGCCCCACATCAGGCTCACTGCTCAGCTCAGAGCCTGCTTCTCCCTCTCGCTCTGCCCCTCCCTCTGCTCATGCTCCTGGGCATATACTCTCTCTCTCTTTCTCTCTCTCTCTCTCTCTCTCAAATAAATAAATAAATAAATAAATCTATCTTTAAAAAAAAAAAAGAAAAGAAACTCGCTGGGAGATCCCTTAGATCAGGGTTTCTTACCTTGGTATTGACATCTTAGAGCAGGTCATTGTTTTAGGGGGCTGTCCTGTGTATTGTAGGATAGTTAGCAATGTCTCTGACCTTTACCCACTAGCTGCCTACAGCACCTCCCACCTGCCCCCTCACTGTGACAATCAAAAAGGTCTGCAGACATTGCCAGCTGTGCCCTGCGGAGAACCTCTGCCTTCGATGAAGGTGGGCAGCCATGAGGGCCAGGATGCATGTGGGGGCTGGAGAGTAGGAAGGGGAGCAGATGTCCCCAGTGTCCTCTCATCAACTCCCCCAGGTACGGACTCCGACAACTTTCGGACAAATGGAGCCAAATGTGATCCCATGATGTGGTCCCTTTGAAGAATGCCTAGCGGGACCCTGGCTGGGAGTAGAATGTCTGCAGGAGGAGAGAAAGGATTCTAGATGGAGGCACCTTGGTAAGGGCAAATCCTCACTCTTCTGTCCTTTCAGTAGCCTGGAGCAAGAGGCACAGACCCACGAAGAGGACGTGAGAGCACCTGGATGAGGAGAAACGCTGGTGTGTGATGTGGCTACCACCGCAATGTCAGCTACGCCTTCACCGGCCACCTGCCCCCCCCACTCTCCCCCTTGAGCTGCTGCCGCTCAGACAAGGCAAACGCAACTGGGATACCCACTCCTGGGAAACAGGGAGAGAAAGAGGAGAAGGCAGCAGTGCAGATGGGAGAATCTGGAGGAGAGAGGGGGAGAGAGGTGGGGAGAGAGGAGAAGAGAGAGACTGACAGAGTTCACGAGGGGGCAGTGAAGTCATCGAACTGGCCTGGGGGTCTGCGGAAAGGAAAGAGCCAGAGGAAGGAATGCTCACAAAAGGCCCACAGAGCGCCTGCCAGTTCTGGGTCAGACGCGTCCCGTGGGTCATCACATTCGATTTTCCGGGCGTCACGGGACACCTGCGAACAGTGTGGGTGTTCTCTTTTCATGGCGGAGGAAAGTGAGATGCAGGGATGCGACCCATGTGTCTTTGTTCATAGACCGTGGGCCTTGTCGTCTGACCAGAGGCCCCAGCCACGGTGGGCGGCTTCCTCCGCGTTGTGCGTGCTCCTGTCTGCTCCAGGGTCCACAGCCTCTTGCTCCGCGTGAGCAGGAGCCGCCCATCTGTCTGCTGCACTAGGCTAGACCGTCAGGGGCTGTGTTTTGGGTTCTGTGTCTCCGGCACTTCCTTATGTGCCAGGCACAGGTCCTAGACGTGTGGAGGGAGCAGCGAGAGCTAACCCGAGGAGACAAAGGAAGCGCCGTGGCCCAGCAGTGTGAATTTACAGCCCAGCACACCCGCTTACGTAAGCACCTCTCCTGCTAGGCTCTGCTCGGCAGCCGCTGGAGGAAAGGAGGCTGCTTTTCCTGTGCTATATATAAGCCGTTTTGGCAGGGGAGCACGCTACACTTCTACAGCTCCGTCACATTAGATATTAATTTTTTCTTTAAAAAGCCAGCAATTTTCTTTTGCTAGTGATGCCACAAATGCATGATACAGACTTAGTGTCACATTCAGATACTTTTCCCCACATTTTGGGCATTTTTCTACCTCAACAGCGTTCTTTATTTCTGGTTCCACTTCGAGAAGCAAAAAAAAGGGTGAAATGAGATGCTGAAGAGACAGCTTGCGACACTCCATAATTATCGTCTCTCATGTTGGGCTGAGGCTCCAGCCCCAAAGGGACAGTGTTTCCCTCTGGTAACTAACTAGGGGCTGATCCATTAACCAAGAACACTGTTCTGACACGGACTAGGCTAGGTTTGTTTTTTGGTTCTTTCCCCTCTGCCTCCCGGGTCTTAATCCTTGGATCCAGGCCTCATGATTGCAGAATCAGTATTGCACAGCCAGAATCATTCGTTCTCCCTGGGACTTGACTGAGGATGGTTTTTATTTAGTAAACCTGTCCTTCAGCTAGTGTGTGGTTCCCTGAAAAAATGTTTTCTGAAACCTTTAAAAGCATACATTTACTAAAAATTAACATATTGGCTTTATGTTAGTCCTAAAAATTTCTCTAATTACTGAAAGCCATAGTTTATTATTCTTTTTTTTTTTAAAGATTTTATTTATTTATTTGAGAGAGAGAGACAGTGAGAGAGAGCATGAGCGAGGAGAAGGTCAGAGAGCGAAGCAGACTCCCCATGGAGCTGGGAGCCCGATGTGGGACTCGATCCTGGGACTCCAGGATCACGCCCTGAGCCGAAGGCAGTCGTCCAACCAACTGCGCCACCCAGGCGTCCCCATAGTTTATTATTCTAATATGAGTTGTTACATATACACACTCAATTGAACATTACAAAATTACATTTCTTTTAGGATATTCAGTTATTCATACTTTTTGCCAATTTGGCTGGGCCTTCCCCCATATTCTTCCCAACCAATTCTTCCAAAATGGTGAGATTTTAAGGAATAAATCATGTATCTGGTATTTTCATGGGAGGACAGGTTAAGAAGAAAAAGAAAAGTGGGCTTTCAAAATATGAATTGTATCATTACTGTAAAGTCTAAGTCTGAGTAGAGCTATTATTTCTCGGTATAGCTCTTACAGAGAGGATGTAAGCACTCAGACTTGGCTAACACTGGGGGCTCAGTTAGAGCAAAGCTGGCAGGACATTATGTCAGAGTCAGATAAACCGGAGCTCCAACCCAGACTCGGCAACTTCCTACAGCAGGTCACTTGGGTCTCAGTGAAGTATTTAAACTCTTGAACCTCAGTTTTCTCTTTTATAAAGTGGGAGTATCAGTGTATACAGGGCAAAGTTCACTAGGGAAACGAGACAAGGTAGTATATGTGAAGGTGTCCTGACCAGGCATGTAGAGAGCTCAGCAGAAGTCTCGGGGCTCCTGCTTTCTTCTGTGCTCCCCGCACTTCCCAGTCCCCAATGTGGCTCCTCCGCATGGTTTCTAAGCCCTGTCCCTCTCCTCTAGCACATGGACTGTTGCGGTGACATACATGACCTGTGCATACACACCTCATCCCATATGGGCTGCTGCATCACAACCACACTGGTCTTTCATTTCTTTTCTTTCTTTCGATTTTACTGTTTGTCAGAGAAAGAGCACACAAGCGGGGGGGTGGTAGGCCGCGGGAGAAGCAGGCACCCTGCCGAGCAAGGAGCCCAGTGTGGGACTCCATCGCAGAACCTTGGGATCATGACCTGAGCTGCAGACAGACATTTCACTGACTAAGCCACCCAGGTGACCTCGCAGTTGTGTTTCCGAAACACAGTTCTCATCACCTTCGGTGATGCCCCACAGGCCAGAGTCCACCCACTCAGCCTGGGGTCCTGGTCCTTTCTCAGTCTGGTCCAACCCGCTCTTCCTGAGCTCATGCTTCCTTGCAAACCCCCGGTTTCCCACTCCAACTCTGCCAGGACCGCCCCCGCTTCAAGCCCTGACACGGCCCCCACGGCCTGTAGTATAAACCTCCAAGGTGCATCCCGTGGCATTTGAGACACACACTATCTGGTCCCTGTCCCTCTCCAGTTCCACGGTCCACCACTTCTCTCCCTCCTCATACTCTGTACCCAAGCAATTCTACTCACAGTACGTGGACACCCACGCTGCCTTGTCACTGTTCAGCCTCACACGCATGCTCTCTCGTTGCCCACCACACTTCTCCTCTTGTCTACGTGGCAAACTTCTAGACAACCTAAAATGGCACTCAAGTGAGGCGAAGTCTGTCAGGTAATGACTTCGTGTCTTGTACAGTTTTGTTGCTGCAGCTGCCACGCTGCCTCTGTTTTTCACACTTTCGTGTAACTCGCTAGCTCACTATAAAATGCCTTCCGTGGGCAATGGATTTGGGATGCAGACTGACAGAGCCGTCACTCAGGAAATGTTTGTGTGGTTAGAAGCAGCTTTCAGCCTAGACCTAGTGGGAAGATCAACTCAAGAGCAGGGCTTACGTGCTCCGAAGGCAGTCTGCGACTCAGAGAGCAGCCAAGGGAGAACCCGACATTCCCACTGAAAATGTTCGAATGCTGGTGACTGCCAGAGCTCAGAAAAAGAAGCCCCCCAAGTTACAACTCTAGCATGCCCATTACATTTCCCTAGATGTTGTGCAACTCAGAACTACATTTTTCTCCCCAAAGCCTCATTCCTTTACAAAGTTCTCTGCTCTGTGGAATGATCGTGGGCAATCGCTTTTGCAGTTTTTGGCGATGCCAGTTTATGGCTATGTTTTTCTGCTCACTGAACTGGCTCATTTCTTCAGGAGAACAAACTGTTCTGCACCGAACCAGGAATTGGCTGGGTTCTAACAAAAAGATTTTTCCCCCCTGACAGTGTTTTTGCAAAAGACCCAAGTCAATTTATAGCCAAGTAACAAAAGGTCAGAAAGGTTAGTCAAGCAATGGGCGTAATTCCTGTGTGTCACAGCCAATAAAGGAAATGGGTGGGAATAAATAGTATGCAATTTTAACCTGAAATTATTTGTGCAAAACTATTATGGTAAACTATACAAAGGGACCCGTGGCTTGTAATATTAAAGGACTTCCCACTCTGCTTTTTTTTTTTTTTAAGACACATTTTGCTGTGAAGACCTGAGATGACCTCAAATTCCACATTCACAAGTGGGAAATGTCAAAAAAATTCTCTCACTAATTTATGAAAAAACTTGGCCATTGTTTTGAAGCTCTGAAACAGAAATGTTCACACAAAAATTAAGTATCTCATAGTTAGATCACAATTAGATACAACTGCATGGCTGAATTTAATACAAAATCTTTGCCAAAAGAGAGACAAAAATCAACAAAAATGATAGGCTAAGGAAAGGCTCCACAAAGGCAATAGTTTATCTGTTTTAATCATGCTAGAAGTGTGACAAACTATTGCATTATTCAGTGAGCATAAGAACAACAACAATAAGAAATGTCTGCTTTTAAAGCAGACAAAAAGAACTGACATCACCAGCCAAGCAAGCGGAAGACAGATGAGTAACAGCCTGTGCTGGGCAGCCAACCAGGCCCAGGCCTGTGGGTCTGTGTGGTAAGGAAGCCTTTCAGATTTCCAGGCTGTTGGAAGCCACCCCCCCTCTGTCATGATGTCTGCAGAATTCACTCTTTAAAACCACTGAACAATCCAAAAACAAATGGTTAAATAGAACACCATCACAGTTAAGACAAGACGAAGTAAATGGTTTCTCCCCCAAACTCCTTGCTAAGTATAACTAAAAACCCTGGAAATAACATGAGGGGCAACCAAAGGAGAAGTCTGAAAGGTGGGAAAAGGAAGGCCAACAGTGACTCCAGGACTGGAGGATCAAGACAGCAACAAATCACCTTATGACTGCCTCCCTCCCCCAGTCCAACCGAAGAAGGTGGCCAAGACCCACTGTTTCCCAAGCCCCAACCTAGGAACAGAAGGCAATCCAGGTCAGCTCATCCTTTCCCATTAGAGAATGGGAGTCCTGCACCAACAAAGATAAATCAGGAGCCCACTGACAATAAAACAGTCTGGGGAATCACCCTCCCAGCAGGGCCCCAGGAGTTACTGTTTAACCCAGCAGGATAGAGACTCCCTACCCCCACCTAGAGGCACCAGACAGCATGGCCTGGGGAAACTCCATCAGTACCAGCAGGGACCAGTGAGATAAACCAAGCAAACCAAAAGAGTAAAAAAAAAAAAAAAAAAAAAAAAGGCTATAAAAAGAAACTGTCAGTGGGACCAAAACCCACAAAAGTAGATCCCAACCTGTGTGCTAATAAACCTTAATAGCATGACTGGTGAACTAAAAGATTAAATCTATCTATCTATCTATCTTATAAGAGAACTGAAAATCACCCATTATACCAAGAATCATGTAAATCACAACTTGAGTGAGAAAAGATAACCAACCAACACCAATACCAAGATGAACCTGATGTTGGAATTAGCTTACAGAGGACTTTAAGGCAGCCATCATAAAAATGCTTCAATAAGCAAACATAAATCCTCCTGAGACAAATTAAAAAATAGAAAACCTCATCAAAGAAACATAAGTTATTAAGAATTAAATGAAAATGACAGAACAGCCCAGAAGAGGAAATTCTTCTACTTTAAACTGCCAAGTTGGTATCAATTTAACACCCCCATTTCCCTGTCTTTTTCAAAGTCTTTTCCTAACTTTATCCAGAAGCCCTTTGATAACCTTCCTACCATAACAGGCCCAATTTTTTCTCTGGTATTTTAAGTAAGAAACCCTCAAAGTAATCTTCAATTCTTCTTTACCCTTTACTTCTACATTCAATCTATTATCATAAAGGAGATTCAACACAGAATGCAGACAGTAGCAGGTATAATGATAATTATAATTTGTACTATTTAAAACTTTTTAAAATTTATTTATTTGACAGAGAGAGATCACAAGTAGGCAGAGAGGCAGGCAGAGAGAGAGAGGAGAAAGGAGGCTCCCTGCTGAGCAGAGAACCCAATGTGGGACTCAATCCCAGGACTGGGATCATGACCTGAGTCAAAGGCAGAGGCTTTAACCCACTGAGCCACCAGGCACCCCTAAAACTCTTTTAACAAATCATACCTTTGCTCCTTTGTAGCACAACTAACGAATGAAATTTGTTAAAAGTCGAAGTTGAAATCTCTGATCAAGACTCTTTCATGTATAAGATACTTGCTTGCATCCTAAATCCCAACTCAACCACTTTGTTGCTTTGGGCAAAATTCTTAAGATTTTGTGCCCCAGTTTCCTCATTTGTTTAAAAAAAAGAAGTGGGGGCATCTAGTATTTCTCTCAAAATAACGTCATAGGAAGATCAAAGGTGGCTTCATGGTGAGGGGGGCAGGAACTGGATGATCTGGGACCTGAAGGCAGAAAAGGGCAGAGAAAACTTGGTGATGCAAAAGTACGAGGTACACATAGCCTACTAGGGCATAACAGAAGTTATGTAGCGGTGGGTTGGAAAATTTGTGGCTGGAAAGGGATCAGGATCAGATGGTGGAAAGCTCTGCTGATGAATGTAGACTTTGTTCTGCAAAAAGTACTTTGAAAAAAAAATGACCATTTATGTACTCTACCAGGTTAGTGGAGGTGAGCCTTCCAAATTAATTGTCAACCAATAGCTTATCCTTGATTTCTCTGGTAAATGAGAAATGCTATTTATCACTTATCTACTGTACTTTTTAAATAGAATAACTAAAAATTCATAATCATTAGTATTTTACTAATAGCTCAGATAATGAGGACAAGTCTCTACTTAATAAGAAAGCCCAGAGCCTCTGGAAGGAGCGCCAGCCAGGCAAGACATTACTAACAGTGCTGTGGTATCAAGTTAGTTAGCATCACTCTAGCTGGTTCATTGCTTTGAGGTTCAACTTGGAATCTGATCTGAGCAATTAAATTCAGGAAGGGAGAAATGTCTATGCTGCAGGGAAGAGCTGGCTCCCTCTGGACACTGCCAGGTGGCCAAGCTGCACCTCTCTGAGCTCACAATGCCTTGGTAAACATATTTCTGATTGCCACATGCACTGAGCAAACCCATAAAGCCTTCCCAAAGCGTCTTCAACATCAGAGCCTCAGAGGAGTGGTCCAGAGAAGGGAAATGGTGTTTTCTGATTAAAGTCACCAAATACTAATTCAAAGTTATATAAGTGAAATGCTTAAGTATACATGAAAACACCTTTTAAGCACTGTTGGAAGGAAATTAAAATAATAAAGTATGCATAAAGAGGTTTTTAAATTCTAGGATTACATAAGGGCAAACGTTTGTCTTGGTGTAAACCAAGCCACGTGAATGAGGGAGGCGGGTGGGTTGGTTCAGACTCAGAGGTGCAGTCTCCTGGTCTGTGAGCTCCATGCGGACAGGGACCATGACTCTCTCGATCATCACTATATTCTCAGGGCCTAACTTAGTGCCTGGTACACAATGGCATGCTCACAAAATACTTGTTGACTGAAAATGGTCTAGTCTCCAACTTTCTAAGTTCAGAAATACAATGTTTTTTGTTTTGTTTTGTTTTGTTTTTAGTTCACTGAGATTATGAAATTCTTAATCAGGTAGGCCAGAACTGGTTTAATATCAACCAACCTCAATGGAGACACACTAGATCTTCCCCCTCATTTTTAGAGGGGGCACAGCTTTTCAGGAGCCTTTCTGTTCTGTCACTTACGTGGAGCTGTCCTTTCACTACATCGGGGCATCTGGGAAACAGAATCCCTAAATCAGGCTATCCCTAATCAGGTAAAAAATGTAGAGCTTCTGAAGAAGGTTTTCAACCCACATAGGTAGCAAGCCCAGCTTTGCAACAACCAAAATGTCTGTGCCAGGCCAGCAGGGCATCTTCCATCCTGTGGATGGACCAATCTGGACTCTGACAGAGTCCAAATCCTCCTAGACTCCATGCAGACTCCCAGTCTGCTACCGTTTGCAACATTCTTCATTTGTACACGTTATAAACCTCTAGCTTTTATGACTTTTCTATTTACAAGCTATTTACAAGCTTTAAAGCTTGGCTGCTTCCTCGTGACCCAAGAGAGACTTTCATCTACATATGCTTCCAGAGGACCCCTTGGGTTTGGTCACCTCTGCCTGGGTGGACACCAATTTTCAAGCCCATTTTGGTCTTAGCAACAAGCAGTGAGGCAATATCCTCAGAGAATGCCAGGGCAATAATTGATAGCTTTGGACCCATTAATCTGTGTAAGTCTGGTTTGGGTTTTTGTTTCTCCTTAAATGCAGTATCTTGCACTAATTTTCTGCCCACTTGGTCTCATAAAATTTTCAGAAAAATCTCTGATCAGCATAGCTTTAGAAAGGTCTGGGAAATTCAACACATCACAAAATGACCCCAAGGCAACATTGTGGCAAGCCACCATTCTCATTCTCCCAGAAAGAGGGACTGAACTCCAAGCTTGCTTCCTATTCTTAACCCAGTTTCCACCCAGGACCAAACTGTTTCTCTAACGTGCGATGGCTTTTACCGAAAAGAAAATGAGATAGGGAGGACACGGGAAAATTTGGTGATGAATCTTGTCAAAGTTTTCTTTTTTTAGTTTCAGCTAATTTTAGACTCACAGAAAAGCTGCAAGAATAGTTGTTTCCATATGCCCCTCACCCAGCTGCTCCTGATGTTAACATCTTACATCGGCCTAGTGCACTGAACGGAACCAGGACACTAACACTGGAACGATACTATAAACCAAAAATCTCTTTCAAATTGAACAAGTTTTTTCCTACTAATGTCCTTTTTTTGCCCCAGGATCCTATCCAGAATGCCTACTGTATGTAGTCATTTCTTAGCCTACTGCAGCCTGTGACAGAACCTTGATCTTTCCTTGTCATTTGTGTCCTTGACACTTCTTAAGAATATTTACCAGTTATTTTAGGGGTGACTGGGTGGCTCAGTCAGTTAGGCAGCTGACTTTGGCTCAGGTCATGATCTCAGGGTCCTGGGATCCCTCCCACATCTGACTCTGAGCTTACTGGGGAGTCTGCTTCTCCCTCTCCTTCGGCTCCTCCCCCAGCTTGTGTGTGCTCCCCCCCCCCAAATGAATAAAATCTTTAAAAAAGAGAGAATATTTATCAGTTATTTTGTTGAATGTCTCTTGATTTGGGTTTGCCTGATGTTTTCTCCTGATTACAGTGAAAAGTTATGCATTTTTTAAAAGTTTTTATTTTAATTCCCATTAGTTAACAGAATGTTATATTAATCTCAGGTGTACAAGATATAATTTGACACTTCCACACACCACCCTGTGCTCATCACGACAAGTGTACTGCTTGATTCCCATCCCCTATTTCACCCATCCCTCCCCCCAGGTTATACATTTCTGACAATAACACCACAGAAAATCATATCATAGGGTTCATGGTATCAATATGTCTTATTACTGGTGATTGTTGACCTTGATCATATGGTTAAGGTGGTTTCTCTGCTACAAAGTTATTACCTTTTCTTTCCTTTATAGTTAATAAACATTTTGAGAGTTTATTTGAGAAGAGGCAAATTCTGTCTTAAGGGACTATCTCCCTCACTTTCCCTAAAAACTCTAAGAAATTAATTGATAAGATTTCACTTTATTATTTCTGTCATACAAACACTTAGCTATTACTCTTTTGTTTGTTCAAGGAGTTAAAATTTTCTTCTGCTTATAAAAATAGCATACTGTCAGGGTGCCTGGGTGGCTCAGTGGGTTGAGCCTCTGCCTTTGGCTTAGGTTGTGATCTCAGGGTCCTGGGATTGAGCCCTCCATCGGGCTCTCTGCTCAGTGGGGAGCCTGCTTCCCCCCTGCCCCTGCCTGCCTCTCTGCCTACTTGTGATCTCTGTCTGTCAAATAAAATTTTTTAAAAAAATCTAAAAAATATAGCATAATGTCATTGTAAACAAATAATCATCATGGACAGCTCACAACCGTACTTTTAGAGATTAGTATTTGCTATGGACTAAATGTTTGTGTCCACCACAAAATTCATGCTGAAACTCTAACTCCCGATATAAGAGTATCAGGAGGCAGGGCCTTGGGAGATGATTAGGTCAAGATGGTGGAGCTCTCCTGAATAGGATTAGTGCCCGCACAGAGGGGACCTCTGAGAGCTCTCTCTCCTCCCCACCATATGAGGATACAACAAGAAAAAGGCCATCTGCAACCCAAGAGGGCTCTCCCCAGAACTTGACCATGCTGGTACCTGATCTCAACTTCTGCCCACGAGAATTATGAGGAATAAATTCCTGTTGTTTATAAGCCACCAAGTCTGTGGTATTTTGTTATAGCAGCCTGAACTAAGACAGCATTACAGTCTGAGATATTTATACACACACACACACGTGTGTGTGTGTGTGTGTGTGTGTATACACACACACACATATATCAAAGTGCAATTTCTCCATTTTAATACACTGAAGTCAGATACCATGGACTAAAATCCCAACCCCACCAGGGACTTCAGGCAAGTCACTCGCCCTCATGCGCTGGCTGGCCAGCATCTGGTATTTGCAGATGGGGTAAGCAAAATTAAATAACAATTTTTTTGGAAGAACTCTTCAGTAAGGTAGAAATAAAAATTTTATAGCCTGTATTTAAGTGAGAGCAATCCAACACTGCCATGGGGAGGGTGAGGTCGCACAGTGGACATCTGCAACTCCAGATGCCACATCTGGACCAAGGTTAAAGTTGTTTATTGCTGAATTCTTAAAAACTTGGGGAAACGCTACCTAGCTCCCAGAATTTACCTCTTTCTAGTTTTTCAAGTAAGGCTCCAATAGTGTATAAATTTATCACTTATTTGTGTGGTCCAAATGACAATCAGGAAAAGGTCATTTGTCCTGTCTTCCCCAAAGACAACAGCAGCAGCAGGAATGAGAGCAGCTAACAAGCAGAGAGCACACGGCCTGCTGCAGACACTGTTCATCTGAGCACTTCAGACGCTCTAGCTCATTTACTCCTCCTCACAACCCTTGGCAGAAGGTATTACGATTGCCTCCAGTTATGGGGGAAGAAACTAAGGCACAAAAAGGCTAAGCAACTCCCAAGGGCACTCAGCTGGCTGGTAGCTGGTAGAGCCTAGTTCCAGAGCACATGCTCTTCGCTCTAGGTGCTCCTGCCATCAAAGAGTACAAGAACAAATTATCACCCAGAAGAAAGGCACAGGCCATGAATTAGAGTTCGGGACAAAGCTGAATTGAACAAAAGATTCAAACGACAGGAGGAAGCCACTTCCAGACTGGAGAGACCTCAGAGAAGAAACAAGGAGGAATTCCCAGGATCTCACATAATTAGTGATCAAAGAGGGTCACTAAGACACAGCCTGGAAATATCTGAGAGCAATGTGCAGAAGGAAAGAGGAAAAAAAGAACTCTAAGAAGACAAGCTGAACAAGCAGATTATATGACAGAGAATCTAGCAGAGTTTTGATTTTTTTTTTTTTTTTTTTGTAGCAGAAGCCCAGAAACAAGGCGATGTAAGATATAACACCTCAAAGGGGGGGTGGGGAAATAGATGAGCAAATCAAAATATTTCAAGCTGTCACCTATAGACAAACAAAATGACGCCACCCTGCAGACCAGGAGTCCTGTCAATCCTGTGACACTGAGCCATCTCCAAAAACTACAGTCAACAGCCACCTGCATCTCCTCGGCCCCTCCTGACTCCAGTGTGAGCTGACTTAGGAACTCTGTGGGAACTGGGCCGGCTCACATTGCTACCAGTTCTCTAATTGAGAAAACCAGTGGCTTGGCTTCTTCTTATCCTGCTGGACCTCTGGGTGGCCATTGCTGGCCACTGCCTTTGTGGAAAATCATCTCTTCCGCATGGCTCTTTTCTACTTCTCCTCGACCTCTTCCTCTAGCATAAATTTGGCATTCTGGTCTGTCTGCAATCCCATTTACTAGCTTAGTAATGATGCCATGGAGTCTTAGTTTTCTGGCCAAGTAGAGTAGCAATAATTTCCTTATACAAGCTATAGAAAAGATAAAGGAAGTCACCTAAAAAAGCTCTTGCCACCCTGTGTGGGACATGTAGTACAGTGTTTAGTACGTCTCAGTTTTCTGCACCTAAAGAACCAGTCTTTGCCCAGTGACCATGTTAAGCCCTTTTACTTTCCGTTTACATGTTCTACCTGTGGGTTTATGTCTATTCTCATGACTGGGTGGCTCAGGGGGTTAAAGCCTCTGCCTTTGGCTCAGGTCCTGATCCCAGGGTCCTGGGATCGAGCCCCGCATTAGGCTCTCTGCTTAGTGGGGAGCCTGCTTCCTCCTCTCTCTCTCTCTGCCTGCCTCTCAGACTACTTGTGATCTGTCAAATAAATAAATTTAAAAAACAAAATAAAATACTGTCTAAGATGAGAAAGGAAAGAATTTTACATTTATTCTGTAGGACCCTTTTCCTACCAGTCATCTCCTAGAGGATTTGGGATCCCAACTTACAAATTATTCTTGGTGGTTCACCTGTAATATTGATTCACCACAGAAAAAAACCAATAGGACTGAGTCTTTAGAAAATAGGACTGAGCCTTTCTGACATCCTTGGAGCAAGCATGTCCCAACCCTTTATCTCCAGCCCTCACAACCTACCCCTGACTTTCTTACCCATTTTTCCAACTACCCTTAGATATGTTTCCCTAGATCTCTTCAGGGGTTGTTGAATTCAACAAATCCCAAAACAGACTCTTTTTTTGTCTCTTTCCAAATGAGTTTCTGCAATCCCCTCGGCACCTTTTGCCCCGCCCCATAAGGTGGTCAATATTTTCACCATCTGCTATCACCTTCCCTAAAACAAACCAAAAAACCCCTCACAGTCAGCCTCTCATTCCCAGTCTCACGTGAGCGAAACACTAGCATTTTTAGACACTGCTTCAAAACACGTCATGTTCTCTTCTCCATCACCACTGCTACGGCCTTGCTCGAGTTCCCGCCACTGCTCGCCTGGACGGCTGCCAGAGCAGCTTCACTGACTTGCTGCCGTCCGTGCTTCACGCCACAGCCAGTTACCTTCCTGAACACACAGCTGAGCACGGCACTCCCCTGCTTTCAAGCCTCTGGGACACAGGACACAGGCCACAGGATCCATAGGGAAACTTGTTGGTCAGACATTTGAGGTGCTTCACAATGTGGTCCGACATTCCTTTTTTCAGTCTCCTCTCCAGCAGGCTTTGATGAACTTGGGCAACAAACGTGGGCACCTTCAGGCCCTAGCCCTTTTGCTTTATCCTCTACCTCACAAAGATCTCCTGGTACAGTAGCAGCACCTCCCAGGATGCCTTTGCTGATTCACCAAACATGACTCCCTCCATCCATGTCTCCCTCCCTCCCTCCCTCCCTCCCTCCATGTCTCCAGGACACCTGACACATCACATCTTTTGCCATTGTTAGTCTGCGTGCGTGCTACCTCCTCAACCAGAGTGGGGACCCTGATGGCAGGGTCAGAACCACCTTTATCTTCATATCTCCTGCACCTACCTCAGCATCCACCCAGCTCAGAGTGACGCCTCGGTGGTCATTAACTAAATGAATGCAGGAAGAGCAAAAATACTTCTGAGTACCAGGCTGAAGCCCAGAAGAATGAGTACACATCACAGAACAAATGCAAAGTGCGCAAGAAAAAAACAAGGGGGTAGATAAGGAATAGGGAGAGGGGATGCCAAAACAGGGAGAAACTGAGTTTCCTTATATGGAAGGAAAGGAAAGTTCCTGCTTTTGCTTTGATCATAGTAAATAAATATAGAAACAAATGTTATTCCTGGCACTAAGAAAACTCGAAAGATTGTTCACCTTTAAAATTTGTCCAAAAGTTGAAAGGAAAGAAAAGCATTTCCCCAAAACTGAAGGTGTAACAGAAAAGAGACAACTAAAAAGTATAAAAATCAAGAAACAAGTTACATACAGAAAATAGAACAAATGCAACAGCAACCATAAATTAAAGAGGATGAATTTAGATGTAAGTCATAGAATCTTCAAGATAGGTTGAACAGAAGACAAAATCCAACAATATTTTGCTTGGAAGAGATAAGCTCTGAAATGACAATGAAGAAGTTAGAAATTGTTACAAAATCACCACATAAAGAATCTATGGATAATGAAAAGAACAGAAGACAAACATTGCTTTGAGTTTTGTCAAGAAACAAAAGTAAAAACTAAGCACACAACTAGTAACATTGAGAAACAACCCAGAAAACGAAGAGAATTTTTTTTTTTTTTAAAGAAAGGAGTTATTTATTTTGAAAGCAAAAACCGAATACTTTGGAAGGAACCTCAAGAAACAGATAGGAGTTGCTGCTTAGGAGAGGTAAGTGCCTGCCTGTGGAACAGGAGTAGGAAACTGATTTTTTACTGCCTCTTCCTCTTTAAAAGTTTTATGTTTCTATTACAAGTTTCTGTGAAGAGACTAAAAGTGATACTATAGTAAATTTAATTTTTTAAAAAAAAGAAATGCATGAAGTTGGAACAACTGAAAATAAAGAAAGGCAATAAAATTGTAGGGGAGGTAGCTTGTTTTTAAATTTGGATGGGCACCTGGGTGGCTCAGTCAGTTAAGCATCTGACCCTTGATATCAGGGTCGTGGGTTCAAGCCCCATGTTGGGCTCCACATAGTGCATAGTGCCAACTTAAAAAAAAAAAAAAAACACTTAAATAAATGGATTTTCTATTTAAAATGTAAAATTCTAGGGGTTCCATTTGCAACAACATGGTCAGATCAAGGGGGTATGATGCTAAGTGAAGTAGGTTAGAGAAAGGCCAATACCATATGATTTCACGCATATATGCTATTTAAGAAACAAAACAAATGGACAAAGAAAAAGAGAGACAAAAAACAGACTCTTAACTATAAAGAACAGATGGTTACCAGAGGGGAGGCGGGGAGGGGCATGGGAGAAATGGGTGAGGGGGATTAAGAGCACTTATGATCGTCACTGAGTAACGTACAGAAATGCTGAATCACTGTAGCGTACACCTGAAACTAATATAACACTGCAAGTTAATTATACCGGAATTTTAAAAAATTATTTAAAAAATAAAAAACAAATAAAATTCTGATGCTGTGCCTCACCCTAGACAAACTGTCTCAGAATCCCTGGGGGTATGACCAGGCATTAGTATTTTATAAAGCTTCTGAGATGATTCTAGTGTGCAGCCAAGTAGAGTGACCACCAGCACACGTGTATATGTCTAGTTATCTAAATATCTAAAAAATACAATGCAGAATGTGTAACTGTTTGAGATATTCGTGAATGGGAAGACAAAGACTGTGTAAGGGAACAGGAGTTCAAAAGAAGAAACATGCAAGGGGATATAATTAGCTATTGTGCAAATGTCTCTAATACACTGCAATTTAGGCAAAGACGCGGGCAGTTGCCTAAGTTTCATTGTAAGGGGACATGACCCCTGGCCACAATGAAATGATGGCAGCAAGAGGTATTAGTCTCTGCTCAAGGGTTATGGAGGACAGGAAGCATGTATGGGGATTCAAGAGAGGCTGAGGTGGAACAGCGTTACCTGCGTAACTGCATGGGGTTAGATGTGAGATAAATTCCTAGAAATGATGGGGCGCCTGGATGGCTCAGTGGATTAAGCCGCTGCCTTCGACTTGGGTCATGACCCAGGGTCCTGGGATCGAGTCCTGCATTGGGCTCTCTGCTCAGCAGGGAGCCTGCTTCTCTCTCTCTCTCTCTCTCTGCCTGCCTCTCCACTTGTGATCTCTCTGTCAAATAAGTAAAATCTTAAAAAAATAAAATTCCTAGAAATGCAATTGCTGAGTCAAATGTATGTGCCTTTAAAAGTGAAAGGTCAATTTTAAAAGATCTTAAAGGTGAACTAGAAAAAGCATGATGTGTAGAATAAAGAACACTTTGTACTTGATAGAAAGGAGGAGTGTGGGACTGATGAGCTCAGCTGGAGCGAGACAAGAAGGCTCAGTGTTACCAGGTAGTAAGCGCAGAGACTAACAGACAATTCTGGTGATTCCAATTTGGCTTTGCCCTTCCTATCAACTTTGTCCCCTCAGCAGAAACCTAAAGGAGAAAGAGGGCAGGAGCCACGCAGCTATCTGAGAGGAAAAGATTTTTTTTAAAGATTTTATTTATTTATTGGCAAAGAGAAAAAGAGAGGGAGAGAGTGCGCCAGCATGAGCAGGGGGAGCAGGTGAAGGAGAAGCAGACGCCCCGCTGTGCAGAGAGCCCATGCAGGACTCCATCCCAGGACCCTGAGATCATGACCAGATATTTAACTGAATGAGCCACCCAGGTGCCCCAGAAAAGATTTTTTTAAAGATTTTATTTATTTTAGAGAGAGAGCAAGTGCAAAGAGCAGGGAGAGGCAGAAGGAGAGGGAGAGAGAGAATGTCAGGCAGACGCCACACGGAGCCCAATGCGGGGCCTGATCCCACAACCCCGAGATCATGACCTGAGCTGAAATCAAGAATCAGACACTTAACTGACTGAGCCACGTAGGTGCCCCCCTGAGAAGAGAAAATTTGGGGCAGGAGCATTTCTGGACTGACTGGGAGAGCAAGGCCACCGGTGGGACAAGAACAGCTGGCGTGAAGGTGAGCACTAGAAAATGTGCATCAAGTTCATTTGTGAATAAGCTTGTTTTACGCCACTTCTAGTTTAGAGGACTCAGATACAAGGCCACTCAACGATTTTTATTCAGTCTACAACTCAACGTTAGAGAATGAGCACGCTGTAAGGTGTATATATCTAATAGTAGCCCTGAGGCAATTCACCATGAGGTAGGAAGTTCCAGAAGCTGTAACAGTAGAAACATATCCGCGGACTGCGTGGCCCAGGACTTGTGGAGGAGAGGTTGCTGCCACGGAGCTGTCCAAGTCAGGGTGACGTGCCCAGAACTTCCAGCGTGATGTACCGTCAACGGCTCTGACTCCATTTCTTCCCCCTCTCTTTCCAAAAATTTCTAGCCAGCACATTGAAGAAAAGCTCTTAACTTTATATGAAAAATAATGCAATAGATTTCCTTTACTTAAAAAGCTTTAACAATAGCAGCAACAACAGCAAAACCCCAAAGTCTGAGCACAAGCTGAGTGGCTTAATAACACACAACTCAAATAAATAAATGACCCCTAAGGTACATGTAGGGCACATGTACTTCAGCAAGTGAAGGCCAGGTCTACTTACACTGGTTATTTGCCTGTCTGCTTTGTCTTTAGTTATTACATTAGCATTGAAACATGCTTCCTATTCCGGAGGGCAGCCTGAGTGTGTGGCTTGGATAACTGGTATTCAAAGTAGTGTTCTAGTTTTTCAAGTCAGTCATTTAATGAAATGGAAGTCTAAGTCTCGCACCCAGACTAAAAGCTGGCTTCAGACTAAACCTGCACATTACAAAGACACAATACACAACTCAACTTTTGTATAGCCAGCAGTCAGTCTAAGACATAAGAAGTTCCTATCAAGTGATCTAAGAAATCACCTAAATTGTATATTCAATGAAGATTTTTGGATTCATCAATAAAAAGAAGAATCATTTGACCAAAGAGCTCAGCAATGAAAATGGAGGAAGGAGAAAATAAAGAATGTTTAACAACAATGTAAAGACTGAATATAGCTCCGGAGACTTAGGTGCTGCAAAGTCTGGTAACCGATATGGCAAGAAACTTGTTAAAATCCAGAAGCATACTATTTACCCAGGAAACATGCTTCTTCCTCCCTTCATTGGTCTCTCCAGCGTCTCCCTTCATTTCTCGCAGCCCTGTATGCATCTTGAAAGGTCCACTTGTTGCTTCGGTAGCTGCAGTTCAGTCCTGAGAAAGAAGAAGCAAACCATTACTTTATGAGAAGAGATAAAGCATCTTCTGGGAAGTGAAGTTATCCACGCTCGCCAATCTCCTTTCCTAATTCATTTCCACCACAACTACACACAAACAGGAAAACCAAGGCCGGGGGCGGAGAGGAAGGAGAGTAAAAAGGGACTGCACAAAGACAAACTAGCAATTTGAAACTATAAAAATGCTAGTAGAAACTGAAAAAATAATGAGTGGAAATAAGACAAACTCAATTCTCTCTGATAATAGATCAGAACAAGATGATTCATAAAATGAGTAATTTTAACATTCTTTACGCCGGTGAGTTTCCCTGTCCCTTTGTCTAGCTGCATATAAGATGGTGTAACAGAGATGAGAAAACTAACCTATGTGTGAACTTACAACTCCAAGAAAGCACACCATTAAAAATGGGTCGTTTTCTGGGGTGCCTGGGTGGCTCAGTGGATTAAGCCACTGCCTTCGGCTCAGGTCATGATCCCAGGGTCCTGGGATCATGTCCCGCATTGGGCTCTCTGCTCAGCAGGGAGCCTGCTTCCCCCACCCCCTGCCTGCCTCTCTGCCTGCTTGTGATCTCTCTCTCTGTCAAATAAATTTTTTTAAAAAAAGGGATTGTTTTCTGATATTCTTCCATTCAAAGCCCTGGGGCTTTCTGGGCATGGATTCTAGTGGTACAAAAAATGGTCTGGACTGTGAGTTCCAGGCCGAGGAACCATGTTATCCCTATCTTTGTCTCTGACTCTTACCCTGATGTCGTCCCACTCTTCCCAGCGTCAACGATGGGTAAACAGTAACTCTCAGCGAATGCATGAGACAATGACTATGTGTTTTCAACAAACCACGAGAGATGCTGCATGCAATGTTAAAATTTCTTGGGAAACAGTTGAAAAACCACTGCTTTTGAGTTACTTCTTTTTTTCCCCAAAGCATTCTCTTTGGTTGAGATGCCCATTCCAGGAAGGTAGCCCTAAAGTGAGTGTACCAGAGGCTCTCAGAACTTCGGATAGAACAGTCCGCTGGCACACAAGACAGGGTCAGAACTAGAAGCGTCTGTGCATGTAAACAAGTCCGCCCTCACCAAAGCAGCTCCCATTCATCCTTCGCCATTATTCTTCCATCTTTAACGTTCCCATCTCAAGCTTCTACCCTGTGTCAGGTACTGTTCTAAGAGCTCTGACTACATTAACTTATTCATTCTTTATAACATTCATATGCAATAGATTCCATTATTCTAATCCCCAAGGTGAGGAAACTAAGGCACGGAAAGGTTAAGTAAATTGTGCAAGGAAGGGCGCCTGGGTGGCTCAGTGGGTTAAGCCGCTGCCTTCGGCTCAGGTCATGATCTCAGGGTCCTGGGATCGAGGCCCGCATCGGGCTCTCTGCTCAGCGGGGAGCCTGCTTCCTCCTCTCTCTCTGCCTGCCTCTCTGCCTGCTTGTGATCTCTCTCTGTCAAATAAATAAAAATCTTTAAAAAAAAAAATTGTGCAAGGAAATGCACTAGGCTGCTGTTCAAAGGCGGGGTCCCTGGGCAAACAGAAACCCACAGTAAGCGGCAGACTCCTCAGCATACCTCACTTTCTTCTACTGCTGTCATGGGAGGACAGCGCCATGTCCAGTAAAATTCACTCTTGTGGGAGAATTTTCCTAGTTAATAATTGACTGAAAAACTTAACTTTGAATTCTATACAACTTAAAAACTGATCTTTTATTTTAAAACATTATCCACAGCACCTGAGTGGCTCAGTTGGTTAAGTGACTGCCTTCAGCTCAGGTCATGATCCCGGAGTCCCGGGATCGAGTCCCGCATCAGGCTCCCAGCACCACAGGGAGTCTGCTTCTCGCTCCGACCTTCTCCCCCTCTCATGCTCTCACTCACTCTCTCCCTCAAATAAATAAATAAAATCTTTTTTTAAAAAATTAAGCATTATCCAGTGAACATAACAAAGAGGAGATCTTCCTGGGGCACCTGGGTGGCTCAGTGGGTTAAGCCGCTGCCTTCGGCTCAGGTCATGATCTCAGGGTCATGGGATTGAGTCCCGCATCGGGCTCTCTGCTCAGCAGGGAGCCTGCTTCCCTCTCTCTCTCTGCCTGCCTCTCTGTCTACTGTGATCTCTCTCTGTCAAATAAATAAATAAAATCTTAAAAAAAAAAAAGGAGATCTTCCTAATTTTGTGGAAGTCAAGAAGTCAAAAGCAATAATTATTATAAGCCAAACACTCACATTTACCCACACCTTCAACATATTATATTTATTCCAGGTACTTTCTATGCTTACCAGATCCCTTCTTAGTTTGAAATTGCGAAGAACTGGCTCAGCCAAAGCATTTATTCTCTCACACTCTAGTTCAATTGAGTGGGACACGATGCTAATGATGCCAAAAGCCATGGATTCAATCCACTACAAATCAGTTCGCTTTGTTTGCTTCATGTCTACAAACTCTTAGCTGGACGGTGCACTCTGGATCTTATAAGGAATCAGGTGGGAGTGTGCAAGACAATGAACATAAATACATCTGCTGGAGAAACTCTCCACAGCCACCACACAGGGGCAGAAGCAGAACCATGGGACAGAAGCACCAATTTCATTATAAAGAAAATCATCACGATCACTGACAAAGCACTTCTACATTTCTAAGAACTCTTCTCAATGCCAGATATTTTGCCAAAATCTAACCTAAATTCCTTCATTCCAAAAACACAGAAGTTACAAAATAAGAAACTTGGATTTTTAGTTTTTGCACAAGCTCTACCTGATCTGAAAACAGAACTTTCTTATGCCTGACACCAATTCCACTGACAATAAAGCATTATGTGATCGTTTATGGTTTCAGAAATTGTCACAAAAATCTCTAGCAGTGCAGTGTGGCAAACCACTAGAAAAATCTTATTGCAATTGCATGTATATAGCTTAGATTCTTTTTTTTATTATTATTCATTTGAGTGGGAAGAGAGATTAAGCAAACACAGGAGCAGAGGAGAGGACCAAAGGGAGAGGGAGAAGGAAAATCCACCCCCGAGCAGGGAGCCAGAGCAGAGCTCAGGACCCCGGGATCATGCCCCAAGCCGAAAGGAGACAACTGACTGAGCTGCTGGGCACTCCTCTTTTAAAATTGCTCTTAATCTTCATAAAACCAAAAGCTGTTCCATATCCAAAATAATATAGCTATTTTAAACACAATTTTTCAAGTTAAATGAAGAAACTAACTAACATTAGTCCATATCACATTTTAAAACCACCCAGGGCCCAATCTAGGAGTTTTACCAGCTTCCACAAATAAAAATGGAAAAGCAAAACTGTATTTCTTAATTGTTATTTTAGAAGGAAACCCACTTGGGATCATCCATCTTCCAGTTTTCCTGCCCACAGCTGGAAAGAACTTCCCCAGTGGACAAACGCCGTAAAGCACGTGGATTCCAACAGTCACCAGGTAACTATGACAGCAAAGCCACCGTTATTTATGAGATCATAAAAATGATATGACGTCATTAAAAAATTCACATAACATAAAATCAACGATTTTAAAGTGAGCAATTCACTGGCATTTAGTATAGTCACAATATTGTGCAACTATCACCTCTACCTAGTTCCAAAACATTTCAGTGACCCCAAAATGAAACCTCGTACTCATTGTAAGGGTGGGGCAGACTGAGTGGAGTCATCCAATCAGTAGGCCGTATGTATATCCGCTGGGAAGGTTGAAATTCAATTGGCCACCTGTGTAGGGGCGGGGCTCAACCACCCCCATAAAGGTTGCTCTGCCAGGCTGCCGGGGGGGCTGCTGCAGGAGAGCCGGGGGGGCTGCTGCAGGAGAGCCGGGGGCTGCTGCAGGAGAGCCGGGGGCTCCTGCAGGAGAGCAGCGGCTGCTACAGGAGGGATGAAGTCGGCGGAGAGCGATGAAGTCGGCGGAGAGCGGTGAAGTCGGCGGAGAGCGGTGAAGTCGGCGGAGAGCGGTGAAGTCGGCGGAGAGCGGTGAAGTGGAGCGGAGAGCGGTGAAGTGGAGCGGAGAGCGGTGGAAGTCGCAGAAGAGCAGGGGAGTCAACGGTGTATAGTAGAGCTGTAACAGCTCTTGTAAGAGCTATAACCGCGTTTGGCGGCCCACCCCCCGGCGGCGCCCCCGAGCGCCGCCGCCTGCAGCCTCCGGCGGCGGCCCCGAGCGCCGCCGCCTGCACTCTCCGGCGGCGGCCCCGAGCGCCGCCGCCTGCAGCCTCCGGCGGCGGCCCCGAGCGCCGCCGCCTGCACCCTCCGGCGGCGGCCCCGAGCGCCGCCGCCTGCAGCCTCCGGCGGCGGCCCCGAGCGCCGCCGCCTGCACCCTCCGGCGGCGGCCCCGAGCGCCGCCGCCTGCAGCCTCCGGCGGCGGCCCCGAGCGCCGCCGCCTGCACCCTCCGGCGGCGGCCCCGAGCGCCGCCGCCTGCACCCTCCGGCGGCGGCCCCGAGCGCCGCCGCCTGCAGCCTCCGGCGGCGGCCCCGAGCGCCGCCGCCTGCAGCCTCCGGCGGCGGCCCCGAGCGCCGCCGCCTGCACCCTCCGGCGGCGGCCCCGAGCGCCGCCGCCTGCAGCCTCCGGCGGCGGCCCCGAGCGCCGCCGCCTGCACCCTCCGGCGGCGGCCCCGAGCCATCGCCTGCAGCTTCCAGCCGGCGGCCCCGAGCGCCGCCGCCTGCAGCCTCCGGCGGCGGCCCCGAGCGCCGCCGCCTGCAGCCTCCGGCTCCGGCCCCGAGCCATCGCCTGCAGCTTCCAGCCGGCGGCCCCGAGCGCCGCCGCCTGCAGCCTCCGGCGGCGGCCCCGAGCGCCGCCGCCTGCAGCCTCCGGCGGCGGCCCCGAGCCATCGCCTGCAGCTTCCAGCCTCCGGCCCCGAGCGCCGCCACCTGCAGCTTCCAGCCTCCGGCCTCGAGCACCGTCGCCTGCAGCTTCCAGCCTCCGGCCCCGAGCACCGTCGCCTGCAGCTTCCAGCCTCCGGCCCCGAGCGCCGTTGCCTGCAGCTTCCAGCCTCCGGCCCCGAGCGCCGTTGCCTGCAGCTTCCAGCCTCCGGCCTCGAGCGCCGCCGCCTGCAGCTTCCAGCCTCCGGCGGCGGCCCCGAGCACCGCCGCCTGCAGCTTCTAGCCTCCGGCGGCGGCCCCGAGCCATCGCCTGCAGCCTGCAGCCTCCGGCGGCCCAGCAGTCCAGTCGTCTGTGGTCCAGTTGTCAGCGGTCCCTCGACGCCTGCGGTCCTGAGACATCTGCGGTCCAGTTGTCAGCAGTCCCTCGACGCCTGCGGTCCTGAGACATCTGCGGTCCAGTTGTCAGCGGTCCCTCGATGTCTGCGGTCCAGTTGTCAGCGGTCCCTCGACGCCTGCGGTCCTGAGACATCTGCGGTCCAGTTGTCAGCGGTCCCTCGATGTCTGCGGTCCAGTTGTCAGCGGTCCCTCGACACCTGCGGTCCTGAGACATCTGCGGTCCAGTTGTCAGCGGTCCCTCGACGCCTGCGGTCCTGAGACATCTGCGGTCCAGTTGTCAGCGGTCCCTCGACGCCTGCGGTCCTGAGACGTCTGCGGTCCAGTTGTCAGCGTTCCCTCGACGCCTGCGGTCCTGAGACGTCTGCGGTCCAGTTGTCAGCGGTCCCTCGACGCCTGCGGTCCTGAGACATCTGCGGTCCAGTTGTCAGCGGTCCCTCGACGCCTGCGGTCCTGAGACATCTGCGGTCCAGTTGTCAGCGGTCCCTCGACGCCTGCGGTGCCAGCGGCCCTGCCCCGCACTCCAGGACCCTCAGCAGTGACACAGTGAGAAACGACCTAGATGTCAGCAACCTCATTGGGAGTAGGCTCGCCGGGGTCAAAGTTGTCATCTTTTATAAAAGAAAGCCCTGACCGGTCAGTGCGATTCATGATGCTTGGCGCGAAATAAAGCTTTGCTTGACCTTCGCTTTGTATCAGTCTCGTTCCTTTGATCACGGACCCTAACATTTGGGGGCTCGTCCGGGATCAAACGACGAGAACTGAGCCAGCATCAGAATTTTTAAGAAAAGCCTCCGGAGGTATTGGGTTTGGAGGTATTGGGTTTGGAGGTATTGGGTTTGGAGGTATTGGGTTTCGAAGTATTGGGTTCCGAGGTATTGGGATCCTATCCGTCTGTCTGGTTGGAGCTCCAGGGTATAGCCCACCGGGGAGAAGCTGGACGCAGCCATGCTCCCCAGGGCTGGAGTGGATGCGGGGACGCCCCATCCCTCTGCTGATAGATCGACAGGGGGTTCGAGTCCCCTTGGGCGGTCGGGGGGTTCGAGTCCCCCTGCGCGGTCGGGGGGTTCGAGTCCCCCTGGGCGGTTGGGGGGTTCGAGTCCCCCTGGGCGGTCAGGGGGTTCGAGTCCCCCTGGGCGGTCGAGGGGTTCGAGTCCCCTTAGGCGGTTGGAAGATGAAAATAGCCGCCATAAGTGGCAAATTTTGGGTAAGAATCGCTGGGTCTGCAGTTGTCTTTGTCTGGTTCTTTTGTTATCTATTGTGTGGTGTTTTGTGGACCAAAAAGCCCCCCCCAGCAGCAGGCTCTGGATAAGGATCACTGGGTCTACGTTTGTTTTTGTCTTGTTCTTTTGTTGTTGTCTGTTGTGCTGTTTGTTGTATTTGGAGAAATGGGACAAACAGAGAATAAGGGGCCTGTGACACCCCTAGGTCTTGTTCTTGAACATTTCAAAGATTTTCAAGGTAAAGCCACTCATTCAGGTGATACGGTTTATCCGGGAAAACTAAAAACACTCTGTCAATTAGAATGGCCCAATTTCTCCACAGGGTGGCCACCGGAAGGAACGTTTGCCTTGGCTCAGATATATTCTACCCTGAGTGAGGTCTTGGATCTACATCGAGACCAAGTACCATATATTGTGGCCTGGCGATACCTGATAGAAGAGCCACCGTCATGGCTCAAGTCCCATCTTCCACCTGCTAATGAAATTATTTCTCTCCCTCTAAGGCAGGTTGGAGCACCAAAACCAGAACAAGCAGATAAGGGGGATTCAGGGAAGAAGACCGTTCTACCTCCATCAGATATGGAGGATGCGGAATTCGCCCCCCTTTATTTGTCTTCTAAATCTGACTCTCGGTCCCAAAATGTCTTTACAAGTCCACCTCATACACGGTCGGGATCCACCTATGGGATCACCATGCGGCGAGACTGCCCTGATCCTTCCCCTTTCCCCTATCCTCCTCAGCCTTCCTCTACCTCACTGGTACGGTCTGCGCCGATGCTGCCCCTTCGTGAGGTTGCTCTACCAGAGGGGAGAGGGCGGCCTTACTTAAGCTATATCCCTTTCTCCTCTTCTGACATCTATAACTGGAAAACCCAACACAAATCCTTTTCTGATCACCCTCAGGATTTAATTAGCCTCTTGGAAACTGTTTTTCTTACTCACCAACCCACCTGGGTAGATGTTCAACAGCTCCTTATGGCTCTCTTTAATGGGGAGGAACGGGATCGCATCATGCGAGAAACCCATAAGGTGATAAGCGAGAGACTTGGCAGGGACCTCGATCCCCGCCGGATGGAGGACTACTGCCCGAGGGAATCTCCCGACTGGGATCCAAACTCTGATGAAGGTAAGGAGAGCTTACGTTTCTACCGCCAGGCTCTATTGGGAGGCCTCCGTGCAGCAGCAAGGAGACCCATAAATTTATCCAAAATTAGTACAGTGACTCAAGGTAAGAATGAGTCTCCAGGAGCCTTCCTAGAAAGGCTAATTGAAGCCTATAAAATGTATAGCCCGATCAATCCTGAGGCACCTGAAAATCAGAGGGCAATGAATCTTGCTTTTGCAAGTCAGTCAGCCCCAGATATAAGGAGAAAACTTCAGAAAATCGAAGGATTTGAAGGAAAAAATCTGACTGAGTTAGTGGGAATAGCAGAAAAGGTATTTAACAACAGGGATGCACAAGAGGATGAAAAAGAGACAAAAAAATTGGTTAAGGTTTTGACATTACATGAGGCAGGGAGGAGACGGCTAGGGGATAGTAAATGGAAGGAAAAACCTAAGCAGAGAGAAGGCAGGCGGGAAGACTTAGATTCCAATCAGTGTGCTTACTGTAAAGAAAAAGGACATTGGGCCAGGGAGTGCCCTAAAAGGAAGACGGCAATGCTTGCCACCAGAGATTGAAGGGGCCATGGTTCGGAACCCCTCCCCGAACCTCGGGTAAAAATTGAAGTGGAGGGGAAATCAGTTGATTTTTTGGTAGACACAGGGGCCCAATTTTCATCGTTACTTAAACCTATGGGAAAACTATCTGGAGAGGAAGTTTGGGTACAAGGAGCAAATGGCACAGAGAGACATAAATGGACAACAGAAAGGACTTTAAATTTAGCCTCGGGATTAGTTAAACATCGATTTTTGGTCCTCCCTAATGCCCCATATAATTTGATGGGAAGAGATCTCCTCCACAAGTTAAGAGCTGGCATTCAGTTTTCAGAAGGAGATATGACTGTAACATTGAGACAACCCACTGTACAGGTGCTTATGGCAGCAGTGGATGAATACCGCCTTTACGAACCAGTCTCAAAACCAAAGGAGACAAAGGGGGAAAGCCTCCTCCAAATCCTACAGAACGAGTTTCCTGAGGTCTGGGCAGAAGGGAAGCCCCCTGGCTTGGCTAAAGAACAACCTCCAGTGGTGGTACAATTAAAGGCGACAGCTACGGCTATACGCGTCCGGCAATATCCTCTTTCCCAGGAAGCAAAGGAAGGGATCAGGAAACACATTAACCGCCTCCGGGGAGACGGGATTTTAGTTCCTTGTAAATCTTCATGGAACACTCCTTTGCTCCCCGTTAAAAAGGCCGAGACTGGGGAATACCGACCAGTTCAGGACTTGCGGGAAGTTAACAAACGGGTTGAAGATATACACCCAACAGTGCCTAACCCCTATACCCTACTCTCCCTCCTGGGCCCCAAAAGAACTGTATATACTGTCTTAGATTTAAAGGATGCATTTTTCTGTATACCTATAGCAAGGGAATCTCAGCCCCTTTTTGCTTTTGAGTGGTCTGACCCACAGGAGGGGTTTCAAGGCCAGCTCACCTGGACAAGACTTCCCCAAGGATTCAAGAATTCGCCCACCATTTTTGATGAGGCCCTGCATGAGGATTTGCGTGAGTACAGAATTTCTAATCCAGGAGTCACTCTGTTACAATACGTTGATGACTTGCTAGTAGCCGCCGAGGACTATGAGTCGTGTTTGTGGGGGACGAGAGCTCTCTTACAGGCTCTGCAGACAAAAGGGTATCGGGTGTCAGCAAAGAAAGCACAGCTCTGTCAGAGCTATGCCACTTATCTAGGCTTTGACCTCCATGAGGGAGTACGTTCACTGTCTGAATCCAGGAAACAGGTGATTACCCGATACCCCCGTCCCACCACGTCCCGACAAGTAAGGGAGTTTCTTGGAACAGTGGGCTACTGTAGGCTATGGATACCACGGTTTGCAGAGATTGCCCGACCGCTCTATGAACTGACAAAAGGAGGGCTCACTAGGATTGAGTGGACAGCTGAAGCAGAGGGAGCATTTCGGGAATTACAGACAGCCTTGCTGAGTGCCCCAGCATTGGCCATCCCAGATGTAACCAAACCCTTCCAATTATACGTGGATGAAAAATCGGGAGTGGCCAAAGGAGTTTTAACTCAGACTCTGGGACCTTGGCGAAGACCAGTGGCCTACCTTAGTAAGAAACTAGACCCAGTAGCAGCTGGGTTCCCTCCTTGCCTCCGCATAATTGCCGCAACAGCCCTCCTGGTTAAGGATGCGAGCAAATTAACTTTAGGCCAAAATCTTGTTATAACCACCACACACGCGATTGAGGGCCTTCTCCGGACTCCACCAGACCGATGGATGACGAACGCCCGAGTAACGGGGTATCAGGCCCTTCTCCTCAATGAACCAAAAGTGGCCTTCCGACCCCCAGCAGTGCTAAATCCAGCCACACTGCTGCCAGAAGAGCTAGCTGACCATCCACATGATTGTGGGGAGGTCTTAACCCAAGTCACAGGAATAAGGCCGGATCTCAGAGACATTCCCCTCCCAGATGCCGAGATGACTCTGTTCACAGATGGGAGCAGCTACATAGTCAATGGAAAGAGGTATGCAGGGGCCGCGGTGGTTTCTCCTGAGCAGAGACTCTGGACAGCAGCCCTGCCACATGGAACTTCGGCACAGAGAGCAGAACTAATTGCACTCACGAAGGCACTGCAGATGGCCAAAGGAAAAACCACCAACATCTATACGGACAGCAGGTATGCCTTTGCTACACTGCACATACATGGGGCTATTTATAAAGAAAGGGGCCTATTAACAGCAGAAGGAAAAGGAATTAAAAACAGAAGAGAAATATTAGCTCTCCTCCAGGCTATTTGGGACCCGAAAAAGGTGGCTGTTATGCATTGCCCAGGACATCAAAAGGGGACTGATCTGATTTCAAAAGGAAACTACTTAGCAGATCAAGCCGCAAAGCAAGCAGCTCGAGAAAAAGTGCAAGAACTAGTCGCACTCCCGGCTCCAGCACTACCAGAAAAACCAAACTATTCAGAAGAGGATTTAAAGTATTTACAGAAATGGGTTGAATTAGACTATGAAGGGGACTGGGCCAAGACAAAAATAGGAAAAATAATTCTTCCTCGAAGACTAGGTAAGAAGTTAGTAGGCCAGATACATCAGGGCACTCATTTGGGGACACGAAAACTCAAGGAGCTTATAGGCAAGCAGTTCCAGGTTTCTAAATTAGGTCGTATGGTTCAGGATGTAGTTGATAGATGTGCCCAATGCCAGGCAGTTAATGTAGGAAGAACTAAAATGGGAAGAGGGAAAAGAGAAAGAGGTAAGGAACCAGGAATTTATTGGGAAATAGATTTTACAGAAATGAAACCTGGAAAATATGGGCACAAGTATATGTTGGTTTTTGTGGATACCTTTTCAGGCTGGGTGGAGGCTTTTCCTGCCAAGCATGAGACCGCAGGGGTAGTAGCAAAAAAGATACTAGAAGAAATAATTCCTAGGTTCGGGCTGCCTCTTGCAATTGGGTCAGACAATGGCCCTGCATTCGTAAGTTCAGTCTCACAGGCATTGGCCAAGGCTGTGGGCACAAATTGGAAATTACATTGTGCATACAGGCCCCAGAGTTCGGGGCAAGTAGAAAGAATGAATCGGACTCTTAAAGAGACCTTGACAAAACTAATTCTGGAAACTGGCGGTGGATGGGTAGATCTCCTTCCTTTTGCCCTCCTTAGAGCCCGATGTACACCTTATTTAAGCAAGGTGACCCCATTTGAAATATTGTTTGGGAGACCCCCCCCACTCTGTCCTCGGCTACAGGAGGTTGCCCTAGCAGAAATGACGGATCAGTCTGTACTCCAGTCACTGCAGGCATTACAATCTGTCTTAAAAAAAGCCCATACAGGAATCCGAGTTGCCCACACTGGAACAGAGACGGTGGAACCACATCCTTACCAACCCGGGGACTTGGTTTGGATACGTCGCTATCAAGTGGGGAATTTGGAGCCTCGTTGGAAGGGACCATTTACTGTTATCCTAACCACCCCCACAGCAGTAAAAGTGGAAGGCATCAGGGCCTGGGTTCATGCGGGTCATGTCAAACGAGCTGAGAGTAAGGATGCCCTCCAGAAATGGGAAATGCAGCCAAAGGACCCTGCTGACCATGGACTGAAACTAAGACTAAAGAAACTGTGAGTGTATTGTTGCTATACTAAAGAAAATTGGGGCGATAAAATGTTAGTCTTATATGTTCAATATAAGGTAGAACCATCTGAAAAGTCAAGGATTTGACTAATCTCCAAAGAAAAGGGGGGAATGTAAGGGTGGGGCAGACTGAGTGGAGTCATCCAATCAGTAGGCCGTATGTATATCCGCTGGGAAGGTTGAAATTCAATTGGCCACCTGTGTAGGGGCGGGGCTCAACCACCCCCATAAAGGTTGCTCTGCCAGGCTGCCGGGGGGGCTGCTGCAGGAGAGCCGGGGGGGCTGCTGCAGGAGAGCCGGGGGCTGCTGCAGGAGAGCCGGGGGCTCCTGCAGGAGAGCAGCGGCTGCTACAGGAGGGATGAAGTCGGCGGAGAGCGATGAAGTCGGCGGAGAGCGGTGAAGTCGGCGGAGAGCGGTGAAGTCGGCGGAGAGCGGTGAAGTCGGCGGAGAGCGGTGAAGTGGAGCGGAGAGCGGTGAAGTGGAGCGGAGAGCGGTGGAAGTCGCAGAAGAGCAGGGGAGTCAACGGTGTATAGTAGAGCTGTAACAGCTCTTGTAAGAGCTATAACCGCGTTTGGCGGTCCACCCTCCGGCGGCGGCCCCGAGCGCCGCCGCCTGCAGCCTCCGGCGGCGGCCCCGAGCGCCGCCGCCTGCACTCTCCGGCGGCGGCCCCGAGCGCCGCCGCCTGCAGCCTCCGGCGGCGGCCCCGAGCGCCGCCGCCTGCACCCTCCGGCGGCGGCCCCGAGCGCCGCCGCCTGCAGCCTCCGGCGGCGGCCCCGAGCGCCGCCGCCTGCACCCTCCGGCGGCGGCCCCGAGCGCCGCCGCCTGCAGCCTCCGGCGGCGGCCCCGAGCGCCGCCGCCTGCACCCTCCGGCGGCGGCCCCGAGCGCCGCCGCCTGCACCCTCCGGCGGCGGCCCCGAGCGCCGCCGCCTGCAGCCTCCGGCGGCGGCCCCGAGCGCCGCCGCCTGCAGCCTCCGGCGGCGGCCCCGAGCGCCGCCGCCTGCACCCTCCGGCGGCGGCCCCGAGCGCCGCCGCCTGCAGCCTCCGGCGGCGGCCCCGAGCGCCGCCGCCTGCACCCTCCGGCGGCGGCCCCGAGCCATCGCCTGCAGCTTCCAGCCGGCGGCCCCGAGCGCCGCCGCCTGCAGCCTCCGGCGGCGGCCCCGAGCGCCGCCGCCTGCAGCCTCCGGCTCCGGCCCCGAGCCATCGCCTGCAGCTTCCAGCCGGCGGCCCCGAGCGCCGCCGCCTGCAGCCTCCGGCGGCGGCCCCGAGCGCCGCCGCCTGCAGCCTCCGGCGGCGGCCCCGAGCCATCGCCTGCAGCTTCCAGCCTCCGGCCCCGAGCGCCGCCACCTGCAGCTTCCAGCCTCCGGCCCCGAGCACCGTCGCCTGCAGCTTCCAGCCTCCGGCCCCGAGCACCGTCGCCTGCAGCTTCCAGCCTCCGGCCCCGAGCGCCGTTGCCTGCAGCTTCCAGCCTCCGGCCCCGAGCGCCGTTGCCTGCAGCTTCCAGCCTCCGGCCTCGAGCGCCGCCGCCTGCAGCTTCCAGCCTCCGGCGGCGGCCCCGAGCACCGCCGCCTGCAGCTTCTAGCCTCCGGCGGCGGCCCCGAGCCATCGCCTGCAGCCTGCAGCCTCCGGCGGCCCAGCAGTCCAGTCGTCTGTGGTCCAGTTGTCAGCGGTCCCTCGACGCCTGCGGTCCTGAGACATCTGCGGTCCAGTTGTCAGCAGTCCCTCGACGCCTGCGGTCCTGAGACATCTGCGGTCCAGTTGTCAGCGGTCCCTCGATGTCTGCGGTCCAGTTGTCAGCGGTCCCTCGACGCCTGCGGTCCTGAGACATCTGCGGTCCAGTTGTCAGCGGTCCCTCGATGTCTGCGGTCCAGTTGTCAGCGGTCCCTCGACACCTGCGGTCCTGAGACATCTGCGGTCCAGTTGTCAGCGGTCCCTCGACGCCTGCGGTCCTGAGACATCTGCGGTCCAGTTGTCAGCGGTCCCTCGACGCCTGCGGTCCTGAGACGTCTGCGGTCCAGTTGTCAGCGTTCCCTCGACGCCTGCGGTCCTGAGACGTCTGCGGTCCAGTTGTCAGCGGTCCCTCGACGCCTGCGGTCCTGAGACATCTGCGGTCCAGTTGTCAGCGGTCCCTCGACGCCTGCGGTCCTGAGACATCTGCGGTCCAGTTGTCAGCGGTCCCTCGACGCCTGCGGTGCCAGCGGCCCTGCCCCGCACTCCAGGACCCTCAGCAGTGACACAGTGAGAAACGACCTAGATGTCAGCAACCTCATTGGGAGTAGGCTCGCCGGGGTCAAAGTTGTCATCTTTTATAAAAGAAAGCCCTGACCGGTCAGTGCGATTCATGATGCTTGGCGCGAAATAAAGCTTTGCTTGACCTTCGCTTTGTATCAGTCTCGTTCCTTTGATCACGGACCCTAACACTCATTAAGTAGCCACTGCCACCCCCCTGCTCTAGCCCCAGCAACCACTACTATGCTTTATGTCCCTATGGATTTACCAATTCTGGGTATTTCAGAAAAATGTAAATCACATGAAAGGTGACCTTTTATATCCGTGTTTTACTTAGCATGATTTAAAAAAAATTTTTTTAAAGATTTTATTTGTCAGAGAAAGAGAAAGAGAGAGGGAGAGAGACAGAAAGAGTACAAGCAGGGGGAGCAGCAAAGGCAGAGGGAGAAGCAGGCTCCCTGCCAAGCAGGGAGAGCCCAACAGGAGACTCGATCCCTGGACTCCGGGATCGTGACCTGAGCCAAAGGCAGATACTTAACCAACTGAGCGACCCAGGCGTCCCTAGCATGATATTTTGAGGTTCTTCTGTATTGTAGCATATATCAGTACTTCATTCCTTTTTTTTTTTTAAAGATTTTATTTATTTATTTGTCAGAGAGAGAGAATGAGAGCGAGCACAGACAAAGTGGAAGGCAGAGTAGGAGGGAGAAGCAGGCTCCCTGCGGAGCAAGGAGCCCGACGTGGGACTCGATCCCAGGACGCTGGGATCATGACCTGAGCCGAAGGCAGCTGCCCAACCAACTGAGCCACCCAGGCGACCCTAAGACTGAAAAATATCCCATTGTATGGATATATCACATTTTGTTCATTCATCCAGTGATGGACATTTGGGTTGTTTTCGCCTTTCCCTACTGTGGATAATGCGACTATGAACATTTGTGTACAAGTATTTGTTTGAATATAGATCTTCAACTACTTGGTGTATATACCTAGAAGCAGAATTGCTGGGTCTTATAGAAATTCTATGTTGAACTTTTTGAGGAATTGCCAAACTGTTTTTCATAGTGACTACATCATTTTCCCTTCTTACCAACAAACTGTGAGGGTTCCGATTTTTCCACACCCTCACCAGCACTTATTTTCTGTTTATCACAGCCATCCTTGTAGGCATGGAGTGGTACCACACTGTAGTTTTTTATTTGCATTTCTCTACTGTCCAATGATGTTGAACATCTTTTCATAGGTATGTTGGCCATTTTTCTATCTTCTTTGGAGAACTGTCCAATCAAGTCTTTGTCCATATTTTAATTGGGTTATTTTTTATTGCTGAATTGTAAGAGTTTTTAATATATTAAGAATACTTGGGCCCTCATCAGATTTGCAAATGTCCTCTCCAATTCTCTAGATTTTCTTGCCACTTTCTTAATAGTGTCCTTTGATGCACAAAAGTTTTAAATTTTGATGGAGTCCAATTTAGCTATTTTTTTTTCTTTCACTGCTTGTGCTTTTGATGCCTTTCTAAGAATCCATTACCAAATCTAAAGTCATGAAGATTTACCCTTATGTCTTCTTCTAAGAGTTTTGGCTGTTACAATTGGGTCTTTGATCCATTTTCAATTACTTGTAGTATATAGTGTGAGGTTGGGATCCAACTTTGTTATTTAGCATGTCAATGTCTAAGTATCCCAGCACTATTAGTTGAAGAGATTGTCCTTTTCCCCATTGAATGGTTTTAGTTGCATCAAATTGCATCAAATGCAATTGATTATAGATGTATGGGTTCATTTATAGTTCAATGCCATTAATCGATAGGTCTATCCTTATGCCAGCACCCCCCATTTTGATTACTGTAGCTTTTTAAAAATTTAACATTTAAAGTTTTATGCCTCCATCATCTTTCTTTTTTAAGACTATTTTGACTATTCAGAGTCCCTTGCAATTCCATCTGAATTTTAGGATCAACTTCTCCATTTCTGCAAAAAAGGCCATCAGGATTTTGGTAGAGATTGCACTGAATCTGTAGATCACTTCAGGTAGTACTGCCAACTTTATACTATCAAGTCTTCCAATCCATGAACATGGACTATCTTTCTGTTCTATGACGTAATTTTAACTTGTCTTAAAATATCCCTGATAAAGTAATGCAGTAATTTTCTTTAGTTGTATCTCTATGGTAATCTACCAACGCCCTGGAGTAATTCACAAATATGAAGTTTATACTTGTCGTGGAGAGCCCAATATTCATATCCCAGAGAAGGAGTGTCAATTACTCAGGGTCTTACTGCTTACTTTTCCCTACAGAAAAGGCAAGAACTCAAGGATTTTCATTTCCCTCATTTATAATTAATTTTCAGTTCCCAGCAGAGGAATTTATACACAGGAATCTTGTATGTTCACTGATAAGCCTGATGCGGGCCTTAATCCCAAGACCCTGGGATCATGACCTGAGCGGAAGGCAGCGGCTTTAACCCACTGAGCCACCCAGGTGCCCCAAGAATAAGTTGTTTAATAGGCTTCATTAGAATGGTAACATAAACTTTCTTCCATATAGTTCATATCCCCCCAAAAATGATTATGAAATATTAACTACTTTGTCAAAGAATGTGTTCAAACATAGTTGGTTACTTAGAATTTAAAGACTGGCAGGGAGAGAAGAAAGATTCCAAAGGTCTTTTCTCTAAATTTTTTTTTGTTGTTGTTAAAGTCTGTGAGAATACAGTTTTTAAAGTTATAAATGTAACTTGGCATGGACACAATCTGTTCTTTCCTGTTTTGGTTTTTTTTTTTCCTAAGATTTTATTTATTTGAGAGAGAGAATGAGCTGGGGGAGGGGCAAAAAGAGAGGGAGAAGCAGACTCCCCACTGAGCAGGGAGCCTGATGTGGGGCTTGATCCCACATCATGATCTTGGGATCATGACTGATGTGGGGCTTGATCCCACATCATGATCTTGGGATCATGACCTGAGCCGAAGGCAGATGCTTAACCAACTGAGGCGCCCCTGTTCTTTGCTCTTACTTCAAAATTGTAACCGAAGATAACAAAGCAACCCATGAAAAATTACAGTGGCTTTTTTTAAGACTACTAAATTCAAGTAAATGATATATACCCCACAAGTAAGAGTCATCTTAAAACTATATTATTAGTCGGGATGCCTGGGTGGCTCAGTTGGTTAAGCAGCTGCCTTCGGCTCAGGTCATGATCCCAGCCTCCTGGGATTGAGTCCCACATCGGGCTCCTTGCTTGGCAGGGAGCCTGCTTCTCCCTCTGCCTCTGCCTGCCACTCTGTCTGCCTGTGCTCACTCTCGCTCCTCTCTCTCTGACAAATAAATAAATAAAATCTTAAAAAAAAAAAAAAAAAAAAAAACAAGATTATTAGTCTGACCGGCAGTGATTGCTTCAGTTCCCACACTTAATGTCAGCTTTTCAAAGCTTCAATTTACAACTCCTCTCAACATATGGGTCACACAGGGCGCACGGTCCATGGTGATCTCAGTAATATAGAAAAGAGTTTTAAGAACCAAACTGCTTATAAATAACTTCAATCAGAAAATTCTGGTTTTTAAAAAAATATTTTATTTATTCGTTTGAGAGACTGAGCAAGTGAACCAGCAGAAGAGCACAAGTGGCAGAGGGAGAAGCTCCCTGCCAAGCAGGGAGCCCAAATGCAGGACTCAATCCCAGGACCTTGGGATCATGACCTGGGCTGAAGGCAGATGCTTAACCACCTGAGCCACCCAGGTATTCCTTCTATCTGGTTTTTAAATAAACAACTAGAAACCAAATTCTGGGGGAAAGACACCCAATTCCATGCACTTTGGGATCTATAATGAAACCAAAGGCAATAAAAATATCTTCTGGCAGGTGCTCAGGGTCAGTGCCTTGGCAGGGAATGTTAGCTAATGCAAAGTTAGAAAGTCTGATATTTGTTTTGTTTTGCTTTTTAACCAGAAAGTTTAAGTTGAAGAGGGCAAGGAAAAAGGAGGCAAGGAAAAAAAATAGACCAGAACAAGAATTGAGGGCCAGAAGATAATCAGGTAAGAACCTGACACAGTGAGATAGCAAAGGGACAACAGCCTAGGGAGGCAGAAAGCCGGCCCAGGGTGTACAGGGAATGGACTCCTTGCTGGCTGAGTCCACTGCCAAGTGTCAGAGGACCCTTTCAGCACAGTTACCAACAAAGTTGGTCAATATAACATCTGTGATCAACTTACTCTTCATGGCAAGAGTTTTGCCATAAATTCTTCTATAACATGGCAGGTGAAGGGTACCCTCTCCTTTGGTCTTGCCACTGCCTAGTGAGGGCCGCCATGATATCCCATCCTCTAAGAGTGTCTCAACAAGCTAACTGAGTAACTGTACTTCTCCCCCCACATTTCCTCAGCTCTATTTGCACTCTGTTAACCTGAACTCTGTGTCAAGATTCAGGAGACAGATGGGATAAAAGGGCAGTGCCTGAGGAAATGGGACAAAGGCCATATTCCTCTTGGTTGGTGATGGCACAGATGGAAATGAACTCTACAAGGAATGAGATTAGGGGAGGAGGTGCTGTGCTCTATTCTGTCACAGCGATACGCATCCTGGATCTCTCAAACCTAGAACTCACAATCCCTGCTCTTGGGTAACACTAAATATCTGCATGTATGATGGCTACTTGAGTCGGGGGGCGGGGAGGTTCTTCCAGTCATCAGACCATGTGCCCCCAAGGTCGTGGGTTTGTTACACAGCTCACACCGGAAGAGCAGTCACAGGCTGCACAGCAAGTGCTTCATGTCCTGCTGGAGCTCCTTACCCCAGAAGCCCCAGAAGAAGGGAGGCTAGGTGGGCACTCAGGCAGGCAACACTTGCTGTGGGGCCAGCTGGGGTGAGGAAGCACCCCACCCGCCTCTCACGGTCAATGCTCAGCATTCTGAGTAACCTCAAACAGCTGCTCTGATTTGGTCTCTATGTGGTAGTGGCTCTCTTGGTCCCTGATTGGATGCCCAGAGCTCATTCACTGTTTAGATTTCTCTTTGCTCCCTCCCTTTCTTCCTTCCTTCCTTCCCTTCCTCCCTCCCTCCTTCCCTCCTTCCTTCCTTCCTCCCTTTCTCTCTCTCTTCCTTCCTTCCTTTCTCCCTCTCCACCCTCCCTTGCTTCTTTCTCTAAAAGGAGCTCTCAGTTAATCTTCAGGCTTGCCATTCAGTGCCCAGGAGCTGAACTCCTGAGGCATCTGCCCTGGACTTGTCTGGTCAGTTTAGTTTTGTTCTCTGCTCTCTCTGTGGTGGTCTTAGTTACAAGCTCCTAGAAACAAGCCCTTAAAAAAAAAAAAAAGAAAGAAAGAAACAAGCCCTTAACTTCAGAACAAGCATGGCTAGACAGAAAAAGAGAAGCAGGGTGGCATGCTGGTGTTTATAAGACAGCTACAAACTAACCATCTCTGATTTTAAACTAACCCAGGCCTGGACACATCCTACATGTCTGTCAACATGAGCATGGAAAAACAAATTGTGGGATTTATGCAACAGAATACTGCTCAGCAATTAAAAAGAAAAAAAAATCCATTGCACAATATGGATGAATCTCAAAATCATGTTAAGCAATAGAAGCCAGACATAAAAAAACATATTATATGATTCTATTTATATGGAGTTCTAGAAAAAGTGAAATTAATCTATGGTGGTAAAAATCAGAATAAAGGGGCGCCTGGGTGGCTCAGTGGGTTAAGCCACTGCCTTCGGCTCAGGTCATGATCTCAGGGTTCTGGGATCGAGTCCCACGTTGGGCTCTCTGCTCAGCAGGGAGCCTGCTTCCTCCTCTTTCTCTGCCTGCCTCTCTGCCTCCTTGTGATTTCTGTCAAATAAATAAATAACATCTTTTAAAAAAAATCAGAATAAAGATTACCTTTGGATGGTGAAGACTGACAACAAGGGAACATGACAGAACTTTTCTGTAGTGACAAAAAGGATCTATATATTGATTGGGGTGGTACTTATATGGGTATAAACATTTGTCAAAATTGGACTAGACACTTAAAATCTGCACATTTTGCTGTATGTCAATGATATCTCAGTTTTTAGAAATAAAAAAGCTAAAAAGTCTTCACAAAAAATGCAAAGGGCGCCTGGGTGGCTCAGTAGGTTAAAGCCTCTGCCTTCGGCTCAGGTCATGATCTCAGGGTCCTGGGATCGAGCCCCGCATCAGGCTCTCTGCTCAGCGGGGAGCCTGCTTCTCCATCTCTCTCGGCCTGCCTCTCTGCCTACTTGTGATCTCTCTCTCTATCTGTCAAATAAATAAATAAATATCTTCAAAAAAATGCAAAAAGTTTTTCATTATGTTGCACTTATGTGACTAACCATATAAGAAAATATTTGAAGGACTCAAATATACTTTAGACAAAACAAAGATAAATCACTTTAAAGTAGTACAGAGGGACCCCTGGGTGCCTTAGTTGATTAAGCATCTGTCTACAGCTCAGGTCATGATCCCAGAACCCCACACTGGCCTCTTTGCAGGGAGCCTGCTGTGCATGTTCTCTCTCTCTCTGACAAATGAGTAAAATCTTTTTAAAAAATTTTTTAAAAAGTAGGGGCACCTGGGTGGCTCAGTGGATTAAAGCCTCTGCCTTCTGCTCAGGTCATGAGCCCAGGGTCCTGGGATTGAGCCCCTCATCGGGCTCTCTGCTCAGCAGGAAGTCTGCTTCCTCCTCTCTCTCTGCCTGCCTCTCTGCCTACTTGTGATCTCTGTCAAATAAATACATAAAATATTTTTTAAAAAACATTTTATGTATTTATTTGACAGAGAGAGAGAGATCACAAGTAGGCTGAGAGGCAGAAAGAGAGAGTGGGGGGAAGCAGGTTCCCTGTTGAACAGAGAGCCCGATGCGGGGCTCGATCCCAGGACCCTGAGATCATGACCTGAGCGGAATGCAGAGCTTTAACCCACTGAGCCACCCAGGTGCCCCAGAAATAAAATCTTTTAATAAAAAAAATATTTTAAGTAGAAATTTGTATCATTGTATACATTTAATTCTTAAGACTGAATTACATAAAGAGTCCCCTCAAATTTCCCTTACTCTAACAACCAAGTTAAGTATTTTGAGCATGTTTTAAGAGCAGAAAGTATGGTGTAGAGAATGAAAAGACTAACTTGATAATTTTTAATGTGTGAAAAATTTCCCCTGATTATAAGAACACATATTCAATATAGGAAAAACTGGAAAATACAGAAGAATAGGGGCATAAAACTCACATAATCCAAATCACAAGTATAAAGGAGAAAATTAAAAGTCATCTGAAAAACATCAACTACCCAGAGATAATCACTGTCAACATTTTGATATACACACAATTTTAACCAAATTGGGATCACGGTGTACATATTCTTACTTTTTATCCACTTAAATATATGGAACAGGCATTTTCATGTCACTGAGCATTCTTCCCATTTTTCATTAGTACTACTAAGGTTAAATATTTTCATGTGATCAATGGCCATTCTTATTTCTCTGTGAGACAACTTGGCAATTTAAAAACTATTTTTTTTTGGGCGCCTGGGTGGCTCAGTGGGTTAAGCCGCTGCCTTCGGCTCAGGTCATGATCTCAGGGTCCTGCGATCGAGTCCCGCATTGGGCTCTCTGCTCAGCAGGGAGTCTGCTTCCTCCTCTCTCTCTGCCTGCCTCTCTGCCTACTTGTGATCTCTCTCTGTCAAATAAATAAATAAAATCTTTTAAAAAAAAAAAACCTATTTTTTTCTTACCATATACACTGTAAAAATTTGGAAAATACCAGGGTATACAAATATAGGGGGGAACCTCACATAATCCAAGCTGTAAAAACAATTACCATTTATTTTTACTTCTCTTTGCACATACATTCTTCTTACAGAATTGATATTCTGGATAAATCTGTTTTAGAGTCTATCTTTTGTTCATTTAGCATCCTTAAAAACCATACAAACATTTTCCCTATGTCATTAAAGTCTCAATATTTATTTTTGTTAGCTTCATTTTGTTCATAGAATTTTGTTAGCTGCATAGATGTACATAATTTAACAACTGTTCAGTGTCAAGCACTTGAACATGTTCTTTGTGGTTTTGTTTTTATTTCGTTTATAATGTAGAGATAAACATCTCTGTATATAAATTAGTGTCTTAATCTATGATGATTTCCTTGGGTTATTTTGCCACTTAAATCCCTGGGTTGAAAAAATATGAATTTTTTTTTTTTAAATTAGGCTCCACGCTGGCCTTGAGCTCACGACCCTGAGATCAAGACCTGAGCTGAAATAGAGAGTCGGATGCTTAACCCAAAAGTATGAACATTTTTAAGGCCCTTATTGCGAAACTGCACTGACAATTATACCAATTTGCATTCTACAAACAGTATATAAGAATATCTGTACTCCCACAACCCACACCCTTGATGGCATTAAATTCTCTCTCTCTTACACATATATGCCCACATCTCATAAGCTCTCTACCACACCTTCCACCATAACTACCCCCCCAAACACACCTTGCTAATGTGATATGGGAAAATGATTTCTTATGACTTTAAATGCATTTTTCACTAATGGAATGAAGTTGTTTTTCATTTGGTTAAACCATTATAGCTCCCCATCTCTGAAGAGTCTGCTTAATCCTTTGTATATGTGACACTTTTTGGAGGTAACCAGAAAGTGTTTGGGGATTTCTGGTTCATGACAAATAAGGGAGCATTAGAACGTAATTCTCCCCTTCCTTAAAATGACAAATACAAAAGACTATGTAATTATTTAACAGTAAGAATATACCATATAGAAATATAAGAGGAAGAGTAAGTCCACAGCAGCACAGGATAAACTGGACACATGCCATCAGGAGGACAGTGCAGAATTCTGCTCCCCACTCCCCAAGCAATCAGAACTGAATGGTGACAAGTGCTAACCACTAAAGGAGCCTTCAACTTGAACCAAGCAAAAGACTTCCAAAAATGTCAGTGTGTCCAAGAGAATCGTGGGGGAAAAACAAACCCAAATTCAGAAACAGTGAAAGCTGGATGTAGAGAAGTTGAAGTGGACCAGGAATTGTCAGGGAAGTAATAAAAGATCTGTAGAATAGCTGCAGCCCCCAACGTTCTCAGGAAGGCTAAGCTCTGAGAACAGCTCTCTACAGTAAAGATGGGATCAGCAGTAGGGGACCACCACCTAAAGCTTAGGACTGGAGACCGAAGAGATAGCACCACAAATGACAAGACATACATCCACTTGGAACAATCCACCGGGGCAATACCACAGCCACTGAGCAGTACCAGGGTTCCTGTACTCTGAGTTTATTCCTGGAAGAACAATTCCCACCTACAGTGAGGGAAGCTGCGACAGTTGCCACTCTGATCACATAGCCAGGGTTCCTAACAAGGCTGCACATCATAATCATCTGGGGAGCTTTTAAAAAATACCAGTTGAGGTGCACCGGGGTGGCTCAGTCAGTTAAGCACCTCACTTTGGCTCAGGTCACGGTCTCAGGGTCCTGAGATGGAGCCCCGCATCACATCGGCCTTCCAGGTCAGCGGGCAGTCTGCTGGTCTCTCTTCCTCTGCCCCTTCCTCTGCTTGGGTGCACTCTCTTTCTCTCTCAAATAAATAAATGAACTCTTAAAAATGCTAATTGACATGCACATGGCCAATAGGTTTGTGAAAAGATACTCAGTATCAATAATTACTGGGAAAAAGCAAACCAAAGTGACAATGAGGTACCACCTTACATCTGTTACATTGGTTATTATCAAAAAGGCAAAAAAGAATGAGTGTTGGTGACGTGAAGAAAGGGACCCCTGTGTACCACAGGTGGGAATGTAATTTGGTGTAGCCACTATGGAAATTGTATGGAGGCTCCTTAAAAAATTAAAAACGAACTATCATATAATCCAGCAAGTGGAGTTCTGCATATTATTTGAAGAAAAAGAAAATACTAACTCAGAAAGGTATCTGCCCAGCCATGTTCACTGCAGCATTATTCACAATAGCCAACATATGAGAACAACCTCAATATGAAAGGATAAAGAAAATTTAGTGTACATATACACAATGGAATATTTTTCAACCATACAAAAGAATGAAATCTTGCCATTTGAGACAACATAAATGGACTTTGAAGGCACTTTGCTAAGTGAAATAACTCAGAGAGGAAAAGACACTTAGATGGGACAGGAATCCCATTTATAGGTGGAATCTTAAAAAAAAAAAAATGCAGCTCATAGATACAGAGAACATATTGGTGGTTGCCAGAGACAGGGGGTGGTGAGTAGGAGGGGTAGAGGATGGGAGAAATGGGTGTAAAATGAAATTGGAGAGAAGCTGAAAGAGAAGGCACCAACTGACTGTGACTGCAGAAGTCTTGGGTGACAGCGGCCTGTATTTGGATACTGGCACTAGAGACGGGTTTTCTATGTTGGAGGTAGGATCAGCAGGCCTCCCGGTAGAGTGGGCATGAAGAACGGAGTTGTAAGGATGACTCCCAGGTTTAGGACTTTAATAGCTAAGTTCTTCAAGGTACCATTTTACCAAGATGAGGAAGACTAGAGATCAGCAGGTTGCCAAAAAATACGAAGTGCTCTTTTGGTGCTTTTCCTCTGGAGTAATTTTTCATTTAAATTCTGGATTCTGTGATATGCTGCAAACACCAAGGGCAATTACACAGTTTCCCTCTCACCTTCTCTGCCAAGTAACCATCTTCCTCAAGTACACATTTTTATGCATTATTTAACACTCTAGGATCAATGCCTCAGAGGTCAGTAGACACAAGTAGGTAGGTTCTCCATGCTTCTAATGCGGTCCACCTCTAAATGACAGCCAAACATCAACTCTAGAAACCTAGGTCCATTACACTCAGTAAAACTGGGGAAACAAGAAACCTAATAAACTGTATAGTGTCTTGTGACTACTTTTCACAATTATTTTGATCAACCCCTGAATAGTACAAGTAATAACACTCAAAATTCAGGGCCTCACCAAAGATAATTCACAACTCTTTAAGTGTCCCATCTTTGTGTGTATGTGATTTTCTAATATCCTGGAAATGAGATCTTCCCCCAACCTGCATTTGTCCAGCTGTTCTTCCCAAAGTCCGTAATGCAGAGCTTCAGCTATCCACTACCTATGCAGTTGAAGGACTTCCTATAAAAGACTGCCCACCAGTAAGGCAAAGGCAAATACATCCCCTGGGGAGGCCATCGTGAAATATTACTTTATCTTATCTATGGTCTCCATGAATCAAAAACATAAGTAATTGCATGCTTCGATCTCCAAGATAAACTCTGTTCAGAACATAGCTTCTCTAAGAACAGTCTTAGGTGAGAAAAGGGTAAGGAGGTCTTAGGTGAGAGGTCTTAAATAAGGTCTTAGGTGAGAAAAGGGTAAGGAGAAAGGGAAAAGGACAAGCTTTACCCTCTGTACTTGTAAATATTTTGGCTGTTACAAGTGTGTATGTGTGTATGCTTGTGTATTACATAATTCTAAAAAGAAAAAAGGAGAAAGATTACCTAAAACCTCTACTTCTTAAACCTTCATAGTAAAAGAGTTTCTCCAGGGGCGCCTGGGTGGCTCAGTCGGTTGAGCGTCTGCCTTCGGCTCTGGTCATGGTCCTGGGGTCCTGGAATTGAGGCCCAAGTTGGGCTCCCTGCTTGGCGGGGGGCCTGCTTCTCCCTCTCCCCTGGCTTATGTTCCCTCTCTCACTGTCTCTCTCTCTCTCTCTCTCAAATAAATGAATGACATCTTTAAGAAAAAGAAAAAGAAAGACTTTATATTAAAAAAAGTTTCTCCAAAGTAATGAGAAATCTGTACTTGCTTCATGTTATAATTACCAAAGAAGTAATGCTTATTACATAATTACTTTAAAAGGATTACAGTTGTTGATCAAATAAATGACTTCTAAAACATTTGGTACTTACAAGGCACCAAGGACAGTATCACCCTAGACTATCTCTTGCTCTCAGACCACTCACTTCCCTTGCCCTCCTCCTCTGCTCCAAGTGCTTCAAATCCCACCCTGCCAACAATCCCCAAAGCGAGCTTTCTCTCAAGCACAGAGTGGGCTGCCTACCAGCTATCTGCTCTTGGATGGCCCACTGCCTCCCAAGCTCAACATGTCCCAAACCTGAATCATCATCTCCTTCAGACCTGATCCATTTCCTTTATTTCATGTTTGACAGCAACTTTTGAGCTACTTATTCATGAACTTAAAATCTCCATAATGGTAGTGACTTTTTGCTCAATGCTATCATCCCTTTTGCCTAGAACAGTGACTGGCACACAAAAGACAATAAATATTCATTGCACAAATAAATACTTAAAAATTTATGCTACAATGTTAATCATAAACTCAGAAAACTAAAAATATCTTGGGATGTTTCCCTAGCCAATAACAAAGTTTACCAAAAAGGTGATACCTGGAGGTCCATAGGCAGAAACTGGAGTGCAGAAGTTACAGCTGACCAGAATGTTACCCGGAAAAAAATAAAACCAGCCAACCAACCTGTACTTACAGAGAGGGCCCAAAAGTTTCCCATAGGCAACTACCACTCCTATCTTATAACAGACAAATTCCTACTTTATATTATATCCCTTTGACCCTAGTCTACCTCCATCACCAGGGGTGTTAGGCATAGGCTGAGGGCATTTTTGCACTGTAAGAGTGATTATCCCAAATTATCCTTAAAGTCCCTTTTATTTATTTTTTTTTAAAGATTTTATTTATTTGACAGAGAGAAATCACAAGTAGGCAGAGAGGCAGGCAGAGAGAGAGGAGAAAGCAGGTTCCCTGCGGAGCAGAGAGCCCGACGCGGGGCTCGATCCCAGGACCCTGAGATCATGACCTGAGCCGAAGGCAGAGGCTTTAACCCACTGAGCCCCCCAGGCGCCCCTATTTTTTTAAAATATATTTTTTAAAGATTTTATTTATTTATTTGACAGAGATCACAAGTAGGCAGAGAGGCAGGCAGAGAGAGAGGAAGGGAAGCAGGCTCCCTGCTGAGCAGAGAGCCCGATGCGGGGCTCGATCCCAGGACCCTGGGATCATGACCCTGGGATCATGACCTGAGCCGAAGGCAGAGGCTTCAACCCACTGAGCCACCCAGGCGCCCCCTTAAAGTTCCTTTTAAATTTCAGGACTCTATAATTGTATTTAACTATATGTACTTAGTAAGTACTTAATATTAAGGTGTTAAATTGAATAAATACAAATATTTGGAAAGTTATAAGAAGAAATCAATGCATTTTTTAGACATACTAAATAATGGAACCTAACAAATATTGCTGAATATATAACCATTTTCAATTACCCAGTCACTGGTGAATAACTTAGTTTCAATTGTGTTGTTTAATGTAACTGTGCTTCCGATTTCAAGTTCATGAGTGAGAGGCTCCAAAGTCACAGTCAAACAGAGAGGAAATAAAGGACCTCCTTGTTTTATTTCAAATTTGAATTTAAAGGGCTGCTTACATCATTGCACTGTTACAGATCAGAGTGTCCTCAGTACGTATCGTTTTATTCATGAAGAAGCATCTGTCTTCCTTTGGGTAACATATCAAGGATAAGATTTTGTTGTACCAATAAAATTATTGGATATATCTACAAAACATCCAAAGTTTTGCGTTCTCCTTTCGGCAGTTTTTAAAAACGTTACTTAGTAGTCACATTGTGGACATGATCCAAGGTACTGGTGAAAGCATTTTGCCCCCTAAACTGCAAATGCCGTAGGGAAATGAGCCTGACTTACTTGTTCACTGCTATTTTTCTGGTGCCTCACAGTAGGTCTAACAAATGCTAGGTGGTCAGTAAAAGTTTGGTGAACCAATAATGACATTTCATTATGTAAATATTCACCTCTAGCGGTGCCTGGGTGGCTCAGTGGTTAAGCCTCTGCCTTCGGCTCGGGTCATGGTCTCGGGGTCCTGGGATTGAGTCCCGCATCGGGCTCTCTGCTCGGCGGAGAGCCTGCTTCCTCCTCTCTCTCTCTCTCTCTCTCTCTCTATCTGCTACTTGTGATCTCTGTCAAATAAATGAATAAAAAAAAATATTCACCTCTATCCTCTACTTGTAATGGTAGCAAAAACAAACACCTATAGACTAAAAACTAGTAACAGGAAGTCCAAACACATTTTGAGCAAAGGCAACATCTGAACAAGGAAGAGGATTTCAAGATGACCCAATTGAAAGAAGAGTACTCCTATGTTTGACGAAGTTCCGTTACGGTTATTGGAAAATCTGCGAAATCCGTAGTCACAACTTTGAATGCTATGAAGCTACTAAAACTCCACAGCCTTCCCTTAAAAAGACTGTAAGCCTAAAAAGAAGCAGAGGATGAAAACAGTTTGTTTGGCTGAGTGCTGAGTGCTGAGTACGTGCCAGGTACTGCGCTCGGCAGCTTACAGACTTACTCCAGCTAATCCTCACGAGTCCCAGACCAAACAGACCTTGTTATCTCCGTGTTACTGATAAGAAATCGGATACAAAGAGGCAAAGGGACCTGCCTTGCAAGAGGCAAAGGGACCTGCCTTAGGTCACACAGTGGCAAGGCAGAGGTTTCAATCTTGGTTGGACGACTGCCTTCGGCTCAGGGCGTGATCCTGGAGTCCCGGGATCGAGTCCCACATTGGGCTCCCAGCTCCATGGGGAGTCTGCTTCGCTCTCTGACCTTCTCCTCGCTCATGCTCTCTCTCACTGTCTCTCTCTCTCAAATAAATAAATAAAATCTTTAAAAAAAAAAAGAAGAGTACTGTTGTCTGGGACGCCTGGGTGGCTCAGTTGGTTAAGCAGCTGCCTTTGGCTCAAGTCATGATCCCAGCGTCCTGGGATCGAGTCCCACATCAGGCTCCTTGCTCGGCGGGGAACCTGCTCCTCCCTCTGACTCTGCCTGCCATTCTGTCTGCCTGTGCTTGCTCTCTCCCCCTCTTTCTCTCTGATAAATAAATTTAAAAAAAAATCTTTAAAAAAAAAAAGTACTGTTGTTTTGGGTTTTTGTTTTGTTTTGTTTTTTAGATCTATTTATTTGAGAACAAGTGTGCGCAGGCCTGTGGGCATGTACACGAACAGCGAGAGGGGCTGAGGGAGAGGGGAGAGAGAATCTCAAGCAGACTCCCCACTGAGCACAGGGCCAGATACGGGGCTGATCCCACCACCCTGAGATCACGACCTGAGCTGAAATCAAAGTTAACCGCTTAACCCACGGAGCCACTCAGGCATCCCCAACCCAGAGTATGCTCTTAACCAGCTGGCTATGCTGACGAAGCCGAAGCTTCTCCTCTAATCATAAAATTGCCAGAGCAGCTGTGAGGCCCAAATGAGCACGTGGAAAAGTGGTTACAGACACTCGATAAATATTAATTACCACCTCCTTCCCTGTCTCCTCTCTCCCTTTTTCCATCTAGAGGCCTCCCAACCTGACTCCTTAGGCAATGCTCCCTAAGTTGTAATAAAGATAAGCCGTGACACAATAATTTGCCTCCTCCCTGCCTACAAGTTTGGGGAACTTTAGGATAATTTAAAGAATTTATGGTATTGTTTGATGGAAGCCACTGAAGAGAAATTAAATGTATTACTCATAAATGGGGATGTTAAGTATACTGCCTCAGATCATACAGTTAGTAAGAGGTAGAACTGAGATTTGAACCCAGGCTTTTTTTTTTTTCCCCTATGTAGTACTCCTTCCACTACCAAAAGGGGAGTCACATAACCACAAGGTGGGTTACCACAAGAAAAAAAGGAAGATCAGAGAATAAAATTCACATTAAAATTTAATAATATGTGGAAATGGATAAGAAATTCTGCCAAAGAAAGGCAAAACTAGAATACAAATGACTTTGCAGAAGCAGGGTTATGGCAGAATCTGTAAGTAGGTATTATACTAAACCAAGTTAGTATAGGTTTGGAAAGGCTGGCTGAATCAATTTTTAAAATATTTTCTCTTCTGGGATGCCTGGGTGGTTCAATCAGCTAAGCGCCTGCTTTCAGCTCAGGTCATGATCCCAGGGTCCTGGGACTGAGTCCTGCGCTGGGCTCCTTGCACGGCAGGGAGCCTGCTTTTCCCTCTGCCTTCTTCTCCCTCTGCCTGTTGCTCCCCCTGCTTGTGTCCTCCCTCTCCAACAAATAAATGAATAAAATATATTTTTTAAAAAAGATCTTCTCTTCTAACCAAAGATACAATAATTATGATAGAAAGGACTACATTTTTCTTTTTTAATAACTTCGTAAGCACAGAGCCTAATTACCACATAAAACTGTGGTTATATAAAAACAATAAGAGATTTAAAATATATGTTCTGGGACGCCTGGGTGGCTCAGTTGGTTAGGCGGCTGCCTTCGGCTCAGGTCATGATCCCAGCATCCTGGGACTGAGTCCCACATTGGGCTCCTTGCTTGGCAGGGAGCCTGCTTCTCCCTCTGCCTCTGGCTGCCACTCTGCCTGTGCTCGCTCGCTCTCTCTCCCTCTCTTTCTGAAAAATAAATAAATAAAATCTTTAAAAAAATTTTTTTAAATAAAATATATTTTCTGAACAATTTTTATATGGACCATCAATTAAAAGTAAAGCATGAGTCTTAAAAGACATTTTTGAGCAATCAGGAAATGTTTAATATACTGAGTATTTAGATGATATTGCTATTTTTAGGTTAATGGCACAATAGTTGTGGGTTTAATTTCTACTATTCAATTCTCATCATTACTTTTCAAGCTGGACTGAATATGGGCATCACTGCTTATTTTTCACTGAAAATAAAGCAGCCCAATTATTTTCGGTATCAAGGCTTAATTTCTGTTACTGTTGTCTTTCTCCTCTGATGGGGATTTTCCTAATTTAATGTCTAGTAACAATACTCAACTTTCATGACATATTTGGAAGACATGGTATTTACTATTTAGGAGTCAGAATTATCTAAACATATTAACCAACAGTGGCTAAGTAGTCAACTCATTGAGACTAGCAACACTTGTTTTTTTATTTTAACAGAGCTGGAGTCAAATTGTGTTTCATATGTTTGGAATGAAAGCTTGTTTATATTTGCCTAGTTAAATTGTGGACATACCATAAAAGCTTCAATTATGTACCAGACTAGGTTCAGAATATTCAGTAACGGACAAATCGAAAATTAACATTAAATTCACCCAGACAGTCCACAGCTTAGTGCTGGTAATGTTCTGCTTCTTTTTTAAAAGATTTTATTTATTTACTTGACAGACAGAGATCACAAGTAGGCAGAGAGGCAGGCCCAGAGAGAGAGGGGGGAAGCAGGCTCCCTACCAAGCAGAGAGCCTGATGCGGGTGCCCCAATGTTCTGCTTCTTGATCTGGGTGCTGGTTATATAGGTTCATTCAGCTTGTGAAAACTTACCAGCTTCTATATTTACGTACATTTTTCCCTATGTATATTATACTTCAATAAAAAGGTGGTAAAAGGGGGCCCTGAGTGGCTCAGTGTGTTAAGCCTCTGCCTTTGGCTCAGGTCATGATCTCAGGGTGCTGGGGTAGAGCCCCGCATCATCGTAGCAGGCTCTCTGCTCAGCAGGGAGCCTGCTTACCCACCACCCCCACCCCCCGCCTGCCTCTCTGCCTACTTGTGATCTGTCTGTCAAATAAATAAATAAAATCTTTTTTTTAAAAAAAGTTGTAGGGGCACCTGGGTGGCTCAGTGGGTTAAGGCCTCTGCCTTTGGCTCAGGTCATGGTCTCAGGGTCTTGAGATCAAGCCCCACATCAGGCTCTCTGCTCGGCGGGAAGCCTGCTTCCTCCTCTCTCCCTGCCTGCCTCTCTGACTACTTGTGATCTCTATCTATCAAATAAATAAATAAAATCTTAAAAAAATTTAAAAAAAATTTTAAAAAGTTGTAAAAAAATGTCACTGTTAAGTTACATACTGAAGTGTCATAGATAAAATGATAAGATACCTGGGATCTGCTCTAAAAGAGTGAAATAAGTCAAGCAGAGAGAGTCAATTATCATATGGTTTCACTTATTTGTGGAGCATAACAAATAGCATGGAGGACAAGGGGCGTTAGAGAGGAGAAGGGAATTTGGGTAAATTGGAAGGGGAGGTGAACCATGAAAGACTATGGACTCCGAAAAACAATCTGAGGGGTTTGAAGTGGCGGGGGGGTGGGAGGTTGGGGTACCAGGTGGTGGGTATTATAGAGGGCACGGCTTGCATGGAGCACTGGGTGTGGTGAAAAAATAATGAATAATGTTTTTCTGAAAATAAATAAATTGGAAAAAAAAAACAACAAAAACAACCAAAAAAATAAATAAAAAATAAAAGACCAGAAGGGGGGGGCTGGTGTATGGTGGTGGAGAGGGAAGAGGATGAAGAAGGATGGGGAATAAGTGAAACCAGATTATAAAAATGTTGATAGTGTTGAAATTAGATGATGGGTTCATAGAGGTTTATAATACATCTTTGAAAATTACCACAATGAAAAAAATTGTTAAAGGGAAGGCATGATTGCTGCTGCAACTGTGCTTGCATGTGAGCAGTGAAAGAACAAGGAAACTGGTTGACCTTGAAAAACCATCATTGTGGAAAGGGAGGAAATTAATGGGTGAACTACAGCAGCAATGTGACTCCTAACCTGTCCCCCCTATACTCAAATGATGAACGTGGGGCTTCAGGGCTTTGAGGGTGTAGGGAGAGAGGTTTTTTTTAAATATTCAGTGGGCAGAATGCTTCCCAGGGTGGAGGTCACACCTACTATACTCAAAACAAAAAGGAAAGATGGTCTACACAGATAAAATTTAAGTGTGTGTGTGTTGTGATAACTGGGACAATCAAGCTGTAAAATTGCCCTGATGAGGGCACTGGGTAGAATGCACTTTGAAAGTGACTCTGATATCCTCTCTCCTCAAGAGCACTGCATCCCAAAGGTCTGCTGGGGAAAGGAGGATGCTAGTCAGTTTCTAACCACAATATCTGAGCTCAGAAGGTGCTTAACCTGCAGAATGATTCAAAGCAAAACTTTTCTTTCAAGAACTTTAGCAGAATACTTCTTTCTATTCATCCTACAGCTTCGAGGAAATAAGAGCTATCTCCAAAGAGGCAGGGAATCTCTAACATAGAAACACACCCTACTGGGGCGCCTGGGTGGCTCAGTGGGTTAAGCCACTGCCTTCGGCTCGGGTCATGATCCCAGGGTCCTGGGATAGAGTTCCGCATGGGGATCTCTGCTCGGCGGGGAGCCTGCTTCCTCCTCTCTCTCTCTCTGCCTGCCTCTGCCTACTTGTGATCTCTCTCTGTCAAATAAATAAATAAATTCTTTAAAAAAAAAAAAAAGAAAGAAATTAGATCTTACAAAGCCAAAGGACTAGTCATTTAAAAAAAAAAAAAAAAAAAAAGGGCGCCTGGGTGGCTCAGTGGGTTAAGCTGCTGCCTTCGGCTCAGGTCATGATCTCAGGGTCCTGGGATCGAGTCCCACATCGGGCTCCCTGCTCTCTCTCTCTGCCTGCCTCTCTGCCTATTTGTGATCTCTCTTCTGTCAAATAAATAAATAAAAAATATTAAAAAAAAAAAAAGAAACACACCCTACTGAGCAGATCACACTGAGCTCCACAAAATAAGCAAGTGTAAATGCCTCTGTCATTCAAATTCTGACATAATAATCATCTCCTAAAATGCCCCCGAAAAGTCTTAGACATAGTATTCTCTGCTTTATACAAAAGGCAAAAGAAAAGCACCTGTCCCCCAAGCTAAAAGATTAAAAGTTCAGCGAAAAGGGGGATCATCAGACGCTCATGACCTCCACAACCTGGGTTCTACAGAACTCTTTTGCTAATCTATTACTGAAAGGCTGCCAGCTGCATAAGTGTCTTTCAGTTCAGGAATTTTAGTTCAGTAATTTCAACAATGCGTCCATTTTCTCCAAATTCCAATAGAGTAAAAAAAAAAAAAAAAAAAACCAAAAACTGGATGCTCCAAAACATTTCTTATAAAAGAATTTTATCAGTAACACTATACTTTCTAACCCATGTTTAAAAACCTATTTAGTTTCTCTTTGGGTAACTTTCTGGTATACTAAAGTATGCCAGATAAATAACTTTAAAAAGCCTTCAGTATACATGATCACTTTATCAAATGTCCAGATAGCAAGAAACTTGAAAAGATACTAAATATGTTGGATATGCTAGAACAAAGTGTCCAATTAAACATGCATGGATAGGCACACAACCACCTAGAAGCTGGTGAAATAGAACCACTCTTGTTCTCCTCACTTACCTAGTGTGGTAAGAGACAAACCTCTGGGTATGGGGTCAAGTAACTGCATCAGAGAGTATCTGCTGGGGGCTCTGGCGGGTACAGTACAGCTATCCAGATGCCAGAGGATTTGTTTTCATGACCAACTTCAAAAATCTTGCCTCACTACTTAAGTATGACCTGACAGACCACAGCATCAGCATCACCTTGGAACTTATTAGAAAAACAGAACCTCAGGTTGCACAAAAACCTACTGAATCAGAAACTGCATTTTAACCAAATTCCCAGATAATCTGTATGCACACCCCAGGTTGAAAAGCCTGGAATTAGGGGATTACTGTCAATTTGAAGGGAGTTTTCCAAAGAGCCCTTCCATGGGCCACCGTTTCTCATTTTTACTGATGACTCACATGATGATATTGAACAGCCCTCATCAAATCCCAAGTGACACTAATCTAGAAGGAAACACTCAACTGCACAAGCACCTCTCAGAAGAAACCAGGCTTGACAGCAGATCGCATGAAAAGATATAAACAAGCAGGGATTTGCTACAGAGGGGAAAAAAAAATTAATGCCCACTTGATTGTTATTACTGCAAATCAGACCGCTTCTAGAGAAATGGCTGGCAATCTGGCCACATATTCTAACAGAATGACTGACAGCAAACTGTGACCACAGACAATGGTGAGAAACTGACAGAGGGAAAAGGCTCTGGAAAATTCTATCATGGGGAATGGCCGAACTGGACAATATTAAACCTGAAGAAGAGGTGACTAGGTGGGGACAACATGATTATATCCATATATTTGAAAGACCGTCTTGAGACATTTCATTCTACAAATGTTTTTGAGCATCTGCTATGTGCCAGGAACTATGCCAGAAGTTAAGGATGCAGAGAGGAAAAACCAGAACTGATCTCTGATTTTCTCAAGTTTCCTGGCCAGTGGAAGAAATGTGACTATTGCTCGAGAAAGCAGAACTATGGTTCAGGGAAAGCAAGCAGAAGGGCAGTGGCACCATACAAGGAAGCCCTTCTGGCCAGAGGGCTCCAGCTTTGCAAAGGAGTGGACATGCAGAAGTGGCCGAGCAGAATGGGTTAGGGAAGGGATGACAACCTCCCAGGAAGAGCCCAGGAGGCTGCCAGGCCAATGCTAATATTCCAAGGCTTCAGGATAACTGGGGCCAATATCATTAATCAAATACAGGAGCTGTTCAGAATTACACTGTGTTCAATTTAGTCACGAACAAAATTTTTTTAAAGCTTAATCACAACTTAGGGTTTTGGCTAAATTTTGTATGTAAATGTCAATGATATCTAATTTCTCCTTTAATAATAATTTTTAAAACACAGGACTTAATAAAAAATCCACATTAACATTTTAAGTGACAACCTTGTTTAATGAGTCATTTTAATTATAATCTTGATTTGGTAACTCCTAAAACTACCATATTTAATGTTCTTTGACATACCTTTGGAGTTGCTCATTTCAATTCTGAGAAATTATCCTAAAAATATAACAATTACTTTCCCTCTGCCAGGAAGAACAAAAGAAGGAGGGGTGGGAAACTAGTGCATGAAGATGCAAATGAACATGCAATGTTTATAAAGAAAAATAATAAATAAACCAACGTTCAAAGACACTGCCAATCTGTTTCATGACATGAAGCAGGGTAAATAAATAATATCCAAGTAGGACAATGTTTAAGGTAAATTGGTAAACTATTACAAATAGTTATGAAGGTTACACAGCAATATGAAAACATACTCATAATGACAAGAAAACAATGTAAACTTGTATAATTCCAGCCATATAAAATTTATGCATGCGTGCAACAAAACTAGGAGAAAAAAGAAAACTTTTTAATTGATTTTTCTGGAGTGTTAGGATTCCTCTTTTATTTAAAATTTCTACTTCAGAGTTCTCCCAGGGCGCCTGGGCGGCGCAGTCTGTTACGCATCCAACTCTTGATTTCGGCCCAGGTCATGATCTCAGGGTCATGAGATGGAGCCCCGTGTGGGGCTCTGTGCTCAGCACAGAGTACTTGAGACTTTCTCTCCCTCTGCCCCTCCTCTCCCTCCCTCTCTTTCAAATAATGAAACAAACAGAAGAAAAATAAAATGTCTACTTCCTGTTGACTATTCAAAAAATACTTTTATAATGAATGTATTAGGAATTAAAATAATTTCAACTCATAAGCGTACTAATTTATACATCAGGGGCACCTGGGTGGTACAGTCGGTTAAACGACGACTCCTGGTTTTGGCACAGTCTGATCTCAGGGTCCTGAAATCGAGCCCCACATGGGGTTCCATGCTCAGTGCAGAGTCTGCTTTGGTTTCTCTCGCTCCCTGCCCCTCCCCCACTGTGTTCACTCTCCGTCACTGAAATAATCTTTAAAAAAACAATTTATACATTAGCAAGAAATGAAATAATAAAGGTGACAGCTTGTTTTCAATTGGTCCTTTGCCTTTTATAAAGCTATTTAAGTTCATAAATAAACAAAAGTGAAAGATAATGAGGTTTGTGTTAGGAAAAGGGCTCAACAGTTGTGACAAGTAAAAAGGACTTTGTACAGCAGACGCCAATGAACTCTGGGTAAGAGCAAAACTAAATTTCTGGATTCTATTTTGCTTTTCACCTTATTTGATCTCACTTAAAATCATTCATGCCAAGTTGAATTTTTTTTCCCTCTTTTTTCCCCTTCTCTTCAAGTTCACAGATGTGAAGAAAAAATATACAGCCCTTCTTTTACAGTCCTCTCCTGTTCTCCCAGCAATGCCACGAACTGCGGCTTTTTGGAGTGGGCTATCGGCAGTCAGATGTGAAGGCTATCTGGCTCCCATCTGTCACCACAGTGATCGCCAGGACTGGGCTGAATTAGGGCCAAGAGATTTGGGTTCAAATTTTCCACATCTTTAACTCAGAGATAATACAACTTACCCCCCAAAGGTGATTATATCATAAGAAAGTCCCTAGCTCAGGGTGAATTTCAAGAAATGCTTACCACGTACTTTTTTTCTCCACCTTCCACTACACATACATACAGACCAAAGACACAGACCATCAGTCCCTAAACCCCTGGGACCCTGGGAACTGGAGGAGAAGTTCTAGGCAGACCCATACTTCAACTCCTCAGTACAAGCAATTAATGAGTCCAGTTTTATCCTAAGCTAATAATGGTGTCCAAGTCAACAATCTCTTGGGGCCTGGGAGAAAGAGTAGCCTCCCAAAGTCCCATCCTTCCAACTGTGCCACTGTTTCAAGTGTGGAGTTGGGAAACAGGGCACAAGAACTGAATCTCCAATACCAAAGGAGCTATTTTAACCTCTGAAAGAGTGGGGAAATAACATGGATTAACAAACTCTCCCCTCACCCACCCACTCCTCATGCCTTCTCTCTCTCCCAGCTCCCAGGAAATGAGGACACTGAGGTCCACTGAGGGTGTATAAGGCAGAGCCAGGGCTGCATGCAAGTATCTGCCTGCCTGCCTAGTTTACACTACCACAGCCATACTCTGTCCCATTTGGTCTGTGCTAGTCAGTTGCCCAAAGGCAAATCAAAGGTTTATTTCAGGCTCACCATGATAGCATTTGACTTTTATTGGTTTAAGGTGTCTGGAGGGGAACCAGAGACCACTCAAGACCAAAGAATTCGTAGAGGTTTAATCTCTTTTTATTGGGTCTGGAGACCTACAACTAAGGACCTCAGGTTTACTGTAAGCACCCACCAGGTAACAGAGCACTCTTCTAAGTGCCCTGAGTTGCAAAGAACAATCCAATTCTTTCTTTTCAAAATTTACACTTTAAGTAAGAAAACCAGAAAGCTAAATATGAAGCACAGGAGAAGGGCAGTGTACACAGAGCTTTACCCAGCAAAAAAAAAAACCCAAAAAACAAAAAACAACCACTCGAGAAGCAGTATAGTAGTGTATTACGAACTCAAGTTCTGGCTCGCGCTGAAACATGGGACAACTGGACAAGTCTTGACTCTTCTAAGCCCCAGTTTCTTCAACATTAACATGAGGTCAGTAATAGCATCTGGTATCAGTGATATCTTTATCAACAGGTGTTGTTATAGTAAACTAAATGATATGCATAGCAGTCCTTGGCACAGTCCTTGGCTGGCAGGCTACGAGGGCTCAGCCAGCGCTCGCTTTTATTATCAGACCCAAATGTAGTCGCTTACTTCTGCTGTGGCTAGAAATCAACTTTGGTGGGTTTACTTGCATTGTAAGGGCACGCCAGGACTTAAAAGTCTTTCTTTTCTTTGGGGGAAACATATTACAATATTACCAAATGTGACAAAATGCTTTAAGGTTAAGACCACTGAGATAAAAGCAGTCCATTAAGTAGACATTTTAAAACTTCCACTTAGAGGGACGCCTGGGTGGCTCAGTTGGTTAAGCAGCTGCCTTCAGTTCAGGTCAGGATCCCAGCGTCCTGGGATCGAGTCCCACATCGGGCTCCTTGCTTGGCAGGGAGCCTGCTTCTCCCTCTGCCTCTGCCTGCCATTCTGTCTGCCTGTGTTCGCTCTCTCCCCCTCTCTCTCTGATAAATAAATAAAATCTTTAAAAAAAAATTCCACTTAGAGGTGAATTTTGGCTGGGAGCACATCCAACAAGAGATTGAACCACCAGAAAAAAATAACAAAAGATGATCTGTTAGAATCAAAGTATGTGTAAGTATAATAAGGAACATCCCAAGAACTGAGCAATCACAGTCTGGAGGGGAATAACCTGGGGGATGAAAGTGATGATATCTGTCTTCACATACTTGAAGGGTTGTATATGTTGCATATGGTGGGAAAAACTAAATAAATCCAATGGGTCAAAAGTCACAAAACAGATGATAGCTTATTGTGAGGGAGAATTTTCTTGGGCTAACTAAAAGAGAAGTCCTCCAACCCCGCAATGAGAAGGGGAGTTGGCATCTCACCAGTGGGCATACTGGAAAACTCTATGTCACTTCCCATCTAAGAGTCCGCAATCCTAATGTCTTGTTTGGACACCAGAAGTAAACATGCCCAGAATCAATAGAGTGCAGCTTGTGCGTAAGCATTGCTCACCCTATTAACAAGAAACTCTTGAGAGAGTAAGATGCGGGCTCAGATTCAGTCCACAATTAAGTATGCTTAGGCAGTCTTATTTCTTCTGAGAGATGTCTACAGTTAAAAACAGACAACACCCCATAGTGTTCTTTCTTAAAAACTAATCCGCTCCACAGCACATCAACAAGGCACGAGCACAACCTGTAGCATTAGCGTAATCAAAGAGTCGCAGTCAAAGGCATCTCTGCCTTTTGCTCAAGTCAGGCTCAGAAAACTGAACACTGAAAAAAATCCAGGAAGATCCTAAAAATCAAGCCACTCGGAAAAAAAGTGTTTCAACATTTTATTTTCTTTGTTCCACCTACCAAAGAAAGGATAAAGTAGGTTCAGAACCAAGAGAAACACAAAAGAACGCAAAGGGTAGACAACATTTGGAGGTAATGAGGTTTTCATGGCCTTAACCATCCTGCTGAACTGCAGGGCTGGGACTTGCATGCCTGAGTGTCCACCACTGTCTCTGCCCATCCCTCCTTTCTCTCCCACAGTGAGCTGGTTAGCAGGAGGGAGGGGATCAAGGCAGAAGCTGGTCTTTCATTCACCCTGGCTACTGCCTTTCAAGGCTATCACAATTCAGCCAGGGAGACTTAGTGTTCATTACTGCAAGAGGCAACAGTAACATCGAACCCAGAACTGTGAAATCACAAAATAGGAGGCACATAATGACAATTTCTGAAGTGGGAGCGAGGGTGTGGGGAACCAAATTGCCAGGCAGTGCAGGTTTTTAGAGGCTCTTCTGAAGCAATTCATATTCTTAAATTCTCAGATTTCTTTTCCTTTCAGAAGATGGAGACAATTACTAATTCTTCTAAGTTAATTCCTACTGTTCAAAGAAGATATTATACTAGACTTCACAGCCCTGGGACCCAGTGAGAAATGACCCCTCTACTAAAGGACATACAATCAGGTGTAGATACCTTCATTACAAAGTGTGGCTTTCTCCTAAACTGCAGAAAGCAATCTTTGTCCTAGATCACAGGGCCTTTAGTTGTAATCCTAGCCTTCGAGCACAATTAGACTGGGGAGATGAGTAAATAAGCAGGGTACTAAGTGCTATCACATCTATTTTATGCTCCAGGAGAAATGGAAAAGGAGAAGCAGCACCTAACCCAGCCTGAGGGGTCAGGGAAGGCTTCCTGGAGGAGGGGGCACCTGAGATGAAGCTGGGAAGGCAAGTAGGTCTTGGTGTGATGAAAGGGGTCAGGGCTCTCTCTATTCAGAAAGGCATAGAGGAAACTCAGAGAACCAAGATCGGAGGCCTAGAGAATGCTATCATTTCTAGGCTGGGCTGAGGAGTTGGGAGACAACACAGGGGCCACAGGATGAGGAACTGGAGAGACAAGGGGCTAAGGAGAAGAGCATTCCAAAGCAGGAACAGTGTGACTGGGTGCAAATCAAGCCAGGCAAGAGCTAAAGGCTTGGACCTGGCTAACCACAGAGGGCCATGCCCTTTGCCCAAGACATTTCAGGGAAGCGGCATTGACAGAGGTCAGAGCACAGAGGTTGAGTTGAGGAGGTAAGCAAGTGGACACTGTGGATAAAGCTACTGGCAGGAAGCCTGGCTAAGAACAGGGAGTGAGCTAACAGGAAATACATGATCCAATTTTCTTTACCAGTCTGAACCTCTGCTTGGAGCTCCAGACTGACTTCTACTAAATTCCTCCTCTTCCCTCACCCACTATGTTCAATATGTACCATGGCCTCCCCTCCACCCATCCTCCACAACAGCTAGAGCCGTCTTTTTTAAACTCTAAATTGGACCATGCTACCCCCTCCGCAAAATGTACAATGGTTTCCCACAGCCCTTAGAATAAAACCTTAACTCCTTGCCATAGCCTGACATCCTGTGTGACGCAGGCCCCGCTTCCCTCTCCGGCATCTTTGTAGGCAAATCGCCCTCCTGCTTGCTATGCACCGAGCCGGCCTCCTTTCAGTCCCCAAACGCTGCAAGCACAGGGCAACCTCAGGACCTTCGCTCAGGCTGTTCCCTCTGCCTGGAACGCTCCTGTCTCACCTGCCCTCCTCCAACTAAGGAGCCAGAAGGTGAATTGCTCGTAAAAGGAGTGGCCATCACAGAGGTCCTCCCCTGCCCTGTGCCTAGGGCTTCACCACCAACCAGCTGCAGAGTGCAGCTTTTCCAGCTCCCCGCCAGGGGCTCTGATGTCGGGGACTCGAGTCCGAGCTCTTTCCTCTGCTGCTGGTTGTGCGGCTTCCGTCACGGCGCCACCTCATCAGTTTTCTCATCTTTTTTTTTTTTTTTAAAGATTTTATTTATTTATTTGACAGAGAGAAATCACAAGTAGATGGAGAGGCAAGCAGAGAGAGAGAGGGAAGCAGGCTCCCTGCTGAGCAGAGAGCCCGACGCAGGACTTGATCCCAGGACCCCGAGATCATGACCTGAGCCGAAGGCAGCGGCCCAACCCACTGAGCCACCCAGGCGCCCAGTTTTCTCATCTTGAAGAAGGGAAACTGCCTGCCTCCCCAGCTGTTAGGAAGCTCATCTCAGAAGGGGTGTAAACACCAGTTCTCACCTGTCTATGTCCCCTGACCTGAGGACATCTCCCACCTTTGCAGCGCTGGCCTTCCCCAGGAAACAGTTCCAGACCCCTGGCCCTTCCCATGCTCTGTCCACCACGGCAGGAGGGGCAGCCTGTCTGTTCTGTCCTAGCACTCACAGGGCCTGCCTCTCGCTCCTCAAGAGCCCCAGCCACCACTCAGCACACGTGAAAACCCACACACTCCAAATTCACCTCCCACCCAATAAATGCCTCCCGCAGCCCTCTCTCTTTTGGCCTTGGTCACCAGCTCCCATCCTAAGGTACATAAAAGTCTCCCAGACAGTCATCCATGTTTTTCTCTTCCCCACTCTGCTGGTGGGACATGGACACTCAGGGAAACCTTGGAACCCCTGTTTCCAGCATCCATCAGTCTGGGCCCCCTCCACACCCCAGAGCTGATTGGATTTGAAATGGGCATGAAAATGTCGACCGTTTTAAGCCACCGAGATTCCAGCAGGGTTTACCTTACAGGAGCTAGCATGTCTCTATGTAATAGAGGCTGAACTCACACAGCTGGACAGAACAGGGCGGGCTCTAGTGGTAAAGAACATTTATACTAAAGCCTGGAGCTAGGGTTACTCTTGGCCTCATGACGCAGCTCTGTTTATATAGTACTTACCCTCTGCATAGTACTTTAAAATACATGTTCTCCTCTGACACAATCACCACCACCATCACTTACTACTGTTGTTATAGCGGACGGGTAAGAACGAAGAAAAAGACCTAGAGAAGGTAAGCTGTGTCCAAGGCCCCATAGCTAGCAAATGGAGGCGCCGAGACTAGACCAAAGGACTCCTGACTCCAAATCCAATGGCATCTTCCCTATAGCATCCAGTCTCTCCAAGCCTCATTCAAGGGAGTGCTATGGCAGAAACACTTGGGGCGGGGCACCTGGGTGGCTCAGTGGGTTAAACCTCTGCCTTCGGCTCAAGTCTTGATCTCAGGGTCCTGGGATCCAGCCCTACATCGGGCTCTCTGCTGGGTGGGGAGCCTGCTTCCCTCTCACTCTCTGCCTGCCTCTCGGCCTACTTGTGATTTCTCTCTCTATTAAATAAATAAATAAAATCTTAAAAAAAAAAAAAAGAAAGAAAAGAAAAGAAAGAAAGTGAGAAACGCTTGGGGCTGAAGTACAGGGGCTCTGGAATGACCCAGAAAAGACAGGCAGCCTGGCAGAAGTGGTTAAAGGCGGACTGTGGAGGTCTTCTGTACAAACATCAGACTGTGGAGCTTAACTTTCATTCAGCAGTGGGGAGCCATAGTCAGCCTCCACTTCAAGCCCCACAGCAATCACGCTACACCCTTGGAGACCTCGCTGCACAGCTCATCCAGGCCATCAGTTGTTGCCAAATGTCCACGTCGCAAAGAACACAGAAGCTTTGATGAGGGCAGAACTTCTGGTCTCCTACATTCTGTAGCCATCTCTGTATCCCCAAATAGTCTCACCTCTTTGCATACGAAGTGAAAGAGGGGCTCCCCCTCTGGCAATATTACTGACCATCCCCTATGCGTACCTTCCTACCCCTGGAGGAGCATTTGAGCAAGAATATGACCTTTCTCTCCCTGGAATCTCTGCCTTCTTCCTTTCTTCCAGTTCTATCTCTTTAGCCTCTGAACACGCTCGAGTCCCTCTCATCCTAAAATCATCCCTTCCCACAGCCCCTTCTTGTCCACACGCTTCAGAAGTGATCTCCCTGAAGAAACAGGAGCAGCAAACATGCCTCTCCACTTCACAACCACGGGTTCTCCGTTCCACCCACTGTCATGTCTTAGGACACTGAAACAATCACCCCTAATGATACCTCCCCGGAGCTAAGTTCAGTGGACACATACCAACATTTCTCTTGACCTTGAGGCTCTTGACAGTGCTGCACTCCCTCCTTGAAATTCTCCCCCTGCCTTGATTTCCAGAACCCCTCTCTCTCCTGGTTATCCTCCTGTCCACTCCTTCCTGGCATCCTTCCCTGGCTCCTCTGCCTCTGCCTTTCCTCCAAATGCTGGTGTTTCCTGACTTCATCTTGATCCTGGCTCCCCCCTGGTCCGTCCTGGTTCCATCGTGACACCTCCTCTTACCTTACATACTCTGTGGTTGAAACCAATAATAAACATAGCTTCAACGGAAATATCCAAGCCAGTGACTTCCAAACTCCTACATCGGCAGCCCAGACCAGTCGTGTGAGCTCTTCTCGACCTCGCTGCATCTGCCTGCGCATGTCTCCAGGTAGATTCCACGGGCACCTCAAACTCCACATGGCTAAAACCACACTAAGCCTTCTGTTTACCCCACTTGTTCTTCCTCTTTCTGCATTAAATGAGAGCATTTGTCAAGTCCTGCATCAGTCTGGGGTCTCCAGGGAAACAGAACCAGTAAGATACATGTGCGTATGTGTGTTAAGTATACACACACATGCACAGATTAAGAGATTTAAGAACTAGCTCCCACAATTGTAGGAACTGGCAAGTCTGAAATATGTAGGGAAGGCCTGGAGGCTGGACATTCAGACGAGAACTGATGCTGTAGACTTGGGCTCATTCCCCACTCAAACCGGCAAGAAGAAGGTCTGGCCCTCTCGCCTCTACACTACCAGCACCCTACACACAGCAGAAGCTCGGTAATTGTTGGCAAATGGCTAACGAGGCATAAAGTGAAATGCTATTAAGTGAGAGTGGGACCAGACCAAAAGATGTGGACGGCTGTGCATTTTAATGAGAAAGAATCAGGAAACTTGAATAAGGCTGTATTATAAATCAAAATACAGTCCTTCTGAGACATTTATTTGCCAGAATCACCCGACCACTACACCTACGCCTGAATGAGAACCATCACACAGACAGAAGCACATCCATTCCAGTCCTTTGCCTGACTGTCTCAACAACTCTGTGAAGTAGATATGGCAAAGAAAAGGCAAAATTTATGGTTAAACTGGGGTTTCAAAAGACTAAAGTCTTGTCTAGGTTACTACAAAAAATATCCACAATGAAAGGTCTTAGATCTTCAGGGATATGCACGATGAGTGACCATAAAACAACAGAAGGTCAGACAAAAAGGAACCAGATAGTCCAAAATGGATGAGTTTGGATTTAGGATGTTTATCTACCTAAATCTGTAAAAACTAAAGAATCTTCTACAATTTACAAATGATACTTTTATTCTATTTTAATTATTGTTGAGAAAAACTTTTGTCTTTCTACTCTGTAAGTCCATGTTATGTATTACAATCTTAGTATCATCACAAAGCCACTGTTGGAGCAATAAATTTCTTGTTAGATAGTAAATATCTAGGAGCACTGTTTTCTGAAATAATGCCAGTATGTATTAAATCTATAGCTCATTAGGGATGACTAAAAAGCTTATGTTAACCCCAGACACCAAAAAATTGTTCGTTTTCTAATTATTTAAAAGCATTAAAAATTAATGAAATATTAACAATATTTAGTTTCAGTATTACATCTGGGGATTCTCTGAAGTACACAGTGTTCCCCGAAGCCACAGAGTAGTGGAAACCCTCCATTAGCCATTCCTATTAGTCAAAGCAGGGACTGATTACCCCCACTATATTTGCATATATAGTTAACTGACCTTCTCAAAGCTCTTCTAGGTGGTGTCATTTATTATAAAACTCTTATAAACCTTCTTAAAAGATTCTTTTATTACAGTTGACAGAAAAGAGAGTCAAATGCCTAAGATCATGTCATTGGTGAATGGCACAAGCAGGACTATACCCCAACCCTTTCTACCTCCTGGCCTACTTATGTATAAATCTATCGTGGCTTCCCAGCCATGGATCCACCAGACTTGTAAGCAGCATGAGGCCAGAGAAAAACCATGTCTAATTGCTCCCCACTGGTGTCTGGCATAGAACCTGATATACAGGAGGCACAAAATAAGGACATTATTGGGGAGTGACTGGATTCATTTTCTTAGAGTTGCTTTAGTTACCTGCATGGTAAAATGGGGGTGTACAGTATTGCCAAATAGCTATTAAAATGCTACTGGAATTATCAGGAATAAACAAAGAAAATACTATTTTTTTCAAACTGTATATGCTGATTCCCAAAAAGATCAGAATTCTGAGCCAGGGTCCCACTTCAGCACAAAGGTAGCAAATGGTATGTTTTCAACTTCCTAGAAAATTAAGTGCTGAATTGACAGGGCAAGGAGAAGAGGGGAAAATTCAGTCTTATATGGGAAAGGAAAAACTGACCACAAGGTTTCAGATCTAACAATGACCATGTGCAAAAGGGTGGCACAGTGGTCCAGTTGTAGCTAACCTATCATGGCAAGAAATGAGCTTGCCAAAGGAGGATTCACCCAAATGGACATATATCAGCCAAAGAGCCTTCACTCTGGCACAAACATGTAGCTTTGAGGCAGGCCAACCCCAGAAACAAGGCACGCAGAGGCCTGGAACAGATAGACCCATTCTGTAAAACCCTCTGTTCTTAACCATGCTAGAACAAGGGAGAATGAGGAGGAGCTGGCCTCCTTCTGTTTATAATGGCCCCAGCCCATAGGGCTCTCCTGCCCTCACTGCCAACCACTCCCAAGAAAGACACTCAGAAATGAGATGGTGAATATTCAAGAGGTCTCCTAACGTGACTGACTATTCCTTTCCTATAAAGGCCTCACCAGTCTCACTTAGAGTTCCTTCTTCCCTCAAGTCCTAAACCATAAACCTAAACATATACCTTCCATTATCACTGGTTATCTGGTTTTCTCTTTACCACTATAGTACTGGATTTCCAATTCTTTGGGAATCTGAGACATCCACTATGATCCCAAGATTATTTTTTTTAAGATTTTATTTATTTATTTGGCAGACAGAGATCACAAGTAGGCAGAGAGGCAGGCAGAGAGAAAGAGGAGGAAGCAGGCTCCCCGCTGAGCAGAGAGCCCGATGTGGGGCTCGATCCCAGGACACTGAGATCATGACCTGAGCCTGAGCCTCAGGCTGAGGCAGAGGCTTTAACCCACTGAGCCACCCAGGTGCCCCTTAAGGGCTTCCATAAAAGCCCTTCTCCATCATACATTCCTAAATACTTTATACTTAATTACAAAGACCAGTTACCCAAAATAATTAAGGAGTGAGGCATTCTGGATGAGTACAAGTTAATTCAGTAAGCACCAACGTATCTCTGTAGTGTAGCTAAAATAAATGATGTCTTAGTAAACAGGGACTATCACATATAACAGTTCCAAATGTTACCAAATCTTCAAGATCCTGTGTGAATAGAACATTCTCTGAAAGCGCCCTCCCGTCCCCTCTCCACTTCCACTCACTGCCGGAAATAACCTCTCTTTCGTCTGCGAGCCTACATTTTGATTATACCATGCAGCAGAGTCTGGTTGAGGTCAGAGATTTAAATGCGTCTTGTCTAACTCTTAGAAAATGTTTGAAAACAGAGACCTTTTTTAACCCCTTGCTGCCTAGTTCACAGTAGGCATACAAACACTTCATGAACCGAGTCCATTGAGTGGTTGAGACATTATAAAGAGTACCAAAATACAGCAGAGCCTTCGTAATACTGCACAATACAACAGAATCCAGGGGTTCCTGAGCTGAGTAGGGCAGTTAAGTATGATATTAAAATACTATCATGAAAATATTCATTGGCATCTGTTCAGTATTTCTCAGCTTTAGAAGATGTTTTCCTAACAGGGAAAAATATTCTGAATTTCTATTTTCTTTGTTAAAGTGGAATTACTTTTTTAAAAAAATCTCAACTTGCAAAGGGAAAGTTCTGGTTGAACTAGCATTACTAAACTTCCATTGCCACGTTTTCTGGGTTTCAAGATGTACATTCAGGTGGCGCCCTGTAGTTCACCAAGGAGATGAGGCAGTAAGTGGAAGGATGTAGTAAGTGCCAGGAGTATAACCAAGATGCTGTGCCACGTTTGGCACCCAGCTCAGCAGCTTGAAAGCCAGGCTCGTCAGCACCAGCCATGCTCAAAGGAAATAAGAAATGGAACACATGATAGAGCAAATCGAGTTTTAAGCTTGAGGTCCATAGCAACCACTTCTAGCAAGGCTGACAGCAGCATTCTTTTCCTGCAGCTTTAGTGTTTGGGTATGACAAACCAGGCTGGAAGTGAAGTTTAAATATTCTAAACACTGCGACTCAAACTCAAACCTCCTTACTAGCAACAGGGGATTCTAAATAGTCAGCCAAGAATGACTAACTCTAAGTTCCCTCCCAGCAGCTATTCTTTTGCAGGAGTCCTCTTTCTTGTCATGAAAAGGAACAGAATTTTCTTGGTGAAAAAACAGAGAAGGGGGTGGGGGGAGTAGGGCTGCCGCCATGGTGATATTAAGTATCTAACCATGTATACGGCCCCTTGGGAATGATCACCGCTCTTGTCTCTAGCTTGTCAAGGAGTAAATGTTTAGTCCCACATCTTCAGAGACAGAAATAGGTCACGTAAGTTAATGAGAAGGGTAACTGAAGCACTACAACATTCCAGCTTAGGACAGAAAGCATTCGAAGTTGTATTACTTCCTTCTCAGCCTCATAACCTGACCTCTTCCCGTTGAACAGGACAATTATGATTAGTTAACGTATTCAGGGACCTGAGGCAATGAATGTCCCCAAACTGCTGTGCATTGACTTATTTCATACCGCGTTTCCAGCTCTGTCATCACCAGCTTCTCTCCTTGCTGTGGTCAACGTGTTCACCTCTAACAGTGGCTCCCTTAATTCACTGCTTCTGATATCAGACAGACCTGGAAAGCTAAGCTATTTAGAGTCATGGGCCAAGGCTCATGCCTACCGGCCTCATCTCCTTCGTACTAAACTTCCATTGCCACGTTTTCTGGGGTTTCAAGATGTGCATTCAGGTGGCGCCCTGTAGTTCACGCCAGGCTCAATCCCACGACCCTGAGGATTGTGACCTGAGCCAAAATTAACGCAGTCAGTTTCCAGACCCCATGATCTTAAATACTATACCTGTGTGCCCCAAACTTGCCTAATTATAAAGAATTACCAGGTATGTGTGTGGCAGTGGGAGAGTTTAAAATATACATTCTCAGTCTCCTCTCCTAAACTCGAAATCAGATGGCCCTGACATCTGTATTTTTAACACACGGCCTCAGATGATTTTCATGACCAAGCTTAGAAACAAACACAACGTTTCACGGGTGCTGCCCACTTGAATGGGGGATTCCTTCTGAAGCATAATGAACCTGGGCCAAGGCCAACTCCTTCCAGAAAGACCTTGCAACCAATAAAGTTGAAAGATCTTTGCTCTTCCACTGTCCTCAGGCAAAACCCCCTCATCTTCTGAGGCTCCTGCAGGGTGGTCATGCCTCTCCTCTTGCTGGTACTTCATTCACTGAAGACCTGACACACTTTTCTTCTCTCCATCCCAGATGCCTGCCATCCCCGGGATGGGCTTTCTGACCACAAGGATGACACAAACAGCTCTCCAGCCTCTCAGTTACTTGACCTCCTTGATGTCACTCATCTTCACTGAGTTCACTTCATTTTAGCCATCGTGCCTGTGGCAAAACCTAGGAGCCCGTCATGTCCAATAATTAACTGCTCCAGCTCTACAATCTTCCACTCACATGTCCCTGCCTAGCCATGTGCTCCTATTACTCTATTACTCTATCGCTCCAATACAAACACACACTCCTTGACTTCATCAACACCTCTGGTCCTTTTCTCCTCCTCATCCAGCCTAAAAACCCTTACCTGTCATGTTAAGCACTCCCTGGCCAATAGCCAGAGCCTCTGCCCCACCAATCTTCTGCCAGCAAACCTCAGCCCTGGCTCAATCCAACCATATGCCTTCCATGCTCCCCAAACCTGGAAGCTGAATGGTGCTGATACCCCAAACCACCCACGGTCTCCGACCTCAACAGAGCCCTGTACACTGTCAGGAAATCATGGACATTGCCCTAAGTTTACTCTTCCTGACTTCAGTTATATGTCAAATCTCCTTCTTCTCCCTTTGACCTCTTCTCACTTAGTCACCCTCTACCTCACACGGTTGTTGGAAACAACCAAATGAGCACTTGATCCTAAGCCAACCCACCAGAAAATCCAACTATGCCCCAATATATTTTTTTAATTTTTACTTATTTTAGAGGGGAGTGGGGGGGAAAGGAGAGAGTGAATCCCAAGCAGACTCATGCTAAGCCTGACGCCAGGCTCAATCCCACGACCCTGAGGATTGTGACCTGAGCCAAAATTAAGAGTCTGCTGCTTACCTGAGCCACCCAACCTCCCCTGGTGAGTATCTCTCTGATAAAAGAAAAAACCAGCCAGGCTCTCAAAAACGACCAGCCTCTCAAAAGATCTATTCTGAGAACCTGAGAATCTTTAAGATGAAAAGGAGTTTGTTTTTTTTTTTAAAGATTTTATTTATTTATTTGACAGAGATCACAAGTAGGCAGAGAGGCAGGCAGAGAGAGAGGAGGAAGCAGGCCCCCCGCTGAGCAGAGAGCCTGATGCAGGGCTTGATCCCAGGACCCTGAGATCATGACCTGAGCTGAAAGCAGAGGCTTTAACCCACTGAGCCACCCAGGCACCCCTGAAAAGGAGTTTTAAAAGGAGTTTAAAAACTATCTTACCTCAAGCATTTAACAAGTATGAATCTAAACATAAAGTTGTCATGTATCACTAGAATGATTATAAATCACAAGCCAAATAGTGAATTCCCTGGTCATTTTTATAAATTCAAAGCCAGAATCAGTGAAACAATACTGTTAGTTATGGTCTTTCACTCTTACCCAAATTCGAATTTGTTGATGGGGCTACAAGTCTTTTCCTGAGGGCTTTTTCCCCTCCTTATAACATTAATAGCCAACATTCACTGTTTTCTGTGTATAATTGTGTTACTCACCATGACCCTGTGAGATAAGAACTATTATTTTTCTCCATTTACAGCTGAAAAAACAGACTTAGACATGTTAAGTAATTTGCCCACAGGCTTACAGTTAGAAAGCAGCAAAGGCAAAATTAAAACAAAGCTCAAACTAATCTATGTGCTTTGGCATAGTGATTTTTAACAGCAATTTCCCAGGAAACGCAGCACCCTAATCCAATTTTTATACTCCAGTGTATGCTCAGAACCCTCAAACATTACTATTATGGCCTATTTCACATTCATTCATCCCTGCATTCACATCAGAAGGCAGTAATGAATAGGAGGAAAGTTTCTACAGTCAGATCACATAGATTCAAATCCTAGCTCCACCACTTTCTCAGCTACGTAACTGTAAAATTTATTCCTCTAATCTCGTTTTTTCCAAGTAGGATGCAGAAATGATAGTGCAATAATCACAGTCACCTTAATCAGTTCTCCCAAAGACTTAAAGATAATACATGATTTTATAAAAAAAGATAATACATGATTGCACTTAGCACTGGACCTGACACACAGTAAGTCTCCAAAAACATTAGCTGCTATTGAAACTAGTATTCGAGGGGCGCCTGGGTGACTCAGTAGGTTAAGCCTCTGCCTTAGGTTCAGGTCATGATCTCAGGGTCCTGGGATCGAGCCCCACATTGGGCTCTCTGCTCAGAGAGGAAGGAGCCTGTTTCCCCCTCTCTCTCTGCCTGCCTCTCTGCCTACTTGTGATCTCTCTTTGTCAAATAAATAAATAAATAAATAAAATCTTAAAAAAAAAAAAAAAACTTGTATTCAAAAGGTATTGAGGACCTGCACCCATTGGATTCAAGGCAAGAGCACTGGGTGCCAGGACTGCACCATAAACAGGCCAAGGCTCTCTCTGCCCTCGTAGGTCTTGCAGTGTCCTGGGAGAGCAGACAAAAAAGAAGGAAACATATCAATGAGATACTTAGAATTTTGGTGAAGCACTAAGCAGGAAATGCACCAGTACTAAGAGGGGACAACAGGGAGGAAGCTACCAGGTAAGGGGTGATCAGAAAAGGCCCCTCCAAGGACGGACATTTTAGCTGAGAGCAAATGTGGGCGAAGGATCTTTAGGAGAAGAATAGGGGAAGGGTGCCAAGGAAGAGAGAAGGGCCTGTACAGAAGAGGAGGAGAGCTGGCACATTAGAGGAACTGACAGTTCCAACCTGAAAGAATGGCTGAGCAAGTAGCAGAGGTTGGAGAGGGAGAGACAGAGGCCGAGCACCTCAGATTAAGAAGTGTGGGTGTCGGGGCGCCTGGGTGGCTCAGTGGGTTAAGCCGCTGCCTTCGGCTCAGGTCATGATCTCAGAGTCCTGGGATCGAGTCCCGCATCGGGCTCTCTGCTCAGCGGGGAGCCTGCTTCCCCCTCTCTCTCTCTGCCTGCCTCTCTGCCTACTTGTGATTTCTCTCTGTCAAATAAATAAATAAAATCTTTAAAAAAAAAAAAAAAAAAAGAAGTGTGGGTGTGGGTCTAAGTGCAGTGGGAAGCCACTGCAGGGTGGGGGGGAGGATAACATGACCTGGTTTGCTTTTAGTAGCATCACTCCGGCCACAACGGGAAGGAACAGGGGTTAGAAGAAGGGAGGAGCAGGCCAGAGCAGAAGCTGGGAGACCAAGTATAGGCAGAAGCAGTCACCCAGCTGAGAGGTCGGCAGCCGGATTAGGAGGACGGAGGCAAGGCAGGAGTTGAGGTATTCTGAGCCCCAGCCAACAGGCTGTGCTGATGGGTTGGATGTGAGGTGAAGAATCAGGAAGGGAGTTGGGGGAAATTGGAAGGGGGGGTGAACCATGAGAGACTATGGACTCTGAAAAACAATCTGAGGGGTTTGAAGGGGCGGGGGGTGGGAGGCTGGGGGAACCAGGTGGTGGGTATTATGGAGGGCACGGATTGCATGGAGCACTGGGTGTGATGCAAAAACAATGAATACTGTTACGCTGAAAATAAATTAAAAAAAAAAAAGAATCGAAGACAACTTTCAGGTGTTTGGCTTGAACAATGAGAGGACAGTAAGGACAAAGACAGGGAAGGCAGGGGGTGAAGAAAGCTGGGAGAGAGGGGAGGCAGGAGTCAGGAAGGAGGGATATAAATCTGGAGGATGGAGAGTGAGATACTTGGGGCATAGGTGGTTTGAGATGACAATGGGGCAGCAGGAAGGCTATGGGTAAAAATGCAAGACTAGCATGAGAGAAAGGTCCAGGAGGGGGTCTAACCAAGGGAAGGGGGGTAGCATCCAAAGGGTATTAAAGTCCCGGGAATGGATGAGATCATTTAGGGAGAGAATATGATGACAGAAGGGAGGTAGCCAAATGACAAAAGAGAAGAAATAATAAGAAATCAGGCTGGTGTGCGCCTGGATAGCTTAGTCAGTTAAATGTCTGCCTTTGGCTCAGGTCATGATCTCAGGGTCCTGGAAAAGAGCCCTGGACCGGGCGCCCTGCTCAGTGGGGACTTTTCTTCTCCCTTTTCTGCTCCCCTGCTTGTGCTCTTGCTCTATCTCTCTGTCAAAAAAAATAAAATAAAAATCCTTTTTCAAAAATGGAAGAAAGGAAAGCAGGTTGGTAATCTAAAACTGAGCGTGATTGCCATGGTCACGCAGCCCATGTACAGACACACAGAACTGCCCCAACTATGTGCTCGATAAAGGCCTAAGGAACAAGTAAAAATAAATTCTTAATGCGTTCCTTTTAGGCCATTAAAAGAAAACTTTCATTTAGAATTTTTCCCCAAGTTCTTGTATATTTGAGGCATAAGAAAAAAAACATTTTTGAAGGTCTCTGGATTGTATACAAAGGAATCTTTTTCCTTATGAGCAAAAAACAAGGATTTTTTTTCAAAAACTAGCTTAACTGAAATTCAAACTTTTATTTATTTTTTTTTAAAATTTTATTTATTTATTTGACAGACAGAGATCACAAGGAGGCAGAGAGGCAGGCAGAGAGAGAGAGAGGAGAAAGCAGGCTCCCCACTGAGCAGAGAGCCCGATGCGGGGCTCGATCCCAGGACCCTGGGATCATGACCTGAGCCGAAGGCAAAGGTTTTAACCCACTGAGCCAACCAGGTGCCCCGAAATTCAAACTTTTAAAAAGGCTTACATTCATGCCATTTCCTTTCTGTAAAAATTCTATCCCAAGATACAATTTTCCCCATCCTTATAATGAAAATGCAATTATGTTTTACTACAGATATCATTTCATACTGAAAGATGAAACTGTTACTTTCAAACCGTTCAAGAGTCACATGAGAGATGTAAAATGCTCAGAGATCAAGGATTTATTTTAAAATGTTGAGGGGGAAGAAAAACTTAAGTATACCTGTGAGGCCATCCAAAAACTGATAAGGAGTTGAAAAGGATAGAATTGCCAGGAAAATAAGTAAATATAACAGCTACTCCTCAAGTGAAAACACATTAAAGCTGTAATTATATCTCTGGGTATCTGTTGACACAAAAAAACTCACTGTGCTCTTGAGGCTTGTACTATCACTAAGAACTACCGAATTGAAATCACAGCTGTAAACATAACTGGATACTTTATACTTTTTGAAGATTTCCAATGTGACACAAGGGATAATGCATACAAAAGAGAGCCAGTAACAACTGCCAAAAATGTTTCTTCCCTCGATTGTTCAAGTTAGATCAAGACTATAATTCTAAGATTATAAGCCTCACTTGTAAAATTCTTCTCAGATACGTAAAGGAAAGGACTATCTTGACTTCTAACGGATTGTTGTCCTACTCTAGGATAGACCTATCTAAAAGCCAAGGAGGCTACAGGAAGGTGATAAGAATGGACAGATAACGAGCATTCATTCACTCACTCATTCAACAAATATTAAGCAGCTATAATGTGTCAGGTGCTGTTTTGAGCCCTGAGGACACATCAGTGGAAAAGTCTCACATTTCTGGGTGAATGGGGGAATAGAGACATAAACCAACAAATAAATATGTACGAACCAGTGGGAGTAAGTGCTATGAAGAAAAGTAAGGTTAAGGAGGGTTAAGGAGAATAGGGGAATGGGGTGTATTTTACACAGAAGGGTCAGGAAAGCCTAATAAAGTTTCATCTGAGCAGAGACCTGAGCCAAGAACCATGATATCCAAGGAACAGAGTTCTAGGCAGAAGGAATAGAAAATGCAAAAGCACTGAGGCTGGCATACGCTTAAAGTTTTAAAGGAATAGCAAAGAGATGTGCTTGGCAAAACTGGAATTGAGAACAGGGAGGTAGCCTACTTAGCCAGGGCAAGGACTTCGTATTTTACTTTAAAATGAGAAGCTACTGGATCGCTCTAAGCAGAGGATCCAATTTATTTTTTTAAAGTATCACAAAGGGAACACAAGTTCTTACTCATACACAAGTTTTATGAGTAATAAATAGGTCCAATACATACCTACAGAAGAGGAGACAACACCTCCTGCTTCAGAGTATTTTAAAGTTGCAAATCAGGGGGGCCTGGGTGACTCAGTGGGTTGAAGCCTCTGCCTTCAGCTCACCGTCATGATCTCAGGGTCCTGGGATCCAGCCCCGCATCCGGCTCTCTGCTCAGCAGGGAGCCTGCCTCCCCCTCTCTCTCTGCCTGCCTCTCTGCCTACTTGTGATTTCTGTCTGTCAAATAAATAAATTTAAAAAAAACCCTTTAAAGTTGCAAATCAGATTAAGCAAAGAATTATGTATAATCACCACTGAATCCCTACATCCATCCTCCTCCTCTCATGCCTTTATGTATGAGGCATACATAATCTGTAAGATTATACATAATCTAATTATAAGTAGGAAAAAAGCATATGATAAAACAATCACCTAGTATAGTAGCATTTTTGTAGGAAAAAAATACTTATGCAGAGGAACAACAGACTAAAAGGATAAATACCTAACCGTGGTTTCCTATCCTTTGTGGCATTACGATTTTTTTCTCAAGCTTTTTTTTTTCTAGTTTAATGCTTTAAACGTGAATTACTTTTGTAATTTTTAATATTATCTTAAAAAAAAAAAAACAACTCCTACCAGGAGACTGCTCTAGTCTGAAACCATGCTTAAATATGAAAACAAAACACAGAGAACATTTTCTGCAAAAATTACCCCATTTCCATGCAATGTTTGCCCGTTTACAAAGCACTGCACAAATCAAGCGCTGCTCCGCGTATCAAGGTCACAAAACCAACTTGGTTAATATGTTTATCATTACATAGTAGCTCTGTCCTCTACAGCTACTTTGATACCATCTTTCCAAGGCAGCAATAGAAGGGCCCTTTCATTAATTTCCTAAGACTCTTTGATACTACTTTGCTGCTTCTGGATTTTTCCACTGTATGTCTCTTAGAAACAAATTAAGCCCGAATAAGTTGTTCCAGCTAATGAAGTGCGCGTTTGGCTCTTTCCCCGCGGTTGAGGACAATCCGGCAAAATACCAATTGTTTCAGGACGCGTTTTCTCTTGGTTTCTAAATACCGCGATGCCAAGTTTACTACAAATAAAGAACGTCAACACAACAACGCACAAGCACACGGATATATGGAAACTACTGTCGCCCCTCTTTAAACCGCAGATGTGTGGAGTCTCCTGAATAAATACTATGTGTTCACATGACACAGATAAAAACAGAAAGGAGTGTGCCCTCCCCTGCTCCTCTACCTAACCTCTCCTCCCCACCACAGAACAGTTTCTCCCAGGGCACAAGCCCAGGGCAATCACTGCTCAGAAATGCAAACCACGCAGCTCAAAGTGACTCAAGCTCTCAAACACTTTCCACCTAAGCTCCACATCCCACCCGCTCCTCAATCACTTCCGACAGGCTGCTCTGAATGGAAACCCCAAACTGCGCTCACACGCCACTCTCGGCCTCCGGGCTCCCCGGGCCCAGGGTGAGTGTTTTCGCGTGGGCAAACGGGGGTCCCGGGGTTCAGGGCTCTACTGTACCCCCAAGCGGCTGGAGTCCCCGGCTCAGCTGCCTCCCCGGCGGAGTTGGCGCTCTCCACGCCAGGGGCAGGGGCTGCCCCACGCCCGCAGCGGCCCACGGGAGCCGCAGCGAGGGGCTCCGGGCGGCCCGGCATCCCCGCCCCGCCGCGAGCGCCCCCCCGCCTCGGGGCTCCCGGGCGCCCACGCGGTCCCGCACCGCGCTCTGGGACACGCACCCTCGCGGGGTCGGCTGGGCATCTGCGGGCGCCCCCCTCCCCTCCGTGCCCCCTGGCGCTCCCGTCGCGGCTGCGGCCCGCGGGGTCTACACCGAGCCCCTGGACGCCCGAGCCCCGGGGCTGAGTTGGGGGGGTGCTGACAGATGGGGCGAAGGCGGGGCTTCGGGGGGAAGGGGCGGAGCCTGCGCGCATGGGGGTGCTGGCGGCTGACAGAAAGACCCGGGGCAGCGGGCGGGAGGGGCTGGCGGCCGCCGCGGGCAGAGCCGGGGGGTCAGGCGTGGCGGGAGGCAGCTGGCGCAGACACGGGGGGCTGACAGGCAGAGAGAGACACACACACGGAGACTGACAGTCGCGGGGGCGCGCGGGGCCGGCGGGCCGCGGCGGGCGCTCACCTGGCAGCGGCGGCGGCGGCGCCCGCGGCCGGGCCGCTCTCCCCGCGCTCCGGGCCTCCCTCCCGGCAGGCGGGCGGGCGGCCGGCGCAGGGCCCGCGGAGGCGGCGGCGACGCCGGAGCCTCGGACTGCTGGGCGGCGGGGACGCAGCTGCACCAACCGACTCCGGGCCGCTCGGCTCGGCTCGGCTCGGCCGCGCTCGGGGCTGCTCGGCTCCGCTCGGCCCCGCTCGGCACGGCTGGGGGCGGGGCCCGAGGCCCCCCGCCCAGGTCGCCTCTTGCGCCCGGGGGGGCGGGGCTTTAGTGCGGGCGCGAGCCCCCTGACGTCGCGGGGAGCGGACCTTGCCCCGGACGCATGCGCAGGCGTCGTCCCGCTTTTCCCCGCTTGGAGACTGAAGGGGGCGGGGAAGGAGGGCACAGGGGGCGGATGCTGCGGCCCCAGAGGTTCCCGGCTTTTGTGCTCCATATCCTGGTCTTTATGGAGGACCACCTAAGGAAGGTCACACAAGGCTACTCTTTAGGAAAGGATGTAGGCAGGGCAGGGATCCTGGTCCCTGCCCGGCCCCTCTCCCTACGGTCCGGTGTTTCCCAACAAGCATCGCCTGGGAGTTGGTGTTTCTTTCCTCCCACCAATGCTCCACTGCAGTTTTTAGTCTCTTGTTTCTAAAGGACAACAACCTCTGATGGCTTTTTAACATTAAATCTTCGGGTACTTGAGAACTTGCAAGCATCAGTCCCCGCAGGTACAATAATGCCGTCCTTTCTTAACACCTGTAACACCCAGGATGGGTTTGGGCCTTTCTGTGTTTTTTTTCGTCACACGTCGCAGATACCTGTGTTGTCATGGAGACCAAGTCTATGGCAGATATGCTCAGAAAGTGATCCCCACCTTTAGAATCCAGAGATTAATACACAGCAAGAGCTCTGCAGTCTGACCCATCTAGGTTGGCATCCTGGATCTCCATCGTACTCACAGATTAATAATTGGCTGGGTGACTCTGGACATGCCACTTAATCTTTAATCCAAAAAAAGCAATGAAAATATTAGTAATTAAGCCAGTAGAAGTGATTGAAAGATTTAAATGACAGCACCCATTAAGCTTTCTGCACAGTACCTGGTGTTCAATAAATAAAGCTGACTTGAACATCAGGTTGCATTTTAACCCTCAGATTCTGAAAAACAGTGAACGTATAAAGTATTGAGCAGTGTGTCAAACTTGACATGTCCAAAGCCAAACTCTGGAACTGGCCCCTCAATTTTCTCCTTCCAGTCTTCCCACCTCATTTAAGATCAGTTACATCTGTCTGGTCGCTCCCGCCAAATCTTGAAGTCATAGTTAACTCCTCTTTTCCTATCAACATATCCCACATGTAATCCAATAGCAAATACCTTTAAAATACCCTCCTTTGAGCCTTTGTCACCTTCTCCCTGGATTATTGCAGTAACCTTCTACCTGCTCTCCCTGATTCACTCTGCTCTCAGAGAGCTTGTTCTCAAGAAGCTACAAGGATTCTGTTAAAACATAAGTCAAAGCATATTTCTGTCCTTCTCTAAAGCCTCCAATGCCTTCGCATCTCACTCAGAGCAAAAATCAAACCCTTTTTGTCAAGGGCCTCCAAGAGCCTATTGTGACCTCCCCCCCCACCCAACACTCCTCCCCTTCTCTAACTGCTTTTCCTTGCATCCTACCCCTTTACCCCATTCCAGCCACACTAGCCTCCTTCCTATTTCTGAAACATGCAGGCTCACTCCTACCTCAGGATGTTTGCATTTGCTGTTTCATACCCCCAAGGTTTCAGAAAGGCATGTGCCTTTACTCCAAATTTCAAAATTTTCAAAAGTCACCGCCTCAGACTTACCTAGACCACTCTACTAAAACATCAGATCCCACCCTCCCCCATCATTCTCTCTCTCTCCCCTCATCCCGCTTTGCTTTTCCTTATAGCCCGTATGACCTTAATAACATTTGTAATGTTCTAAGGGCAGGGATTGGTGTTGCTCATCTGTAGTATCTGGAAAATGGCCTGACATGGTGAGGTCCTCACTGTATATTCCTTGAATGAATAAGAGTATATATGGAGGGACGCTTGGGTGGCTCAGTTGGTTAGGTCACTACCTTCGGCTCGGATCGTAATCCCAGGGTTCTGGGATCAAGTCCCACATCGGGCTTCTTGCTGGGCGGGGAGCCTGCTTCTCTCGCTGCCTCTGCCTGCCTCTCTGCCTGCTTTTGTGTACTTTCTCTTTGGCAAATAAATAAAATCTTTTAAAAAAAAAAAAGGTATATATGGAACTTGTTGCTTAGAGTTAACTTCATTTACTCAACAAACTTTTTGAGCATCTATTCCAATCCAAGTACTGTGGGATATGGAGGTAAACAAGGCATTCTCCCAAGCACTAAGGAAATTAGAGTTTCAAATGAGAAAGACATATAAAGAAGTACTTTTGGAAGAAATATGGGGCACCTGAGTCACTCAGCCCATTGAGCATTTGCCTTCAGCTCAGGTCATGATCCCAGCGTCCAGGGATCAGCAGGGAGCCTGCTTCTTGGTCTCCTGCTCCCCTTGCTTGTGCACTCCCTCTCTGTCAAGTAAATAAAATCCTTAAAATCAACAATAGCAACAACCAAAAAAAAAAAAAAACCCTTAAAAAATGGAAGGAAATCTGTAACACTACATGTATGTGCTACCTGCTTTGGGAAGCAGAGAGAAGGACATAATTAATACAATATAGGAGAGTGTAGAAAGTCCTTCCATGGAAGCTGAGTCTGAAGAATTGAGGGAGGAGGAAAGGACTCCAGGCAGAGAAAATAGCAGGTACTCAATAACCAGTTACTGAGTTAGGAATATAACTAGTTGGGAAGTATATCACAAATAGTATTTACCCAAGGAGACAAATTATTTTTCTTTAACAAAATAAATAAGCAGATTCCAGGTGATCACTATAATAATGTCATCTGAACCCACTCACATTCTGATGAGCTTTCTGAAGCAGGAAAGAAACTGCCAGAAGTATAGTTGATGCAATAGAATCGACACCTGACTTCTGTTTTACTGGAATAGGCTACGTGTGTGTGTGTGTGTGTGTGTGTGTGTGTGTGTGTCTTTCTCTCTCTCAAGGTCCAAAGCCAAAGAACTTGTACCATTTAGGAGTTTGCTGGCTGCGAGTACCAGTATTCTCTCAGGCCACTTAAAAAAAAGGAGGAGGGGGGCGCCTGGGTGGCTCAGTGGGTTAAAGCCTCTGCCTTCAGCTCAGGTCATGATCCCAGGGTCCTGGGATAGAGCCCCACGTTGGGCTCTCTGCTCTGCAGAGAGCCTGCTTCTCTCTCTCTCTCTCTCTGCCTGCCTCTCTGCCTACTTGTGATCTTTGTCAAATAAATAAAATAAAATCTTAAAAAAAAAAAAAAGGAGGAGGGATTTATCTTATGGCTTTTTAGGGGTCAAAGGGATGGGTCTCTTAGGCCAGCAAGAACCCAGATGGACTTCTGGATGGATTGGAAGCAGAGGGTTACCAGTAAGACTCTCACCACAAGCTTGTTTTCTCTCCTTCCAGGTAATACAATGGAAAAATACATCTACCAACTACTCCCAAGTACATGATATAATTCCAGCTACACTAATTTTTTAGTCTCTGTGGGATCTTTCCAATCCCAAAATCTCAGAGAAGAGGCTCCAATTGACCCAACTTGTGTCAGGTGTCCCATCCCTCCCCCAAAACAATCATGACCAGTTTACAGGTCGCGTAGTCCACAAGAAACTCACTTCTGTGGATCAAGACCACAAGAAAAAGAGAATTGCTTTGAGTTGAGGAAATATCTTTTTTTTTTAAGATTTTATTTATTTATTTGACAGACAGAGATCACAAGTAGGCAGAGAGGCAGGCAGAAAGAGGAGGAAGCAGGCTTCCCGCAGAGCAGAGAGCCCGATGCGGGGCTTGATCCCAGAACCCCGGGATCATGACCTGAGCCAAAGACAGAGGCTTTAAACCACTGAGCCACCCAGGCACCCCAAGTTGAGGAAATATTTTAAAAGAAGTCCCTCAAACAACCATGAACTCCACTTAATGGCAAAACACCTGGGAGGCATTTGAATAGTCACACAGAAAGTGAGTACTGAGTTTTCCTGATTTCTGCAGAGTAGGGAGGCTTCTTTTTACATAGCAATCATAACCATAAGTTATTCCTTTCCCAACAAAAAGTGGGCAAAAACTGGGGTGGTCTCCATAAGCCCTCTGTGGTGCGTATTCTGCTGGTCTCCTGTGGTAGTGGACATTAATGCTAGCCACCAGACATTTCTGGTGTGTTTTCCAGGCACATGATAGGATTGTACTTCCTTAGAGTTTTGAGTCAGGGATGGCCACACCACTTCCTTTGGTCAAATAATGTGTGAGTAGATGTACTCCCAGGTCCAAGCTTTAAGAGCTAGTAGGCAATTCTGTATACTCTCTTTCCCTCAGCAACAACAGACAACACTGAAGATGGTGATAGCTCCATCATTCTGGGTCCTGAAGGGAGGAGACATTAAATAGTGGTCCCCCAGGGGACTCACAGTACACATGAAGTAGGAGCAAGAAGTAAACTTTGCTGTTATAAAAAGACTGGGGCTTGTTTGCTACCACAGCAAAACCTAGTCTATCCCGATAGATACACCTTCTAACATCCAGTCTATCCCACTGTCCATTGTACAGCACGGAGGCAATTTGGATGGGTTAGACCCCATTCCCCACATGTGAGTGTGGATTCTCTGCTAAGTCAGTTGACTTAATCCCATTTACCTTGTACTGCTTGCTTCTGGAATGATCTATTACCGAGGCCTACATCTATCAGTATCCAATATTTTACCCATCACAATAATTGAATAAAATCCTCACTATTTCCTTGGATGTCAGTGAAGGACTATTTGCTGCTGGCAACTATTTTGTGACCATGAAGACAGCCAGCCTAAAGATGAAGCCAACACATGAATAGGAAAAGTCAGAATACAGAGAAACAGAGTTGGAGGGCTGATTAAGACTTACCTGAACCAATAAAGTCAGGTAAATCAATAAATTCCCCCATATTATTGGTTCTCATTTAAGTTGGGTTTTCTAGTCCCCAGAAACATTCCCACTGTGGCTCTCCTATCATATTCACTGCGTAGTTCTGAGCAGTAGGTAGCACTACAGAATCACAAGGGGGAAAATGTCTGTACTTTAAACAATCACAGGAAGAGAAGCTGAAAATTCTGTGATTTACATGCCAGCTCCTTTTCTAGAATAAGGCATCACAATGCAGGCAGAGCACAGACAAGGAACAGGAACCAGCTGAGAACCAAGGATTCGAAGGAGAAGGATCCTATAGAACCAGGAGAGTGACAGGCCTCCGGCTTAATCAATAGTACATAGTTGGTTTCATACAGAGTGTTCTATCCCTCTCTAAACATTTCTGTTGCATTTATCAAGTCTGGAGTGAAAGAATCCAGGAGGCAGTTTCGTGCAGTAGGTAAGGAGGATTTGACTTCGAAACTACTGGGCTTGAATCCTGTCTCCCCCACTTACTTGCTGTGTGAACTTAAGTAACTTTCTTAAATCCCTAATGTAGTTATGACAATCAAGTGAGATACTTCCTCTTATTATTAACATAGTATGTGATGCATTATAAGGACTCAGTGGGTAAAAAGGATGTCCCATCAATTTTTTTAAGAAAGGTTCTGGGACATCCGGGTGGCTCAATCAGTTAAGCATCTGCCTCCAGCTCAGGTCATGATCCTGGGGTCCTGGGATCAAGCCTTGCATCAGGCTCCTTGCTCAGAGGGGAGACTTCTTCTCCCTGTGCCCCTCTCCTCTGCTCATGCTCTCTCTCTCTCTTTCACACACACACACACACACACACACACAAATAAATAAAATCTTTAAAAATAAATTTTAAGGGGCGCCTGGGTGGCTCAGTGGGTTAAGCCGCTGCCTTCGGCTCGGGTCATGATCCCAGGGTCCTGGGATCGAGCCCCGCATCGGGCTCTCTGCTCTGTGGGAAGCCTGCTTCCTCCTCTCTCTCTGCCTGCCTCTCGCCAACTTCTGATCTCTGTCTGTCAAATAAATAAATAAAATAAAATCTTTAAAAATAAATAAATAAATAAATAAATTTTAAAAAAAGAAAGATCCTGAATCTAGTTTGCCAACTTGTTGTCTCTTGGCTCTAAAGCCTCCGTTCTTTGGCTTTCCCTGTGATCCTGGAGCTGAATTCTGTAAACGTTTCCCTTCTGCTAGTGGCACAATGTTAGGCTCTGTCAGTAGAGAAGGTTGGAGAAATTTATAAAAAATAAGTAAATAAAATAAAACAAAAAATCATAAGGGGCTTCCTGGTTCAGAACCTTCCTGATTCTTGCTCCTGTGGTTGCCCATAGTCTAGGGAGACCCAGTGGTGCTTACCCTCTAGTGAGCTGTTTGGCCTGCTTCTGGTCTATAGCCTGTGGCCATCCATCAAACGTTTCTCCACCATCCACTGGGCTAAATTCCTGCTCTAACAAGGCCCCAATCTCACCTTGGGGTTGGGGGACAGGCACTTGCTAGTTTGTCTTCTCCTTGGTCACTCTGCCTCAGCCCTAGAGATGGTAGGTACGGTCTATACTTACTATGCCTACATCCTTTGGAGCTCTCTTTCGACCCTTTTAGTTACTGACCATCTTTCATTAGCTAAGAATTCTTCATATTAGGGGCGCCTGGGTGGCTCAGTGGGTTAAGCCGCTGCCTTCGGCTCAGGTCATGATCTCAGGGTCCTGGGATCGAGTCCCGCATCGGGCTCTCTGCTCAGCGGGGAGCCTGCTTCCCTCTCTCTCTCTCTCTCTGCCTGCCTCTCTGTCTACATGTGATCTCTGTCTGTCAAATAAACAAATAAAATCTTTAAAAAAAAAAAAAAGAATTCTTCATATTAAAGGTCCCTTATTCAAATTACTGGTGTGGTTTCAGCACCCTGAGTGAGCCCTGTCGGATACACCAGTGGCCCCAACTGCCCATTAGACAAATTTCTGGTTTTAAAAACAAACTGATTTGTGGGAACAGGTAGGGGGAGTACAATTGTGCGTATAATATAGAATAGTAGTTACAATTCTTGCTCCTGTGGTTCAAGAAGGACTTCATCCTCAAGAGAACACTGTAAGAGACATATAATGGTGTCCTGATGTCAGAGTCAGTCTTCTGCCTGTCCTTATAAATGGGGTTCTGCTGGACCAGCCCAGCCCAGTTCAGCCCAGGACCTGAGTCAGACATGACCGGCAGGATCCTGAGGCTTATCACAGCATCCTAGAGTCACATCTTGATTATAAATATATAGTTTCTGTCGGGTCAGAGAGGGGTTTGAATGTCCATAAAACACTCCCAGCTCAAGGCACTGTTTGTCCCCACCCACTTCCCTTCCCCCCTCCCCGCAAAGCACATTGTGCCTTGCCTGGTATTAGGTTCTGAGTATGCAGCCCTGAAAAAAATCCAGAGACCTTCATGTACCTTACGGTCTAGTAAGTAAGGCAGACATTGGTCAAATAATCAAAACCATAAATCTTACACAGTACGTGGTACCATGAGATCCACTAATAGGAGGCTTTGGCTCAAAGATGTTTAAGAAAATAGTTAGTATGGAACTTAAAGGGAAAAATAGGGGTTAAATTAGATGTATTAGTCTGCTCGGGCTGCCATAACAAAACACTATAGACCAGGTGGCTTAAACAAGGGAAATAAATTTTGTCACAGTTCTTGAGGCTAGAAATCCAACATCAAAGCCCCAGCCAATTTGGTTTTTGGTGAGAACAATCTTCCTGGCTCGCAGATGGCTGCTTTCTTGCTATGTCCTCATATGACCTTTCCTCAGTATTTGTGCGCAGGAAGAAAGGGAAAATGAGCTCTGTGGTGTCTCTTCCTCCAAGGACACTAATTCTAGTGGATCAGGACCCTACCCTTATGACCTCAATTAATTTTAATGACCCCCTTACTCCAAATACAGCCACACTGGGGGGTTAGGGCTTCAACATATGAATTTTGGGGGCATACCTATATTTAGTCCATTACAATAGGCAAACAGGGGCAGGACGCCTGGGTGGCTCAGTTGGTTGGGCAGCTGCCTTCAGCTCAGGTCATGATCCCAGCGTCCTGGAATCGAGTCCCACATCAGGCTCCTTGCTCGGCAGGGAGCCTGCTTCTCCCTCTGCCTCTGCCTGCCATTCTGTCTGCCTGTGCTCGCTCTCTCCCCCTCTCTCTCTCTGATAAATAAATAAAATCTTAAAAAAAAAAAAACAATAAGCAAACAGGGGCAAGAAGAATACTCCCTATAGAGGGAACAGCACATGCATAGGCCCTGTGGTCATCAAGGATACGTGGTGCTTTAAACAAAGAAGAAGGAAAATGTATAATGAGGCAGATAATTTGAGGAGATAAGGCTGGAGAGGTGGCCAGTGGCCAGATCATGTACAGCCTTGAAGTTCTTGGTAATAATTTAAGTCCTATCCTAAGAGCAATGAGGCTTTACTGAAGTAAGCTGAGTAGGGACAATATGTGAGTGGAGACCAAAAAGGAGGGATCAGAATAGGCCCAGAGAGAACCGTAATGAAGCTGTCCAGGGTATCTAGGCTCAGCCAAGATCACACAAGTTGTTACTGGCTAGCCCAGAAGAGTCACTGGCCAGAGAGGTTGCCCAGGACCAGAGAAGAGAACCTGTTTCTGACCCAAGAGAACTATGACTTACAGGTTTTCTGCAGTCTTGGCTTCTCTCAGCTATAGTCCACCTGGTAGACCCCCTGCCTTATACCACATCAACGAGGACAGACTAGCTCTCTGCCTGGTTCTGTATCCCTAGCCCACCCTGGCCCAGCTTGCTTTCCTCCTTTTCCCATACTGGACCACAGAACTAAGATTCAACATGTTGGCCCCTGACAAAGCAGACTGACCAGTAACTGCCCATCCCCTCTCTAGACTCTTCAGTGTGACATTCAAGCCCTGAGCCAACAAAACTTTACACTTTACTTTAATCTAGGATCCTGAAGAGCTTTAATTTAAGAGAAGTTGTGAACTGGAAGTGATCCATTCCCTTCACAGATGGTTTCAAGTCATCTGAGTGGACTAGATAAAGTCAAGCTCTGAATACAGAGCAAAAGGATCCTAAAATGTTAACCCTCCTAGGACTTAGGGGAGAAAAGTGTCTTTGGGGTGCCTGAGTGTCACAGTCCATTAAGTGACCCACTCCTGGTTTTGGCTCAGGTCAAGGTCTCAGGGATTGAGATTGAACCCCATGTCAGGCTCCCCATTTAGTGCAGAGTCTGCTTCAGATTTTCTCTCTCCCTCTCCCTTCCTGTTCTTGCTCTCTTTCTCAATCAAATAAATACTTTTTTTTTTAAAGAGCACCTCTTTTGAGGAGGTTTTATACCATTCTAACCTTAAAAGAGTTTCTATAAACAATGTTTTAAAAGCACTACAATGTCTAATCCACAAATGCAGCCAGACACATAAGAAGACAAGGCACCCCAAGAGGAAACAAGTAAAACAACAAAGATGCAGACTTATGATGACCCCAAATGCAAGAAATTATCAGAGACCAAAAAACAGCCAAACACATTACATTCATGGAGATAAAAGCCAAGCTTAGACAAATAAAAATCATGAGATACCACTTCACAATCATCAGGATGGTTATTATCCAAAAAAGAAAAGAAAAAGAAAAAAACAGATGTTGGCATAGATGCGGAGAAATTGGAACACTTGTGTGTTATTTGTGGGGATGTAAAATAGTGCAGCTGCTGTGGAAAACAGTATGATGGTTCCTCAAAAAATTAAACATAGAACTACCATATGTACCAAAAATTCTACTTCTAGGTTTATATCAAAAAGAACTGAAAGCAGGAACTCAGAACAGACATTTGTACACCCTTGTTCATAAGAGCAACAGTCACAATAGCCAAAAGGTAGAAGGAACCCAAATGTCCATTGACAGATGAATGGAAAAACAAAATGTGGTATATATACACACAATAGACTGTTATTCAGCCTTGAGGCTTGGGTGGTTCAGTCAGTTAAGCAGCTGGCTCTTGATTTCAGCTCAGGTCATGATTTCAGGATCGTGAGATTGAGCCTTACATCCTGGATCTCCACTCAGCAGAAAGTCTACTTCTCTCCTTCTCCCTCTCCCTCTGCTCCTCCCCGAGCTCACACATGCCCACTCTCTCTCTCCTAAGAAAATAAACCTTTAAAAAATAATAAAGAATATTATTCAGGCTTAAAAAGGGAGAAAATTCTCAGGATGCCTGCATGGCTCAGTGGGTTAAACAGCAACTCTTGTTTTTGGCTCAGATCATGATCTCAGGTTTGTGAAATAGGGCCCCAGGTTGGGCTCTGTGGTGGGCGTGGAGCCTGCTTAAGATTCTGTTTCCCTCTCCCTTTTCCCCTCTTCCTACCACATGGGTGTGAGAAGTCTGGTGTCCGATTCTTGGGTGGTGAAGTCCGAGGGTCTTTCAGGTGCTCTCTCTAAAAAAAAAGAGGGGGGGAGGATCCTGACGTAAGCTACAATATAGATGACCCTTGAGGATATAATGCTGCATGAAATAAGCTAGTCACAAAAGAATACTGTATGACCCCATTTACATGAAGCACCTAGAATAGTTAAATTTACAGAGACAGAAAGCAGAATGGTAATTGCCAGAGACTGGGAAGAGGAATGAATAGGAAATTATTGTTTAATTACATTTTTTAAAAGTTTTCAGTGTTGCAAGAAGGAAAAAAAATTTCAGTGTTGCAAGATGAAAAGAGTTCTGGAAACTGGTGGCACAAAAATGTGAATGTACTTAAGACTAGGAAACTACACTTAAAAATAGTTATGATGTCAAATGTTGTGTTTCTTTTACCACAATGTGGAAAAATCTAATGGGAAAGATAAAATAGAATAACAAAAAATACTTGATCCAAAAGAAGAAAATGGGAACAAAAACAAGGTAGGACAAAAAGCAGGCAACAGGACTATAGATGTGAATGGTGTGTCACCCTATCTGTAACTATGTTAAATGTAGGTGGACTAAATAGTCTAACAAAAAGGAAAAGATCAACAGGGCAAATTTAAAACAAAACACAAGATTCAACTACAGGATGTTTATGACACATTTTAATATGAGGACATGTAGGTTAAAAGATAAAATATTCTAGCTAAAATTTTAAATAAGAAGTAGTACCTATCTTATACAAGTTCTCTTAGAAAATAAAGTGAACACTTCCCAACTTATTTTATAAGGTCAACATCATTGTATCACCAAAACCTGGCAAGAACATGATAAGAAAAAATATAGTCCACTATCACTCATGGCCATCAGTATAACAATCCTAAACAAAATGTTAGCAAATCAAATACAGACCAAATTAAGAGGATAAGGGGCACCTGGGTGGCTCAGTGAGTTAAAGCCTCTGCCTTCAGCTCAGGTCATGATCCCAGAGTTCTGGGATCGAGCCCCACATCGGGCTTTCTGCTCAGCAGGGAACCTGCTTCCTCCTCTCTCTCTGCCTGCTTGTGATCTCTGTCTGTCAAATAAATAAATAAAATCTTAAAAAAAAAATTAAGAGGATAAGAAGTCATAACCAAGTAGAGATTATCTCAGGAATGCAAATTGGTTTAACAGTTAAAAATCAACCAACCACATTAACAGACTAAAAGGGAAAAATAATTTGATTATCTGAATAGATGGTAAACAAAAACATTTGACAAAATTCAACATTTATTCACAACAAAAACTCTCAGCAACCTAAAGACAGAAGACAATCGGGGCGCCTAGGTGGCTCAAGTGGGTTAAGGCCTCTGCCTTTGGCTCAAGTCAAGACCCAGCCAGGTCTTTATTTATTTATTTTTATTTGTTTGACAGATAGAGATCACAGGTAGGCAGAGAGAGAGAGAGAGAGAGAAAAGGAAACAGGTTCCCTGCTGAGCAGAAAGCCCAACACGGGGCTCAATCCCAGGACCCTGGGACCATGACCTGAGCTGAAGGCAGAGGCTTTAACCCACTGAGCCACCCAGGCGCCCCTATCTTTATTTTATTATTATTTTTTTTATCTTTATTTTTTTTTAAGATTTTATTTATTTATTTGACAGAGAGAGATCACAAGCAGGCAGAGAGGCAGGCAGAGAGAGAGGGGGGAAGCAGGCTCCCCGCTGAGCAGAGAGCCCGATGCAGGACTCGATCCCAGGACCCTGAGATCATGACCTGAGCCGAAGGCAGCGGCTTAACCCACTGAGCCACCCAGGCGCCCCTAATAAAAATTTATATGTAACTGCAGAAGGCTGAGAACAGCTAACCTTACTCCTGATGAAGTATAAGGTGGAGAGGATTTATTCTATCCGCTCACAAAATTTGTAATAAAGCTCTCATAATTAAGACAGTGTGGTATTGGCATAAGAGTAGGCAAAAACCAATGGACAAAAGAAAGACCCCCCCCCAAAAAAAAGACAGATTAATGTTAGATCACAGAACAGTGTGGGGAAATGAACTTTTGAATAAATAGTGTTGAGTCAATGGAATATCCATATGGGGAAAATGGCATTGGAATCCCATCACACACCACACTCAAAAGCCAAATTTCTATTAGATTATGGACTAAAATACAAAAGGTAAACCAATAGTGCTTTAAAAGATAACATACAGTATCTTTATGACATCAAGGGAGGGTACGTTTTTTTAAACAAGACCAAAACAACACTAACCTCAAGTGAGAGACTGATATGTTGGACTTCTTTACACTTAAGAACTTAGGGATGCCTGGGTGGCTCAGTTGGTTAAGTGACTGCCTTTAGCTCAGATCATGATCCTGAAGTCCTGGGGTAGAGAAGTGCATCCAGCTCCCTGCTTGGCAGGGAGTCTGCTTCTCCTGCTGACTTCTCTCCTCTCATGCTCTCTCTCTCTCACACATAAATAAATAAAATCTTTACAGTTAAGAACTTTTGTTCATCAAGAAACACCATTAACCACAGAGGAGAAAGATTAACAACGCACATAACTGGCAAAGGGTTTATATCCAGAATATACAAAAAACTACTATAAAGAAATAATGAAAAATACAGAGCAGTGGAAAAACAGGAAAGAACAGAGGTCTTGGCTTCACATAAAGAAAATCCAAATGGGGGGGTGCCTGGGTGGCTCAGTGGGGTAAAGCCTCTGCCTTCGGCTCAGGTCATGATCCCAGGGTCCTGAGATGGAGCCCCACATAAGGCTCTCTGCTCAGCAGGGAGCCTGCTTCCTCCTCTCTCTCTCTGCCTGCTTCTTTGCCTACTTGTGATCTCTGTCTGTCAAATAAATAAATAAAATCTTAAAAAAAAAAAAAGAAAATCCAAATGGCTAATAAATGCATGAAAGGTGCTGAGCCTCATTAGTAATCAAGGAAATGAAGCAGAGAGAACACCTACTACAAACCAAACAGATGGCTAAAATACAGTCTGATAGTACCAGTTCCCGATGAAAACTGTTGGTGAATGCACAAGGGGAGCTCTCATACATTGGTGGGGAGAGTGTACTTTGGGCAACAGTTGGGCATTATTTTTTTTAATGAAGCATAGGAATACCTAGAACCCAGCAATTCTGCTCCAAAGTATATACCCAAGAGAGATACAAGCCCAGGGAGACACGTAGACGTGTACAAGACTGTACACAGCAGCATTATTTAAAATAGCCCCAAACTGGAAACAACCCATATGGCAATTGGTAGAAAGGATAAATTGTGGTATATTCACTCAACGGAATGCTTTATACTGCACAAAAACCGAACCACACCTGCACACAACAACATGGGAGACTCATAAACAATGTGGAGTGGAAGAAGCCAGGGACAAAAGAACCACCACATTTAATGACTGCTTTTATATAAAACCCATAACCAGACAAATTAAACATGCCCCTTACCCCCCAAAATCTTTGCCCCTCCTGTACTTATGAGATATGTGAAGAAATGGTAATCAAAGACGGATTTGCGGGTGCCTGGGTGGCTCAGTTGGTTGGGCATTTGCCTTCAGCTCAGGTCATGATCCCAGGGTCCTGAGATCAAATCCCAAATTCGGCTCCCTGGTCAGCAGGGAGTCTGCTCCTCCCTCTCCTTCTGCCCATCCCCCCACTTGTGCGCTCTCTCTCTCTCTCTCTCTCTCTCAAATAAATAAAATCTTTAAAAAAATAAAAGACGCACTTGCAGGGTACCTGGCTGGCTCAGTCAGTGGTGCATGCAACTCTTGATCTCAGGGTCATGAGTTGGAGCCCCACGATAGTCATAAAGATTACTTAAAAAAAAAAAAAAAACAGATGGATTTGCAAACAAGCTGGGGAATCACTTTTTTGTCCCCAGCCACAGCCACTCCTCTGCTGGAATATCTCCAGTCTGGAGGTATGATGATTGTCCTAGATGTGAGCTGAAGGAAGTTAGTGGGGGGAAGGAAGTCTGATGTGGGGATGGAGAACAAGAGTCAGGCACGCCTTACGTTGGGGTTCATTATGAGGACCTCAGTGACATTTTAATAAAGTTACTCAAAGTTAGAGGACCATAATGATGAATTTCTAGTGTACTAAACCTTCACAGGAGACCTGGAAACCATAAAGTAGGGCAAGAGTCCTACTGAAATACCAGATGCACCAGCCGAACAGGGCCAGGCTATTTTTGCAAGATCCCCAACAATGAACATAATTTTGTTTTATGTGTGTTCTTCCAGATTTTTTTTCGGGATATCTAATTATTTTTCATTAATGTAACTATGGGGTTTTTTAAAAAAAATTTATTTATGTATTTATTTGACAGAGAGATCACAAGTAGGCAGAGATGCAGGCAGAGAGAGTCGGGGAGGCAGAATCCCTGCTGAGCAGAGAGCCTGATGTGAAGTTTGATCCCAGAACCCTGGGATCATGACCTGAGCCAAAGGCAGATACTTGAACCCACTGAGCCACCCAGGCACCCCATAACTATGGGATTGTATTACACACCATTGAACTTTTTAAAAACTTAACCACAGGGGCGACTGGGTGGTTTAGTGGGTTAAAGCCTCTACCTTGGGCTCAGGTCATGATCCCAGGGTCCTGGGATCAAGCCCCACATGGGGCTCTCTGTTCAGCAGGGAGCCTGCTTCCTCCTCTCTCTCTGCCTGCCTCTCTGCCTACTTGTGATCTCTGTCTGTCAAATAAATAAATAAAATCTTAAAAAAAAAATAAATAGATAAGAAAAACTTAACCACAGGTGTTAGACCTCTGTCCATTTGAATCCATACTGATGTACTTGTACTTGGAGGTGATCGATATATTCATTATCTTGATCATGGTGGTGGTTTCATGGGTAATTACACATGTCGAAACTCAAATAGTACACCTTAAATAAGTGTGGTTTATTGTACATCGGTTACATCTCAATAAAATGAGAAGCGTTGTGCTTTCAAGCTCTTGGACTGCTTTCCCCACTTAGCTCTCTGCAAGTCCACGCTCCAGCAGGCAGACCTATTTCATTACTTCTCAGAGCTGTGTGGAATTCCGAGGTAGGCCTCCACCGTGGTTTACTAGCTCCTTCCTTGAGCACATCACTTGCCTCCCGTTCACCTATGCCATGAATAATGCTATTCTAAATAACCTCCTTGTTTTATGTGCATCTGAGCAAACTTTCCAACTACATTACAAAGAGTGAAATGGCTAACCTCTGTGTCCTATGCATACGTAATGTTACTGAGAATTACCTGCTTGTTTTATGGAAGGGCTAAGCCATTTTCTGTTCCGGCCGGGCACTGAGAGTCCCCAATCTTCCTTTGGGTTTCTGTCTCTTCACGTGACACGAACATCCGTGCCTTGTCCCCGCACCCCCCTCCCCGCCTTCCCTCATTTGGTACTGACTTCATGGTCGTTGACAAATAATTCTTCAGGCTGTGGCACATGGATGTGGCTGGCCATTCCCTCCCTCAAGCTTAGCAGATGGAATTTCACTCCACCTTTACTCGGTTTTTAACCACGTTTTTTGGAGGGAAGGGTGCAGGTTCGAAAGGGGAGCTCCACAGCCCGTTCTTTCTGGGCACCCCCTGCCTGCCTTGAGAGGTCCCGTCTCCATGAAGGAACTGGGCCTTGGTGCTGGGGCCAGTGTTTTAAGCCACGAGGAATGTGGTGACTCAGCTGGTCGCTCAGGGACACCTCCGTGAACAAGGCCGAGGGAAGGAAGTCATTACACAGACAGCTGGGCTGTAAAAAACAAAAATACTCCACACACCAAACTCTACAAAGTAGTGTGGCTATGTGTCCCATGACTCAACGGGACTGCTTTGGCCACGTGGCACTCGGCTCAGGGTACGTGGCACGCAGCCCTCACCCGCGCGGGCTGGCTGCTCCTCCGGGCTGCTTGGAGGGAGGGCTGGGTGGGGGCCCCAAGGAGACCGGTGACGGCCCTCTCTCCACCCTCTCCACTCTGCCCGTTGCTTCCCTCATCATCTCCTTCCTCCTTCCTCCCTAATCCTCTTGCCCTTAAACAAAACACAAACAGGAATTTAGTGTCTCATGCCTGCTGGAGACGTGGCAGGAACATAGCGAGGTCAACACATGGGCGCCCCGGGAAGGCCCTCCGGAGTCCTGCAGACGCTGGTGACAAGTCATATCACCGAGACAGGGGCTGGAGTCCTGGGCAGAGAGGCCAGAAGGAGATGGAGAATTTGAGTTAGAAGCAAGACCATCAAAGATGTGGGACCCCCACCCACTGACCTTTACTGGCGATTTCCTCTGTGCCAGACACCATTCTTGGGATATATCCGCAAAGATAGGTCTTGTCCTCATGGGGCCTACGTTCTTGTGGAGAGGAGGACAAACAGCAAATATCATAAATCAGTGAAGTGTGCAGCCTATAAAAAGGTCACTCATGGTCCTGGAAATGATGAGAACAACAGAGGTGGAGAGGAGTGGTCAGGGTAGAAAAGTGGCATCTTGGGTGCCTGGGTGGCTCAGTGGGTTAAGCTGCTGCCTTCGGCTCAGGTCATGATCTCAGGGTCCTGGGATCGAGTCCCGCATCGGGCTCTCTGCTCAGCAGGGAGCCTGCTTCCTCCTCTCTCTCTCTGCCTGCCTCTCTGCCTACTTGTGATTTGTGATCTCTGTCAAATAAATAAATAAATAAATATCTTAAAAAAAAAGAGAAAAGTGGCATCTTGAGAGGGATGAAGGAGTGAACCATGAGGGTGTCTGGGGAAAAGGCACTGTGGGAACTGCCAGGGCAAAGGCAAAGTGGGGAGTGTGCCTGATGTGCTTGTGGACCCATGAGGTGGTAGATGGGCGGCTGTGGAGTGGGGGAGGGGCGGAGTGGGAGAGGAGGGTGGCAGTTGGAGGCGTGAGACTGGGAGCTGCAGGAGGCTTCTGAGCAGAGATCCAAGCAGATTGCCTGTGGAGTTTAACAGCAGTCCTGCAGTCAGATGGCTCTGACCCCTGGGAGTATGGCACATGGGGCGTACCAAGAAAAACCTGCAAATCTTGCCAGAGACGTAGAATTTATGAAATCCATGAGCATGATGTTGGCAAAGAGCTAGAATCCCATGGAGGGCTGGCCAATGAGGGCCTGTTTGTGTCAGGTCAGAAAAGGACAGTGACAGGGTGGGAGTTTCCAAAGAATGATTTAAGTCAGAGTTAAGTCTTTGGGAAAATCAAAGGAGCCACCAAGTATTTTTGGATGGTCGCGCTTTTTAGAACACACAAAATCCCATGAAGGATGTCGTGCCATGCGATCTACCCCCTGCTTCTAAAGCATTTCTTCTGTAGTTACACTAAAAATTAGGATACGGTGGCATATATAAACCAAAATTTGTAGGTATAAGATAATAAGATTTTGTTTAGTATACCTTCAAGTGTCTGGTAATAACCGGTTTCCTTTTCTTCATATGTAACAATGGTTCCCACTTAGCCAGGTTGTCGTAAAGATTAAATAAGAGCATTGACTCACTAACACATGCAGCTAATACTTGTAGATTTTCTTCCGTGTCGGGCACCAAGAGAGAGTCTGGGGGCAAGGTGATGCGCACAATTGCCCTCACAAAGACACAGCATTCATCAAATGGTATATATACATAAATGGCCACAGGGGCACCCGGCTGACTCCGTTGTTAAGCGTCTGCCTTCCGCTCAGGTCATGATCCCAGTGTCCTGGGGTCGAACCCCGCATCGGGCTCCCTGCTCAGCGGGAAGCCTGCTTCTCCCTCTCTCATTCCCCCTGCTTGTGTTCCCTCTCTCGCTCTGTCTCTTCCTGTCAAATAAATAAATTCTTAGAAGAAAATAAATAAATAAATAGCCACAAAAAAGAGGAGGATGAAAAAGCACATTAAAAAAAGAAAGAGGGGCACCTGGGTGACTCAGTGGGTTAAGCCTCTGCCTTTGGCTCAGGTCATGATCTCCGGATCCTGGGATCGAGTCCCGAATCAGGCTCCCTGCTGAGCAGGAGCCTGCTTCCCCCCTCTCCCTCTGCTGCTCCCCCCACTTGTGCTCTCTCTCCTTCTCTCACTCTCTGTCAAATAAATAAATTCTTAAAAAAAAATAAAGAAAGAAAGAAAGAAGGAAAGAAAAGGCATATGATGCTACGAGAGCCTACATCAAGGAGTTAACCTAGCCAGAAAGTGTATTAGTTAGTTACTGCTCTGTATCAAGTCACTACTCACTTAGAGACTTGGAACAACATACATTTATTATCTCAGTTACTGAGTCAGTAGTCTGAACATGGCTTAGCTGGGTCTTCTACTCTGGGACTCCTCTAAGGCTACGATCAAGGTGACGGCGGGACTATATTCCCACTCAGGGGGCTCCAGCTCCCTTGGGCTGAGGGAGGTCATTTCCTGGTGGCTGCAGGACTGAGAACCCGGACTTCTTGCTGGCCATCTGCAGGAGGCTGCCATAGGTCCTAGAACTGCCCATAGCTGCTTGCCATGTGGGCTTCCTCAACACGGTGGTTTACTTCACCAGGTTACCTAGGAGAGTCTGCTAGCAAGACTCTTACATAACACAGTCACGCGAGTGACATCCTAACACCTTTGCAATAGTCTATTGGTTAAAAGCAAGTCACAATTCCCACTCACACTCAGGAGGAAGGAATTCCACAAAGGCATGAACGTGAGGAGGTGGGGGTACAGGGGGGTCACCTTAGGGTCTGTCTGCCACTGAAGGTTTCCTCAAGGAAGTAACAGTGTAGCTGGGAACTAAAAAATGAGTTGGCAGGACGCCTGGGTGTCTCAGTTGGTTAAGCATCTGCTTTTGGCTCAGGTCAAAATCCCAGGGTCCTGGGATTGAGTTCTGTATCAAGCTCTCTCTCAGCAGAGAGCCTGTTTCTCCCTCTGCCTGCCACTCCCCCTGCTAGTGCTTTTTCTCTCTTTCTCTCTGACAAGTAAATAAATAAAATCTTTTAAAAATAAATAAAAATGAAAACAGAGTCTCATTAACTACACAGATAGAGGGCAGAGGGGGAACTGTCTAGGTATAGAGAACAATAGGGCCCGCACAGTACAATAACATTCACAAAGGATCTAGTCCAATGACTAGCAGTGTTGTGCCTCTCATGCCTAACAACCATCCATGGCTCCTCAGCGCCCATGGTTTTGCCCGATATTCAAGGCTAGATGGGTCATCTCCTCACATTCACTTTCTCTCTCCAGCATCTGTGCCTTTACTCACCACCCCACCCACTTAGAGGGCCCTTGCCCTACAATACACACTCCATCTATATAGAACTCAGAGCCCAGCAGGCATTGATCTTCCCTAAACAATATTTTTGAACACCTATTTAAGTGGAGGGCACCATGCTGGGCCCTCTTGGAATTGCAAAGCATGGTGAAACATGGTCCTGGGTGCCAGATACTGGGTGGGGGCAGAAGGTATACCCAAATAAAAAGAGGAAGAACAGGAGGTTCTCCCGCTGAAGGTCAAGCCCATGGAGCAGCTGGTAAGTCCTACGAGCTTTTAGACCTCAGAAAACTCCACTTCACACAGTGGTGAATGATCTTACAGTATTCTTCCCTAGGCTAGAAATTGCAAACGGATTCTAAGGGTCAGCCAAACTGACGTTTTCCCGGGAAGGACAGTTGGAATCGGGAACTGCCCAGTCTCAGTCCACACTGCCAGGCAACCTGGCCAAGCCGGGTTAGTCCTTGGCTGGCAACAAAGGCTTCATTGGCAAGAAGAGGGGATAGCTACGCAAGTGTCCTGCGCTCCAGCCCAGGAATCCCTGGCCACATCTAGGGCCTGTCCTTGAAAAGCTGGGAGAAGAGGCCCCAGGAGGCCTACGGCCTTTGCCACATCAGCAGGGAAAGGGGAACACAGGAGGCAAAAGCAACCGAGGCCAGTAGCCCAGCGCCCGGCTTCCTCTAGCCAGCGGTGGAGGGTGGAGCCAGATGCAGGGGGCGGGGCCGGAAGCAGGCGGGGCTGGAGGGTGGGTGGGGCCAGCAGAGGGTGGGGCAGTGACGGGTCCTGCTTCCCCAGTCCCGCCTCTCAGTCCCGGAAGGAGCGCGCTACGAGCTCAGCGACGGGGGTCTTGGCACTGAGCACCTGCCCTCTCCTGCGATTGGGGGTTGAGTGTCTGCAGATGCCTTGCAGGGCAGAAGCAGTCTGAGTCTAGAGGTGGGGGAAGGCCTGGCACCCCTGCATTTCTACACTCCGCCCTCATCTTCCCTAGTGCCTGCTGCACCAGGAAGCCAGAGGGCTTTTCTCAATACCCATTAAAGCTGTTTCCTTTGCTCCGAGGGCAAAGAACCCTCCTCCCACAATCTGATACCTCCTCCGCACCTCCCCCGCCCTCCCCCCGCCCCTGCTTCATCCTCAAGACTGAACCACACCCTCCAGTAGCTCTGCAGGTCTATGTACAAAGTAGTTCCTACACCTGGAACATCATATCCACCCTTCTTCATCTAACGAATTACAACTTATTTTTCAAGCTTGGGGATCTACTTGGGAAAGCCGTCCTTGACCCCTCCCATCCTGCTATGGGCTCCTGGGCCTGGCCCACCTAAGCCTAGTTATCTTGGGTAGCAATTGCCAGACTACCCGTCTGTCCTTTCTCTTCTCCCCATCCATCACAAGACTGTGGGGTCTCTGCAGTATCTCTAGTGACTGGCCCAGGTAAGGTGCTCAGTGAGATCATGAACACCCTGCCTGGCAGTCTTCTGCCATCCTCTAGACCTCTGCCTGGCGACAAACTGCTGCAGTCACTTCACTTCTCAAGAACAGCAGGTCTCGGGGCGCCTGGGTGGCTCAGTGGGTTAAAGCCTCTGCCTCAGGTCATGATCCCAGGGTCCGGGGATCGAGCCCCACATCGGGCTCCCTACTCAGCAGGGAGCCTGCTTCCTCCTCTCTCTGCCTGCCTCTCTGCCTACTTGTGATTTCTGTCTGTCAAATAAATTAAAAAAAAAAAAACACAGCAGGTCTCAAACTAGAGTGCATCTGAAACACTGGCGGGGGTGGGGGTGGGGTGGGGGTGTCTTATTAAAATACAGATGGGTGGGCCTCCACCCTCAGAGTTTCTGATTCATAGGTATGGAACAGGGCCCGAGAGTTTGCATTTCTAAAAAGGTCCCAGGTGTTGCTGCTGCTGCTGCTGACACAGGAACTCATTTTAAGAATCACTGGGTTGGGTCATGTTTCTTCATCAATAAAATAGAGTCACTTCTGTTCCCTGCCGTGTGAGGTTTTGTGAGAATCAAATGAGATTATGCAGATGAGGAACTAAGCATGGTGCCTGCACCCAGTAGGGGCTCAATAAGTGTTTGCAATTGCGTCTGGGAGTGGGCGGGCCACATGCCATCAGAGAAAACATGAGCAGTAGATGTGGGTCAGGGCCCAAGCACGTCAGCTGGGCTGGAGGAAGAGCAAGGCCCAGCACAGCAGCCGGGAGTTCAGGTTGTGCTATGGAGGTGGATGGGAGCCATGCACAGTTCTGGAGCAGGGCAGTGACAGGTGGAAGCTAAATGTGGCAACATTGAGCAGGAGGCACAGCAGCAAATTCCCTGTGCTGGGTTTTCCTTGGCTGGTTGGCCAGGCATAGAGCAACCAGATTTAGCAAATAAAAAATGAAGGATATCCAGTTAAATTTGAAGTTCAGATAAAGAATGAAATTGTTTTAGTATAAATATGTCCCAAATTGCAATGAGACATAGTTACAGTAAAACAAACAAACAAAACCCACCTTTTTTTTTTTTTAAGATTTTATTTATTTATTTAAGAGAGAGACAATGAGAGAGAACATGAGCGAGGAGAAAGTCAGAGGGAGAAGCAGACTCCTCATGGAGCTGGGAGCCTGATATGGGACTCGATCCTGGGACTCCAGGATCATGACCTGAGCTGAAGGCAGTCGTCCAACCAACTGAGCCACCCAGGCGCCCCCCTTTTTTTTTTTTTTAAAGATTTTATTTATTTACAAAACCCACTTTTGTTATTTATCTGAACTTCAGGTTTAACTGGGTGTCCTTTTTTTTATTTGCTAAATCTGATAGTCCTAGCCAGACATCAACTGCCTGCCCCAATCCCATGCCTCCATACTGGAGGGAGTGAGCCACAGGTCCCTCTGCCTCTCTTCTCCCCTTTCAATGAGGCCACGAGGAGTGACTGAGGAGCTGCTCCCCGGCCCGGTCTTGCTGCCAAGACAAGTGGTCACAGCTGCGGGTCTGGGTGAGCAGGTCCTCCCACTCCACGTCAGGTTCGCCCAGCAAAGAAATGGTGAGGCACCGTAAATAATCACTGGGCTGTAATTTAATGAAGCACATAAAGTTACTAAGGCCCATAGAGAAGGAGGTATCACCTGTGTGTGTGGGTTATTCAAGAAACAGTTGCCAATGGTACAGGCCCACCTGCTGAGAATACCCACAGAGGAGAAAATAGCCTCCTCCATCCTTAACCCCAGAAATGATCAACACAAGTGCTCAGGCTGCTCCTGTGCTCGCAGGATGCCTTGGAAATGGTTACATAAATGACAAACTAGAATGAGGGGGGGATGCGCCTGCCTCCTTCAGCTCAGTTGGGCATTGAGATAAGTCATACTATCAGAGGCTGCCTCAGTCTCCCCCACCCCCATAATCACCAAATCCCAGATGATTCACAGTTCCGGAAACAAGCCTGTCAGAAATCCAATTTCTGCAACAACCTTTATACCAACTTTTTTTTCTCTAACCAGTAACAATGAAAACAATATGTGCTCTTTTCCTTAAAAAAAATTCTTTTAATGTGATCAACATTATTGAATGCCTCGTGTGTGCCCTGTGCTGTGTTCAGCCTTTTATTTAGCTCAGTAGTTCTCAGCCTTGGCCACACGTTGCAGTCACCCCCAGATTTTCCAGGTGATTCCGGTGCCTGGCGATCTCAACACACACACAAGGTTGAGAACCCCTGGTGTAGTTCAACCTGCTTAATCGTCACAATACGGTGGTAAGGCAGGTGTTCTCTCCGTTTTGCAGATGAGAACATGGGAGTTTCAAAGAGTGACTGCGGCCTGTGTAGCCATAATCTTGGACCTCTCGTTTCTTCCCAGTCCCGCTTGAGGGATTCCTGTATCCACGGTTAAATATCATGGGTATATATCATACGTCCATAGGTCTGTTCCCAGCGTTGCTGCCCTGGGGCCACCTCGAGATAGCTCTGCTCCCAACAGGGCTCTTCGGAGACACCAGTCAGACTCCGCCTGGGTTTAGGACAGCTACCACATGACTTTTGCTGGAGTGGGGACCCCTGAGTGTGTGATCCCTCGGTCACAGAACACAGGGCGACCACCCTCCACTCCGGACCACCCAGGACCCTCTAATCCGGGGTCTTTACAGTTGCGCACCGCCCCCCGCCCCAGCTTTTCCTCGGTGCCCTCCCCCCTTCACAGCAAACTCCCTCACCTCCTGATTCTTCTCTGTGCATCTTTGCCCCGCCCATCTGTCCTGCCATCTGACCCACGTTTCTCAGTACGTCCATAGAGGTTGGCAGAGGGGTCTCTGATCCAGGTCAGGCCGCGAGCTACAGATCCGAAGGGCAAGGTCGTGCCCTAGCCCGACGCCTCCGCCTTGGCTCGCGGGCCCACGGATTCTTCAGAAGTCGGCGCACCCGGGTTCACCTGTCCCCTCCCGTGGCGCCTGCGGGCGGAGAGGACGGTCAGCTGGGCCGGAAAGCTGGTCACCGCCTGCCCTCTGCTGGCCGGTTGCAGTACTGAGCCCGCTGCCGCTCCGCCCGTCGGTCGGACAGATGGAATGAAGGAGCGGGCATTTATTGAGCTCCTGCTGTATGTCAAGCACTGAACTGGGAGTTGGGGTGTAAGGATGAACGCGACCTGCTTTCACAAAGTTCAACTTCAAATGAGGAGGCAGACAATAATCAAATAGTCGTTGAAGCAAATATGAAATTACAACTGTGGGCTATGTGAGCGTATAACGCGAGGCTCCTGCCCAGTCTAAGGGGTGTAATGCGGGGGGGGGGGGAGTCAGGACGGACAAGAAAAACTGCCCCTGAGGAGGGGACGTGTGAGTGCCAGGTGCCGCACAGTCATTTCATGTAATCTTGAAAATCTTACAAGGTGGCTAATCCAAAGCAGAAAACAGGCTCGGGTTGAGGAAAACTTACCCTAGGTCACACAGCGAGGTGGAAGCAAAGCCAGGAGGGCCTAAATCGGCCCGATTCAAAAATCCATGTAGCAGGGCACCTGGACATCCCATCTAGCTGCTTTAGGGCGCGGGGCGGGGCCGGGGTGAAGCCTGCGCGGGGCGGGGCCTGAACTCCGGCTCCGCCCAGCCTCTATAGGCGAAAGGGCGCCCTTGGGCCGAGGCCTGGGCGGAGGCGGGGTCTTTTCGAGGGGTGGAGCCTGGGCGGATTGGGGCCTGCAGACACCCGCCTTGGCTCGTGGAAGGGGCGGAGCCGGGATCTCACCCGGTCTTAGAGGAGACGGAAGCTCCGACTGAGTACTGGGCGGACGATACTTACTGCTGACCCCGTGCTACTTGGGCGGCGGCTCCGGATCCCGGAGGTCCAGTGGGCAGCTCCCCAGGTACGGCCTAACCCGGGCCTGAGAAGAGGTACCCCTTCCCTAGCCCTGCCCCGCCCCGCCCATCTGTCCTGCCATCTGACCCACGTTTCTTGCTGTCCGCGGGCCTGCGACCATCTCCAGACATCAGAAGGTAGCCAAGGGTAGAGGGGCCAGTCTCACTTCGACCCCTTCCCTGGCCCAGCTGCTGCGGGACCCCGGGCGTTCAGAATATGGGATCAGGAGATAAGATGCCAAAACCTCTCAGGGAAGGTTGGCCCAGCTTCACCCCAGGCTGTGTGACCTTTGGGAGGTCACCCACCCTCTCTGGTACTCAGTGTCCTGTGTAGCAAAACTCACCCTGCGGAGATGGGGTGAGTCTCAGTAGGGGGGACAGCTGCTGGGGAGCCCGGAGTGACGCTTTCTCCTTTCCAGGGCTATAGGAATGCTTATCCTCCTGCTTCTTCTGGTCCTAGGAGAAGCGCTGTACCTTCACCCTTCCCCAGATCTGGGAACCCAGAAAGGCTGAGAGCCCAGACCCTGTGGTGGAGCTGTGTGCTGGCCTGGGAGGCCTGTGTGTGTTCCCAAAGTGGGCTCTGAGGCTTGGGCACCCCATGAGGCCTGCCTGGAGTCTGCCTGCTCACTTTGCAGACAGCAGGCCACCATTGTGCAGAGGGCCTCGAATGATATGGAAAGACGTCTCTCAACAGTGGGCAGGGACAGTGCAATGCTGCGTGAATTATCTCATTAATTACTCACACATGCCCTATCCCCATTTCAATCGAAGCTCAGAGAGACGAAGTGTTTGAGTTTAGACATGTTTGGGGTGAAGGGTGATAGGAGGGAGCCAAGCAGAGGTTTTGGAGAAGACCAAGGAGGCAGAGCCGGGTCCTGGGGGAGAGCAGATGCCTTCAAAGATGGGTACAGATAGAGAGGTGGGCCCAGGGCTTAGCTCGCTGGAATCGCCCCCCCCCAAATGCTGAGCAGGCAGATGTGGAGGACATCCACCCATAGTGTGGGGGGAACGGGGAGGAATGAATTCTAGGCTGAGGAGGGTTTGAAAACTTGGGGCCTTGTTTCTTTTTTTTTTTTTTTTTTTAAGATTTTATTTATTTGACAGACAGAGATCACAGGTAGGCAGAGAGGCAGGCAGAGAGAGGAGGAAGCAGGCTCCCTGCTGAGCAGAGAGCCCGATGCGGGGCTCAATCCCAGAACCCTGAGGCAGAGGCTTTAACCCAGGCAGAGGCTTTTGCCCCTGGGGCCTTGTTTCTTAAAGGGGAAACTGAGGCTAGCATGTGACTTGACCCATGGCTGGATCAGAGTAGGACCCAGTGCCCCCAGAGATGGTGCCATCTCTGCCACTCGGTGACTCTCTACCAGGAGCAGTTTTATTCCCTGGGGGACATCTGACAATGTTTGGAGACAATTTTGTTGTCATAACTAGCAGGGAGGGGTGTAGTAGTCATATCAGTGGGTAGACACCAGGAATGCTGCTGAGCATCCTACAATGCCCCCAAAGCAAAGGATTGTCCAGCCTCAAATGGCAACGGTTCTGAAGTTGAGAAATTCTGGACAAGGTCAGGCTGAACCTGTCACTGCCCAACCCAGATCTTTTGTCCTCAGAAGGGTAAAGAGCTCATGTCTGAGCCTCCACCTGGGCAGACCTTTGCCCCCACTCTTGGTCTGCCCCTCCCATGCTTGCTCCTCTATTCCTGGAAGCTTCTGGAGTCTTCTCTGCTTCTCCTGGGTACAGTGATCTAAAGACCTGCACATCACGTGTCTGGCCTGGTCTGTCTTCTGAGACCTTTATTCACAGATTTTGGTGTGGTAGGAAAGAACCAAAGTGGAAGTTTTCACCTAACATGCAGAAGGTGCTTTGCAGATAAACTATATATTAGCTTTGAATGCCATTTTCAGGGTCCAGAAAGCTTCGTGGTTTTTTTTTGTTTTTTGTTTTTTTTTCGTTTTATCCCAAGTTTTCATTTGAGCAATTCTAGTTATACCTTATGTTTGCGAAATTCTAGGTTTCTTTTTTTTTTTTTTTAAAGATTTTATTTATTTATTTATTTGACAGACAGAGATCACAGGTAGGCAGACAAGCAGGCAGATAGAGAGGAAGGGAAGCAGGCCCCCTGCCGAGCAGAGAGCCCGATGTGGGACTCGATCCCAGGACCCTGAGATCATGACCTGAGCCGAAGGCAGCGGCTTAACCCACTGAGCCACCCAGGCGCCCCAAATTCTAGGTTTCTAACGAGCTCCCAGGTGATGCAGACACTGCTGGGCCACAGCCCACATCTTGAGTGGCAAGGCGTTGTAGGGTTGTGCAGAGGTGGGCTGGGGCGGTGCCCTCCCTGCAGACAACTGTGGTGTGGTTTGGGAACTGTGGGGTGGCAGGAACCATGATACGGGGGCAGGAAACCAGGATACGAGTCATCACTGTCCCCGCCCCTCCCCATCTATGGCTTATAAGTCACTTAAGGTCTTTGGGGCGTGGTCTTGGAGGGGTTCTGAGGCAAGGTCTGTGAAGTGGGAGTGCCATGAGGAGGTGGAATGGCCTGGATCCCAGCAGCCAGAGGGACAGAAGGCCTTCCCTGGCCGGCAGGGAAGGGGCCATGAGCTGCTGCTGGTGGCGTGGGCACCGTGCCAGCGTGGAAGCGGTTCTCATTATGGCCCTGGCTCTTCTCCACTGCTGCCAGGGCCTTCTGCTACTGGCTTACCCAGCTTTGCCTGCTGTGGGAGAGCTAGAGAGACCGGTCTGACTGGGGGAAGGAGGAGCAGCTTCAGTGCGGTAGGGGCCAGCTCAAGGCCCGAATGTGGGTCTCAGGGCCTGGCCAGCTGAGCCAGGGTCTCAGAAGTGGAGGCCAGGCCCGAGAACTGTGGCCTAAAGACACCGGGGTCAGGCTATAGACCTTGGATAGGACTCCCACCTATTCCAGGGAAACTGGGGAGGAGTTTGGTATTTGGGGCCATAATCGGGGAGGTCACTCTACCCCCAGCCATAGGAGATGCCCTCCCTCAAGTATCTGATCCCAGGACTAGAGCTGGGCAGAGCCTTAGGTACCTGGGGCACCCTACCCCTAGTTCTCCCCAAATCAGCCCTGATGGCGCAGCAAGTCCCCTTCCAACTCCTAAGACCAGGAAGCAGCAAGACAGATGAACCCACTTCCCAACTGGAAGAACTGAGACTTCTCCCTACTTCCTGGGACGAGATCCAGCTTTAGGGCTGTCACCCATTACCCAGCGGGGCCCTGGGTCTAACAGATCATGAGGCTGCCACCCATCACATCAGGGAGGGGTGCTGGCCTGCCCCGTCCCTGCAGTTGGGCCAACTCAGTGTTTCACACTGAGGGGTCTGCAGCCACACAGGCCTGGGTCTGAGTCCTGGCTCCCGTCCTTACTAGTTGTGGTCCTGGGCCAGTCGCTCAGAGCTTCAGCTGGCTTGTCTGTAAACAGCAATAATGACACCCGCCCAGCCCAGCCTCGCAGCTTGTTGTGACGATGGAACGAGCCCTGCCGCTGAAACCATGGTCATTATCATTACTCATGGCATTTAGAGACGCAGGGCATCCCAGATCACCTTACCCGGTGCTCTCATTTGACAGATGTGGAGATCGGTGCTTGGAGAAGGAAGACAGCTGCCCAAGGGCCCCACAGCAGGTCGGTGGGTGAGCCAGGGCTAGAACCCACACCTGCAGGCACAGCTGCCACCTGTCTGTGAAGGCGCTCCGAGGGCAACACACTGTAAGCCTGGGGAGACCTTTGCCCCACACTCCTGGTCTGCCCCTTCCATGCTTGGGGTCCTGGGGATCGGGCCACAGAACCTCCCCACTGAGGGAGGTGAACCCAGCCTTGGTACCAGCACCTCCTTCATTTGCCAGCACCAGCCATGAACTACGTGGGGCAGCTGGCAGGGACAGTGTTGGGGACGATGAAGGACATATACCGAGGCCTGAACCCGGCCACGCTGAGCGGTGGCATTGACGTCCTGGTGGTGGAGCAGGCGGACGGCTCCTTCCGATGCTCGCCCTTCCACGTGCGCTTTGGCAAGCTGGGCGTCCTGCGGTCTCGGGAGAAGGTGGTGAGTGCTGGCCAACCGGGGACCACAGCAGGGTGGGCTCTGAAAGCCAGGGCAGTCCCAGGAGAGACCTAGACCTCCCTCAGGTAGGGATCTGCACTCTGGACCAGCATCTGTTCCTTTGCATTTTCTCCAACAGTTTTGGGTTGGTTTGGGGCTTTGGGTCCAGGAGGGTTCCCATTTTCCTGTGGGGGCAGCTCAGTGGGGCAGTCCTGGTGCCGGGGCCATCTGGCCTGGCTCCAGCTTCCTAAGACCTCCCCTGTGCATTCTGGGTAAGTCTCGTCACCTGGGGAAATGGGCGCACACTCTCATCTACCTGGTGCTGGAGGGGAGATGCGGGAGAATGAGGTAGGAGCTGATATCAATGTCCCACGGCCAGGTACGTGGGAGGCACCCGACAGGTTAGCTTCCCTCCCTTCGGAAAACTGCGTTGTCTTCTCTGGGTCCAGGCAAACATGATAGCTGTTTGTTAGCACTGAGGTTTGGAGTGTGACAAGAGGTTTGGTGGGTCCAGATCCCCTTCACATTGGGGCTCCTGGGAACATGCCAGAATCCTAACAGGAAAGCGTCAGCTTCTGGGGGACAGGTGGTGGTGAAGAGCTGGGACAGACTTTGTGGCTCTCAGCTGCTCTTGGCCATCTCCCAGTACGTTTCTTAACACCCCTGGGGTCTCTCTTTCCATGTCTGTAAAGAGTATGATCGGGTATGATCGGAACCACTACTCATTGTTGCTGGAAGTTTAAAGGGGAGAGTCCAGCTCAAACTCTCCATTCGGTGCCCAGAAAAATGGCCATTTGGACCATTGTTCATGTAGTCAGCAAGGACTCTGGGGGTTGGGGACACAGTGGCGACAAGATGGGTCATGTCTTGTTCTGATGGGGTGTGGCAGAAAGAACAGAAACCAAGGCAAACACAAGGATATGAGACAGTGGTACATGCCAGAAAGCCCAGAGAATGGGGAAATGGTGGCATGGGTGAGAACTCAGTCCAGCCTCTCTGCAAAGGGGAGCCTGAGCAGAGACCCTCGGGGTGGGGGCAGCCGGGCACTCCAGCGGCTGGGGGGCAGGAGTTCCAGCAAGCGCAGTGCTCCGCAGGGCAGGGGACTGGTAGACTAGAGTGTTGGGGTGAGGGTCAGTGGTAGGGACTGTGCACCACCATGCCCCTTTACAGGTAGACATCGAGATCAACGGGGAGCCTGTGGACTTGCACATGAAGCTGGGGGACAGTGGGGAGGCCTTCTTCGTTCAGGAGCTGGAGAGTGATGATGTAAGTACCTTGTGGCACCTGCCCCCTCTGGGTGGGATGTTGGGGCCTGTCACCGACCTGCCCCTGGGAACATCCAGGATCATCTAGGGCTGGCACTCCCGCATGCTCTTGAAGCCTGAGTAGAATCAGGAGGGGGCCAGCAAGAGCGGATTTCCTTCCCAGGGAAAGTTGGGGAAGGTTTCTCAGAAGAGGGCACTGGAGCCGGCTCCCAGAGGGAGAAAAGGACACCTTCCCTGGGCAGCCTGAAAAGGAGGAGAGTGCTGCAGCATGTTTGAGGGGGGCATCAGGAAAGCATGAGATGGATTGTTCTGGATCTCATGCTGGCTTGGTGCAGTTGGAACGTGGAAGGATGACGGATGAGGAGAGAGGTGTATCAGAAGGGAGGCAGAGCCCAACAAAAGCCAGCAGAGCTATTTAGACAGTTTGAGCTGCACAGACTTTAATGAAGCTCCTATTCCTATTCCTGACACCTTGCAGTGGACTCAGATGAGGGGTCACCCCTGTCTGCAAAGAAGGCTCGCAGGCCAGCCTAGGAAACACACATATAAACAACAGATGATGGAACTCTATGGTCATGGCAATGAAGGGCTGGAACTGGGGCTGGAATTAGTCAGGGCAGGCTTCCTGGAGGAGGTGATGCCTCTTAAAGGAAAAGTAGGTGTGGGCAGAAGAAATGAGTAGCCAAGGTCCAGGATTCTACCTGGACAGTGTGGTTTGTGTGGCACCCTGGCCTGCCAGGAACTTCCGGGGGTATGTGCAGTCCCTAGGACCCAGCTGCTGCATCTCTGAACGGGAGCCGGGATGCCAGTGGCCCTTGCGAGCCCATGTTGGCGCTGCCTCCAGCCAGCCTCCATGCCTGTTTTCCTGACCCCAGATGAGCTCACACCCGGGCCCTGGGGCTTGGGCAGGGCCCAGACTGACTGGGTGGCGAGGGTGACCCCCCAGGCTATAGCCCCTGGTCTGTCCCGCAGGAACATGTGCCTCCCCGTCTGTGCACATCACCCATCCCCGGCGGGGACCTGTCCGGGTTCCCCTCAGACTCCCAACTGAGCACAGCCAGTGAGCCCGAGGCCATCGCTGAGGGGGTGTCCTCCACGGGGCGGAAGAAGAGGCTTCGCAGGAGGAAACCCAGGCGTAAAGAGGACGCGGTCGCAGCCAGTTCTAGTTCGGAGGAGCTGGAGGCTGGTGCTGACAGTGAGCTGTCCCTGCTGGAAAAGCCAAGGCCAGAGCCCTCAGGGTGTGTGCGGACCAGGTGGGGGGCTAAGGGCGTGGGAATACCACCCAGGATTCGAGCACTGTTTCCTCTGCTGATGCTCTCTCTGTGACCCTGGACAAGGGCCTTGACTTCTCTGGGCTTCACCTCCCCGAGCCCCTGACACCCAGGGGTACCTGGGCCTGTCCATGACCATTGATTTCCCTGTAGCCCCCTCAGCAGTGTCCAGTCAGAAGGGGAGTCCTCACCACAAGCCAGAGACTTCTACCCCTACTCTGATGGCGAGTGGGGCCCCCAGGCCAGGTGAGAGTCCAGGTGGCCCGCAGACAAGAGACCCAAGGCCAAGGTCTCTGAGTGGTTTCTATTTATATTTTCCTGATGAGTAAGGACACAGAACACATTTAGTTTGTTTACCAGCCATTTCTACATCTCCTATGCCAAGTGTTTATTCAAGTCTTTGCCCATTTTTTTTTTTTTTTTACTAGCTTGTCTCATTATTGTTGGTTTGTAGCAGTTCTCCGTGTATTTATACATTCTGGATCCAGCAAAAGCATAAATATGTGTTACAAATATATTCTCCCCCCCCAGGCTGGGGTGGGCACCGGGGGGTGGGGGCAACAGGCTGGCTTGGGAGCCTCTAAGTTCTTGCTTTTCGTAGCCTCCCGCCGGGTGGGTGCACGTCCCCCAAGAGTGACTCGGAGCTGGAGCTGCGGACCCCTGAGCCCAGCCCCCCACGAGCTGAGTCCCACATACAGTGGGCCTGGGGGAGGCTGCCGAAGGTGAGTGTCTCCACATCAGCCTCCCGTCTCTCTGCCTTTCAGGGGCTTGGGGGTCTCCTGCAGGTCAGAAGTACAGTGACTGAGACCTGGACCCCCAAGGCCTTGTGGGGAGCGGAAGGCAGGCTCTGCACTGTTCACATCCCCTCCCCTCCCCCATTTGTTTGATCGAAGGTGGCCAAAGCAGAGTGGCCTGAGTCCTTGAAGGTCGCTGATGGCAGGGCGGCCGGGCCAGCCTCTCCTCTTCAGGAAGAGCCCAGCACCCCCTCCGCATCTGTGGCCGGTGCAGACCCTTCGGGAACCCTGATCCTGCAAGCAGAGGCTGGTGCCAACCTTCCTCCTACAGACGTGGACCCTCCTGCTCTGGTGGACTCCCCTCTCCCCACTCCCGAGAGAAAGCAGACCAAGCCTCAGAGCCGCAGGGAGACAAGCCTGCCCCCTCCCTCGAAATCCCGGAGCTGGGCCACCCTGGAGGGCCCGGTTGCCACTAGGCAGCCCGAGGGGGGCTCTGGGGGCAAAGGTGAGTGATGGTTGGCCCTCTCCCGGGGCTCTTTCCCTGGCCTCGCCTCACCCTCAGGGTGGACTCTGGTACTTCAAGCACATTTTGAGCACCTACTGTGTGCCTGGCACTATGCTTGGCACCAGCCGTCACAGGCTCGCGGTCAGAGAGCTAGATGAAGCCTGCGTAAGCGGGGAAGACGTGTCATGAGTGACACAGGACAGTCGGTGGGCACGGAGGCTATTTACATCACGCGGCCGGGGAAGGCCTCTCCGAGTGGGGGAGGCGTGAGCTGAGACGCGAACATTAAAGACCCAGCCAAGTGAGGATCAAGGGGAGAGAATTCGGGGCCGAGGGAAGAGCACGTGCCAAGGCCCCGAAGTGGGAGCGAGGTTGCTTGTCTAGGAAGGGAGGCAGCTGGTGTGTCTTGAGTGAGGCAGGGTTGGGGGAGGAAGCCGACGAGATGAGCAGATGCTAGACCATTGCTGGCGCAGGAGCTGGGGTTTATCCGAGGAGTGTGGGAAGGCTCTAGGACTGAAATCAGTAGCTGTTGGCTATATATGGTCATGTAAAGTGTAGTTAAAATTAATGGAAATTAAATAACATATACCACTCCGTGTCTCCGTCACGCTGCATTTCCAGTGTGCAGATAGTGGAGCATGGCTAGTGGTACTGGGCAGGCAGACGGGGACATGTCTACCGTTCCCCAAAGTTCTACCAGACAGTGCTGGTGTTAAAAAACAAGGGGACACCTCGGGCTCATGCTACGAAGCACGTGTTGGGACTAGAGGTGTCCCCTCTGCCCTCAGGCCCCCTGAAGAGAAGCCAGCACCTGGGCCCCAGTGACATCTATCTGGACGACTTGCCCTCTCTGGATTCTGAGGATGCAGCCCTTTACTTCCCCCGCAGGTGTCCGGGTGCTGGGTGCCTGGGTGTCTTGGGGTGGGGGGTCCGTGGGGCCACGGGGGGTCCACGGGCCTGAGAGGGGTGGGCTCCTCCTCTCAGACTCCTTGTAGTCACATCACTGTTGGCCCCTCTGCCCCTAGTGACTGTGGACTGGGGCCCAGGAGGTGGAGTGAACCCAACAGCCAGAAGCCCCTGGGCGACCCCAGCCCCGAACGGGAGCCAGAACCCACTCCGGACCTGGTGGCTATGATCGCAGTCTCCCTCTGTGGCGGGCTGGCTGACGGCCGGGACATCTCCCTGGGTATGTCCGACCCAGGCCTGAGCCCTTCCAAGGATTGGCACTGAGCCCAGGGACTGGGGGAGGGCAGGGAGGCCCCCAGAGTTGGGGGGACAACTGAGGTGTGAGGCTAGGCCGGGCGCCCTTGCTCTTCTGTGCCCGTGGAGCCACCACAGGAAGGGAGGAGGCCTGCTGGGTCCTGGACCCAGCCTGCAGGAGGCCTGAGTGTGGAGTGTGGGGGAGCCAGGAGGGGCTGGGGAAGCGGGTCCCATCGGATATGTCGGCCTCGCTCCTTACTCTCCGCCTCTGTGCCCAGAGAAGTTCAACCAGCACATCGTCTCCTACCAGGACCTCGTCCAAAACCCTGGCCTCCTTGAGCACCCAAACCTGGTAGTGAAAATCAATGAGAAGTGAGTACCAAGCCTGGGCCCCTGGTGGCCCCAGGGTCGCCCGGCCCTCCACTGCCCCGTGGCTGCTGCAGCCCCGACTCTCTGTTCTGTCTCCGCAGGCATTATAACTGGGCTGTGGCCGCCCCCATGATCCTCTCCCTGCAAGCCTTCCAGAGAAACTTGCCCAAGGTAATGGTTAGAGCACCACCGGGCCTGCTGAGGAAAGTGGGCCCAGCCACGGGGCCCTGGGCCAAGAAGTGGAGAGTGGGCAGAGATGGGCCTGGGGCTGAGAGGGGCAACTGAGGGCCCCTGGAGCCTCACCCCATGCCGTGTGGACAAAGCCCCATCCTGGCCTGGCTGAATCCTATCAGGGTTGGTGTTGACTTCAAAGGAGCTCGGGGAGGATGATAACCTTCCACAGGGGGCTTTTAGAGCTGAGAGATGAGGCCTGGGAGACAGAGGGCTCAGTCCTTATCTTACCCAAGGCCCTCTCCGGGCTGGACTATGGGCACTGCTTGCTTGATTGGCCTGCATTCGTTGAGTACCTGCTGTGTGCCAGGCCCAGGCTGGGCACAGTCATGTCCTCCTAGAAAGAAGGTTAATCCTAAGACTCAGCCAGATGAATATGAAATTCAACCGTGAGTATCGGGCAGGAGGAGCTGGGTTGCTTCGAGAGGCTAAACGGGGGTTTTCTGAGTACATGGCCCCTGCAGAGAGCTGGAGGATGAGTAACCTGTAAGCAGATGAGGGGCAGGGAACGGCATGTGCTGATCCTCAGAGGTGGGAAGGAACCTAGTCTTTTTTTTAACTTTTTTTTTAAGATTTTATTATCTATTTGAGAGAGAGAGAGAGAGAGATCACAAGTAGGCAGAGAGGCAGACAGAGAGGGAGGGGGAAGCAGGCTCCCTGCTGAGCAGAGAGCCCATGCGGGGCTCGATCCCACAACCGTGGGATCATGACCCGGGCCGCAGGCAGAGGCTTTAACCCACTGAGCCACCCAGGTGTCCTGGAAGGAACCTAGTCTTTTCAGCCCTTCCCAGAACTTCTACCCTCGCGGACCTGCATCTGCCCCTCCCACCCTGATCTGCAACCCCCAACCCCAATCTGGCCCATTGTTCTTCAGTTAGTTAGACTTGCCCAAGAACGTCACCAACCAGATTTTGACAGCTGGCACTCGGCTGTGTCCTCTGGCTGGCTATGCGTTCAAGCTAGGAACTGAGCCTGTGGGAAGGAGGACGGTTACTCTCCTGCTTGGCTCTCCTCACCTCCCTCACACAGACCCAACCCCTGAGGCCCCTGGGAGACTCCCCCCAGGCTGTTTCCAGCTCAGTGGGGTACCGTGGCTGACCTACCTCCAGGTCATGTCCTCCTAACTTGGGTTCACCTTTCTGTCTGTAGGATGCTGATAGATCTTCTGAGTGGGCCCAGGCCTGGGCTCTCCGGGGCTCCCTAGCCTGAATCTAGTCAGCATCTTCCCCAGGTCACGTTGGCCCCACCAGACAGCAGTGGTAACTGAGAGAGAGGGAGGCCGAGCCTGGGACAGAGTCACTGACCTCGGGGGTTGAAGCGAGCCCTGGCGATAGACCGTTCTTCCTGTTGTGACCTGGTGGAGCCCCGGGGTGGAGCTGGGTGTGCTTCCTCAGCCTCCAGACGTCGGACAGCGCCTTGCTCTAGGGTCAGCCCCAGACTCTGTTTGTGGGGGGCAACGAAAGGTAGGTTTTTGTGGTGCAGGGAAAAATGCCATGGCCTTGATCTGCCCATAGAGCACCGTGGACAAGCTGGAGAAGGAGAAGATGCCCCGGAAGGGTGGGCGGTGGTGGTTTTCCTGGCGACGCCGGGACTTCCCAGCCGAGGAGGTGAGTGGCCGTGGTCAAAGGGTGTGGGCAGCGCAGGCAGGAGGCGGGGCTCACTGGATGTCTGGTCCTCCCGCAGCGCAGTGCCCAGACGGAGAAAACCACGGCCAGGGAGCAGCAGGGGTGAGTCGGATCTCTTGCCCGGAGCTCTGAGGCTGGAGCCGAGCCTCGGGGAGATGCCCGTGGGGGCAGGGGCGGCGCCGCACCTCTCCCCAGCTATGGTTCTTTGTCACTCCTCAATCACTTCTACACCCTTTCTTTGTTTTGAGGAATGTCCCCGTTTCACAGATGGGAAAACTAAGGCCTAGAGCTACACCAGAAGTCCCAGAACTGGGAAACGGGTAACCCAGACTCCTGGCCCAGACAAGGGCCTACTGCCTTACAGAGGGGCAGGGCCTCCCCTCTTTGCCAGGGGCAGGTTGACCTTGCCTTCTTCACTTCTCAAGTGACCAGAACACCCAGGCTTGGGTGGGGGATGACCAAGGGCAGGTCAGCTGAAGCCAAAGCAGGTGGGATGGGTAATAAACCCTAAGACGCACCCTGAGGTTTTATAGGAAAACATCTCCGAGGCTGTCCTGGCTGTGTGCTGAGGGCCGGGATCCCTGGGTCTCCCTGCTCCAGCTCTGCGGCCCCTTTCTGGGTGTATACTGCAGGCCCCCCGTCCCCCCCTCTCTGAAAGTGGGGGCACCTTGGGGGTTTTCTGATCCTCTGGAGGGGCAGAGACCGGCACCAGGTTCTTTGTGGCCTGGGCTGAGGGGTGACGGTCTACCAGGTGTGTAGGGCCTTGGCTAGGGAGAGTGGCCTGAGAGCCGGGCTGCCAGCAGGGGGAAGACTGATGTCCTGAGTAGTGAGGATGAAGCCCCGGAGAGCCCTGTGATCCTGGAGGCCCCCTCTCCGCCGCCCTCGCCTCCCGCCTACACTCCCACCTACAAGAAGTCCCTCCGGCTCTCCTCCAATCAGATCGTGAGTGTGCAAGGCTGTGTTTGGGGCGGAGGCCCGGGGTTGAAATAATTCAGCTCCGAGGGACTTGAGTTTCCCAAAGCCCAGAATCTGTCCCCTTGGCAGTCTCCCTGGCAGCTTCCGCTTCAAAGCCTTGGGCCAAGGTCTCGCTCTACGCACGAGTCCATTTCTTTGTTGGATGTCTTATGGGGAAGGTTTTCTCTAGGCCGTCTTAAAGGATCTACCTGCGGTGGGTTGCCGGCTCTGGGTCAGCTCTTGGAGGCCACTTTGAAGGAATCAAAGGCGGATACAGCCCCTCAGATTTAGGCCATCCCTACCCCCAAGTCCTGTCTTTGAGCTTAGTCCCTGGCCCCCAAGTGGGGCTCCATCAGGGAGGTACAGCCTGGTACAGAGCAGCCACTGTCTCCTTGGTACCCCGGTGTGACACCCACCTTGGGGCCAGCCAGGGCCCAGTAGCCTTGGTCAGCGGCTGGGCTGAGAGCTGCCCTGATTCTTCTCTAAGGACCAAGGACAGGGCTAGGTGTCCCTTTGGAGGATGTCATATGTGCCCTAGCCCCAGGCAGGAGGCTTCCTGTGAGGATCTCCAGAAGGTCCCTTCTGTGGAGTGGGGTGTCTCCGTGCCAGGAGCGGTGCCCAACTTAGGGTTGACCTGAGCAGCGTGGGTGGGAGTCACGGCCTGTGAGCTTCATCCCGACGGGGCAGGAAGGGAGGTGAGGACTCTTGTGTCTGGGCCTGAGCAGGCCGTGACCAGCACGCCACACCTCCTCACTCCCTGAGGCCGCCCTCTACCCGTCCGGATGTGTCTGCCTGTAGCTCTCTCTGGTGAATTCAGGCAGGTTCTCTGAGTCGGGAGGAAGAGGGCAACGGGAAGTCTGTGGGGATCAGAGACCACGGTTTGCGGGGGGTGAGGGGTGGACATGCCAGGCTGTGACAGATCACAGCTTCCCCCCAACCCTTTGCCCGGACCCAGCGGCGCCTGAACTTGCAAGAAGGTGCCAATGACGTGGTCTTCAGTGTGACCACCCAGTACCAGGGCACCTGCCGGTGCAGGGCCACCATCTACCTGTGGAAGTGGGACGACAAGGTGGTCATCTCGGACATCGACGGGACCATTACCAAGTGAGGCCTGGTTGGCCAGGGGAGAGAGGGAGGGCCTGGGACTGGCCTCCTTTGTGCTGGGGGAAGGGGACGTCAAGAAAGGCCCTCCTCCACGAGGGCTACGTGGGGCTGCCTCCGAGCGACCCCTCTTCTGTGGCTGTAGGTCGGATGCTCTGGGCCACATTCTGCCCCAGCTGGGGAAAGACTGGACACACCAGGGCATCACCAGTCTCTACCACAAAATCCACCTGTGAGTGCCTGGGCTGGAGCAGGGCCCCAGGGAGGGAATGACAGGATGTCTGAGGCCACCATGGCCCTTGGCCCGGAAGCCAGGCTTGGGGACCCACAGGGAAAGGAACCCTGGGCATGTCCCTGGGTGGTCTTCTGTTCTCCCATGAAACACTTGTCTCCTGTTGTTTGGTCTCTGAGTCAACTGCTGGTCTTCATGGTGGAGGGGAGGCCTACAGACCTGCTTAAACCTTTGTCCGTGCTGGGCCTTGGGATGCTGTCCATACTCCTCCCTGAGACTGAGGCCACCTCTCCTTGATGTTTCCCCTAAGTCCTCTCCCTGCAAAGGCCTCTGGGTTTGAAGGCCAGAGCCCTGGGGTTGGGCCGAGCTGGCCAAAGCCAAGGGGGATGGGGATGGAGAACCGCTGGTCTCTGACAGCTCTTGCCACTCCCACCCCCCGTCTCCAGAAACGGGTACAAGTTCCTGTACTGCTCGGCACGGGCCATTGGCATGGCTGACCTCACCAAGGCCTACCTGCGGTGGGTGAGCGAGCGGGGTTGCGGCCTCCCCAAGGGCCCCATCCTGCTGTCTCCCAGCAGCCTCTTCTCCGCCCTCCACAGGTTCGAGCCCAGGGGCCCTTGCGGGGGGGAGTGTGACAGGCTCCTTGCCTGTTCAGGCCAGGCCGGCATCAGGCCTTGCTTGGGTGTCCGTTAAGTCCAACCCCATGTCACCTGACCCTGCCCTCCTCTGATGGCCCCCCCTCCTCGGTTTCCGTTCCTGCCCATGGCCCCGGCTGCCCCAGGGAGGTGATTGAGAAGAAACCAGAGGTGTTCAAAATTGCCTGCCTGAGTGACATCCGGCAGCTGTTCCTGCCCAACGAACAGCCCTTCTATGCTGCCTTTGGGAACAGGCCCAACGTGAGTGTGTCCCCTCCTCCCCGGGCTAGGCCGCCTCCTCCCTGTCCCCCAGCCCACCAGCCCCTCTGTGTCCCCCATAGGATGTCACTGCCTACCGGCAGGTGGGACTCCCTGAATCTCGCATCTTCACAGTCAACCCCCGGGGAGAGCTCATCCAGGAGCTCGTGAAGAACCACAAATCCACGTGAGGCCTAACCCTGTCATGGGTCCCCCAACGCCCTCCCACACCCCCATGCCCCAGCCTCTCCTTGGGTCTCCGTTCCACCCCGGGCTCCTGGTGCTGGGGGGGGGGCGGGGGCGGAGGGGACACACAATCTCTGCCTGCTGTGATGGGGACGGGGGCCTGGCGGCTGCTCAGGCTCCCAGTGCTGACCCTGTTCTGCCCACAGGTATGAGCGGCTGGGCGAGGTGGCTGAGCTCCTCTTCCCACCTGTGGCCCGTGGCCCCAGCACAGACCTGGCCCATCCTGAATACAGCAGCTTCTGCTACTGGCGGGAGCCCCTGATGACTGTGGACCTCGATGCCCTGCCCTGAACCGGCCCCCGCTGCCCCCTCCTCCCTGGCCAGGCCCAGAACCGACTGGGAGTCCCCGGGAGTGGGAAGTTGGAAGCTGGCTGCCACAGGGCCGGTCCCCTGAAGGGCGGGGGAGGGGCTGAGGGCTTGTTGGCAGACACAGAGGCCCTCTCTCCTCGCTGTCCTGCCTCCTGCCTTCCCCAGCTGATCTGTGGGAGGCGGGCTGGCTGCTCCAGGCTCCTAACTGCCCTGTGGCAATTAAATGATGGTGACCTCAGCCCTTGCGGGATTCTCCATGCCCTTGACGTCCCTGTCCCTGTCACTCCAGCACGCTGCCTCGACCCCTGATGGGACAGGGAGAAGATAAAGGCCTGTGAGGCTCAAGACCTGTCTGCCCAGGAAGGGGCTGGCGGCAGTGGTGGGGCGTGGCGGAGCAGCATCCGGACGGCATGGACCGCACCCTCTGAAGCCAGACCCTTGCACAACCCCGGGCCCTTCCCACAGCTCTGGAGCCGGACCTCACTGCTCTCCCTTGTCCTCCAGGATCTCAGCACACCCCAGCCCTGGGAGCTCAGACATCAAGGAACGGGGATTCCAGAGCAGTGGGAGGGCTGAAGGTGTGTGGCTCCCCCCAGGCCTCGCCCATACCCAGCTGCTGTTCCCGCTCCTCTGAGCACCTCCCCGAGGACACGGCCCCAAACCCTGCCAGGGCGGGGGAGGGGGGGTGTGCGGCGGTGACCTGCTCTCCCGCCCTAGACCTGGCCAGTCCAACCAGCGCCCACACAGCTGCTGAGCGAGCTCCTGCCCGAGGGGCTGTAGGAAGCCGGGCTGGCAGCCCACTGCAGCCTTCCAGCCTAGTGTCCTTGGGGAAGAAAATACCTTTAGACGGGCTAAAATCTTTAATCCAGGCCTGCCGTCCCCCAACAGCACCACAGTGGAGGGAAGAAACCAGAAGGCAGGTACAGAGACCTGGAACATAGCACAGGAAGGCCTGTGTGGCTGTGGGGAAACTGATGCCAGGAGCCTCAGCAGAGACGGGCATCAGGGTCTCTGGGAGCTCTGCAGGTTGCATGAACACTGTTTTCAGGTTGTCTCTTGATGGTGTTGGACCTGAGTTTCTCACCACTTAGTGAACACCCAGGTGGGACTGGGGTTCTGCTCGGATGCTGTAGACTGAGGCCTGGAGCCCTTTTTCTCCCCTGGCTTTCTGTTCAGAGTCTGGCCTCGTTTTAGACCATGACATCTACTCTCTGGAGATAGGCCCTAACCTGGGGGGGCGGGTGGGCAGGATTCCCCCCAACATGGAAAGGAGAGGAGGCTGTGGGGACCAGAGGCCCTGAAGCATCTCTGGGAAAGAGAAGGAAAAGGATAAATTGATGTGGGTCTCGAAAGAGATGGTCTGGGGCCGGTCCTTTTCTCAGGGAATGTACAGCTGCCTAAGAAAGCCCTCACCCAAGAGGAGGGTCAAAAGGAATAAAAAGAACTCTCAGCTGAGTCTTTGTGTTTCTGCTCTGTCCAGAAGGACCAGAGGATGGGGAGAGCTGGAAACCTCTGGTCCTTGGTTCAGAAACTGTATCCACAAAGCTGCCAGGTATGAGGACAGTGCCAGCGGGTGCCACCTTCCTGCAGAAACTGAGCCCAGATGGCTGGGGAGAGAAGTCAAGGAGGCAAGAGAACCAGAAGCCTCCACAGGGTGGGGGCTGTTGCCAGGACCAGGGGAGATGCGGACAGGTGGCTGGGCCTGTGGGTGTTTGTCCAGGTGCTGCCCCTGGTGTTTTTGCAGAAGAGCAACGTTCACATTGGATTGTGAGGTCACTCAGGTCCGCCCTGGCCTTCAGGCGTGATGTCCTCGCCTTGACCACGATCCTGAGTTGTCCAGTTGGTATGGCACTGAGTGTTGATTTTTGTGGCTGGAACAGTCCTACGGAGCTGGACCACGGCTATTCCTTCCACGGCCTCTGAAGTGGTATCCATGCTGGCCCAGGGAGGCTGGGAGTCGCTGCTGGACGAGGCTAGGCTCGAGAGGTATCCCCAGGGTTGCTGGGATCCAGGGTTGGGTTCAGTCTGGCCTGCCTAGTCAGCTGCCTGGGGCCGTGCCTGCTCGGCCAGCTGGGCCCTGCAGTCCAGGAGGTCATCCTGGAGGCGGGCGATGTCCTGCGCATGCTGAGCCATCGTGCGATTCAGCTGGTCCACGTAGCCCCACAGGCCCTCCCTGGGCCGGGGCGACTCGGTGGGCAAGCGGTCCAGGCCTGCCGCCAGTCGGCCCAGCCTCCCACACGCACCCTCCACGTCAGCCACCCTCCGGTCGAAGTGGCCCAGCACTTGCTGCAGTTCCTGGGCTGTGTCCTGGCAGCGGCTCAGCCCGCCGGCCACATCGGCCACGCCGGCCTTGAGTCGTTCCAGCTCCCCGCTCAGGCTCAGGACCTGCCTGTGGCCAGCCTGAAGCCGAGAGCCTTGGCTGCTGACCTGTTCCTGGATGGCGTGGACCTCAGCCTCCACCTTGCGCTCACGCTCGTCCAGGGAGGAGTTGGCGGCCAGGAAGGCCTCCGAGTACTGGCTGACGGAGTCGCTGAGTCCCGTGAGGGACTTGCTCACGGAGTTCAGGTTGACCTTGAGCAGGGTGATCTCGCCTTGAAGGGAATGGCCGGTCGCTTCTGCCAGCTGCTCCTGGACCTCGGCCACGGTGCCGTTGAGCCGCCGGAGCAGGGCGGCGTGGCTGGCCACCTGGCGGAGGAGGGCCTCGCTCCGGCTCTGCCAGGCCTTCACCTCTGCCTCGAGCTTGTCCAGGACGGCTGAGGTGGTGCCGGGGGTGCACGAGGTCTCCAGGGAGACGAGCCGTTGTTCCAACACGGCCAGCTCTGTCTGCACCAGGGGCCGGGCCGACCTGCCTGGGGGGGCACTCTTGGGGCTCAGCTCCCCCACCAGGGTCACCAGGCGCTCCTCTAGGTTCCGCACACGCTCTTCCAGCGACGTTCTGAAGCCGCCCGCCTCCCAGCCCCCCTCCTCTGTCCCCAGGCAGCAGCCTCGCCCTCCACCCTCCGTCCCATTGAGGGTGTCCAGGCCCTCCAGCAGCCCATCCACATGGCCATCGAGCATGGCAGCCGAGAGCCGCTCGAGCTCGTCCCTGGTGAGGGGGCCGTGGCCCCTCTGGGCCTCAGTGACCGCCTGCAGGTTCCTCTCGAGGTTGTCCACGCGGGCGCTGATCAAGGCCAGCCGGCCGCAGCAGCTGCCCCCGCCCGCCGCGCTCAGGCCCTGCAGTCTGGTCCCGAGCTGCGACAGCTCCCGGCGCAGGGCTAGCTCGCGGCCGTCCAGGCTCTGGTGCAGCCGCAGGCTGGCCGCCTGGCCCTCCTCACACCGCTGCCGCACCTCCTGCACCCGCAGGTCGCAGGTGCTCTGGACGCCCTGGAGCTTCTGCTCGAAGCCGTCCAGGAGGCTCCCCCAGAGCCGGTGCAGCCGTCGGTCCACGTACTCATCCAGCAGCGCCAGCGACGTGAGCGGAGACGGTCGGGCGTCCCGCAGCCGCTGCAGGTGAGCCTCGTGGTCAAGGGCCAGCCCGTGCACCTCGTCCAGCAGCTGCACTTTGGTCCGCAGCGTGTTGCTCACCTCCGTCACCTTGCTCAGGATCTCGTCCAGGGGGGGCGGAAGTGGCCCTCCGGCTCTGTCTCTGGGCTTCACAAGGCCCTCGGAGATGACCCCAAAGCCCACAGGGGCGGCAGGAAGCCTTGGACTACCAGTCATCCTGTTGGGGTCCTCGTGGCCATCCAGCAGGCCACTGAGGGTACCGTACGCTTGGGTCAGGCGCTGGACGTCACCCTCCAGGCGTTCCAGGCGCTCACCAAACAGCCCGGGGCCTTTCCTTCCTGGGAAAGAGGAGGAGAGAACCCTAGGGCCCTCACTGGCCCGTCTCCCTCCAGCTGTCCTGTTGCCAGGCCACCGGAGAGAGCGTCTGTTCCAAGCTGACCTTCCCACTGAGCATACAGCTCTCAGCTTTGGAGGGGACGGGATGCTCTGTGAATTCTGTGAGCTCTGTCTCAAGCCCAGTGCGAGAGACACCCTCCCCAGCCCTGCCAGAGCTCAGCCTGCCTGGGTCACCCCCCTCCGCCCCACCAGCCCCAAGAAACCTATTCACCTGGCAGGGCCTCTGTGGGCCGACTCACCGTAGGGGCTGGGGGCTGCTGGGCCAGAAGAAGGCAGCCGGGGCCCTGGGCCCAGCTGCCCTGAGGGAATCTGGGGCTCAGGCTCTGGCTGGGCTGGGGTGGCCCCGTGGTCGGTCAGGTGCTCGGGGCAGCCTTCTCCCGTGAGGCCAGGGCAGCAGCGCCAGGCGAGGTCTGTCACAGTCTTGTAGCCGACCTTATATCTGGGTCTGAGCACTGTGCGGTACCTGGGCCAGGGAGGGGGGATGGGGCAGGACCCTGTACTTGCGGGCTGAGGCTCCGGGCTCCAGGAGAAGTTCTGGATTCCCCGCCCCCCCTCCACACTGCTGCCAGAGTTTTTCCTTTTTCTGCGCATGAGGGGACAGGATGGTGGGATGGAGATGGGCTTTGCAGAGAGAGTCAGAGAAGGGTTGAGGAGCAGGTGCAGGTGAAGCCCCACCCCATCCTGTTTGCCTCAGAAGAACACTAGCAGGGATCTAGCCCCAGTGTCCCCAAGGCCCATTTGGACCCCGTTTAGCTCACGTTGCCATCAGAAATCCCGCTCTGGCTTTGGCTTTTACCTAGAAGAATCCTGACACGACCTCGGCTCCTTCCCTATGGGTGTGCAAGGGGGTGCCACCTGGGAGTTGGGGTGGGCAGCTCTTCTCAGGGTGCTGGGGCCACTCTTGGTTCCCATCAGTTCCCTTCTTTCTCTCTACCCCTTCCTAGTCTACTCTGGGAACTCAGCTCTGGCCACCCAGGCCGGTACAGGGCGCCTCCGATTCTGAGCACAGAAGGGAGGCCCAGGGGTGTGGGTCAGGGCTGGCCAGGGTCACTCCCCACCCCACCCCCCAGCCACGTACCTGTTCACCCACTGACACACTGGAGTAAATGGGATTGCTTTCAGACATGCACTTGGACGTCTCCAAGTACAGACCTGGGCATCACACCTGTGCACCATCCCGCATGCCCTCACACAGCCCCGGCAACTTGCCTTCTGGCCCCTCACGCTTGGCCTGCCTTCTCCACCGTCCCCTCAGCCCGACCTGGGTCTTCCCAAGGCCCCTTTGGCACCACGGTTGTCAGTGTGACCCTCTGCCCTCTCTGATCACCTCCAACCCACATTGCTTCTACTGCTACTTCCTTGCCTTGTCCTGTGTGTCTTCTGGGAACCCTCCTGTGCCCCACACTGTGGGCCCTCACCTGAACCTGCCATGTGTCCTCCCTAGCCCTCTCCAGCCGGCCTGCATGGGAGTCCAAGGGGCTACACCCTCTTGTGGTGCTGCCTGTCACTCTGGGAGGAAGGCAGGCCTGGGGCTCTTGCCCAGCAGCCCTGAGTGGGCCAGATGGGGGTGCACTCACGTGACTGTCCCGGGGCACTTGGGCCCCCATCCACACTGTCGGTACTCGGCCTTCACGTAGCTGTCTACTCCCTCCTGCAGGACACAGGTCACGTTCCTGTGCAGCACGTAGGCGCAGAGGGCCCTGCAAGCGGGAACAGCGGGCATCCTTGGACTATCCGGCTTTGGCTGGGCGTGTTGAGGATCCTATACCTGCCTTCCTCATCTGGGGCCTCCCCAGGGGACCAGATCCCTATCTCTCTTCTCTCCCTTCTCCTTGTTCCTAGGAGACCACACTCTCATCCTTACTCCCCTGACTCCTTGGGAAATGGTGCCATCTTGTAGGTTCCAGCCCACCCACACACACAACCTCTCCATCTTTTGATCCTGGTTCTTGCTCTCCGATCATTTCTTCTGCTGCCTTTTCCAGGACCCCTGCTCTGATGCACCAGGCTGAATGTCATCTATGGGCTTAGCACTCTCCTGCGGTCCAATTCAGCCAGCACTCCAGCTACAGCCCCTCACTCACCTGACTGGGACCAGTTCCCAAGCCACTGGCTACTAAAGACAAGAAACTGAGGCCCCCAGAGAGGCAAGAGCCACCTTCACAAGCTACAAGGGCTGGGGCGGTAGTGGCCTGGCAAAAGCCAGCGGCCAACGGGCTGTTATTGGGCTCTGGGGCCACAGGCGGGTCCAGGACCCAGGAGCCACCACCAGTTCTGTGGCCCCAACATGCTGGAGTTCCCAAAGGGGTGGCTAGGGTCAGGCTAACGGGGGGTGGGGGCGGGCTGCAGGGCGCTGGGCTCCCATCTCCTACCTGGAGGGGCAGAGGAGAGAAGGGGGGGGCCCGCGCGGGGCAATGCATGGGGGAGTCCCGCGTGTGCCTCGCGCGGGCGGCCCGCCCTCCTCTCCCTCCACCTGGTCCGCTGCGCGGGGAGTTTGCACACAGCGCAGCTGGAAAATGTTACTTCGCTGGAAAGGTTTCCGCGGGCACTGCCAGGTCCCAGCCGCCGCGCCAGGCCCTCTCGGCTTATTTTTCTTCGCCGGTCCCGCAGCCTCCCGGAGCGTGGGGCGCCCGCCCCGGCCGGGGCTCGGCCTCGGGTGCCCGGCGCCCCCGTCTCCCGCGCGCTCGCGGTCCGCGCAGGTGGGAACGCCGCCCGGGCCCCATCCCGCCCCCTTCCCGCCCGGACGCGGCCCGCGCTTACTTGTGCGGCCCCGGGCGCAGCCGCGGGCGCCATCCCGTCGTGTAGAGGCTGTAGCGGGGGGCACCGGGCGGCTCGGGCCGCGCGACCAGCGGGGTGCCCTTGGCCTGCGCCCCCGAGAGCAGCGCCGCGACGGCGCACAGCCACACCGGCAGGCGGCGGCCCATCGCGGCCCGCGGCTCTCCACCTGGCCCCGCGCGGGGCCCCCGCCCGGCGTCCCCCCGCCCCGCCACTCGCCCTCCCGCCCGGGTCCCGCCGCCGCTCGCGGCCCCCGGAGCTCGCTGGCCCGGCCGCCTGGCGCTTCGCAGCGGCTGCGTCCCGCCGAGTGGCCGGCGCTGCTCGCGCCTGGGGCCGCCGAGGGGAGGCGGGAGGCGGGCTCTGCGCAGATTAGCATAAACTTGGGGCCGCGTCGCTCGCCTCCGCCGGCCCCCTCTCGGGCGCCAGCCCCCCGCCCCAGCCCCGAGCCGACGCCCGAGGGGCCGCCTGCAAGCCAGAGGTGAAGAAGGGAGCAGCCCCGGGGTGGCAGGAGCGCAGGCCGTCGCGCCCTGGGAGGCCCCGAAACACACCCATCCACCACGGTCGCCCGCGTGGTCGCCCGCGTGCGCAGCGGAGAAGCGCGGCCAGAACCCCCTGGGCTCCAGAGGAGCGGCCCCCCACCCCCACCCTGCACCGTACGCCCCGCACCCCGCACGGCTCTTCAAAGCCCTGGCGTGCGGAGAGACCTAGGCCCAGGCTCGGCAGCTGAGATGACCCTGTTTGGGGGCGCCCCAGCAACACCTCCGCAGCCACCGCCTTGAAACAGGCCCCAGAAGGTCCCCGTTGGTTAGCTGTGCCTCCTCAGCCTGGAGGTGCCCAGGACAACTGATAACTAACTCTGGGGCGACCCCTCCCCGTGGCATCTTCAAGTAACCCTCTGCTGCCCAGTCAGGGGCCAGGCCATCCCTCTGGTTCCCTGCTGGGGTCCGTGTTTTCCATGTCCCGGGAGCCCCAGAACCCCATCGCCTCTCCAGCCAAGCAGCAGCTGCTCTGCTTCTGTCCGGGCAATCAAAGCTCTTAGCCAGCTGGACCACAGCACTGGCTCCTTATCAGCCCCCGGGGGCAAAGCCAGCCTTTAGTTCTCTCTCACAAGGAGCTGCTGCTAAGGCAGGCTTCAGCCATATTTCCCTTGCGAGACCAACTCTTGGAACCCAAGAGTTGGCCTTCACCCTCATTTTCATTCAACATCATCTCATGGTGTTGACTTTCTAACTTGCAAAGAGCTTCTTGAATCCTGATTCTGTCATCCCACAGGGGCGCGTTTCTTCCTGGCTTTGTCCCATCGATCGGCCCAAGTGACGGCAGCCTTCTGTCTTTACCTAAGTAGCTGACTGATGTGTGGAAGTCACAGAACTCCCAGGCATACCTGGAGAGACCCTTTCCTCCAACCCGAAATGTGAATCCACACCCTCCGGGTAAAGCGGCGATATGAGGGTGTAAATGGGGACAGCTCTGAGACTCACATCTGTGCCCCCTGCCCATTCTTAGCCCCAGTGGCTCGTGGGTCCCTGGTGGGGGAAGCAGACACCTGACCAAATGGGCTGACTGTTCCCCGGCCTCGGCTTTGGAACACATGCGGAGGGGATCCAGCTCCCAGGCGGGGAATTTCCTGGCTTATTTGTTTCCTAGGGCTGGCGTAATAAACGATCATAAACGTGGTGGCTTGAAACAACAGAAATTTACTCTCCTGTGATCCTGGAGTCTAGAAGTCTGAAATCAAGGGGTCAGCAGGGGCACCCTCCCTCCGCGCTCAGGAGGAATCCTTTGCCTCTTCCAGCTTCTGCTGGCCGCAGGTGCTCCTTGGCTAGGAGCTGCTCACTGCATTGTCTGCTCTGTCTTTGGGTGGCCCTCTGACTTGTGTGTCTACAGGCCCTTTGTCTCTGTGTCTCGGTGTCCTCTCCTCTTCTTGTAAGGACACCGATCATTGAACTTAGGGCCCAACTGAGCCTGTCTGACCTCATCTTAACTCATTACATCTGCAAAGACCCTTTCTCCAAGGAAGGTCATGTTCTAAGGTTCAAGGTGGATGTGAATTTGGGGGGGAATAATATTCAGTCCACGACAGGGTCCCTGAAAGCTGGTAAAGGGACGGACCCTGGTGTGCTGTAGCATAGCTATGCAGGACTTACAGAAAGGTTAAGTAAGAGAGTTTGGCAGAGGAGAGTAGGCTCTGTCCAGAGGGTATGGTGCTCTGGGAGAGGTGTGGAAGGAGCCAATTGGTAAGGGGCTTCCCCTGTCTGCTTCTGGTGACCCACCTCACTTTAGCTAGCTCAAATGGGTTTCTGATGCCAATCAATGATGTCTAAGACAACTTTGGTCCTTTGCCACAATTCCACTGAATGTGCTTTTATATTCTCCAGCCTCTAATAGAGATGTCCTTCTGCTGGGGGCAGGATACACGGTATCCATAACATGCTCTTGACCTTGTAACCACTGGATTTCCCCTGCACTCACAGTGAGAGACATCTGGGTGGGACATAACAGAGCCAGACTCCTCACTCCGGGGCTGGGTTCTGATTGCCCCCTGCACCTCCCAGGAAGTTCTAGAAGAACCCGCCCCTGCCTCCCCCTCCCCCCGTACTACAGAAGCTGTGATCCTTTTCCAAGGGGCCCCAGCCCTGCTTCTCACTCCCTACCCAGCCCAGATGTGGGACCCACAACTCAGACAGAGGAAGCTGGACCCTGTCTGAACTTGGAAAAGTCCACATAACAGGGGGCTGAAAGGACAGTTGGACCCCACTTCCCCCTTCCCAGGTGGCTGACCTCAAACAACCTCTTCAACTGGAACAGTTTCGGGAGCCAGCCCTGGGGCCGCATCCTGGGGGAGGCGGGTTGAGCGGAGGACATCAGCAGAGGAGATACTCAGGGTCTGGCGGGATGCAGTCCTGCCAGAGGCTGGGGTCTCCCCCGCATCTGCCAGACAGGAGACCTAGGGAAGGCAGAGACAGGGGAGGGAGGCATTCGTGTTCCCGCCCCCGCAGTGCCTCCTCCCCACCCCCGCCACTCCCTCCAACCCGACTCAGCCTGGATACTCAACACCTGGATGGAGCCAGGCCGAGGGGCCACACATAGGATCCCAGTTTCTGTTCACAGGGACCCACACATCCATTTGCACACACGTTCTGTCTGTCTGTCTCTCTGACACACACCCAACTTCCATACACACACGCAGGAACATACTTTCCCAACCCTCACTAGCCCTTGGTAACAGATAAGCCACCTCTCTCTCCAGGGATGATGGAGGAGGCCATCAGGAAGGCAAGAGAACCTTGGACAGAGATAGTGGAGCCTCGCACTTGGGGACCATCAGGGAGTGGCCCAGTGGGCGAACATGAGGGGGAGCCTCCGCCAGATACTTCAGCCTCCCTCCTGCCTCCGTGGGCTGTCTAGGGCAGAGGGGAAGAACTGGTGTCTGGGGATGGAGAAGAGGGGAAACTGGGTCCCTGGCAGCTGCAGAGATGCCGGCTCTGCCTCTGGGTGGCTCAGGCGGTTGGGCGTCTGCCTTCAGCTCAGTTGTGATTTCCATTTCCTGAGTTTGAGCCCCATGGCAGGCTCCCTGCTCAGTGAGGAGTCTGCTTCTCCCTCTCCTTCTGCCCACCCCCGCCCCGCTTGTGCTGTGTCTCTCTCTCAAATGAATGAATAAAGTCTTTAAAAAAAGAGAGAGAGAGAGAGAGATGCAGGCTTGCTTGGTGGTAGGGCCACGTGGGACTCCAGCGCTTGGCATCCTGCCCACCTGGAACAGCTCCTCCTGTTCCTTCTCAGGGGCCAAGGAGTTTCCTCTCCCCTCTCCAGGCTCCTTCCACTCCACCCAGGATGTCCTCCCTGCTTTATCCAGGCCCTCTGCATCTTTTAATTCCCCTAAAAGAGACAGGAAGCGAAAGCTCTGGAACAACCAGTTTTGTGGCACAAGCCCTTCTCACCACAGATGAGCCCCCGTGACAGGGAGAGGCAGGCGCGCCCACTGGTTGCCTGGTGGGTGGGGCAACCGGTGGGGGCGCCAGCCCTAGGATACAGGCTCCTGACCATCAGCCCTTTGTCCCTACCCACAATCCCACCCCGTCTCCTTTCTTCTGAGTGTGCACTGCCTCCCTCCCTACAAGGGGCCACCTTTGGAAGTTCTGCACAGCGAGGATCTTTCCCCGGGGCTCACTCTCTCCCCAACATAAACACCAGCATGCTCAAAGCCCAATGGGTGTTTTGATTACACCCACACCATAAAAAACAGTCAAGTCCATACGTGTTTCTGGGGCAGGGGTTTGGAGTGACCCTTTCTAGTGAGGAAGAAGCAGGACTTCTCCAGGGCCCCAGGGGGTGGGTAGAGGTGAGTCCTCCAGGTGGGGGCCTGGGAGAGAGGCCAGAATCATGGAAATTGGACTCCATAAACCCTGGGGGGACTTCTACTGAGTGAGAGTTGCTTAGAAGCAACTTAAAAATTGTACTGATGGGGCCCCAAGGTCGACACATGCAAACCAGATGTAAATCGTTATGCAAATATATGCAAAATACATGCATGGGCCTCCCAACTATTGCAACTACCAGATGCAGGCCTTAGGGACTGTGACTTTAGCTGAGCCCTGCCGTGGGGCATGGAGATGGCCCTGGACGTGCCAGTCCCTTATGGTGGGCAGGGAGGCTTGAGCTCCAAGGTGATTCACATATGGGGGGTGGGGGGGGAACCAGGCAGATCTGGGTTCACTCAGGTCCAGCTCTTCCACTCACAAGTTGCTCCACCTTCATGGAGTCACTTCACCCCTTTGAGCCTCTGTCTTCCCATCTGTACAATGGTAACTACGAGAACTAAATGAGAACATTGGCTAAAAAGCTCCCATCTGCAAGGTCGGGCATCTCTAGGAGCCTTAGTGAGGGGGTAGGACTCAGAGTCCCTCACTGGGTAGGGGGTGGATGTCTGGACTTCTTTCCACTCACTGAAATTGAGGCTGCCATGCGCAGGACCTCCTCCAAGGTCAGCAGTGCCGCTGTGACCTTGGGCTAGGTCAGTGCCGGATGGGCCAAGAACCCACATAGTCTTCATTTCTTTAGAAATCTGTCTGAGGTCCTACTTGACCAGGGGGCAGGGCAGATGCTGTTGGTACCCCCGCCAATCCCCCTTTCCCCAGCTGGTGCCTCCATCATCTCCCCACTGTGGGAGTAATGACTGCAAATGCTCAGGGCCACCCCTATGGCAAATTGCCCCTAGCAGATGACAGCCATCTCCCCAGGAAGTTCACACCCTGCCCCTCTACATAGCGAAGGACAGGCTGCTCCAGGGATACAGAAGACTGGTCTCCTGGCCTACGGGGACAGCTCAGCAATGCAGACAGGCTCTAGAGTCCCCTGGCTCAGACCACATCTAGATGCCACCTGAGATCCCATTTTATTCTGGCTCTCCCTCCCCCCCCTTCCCTCCTCTCCCTCTTGTGTGTGTCTCTCTCTAGTAAATTGCATAGTCCTGAATCCTGTCTCCAGCTCTGCTGCTGGGGAGCCTGACCCGAGACAGGGGACAGACCTGCAAACAGAGAAGGACGGAGCACGTGATACTGTTATGGTCCAGGACCCGCAGGAGGCATGGGGTCTTAAGTCCAGGGAGCTGGGTCTGGGGTGGGCAGAATCCCCTCAAACAAGCAACAATGCAGCTCACCTGTGGGGAGAAAGCCTCCCAAGTGGTAGGCACGGCCTGCACAGGGCATGGAGGCAGGAGACGGCCTGGTGTGTCTGGGAAATACTACGAGCTCTGGGTGGGGACGGGGCAGGTCCCCTGAAAGGTTAGCCGGGGCCAGACAAGAGGAGCCTCGGCTACTTCAGGGAAGGGTCTGGACTTAACACCAAGGTACCAGCGCACAACAAATAGTTTTGAAAAACGTCCTGCAGCTGCTGCAACACAGACCAGGCACTGGAGGCAGGCTGCGCGGCCGCAACTGTCAGCCACAAGGGCGACAAGGGTCCAGGGGGGGTGACGGGGGTGGATTCCAGAAGCTTTCAGGACAGAAGGCTGATGGGCCCTGGTGGCTGATGTGGGGGCTGTGCAGTATGGGAAGGGTTTACAAGGTGCCAGGCAGAGGGAAGACAAAACATCAGGCCTGGGGCAGGGGTGACTGTACGTGACCAAGTGTGGGGAGAAAGGAGGACTTAATGAGCTGTCCAGGACAGGAGTCTGCATCCCCCTGTGCTGCTCCAAGGCAGCCACGGCCGGCCAGAGCCTTGACCGGGAGGCCTCTGGTACGGCAGGTGCTGACGCGAGTCGCGACACAGGCAGGGGGATCCCCGGGAGGCTGGGGGCCGCTCCCTGCAAGGGGGGAGACCCACAGGGCCCCTGGAGTGGTTCACCCCGCTCTCCTCCAGCTCTTCTATTCATGAGCACAGGAGTAAAAACCACACTGGATTACCAGCTGGTAACACAGGAGGCAGGCATGCGATGGGCCCGGGGAAGGGGCTTGCCCTCCACCGGGGAGGGGGCCGGGGGTGGGGAGGTAGGTCGTTGCCATGGCAAACTCATGCCTGGATAGGCAGAACCTGACCTCCACACAGACAATGCCCTTATCTCAGACCTGCTCTGCCTTCATTCCTTAATTCTCTAGGACATTGCTGGGCACCCGCTCGGTGCTAGAAGCACAGGCAGGTGGGCCTCAGGCTGAGCTCCAGGCACTGGAGACTGGGGGCATGCAGAGGTGGCTGTGAGTTGGTAGGAGTCCCAGGAGGGGTCAGAAAAGGGGCCTGGGGAGGGGAGGGGGCAAAGAGAGTGAGGGGTGTTTGTGGAGTGGGGGGGGGCAATGTGTAGGCTGAGGACTGAGGGTGCACGATGCTTGGACTTCAGCCTCGGTGAGCTCACTCACCCGCCAGCCCCTACACGGGCCTGTCACTGTCTCTGCCCAGAGGCCCCCCTCCAGGCTGCCGGTCGCTGATGCAGGGGACGCCTCCTGTCTGTGTTTGCTGGATGGTGAACTGGAGGTTTTAGTCACTCTGGAGCCATGAGGAGGATACCCTGGGGAGGCTGGTGCGGGACACAGGCAGGAGATGCTAGCGACGAGACGGGGCTGCCAGGCATCCATGGCACTGGCTGGAAAGATGGGTCAGGGCCAAGGTCACGGTGTGGACTCACACCCTGGCAGGGTCCCACCCCTGTCTCCCCGCCCATCTCACACTTGGTGCTTGGCCATATATTCGGTATTTATTCAGAGGGCTCCCTGCCGTGGCTTGACTACTCCAGTTCCCCAGAGCAGCCCACCCACCAGCTCTTGCCTCCCACCAGGGGACCCACGGGGTCTTTTCCCCCCTCCCCCGAGCTTCTGCAGCCAGGGACTCCCACATTCCCGGCTACACTGGCATTGGCCTCAGTTCCTTTGGGAAAGGGCAGGCAGGAGGCTCCCACGGTGGGACTTTATCCCTCCCTTCCCTCCCCTGCCCCAGGGCTGTGCTGGGAGGAGGGGAAGGCCACCTCCACTCCACCCCCACCCCCCCCCCTGCCCCCCCGTCCCCCCTGCTGTGTCCTCCCAGCGCCTCTCGCCTCTCACCGGCCAGGCCATTGAATGCATCAGCAATCCCAGCTCCTCTTGCCCTCACCTCCTCCTCCTGTGTCTGTCTGGCCAAGGGCCCCACTGTATGTTCAGCCCTCTCGTGGACTGCCTGGCTGGGTGATGGGGAGGGTGGGGGCCAAGGAAAGGGATCTTAGTGCTAGGTTAGGTTAGGAGGTTAGGTTAGCGCTAGATCCTAGGTTAGGAGGCGATGCTGGTGCCTGGGGTGCAGGTCAGGACTCGTGTGTGGAGGTGAAGAGGGAAGGGAGTGGAACATATCCGGGAACATTAGGAGGATGGGGAAACCCTAGTGGGTTCCGAGGGGCTACAGGATGCCTCTAGGTTTCCAGTGTGGGGGTCCTTCTTGCCGAGACAAAGAAAGAGGGGAGGCACAAGCTTGGAGGGAGGCCTGCAGATACCCTAGAGGAGAAGAGTGTCCATGATATGCACGTATTTGGGGTGTATCGTTTGTCTGCTGCCCCTTCCCATCTTGGGGGGCTGGGGTGTCCTCAGCAGGCCCTCTAGTGCAAGGTCAGGAGGTCTGCCCAAGACATACCACTCCACTGCAGTTTAGGGTTCTTCCCGGAGCCATGGGGAAGGGGCCAGCTCATCGTCCTGGTCGCCTCCTTCCTCCCAGAGGCCCAGTTCTGTCTGGGCAGCTGGCAGAGGCCCTACATGGCCCTGCTGTCCCTCGTTTCCTGGCCTGGCACCTCCCAGGCAGCTGCTCCACCACCAACCCCCCACCCCCCTTTGAGCTGTGTGGTGTATCTTCATCCTTCCTCCTCTCTCCCTGGTCTCTACAGGCTTCCTGTCCCGCTGCCCTCCCCCTCTCCTCCCCCGAACCTCCTCCTTCTCCTTTTCCATAATTAGGAAAAGCCTTGATAGGGCCCACTGTATCTGGGACTCAAGCTGGCAGCAAGAGAAAAAGTCGTTTCTCCCACCTTCAGGGCTTATGGCATGGCCCTCCCAGGAAGAGGTGGGAGATGTCTACATTCTGCCCTGGGGTGGGTGACTCCCCTCCCCAAATGGGCTGAGTGACTTTTAATTCAGGAGGAAATAAAGACCAAGAAAAGAAGTTTTTGTGACTAAAACAAATGGAAGTTTCAAAAAACTGCCCTGCCTGGTTTATCTGAATTTACAAGTTAATTCATTGACCAAAGCTAAGGTCATGGGAATGAAGAGGTATCCCAAGGAGTTCGTGTGGTGTAAAAAAGCAGCTGGGGACATTTAGGGCGAGAGCCAAGGAAGAAGAGGCATTGAAGGAGAGCAGAGAGATGTGCTCAGAGGAGCAACAGGGCTGGGGGGAGGTGGCAGGGGGCAGGGGAGAGGAAGAGAGAGATGCCAGCCTAGACAAGGGAAGGGAAGTCTCCAGGAGACTCAGGGAAGCCATAGGGGAGACCTTGACTTTCCTGACCTGGAGAGAAGGCAGGACGCCCCTTTACTAGGGCCAACAAGGCTGGGCTGAAACAGGGGGTGTGGGGAGTAGGGGGTCTGTGCTGGTGGGGAGGGGAGGATACTTAGAGAAGGCCAAGGGGAAATGCAGAGGCTCGGCCATGGCCATGGCGTCTGTGGCAGAGACACTGTAGTTTGAAGGTGGGGGCAAAGCTGTGGCTCACAAGACTTATCCAGGGCTATAAGCATGGTTTGGGGGAGGGAGGGAACACCCGGCAGAGTAGGGATTGGGTGCTCCTGGACCCAGCTTCCTGGATGAAAACAAATTTAGGATCAGCAGAAGCACGACAGTGCCTTTTTCCCAAGTTACCGTACCTGGTTACGTATATGACAAAGCATGGCTTCTCCTCTTCGTCTTGCAGCAATGGAAAAAGGAAAGAGAAAATCACCCATTTTCAATGAGGAAGAAAAGAAACAATGGAGGAAAACGTGCAATGTTTGGGAGCAACCCAACTGGCATTTCCCTGGGCCCTTCCCACCCGGTCGGTGTCCCCAGCCTGCCCCCCCGCCCGGCTTGTTTCTCACGGTGCCCGCAAACATCTCCTACTCTTCATTTTCCAACGTGTTGACCCAAGTCAGCTGTGGGTTCTTTCTTAGTAGTTGTGATCGGTTCAATACAGCCTGTTGTCATTTCCCCCCAGGAATCTCGAGGCTGCCCAGCTGATTAAGTGATGGTATGCACTTTTCCAGAATCATGGACACCTGGCGCCCAAGTCCATGGACGTGAGGGCGTGCGGCTGTTCTGAGCCAGATGCCGCTTCCTGAGTGAACGCTGGCAAAATACACAAGTTTTGTGCAAATTACAGGATTTTTTTTCAGAGTCTTGGTAATGAGATTTTGCGTTTTGTGACTTTTGCCAGCGTGTCGACCCTAACAAGAATGAACTGTGTGAAAGCTGGGAACTTTACTGGAATGAGAGCGTGCTTCGTCAGTCTTTTTGTGAAGGCGGCATTAGGGGGTTGCTGGAGATCGGAAAAAGGACTCAGGAAAGAGACGTCTTTTCATCGGTAAGGACGAGTGGTGGGTTCTACAAGAGTGTGCCAGTTCTAAGTAAATTGCTAGGAAAAATAAAAACAAATGTCACAGTTTTGAGACAATCAAGGTTTTCTTGGCTTTTGGGGGGGGAAAAATGAGTAACGAACCTCAGATTTGGATCCACAGAGATTCCTTGTGCTGTTTCCTCTCTTACAGTGTGTGTTTAGAAGTTTCCGTAATAAAAGTTTTTTTTTAATTAAAAAAAAAGAGAGAGAGAAAGAAAGGCTGGAACAAGTGACAGTAGACGCTGGTCATTCCTCTTTTCCCTTCCCATTTTGGAAGCTCCACTCTAGGTCACCCTCCGCTTGTGCTGACCTTCCCCTTTTCTGTTTTTTTCTGGAATTCCAAAAAGTTCTATTTTGCGCTTTTAGCTGCAAGCTACCAGGCAGTGTTACTACATCTCTCTAATGTGGTTTTTTTTTTTTTTCGTTAAAGCTTATTTGGTGCTTATCCTGCAAACTCTATCGCTAACGACACATGAATTAGTAGGCTCTCCGCTCACTGCTAGGTGATGGTCTCCTCTTTTCTTCATCTCCCTGGCCTGCAGTCGGATTCAATGATTGCCCAATTAGGTTCCTTTATCTGGTGTTTCCCTCTGTCCAGGGAGCCTTGCTCGGGGCCGGGCATCTTTTGTATCCCCATGAGACCAACGGCACCTTGGCTGGCCATAGGCTGCTTTGCTCTTTTCTCGCTTTGTCAAGGAGATGTGTGGCTTCTGTCTGATTCTCTTTTCCTCCCTGGAACGTGTTCCTTCCTTCGAGAAGCTTGTAAGAGTTTTCCCTTTAATCATGGAATTCAGGACTCTTCCCAGGCCGTGCCTAGATGTCTGCTTTTTTCCATCACTCCTGCCTGGAACTCAGTGAGCCCTTGCAAACCAGAGTCTTTCTTTTTTTTTTTTTAAAAGATTTTATTTATTTATTTGACAGAGAGAAATCACAAGCAGACGGAGAGGCAGGCAGAGAGAGAGAGAGAGGGAAGCAGGCTCCCTGCTGAGCAGAGAGCCCGATGCGGGACTCGATCCCAGGACCCTGAGATCATGACCTGAGCCGAAGGCAGCGGCTTAACCCACTGAGCCACCCAGGCGCCCCCAGAGTCTTTCTTTGAACCACGGAAAATCTTCTTTCTTGTTTTAAAGTTATTGCTTCTCCTCCGTTTCCTGGGTTTTCTCTCCCCTTGTAGGCTTTTTTTAGGCTTCGCATATCATGTCTCCTGGATCTCTCCCCTGCTAGGCTCTGATTTTCCTCCACATGTGTTCTGTCTTCTTCCATTTTATTTTAAAAGATCTTATTTATTTATTTCACAGAGAGAGATCACAAGTAGGCAGGCAGAGAGAGGGGGGAGGGAAGCAGGCTCCCTGCTGAGCAGAGAGCCCAATGCGGGGGCTCGATCCCAGGACCCTGAGACCAGGACCCTGAGACCAGGACCTGAGCTGAAGGCAGAGGCTTTAACCCACTGAGCCACCCAGGCGCCCCACGTCTTCTTCCATTTTTGCTTGGGTTTTGTTTGATCTATTTCACCTGCTCCCAGCTCTCCTTCAGTTCGTGCTAAATTTAAAATCATGCTTTCCTGTTTGGAAAGTATTTTCTTATGCATCTGATTTAAAAAAAAAGCCCTGATTGTTTCCTTTGTGTCATTGTGTGCAGGCTGTGGTCTGTCTCCTCCCGCGGCTCTGACGGGATCGGGATCTCGCGGGCTTTCTCCCGACCGCTGGTTCTCTCTGGCGCTCACTCTCTTCTCTGCATCTTTTCTCCCCCCAGGACGTCCATATGCATCGTACTCAGTTCCCAGGGTTCCCCAGCTTTACTGGGGTATAATGGACGGGAAAGACTGGTACAGATGTAAATGCACGAGGTGAGGCTCTGGTCGTGGCAGAGGGATCGCCGCCATCAGGCTGACGGACGCGTCCGTCTCTTCACAGGTGTTTGTGGGTTCTTTGTGGAGAGCACTCGGGATCGACCCTCTCGGCCAAGGTCAAGTATACAATACAGGCTTGTTAACCGCCGCGGCTGCGCTGTGCGTTGGGTCTGCAGCGCTCGTCCGTGCTGCATAACCGAAACTTTGTACTCTTTGACCTGCCTCTCCCCTTGCCCCCCAGCCCCTGGCAAGCCCTGCTCTCCTCTCAGCTTTGAGGAGTTCAACTCCTTTTAGATTCCACGTACAAGTGAAATCCTGCTGCGTTTGTCTTTCTGGGTCTGGCTTATTTCCCTTCGCACGATGGTCTCAGGGTTCATCCATGTTGTTGCAAATGACAGGATCTGCTCCTTTCTCGTGGCTGAGTGATACTCCATGGTACATATATATATACCACGTTTTCTTTGTCCGCTCATCCGACATCATTCCAAGTATCTTTTCCAAGCCCAGTGAAATGGAGCTAGAAATCATGAACAGTAGGAAAACGAGAAAATTCACAAGGAGGTGGGGGACCAGCTGGTACACTTATGAAAGACCACGGGGTCAAACAGGAAAGCGGAACGGAATTTGAAGAACATCCTGAGACAAATGATAATAAGAACACACGTCCCAAAACTTAGAGGACGCAGCCATAGCTGTGCAGAAAGGGAAGTCTGTCCCTACACATTCTTGCAGCTCTAACCGGCTGGAGGCTCAGGTCGAGCAGACAGGCTGGGCTGGCTGTGCCTGCAGGTGCCCCAGGAGGGTGGGTTCTGTGTCCCCATCTCCTGGCGACAGGGAAGGATTCTGCAGGTCCTTCCAGACCGCCCGCGGCTGCTGGCCCCAGCTCTCTGGTGGCTCCTTGCACCAGGTTCTACCCTGGATTTGGGCAGATCTGAGTCTCACCCAAGTCGCTCTCTGCTGCCGGCCCCTCCTGTCTGGCCGGGGTTTGCAGGGGGGGCCTCAGTGTAGGGCCCTTCCCCCACCCCCACCCCTGCCGCAGGGAGCCTTGCTGTAGGAGCACACTTGTAGTTGGGAAGCAGGGAGGGCAATTCTCCAGGAGGTTTCATTAAAAAAGAGGTTCTTGGGTCTCATGGATGCTGTTGGGCTGACTGGGATGGATGGTCTCCTGCAGGGTCATAAAAATATACCTGCAAAAAAAAAAAGGCAGCAAAGTGGAATTGAGTTGAACGTGACACCAGGTCTCTGACTGCATCTGGAAGGTACCAGCGCGCTGAGTGGCACTGAAGGCAGTTTGAGGAGGTGGGCGTCTTTCGGTTCAGGTAATAGCTCCGTAAGGAGAAGGACGACCTCCGATGGCCTCCCTTATGTTCTTGGCACGACACAGTGCACCTCCTGAAGGAATTTCCCTGGGCTCTGGAAGTGGGGTGCAGAGGAAGTGTGGGGGGAGCTGAGATGATTTCTCTAGAACCCCCGTGGCTGGGAGGAAGAATGTTCCGAGGCCAAGAGGCCACAGCCTATTGTCGTAAAAGGCCCTCCTCACCCTGCGGCTCTCGGGGGGTCCGGTGGATGGCCCTGGTCCCGAATTTGAACTTATCTCGTGTTTTAAATTTCTTTACCGCATGGTAAGTGTCCCAGGAATTTTTTTCTGAAGAGCTTCAAAGTGAAACTATAGATGCTTTCTTTGTCTCTAAAATCCAAAAAAGATCATCATCTGAGAGAAATTAGGAACATTTCAAAGCCGCTTGGGACAGAGTGGATACTTTATGCCAAAAACCAATTCCTAAGGACTTCAAAGTTGAAAAGTACTTCTTTCAGAAGGAAGGAACTCAGAAAGAAAGTGAATGGTGGTGATTCTGACGTTTGGCTTCCTTAGAAGAACAGTATTAAGTCAGTATCTATTATAAAGAAGGGGTTCCTGGATTATGAGAGTGAAATGTAGCCTTTCCTAGAAGTGGTGGTGACAAAGTGAAAGAAACTTCTGAACTTCCCTACTCAGATGGAACAAAACAACAAACAGAAATGGTCAAACATGGGCGCGACTCACGTAGCCTGGGAGCACTTATGATCCCTCCATTCAGGGGGGTTTTTCTAAACCCCCCCAAAGCACCCATTCTGCTGGGATCGCATTGGGCTGCTTGATCTCAGCGGCCCCGTCTCTTGGTCTCCGAGATCATGCCGGGCAGGGCAGAAAGCTCATTTTCTACTCTCTGTGGCCTAGAAACCCACTTCTGCTGCCCTATCACGAGAGAGGCTCTGCTTTTGATGGCGGCCCAGTGCGATAAATGCTTCCTGAGTCCTCACTTTTTCCTGGAAACACGCTGAACTCATGAGTTCATTCCATCTTCAAGCAACACTTACTGAAGGGATTATTAGCCTCGCTTCCTGGGTGAAGGAAACAGTCCTTCCCGGGTGAAGGAAATGAGGCTCAGGGAGCTCCAGGGACTTGCCCAAGAAGATCACACAGAAAGTAAGACTCGAGTTCAGAGCCCTTTGCAGCAAAGCCACTATGATCACTACGTCATTTGTAACCAAAAGGTTGAGATCCCTCTGATGTCCTGGATTTGCCTGCATCCGCTGAGATAAAAATAATGTGCTACTACTTTAATCTAGTTAAGAACTCACTTAGGGAAGTACAATGCATCTTAATACATTTTAGGATGATTAGATGTTCAAGTGTAGTTCTGGAACTGCCCGTTGAGTGGGGCTGCGGTCCGCTCTGTCACTGGGATGACACAAAAGACAGACAGTAGAGGGAAATGTTTTGTTTTGTTTTAGAAGATTTTATTTATTTGACAGAGAGAGAGATATCACAAGTAGGCTGAGAGGCAGGCGGAGGGGGCGGGGAGCAGGCTCCCCCCTGAGCAGAGAGCCCGATGTGGGACTCGATCCCAGGACCCTGAGTTCATGACCTGAGCTGAAGGCAGAGGCTTTAACCCACTGAGCCACCCAGGCACCCCTAGAGGGAAATGTTCTGAAACAATTCTGTTAAAAAATAAACTGCCTTGGCTAAACCAACTGTGGGATACTTATATCACAGGACACTACTCGGGTATGAAAAAGGAACACGGTCCTGATTCATGCAGCAACAAGATGGACGCTGGGCCAACTAAGCCACACACAAGGAATACTTAGTGTAGGATTTTATTTATATGAAATTCTAGAAAAGGTAAACCTGGCCTGTTCCTTTGCGTCGGGGGTCACAGATGAAGCAGCTTGAACAACAGAAACTTACTTTCTCCTAGCCCTGGAAACCGGAAGTCTGAGCTCGAGGACCCAGCAGCGGTCTCTCTCCTTGGCTTGTAGAAGGCTGTCTTCTCCCGGGTCTTCCTCCCATGTGTGTGCACATCTGTGTCCCACTCTCTTCTTAGGAGGACACCAGTCATACTGCATTAGGGCCCACCCAAACAGCCTCATTCTTCCCTCTTCAAGGAAACCATCTCCAAATACAGCCGCAGTCTGTGGTCCTGGGGTCAGGACTTCAACTTACGAATTTTGGGAGAACACTCGTCAGTCCAAACTACCTAGTGTACGGTGAACATAGCCAGTGTGGCAGCTGCCTCTGGGACGACCGGGTGGTGGGGGATGACTAGGAAGGAGTGTGGTGGACTTCCTAGGGTTGATGGTAAATTGTACCCACTGACAGGAGTATGGGTCCCAGAGGTACCAGCCTTGCCAGAATAGTACACTTAAAACTTCCACGTGTCATCGTATGTCAATATCACCTGCAAGAAAATCAGAAACAAACATCGAATTCTAGTTAGTTGTTTGCATGCCCAGTGTTAAGGGGTGAAATATAGTGACGTCTGCATCAGGGGTGAATAGAAGGGTAGAGTCAGCAGCGGGCTGACAACTGCAGGATCGAGGTGGTAGGTTAACAGGGGTGTTCACTGCAGAATTCTTGCAACTTTCCATATGCTTGAAATTTTTCATCACAAAATGTTGGGAGGAATTTTATATATATATATATATATATGTGTGTGTGTGTGTGTGTGTGTGTGTATGAATTTCCATTTCAAAATGTTCACCAGACATTTCTCATAAAGCCTCTTCAGTGCTAGATCAAGGCCCACCCACAGAACCACCACGACCCCAAGCCAAAGTCATCGGTACCTAGGTGACCTCTGGAGTTTTGGTCTGGGGGGGAAGGGCAGAAAGACAATTCACAGACAGAGGTCTGAAGATCCTAGGGAGTTCCAGGGACTGGCTAAGGTGTCAGAGGAAACTGAGGGACAGGGTTGTTCAAGCATTGCTGTTTGGAATCCAGGACACACCGCGATCTGTTTTTTTAAGCCATGACAGGGTAATTAAGGCATGAAGTGTTGGGGGTGGACATATAACAGTAAGGACCTGGCAGCAGACAGTAGGTGCACAAGGACTGAATAAATATTTGAATGACATTCGAGAGGGGCCTCCTGAGCATGTGGCCCTCAGGAGCCAGTGAAGTATCCGGTCTGGTAAAGAGAGTCTATCCCTGCCTCTGCCCTGGCCCACCTCTGGTCTGGCCCGAGTCACCTCGACAAATGGGCCCAGGAGAGGTGGCCTGGGCTCTGGGTTCCTGGACAGCTAGAGTGAGGGCGCTTTGCCACATTCTTAGGAGAGAGCACATCCAAAACAATTTCTTTTTCTAAAAACTCAGTGCTAACGGGTTCCAGATGTCCATTTGTTATATAATGGGGTTTGTTTTAATAGCGTCAACTTCCAGATGTGCAGCCTGGAATCAAGAAGCCCATTGGTCCCCTGAGGACACCACGAGCCAAGCCGAGAGCTGCCCGGGGGGGAGAGGCAGACGTACGTGCAGAACCGGGCACGGGAGAGGAGCTGGTGGTCCCAGCCCGCCGCCTCCTGGGCCGTTCACCTGCCTAGCGCTGCCCCCTGACCAGGGAGTGGAGAGGGCTGTCCCTCCAGCTGCCTGATGGCCAGCCTTGTCCCTGAACAGGGGCTCCTAGGGGACAATCACGGCAACCTGAGGGGTGTGTGCCTTGGGATTTGAGGTGCCCCGGTGCTACGGGGTGACCCTGATTGGGTCCCTTGGCTTTGCTGAGCTGCACTGTCCTCCGACCTGAAGTGGGTCAGCACCTTTCCACCCCAGGGCCATGGGAGAGGCAGGGTGGGGAAAGGGCACAGAGGAGATACTGGGAAGCCTTGGACCTTTTCCTTTGGTTACAGCACAGGGACCAGGCCCCTCGTAACCCACCACTTCCCGACTCACTCTCCCACCAAGCTGGGGAACCCCTGGCCATCCCCAGCGACATGTTCCCCCCAGAACACTGGAAAAGTACCACTGCCGGGCTCTCACCACCTCCCCCTGAGGCTGGGTTCGTGGCCCTGTGGCTATTCTCCCCTGAGGTGAGATTTCGGCTTTCTGGCGCCTTGCTGAGCACGTCACTCCCCGTGTACCTGAGGAGGACAGGGCCTCAGACCCCCAGGCCCTCTCCTGCCGGGTGGCTGATGCTGTAACAGAGATGGATGCAGGTTTAGGTGCCCTGAGGAGGGGTGTCCAAGATCCCGGACAAGAAAGATCACACAACCTGGAGGTAGTCACAAGACACACACACACACACGCATGCACGCACGCACGCACACACACACGCACGCACACACACACACACACCTTTATCCCCAGAAGAAAACTTCACTACCGTGAAGAACATAATCATCCCCAAATTAATCCATAAAAATAATGTGAGTCCAACCAAAATTCCAGTCAAACTGGGGGGGACGAGCCTACGATATCAATGGAAATTCTTGAAAATGAAATGGAAAATTGATTTATTGAAATTGCAAATTATTGAAAATGAAAAAATGAAAAATTGTAATGGAAAATAAATACAGTTACTAATTGCTAGGGACTGAATGTTTGTGTCCACTCCCCCCATTCATATGTTGGAATCCTAAACCCCAAAGGGGATGGTATCAGGAAGTGAGGCCTTTGGGAGGTGATGAAGACCGAAGGCAGAGCCTGCATACATGGGATTCGAGCCCGCATGGAAGGGTCGCACAGAGCGCTCTGGCCCCTCTTCTGTGGCCTGAGGACACAGCGGGAAGCCAGCAGCCTGTGACCCGGATGAGGGCCCCATCCAGAGCCCAGGGGTGCGGGCTCCCTGATCTCAGACTTCAGCCTGCAGAACTGTGAGAAACACAGCTGTTCACACACTGCCCAGTCTGTGGCGCTTGGTCCAGCGGCCTGAATGGAGACCCAAGAGCAGTGAGGTAGGACTGCCCCCAGCAAGCCGTCACAATACGGGCTCACACTCTAATACTTTGTGCAGGACCGTCCCCATACCGATGGGACCAGCACCGGCAGGGCAGGCAGAGAAATGGCACAGCAAACTGGAAGCCCAGAAATGGGCCTGTCTACAGCGCAAGAGGTAGAATGTGGTGAGGAAATGCATTTCCAGGGCGCCTGGGTGGCTCAGTGGGTTAAAGCCTCTGCCTTTGGCTCGGGTCATGATCTCAGGGTCCTGGGATCGAGCCCTGCATTGGGCTTTCTGCTCAGCAGGGAGCCTGCTTCCTCCTCTCTTTCTGCCTGCCTCTCTGCCTACTTGTGATCTCTGTCAAATAAATACAGCTTTTAGAAAGGAAAAAAAAAATGCATTTCAGACTGAAGTCAGTGGGAAGAGTCGACCGGTTCCCTTCGGGGAGAAGGACTTGGGCAGTAAGAGAGGAGGAGGGCTTGGTTTTCATGTTGTCTCTTTCAGAACTGTTGACTTTTCTGACACTGGATGTGTAGTACTTCTCTCTCTCTCTGTATGTGTGAAGATATATTTATGTCAATGATGTGTTCTCTGGAGATCTTTGCTCCTTTTAGGTTTTTCCCCTTTGTATATCTCTGTATTTAAGAGGAACCTAATAAATGTTGTGACGCTAACAGTAAAAGGTCGTAGAGCAAGCTGCTGGGGGCTGTTTTCTCAGGAAGCTGGGCCCGGGGAAGGTGCTCTCACCTTCTGAGTCATCTATGTCTATGACAATCGGATTACTTCTCTCCCATCTCGTCCTCCTCCTGCTTCTGCTTCTCTTTCTTCTTCTTCTTCTCCTTCTCTCTCTCTTTTTTGTTTAGGTTGCAAGTCTGACTTTAAAAATCGGAAAGATGAGAGATGAATTTTGAACAAAATACACCAGTTCGGAAATGATGGATTACTCACTGAACGGGACTGGACAGCTGGCTAACAGTTTGGAAAAAAACGAAGTTAGATTCCTGCCTTCCACCAAAATAAACCGAAGATGGCTTAAAGATTTACATGTTAGAAGTTAAACCATAAGGGAAAAAAAAAAAAAAAAGTTAAACCATCAAGAATCCTGATGCCTGGGGCGCCTGGGTGGCTCAGTGGGTTAAGCCGCTGCCTTCGGCTCAGGTCATGATCTCAGGGTCCTGGGATCGAGTCCCGCATCGGGCTCTCTGCTCAGCAGGGAGCCTGCTTCCCTCTCTCTCTCTCTCTGCCTGCCTCTCCATCTACTTGTAATTTCTCTCTGTCAAATAAATAATAAATAAAATCTTTAAAAAAAAAAGAATCCTGATGCCTGCACAATAATTTTATGATAAACAACAATTTCTAAGAAAACGTCAAATGAACATGCATAGATAGACCCAGACAACAAAAATATAGAAGGCTCCTTTCCATCAAAACAAAATTAAATTAAAGCCAAACTGCAAAAATAGAGAAAGAGAGAGGAGAAAGACAAGATAGCTCTGTAACAAAGAATCAAGAATTTCTATATATAAAGAGCTCTTACAAAAACTCCTGCCCACAGTTTTTCTCTTCGAAGCCAAGAACAGAGGGGACGGAGAGCACAATGAAAGCGGAGTTTCCTAGGGCAGGCTGCAGGTGGGTCGGGCGGGGCTGGGCCAGAGGGTTCAGAATGGGCGTGAAGAGCTCTGTGGGGCAGCTCCAGGGCTGGGTGTCCTCCATGTGGCAGGGGTTCCCCAGTCTCCCTGGCATCCACAGTCCCATCTGGTGCCAGCTTCTCCAGCCCAGCCTGACATACAGCCCGCCCCAGCACATCTAACATTTCCCATTCCTTCACACACATCAGATCCTTCCCATTCCCATGACTTTTCTAAATGCTGGTCCTTCTGCTGAGCTCAGCCCCTCTCATCTCTCCCAGAAGGAAAAAAAAAAAAAAAAAAATTCCAGCTGCTCTTTGAAAGCTCAGCTCAAATGTCCCTTGTTGTGCAAAACCATCTCTGAGCTGCCCTGGGATGGAGGAGCTCCCTCCAGGCTCCCGCAGCACCTGCCCAGCCTTCTAGCCCCCGAAGCACACTTTCCTACTTACCTGTCCCGGTCCCCTGCAGGACTCTTCTTCTGGATCTCTCCAGGCAGGGCTCTCTGTGGGATTCCCCCCAGTGCCCCACCGCTCTGGATCCGGTAGGGAGCAGGTGTGCGAACATGACATGCACAAGTGAACCCTACCGTGAGCGACAGAGCTGAGCGCTTGCACTTGCTCGGTGGAGCTTGAGGGTCAATCAGAGTATTTCCTAAAATAGTGCAGTTTTATTAACAGTAAGGACATGCAAATTATTGGACTATCGTGCAATTATGAGAAATAGGTGAAAGGAGAGGTGTCAAGTCACCATAAGAGCAAAAGAAGGAAACCCACCCAGGGGCAGTGATGGCCAAATGCCCTTGAACTTCTGTGAGCCACTGCTGGGTCTGGCTGTCATGGGCTCCTATGAGGCGTTGAACCAGGCATGTCCTGCCCTTGAGAGAGACCGCAGGGAGAGGGGAGGAGGCTTCGTGGTGACCCCAAGAGGGAAGCCATGGCCGTGCTTGCAGGATGCTGGTGCGGGGAGCCGTGTCTGAGACATGCGAGCCCCCCCAGCAGCGTGTGGTGTGGCGATGGGGACTGGAGCCCGCACGGCCAGAGGATTTGCTCTACCGGTTCCCTGCTGAATGTCCAGCATTGGAATCGTGTCTAATGCACAGCAGGCCTTCAGCAAGTGTGTTGACAGAACGCCTGGAAACGGTCCGGGAGCTGCCTGGGGATGGTGCAGAAGTCCACCGGGAGGGGGTCCCCAGACTGAATCTTCTCGGGCTAGAAAACGGGACTGTTCTCACTGGCGGTTTGGCCCACAGAAGATTTGGCTCTGAGGGAGACAAGGGTAGGCCTGGCCTATTGCAGGGGAAGGGCAGAGCGGGGAGGGGACCACTCCTGGCACCAGGGCAAAGACCCAGAGGGAGGAAAGAGACCGAAGGAAGGAGGGGAGTTGCAGGGGTGTCAGATGTGGTTCTGGGCGCCCCACTCCTCCCTGTGGCCAGAGCAGCAGGAGACAGCGGGGCGCTCCCGCAGCTCCACCAGGCCCGGCGACAGCCTGCTTGGAGAGGAGGCTACCGTGGGCTTGGGAAAGAGGCGGGCCTCCATCTGGGCTTTGAGCACGTCACGGGGGCTCGAATGAACACGGGGCTCAGAAAGGCCGGGTCTGTTCTCAAAGTCACCCAGCTAGCGACAGAGCCAGGATTCAGTGTCACAGCTTTCTAATTCCAGAGCCTGACCTTTTTGCACTGCTAAAAAAAGCGAGGTCCCTGGCCCAAGGCAGGCGTGGAGCCCCGGGGCCAGCTCCACGACCACAGCCAGCCACCAGGGCCACGGTTAGAAGCACGGGTCACTCTGGGGACAGGGCCAGGCACAACTGGGCAGCCCGCAGAAGACAGTGTCCCGGGGTGAGGGCAGGGCCTGCCGGAGCCCCTGGCTCTCTCCACCACCCTCCGCCCCAGCCCCGGCCCCACCTGAACTTCCTACCCAGAAGCCAGGAACGGGCCTGACCCCTGGCCTGGAGGGGGCCGCCGCTGCTCCCGCAGCCCTGGTCCCAGCAGACAAAGGCGCTTTCTTTCCCAGCAAGGGTCTTGATCGTGGGCTGCCTAGGAACCAAAAGTTCTTAAGAAGTAAGTGATTCCCTCCCAGGGTGTGTGTGTGTGTGTGTGTGTGTGTGTGTGTACACGTGCGCGTGCACATGCACGGGTGCATGGGTGTGTGGTTCCGGGGGAGCCGGGCTGTGAGGGTGGTCACGATCCCTCTCGACCTCCTGGGTCTGGCTTGGTGTTTCTCTGTGTGCGTCCTTTGTGCGTGTCTTGGGCGGTGTGTTCTCGTGCCGGGTGGGTCTGTACGTGTGAGCGTGTCCCCGCAGCTCCGTGTGGGCCTGCCTGCTACACGGGACCTGCGCAGGACTCTGTGTACACCAGCACGCGTCTCTACATGCTTCCAGGCCTGTGTATCTGTGTAACTGGGTCAGGACCCAAGTGCTTCTGGGGTCCGTGTAGGTCTCGTGTGTGAGTCTGCAGGAGACACCTGGTCCCCGCCCTCCCACCCCTCTGCCTCTGGCCGCCCCTCCGCACCCTGGCCCAGCCCTGGCGGGGGCTCTGCAATGCGCCAGGCCTCCTAAAGGAACCCCCTTCCTCCTCCCCTACCCTCCGCCCCCGCCTCGGCATTTGCCTGGGAACAACCTGGCCCCTTTCAGCTCTGGGAGGAAGACAGGTTTGTACAGCTTGGCTTGGCCCATATACTTACCAAAAGTTCCCTGGCTCCCAGCCGACTCTTTATAAAAAGGCTTGTGGGAAAGAGCCCAACAGGAAGGTGGGGACCCCATGAGGGGGCTCAGGACCCCCGCTCCTCCCCCCAAGATGAATTGGGAGCATCGGTCAGCTGAACGTCAGCTAGGGAGAGGACCCTGGGTCCTGAGGTTGTGCTTGGTCTGAGGACAGCCCACTCTCAAGGAAGGGACACAGCAACTCAGGACCTCATACCCAGGCTGGCAGAGGGGGCCGAGCACAGAGAAGGGAAGACCCAGAGAGGTGCCCCAGACCGTTCAGGGAGCTGAGCCCCTTCCAGGCATCCTGTTGGGCAGGTCCATGGTGAGCCTTCTGTAGGTCACCCTGGGTCTGCCCGTCTTCAGGGAGGGTGGGTGCTGCTGCCAGTTTCTGAGAGCCTTAGTGGGAGGCTCCGAGGCCTGGATGTCCCCTGCTCCTGGCCCGCAGGGCCTCCGGATTCCAAATCAGAAGGTTCGAGTTTGCACCGTGCTGGTATCTTGGGGTGGGTTTTACCCTGCACCCCTCTGCTTGGACTGATTTCTCCCAGCCCCACCAAAGCGCAGGAGTGGGGGCTTCTGCTCCATTCTCCCCACACTGATATGGGGGGCACCACCCTCTAATGGCACAGGGGACCCAGGGGCCCTAGGATGTTGGAAGGAAGGTTGTCCAATGGGGTGGGATCTGATCCCGAGTGGAGTTCAGAGCACAGAGGGCTGCCACTCTCCGTGGCTGTCCGTGGGGACACGTGAGCTGGTGCTGAAGGAGGTACCACAGCCACAGGGAAGGGCAGGCCGGGGCCACCCAGAAGAGGGGCCCAGTAGGCTCCCAGATGTCCATGGTGCGGACTCGGCTCCAGGAGGCTCCTGGGTCTGGAGTTGGATAGAACATGCTTGAAGAGGCTCCTTTGTTCAATCCCCACTGCCCCTACCCTGGCGGCCCCTCTCCTCTTGCCTTTAGGAATCTTTCCCTAGAAGAAGGAGGGGGAGGTGCAGTACTGGGAAGCTCTGCTCTGACTTGTCGTGTGTCCAGGCCGGGGACTGTGTTTGGAACGCAAGAGCCAGGCAGAGTCTCTATTCTCGCCGCCCGTTGCTGCATCTCATCTCTGAGAAATGAGCACAGATGGGCTGCCTCGCTTAGCGCCAGAGGGAGAGTGGCACCAAGGATCCAGGGGGAACGGAAAACTACCGCCAGCAAGGTCAGGGCTTCGAGAACATGGTGCATCCCCAGTTGACTCTGCAAAGAACCGCTTTGGATGGATGTTTGATGTCTTTCCAGTCCCCCTGGGGGGTGGGGGAGTAGCGAGGTCCAGGCAGTGGAACATGGCCCCTGTGCCCTGGGCTTGTTTGGGGTGCTGGGTTGTGCACTAAGAGTTGCCCTTCTGCTCCCTTCCCCCATGGGACACTAATTATCTCCGATTTGTCTGGGGGAGGGAAGGAAGTGGCTGCGGGGGCTTAGTCAGCAAGTCTACCTGCTGCCGGGCCACTGTCTGTCTGTCCCTGCCTCCACCCCTCTGTTTGTCTGTCCCTGCCTCAGACGCACTCCAACCCTGGGACCACTGGAGTCCGGGCCCTCGTCCTTATACACGTATATTCTGCCTCCTGATGGGGACATTGACAAGGGACTGCGTCAGAGCAGGAGGGTCCTCCAACCTGGGGGGTCCTCCAGAAGCCGGGGCTCCTCAGGCCCCTGTGATCCACCTGACAGGCCTGCACGTGCGACCCTCACTCCTCCCCAAAGACATTCATCCGGGCCTTGGCAGTCCCTCCGGCTCTTCGCTGGCCTGGAAAGTTTGGGATCTGTGAATGGAAAAGCCTGGCTCAGAGCTGGAGTGGGGAAGGGGGTGGGCGGCGTGGGTGCGAGCAGTGTCTAGAGTTTTCCTGGTCTGGCCTCCTCCTGGTCAGAGCCAGGAAAGAGGTTTAACACCTCGGCCGTCCTGACTCACTGCCTGGCCTCCTCAACCTGGACCACCCTCACCCCTGCCTCCCTCTACTCGCACCTGCAGGGGGGCCCTGGGTGCTGTCGCCCCCTCTTCAGAAGTGCCCGAGGACTTGTGGTGAACCCAAGTGCATGAGGAGAGTGGAGGGGGAGGCCCAAGCATCATCCCGAGGGGGGCAGGGGAACAACGGGCCACACACCCAGCAGGACCATGGAGTCCGGGGGCCTCATAATGAGACCGAGGAGGTCAGGCCGTCGGGCCTCCTGTCTGCTGCTGACCAGCGCGTGTCCCTGCAGTGTGGGTCGCCCCCGGGGTGGAGGTCTCTCCCCTCTGGGGGCCGCGGGCTGTGGGCGCTGCACTGACCTGGGCTCCACATGCGTTCCTGGTGTCCTGGCTCTGAGCCACGAGGGGTGACACAACGGTCCCCTCCCTACGACGCCTGCCCCTTCTGCGTCTCGCAGGTCAGCGCTGGTGGTGCGGGGAGCCCGCCGGTGCCCGGAGGAGCCCCAACTCCTCATGCAGGGAACGTGTGCTCTGGGCGCCGGGTCCAACCTGCACACACGTCTCCGGCGGCGGCCCCGGGGGCTTTTGTTTTCTGAAAACCGAGCTGACCGCATACATTTACAAATCAGGCGTTTTAAAATATCTGAATTTTCGTCCTCTGTTGGAGAACAAAAACCCAAAAACCCAGTCAGGGTACCGGGGACACACAGCCACCCTCCCGCGTGGCATCCTTGGGCTGTCCCTTTCAGTCAGGGCAAGAGGTTTCTGGTTTCCAGAATCCACACCCCCTTCCTGTTGCCTGACATCCGGCCCCCGGGCCTCACGTTCGTCAGCCGCCTCGGCCGCGGGGGGTGGGAGTCCACAAACACGGCCGCAGTTTCTTAGTCCTCTTCGGGCTTGGCCGTTCAGGCGGGGACGGACTGAACTCTGCACTCTGCCCGCACAGAGCTGCTCCCCTCGCCCAAAGCGGGTGGAGAGAAGTGTGGCTGGACAAGTTCTTGATGAACCCCTGGCACAACTTTAAAAATCCCTCTGACAAGGGTGCCCACTGGGGTTGATGTCACGCGGAGTTAGCCGGATCGCCCACCTTCCTTTCCTGAAAATTCCTCTGCCACTGCCCACGGCTGCTGGCGCCCGGTGCCTGCCGGCCCATCGCCGCTTCTTCTGGCTGCCCTGGCGTAATCCCACTAGAGGTCGGGAGACCGTCTGGCAGATGGAGCGGTTCCTCGGGCCAGTGCTGTCCTCCCGAACAGACTCTGGGGTCCCCAACCGCAGAATGCTGTCTGATCTGTCTCCCCAAGTCCTGCCTCGCTCAGTGCACAGCAGAAGAGGCCGGGAGTCAGGCAGTGTTCAGGGCCCCCCCTGCTGTCGGTCAAATGAAGGTTGAACTGGCCACGGGCTGGGGCCCCATGAGGTGTGTCTGCTGCCCTCGGTCACAGGTGTGGGAGGCGGAGAGATGGAAACTCGCTCATCCCTGTACAGATGTGGTCCCAGCTGCTCTTTCCTGTATTCCTCTTGACTCTGCTTCCAGGCCACGGAGGGCTCCCAGCCACGGTGACTTGCACTCTGCGCTCCCACGTCTGGCCTCCTGTTGCCCAGCTCTGGGTGAAGGTGACCAACGAGGCCTCCTCCCCCAGGCCTGTCTTCTGGAGGTTTCCCCTCTGGCCACGCTGCAGTAGAGAGCTCACAGCCACTGGCTGAGGCCTGTGTCACCGGCCCCTTCCCAAGGCATGGGCGGGGGGTGGGGGAGGGGGTGTTGCCTTCTGGTCCTCAGGCCATGTCACACGTCTCCCTCTGGGCTGTGTCCTCCTGACTCTGCCCCTCCTGTCCCTGCTGGGTCCTCTCTCTAAAACCTGCCTAGCTCCTGATCTGTCCTCCGGCACTCTCGAGGGGGAGGTGGCCCCTCAGGGCGTGTGTCCATGGTCCTGTGCTATCTTGAAGTCTGTTTTATCTTAAAAGTAGATGTCACTCTTACAGACTACTGTATGATTCATATTTAGGCAAAACCATGTTCAAATAAGTAAAATACCTTACATGACTTAGTTTTTGGACTGAATCTGTGAATAAAACTGATGCTCTATGACCGGGGTCACCGGTGGTTTCCGTGAAGGGCCAGACGGTGCAGAATTCTGGCTTTGGAGGCCTGGCACTTCTGTGTGACAATCCACAAACAGCCACAGAAAGGACAGAAAGGAATGGGTGTGGTCTGGGCTCTGGGCTCTGAAACTGGAATTTGGTGCGATTTTCACATGTCACGAAATAGTCTTCATCTTTCGATTTTTCCACTATTGACAAACGTCGGGTCCCCTCTTGGCCTGGGGGCCGGGCAGCAGCAGACGACGGCTGTGCTCCACAGCTCCGCGCTGGGACGGGGCTGGGCCTGTGGTCCCCCCCGTCAGACCCACCCTGGAATTCCCGCTGATAGCAGGTGACAGCCTTCCCGAGCCTTGTCCTCATGTGGAGGACACGCTGTGGGATGAGCTCCTGCATGTCAGGGCAAGCGCAGGAGGCAGAGCTGAAGCCTCCACAGGGGAGGGTCACGGCCGGGCTTCCCCGGGGCGAGGGGGGTGGGCGGCGAGGAGCTGTATCACCTCCTGCGCTTCCCCAGCTGCTCCTGCGGCACCCAGCACGGGGGTGGCAGGCAACCCACGGACAGACACCCTGGGGTGAGGGGTGAGCAGACTACACACGGAAAAGCTGGATCAGAGCTCTCCCAGCTGGGGTTTCTGGTCCTGCATACTCCAGCCTTGTCGCGGACCCTCGGTTCCAGCCTCGAGAGATGAGCTGCTGTCACTGGCCAGCTGCCCCTCCTCTCAGCCCCGGACTTCCCTGGGGCCCTTCCAGCTGAGACGTTACACACCCCCTGCCATTTCTCACTAAGACCAGCTGCTGCTTCTCATGTGGCCCCCTTCACCTGGGCTGGTGAGTCCGAGGCCATGAATGAGACTCCAAGAACACCCTTCGGCTAGCAGCGCGGGATGGGAAGGAGACCTCTTCCCCCAGGATAACTGGGCTCAGGGTGGCTGGCACCAGAATGGCCCCTTCCTCCCGCTCATCTTTCCTTTCACCCTCTTTCCCAAAGCTGCCTTGGAGGGGCGGCTTGCTCCAGGCCTCAGACTAGATCCCGATCTGCTCAGCTGATGGCTCTGGAATCTTCCTGGGCCCCCAGATCCCAGCTCTGCCAGGTACTGGTTGGGTAAATGGACAAGTTATTTCACCTCTCTGGGCCTCAGTGCTCTCATCTGTAAATTGGGGATTTTTGAATTATCGAGGGGATTGAGAATATGGCCGCAAAGCCCTCAGAGCGAGCCCCCACCCGAGGAAGCGCCTCGGAAACGTGCACTAGGACACTGAGGGAGGTTATCGGAGAAAATACGGGCTGGCTGGTTAAATTCAAATTCCAGATAAAAGTTCTTAGTAAGTGCGTACTGAATATTGCATGGGATATACTTATGTGAAGAAAATCAGTGTATCTGAAATTAAAACTAACTGGGTATCATTTTCCTCCCTCCATCTGGCAACTCTATGCTCAAGGAGGCTCCACGGATCCTGGAGGGGCCTGGGGCTCGGAGCAAGCCCTTCCTTTTCTATGATTTCCCAGCGACATCCTTGATTCCATTACCCTCTTTCTAGGGGACCAGTGCTCCTTCCCTCACCGGCTACTCAAAAGCAGTAAAGACACATTGCTCAGGTACAAGCCTCCTTTTCAGCACTGGACGTTGGTCTTTGCCATCAACCCCATCAACAACTCTCTGGGTGCGAGTTAGAATTCTCCCTTTTCCCTCCTTCTACAGATGAGGAAACAGGCTTGGAGAAGGTAGGGATGTGGCCCCCATGCCCTCCCCCAGAAGCCATCTGTTTTCTCCTCGTCTCCATCTCCATTCTGGGGGCCCCTTCGTCCTCCGACAGGGCTGAGAGCCAGAACTGACAACAGGACAGTCTCCACAGGGCCAGCTTCAGTCATGTCCAAACGGCTCGCTCACACCACCTTCCTCGAGGGGCTATACTTAGCTCACCCCTTTCCCTTACTTCCCAGCTCACCCCACAGACCCCGCCGAGTCTGGATTAGGAGGGGGGCCCGGTGCCGGCCCCTGGGCAGCGTGTGAGCTGGGGCTCTGAGCAGCCACGGTCTAGAACCGAGGTGCTTGTTACTGGGCTTGGTGAACCCCACTGCTGACCTACGAAAGAGATCCTTCTCTGACCAGGCAGATCAACAGCAATTCTTGCAAGAAACCATTGTAAGGAACTCACTATAAATGCATCAAGCATAGAGGTTTCCAGAGGGTGTGGCACAACTGTTCTGTTTTCCTTGGTACCCATTTTTTTTTTTTTTTAAGATTTTATTTATTTATTTGACAAACGGAGATCACAAGTAGACAGAGAAGCAGGCAGAGAGAGGAGGAAGCAGGCTGCCCGCTGAGCAGAGAGCCCAATGTGGGGCTCGATCCCAGGATCCTGAGATCATGACCTGAGCTGAAGGCAGAGGCTTTAACCCACTGAGCCACCCATGCGCCCGGTGCCCATGTTTCTGAGTGCCACTCAGTCCTATCTGGTCTCTGAGGTGGAGAGGGGTTCCCAGATGGGCATCACGAAGGCTGGCCTGTTCCAACCTCAGGCCGGTGGGACCTAGCTCCAGCTCTGTTCTCTGCGCTTGATGACATAGCTGTGCAGCCTTCTGTTGGCTTCCATCCGGCAGCCTGGATGCCGGCGTCCCTCTACCCAGCAACCAAGACGTTCCGAAGACAAGTGAGGTCACTTACAGCACACACACACACAAAACACCGCCAACACGAGCCCAGCGTGCTCCAAATGCTCTCCTCTGCCCTCATGGAGGGAGAATCTACTGGGGCAGGCTCCCAGGTCAAGAGTGAACCCAAGCTTCTTTCCTGCTCTTGCTGCATCAGTTATCACCCTGCCCAGAACGAGGGCGCCGCACATCTGGACTGGAGGTCGAGGAGGACTGTGGTACATCCTTCCTTGAAAAACTGCAGCGGAAGACTCCGAGGCCTTGGTGAACCATCCCTCAGGCGTCCTCCCTGCTCTTCAGCCACCCTCTGTGGGTGGGAGGCACCTAGTAGGGACCCAGCGAGGGCGAAACTGGTGGGTTTCCTGCTCCCAGTCTGGGACTTCGCCTAAAGACCACCGACTCCTTAATGAGCCTCAAGGACCCCAGCTACTGAGGCATTCCTGTGTTCTCGAGCCTGTTCTGAGCCCACCGAGGTACCCCGCCCCCCTGAAGTCCCAGGTGTGTGATTTGAGGGGCGAGCTTCTAGAAAGGGGTTTAAGAAAGTGGCATGGTTGAGGCATGAGCTCCCCTCCATGGCATAGGTCTTAAGCAGTGTTCTGGTGAGGAGATCCGGCCAACCCCCCCCCCCACAAGCGAATCCTTAACGAGCCCCAACAGTGTGCCCAGAACAAACTGGGCACCTCGGAAAGATTGTGGACTGCTGTGTGCATAGGGGCCCAGGCAGCAAGAGACATCCAAGTGCCACTGAATTTGACTTTTAAAATTGTTTTTTTTTTTTTTTTAAATCCAGGATCAAGACCACAGACAATTTATTATGTGAGACACGGGGGTGAAGAATGACCAAGGAAAGTTATGGCTGTGAGTGACATGGAATTTAGATGAAAAGGCTCAAGTTTGCTGAAGAGTTTTAGATTTGGCTTTTGCTCTTGGAAACGTCAAAAATAATCATAAGAAGCACTTATGCCTTACAGAGCAAATAATCCACAGAGTGTCATTTTCATTTTGCAAACAGGGACACAATAGCAGTCAAAGATAAGCCTAAACACCCAGAGAGTTAACATACAGGTTCGGTAAGATATAACAAGGGATTCAGCATGCTGGTGGGTTTTTAAATCAAATCCATATTGAACCCTGTGACCTACGGGAGGTTCTAAGCGGAACCTGGGGAAAGCAGCTTTTCCATACAAAACAACGCCGACACCGACAAAGGGAAACCCAGGCTCTGCTGGATGTCTATAATACTCATTTGCAGTAAGGCTTTCAAGATACATGAATTTTTATAGCATTTGTATTTTAAGGATTTAGGGCAAATACATTTTTTTTCTACTTGATAAAAAGAAAATTAGTACTTAAAAGGTTCAAAAATATATCAATTGAGTGATTTTTTTTTTACATAAATAAATTATATTGATTTTTAGGATTTAACAGCTGAAAAAACCCTTTCTGCTTCCACTGGAGGCAAAACTGAACAAAATGTTAGTTAAATAGAGAGCAGCATTTCTAAGAAATCTGTTGTCAGCATTTAGACCATCTATGCTACAAAGATGTCATTAAATAGGATTTGCTCATTCGCTTGATTCTTTCTTCATACTCATGTGATCAGCTACAGAATTCCTTATTTATATCTGATTCATAACGCTGGGACTCCACTGTCTGAAAATACATCTGATTTTTTTTTTTCCCGGTCACAATTTAACAGACTTCTTTGAGATGCTCATTTTAACATTTACATAATTTATAATCCCAAATGTATAAAAGACAATGACAAAAGCATCATAAATAAATAATGCAAACTGAAATAGTTATGTCGAACTTTTGGACCTTCTGATAAATTAGCAAAACTGTAACAGAAAAAGTAAAAAATACAGTAAATTGTGACAACACAAAGTGAAACTGGTACTAGTAACACTTCCAACATTTCCAACGGTCCTGCACAGCCCTGTGCCCCCCCCACCGAGTCCTGAACCATGAGCTTATTTCAAGTCTCAGAGCGTGATCGGTCGTAAAAGAGTTAAGACCCTCAGGAAGGATGGAACACGAGTGGGGAGGGGCAGAAGGTGGGGTGAGCGCCCCTTAGGCAGGTGCTTCCCGAGGGAGGAAGAAGGGAAAATGATGTTAATTTGCAACGATCTCAGCTAACTTGATTTGGAATCTGGGTCCAACTGCAAAATGGAAACTGGAGAGAGGAAAAAAAAAAAACAAAAACAAAAGAAACAAACGTTCACAGTCATTTTATAAAAGGTGGCACACACATGTTCTGACAACCTCAAATAATTTTGACGAAGGGACCTAACAAAGTGTGAAAAGTGTTGAGTGACGCTACTCTCCCAGGCTCCAGAAAGAGCCTTATTCTTGCTGAAGGGAAGCGCAAGGTAAAAACCCGTGCGGGCCCCGGTAGCGGCCAGAGTGACTCTTGAGAACAAGGGAGAACAGATGCCAGCCGCGTGCTTATGAGCCGCGTGCGGCTCCTCCCTTGGAGGGCGAGCCCCTCACCAGCCCCCCGCGGCCGGCAAGAACTCTGGGGGTGTAAAGCTTTCTCATCCTGAGAGTGAGCCTCCGACCCGGGGGACAGAGCACGTGTGCGCGTGACGATGCCCGGTCGGTGTTTCTTTGCTGCACGTTTCTGAGTGCCATGAAGGGGATGTCCTGCTGCTACCAGTAAGGTTTCTGTTCTATAAAGAAATGAATATATGCATTTTCAACCGTTTGTTATATGCTTCTGTCTACACTACTCATCTAGTCATCATGGTAAAATAGGGAAATATTGGAACGAAAAAATATGCACCAGCATTTCCTGTTTCTGTGCTTTTCGGTTTCCCCATCACATGCTTCCCATTCAACACAGCTCAGGGAAAAGAGGGGCCCCTCGCGGTCTCCGTTCTTCGGCCCTCCGGTGGGGAGTCCCTAGACAGCTTTCTTTTGCCATTGTCCCTCCTCAAATTAGTGGGAAACTTGGAGGAGCGGGGGAGGGGGCGTGTCACCAAGTACTGTATCAGCTACGGCTGCTGGAATGAACGAGTGGGTAGCAGAACGAGAACTCTGGGCCTCCTACACTAGGTCGACAACACTCAGCTAATGAAGTGGCAAGACCCTGCGACTATTAACATCCGTGACCACAGTTCTCAGAAAATTAGGTAGATAGTCTTACTTATGGAAACACAGGTTCTTATGAAGGTGAAGTGAGGAAGTAACAAACCTTTATGGGATAAGAAACTTACAAGTCACAATCATTTCTTAAATGAAAAAGTTCTAATTGGTGTCACTGTTAGAGTCTTTGAGGCCCCCCTCCCTGGCCTGGGCTGCATGTTCTCTATCCGGGGGCCCGGGGGCCCGGGATTCGGGGCAGTTCTGGTCGCTGCCTGGCTCCTTTTCGGACCCGGCAGCGGGCTCTGGGTTGGGGTTCAGACTGTCCCCTTTTGTTTTCTTCTTCTTCCTCTTCTGGCTCTCCAGACCCATCACCTCAGAGTGTCTGGCCTGCTGCATCGCCGGCAGAGCCATGCCCATGCCAGGGGAGAGAAACATGGATGGATAAATGAGTCCAGGAGACACTCCTGGGATGAGAAACGGGTTAAAAGCCACAGGACTACTGGTAGTTATTGCGGGTTCGGACTGATCAGAAAACGGACCAGGACCAGGCTTGTCTTCAGCCAATGCGTCCGTTTTTACATCATGGCTACTTGGCTTGTCCTCGACAGTCTTCTCGGGCGCCGCGGTCCCACTCTTCGTTGTGCTTGGCGGAGGCGCGGGAGCGGCGGAGGGGCAGGCGGCGGCCATGGGCGCGTTGAGGAGGCCTCCGACCCCGAGCATCGGGGGCACCGCGGCCATCCCCGGCAGCATCAGGGGCAGCATGCTCAAGGAGCTCTTGACCTCTTCGCCCGTGGGCATTGCGGCGAAGCCGGCTGGGAAGCCCACCAGGCCCGTGAGGGGGATGCCCGGCATGTTTCTCATGTTCTGGAGTCCTACCAGGTCCATCCCAGCGATGAGGCCGTTCATGAACAGGGGCCCCATCCCCGCCGGAGTGTCCGCCACAACAGCCGGCGCCTTCAGGAGCTCGCTCCGAGGCCGCCTCCCCCTTCTGCGGGGGCCCGCATCTCGAAGAACAGGCTCAGCCAGGGCGTGATTGAACTTGTTTTCTGGGAGAAACCCCTGAAAAAGGACAAAGAAACACAGGATGCGCAAGGTTACCGGGTGGCACGTGACGGGCTGGGGACAAAGACTAGGGTTCTGCACCAGTCTGGCCTGTCCCTGCTGCGCGACGGACCCAGGTGGGAGCCTCCCCCCGCGCCCGCCTGCCTTGCCGGCTCCTGCCTGCCCACCTGCCCGAAGTCGCTCTCTCCAAGGCCGAGAGCCACCAACCAGCACACGCAGGCGGCATCTGCTCTGGAGAAGCCTGTCAGGGCTCTGGGAGCTGGACCCCCGATAAGGACACCCAGGTCTTAGTTGAGACTTGCAGCTGGGAGCCCTTGACCAAAGCGAGCATTCCTCTTCCTCGTGACACAGGAAGCTTTTTAATGGAAGCAACAGCAACAAAGCAGAGGAGGGGAGACAAAGCTTTGCAGCCGTCGGACCTGGACCTCGGTCCCAACTCCGTAACAAGCTGTGGGACTTGAGCCACAGCGGTTAGCCTCTCAGAGTTCTGGGGAGAAAGGTCCGCGACAGCTATCTGGTAGTTACTGAAAACCAAGTGTGCAAGACGTTATCTGGCCCACGGGACGTGCTCACTGAAGGGATGCCAGTATCTGCGCGCACCCCACTCCCCCTGGGTCCCAAGCTCCTGGAGGACCACCGCTCAGACGCCGATCAGGGAGCCTACACGGGTGCCGGGACGAGGGCACTCTTGCACGTTGCTGGGGAAAGGCATCGCATCAAAGTGACGTTCTGGGTGGCCTCAAGGGAGACAATCTAGTTTTGCTCTGATCAGAGGGCTAGGTTGTGCTCGTTTTCCTGCTGAGCGAAGACCCCCAGGGCCAAGTGCCTGCAGCCTGGACTGTGACTGCGCCACGGCCGTGCAGCCACGCCGGCACCCGGGTCACCAGCCCTGCTCATGGGACACCCCGCCGCTGCCTCTGTGGATGCCAGAGAGGCAGGGAGCCGCAGGGCCAGTGCGAGCCTGGCAGTGGGATTGCTGCAGCCACACTCGCTCCTTCCTCTGTGCCTGTGGCCCAGGAGCCCCGGGGGCGAAGAGGACGCACCAGTCCCCGCTGGGGAGCCTGCTGTGCCAGGCCTCACTGCCTGCCTGCAGGGAGAGAACGGAACTACTGCTGCAATTACCAAGCATCTATCTCGAATCTGCTTCCAAAATAGCCTGAATAATCTCTGTATCCAGAGCAATGTTTTGCCCCAGGAAGCCCCACCCCTTCTCCCCCCTGCGGTCGTCCGGCTCATCTAGGAGGTGCACATCCACGGACGGCACTGGGGGTGCACGGGCACGGCTGCCACGCAATCTGTCTTCTCCGTACAGAGGAGCATAAAGAAAACGCCCTTCCCTGTGGGCCCCTGAAGTCCTCTCCTCCTCCTTGTCGTTCCTGTCACAAAGCTGGTATAATTCTACCACCTTCTCTTTGATCACAGCCACGGTTAGCCCCCAGATGTTCAGAGTGGCCCAGAGGGACCTGTAACCCTGGGTCTGTCCTGGGGACGCGTGTTGCCATTGGGGCCGGAACGCGGAAGCGGGGACGGAGCCCTGCACAGAGGCAGCAGGAGTGAGGCTCCCGGCGCTGCTGAGGCTGGAGGAGCCCACGCTTCTCCAGAGCCACCTCGGCTGCCTCTGCAGGATTCTCAGCCGTCTGTGTCAATACCTTCCCTTCCTGCAGGGCTGGAGTGGGGGGTGGGGACGTGGCAAGACACGCCTGAGGGTCCAACTGTCTACTTGGAGGCTCGGACTCAGGGATCCAGATGCAGGTCACACCAAGAGACGTGAGAAGGGCCCGAGAAACACTTTTATTAGGGCTGGAGTGCTAAAGGAGACAGGACAAGAAGGCCAGGTGCCCACAGATGCTTAAGGGCTGAGACTGGCAGCCAGGTGTGCGCACAGGCAGGAGGCCTCCTCACAGCCTGCCTGAGGACGCCCCCTTGGACTGGATTCCAGGATCTCTGGCGTCCCCGCTCAGCTCACTGCCTAACTGCTGAAGAAGTCAAATCCTCGAAAATCCAACACCTCTCTGCTCAACGGGGCAGCTGCGGAGACGGGGATGGGGGGTATCATGGGTTCAGGCTCTCCGGGAGCACACGTGTGGGGCAGCAGCTGGGAAGGGAGGCCTGAGGCCCATGGCGTGGGCAGTACGGGAAGCCGGCGACGGTGGCCGTCCCGGGGGCTGGCAGGGAAAGGAAGAGCAGCAGGAGTTAAGGACAGCACCATTCACCACGCTTTTACCCTGAGTCAGGCAGATGCTAAGGGCTCTGTGCGCATGATCTCAATTAGCAATCCCACCAACCCTGCAGCTCCAGCCCAATCATCACAGCCATTTCATAAAGAACTTCAAGATCTGGAGACATGTGAAAAACGTGTACTTGAATGTTCCCAAATCCCCAGGAATTATGTCATTTTTGAAATTCTACATCTGTCCTTCAAAGTCTTAAAGAATATTCAAGAAAAACCAGATCGTGAGCAAAATGCTTTGTGACGGTCGACTCTTAAGAAAACTCTTCTCAAAAAGCCTTGTTTAGGGGCGCCTGGGTGGCTCAGTGGGTTAAAGCCTCTGCCTTCAGCTCAGGTCATGATCCCAGGGTCCTGGGGTCGAGCCCCGCATCAGGCTCTCTGCTTAGCAGGGAGCCTGTCTTCTCCTCTCTCTCTGCCTGCCTCTCTGCCTACTTGTGATCTCTCTCTGTCAAATAAATAAATCTTAAAAAAAAAAAAAAAAAGCCTTGGTTTAGAATAGCAGAGGGAAATGTGATCGTTATGCTCTGCGCCCCCTTCTTTCTCACAGAGTAAGAGAAACGGGACCTGCTCCCCAGGGCACAGGGAGCCTGCTCTTCGTGGGGCAGCCGCTCACTCCGGCTCCAGGGACGATCACTTGCAGAGCCATTCCCGCCTCGTTCCTATTTCCGGAGACAGAGAGTAGGGCTTGATGGAACCAGGGCCAGACTAAAAGCAGGACTTCTGATGCACGCCACCTCAGCCGACGGCCCTGGCCAGGGGAACCACAACAGGACCACTGGGCATTTCCAAGACCTCTTCCCTGAAGCCCACCCACAGCCAAGAGCCAGGGAAAGGCGCCGGGGTGTGTCTTTTTCCTTTATACCCACGGAGTTCCTTCGTAACTCTCCAGCGGGGAGGGTGTGAATACAAGTCCGAGGTTGGGAAGCAAACCCAGAGCTTGCTGTCAATCAGATGCTCTCTACCATATTCTGAGTTCAACCGGGCATCTAGGGCCAGACAGCTCATCCAGACCAGCCTGCATCCCGCAGGAATCTACGACGCTCCTCAGGTATCGGGACGTCCAGAAGCATCCTTCTGTTGCCCTTGTTGTGAGCCTCTGATGTAGAGAGAGTGCTGAGCCCTCTCGGAACTGGGACCCTGCCAAGGAGGCAAGTAGGAGTTGCCTTCTCCTGCTCGGATCGGAACGGCAGCAGCAGAAAGGCCCCAGGGGTGAAGAGAACAGCTCCTCATCCACAGCGACAGACACCAAGAGGGGTGCTGGCACAGGAAGTCGGATCTCACCACTTCCTGTGGGAGCGAGAGTCCCTCTAGCCGCCCAGCTGCTGCCCACCCCCTCAGGTGCCCCTCCCAGCCGCTCAGCGACCACACACAGCGGCCAAGCTGGGATTTGGCAGCTCTCCCTCCTGGTAATTATACCCCGAGAGCAAACCTGCTTCCTCTTCCAGGGGAAGCCTGGGGAGAAGGCAAGGAGAGCAAGGAAAAGGAGAGTCAGATGTTAAGCAACACTGGAGGCAAATGTGCTTTTCCAGATGATACACGGGCATTCCAACTCAAGACATCGCCACCAACACAGGTAGCGTTTACTCCAAAGCCCATGGATTACAGCTCTCGAGCTGAACTCTTGAGTAGAGGTGGAGTGGAAGGTGATGACCAAGACGTCCCTACTCTTCCCAGCAAGGTGAGGAGATTTAGCCCACAAACATTCACTGAGTGGAGAGAGGCCTGACAACCAAAGAAGGAAGTACATGTGGGAATGAAGTTAAAATTCCGAAACACACAATAAAACAAAAACTGGCTCTAAAAGATGTTTTTTTGGGCGGGGGGGTTTGCCGCATGAGTGGCTCAGTTGGTTGAGAGTTGGTTGTCGGCTTGGGTCAGGATCCTGGAGCTCCTGGATGGAGCCCCGCGTTGGGCTCCCTGCTCAGCGGGGAGTCTGCTTCTCCCTCTGACCCTTCCCGCTCTCATGCTCTCTCTCTGTCTTGCTCACTCTCTCAAATACAAGAACAAAATGTAAAAAAAAAAAAAAAAAAGACATTTTTGGGGACAACTTGGGGAAATCAGAATGTGGACTAAATATTACTAACATTCCCGTGTGTGATTATGGTAATAGTTAGGTAGGAAAATATTCTTAGGAGGCACACGCTGAAGTGTTTAGGGGTGACGGGTTATCTCTGCAAGTTACTGTCCAATGACTCAACAAGAAACGAGCAGAAAACCCTACACACACGTCTGTGAGACAAAGGTAACTTCCGCCTACACGTGCACGTGCCCACACACCTCTCACGCGCGACCACCACGTACCGGCCGTCCTGGGAGCTGAATCCCACGTGCAGTCCATGGCGCTGGCCCAGCCGAGCCACAGCGCACACAGCAGAAGGGGCGGAGGGAAGGGAAAGGCTTCCTGATCTGAATCTGTTTCCAGAAGCAGGGGGTCTCCACGGGAAAGAAGGAGCGCAGCACACCCGAGAGGGCTCCTGTCCCAGCAGGAGCCGAGGGAGACGGGCCCTCCTGGAGTCAGGCAGAGTCCGGTCTGCGCTGTGCCGGCTCTTCCCCACCGGGGAGGCTGGGCAGCCCTGGGACCAGGTGCACGAGGGCTTCCTCGCCTCACCTCCCTGCAGGACAAGGGCCTCTGAGGCAGGGACTTGTGTTTATTTCACGAAGGAGGGAACATGTGTCTCTGGTAAAAGGCTGGCTTGCAAAACAGCTTAGAAATGGGTTTTCTGGCAAGGCATCAGTGTCTGTAGGAGCGTGAACATTAATTTCCAGAGAACACGAGGGAAACTGTTAGACATGTAGAAAGAAATGGAAAAGCCAAGGAGGAAACCATGTGGTTTTTCTGATGTGTGTCTACAGCAAGAGCTAAGAGGCTACAACAAAGCAAGGACCAGAGTCTGTCCTGGATGACTTTCGCGTGACGCCGCGTGTGGAAACGCCGGGAGATGGGGCGGCGGCCTGCGGGCTGGAGAAAGGCCGTTGGGCTAAGGACTACAGCTGCACCAGCGTGCACAGCACAGGTTGGTCTAAGCAAACGGGTGCTAGAGACACCCTCAGACAAGAGAACAAGACAGGGGCCAAAGGGCACCTGCCCAATGTGATGGGTTTTCTAACAAGCAGCCAACCTCGGGACGGGGCCCCGGCCCCATTCCCGCAGTGGCTGTGGTCGGGGACAGAGGTGAGGGGGCGCAGTTCTGTCTGCAGAGCTGCTGGAACAATCCAACAGGTGACAACATCAGTCACAGACTTCTTGAAAACATTAAGTTACAGCGTTCTTTTGCAAAAGGAGGAAATGACTAGGGTGGGTGGTCTTCTGGAGCTGAAAGAAGAAATCACATCCAGGCCATCCCACTAGGAAGGGAATTCATTCCCAGGGAGAGCTGCAGCTGGCGGAGCCTCGAGGAGAAGGCGTTCGGGGAAGCCTGTGCGTCTGGGGGACAACCCGAGAAGAGCAGATGCCCATGACGCTCTTCGGATGCTCCCTGTTTGGGGAGGACGCACTTTGCCGAGGTTGAAAGCACAGTTACGGATCATTTGCCCAAGCCTGACGCATTTTCAGGTTGGAATGTTATTACTGCCCCCTAGAGGTTATGACTTTCCTATTCCAAATCGGTCCTCCTCTGTGAGCTATAATTAACTCAGATGCGTTAGACTACAACTATTTCACAGATGTCTTTTGAAGTCTCTTCCAGGCTCAGGATTCTATATGAGGAAAAGGGCAGTGCTTGGAGTCGGCTGCTTTTCATTGCCAGTGGGGATGGACTAGGAGGAAATGTTTTAAATGGAAATTTCCAATAATGACATTTGTTAACACTAGAAAGAGATTCCTGATAGGGGTTAAGGTCTATTTCCCTGAACGCGCTACACTGTACTGGGACGCGGGTGCCAGATATCAAATTTTGGGAATAGTTTTACCAATTTAAACCAAAAGTTTTGGTGGTAAAGGTTGAAAACAAATGACCACGGGAAGTCCTATTGCTGCTCAAGAGTTCCCGATACCACTTATCACGACTTATCAGCTTCGTGTGCCGGCCTCTTGTCCTCTGAGCAGACGTCCCCTGGCTCCCCACTTCCCAGCTGGAGCTTTTCCCGAGTCTGCAAGGCTTGGCTTCACTGGGACACATCCCTCTTCCTTACCCGTAGTCCTGGCTCCTTGGGGACAGCAGGAACCCTCTCTTCCCCACTCAGGGAGTTGATGTCTAATTTTCCAGGTTCCTTACAGCGTGGCCTCCTCTGCTTTGGTTTGTCTGAAAAATTCTAGGAGGCAAATGGAAACCAACATTACAAACCATCTTGTCACAGATTCTTCTGATGAGGGTCGTGTTTTTCAGCTGCTTTTGCTCTTCTCTCATTAATGGACCTCTGTACAGGACCCCGTCAGGTTAGGCTGACAAAGGAAAGAGCTACCGGGCCCTCACCCAGGCTTTCTTTGAAACAATGGCGTTCCCGCAGGGAGCTGGAGAACACGCTGTGTGGGCCTCTTGGGTCAGACTAGAGCTGACCCAGTGCTCTCTCGTGTACTGCTTACTCCCTGGCCTTCTCCTCCTCCTCATTCCCCAGATTCTCTCTCCACGACTACCTATCTGGCGGGCTTTGTCTCTTTGGAGGGTGTGCGTCTGTGAATGTGTTCTCCTCCTCGTGAGCTCGCCACCATCCGCATCTTACTAGTCAGATATACCCAGGACAAAATGGCGACGGGATAGGCGAGCACGTGACAAAAGAACACCAAGAAGAGACATCAGCGGTCAGGAGCCCTCTCCTACAGACTTCTAATCTGGAGGATCTCGGGCAAAGGCAGTTCAGAGGACTTGAAGGAAGAGCGGCAAAGTTGTGACTCAAACAAAGAACACACCCCCCACCCCCTAAGGTGGTGATGTGTTAACTCAGAAAGAACACAGAGAAACACATTCCTGCACTGGCAGTGTTTTATGCAACCTAAAGATTTCTCCGTGCCCTTAGATCTTGCGTGGTAATTCTGGGGGAAGGGGGTGCTGAGCTTAGGCAAGTCCTGTCCTTGTAAGATGCTGCGCAACGACCTGGCAGAGCATTCTGACGTGGGCTGTGATTTCTGTTACTAGAAAACTTCATCAAAATGCAAACTTAGAAACAAAACCCTAACTTGAAAATGATGTTCTCAGTTGATACAGAGATCTCTGTCCAACTTCCTGGTCTCCCCGAGCACGCTCCTTATCAAACGCGGCAGCGGATCAGCAGGAAGGAAACGGCAGGGTCAGAGCAGCGACAGCACTTACTGCTCCAAAGCTGGGAACCTCTAAGGAGTAGTCCGCCTGCTGCCTCAGCCAGTCCAGCAGACTCTTGCTGGGAATGGCTTTCTCGGCCTGGCTGCCGGCTGCTGCGACTGGCTCGGGGGCCGAAGCGGCAGGCACCGGCCCTTCAGGGTGTGAGGTGCTCGGCGGGGCCAGCCCTGGGTCTTCGTGGACTTCCTGGACAAAGGAGAAACAAGCGTGTGAAGTCAGCACGACAGATTGAAAACTGGTTTCTGAAAGGAAAATGCACCTTGTGTCTTCCCATCCCTTTCCGAGTATTACTGTGCTTCGGCAAGAACCCTCCGCAACACTGACCCACGCGTGGGCCGCGGCACGCGCTGGCCCTCCCCGATGCTCCTCACCTTCCCGTCTGCTCAGGTTGTGCTACCGCCTCTGCCACCGTCAGGGACAGTCCAAGGCCACCCTACTTCCCGCACGCTGCCTCCCATCCCCGGCCCCCAGCACCGCTCACAGATTTTCCAATACCAGGTAATGCCACACTGCAATGCACTTACCTGTCTCTCCCTCTACGGGCGGAATGCCTGCCTCACTCATCTCTGCATTCCCAGTGCCCGTAATAGGTCTACAAAGTACCATGTGGCACTCAAGAAATGTCCGCATGATACATTTAAAAAAAATACTCTGATCACGACAGAAGAAACTATGGCTCTGCACTTCTAAAAAATGAGACAACTGTTTTAAAAGCTTGCAGGATTGGGCAGGGAAAGAACCTGTCACCTCAGCCTCCCAAATTATATAGAAAGTCTAGAAGACAAAACTTTAAAATACACCAAACAAAAGAGCTTAAGAATAAAGCTCACAGGCGCTAGTGAATGACGTCTTTGGCTTGGTTCCCTGACCTGCCACCTTACTGGATAATCCTGGGCAAGTTATTCAATCCTAGTTCGCCTCAGTTACTTCATCTATAAAATGGGAGTAATAACATCTTCACAGAGCTGCGAAGATCAAATAGGACAGTTACATGAACACCTGAACCCAGTGCCTGGCACAGAGCAAACACTCAATGAATACTGGTTATTATTATTCCTTTTAAAATAAGAAAACATGAAATGTGATTCCTGCTTTAGAGCCTGAAATTCAATAAATGGGAAGACCAAAACACAAAGGGAAGTCAGTTGTCTTTGACACATTAGGCAAAGTCTGAGGCGACCTCTCTTGGCCAGGCATACAGCTTCGAACCTTATCTGTTGTTTACAATGATCTCCTCTGGGTTTAGGCCGTCTTGGCGTGACGCTGGTGAACCCTCACAGCAGCAATCTGGGGGAGATGCGACTGGCCCAGTTGTGTCTGGGCCAGTGAGGCACCGCGGTGCGCTCCACGGAGCCCAGCAGGTCAAGCAGAAAAGCCAGGATCAACACAGAGAGCAGAATTGGGATCCTGACCCCTGTTCCCCCCACCCCGAAGCCCAGCTCCTGGAAAACCCGCTAACCCAGAGCAACCACTGGCAAAACTCAGCCCCGCTGTTCTGCTTCACTCAGTCACCAGCAGCTCTTCTGGAAATGGGGGGCGGGTGTCTGGACTGTGTGTGTTTGAAACGGCAAGACCCCTGGCTCGTATCTTCAGGTTGCACGCAGGTGAAGGGTCTGTAATGGGTTAAATGTGTTTCTAGAAAAGACTGAGGGCAACTTGTAACAAGAGAAATTAACCAGGATATTTGAAATGGGATAAAAGATCCACAAATTTAAAAATCGTGTGTCTGAGGAAGGGTTTATTACTCAGGGTGGAAAGGTCAAGGTTTTTACTTAATGGTCTCATATACCCACCAAGATTCCTGCCTGAAGCGTCTGCTCCTTCAGAAAGATGAGGTCCATCCCTCCTTCAACATGTTTCCGTCTCCCTCTCCGCCTCCTCGTGGCAGCGTCGTCTCTTCTGAGGCTTCCGTTGACAATCTGTCCTGTCACTGGATGGATCAGGCCGGCTTGCAGAATCCCAGACAAGTCCATGCCGAGGGCTCCTTGAAGTGAACCGATAGCCCCGATCTTAGGGGTGCTGGCGCTCACCGGGAAAGGAGACGTGGCTCCTGGGGACCCCTCTGACGTGCAGGAGAGATCTATTGCTGACTCCCCGTGCCAGCCATTGAGGACGATGGGGGGGTGCCCGTGGGTGGCAGAGAAGTGTTCCAGGCTCCGGGCCTTCACATCCCTCTCCACCTCAAACTCGTAGGGACGTCTGTGCTTCTGTTCGTCCTTTGTGAATACTGGAGCCAGGAAGCTCTCCTGCAAACACACACAGGTGGCAAGAGAGGTCTGAATGCCACTTCTGCGGCTGAATGGCAGCTCCTTCTCTGGGCCTGACTTCCTCGGGCAGACTAGGATTCCTAATCAACTTCTGAGAAGTTCTTTCCACTCAAGCCTTCTCAGATTTTAGCACCAAATAACCTGGAGAGCCTGTTTTCCAATTTTTTTAAAAAAGATTTTATTTGAGAGAGAGAGAGAGCGCGCACGCTCAGCAGAGGTAAAGGCAGCAGCAGACTCCCCTGTGAGCAGGGAGCCCGATGCAGGACTCGATCCTAGGACCCTGGGCTCATGACCTGAGCTAAAGTCAGATGCTTAACCAGTGAGCCATCCTGGCACCCTCGCCCGGAAAGCTTGTTGAAATGTCAATTCCCTTCAGTGGGCCTGAGATTCTGTAGGTCTAACAGGTTTCCAGGTGCTGATAACGCCGCTGGTCTATGAATTACCCCCGGAGGTGCAGGACCGTAATCTGGGGAATCAACCTCAACTGTACATTAGAATCCACTGGAAAATTAAAAAAAATTCCAACGCTCAGTCTACAGCCCTGACGCATTAAATCAAAACCAGCAGCTTTTCAAGTTCCCTACAGGTTCGCATGTGCACTTGGGAGAGCGTGAGCCCATGTGCTAACAATGTATCTCAAATTAAACTTGAGTTATAGCCTGGGCTTATAAAAACCGTTCTCTGATTTCCCTAATTTCTATGAGCTGCCATCATTCTCGTGGTCGTCCAAGTGTGGAACACACTGGTCCATGCAGGCCTCCCGCTCTCAGTATGTTGGCCAGTCACCGGGCCATGCCTGCCGACGCCCGCCCCCTTGCTAGTACCTACCCCGCAACCAGCCTGGTCGAAGACCTCATCTCCTCCTCAGATCCCCACTCGGCCTCCCAGCCTCTGGCCCTCTTCTTTCCCGACCCTCCTCTCCCAAGGACCTGCACACCACTTACTCCTGCCGAGCTGTAAAGCCCTGTTTTCATCATGCACTTCCCGGAGCAAACTTCCGTAGCTCCCTGCTGCCTACAGGATAAAATCTAAATTCTTCAATGAATACCAGTGACTTTTAGAAGGAAAAGGAAGAAACCAAAGAGAAAAACCAAAAGTAGAAAGAGAAGGAAGTCCTCTCCACTCAGTATTTGCTGAATGAATGAATGACTCGAGTGAGAAGTGCCAAGCGGCCCTCACCTTTTGGATCTGGGCCACCAGCGCCGCACTGCTGCTGAAGCCGTGTTCCGAGGCCTCCGGCTCCGAGGCGCTGCTCCGAGAACCAGCACTGCTGCTTAAGGCCGGTGTAGGCAGTGTGCCCGAGGGCTCATATGGCTGGGTGGAAGGCCACTTCCCCTTTAACACCACATGGCAGATATTATCCAGGCGGTTGATTATCACGCGATCCTATAAAAAAGACCAAAAGCTCTGAGGAGTAAGTACCAAGCTACCCAAATTCAGAGTCCCTAGAGATCACGTGTCACATTTTTCTAACCAGGAGGAGTTGATTAGGAAGATAGCACAGTCAGATGTACTCACTTTACAAGTCTTAAAATACTGAAGTTCTATGGTCTGGACAGTGAAAATTAAAGCCATAGTGCTTTAAATATGAAGACAGTTTTATCTTCTGGTCTAATTAGCCAAGTCTCTCTTTCTTTAATGTTTAAATGTGACATTAATACTTTTTCAAGACATCACACATTTCTCTGAGTTTATACTCAGAAATACTCTACAAGCTGAGAATGCTTTAGGTAGAGAACGCATGCTCTGGGGAGTACCTTTGGCCACTCGGAGAAGGAAAAGAGGGTCTTCTCCTGGAGCAGCTGAGCAATGGTGGGAGCCCGAGCCTCCTGCAGGTCATCCCCAAGGTCTCCTGCGATGCCTGATGTCGAGCTTTTGCTCTCCTCCTCAGAGTACTTCCCTGGGTAATCTGCAAAGAAGGGTTTAGAAAATTAATCTGGTACTCGGAAGACAGTAATGAGCTGAACGATTAGGCCACCTGATCTGTCTTTTCAAAAACTTAGCCCATTTAGTGCTTATTTGAAATTGAACAGTAATTACCATGCTATTTCCGGCAGAACCCTATCAGTTAAGCCATACATGCAGATCCTTTCTCTAGGGCTACCTGTGCAAGTCATGTGGTAACTCTGCATGCACACACAACGGAAACAACCAAAGAAAACAGGAGATTGTCCTGTGTACCCAAGAGTGAGAGTGGAATGAGCACCGAGAGGCTTGTACAGGCAGTGCGGCTGGCAAGACGAAGCTGAACACTGTAACACTCCCGTCCGTTTGAAGGCACAGTCTTTGAAATGTAGCACAGCAAGATGCTGATGTTAATGACAATAGGTGAAAGGTCCTGAATCTTACAACAAAGGTAAAATAGACCTGCTTCATGTAAAAAATGATGCAAAGAAAGCTAGAACACTCAAATTACTTCACTGATAGAAAGAAATGGAAATGCAGCTCATTCTTTTTTTTTTTTTATGGTTTTTTTTTAAAAGATTTTATTTATTTATTTGACAGAGAGAGAGAGAGAGAGAGAGATATCACAAGTAGGCAGAGAGGCAGGCAGAGAGAGGAGGAAGCAGGCTCCCCGCCGAGCAGAGAGCCCCATGCGGGGCTGGATCCTAGGAACCTGAGATCATGACCTGAGCCGAAGGCAGAGGCTCAACCCACTGAGCCACACAGGCGCCCCTGCAGCTCATTCTTTAAAGTTTCAGTGGTGAAACTTTATTATCCGTGTGAAATGGATCTTTAAAGACTCACTTACTACTAAGGGAGGGAATGATAGGGAATGAGCACAGGGTAGCAAAACATCCAGTGCAGGAAGTTGTGAGCCTCTTTTCTGGTGAAATGACATGGAATTTGATCCTCTGAAATGTGGAGATTTCACTGGAGACTGTGCACCAAGTCTAGGGAGCTGCAGGGACCTCTCACCACGAACAGGTCCTTGCTAGGCCAGCGGATTCAAGGATATACGAGACAGATCTGGCCCTCAGGCTCTTATGGTTCACGGGGGACAGACAGTCAGGAAAACAGTAATAATAAATGAACACAATTATAAACAGCGGCAAGTGCTCCGAAAAGAAACAAGCTACCATGATATGGAGTAAGAGTGGGCAGAAGGGAGGGCTTCTCAAAGGAGAGAACCCCCAGGAAGAGGAGGACAATGGTTATTCTGGACGTGCTGAGGAACTTTCCTGGGGGAAAGTACAAAGGTGAGAGTGGAAGGGTAGAATCATTTAGATAATGCTGAATTCGGTAATGGTAGACAATTTCAATTTTATTCTCGATCTGAAGGGAAGCATCACTGAAAGGTTTTAAGCAGAGAGGTTGGATTTGAGTTTTAAGAAAAAACCCTGGAAACATAGCCAGGAAATCTGGGGCTGGCCCTGACAGCTGTACCAGTCACTGTTCCTTTATGGTCGACTTCCAGGTGCAGAAACAGACCGAGCCCTTCTGCCCCACCTGTTCCATGTCTACTGTGTGTGGAAGACCCCTTCTGAGGGCTGCAAAAGCATTCGGAAAAGCACTGGTGCAAGGGGGCCCACCCATGGGTGTGTGTGCCGCTCACCGAAGCTGCAGCAGACGGCATTGGTGGACAGATGCTTCTCCTCTAACCCATACTCTCCCAAACTCTGTACTCAGTTCACTGCCTCGATTTCCATGGACTATTTGGTGATTTCCCCCACAACAAGGTTAAAAGAACAATGTGCGTTTTATAATCTAACACATGGCAGCGATCCTCTGTGGCCTAGGCTGAGGACAGACAAAGTCAGAGACGGCCCCCCTGCCCCCCGCCCCGTGTCAGCCGGGGAAACAAATCGATTAAATTCCTTTCAGAAGCCTCTCTTCATTATCCTAGCTAGCGTGTAAATTTTAACTTGAGTTTGGAAACCGTCTCAAGGGAGTCACTAATCACAAGGACTAGACCAAGCGTGAGCTTACCAAAATAAGGAAAGTTAGATCATGCAGGGGAGCTTGCCTGAGCTCCCCTCCCGTTCCTTCTGTGATATAAAAGTCACTGTCGCAGAAGGAGACGGCTGTCTCTCTAAATCCCTGAATACCAGTCCCGGCATCAGGCCAGATGTGAACAGGGATTTTGGTTTTTTTTGACAGTAATAAGGATAAACAGAATGATCTTTCTTCACTATAATATGCCCTCTTGGGCCCGAAGAAGTAAAAACAACAGTAAAAAAAGTTAAAAACCATTTCTTGTTGCTCAGAATCTCTAATCAATGTATTTAAATCCTCTGAGGCACAGAAATATCTGAGTCATTTAGACTCTTAACATTTAAAAAGTCCTCTTAACTTAAAGCCTTATTTAAGACTTCCCTATTTAAAAAGCTCAAATCTATCTGTATTTTTGTTGAGTTACTTGTAATTGTTATTTTTAACCCTGTTGAGTTATTAAAATGAATCTAAACCAAATGCACCAATATCAAATCACAAGGTTTGGATAATGATATGAATAAAGAGCACTACCTTTGCTCACCTAAATGAGATCACATTTACTCGTATTTTTGTGGAGTTCCTGAAAAATTAACTCTCCCTCTAGAAAACCGTAGGTTCTTGATGTTCCTAGGCTTTTCTCCTTGAACCGGCTGGAAGGTCCTCACCTGCTGGAAGAACAAGTTCCTTCCCCTCCGAGCAGCATCTAGTGTCTGCCACGGAGAAAGCAGCTTGTAAGCCCCTCCCACGTTACATGGCTGATGCAACAAAGATGCTACCACTGTTCACAATCCTCCTCAGTGTTCTAGAATGATCAGCGTTAAGCTACTTTGTCTCACCTTCAGACAAGGCCTGGTTTTAGACCACAGGGAACGTGTACAGGTGTGACTCAGAAGCCGCACATCTCCCCACCCCGCACCCCGCCACGTGAGGACTGGCTCACCAAAAATACCACAGCCCTCACCAACTGTACCTTGAGTGTGGCCGTTCCCCTCTCTGTCATAATCGTCTTTGCTCTCAAAATCCGCATCTTCGGACTTGAGCTCACTGGCTTCCGGATACACAGCGAAAGCTTTCTTCCCCTCTGCACTGTCTTTCCAAGGCTCGCTCAACAGCTCGTGCTTCCCCTGGGCGGGCTCTGCGGGAGGAGCGGGAGGCTCAGCCTCCACTGGGATGCTACTGGTTTTGCTTTTGTGCGCATCTGCGTTATAACCCTTGGGTTTCTCCACTTCTAACTCCTCGTTCTCGAGGCCACGCGCCCACCTCCCCGTGTGCTTGCAGTGACACTGACAGGCTGCTTGAGGAAGCGCCCCCCGCAGGCCAGGATTCTGGCTGACGGCCTCCAGGGTTCCTCTCTCGGCCTCCTCCACATGGAAGCCTCGGCTCTTCTCCCTCAGGATGTCAGCTGTGGGACCGGCTAGATGCACGACCTCGGGCCTTTCCCTCAGGCCTGCAGCCACGCCCACATTCTCCTCTTCATTCTCCTCCTCTTCCTCCTCCTCATCGCTGTGGCTCTGACTCAAAACCAATTTGCTTTCTAAACTTTTGTTTTCTAATAAGTCAATTAATTGTTGATCTGATGACAGGCTTCTTCTGGAGTCACACACACTAAGATTGCACATGTCTACAAACCCACTTTCATTTCCTTGATCCAAGGAAGGGGAAGCTAAGCACTTGGCTTCCAGCTGCCCGATGCTCTCAGGTCTCTGCCCTGTCTCACTGCACAAGTCCCCTTCCCTGGAAAGAGAGAGCAACAGATGTTTTCCATTTCTGATGTTCATCTGAGCTACTCCTGCTTCTAAGCTGCTCAGAAAAGAGGGGCCCGCAGGTAGTTCTGCCTCTGGGCCGCCAGGCTGGCAGTTCCCGTCCTCGCCTGCTGAGAGGGCCAGCGCATCCTTTCTGGGTTCTGTCCTGGTAGTGGGGCTCTCCTGGAAAGAGCCTGGCTCCCGACTCAGGGCCTTCTTACCATACATCATGCCCTCCAAGCACTCGGGCAGCAGACTTTCGTCGTGGGTGACGGACATGACATCCTGAACTTTAGAAATAAAGTTTTCACAAGTCATGTCAGATAAACTGACCCCAGGTGGAGCGGGGTGACCATCTCTACCTTCTATTTTCACGAGGTTCTCAGGCTCATTTTCAAGGGGCTCTGAAGTCCTGCTCATCTGAGTGTACGTGAGAGATTCGTATAGTTTGGAGTTGGTCTGGTAAAGGCAACAGAGACTTTCTGGGGCCTGGGTGTCCATTCTCTTGTGCTGGGCGTAGTTCCTGTAGGCGTCCAAGAAGGACAGCTGGGGGTCGGTCATGATGTAATAGTCAGTGCGGTTCAGGCCGTGTTTGGCGGTGCCGACGAGCAGGTCTCGGTCATGCTTCCCGCACTCCCACCAGACCGGGAGGTAGAGGCTGGGCCTGCAGAGCTGGAGACGCTCGTGCAGCTGCGGACACCTCAGCACCTGCTCGCGGACCTTCCGCAGCAGCTCGATGCGGTACAGAGTCCTCGCGGCCCGCTCCTCGGTGATGGGCTCCACGTAGATGCTGGGATCTGGGGGACCTGGAAAGGCCAACACAGAGCCTATCACTGAAGGCAACCCCAGGACACCCGCCACCCACCTGAGCCCCTGTGCCTCCGGTCGAAGTGCTTCCCTCCCTGGCATACAGTCTTTGGTGTGTGTGTCCCCGACACCATGAAAAGCTACGAGAAGGGAAGGTTTCTGTGAAACTAGGACAGACCCAGTGAGGGTGAGGGAGGAGCACGAGAACTCTGGTTCTAGAAGATAAGCTCTCGTTTAGTAGCCATGTACTCTGTGCCCAAGTACTGTACACACATCACTGAGTTCTCACGGCAATGCTAGGCTGGAGCATCACTGCCCCCGTCTGAAGGATGAGGAAGGAAGCTCAGATATGCTCCAGGTGCCAGAACCAGGATTCGAGGCCAGGTCTTGTCAGTGGGGCAGCACGGCCCAGGTCCTTACAATCTACCCAGCTCCCTGGTTTTAATGAAAACACCCTAACCACATCACACGGGGCATGCTGCTGTCAGCCCAGGACCCACACGGGCTGGACTCCAGGCTTGTTTTAGCTTTTCCACAGCACAGTCAGATGGGCCGTATCTAGTTCAGCTACAGGCGTGAGGCGGGAGAGGGACGAGGAGGAAGCTGCTGCATCCCAGCCAGGAAGCAATTTCTCAGAAGGCGTCTCTCCTGGACTGGGGCATGTGGAAAGACAGCCATTTACTTTCCGTAGCTACAAGTCAATACACGGGAAATGAGTTCAAGTTCTTACAATATAATTAATGTACAGCAGAAGCGAAGTTCACCAGAGTCAATCTCTGAGACTTAACAATACGCTGGAGAAAGTAATTAACACTAGCCTCTCGATACTTCTATGTGGTGTTAACTTCAATTTTTTTTTTTTAAGATTTTATTTTTATTTATTTATTTGACAGACAGAGATCACAAGCAGGCAGAGAGGCAGGCAGAGAGAGAAGAGGGGAAGCAGGCTCCCCGCTGAGCAGAGAGCGGGATTCGGAGGAGCTTGATCCCAGGACCCTGAGATCATGACCTGAGCGGAAGGCAGAGGCTTTAACCCACTGAGCCACCCAGGAGCCCCATTAACCTCAATTTCAATTTCTGTTGACATGGCATCGTTTTGGGAGAGAGATTTCATTTTATGAGAGTGGACCCAATGAGCAGTTCACGAATTTGTGAAAACTCACTTGTCTTTCCCTGGATTCTTCAGGCAGATTCTACTCTTAGAACCGAGACTACCCGAAAACACACATGCCCTCTCCCAGTCTCATCGGGGACCCACGGACAGAGAGCATTCTCACCGCCATCCTTCCATGTGGGCAGACGACACACGTTCCGGCACATAGCCACAAAACTATAGAAGTAGTGCTCCAGGCTCTCATCCGACTTCTTGTCCAAACGGGAAATGATGCGGAACTGTGTCCAGTCAAAAGTTTTCTTTTCTTGATCATAAACGACGCCAAAGGAGGACACCGCTCTGTAGAAGTCTGCTTGCTCTCTCCTAGTCCACCTTGGGATTTAACCAGAAAGGGAGAGTGAGCTGCTTTCCCTTAAGGAAAAAAAAAAAAGCCAACAACTACTTACTTACTGAGAGCCTACTAGGAGAGTCCGCAGACTCAAGAAAGCAGGTAGGCCTGGTTTGCCTACTTTATACTTATTATTTAAGTTAAGTTGGGGTGAGAGGCTTATAATGAAAACAGCCCGTTATCCTACCACTACTTTCAAATCTCAACTTTTTCTCCCAGTATTTATCTATGTTTAAGTGTGCAGACTTGCGATCTCTTCATTTATTAATTTTAGAGACTACCTAGTTTGTATCCACTGATGGGAGATGAAGATCTTAAAATACTATGTATGTATGACAACACAGAATCCTGGAGGGACCTGAAATTCACCCCCTTTCTCTTCCCGATGAAGAGACTGGTCCAGAGAAGGGAAGCAACTCCCTGAGCCACACAACCCTCCCCACCCCTAGTTCATGTTGGCTTTGTTTTGGTTTTATGTAGGCACGTAGCCCGTATCTGGGACGCTAAGGTTCTCCAGCCTCTACATTCTTCACAGTTGAGATAATGACAGGAAGTGGCTGGATTATTATCCCCTACCCACGGTCTTCATGAGGGGCTCCTGGGCACGGTACTCTCCATCCCCAGAGCAAGTCAGACCAGGAGTGTGGGGCTCAGGGTTCGGTGGAGGAGTGAGAAGCAGGGAAGACGGGCTTGAGTTCTTCTCTTTGGAGTTGTGAAAGACAGTATTTTCCCTGAATTACCAAATTTCATAAAGTCAGAAGGTGGTTTTACTTTGTTTTTGTTTCTGGTATTCTTTTCATTCACTGGATGGTACATCAGAAGGGTGGATAGACAGACTCCAAGAACTACAGCTTTGTTGATTTTTCGTGGTGGCATCCTTCCTAGCTTGGGCTGGCCTTCTGTAGCCATTTTTGGTGTTGCTCTCAGATGGGCAAGTAATTCCTGATAATTCATCTCCTTGTTCTGGGCTGGCATTTTATAGTACTTTCTGCTCTCACAGGCTTGATAAGGACTGGTAGCTACAATATGGCAGCTTCAGTGCACACTATTTACTTGGCTGCTAAAAGAATGTGATCTGATATATACGCTAATTTTAAACCACATTTCCAGGGATTGGGGTTCAACTTAAGAAAGAGGGTCAAGTTGGAAAATCATTAAAGTCTGGGGATTGTGAACAAAGGTTTTCCTAGATCTCATCAACTCCCCAGCCAACTCCCTAGACCTCGTCAACTCCTCAGCCAACACCATCACTGGAGGCTGGACTGAATTAGTTCTGGAGACCACCTAAGTCCAAGATGAGCACACTGAACGCGTTTGGTCTCTAGCTGTATCAGCATCCCCTGGTCACCTTTACTCATCGGCAGCTCCGTATGCCCTTTTAGCCCTTGACTTTTACCTCTTTTGAGCTTCCTTGTTGATGAGATCCATTTCTGAGGTTCTCCTGAACATCTCTTCCTGGACCCAGTATCCTTGGTTACCTGGTCCCAGAATTTCCGGTCGGCAGAGTTCTTTGCGGTTACAGCGCTGGTACACGGTGACCAGACGCCGGAGGCGAGCCGTGAGAGCAGATGAAACTGGCCAGGGTGATTTGTCTGGGTCGGAGCCATCCTGGGCTTCAAACATCAGTGAGGATATTAGTATTTACAAACGGAACCAAAACAAAGGCGGCTATTTTGTTGTTTTGTTTAAATAAAACCACAGCTGACTCAAGGACCAGATCAACCCGCTCAGGAGCCCGGCACGGCCGGAATGGCTGCGATTCTGCTCTAGAAACAGCTTTCGCTGTGGCTGGCTCGGTCATCTCTCGCATACGGATGTGTCCGTCCACGGGGCCAGAACCGATCCAAGGATCTTGCTCTGAGGCATGGGAACAAGCAGACCCTCTATGGCCTTCTCCATAATAGAACCACGGGCTTTTGTGCAGCTGAGTCTTCCAACTGCAGAACACTTTATTGAGTTCAAATTCAGAAAAAAACAAAACGAAAGAACAAACCCTCTCTAACATTTCTCTCTCTAAATTAATTAAATAAATAATAAATCAATAAAACCACAATTCCTTTTTCTCTCTCTGACTCCATCCTGACCTCAGATACCACAGATCTCACTTCTGAACTTTTAAGAACGGTGGCGGGAACTTGCCAGAACTACATGAAAGCTCTGTGTGCGACTCCAGGAGAGTCTGATGAAGGTCAACTTGGCTTTAAAAGAGCCTCCTTAAAAAAGCCTATTTTTAGGGACGCCTGGGTGGCTCAGTTGGTTAAGCAGCTGCCTTCGGCTCAGGTCATGATCCCAGGGTCCTGGGATCGAGTCCCACATCAGGCTCCTTGCTCGGCAGGGAGCCTGCTTCTCCCTCTGACTCTGCCTGCCTCTCTGTCTGCCTGTGCTCACTCGCTCTCTCTCCCTCTGTCTCTCACAAATAAATAAATAAAATTCTTTAAAAAAAAAAAAAAGCCTATTTTTACTACATGTAAACCCCAAGATAACTACAAACCGTGACCTTACTTTTCTTTGCCTTCAGAGGGACATAGTCTCACCTGCCCGGCTGTCATCCTTCTTTTCGCCAAAAATGCCGTCGCCTCCATCACTGGAACTCTCCTAAGGGATAAAGGAAGCCATGCCATCAGCAAAAGCCGCAGCCCAGGACAAACTAGCTCAGACAGCCCTCATAGAGCAGGGGTTCTTTCCTGCCCACGAACACCTCAAAGACCTCAATCGTCCCCGGTCAATAAAGCTTACTTGTGCAGTTTTAAAAGAACCAGAAAGCAGTTTATTTCAAATAAGCATTTTTAACTGGGACTGTACGAATGATTCTGTCTACAGAGAATCAGCTGAAGGAACGATGAGCTGGCGTGCTCTCCCCGGCAATTACATTTTACAAGCACGACTTTAGCTGTGAATTTAAATATTTGCATTACCATCATCTCTTGCAATTTAATACTGTCACTTCACAAAGGTGGTGCCTGCATTCTGGTTTCTTTTTTTTTTTCCTTTGCTGTGGAAAAGTATCATGTTCATGTTCATTACGGTTAGCTTACTTCACAGCAACAGATGCTCTTGTCCTAAAACGTGACTGCTCCAGACATGAGTCCTGATGGCGCAAAACCCCCAGGAATTTAAAATTAAAATCACAACTGAGGCTCCAAGTGAATCTGGAGTAATTTTGCAGGCATGAGCTTATCCAAGCTGGAGTGTTTGTCAAACTAGCTCTAATGGATCCCTTTACAAACCCTCTCTTGGTCTCAGAAGGGAACTCTGAAAGTTCTTTATGTATGGTGTGTGGGGGAGTTTGGGGTTGGGAGAAGAGAGAGTGCTATTTTTCAACTGGACCCCATTTTTAACATGAAAACTTACTGTCTTTTGACCTGAATGATGGAAGAGAGTAACCCCAGGATTTGAGACTCTGGCCTTGTTAGGGAGGGTCATATCAGAGTAAGGGTCAGGAATCTGTGTGGCCTGTAGAGTCTTTGTATGTCCCTCAAGTTACGAAGAGTTTTTACACCTTTGAACGGGAAGGGAGAAGAAGAAAATGGGGACGTGGGAGAGGCAGAAGAATATGCAACAGACTGAATGTGGCTCCCACGCCTAAGATACTCACTACCGGGTCCTTTACCGGAAATGTCCGCGGCCTCCTAGAGGAGTGCACACAGCACAGACCAGGAATCTAGGCTCGGTAGGAACGGACTGACACCTGTGATTGGAAACAGTAAGAATTCTATCCATTGTCCTACGTCCCTAATACCACGGAAGAGGCTGAATAGAGAAAACTGAAAAGGCAGAGAGGAGCAGGGGCGCATTTTCTCTGTTACAAAATAGTGATAACAGCTAACATCATGCAGAACATGTGAAACCCCTTACGTGGCTCATTTTTAGTTCTCAGCAGTGCTTCACGAGGTAGAAACTACGACTCTCCTCCTTTTACAGATGCAGAAAACAAGCCCTAGAAAGGTTCAGTAATTTGCCCAAGGTCACACAGCTGGGTTTCACACACAGTAGTCTGATGACAACCACTCCAACCATCCAAAAAAGAGGGAAAACAGAGTCTGGGTTGAAGGTCTGCTCTGGGGCGCGAACATACTTAGAGCTGGAGGACATCGCTTCAAACTCTCTCGCTTGGCCCACACGGCTTCTGGCCTTCTAAGTGGAGAGAGGGCGGCCTCAGGCTCATCTGCTGTACCGTTCTGGAGTGGTACTTAAATATGCTACCTCGTCCTTTCCCGCTTCTTGGGTGGGTACAAAACAAGCAAAACACTACCAACCATGTCCTGGATCCTTTCCTGCCACGGAGCACATGTCTGAGTATCCTCACAGAACCCGCAAAGATCCTCTGAATGCTCTCATTTATAATTATAGATGCTTCCAGCCGGAGAAACGTCCTACAGCCTACAAAACATGGGAGTGAGGCGCCAGAGCCACCATGCTCCTTATTACGTCAACGGGTGGCTAAGTTGGGCTTCCCCAAACCCCAGATCTGCACGAGGGCTCCCAGCTTGGGGTGAGGCAGACACGCAGGCCGTGCACGTTTCCCTTCAGGTCCCACTCGTGGCTTCTGCAGGTGCACAGTTAGGAACGTGAATGGCCTCAGGCGGACTCTCGAGTAAGGCAAGACTGTGGGATCGGCAAGTGCCTGTCCCTGTAGCCTGCCCTCTCCTGGAGGCACTTCCTCCCTCTGGAAATGACAGCACGGAGGCCACCTGGCCCAGCCTGAGTGGGAAAGCCGTCATGACTTCAGCTAACGGCCGCGGCAGAGTGAGCGTGGTCTGCGCGGCTGCCGTGGTGGGCGGGGCCACAGGGAGTCCCCGGCAAGTCCCGCCTCTGAAGGACACAGGCTAGCGTTGAGCGTTTCAACGTGTGCTCTCTCAGACCGTGGATCGATCTGAATTTAGTATTCATTTTCGAGGAGGTGTGAATCTGTCATTTCAGCAAGAAGGGTCCGGACTGCTGACCGCAAGAACCGCAAAATAAAGGAAACTGGAAAGGCAACAACAGCAAACAACACAAAGGAAACGGGTCACACCACGTGCTGTCCCCATCTGGAGCGTGCGTGTGATTTGATCTGGGTCTGCAGTCTGAGGGTCCCCAGCCCCTTGGCCTTGGGCACGCTGTTTCAGTCTCTCCAGCTCGTTTCTTCATTTGCAAAGTGGAGGCAGTAATACTTTATAGGGTGACTGTGGGGCACACATGAGTCGATTACGTGACATGTTGAACCAAATGCGGGCCCAAAGCAAACGCCTCCTGAGTGGTGGTGGGGGCTGTAAGATGCTGACCAACAGTCCCCACTACCAGACAGAACCTCCCTGGTCCTGTCTTTCACCTGCGCGTTGTGAGGCTGGCTGGAGGACGCAAGGCAGCAGCAGCCACGGAAACTCTCCTGGGACCCGGGTCAGCGAGTCTCCAGACATTATGGTACTTCTGATGCAGTTTCCCTTCATTCATTATTCCATTTAGACAGGGGGGACACTGGAATGGGGAGGATGATCATTCTCACCTAAGATCATACATAGTTACTAAGCGGTGAAGGTGGAATTGAAACCCTGAAGATCTGACTTCAGAGGCTGAGCTCTAACCACTGGGCAGGACTGCTCTGGCCAGTGGAAGCCACAGGGGGCGGAATCCAGAGCAGTGTTCTTGAACTAAGTCCAAACACGTCACTTCTCCTCTGAGGGCAGTGACATGCATGGACTCCTAGTTACTGAGAACAGAAGGTCCAGTCTCCCGTTTGTGGCCAGCCCCTTTGGGCCTGGCTGCCTGCCCTATTTGGCCTTGACGTGGATGGAGGCGGTGGCAGCAGCACAGACCCCGTGGGACCTGCAGACCCGGGGAATGTCTCCCGAGTTCTAACAAAACCCTAGGATCAACACAACAGGCAAGGAGCTGTCCTCTTAAACTGAGCAAACGAGTATCTCAAGTGCTAGGAACTGCACTGGATCCAAGGGCTGTAACAGTGGGAAAAATGGAACCTTTGTCCTTCCAGGGCCCATAGTCTGGAGGTCATGAGAGATAGCTGGAGAATACGGGCCACGCTGTGTGATCAGTGCTCCTAAACACAGTGGGAAAATAAGACAGAGTCACCAACTCTACCAGACCCAAATCAAACAGGGGGAAAGACATACACGAGGCTTTTGGGCTCCCTACTGAAGGACACAAAGAGGAGGTGGCCAGAAGTTAAGAGCTCTGTGAGAGGTAACAGGATAAACAGAGGCAGAATTAAAAAGATCCCACCGTGGCTTCCATTTCACAGGACAACATATCCAGCATTCTACTCTTGCATAAACTTCATGTGGAAAGTAGATGCACACCAAATGTCATTATGTGACTCAAGGGTTTTAACAGGGCAAGAGGGCAGGGTACAGAAAAAGACTGAGGAGGAGAGACACAGCTCTCGTGCCCTCTGGCCAGTAGGACTTCTTTTTTTGAAGCTGATGAAAACGATTTCAGCTTCCTGCTCTCTCTAGAACGGGATAAGAATAACGCCTAACTGGACGGGAAGCACGCTGTTAGCTGCGAAGTACTTCACACTCAGACATTACTACCGAGTGCAAAGAACCCTCAATGTCTGAACTTGGAAGAACAGAATAATTATTACTTCCTAACTGACTTCTTCTTACGTTGGGATTTAGACCATTTTAGGCATTACGTTTCTCAAGAGAGTTTTTCCGAGCTCACTCTGGCTCTGACTTCCTCCTCCAGCGACAGACCTTCTGTGTCAGAAGTGGGCACGGCTGCAGAGCGAGGACAAGACACCTCATTAGAAGATGTGACTGTATCAGTGGGCTGCTCCTTGTCACCGTTTTAGTTAAAAGAGCTGTTACTCTCCCTATATCATACCGTGTTTGATAAAGAGAGATTCTGTTTACAGTTCGAAGCTCCAGACCATTCCAAACACAAGTAAACTTTCAGCCTAACTGCTGCAGAAAGTCTCTGCATATTCACGGACTCCAGATGCGTGGGCGATGTGTAACTGTTTACCAGTCAAGTTCTATTGGTATTAAAGCAGGGAGAGCGTGGGGGAAAGGGAATAAACTAGATCTCAAATGTCCCTTCTAACTCTGACATCCCGATTCTCTGACCCTCTGACATCTTAAGGGGGCTGTATCTATAGTGTGCTCTGGAAGGCGCCAGAACAGCGAGGGTCTGGAGACAACACAATATAAAGAAAGCAGAGAACTAGGGGCACTTCACCTGAAGAGACATTTAAAAACACGAAGGTTAATAGTTAGCTGGCCTCAAGAATTTAAAATCCTGGGGCACCTGGGTGGCTCAGTGGGTTAAGCCTCTGCCTTCATCTCAGGTCATGATCTTGGGGTCCTGGGATCAAGCCCCACATAGGTCTCTCTGCTCAGTGGGGAGCCTGCTTCCCCGCGCCCTCTCTGCCTGCCTCTCTGCCTACTTAGGATTTCTGTCAAATAAATAAATAATTAAATAATTAAAAAAAAATTTAAAATCCTATCAGAGAGGAAAGAAAGAACAGTTTTGTTCCACAGTTTTGTTGAACAGCACCAGGAGAAAACTAACAGAATGCAGGGAACGAACTAGGAGCCAGATTTCTGGGACGGTATAAGGAAGTCTCCTTGGAAGCCAGTTTTTTCTCTTTCTTCTTCCTATGTACTCTGAGAATTACCTAAACCTACCTGGAATGACCTGACGGCAAGGCTGCGGAGGGGACAGAACATTCAGAAACCACTGACACACATGCTAGGGCTCCTTGCGATACTGGGATTGTGCCAATCTATTTAATGTCCCCTGTGCCCATGTGTATTTAATTCAGAGGAATTCCCCTAGTTATAGACAATGCAGGCTCTTTCGGCAGCTTTAGCCCTGCTTGATGATCTGCCTGTGAACAGAACTGGGAGAAGGAGACACCCAGTCAGTGTACTTGGAGTTGGGGCAGGAGGTATGGGAAGGGAGGATAGCAGGGTGGGGAGAGCAGACTGGGTTCAGACGTTGACTCTCCCTCTACATCTGTTATGTTAGCACATGGACCAGAGGTGAGCTTACTCTATTTATAATCTGTCCACATCAGAATCTGGCAGAAGCCCCATTCTATCTGCTTCTGATTATATTCTATAGCCCAGGTTTTAGGGTTTCAGAAGCAAAATAAACAATACAGGTGTTAATTTAAAAAATGAATAAAATGTAGTTCTAGAGAAGTTTAACCCTACTGTAAGGAAACTTGAGTTATTTTACAATTCTGTCATAAGGCATTCGGTGCCCAGATGTCTCCCCAATCAAAGATGGATCAGCTCAGCGTATAAGCCTGACTGTGAACATGTTTCAGAGCCGGGCTGGCTGTGGCAGCCTTTCCACAGAAGCGGTAGGTATGGCAGCTGAAATACTTTCTGCTTTCTTGGCTATGAAAACAATACCTGATTAGGGAACACGAGACGAGGATATCCAGAAAATATCTAGTCTGAACTCTATCCCCTGGTAGCTGTACGAATTTGGCAAAGTCCTTAAAAGCTCCTGGGCCTAAGTGACCGCAGCGCTCCAAGGAGGGCAGTAACATCGGAAGTGCTTATGTCCTCAGACGAGGTAAGGATCGATGGCAACAAATGGAAAAAGTATTTTGGAAAAAGTGAATTTCCATGAAGTATAAGGCATTACTTGCATTTCTCTGGTACTTGAATTGCTTCTACGGAAAAACACATCCTAAATTCCAGACAAAAGGGGTAACAGGAGAAGACAGGGACCGGAATAGCAGAACCTGGATTTCAACTGTTGACATCAGAACCCAACTTCCTTTAGGTCAGGGTCAGAAGTTTCATACTGATCTGCTTCAATCCACTGCTTCTCAGACTGAGGGGAGATATGGAAACAAAACTTTGAACAATAATTATTTCCTACTTTGGGGAAGTGATGTCATTGTTACTGTTACAGGAATTAGAGCTGATGGAAGCCAAAGTAAATACCACACATTCTCCCAACTAGAACCAAAAGAAAAGAACTGGTAACTTCTGGGTGGTGGTGAAGAGAAGATCAGAGATTATCCTGGCAATGCACTCAGTTGGGGACAACTGTACAGTAACCTCTGGGATTCAGAATCCATGAAATCCTACCAGATTCATCTGCTCTCTAACTCAAAGCCAGGGAACACGTGTGGTCAAATGGTGCTGGGGCCCTGGAAAGGTCTCAGTCTGCTTATAGAAAGCCCCAGAAACTCATTTGTAAAATGCAATGCAGACTTCTGGGAAAATGCACGTACCCTATTGCTCACTCTAAGCCCTCTTAAAACCCGGACATTATATATGAAACAAATGTAAGAGAACTCTGAAAGGTGAGAGAAAGCAAACCAGCTAGGGACTCTGGGACCCAAAGAATGACATAGTGGTGAGTTTCATGATTTTCTTTTTGAACTTTTATTACTAGATTTGGGAAGAAAGAAGCTGGCTACCTAGAAATGCCAAAGGGTACAGACAAAACAAAACAAAACAAAACAAAAAAGAGCCTCAACAAAAGCATGTTAGGAGTACACAAAATGTTAAGGCAATACCTGCTACCTCCTAGCCCAAGAACACAAAAAATACTGGCTCAGCACACCCATGGCCAAACACATCCGAAGGCCAAGTGGAGAATCTAGACCTCCACCTTCACCGGGCTGCAATAGAACACCCCATACTCCTGCTGGGGTGGTGTTAAAAAGCCAAGGAGGGAGCTGGGACTTTCATCGCTGAGAAGGAGTAATGAGGTCCCCATCCCCATCCACAGTGTTAGCAAGACCACGGGCAGAGGTGAACTTCCATTCTGGTGTAGCAATAATGAAAAATATCCCCCTCAGGTTTCATTGGGGGCTGGCTGGAAATGTGGACCTCTACTCCAACCTGGCAGCGACAAGGCAGGACCCATCCCCCACCCGACTCCCCTGCAAGACAGGAGTCAGAGGTAGTCAGCTAAAACAGAAGTTTCAGTAAGATCCCAAGTCTTACAATACCAAAATATCCAGATTTCAGCAAAAAATCTTATCATTTCATAGCAAGAAATAGGAAGATCTCAAACTGATTGAAAAAGGACAATAAATGCCACTGAAATGACAGAAATCTTAGAATTTGACATAAGAATTTAAAGCAGTCGGGGCGCCTGTGTGACTCAGTGGGTTAAAGCCTCTGCCTTTGGGCTCAGGTCATGATCCCAGCGTCTTGGGATCGAGCCCCACATCGATCTGCTTCCCCCACCCCGCCCCCGCCTGCCTCTCTGCCTACTTGTGATGTCTGACTGTCAAATAAATAAATAAAACCTTTAAAAAGAAACCTAATAATTAAAAAAAAAAAAAAGAATTTAAACCAGTCATCAAATGAGCAATTCTGAACATGCATGCTACAAATGAAAAAAATCTCTGCAAAGAAACAAAAATCTAAAGAAGAACCAAGAAGAAATTTTAGATTTGAAAAAATACAATAACCAAACCCTAAAAAACAAAATAAAACAATGACGACGGACAATCTCAACAGCAGAATGCAGGAGAAAAAGAAAAAAATTAGGGAACTCAAAGACAGAAAACCATAAAGTACCTGATCTAAAAAAAAGAAAAATAGATTAAAAAAAAAAAGAGCATTAGGGGCCTGTGGGATTGTACCAAAAAAAAAAAAAAAAAAAAAAAAAAAAGATTTATTTGAGAGAGAGAGACAGACTGAGAACATGAGCGCGCACACAGAGAGAGAGGGAGAGGGAGAAGCAGACTCCCCACTGAACAGGGAGCCTGACATGGGGCTCCTCGCTGAAGGCAGATGCCCAACTGACTGAGCCACCAGGCTCCCGAGATCAGTGAAATTAAAAGAGAAGACAAAGAGCTGAAATAAAGAGCTGATTATTGAAGAAGATAACGTACACAAATCTCTAGTAAGACAGATAAAGAAAAAAAGGGAGAAGACACAAATTTCCAGTATCAGGAAGGAAATAGGGAACAGCACTATAATTCAAAAGGATAAAAGAATACAATGAACATCATGCAGATTTGACAACTTAAATGAAATAAATCAAATTCCTTAAAAAACACCAATGACTATAACTTACTCAATATAAAATAGAGTAGGAGTCATAATTTTAAAACTCCCTCAAAAAGGAATCTACAGGATGGTTTCATGGGAGGATGCTACTAAATAGTAAAAAAAAATTAATACCAATTCTAGACAACCTCTATCAAAAAACAGTTGGAGGCAACACCCAATTCATTTATAAAGTTAACATTAAACTGGTATCAAAAGCAGACAAGGATAGTACTGAAAGACAACTACAGACCAATATTCCTCATGAATATAGATGCAAAAATCCTTAACAAAATATTAGCAAATAGAATTTAACAATAAGAAAATAAAACAATTTAACATTAAGAATCATACACCATGACTGAATGGCATTTATCCCAGTTTATCCAGGGATGCAAAGCTGATTCAATATTTGAAAATCAGTCGATGTAATCTACCATAGTAAAAGCTAAATAAGAAAAATCACACGATCATATTAATTGGTGCAAAAAATTTATCTGACAAAATTCAACATCTATTCATGATAAAAATCCTCAGAAAACTAGGGATACAAGGAAATGCCTCATTTTCAATAAAGACAACCTTCAAAAAACCTAGACCTAGCATTATACTTAACGATGAAAGACTGAGTATCTTCCTCCTTAGTATCAGGAACAAGGTCAAGAACGTCTGCTCTCAGCATTCATTCAACACAGTCCCAGAAGCTTCAGACAATGCAATATGGCAAGAAAGAGAAATGTAAAGCATATATGTCAGAAAAGAAGAAATAATACTACCCTTGTATATGCAGATGACAGGATTGCTGACACAGAAAATCACAAAATACCTTAAATTGAAATAGTGCTGATCAAGTTTGCAGGATACAAGATAAACATAAATACCCCAATTACAATCACACCAAAGGAAATGAAATACTTAGATGTAAATCTACAAACATGTACAGAAATTGTTCTCTGTAAAACTATAAAATAGTGATGAGAGAGATCAGAGCTTGAAATCAATGGGGAGATATATAGTAAGATTCGATATAGTAAAGGTCAATTCTGAAAGGGATATATGGGTTTAATGCAATTCCTAGCAAGATTCCGGCAAGAACTTCTGTAGATACAGATAAGAGTATTCTAAAATTTATATGAAAAGGCAAAAGAATAAGAAAAGCCAAAACAATTTTGGAAAAGAAGTGGGAAGAATCAGTCTATCCAATTTTAAGATTTCCAATATAGCTACAATAATTGATACTACATGCTACTGGCAGAGGGGCAGATAAATGCAACAATGGAGCAGAACAGAGAAGCCTGAAATCGATCCACACAAATCTGCTCAACTGATACTTCGACAAAGGTGTAAAAGCAATGTAATGCAGAAAAGATAGTTTTTTTTAAAAAAGATAGTTCTTTAAAACCAATGGTTCTAGAGCAACCGGCCAGCAACAGGTTAGAAGAAAGAACCTGAATCTAATGCTCTCCATTTACATGAAAACTAACTTAATATGGACCCCAGAATTACATGTTAAACCTAAGGAACTTTTAGTAGAAAGCAAAGAAGAAAACCTTTGAGATCCACAGAAAGGCAGAATTCTTACACTTAAAACCAAAAGCATGACCCATAAGAAGAGAAATTGGTAAGTTGGACTTTCTCAAAATTAAAAACTGTTACTCTGTGAAAGACAATGTAAACAGGATAAAAAGACAAACTATGGGTAGAAGAAAGTACTCGCCAACCACATGTCTGACAAAAGCCTGGTATGTGGATTACATAAAGAGCTCTCAAATACCAACAGGAAAACAAAGAAACAAACAATGCAATTAGAAAATGGGCAAAAGACACGATGAAACATTTCACTGAAGAGGCTTACAGATGGCAATTAAACTTATAAAAAGACGTTAAACATCATCAGTTATTAGGGAAATGTAAATTAAAACTACAACCAGATATCACTATACAACTATCAGAATGGCTCAATTACAATGGTGACAACTCCAAAAGCCAACAAGATGAGAAGAACGTGAAGCAGGCCAGCTGCTTCGCCTGCGGGGCTGGCGGCAACGTGAAGGGATATGGCCACGCTGGAAATAGCTTGGCAGTTTATCTTATTTTATTTAATTTTTCAAGATTTTATTTGTTTATTTGACAGAAATCACAAGTAGGCAGAGAGAGAGGGGAAAGCAAACTCCCTGCTGAGCAGAGAGCCAGGACCCTGGGATCATGACCTGAGCTGAAGGCAGAGGCTTTAACCCACTGAGCCACCCAGGCGCCCCAACTTGGCAGTTTAAAAAAACAACTAAACATGCAGTAACCATATCATCCAGAAACTGTACTTATGGACATTTATCCCACAGAAACGGGAATGCGTGGTCATGGAAAATCTGTGTGCAGATGCTTCTAAAGGTATTTCTAACAGTCAGAAACTGGAGACAATGCAGACTCCTGCACTCGGACATCCAGACCACGGACTGCTACACAGCAATGAAGAGGAGGGCAGTACTGTTACAGAAACCAGCCTGCAGGAGTCACAGGGGATTATGATGAGTGACAAAAGCTAACCCCCTAGGGCCCTTATTGTTATGATTCCATTTAATAATATATATTCTTAAATTCTTAGTACATATCTTAAGAAATAATCTTAAAGTAACGAATTATAGAAATGGAGTACAGGTTGGTGGTCACCACCAATTACAAAGGGAAAAAGGCAAGAGGGAAGGGGATGTGGTCATCAAGGGCAGCACAAAGGATCTCTGTGGTCATAGAAACGTCCTGTATCTTGACTCTAACAATGTCAGCATCCTGGCTGTGATGCTGGACTACGGTTTTGCAAGATGTTCCCAAGGGGGAACCTAGGTAAAAGGGACACGGGAGGGCGCCTGGGTGGCTCAGTGGGTTAAAGTCTCTGCCTTTGGCTCAGGTCATGATCCCAGGGTCCTGGGATCGAGCCCCGCATCGGGTTCTCTGCTCAGTGGGGAGCCTGCTTCCTCCTTTCTCTTTGCCTGCCTCTCTGCCTACTTGTGATCTCTGTCAAATGAATAAATAAAATCTTTAAAAAAAAAAAAAAAGGGATACGGGATCATATATCTTACAGCGCATGTAAAATCTAAAATGTATAGTTGTATCAAGATCAACTAGATTAAAAGTCAATGCAGTCTGTATACTGAGGATTTCTATACTAAAATGCTGGGCAGATGCAATGCAGCTGCAGCACTGCAACCAAGCTCCCCAAGCCCGCTGCCGAGACGAGGACGCGTCTCGACCCTGAACACCATGTGGATAATAACACAGCAGCGGGACTCACCGGTTGCTTCTGCGGGCTGTCTGACTTGTCTTCAGTGTTGTCTTCTTTATCCACGTTGCCTCTGAATGAAAGTAAAATAAAAAGCATCATGTACCACCCAGGAGCTATTCTGCAACCAGAATGTTTACAAGAAAACCCCCTAAATCACTGAATGAAAGGAAAATTAGTGGATCCCTTTGCCCACAGGCCTCAAAATCTTGGTTTCTACCAGTGTCGTAACTGCTACGGGCAAGGACCCCCACTCAGTTGAAACCACAGCATGAGACGATCTACTCAGACACACGGGTGTCCTGCCCTCAGGTGCTCCGTGCTTGACAAGGGCGTGAAGCAGGCCAGCTTCTTCCGGCAGCCTCCCACCTGGCTGCGGTCTACTGCAAGTTCAGAGGCCAGCTGTCTGACAGTGATACTGTCACAAACAAGGTCACGACTGCCCATCGAGAGTTACCTGAACATGGGCCTTAAATAAGAGAAGAGACTCCAGAGACTGAAGCCTGTGCAAATCTAGCGAGTCCAGAAGCGCTCCCAACCCTCTTCCCCCACAGTGGGGTGAAGCTTCAGGCGCAATCCCTTATGTGGTGGCAGCCATTTCCTCAGGAGGGAGCGGGGCCGCTCCTGCTAGGAAGGAAGGACATTTTGCCCTCTCAGCAGCAGACACCTACCTCAAGCTCAGCTGTCTCAAGTCTTCTGTCTTATGAGCTTAACCACAGCTGATGCCCGATCTTACATGGACTTTGAAGTGTTCCTGTCTCAAAGATTCTCATTGATGCTGCTCAGATCCTGGAGGCAGGAGAATCTCACCTACCCTAACTACCTCTCGGACGCCCGACAAAAATGTAAGCTTTCCACCACATTCAAGTACCTCACCCATGAAGCATTTCCCCCCGCATCTACGATCAGTGTCACCGCTCACTTGGGCTTCTGTTAACATCTCTCCAAATGAGTCTATTATCTGAACAGAGGAAATTTCTCTTTGGAGCAGAGAATGTTCTAGTAGCTAAAGTGTTCATCATGGGTTAAGGACAGATGGAAAATCTATTTCACCCTTTTTTTGGCCTTAGAAAGTGGTCAGGAGCTCCTGGCAGTGCAGGTTCCCCTGGCTGGGCCTGGCCACAGCCCTAGGCAATGCAAAGCAGTATCTGCTACTTTTGGGGAGAAGATCAGTTCAAAGCACCAAACACAAGCTAAGAGATAACATAAAATGTTTCCCTATAATTATATATATATATATATTTACACACACACACACGTGTGGGTATGTGCACGGGCATATGTATAGATGCCCCGCAGTTTATGGCTGTTTATTTAGCTTTCCAACAAATTTACACATTTGGAGGCTATGCCAACACTAAGTAAAACTCAGCCAAAGGAGATGCTTCTATGCTTTTTTGCACACAACCCACAAATAAGGCCTAGATGCCACAGCCATGAAGCAGTGGCTCCTAAATTCACTGTACGCATGAACAATGCATTCTGAAATGCTGCCAGGATTTCATCTGAGGAATTTCAAGGTCACGAAGACTGTACTCGCAGTGCCTCTTAGCTTTTTGCCAGGTATGAGAGGTCCGAATTCTTCCTCAAGAATCCTCTGACCAGACAAGAGATGAATAGGGTAGGATGGTGGACAGCTTGAGGAACCCAGGAAGAACAGAACTAGTATTTGGTTCAAAATGCTTAGAAGTCAAAGAAAAGGTCCGAGAAGTAACAGGATCTAGCGAATGCGGCAGTCCTGGAAAGTGGTTCCAGCACGGCAAGATTTAAGGGACATGCTGGGCTGTGGGAAGAGACTGTGAGAATGCTGGATATCCGAAGAGGAGGTCAGAGAGTCACGGCATAACATGTCACATCACGGATGGCTCACCTTTCAGGAATGTCTGAGGTCCCATCCGTAACACCTTGCTCTGCAGAAAGGGACTTCTCATCTGGCATCCCAACTTTCTCCAGGAAGCAAAGGGCCGGGTCTGCTCGCATGGCACTGTACCTCTCATACCCTGATCGGGGGTAATGAGAAATGTCAGAAGTCACCAACTCTCCCCTGGGCCCTGCACAATCATCGTTTCCCTTATTGAGTGAAAAATAAAACAATCAGAAACATTATTTAAGATTAACTGAATCCTGTAAGATTTCCTATCAGAAGAAGATCCCTGAGCTAAAGTAGATACCTATGAGTAAGTGTTTGACCAAAAATAAAAGCTGACGTAAATGTTCTGTGTCCATGAAGAGACACAAGGTACAGATGTAATGCTCACTTGTTTACTTCTTTTGGAAGCAAAGGGGACCAGGGAAGCTGGTTTTGCAACTTCTTCCTCTCAACCCCCATCTCTGGACACACTGTTACCTCCTGATGGGCTTGTTTCTTGACAGTCCGGTTTTCTCCCATGTCTTAGAAACAGAAACTGAACCAAGTGATGGATACAGGGGACAAAAATACAAGGAGGCCTACGGTGCTTGTTAATCAGATTAAAAGTGATTTATTGCCTCCACAGTCACCAACTCAGTATGAAATCCTAATCCACTGGCCAGGGCTTTGGAATTACCTCTCACCACATCCCCAAAGTCAAACAGAGAATGAGCATATTTCACTCAGAAGAGACCCCTGAAAGGGAGCCAAAACAATGAAATAACATCACTTTTACTTGGATAATCCCAGGCATGAGAATTTTTGTGGTTTTTTTTTTGTGTGTGTGTTTTTAACTGAATGGAATCTGAGACAGGATCTGGTCACAGAAAAGATCCAAATCTATTGTTGTAGCAAACTATCTTGAGGGAAACACTTTCGAGATGGTCAAAACCCTTTCTGCATTGCTCCCAGGAAACAAGGTTCATTTCCAGCTCTGCAGCACGTACAGAGAGGGCCCACTGCAGGTGACGGAGAGCCCGTACGGGTGCTAATAACAGACTCGGGTTTACTTTGCCGGGTGTGTGGCCTCCACGCTGGCTTTTGTTCCCTCCTCCCTGTGGCTGGAGTTCTGTCCTCCACCCCGCAGGCAGCACCTGGTTCTCCAACGAGCCGCAGGTACTTCATCTTTTAATCCAAAGGGACTCCTGTGCAGTCTCAATGACAGGTGCTGCCCGCACGAGGCACATGGCAGAATAAACTGTGAGGCCTTATGTTCTTTATTTGCTGTTCCTTAGGACGAGTACTGGATTACTGTCAGTCTCTCTCATGAGACTGTGGGCTCCGTAGGGAAAGAATCTGGCCCTGTTTCCTCAGCATTACACATTCTGTATCTAGTGCGGGGCCTAACACCACATACGCACAACGGAAGATCGAAGGGGTCAGTTTTGCCCAGATTTTCTCCAATAATCATTGTAAAAGAGCCATTTGCACCCTCTCCTCGTGTTCTACCACAGTTCGTGGCAAAACAGGAATGTCCTCAATGCTCCTGCTGCCCTGAGGAAAGTCCTGCTATCTCCACCTGCTGCGCCCCATGAAAAGAGGGGTGCTTCCTCTGAAAGCTGAGAGGCTGAAAGCTTTCGCTGCCAGCCTTTACACCCGAGGGAGGCTCACTGTCCGTGTGTCCTGCCCTCAGGTGCTCTGTGCTGGACAAGGCGAGGTTCCTCCCGCAGCCCACCACCTGGCTGCAGTGCCCTCCGCACTGTTTCTCTTATCTTGTGTCGGTCTCAAGACCAGACAGATTCTGCATTCCTATTTCTCACTGAGCTAAGAAGCCGGAGGCAAGGAAGAGTCACTGATTCAGTGTCCTAGAAAACCCCAACGACTGCCCTCTAAGAGCAATGCCAGTTAACAGAGAGTGGGTGACAGCCTTTGAGGGGTATGGGCTGCTCGTCTCTTCAGTCTAGAAGCTCCTTTCTAAAAATGTCAACAGAAATGCTAAACTTCGTATCCTAATACAAACGGTGTAAATCCAGGCTGCCATAGAGGGCACAGAGAGCTAGCGAGAGCATCACTCAGAAGAGGTCTGCTGCAGGGCCCTTCTTGCTGAAACAACCAAAGGTGCAGGCAATTCTCTCACTGGGGTTAGCTCGGACACGGAACCATGGCTCTACCCCTCTGATCTGCTCATAGCAGGGTATGTCTGGGGTGGCCTGCAGGAGTCAGAACTTCAGACAGTGGACGGCTGTGTTTCTTCACAAAGAAAATGGTGGCAGCATCACAGCTCATATTTAGGTCTCCATGAGATGGAAACAGAGGCAGAGGGCTTCCCGACACAAATTCCTGAAAAGTGAACACCACACAGCTTGGCTTTCTGGGAACCTCATACCTCTACCAGCTGCTGGGTATCTGGGGACTCAACTGTCACCTGGTAAGACCTGTTGTGGGGGCTAAGTTACACAGGGGTGGCTGGTACATTGTCTAGATGAGGATGGGTCCAAGCCTACATTCACGGAATGTTTGAAGGGTAGCATCCAGTCAGGGGGAGCATGTGATCTGGATTCTGGAAGCCTCCAAAGAGGACCAGTCCATGAAGCCAGCCACAGGCATCTGCCCCATGTAGTCTGGTAGATCCAATGTCAACATTCAACTGAACAGGGCTGAGTGCGCATGTGTGGCTTAGGTCGCGTCCCCTAGTGCTGGGTACACCTTACAGTGTCTGAAGTTGTCATATGCCACAACCAGCCACTTCAGGCATCATGCACCTGCCCCCTAAGACTACTGAGTTCACCTCAACTGGCAATCTGGGGGAATCTGAATGGAATGGGTGATGCATCATCTCAGAACCTCAGGAAAATGATCAGCTTAGGAATGATTCACTTAGACCCTCCCAAACTGCTTCAGGAAGCAGAGCAGTTTTAGGTACAGAAGTGACCTCTGACACCATCTGGCTGACCCCTGAACATTCCTAATGTAAGACTAAGAGAGATCAACTGCTTGATCCTACTATCCTAAAGCTGGCTCAAGGATGATCAAGTTAGTAGGTATGGTGCCAGTGCTAACTTGCCTTTCCTACAAGAGAAACGGTCTTGTGCCCCCTTGGAGTCCTGTCCTCTGACGTATTCTGAGGCCACACTGTTGGCCACATCTTCCTTGTGAACTACACCCACCATTGTTGTGCAAAGCCTCTTTATTCCAAACTATCCTTCCTTCCTTCAAGACCTTTGGTAGGATACGGACTTCGCCATACCAGGTCTTCTAGGTCTTCGGTGCTCGGTTTCTGGCTGTTGTCAGTGTCTGCCTGGCACACCTTGCTTTGCCCTCCCATGGCAACCACCTTCTCTTCCACCTCATCTTCCATCTCTGCCTCCCTGGGCCAAAGAGCCTTTTCTTGCCCTCTTTTCCTGGAGGGGCCTGTTTCCTTTTTCTGTGTGGGCATCAGAAACCCAGTCCCTCTGGTTTGCTGTCCTGGCAGTGAGCTTTCAGCTCTGGCTTTAAGTGACGTCTTCATTGGGCGATTTCCCTTTATTTGTTTCATGGGCAGCTCGGTAGTTTCATGTTATTGTCCTAACCTACCCAGGCCTTCTGTATGTCTGTGGCGTGTGTGTGCTGGGCCGGAGGAGGGCCGGAGGGGAAGTGTGTAGATTCTGTCTGCCATCCTGCTGGGGCTTCACGCTGTGTCCCCTTTCCACCTCACATTCTCTCTTCCAAGGGTGTGGCCATGTGCCCTAAAACTAACACTGAAATGAAACACAGGGTCAACAGACTTTCTTGCACACCAAGTTCAGATGCTCTAATTTGCCTGCTTCTAGCAACTGGTCTTTGGGTTCTTTCCCAAATTAGATAAACCAAGTTATGGCTGCACCATGGTCCCCTGAGCTCAACAGAGAGGTCATGTGTTTCTTCCCGCTTCAGTGCTGAGTTCCTGCACAACCCTGTACTGTCCCAAAGAGGAACCACATGTGGTTATTTAAATTTCAATTAATTAAAATTACATAAAATTAGGAATACAGCTGTTCACATGTATCAATCATATTTCAAGTATTCAATAGTCACATGTGGCTGGTGGATTCCACAATGGACAGTGGCAGAGATAGGACATTTCTTCCATCATCACAGGTAGTTCTAATGGACAGCACTGCTCATCCTAACCCCAGTGGTTTGACAAAGGGCTCTGGGCAGCACTGGGACTTCTGCTCTAACACCAGAATCCAAGTGTTGATGGGATTCCTCATTAAAATAAGTATAGGCATAGTTGTTACGTGATTGGCTGGCCTCCAAATGCGGAATTCCACTGATGACGCATACCTGAGAAAGTTAACTTTCCAAAGGGAGAGGAATAAGTAACAGCAGAATAGTTCTAAATATCTCCTCCGCTTCTATCGACTGCTTAGCCCTGCCCTAGGCAGTCTACAGGCCTGCTCTCACTGAATCTTCAAACCACCCTCTCTAGGTGGGCTGCTCTGATACTATCCCATGGTACAGGTGAGGAAACTGGTCAGAGATATTTATGATTTGTTCAAGGTCTTAAATTTAGTAAGTGGCGAACTGACAGTGAAAGTCAGATATGACCAACTCTCCCTACTCTGAATCCTTTCCAATTTAAGATTTCAGTTATTCATCAGGCAAGGAAGGGAACTATCAGGCACATTACACTGACTGTCACATGGCACTTCCATCACTGACCCTGACCGCTGGCTGAGGGGAGGGACAGTGCTTAGGACAGTGCCAGAAGTGAGGAAAGGAGGTACTTACTTCAGTTCTTCCAAGATATTCAAAACCTCCCTCAGTCTTCTGGACTCTTGGTTACCATATTTAAAAACAGAGGTTTGTACCATCTTGTATTCTTATATTGTTACACCAAGGAGACAAAAAGATACACACTAGAAACATGTAGATTATCTAGAATGATTTTAGAATTCTACATACATATGAAACGCTAAAACCTAACATTTTCCCTATTTATTCCTTCACTCAAGAAATGCTACGTGCCTACTGTATGCCAGGAACCAGCCCAGGTGCTGGGATTCCAAGGGTGAGGGAGAACATGGCAGGCCAAGGCCCGACAGGCTCTTTGCTGCCACAGCAGCCCTTGTGAAGCTCCTCACCCATCCTACAAACATTCACCATATTTTCATGACTCACACATTCATCGGAGAGGACAGAGGTTGAGGCTACTTTCTAGCAGAGATGTGCACAGGTTATAGAGTTTCTCAGGAAGGGGAGAGCATTTACTGAAATACACACCATGTTTGAACACGCCTATCAGAAGGGACTTATCGGCCTCAGCGTCCCACCAATCCACTGGGATCTCCACGTAGTCAATGTCAGGCAGAGGCACTTCTAGTTCCCTGTGAAAGGAAGGGTGTGGACTCAGAGTTCCTTCAATGCAGACAGAAAACAATGCAAGAACTACTGGCTGAACCCTGTATCAAGCCACATCCCTAGTCACATGCTAAGAGGCTGAAGTTACAAGGACTTAGAAGGCTGTGGGCCACGGTTTCCTAACCAGGACCTCCCCTCACCCTCATCCAGGAAGCTATTCCCACATATGTACTTGCTTCCCAGGCTTCTTAGACTGGAAGCCTGACTGACACAAAACTCTGAAGCACCTCCTGGAGAACCCATCAGTACGTCTGAAATTGGGGTCCACATGTAAGATGTAGACACCCATCTTCAGTTGAGAACCACAGCAAAAGTCATCAATGTATTGGTCAACTGAAGGTAGAACATCGCCCACATGGTCGAATTCACACATAATCAAATGCTGAAAACTCCCTGAATCATCTTGGTTCAATAAGTAGAGATTTTGAGCACTGAGAAGAAGACAGTCAGCACTGGCACATGCTGGGAGCTGAAGACAGCCTTTCAGAGTCCCACAGTAGGGGCACCTCCTGGCAGTGGTCTGCTGGGTCAAAACTGATCACTAATTCCACTGCTCCTGGCCAAAGGGATGAATGTAACTTGATCTCAGGAGCAGGCCTATAGCACTAGCAGGCCTGTACCATCAGTCCCTCACTGAATTCTGTCGGTATTCTGAAAGCTCACATGGACCCTCGGCTCACTGTCTTCATTTGAGCATCATCCTTACTTTAAGGCTTTGGGTCTGGAGGAGAAAAATCCACCTGATGGCTCCTCTCTCCCACCTCCCAGCTGTTTGGGATGGCTCCTCTGTAGCATCTTAAGTTTCTTCTTCCAATAGGCTCTTCTTGTGACACACGGCTAACTGCCCCTCCCCAGGCCCAGCTCCCTCAGTGGGAATGGCGGTCCAGGGTCCTACCTTTCCAGGCAGTGCTCCCTATATGGCTCCACTGTAGGGCCCACTGCTCTGCCAGGGTGTGACCATGAGCTGAATGACTTTTCTGGGATGAATGCTTTTTATTCCTCATGGCACAATAAGGGCCAATGACAGCCAAGATTGAGGAGAGTAGCAAGGAGGGAAGGGTGTGGGTAACGGACTCTCCATGTTCTATCCAGATCCCTCCATCTACGTGTTCTAAGAAAGCATGGTAGGATGAGAAAATTCAGGTGGTTTACTTCTGCCAGATAACACCTCATAGAAATCATCAGGTTGGATTCTGTTGCATTTCTATGACCGATAAATTGAACCTTTTCACCAAAGCACTCAACCTCCTTATACCCATTAGAAATGACTGCAGTAACTACAGAAGACTTTATCAGGTAATGATGGTCATTGTAATGGTTGCTCCCCACTACAAACTGCCCCGTGGGTAGGATGGTCAATGTTGTTTACCGCTCTCCTTCTTTAGTGTCCTCCCTCCCACCCTGTGACCACTAAAGCCATCAGCATTGCCCAATGGACAGAAAGAAGAAGAAACCATGGCCACAGGTAATCTCAAAGCAAAGGTGAAATCCCACCCCCTCTGGTTTTCTCCAGCAACGACAGGCATTGTAGAGGACTAGAACAAAGAGCCTATCTGGGAAAGGTGAAGGAGGCTGCCTGGCTTTATCTAGTGGTAACTGGGAGCATGGCGGCCTCATTCTCCGAAATCTTGGGAGAGTTCCGCAGGATTCTACAGCTTTAGAAACACTTATTTACAAAACTAAGGTGCAAACAATCAAACAGGGCACCAGGTATTATTAGTATGATTAGCAAATACAGAGAACTCCCCAAATGTGGAAGCGCACCATGGCCAAGAGTAGGATTCTGACCAAAACGCCCAGCACACACCCATCGCACCAAGTGTATCAGGGTATGAACACTTGTACCTCAGTGACAAGCTAAGGCAGAGAATTGACTGTTCAATGTTACACCACCCCTGGGAAAAGCAAACCAACTCAAGACCTCGCCAAGAGCTGTGCTGCGGAGGAACAATTTCTCCTTCATTTCACGTGGAGGGGGCCTGTCTGCCCGACCGTGCAGGTAACTGACCCTGGGCTGGGTGCCAACACGGGCCTCCAGGAGCACGGGAGGCTTTGTCCTTCACCGAGAATAGGCCTCGTGTGGCAGCTCTGTAGCACCGAGAGCTCGGAGAGCTCCAGCTGACTCGGTTTACCTGGCAGGGCTTCCTTCAAACGCTTTCTCAGCTGCCTCTCCCAGTATTTCAGCTTTTAGGTAGTAGAGCATCCGGACTCGCAGAAGTACCCTGTGGAAGGTCAACACATGAACGCACAGGTGTCAGAGCCACGAGTTGCCTGTAAGCTGCCACCCCAGGTGGATGCTGGGAAATTCCGGGTGTTCCCACGTTATTAGTGATGGGAAGTGATATATGAGAAAGCGCTAGAAAAATGAAACCCAAGGTATTGATTACAGATGCTACTGGGATTATCCCCACTTAACATGGAAAAATGCATCTCACCATCACCTGCCGGGTCACCCTGTGAGCGCTGGGCGGCAGGAGAAACAGTTCCCCGGGCTCTATGAAAGCATACTCAACCCTCCCACAGGGACTTCCCGGGCAGCGCCATCCCCTGAGAGGCTGGTTAACGTTTTCTCATCTACTGAAGAGCAGGTCAGGCTGAATGGTGCTGCCTTCAGTTTCACCTGCACACAGTTTAAAACTGGATATTTAGGACTCTTTTTTCACGGCAACTGCTAGGATATACCACGTCTTCTCTCCTGAGGGGCTCAGTTCCCTGGATTCTGCACAGAGCACATTCAAGCTCCGAGGGCAGGCACCAAATGAGTTTGAGACAAGGCGATTAAGCAAGTATTGGTTGGGCAACTACTGTGTGCTGGGCTCCACGCTGGGTTCCGTGAGGCACACGATGAACGTAAGGGATTTGGCCCTGTTCTGGACGTGTCTACAGCGTCTAACTGTGAGATGAGACCAACCAGGAAAGAATCACAGCACAGAAGAGGAGCAGGGGGTGGGGGGCGAGGGTGGGGAAGGCTCGACAGACCCAGAACCAGGCTGAAGGGGAGGGCAGGCACGGGGACGTCACCCGCGGCAAGGAGATGCTTCACATCCGCAGCAGAGGTGCTAAGGGGTTTCAAAGGGGACTGGTAACCTGTTCAAAACCAGGCAGGAGTAAAGGCCAGCTACTGTTAAAAATAAAGTCCCATTTACATACACAGGAACTGACCTCCACAGAAGTTATTTTAAAAAGAGAGAGAAAGAGGGCACAGAGCACAAATAGTATGTAAAATGCATGTTATTTTAGGGAAGATAAAAGAAGGCTGTGCATTCACCTAAGCTGGTCCATACCCAGAATATCTAGGTTAGCAGTGGTTGCCTCTGGGGGGCAGGGAATGGGAATTGGAGGAGGGAGGAAAGGTTATTTTTGACAATTTTAAAAAAATATATAAAGTGCCACTGTGGGCTCGAGTAGTAGGTGGCAAAAGACAAAGTAGAAGTTTCAGAATGGAAAAAACCCACTTATCTTTCTGGTATGCCATTCCTTACCTCAGCTGTCAGTTAACTCAAATGATTCTGAGATTTATTTTTTTTTAAAGTTCAGATAGTAACAACTCTGAAGAACTTTCAACAGTCACTGACCCTTCTACCTTGCTGACAGCAGCTGCTGGCCTTCTCAGTAAGAACCGGAACAAGGAGGCCTTGGGAATGGAAATCCTGCCTGGTTAGAGCTAGCCCCATTGGAGGAAGCATCTCCTGAAAATGAAAGAGCTGTCTCTATTTTTCTAAACAGAGATGTGTTGATACTTGGAAAAATCTACAGCACGAGGGAATAGAATTTAAAGTAAATAGTATTCACTTTTCTCTCAATGAGAAGTGAATCAGTTCGGAGGACGGATGGGGCAACCCTCCCCAAGTGAGAGGATAAGCCCCGTTGACCCCTAAACTCAAAGGGAAGGAAAACTGGGATAGGTCCGTAACACCCTCACGGGAGTCCAACGAAACCCATTAACATGTGGGTGGCATCACTGCTCTGCCTTCATCTCTTTCTTGAAAACAAAAACAAAAACTCCATAACATTTTGTTGATATGAACTATATTTCCAGAAAGTGCACTTTAGGTAAACATATAGCTAGATGAATTTCCACAAACTATGATTCTAGGACCGCGATCAGGAAGCAGAGCATGTCAGCAGAAGGCTCCCTGGGTCTCCTTCCAGTCACTACTTCCACCCCCAAATGGATGGCCACTCAGGATCCTGGCTTACAGCTAGGATCTGAAGCAGCTGTTCTTTAAACTTTTTAAAATTCTCTTGATGACAATTTCCTGTCCCTAAATACTGTGCTTCCATTGCTACTGAACAATGCCTTGGGCGCTGACTACTGGCAGTGTGTGTTAGCTCCCTTAATCCAAACAGCAGTGCTAAGAGACGGGACTGTTATCATCTTCATTTTCTAAGAAATCTTTCATTTTCTTTCTAAGAAAGAAAAGAAGGCACAAAGAGGTTAAGTCATGCACCTGCTGATAGATAAGAGGACTGGGGTTTAAATCCAAGCAGCTCTGACCTCACAGTCTGTCTTAAACTTTATCAGGTGCTGGAATGGCAACACATTTGCTAACAGAGCCCACAATTCTAAAAGCACACAGTCCAGTTTTGCTGCAAAAAGTCTTCCTGTTCTCCAAGGTGCCTCAGGGCAGAACGAGGACCCCAGACCAATGGGTGGAAGTCTCAAGGAAGCAGATTTTAGATTCGATATACAAAGGATGATTAATTAGAATCATCTGGTAATTAAATGAGCCTTGCAGAGAAATGGTAAGCAAGGGGCCTTCCCATCAGCAGGAAGGCTCAAGCACAGGCTGAAGGTTCCCTGTGGGGACCGCCCACAGAACTCCCACGCCGAGTGGGAAGAGCTGCAAGGTCCCTGCCCACTCAGAGCCTCGGACTCTTCCCGAGCCAGAACTGAAGAGGACAGCCGTCTCCGTGAGATTCACGGTAACAAATAACACTCAGCATCTCTGAACGCAGAGAAATGCTTTACTGCATTCCTTTTTAAAAAGTAATCTATACCCGGGGCACCTGGGTGGCTCAGTGGGTTAAAGCCTCTGCCTTCGCCTCGGGTCATGATCCCAGGGTTCTGGGATCGAGCCCTACATCGGGCTCTCTGCTCAGCAGGGAGCCTGCTTCCCCCTCTCTCTCTGCCTGCCTCTCTGCCTACTTGTGCTGTCTGTCAAAAAAAAAAAAAAAAGTAATCTACACCCAACGTGGGGCTCGAACTCACAACCCCTAGATCAAGGTCGCACGCTCTGTGGACAGAGCCAGCCAGGCGCTCCTACCGCATTCCTCAATTCCCAGGGTCAGGCATGCACTCGGGAGACATCTTGGGGGTGGTGGTTAGAAACGTTAAGGCCTTCCTCAAAAAGGTTCTGGTCACCTTCTGTGATCATCGCCGCAGCTGCCCAGGGAAGTTCTCCATCAACCTCTCCGGTTCAGCCTATTTTCAGCGCTCCACACCCACATGCACAGCTGTGAATAGAACAGCCAAACGCTGCTGCCGCTGACTTAGCAGGGCAGAAAGACCCCAGTCCTTCGTTTTGCTTTTCATCGGTCAGTGAGTGTAAGGATCCTGATTCTGTCCTGGCCCAAGCGCCACTAGCCCCTCAGCCAGCGAAGCTCGTGATCAGAGAGTTAGCGTTATTCCTTGGTCATGTCTCTCACAGTTGACCCTTTCTCCCCAACTCACCCTCCTCTGGGTCCTCAAGATCAATACGTACATTATGACAGAACACTCCTAGACGGCCGTTCTGCTCTAGGTGACCTACTCCATCTTGCTGTTGTCAGATTAATTTTTCTCCTCAAACATCATTTTTTTACCGTATGTCTCATTTGTTCAAGAAAGATGGCTGCTCAGAGCAGCAGAGCACCCTCAGTTAGCTCGCAGTGCGAGGTCTCCTGTGAGTCCTCTTACCGAGGCTGCCTCCTCTGCGTATCCATCTGTGGTGACTCTGAGTCAGTCGCGTGGAGCCCGCTACCAGGTCCTGCCCCAGGCAGGTCCCACCATCCAGCATGGACGTGCCCTTGGATTCTCCGTCCCAAAGAGCCTACACTGTGCGATTTTTACAGTTTGGGACATGAGGCCTCTCTTTAATGGTTCGGTGAGATGAAGGTAAAGGAGCAGATTTCATCCATAAAAGATAAAGAATACAACCCAGCGACAACCACAGGACCATTAGGTTGATGTCAAAGGGAGGAAAGTAAGCCCTATCAAAACATTATAATTATCAAAACATAATAATTAGGAAGTTAAACTCTTACTTATCACTCAAATTCTATGGTTCCAACCAGAGGTGCGGCGGCAGAGCAGGAGTGCCAGGGAGATCACCCTCGCCAGGCCTAGGAAGCTGGAATTGGGGGGTGGGGGGGTATCTCCAAGGGCCCTTTAAGTTCTGACAGATCCCCCGTACCGTGACACGAGTGTCTGGCTTGGGTGCCCCACTTCCCCAACCTCAGCTGCACAAGGGCAGTTTCATCTTCTGTCACTGCTTCCTTCGCATCCCTCCCTCTGCACGGGGCTAGCCTAGGACCCAGGCATACAGGGCTACACTCAAATGCGTGTCTGTCAAACGCCTGGACACACAAGCAGCAACAGTGCATTAGGAGAGGAAGCAACTTGGCACGGGGGAGGGAAGAGGCTGAGAGCGGCGGCCACTAAGGTCCGTCTTCTGCTCTCCCTAACGTGACCTCAGGGGCAGAAGGAGAGAGAACAAGGCAATCACCAGTGTCCTAACTGGATTTAGAGACTTGAGTCAGAAAACCCTCAGGCGTACAGGCTGCGTTGGTAGAGAATCAAGGCTCTGGGGGGAGAGGAGATGCTGCTAAAGGAGTAAGACAGGCTTTAGGTGATGGGATCCTGACCCAACCTAGACCACACATCCTACCTTTCCAGACCGTGCACGGAGGTAAGGATCAGCAGGAGTCCCCCACCGGCCCACGGTGATCCCAGGAGTCTGGACAGCCCAAGTTGAGCTGCCAGGGGCGGGGGGAGTGGGGAGAGCAGGGGCACACTCACTTGTTGCAGTGCTGTTTGAGGTGTTTCTTATAGCCGTCATCATGGAGGACCACCTCAGGGTTGCAGGTGGCCAGCCAGTCCGCATTCTTTAACTCTGGGAGCAGCAGCTGGTTCTTTGTCTTCTTCCCCTTCCTCCCTCTGGGGACAGGAGCAGACAATCCTGGAACAGAAAGGCAGGTGGATGAGCCTAGGCAGCTTAAACATGGGGGTTAGAACAGAGCTGGGCTGGGGCTGCAAACAGGCAGCCAGGCTGTGCGTGGTGGCCCAGGATGACAGACCCCACTCCTCGGTCCGCCACGCAGGGCCGAGAGTGAGGAGAAATGCCTGGGCCCCAGCTCAGTCAACTCCAGGTGTACCCACGCAGATCAAGAACGTCACCTGTGTCCCCTGGGGACCTTACAACCAGGCCAGGAGAAAAGGCACCCTCGACCTGAAACGTGAGGGTGAGCTACAGCCAGACACAGGGAAGGAGAAGCACAGCACAAGGGAAGGCACGGGCACCGGGGACTGGGAGAATGGAGAACGGCACAAGAGAAGCCACAGCGCACACGGTGGCCCCGGTTCAGAGGATGGGCCCTGTAATGCTCAGGTTGGTGCATGGGAGGCGCACGTAGGCAACCTCGAGAGGGCCCTACTGGACTTCCACAGCACAGTGAGGGTGACACTGGGGGATTCTGCGGGAGAACTGAAGTACTCGTCTTCCTCTCCCACAGCTAACATTCTCCAGTGCATCTGAGGAAGAGAAGTCTGCAAAGCACAGTGACCTGGGGCAACGCGGGAGGAGGGATGGGAGCCCACAGCAGCTCCCGCCAGCAGGCACAGCCCTGCCACCGCTCACCTGAGTGGTTCTGGAGGGTCTGGGCCTGCCCATCTTTGGTAGGTGTGATCAGTTCCCAAATGAAACTCTTGATCTTCTCGTCCCCCTTGTAATGCTTGACACAGTATACCAGCAGGGCCCGGCAAATCATCTCCATGTCCTTCTCATTCAGATGCCATTTGAATCGCCCGTGAGTCAGGATGTCCTTCCACCGGCCCCAGCTGAGAGTGGAAATACAGAAGGGCGTTGGAGGGAGGAAGGGCACGCGTGCCCTCAACACCGCAGGATAAACAGGAACCAGGGGTGCTTCTTGTCGTCTGTCAGGTCTACTAATCACCCTGAGGGCTATGCCCTGAAAGGTCTTCAAGGACCACATGTTGTAGCACACCAAATGTCACTAAGGTGACCTGGACACGGAGAGCTTCCTATGGCCACCAGGATGTTAACAAGGGAGGGATGCAACTCTCTGGAGCAGGGGATAAATCTGGAATTAAGAGAGTCCAGCTGCACTATTCAAAAGCAATGGTCAAGTCCCAGAAGCTAACCCTTCTACTTCTACCAGAACCAGAGCCCTGCACGAATCACGCCCAACTGCAACATCTGTAGGTGGACTCCTCACGCGTCCCTGGGGGGGAAAGCAGGAAATCAGTACCAGGCAGCGAATTAGTAACAGATCTGCTGTGACAAGCGCACGAGAAAACGATGGCACGTCTGCATCAGGGCAGCAGAGTGTCCGATGACTGAGCGAGCCGTGGGCAAAAAGCACATTTCTCTTCTGCTCTCCCAGACCGTTCGCCGGCCCGGAGCCCGGAGGTGACTGGGGAGACAAGCTGGACACATCTCAGGGACTGGAGAATAGTCACACACAGGCAAAGCGAATACCCACCCAAAGATGAGCAGGTTCTTCTCCACCCGGAAGCACTCGGCTCGGAGGTAGCGCCTAGTTTTGTCATTGAGGCGTCTGGACCTCGTGGGCCTTTCATCCGAGTCACTGTCTAGCTCGGAGAACTCCATGAGCTCATCCTCCTCAAAGGAATTGTAGTGTTTGGTCTGCTTTCTCACTCGAGGCCGGTCGATCACTAAGCTCTCCTAGAAACAGACAGGTCGGTTGGGGACAGATGCCTTCTTTGCTCTATCCCCATCACAATGCACACGCATATCCTGTGGCCAGTCCTGGGTCCTGAGGACACACCCGGGAGAAAGCCACACTCGGCCTCACCCTCCAGCAGGAAAGGATCTTCCCAGTACATGTGCCATGACCACGACAAGCAGAGGGGATTCTTGGAGACTCCCTGGAGATGGCAGGTTCCCCCAAGCTGCCAGCGCTGTCCGCCACCGCTTGCTGTTTCTGCAGTCCTGCTAGCAGGGCAGGTGTGGCGAGCAAGGCCCCCCAGCGCCCAGAACGGCGGTCCGCTCTTGCCAAGAAAGGCTGCAGGGACACACCCCAGCTGTCCGGCCCAGCATGCAGCCTGTGCTCTGCAGACAGGAGGGGCTGGACCAGTCCACCTGCTCAGCAGCTTTCTGAAGACACACATATTTCCTGGCTCCTTTACGCTCTGCCTTCCATGGGCATGAACTGCTAACCCTTCTGTCTTTCACTGAAGACAGGATGCCCAGCCCGGGATCCTCTCTCTGCCCACTCCTGCGGCTCCCCTGCCAGAACCATCGCCTCTTTTAACAGTCCCCATTAGCTCCTGCTCCTTATCCTTCCCCCCCCACCCCCCGCACCTCTTCCCAAAGCTCAGCTCAGCTCCCGAATACGTGTCTGTGTAACCCTGATACACTGTGGCATCACCCCTGCTTCTGTCACCTTGCTCCCCGTCCTGCATGCTCCGGCTGCTTCTAAACATCTCTAGGACGAGCTTTTGCTCCCCACCCTCACCCACCGTCCAGCACACATGGTAACTTCTTGATTGTGACCTGGTACAACAGGTGTTACTGAACAGGTTATCAAGGGACTTCAGACCCTCCTACTGCAGAGAAGACAGTGGACCGGGCCAGCTCCGGTGACCCCACGGCGGGGTTAAGGCTGGGTGCTGGTTACCGAATCAGCCAGCTCTGCACGGGGACTGTCTCCCGGGCTTGTGGATCTACAGTTCAACAGCCACCAGTGAAGACAAGTAGAAAGGGATGTGTGTGCATCCTAGCGTGAGGTGACAGGGCCAGGGATGGAGGAAAGGGATGAGACGAACATGTACGGGGTACCTCCCCATAGGCCGGGCAGGTGGGTTCACAAGTATTATCGCCAGCTCTGTGAGGGGACACCACCCCCTCCCTTTGTCCCGCGTCTTGCTCACTTATCTCAGTGGGGTCAACTACCTTGCCCAGAGGCACACAGTCAGAGGCGGACTGATGTCAGACTCTGGTTTTGTTCCAGGGCTAGTCTCTTCCTCATGCTCAGAAGTAGAAGAACTCAAGCTACTGGGAAAATGGAGGGGAGACCAACAAACCCCTTCCTCCTGCTCTGTCTCCTCCAGAGTAGCTGTCATAGGCGAAGTCTCCTTCACAGGAAGTGTGGAAGCAGAGGTGAGACAGTCACACGCCGAGGATGGGATGCTGGCTTGGGTCAGAGCTAAACTTGACCTGTGTGTGGCCAGTTCCAGTTCTAACTGCCTCTGTCAAACTTCCCGGGTGCCCAGCCGACTACATGTTCCATTAGGTCATTTAAAAATTTTAACAGCGAACATCCATCAAGCTCTGTCTATGTGTCAGGCATATTTTAAGTATGCTACCTACAGCAGCTCACGTATGACCTAAGCCTCAGGACTGAATAACGACTTGAGCTGTTTGGGAATTTATGGTCCTATGAGACACACAGAAGTTGTGACGGAATCGAACATTCTTGGTACTGTACCTTTTCATTCTTTGCTTCAGTGTCCAATTCAGCTATTTTGGCCCATTTTTGCCAAAAGTTTGGGTCATCTAAGGAAATATCTGTCCTGTTTCCTGAAGCCACAAAGCTAGCCTGTGGAGATAACAAAAGCCAATAAACTGCACTTGAACGTAGTACAAACTGGTAGCACCACCTGTGTTACAGCAAACATACCAGAATCTCAAGTATATGCTAGCTGTGTTCGAAACCAAAACCCCGAATAGAGCCTCTCAAATGAATGTGAAAATCTCAAGACTGATCTTTTCTACAGGCACCTGGGTGGCTCAGTGGGTTAAGCTTGTGCCTTTGACTCAGGTCATGATCCCAGGGTCCTGGGATCGAGTCCTGAATCAGGCCTGTGCTCCGCGGGGAGCCTGTTTCTCCCTCTCCCCTCCCCTGGCTTGTGTCCTCAGTCTTGCAAATAAATAAAATCTTAAAAAAAAATACTGTTTTTTTCTAAGGATAGGGTACGGAAATTACAAATTCAACATGTAGCATTTTTTGGAACTGGAAGTTGGAAGCAAGAGAAAGCCCTTGGAACACAATGGCAATGTGTCACTTGATGTCCAGTTTCCTGTGAAATGGCTGCTTATTCCAGCTTCCCTAGATAGGATCTTTCTTCCAGCTCACCACTTTCTAAGTGACTGCTGCAGAAAGGGCACCGAGCTGGGCAGTGAGGGGCACTGAGGTGAGGGGCACCTGTAACGCACAGGCTGTCCCACTGAAGAAGTCCTACCTAAGTCAATCACACAGGCCACAAAGCTCCTGAGTCTGTAGTCAGGGACCCGAGAGTGATCTGGTAAGTGGTCCCATTAGTTCAATCCGAAATCCAGTGAGCTGAAGGGCAGAGGAAAGGGGCATGTAGACTAGCAGATGGGAATCTAGACTAACATCTCTTTTCTCACGGAATGAGCAAAAACACTTGCTTCAGTTTGGAGAATGGAATGTCCATCAGAATTGCAGGGCTTGGACAGGGGTCAAGGAGGGCTCTACGGGGAAATGCAGAGGAGCACTCAAAGATGTCAGAGCCGTCTTTGTGAAGAGTGAACAGTGCAACGCTATAAACCAAGGTGTCTTTCCTGTCTGCTGAAGATCAGCTCCCGAAGTCAGGAGTGCTGTTTTCTTTCCATACAGCTTCTGGCTCGTCACTCAGAATCCCCATCCCCCCCCGAGAACCTGCATTTTTAGTCTCACACGAAACACATGTATAGACAATCTCAATGGTTTGATATAGAGAAAACAAAGCCTGGCCAGTGAAGATCAAAGAATAGCTTTGTCTCTGCTTCCGCTCCGAACACACAGACTCTGGACAGAAGGTGCCATACCTTGGCGAAAGTAGACCCTTTCCCTTCGGACTGGATGGTGATGGTGTGGGTTCTTCTCTGCAGAATCTGGTCTATGTCTTCTTCACAGAACTTGGAGCCTTCATCTTCCTCGTCCATCAAAGCTCCATAAGCGCCTTTCCGGAGCAAGTCCTCTACCTCCATTTTTGAGAGCTGTTGTACCTGGACAGGTCACCAAAGGCTACTCACAAAGCGGAAAATGCACAGGAGAGAAACAGCCTCAAATCTGGCCTTCATGATTCAGTACACACTTCCTCCACTAACCGCACATGTCAGAATAAAGATAGGGGCTACAAGTTTTAGAAAATTAAAGCCCAGGGCGCCTGGGTGGCTCAGTAGGTTAAGCCTCTGCCTTCGGCTCAGCTCATGATCTCGGGGTCCTGGGATCGAGCCCCGCATGGGGCTCTCTGCTCAGCAGGGAGCCTGCTTCCCTCTGCCCGCCTAACTGCTTCTCTGCCTACTTGTGATCTCTGTCAAATAAATAAATAAAATCTTAAAAAAAAAAAAAAGAAAGAAAGAAAACGGAAGCCCAGATAAAGACCGTCAAGAAAACCATGGAAAAGGCAGGCAGATAATCCCCGACGGGGAGCTCTGGAGTAAAAGCCAGTACATGACCCAGTGGCCCTAACATTCCTCAGGACATTAGTTACTATCAAATGTCACAAGTCACTGAAACTACGTACCATGAAGAGGATATATTTAATGTTTTAGTTTGAGTCTGTATCTTTAAAAACCTCCAGATGTACTAAACGAGCTAAAGAATGATGACTTATTCATTATTAAATAAATACATGAGTATTGGAAATGATGTCATTTCTCAACTAAAGAAAGGATCCTGTGCCAAGTGTGATCCTCTCAACTGCCTGTTGAAAACAGGAAATGGGAGTTCAAAACACCCTTTCCTGGTTCTCATTAAGAATCTGGTTCTCTTTCTATCAATCACAAGAGGGAATTCCATGACTCCCAGCACTGGTAACTTGAAGTATTATACTTAGCAACATATGCACGGCTAAGAGGATATAGAACATCTGGGCTGAAGAGAACTCATTTAGAAGGTTTTAATTCCCAACCTTTGATGCCCTGAGTCCAGAGATTAAGGAGATACTCTGCTTTGCGGGCCTGAAATTTAATACGATTTAGGAATCTTAGCTGCAATTTTTCATCCCCGTGGAGGGGGAAAGAGATTTTATTAACTGTCATATCGCAAGCTGCTAATTTATTCATTCATTTTTTTCACGGACCATCATGCATTGAACATCTTTAATATGCCAAGTGCTGTTAAGGGCCATGTGGGATACAGATAAAATCGGTCCCACTCTACCCTCAGGAGGCTCAAAGTCTGGAGCATATGGTGACAAGAGATATTTAGAGTGTTAAGTGTTAAGATCTACTGACTTCTAACGGGCATGGCTGGAAACTCTGCTCACTGAAACATTGCTGCATGTTGGGCGATCCTACCCCATCACTGAGCCTACAGATTTCCTTTATGCCTCCGTAAAATGTGGACAGCTGACCCGGAATTACTTTCTGCTGTGGGGAATGACTCAACAAAGACGTGTGAGCTGACTCCATTCAGTGAATGTGACTCTCCAAACAGCTGTAGAAAGGAAGATTCCAGAGGGGCCCCGGCTGTGTGATGAGGGGACCCTGGGTAGGTACTGTCATACTCACTCCATTGGTGCTGCCCTTTCGGTTTATGTCCTGAAGAACAGCCTTGTCCAGGCCCAGCTTCAGGCTGGCCTTGTCAAACATTTCCCGCTCGTAGGAGTTCCGAGTAATGAGACGATACACCTTCACGGCCTTGCTCTGGCCTATCCGATGACATCGGGCCTGAGCCTGGGAAGGAGGGAAGGTCATACACATCATGTCACCAGATAATAATGGCAGCAGCCCAAGGAACAGGGAAACACTTAAATACCATGTGGCGTGAGTGGCTGGCTCTCACAGTTATGAGTCACGGGACAAGTTTTGGAACAAAATTCACCCAGATGTCAGCTGCCCCTTCAAACTCAACTCATTTCTTCACACCATTATTTACAGAGTGACTACCATATGCTGGGATAAAGTGATGAGAAGGACATGGCTTCCCACCCTCCCCAGCTTGCCGTCTGAGCGTAGGAGCTCATTCCCAGGAGCCTGTCCCTCTCTCTGGGCAAATGCTTCAGAGCTGGTAGCAGCACTCTCTCATTTTACTAGGAAGAAATTCTCACACAGAGACAACAGTAGAGAAAAGTAGAAAGATCTCTTATGGACAATCGTTTCTCATCTCTACCATGCCTCCACCCTCTAAGACTATTATGAAACAAATCCTAGGGATCCTAGGGTTTCATCTTTACATACTTAACGTATAATTCGAAAGATAAGGACCCTGGTCTTTGCCACTGCCACACTTCAAAACATGAAAACTTGGCAGAAACCATCCCATCAGTGTCCCAATTTCCCTGCTTATCTCATAGGCATATTAAGTGTACTTGTTTGGATCAGGATGTAAATAGGGCCCATATGTTGTAGCGGACTGATAGGTCTCAAGTCTCTTTCAATCTATAGACACTCCTTGCTTTTCGACCTCTCCCTTTTTCAGATACAACTTTGGAAAAAAAGCTTTTATTTATTTATTTGAGAGGGGGAGAGAGAGCACGAGAGAGCTATAGGGGGAGGTGCCAGAGGGAGAGGGACAAGCAGACTCTGCACTGAGTGGCTAGATCCACTATTTCATGACCTTGAGATCATGATCTGAGCCGAAATCAAGAGTCGGACGTTCAAATGACTGAGCCACCCAGGCGCCCCTCAAATGCAACATTTTTGTTGGAGAGACCAGGTTTCTGTCCTCTAGGCAAATCCACATGTTGCCACCTGCATTCTGGCTGTGTCACTGAACAAGTTCCTACGTTCCTATGTTCCCTGTATTTCCTCTAAACTGGGAGCTGGACATCTTGAGACTTGATCAGGTTAAGATTTGACTTTTGGCAAGTGTTTCTTGGTGGTGTCTGAATTTCCATCAGGAGGCATATGATGTCCCGCTGTCTTTCTCTAAGTGATAATCATTGGCTAGATCCACTATTTCATTAGAGGTTACAATCCCTCATGAATTTTTTGGTTATCCTGATGTTCCGTTCCTGTAGAAAAGACAAGCTAAATGCCTGATTCTTTCTTTATTTTTTAAAGCTTTATTTATTTTAGAGAGAGACAGTGAGAGAATGTACAAGTGGGGGAAGGGGCAGAGGGAGAGAATATCCAACCAGACTCCTGCTGGGTGTGGAGCCCAATGCGGGGCTCGATTCCATGAGCCACGAGATCAGGACCTGAGCTAAAACCAAGAGTCAGACATGGACGTGGCTAAGCCACCCAGGTGCTCCTTCTTTCTCTTTGTTTAAATCAGTTTCCAAAATAATATCCTCTAAAAGTGACCAATGAAGACTTTTCTATTTATTTTTTAAACACCACAATGAGGTTATGCATTTAAATATATATGCTATGTTTTATCCCACTGCCGTTATTCTTTCTCCTGTGGGAAATTTCTCCTGAATTCTTTTGACATGATCCAGCTGAATACAAAAAGGAGCATGATGAGAATAAACTCTGGTGTTAAAATGGATTTGGAGATATCCATATGAGCCCATGGTTACAGGTGGGTGTGAGCGCACGCGCGCGCGCACACACATACACACACACACACACACACACACAGAAAGAAATAGATATGGACAGGCTATTTGTGTTTGCTTTCTGGTATGACATGTTCCCTGTTCCTACTATAAATTTCCTGCCCAGACCTGGAGTTTGGCCATGTTCTTCCGGGAGTCCTGATTTCTTTCAGTGACAGTCTGGATGCTCCAGAGGTGCTCCCTGTTATTAGGTAGGTCATTGTTTCTAGGCTGATTCAGAAGTGTGTGTGTGTGTGTGTGTGTGTATAGTGTATACAACCATGTGCATATATAAGACAAAATACATCATAAGATCATACCATTATTTGTAATCCAAACTTAAAAGCATGGCATTCTAACTTTAGCAACCACACACCTGTATCTCTTTCTAACCATGTCAGAAGGCTCAATTCTCAACCATACCAGTATCATTGTTCATTTGATTTATCCCACAACTTATGTAACAGTCTCAGAAAAACTCTTATTATTATGATCTCCTCAAAACATAATTACTAAAAACAATGCAAGATTTTTGTTTTCCTCCCCTCGGGGTTATATCCCACTAAGTATGTACACTCAAATTGCAGTGTTTTAAATACACAGTGGCAGGTAGGTTCCTTTTTTTGCCCAGTGGTGGGGTCAGAAAAGGTGAAACTACTTTCTATGTAATATAGCATTGAGGAAATGGGTAAATATACTGAGGAAAATAGGAATTAGGGTTTTCACTGTTGAAGAAGGGAAGTTTTAAATCCAGAAAGAAAAAAAAAAAAAAACTAGAGTAACTGTGGTATTAGAATGGATCTGGAGAGGTTTCAGCATTAACTCGTGGCTAGGTGTGTGTGTGGATATAAACATACACATACGTACAGGTCTAGAAACAGATATGGGTATATGTGTGTTTATAGGTTTATTATACATGTGTATATATACACATACAAATGAATGCATATTTTGTATCTATGTGCATTTATATTCTCTGTGTGTCTGTATTCTAGGTATGTGCACCAAATGCACCTAGGAGCAACAGTATCTCAATAGCAAAGGCCGTAACTCACTCCCAGATCTTGGTTTCTAAATATATTCTCCATTAAGACAAAACCTAGGTATGTGAGAGAAGTAGTTAATCCCAGGGTTGGGGGCAGAAAAAGTACAGGACGAGCCCCAAACATATTATTGGGCCAGAACACAAGGAAGTGGGCAAAGAAGGATGGAGGCATACCCAAACAGCACCATCAGCTTGAAGAGGTTTACCACTGGCTATGTCCAGGATGATCTGAGTACCCAAATAAACATAGTAGTGGAATATAACCCACTGAACGAAAAAAGAACCCATGAATACATGATGACATAAATAAATGGGAGAAAAAAGGGAAAACTTTCTTATAGTAGAATATGACTAACAGAGTTCAAGTAACAAAGCTTAGAAAAATATTTATTTATACAGTCTTGAAGTATCTCTCCAAAATTGCTTATTAGTTTCAAAGGAAAATCAGCAACTTTATAGTGGAGACATCTGGTAGATACCCATTAACTAAGATATCTAAGTGCCTATTAACACACAAACAGACATCATGTTTCTCCTGATGTGATATACTGAGAAGGATGTATCAACTTCAGTGGTATTACTAAGCCCGAATCCAATCCTGAGGAAATAAGAAACACAGAAGGAGGGATAATACGTAGAACTGGCCTGCACTCCTTAAAAACATAGGGTTGTAAAAAAAAAAATGAAAGACTGAGGAACTCTTCTGACTCAAGAAGACTAAAGATGTGGGCAGTAAGGTGATGGGTGCTCCTGGACTAGACGGGCTTCAGGCTGGGGAAGAGTGGCTATAAAGGACACTGAAATAAATGATAAATCTGAATACGGACTGTGGATTGAAGATCATTTTCTTATTTCCTGATTCTAAGAACAAAACTGTGGTTCAAAAAGAGAATATCCTTGTACTTAGGAAATACATACTAGAGTACTTGGGGGGAGTCAACTTACTCTCAAATGGTTCAGACCAAAAACGGTGTGTGCACACATCTGTTTAAGTCTACCTATGTACTCAGAGAGGTAGGAGAGCGAGAGGGCAAAATTATGAAGCAAATGGGGCAAAATATAAAGAGTTTATGAATCTGGATAAAGGCTATACTGAATCTGCAAACTGAAATTATATCAAAATGAAAATGTCAAAAATATTAAATAAAATATTTGAAATAATTTCTCCCTTGGGGTTACACCGTCCCCTTGATATACAGCTAGATTCAATGGTTTCATTTTGCTTCTGCATTTTAAGGACTGATTCCCACCCACCCCACACACATTAATTTAACCATAATGAAGGGAGTGGGAAAGAAGAAAACCAAACCAAGTAACTTTGGAAAATGGTATTTTGATTATATACCACAAGACTAATGACAAACATACAAAAAAAACCAACCCACTACTACAGTCCATTGTATGGTGGTAAATTTATTTATTTCACAGAATATGGGTTAGGAACTCTGCAACGAGTTTATGTACATACTAGGATTGAACAAATGAGTAAATATACTGTGTTATTATGAGACTGAAACTTCTCACAGAGAAAGGAGTTAAAAAGAAGGAAGAGGGGAAGGCTGGAGTGCATCCTGTGCTGTTGGACTGGAATCAGCACCCACTGAGGTAGACAGATAGGAAGAAGTAAAGATGTGTGGTGTAAGTGCTTGTGTCAAGTACATGTACGTGCATATCCCAGCTCTGTCTGCTCAGAGAGTCTAGAAGCTAGCAGCAATGGGCATGCCTAGTAGCCAGATCTTGGTGGCTAAATGCCATTCCTTTTTTTTGTTTGTTTGTTTTAAAGATTTATTTATTTATTTGAGAGCAAGCAAGTGAGCAGGAGGACGGAGATAAGCAGACTCACCACTGAGCAGGACACCCACCCCCACACGGGACTTGATACCAGGACCCTGAGATCATGACCTGGGTCAGACGCTTAGCTGACTGAGCCACCCAGGTGCCTGTAAATGCCATTCTTACATGAAAGGAATCCGTGATCCTTGGAAGAACTGCCAATTTTACGGCTGTGGCAGGAAAAATGCAACAGGAGCCTGAACGTCTTGTGGGGCCAGAAAGGAAGTGCTCAAAAACTGATGAGGGCAGGTCGAAAGGACACAGGAGCCAACTGGAAGGAGCTCCTAGTGACCAAGTATGAACAACAAAATAAATACGGAGAGTAAGAGATTACAAGCCATAAATAAAATGAGTCCATACTGGTATAAGGAAATAAAGAGGGAGAAGGAGCTGTTCTCTATAGGATTCCAATTAATAAGTGTAAAGGAAATGACAGAAATAGAAAATTACGAGGCGCCAAACCCCACGGTATTAACTGTTGAAGGCAAAACCACTAATGGATGCTAAAATTAACAGGCAAAAGTATGGTGAGAAACAGGATATTTACAGAGTCTCAAGATATCCCCTCCCAAGATACTAATTAAGTTTCAAAGTAAAAATAAAATAGTTATTTTACAGTGAAAAAACCTGGCAGATATTACCTTGACCAAGTAATCAAGGTTAACATCACAAGCAATAAGATGTATTAACCCGTATACCCCCAAAATGATGCACTGAGAAGGACATGACATCACTTCTATGATATTCTTGCTGAAAATGCGTAACCTCAAATCCGATCATGAGAAAACATTGGGCAGACACAAACTGAAGGACAGCTGGTCAGAACCCTTCAAAAGTGTCAAGGTCATGAAAGATAAGGAAAGACAGACTCTGTCGCAACTGGAGGAGGCTAAGGAGTCAGGATTTCTAAAGGAAAGAGGAGAACGTGCATTGGATCCCTGACTAGAAAAATAACATTTCTACGAAACTGAAGGAATATGAATATGGTCTCTAGATTATTGTGTCAATGTTAATGTTCTGGCTTCAATAAGTAGGCTATGATAACATGAAATGTTAACATTAAGGAAAGCTAGGTGAAGGGTCCTAGAACTCTGCAATATTCTGCAACTTTTTTTAAAGTTTAAAATGATTTCAGAATAAAAACTTTTAAACTCTTTTTTTTTTTTAATTGTTTCTAATTTTCTGAACGCTCCCAGTGTGGAGCCCAGCACGGAGTCTCAACTCAGGACCCTGAAATCAAGACCTGAGCTGAGACCAAGAGTCGCATGCTTAACTGCTTGAACCACCCAGGCACCCCGGACACTAAAGTTTTTAAAAGTTAATTTTGTTTTATAATGTTATAAAATACTTAGGGTGCTTCCACAATCAAATATACAAAAAGGCATGTTTGAAAAAAGTAGCTTTTATCCCTGTCACCTCCATGCTGTTCCCTCACTCCCCCTATAGGCAACAATTTAAAAATAAAGCGTTTTTTGTTTTATCTTTCCTTTGGGAGGCAGGGCAGAAAGAGACAAGACACACACACAGCTTTTTTTAGATAAACGCTGGCATGCTATACATATTTTTTCCACTTTATCTCCCCCCCACCCAAAAATATACTCAAGAGACTAGACACATTCCTCATTCTTTTATGAAAGTTGAAAATACCATGGCTTAGTCAATCAGTCTTCTATTGCTAGACAGCTAAGTTGTTGAGCCTTTGGCTATTATAATTAGTTGTCACACCTCCTTTCAGTATCTTTAGTGGCAGTAGATCTATCAGAAGATTTGATGGGAGGGAACAAGGTAATAATACGGCACGTGGGACGTGTAAAGCAATATTAATATGTGGCCACAAGTAGGGACACTGATTTTCTTTCTCTGGTTCATCTGATGTTGAAGATAAATTATAAGAGGGAGTTTAAGAAATGTTCTGAGCACAGGTCGGATACAGGAGTGCTGCACACACCACTAACTACCTTCCTGGTATCCACACTCCCTTTATAGCTCACTCCCAGAACCCTGATCCTTGTAGAGGGCAGCAGCGTGTCCACCAGAAACCATCTCCAGCCTCCCCGGGATGATGAGGAACACCCTGGACAGTAAGATGCAGCAGAAGTCGATGGGGATTCTGGGAAACTTCTGCTTTCCCGAGGAATGCATCACAAGCTCCTTCCCTATCCTTCCTGCAGTATCCATCTCGGAACGTAGGATATAATTCGCATTCCCGGAGGATGCTGGAGCAGAAAGACAGAAGGAATGCAGGGCTCTGATGATACCTTAAATCCACCTTACCTTGGACTACCATCTCTAGATTCCTTGTTAATGGAGAAAATCATACCTGTTTTGGGGGGTGGGGGACACTGTCACAAGCAGCTGAATGACCCCAGAAGATACATATATGCTCTCCCAAGAGGACTTACCTGAAAGATAAGAGGATGAGTCCTGTCACATTTAAGATACTCATCCTTTCACGATTAACCCCCCATGGCAGTCCTCACTTCCCTAACCAGAACTCACACACAAAACAACGTGGTAAACGGAGGAACACTCAGAACCAGGGCAGCAGCTGAGATGACGTGCAAACACGACCCTCAGCGAAGGCGTCGGCGCAGAACCTCCAGAGCCGGCCCCAAGGACAGGGCGGGGAGCACCACGGGAAAAATTCTAGAGCTCTCGTGCTCTCCCGCATGATGTGCCGGCTCAGGGTTTGTTCTTTACGATTTAATACGTTCGAAGTGAACAAAGACAGGCCTACAAGAAACAAGCAGTGACGTTCAGAAAATTAGAAACAAACAACCAGGCACAGATCCCAGTGACTGCAACGGGAAGAAGTCCGGGGAGCAGCTGAACTGAACAGCAACAGATTTCAAACCGGTACCAGCCCGCGACTTAGCTGTTGTCGATTCCAAATCCAGAATGTGGCATAACCTTGTATGATCACCTAAAAATTAAAGAGCTCGTACAAAGAACCAAGCATAATGTTGACTCCTCTCCTGACCCTGATCTACTTTTTCAAATCATGACCTACATTTAAAAAGTACGTTTTCTCTAATACTTTATTTACAATGCTACTTAGTCCTCAGTGAACATCTGCGTCTCAGAGAACACAAAAACAGCGGCCTGAGCCCGAGCCCATCTAGCGTGCTGGCATGGCTTCCCAGGCCCACCTTCTTTGCCCCAATATTTTATTTCAGGCCCAGCAATTTTACATCTCTCCTGGCACTCTACAAGTCTGCATCCACTGGCCAACTATTGTTGCAAAAGACGGCCCAGCGGCTCTCCCTGCAGCAGGAAGCAGGGTGGGCTGGGCGCTGTCCTCCCGTAACCATCTCTTCTGCAGGCCTGCTTTGGAATAGAAGTTTCTGGCTCCAAATTTGTTCCTTTGGGAAAGGCATGATCCTCTCTTAAAATGTAAACATTTTTGGGAAATAGCACAGATACCTGCCCTCTCCATTTCTACTGCGTGACTCAGTTTATCACCCAAACCGAAGTCCTGAGCACTGCTGTCTCCCCAGGGCCTGGCCTCTGTCTAGGGCTCACTAAAGGGGTCAAGAAGTCAGCCAAGAGCAGGCTGAGCGCAGGAGAGAAGCGTGGGTAGCATGGGGGAAAGGATGCTTCGGGGCAGCCAAAAAAGTGGGGAGTGAAAAGGGGAGGACGTTGTTAGGAGAGGCAGGACTTACTACCTGCAGCCGGTGGTGCGTCCTCAGTGCCCTCTCCAGCTGCCCCAGGGGCACCACCTATGCTTATTCCCACCCTATGTTCCCTTGGTCTGGAACATTCTTCCTTCTGATCTCAGATTTGGATGCTACCCCTCACTTGGGTCTCTGCTCAGATGTCACCTTCTTAAAAGAAGGCTTCCTAGACCGCACTCTAGGACAGGGCACTGACCGCCACCATTCTCATCCTTTGAGTCTGTTTAACTTCTTCGTAACGAGGATGGCGATCTGCAACTAGCTCATAGTTTTCCTTGTCGGCCCACGGAAACGAAAGCCCCAGGAGAGCACTAACCACCGGTCTTGCTCACTGCTGTGTCTCCAGCCCTATGAACAGCACCTGGCATGCCCCAGTGTTCGGCAAATACTGAATGCATAGACCATGTAACAGAACATTCACAAATTCCCAACTTTTTTCCAGCAAAGAAAAGCAACGCCAGTGGAGTCTAGCCCTCCGAGGTCCGGGCCTACATACTGTTAACAGGGTCGGTGCCGGCAACGCGCGGCCATGGAAGAAGAGGCCGAGGAGACCGCCAAGTTTCCCTTCTTGGAGCAGGGCATCAGGCCCCTGGGAACAGACCGTGGAAGGGGCTCTCGCTCCTCATGGGGGATTCCCTCTCCCTTCCCAAAAGCTGTGGACAGGCAGCTGTCACACTCCCCTGGAGCTGTGCCCTCTTCCAGCAGCTCTGCTCCCATGCCTTCTGAACCCTCCTTCCAGGGACCTCATCAACAGGAGGGACAGGCCCTACCATGGTGACCCTGAGCCCCGTCCGACCCTTAGGAACTCTGGTCTGAAAGACCAAAAAGTTCCCAGAGGAGCATCTGAGGTGTCAGAGGGCCATAAGAAAGCAAGGTGTTGGTGGCCTCTGTGAGGGGATGCATGGTACCCTACTACTCCCAGAAGGCCGGTCTCTGCCCTCACAGCTAGCAATACTGCTGGCTTCCTGCAAACCAGAAGAAAAGAAACCTGCTTTTCATTGCTCGTTTTCATGCTCAGGCTACAGTCAATACCCTTTACTATTTCTTAACCTTGGTGCTCTGGGAAACCTGACGTACCAGAACTGGCTCACAGCTGTGCCTCCCGAATGAAGGGGAGAAAGGGTGAACTTACGCTCTTGATTGTCTTTTTTTTTTTTTTTTAAAAGATTTTATTTATTTATTTATTTGACAGAGAGAAATCACAAGTAGATGGAGAGGCAGGCAGAGAGAGAAGGAAGCAGGCTCCCTGCTGAGCAGAGAGCCTGATGCGGGACTCGATCCCAGGACCCTGAGATCATGACCTGAGCCGAAGGCAGCGGCTTAACCCACTGAGCCACCCAGGCGCCCCGCTCTTGATTGTCTTATATGCACTGAAGTTAACACAGACACATTCAAGGTCTGAGGGAAGACGTGGCATTTACCGGCTACCTCTAGGGAAGATGTGCCTGTTAAAGGGACCTTGAGTTGGTTCACCTCTGAGACAGGTGCGGTCCTTCGGTGCCCCCTGATTCTCTCTTTATCCCTGAGTAGTGCCTGGCTCCTATCCTAGATCCTAATAAACTTCACTGTTCTGGAAGGGGGGACAGGGAGCTGTGGGAGGGAAGTGCTGCCAGGCTCACAGAGCAGAAGTCCTAGGTCCCCATCTTTGTGCTTCCAGAGGGAGTGTCTGCTCTCAACCCTCCTTCTCCCTGTCCGTCTTCCAAAATGGAGGAGATGGACTGATCAGTGAAACCGAAGTGAGCGCCTGTAGACTCGCCCCTTCCCCTCCTCTCTTGAGCAGTGCAGACGCTCTTCTAACAGCGGCAGCCCTGATCAGTGGCAGCCTCTGTCCGCAGACAGCCGCCAGCAGCTCTCTGTGGGTCGGGTCAGTCTTGGGGTTGGGGGGGGGTGGCCTCTGTCCGCAGACGGCTGCAAGCAGCTCTCTGTGGGTCGGGTCAGTCTTGGGGTTGGGGGGCGTGGCCTCTGTCCGCAGACGGCTGCCAGCAGCTCACTGTGGGTCCAGTCAACCTTATGGGGAGCGTGTGTAAGTACAGGAGTCTGAGAGAGCCTCATTCTGGCAACAGGTCAAGCTGTGTCATCTAATCCACCTTCACAGGTGATTAGAGCTGGTTTTTTTTTTTTTAAGGATTTTATTTATTTATTTATTTATGCAAGAAAGGGAGGGAGAGAAAGATCTCAAGCAGACTCTGCACTGACTGTGGAGCCCAACAGATCTCATGACCCTCAGATCACGACCCGAGTCAAAATCAAGAGTTGGACACTCAACCGACTGAGCCACCCAGGCGCCCCTACAGATCATCCTCTGATCCCCTGTTGTACTTCTGTGTCTATTTCTTAAATGGCTCAGATCTGGGCATGAAAGAGCGACAGAATTTACTGGAGTCCTCAGGCTCTAATGAGACCAAATGAAGGAGCGTAAGACACCTGATGTCATTTGTTTTATGAAAGACCTAGATTAAAAAAAAAAACAAAAAACAAAAAACTTAGTGATTCCTAAGCCTAATTCTATCCTCAAAGCACAGAAAATCCCAGCCATACAATCAGAAGAAAACGATGAATCTGGACTGACATTTCAAAAAAACAAAGGAGCTGCCTCTAAGCTACAAAACCTTTACATAAAAAGGACAACAGTGTTTAACAGTAACAACAGTGAAAAAGCACCAGAAAAGGTGTAACGGTGCTGTCTGACTTTCAGCTGAGCTCTCAGAGAAAGGAGCTATGCTCGTTTGTCTGCAGACCTGCCTCAGGGACTCAGGCCTACTTAGCTGAGCCCAGCCTCTCCTAATCAGATTGGGTTCACTTCCAAGGCCCTGAGAGGGTCTGCCTTCAATCAGTCAAGAAACAGCTTCCCAGCACTGGCACTGCTTGCCCATGCGGGCCTCCCTCGGGATATCCATGGACTGTACCACATCTTTCCAGGCTGTCTGAGACCAGAGTGAACACTCACATCTTCTATCATCTGAACTGAGGCCTCTGGAGCATTGCTGAAATCCCACTAGGGTAGGGCGTAAGACCCTGTTCATAATGAGATTCTTTTTTCTGGGGCCCTGATATTTACATTAGGCAGAACACACCTCAATCCACCCACAGATAAATGTTCTGTGCCAAGGCCACCTTCCAAAAGAAATACAATCATCTTCTATCAGAGCAAGAATTGTGGTTCTTTAATAACCATAGAGAATACAGATGACTGAAAGCTTTCACTCGTTTTACGGAAAATATTAGATTTTGCACATACATGTGAACAACTATGTATAAGTAAACGTGATGTAACTAAAGAAGGAAAGTACCAGGGAACAGTCCGGTTAAGTTTTCTGTTAGGGTTAGGAATGCATTTTGCTGATGTTCACAGCTGAACTTAGCTGAAGTGCTGGGGACCACACGATGGTCTCATGGTCCCAGTGTCCAGACTCTCTCCCCCACATCGTATTTATGGCACACGGCATGAGATATGTGGCAGGGAGAGAATGCACACTGAACGTGCACAGTTCTGGGGACAGCCTCACGCTCCTCCCCAGGCCAAACAAGTACACGACCTTGCTCCGTCTCTGTGGGTGACTCAGAACCACACTGCCCTTTCTCTATCATGTCCTCTTCACAGCCCACCAATCCCACTCCCCATGAACTCTGCACTGATCTGACTTCCTTGCCCCAACATTTCTCTTCCCAATTCTTTCATTTCTACCCAGTCTGGTTGACATTTCAAAAAAAAGGGGACAGTTCCCTCTAAGCTACAAAACTTTTACATAAAAACAACAATAACAATAGAGCAAAAGGCAGGAGATCTAGAAGACTCAGTGGACAGTCTGGGGGCCCACGAGTTGAGGAATTTCCCCTCTAGCTTGGACCCGGAACTGCCACTGCCACCCTCACTCATTTACCTTCTGCCGCATTCCTGGTTCAAGTTCCCACCCTGGATGGCCCAGGGTGCTGGTGGTCTTTGTTTCTCCACCAAAGCTGAGCATTACGGCAAGTTCAAGAAACTGACTCAGCAGACTAAATGCTTCACACAGTCCAATTTCCGCCTGACTTTGCTGCTATTCCTTTTATTCATCTCGTGCCAGCTCCCCAGCAGTGGACATTAAAAACAGCTTTTGCAAAGCTTCTTCCTTCTCCCCAGACCCCGATTCCGGAGAGCCGCACCCACCCTCTCTGGCTGCTGCGCATACAGAGCAATCACCTCGGATGACTTCGCCTTCCCCACCAGGCTCCACCACCCTCACGCTGGCCAGATCCATCTCTTCGCACGGGCACCTAATCACAACTGGTCATGTCCAGGATGTCACCAGGTGAAGCGTGGTGATCCCCAAGTCCTTGTCATGACCATGACCTGCCTCCAGATATCAGGTACATGCTTCCGATTTCCATCCTGGAAATTCCTCCAGGCGTGCCTTGCCATCATGGGCTCAAATTGGCCATCTCATTTCCGCATCTCATCCCATCATTCTCCCAGGTACCAAGGCTCATAGTCAGCGGAGCACCGCAAAGGAGCACGGAGCTTCACAGGTTTGGCAAGGACTTAAGGGAGCATCTGTCATAGTAAATATTTTAGATGTTGTGGGCTATGGTCTCTTGTGATAGTCAACTCTGCCACCGTAACAGGACAGGGCATGTGTTTGGGTGTGGCTGTATTCCAATCAAACTACTTCAAACCGGCTTGCCAACAGGTGATAGCTTCCCACTACGTGGTCAATAACACTATCCTAATTAGGTTCTTGCTAGTTACCTAATCAAATGTTAGTTTTTGCTTATTTTTAAGCCAGTGTTAAGTACATTATGCTTTTAAAAAGTGGCTATTTATTATATCTAGCAACTCACCTTTGACCCAAATATCCCTTCACCAGTAGAGAGGCCCGACGGGGAACTAGTCGTATCCACTGATTTTCTCTGAAGCTGGACACCCAACAGTGCCGCACAGTTTGTTTTACCCCTTGATTTTTACCCAACTGTCACCAACTTAATAATTTAATTACTGCCATTTTTTCAACTAGTAGACTGCTTTCTTCAAATAAAATCTTATTTAGAAACTCATTAAATGAAAAAGGCAAAGCAGAACGACTGTGTGAAGTGGCGGGCCAGGCAGCAGCTCAAACGCCCCCAGCTGAGCTCCTCTGCTTGGCTTGCCGTCCCTCACAGGGTCCCCTGGGGGGGAATCTCCTTCAGATTTGTGACACAGCAGCCTCTAAACGTCTTTCATCAACTCCCTGTATCATGGAAAAGGTTTTGAGCTACCCACCCCCTCCCCACTACACACCCATAATCCTAGTATTGGCAAATATCCCATGACACAATATATACTTAGGGTGAGTTCATCATTCATGAAAACGGATATCAACCTAGAAATTGTATTTTTGACAAGTCAGAATCTTTCTGGCTGACATCGTGTCCAATGTGGCCAGAATGGCATTACTGTGAAGCAGGGTAGACGGAGGACTCTGACCCGAGAACTGTTAGCTCTGTCATTTTCTTGCTTGTTTATGCTTATTTTAAAAACTGTATTAACTCTAATCTTTACAATAATCGTAAAGCCACCAATTATTTAATTTGGTTAAAACTAAAAAACATGTCAGCAAATTCTCTCGATTGGGCACACATAAACTCTGGCATGCAGCACGGAGTCGAGAGCAAATGGAGGAGGGCGGGTGCCTGTCTTCCGGGCCATGCAATGGAATTCTGGGTTATCGGTCTCCTTCACTACACAGGACATATGACCATCTAAGAAACCAACCAGTGAAAACGCCTGAATCACCCTGTATTATCGAGAATTAGAGAACTAGTTAGGCTTAATATTTTTATGTTGGATAATAAAAATAAACAGTAGTTTTATTCTATATTTGGAGGCTATCACTGTGAAAAACTATTTGGCTTAAAGCAAAATGAAAGAACCACTCCCTGGTTAGTGGGAAAGGCCAACACTGACTTTCATTCAGTTGACCCCTGCCCGAGGCCCTAAGCCTGCCGTCCTGCTGACAGCACAGTGCGAGGAGGGCAGAGGCTCTACAGCAAGCCGGCCCCGTGGGGATGTTCTCAGACCCAGGGGCAGCTAAGGCAAACAGCAATCATCCTAGTGGTTACCTGCAAGTCATTTTGTGGGTTCCAGTCTGAATCAAATATGATGCAGGTATCGGCGGCTGTGAGATTGATGCCCAGGCCTCCCGCTCTGGTGCACAGAAGAAAGACAAAGCGGTCTGAGTCTGGCTTACAGAACCGGTCGATGGCTGCCTGGCGCAGGTTTCCCCGTACTCGCCCATCAATTCGCTCATAGGTGTATCTGAGGGGACCCAAACGAACGAAAGCCCAGGTGTTAATCATACTTCAATGGAGAGCAGCAAACAACTCAGGAAGCTGTTGACCCCGCGGCCTTACATCCCTCACTTCTAAATTTGGACCAACCGACAGCGGTCTGTGAGGAATCCCTCCCATCCATACGGGCAGCAGGGCAGGCGCCTAAGACTGCACTTTAAAATGTGCCCCACCCCCCAAAGACAAGCAAACAAAAAACCAAACCAAACCAAAAATAACAGCCACGAACCCACAGCATGAGAAACTTAATCTCCAGTATTTCCCAGTTATTACTTGTACTGAATCTAATCATAAGACCAGGAAAAGCAAGGAAGAGCCTCAAACATCTACTTGAAGTACTGCTCTTAAACAAGGACTCGAAGTTCAAGTCAGTGTGTAGCTGCTCTGGGGAGCCGTGAAAATGGTAAGCAGACTGCACCCACACGCAGGCCTTGTGCACCTGGGCTGGTCATTTCGGGCCCATCAGTTCTCCTGGGCAGCACACTGCCATGTGCAGAAACCACAGGAAGGTTTCTGAGCTGTGTTGAGGGCAGAGGGACAACAACTGAGGACTTTTTAGAGGGAAATAAAATGGGGAAATGAAGCGGACTATCATTAAGAAGGCACATACCTGTGTGGAAACAAGGGGGAAAAGCAGGATGGGGGGACAGAGTAAAATGAAGAATAAAACTAAAACTGCTATGGGAACGTATTACTATCTGTCCATTCAACTGAAGTACACAGACGGTATCTTTATCAAGGAATCATGTGATTAATACAGAATTGAAACAGAGTAGCAATGCAGACAGCTGCTGACATCGTATTTTCTTATTTACCCTAGCGATGAATAAATTCACAAGGGGATGTTACCCTCGGCCCAATCTGACCACCGAGCAGGAACTGGTTGGTAAAGTAGAACTAAAAGGAACATTGTGAGTAAAGGACCAAGTTGTCCTGGACCCAACGGCAGTCAAGAACATGGATCCTGACAAAAACCTTACCAGCAGCCCACAGTTTGGGAAATCAGATTCCTATGACTTCAGATAAATAACTGGTAAGAGAATAAGGACAGACACCCTAAGGGTAGATGACTCTGATGCAAATGGCTCTAGAAAACAGAGTATGGCAATATAATCCTGACTTCCTCGAGAAAAAGGAAAATCCATGTAAAGAAACCATCCAAGGATATAACACGGAGAGAAACAAGACCAACTCAGGCTCAAAAGGGACATGTACAAAGCCAAGAACCAAGTCTGAAAACACTGTCTTATAAGGCCACAGTGCATCAACACCTGGAATTACAGATGTAGATTTCCCCTTTTTCTTCTTTTTTTAATGCAATAAGCTGAAGCATAATAACGTGGGGCTACAGTCGCACGTAAACCAGGAGGCAGTGACATAGAAAGGAGACTAGAATGAGCTTGTTGTCATGAGACAAGAGCGAAGGGCTGGATGTCTGGATTCCATAAAACCAGAAGGGTAGTTAGAGACAATGGTCATTAGCATTACCAAGAGCCACAGCAGTAACATCAGCAGCAAGCTCTTCGGCGTCAAGCTCTGTGCCAGGCACTGTGAGACATGCTTGATATGCACCATCCCATTTCCGTCTCATGATGACTCTACGGGCTGGTTTTATTGTTATCCCCACTGTACATTCGAGGAAGCCTCAAAACCAAAAACAAAAGCCCCACAAGCAAACTAACTTGCCCAGCCACCGAGCAGGTGAGTGAGTTACACTGACACCCACCTGACTCCAAGTCCACATTCTTAGCCAGTCTGCTGTACGGCCTTCATACTGCACCCTACACTTCAATGAAGGAGGATGGAAAGACCCCCCTAAAAACTTCAGAGAAAACTAAAGATAAACAAGAGACACTGGTAAATTTAGGAAGCTGTCAGTCTAGTGGAAGCTGGAAGAAACTATAGACACCGAGACGGTTCGGGTAAGCCAGTACACTGAGGTCTGTACTGGGCACTCAGGAGTTGGGGCACATGGGTGATGGCACAGAAGCAGCACAGGATTTGGAGTCAGAGGACAAGGCTGAGATTCCATTAAACAGGAGCTGCCACCCGCCCCCACCATCACCCGTGTGGACAATGAATGCTAAAGGCGCAGAGGACCCAGCAGCCATCACACAGGAGCCGGATGCCCACGGCTCGAGGGGGGCAGGGAATCAGCACAGCTTTAGGGAGGAGGAGAAATCGATGAATAGCGAGGCTAGAGCTCAACCCAGGGAAAAAGTTCCCATACAATTAGAGGGTTTTGCCAGCTATGATACAATACCAGTTTTAGAAACTGCAGGATGACTGAAGCATTAATTCTCATTTCTATTACTTGTTCAGTTTTGAGGGAGTGCGCTCAAAGAACACAAAACTAAAAATCCATCCCATTATGTGAGTTCTTTTAAACTGTTCCTCACCCCCTCTTTTCTGAGCCAAATCCCTTGGCTATGCCCTCACCCCGGTATGAGAATATGGCATGAAATTAAACGGGAACAAAACCAAACTGACAGCTGGAGAGGCAACAAGGCTCAAGAACAAAGAAAATCTTGAGGGCTAGTAAGTCTGAATGAAGAAATCAGACATCAAAAAATTCTCCACACCACACATCAGTGCAGCAATTAACCCTCTGCGTCAACTACATTTTGAACAAAGTCCCTGGGAGTTTATGTGGCTCATCAAACTGTAATTCGCAGTCACTGTCAAATTTCAACAAGACGCAGGTGGCAGTCTGGAAAACCTGTGTGTTTTGTTTTGGGGAGGGAGGCGGTGACGCGCTTTTGGCACAACAGGAAATGCTGACCTCAGAAGGCCTGAAGGGAAATGAAAGCTTTTTCATCTCTCAGCAATAACTAGCTGGGAAACATAAAGAATTAAACAAATAAAATCCCACTCACAACAGCCAGACACAGACAGAATACTCAGGATTAGGCTCAGAGTGAGAACTATGCTGGACTCGGAACACGACTCTAGGTACCATGCTGCCTTGCTCACCGTGTCGCTAACGCCTACAAGGTTCTAGGCCCAAGCAGGTACTTCCTAAGAATTTACTGAGGCAACAGTGTATGTAAAAGACCTGAATATGTGCAATGAATATATCAGGTTCTTCAGTTTGGCAAAGATGTCAGTCCTGTCCTACTAAATGTGAAAAAGCCCATCAAAATCCCAACAAATGGATATATGTACGTATAAATACAAATATGCATATGTGTGTATACGCACGTATTTTTTTCTGTAGTCAGGGACTACAGTCAGGGAGAGATTAAAAAAGAGTAATTCTTAAGTTTATCCTCAATAATATAAGAGCGAAGGAATAGAAATACTAATCAAAAGAAGATAAAGGTTAAACACACACCAACATAGATAATAAGTACATTTTATGGACAGTGTTTTATATGAATGGAGGAAAAGATGTACTATTTAATAAAAAAATCAGACACATTTGGAAATAAATTAGATCCCCATTATATACCACGTACCAAAATTGCAGAAAGACTACAGACGGAAATGTAAAATAAAAGGCAATCAAAGAAATCCAATTAAAGATTCTCAGGTGAGAAAAACTTATTAATTCAAGGGGTGCTTCGGTAGCTTGGTTGGTTAAGCATCTGACTTAATCTAAGGGCCGTGAGTTCAAGCCCCGTGTTGGGCTCCATGCCAGGCATGAAAAATCAAAAGAAAGAAAGAGAGAAATAAATAACTTAATTCAATACTGCAGAATATCCAAAAGTATCAGGCATTGGTGGTACCAGGTAATCCTGAAAATGGGGATGCAAAGAGTCTGAAACAGAGGAACTGGCTGAAGGTCAAGTACCAGCCTATAGATTCCCCCACCCCAGCCTCGAAGAGGGTAGAAACAGAAGACCTGTACTGTGCTCTACCACATGAGATATTAACCACAGCTATTTCTCTCCAGCGCTTCCCCACAACCGGCTCCCAGTACAATCAAATTCCCATGCTCCATGCAGAAGAGAGGGAGAGACGCCCTGACATACAAACACGGTGGTCCAGCTACACGGACAGTGTTCATGCACAGGAAGGAAGCCTCTGACCCGAGTCATGGGGGCTCTGCTTCAGGGATGGAGTGGGCAGGTCCTTACACACCAGTCCTCTAGCAAGTAACCACCACAAATGGACAAAATACAAAAATCCCAAAACCAAAAAGGCCACAGATGAAGAGAAAAACCAATCTGAGGGCACTGGAGAGTTGAGGCAAGAAGGCTGATTTTGGGGAGGACCAGACACGTGCAGTTCCAGCCAGAGGGGACGCCATTGTCACGGTCGCAGAGGTACAGGGCGGCTGCCCTTTGGATAAACAGACCCTGTCTTTTGGACCAGACGCACCAGAGGAAGGAGTCTGGGGCAACCAGGACTGCCAGTGGGGAGAAGTGATCTACAGAAAGCAGAGACAGGGAGATGGTACACCCCAAACTCTGGCTCTAGACTCTACCGAAGACAAGCTGACGTCTCCCACTCACACATGACTGAAGGCTGCCTCAGCTCAGGCCAGAGCTGCTGCTGACCAGACACCGACAGGAAGAGCACGCAGAGTCTCACCTAGTTAACTGCCTCCAAATAAAACTCACTCTCTTTGCAGCAGCAGAACAGAATCCTGAACGTCCACAACAAAATATTCACAATGTTCTAGGGAAACCCCAAAATTATGCAATGAAATTGTGTGAAGAAACAGGAGAAATGTGACCCATTATTGAGGGAAAAGACAATCAACAGGTGTCACATCTAAAATGTTATAATTAAAGCAGCTATTATAATTACGCTCAGTGAAGAAATGTATGTAATAAAGAAAAGACAGGACATCACAGCAAAGGAACCCGAAGGTAAGAAACACGTAGAAAGCTTAGAACTAGAAGACAAGCTTTAAAATACGGAAAGCACTGAAGGGGTGTAGTAACAAGCAGGGCAGAAATGACTTGAGGAGAGAGTCAGAGTGCCGGAAGACAGAAAAAACAGACTGAGACAAATAGAAAAACAGAGCTTATGGAAAGTGGAACAATAAGAGAAGGTCAAATATACAGGTGATTGGAGGCTCACAGAGAAAGAAAAGAATGGGCAAAAGGGAAAAAGAACCTGAAGGAATACCGACCAAGCCCTCCAGAGCTGGAGGAAACATAAACACGTACAAATTTAAGCAGCCCACTGAAAGCTGCACAGGGCGAAGGCCACACATCACAGTCAAACTGATTTTAGATAAAATCATAGTAAAACAACATATTACGTACAGGAGAAAGAGGGACATAAATACCGGCAGACCTTCTTGTCAGAAACCGTGGGGCCAGAACACAGTGGAGTAACATTAAAAGGGCTGGAAGGAGAAAAAACGCAAACCTAGAGTTCTACCATGAAGGGGGCACAGACGAACAAAAAGAAAAAAAAAAATCTGACTTGGAGAGAGCAGACACTGTAGAAGATTAAAAAAAAAACAACCACCACCAAACAACCCTCTATAATGATATCTCAGAAAGGCAGACAATGCATCTGTGAAACAACCAGTTAAATGCTATGAAAATTAAAAATTTAGAGAAAAAATGTTCTAGGAAATTGAAAATATAATTACATAATGAAAACTTAGGGGTTAAAGGGGGAGGACAGAGTACAAGAAAGAATTCCACCAGAGGTGTAGTAAAACATAGTGAGATGGTAAGGAAAGAAAATCAGGTGACTGGTCCAGAAGGTCTGACATATAAACAACAGGAGATCCACAAAGAGAAAACAGAACAAGAAGTTTTTAAATGGAACATAAAATACAAATTCCCCAGAACTGAAGGAACTCCGATTTCAGATGAGAAAGACCCGCTCAGTATCGAGTTCAATGGATCCCATACAAAGGACAGTTCAGTGCAGAATTCCACAGCACTGGGAAAAAGAGGAAAAATCAAAGCTTCTGAACAGAAAAACATGTCACATGCACAGACCACGAAGCACAAGGGCTTTGAACTTCTAAGCAGCAACCATGGAAGCTAGACGACAGTGGGCCAAATCCTTTAAATTCTGTGGGGAAATTATTCCTAGCCTAGACTCCCAAACCCAGCCAAACTGTTACTCAAGGAAAGTGGCCTGAAAACATTCCAGGGACTGTCCACGTTCCCTTATCATCTACCCTTCCTCAGAAGCTCCCAAGCCATCCATGGAATCTACCACGGAGATTTCATGCAAGTGGGAAGGGAAGACACCTGCCAGTGTGACGAAGGCAGGGAGAGGTGGCAGCGGGTACGAGGAAGGGAAAGCACCTGGCAGGGGAGGGGCCGTGTGGGAAGGGCGGCCCTCAGCAGACACAGCGGAGACTGAGACAACCAGGGTATGTTTGGGCGCAGAAATTGTAATAAGGAAATAGAAAAAGAAAACCAGGCAATCAAATAAAAAGATAATTTTTAGTTTAAAAAGGTAGAAAAAAAATCATAAACAGCACACTAAATGGCTGGGCTGTCGCTCAGTATCTACCCAAGTCATGCGGCAGTGACGGGGGCAAGGAGAGAAGACCCATGCTTGTCTCCCACACTGGGAACAGGTAATACCTAAAACTACAATCATCAAGAAATTACAACTGCTAACATTATTTAGGTATGGCTATAAATACTCAAAGAAACAGCATAAAAAGAATTTAAAGTAAGAGTTTCTGGGGCTGGGAGGGAAGGGTGCTATCCAGAAAGGCGCTTTCTCAAAAGTCTGACAAAACAGTTTGGCTCTTTAAAATATGTGTGTGTATAACTTTGCTGGAAATAAAAACTAAATTAAAAAGAGAAAAGTTAACAAGGATATTAAGGCCAGAAGAACACTGCTAGATGCAGCTAGGGTGAAGAAACCACACAAAAAAAAGTGTAAAGAAAATACTTAGGAATATTTAGATGAGTGTGCGGTTCAGGAATAGGCGAAGCCTTTTTAAGCCTATTAGTTTACGCATTTAACTTTAAATTTAAGCATAAATAAGCATTTAAGTTAATTTAAAGCTGTTGTAAGAATACGAGTTTTGACTATTACAAAACTTGAAACTTCTAAAAGAAAAAAAAGATAAACAAAACCCATACCCATAAACAAAAAGTCAAAAACAACACTGGGGAAGTATTTATGCTATATTCTTAAGTAAACAAGTTATTCTTATATTAAAAAGGCAAAGAGCAACAGAAAACGGAGGAAAAGCATGAATAAGCAGTTCACGCACACAAAACTGTAAATAGCTAATATATATGGAAAATATTTACTTTCATTATTACTCAGAAATACAACTTAAAACAAGAAACCATAATTTTGGCTCATTGGATGAGCTAAGATTAAGTGGCAAAAACATTACTGATCAGAGTATGTGGAGGGGAAAGCACTGCTAAAAGGCATAAAAGTAGTAATATCTTTCAGAGGGTGTTTTGGAAATACGTATCAAGTGCTTTTAAAACTGTACATCAGCATTTATCTTAAGGAAATAACTGGGAACATTCACAATGACCCTGAAGGGATAACCACAGAGTTCCTTAAAATCCTGAAAAACTGGGGAATAACCTATGAGACAGAGAATCATCAAAATTATGTTGTAGAAAATGAGTTAAAAAAAATCACAATATATTAAATAAAAAGGTGAACTACGAGGTAGAACGTAGAATATAAACTAATGGACAACAAAACTAAATGCTTGTTTGCACAAAATGAAAAAGACACCGCACACCCCCGAGTGTGAGTGGGAGCCTGGAGACAGTGGTGGGGTTACATACGCCTGTACTTTCAAGAGACATTTAATACTTAAAATATCTGAAAACAAAATAAGCAATAGATGATAAGGACAAATAGGATAAAAAGGAGGTACACTGAGATCTGTACTTAGTAGAAGTCCGTTAATCACACTGTAGCTCATCTGGCGGGGTTCTTTAAAAAAACAAACTGTGAACTAGTAGTTCTATGTATTTTGAAGGGCAAGATGATGTATTTATAAGAAGCAGGTGTTCTGGCAATGTGGGTTTCTAATTGTAGGGAACTTATAAAATATGAAACTGCTTTAACTAGTTTTGATTTACTCATTATACCTTCCTCAAAGAAAAAAATGATGTAAGTCTCAAGAATTCCCTACCCAAAGACCTTCACTATAGGACTCTGAGAAAGTCTTTTATTGTCTAATTTGGTTTTGGAAATTTATTTATGTAACACTGAATATCAGCATACCCCATAATTGAACGTCATGTCTTTTAACCCTCCTTCTATAAATTACATGTTACAATAGCAAACAGAATTTCCAAGGATCAGAATATTTAAAACAACTGTGATTTGCTATGATTATTATATGAAACCAAAGCTTTCCTTTAAACTTAGCAATGCCTAAACTAACAGTTCCTATGACCTTGAAAAGTCTTTTACCATTGCATAAATTCTTAGAAATCCCTTTATCATCTTGGGATCATTGATGTATCCCAGCGACTAAAAACATAAGGCCCACTGTATAAAGTAATAAACGTAGTGCCCACACAAAATCCCAACAGCCCATATAACATAACATCACACACTTTCCACCTGCGTGAGTGATGGAATTTATAGGAATATGAACAAGAACACAGATCGGAATGCCACAGCTAGTGTATCATAAACCTTGGAGGGTTTGCTAACAAGGGACATAAAGTATCCCCAATTCTCTTTTTGTGAACAATCACCTTGCACTTTTTTAGCAACTTGATACAGTGATGCTTTCCAGGATGTATTTCTCTCATCGTTATTAAGGGGAAAAAAAAGAAAGGGAAAAAAAAGCAAATGCACTGTTTTCTTAACTTTCTTTTCTCTAATGCTTTTAATTCTGTTTCTTACAACTAAAGAGGATACAAATAAACATGGAGAATTTCCTTTTTAAGCAAACCAAGGGCTCCATATCATAGCCCGAGAAATTCACTTTAGGCAGTTAAAATTGGGCCTATTTGGTCACAGATTTAACTCTGAGTTTTAGTCCATCTTCAGGAGATTACTCTTCTCCATGTTTGAATGTTTAGTTGTTGTTAAAGCATAGTTTTTAGATGAATCAAAAAGGTACCCAAAAGAGAACTGCCCACAGCACCTGATGCATGGCTTTGAGTCAAGTTCTCACCTTCGCTGGATGAGATAATCTTCCAGGATATCGAGACAGCGCACCATCTGGGAGAAGATGAGGACTTTGTGACCACCTGCGATCAGCTTGGGGAGCAGCTTATCAATCAGCACCAGCTTCCCTGCTGCTTGGATCATGGCCTGCAGCTGAAAGTCAGGGGCATCAGGGCTGTGGGTTTTTCGGAAATCTTCCAGAATTTTCTCCTCTGCCCCTGAAAAGGAATGCAACAAAACTATTCCTTGAACAAATTCTGAGGGTAAAAGCTGCTCTCTGCTTTACAGATCCTGAAAAAAGAATTGAAGTGAACTGCTAGATCCAGACCAACAGTCCGTCGAGGCGACACGGTGTATGCACGCCTGGTCCGTGCCCTCAGTAGAGGGCTCTGCGGTGGGAGTGGGGCCATCATGCAGAGAACACAAGTGCTCTGCCTTCCTGGGAAACCTCACCAGGTGGAGGAAGAACTGGAGATATGAAGCTGCCTCATTCAAGTCAAGAAACCTCCACAGAAAGGCAACAAAAAGACATACTGTTGACATCATAAAATCTAGCTAATACAGAATCCAAGCCCCATTCTGAGTTAAAATTTTATCAGAAAGCTTTATCATCAAAAAAGCTTCTGATGGGGCGCCTGGGTGGCTCAGTAGGTCAAGCCTCTGCCTTCGGCTCAGGTCATGATCCCAGGGTCCTGGGATTGAACCCTGCATCGGGCTCTCTGCTCAGCAGGGAGCCTGCTTCCCCCTCTTGCTCTGCCTGCCTCTCTGCCGACTTGTGACCTGTCAAATAAATAAATAAAATCTTTAAAAAAAAAAAAAAAAAAAAGCTTCTGTAACTGTTAATTTACCTATGGACTGCATCACGATCATTTATTCAGCTAAGTAATACAACTCCCTGTCCCGAAGGGCACGGTGTGGGCCAGGCTGCAGGTCAACAAAGGGCAGCAGACTGGTGAGTGCCGTCCGTCTTCTGACGGCAGAGAGCTGGTCGAGAGCTGAGCTCCGCGCACTGACTACGAGATGGCTGACCCAAATCTGTCCACCTCTCTGACACTCAGCTTCATACGCCGGAAGAAGGCGAGCACTGAATGAACTCAGTACGCAGGCAGGACTGGTGGTTATCATGGGCTATCCCGAGCGGCCGCCTGCTTCCGGGACTCACCGTTGATCAGGTAAGGATGGTTGCAGCACTTTCTCAGCTCCATCATGGTGTTGATGAGATTGGGCATGTTGTGCTGATTCGCCCCCTTGGTCAGGAAGGAAAAGTTCTTCTCCAAGATGGCGCGGTAGTATTTCTTCTGGATATTGGTCAGCTCTACTTCAATGATCGTCTCTTGTTTGGGGGCAAGGTTCTTTTCCACGTCATCTTTTAGCCGCCGCAGCATCATGGGTTTTAGGATAGACTGCAGTTTCTTTACCTGTCCGGGGAAACGAGAGCTGTTCACCTACCCATACGGGATTTTAATGACTGGTTACCGGGGTAGTCCAACCTTCACTATACTCTCCTGAGCAGCTAATCACAGTGCGATGGTGGTAGACTGAATAAAAGATCATGACTAATCCCCAAACACGGGGAGTCTGTAATCAGACCTCGAGGAAAGAAGGGGGGGGTCTGGTTTTAATTCCCGAGTAGTCACTGAGAACCCAGGTGGCAACCTTACAAGGGATAAAGGGAGATAGGTATAAAAGATAGTACCTACTCTCTAGGAGGGAGAAAACAAATCCTTCTTGCTCTATCATGTATGCACGGTGCAGCAACTGACCTGAGGACAACTGTAGCTGTGTGAGGAGGGACAAGTGACACATTGCAAAGGGGAGACTTAGATACTGAGAGAATAAACTAAAAAGCAGACGCAATCTGGGGTAGGCGAAATGTGTGAAGGCGAAATGTGTGGGGTAGGCTCAAAAGGGGTGAAAACTTTCAGTTATAAAATAAGTCAGTCCCGGGAATGTAATTCAGAACATACGGACTATAGTAAATAATACTGTATATCTGAAAGCTGCTAAGAGAGATCTTAAAAGTTCTCATCACCAAAGAAAAAAACTATACTGTGGGTGTGACCGATATTTAACTACACTTAGTATGGTGATCATTGCATAACATGTACATATACTGAATCATTATCACACACACGTGAAACTAAAGTTATATGTCAATCATATCTCAGGTTAAGAAAAACAAAAGTAGAAGCAATCTGGAGGCAGACCCCTCCTCCAGCTTTTGAGTAATGGCAGCAAACATGTTTGGAGTAGCAGCATGTGGAGAGTTAATGCCGTAAGACGATGTCTCCCATGCCATCAAGCAAGCTGTCGAATCTGGGGCCCTTTGAGCTGACAGCAGTCTTTGCTATGATTTGTCTGTTCTTCTCCTAACAGCCCGGACCTGGACAGCAGATCTCCACTCACCTGACTGCACTGGCAAGGTGACCTGCTCCCTGTCCCAAGAAGACAACGACAGAGAAGGGATTCAAAAATCAAGACACCGGACTTAACCCTGAGCTTTAAGATGGTACCAATAAGATTAATCCTGGTGGGAAAATAAAATAAGGAAGGGCAAGTGCAAAAGATTGAGTTTTAAGTTCATAAAGGGCTGTTTAAAATGTTTCAGGGCACCTGAGAGGCTTAGTCGGTTAAGTGTTTGCCTTCGGCTCAGGTCATGGTCCAGGTGTCCTGGGATTGAGCCCCGTGTCAGGCTCCTTACTCAGTGGGGAGCCTGCTTCTCCCTCTCCCTCTGGCCCTCCCCCCTGCTCATGCTTTTTCTATTGCTAGCTCTCTTTCAAATAAATAAAATCTTTGAAAAAAATGTTTTAAAAGGGGGTACATTCTGCATAAATAAGCTGTGTGTGGTGTCAATGCTTCCTGGAAAAAATATAAAGTGACTTATAGACAGTGATCTAGTAGAGTTATCAGAGCAGATCTTAAACACTGACAAATGTGCTTTGCTTTGGAAGCTGATGCCTTCTGGGACTTCTATTTCCTGTGATTTAAAATATAGACATTTGATGCCATTTTTGTGGTTTTCTCCTAACTAACCCCAAGCTTAAATTTAGCCCATTCATGGAACCTTGATTTCACCAACCATGGTACTTAGGAATCTATCCCCCAAGTGGATCAGGAATTACTGTATAAGAGCCCAAAGAGAAAAGACACAACTCGATAATTTTAAAGATATGGATAAATGCCAATCTGCCACATGCTGGGTTCAGCTTTGCCCTTCACTTGGTTCCTACCTTGAATCATTTAGAGTATACTACATGCCAGACACTGTGCTGGTCAATACAACAAACACAACTTTGGAGAAGAGGTGGGCCTTGTCCTCAAGGAGGTCATTGTCTAGAAGAAAAAATGCATACCACAAAATAAGTGCAATGGGAGAAAAGGACACCTTGCAAATGGTCCAAAAATGGAGAGAGGGTTGAGAGCTAGCTTTTGAAAGATCAAGAGCTACTGCAAACAGAGAAGTGAAATGAAGTTTGATTACTCACTGCTCTGAAAGTCTGACTTGCCACAGAAGTACAAACAGACAGACTTGAACCACAGAGTGTACTCCTGACATCTGTTAGTGAAATCCCCAAACCTTCTTAGTCCCCCAAGTCTCTGCCCCAACCCATTCTCACACCATTGCTAGCTTAATTCAGCGGAACTAATTATGTCATTCCTGCAATCAAAGCCTTGTGTTGCTTCCATAAGACCTCCCAAATTCTTTAAACCATCTTCCAAGGCCTTCCCACAATATAACTCTCTCCCCCTCTAGCCTCATACTTCACAATTCATCGACCGTTTCCAGCTCAATCAGATGATTCCCTATAATTGAATAAATTCCATAGCTGATTATGCCAGGTGTTTTTTTATTTCTTTGCAAAGCAGACATCATCTTTTCTTTCCACAACTGAAAATATACCCACCTTTCAATTTCCAAACTGTTCTCTTTCCATGAAGGCTTTCCTGATTCCCAAACAGAGGTGACCTTCTCTCTTCTAATTCTATTACTTGTCCTTCTTATGGCATTTAAACTTGTCTGGCTTACTTCTGTAATTTCTAGTCAAGATTTCTACCCAAGACAGATAGACACTTATTAATATTGGCTGTTCTGAATTAGATTTTAGTCCAATAAGCTTAGACTCAAGACTAGATCTTTGAAAACCGAGGAAATCTGGGTGATTTGGACAAAACTAGACTTACCAACTAGTATATGACTGCCTTCTTTTCCTTACTACCTGTGCAGTTTGTCATACTCAAGAAGATGAGCCTGGGATGGGGCGCCTGGGTGGCTCAGTTGGTTAAGCCGCTGCCTTCGGCTCAGGTCATGATCCCAGCATCCTGGGATCGAGTTCCACATCGGGCTCTTTGCTCGGCAGGAAGCCTGGTTCTCCCCCTGCCTCTGCCTGCTACTCTGCCTGACTGTGCTCTCTCTCTCTCAATCTCTGACAAACAAATGGGTAAAATCTTAAAAAAAAAAAAAAGAAAGAAAGAAAAGAAAAGAAAAAGAAAAAAGATGAGCCTGGGAACGTGTTGCAGATTATGCAGGAGGAAGGATGAAAGATGAAGAAAGTCGAGGAAGGCACCACGCTCCTGAGTTCAGGGCAAAAGAAAATCACTGACCTCCCACGTGAGATCAATGAAGGCAAGAGGCCTGATAGGCTAACACAGGCTATTTGGATGTCAATTCATTATACCTCCAGAGTAACAGAACGCCTAATAATCAGTTTGCCCTCCTCAACATAAACAAATTAAATAAAGGAGGTAATGCTCATTTTAGCAGGGATATGAGAACTTGCTAATGCCTGTCCCCACAATGATTTGTTCTGGCCTTCATGATGAAGGTAATCATCACATAGTCTCCTCGGTCTTTCAGGCTGCTATTTACCTGTTCCTCTGTTTTCAGATCTCCAAATTCCTCCAAGAAAGCAGTCTCTGAAGGAAACTGGGATGGCTCCAGAAAATTCAGCAAGCTGAAGAGCTCCTCCACAGAGTTCTGCAAGGGCGTCCCAGTGAGCAGCACTTTGTGTTCCTGCACAAACCAACAGCACACGACAACAGTGTTGGAGCCGGCCGGCGAGTACGCTTTTGAAGTCAGGGCATTCTGTGCTCATGGGGCAATTCAGTTTTGCTTTAATGAAAAGACAGGACGCCACCGTTCCAGGGCAGGCACGGTGAGTTCACAGATCAATCTTCCTTTCACATCACTGATTCCAGCAGCAATTTCACGTTAGTGAAAGCGACATCCATCCATCCATCCATCCATCCATCATTACTACTCTCTACATACTGGGCACTGTGCCAAGGCCGTCGTCCTTGGTACCAAGCTGAAATACCTTACGTTTACTGGTCACAAATTTCATGGTATTTAAGACTCCCCTGGGTACCCTTGGGAATCTACTTGTGGCAAAGGTCAAACTGTTGACCCAGTTTGTAACAACAAAGCCTTCTGATGCCTGCACTATCACAGATATAGACGGCAAAAAGAAAACCAGGAATAAACAGACTATGCACAAGTAAGCTACATGCAGAATGGCTGCGGGACGCTTCCATCGTGAGCAGACAGAACCTGTGTCAATGTAAAGAGCTCGCTAGCTCTCACCAGGGCCATGAGCTTTAGACCCTCCAGAAGTTTGCAGTTCCTGTTCTTCAATCTGTGGGCTTCATCAATTATCACACAGCTCCAGTGAATCTTTTTCAGCTCCGGGCAGTCTGCCAGGATCATCTCAAACGTTGTGATGACAACATGGAACTTGAAGACTCCTGAAAGGGGGTTTCCCTGAGGGTGACACAACGGAAGGTGAAGCTTTATGCCATGATTACAGAATTCAGCTGATGTGTTCCCAGTGGGAGCAGAGGAGGCAGCACGGAGAAATGCTAGGGCCTAGGTAAGAGAAGCCAGTAAGCACTGTACTTCCTCGTTTGGAAAAGAGAGAATAGAGGGATGAACCAGCTACTAAGACAAGAGAGAGACCTGGTTACGTTGATGAAACAGAAGTTAAGAGACATGGGCCCTCACGATGGTGAGACATATGAGCAAATACAGAAGACAGAGCAAGGAAGCCTTTTAGTTATTAACTGCCAGGGTAAGGAAAGCAGATGGGTACTGATTCACACACTGCCAGCCAGGACTGGTCTCAACCACACAGAGCCTGAATACCCAAGGAGACCTTCTTTGCTCCTTTTCAGTTACTTTGTAACTGGGGTTCTAGCATAGGTTCCAAGTACGCTTCCTGATTCACCAGGACAAGACCTACCAGGCAGACACATCTTTGTCTTTTACCTATCTTCGTGTTGTCATTAAAGAGCAGAGCTGCATCATGTTAGAGCACATCTTAAATTTCTTCTAAGTGTCTCCTTTTGCTATTAACGCAATCCCCGGGGGGGAGCACTGGCCCTCCTCTGGTTGGATTCATTTTTTACCTTGCTTGATTATAAAAACCAGTGCCCCAGACAAGTTTACAAGCATACTCAGTAAAGTGATTATAAGTAACAAAACCCCCAAAAGCCCCACAGTCTATTACGCTTTTAACAATTTAAATCCTGTCTTCTCTTTATCCTTCCCTGTTAGCCTCCTCTCCAAACTCCCTGGCTAAGAACCCATCCTCTGTACACCAATTCTTCCACTCAGTTTTTTTCACTGAGCATATAACAAGTCACAAAAAGTCTTCTGCACATCAAAGCAACTTCATAAGCCAATGAAGAATTCAAGTTTTCAGTATCCTAAAAAGAGCCTCTGGCATATTTCAGAGAGTGGAAAGCATGCCCTACAAATCCTATGTTTTATCACAAACTAAACTATCAAGGAGGAGCAAGAAGTCTGCCTCCATTAACAGAAGACTCTACAAAATCAGTCATCGGTAACCCAGGGTACAGGGCATTAAAACTCCTGAAGGTAAGTGACAGGAAGGCTGATCTGAACGATGACATCAGGCTGTCTCCAGGTCTCTGAGACTCACCTGGGCATCTCTGTACACCATCTCATACTGTTGGATCATCTGCCTGCTGATCTGGCTGCCATGGTACACAATGGCATTCATCTCTGTCCACGTCCGGAACTCCCGCTCCCAGTTCGTGATGGTGGAGAGTGGGGCGATGATAAGGAAAGGGCCGTGGATCCCCCGGAGGAAAATCTCCGAGAGAAATGTGATGGACTGGATGGTTTTTCCAAGGCCCATCTCATCAGCCAAAATACAGTTTTTTCTGAGGAGAATAAGAAATACAGATAATTCATCATTGATACAGGAAAGCAGTAGAGGTTGGGTGTAACTAAAAAGATACTTCAGAGGCACACCTTGACCTGTAAAGGTCATCAGTGAAGGGCCTTGTCTGCATTTTTTAGAGATGCAACCGAGACTCATTTTTATTCTTATGATTCATACCCTGCCTACTTCCAAAAAGGAATTATGGTAACTTGAGAGAAAATACAGGGAAAACGTCCATGTACTCTAAGCTGAAAATACTAAAAATTAAAATAACAGTGAGACACAAGGAGAAAAAAATATGCCTCAAACTTAAGCCCATTTCTATACCTGACAAACTTCATGGAAGCCAAGGCAAAAATAAGAAGGTAAGTTACGTGATTTTCATGTCTTTTATTTGTGTCATCGAGGGTGAACTTTTAACCCACACAGTAAGTTTCTTATCAAGGTAAAAATTTTGGTCTCTCCTGGTGATCCAGAATCCCAGACTACACAGAGCTGGGGCACTCAAAGGGCCTCCCCCACCCCCTGCCCAGTCTCACTCCTCACTGCAGAGGTAGGCACTGGAAAGCTCGGGGGAGCAGTGCTCCAAGCGGCTCTGTGAGTAGGTGGCACAGACTGCGCTAGGGCACAGGTACCCAGGGCCCCATCTGATGTGTTCTCCACGGCAGCATGCTGGCTTTAAATTCAGACTAGGGGTACACTCCAGAATGTTACAAAAATCTCAAATGTCACTTGTTTCATCTAGATTCTGATGGGAATTGAAGCATGAAGAGTCCAAAAGTAAGTGGTACAGCCCAAGTCTAGAGGATCCAGGGCTCACCAATAAGTGGCAGAGTTGGGGCTCCAATCCAGATCCGTTTCCTTTCTACAGCCAATCTTTGCTAAAGAATTAGAACGATCTTTTGGATTTTGTTTCATTGAGGTTGGGCCTAATCTTTTGGCTGGGATGGTAAAGAAAAAAGAAGCACAAAGTCAATGATGTCTAAAATCACTCCTGTAACTGGAGAATCACCTGGCGTAGAGTCCTGGCATGCCTCATGTACAAAGATCAGTTCCCTAAACCACGGCTAGGTTACACCCTCTCACCACCTTGCTAGCTACTGCTGCTCCAAGCAGGTACGACGTTTGGGTGGCGGGGCGGGGGGGTAACTGCCTGTGGAGACAGCCCCGGTTCCGGCTCCTCACCTGTTATACCAGTTAAAAAGAAGCCAGTTCATCCCCTCCAGCTGGTACTCCCGGAGCTGGTTACTGTTCTTGTACTCTCGAGACTTCTCCAGCTTCTGCCAGGAGTCCGAAGCAGGCCTCTCCTAGCGGAGGAAGGCAGACAGAACAAACACACAGAGAATGATGTCTGAGGAGTATAACACGAATAGGGACACAGGATAATAATGGGGAAGGTGGCAAATCTCACAACACTGTCCTGAAGCTGGCTGGCTTCAAGCTGCAGTTACTATGATCTGACTAAGGCGTACATACATACATACATACATACACACACACACACCCCAATATAAGGCAAGCCCCCACATTTTCTAGCTTATACACACACACACAAGACAAGCTCCTACATTTTCTAGCTTTCACCAGAATGAACTAAGAACATCTCTATAAAATTCGCAAGTAATTAACGAAGGAGGGAAACAGACCCACCTACATCTTGATAAGTGTTACACTGTTTTACTCAGACTCTGGGATGCCACTCCCACTTACACTTCCATCTCCCTGCAAACCAAAAGGAGTCAGGTGTTTTGGTTTCTACAGATAATTTTTCTGTGTGCATATGGCATCAGCTCAGGAAACTACAGTGGGTCAAATATTTTGTTGATTAGTTCCTACAGTCAATGTAAGGCAAAAAACCTGTAAAATCAAAACTGCAAATTCCTTAAATATCCCAAAAACGTATTTTCCCATATGAAATACTAATTTCTAAATATAATTTATCTTTTCTCTACTGATAGGAAGTGTCCTATTTATCACATACTAAATTTCAATACATCCATGGAGCCGTAAATAGATTCTTCATTGTGTTCCACTAGACTATCTAGTACTGTCACAAAACCCAGTTTAGAATTATTATAGGCTTTTATCTGATTAGGGAATTACTTTTTAAAAATATCTCCGCTATTCTTTCTTATTTGCTATTCTGTCCTATTCTCTAACTTTAGAATCAGTTTGTCAAGTTCTTTTAATTCCCACTGAGAATTTAATTTATCAGGGGAAATTTTTAAATCTTTAGGTGTGGAGATTTCCCACCCCAAAATTTTATTTAGGTTTTATATTATTTGGGCATAGACTTGGTTATTTTGCTTACAGACAAACTGACAGATTAAAAATTCCCAATTCTAGCTATAGTTACGAATGGGAACTTTAAGACTATAACTTTTCTAAACAGTTTTAGTCTTTAGTAATTTTGCTTTGGAGTACTACAATATAGTTTATACTTGAAACACCTTTTTTTTTTTAAGGTTTTATTTATTTGACAGAGACAGAGAGAGAAAGAGACAGGGAGTGCAGGTGCACAGGCAGGCAGAATGGCAGGCAGAGGGGGAGGGAGAAGCAGACTCCCTGCTAAGCAGGGAACTAGATGTGGGAATGGATCCCAGAATCCTGGGATCATGATCTGAGCTGACGGCAGACGCCCAACCAACTGAGGCATCCAGGTGCCCCTTGAAATACATCATTAACTAAAACTAAACCATTTGCAATGTGAAATTAACAAAATGGCCCCAATTACATCATTGATATTTGGAGGTATGTAAGTGGAATCTATGATCTTCCAGAAAAATATGTATCACAGCTTACCTATAAAATTACTACCAGCTGTGGTTAGGCTAAGCCCCTTAACACAGGACTCTGTTGAAAATTATTACTAGTGTATTATTACTAATGTACAGGTACAGGTGCTCAATTTTACTAGGGAGAAAATAATTCAGTATGTAAGAAAACAATGATTTTAAAGAAAAAGCTTTTAAGCAAAGATATTCCTATATAAACCCTCTTGCTCTGTTTCCTTAAAGAAGTTACATTCTTCTTAACCTACAGGAACCAGTCAGCATGGATTCCCCAAATTCCACGTACCCCTTTAATCAGGCACGCTTCCCTACTTTACTAGATACTGTGCGGGAGACTTTCTGGAATGTGTTCCCAGTGACGTAAGTGGCTCACTCTCATCACATAAGAGCCGGAGGATGGACTTTAACTGCAGATTTCTACTTTGCTGCCTTGGTAGCTCTCTACAATAGAGTAATCACTCTCCAATCCAGTCACCCCTCTGTCTTTCCATCCCTCCCCAGTGCTAAAGGGTTTGGTTTAACATCACCTACTGGCCAGAAACTTCAGCCATTTGAACACAAGACCTGAATTCAACTAGAAGTTTCTGGTTGATTCATAAGTAGTACAGACTACAGGAAACAACACACCCCGGGGTTCCACAACCGTCAACGGCTACGTAGTTAACCTTGAAGGAGAAGTGATTCTTGGAGTTTCCAAAGTGGCTCTGGCCTGTTAAAAGACTGTCCCAACTTTGCACAATCATCTCAGACAATGTCACTTCTTGCTTTCTCACAGCTCTGTATTTTATCTCTAGGTAACTGATTTTTACCAAAAGCTTTCAGGTATAAAACGTCCTGTTCATCAACTTCAAAGCACAGCATAGATCCCTTTAAAAAATTATTCAGGTAAACTCCCGTTTGGAGCTGGTCCTTTTCTTCACACATAAAAAGACAGCTTCAGTTATATTGTGAGCTACTATTCCAATTTAGAATTTTTGAGATAACATTTCAAACTGTGCATTTTAAATGAGAGAACAAATAAGTCAAACAAAGAGACAAGTGTGAAATAATACGATGGTTCACGGAGAGACAAAAACAGCTGCATCACAACAGTAAAGAAATAAAGGAAAAGTGAAATTGCCCGAAAACACTTGAGAATTCATATTCTTGCCAAATGCATGTAGTCAGTCTGAGGAAATAAGTGGGATTCGGGTTGAGAGAGTAAGAATCCTGATTACTTCGAGATACTAACTTACAATTAGCTTCAGAATGGAAAGGCTCTCTACCTCTCTGCCCCACAGCGATTTGTCCCTGCCTGTGCCACACACCCCCATTAGTCTGGTGCCGTGTGTGACCACACCACACACACACACCTCTCCCATTAACCTGTGAGCTCCCAGGGGCTGGGCATGCATCTTCTTTGTTATTATGTCACTCAAGAGTCAGCCAACAGCAGATGATTAACAATGACTGATGAATTAACAATAGACAACAGTTGTAGGAGAGGTTGAAAGAGAAATTTATCGGACGTCTGGGTGGCTCAGTGGGTTGGGCCGCTGCCTTCGGCTCAGGTCATGATCTCAGGGTCCTGGGATCGAGTCCCGCATTGGGCTCTCTGCTCAACAGGGAGCCTGCTTCCCTCTCTCTCTCTTTCTGCCTGCCTCTCTGTCTACTTGTGATCTCTGTCTGTCAAATAAACAAATAAAATCTTAAAAAAAAAAAAAGAAAGAGAAATTTATTAACCAGTCATGTAGACAAAAACACCATTAAAAATTATGCATATTTCTAACCACACTGTTCTGTAGCTCAGGATTCCTCCATACACTTCATATACCAAGAAACAAAAAACAAAACACTGCTTTTCAGTAGATTCTGACAGAGATCTAAGTTCAATGTCAAGCTCTTATCTCCTAAGTCCTGTCTTTACAGGGATGTAAAAACAACAAATAATAAGGAACTGGATAACGGTTCTTCATATGTAAGTGGTGACTTTTTAAAATAGAAAGTCAACATTCCAGTCTATAGCCATACTCAACAACTCTGATTCTCTTCCCAAGTGAGTCACATCCTAATCGGGCTCTCCTAATTCTACAACTTTTTAATTACTGACGCTTTATATACAATTACTTGTCAGGTGTGCTGGGACATTTATGCAGCTTGGTGGGAATTATCCAGATTCAGAAAAACTGATTGAATAAATACATATTGAAAACCTATGTTCTCTCTGTGAAGCCCAGGATCTATAGAGATAAGACAGTTCCCCTTAAGAATATCCCAGCTGGGGGCACCTGGGTGGCTCAGTGGGTTAAAGCCTCTGCCTTCAGCTCAGGTCATGATCTCAGGGTCCTGGGATGGAGCCCCGCATTGGGCTCTCTGCTCAGTGGGGAGCCTGCTTCCTCCTCTCTCTCTGCCTGCCTCTCTGCCTACTTGTGATCTCTGTCTGTGAAATAAATAAATAAAATCTTTAAAAAAAAATTAAAAATAACTAAAAAATAAAAATAACTAAAAAAAAAAAAAAGAATATTCCAGCTGAGTAAAAGCAGAGGTCAAAAACAAAAAAGATCACTGGTGGAGCAAGAGGTAGTAGGAAACAAGAAAGACACTAACAATTTACTGAGCTTCTTTCCCATGCAGGCGTTTCTTCCATGTTCTACCTCACTGACTCCTTACAGCACCCTATACCAAGACATCTAAGCTCGTATTCAAGGTTCTTAAATGTCACACACACATCAGAATAAGAGTCTAGACCTAACATTAACCAGAGCGCTAGCAAAGTCTGATCTGGGGAGAAAAGCACGCTGAACTGCATTTCAACAGAGAGTGGCCAAAGGCAAGACACTAACAAAGGCCACTTCTTTTTTTTTCTTCTTTTAAACAAAGACCACTTCTGAGCAGAGCCCCATAGCCATCCAGGACTGCCAAGGTCATAAAGTTACATGTTACAACAGGTGCCAAACAGGGATACGTTACCACATGCTTAATTTCAGGGAGAATTTGGAGAGACTCGAATTCTTTAACCTTTGCAGGATCGACGTCTTCCTCTAGCTCCCACGTGCTTTCTTCGTAAGGCAGCGAGCACCACTTCACCAGGTAATGGGTCACTTCCTGGTGGGACACAGGAGAGGAGTTCATGTTCTACTAGATTAAAGGAGTCTGTCACACTCTGGCCAAGCTCTGAAAAACCCACCCTATCACATGCAAATGCCATTAAAACAAGGACCGTGTGTTAACAAAACAAGCAAAATACATAGTAAGGAGGGAAGGCTCTTTAGGGGAGTCAAAAGGACCGAATCCCACCTCTCCTGTCTCTGCATCTTTGGTGTGGGCCACCTCCAGGACGCGATCCACTTCTACATAGTCTGGGTTGAACAAGTCTTCATCGGGCTAGTGCAGATAAAGGAGAAGAGTTAGAAAGTGTCCCCTTCCCTCGAAACCAACATCCAACCCTCAAAATCCCCTACTTTGGGCTTATAGGGAAATATAGAGTGGAAGGGGCAGCTTGAGAATAAAAGTCACAGTACAGACATTTCTTTACTGTCCCAAATCTTCTCTCCGTGACTGAAGTTACAGGTTATACCATGGGCAGAGTAAGACTCTCCTAGTGGTCATTATGGTACTGCACAAAATTCAGCACAAGGATTCCCTTTTTATTACTGCTTCTTGTTCCAAAGATAACCTTGGAAACTCAGGAATTAGTTTCTTTTTCTTCTATATACCCACAATAGTAGCAAACATTGGAAGGGGGCACAAGGGGAGCTTCTGGGGGACTGATAATGTTCCGGGTCCTGATCTAAGTGATAGCTACACAGGTGTGTTTATTTCGTAGAAATTCACGGAGCTGCACCCTTAGGATCTGTTTACCTTCATGTACATTACGCTTCCCAAAAAAGTGTACTTACGAAATAATAATAAGCATCACCTGGAAATATTTAACCTGTGTCCGGAGTAATGCTAAATGCTGTAAGTCTCAAAATCACTTTATGGTCTAGAAACGATCATTACTTTTTAGATGAGGAAACTGACAAAAGTCACAGAGCTGTGTGAACTCGAACATTTACCCAGGACTTTCTTACCCAGAAGCCCTCCTCCCGCACTGCTAGAAGGTTCTTATTGCCCCTTTGGTCAGAAGGCACTTTCGGGGCTATCCAGTTTCGCCTTCAACACAGGAATGCTTTTTATAACTTCCCTGGCAACCCTCTCTCAGAGTCCCTTACTCGCTGTTTGGGAATTCACTGCCCTCTACTACCTGAGCCACTGCCAAGACAGCTTTACCTCTGCCTGCCCAGTGGTAGCACCATGATCTTTATTCAATTACAGCCCAGTCTCCCTCCCGTAACTGGGGCTTGCTGGTGTGATCGCTTCTTCCAAGGTAGCAGTAGCTACGTTTGTTCTCCTTCTATACCGGCTTTTCAAAAAACTCCACCCAGTGTGGCCGAAACTACTCAAGGTGTTCAACTGCTTCTGGCGGTCCACGTTTCCAGATCCCTTTGTGATGGAAAGAGCTAGCACTCGGAATAGTGGCCATGGGCCACCATGCTAAGCACTTCTGTAAACCCTGTGTCATTTAATCCTCACAGGTGTTCTGGGAGGCTATTAGGAGTTCCGCTTTACACAGAGGAGGACATTAGGTCCAAAGGAGCTTATCCAAGTGGCCCAAGGCCACTGAATTCCATATGTGTCTGCACACACACACACACGTGTGTGGCAGTGGTGGGAATGGGTACAGGGGGGAGGAACAGAACCTGCAGCCTGGCAGGCTGGCTCCAGAGCCCGGGCTCCTAGCACCGTGTAGTCCAGTTTCCACATTTGCTGACAAGCTCTCAACTGAGCTTCCTTCACCCGTTAAGAGTCCTCCTGCAGCTGCACTCAGGTCCACCAATTCCCCCCGAACCTGACACTGAAATGAACAGAACACTGGGGAATGTTCTAAGATTACTGTTACTTCTTAAGCAGCTTTACCCCCTCCTCCTGACCAAGGGGGAATTTGTCATTTAAAGGGCACTATCTTTTCTCCCTAGGACTGCTAGTCCGTCATTTCCCCCACTCTGAGGTTACAAAGATTTAAAAACCACAAATGTGTGACATCACCCACATTTACTGCCATTCTGTTTCATTAATCCTAGCCTGTCCAGTAAAGCCGAACATTGATTTAGTCATCTATTCTCCCAGCATCGGGTCTGGTTTCCAAGAATCTGGGTGCGGTCAGAAGGCCTCTACTCCTGCAGAGTTCCAGAAGCCTCTGCCTCTCGGGCCTGAGTCTCTTGCACAGGTGTCCCCGGCTACTTTACAAAGCAGCTGGAAATAATGGATATGAAGAAGCTCCATCCAAAACATCCAAGTCATTACTGATCTCCTAAGACTATTATTTACCCAAGTCATTAATAAAAATGTTGTACAGGTCGAGAGTGAAGACAGCATTATAGGAACTACTCGCCACTCTCCCTCCTCCTCAATCTCAGGATGTTGTCCTCTGATCTTTTCGAAAGCCTTTCCTTCCCACAAGAGTTATGTGCTCCTGGTACAACCTGGCTTCAGCCCTCTATTTCCAACCCAGTAAAAATCACTTCCTTGGGAATAAAGCAGAAAACAGACACGTGGGGCTTTGTAGGCTCTGTGAAGGGCTGTGGACTTTATTTCAAGAAAACGTGAGGCGCTGAAGGGTCTGGAGCAGGCGAAGTGTGTAAGCAAACCCTGTCCCTCGTCAGGGGGCAGCCGAATAATTACTGAGCGCTGACCCCGTGCCTGGTACCAGGGACAGAAATACAAGGAGACATGTCCCCGTCTGTCTCCTAGGACTTAAAATGGAAGAAAGAGACATGTAAACAAGTTACTACACTGCAAATCCCTGCTAAAATAGAGGTGCAAATAAAATGTTCCAAGAACAGAGGGCAAGGATCCAGTGGGGCCTCACGACGGTCTTCCAATTCCACTTGTCGTCCTCTTCCCCCAGTCCTCTATGACAAGAACAATGCCATGAGCAATAGCTTTCACATTCTTTGAAACAATCCCGGAGAAAGCTGGGGCCAAACACTAAGGCTAAAGATGAAGGACCCCACTCTGGGATGAGAAGAACACTTACTGACATTAACCTAAAATAACGTTCTGTCACTCGAGGAAAAGGTGCACAACATGAAGAACGAGTTGGTTAAACACTGCAGCAATGTCCTAAAACTTGATGGCACCTGAGTGCACTCTTGAGGACCAGAGCTTGCAAACTACATTTTAAGAATAATTTTTAAGGGGGCGCCTGGGTGGCTCAGTGGGTTAAGCCTCTGCCTTCGGCTCAGGTCATGATCTCAGGGTCCTGGGATCGAGCCCCGCATTGGGCTCCCTGCTCAGCAGTGAGCCTGCTTCCCCCTCTCTCTGCCTGCCTCTCTGCCTACTTGTGATCTCTCTCTCTCTCTGTCAAATGAAGGAATAAAATCTTAAAAAAAAAAAAAAAAAAGAATACTTTTTAAGGCTTCTTTTCATTAAAGTCATCTGTATAAAATTTTAAAACTACATGCTATTTAGAAAAGAAAAAATCAGCCACCACGATCCCATCAACCAGAGAAAATGACACCAGCGTTTTCATGTATATCCAAGACATTTTCTGTGCATTATCACAGTGCCTCCTTTCTCCTGCATTCCCTGAAATGAACTCTCCCCCCACTGTAAGAGGCTGTCATCTGGTACTACAGCCTCTTCCTATGTCATTAATGACTGTTCTCCCATATCACTTTTACTAGAGCAGAGTATTCTAAGGGATGTACACATAATTTAACAGATGTCTATTATCTAACAATATGTTTGTTTGCAATTTTTTACCAATATAAATGACTGCCTATCATAGGTAACACTGTACAAAGATTCAACAGTTTCCTTTAAATATATGGCAGAATTAGAACTGCTGGACAAAGGATGTGAACATTCTGAGACATTACACATCTGATGCCATTCTGTTCTTCTGACAGGTCGTACTAGGTAATGTTCCCACCCGCTAGACACAAGACAGTCTTTGCCCTACACCCTCAACAGCAATGAGTAATACCTATTTTTAAAACCTGCAAGTATTTGGTAAATAAAAACTAGAAAATTCCTATTTTAGTTTGCATTTTTTTGACTACTAGTGAAAGTGGCCACATTTTTGTAAGATTAATAAGCATTTCTAATGATTAAAATTATTTGTCGTGTGCATGTTATGTCTGTATAAATGGGAAGGCTCCCATACCAGATAAGAATGTATGCCACATATCTATGCATATGTATAAGCTATATTCTTAGGAAATATGTGTATGTATGTAATGCACACAGTTCCTAATTATTTACTTTAAGGTTTGTTTAGGAGTATTTTCTAATATACAGATACTGTAGATTCATTTAATGCCCCAATCCATCAATCCTTCCTCTCACTGTAGGCACCATACTTAGAAATACCCAAGTTTATATAAAGTTCCTTATTTATTAACTCTCTAATATATTTAATAATAGTTTTTATTTTTTACATTGGAAGGTTATGTCTTTTTGGATTTCTGTTTCAGGAGGTGGGGGGAGGAGGGAATGAAAGAGTTCTGCAGATTTGTCCGGCCCTAGCTATTAATAGATATTCTGACCAAGATGCACATTCTCATGAGCTGTCAGTTTGTAAGCTTCAATCTTTGTAACCCGGTGGATAATTTTCTCCCTTTGGCTTAAATCTGGATTGGTTTTGCTGCAAATCAGTGCACATTCAGCAATGTGACTTGCACAATGGATCTGCCCAGGACTTCGACTTTAAGAAACTTAAACTCAGCATTTAATACTGCAAGAAAAGCAGCAATCAATTAGTTGGTAAATATTGCTTCACCTCAGTAAAAATGTGCTTCATCTGGGCTTGTTTATTCCTAAAGCGCTTGATCTTCTGTGCGATGCGAGGATCCTTTTCCAGCTCTTCCATTGTGGCCCATTTACAATGTAAGTAGGAACTATCCGAAGACACATAAATGGTGAGACAAGTGCAAACTACCAAATCATTGAGCTTTAAAGTGTTTCAGTAAACGGGGTGACCATCTAACCCAGAAGCAGTGGTCTGTAGTGAAACTGCTAGAGATTGGACTGAGACAGGCCTTGCACTAAGGGCGAAAAGAAACAACAGAACAGTGCCAGGATTCCAAACAGCCAAACCCTCTACGCCTTCTACAGGAATGGCCTCAGAACAGAGCGAGGGCAGGCATAGGCAGGTTATCATTAATGCACATCAGGGAAAGTGGGCACGTAGCACAGAAATAAAGAAAAATGCAAGAGGGAAAGTGTGGCCCACAGGACCACGGTTCTCCACCCTGAGTGTAAATGAGAATGGCAGAGAGCGTTTTTAATAAAGCACCGATCCTTGGGACTGACTCCCAGGGTCTGAGTGAGCTGGTCCTGAGTGGAGGAAGGGCTTCCCTGGTGACTGTGCAGCCAAAGGTGAGCCCACCATTATCTAAGGTGAACTTGAGTCAGCTGGGATCTGTGGGTCAGGTCTCAGGGACCATTCTTGGAAAATGCAGAAGATGATTTGATGAGGAAAAGGAAATCTTATTCATAGAAATCCAAACACAAATAATAAAGGAAAAAGACGTACAAATTTCTATACTTAACGTAGAACAGCTCCAAGTCGAACGGGGGCTCTCCTGGGTGAACCTGTAACCAACAGCAAGCAGTTAACGGCCAGGCCATCACCCTTATGCAGCACGAGAACACAGGTGAATCAACACCCTGCCTGGTTTTTGTACCGATCTCTTGAGGATGTTCTCATCTTCCCAGTCTTTTTCCTGACTCCTACTGAGCAGCTTTCCCAAAGGATAAATCCACAGCTAGCTAGAAGGTAAAAATGATCCTCCCGGTGTCCTTCCAGGGTCCAGGCTGGGCCAGTGCTCGGCTGAGAAACCCAAACCGGCCCAGGGCTGAGAGCTGTCCGGACCAGAGCCCGCCATGCGAGTGAAAACCTGGGTCCCTGGCGTGCCCTACAACCACCACCCTGAAACATCAGGGCTGTTCACTCGCAGAGTAAGGACGTTTGCTCTCATAAATACTCAAAGGCGAAACTGTGTTCTCAACCAGCACACATGCCCTCTGCCCCAGGCATGCTCTCTAGAGGATCCCTTCGATGGCCCCAGCATGTCTAAAGAACCCCCCACCCCCAGCAAAGGTTTTCAATAGGACTTTCCATGTCTTCTCTTCGGCCCACTGAGGACTGCCCTTCCCACTGTCCCTGAGGGCTACAGCAACTAAGGGACGATATCTTTTGCTAGGAACACTATGGAGGAAAAAACTATTTGGGTCTCTACTCTTAAATGTTTAAGAATTTTATGACCTAAAATCTTCCATGGGGGTAAATGTTCCTGCCTAGCTCTCACTCGGGCCAGTCACGACCATTCCAGGTTCTCCAGCCAAGTATCTCTTCACAGAGGGTCTACAGCCTGTGCTAGTGACAGGACTGCAGGCACATGGGCCACCGACCTCCTGGACGGTCTTAGATGCCAGGATCTTCTCAATGATGTTTGCGTCATCTTCTGGAGGCTCCTGAGGACAGAAAAGTTGAAAAGACAGAAAATTACTGGCACCACAGAATCCAACAAATAATTGTGTAAGAAGTACTATAGCAGGTATTAGTCTGTCTGAAAGTTCACCTGTGAGCGCCGAGGCCTCCCTCCTATCAGGCCACAGACTGATTCAAAGATCACAAACATAGTAACCTCCGGGCACAACCCTAACACCTTCTTCTTCCACACGAGCAGAGAAGTCACTCTGCTTTTCAGACTCTTAATCTCAGATCTGTGTTTAGTATCACTAAAATTGGTCCTAGGACTTCCCTTCTCTGCCAAACCTGCCTACATGCAGTGGCATAAAATTTGCAGCAAGGTGTAACATACAGGAGTCTGGGGGCCTTGGAATCGGAGAGTCCTAATTCTAACACCTACCAGCTACCGACTTTGGATAAGTCAATTAACACCTCTTAGTTTCCGTATCTATTAAAAAAGGAGTTAAAAATACTTATCTCACTGGGTTACTGGGAGGATAAAATGGTATGTGAAAATATTTTTGGAACAGTAAGCACTATGCAAATGCAAAGTATAATTATTCTCTACTAAATGATACCATCTTTCCCCTCTGTGGCTGGAAATGGTTGTTTCACTGATCATCCTCTGACTATAAATCCTAACTGAAAACAAATTAATTTCTATCTTTCTATCCCAGATACACATCAACATTTCTAGGCTCCTGCGCTCCATGAAATCTTTCTACAGAGTATCTATCAAACAATGACAAACTTAAAAAGGGTGCATTGAGTCAGAACCTCTTGTGTTTGACATTCTTTCTAGGACTCTACTGGAGCCGTTCTATTTCCGAGGTTTCATAAGCACTACATGACCTTGTCAGATCTAGTACAACAGTATACGAGAAGAACACTCATCATGATAGCCCTAACTCCCAAAATAACTTGGGTTCCTGATCAGAACTTTCCAGAAGAATGACTTATGCTACATCTCACTGTCTTCAGTCCTACCCATTGGAGGGCTCAGCTGTCCCAGAGCCGTACCATTACAGAAAACATATTTTCTAAGATCTTAAATCAAGCTTTCCCCCAGAAAAATAATACAGGAAAGGAAAGAAAAAAAAAAAAAAGAAAAAAGATGAGGAGGGCAGATGGTAGAAAAGAAGTATGGAGATCAGCAGGCGTTGACAGATGCTCCCAAAGGTTACAAATATTTATTACATTCCCCTAGACACATGGCACTGTGCTAGGTGCCATGCCAAAGTTAATCCAAAGTGACAAGAGTCTCTTCCCACTACTCCACGTGAAGACAACTGAACTGTGCCTACCAGGGCACAGGGGATGGGAAGGGATGGGAAGACAGACAAAGCTTTTGTTTTTCTGCTCAAGTATTTTTCTATGGTTTTTTTTTTTTTTTAATTTTTAATTTTTCTGTTTTTTTTTTTTTTTTTTTTTTTTTGAGAGAGAAAGAGAGGACACACACACCTGTGCACAAGCCGGGGGGTGGGAGTGGGGGAGGGGCAGAGGGAGAGGGAGAGAGAGTCCTAAGCAGGCTCCAGGTCAGTGCAGAGTTCAACACCGGGTTCAATCTCATGGCCTTGAGATCATGACCTGACCCAAAATCAAGAGTTGGACGCTTAACCATCTGAGCCACCCAGGTGCCCCTATTCTGCTTGATTCTAAGCACAAGTAAGGAAAAGGGAACGAGGCAGTTGACTATTGCCTGTCTTCTCTCATTACAGTATAAACCTTCTGAGGGCAGGGATCCTTATTTGTTTTATCCACGGCTAACAGCTAATACCTTGAAGACACCCAGCAACAGTGGGTGACAAGAAGTATTTGCTCAATGCTAAACACAAGCAAGACAGAAAAAGAGGGGACCAATGAGGGAATAAAGCATCAAACTCATTAGGATCACAGACTGTAAATGGTTATTATTCTTCATCTACACCACTTAATTAAAGTCTCCCACTTCTCCAGACATTCCGATCTACCTAATATTGTCAGGACGGCTAACAGCAAAGGGCCAGAACTAAGCGTACTTTCTTAAACCAAAAGGTCACTACCCCAACCTTCCAGCCAACAGAGCTCTGACTATGGCAAATGCGCCGTGAGCAAAGGAACAGGTGTTAGGTTAAGAGAAAGTAGATTAATGAACCAACTTCCTTCCTAACTTCCTACTTTATTTCCTTCCTAAATTTCTTCCACATTATTTACTGAGTGTCTGAGTTATGTTTATTCACTGGTCTTACAGAACTAGATGAGCTACAGTCTTCATCAGCAAGGACTACCAGATATGCTAACAGAACGCTTTAAAAATTATTGAGCTATGGCATTCGTAAAGTATATAGCGATCTCAAGGGTTCAACAGAGGAATTTTTACATACACACATATCCACTCGCATAAACACCACCCAGATCAAGTTACATAACATTTCTGACATTCTGGAAGACTCATGCCCCCACTGGAAGTAACCACTCTACTTCCAGACTTCTACTACCATTGATTAGTTTTGTCTATTACTAAACTTCATGTAAATGGAATTATATAATATGTGATTCATTCTTCTGTATTTCTGCATAGTATTTTGTTGCATAATTATACTACCATTTATTTGTCCATTCTATTATAGAGGAATATCTGGGTCGCTCCCAACGTTCATATAAATTATATGTCCTCTGGTGGACAAATGTACTCATTTATCTTGGATATACACATAAAAGTAGAATTACTAGGTTATGAGGTAGGTTATATGTTTTGTTTTAATGAATATTGTCAAAATTTTTTCCAAAGTGATTGTAACTATTTTTACACCCATCAGCAAAGTATGGGAGGAGTTCCAGCTGACTTGATACTGTCAGTGTTTAAAATTTTAGCCATTCTCCTGGATAAATAGTATTATCTCTCTAATTCACATCTCCCTGATAACTAAGGATGCCGAGGATGTTTTCATATGCTTATTGGCAATGAAGGCAACCTCTCTGTAAAGGTCTTGCTCAAGTCATTTGCCTATTTTAAGAATTGTCTTTTTTTTTTCTTTTTTTAATTTGCAAGAGTTCTTTATACATTTTGGAATAAAAGTCCTGCCAGTTACATAGATCACAAGTATTATTTATAAATCTATGGTCTGTCTTTTGATTCTGTAAATTTGTCTTCTGATGAACAGAAGTTCTACATAATCCACCTTACCAATCTTTTCTCTTCCTTATTCTTGTGTCCTGTTTAAAGATTCTTTTGCTGCCACCAAGGTCATTCATTAAGCCACAAAAATTAACTCAAAATTTTCTGGTAGCCACATTAAGAAAGTAAAAACAGAGGAAATTAATTTTAATGAATATATTTTCTTAAGCCAATATACCTAAAAACTTATCATTTCACTATGGAATCAATGTAAAATTATTAATGAAATGCTTTATATTATTTTTTTCCACACTAAGTCCTTAAAATTCAATGTGTACTTCACACTTAAAACACATCTGAATTGAGACTAGCTGTATTTCAAGTGCTTCATAGCCACATGTGGCTAGTAGGAGCCTTACAATGTAGCTGTTTTGTTCCACTGGTCTACTCCTTGTTCTAATGGCAACATGGCCATGTCTTCGTTACTGTAGCTTGTTACAAGTCTGCATTATAACTTAGTTCCTTTTAAAGACTGCCTTGGCTATTTTAAGGTCTTTTGTGTTTCTATCATCAACATCTATCAGAAAAACACCCCGCTCAGACTTTGACTGCGACTGAATTATAGACATCTTAACAATACTGAATACACAAACGTCATGTATCACTCCATTTACTTAGGTCTCCTGTCATTTCTTTCAGCAATGTTTTTCATTATAGAGAGGGCCTACATATCTTTTGAGAGTTACTCCAGGATCTGATATGTTTGATGATGTTACAGAGGGCATTTTACAATTTTCCTTTCCTGATTTCATGTTGCTAGTTTATAGGAATAAAATAGATGGTTTTACATATTGTCTTTGTGTGCCAACAATTTAGCTAATCCACATTTCTAAACGCTAATGGCTTGCCAATTCTATTGAATTTTCTATACATGGTCCTGTCATCCACAAATAATGAATCTTACTTTCTTCCTTTCCATTCTTTCAACCTTTATTTTCTTCGTTTTCCTTACTGCGGTAGTCAGGACCTCCAGTGCATTTCTGAATATAATGATAATAGGTGAATTTTTTTTTCTTATTCCCAAATCCAAGGGAAAAGTATTCAGTATCCTACCATTTAATACAATGTTAGTACTCAGTTTTTATCTAGTGGTTTTTCACTCTTTGGTTTTCTACAGTTTCAGATATGTCTAGGTATGGTTTTCACTTTTGTGTTTTTTCTGCATGGGAGTTGTACCTGATGTTCAATCTATTGGTTGATATCCCCCAACAGTTTATGGAGTTGTGGGGGGGAGGCGGTCTTGGCCATTAATATTACCTTCAACCAGTCCTCTGCCCCCATCTCTCCTCCCTGCCTGGGACTCTAATCAGATATATACTACACCTTTTCACTGCACCCCAACTGTTTCTTATGTCTTGTTCTGTTCTTTGCATTCTTCTTTCTATGCTTCAGGTTAGAAATTTCTATTGATCGTCTTCAAAGTCACCAATCTTATCTTCTGCTGTATCTAATCTGCTTTTAAAGTTATCCACTGTGTTCTAAGTTCTTTAAATTGGAATTTTCAGTTCCAGACTGTTGATTTGATTCTCTTTACAGATTCATTTCTCCACTGGAGTTTGTCACTTTAGAACTTTTTGCCCATCTTCTTTTATTTTCTTTCACAACATAGTCATAGTTATTCTAAAGTTCTTTTCTGCTAACTCCAATATATGGATCATTTAGAATCTATTTGTATTATATATGTATTCGCTTGCTTTTTAGTCACATTTTTTCCAGCCTTTTCAAATGTCTAGTAGTTTTTTACTTATGGTAGATCTTGTGAAAAAAGGAAAACATAGCAGCTCCAAACAATATTTTCCACAACTGTTCCTATTTTCTCTTGGACAAACTATGAGGGGGGTGGTCCCTTGAGTCCAGTCAGAGACTAAACTGAGTCAGGCCTGTGTTACCGGTAAAATTCAGCCCATCTCATTTTACCCTGTTTCTCAAGCATTAATGTCCAAGGTTACCACCAAATGAGTCTGGCAGATCTTTTTTTACCCCTGAGCCCTGGTGTCTCCAATCCCAAGCAGGTTAAAAATCTCTCCTAAGGAAAAAAAAAAAAAAAACAACTCTCCTAAGGGAGAGTCTGTTCGTCTATACTGGGCCCATCCCTTTAGTGAGATTTTTCCCTCCAAGTACCATAAGACTGTGAGATTTCAATCTGCCTTCTGGATGAGCCACTAACTTCTTGGGCTACCCCAGAATTCCATAAGTCTCCTGGGGAAAGCCCCTTGCTTTGGGGATTCCTCTAGTTTCCAATCATCTCACCAACCCTGTATGATCCATCACCAGCAGGGTCAGATGGCTTCCCTTCAACCCAGAATAATCTGTTTGCGCCAAGCCTGATCCTCAACCCATGCCCAGAATTGAGGAATGTTTCCAGAGAAGAAACAGTGTGCAACTGTCGGCTCATCTAGGAATAGCTCTTTGCTGTCTGGAATTTTAGTTTGTCTAATTCTCGTTGCTTCCACAGATATCAGATGTCTTTAAAAATACATTCTTTGAGGGGCACCTGGGTGGCTCAGTGGGTTAAAGCCTCTGCCCTCAGCTCAGGTCGTGGTCCCAGGGTCCTGGGATTGGGCCCCGTGTCGGGGACTCTGCTCAGCAGGGAGACTGCTTCCCCCCACCCCCAGCCCCCGCTTGCCTGTGGTCTCTGTCAAATAAATAAATAAATAAATAAAAATACATTCTTTGCAATTCACATTTTTTTCCCCCTGCTACGACTGACTGTATCTTCCCTGGAAGTAGGAATCCCCCAATATCAACTCTAATTGTTGGAGCTCCCTAGGGCCTACTTTTTACTCTTTTCCATCTATACTCATTTACCCGATGATCTTGTCCAGTTAAGTGGTTTTAAATACGGGCTACATCATGACACCAGCTAAGAACTTCTCCTCAATTCACACACTCATGGATCTACTTGTTATGTGCCATCTCTACTTGATGACCTCGGAAGTATTTCACACTTAAAATGTCTACAAGTAACTCCGGTCACCCTGGCCAACCTCCCACCCTTACCCACCTGCAGTTTTCTCCCACTGGAGTGACAGAGAGCTCTATCATTCTTGGTGTTCAAACCCAAAATTTTGGTGTAATCTCTCTCTCTCTCTCTCTTTTTTTTAAATGATTTTATTTATTTATTTGAGAGAGCAAGACAGTGCAAGTAGGGGTAGGGGTAGAGAAGAAGGAGAAGCCGACTCCCCACTGAGCAGGGATCTTGACGTGGGGCTCAATCCCAGGACCCTGGGATTATGACCTGAGCCGAAGGCTGCCACCCAATCAACCGAACCACCCAGATGCCCTTCTTGGTGTAATCCTTGATTCCTCTTTTCTTTCTACATACCATGCCTGATTAGCCAAGAAATCATGCTGGCTCCGTCTTCAAAATATACCCAGAATCCAACAATTTCTCACCACTTCCACTGCTTCTACTCTGGTCTAAACCACCTTCATTTCTCACCCAGATGATTTCCAAAAGCCTTCTAACTAGTCTCCCTGATACTCCTGCTCAACTAGTCTATTTGTAATATAACATTCAGAATGGCCCTTTTTATTATGTCCCTCTTTTACTTAAACTCCTTAAAAGGGTTCCCTTTTAACTCCGAGTAAAACCAAGGATTGTTCAAGGCCTACAGACTCTGCTGGACCTCACCAAGCCTCCCATCTCCCATCAGCTTTCCATCTCCCTGTGTTTTCATCATATATGCTGGCAGCTTGGGTCTACCCCTGACACTGCATAAGCTATTCCCTCTACCTGAAATGCTCTTTTCCCCCTCATGACTCCGTCATTCCTTTGCCCTCTTCCGTTCTTTGCTCAGATGATACCCTTGTGAGGCCAAGATGGACCACCCTATTTAAAACTGCAACCCTCTTTCATCACTTCCACATCACTCTTCTGCTGATTTTTTTTTTCATAGCACTTAACCACCATGAAAAAACTACACAATTTTACTATTTTTTGGTTTATTCCCAGCCTCCCCCTCGTTATTTCCATGCTTTGGAAGTTCTAAGCTTCGCCCTTGGGCCTTCTATCTCACGAGGTTCAAAATGCAGCAACTGCGAAGGTGAGAACACGTGTACAGTTTCGCAGGCTTCCTCCTCCACTTGCTGTGGTTCCCTCTGCGAGAGCGGGGATCCTTGTTCCTTTTGTTCCCTGAGATTATCTCCAGTATAAAACAGTTGGTGGCAGGTATCAGGTGCTCAGTAAGTATTTCTGAATAAATAATGGTAAGAGATTTTGCAATACAACATGGTCGTAATGGTATAAAGCAAGTGCTATGGGAACACAGAAGACAGGGAACCGTGTGCGATCTCTGTTAACCAGCATTAAACTTTCAGAATTGCTGACGACCTCCCCTACCCCCTCTCGAGTCCATGTAACCCATACTGGCCAGGGAGCGTTCATACATGTACACACATGCTGAAAGAACAATCACCTCTTCCTCACTACCAGACTGTTTCACACATTCTTATTCTTGTCTTCATGAAGAACAGGAAAAGATAAGATTTTAGTAGTAGGATTCTGGTGGCTCTTCGGAGTTTTTAAGTAGGACCAGCCAAAGCCAAGGAAAGGTTAACACATGGACAAGAAAGGATAGAACTTTACTCTGAGTAATAAATGGGAAGAGGGCTTCAAACATTCTTTACCATAGAAAATTTTCAAGTAAAAAATTAAGGAATCTGAAATAAAGTTTCAATTTATCTTTTGGCACTGGTTAAAGAAAGAGGGATGAACACTAGTGTTTTTTTTTTTTTTAAAAAGCAGTGGTTATCATGAAAATACCGTGAGCCGGTATTACCCTATCCTAATAAAAGGGAAAGGGAACAGCCTTTCCAAAATACACATCAAAGTAGGAAGGAAACTAGAAAATCAGGACTTTTCTAAACAGAGATTGTGCATAAGCACGATCATATGTGTATAAACACTCAGTGTATACAGATACACACAGATATAAACTAAATCTGCTTGCCAAACACACTTCCATAACAACCATCTGTTCTCAGCTACTTGGAATTTTCTCAAATTATCCTTCAAAGAAGGCCATTTTAATTCATTCTCTTCATGTCAGAGACTCATATAGTTTAAACTTTTTTTCCTTGGGGAAAATTTCAAAAATTTTCAACCCAAGTTGCCCCCAACCTCAACCAACCACCTGATTTATTTCTACTTAGGTAGGCACATGGGAGAGGCTCTAGAAAGAAGCAAATCACTTTTCAAATCACCACGTATTTACTGAGTGCCACAGAGGGTACACAGGTAGCATCAGACAAGATGGGCAGTCTCAGGAGCTTACATGCATGCAGGGAAAGCAACATAAAACATTTTTCTTAGAAACGTCCCAGGATAAATTCTAAGTGGTGTGACAGGAGCCCTAAGTCAAACAAGAACACAGAAGGCAAGAACAGCTTGGATTTCACAAAAGAGGTGAGGTTTGAGCCTATTTTAATGGTGGCTCCTAAGAAGACAACAAGCAGGGGGCACCTGGGTGGCTCAGTGGGTTAAAGCCTCTGCCTTCGGCTCAGGTCATGATCTCAGGGTCCTGGGATGGAGCCCCGCATTGGGCTCTCTGCTCAGCAGGGAGCCTGCTTCCTCCTCTCTCTCTCTGCCTGCCTCTCTGCCGACTTGTGATCTCTGTCTGTCAAATAAATAAATAAATCTTTAAAAAAAAAAAGAAGAAGAAGAAGAAGACAACAAGCAAGAAGGAAAGCTGAAGTGAGTCCAAAGAATGAGCGAATGAGTCCACCGGAAAGCAGGAAGCATGTACTGAATACTAAGTAACAGTCTTAGAGGAACAAAAGCACTACACGGAATGAGGAGGGGAATAAATGAGGGTAAACAGATAGTGTGTTTTAAAAAACCAGGCAGGGGTTGCCTGGGTGGCTCAGTTGGTTAAGCATCCGACTCTTGATCTCAGCTCAAGTCTTAATCTTAGGGTCATGAGAGTTCAAGCCCTGTGTCAGGCTCTGTGCTGGGCATGGAGCCTACTTAAAAAAAAAAAAAAATCAGGGAGGAATTCTGATTTAATCTAGGCGTTAAGAAGCAACCACCTTAGAGCGCAGAGCAGGGGTACTGCCCCCTCAGCTCGGGGAAACTAGGGGATTCCTAGGGAAGGAAACACCTGGGCTCAGCCTGCCAGGCCCAGCAGAAGGCCAGGCAAAACAGGGTACAGGCTGCAGAGACAGAGTGAGGCCCAGGAGGACCCAGGGAACTGAAGCCTTATTCAAATTACAGTCCTCTGTTCTAAAAGGCAAATCATGCAAGCTGCGCAAACTCCTGGAGGCAGAAACCGAGAGAGCCTTGTAAAAATCTACATGTAAATGTGCAGCGACTGCAGAAGCCCATCCCTATTCCAGGCACCAACATCCACTGGACAAAGACTAAGAAAGCAAAGAGTCACCGTCAGGATGGAAACTTCCTTCCTGCCCCAGAATCCCATACCCCAGTCAGGGGACTGTCCTCCAGGCTCTGGGGCAGAGCTGTGCCACCATACCCGTCCCGGGCTCCAGGGAAGCCTGTGTGAAGATGCTGTGTGAAGAAACTCCCCACTGGATAACTGACGCCGAGGCCGCCATCTGGGGCTGAACCAGGGGCCGGGAGCCACAGGACCGGGCAGGGCATGCTGCTAACACACTGCCAGAGGTGTGACGGGGGAGCAGTGGGGCTTCCCTGGTGGTGACTCACACCCTTCTCTGCCCCCAGCCAAAGCCAGCAAGCAGATGCGACAGCCATCCAAAACACCTTGGGAGAAGGAGCTTCTTCAACTGGTTTTCTGTGCCACCTGGGCACTGAGGGTTGTCTGGAATCCTAGATGAGACTCAGGGCTTTCAAACTGTGCATCAGCCTGGGAAATCTTTGTTCAAACCTCTCCAGGAAGCCCCAAATGCAAACCAGATGCCGCCAGGGGCTCCATGGGGCGCTGACCAAAACCCACTCGCCGCCCCTGCAGGGCCATGTGCCCTGCCTGCTGGCCCAGACCCCCGGGCACGCCAAACCACGGACCAGGCCTCTTCCTGCCTAAGTTTAGTAACAATTTCTGAGGCATAATTAATGCAAATTCAGGTTTCATCTTATATTTCACCATAGATTAGTTCTCTCTGTTGTATCCTCAAGAGGATAAAAAGAGGCTTGTTAAGATACGTAAAATTTCCTGAATTATTCCTGTCAGATCAGCTAATGCTGCCCTTTAGGTACCACGAAAGAAGTCATAACAACAGCTGAAATATGGCTAACGGCGGACTAAATGGCTACCAGGAGAAAATAAATTCCCTCATAGTGTTTTAATGACCAAACCAACCGTAACATCTCCAAGGAAGGAAAATCCATTCTGGAGCAACAGATTCCTGTCGCCTCCCAGCAGTCTTCCAAGCACTACTCTTAACTGTCTGCTGGAAGAGTACTGCGCTGACCCAACATCCAATTACTATGCCTAGTAAGTGCTGTGTCCATTGCTTGGGTGACTCTTGGCACAGAGACTGGAAATCGGCTCTGACATGCTAGTCACTGGTCAGCTGCTGCTAGGTTATCCCATAACCTGGACGGTTCTGTGCCTGTTTCTTGTTTGTTAAAACGGGGACAATGACCCCTGCTCCCAGCTACTTTCCACGCAAGCACAGAGGGAAAGGATATGTGAAAGTATATGAAAATGCTTTAAGCTGGAGGCAAGGTGGTTTAGAAAGATAAAGCATTACCCGCTTCAGGGAGCAACTCCCGCCCCCAGGTGCCCCGGAGGAAGGGCCGGAATTTGCGCTCTGCTGTGTATGCAGAGCATGCAATCTGCCAAGTCAGCGACAGGGACCCCAGAACAAGAGCCAGGCTGGGTCCCAGAAGGTGCTGCTGGCAATGGTGCCCCTCCCATGTGCACAACCTGTTTCTTCTCTTGCTTCTAATGTCTTCTCTGTCAGCTCCTTGGCACAGACCTTTTCAACATTTACCTCTCTTCCTTCTAGCATCTGGATATCAGGTCCCTCTTCCTCCTTGAAAATGCTGCCAATGGAAATCCCAAAAGTGCAAATAGGGCCATCCTGTTTCTTCTCTGCTTGAACCCTGACCTCAATATCCTGCCCCCACCCATTTGATCTGCAGTATAAAGGCCAAATACTTTAGCCAGTATCTAGGCCCTACATGATGTGATTCTTCCTACCACTCAGGGCTCATCTCCCACTATGACGCCTCAGATCAGACCCCAACATCCAGCTGAGCTCGTCTGCCTATCACACTAGAGCCCGCAGTACCATTCAGGTTGTGGGCTTTAGTTCATGTTGGAAATGCCTCTCCTAAAATCCTGACCTCCCCCCTCTCCTGTCCACTTCCCCTTCTGAGTGGTCTCTGTATCTAGCACGTTCTTCTTCTTTTTTCTTAACGAGAGAGAAAGCACGAGAGCAGTAGGAGAGGGGCAGACAGAGGAGGAGAGAGGATCTTAAGCAGGCTTCACACCCAGTGCGGAGCCCAACACAGTGCTCTGTCTCACTGCTGGGAGATCACGACCTGAGCCAAAATCAAGAGTTGCTTAACTAACAGAGCCACCCACGCTCAGCTTAAAGATTTTAACTAATCTCTAAACCCAACACGGGGCCAAAACAACTGTCCAGCCAAGGCCAGTACCCCACCCCGAAGGCCATACCTCCGCCTGCCAAGCCAGCGTGGAAGCCGAGAGGGCGGAGGTGCGGCCAGCCCCGAGGACGGCGATCGTCTCTCCGTCGTCATCCACCACCTTGAAGTCCAGGTCCTCGTTGTATTTTCTGCGCTTCACCTGCCGTCCTGAACGTCGCTTCTGCAGGGCAAACACACCGACCACAAACATGCTCTGTGAGCCAAAGGCAAAAGCCTGCACGACAAAGAACACACTCATCGACACTCACTAACATGCACGGGAGGCCCCGCCTGCTGTACACAAGCAGCCTTCCTTAGACACAACTCTTTAAAGAATTAAGTTCACTCCAAATGAAAGGTAGCTGAGGGAGATTCTCCTCTTCCCTGCGAAGAAGGTCCACGTAGTCGCCAAATCCAGTGACATGTGCTGTGGTCATTAATGACAGTGGCTTTTTTTTTCTCCTTTCTGGAACCAATTTCTATTCCAGTAAAACAGGGATGGGAAGTAAACTCCATCATCTTTCAGATCTCTCAGAGCATGGCTGGAAGCTCCGACTTTAGGGAGATATAACTGTTTCGGTTTTGGTCAAATTCACCATACTTACCGTATTTCTTTAAACATTAAGTGATACCCATTTTATTAGGACTTACTTTGAGAATCTCATACCACTACTTGCAAAGCAAGGAGACATCTTAAGTGTGACAAAACAAGATTCATGAGTCACCATCTGAGGACTCATCTATAATTAAGTAACTTGTGACCTTTTAGAGAGACAACATTCTACAATAAAGCAGCCCCGTGGCTTTCCTCAAACATAAAAGCACATGGTTTGTCTCATGTACACATCATATCCAAGCAGCAGAGACAGTTCTGGGAACCATGCACCAGCTGGTTCTCTCTCCAACCTCAACCTTAAAGAGCAAAAACAAAAACCAAACACTATCTCCCTTATTTTTTAAAGAGCAAAAACAAAACCAAACACTATCTCCCTTATTTTTTAAAGCATACGTCCTGGGCCTCTGTGTTCCCACTGTGTTTCTTCACTAGGTCACCTCTATGACACTTAATTTTCCCTGAGGGATTCCCCATGAAATCCTGCTCTCCCCCATCCGATGTACAGATTACCATCCTGGAAACAGGCTGGGATGGAGAGGGTCGCTGCTCTGACACCGCAGACACTACTAATTTCCACCGTGACATTAGAAGCTGACACTCTCCTACAGTGAGGACCATCTAGGAATCTGTGAGGATTCAGAGGATATTTGAAGGTGCAGTAGTTGGATGATTTCACATGGTCCCCCAGCGGCAGCATAGCCCAGATCAACTGCTGTGTGTATCAGAGGAAATAGCACTTCCAAATATCAGAAATGCTATCCAAGACAGGTGGCCTCAACTCAGGGAGGAAATTCCTACCAGTCATGAGTTCCCTTCGGCAGTTTTGGAAATCTCATTCATGTGGGCAACTCCTTGTTTCCATGTTTGGCCCAACTTCCTTGAGTATTTTGGCAAAATGAATACATTTGTCCCTGCCTTTCCCAGCATCTGGGATTATGAAAATGTCCTTACACAGACTGGCCTAGCATTCTGAGCCCTAAAAGCATCACCTCCATGGCAAGTAGGCCCTCCAAGTCTTACCCAGAGTACCCCACAATTCTATTCCCCACATTCATTCTTTCTGCAGCCTAACACCATGTCCCTTCCCAAGAAGGAAGCAAACACCACTAAAAAAAACTTGGGAGACCATCAGTATAAGGATCAGGATGTTAGGGGAAAAAGCCTGTGGTCTTCGGTGCTCACCCACCCAACAGCGAGAGCCCAGCCTGGGTCTGTGCGCAAGGGGTGTGGGCTGGAGACGGAGAGAGGAGGGCAACAGAACTGGTGTCAGCGGGATTTGTGCGGCGGCCGTAACGTCCGGCAGGGCTCCCGCACTGTACCTGGCTGTCTGCAGACTCAGTGGACTCCTCGGGACTCCGCAGGGATGAGTTCGGCAGGCCCTGATCCAGCTCTAAACTCTCCACTGTGGTTTCACTTTTCCTCTTTCCTTTCTTCTTTCTCTCCACTGGGGTTGGTCCTTGCTCCTTGCTACAAGGAGAAATTCAGAATTAAAACTCTTGGGCAGTTTTTAAAACTAAGAGTGCTCAAGTGACGAAAGTTATGGTACCACATTCTGGAATTCTTGTCCTGGGGTAGACTTTAATGGGGAATCTACAAGAGTTTCTTCCCAGAACTACACAGAAAGATGGGAAGAAATGTGGCTTGAGGTAGAATTCACTTTTTTAAACCCCTATCATGACTACTTTGGCTATGATTCATGTGGTAAGAAATAAAATAATATGAACATCCCCAAAACCTCACTTTCAGTTTATATAAATGTCTTCTCTAGTAACGTTAATTGCCAGATATTAAGATACTGAGAATCAGTCAATTAATCTCCCTTTGAGTTACATGGGAAGAGATATTTCCCTAATCTGTCAACATCCTCTACTGAAAATGGTCTATATAAGCCTCAGAGTAAGTACTAGGAACTCAGAAATGAAAATAATACTGTCCTTGCCCTTGAGGAGGTTACAATTCTGAAAATCCTACAGGCCACCTATAGCCACAGCCAGAACGGTAGCTGAATGCCTCCAGAGAGAGGTGAAGACAGGCAAAGTCTAGCCATCCTGAATGGTCCTAAGACGGCAACACCTTTAAAAGCTTTTCCTGACCTCCTAGCTGAAAAACCCTCTTTTCCATATTCCCAAAGCACCTCGGCAATGCTTTGTCTAAGGTACGCCAACTCTGTCTTTCACCAAACTTAGTCTTTCACTGTGACATCAGTCTCAGAACCACTCAGTGCCTGGCTCCTGCGTAGCTGCTCCACAAACCTTTGTAAGCGGATAAATATTTTATACGTCTCTGATCTCTCCTACCAGACTCTGAGTTCCTAGAGGACAGTATGTATCTGATTAAGGTTTGTATTCCCCACAGTGAGCAGTTTCATGCCTTCTACATTAGTGTACCCAGCAGACGCTTACTGAATAGACGGATGCATCAAGGTCACTCGTCACTGGGGAGATACGGGAAAATACAACCGAGCAGGGATGGGCACGGAACAGAAGTTATAACAGTAGCAGTAATAATAATTGTAGCTACTAGTTATAAAGCTCCGATTACACACAGGCACAGCTCTTTAAGTCTCTCACATGCATTACCTCACTTAGTCTTCACATCCACCTTACGAGGCAGAGGGTACTAATATCCTCGTTTTATCAGGAAGCACGGTGAGGCTCAGTTAGATTTCCAGGGTCATATGGCTGGTAAATGGCGAGAAAAGGATGTGAGCCCAGGCCCGCTCTTAACCACCCTGGCACTCTTGGGGGAACGGAAGAGTGCTAAGCGCACATCTATTAAAGGACAGCCTGCAAGTGAACAGAAGCACTAAGTAATGAGGCTGCAAGGAAACTGGTACATACCCAGCCAGAGAGCTCTGGCTTCATTCTGTGTGACAAAAGCCAGACGACAAGCCCAGGCAAGAGGAAATGAAGACCCAGGCTAAATATAATCAATGAAAACTCAAAGGTGAAGAGGATTTAAAAGATCCAGGAGAAATAAAACCAGTACGTGTGAGCAAGGGACAGAATATGGAAGATGAGGAAAGAGCCAGAACCATGTTCTATCCGGTAAGAGATGAGAAGGTGGGCGGAAGAGAAGGAAGCAGACGGCCTTGTTTAGAGACGGGAGACCCAGCACGATGAACTTCTGTCAGGAATACCAATCAGTGATGATTGCTGGAATCAGCCTGCCTCTCTCCTGAACACCCTTCACTGCCCATGGACCCTCAATCAGGTCAGCACAAAGAGCACGTCCTTGAAGGCTCCGGGCTGAAGAATGGCTTGCTTACCGCCCAGGAAAGGTCTTTACGAAAATTATTCTGTCCAACCTGAGGAAATTAAACTTAAGGGGTCCTGCTATTTTGGAGATTATACATTTTAATAAGGGACCTGTATTCTCCAACACGGAGGAACAAACAAAGGTTCTACTGATCAGTTCAGAACAGGAGACACAGGTGAAATAATTTATAAAGATTCTAAATTTTTGCAGGATATTCATGTCATGTTATATAGCTCTTCACTAAGAAAACTGTAAAGCAATTTACATTCTATGAAGCGCTTGTGTGTTCCACATCTCATTTCACTACTAACAACCCCAGTCTCATGAGGGAGTCAGGGCAGGTAAATGAACCTCAAATTCCAGATAAAGAAAACAGGTTCAAAAGCTGCAAAGGTCCCAAAGTCACCAGCAGAGGCCCACGCTCAGCTCATCTGACCCACGGCCTGTGGCTTTTAACACCATATTTTGTTTTCTGTCTTCTTCTTAAACCCTAGTCTCCCTTTTAATGTAAAAACTTCAAATCTCTTTTAATGTTATTTGAATCTCAAAATAATGACCAAAAGAAGTAGCAACAAAATATTCCAATGACCCAAATACAGAAAAATAAATCCACAAATCCATAGTTGTTGACAGTTTTTTATATGGATCTCTTAACAAAAGAAGGTTTGTGCTTAATTTTTTGGACACAAATTTAACAATAGCTGATTAATATACTAAGAGTCACCATAATACAGTCACATGTTCAGGGCCCAGTTTAATCTTTAGTAAAATCTGAAATCCTTTCTCCCAACAACTGAAATCAATTTATCTGACTACTAAATATAACTTCATTATGTTACAAAACTCTGTCTACATATTTACTCTTCATTATATGTATTTATCTGTATATATACTAAGAAGTACTCAACTCAAACTCAATCTCAAACCTAAACCACGATCAAGCCACAATTAAGGAACAGAACCTCCTCAAAATATGCATCTTTACTACATGATCTGTATATATTTTATATTTGCCTTCCATTTTTCAGAATCACATTAAATAATGAGTAATAAGGACAAGTTACTGAGGCACTTTCAAAGTCAAGCCTGGGACACTACTAGATTTTCCTAGCCAGAAGCTGGGGCCAGGTGGAGTAGAGGGAACAGCTTCTTAACTACATGTTGGTAAAACAGGAAAACAAACTGGTGAAACCTGCTTGCTTATTTGTGGGTAAGTTAGAAAATACTCCAGCTCGGAAATCTTCTGAGTGATTCCTGTAGGGTTACCTTTGGCAACAGACTCAATTTTGAGTTCCAAAAATTCTTCTTGGAGCTCTTCAGATAGTATCAGGAAGAAAAGATTCTTTGTAAGCTTATAAATGGGATTTTCAAATAGGACACAAGAAAATATCACCAAATTCATTCTCCAGGAAGAGTAGATAAAATGTGTTTTCTCCCTCTTTGGAATAACTTCTGAAAACTTAATGCTTGAGAGTTTTATCAAATGAAGACATTTAACCTCCAAATTGTTCTACCTATAGACGGATTCAGTCCATGGAAGCTTGTTTGCTCCCTGAAACCCCAGGCTCTTCAAAAATAGTGGTCAAATAACATGTAATAAAACTACGTATGTATATACCCTCTGATCTAGCAGTTCCATTTATAGGAATATACTCTAAAGATACACCTCCAACAATACGAAAATACATACGAGTGAGGTTACTCACTGCAGCATTATTTAGTAACTGCAAGTTAATAGAAACTATCTACATAAAGAAACGAGAGTGAACAAATTCAGACACCTACAGTAGAGTACTATGCAGCTGTAAAACTACTAAGAATCCCACACACCGATGTGGAATGATTTCCAAGATGCACTGCTAAGTGTGAAAAACTAAATGCAAAATGGTCTATTATGCTACCTTTTGTGGAAGAAAAAAGGGAAAATAAGAAAATATGTCTATTTGTGTTTTAAAAAGAGGGGCACCTGGGTGGCTCAGTCAGGTAAGTGTCCAACTTGATTTCAGTGCAGGTCATGATCTCAGGGCTGGGAGATCAAACCCACATGAGGCTCCATGCTGGACGTGGAGCCTGCTTGAGATTCTCTCCCTCCCAGGGCACCGAGGTGGCTCAGCTGGTTAAGCAGCTGATCCTTGATTTCAGATCAGGTCATGGTCTCAGGGTCCTGGGATGGAGCCCCACGCCAGTCTCCACGCTCAGCTTAGGATTCTCTCTCTCTGCCCCTCCCCACGTTTGCTCTGTCTCTCAAATAAATAAATCTTAAAAAAGCAAACAAACAAACTCTCCCTGTCCCTCTAAAAAATGTAAAATAAAACTAAAAAACAGGGATGCCTAGATGGCTCAGTTGGTCTGACTTCAGCTCAGGTCATGACCCCAGGGTCTGGGATTTAGTTCTACACCAGGCTCCGTCTGCCTGCCACTCCCCCTGCTTGTGCACACTCTCTCTCTCTCTGGCAAATAAATAAAATCTTAAAAAATAAAATAAAAGAATTACAGGAGGGATGTACCAAAAAACAATGATTATCCATAAGGGATAGGTGGAGAGAATGGGTTGGAACAGATACAGGAAATGAGTGACTTCTCTTTGACGTCTCTGAAAGTATCTTCTTCTAAAGATTTGAGTTTTAGAAGCATGTTGAAGTTCTACATAATAAAAAATTAAAAGTTAAAGGTGAAAACAACCTTAAATCAGTCCAAGTATGTCCCTTCCTTCCCCCACATTGTATAGAGGGGGGAAATCTCATTAATTTATGAACACAGTAGTTGACCATTGAGCAATACAGGGGTTAAGAGAACCAACTTCCTAAACAATCAAAAATCCTTGTATAACATGTGACTCCTCAAAAACTTAGCTACTAGTAGCCTACTACTGACGAGAAGCCTTAATATAAACAGTCAATTAACACCTATTTTGTATACGTATATTCTACTGTATTCTTACAACGAAGTGAGCGTATGTTACTAATGAAATTTTAAGGAAGAGAAAATCCATTTACAGTACTATACTGTAATTATTACGGAAAATCTGCATATAAGTGGATCCATGCAGTTCAAACCCGCGTTGTTCAAGGGTCAACGGTATTGGACTACATACCTTCAGCTTTTGGGGCAGTGAAAAAATCCTGGCCTTTTTGGTAGGCATATGGGTGAAGCAATTTTGAAGCCATTTTAGATGTGATACGGGATTAAGCAAATGAGTAAATGTGTTGATGTGAGGAGTCATGGTTCTCAATGAGGAAGAGGGAAGATAGAAGTATGAAATGTTGTTAAGGCGAGGAAGATAAAAGGGGATCTGAACTGCAGGCATTAGCAGGGACTCAGGGTTTCTAAAATAAGCACACATATGAACACATGCATATAAATGCGCACACGGGTATTATGGATGTATCATGCATGTGTGCATATAGGTGTTGTACATGCAAGTAATCTGCACATGTATGTGTGTGTTCCTCCTCGCTCTGACAACTGAAAGAGCCAAAAAGTGGAGACGTCGCAGTCACAATAGAACGACCCACCCAGCGCACACACCTTGGTCTGTAATACCAAAGTTCCTTCCAGAAATAGCCAATTCCAAGGCTGAGGTAGGAAGATATGAGATGAGCCTGAAACATTCTTGCTATGTCAGAAAGTAAAGGGGTGCTCAAAAAAATGAAGGCAGCTTGGCGAAAAGACACAGGAGTAAACCTGAAGAGCTCTTGTGGGTCAAAACTGGGACCATCTGAGCACCAAAGCAACTAAAGACTGTGATAAGTTACGGAAACTGAGAACAACAGGAATCCAAACCAATAACGGATAGACGGATAAATAATGAATGTGTAAGGGAGAAGGGAGAGCTCTTGCTTCCTAAAGAGCCCAAATGGTAATAAACACAGAGGAAATGTGGAGGTGGAAGATCATTCTGCAACCACTAGAGGAAAGATGAGTCCAGTCCAGACCATCCAGGAATGGATGACTGTTGAGAACATGGGAAGATGAGCAGGATTTTTGCATGACCTTTAAGTGTCTCCCCACAGAGTGCTTATTAGCTGCGAGTGAACAAAAGCAGTCAACTAGACAATGGTTAGGGAAGAAAATGGTCCTACTACTCTTAGGAAAAACTCACGGGAGTACTTAGGGATAAAAAGTCAGGATACATGCACCTTATTCTCAAATAGTTCAAGAAAAAATGTAATTACTTTCATATATACCTATGCCATGACTGGAGTGGATACTGTGTGTGTTCAGCATTGTTTTGCTGATAACCACTATGGAGCTTCCAGACTACAAAACTGGGCAGAAGGTCAGGCGGGACTACAGTACCCTATTCCTTTTACCACAGTGACTGATCCGGGGATGGATACATGACCCAGCCAGGCCAACTCAGCAGTCCTTCCTTTAAAAAAAAAAAAAAAAAAAAATTGGCAGGACTGCATAGGAAAATGAGTCTCTTTCCTCCTGCATTACAAGGTTGTTAAGCTGTGAGCCCATAGCTGCAGGCCGCCGCAGTTCAACCTCCAGAAGAAAAGCAAAGGATGGAGCTGACACCCAGAAAGATGCAAGGGAGTGTTGGAGGCAAAGAACACTAGCAGAATCCTCAATTATACTTCCCGGTTCTGATCCTTAAAATCAGTGAACCCTCTGTTACTTTTTTTTTTTTTTTTTAAACTTAATTCAAGTTGGGTTTACGTCACTTGTAACCAAGGGAGTTCTGTATAACACAAAGACCTAATAATACTCTCACCACTTAATGGCACACAGGGCTAGATCAAAGCAATTTCATTTTTATAATCCTCTTTTCTAGCTTTCAGGGTTAGAACAAACTAACTTGCAAGGACAGAAAGAAAAATGACAGACAAGATTTTTGAAGCTCAAAGCACTTATTTTTAGTAACAGAAGTCAAACTTGATTTTACAATAAAACATGTATGTACCACGCAAGTAGGACAACTAACCCATGTAACTAACAACAGCTGATTAGCAGGCCTCGCCCCAAAGCTCTCCAGATGTCTTCTACACAGCTTCATCAGCCAAGAAGGCTTTCTACTTCTTTACTTTCTGCAGTTTGTATTAGGAAAATAAGTAATTTGGGGGCCTTCTGAATAGGAAACTACAATACAGTAGGCACTTACAGAAAATTATATAAAAGCACTAGATAGACAAGGCTTTCTCAAACTTTCCTCCCAGCCTCATCTCCAATTCCCAACCTCCAGGTTTCTTTGGTAGAACTGAGAGTTAGAAACTTAGCACCAGATCTGAATATGAGAAAGATCTGGGTATGTGTCACAACACTGTTCTACCAGGAGTCATTCATGACTCTGCCTCCACAGATTCCAGATAGTAAGAATTTTTATCTATCAAACCCCACTATTTCAAAATAATTCATCATCCCATTTTTATTTTTTATTTTATTTTTTTAAAAGATCCTATTTATTTATTTGACAGACAGAGATCACAAGTAGGCAGAAAGACAGGCAGAGAGAGAGAGGAGGAGGCAGGCTCCCCGCTAAGCATAGAGCCCGATGTGGGGCTCGATCCCAGGGCTCTGGGATCATGACCTGAGCCAAAGGCAGATGCTTTAGCCTACTGAGTCACCCAGGAACCCCATCATCATCCCATTTTTAAATTAAAACTTATAGAATATCCATTAAAATCAGCAAGAAAAATCAGTTACTGCCATAGGGAGTTGCTGTAATTCCCAAATTCAGAACTGAAAAGAGCACATGATGCCAGTTATTACCTTCACAGACATGCACATGGCTGGGGAGCACACAGCCCAGGAACTGCCTCCACTCCAGGAACAACCCTTCAGAGAAGCTTCCAGTCCAGGCCTTGCCACAGGCCCTGATCCTCCTCCCAGAAGGACATACTGTAAACATGGATATTACCCCCAAAGAGCCCCCCGTACCCTTACTGCAACTTTTACTTAATGCCCATGTTGGTTCAGTCTATACACCGAGAACTAAGTTGGCAGAGATCGCAAAAATGCTGGTTAAATGGAAAAAAAAAAAAAATATATATATATATATATATATATATATACACACACACACACACACAGAACTGTTTTGGTACAGATATAGTCAACTGCACACAAAATGAGAAGCAAATCTACCCTGTCCTCTGTCCCTTTAACTGTTACCACTAGCACCATCAAAAACAAAGATTACACTAGTTTGTGATATTATCCTAGCAAAAACATTACATACTTATAAGATAAAAAAGTACAGTTTTAATAAGCAATCTTATTAAAAGTTATAAAAGGGGTGTTACATGCAACTAATGAATCTGAACACATCAAAAACTTAGATGTACTATAATATGCTGGCTAACTGAACATTTTTTAAAAAGTTATCAAAGCAAATAAAATTTCAAAAAATATAGGATTTCAAATGACAAGCCATGCCTACTTCCACCAAATCCCACTTTCTAGAAAGAACTGCCTTTGAATGAGAGCACCCTAACTCCAATGTGTTCATGCCTCTAGTTCTCCACCTGTCAACATTAAGCAACAGCTAGTGACATCCTGGTAGGAGAGCTGATTAATTTAGATCTTACGTATCTCCCCTACTCTCTCCTCTACTCAATATTTTTGTTGCATTCTTTTAGTTTAGGCAGTATGTTTTAAATTTTCATTAATTCTTTCTTGTTTTCTGACTGCTCCTGTTTCATAACTCATCCTTGTTTTGCAGACAAAATACCACCTTGAATCTGAGGATGCAAATTTAACATCTTTACAAGTTTTTTCCTGGACTTCTTTCTTTTGAGGACAATTGTTCTGCTCACTCCCCTTTCCTCTTCTTTGCTGCTTAAAATTTTCCTCTACGGCCTCATGATCTTTGGTGGATTGCTCTTGTTCAAAATGAAGGAGGTTGAGGGGCGCCTGGGTGGCTCAGTTGGTTAAGTGTCTGCCTTCAGCTCAGGTCATGATCCCAGAGTCCCGGGATCCAGCCCCACATAGGGCTCCTTGCTCAGCAGGGAGCCTGCTTCTCTCTCTTTCTCCCTCTGCCTGCCACTCCCCCTGCTTATGCTCTCTCCTTCTCTGTCAAATAAATGAAATCTTTAAAAAATAATAGAAAATGAAGTAAAATGAATGAGGTTGATAATAAAGGTAGCTGGTGAGACCAAGTCTCACCCCCGAATGAGAAGCCTGGCTTAGTACTCTGTACACACAGGTACAATACCTTTTAGGGTATTGGCAGGGAAAAGGCAGAGCAATAGCCTTTAGTCCTTTCCTGTTGATGGGAGTCTCCACATGGGAGTCCGAGAGCATCCCCCGGGGCAAACTGCTCAATACCTTTAGAGTAACTACCTGATTTCAGCCTGGAGCTGGCCAGCCATAAAGCCACTACATGCAGTCCCTTCAATCACCTTCACTTCTGGCCTGCCTCCCACCCCTTCTCCAGGGCTGCCAGGTCAGGTCCACTGTGAGGAAGCAGCATTTCTATCTCTACTACAAAGAGCTCCTGCATGCTGGGATCCCCCCACAGCATCCATCCACCAGTATGATACAGTGGCCTGCCTTGCCCAGAAATTCACATTTCTCATCTTTAAAGATATATTCCCCTCTGTCCTTCCTGGCATTTCGCTATCATTTGGTTAAGAAGTGAAAATAAAAGTATGCTCAGTGGCTGTGTTCAAACTAGTAGCTCTGGATTCTCCCAGGAGCCATCATTCTTCCTCTTCCCATGAGCAGCCTGCTGTGAGCTCTGAAAATGATCTGCTATTCACCTGACCCAGAAAACCCTATGAAATCATGCAAATCAAGAGGTTCAAATCTTTGGTTCACTCTACGAACACACGTGAAACTGCCCAGGCCATCTCGGGTGGGCAAAGCCCACCCCGAAAAGCCCCAAGTATGTGACGGCCACGCTGTGCAGAAGCGGGGAGAGGTACTCGGGCGCTACTGCCTGGGGCTGGGGGGTGGGCCCAGGCTGAGGAGCGGGGCTGCACGTGGGGTGCGGGGCCCACAGCAGTGCTGAAGTTTTACCGCACGGGCTTAAAAATGCTGAGAATAATGCTGACTTAAGGGTTTAGATGCAGATTCTCTGGCCATTGAGCACACCCAGGTGAACAAACCCCAAGACGCGGCGCTGAATTTACACAGTTCACAGTCAGATTAACTCGCACACGAGCTCTCCTGGGACCACGAGGTGAGCCTTTCTGATAAAGAGCAGACCGTTCCTAAACCAGCAGAGGCGGCTGCAGAGAAGAACAAGATACTCCAGAAAAAAAACAAAAAACTTATGGCCTGGGAATCATTTCCGCATAAAATAAATGCAAGTAAAAGCAAATGCAGGAAAAAAAAACAAAACGAAACCGGAAAAGCTCCCCCCCACCACCATATTTATTGAAAAATATTTATTTGGTCTTTTTGCTTTAAGTCTTTTCTTGTCTATTAACTCCTTTAATACCTGGCTCCGTACTCACCACTTCCAAGGGACTGACTCTGGCACAACTGAAACACTCTTGATCTGCCAAATCCTTCCAGTTCTTCTGTATACGGTTATACTAGGGCCTTCTGCTTGTTTATGTTTTTGCCTGATTTTGGAACCCTCGCAGGGCTGTTTCTCTAACCCGTGAAGCTCCTCTGAGACAGGGCGGAGCACAGACGACGCTTCTATGCCACCTTCCTCCCTCCACTACCTGACTCCCACCGAAAGGACTCATAAATAAAGGCACGCAGGAGGCACTACAAGATACAGAAAAAAGAGGCAGGTATTCATCCAGCATTCGTATTTATTAAGTGTTCCCTTCAGATTCAGTAAAAGCCCACTGTGTACCCAAGCCTAACTTAAAAAGCCCTGAGCACGACAGAGTAATAAGCACCCCAGGTGCTCCTAGAAAAACACGAATGGAGACTCAATCCGAAACTTTGGAGGTGGGTCTCTGGCACTGTCGTTCGCAGCTCCTCCGTACTCCCCATAAAGCCCAGTGGGTTCCGAGCACAGGTCTCTACTCAGAACTCGTAAGTCTTCACATTGGTCTTCTTCCTTCTAATAAGCGGTCAGAATATAAAAACAAGTCCCCCAACAGAAAGAATGCTGTCAACACACACTCTTGAGCCTAAGCCCGGCTCCGTTCAGCAAAGATCTGCAGTCTCCACAAAGACGGGTGATTGACCTTCAAGCAGTGACACGGAGCTGGGCTGAGTTTCACTGCCCTCCTGCATCACAGTGGTGGTTGACTCACAGCTCTAAGGGTTATGGAACCGGAAGGTCTGGGCTTAACTTCCTAGAAGCAACCCTTCAGAAGGAAACCAGAAAAGGTAAAACCTTTCTTCCAGGATACTACTAGACTTACTAGATTTGGGAAATAATATTCTGTTCTGGGTTGACAAGCCAAAATAAAGGGGGTAAAAGCTGAGGTCCCAAACTTGGGGTTTGTTTTGGAAAAAAAATCCCCAAAAAACCAAAACCAAAACCAAAACCAAAAAAAACTGTCATCTAACAAGCAATTCTCAGGCACAGCGTGTCTGAGAATTCAACTCAACTCTGACACTATCTACCTGGAGATAGCATCAGATTCCACAGGTTGTGGACGCTCTGCCACAATTCTGCCCCTACCTGGCCTCCCCACTTCAGATGCCAGTCCCGAGTCCAGGTTCACCTGTGCTTCTGACCAATTGCCATACGCCAGAGGTTCCAGTGACCACTCCCCCCCATCCACCCACTCTCACCCCATGTTCCATTAATTTGCTAGAGCAGCTCACAGAACTCAGGAACACACTTACTTACATTTCCCAGTTTGTTAAAGAATATGACAAAAGACACAGACGGACAGCCAGATAAGGAGATCCACAGGCGAAGTCTGGGAGGACCCTGAGCACAGGAGCTTCTGTCCCTGTAGAGCTGAGCTGTGCCACCCGCCTGGCACGTGGATGTTATTTACCCACCTGAACGTTCCCCCAGACCTGCTACTTTTGGGATTTTAGGGAGGCTTCCCCACATCGGCATGATCAATTCTTAACCCCACTTCCAGCCTCTCTCCCCTCTCTGGATAATGAGGGGTGGGGCTGAAAACTCTAAGCTTCTAATCGTGGTTGGTCTTTCTTATGACCAGTCACCATCCAGGAGTCTACCCAGAGTCACCTCACCAGAACAAAAGATGCTTCTAGTATTCTGATCGCTTAGGAGTTTGCAAGGGTTTAGGTGCCTCGTGTCAGGAACAGGGTCACAGACAAACGGCAGAACAAGGAACGCTCCTCGTGTTCTCAGCACTGCAAAGATTACAACAGTTTCAGGAGTCTTGTGTCAAGGACGGGTCGAAGACCAAATGTTAGAATAAGAGAGAAGACTGGTATTTCCATCACTCGGGAATGTACAAAGGCTTCAGGAGCTCTGTGCCAGGAACCAGGGCAGAAACCAATACATGTAGTTCTTACTACTTCACAGGCTCATCACACCGTTCGTCTCTTTTCCTCTTTTTGGTTTTCCATGCCGAGCACATGTTAAATATAAAAATGTAAATATGTTCCACTTTCCCAGTGATCTTTTATCTGTTTCTCAAAGGATGGTCTAAGAACCAAGTACACTTTAATTATCTGGCAAGCTTTGGAATTTGTAGGTTCCTGGGTCCACCTCAGACCTAATATAACACCCGCTCTGGGGAGGTAGTCTGGAATCTACTTTCCTAACAAGCCGTCCAGGTGATTCCTTAGGCACAGCAAAGTCTGGGCTTCAGAGATCCAAGCAGACGCTCCTCCACATGGGCTAGTTCACTGTTCAGTTTCTTTCTTTTCTTTCTTCCTTTCCTATCCTTTCCCTTCCTCTTCCCTTACCCTTACCTTTACCTTTTCTCTCTTCCTCCCTATCTCCCTCTCTTTCTTTAAGATTTTATTTATTTAGAGACAGCGAGAGAGAGCATGCGCTGGGAAAGAGGCAGACTCCCCGCTGCCGAGCAAGGAGCTCGATGTAAGGCTCGATCTCGGACCCTGGGATCATGACCTGAGCCCAAGGCAGATGCCTAACCAACGGAGCCACCCCAGCGCCCCCACTGGTCAGTTTCTGGACATAAGTTTCTGACATAAGTGGAAACTCCAAAGCTTGTGCTCTGCCTCCAACGAAATGAACACTAACATTCAAGACCCTGGCTTAAAAAAACTACCTCCAGCTCCATCCAAATGTTCAGCTCCTGATTTGAGAAGAGTGCAGCCTGAAGGCCATCAACCTAGTCCTCAAGCAGTCCTCCTAGATATGGAGTAAGAACACCAGATGGCCTCACACACGCTGCAATGGGTCGTCTTTCCTGCTCATCGAACCATGCTGTGATGCCATGAAGCTAACTTTTACTAAAGGCTATTTCAAGAAGGAGAAGTATGAAATTCCCAGGCACGCAGAAGCATCTGATCCTAAAACTGTTGCTGAGGACAGAATCCATTACATCTTGGAAGGTTCCATAGTGAGAAATTTCTTTGGCCGCCCTAAGGAAGTGCCAAGGTGCTTTCCTAATACCGAAGCATTTTCCCAAAGCCCTATCGACATTCTGTGGCCCCCAGGATTGGACTTGCTGCCTGCCTACCTTTCTGATGCCCTTGCTGCAGCCAGACAGGCCCTGTGTGTCTACATCTAGATAGGTCTGTGTATGTGTTTGGGTGTACAGGTGCATGGGTATCCTTGTCTATATGTCTTCTTACACCAGTGGCCCCTTCCTCTTTGGGAAAAGGTACTGTAATTAAAAAGCTGTAAAAGCAATTAATCTATACTCAGTGAAATTTACATATCAGAGTCAGGGAAACGACAGCCTTAATATGGCTTCTTCCTGGAAGAGCTTTTTTGCTTAAGTTTTACTCAATAAAGAAGTGCTCAAACTCCATGTCAGTTTGAGGAGAAAGGACGAGATGGTAGTTAAAAGTTAGTTTCCCCCTTCTCTTACTTGGGCATCACTACTGACATCACCCTTGAAAAGGACAATCTGCTAGGCTCTGTCACCTGTTCAGAAGAGGAGACACGTTCGGTTATCTGCTTGCTGTCTCAAGTGCAGGAAAAGCAGCATGGGAAAAAGCTGGAGCTACCTCACAGTCTCTAGAGGATTCGAGGACACTGTGGGTGCACAAACTGAAATTCTACAGAAGAAGGGCCATTTCCTACAAATAAAAAAAATAATTTCTCTGACACTGGAATCTCCCCACCATTTTCCTTTCCCAACATTTCCCAGTGAGGCATTAACAGGTACGAAGTTGTGGGAGAAAAAAGTGGGAGCCCGGAGTCAAATCCCAACAGTGCTGCCCATGAGTCTTGTGCCTTAGACAAGTTATTTTTAAGATGTTCATGTCTTTAGTTAAAGTCGAGACACCACCTACTATTATTTAACAATGGAAAAAAAATAATGGGTCTTATTTTACATGGGTCTTATTTTCAGGGAAAAGAGCTCTATTCATTTGTTCTAGGAAAACAAATTATATACATAAGATATACAGTGTATAATACATAATCATATATAATATACAAATATGAAAAGTATGTAAATTATATATTATAATACATAAATACAAAAACACTCTTAATGTACCGAACAACCTGGCAAACCTCTCTGGTGACTGACCCCTAAGAGCATACGAGACAAAGCACAGTGGTCCGGACCTCAGGCACTTAACTGATGTTGATGAGACAAGTCGTACACAATGACAGCTTATGACTGAAAGGCACCATCTGCGAAGGGCAATGTACAGGACTGGGGATCAGGAGGTCTGAGTTTATGACACACCCCTGTACACAAGTCATTTCTCAGTGCGTCTCCCTCTTCCTGGCTGCAGTACGACAGGTCAGACTCGCTCTCCTCAGTCTTCCCAGGGAAAAAGTCTCTGATTCACAATGCAGAGCAAGGCTCCAAGTGCTATGGAAGAGGGGACACGCCAGCCCACTGGTTTGGGGAAGCTCTATAGAGAACCAGGACTTGCACTCAGATCTGGAAATGGAAAGGACTTGGGGTCCTAGGAGAAGGACAAGGGCGTCATGTGGGAGGAATATAGCAAGAGCGATCCAGAAGAAACAAGACAAGTGTCTTCAGGGGCCAGTGACAACAGTCTAGCTGGTGAGGTCGCTTGTCAGAGACCAGAAGTGGGGCAGGGTCACACTCCAAAGGGTTTAAATAACAGAGAAAGGAGTCTGGACCTTGTCTTGGAAGCAGTAGGAACAACCAGAAGTCGCAGAGCAGGCATAAACTGTTGGAGGAAATCTCATTCCCCGGTCCCCCGGTTTTACTCCTGAGGAGGGAGTAATACTGGTGACAGACTTTCAGCCCTTCTTCAAACTCCTCCCACGTCTCTGATCAGAGACCTCGGGGACTGGAGAGACTGGGAAAAGGAACAGCGCAGACACCACCCAGCACGTGCTCCAGGCTTCAGTGCGTGCGGTTCTGGGGGACAAACTCAACGGAGGGAGTAACAAGCAGCCCCATTCCAGGCACAAGATGGCGGAGGCTCTTCAACCCGGTTTATAATAACCGAGCTGATCACTGCAACTCCATCTTTGTTGACTATTTCCAAACTGATTTGGAAAGAAGAGAGGATGAAGGCATTTGATTCACCACCTTTTCCAACTATAAACAGAAATAAGATAGTAACAGTGCTTCTCAAAGATTCACCGGTGGAAGCTGGCAAGATGAACCAAGGGTGGAAAAGTCCGGAAGCCTTAAATCAATTATGGAGCTCCCATGATAATCCAAGTGCCCAGTGAATGATCTGCAACTACCAATATACCAATCAATACCTACTCAAATCAAAACATGCACCTGAGCCAATCTGCAAGAAAGCAAAAGAGAAGCATAAAAAACTGAGACTCAATTCCCAACATTTTTCTTCAATTAATGTCCTTTCATAACTAAAACTGCTTCTGTTGACCAGTGGGATCTTTAATTAAAGGAACTAATGCAATTTGCTAAATATATAAAGGACAAGACATGAAAGGCTCACCAGGGCAAAATCCCACCAAGCTACACAGAATTCTATCATGTTACAAGTCAATTTTACATAGGCCCCAAATCAAGAGAGAAAGCCTCATGTAACTTGCCCGTGTTGCTGAAGAGATAACCAGCTCTGCCAGTATCTTCTTAAAGGGTGTCTTCTGCTGCTAGAAGTCAACAGCCCCTGAAAACATTGCCAAGCACTTCTCCAGCTCACTTATACTGTATACAGCTTACTAAGATCATGGACAGTGATTAACAGTATTGCTACACATATACAGGACACCTAAAGCTGTTCTGTGAAATGCCTCCTTGTGGCCCCCAAATTATGGCAATGTCTATACGCTCATCTCCGTGTTTCATAGCTCACACTAAGTAAATGTGAAATGCTTTAAGCAGGTAAGTAGGAGAGACCAGTGCCAGTGAGCTCGGATTCCTATGGCTTTCTAATCCCTTCTGCCAACAGACCAAATCCTCAGCAGAGCTGTGAAAACTCTCCCCCCATGACCCTAATTCTAAAACACTATCCTCAGGAATTCCTCTGTTCTCTCAAAGTCACCCCACTAGCTCACATCTGCTGCTCCTTCGCATGTGTTACTGCCCTGAAGAACCACTTCAGCTTCTCCTAGAGATGAGAGTTAGAGCAGAAGACACACATGCCACGCCACACACACGTCAGAGATCAGAGTACGCTCACTTGCTTACCTAAGAAACAGAGCCAGCAAGTTTCCTCTTAGTGAAATCCTGATTTTTACCTACCTTTCTTAACCTTCGATAAGGTACTTTAGGTCCTGTCTATAAACTACTACAAGCGTCTATGATAGATAAAAGATGCAATCCCCTGCCATGGAGAAGGGAATGAGTATTGTAAGGCAGCTTTAACTTGGATTATGAAGTTATATCTGGTCCCAACAAAGTCCTTTGAAAACGAACGGAACTATATGGTAATTCTGAGTCATGGCGTAAACCATCCAAAATGCTTTCCTTTCTTTAAAACTTACTTCCTCCATGCCTGACCCCATACAGGTCTGATGGGTCTCATTACTTTACATTAACATTCCCATCAATCTCTGGGTTTTTATGGGTGCTCCTGCTCTACCTTCTGCCTCTGCACTGTGATTTTAGGAACTTAAATTCCTCAACTTCCTTTTAACTATGTAGAGGTTACATATTTTTTGCTTTACATTTCCGTACCAATTTTAAATATAATGTTCTGCATGAAGAATTTAGAGAGACAAAATAAAAAACATTCCATTTGTACACAATTGCAAATACAGAGTTTCCTGGGTGAAGAGGACCTGTGGATGCTGACAGAATCTCTAGCCGGGATCCCTAATGCCACCCACCGCACGCCCTCTGAACTCTCCACTGGGGTCTCTACTGGCCTCTAAGCAGCCCCCCTTCCTGAGCACCCCCAGGCGTCTGGCACTGCGGTAGATCCTGAACAAGAGAAACACGCCAGGAGTGGCCCCATACTAGAGAGTGTGTGGCCAAGGGAAGCCGGGCAGTCCTCTCCTGTCTGCGCACACCCACGGCTCCCCCAGACTGCCCGAACACTGATTCCCGGGACCGGGCACAGCCCTGGGAGCTGTCCCTCGACCACTCCACATTGCTGCTGTCCCCCAAACTACTGCCCTCCCTGTGTTGTACCTTGGATGTCCCCACCCTTATACCCTGTGTGTGCAAAGGTATTTTCATTTTTCTTAATCCAAAAGGAATGTAAGAAACGGCAGGGCCAGTACTGAGGTTATCCTTCTCTCATCAGGAGGTGAGAAAGTGGTTCATTTTGGATGAAGCAGGAGAGCTCTGTCCAGGGGCTGGAGTAAGGCCAACGGCAAACCATTCTGTGCACACAGAGCCAAGCATGCCAGGGTTTGGGGTTGGGGGGCGCTTTGGGGGGTGGGGAGAGACGCACCTGGCCTTCTTGGACTTCGTCCTGCCTATGGAGTCGGCACTGCTCCTCTTCTCTTTGGCCTCCTTGGTGCCCGAGGCCTCCCGGGGCTTCCGCGCTTTCTTGGCTCCGTCCTTCTGCTTAGGCTCCTTGGGCTCCTTGGCCCTTTTGGGCTCCTTGGCCTTGCGGGGTTCCTTTGGCTCTCTAGGTTCTCGCTTCCTCTTTGGCTTGGGCTCCCTGTCCTTGCTTCCCTTTGCTGGACCCTCTTGCTCCCCTGGATCCTTTTTCTTCCTTTTTTTCTTTACTCCAGTGCCTCCCCCTCCACTGTCCTCCATTCCATTATGGGATGTCATTTTCCTAGGAAAAAGGGCCTCGGCTTCCTCTTCTGCAGCATATAGGTCTTTCTGAGGCAGACAGTGACTGGCAACATCTTCGATTTTCTCTTCCTGATCAGTGCTGCGGTCAAACGGGGAGGGGGATTTGTAGTCAAAATTGACAGAGGCATCAGACATTGGGGAGTGATTCAGAACTTTTAAATTTGACAACTGTGAAAAAGAGAGAGAAACAAGAACATTACTTTTCCATTGCACGCTTCCTACAAAAGTGTTACGACGTCTGAATGCATGATTTATTCAACCTTTACTGATTTCCTACCATGTGTTAGTTCTTCATGTGCTGGGTCTTGGGGAAATTGTGGCAACCAGGACACACTTTATTTGTGTTTGCTTCTGCCTTTGTCGACCTGCACCAAGCCACTGTTAGCATACGAAAACAAAAAATTTGTATGTTTGGGAAAAAAAAAAAAAGAAAAGAAAAAAACAAAACCAAAACCCTACCACTCTGAAGGATTTCCATGTTGTGCGCCAAAATCTGAAACACCTTAGAAGTCCCACGTCTTGAACAGACAATGATGATGTCCCACAAGGTACCTTTGGATCCCAGGCACACAGCTGACCCAGAATGGCATTTCTCACATGAGCACACAAAAGTTCTGCTCAAATGTGCTCGTAAATAAAAGTGGTATCACTGGATGGCAAGGACGCAGCAGCAAACTTAGCGTGGTGCTGATTTCCCCAAATCTTTGCTCTCACTTATCTTCAAGCTGCATCAATATTCAGCTGGTTTGATTTTCAACATAAAACCTGGATCATTCAAACCTACATCTTTTATTTCTCCTCTGTATGATCACCTAAGCCCCCAGATACAGCACCTTTGGCCACTTGTAAAGCAAACAAACAAACAAAAAACCCCACCAAAAAAAATCCCTGCCAATATAGGAGAAAGCTTTATTGTGACAGACGCTGAAGGCATCTTCCTAAACAGGAAGTTCTGAAGCTGTTTTTGAGCACCATTAAATAGAGGTGCAGCTTCCCAAGGTGGCCACTTTCAGGAAACATCCCTTTGGAAGGAGAAGTTTCATCTCAGACTTTCAGGTCTAGTTACACAGAGTGTATCTGTCATTTCACCACCAAGCTAAGGTTGGCAATAATCCGATAATGTGGGTGCTGGTTTCAGGAAATAATTTAAGGAAAGCCTGGGTAGGACAAGCAGGCTTTCCAGGAAGCTGGCTACAATCATCTTGGCGTGATGGCTTAAAAACAGCACCATTTGTGACTAGTCCGCTCCCCTAACAAGAGGCTTGGTGTGTGCTAAAGGGCACAGACACTTGCCTAGGTGGCATGGCTTCCTTCCAGTGTTCTGGTTACCCAATCTGTGCTCAGACTTCCTGGCCCACCCTGGGAGTGATGGAGTGCAAAATTCAGCTGCATGTTTCCCCTCCTGGGTTTTGCAGCTCCCTCCCCTCATCCAGTACTCCCAAACATAACACTGAGAATCCCAGGAGAAAAAGATGAAAGAAAAGAAGGATTTTTTTGGATCTTTATCATAAATAAAGTCTAGTGTCATAAACAAGCCTAAGTCCAGAAAGAATTGGTCTTTCTGGCAGCATTTACTACTTGAAAGACAGAAAGGAAGAAAAAGAAAACAATACAATTCAGTTTGACTACCTCACTGCTGACTCAGTGCTTAGGATGGCTTAGAAAAAGGAGAAGCTGCGAACTTAAAAGGAATTTAAAATCACCACAAGAAAGTGGTCCGGATGGTAGATTTTATGCTGCACTTTTTACCACAATAAAAAGAAAAAAAACAAGGCAATAAGAAACGTAAGAGTGCGTAACAGGTACCCTGGTGAAGCTCGAACCTGAGAGGACACAGCCATCCCTGGGATATTACTGAATTCTGTGCCAGGGACACCTGACCCTCAGGAAACAAGATATTGCTTAGTGTGCAAGGGTGGAAACACTAAAAAAGCAAGAGATACAAGTTAGTTTACTAAAGAGGCTTTCAAAGATGACATATTCAAGACCAAATTCTACCAAGGCAGCTCTCTGTAGTTTTTATAAAAGTGGGACCCTCTTTTCAACTCGTACCCCATTTCAAGGTCTATCTTTTGAAGGCTAGGGCCTTCCAGAGCTGAGGCAGATGGAGGCAGGCAGTGGAAACGGTATATTCCATCACTAGGGCAGTAACAACAGCAACAGCTAACATTTGTTGGACATGTATCATACGGATATACTCAGAATTATGCAAACATGCTTCCTGATATCTCTATCTTTACAACAACCCTGAAAGGTCAGTATAAAGACACAAACAGACAACTACTGATGTTCGGTGATATACCCACAGACATACACCTAGGGAGTAAAGGAATTTGGATCTGGACCTTTCAGCCAAGAGCTAGTGTTCAATTCACTGAGAACTTTATGACATACATCCCAGGAAACCACAACTGCTGGCCACAAGACCAGTGTGACTGAACTTCCTTAGAAATGTTAAATGGACTTGGCCTATACAACCATTTTGGGAAAAGGTCAGGTAGTTCTTATAAACATAAACATAGAACTAGTTGACATCCCAGCAACTCTACTCTGAGGAATCACGAATAGTTACCTGCTTTCATTTTACAGAGAAGACAGGTCAGAGAGATGAAGCAACTTGTCAAAAGGTCAGATTCCAGGGCACCTGGGGGGCTCAGTCAAATAAGGTCTGCCTTTGGCTGAGGTCATGATCTCAGGGTTCTGGGACAGAGCCCTGTGTCAAGCTTCCTTCTCAGCAGAGAGTCTGCTTCTCCTTCTGCCTCTGCCTCCCCCTTATCCCCTGGCCTGTGATTTCTCTAATAATGAAATAAAATCTTAAAAAAAAAAAAAAAAAAAAGGTTGGGATGCCTGGGTGGCTCAATTGTTTAAGCGTCTGCTTTTAGCTCAGGGCATGATCCTGGGGTCCTGGGGTCGAGTCCTGCATTGGGCTCCCTGCTCAGTGCAAGCCTGCTTCTCCCTCTGCCTGCTGCTCCCCTTGCTTGTGCACTCACTCTCTCTCTCTCCCTGGCAAATAAGTAAATAATTTTTTAAAAAGTTTATATTCCTAAGGAGTGGCAGAGCAGGGACATCCTACAGGAAGAAGGGAACCCCAAGAAACACAGCACAATTAGTCAATGTTAAAAAGGGAGAAGTATCCCAAGAGGAAGATATTAGTATTGAAAAAATAAAACTAAATCCCCAAATTCAATAACCCACCTGAAATGTTTTAAGGCACCTTGCTGGGGGACTTGGAAAAGACATCTGCTGAGGATTAAAAAATTTAACAAAAAATATTTCTTCCATGTGTCTCAGGGTCAATGGAAGAGTCAAAGGCCTCAATAAACTGTTTTCAGCCTCTACCAAGAAAGACAGTAAATCACCACTTGGAAAATAGCCCTAAAGGGAACAGACTGGCAATGATGGGCACAGTACCAACAATATTTCACAGTATACTGACAATTTACTAAACAGAGATGAGCACCTAGAACACAGGATGAAATGGAGTGGCCAGCTATAAAAAAACAAACAAAAAACAAAACAAAACAAAACAAAAAACCCACTTAGCAATACTAACTCATTAACTGCAGTATTAGCACTAAAACCCACTTCTTTGACTCAAAATTAGCAACCTATGATATTCCTGGAAAAGACACTTAAAGATACGAATCCAGATAAACTGGATTTGGGTCAGCTGTAAAGGATTTAAGAACACAGAGCGATTATTGCCTAGGTCAATGGTTCCCAAACAGAGGTCCAAGGACAAACCAGGGTTATTCCCCCAAGAATCACTTGAGTACTTGAAAGTCAAAATAGACTCTAAAAGAAAATCACCCATGGAACAATATGGACAAACCTTGAAAACATGCTAAGTGGAAGAAGCCAGGTACAGAAGACTACATATTGTATAATTCCATTTATATGAAATGCCCAGAATAGGCAAATCCAGAGAGACAAGAAGTAAATTAGTGGTTGCCAGGGCCTGAGGGAAGAGGAAATAAAGAGTGTCTGCTAATGGGCATATGGTTTCTTCTGGGGATGATGAAATGTTCTGGAATCAAATAGTGGTGATCTATATACAATCTTGTTACTATACTAAAAACCACTAAATTGCACAACTTAAAAGTATAATAGAATTTACAGAATATGAATTATATCTTAATTTTTAAAAATCCAATACAAGAACAAATCAAAAATGGTCCTCTCAGACATCGCTGACAGCTCTGTCAACTATTAAAAAGACTTCTGCAGGGAACATAGTAACAATACCAAAATTTTAATTATGGATATGCTTTTAAACTGAGTGATTTCTCTTTTACAGCGCAAGCTAAGGAAACATTTAGGTTCTCTGAAGACTTAGAATATCTGATACATAATTTCTAACGGGGGGGGGAGGGACACTATAAATAACCTATATGTCAACCTTTAGTAAAATGTTTAAATTAACAGCACATCCATTATATGGGATAGTATTATGCAGCCATTGTTACATTATCATATTGTATCATATTATTATTAATTATAAAGTTTTAGTTAACATAAAAAAAGTCCACAACATGTTGGGGGGAATCTATGATCGAATCCCATTTTTGTTTTTTAAAAATGCTATTTTTCAACACTAGCTTTTTAAAATAAAATTAGGACCATACCAGAAGTTAACCATCATTATGTCTGGATGACAGGACTGTGGGTAACATTCACTTCTTTCTTTATAACTTTCTGAAAATTATTGTTTGTTCCCATTTGTCTCCCATGACGAGAATGTAAGCTTCAGTAACTGAGGTATTCCCCAATCTTTGTGGCTTATGATAAAACTCCATCATACAGTTATTGAATGAAATGAGTATTTTCAATTTGAAAAACAGAAAGAAGTCTATAAAACTGTACATGTAAATAAAAAAAAAACACAAATTCCTGTGTATAGAAGAAAGAATGGAAGAAAATCACAAAAAGTTAACAGTCATCATTTGAGGCTCTGCAAATTTGGTTGTTTAATTTTTCTACACAGACATCTACATTTTCAGTAACAAGGATATTACTTTTGCAATACCTGTAATAAAAATATTTTCACATATATGTAACAGAAAAATCTTACAAGACTTTAACAATGAACAGAAAAGGCTTTGTTGCCAGACAATTCATACTCCTCCAAACTACCATGATTCAGGAACCGAAGGCCGAAGACGAGAGGCCCCAGCACTGCGCTCACACTTGACTGAGTGCCGGGCAAAGAGAGTGCACGTTGCCCTCTGGTCGGAAAGCGCCCCGCACGCCCTCTGTCCCAAAGCGCTTCGGCGTGTCTTGGACCCAGGGGTGAGCGAGGCCCAGCTCCTGCTGCTGTCTGCCTCACAGTCTACCATCTTTTCCAGCAGGAAGATGAAAAGGCTCTATGTTTAGACTTACTTAATGTCAAGAAATTAGCTTAGAATAGCTTATCTCAATTTGAGACCTTCTGACCTTTTTTAACGTCTAAATAATAAAAATGAAACTAAGATCCACTACTATTATTAATGATTCGGTCTGTAGACATTTTCAGGTGGCAGAAGTTATTTTCCAATTAAAATTCAGACTGTCTTACTCTTTCCCCTTCACCTTCTTCTAAAAGAATATTTCCTGTGGTTACCTGACCGTGGGATAGACTAAAGGCGAAAACCCACATTCCCTCGCCTTACTGCCGCTGCACTGGGCTCAGTCAGTGGGCAAACAAGCTGTGCTGGGTGAGCAAGACCCAGGAACAATGTCCAACTGTGTGTGTGTGTGTGTGTGTGTGTGTGTGTGTCCCCTTCTGTGTTTCCTCCTCCGTTTAGAATATTCAACCCCTCTTTACCCAGGAGTGCTGTGCTCCGGATGACAGAGCAAGGATTCTGACCCTGGCGTGGCTCCTCACATAGTCACAGCTGGTTAGCGCCAGCAGGAGGGGAGGTCAGTTTCAAGGCATCTAAGGATAATGCAGGTATAGGTGTCCACGAGGCTCTTGGGTATAACTTCCAAAAGACATTTTTCCTTCCTTCCTCCCTTTCTTTTTTTAAAGATTTTGTTTGTTTGTCTGTTTGAGAGAGAGACAGAGAGAGCATGAGCAGGGACAGAGGGAAAGGGAGAAGCAGACTCCCCGCCTAGCAGGGAGCCTGATTCGGGGGCTCAATCCCAGGACCCTGAGATCATGACCCAAGCTGAAGGCAGATGCTTAACAACTGAGCCGCCAGGCACCCCCTCCAAAAGACATTTCTACAAGAATGAGTCAGAGAAGAACGGACAAAGAGAAAGCAGGACCAAAACCTGCCAAGCACTAATATTAAGGGTCCCCAAAGGAGGACCTACAGAGAGGGTGAGAAAGAGCAATCAGGTCGGTGATATAGGGGGAAAGTAAGACAGCGTGGTATCACAGAAGCCAGAAGATGAGAGTGCTTCCAGACAGAATGACTACAGGCATCCAGTGCTGCTGAGAAGCTGGTAAATGAAGGCCTGAAGAGTGGTGGACAGATGTGCAAACTTCAAACTCCCTCTTGCCAGAGTCCTAGAATCTGTCATTCTAAGTCCCCATCTCTATTATCACACTTTTGCATTTAAAACCTGGGAGTGGGGGGCGTTTTTCTCTCACCATGTTTCAAGAGTCTCAGAGATTTAACTTCTCCAGACCTGCAAAGTCAATCTAAACCTTGTTAATTCCGGGCAGTAACAAAACCCGGGGCAGGAAGATTATTAAATTTAGATGCAGACAGTGAAGAGTAAGAAGGAGAGAGAGAAAATAATACTTCCCGAGCACCTTGCCCGCCCTCCAGTAATGCTCCCCATGTGACCATTCGCATCCAGAGGCCCAGCGACAGATACATGTAATTTCTTTTCTTCACCGGATGCTTTTAAACCTTCCCTTCTTTAGGCTACGCAATCCTAGTTTCACCCATCATACTTCATATGAAGTAAGTCGGCGTTCTTTTACCGTCCTGATCACTGTGCTCAGGCTTCTCAAGTGTGCTTCAGAACACAGAACGAATTAGGGCAACAACAAAAAAAATCTGTCAAGGTACGTCAAAGATAGAGAAAAACAGTCAATGCTCAAATTTCTTTCCTTTTTTTTTTTTTTTTGGAGGAGGAAGAATTTGGGTAAGATCCATTTTAAGTCCTTTTGAAACATGACTCCAGGGTGAGGCTGTTTAAAAGCTTGCTTCTACTGAGAAATTTACTAACACTCCCTCTGTAGGCATGTTGAAAAGGCCTTCCGGTGACTGCCAAATGGAAGGTCTGGCTGGTATCAGCTCGTATCTTAAGACCCTCTGCAATATGACACTGAAAAGTCAAAGAAATGAATTATTTATTCATCCATATGAGCTACTCCTCTTTCACTGTTCTGAGCTGTGGTGATGTATATTGGTGGTACACACCATCTTAGGGAGGGGAGTTCTCACCTTCCCCCCACTAGAGAGCACATCTGGGACTAATTTGTTTGGGGATCTGATGGCCAGCTCAATCCATCATGCTTTTTTTCTTTCTTTCTTTCTTTTTTTTTAAAGAGTTTATTTATTTAATTTGAGAGAGAGAGAGTGCAAGTTGTGGGGGGTGGTTTGGGGCAGAAGGAAAGAGAGAGAAAGAGAATCCCAAGTTGACTCCACACTGAACACAGAGCCCAGTTCAGGGCTTGATCTCACAGCCTGGAGACCATGGCCTGCACCAAAATCAAGAGTCATATGCTTACTCATATGTACTTACTCAACTGAGCCACCCAGGCACCCCAATCCAGCATGCCTCTTATCTTAGTTTATCTTTGGTCACCACCCAAAGTTTAGCACTCCACACTCCAGGCCCTTCCACTCTCTCCTTTACTTTCATATGCTTCACCTTCTCAAACCCAACCATATACCACTCTCTTCCCTCCCAAGCTTTCCTCCTGGATCCTCAGGAACAACCTGACTAAGCCAGGCTCTACCCAGAAGACTCCATCTCTTGGAAACCTTCTCAGATTCTCTGGTGGGGCTGACATGCCCCAAACCTCCACACTCCCCAGATCCACAGCATCACTCTGCCATCCCCACGGCAGAACCCTGAGTCTTCTGCCACCTCTACTGTAACTGCCTGTTTGTAACCAGGCTAAACTTCCGTAAGAAAAGAAAACCCAACTTTCTGTCAGTTTTGTAGCTGGCCCCACACAGACCCTCAAATATTTTCTGATGACTAACTGCTGGAAAAACTCAACAAATATTTGTTTAGTGAACAAATTACATCCATATTCACTCTAGAGAAGGAAACAGGGTCTAATAATCCGAAGGTTGTTGAGATTCCCAACATATATCCGAAGAAAACACTTTCCGCTGCACCTTTTCATTTTCTGGAAGTCTCAGAATAAGGGGCTCTATGGATCTGACTTTTGGTCATGGGATCTGGAGAGAAGGTTCTCTCCTAACTACTGCAAGTCTAGGTTAACCTCCTGGTCAGGCTCCAGTTTTAATCCTATACCTATTCCTGTTGCACTCGTGCTCACGAACTTTCTTCTACATCGAATATGTGGCACCAAAACCCCACTTACCACGTACCATATATCAAATGATATTAACCATATCTTGTACTTCTCTCAGTGCCATGCAAGGAGCTGGGATGAGTAACAATCAGTACTTCCTTACCATAGGTTTGTTACCGCTAACATGAACTACAGCTCTTCCCCTTACAAAGCAGTAGTTACTCCACAACAGTAGCGGTGCAAGGGTTTTCAGTGATTGGAGTGCACATCTTATTCCTCTAGCAAAATGTTTCTTTGCCTAATACTGCCTGGTTTTCTTGGGGATTACAATGTATACATTTCTTAGTAGAAGAAGTTTATTTTTGATATAGATAAAAGACTATAGTGCCCGAGTGACTAATTTTTAAATATTTTATTAACTTCTATTTTTCTTGCAACACTTCTTTAGACAATACAGAGTCAATCTCTAAACCTTTGTCCTTGGCACACTACTCCCGTATGCCCTTTCTGGTTAATAAGAAGTATGATTATTTATTTATTAAAGATTTTCTTTATTTATTTGACAGAGACCACAAGTAGGCAGAGAGGCAGGCAGAGAGAGAGGAAGAAGCAGGCTCCCCACTGAGCAGAGAGCCCGATGCGGGGCTTGATCCCAGGACCCTGGCATGACCTGAGCCGAAGGCAGAGGCTTTAACCCACTGAGCCACCCAGGCACTCCAAAGAAGTATGATTATTTATTACTAAGTTCTGATTAACTTGTAAAATCTTTCATCCCCATTTAATTTACCTTGATAAAATTTTGGACAAGGAAATGAGGATTTTTCAAGATCAGAACACATTTAATGTGTCATTTTCCACCTCCAGAGAAGAGGAAAAATGAATTGATAGGAATGAGAGTTTTTTAAAGAGAGGACATTTTATTTGCTGTTACTTCTAACACCTTAGAAACACGGTAAGGGAAAGGACAAAGTCTGATGGTTAATTTTCTCATTCTACTGGATGATTTCCTTGCCACTGACACACTGAATGCCAAGTACTTGATAAGCCATCCTATTTAATCCAATACCTTAGAAGGCACGTATGACTGCTTCCATCTAAGTGATAGGAAAACAGGCTGAACTTGTCCAAAGTCACACAGTGATGTGGTAGTCAGTTTCAATCTCCTTCTACCAAAATCTTTTGTCAGGCACTGAACTCTACACATGTGCTCAATCCCGGTACCTAGAGACTGCTTTGGCATGAACCTAAGTTTCTATTTTCACGCCCTGTAGTTCAGTCATCAGTATGGTCTATCACCTGGAAAAGAAGCAGAATCAATTCCTCCTGAAAGTAACTCCACTGAATTAACCTGCTCCTTTACCATAGCTAATACTAATTTTTAAGGAGAAATCCTGCCCCACTGGTCAATACTACAGTCGAAATGAAAACTAATCTAACTGAGGCTGTGTGATAGCAGGCTGACAGGCTAAGGTCTTCATATGAACCAGTAAAATCTCAAGAGAAAGAAACATAAATTCATGCTGGTGTAATTCTGGTAAAGAGTTTTCTTAGGGAGAGGGGTGCCTGGCTGGCTCAGTTGGTTGAACCTGAGACTCTTGATCTAGAGGTCATCAGTTCAAGCCCCATGCTGAGTGTAGAGATTACTTAAAAAAAAAAAAGAAAAAAAAAGTGTTTTAACTGAAACAAAAGATTATCTTAAAGAATGTTTAAAACATTAAATATGCAGAATGTTTTAAGAAACATACACCTGCCCATGTATCATAAATGATGATAGTTTTGAAGGCTTGGGGTTCTCTTCAGTAATGCGTTCTTTTTAACAGAAACTGTAATATTCCACTAGGTAGATATGCTGTGATATAAACAGCCCCTTGTTTGGTGGAAACGTACATTCATTTCCATTTCTGTGCTATAAGCAAAGCAGCAGTGAAAATCTTTGTTCACCCAGTCGACACCTGTTTGAGTATCTCCATAGAAAAAACTCCTGGCAGATGGGACGGCACTTGCTGTAGTGTTTGTCTACCAGATGAGGACGCTCGAGAGCCAGGACGGGAAGAAATCAGTGTGGGGGACAGTGTTTAGTCATCACTCTTCCTGTTGAGAACTGGCAGCAGATGTGTCGATTTTCTCCTAAAACCATTTGTTTTGGTTTGGTTTCACAAGGACCTATCCACTGGGACAGACCAGAGAGTAATCCTTGTAACCATATCCCCAGGTCACCCTGTATCTGACTAGTCAGTGCTCCCCAGAAGCGGAGAGCAAAGTGGCTGATACCAACCAACCTCTTTGCACAGAGTCTCCGTGAAGGCCAGGGGTTCAGATATCCCCAGTTACCGGACTGTCCTTCAATTCTGAAAAAGGAAAACCAGCCCTTGAGAGACAGTCTGTTTCTAAGAGACTAAGCACTCCTCCCTGAGCCCCACTGGTTGGGGTCTCTGGGTTCCTCTGAATAGGGAACCAGAAGTTTCAACCAGGAAAAGATTTTGGCAGAATGAGTCACGCTGGCCAAATGTTTTTATCAATTCTCCCCTTTCACGAAATCGAATGCCAAATAGCTGGTGTTCGTATTCTTCTAATTAGTTCACTATTTTGTCTAGGAGGAAACTTTCACAGGTCATTATGAGTATGAATTTTCTAAATGAGAATGCTTTTAGATTAAGCAAACATCCAAAAAGATAGATATATAAACTATGAAGAATTGACCATATCTCAGAAAGCTGTTCCAGGAGAAGAAAAAATTTCTCTTCCATATAGCTAATTTGAATAATATTTTGACTTAGTTTTCATTATACTTATTCCCATATGGAGCTGACCTGAGCACAAGTAAAAATTAAGTCATTCAAAACACAGCTCTCAGTGACCAGGTGGAGAACGGGGAAAAGCAGCAGCAGGGTAACCGCCAGAGGCTAGGAGCTAAGCCCTAACTGCCAGCAACTGTACGGGGTAATATGGGGATAAAGAAGCATCAGGGAGCGTAGTAGGCTGGGTGCATTCACCTAAAGATACGTGATTGAAAAAAAAAAAAAGATATACGATCACTTACCTGCTTCTCTTTCTTTTGTATTTTCATTATCATCTATTGAAGGAAGATACTTGTATCTCTAAAAGATTAAAAAAAAAAAAAAAGGCAAGGATTACGGTAAAATCCAAAATGAAACATTTAAGGTGACCTCAGGATTAACTGTGACACATTTAGAAAACATAAAAATGAGGTTGCTTCTACAGAACATTTACAATTGTGTAACAACAGTCAATAGCCACCCCTAGAGTATTTTTTTTTCTTTTAAAGATTTTACTTATTTAATTGACAGAGAGAGGGAGAGAGGAAACACGCAAGGGAAGTGCCAGAGGGAGAAGCAGGCTCCCTGCTAGGCAGGGAGCACAATGTGGGGCTCAATCCCAGATCGTGACCTGAATCAAAGGCAGAGGCTTAACCGACTGAGCCACCCAGGTGTTGTGTCCCTCCACCCCCATGGTCCTAACCCTATCTAACCCTAACCCGAACCCTAATTTATTGCTTCAGATGGGTGGAGTCAAAAAGAAACTATCTTTGTAGGTAAAATAAGTTATAAGAGGTGCTGGCATATTAAATTACAAAGTAAACTAAAAGAGGAATCTTAAAATAATGATGTGACTATACTGAGAGGAGTGGAAGAGGGGCGTAAAAACAAGTCCCCATTTCTTCTGGAAGGAAATCAATAAAACATGTCACAACTGACAAATCAAGAAATAGGAATGTACACTGTAAAAAAAGAGAGAGAGAGAAAGAGAGAGCTAAAGGATTTCAAAGTGGTTTTCTTGAAGGCCAGAGAGGGAGGCTGGTGTGAGACAGGACCGGTCAGTCTGCCATGTCGTCACATGCCCCTTGTATTATCTGATGTTTGAAACCACATACATATGTTATTTGACAAAATAAGTTCCATTCCAGTATTTGGTAGTTTTAAATGACTGATTTTACTGTACCCAGATTTAAGCCCCCATCTCTGCCCCAACCATAACACTCATGATGACACTGAACTTTTTTTGTAAATGACTTTTGAGGACCACAGCAGTTAAGAGCCTGGCTTTAGAGGTCCAGAAGTGCTTTGGTACATCCCAGGAACCAGAAAGAACCCGAGTCTAAGAAATCTGGAATCTGGGGCTACCTGAATCACTAACTAGCAGTCCATCAGGTCTCAAGTTCTCACCTTCTTCATATACAAACAAGGGAGGGATCCCAGAATTTCAGCTCCCAGTTCTAGCGCAGATACAGATACTGCCTCGTGTTTATCGTGTACTTTGATTTCCTGGACGTTCCACAGAGCTACAGAACACCACTCCCTCAGGAAACCATCCCGGAGGCACATAATTATCCTTATGTTCATAATTATTTCTTATATCCCAATGAGCATGATGTGTAGGCAGTAGGCAGAACTTAAGATTAAAGTGTGAGGGATTGTTTTTTAAGTGAGTTCATGATGTTTGATGCAAACTGAGGAAAATGAAGGATCTGTGATTCCAAGCATCCTTGGAGCCACAATTACAGTTCATCAGTTTAACATCTGTCCACTTGGGTTTTTTCCTCCAAAAGTCAGAGGGATTTCCTGTAAGAAGAACCATAGGGGGCACCTGGGTGGCTCAGTGGGTTAAGCCTCTGCCTTCAGCTCAGGTCATGACCTCAGGGTCCTGGGATCTAGCCCCACATTGGGCTCTCGGCTCAAAAGAGAGCCTGCTTCCCCCCACCTCTCTCTGCCTTCTGCTCTGCTCTGATCTCTCCCTCTCTCTGTCAAATAAATAATTAAAATCTTTAAAAAAAAAAAAAAAAGGGAAGAATGATAAAATGCTATCAGGATATTGCTGTTCCCGAACAACACAGCTTCCAAGGAGCTAACAAGTTGCAAAGTGGACAGAATCGGGGGAAAGGGAAGAGGGCAGAGAAGAATCGGCCAAATCAGGGAAAGAGAAAGTCAAGTTAGAATGATGATTCTAAGAACTGCTGTGAGGATTAGCATTTGATAAAACAAGCATTCATTTCAAGAAAATCATGAAATCCAGAGAAATGGTAAGTGCTCTTAACCAGGGCAGTTAAAAGAATTTTACCCCTAATATTCATCGTACTGGAGTCAGCTCTAGGTAAATTATGTTAGCACAAGTTTATCTCCTTTATCTGTTGTCAACTTCAAATCATCAACATTCTCACCCATCACAAATGGCCAGAAATTCTGAAATGAAGAAAGAAGCTGGAAAAATAAATTCCAGCTAATAAAAAAGGAACAGGGGCGACTGGGTGGCTCAGTCGGTTACACGTCTGCCTTCGGCTCAGGTCGGGCTCCCAGCTCGGTGGGAAGCCTGCTTCTCCCTCTCCCACTCCCCCTGCTTGTGTTCCTGTTCTCGCTGAGTCTCTGTCTGTCAAATAAATACATATAATCTTAAAAAAAAGAAAAAAAAAGGAGTATTATCAATAATCGGACATAAACACTCAAAATTCTGCCCCCCAAAATTAAAATCAGTCATTTAAAAAACTACAGAAAACCCCACCAATGCCAATAAAAATTATTTTTTTAACATCTAAAGAATAAGTATACTGCAGAAGAGCCATCAAGAAACCGTTTCTGATTAAGTAGGACTAACTAGCATGCACAAAAGCGGGGCCACAGCATTGCCAGGAACGTGTGGAAAACAGGTCCAACTTATCATCGCTAATGGCACTTCCCTAATTGTTTCAAGCTTTCTGAGGAGCACTCAGGCAAGGTGCCACTGGATCTATAAACTGTTGAGTCCTTTTATCTGCCGATTCCACTTTAAGGAATACATGGCACGAAATAAGCCAGTAGGAAATAAAGCTGGGCCATGGAGGAAGGCCAAGGGAGGCGGGAAGTGTGAACGTGCCCATCACAGCGGAGCCTGGGCAATGGCGGGGGCACGAGGATCACAGGCCCGAGAGCCGGCGGGCCTGTGACATCACCGGATGTGTGACAAGGCCGGCTCTCGGGCCTGTGTCATCACCAGACCCGAGCCCACCAGAGAGGGAAGAGAAGAACAAGCTGGAGAGACGAGGAAGAGGTGGGCTCACCCAGGTATGGCTTGAGTCTGATCACCCGACAAAGAGAAAGCCTGGGAAAAAAGGGGTGGTGACGGCCTCTTCCCCAAATCTCCCAGCCGCCAATCTGTTCACGGGCAAGATCCTACTACCGGCACCTTTACTCATATCAGGCTGCACAGGTAACCCCACGCCATCCTCTGCGAGAGGGCGAGCGAGCACGGGTGTGAAATCCGAGTGCGGTTATTTTAAGAACAAACAATGGCTCTCGTCCCTAGACGCGAGCTCCGACAAGCCTCACGCGACGACTGTGACACCCTTCACAGGCCCCGATGGACCGCCACACACCAGCACGTCGCCCCTACAAAATGGCAGACATCGTCAGCGACATCAGCGGCTGTTCAATAAGCATTTACTGACTTCTAGCTCTGCAAACACTATCTAATACTTTACAAAGCACCACCTCGAGTTACCTCTACTTTTTTACCTGCCTTGAGCGGCACACGTTTAAAATATATAAAACTAAAACGATGCCATCTTTTTGCAAGGCTATACGCAGCAGGAATGGACGGACAAACAGAAGCCAACGCGTGTCCTTCCACACAACACTAGAAGTGGCTTCCCAGCTTCCGAGGCTGTGCTGCCCTCACTCTGGAGCGGCGAGCAGATCCTCTGGGCACAATAAAAAAACGAAGTACCTTCAGGTCCCACAACTCAATTAGAGAGAGAATACAGACAAACTCGGAAACCCCCAACTACGTGCGCAAACCAGGAAATTCATCCACAGGGAGGCAAATCACGCGTAGGCCTTCTGAACTGGAAGAAAACCGGAAGGACCCGGCTTTCCTCACTGCGCTGCAGTGCTTTCGTGTGAGCCTCGCCTTTGATCACCTCCACGAGACAACCTGCTAACAATGTAAAAAGCAAATGTAAAAACTCCCGTTCCTTCTTATACTCACTCAACTAACAATGCTTCTGTTAAGAAAAATGGGTGCCAGGTTTCCGCAGTAACATTTTGAAAGCTCCTCCGTTTTATTCCTTTCTCTCTCTCCAGTCCAAAAACCCTGCAAGCGCGCCTGTGCCTTTTCGAAGTTCCTCTGTGCTGTTATGGACGCTTTGAAAAATAAATAAAACATCAGGTACACACTATTCCACCATTCATCCAGAAATTATCTCTATTTACTCTACCCTGAGAATTCTGCCATCCCAACAATCCCCGCTCAGTCCCGGGGGTCTGTTTCATTTCAAGAACATGGGTTTGACACACGCAGACAAGTGCACAGACGGTACACTGCTCCCACGGTCCTTCATCTTCACAAGGGCAGCACGAGACACGTCTGGCCGCAGGGAGAACAAGGCCCTTTGCTGTCAACAGGCTCCCAGGCCTTGAACTCTATCAGGCCCTTTGGAGCAAAGAGTACCTGGGAAGCGATTTTAAAAATCAGGCACACCTCTGAGTTTCCACAGTGAATATGTATTTTTACCATCTATCTATGCTCACCCTCAGCCCGAAGTCTGGTCCCTAAGAACCGCTCTGACGCCCATAGGCGCAGATAAGATGACCCCACACGATTACAGGGTGGGGATTTTAGAAGGGAAAGGAACAGAACATGGGCAACAACTCACCTGGGGTGACTTTATGAAAAGGGCAGACAGGTCTTGGGTCATGCCCCCTTCCTTAGAGCCCTGTTCAAGGATCCCTTACCAGAGTGCCTGACAGACATCCTAGACCACAAAAAGGGTCCAATGGGTGAGACCCCTCAACTTCTCACTTCACAACTCTGGCACCCTCCACAAACTGTGTAAGTTTATTGTCTGTCGCTAGGCTTGGAGCAATCTACAGGAGGACAACAGCAAGAGTGTGAAGTGCCAAAAAGTAGTGTAAATGATGAGCCAGGTAAAAGCTCTTCCGGTTTTATTGTGTCACCTGTACAATGGTGACAATCCTTACCTCTTAGGGATTCAGGAGAATTAACAGGGATGAGAATCTCTAGTGTCTGTCACACGGTGAACACGAACTCCACAGCAGACACTGGTGTTGCTTGCCCTTACGGGCTTCCCTCCAGCATCAGAGGAAGGTGGCTCTCTCTCGAGGACAACTAACCCTTCCATCAATACTTGGGCCCAAGCTCTCCCACTTCGCAGCCTGACCTCAGACTCTGCACTCCTGCGCAGTCGGTCCTTCCTCATTTCATTGAGGTCTCTCTCCTCAAACGTCAGTGATGTCCCCCCTAACCACTCCACTGCCCTCACCCCTGACTCTCTATCTTTGTACGCTTCTTTCTGGCACTTGTCAGTTACTGGCTGACATTACGTCTAGTTGATTAGAAATGTCTTACCCATGAGACACGTGCACACGCACACAAACGTGATCAGCCCTGTTTTGTTCCTGCTGTACTCTGAGTCTGAACAGCAAGCTCCGGGCTCACAACAGGTGCTCCATAAACATTTGCTGACGGAAGAATCATTTCTGCTCCTTATCACTGAACCTCTCTCTCTCCAGTTCTCTCCTCCACAAAGAGGCAGGTTAAACTTGATTCTGGAGTAGTAACTATGCTAACCAGCCCTCACCCACCTGTATTTTCTCTTCTTCCCCTATTACTTCCCTAAGCCGCTCTCAGCAATGACTCCCTAGGAGCCAGATCCAATGGGCATTTTTAGACGCTATTCTGTCTTGCAGCATTTTAAACCATGGGCCATTTCCCCCTCTTAAAATTCTCATCTCACTGGTTTCTTGGAGAGCATGCTCTGCTGATTTTCCTCTAATTGCAGGCTTCCAAAGCTCAGCTTCCTCCAGAGTCTTCTCCTATTATAAAGCCTATTAAATGTCAGTGTCCCCAGGGTGTAACACTGTTACTAGCCCTGGGGCCTGCTGAGTTCTCTACTCAGCTCCTAAACTTCCTCTCTCTGCACCATGACCACTGTGCCCTCCCAAATCCAAGCCTTCCTCCGTCTTCCAAGTGGACAAAGCCAACCATATCCTGGCCAGTTCCAATTAGGCGTTCAACAGATGAAACAAAAAACTCACATCTTTTTCCAAATCAAACTCCGTACTACCTTTGCACACATACACGCCTGCTCCTATGCTCCCTCATCAGAAGCTAATGTCCCACAACCTGCCACCCAGCCCAGAATTCAGTCATCCTTAACTCCTTCCCTTTCCCCAATTCCTTCAAAATTCCCGAGTCCCTTGGTTCTTCCCCAGGTCACTTTAATTTATTCCCACTCTTTTGGGGCCTTTTTTTTTTTTTTAAACTTGAAATAGCCTCCTAAGTGCCTTTATCCTTCATGCCTCCTACCCTCATCCCATCCCTCATTGCACCAAGAGTACGTTTTCCTAAAGTGTAAAGAAAATTAGATTGTATCTCTGTAGTGCCTGCAGAAATACAAATTCCCCACAGTGAAGGGCCCTGCATAAGCAATCAGGCCCCTGGTCCTGGTCTCCTGCTCTGACATTACCTTCCTGCATTCACCCAACTCTTCTGAACGTTTGCACGTTCTGAAACCAGCCCCGCTGGCTCAGATCTTTGTCCAGGCTGGGCTTCCGTCTCCATCTGGAAAATCCTTCCACTGCCTTTCCTCTCCAGTCTCATCCTTCAAAACTCCGCTCTGGTGTCACGTCTGACCTAACTTCCCTAAGCCCTGAAAACATCCTGTGAAAAGCACTAATAATTACAGTAACTCTATCACCATGATACCATCTCTTCCCGTTTTCCCTGTCTGCCGGTGCATCAGCTGTTAAGTGCCTAAGCACCCTCGGGGAAGGAACTCTGTTCTGTCATACCAAGCTTCATATCTGGACTTTGGAATGATTATGTGTGGAATGAGTAAGTCAGTAAATGGGAAAACTAAAGAAAAGGCTCTGAGTCCCGTTTTCCTCACCGTAACTGGTCGGCTCTTTTTCCCCTTTCCTGTTTATTCTATTCTCCTAGTCCAATCAAATTTCTCAGTAATCTTCATTCATACTTCCTCAAAGTAATACAAGCACTTAGCTTAAGAATTCAATATCTAGGGTCACCTGGGTGGCTCAGTGGGTTAAGCGTCCCACTCTTGGTTTCAGCTCAGGTCGTGATCTCAAGGCCTCGTGTTGGGCTCCACACTGAATAGGGGTCTGCTTGAGATTCTGTCTCTCTCTCCCCCCTATTCCTCCCATCACCTGTGCAGGCACACTCTCTCTAAAATAGATAAACAAAATCTTTTTAAAAAAGAACTCAATAATCTAAAGCTTAACACACAAAGTATTCCTGTAGAATCAGTTGGCTTAGGGGGTAAAACATGTGACTTTTGATCTCAGGGTTGTAAACTCAAGTCCCACTTTGGGTGTAGAGATTACTTGAAAATAAAAAATCTGGGGCACCTGGGTGGCTCAGTCGGTTGGGCGTCTGCCTTTGGTTCAGGTCATGATCCCAGAGGCCTGAGATTGAGCCCCACGTCAGACTCTCTGCTCAGTGGAGAGCCTGCTTCTCCCTCTCCCTCTGCCTGCTGCTCTGCCTACTTGTGCTCTCCGCTGAATAAATAAAAATCTTTTAAAAAAATTATTTCAAAAAAAGAAAATAAAAAATCTGGGGTGCCTGGGTGGCTTAGTTGGGTAAGCGTCTGTCTTCAGCTGAGGTTATGATCCCAGGGTTCTGGGATGGGGCCCCACCTCAGGCTCCCTGCTCAGTGAGGAGCCTGCTTCTCCCTCTCCCTCTGCCACTCCCCCAGCTTGTGCTCTCTCAGTAGCTCACTCTCTACCAAATAAATAAAATCTTTAAAAAAAAAAAAAAAGGTAGTATTCCCCTACTTCACTCATCCCCATTCCTGATTTACTCTTCCCACTAGAAACCATTTGATCTATAGTCATTCCTCCTACTCTTTTCCGTAATATTTCTGCAAAATACGCTGATACTGCTATTAGATATTTTCCAAATTTATTTATTTATTTTTAGAGATTTTTCCTTCAAAGAGAGAGAGCGCACAAGCAGGAGGAGCGGGAGAGGGAGAAGCAGCCTCCCCACTGAGCAGGAAGGCTGATGTGGGGTCCGGTCTCAGGACCCTGGGATCATGACCCAAGCTGAAGACAGATGCTTGACAGACTGAACCACCCAGGTTCCCCGATTTTTCCAGTTTTAAACATTATTTTAGGAGTGCATGGGTGGCTCAGTTGGTTAAGCCTCTGGCTCCTGATTTCCGTTCTGGTAGTGAGACCCAGCCCGGTCAGGCTCAGCACTCAGTCTGTTTCAGAGTCTTTCTCCCCCCGGCTCATGTTCTCTCTCTCTCTCTCTTCTCTCTCAAATAAATACATAAATAAATCTTTAAAAAATATAGTTTAAACACTATTCTACTGACTTCTTCCTGAGGAATACAAGGTGGCAAATATCTTTATAAAGGCCAGATGATAAATCATTTATGCTCTGCAGGTCATAGGATGTGATCTCTGTTGCAACAACTCAATTCTGCCATGAAAATAGCCACAGACAATATGCAAATGAATGGGTCTGGCTGCGTGCCAATAAAACTTTACTTACAAAAACAGATAACCTCTTGTTAAGGAAGATGGAAGTCTTAGCTTCCCAATATACTTATTATCACCATTATTTATTAAATCAATATCTAATTCACAGCTAAGCCATGAAGTATATTGTGCTAAGAAAATTCTGTGTAACTCATTTTATGTGTTTTTTTTAGATTTTATTTGAGAGAGAGACAGAGAGAGAGCGTGGGTGCAACACAGGGGCAGGGGCGATGGGGAGAAAGAGAGGAGGTGCAGAGGGGGAGGGAGACAGAAATCTCCAGCCAACTCCACCCTGACAGAGAAGCCCGACAGGGGGCTCGATCTGGTGAACACGACCTGAGCTGAAACCAAGAGTCAGACACTTACCCAGCTAAGCCACCCAGGCACCCCAGTAAGTATCTCATTTTAAAACCTGCATTGTAAGGCGCCTGGGTGGCTCAGTGAGTTAAGCCTCTGCCTTCTGCTCAGGTCATGACCCCAGGGTCCTGGGATCGAGCCCCACATCGGGCTCTCTGCTCAGCGGGGAGCCTGCTTCCCCCTTCTCTCTCTGCCTGCCTCTCTGCCTAGTTGTGATCTCTGTCAAATAAATAAAATCTTTAAAAAAATTAAAAAAAAAACCCTCCATTGTAAAATTAATTAATTAATTGATTAATTTTTTGGAAAAAACCTTCATTGTTTTCTCTGAATCACTGACTTATCTCAAAATGCTCTCTTCAATCAGAGAAAATCATTTTAATTCCTAATCCTGTGACAAAAATCAACTTGCTTGATACAGATCACCATTAAGGTAAGTAGTAGAAGAAAGCCAGGCCCTACCAGAGCTGTATCAAATATCGTACTGCGAAGTTAGTTTATCATTGTTTATCATTACTGTTTATTATTAGACCATATGCCATCATGTCAACTGACCCAGATCAGGAATGATCCCACCAGTGAACACAGGATTGAAGAAACCAATCTCCTGAAAGTACAGCTCAAGGTTCAGAGCCCCGAAAACGCAAGCTATAACCTTTTGGGGGAAAACAAAGGGCTTAAGAAATAATACTCCATATGCACTCTCAACGGGCCTCACCAAGTAACATAAGATCTTTTGACTCCTCACACTTTATGCCTTTTTGTGGGAAAAGAGTAATACCCGTAGACCGGGGAGTGAAGATATTTAAGTTCTGAACACAAGGATGGTATGATTTATGCAATTTATTCAATCTCCCTGGGTCTCAGTTTCTTCATTTGCAGAATAGGAACAAAAACCACCTTTTGGGAGAGGACAGGGATGAGTTCTACTTTGGACAGGCTAAGTTTGAAGGAACTTAGGCAAAAGCTTAGGCAAAGCAATCCTTTTATCTTAAGATAAGGAAAGGAAGGGTCAGAGGAGTGTGATTGCCCAACCGCTCACAATTATTCCAAAGCATGAGAACTGGATTTCCAGGATTCCGATTCAGCTCTCAGCACTACATCGAGCTGCCTTGAGCAAATGAAAAGCAAATGAAAATAGCAAAAGTGAGAGGTCAGGATTTGGAGATGTTCTATTTGGGGTACTCAGAGAGTGGGCAGAGGTTACATGGATATTCCATAGATAAAGTACAACAGTCTGGAAGAGGAGAAAAGGAAAAAAGGAAAGCCCCACATGGCAGCAAGGGAAAAAAAAAAAAGCAGGCTACAACAGAGGGCGGTTTTGATCCATCCACCAGTGAAGAGGAAGCAATTAAAACAGCTTGATAAAACTATCTGTCAAGAAGACCGATTAAGCACGTTTTTAGAGAAGATGGATGGACCCTTCAGATAACATTACATACAAGGGAAGAAAATATTTCATGAAGTAATTCTTACCATAAACACAGATAAAATCTTCAGGGATATATAACTGTAAGTAATTGTTTAAATTCTTTATCTATTTTCATAACACCTTCCATCTGAATTCTGAACTGTTACACAAAATTACTTTGGAGTAATTTATAGTAAGGAATAAAGCCTATCTGATAGCTATCCAAGACAGCAGGGAAACAAAGTAAACACGTTAACAGAATTATAATACAGACGATCCTCAGCAGAGTTTCTACTTTGGGATAAATAATAAAAGAAAATTACATATTTATGATCATCCAGGCTAAGCTTTCTTTATTCTATGGGAAACAGAGGAGCCAGTCCAAGAGTAAACCAATCTACAACCTGTAAACATCCCCATCACCTACATTTTGGAATTCCTAACACTAAAAAGATGGGCTCTCCCACTACTTCTACAACTCCGTTGTGTTCAAGTAAAATAAAGAGCCAACATGTTTCCAAAGAGCTTTTCTCTGTCATATAAAGACAATACAAATAATGGATTATAAATCTGACACAAACTTCCTTACGTTCCAGTTTTAAGGTAAAAATCCTGACACCTAACTTGCACATCCTCCGTGTGCTCGCCGGCTGCAAAACCAGGAAGAGGCAGCAACCTGACCAAGTCCACCCCGACTTCAGTACCTAAAACCGGTTCAACTCCGGCACGTCCTGCCCTTCCCTTAGGGTCTAAGAATTCAATAAAATTGAGAATTTTATGAATTTTTCAAAAGATGAAACAGTTCTCCAAACCTCTTCCACCCTCGAGTCCCCCATCCCCAACGCCCCCCTCAAAAGGAAGAGAGAGCTGTGATAAATGCAGAAGCAGTCTGCAGGGCTATACAGAAAGCAAGATGCTGTGTTACTGACACGTACGTAAACAGTTCTTGCAAAAGCACGCACGGACAACACTGCCTAATGGCGAGGTGGGTGGCAGGCAACAGAAAGCTCTCGTCAATAAAATGCCCTGGTTCTCTGAACCTGGCAGGAGGGCGCAAAGAACGGAAACTGCAGGCAGTAAGCTGAACAGTCAAGAAACCACCTTAGGCACATGTAAGCCAACTGACTGACAGCTGTTGACACCATCTCCATTAGGCGTGGTTCACCTGACTACAGATTGGTAATCCGATGTAGTCACCTATTTTAAATCAATGTATTAGCAAACATCCGTACTGTTAAAACTACTGACTTCTAACACCTAACACCTAAGTAATTACTTACCTGTAAGTAACACTCAGTGGTACTGTTTTAGGAAGACTGGTCTAAGATGTTAGAATCATGATTGAATGAGCAAGAAAACCACACAGAAAAGCCTGTTAGTTTACTCGGCAAACAGTATCCATTCTCAGATCAAAGGACAACGTTTTTGAGATATAAACTTCTTAACACCCATCATTTCATGCTTCTATTACATTACGTTTGCACTGCCATTCCGATGCTCCCTTCTACCCTCAGCACTGAGTACCAGCTGTATTGATGTGTTTTCAGACTGTTCTACATACAGATGACCAGTCTGGAGGACAGAAAATTTCCAAACTGCCACTCTGGAGTACATGTGCACAATGAGATTCATGTCTTCAATCGCGGGCCCCATTTCCTTAAGATGCCAAATTTGCAAATGAAGCCCTTTATTAGTGGTACAGTATAAGCCCAGACTAGTAATAAAATTAAGTAAATAAATGTCAGGAAACTCATTTGCCTGGATATGAAATCCAAGTATCAGATCTCAAAGGCTCAAAAGAATCCTAAAAGAGTTGGTAACAAAGCTGTATGTCACAGACAAGTAGAATAAAGGCAGCCCTTAAAGAGAGTAACAGAAAACAATGATCCTCCAGAGGGCCTAGGGACTGCATCGGATTCACATTTGAGTCCCCGGAACCTAAGACAGGGCCTATGATACAGTAAATACCTATATATAGATTGGGTAAATACATGTACTGGATTTTTTAATGAAAGGCCCATTGGCTAGTTTTACCAGTCACACTATTTTTTTCCCCTTTACCCTCAAATGACTTAAGGTCAAGAAATATAAGGAAACAATTTATGCAAGGGAATCAATCACTCTAGGTTCTCAGCCTTCTGTGTTACATGTTTGTGGCGACTCTTACCCTGGTCAAAGCCTCACTAGTGAGAGTACAACCAGCCATTCAAAGCATGAAAACAACCTCCTATCCTATCAATGTGGAGATACCAAGCTCCCTAGAGAAAAGTCGGTAATACTAATTCCATTACCACTATTCACTTCAATTTGATTTAATAACAACTGGGCTTTAAACAGCCAGCTCCACTAAGTTCTATCCACAGGGTAATGCCAGTTTCTTAGCCACCTTCGCTTTCTGGGAATACAACTCCTATCTAGATTCCATATCCACCTCCTAGACCCAGGTTCGACTCTCAACTTGTGGATTCCTTTCCTTCTGCACCCAAACTGACTCCTGAACAAACCATAGTACTAAGCTGCCTTTTTAGAGCTTTTAAACCCCCCCACCGCCCCGAGTCTGTCCTATCACCACCAATTCCTGAACCAACCATCTACTGTTTCCACTGTCATTAACCCCCGCATGGAAGTTACCATGGTGGGCTTCCAAATCTCTCAGCCAGGAAAAAGGGGGGCCGGTGATCTGTCAGCGGCTGTGAGAGGAAGGGCATATCATGACAAAGATAAAAGCAAAGATAATGTCTACAGAGAACAACAGTGATATTTTATTTACACTGTATCTGAAACATTAAAAAAAAAATAAGAAGCTGCTGTTCAAAGACTTGGTAAGAAGAATGGCAACAAAAGGAAGTAGAAGTTACTCTACAGGTGGCCTCAGCTATTAACAATTTGATCCCAAATGAAAAGAAAGGTGGCCTGGCAATGAATATTTTTGCTGAATGAATTAGACACCTGGTTTTCGACTTCAAGATGTACAACTCTCGGGGTGCCTGGGGGGCTCAGTGAGTTGTGTCTGCTTCTGCTCAGGTCATGATCCCAGAGTCGCGGGACTGAACCCTGAGTCCACATGGCTCCCTGCTCTGCGGGGAGTCTGCTTGTCCCTCTGCCTCTCTCCTGCTGGTGCTCTCTCTCTCTCAGATAAATAAATAAATAAAATCTTTTTTTTTTTTTTTTTTAAAGAAAGAGAGATGTACAACCCTCAAATCAGTTTTTAAAAATAACAAAAGAGTGAGATACGCAGGATTATTTTGTATTTCCCCTTTTCTAGACTGGATCTTCCTTTTAAGCTTTCACTTTTAGAATCAAACTATAGCACATTTTAACTTCTATTGAAGCAGAATATGCACTAAAATGCTAAACTAAACTAAACGCAAAAACAAAAAAACCAGCACCCTGCGCAAACTGAACACACCCACACAACCAGCGTCCACATCGGAAAAAGCACACTATTACCACGGAAGGTCCCTCCATGCTCTTTTCTGGTCACTACTACTTTCCTCCAAGGTTAACCACTAGCCTGACTTCTAACAGTAGAGTTTCCTTGTTTCTATACCTTATAAAAGCGGAACTACATTGGAATTATATAGTAAGTGTGACTGGCTTTGGTACTAGCTATCAATACACTGCCTCTCAACTCCAAACTCACCCTTCAGTACCTGCTCTGTGAGAAGAGACCGAGCTCTTGGAGCGTTTCTCCTCCATAGAGCACGACGTTAAGCTTGGCCAGTAGAGGGCGCCGGAGGGACGTCGCAGGAGGAAGGGAGCTTGTCTCCAGGCTCCAGAGTACAGTGCTTGTCTACACAGGGTCGCCCTCAGAGTATATAGGAACACCTGGCGGTATGTTCCGCCCCAGCCACATGCTCAGAGCATCAGACCATTTCTCCATTCTCAGAGATGATCTGGAAGATTTAACTGGCCAGCACAGGCCCTACCTGTACTTGAGGATAATGAAATCATCCTACTGCCTTATACTTCTTTAAGATAAATTCTCCCAGGTACTTAATATTATTTAATACCTGATATATTTTCTGTTATCTCCTGAGTTTTCTATGTTCTGTATTTCCCTTAATTTGCAAAGTCAAAAGTGGAACTAAGTACTTTAGCTGGTTAAAGCAGTTATCATCTCTTAGTAACATCCATTGGAAACCAAGTCAAATCTTACAGTGAAATGTCCAAAGCAGTCCTATTAAGAAAGTCAGGAAAAAGACAAGGATGCCCTCCATCAAGAGCTGCTCTGGACATTCTAGAGAATATGGGGAACAGCTATGAGATGTGTAACTTTGACAGAAAGATACAGAATTATTATTTATTTATGACGTAACTCCTTCTCTTATAAGCCCAAGAAACAACTTAAAAATTATGAGAAGAAAAAGACGATTTTGCAAAATGATCAGTAAAAAATATATTTATACAAATGTCAGTAACCCAGTGGGAAGAAACCTCAAGCTTTCTTCATGTGTGCAGCTGCTGCTGTTCACATCCTACATGCCAAGGGAAATCAGCTCTACTGCTCTGCCTCTGATTACCTATTGAAGGGACTAGGACCAGGGTAAAGGCCCACTTACACAGGCCAGGCATGAAAGGCCAACCTCCTACAGTTTAGCACCATACTGGAACTGACCCAATCAGCCGAAAGGCCATGCAAGGACAATGCATGCTTAGCTCATCTTTATTAACCTAATACTTTATGTCCAACATAATATTCATTTTGAAATTCTATTTTACCAAATTCAACCCCTTATCAATTTTCTCCCTCTCATTTTGGGGTTTATTGTTTCTGAGTGAGGAGCAGCCTACCTCACTCAGGAACCAGCAAGAGAAGATATGCAGGACAGTCTCCAATGAAACTGAAGTGACCATTTCTTCAACTATAAAATGAAACTGTTTGACCGGAGATTTTGAAAATCCTTTCCTAGCGATCCTATGCTCTAAAATCCTATACTTACTTCTATGACCTCTGTACACAGAATAACTACACAGCAAGAGAAAAAAAAAAAAAAAAAACCTATGGAAAGGGAATCCTGCAAAAACATTATTATGTTCTCTATATTACTGAGTTTTCCATTCTCTAAGGAATAAGAAAGCTGGGTAAGAAATTCTACTCTCCCCCCGCCCCCAACCAAGAAAAACTTACTAAAAAGGAAGGGCTGCACTTAAGTCAAGAAGATGATTCAGGAACTGTTTCTGTTTTAGAAGACATGAATGTCCTTTCTAAAACATGCTAAGTATTTTAAGAAATTCTCTAAATTTGGGAAAAATTAGTGATGCAACAATTATAAAAATTATATACAATGTCAACATTTGAATCTGTAAACAGGATAAATAAAATTAAGAAACAGGTTGTCTTTAAGTTCATCCTCTCTCTCACTCCTAGACAATCAGTCCCTTGAGGACTTTCCTATTAAATTTTACCAGTGGCACGCAACTGCTTGAAGCTTCAAACGCAGAGTGAAAAACACTAGATAAATCCATCTCTTTTGGATCCTGACTTGAGGAAGCTTCCTCATTAGTTCTGTGTTAACACAGCCCTGCCCATGATAGCCAACTGTTCAAACCATCAGATTTTTTACAATATTCAGATTCTTGAGGATTTAGACATTTTCTTACCCCGATTAACCTCTTATCAGACTAATACAAAATAAGCACAATTCAAACATAAAAACATAAAGAAAGGTAGAAATTTTCTTGTGAAAGAACATGACGCTCAAATTATTCACTGTTCTCATCTGAAATGACATTCAGTAGAAATAAATTCACTTGCTAGAGTAAAAACAGAATGAAGGACAGAAAAAGCAGTGAAGAAAATTACTGAAATTTGTTAAAATATGAGACACACCTCAATTTAAGAAAAAAATCGCTTATTAGAGACCAAAGATAAACTTGGGCAAGACAGTTTACACAGTGCCTCCTGACTCTTGGTTCTATAATCAATATCTATGACTGCTACTTATTGTGATTTGGAGAATTTGAAAAACTATTTCAACGGTATTGAATACTAGCTATATGGCATTCTGCTCCAAAAATATGTAGGTAAGATCTGGATGAATGGTTAGAGTGCAAGCAACCTGAACTTCATGGAAAAAGGTCCAAAGGTCAGAGCAGTATCCTGTGTGAATCTGACTGAGACCTGAAGCTGTCTGCTAGGTTTCCTTTGGGGCCTCACCATCTATTCTGACCTCGTAAGTCCCTCTACCCAAGATGATATTATTAGAGTCAGGACACTGTTTCTACTCCACCTAAAGTTAAGAGATTCAAAAAAGGTCTCAGAGTCAGAAAGACCTTTTTAAAAAAAATACTTTTATTTATGTATTTGACAGAGAGAAGGATTTATTTATTTGACAGCTAGAGAAGGAACACGGCAGAGGGACTGGCAGAGGGAGAAGCAGGTCCCCCAGAGAGCAGGGAGCCGGACGCAGGGCTCGATCCCAGGACCCTGGGATCATGACTTCAGCCGAAGGCAGATGGAGACGCTTAGCTTAATGGCTTAACGAATGAGCCACCCAGGATACACATATATGTAGATTATTTACATATGAATACAAATAGATTATCCTCCAGGACTAGTAGAGGACCATACACTTGAGATATTCTTCTAGTAACAGAGACACTACCTAACCCACTCCGTCCTTCTGCTACAGCAGAGCATAAATCCTACCACCAGACTATCTAGGTCCCAATCTAGGCCCTTGACATTCATTAGTTGTATGACCACGGCAAATCATTTAATCTCTCTGCCTCATTTTCCTCGTATGTAAAACAGGGCTGATAATCACGTAAGAACTGAATAAATTGGTATGCACAAATTTAAAAGTATAGTGTCTGACCCACAGGAAATACTTTATAATGTCAACTATTTCTTTTTTTTTTTTTTTAAAGATTTTATTTATTTATTTGACAGACAGATCACAGGTAGACAGAGAGGTAGGCAGAGAGAGAGAGAGAGAGAGAGGAGGAAGCAGGCTCCCGGCTCAGCAGAGAGCCCGATGCGGGGCTCGATTCCAGGACCCTGGGATCATGACCTGAGCCGAAGGCAGAGGCTTTAACCCACTGAGCCACCCAGGTGCCCCTATAATGTCAACTATTTCTATTGGTATTATAGAATAGCCTTCTACGTAGGCTTACCAAAAAAAACCCCAAAAAAACAGAAAACCAAAAAACACATTAAAACAAAAAACAAAAAACAATGTGACCACAACAGTGAGAAGAAATGACTTACATGGATTCAAGTGACCTATATGGATTCATGACCCATAATCCCCAAACAAAGTAATCTCAGAATTTTACTATCCTTGGAGCAAAACCCAATGTAGATAAAAATACTTCACAAACACATAATAATCCGAAAGCAGGAATCTAACTCAAAATCTGTTCCCATAAAACCTTTTAAGGACAACTTATTCAAAAACAAATTTACTTAGCAGTAAATTTAGCTAAACACACAACTTTTAAACATTCTTTTCTACACATGTCCTTTACTAGCCATAATCAGAGAAAAAAACATATTCTGCACAAGTTTCCAGACACCTCAGAGTTGACCTGCGGTTTTTTTTCCAAAGTTCTTATTTAAAAATTTTCCTTTTCTTTAAGTTTCTCACGTTTTCTTAAAATGTTAACAATAGTGAAACAAATGATGCAGGCCATAATCACCCATGAATGTTAAATTAAAACCATTAGCTGGAAGGTACAGACCTGGAAATCTATAGGTTGTCACAATGTCACCCCATGGATTTTGCAGGTCAAAGGGGGGAGGAAAAACACCTGATAACAAAAGGCTAGGCCAACATGAGTCCACCAATCAATCTTAGTATACAAAGTAGGACAATCAACATGGTCTTTGAATGTGAAAAGCAGTTTAATACACCATGTACAAATAATAAAAAATACGAATGATTATAAAAAGTTAAGCCTCGATCTAACTGTTTACAAGGAAACATGGAAAAAGAATAGCATGTTACATAACACGTGGAGGAGGGAAACAATCCAGTTTCTTCAATAAATAAATGGCATAAGCAAAAAAAGAAAGAAAATAAAAATAAAAATAAGAAAGTGTATTATAGATTTAAAAAGATTAAAGAGATAAAACAATGAAATGCACTAAGTGGATCTTATTTGGACCTGATTTAAAAGAGTCAGGACGCCCTGGGTGGCTCAGCTGATTAAGTGACTGCCTTCAGCTCAGGTCATGATCCTGGAGTCCCAAGATTGCATCCTGCATCGGGCTGCTTCTCCCTCTGGCCCTCCCCCGCTCATGCTCTTTCTCTTTCATTCTCTCTCTCTCAAATAAATAAAATCTTAAAACAAAACAACAACAACAACAACAACAAAAAACCAGAGTCAACTGTAAGAAGACATTTTTGAGAAAAATCAAGGGAAGAGATTCAGTATTAGATAATATTAAGGAATTAGGTTTCAAGAAATTTTTGGGGTATGATAATGTGCTTTTCTATAAAATCCATATCCAATAGGTGTAAAAACTAAAATAGCTATAGATGAAATAACAGGTTGTCTGGATGTTCTTTAAAACAAGTCAAAAAGAAAGTGAGAAAGGGGGCACCTGGGTAGCTCAGTCATTAAGTGTCTGCCTTCAGCTCAGGTCAAGATCCCAGGGTCCTGGGATTAAGCCTGGGTAGGGCTCCCTGCTCAGCTGGGAGCCTGCTTCTCCCTCTCCCACTCCCCCTGCTTGTGTTGCTTCTCTCACTACCTCTCCGTCAAATAAATAAATGAAAGAAAGAAAGAAAGAAAGAAAGAGGAAGGAAGGAAGGAGAAAAGGAAGGAAAGAGAGAAGATAATAAAATAAGAACGGTATGATAATTTGTTGTAGTATTCTACTTGTGTGTAAATTTGAAATTTCCCAAAATAAAACGTTTTTCAAAGGTTAAGGGAAAGAAAGAACAGGAAATCATAAGCAAATCTAAGTCTGGCCACCATCAATTCATGAGGCAAGAAAACTTGAAGAAAGCCTGTATGTAAAACAAACACAAAAAAAGCTGACATAGTGGCCTCTAAAGACAGTATGTGAGATACTTTGGGCAGATTTCTTTTGTCAGCAGAAATTCTACAACATTCCCGTGGGGGTGTGCTTTCCATTAGGCAATGTTCCATTACCAAGGTGTGGAGATGTCTTGATACCTCTTCACTCTGAGGAAAGCTGTTCAAGGAAACTGACTACCAAAACATGCATACAGTTGTCCTCCGAACAACAAGGTTTGAATTGTGCAGGTCCATATATACGCCTATCTCTTTCAATAAATACAGCCCAGTACTGTAAACACATTTTCTCTTAAGATTTCCTTAGTAACATTTTCTTTTCTCTCACTTCATTGTTAAGAATAGAGTATGTGGGGCGCCTGGGTGGCTCAGTGGGTTAAAGCCTCTGCCTTCAGCTCAAGTCATGGTTTCAGGGTCCTGGGATCGAGCCCCACAATCAGGCTCTCTGCTCCATGGGGATCCTGTTTCCCCCTCTCTCTCTGCCTGCCTCTCTGCCTACTTGAGATCTCTGTCTGTCAAATAAATAAATCAAATCTTAAAAAAAAAAAAAAGAATATAGTATGTAACAGACAGAATGTGTTAACTGACTTATCGGTAAGGCGTCCAGTCAACTGCAGGCTGGCTAAGTCTAAACTGGTTAAGTCTTTGGGGAGTCAGAAGTTATATATAGATTCTGACTGCTCAGGAGTCAGGGACCCTAACTCTAGCACAGGTCAGGGTCAAATGTATTTTTTAATGGCAATTGGTCTCTTTATACTTTCCAATTTCTCTAACATTCATACAAATAAATGTGATTTTCCAAATTCAAGAAATAATATTTTGTATTATAAAAAAAATTCACTGTGGTTAAAAAAGGTTATTTCAATCCCCCTTCTTCCAATCCCTTCCCCATTCCCATTCCTAGTATTACCTCATACTTGCTATCCGAGTAGTTAAAGCATTACCTAATTATACGAGATCTGTGGGTCCAATATATCACCTATTTTCTTCCAAAACTTGAAATATGTATGAATAATTATCCTTGTCCTACATATAGCAGCGTACTGCATTTATAGAAGAGGATACTGTCTAAATGTGATAACTACTAACCTAATAAAGGGGTTCAGTGATAGAGGCACCAATGGTACCCAAAGCATAATCCTCTCTGACCCACAACTATGTTTTCCACCCCTTCTTGTTAGCTAAGGAAAACTGTGAATCAGAATATTGTGCCTTACCAACTTTAACAGTATCTTCCCAACAGCTGTCTGCCAAACAGTTTAAGTAACTCTCACCAGGCTATCATCACCTTCCCATGATTCCCTCTGGATTTTATGTATCTATTCAAACATAATTTGATCAACAGAGGTGGTAAAGAAGAAGATGCTGTAAAAACAAACAAAAAATAATACCAGAGGATGATTACAGTTTTAACATATAACTAAAAATGAACTGGGGCACCTGAGTGGCTCAGTGGGGTAAAGCCTCTGCCTTCAGCTCAGGTCATGATCTCAGGGTCCTGGGCTCTCAGCTCGGTGGGGAGCCTGCTTCCTCCTCTCTCTCTCTGCCTACTTATGATCTCTCTCTGTCAAATAAATAAATAAATAAAATCTTGGGGGGGGGGGGGAAAGAGCTGTAAGTGCCTTTGGTCCCAGGGAAGGCTGACCTGGGAAATCTATGTCTGTATTGACCTTATTCCCCTAGGAATAGGGCACCCTGTCCCTAGGGTAAGAGAGAAGGCGTAAGAATATATTATTGCTAGTAAGGTAGCAACTACTCAGTTGTGTTCCCTTTCTACTGTAAATACTCACACCAAAGGTTATTTCCTTAAGTAATACAGAAGTGGTTATATTTATCCACACTGGGACAGATGGTTTTACAATATTAAAAGTCCTCCTACTGAAAGAACTTAGCTTCTAAGAACTTAAAATTGGATGTGCCTTTTTAACATGCACTGTTAATAATAATTAAACTGGAATGCACCAACTAGCATTTACGGCATTCTTTTTTTTTTTTTTTTTTTTTGTATTTTTGTAACAGTGTATTGTGGATTTATAAAATATGTAAAAGTAAAATGTATGAAAACAGTATCACACTGGATGTAAGGGGAAAACCAGAAGTATAATGTGTTGTGACTTTAGAAGAGATACTAAAAGAGACAAAGAAAGCCATTCACATAATGATAAAGGTTAATTCCCGAAGAAAACATAACCATCCTTAATTTGTATGCCTCTCACAACTGAACTTCACAACACATGAAGCAAAAACTGAGAACTCAAAGGAAATATATATATATAACATATAATAAAATAGATAACAATTATGTATGTATTATAGGTGGAAAATTAACACTCCTCTTTTAGTAATCCATAAAATAAGTAGACAAAAAACTTGTAAGCATATAGAAGATAGGGCTAAAGCTATCAACCAACTTGACCTAACTAACATTTAGAGAATGCTCTACCCTGTAAGAGCAGAATATAAAACCTTTTTTTTTTTAAGATTTTATTTATTTATTTAACAGATAGAGATCACAAGTAGGCAGAGAGGCAGGTGTGGGGGTGGGAGGAGTAGGCTCCCTGCTGAGCAGAAAGCCGGGTGTGGGGCTCAATCCCAGGACCCTGAGATCATGACCTGAGCCAAAGGCAGACGCTTAATCCACTAAGCCACCCAGACGCCCCTAATCTTTTTTTTAAATTAATATACAATATTTTCAAGTGCACAAAGGACATTCATCAATATAGTCTATGTTCTTGGCCATAAAACAATTCTCAACAACTTTAAAAGAACTGAAATTACAACAAAGTATATTCTCTGACCACAAGGTAATTAAATTTGAAATCATTAACAAGAAGGTATCTGTAGAGACCACAAATATTTGGAAATAAAACACACTTCTAAACCACCCTGAGTCAAAAAGGAAGTAATAACAGAAATTAGAAAATGTTTTGGGGCGCCTCAGTGGCTCAGTTGGTTAAACAACTGCCTTTGGCTTGGGTCATGATTCTGGAGTCCTAGCATGGAGTCCCACATTGGGCTCCCTGCTCAGCAGAGCGAGGAGTCTGCTTCTCCCTCTGACCCTCCCCCTTCTTGTGCTTTCTCCCTCTCTTAAATAAATAAATAAAATCTTAAAAAAAAAAAAAAAAAGAAAGAAAATATTTGGAATTGAAAGAACATCAAAACAATATATGAAAATTTATAGAATGCAGCTGAAGCAGTGCCTAGAGGAATGATTATAGCATTGAAAAATTATTATAAAAGAAGAAAAAGTCCTCTTATAAACTAAGCTTCTACCTTAAGAAACTAAAAAGGGAGACCAAAGTAAACCTAAGGCAAGTAAAAGGAAAGAAATAATAAAGAATAAAAATTAATGAAATTGAGAACCAAAAAATAAGAGAAAAATTAGTGAAACCAAAAGCCAGGTCTTTAAAAAGATCAATAAAATTCTAAATCTCTAACCAGAATGATCAAGAAAAAAGACAAAAGACACAAATAACCAAATTCAAGACTCCAAAGGGAGACACCTCTAGGAAGCCTACACACATTAAAAAGATAACAATATTTGAGGTGCCTGTGGGGCTCAGTTGGTTAAGCATCTGACTCTTGATTTAGGCTCAGGTCATGATCTCAGGGTTGTGAGACCAAAACCTGGTGTTGGGCTCTGTGTTGGACATGCAACCTGCTTCAGATTCTCTCTCCCTTGCTCTGTGTCTCTCTCTAATTAAAAAAAAAAAAAAAGAAAAAAGAAAAAAGAAAAAAGGATAATATTAACATCACGCCGTACATTTGCATAACTTAGATGAATCAGGTAAGCTCCTCGAAAGACACAAACTGGCAAAACTCACTTAAGAAGAAATAGAGAACCTAAAGAGTCCTTCGTCTATTAAAGATACTGAATTTACAGTTAAAAACTTTCCAACTGGGGCACCTGGGTGGCTCACTCGGTTAAGTATCTGCCTTTGGCCCAAGACATATCTCAGGATCCCTGCAATGGGCTCCCTGCTCAGGGGAGAATCTGCTTCTCCCTCTCTCTTTGCCCCTCCACCCTGCTCATGCTCTCTCTCTGAAATAAAATAAAAATCTTAAAAAAAATAAATAAAGAAAGAAAACTCCAAGCCCAGATGGCTTCAATGGTGAACTTCATCAAATATGTAAGAAGAAATTATACCAATTTTACATATACTCTTCCAGAAAACACAAGAGGAGGGAACCCTTCCTATCTCACTTTATGAGGCCACATTACCCTGACACCAATCTAGCAATACAAGAAAGCACAAGGCAAACACAACAATCAAAACAAAGACATTAAGATCCTTAACTAAATACTAGAATGAACTGAATACGGCAACAGATGAAAAGGATAATACATCACGACCAAGGAGGATTTATTCTGGGTATGCAAGAAGGATTCAACATTCAAAAATCAATTAATGTAATTCACTGTATCAATAGACTAAAGAAAAAAACCTACAGGATCATCTCAATAGATATACAAAAAATATCTGACAAAATCTGACATCCATTTATAATTAAAACTGTCAGAAAACTTGGATAAAAGGGAACTTCCTCAAACACATAAAAGGCATTGATGAAAAACCTAAAGTTAATTGAACTGCATCATTTCCCCTAAACTCAGGAACAAAGTAAGGATGTCTAATCTCATCACATCTATTCAACATCATACCAGTGTCCTAGCCAATGCAGTACGACAAGAAAAAGAAGGTATACAGATTAAACAGGAAGAAATAAAATTGTCTTTATTTGCACTTGACATAACTATCAATGGAAAAAATTCAAAAGAATCTACAAAAAAGCTTCCAGAACCAGCAAATTCAGAACTTCAGAATAAGTGGACTTATTTGCTTCTCAGCTATGGAAAGTTTTGCACGAGTCAGCTTTTCTTCCACTAGATGATCTCTTTTCTCACATCTTCCCTTGAAAGAGGTTCATCCTGAGAATTCATGCTATAAGGTTGATATCTTAGAACTAAGAAACTGAAAAAATGGAATGCAGCCCCAGAAAATTAAATGCTTTCAAGAGCCAAGTTAAAAGATTCCCCTTGGGTGAACTGATGAGCCCAGGAACTGACAAGCTTTAATACTCACTAAAATCCCCAGATGACATAAAACACTGTGTAAAAGACTTGTCTTATCACTAAGTCTTCCACACATTCACAGCCTCTGTTAGTAAGGCAAGGACTAAGCGCCTACGTATTTCAGACACATTCCTCCTCCCAACACACCCCCAGGCACATCTAACAAGACCAGAGGCAGACCCCTAAACCAAAGGCAGCCAGTTCCCATGGAGGCCAACAAGTGAGGACAGGACATTTCTGGGGTAGGGGAAAAACAGTAAAAGGCAAAACTGATTTCCTCTCAAATCTGAAATCTAAAGAATAAGATATTAAGCAATAGGAGTACAAGTTGAGAAATTGTGAGACTGAGACCATGAAGGAGCCATTGGAAGCTTGTCATGGAAAAATTAAGAGAGAGCATAACATATAAGTAAATAGGAACTATAAAGGAAAGGAGAGCAGTAAGACAGAATGAGGAAGCCAATGGGTGGGGAGAGAAGAGTGGGGCAGATTTACTGGGAGTCCCATAAACGGTAAAATACTAGGAGAGACCATGCAAGAGAGACAGTCACTAAAGGCCCAGGAGCTGTCCTGGATCCAGAACTATATTACTCATCTATTGCCAAAATAATGCTGTACAGCGAAAGACCACAAAATCTTAGTAGCATGCAACAATAAGCATTTAACTTGACCTCGGGCATGTGAGTGGGGTTGACTCTGCTTTAAACTGCGGGCCTACTGGGCGGGCCCTGTTGCACTGTCTCACTCTGAGGTCTATGCTGAAGAGGCTATAGCTACTCAGGGTTCTTCTCTTGGTGATGGCAAAGACATGAGAGGACAAGCAGATAGGACAAGCCTATCTGCACAAACCTGCTGCAAACCTGTGCTTTCCTGTCTACTAACATGCCACTGGGCTAAAGCAATCATCCAGCTAACCCTAAAATCAAGGGATAGGGATATTATTCCATCCATGAACTACAGCAAGGGTATGAATGTAAAATACTACAGAATACTGAATAAGTAGGGCCAATGACTCAGTCTACTACACCATTTCACACCACTTTTCTACACTAACTTGGCCTAAATCTCTGTTCCTTGCAATTAAAAAGATCCAACTAAAACACAAGGATTAAGAAAATTCTCTAGGGGCACTGTCAGGCTACACTGGGAGCTCCTAATCTCCAGTGCAATGTAACCTATGGATTCCATTTCTCCCTTCTTCCCTTTAAGAGATCAGAAAACATCTGAATTATTTGTTGAAATATTTCTAATTAAAAGGGGGTTAAAAAAAAAAAAAAACCCTCTTAAGAAAGTCGAGACCTGTCTAGAAAGTCAAAGTCCTGTCTAGAAAATATGGCAGCAAATGCTCAAGGATTTCCACAGATGGAAGATGCTAATAAAACATGCACACCACTGTACCAAAGTACATAAAATTTCAAATCAATCTACGGTCCATCCAGTGGCCCCAGATTTTCTATAACCTGAGCTTTTGAGTACTGCCAGCCTTTTAATGTTTAAAAAGCACTTTTCTAGAATAGTATTAACCACTTAGTTTGTAAAAAAGAAAAATGTCACAAACCACAAAAAGAAGTAAGAGTGGACAGAGTCAAATCTAAGATTAGAGTAGAATGAAATGGTAGAAAAGAAAATAAAAACAAAATATAAAAATTTGGAAAGTTTAAACACTGAATTTGCTGGGGGTACAAGAAATACTGTTTACTGGCTTTAAGAGACAAAGTTTTGAGAAAAACAGTCCTGTTTCTTCAAAAAGTAATAACTAAAATGCTAGGTACATTTTTGAACTATGACCCACTTCAAACAATGAACTTACTCCTTGTTAAGTGAATTAACAATGACTCCGTAATACCTGTTAAAGGAACCTCATTCCTCAGTAAAGAGCTAAGTAAGTCAAAGACAACACAAATATTCTATTAATAAAACAGAAATTAGAGCCACAACGTACACTTCCTTTGACTGCTGTCCAAAGATTTTTAAATGCTTACTTCCAATCCAGACCATCCTGGCAAAATGGAATTCATAGTCAACCAGCCCACCACTAATGGGTGGAACAAAAAGGCACTGGAACTGCACTGGCATTAACAGGGATGCAACATGAAAACACTGGGGTATGCCAGGACTTCCCAAGATCCCTGCCTCTCATCAGGCGAGGTCTAATATTGAGTAGATGTGAGCGAACACATCTCATTCAACTCTGCGTAAGTTCTCTTAATACCCTAGAAGCTTTAAAGATCTAATTCTGGAACAGGGTCTTTGAACAGCGACTCTGGGACACAGACCATTATAACACCACTATAATAAACACCATTACCTTGAAAAAACAAAAACTTCTAATTATCACGTATGTATAACATGCCTCATCTGCTACCACAGAATTCCAATGCAGATTACAACAAAAGCAGTCCTAAGAAGAGTTCTCTGTCTCCAAATAAACTTAAGGCGTGACTCTCTAAAAGCACTTTCAAGAGATTTTATCAACAGAAAGAAAAATACCCACCCACCACGCTCTCAGTGGCCACCACAGGAGAAAATTCAAAATAAAATCCTTCTACAGACAACAATTTCCTGCCCCCAGGAGGAGGAAGGTTGAGGTGATCTGATTTAGAAATGACTCTCTGGTATTCAAACACTTTGGTAAGGAGAATGCCAAGGCTGTTTTAACGCCAGCCTAGTCAGAAAATGGTTAGATGATAGATCAAAGGGATATGATTTGTTCAGCCCGGGAACAGATTATCACAAGTTATGAAAGTAATGGGGCACCTGGGTGGCTCAGTTGGTTAAGCGTCTGCTTTCGACTCAGGTCGTGATCCCAGGGTCCTGGGATGGAGCCCCAGCTCCACGCTCAGCGAGGAGTCTGCTTCTCCCTCTCTCTCTGCCCCTCCCCTTGCTCATGCTCACAAGCACACTATCTCCGTCAACCAAATACATAAAATCTCTATTTTTAAAATATTTTATTATTTATTTGACAGAGCAAGAGAGCACAAGAGGGAGCCTGATGCGGGGTTCGATCCCAGGGTTCACAACCTGAGCTGAAGGTAGATGCTTAGCCATCTGAGCCACCCAGGCGCCCCAATACATAAAGTCTTAAAAAAAAAGTTACAAAAGCTATGAAACTATCTTTGTGATGGCTATCTGGCCTTCACCATTTAGGTTCTTTTCTTCCTAGTTCCTATTTTCACCCTTCATTAATGGATAAAATACCACAGTCTTAATGGTGTTAGACATAGTAGCCAAGGCTCACAGGTCTGTGTGTGCCCATGGGCCACTATGAACTTAAGAGACAGCCACTGAGGAGCAAGCCCAGCCTTGGGCTCTACACCCTGCTTTTCCTGGTACTGTCCTTGCCCACCCCCTACCCCAATCTTCGCCCTTGCACAGCCCAACAACATTATGGCAACTTCTCAAACATTGGTGTTATGAAATGAATCATGTAGCCCCCTCCACACACCAAATTCATATGCTCAAGCCCTAACTCCCAGTACAGGAGAATGTGACTGTATTTGAAGAAAGGGCCATTAAATAGGTAATTAAGTTAAAATGGGGTCATTGGAGTGGGCCCTAATCCAATACAGCTTGTCTCCTTTTTAAGTAGAGATTAGGATGGTGCCTGGGTGGCTCAGTGAGTTAAACCTCTGTCTTCGGCCCAGGTCACAATCTCAGGGTCCTGGGATCGACTCCTGCATCGGGCTCTCTGCTCAGCAGTGAGCCTGCTTTCATCTCTCTATCTCTGCCAGCCTCTCTGATTACTTGTGATCTGTCTGTCAAATAAACAAATAAAATCCTTAAAAAAAAAAAAAAAAAAAAGATTAGGACATAGCACACATGGGTGGGGACAATGGTGAGAAGGAGGACTGCAAGCCAAGGAGGGCCTTCAGAAACCAAACCTGCCACCTTGATCTGGGGACTTCTAGCCTCCAGTTGTGAGAAAATTGATTTCTGTGAAAGCCATCCAGTCAGGGTATTTTGTTATGGTAGCCCCAGCAACATTTGGAACAGATTTTGCTACAAAATCCCATGACTGAGGACAGACCCTCCATTTAAAATCCACTCTCGGGGAATTTTTTCCCAAAGATTTAGAGCAAAGGCAAGTGGGGGGAGGGGTAAAGGGAGAGAATCTTCAAGCAGACTCCCCACTGAACACCAAAATCAACCAGGCCTCCACCTCTGGTCTCGTTCTCATGACCCCTGAGATATGACCTGAGCTGAAACCAAGAGTCAGATGCTTAACTGACTGAGCCACCCACCTGCCTCACCTCAGGGAATTTGTGATGGCTTTATGGGACATCTCAAGTCATCTCAATTATTGCAAAAATATCACCTTCATAATAAGCATTTCTGCAGGTTCACCTAACCTTATAGAAGTCCTCCTCAACATCAATAGTAAAGCACTACTGGAAGCTTCTCCTAAGCTACAGCAATCACCACATTTCCCTTCCATTCCCTGCCATCTCCACGATGACACAATCACAACCATTCCCAGAGTAGTCCTCTCCCACGGCCCTAGCCCAAGAGGGAGGTCAACCTTATACACCGATGGTTTCCTCAAAATGTCTTCCCAAAGTACTATTTTTGGCATTCTCATACCTCTGTATCAATCTAAAATCAAAGGACTCTGAAGACGCCATGCGGCTTCATATCCCCACCTGTGTCACCCGACCACCTGGAAAACTTCTAGTAATCCTCTACCGGAAATTTCACCTTCTCTATAAAATCTTTCAAAAACCACTTTCACCTCTAAAAGGCGACCGATTCTTCGCTCTCATAATTACGTAAGTACTCATCCTGTTCACCAGACTGATAGCCCCGTGACGGCAAGCACTCATTCTCTTTGGTTGTCAGGCTCTTGCAAAGCACCTGCTATGTGGCACTTGGAAATGGTCCCTGAATCAGTGATTGCCAGCACTCAATGGCATCAATCACATGTGATTATTCTAGGTCTCTTCCTGGCAGGGTGACCGGTAAATAATCAATGCTCCCCAACAAGCTGGGTGAATTTCACAATCATAAGGTTGAGTGAAAAAAGCTAGATACAAAACAGTACATCCTCTTTGATTCCACTTAAAAAGTTCAAGAAGAGGCAAAACTAATTTTTGGCAAAATATATGATTCAGAATAATGTGGGGGAGGGTGATAATACATAAGTATTATCAGCAAAGGGCCATGAGAGAAACTTCTGGGGTGCTAGAAATGTTCTCTATCATATTCTGAATGTTGTAGTTAAACAGACAGATTCACAAGTGAAAATCCACCAAGCAGTACACTTGAGATCTGTATGCTTTACTGAATAATGATATACTTCAAAGACCCAAATGCTTTTTTTAAAGATTTTACTTATTTATTTATTTGTCAGAGAGAGAGAGAGAGAGAGAAAGAGAGAGCAAGTGCGCATGCACAAGCAGACAGAGTGGCAGGTAGAGGCGGAGGGAGAAGCAGGCTCTCTGCCGAGCAAGGAGCCCCATGCGGGACTCCATCCCAGGACCCGGGGATCATGACCTGAGCCGAAGGCAGCGGCTTAACCCATTGAGCCACCCAGGCATCCAAAGACCCAAATTCTACATATGGTCTTCATCTACCCTCCATCCCCAAAAACTCAGTGCTCAGAAAACATCGGTGGCTGAATGACTGAATTTCTTCTGAATAACAACAATTTATCAACTATTTTCACACAAGAAAATAAATATCTCAGGGTGCTTCGGTGGCACAGTTGGTTAAGCATCCAACTCCTGGTTTTGGCTCAGGCTGTGATCTCTTGGTCGTGGGATCAAGCCCCACATTGGGCTCCATGCTCAGTAGGAAGTCTGCTTGAGTTTCTCTCTCTCCTTCTCCCCACATGCTCTTGCACTCTCTCACACACACTCTCTCTCTCTAAAATAAATAACTAAATCTTAAAAAGAGAGAGAGAGAAGAAAAAGCTCTCCAAGCAACTGCAATCAAAGCTTTGGTTAGAGCCAGGCTACACGAACTCCCCTTCCCCCAAGGACGTTTGCATCTGTCCAAAGCTGCAGCACGTCTGCGCACGCTACGTGGGCAGCATCTTTCCTTCTTACAAGAGGCTCAAAGCATAATCCCCACATGTACAGCATCACTGCTGAAGCCTGGGATCCCGATGGCATTTCAAGACACTAGGGGGAAAAAAAGAAATTTTACAATTGGAAGCTCTTTCTATTGCATTAAGGATCTAAACACACGGCGATAATATCAGAAGGGAGCTTCTGTCCATCTTCCCAGCATTTTTCACTTAATTATTCTGCGACTGTCTACCTACCTGATAAACTCCTATTTATCCTTCAAAACCCAACTTGGATGTTAACTCCTCTGGAAAGTTCTTCCTCATCTTACCCTCTTGTATGTTCCTCTCTCTGTTCTACATACTTAGTTTCACTGCAGTTCCAATATTGGTCTTGTCTGTTTCTCCTACTGCACTGGGACCACATGTATTACCCCCAGCACCGAATATATGGCAGGGAACTCAGGAAGCAGGCAAACGCCTGCTGAACTGACTTGAAATATGCTAAATTGGACAAATCTTACCATTTAAATGTCCAACTCTAGAGTCCTAAAATAAGTGGTATTTCCCAGATAAGGCACAGTCTGTACTCAAGAGGGAGTGAAAAAACTATAAATATTGTCTAGGACAATGTTATTTTTAGTATTGTGGTCAGCAGCCTCTAAGAATGAACTTCAGGGTGGCAACCTGGAGACGAAATGACTTCAGTGAGGACCATGGGACCCGCCAGGTAGACAGTGCTCTTGAAAAGCGGTATGGCGGGACGCCTGGGTGGCTCAGTTGGTTGGACGACTGCCTTCGGCTCAGGGCGTGATCCTGGAGTCCCGGGATGGAGTCCCGCATCGGGCTCCCAGCTCCATGGGGAGTCTGCTTCGCTCTCTGACCTTCTCCTCGCTCGTGCTCTCTCTCACTGTCTCTCTCTCTCTCAAATAAATAAATAAAATCTTTAAAAAAAAAAAAAAAAAAAAGAAAAGCGGTATGGCACAGCAGACATGGCCCCAAAGTAGTGGGTTCACCCTTCAAGGCAGGCTCTCCAGTGCCCTACAAGCTTCTATGATATGTAAGAACAAGTAACCATGTGACCCTGAACTAGTTTCTTTACTTCTGTGTGCCTCAGTTTCCTGCTTAGTAAAATGAGGGAGTCACAAGTTATCTAAAACCCCATACTGTTTTAAAGGGTCAGGTGAGAGAATAAATATAAAATGATTAGTACCTAGCACATTGTACGCACTCAATCAAAGTCTGCTTTAATTATCCTGCTCTCTGGGATGGGATGCCTCAGCTTTATTCGGTCCTATCATATTTCTGCCTTGCCTGGCACTGGGGCCAAAATTAGATGGGCAAAATCTAGTTTCTGGGCCTTTCTAGCACGGGCTTCCATGTTTGCACAGCTGATACCCTGTAGCTATATGCAGGGCTTCCCTCTGACCATGAAGATACCCCAACAGAGCAAATCTACGTCTCCTTCTTTACACCCTCTCCTCTGCCGTTCTCCTAATGAAAACTGAAAGTTTCCTATTTCATTTCCTCAGTGCTCTATACTCTTAGCAGATTAATGACAGCAAATTAATCAAAGACACAGATCCTTACATTCACTTTCTCAAATATTCTTATGCATAAATCCACTAAATAATGAGAATTTCAAGAATTTCAGGCTCTATTATCTAATGTCAAATCAACCTTCCTCCCTCCTAACCCCCCTCCAAACTGACCTCTCTTCCTTCCTTCCTCTATTTTAAGGGGGGGCAGGGCCTACTGGCACCACAAATCAAAGAATGAAGTTGCTAATTTCACCTTCCTGAGAAGCAAGCCATGGTTGCCATCAGAGCTGTTTTACCTGTGGGCTTAAAAATCTCAACTGGCAGCGGTTCCCTGCCATGAACTCCCCCTTCTTCTTCCATGCCAAGGAGTAAAACTGCCAGCCTGGGCAAGTTCAAGGTCATTTACTGAAAGCCCAATGACTCCAGTGAGCACAGTGTTTCAGGACTCTGCCCATCCCTTTCTTCTTGCCTTTCTGGTAGACGGACGTACAGTGGTCTCTAGACTAGCTAGCTACACCTTGGCATGGCTCTTCCTGCTGGCTGTCATGTTTCTGAAAGTCAGTGGGTCACAAGCAGCATTTTTTTTTTAAGATTTTATTTATTATTTGACAGAGAGAGAGAGATAACAAATAAGCAAAGAGGCTGGTGGTGGGGCGGGGGAAGCAGGCTCCCTGCTGAGCAGAGAGCCCGATGTGGGGCTTGATCCCAGGACCCTGAAATCATGACCCGAGCTGAGGGCAGAGGATTAACCCACTGAGACACCCAGGGGCCCCAAGCATGACTCTTTATTTTGACTTAGGTCATGATCTCAGGGTCATTAAGATTGAACCCTGCACTCAACGTGAATCTGCCTGTCCCTCTCCCTCTGCTCCTCCCCCCTTCTCCCACTGCTCACTTGCTCTCTCTCTCCCTAACCTAAGTAAACAAAATCTTTTTAAAAATTTTACAGAACAGGGCACCTGGGTGGCTCAGTGGGTTAAGCCGCTGCCTTCGGCTCAGGTCATGATCTCAGGGTCCTGGGATCGAGTCCCGCATCGGGCTCTCTGCTCAGCAGGGAGCCTGCTTCCTCCTCTCTCTCTCTGCCTGCCTCTCTGCCTACTTGTAATCTCTCTCTGTCAAATAAATAAATAAAATCTTTAAAAAAAAAAATTTACAGAACAAAAACAGGTGACTTTATGGTATGTAAATTATCTTAATAAAACTATCTTTAACAATACAGTGGATACAGTGCCTCACAAGTAGTAAGAATAAATACTGAGTGTCAAAACCTTTGAATTACATATATGTGTATATTGGGCACAATATATTGTGTAGTTATTATGTGAGCTGTGGTCACAACAGGATTACGAAACTGTAGCTTCAGCAGTCAGATGCGAGCCTAAGGTAAATTCTCTGGGGACAATAAAGATGGCAGGAGGACTCTTCAGCCTACTTTGTTTCTAGGCATTAGACTGCTTCCAGTCTAGGTTAAACTATGCATTTTCAGTGGGGCAGTATCACTCAAAGGGGAAGGAAAGGCAAGGCCATGAACTAAATAGAGACAAGATCATGATAATCAGTGTCCTCAAGAAACAGCAAAAGACAACTAACTTCCAAGGTTTCAGCTGACTTATTTTTATTTTTATTTTTTAATATTTTTTTTAAAAAAGATTTTATTTATTTATTTGACAGACAGAGATCATAAGTAGGCAGAGAGGCAGGCAGAGAGAGAGAAAGGTGGGAAGCAGGCTCCCCGCTGAGCAGAGAGCCTGATGTGGGGCTCGATCTCAGGACCCTGAGATCATGACCTGAGCTAAAGGCAGAGGCCCAACCCACTGAGCCACCCAGGCGACCCAGTTTCAGCTGATTGAGAGTCAACTATGAAAATCTTTTCTCAAAGTCTCATTAATATAATCACAGTTCTTTTCCTTTTAAAGGTTGTATGTATTTATTTGAGAGAGAATGAAAGAGAGCACGAGAGGGGGAGGGTCAGAGGGAGAAGCAGACACCCGCCTGAGCAGGGAGTCTGATGCGGGACTCCATCCTAAGACTCTGGAATCATGACCTGAGCCAATGGCAGTCGCTTAAACCAACTGAGCCACCCAGGCATCCACATTTTCTTTTTCTTAGTGAAGCTCCTGGGCAACCGGAATGGCTTTAATTCTAAGACAAAAAATAACCCTGCTCAGGATAAAGCCTCTCCCAGCCTCAGGAAGATGTACACGGGCAGGTCTGGCCCGGGTGCAAGGTTCCACTTCAGAATCTGCCACGAGTCTCGGCGGGCCTACTCCGAGCCAGCCGGGGAGAGCATGGAGGCGAGCTGGGAAGAAGGATGGGAAGCTGGGCCGCCTGTGCGGAGATTTTCATTTCCATTTCTGAAATCCCGAGACTACTGGGTCACACTAATCGATAGTAGGATGTTAAGGACACATGACAACTTAATACAATGTATGGTCCTTCACTGGATTTGAGAGCAGGGAAAATACATGGGCTGGAGACTACGTGACCGGTAAGATTTAGATAAGGACTAAGTACTGCTTTTATGTCAAGTGGCCTGAATGACACAATTATACTGTAATTACGCGTACCCTCTCAGGATAAAGATGGGCAAGTATTTAGGGTGAAGTGTCATAATGTCTGTCTGCAAGTAGCTCTCAAAGGATATGGCTAAAAAGAGGGAGAACACGCCCAAACAAGCAAGGAAGTGAAAATTTGGCAAAACAGTAACTGGCGAATCTGAGTAAAGGGGAGATGGGTGTTAACAGTACCACTCCCCGTAACTTTCTGTGGGTTTGATGTTTTTCAAGATACCAAATGGCAGAGGGGAGGTGTGAATGGCATCAAGTATAAAAAAGTTTTTAATTTCTATATGTTACAATTCCCGTCTCTTAGAACAGAGAATGAAGAGCTGACATAAAAATGATTCACGGCAATTTTTGAATACTATCCCCATTCAGAAACAAATATATTTGGCAAAGAAAAATTATTTCAAGCGCACAAGGCAAGTCAGATTCTATACACCACATGGATAAATTCCTGAATTACACAAATTAACAGAATCCAGTGTTAAGGCTCACTTCCTACATATTGTTGTGGAAGCTAAACCTTAGCACTACTTTAAGAATCTCGGGGTGCCTGACTCGCTCAGTCGGTGGAACGTGCAACTCTTGATCTCAGGGTTGTGAGTTCAAGCCCCACACTGGATGTAGAGATTACTTAAATAAATAAAACTTTTCAAAAAAATACTTCAAGAATCTAGATACTTTCTGGGGATTCTTTAAGTAAACAGTGTAATCACCACTGATGGGTTTTACATAAATGTCAAGAGTTAAAGGCAAACTTACTTATTTGCACTACTAAGGAAAGATCAAAGGGATAAACCAAATCCATATGCAGACTTATTGAATTTTAACTTCCTAAATCTTTAATTGGAACTATGAGGAAGTAAAAGTGACTAAAAAGTCTCATTTCCATCCACTAGCGTCCCTAAAAGAATTTCTATTTAATAACAAAAAAGGAAAGAAGCAAATGAAATAAAAATGCCTTAAGTACTCAACTCTGAGTACCTGAACAAAAGAAAACGAACTTTAATCAAGGCGAATATTTATTGAGAACCTACTATGTACAAATCTCTGAGGAATTCAAAGCCTAAACACTGGACCTTGTATCCCTGGGTAGAAGGGCCACAATTCTGTTGAAAACACAGAGGAAGAAAACTGAAGAAAAGTAACAATGGCTGGCTCAGTCTTCCCTTGCCTGTTCCCAATTCCTCAATTCAAAGACTTCTTTCCTAGCTGGCCTCAGCAACAGCCTCCGCATTTACTGACCCGTCATCAGGCCTCTCAAGCCACAGGTTCTCAGTCTTGGGTGGCATACTGGACTCACCTGGGAAGTTATCAATAACCCAGTACCAGTGTCCCTCGTCCAGACAAGGATTTTACTGGGTGTGGCCTGGGCGCTAGTATTTTCTGAAGCTCTCCAGCAATTCTCATGTGCACGAAGATTTGAGCACCATTGATCTAAGCCAACCTCTGCTGCCCCCCAAGTACAGCACACAGACTACACATTGGTCATGATGACTCCTCAGGGCCCACACAAAGCTCAACTCCTTACGTCCTTTTCAAAGCCTTTCAACATCTGCAATCTACTCCTCCAGGTCTACTGCCCACCACAAATCTACATCCCTACACTATACTCCAGCCCCAATGAACTTACCACCTGCCCGCCATCCCCGCGCAGGGCAAGTCCCACACAAAAGGTTCTCCGAACTCACAGATACCAATCCCCATCTCTGGCTATTAAATTCCAAATCAACTTTCAGGAACCAACGTGGACGTTTCTTCCTTTCAAAACTCTTAACTCCCCTGAGTAGACGGTCGCTCCCTCTTCTTGCATTCCAACCAAACTCTGGACACAGCTCTAATTTGACATTTATCCTGATGCCTGTAGTAGCAGCTTACATTTCTCTCCTTCTAACAGACTGTGCATTCCTCAAGGGCACAGACCATGTGCATTTATCTTCAAGTTCCCAGTGCCCGGCCATGGCTGAAACAAACTGAAAGCCTGGTAAATTGTTTACTAAATAAATGGGAATCACATACTTTGTGGAATAATGACGAACAATATGAGAAAAGACAGAGGCAGTTAAGTAAGAAATGCCAGGGGCGCTTGGGTGGCTCAGTCAGTTAAGTATCTGCTTTTGGCTCAGGTCATAAACCCAGGGTCCTGGGATTGAGCATAGCAGTGGGCTCCCTTACTTCTCCTTCTCCCACTCCCTTTGCTTGTGTTCTCTGTCAAATAAACAAATAAAACCTTAAAAAAAAAAAAAAAAAAAAAAAAAAGGAAATGCCAAATGAGTCAGTCACATAGGCCAAAACTGACTTGACAAGTGCAGAAAGGAAAGAGGGTGCTTCCAGCAGATACAGACGGGGAGAGCCTCATGAAGACGTGGGACTTGAACTCAAGTCTCAAAGGAAGGAAAATATTTTGACAGGCCAAGAACAAAGGAAAGAGAACTATGAACACAGAAAATAGCAAAGATACGGCTCGGTGCACATGAAAAAGCCACTTGGCTTGGCTTTGGGTTTCTTCAAAAGATACCCTAAGAAAAACGCTATAAATGAATCATCACATTGTTCTTAGTTATATAAATCTGTATGTCACTATACTCTCCTTAGTCCTTCTCTCCGCCTGATACATTATGGCTCTGTATATTCATATATTGTAACACGGCACCTTTCGTAAGAGCAGGAACTTCTGTTTACTGGGGCATCCCCCCAGGCTGACATCAATACCGAGCACACAGTAAATGTTCACTACGTATTTGCCCAGTGGATGAACGAACATGTTTATTACAGGCCTCTGATCTAATGTTTCCTTCCACCTGGAGGCTTCCTCCCTGCCACACCCAGTCTCCACATCTGAATCCTGTCTACCCTTCCAAACCGAATAAATGCCCTGACTCAAAGCCTTCTCTAATATCCTTCCTCCCCCTTGTCTGAACTCCCAAAGAACACTTTTTAGGGACTACCTGGCAACAGCACAATTATCTGTATACAGGTATTTACGTATATCTTACCTCCCCTATAAATTCTTTGAGGGCAAGCTCTAGGTCATTTTCCCCCCAGAGAAGAGGAGCCTGTATAGAGTTGCTCAGCAATCCCTGTTAAATAAAAGGAAAAATTAAATTAAGTGTGGTATTAAGCCTTTAAAATATTAGTATCAGAAAGACCAAGATCAGTAATGATTTCTCTCCACACATCTTGGCCCTGTGAATGCCTGATTCTTTCAAATCATCATATCCAACACAGACCATGCTTACAATGTGCCAGGCATTATTCCAAGGCTTTACATAAATTAACTTAATCCTCAAAAGGACTATATGAGATGGTTATTATTATAACCTCCATTGCACACATGAGGAAACTGAAGAGTAGGGAGGTTCGCACAGCCAGTAAGTGGCAGCTCCAGGATTCAAACTGGTGGTCTGGCTGCAAAGCCATGCCCTTAACTACTGTGCAGCAAAGCCTTGTGATTGCTGGGCAGCCTCCTACTCATTTGGCCGAATGTGGCCTGTGGAGAATGTACTGTAAAAATGTTAGAGATGCAAGGATATCTAAGGCAAGGAACGATCCCCGTCATAGGAAAGACGGACTTCCAGAAGGCAGTAAAGCAGGTAACAGATGACAGAAAAGGAATGGAGGCTTCTGCAGTACAACACTGGAAAAGATAAATACTAGGAAGAGACCCTCGGACCTGGAACTTCAGGAGCCTCGGGAGAAAGGGCTGAACAGAAAGGAAATAGAAGCTCTGGCATGAAATTACGAGTGCGGAGTTGGTACAGCATACACAATGGCAGCAAACTTACGAAGTGCTTAAGAAGGCAGAGCTCGGGGCACTGGAGTGGCTCAGTGGGTTGGGCCGCTGCCTTCGGCTCGGGTCATGATCTCAGGGTCCTGGGATGGAGTCCCATATTGGGCTCTCTGCTCAGCGGGGAGCCTGCTTCTCTTTCTCTCTCTTTCTCTCTCTCTCTCTCTGCCTGCCTCTCCGTCTGCTTGTGATATCTCTCTGTCAAATAAATAAATAAAATCTTTAAAAAAAGAATGCAGAGCTCGGGGCACCGAGGTGGCTCAGGCAGCTAAGCATCTGACTCTTGATATCAGGTCAGGTTTTGATCTCAGTCAGGGTACTGTGATTGAGCCCCACGTCCAGTTCCACGCTTACAGGGGAGTCTGCTTGAGGATTCTCTCCCTCTCCCCCTGACTCCTGCCCCGCTCACATGTTCTCCCTTCCTCTCTCAAATAGATAAGTAGATCTTTGGGTGCTGGGCATTGGGGGAGAAGGAAAGAAAGAAGAAAAAAAAAAAAGTAGGGCTCAAAGTGCCGGGGCTACCAGTTCTGCTAGACAAGTAAATAGAATTCCTCTGCCTCCATTTCCTCAACTGCAAAATGGGCTAATATCAGCATTAAGCCTTGAGGATCAATGATGAGAATCCAGGTATACTTATATTCATCAGGATGGGTTGGGTTATGCTACAGTTAAAACTCCATTTAAAAAACTCAGTGGTTTAAAGCACAGGCTTCCTGCTTACATTATGTAACCACTTCAGATTCCTTTCAGAAAAAAAGAGATATTTGCCTAGAAGTGTCTCACATCACTTGCACTCAAATTTCAATATCCAAAGCGAGTCACACAGTCATGCTCAACTTCAAGCATGGAGAAGTGCTACCCTACCATATACACAGAAGAAGAAAAAAAAAAAAGATTATCAGTGAGCAGCTCTAACAACCACCACACCACGAAAGAGACTTGCACCATATCTGTCACGCAGTCAGCGCTCAATGACGGACAGCTGCTACTATGATCCCAGTAACTGGGGGGTCTGGGAAGAAACCTGTTCTACCAACCCCAAGTTACTGAAAAGCTAAACGAGTACGCAGATGTGAGGGGGGAAAAGTCCACGTTATTTGCAATAACCCAAGGTAAATTTACAAAGGGTTTCACAATACTATCATGGAGAGAGATGCCAAAAAGTTTCTAGTAAGCAAAAAATAGTAAACAGGAGTTACCAGAATAGTACCACAAGCCTTTAACCAAGATATAGAAGGGAGGCACATGCCAAAATGTTTCTAGTAAACAAGACATAGTAAACAAGAGTTACCAAAATAGTACTACTCACCCTTATTCATTTAAGACATGTAAAATTTCACTGATATCTTTATTCTGAGAACATTAAAAAACATTCAGCCTTTCGCAAATTCACTTCTAATCTCAGAACACAACTTCCCCATATTATTCCTGTAAATTCTTAAGGAAATTATCCCACGGGGGGTTTTAGGACCTTAACCATCGATCAGGGAGAGACCTGCTTAGTAAAATGAGAACTGAATTCTAAGCCAAATTTGGCCCTAGACCAGCTCTATGGTCTCACAAAATATTTACACGACTAGATATCCATTCAGTCATCCATAAGATGACGAAATTGGACTAGAGGGCCTCCAAAGTGCCTTCCAATACTACTCTTCCTCAATTCTGAGAAGCCAGAAAGATGCTCTGGTTTGGAAGAATCTAGCTCAGATGCTGAATTATGTAAGCCCTGACAACGCTTCAAGCTTCAACTAGAAGTAACGGCCATAACCACAGCTATAACAGCAGCAGGAAGGCTGAGTTCAACAGAACACAGGGCAAGTCAGTACCCAGGGAGAGCCCTGCCAGCATGGAATGCCCCATGAGAGCGGAGAAGGCTGGACAGAGTAGGACTACTCTGTGTAAGTAAGAAGACTGCTATTTGGCCATGGCTTATGAAATAGTCTTTTAGTAACATTTCTTTCTTTCTTTCTTTCTTTTTTAAAGATTTTATTTATGAGAGACAGAGCGAGCGAGCATGAAAGGGGCGAGGGGCAGAGGGAGAAGCCGGCTCCCTGATGAGCAGAGGGCCTGATGTGGGACTTGATCCTGGGACTCCAGGATCATGACCCGAGTCGAAGGCAGTTGCTTAACCAACTGGGCCAACCAGGTGCCCTCTTTTAGTAACATTTCAAACAACATTCCAGTCCCAGCTCTGGGACCTAGTGACAGTGATGGGAACAAACTTGAAGGAACTGACAAACATTTTAAACTTGGTATCTGTCAACTATCAGATTTCAGTGCCAACACACTAGGTCTTTCAACTCCTTAAGACTCCAAAGCAGGGGCGCCTGGGTGGCTCAGTCAGTTAAACGTCCAACTCTTGCTTTCGACTGAAGTCATGATCTCAGGGTCCTGAGACTGAGCCCCATGTCCGGCTTTGCATTGGGGGTGGAGCCTGCTTGAGATCTTGAGATTTTCTCTCTGCTTGTCTTCCCCACACCCTCCCCACCCCAAGCGTGTGCACAATCTCTCTAAATAAATAAATAAATAAATAAGAAGACTCCAAAGCAGTAATCCAAATGTATGTCTAGAGGTCAAGAACTTGAAACTCTTTGGACAAAGTCAAACAAAAGAGCCCAAAGCAGCATGTTACAAAATGTTAGGCCCCCAGATCAGCCATACCCGTGTCCTTTTCAGCCAAACAGAAACTCCTGGCAGGACATCTTTACTCACTCTGAGAACTAAGACTGTCCCTACAGCAAAATGGAAAATGGTGCTGGCTTTTTTTTTTTAATTATGTTATGTTAGTCACCATACAGTACATCATTAGTTTTTGATGTCGTGTTCCATGATTCATTGTTTGCGTGTAACACCCAGTGCTCCATGCAGTGCGTGCCCTCCTTAATGACCATCACCAGGCTAAACTGCCCCCCGAGCCCCTTCCCTCTAAAACCCTCAGTTTGATTTCCGGAGTCCGGTCTCTCATGGTTCATCTCCTCCTCTGATTTCCCTTCCTCCTCCTAATGTCCTCCATGTCATTCCTTATGTTCCACGAATAAGTGAAACCATATGATAATTATCTTTCTCTCTTTGACTTATTCACTTAAAATAGTGCTGGTTTTTCAAGAACACCAATGGAAGACAATACCTTAAACTCATGCCATAAACAAAGCTGAAAGACACTGCTACATTAAAAATTTTGCTATTCCTGCAGCCCTAACCATGATCTTTAAGGAACCTACTATGAGGGTGTAAACAATTTGGGACATCCCCATTGTCTCTCCTGCTTCAAGAGTCACTGCCTATATGCAATCTCCTGCCTGAAAACCTAAAACCTGGCAAATATATTTAATAAAATTATGGTACAATTAGAAAAGACTCACTGTGTCTGGACAGCATTTTAAAAAGCTATTTATTTTTACAGCTATGCTTCCTGCTACCTGTCAATCACAAAATAATCTCCAGTCCTGCCATGGACACTGATCGATATATTAGAGTCAATGCTATCCTTGATTTTTAGGAGTTTAAATATGAAGCACAAGTAGATGGGGATGGAGACAGGGAAGCATATACAACCCTAAATGAGTAAAAGAAATCCTTTTAACAAATCAGTTTTTAAATATATTGGAAGAGGACAGAAGACATGGCTCTATTTTTCAAGGGAGGTTTGGTGAATATTATTGAAAACAAAGATCACCTTTATAGAATGCAAAAACCGTCCTCTAAGTAAGGTGATAAACCAACAATACTTTACATAGGAAAAACCTCTATTAACCAGTCCAAAGTGATGAGAACTCCCAATGATCAGTGCTTTCTACTGAGGACTGGAAAACTGCAGTATTGCACTTAAAAGCTTCAATATTTACAGAAAAGACAAAAGCTTCAGAAGTTATACTGCAAGACATCATGCAAGTTAGTCACAGCCATGAAGGGTCACAAGGCCTCACTAAAACAGCTACCTTGCTGTTTGCAAAACCTTCTGTGACACAGATCTAAACTTATTTTCTGACCCTACTATTTTCTTAACATCAAATCAACTTCTAGATAAAAAGAGGTAAATATAAATGGGCAAATAAGTGCCAACTTTTATTCTATGATTTGCTCAGTCTGATTTAAAGCTATAGGACAGTCTTGTCCTATCCTGTATTTTCTAAGTGAAAGGAAGAAAAATCCACTTTTGCTGCCCCCACCCTGAAAGGGGGACCCCGAAGTATCTAGACCCATGGTGTCAAATGCCCATGCCACTATGTGACTAAATTTAAATGACCTAAAATTAAATAAAATTTAAAATTCTGTTCCTCAGTCATACCAACCACCTTTTAAGGGCTCAAAAGCCACATGTGTGACTAGTAGGTCCTGCACATAAGACATTTTTTATCATAGCATAAATTTCTACTGAACAGCGCTGATCTAGAACAACGTTTCTTAAATTTAAATGTGCATAAAAATCATCAGTATCACTTGCTCAACAAGATTACTGGGTCTCCACCCCAGGTCATTTATTTCAGATCAGTCTGGAATGGGGCCTCAAAATGTTCATTTCTAAACAAGCTGCAAGATCATGTGATGTTACCTATCCCCTTAAGTAGTGCTGCTGAGGGTTAAGAACTACTTTTGAGGGGTGCCTGGCTGGCTCCATCAGCAAAGCATGGAATTCTTGTGTTTTTTTTCTCCCAGATCTTATTTATTTATTTGAGAGAGAGAAAGAGAATGTGTAAGCAAGGAAGAGAGAGAACATGAATGGGGGTGGGGGTGGAGGCAGAGGGAGAGGGAGAAGCAGACTCCCCGCTGAGTAGGGAGCCCAGTGTGGGCAGAAGGCAGAGGCTTAACCTAGTCACTCAGGGGCCCCAAGTGTGCAACTCTTCATCTCGGAGTTGTAGGTTTGAGCCCCACAGTGGGTGAAGAGATTACAAAAACAAAAACATAACTTTTTGTTATTTCTCAATCCATCGTGGACTAATACTTTTATAAAATACCAGAAAAATGAATTACCAGGAGGAAAAGTTTTTTTTAAAAGAAAGACTATACTATAAACTTACATTTCTTAATAGACTCAACAGACAAATCAATTTTATAAAAAATGCTGTAAAAACAGCTACATGTTTCAAGTGCTCTACTTACCTCAGCGGCCAGTTAATAGTCCACAGACCTGCACAGATCTGCAGATTATGAGTAGCCTTGATCTAGAAAAGCTTATTTCACATTTTAACGATTATCTCTGACTCTGCCACATGGTCAAAAAGGATGGTGCCTTGACTTCTTCAGGCTAAGCTACAGTTGAATTTAGACTGCTAACTTCGTACAAGTTGTTAGACCAAAATATACAAATGAACACTGATAACATCTTTGTGTTAAATTATATAAAAATGTCTTTCAGTAGGGGCGCCTGGGTGGCTCAGTGGGTTGAAGCCTCTGCCTTTGGCTCGGGTCATGATCCCAGAGTCTTGGGATAGAACCCCACATCAGGCTCCCTGCTCCGTGGAGAGCCTGCTTCCTCCTCTCTCTCTGCCTGCCTTTCTTGCCTACTTGTGATCTCTGTCTGTCAAATGCATAAATAAAATCTTTAAAAAAAAATTTCTTTCAGTAAATAAAATCTATGATCTGCACTGGCTCACTGGACATAATCTTTCAAAGAATTTCTTAGACTACTGTTGGCTTCCTTGAACCCAAAGTAAATAGTCCAAGCACACTTCTTTGCTCATATACACTTAGGGAAGGAACAAACCAAACAGAATCCCTTCACAGGAGTCAATGCCCTTCCCCAAACTGCCTCACGCTTAAGGTGTTTTCCTCCAATGACATATCAAACCAAAAAAATGGATTTTTCTTCTATTCAACTTCTGGTCTGGCCCAACAAATGAACTTCTATGAGAAAATTTCCAGGATTTCTCAAGCTTGGCCACTTCCTAGAGACTACTTCTGGAATTTTCTTGTCACTCTAAAATTTTGTTTTACCAATTTGCTTGACTTTTACTTAAGCAAATTATAAAACAAGGCTCTGAGAATTTTAACACTTGATTCTTTTTCCTACGGTAACATCTGGTTTAACAGAACTCGACATATACCCATGTTATCTGTAAAATAAGCTCACAAGCTCAAACAGACATTAAGAAAAATTCAACCTGAAATTAACCTTAACAGAAAAGTCAGAAGGAATCACATACAAAGTCTGGGGACTATAAAAATGGGGGGATTTTTAAATTCTTCCTCTTACAATGTAAGGGGGAAAAACCCTTTTCCTCCTAAAATATTGAATGAAGCAGTAACAGAATGATTAAGAAGTATTCAAAGCAAGAAAATGTCAGGAGAGTTTGCCATGGCCACCCCTCCAGTCCCATCTGCAGAGGCAGATGGTTGAGGCAGAGAGGCCCAGGACCCTCTAACACTGTTTTGCATTTGCCCTCATGGCTCCTGCTCCAACCCTTACTCTTTTACCAGTGTGCACCATCAAGGGTAAGTAACAGCTTCCCAAGATAAGGAAGATAAGGAAGGGAAGAACTCGGGACAACCCTTTGCCCAGATGCTGCCCGAAGTGATACCCAAGGGCTTCACCAGACGGACACCACAGAACCTCCTAAAGGCCCAACAAAGTCAGCCTCCTGGAAAAGATTTTGCTCCTAAAAAAAACAACTATTTCTGAAACAACCTAAATCCATGATCTTCAATATTGTTTTTGTGTGTGGATGGGAATAAATGATGGGGGAGGAGAAGGTAGAGGGAAGGAGAGTGGGAGTCAGAGATCCCTTTGAGAATCACAAAAAGAATGGACTCATGTCTGATCGAAGTGCACCAACAAAATTTTCTATGCTATTTTGTGGAGTTCAAGACAGACCAGACCTAAGGGTCCGTGAATCCCAGGATAAAAAGCCTCGACCTAAATAGGTAGGAACCAAAGGCCAAGGTTACCACAGTAGTTAGACCTCCTTTTAACCTGAAGCCTGACCTTCTATATAAAGACAATCTTACAATTAAAAAGTATAGAGGGGCGCCTGGGTGGCTCAGTCAGTCAAGTGTCTGCCTTCATTTCAGGTCATGATCCTAGGGTCCTGGGACTGAGCCCTTGTGGGGCTTCCTGCTCAGCAGGAAGCCTGCTTTTCCCTTTCCCACTCCCCGGCTCCCCTTGCTTGTGCTCCTTCTCTCTATAGAAAATAAATAAATAAAATCATTTTAAAAATAAATAAATAAATGAAATTTTAAAAAACCAAAAAGTATAGAGATTCCAGGGGCACCTGGGTGGCTCAGTTGATTGAGCGACTGACTCTTGATTTCAGCTTAGGGTACAGATTTCAGGGTTGTGAGATGGAGCTATAGTGGGCTCTCTGCTCAGCAGGGAGTCTGCTTGGGATTCTCTCCCTCTCATGCCCTAAGCCCTCCACCCCACCGCATGCATGCTCTCTCTCAAGTAAATCTTTTGTAAAAAAAAAAAAAAAAAAGTATAGAGATTCGAAAAGTAAAACACCTTGGTCACATAATGTACAAGAAATTTCAAAATACATTTTAAATTTACTGACAAAATATTTGGTCCATAAAATTAGATCAGGGATACTTCCTACAAGAATCTTTAACTAATAAAGGAGTAGAAAAATAGAAATCTCCTTTTACTTTTTTAGAAAATTCAAACCCAACTTACATTTTGATTTGTGTCCTTAAGTTATCTTAAAATTCTACTTCCGAGTTTTCCTCAAATTTTCAAATACTGTCTTAGTAGGTTAGACTTCTGAAACAGCCAGTGAATAAAAGTACCACAGAAATCTATTAAAATATCAGGTTTTCTCCCTTGCTAAAAAAATTTTAAGTCCTCCATTATGACAATAAAGGAAAAAAGTTCATCAACTTAAAAAAAAGGACTCTTCAGAATAGGAACTATAGATTCTAAAGGTCTCAATTATGGCAAATGACAAAAAGAATTAAGTGTAGGAGGATGTAAAGAATCACTATTACAAATGATAAAAACCAACGAATGCAGGTACTACAAGCAAAAAGAAAACATTTTCCTCTGGATTTTATGCAAATAATTTAGTTCAGAAATGGGAACGGGGATGGATATTTTAAAATAACTCCATTTTACTACCTTCAGGACTTTTATGGAAGTAACAGAATTTCTCAAGAGGGTATCAACGCCTCCACAAAATGAACTAAAGAAAGGAACATTTTGGCAAGGAAAAAGTGACTGCATTCTCCTTCTGCACTTCATGGCTATTAGTACCAGGCTAGGCTGAACTCTTAAGTGCCCTACAAGGACCTCTCCTACACTAGTGAGGCAAGGGGGGGGAGGTTAAGGGTGCCCTTACTGTATCCTAATTTGCCTCTTCAGTGACAAACTCTTGAAATGAGGAAGTAAAAATAGATGAGTGTGTAGAACAACTTATGTGAGTGAACTTAACCCCATACCACCAAACATGACAGCACACTCCAGCTTTTAAAGAAATCTTGAGAGGGCAGTAGATGAAAAGAATATTTAAATCCAGCTGATCTGGGTTCAAATTCTGGCTTCAACATTCACTAGCTTTAATAGCCTTAAATAAGCCACCTCACCTCTCTGAGCTTCAGTCCAGCCTCCTGGAGTGACCATGAAAATGGGAGACGTTTGTGCATCTCCGCAGCCCCAGTGCCTGGCTGAGTCCTGGACACACACCAGGTATTTATTCAGTGCTAGTTCTTTTTGCTTGTCTCACAAGTATGCCACATTCTATTGGGAGGAGAAAAAAACAAAAACAAAAACAAAAACCCAAACCTGTTCTCTTGGAAATAGATACCTAAACCCTAGCTATTATTTTATGTATCAAAGAGTTTTCAATATAATAACCTGCTACAGGAGAATGCAGGCAGTCCCATGGAATTCACTGCAGCTTTTCACCTGAATTAAACTAAAGCTCTGTATGAAGAAGGGAAGTATAAAGTGAACCGCCAAATATTTATTAAAAATAATACTATTTCGGGGCATCTGCATGGCTCAGTTGGTTAAGCCTCTGCCTTCAGCTCAGGTCATGATCTCAGGGTCCTGGGATCAAGCCCCACACTGGGCTTCCTGCTCAACAGGGAGTCTTGTTTCTTCCTCTCACTCTCCCCTGTACTCTCTCTCAAATAAATAAATAAAATCTTAAAAAAAAAAAGAAATAAACTATCTCTAACCTTGTTATCCTGGGGGTGGGGCGCCAAACTGGATGGCAGGGAGTGAAAACATAGTCTCCTCAGTTTTAGATACAGTCATTGTCACATACCAAAAATATTTTTGTAGGCAGAATCCTTGAATCCTCTAACCTGTTCACAAGGATTGAGAACATGTTTGTCTCCACTTGGCCATTACCAATACAGAGTCTATCTGTGAAAACTGAAAAACATAGGTCCCCACAGTGAGAATCAAGCCTGAGAGTGTGGAAGGCTTTTTCCTCATTGTTTAAGAGGGGAAGACATAACCACGATCTCTGCTTGAGGTAAAGCCATGCTTCCAAGAAAACCGAAAAACTTGTCTGAAACTTCTATAAATCAAAGAGATCTCTAAGACACAGGGGCCCAAATGTCTGCTGTTTCTGGTTAAGTTTTCTGTAACGTAATGGCAAAAAAATCACAAATGAGATTTGGTTTCTAAAGAGATATGATTCTGCTTGAGATCTTTGGCATTGGAAATGTTATAAGAATAGTAAATCAATAAAAAAAAAAAAAAAAAAAACACTAACTGCCGAAGGACCATCCAGAAATACAGCAAGTGTTACTTGTGGCTCTCCCATTTCACTCCAAACTGGTCTTTCAACTTCTTGTGTGGTTGGCATGAATATACCGATGAGTTTAGAGAACTTCCAACCATATCAATAAATTATAAAAATAATGATAAGGACAGAGTATTAAAAAGCATGGTAAAGGGGCGCCTGGGTGGCTCAGTGGGTTAAGCCGCTGCCTTCGGCTCAGGTCATGATCTCAGGGTCCTGGGATCGAGTCCTGCATCGGGCTCTCTGCTCAGCAGGGAGCCTGCTTCCTCCTCTCTCTCTCTGCCTGCCTCTCTGCCTACTTGTAATCTCTGTCTGTCAAATAAATAAATAAATAAATCTTTAAAAAAAAAAAAAAAAGGCAAAGAAATAACCGATGTAATTCCAGGCAGACTGTCATAGCACTTCGAGACACAAATAATTTCACAAGAGATCTAGATTTATTTTGCCCAAGGCCAGACTGCAGCAAAAACAGTATCATATTCTGGTTGCTATAAAGGAGACTCCAAAGTTAGCAAAAAGGAAAAAAAAAAATTATAAAGGTTAGCTTTTAGTAGTAAGTAGCCCATGAATGAAGAAAGAGTTTAAATAATCCATCACAATTTATTTAGCTCTGCCCTGGGAAGAAAGAAGCCCAAAATTAATCATTTACCACTCCCCATTTTCCCAGGCCTTTGGTTACAGTCACGCATTGCTTATATGAAACCACCTGTTCAGGCTGGCATAAACCATGGTACTTGAAGATTCGTGCCTAATCATTTTTTCATACATAGATCTCAAACTTGCTCTGTCCTGCCAAAGAGCCACAAAGTTCACAAAAACTATATCCCTGAGGTTGCCAACGGGATCTACCAATTTATGTTACCAACAAACTACTGTATAGTGCACAGCCAGTGACAACAGATCTTCAGAAAGGAAGGCAGCTCGCAGTTAGCCTTGGGAGCACAGTACTGTGGTCCCTATGAGGACTTATTCTAAGTACCACAAGCATATCCCCATAAGGTATGTCAAAACTGGGGGCCTCACAGGACTGCATTCCAGTATGCCATTTGAAAAACAGTAACTGAATCTCCAGCAACACTGCAGACACTCTAAAAATTAATTAAAAAAAATTTTTTTTAATGTCTACCTTCTCTGTTCATAGAACTGTTACATCAGAATGAGCAGTTTTGAAGGGTTGGAGAATAAGGCACATATAACAGCTCCAGAGACGCCTGGAGATGCCAAGGATTCACTAGAAGCCTTGGCCAGATTACTAATGGTCCATAAACCCTAATTTGGAGAACACGGGCCTACAAGTCGAAAATTGAATTATATTGCCTTATTAGATCCCACACTACCGAAACCACAGTCACATCAGTCATAACTGGAACGAGGAATACTTTATGTACACAAATATAAGTGCCTGCTTATGTATTTTTAATTCGATCAAATAAAACTGAAGCTGCAAACAAACTCAAATTTCAATTATCCCACTAGTGAGGGGATTTCCTAATAGCGTCTTTTTAAAAACCAAGTAGCTGCCAACCGTCTGCACATCTGACAAGCATGTCCCTGGAAATTTGGGAGCAAAAGGCTCCCGTTACTTCTCAACAGCGAAGAAAATAAATACCCTAAAGGGGACAGATTTTTTTTTTTTTTTAAACTCAAGCATGCAATCTAATAATGCACAAAACTTGGCTGCGGGGCTGCTGGACACCTCCGGGGTTCCAATTTTCGGGGCGAGTGCGCGCTAGTGCGTAAGAAGGGGGCGGAGGGGGAGCGCGCTCCGAGGACGCGCCGGGGCCCCCGCCCCCTCCCGGAGCAGCAGCCTGGCACCAGCCCACCCTCCTCCACCCCTGCAAACAGACGCAGGACGCCAATAAAGCAACTTCTCCGCGGGGGCGGCGGCAGAATAGCGGTCACCCCCGCCGCGCGCGCCGCACGACCCAGCCCGCCCGGGGGGTCCCTCTACGGCCCGCCCCAGGGGGGAGCCTCCGCACGCCCCGCCCCTGCCCGCCAGGCCAGGGGCCGGGGGCTGCCCGGACCCCCGCCCCTCCGCGCGGCCCGCAGCGGCGCACTCCCAAGGACGGCCGCCCGGCCCGAGCGCGGCCTGAGCGCGAGCAGGAGCGGGGCGCGGCGGAGGCCGGCTCCTCTCCTCAGGCCTCAGGCCGCCGCCTGCCCTCCGCCAGGCCGCCCGCCGCCGGCCCCGCTCGGACCCCGGCCCGGCCTCGGCGCCGCCGCAGCCCCTCATCCCGGCTCCATTCATAGGGGCACCCCAGCCCGGCCGGCGGGGCGGGGCCAGGGACCCGCGGACAAGGCCGGCCAGAGGAGGCCAGGGAGGAAAATAAAAAGTTAAGAGAAGAACTTACCTAAAATGGCTCCTGCAGCAGCCAAAATACAAACAGCTATTATTTGGTGAAGTTTAGCTCAGACACCCTGCAAGGACACCCTAACCCAGCTCGGGCCCGCCTTCCCTGCAACGCCATTGGGCTTCGCCAGCCCAAAACACAGAGTCATTGGTCATTCTGGCTGCCGCTCAGGCAGAAGCCCATTTCAAGCTTGCTTGCAGGGGCGAGTGATGGGCTCGCTCCATTGTGCTCGTATTTGCATGGATGTGATCGCGGCGCTGATTGGACGGCGCCGGGGCCGCCCCGCCCCCTGCCTCGCGCCCCCCCGCCTTGGAGACGCTGCTGCGCGCGGCCCCGCCCCCCGGGACGGAGCGGCGGGGCCACGGGGGCGGGGCGGGGCCGGGGTCCTGCGGGCCGAGGGGGCGGGGCGGGGTCCTGCACGCCGCAGACCGCAGGCAGGGGGCGGGGACCCGGAGTGCGCGCGGGCGTGGAGGGGTTCAGCCGGCAGGTGGAGGTCTCGCAGGTAGCTGGCTAGCGAGCTGGAAGATCCGGGGCTGGCGTCTCCCGGGGTGCGAGAGGATGTGGCTGGGGTCCCGCGACAGAGAGAGATTCTGCTTGGGCCGAGGTCCCGCAGACAGAAGCGAGGAGAGGCAAGGGTCCCGCAGGTCAGAAAAAGATGCGGAGAAGCCAAGCAAAGAGCCAAGGAGTTTCATTCTGTGTCTCCAGCCGCATCTCCTACCGCTCTGCCTGGCTCCCTGGCACTCCTGGCACACGACAGGCTTCTTCCCAAGGCCCCTGTACTCCCCAGGAGTTTTCAGCCCCAGGGATCCTGCGGCGCCTTGATATACCTCCGAAAGATCAGGTGTCGAGCTGTGGTGTATTTATGTTCAGGCCTATCTCCCCCACCATCCTTGCAGCATCCTCAAGGACAGGGCCCGGCATATGGCAGAGATTCAACTAATTGTTTAATACTCTTTAATTCGTTCGTTAGCAGCTAATTTTTGAATAGTCACCAAATGCCAGGCATTGATGTAAGAGAGGAGATACAGCGGTCAATAGGACAAAGGCCTCGCTCTTGTGGAACAGGCGTGCTAAGGGGAAAGAAAGACAATAAGTAAATACAAGGGGCCAGTAGTGAAAATTTCTATAAAGAAAATATATGGAGAAAGGGAGGGGGGGGTTATCCACCTGCCTGGTCCAGTATCCTGTTACTGGCCTCCTCCCCAGTGGTGATAGTCACCTGCCCCATCCCTCCCTGCTTGCCCCTATTGCGGGTGTTTCCTTAACACCCACTTAAAAAAAAAAAATGGCTGGATTATGACTGTAGAGGCACATTTTACCTCAAGTAGGAATGATCTGAGTCCTGGTTGATTCCAAAAGCAGTTTGTTGGATACATTGAAGATGAACACGGCTTGACTGTCAGGAGTAGCTATAATGATGTAGCCAAGCCTTACTGTACCCCCAGAGAGAGGATATTTTTAGTTTCTTTGAAACCCAAGTGTTCCTGTGGTTTCCATCCTGTGACCCTAGCTCCTATCTGAGGATTACTTCTTGACTTCTTGGCAGACACCAGAAACACCAGAGATTTCTCCAGTTTGAAAATATAGAGATAGCAGAGCCCCCTGCCTCCTGTCTACCTCACTTGTGCACATTTCTCTCATTTCACTCAAGGTTGGCCAAGATGCCTTGTGGTCTTTCCTTCCTCCTCTTTCTTCCTTCCTTAAAAATAAAATATATTTATTAAGCACCAACGGTGTTCCTGATATTGTTGTAGATACAAAGGCAGACAATATCCCTGTCCTCAGGGAGCTCATAATCTAGTTGGGATCAAGATGGGAAATGTACACATTGATCCTGAGGACCTCTAGTCCTGCCAAGCTGTTGGTGCGTGAGGATGGAGAGAGAGGTTTATTCCCCCGCTGTCAAAGGGACAGCAAGCTTGTCCTCCCGAGCCAGCTGCTACAGAGCCTGAGGCAGAACCGGGAAATTAGTGGCCACAACCCCTTCAGTCTGACATAGGATCAAGACTACTGATGGGGCTCAGGTCTGTGCACTTTAGTTTCTGGAAAGGTTGAAAGGAGACTTGGTGAGTCCTACACGGGAGTCAAGTGACCCTCCCTTTACCAAATTATGTCCCTCGCTTACAAAAGATGAAATAACATAAACGAGGTGGGGAAGAATGGAGCTCCAGGCAGAGGGAGCAGCGTACATATGCCAAGGCACAGAAGCAAAAGACAGCAATGAAAGGTGTGGGAGCAGGAAGGAGGCAAACTCGTCAGACGGTAATTCCTGCTCTTAAACTTGAGAAAAGTCTGTAGCACAGAAGAAGTCAAACATAGAGATACAGATGTTATGTTACCAAATAAGAAATCAATAGCAGTGCAAAATTGATCCACAAATGAATGGTACAGGTACAAGCAAAGGAAAGGTCTGGAGGCTCCACTCTACTCACTTCACTCAACTCAGTGAGCTTGACCCTCATAGAGTCAGGTCTGCAGGACAGAACAGGGTGAATGGAATCTGACCCTTAAAATACTGGTGCAGCAGGGTACCTGGCTGGTTCAGTCATTAGAGCAGGCTGCTTTTGATCTTGGGGGCATGAGTTCGAGCCCCATATTGGGTGTAGAGATTACTTAAATAAATAAGTCTTTAGAAAAGGGGAAGAAAAACACTTCTCCAGCATCCAGGGACCCGCAGGTAGACATTAGAGGAAAAGCTGTCTGCTAAGTGGCTTTTAGCTGTGTGCATCTGTGGGGATGTCTTAGCCACTACGACACAGAGCTTGACTCTATTGGGCAGAAGTGAGAGGCAAAAGGTGGAAGGTAGGAAAGTGAAAAGAACCAATACCAGGATGGTATCTGGCCTCTACTTCTTCATCTGGCCTCTACTATGTGTGGCTGATGGCTTCAGCAGAAGGGATTATCTTCTGAGAAGCCACATGACCTAAGGCATAGCATAGCCTATGGGAGAGGAAAAGGAAAGAAATTTATCCACCAGCTTATATCCCATGTTCAGTAGTTCATGCACAGGTGCCAAGTGGGGCTTTGGGGTGTCCCAAAACTCAGTGTTAAGAGGCTTACGGCAGGGTCATGAGGCAAAGATTTATCAGGATACGGCTCATGAAGTCAAATGGAGCCCGTGTAGAGCTGAACACCATAGCAGCTTCCAGGACAAGAGATGGTTGGCACTAAGAGGCCCTGAGGGTCTGTTATGAAGGGGACAGTGATGATGCACAACTTTCCAGACCATATAGTATGTCCATATGCACAGCGGACCCTAGAAGAGCAATTCTTAGGAGCTCTGAAGGGGAGCCACAGAAGGGCTCCCAGCAATTCTAGAACTTTCTGGTAGGAACTCCATAAACACAGGTTATATCCTGCCTGACCATGTTCTTTCTTGCCTTCCTGCCTCTGTTAACTTGTCTGTTTCCTCCATTAGACCATGAGCTTCTCTATTGTTCTTGCTTACATATCTCTGTCACAGAAAAGGCTATTTGCACCAGTCCATTTCATTTTCATCCTAGGCTTGTAGAAAAACCACATTTCTCAATAATCAGATTGGTCCACGTGACTAAATTCTGGATAATGGAATCTGGTCAGAAGTGATAGATATATCTCATTTCTAGGCATCCCCCAAAACCTCCTATGTGGGCATCCAAACTCTTCTCCTTTCCTCATTTGCTAACCAGATGCAAAAATATCCAGTGGAGGACTTAGAGACCCCCAAAAGTGGTGATGGAATGAGCCTGGGTCCCTGACTGACTGCATGGAGCAGAATCCCTGTGCTTACCCACAATGGACTGTGCCTAGAGTAAGAAGTGAACTCTCTTAATGCCACGTCACTGAAATGGGAAGATTGCTTATTATGGCCATTAGCAGACTCTGACTAATACAGTGTTTGTCTAACTTCATTTGATCTGATATCCCTCCAGGCCAGGGATTCTGTTTATTTGGCTTTGGAAGGCAAGTACTAGTGTGTTGTCTGATACATAGTAGGAATTGCTTAAAGCATGAATGGAGGTAAATGAGTTTAATACATCAGCCTGGTCTTAAAGGATCAGAGGTAGAATACCAGTCAAGCAGGCAGGTAGAAAGTGTTCCACTCATAATGGCATAGCATATGCTGAGTCAAAGCGACTGCGGAGAACAGGCGCAATTCTCAACAGTGCAAATGGTTCGTGATGTGAAAAGGAGATTGCTAAGATGAGGCTAGAGAGAAGGCAAGGGCCAGATCACAAAAGGTCTTATTCATTACATAAAGGAGTTTCCACTCTATCCTATAGAAATTGTTCAAGGATTTTAAACAGATATGTGATATTGTCAACTTTATGTTTAAGAAAGCTCTATTAGCCTAGAAGAAGTATGAATTAGAAAGAAAGAAGCAAAAATATAAATTTTTAAAAAGATTTTATTTATTTATTTGACAGACAGAGATCACAAGCAGGCAGAGAGGCAGGCAGAGAGAGAGGGGGAAACAGGCTCCCCTCCGGGCACAGAACCTGAACGGGGCTGGATCCTAGGACTCTGAGACCATGACCCAAGCCAAAGGCAGAGGCTTAACTCACTGAGCCACTCAGGTGACCCAAAAATGTAAATTTTTTAAAGCAACTTTTCCCACTGCCCCTAAGTCATTCATCCTATGAGATGATCCAATAACAAGAAGTTTCAGGGGGGCACCTGGCCATCTCAGGGGTAGAGCATGCAACTCTTGATCTCGGGATTATGAGTTCGAGTCCCATGTTGGGCATGGAGCCTATTTTTTAAAAATATAAGATTAAAAAAAGAGGTTTCAGGGTCAAGTTGGTTTAGGAAGTTGTGCATACTCTAGCCCATCTTGGAGGTTACCATTGCTCACTCACATATTAAAAACTGAGAGGTGTTGCATTAATAAAATTGGTTAAACTTCAATAATTCTCAAAACTATTTGACCACAGAACCCTCTTTTCATTTAATACCTATTAAAACTGGTATTGGGATTAAATTTGGCTTCATATAACAGGAAAAAAAGGCATAATAACATTGAAGTTTATTTTTGTTCCGCGTAAGAGAAATAGGGGACGCAGGGAGTTCAAGAATGGCATAGCTATTCTATGGGATTGTCAGGAATCCAAGTTTTAATATTTTTGCTTTCATTTCCAAAATCTGGAACACCAGTCCACATTTCCTTGGAAGGAAAATTAAAGTTCTTGGGTGCCTGGATGGCTCAGTCCGTTAAGCGTCTGCCTTCGGCTCGGGTCATGATCCCAGGCTCCTGCGATGGAGCGTGGAGCCTGCTTCTCCCTCTCTCTCTGCCGTTCCCCACCACTTATGCTCTCTCGCTCTCTCCCTCTCATAGATAAATAAAATCCTTTGAAAAAAAATGTGAGGTTCTCCCACTATTGAGTTGAGAGACTCAGCTAGCAGTCTGTGGCACATTGCCCCACAGAGATAATATTCCATGGAACATCATTTGGGATAAAATGACTAAGGAGATTGATTTTTTAAAACATATTTAACTTTATTGAGGCATAATTCACATGCCCTACAGTTCACCACTGCAAATGTACAGTTTGATGATTTTTAGTAAGTTTATACAGTTGTGCAACCATCATCCCAATCCAATTTTAGAACATTTCTGTCACCTCCAAAAGTTCCCGTCTTCCTGTATACAGGCAATCCCTACTTCCACTCCCTAGGCCCAGGCAACCATGGATTTGCTTTCTTCTTTGTAGTTTTTCCTCTTCTAGAAATTGCATATATATGGAATAGTATAATATGTAGTTTTTCTGTGTCTGGCTTATTTCACTTAACATATTATCTTTGTGGTTTATCCATGTTGTAGAATGCATTGTTCTTTTTTATTGCTGCATAGTACACCATTGTATGGACATGCCACTTTTTGTTTATCCACTCACCAGCTGATGGACATTGGGATTGTTGCCCCTTTGGGGCCATGATGAAAATCACTACTAGTAACATTCACATACAAGTCTTTGTGTGGACATGTGTTTTCATTTCTCTTGGGAAGGTACTTAAGGAGATTGATGTTTCAAATGGAACCCATTCACTGAAAGAACATTTACTGAATGTCCAGGTCTGACTTTAATAGGACTGTATTAGGTGCTGGGGATACAATGATGGGTAAAATGCAGCACAAATTCAACCCTTGTGAGGCATGTGCAGTCTACAGAACAGGATGGCATTAGTCGAATAGTCGTGCAAACAAATGTAACATCACAGCAGTGGTTAATGTCACAAAGGAGTGGCACATGGTGCCATGAGAGCTCATGCTGGAAGGATGCCCCTCAGTCAAGGTCAGGAAAGCAGAGGTATGCCAAGACTTCTCACCTCAATGAATTTTGTCTTTCGAAGTAATATCCTATGAGGCCCTGTGCTTATTTCCCATAATGCTGCCCTTCTACACAATTCCAAGGCAGTTTATAGGTGTGCTAGTCCTGGGCCTGTCTGTCCTCAAATAAAGTCCTTACGTTTTAACATCTCAGAGTTTTTGGTTTTCTGATTAGACCATGAATAACATAACAAGTCACATCAGAAAATCAACTGCATTCCTTTGGAATCACAGCTCACTGCCAAAACCGGAATTCCCCTGCTGGGTCAAGGATCTTATATCCCCAGAGCTGGGGGAGAGGTGTTCGTGGTAGTTTGCAAAAATAAAGTTACAGATATCATCTGTAAAAGGAGAGCAGACAGTTCAGGTCTATTCTCCCTGACAGCTCAAAAATCATGTGTCTGTGGCTTGCCACTGAGGAGATCCCCAACGGTGACCCATAGCATGTGAAGGTAACTTCCAAAGAAGATATAAAAGGATGTGTGTAGGCAAAGGCAGTGCCCTGGCCTGGCAAAAGCACCCTTCCCCAGGACAAAGCTGGGTAAGACTAGTTAAGCCCACAGGCTTTGGAGGCCAAGAGATCTGGTTCAAATCCCAGATTCACCACCAGTGAAGTTTTTTGATTCTGATAACAGGGTTGTTGTATGGATTAAGTGTTTCATCAACTACTTAGCACATGAAAACTGCTCAACAGATTACTAATTACTCCATTATTACATCCTTTAGTCTGGCCCTCATTTCTCCCTGCACTGTATAGACCTGCCCTCTTCTGTTGACTCACTCTTTTTGAAACATACTAATTCCACTGATTCGACTGAAGTCAATTTCTACTCTTCTTGCCTTTGGCCTGAGGGACATTTTGTTTTTTAAAGTGACTTCTGGTAGTATATGGCTTCCATCCCTCATGATTTAATCTGACTGACTTAACTCTTAAAGTACTACAGAGCTCTCTCATGCATGTCTAACAAACACTACTACTGTTTTTACTTCTGTATAATCTGAGTTTATACATATGACTGTGCTCACTTTTAGTAATGATAATTTATGAAAAGTCAAACCTCACATGTTCTTGGTAGGAATTTTTTTAAACACCGGTCACCTTACGCTTGAAACAGTTCCATAAATCCTTCATTCTCACTCAGCACTGTGCTTTCCTGCAGTGACAGATAATTTTAGCCTTAAAAATTTGCTTAAGCCAAGGTTTTCCACCAAGCCTCAAAGTTATGGCAGAATCCTTGTCCTTGTGAACACAATTCTACCATCAGCGTAACTGACCAACTCAGAGAGAGGACCACAAGCAAATGAACAATAAAAGAAGCGGCACTTTGTACCTTCTAGGAAGAAAGCACTATAGTTTTGGGTTTTTTAAAAGATTTTATTTATTTATTTATTTGACAGAGATCACAAGGAGGCAGAGAGGCAGGCAGAGAGAGAGAGAGGGAAGCAGGCTCCCTGCTGAGCAGAGAGCCCGATGCAGGACTCGATCCCAGGACCCTGAGATCACGACCTGAGCTGAAGGCAGAGACTTTAACCCACTGAGCCACCCAGGTGCCCCGAAAGCACTATAGTTTTTTAAAATTAATCCCTTTCCACATTTCTGCTTAGGAAAGCATGGTAGGCGTCCTTATATTGTTCCCTCCTATCCTCAATGGCACCTACTAGGAATGGCTCGCAGTGTGAAAGCTGTTTGCTATCTCTGGATATTAACTTTCTAGATTGTTTGTAGAAGGGGGCAGGCCCTGTCTAGGTAACTTCTCAGAGCTGTAGCATGTGGTGTAGCATGTAGCGAATGAGGCGTAGCATGGGAAAGGGCTTTGGCATGAACCTAAGAATTGTTTTTGAGGATTTCAAGTAGTGTTTTATATGAGACGTTGAAGTAAAACCTTTCATGTATAATTTGCACATGTCTTGGTGACGGCCAAAGCATCCATTCACAAACCAGTGACCTCCCAGTGTTGGAACGCCAGTGCCTTCAAAATCTTTTGATTCAGGGCCCTAGAATCTCTCAACTGCTAAGAAGGGATGTCTTCCCAGACCAGAAGGCCACTCAGTCATAGAGAATTGTCAGAACGCTGCCCCTCTTCATTCCTTTCTGAAATATTCTTTTGGCCAAAGCTCCAATAGCAGCACAATTTCCATTAGGACCTCTTTTTTTTTTTTTTTTTTTTTTTTTTTAAGATTTTATTTCTTTATCCGACAGAGATCACAAGTAGACAGAGAGGCAGGCAGAGAGAGAGGAAGGGAAGCAGGCTCCCCGCTGAGCAGAGAGCTTCAGGGCTTGATCCCAGGACTCCGGGATCATGACCCGAGCCGAAGGCAGAGGCTTTAAGCCACTGAGCCACCCAGGCGCCCCTCCTTTAGGACTTCTTGAACAGTTTTGAAAAAGTGTAGACTGTACCCCTGAAGGGCCCGTTTTGAGTTTCATGGAGATGTACCAACACTTCTGCTCACTCAATGAATTCATGGTATCTGCTGGACAGGAGCTGGTCTACGAAGACTTGCTCAGACAGTTTCATTCCAGTTTAAACTTGTGCCCATCATGAATTTTTTTACCTTAAAAGTGTATAGGAATATATATATATAGGAATATATAGGAATCTGACAGTCATTCAGTCATGGTCCTCAGTGGTCATGTCTTGACATGGTCAATGATGAGGTACATGGCAAGTGTCTTGTCACTAATGAGATACCTTGTAGAAAACAATTAAGTGGGAGTGGGTATTCTTATAACAGTGTCACTCCTATTTGTATTCTGACGTGCTCTCCTGAGCAAGAGAGCAGGGGGGTGGCATTTTAGCTGAGTGCTGAGAATGTCACACAGCCCACAGTCTACCTTATCTGTGGCTCAGCCAGTGGGGGGAGACCAACACCAGTCTAACAACCGTAAATTATGGTGGCATTTGTAAATGAGTGGTGATGTGCCAGCTACTGCCACTCTGAATGCTTTGCTTCAGTGATATGTACTTTCTCACCTTATTAGTAGTATCTTTTGGGGAAAAGTCTGAGGGGGAAAGAAAACTGGTTAAAAATAAAGTGCACCATGTTTATTTAGTTTGTCCTAATCTAATGGCAATTTTTGAGAGTTTTAAATGACTTTTTTTTCATATTTTCAAAATGTTTTAAAAAATATTTATTTATTTTAGAGAGAAAGGGAGCATGAGGAGGGAGGGCGCAGAGGGAGAGAAGTAGACTCCCCACTGAGCATGGAGCCTGGACACAGGGCTCAACCCCACAGCCCCAAGATCATGACCTGAGGCAAAATCAAAAGTGGGACACTCAGTCTACTGAGCCACGCAGGCGCCCCTCAAAATGTTTTTTATTTTTGGCCATCATACCACAAGTGTTTTCATAACTATTTGTCTTACTCTCCCATGGAGGGGGGAAATCAACCTAGACTGTGAGGAGTATGACTTTCATTCAAAGCTCCTTATTGAGAACAAGGATAGTAGGGCAGAAGAAATCATGGAGGCACACAGCTCTACTCCAGAACTTTCCCAGTGCACACACTCCTATACGACAGGTTTGCTTATTCTCTTCACTCCTTCTGGGCATAACCAGGAGAAGGGCAGATCAGGGTCAACACAGAGTCAACACAGGCAGGTTTCCATAAACTAAGATTACAGGAAGACCCACTGGCATGCAGCCAGTACAAATTACTACAGGCAAACCTGAGAGAGGCTTAGGATCCAGGAGCTCCAAATCATTTGGAGTGAGGATCAGAAAAAGAGGAGATTGAGAATAAATCACCAGGTAGGATGACCTGTTTTGGTCATTAGGTCCAAATTTTGGTGTGTGTGTGTGTGTGTGTGTGTGTGTGTGCATGCGCACACATGTACACATGTTTGGGGTCTTGAAAGGGTACTGCTTAATTAATCAAAAGGTTAGTTTAAAGGTTAAATAAATAGTTAATTAAGTGGTTAAATAAGAAGATCAGAGGCAAGGCAGATAAGGGTAGTTCATGACTGATTAGATGAATGGTTACATAGGTGGATAAGTTGATGCATGAATGATTGGTAGATGAATGGATATTGAATGGATAAATGGAAATAATGAAATCAGTATGGATGACTGATAGGACAAATGAATGGGTGGTGGGCAAGTGAATGATTAAATGAATAGATAAATAAATGGACAATTGGCTGGTTGGATGAATGGATGGGGAGCTTGATAGGTGATAGATAGTCAGATGATTGATAGATATATAGATACATAGGTATCTAAGTAGGTAGTGAATGGATAACCAACTTGATGGATTAGTAGATGAACACAAAGATGAACTATTGAATGAACTGGATGGATTGAAGCATAAACAGAAGAATGGTATGGTAAGCAGAATAACAGCCCCCAAAGTGTCTATGTCTTAATTCCCAAACTTTGTGAATATCTTAGATTACATGGCAAAGGGGAATTAAATTAGCTAATCAACTGACTTTGAAATAGGAAGATTATCCTGGATTATCTGGATGGACTCAATGTAATCACAAGTATCTTTATAAAAGGAAGGCAGAAGGGACACAATCAGAGAGAGGTTTGAATATGCACATAGATAGTGATTTTAAACTCTGAAGATTTGAAAATTTGAAGTTGCATATACATGCTGGTTTCAAACTTGGAGGAAGGAGACAATAGATCAGGAACACAGGGGACTCTAGCAGCTGGAAAAGGTAAGGAAACCAGCTCTCCCTAAAAGGAATACAACTCTACCAACATTTTAATTTTAACCATGTAAGACCTATTTTGGACTTCTGACTTCTAGAACTATAGTTCTTTCTTAACGTAGAATGGGGTTACATCCTGATAAATCCATCATTAAGTTGAAAATACCGTAGGTCAAAAACGCATTTAATACACCTGATCTACTGAACATCATAGCTTAGCCTTTCTTGCCTTGAATGTGTTCAGAACACTTACATTAGTCTATAGTTGGGCAAAACCATCTAACACAAAGCCTAATTTATAATAAATGTTGAATATCTCATGCAATTTATGAATTTGTTGTGAAAGTGAAAAAACAGAATGGCTGTATGGGTGCAGAGTGGTTTTAAAGTGTATTGGTTATAATACCCAGCTGGCTGGGAGGTGTGCTGACTGCAGCACCATGAGAGAGGATAGCATAACAAATGGCTATCCAGGAAATGATCAAAATTCATAATACCAAGTATGGTGTCTGCTGAATGCATATTGCTTTTGCACCATTGTGAAATCGGAAAATCTTAAGTCAAACCATCATTAAGTTGGAGATCATCTGTATAAGATGGTCTGTGTTGTTTTAAGCCACTAAGTTTGTGGTAGTTGGTCATAGTGGCAATAGAAATGAGTACATCAGTGGGTAAGTAAACGGATGGAAGATGGATGAGTACTTGGATGCTTAAATGAATGGATGGTAAATGGATAAGTACACAGATGGATGGGTGGACCAATGAGTGGAAGAATGAGTGAATGGGTACATAAATAAATGGTTGGTTGGTTGGAAGGAAGGTGGAAGAAGACTTGTTTCTCCACTCATTACACTTCTGAAACCAGATGTCTGCAGTTTTTCCTCACATTAAACAGTTCTGACACTACCTGGAGTTAGCACAGTTCCCACAAGTTAAGAGCTTATCCCCGTAAGACTAACCACTCACTTCAGACACCAATCACAAGTAGTGGGTTCTCAGGCTACCCACACTTCTGTCCAACTTAGCTATAAATTGGAGCTTCCCACAACCCCCTCCTCAGGTTGGGGAACTTGCTATAATGGCTTATAAAACTCAGGGAAATGCTTTACCTACATTTACCATTTTATTGTTAAGGATCCAAATGAACAGCCAGATGAAGAGGAACATAGGGCATGTTCTGGAAGGTTCTCAAGCGCAGAAGCTTCTGTTCCTGTGGTGGTCAGGGTGTCCACCCTCCCGGTACATGGATGGATTCACCAACCCAGAGCCCATCTAAACCTCATGCTTTAGGGATTTTTATGAAGTTTCATCACATAGGCATGATTAATTAACTCAACCTCCAGCCCTTCTCTCCTCAGAGAATGGGGAGAGATGAGGCCAAAAGTTTCAAGCTTCCAATTATGGCTTAATCTATCTGTTCACTAGTCCCCATCCTGAAGCTAATTAGGAGCCCACCAAGGGTCACAACATTAGAGCAAACGGTGCTCTTATACCTAGCAAATTCCAAGGGATTTGGAACCTCTGTGAAAGACAATTCTATCAACCCCATCACTCAGGAAATTATCAGGGTTTTCAGAGTTCTGTGTCAGGAACTGGGGATAGAGACCAAACATATTTCTTATTATGTTGCAGAGGGATAAATGATGAGATGGATACAAGAATGGTACATGTGGGTAGATGGCATAGATAGATATGTGGGTAAATGATTAGATGAATAGATAGGTGGATGATAGGTAAATGGATATATAAACACTAGAGAGATAAAATGTGTGTAGATGTATAGATACATGGATTGATGGATGGTTGTCTGATAGATGGGTAACCAGACACATGGGTTGATAATTAGTATGATGGATGAATAAATGGATATATGAATAGGTAATTAATGACCAGGAAAATAAATAGATACTTGGTTGGAGATCTGATTGGATAGATGGGTTCTTGCACATATGCATGAATAAATGAAAAGTATATTATGCTTAAAAGCAGAAGCACAATCTTTGCCCTGAAATGTGGACTTGTTGACCATTAGGAAAGTTTCCAGTTAGGGAAGGAGACGTCAAGATAGAATGTAAAATGTGTGCAAAGTCCTGATCGCGCACTAAGCCTCCCTCCTCCAGGATGAACCATTTAAAACAAGGAAACTTTGCACTTAATGATTCCTTTATCTGGAACATAATACTCTTCCTTCAAGCAACTAACCCTGTTTATTCCCTGAATCACAACACAGGCATGGCTTTCTTAGGGAAGCCGTACCTTATAGTATTGTGTGCCTTTCCTAATAAGTACTTGTTAAAATTTCAATTTTACACTAATTTGATATATGATCATGTGATTAGTATCTGTCTCCCCCACCAGACTTTAGCTCTAAAGACCAGCAATCAAAGAATTTTGGCATACCATTTGGTCCGCACCATTTAAGTCCTGTCTGGCACACAGAAAGTGTGCTTTTTGTAAGTGTTTTTTTGAACACATTGAAACCTTCCCAAGGCTTTCTCACCCAAGTCATCAGGAAAGATCTTGATGGGTTGCTGAGGCATTACTGATACCACGATGGCTAAGTCCTGATTTACAGATGTAAGATTTCGACAAGGAGAGTGTTCCTCCAAAAGGGAGGAGCCATCCCCTTGAACCCAGAGTCCCAACCATCCTAGAGCTATCTGGGCCCCTGTCTCAGGCCCCGCCCAACAATCTCTTTGCCTTCCTCAGTCTCTCAGACTCTCAGCTGTCCTGGAACCAGCGGCCTCTCGGACTGGATGAGGTCCTCCAGCCATCCTCACCTCTGTCAGGACCAGCTCCAGACACCTGCACCTGCCTGGCTCTGGGCAGGCAGATTCAGAGACCACACTGCTTACTCACGGCTAGCACACACTCTTCTGTCACTGTGACCGTCCTTTTCTCCAGTCTCCTGTCAGTTTCACGTGGATCTTCTCAGTTCTCTGCTAGGCTTCAGTTTGAGTTTTGTGATCTATTCTTCCTTTCTGTACCCAGTACACCAAGGCTCTGAGAGAACTGGACTCAAATCCCAGCTCTGCATGAACTAGCTGTGTGTCCTTGAGCAAGTTTCTTAGCCTTTCTGCGCCTTTTAGCTAATCCACGAAATGGATGCAATAGATCCCTCTTCAGGGTGGTTGTGGAAATTAAACAAGATGATATAAAGGATGGATCTAGCACAGTGACTGACAATAGTAAGTGATCATCAATTATTAATTATTAATTATTATTAATTTCCCTTCTTAAAAATTTTCTCTTCTTTCTTTCCTTCCAGGTTTCTCTCTTGTTTCTTCCTGTGGCACAATGTTGTCTCCCTTTCTGTTTTCCACTGTTCTGCCTACAGAACATTTCTAGCTCTCATAAAAATAGCACTACATAAAACAAAATTGCACAGTATTTTTATATCCTCCAAATAACTCAATTCATTTATAGACTGGTCCATTTTAGTTATCTGAACATTATTAAGCCACCTGAAACTGGTAAAGGTCTATAGTCAGTGAGAAAATAAAGAGCTAAATCAATACTTTAAAAAAACACCAAGGGAAAGACATTTTCCTGGAGGCCCACGGCCTCATATGGAAAGTGCCAGCCTATTGCTGCTTCTTCTGGCTGGAAGACAATGCACAAGAAATCCTTTATATTTTAAATTTGACACAGCAGCCATGATGATCGTGGGAGAATGGGTGCCTATACTTCCTGGGAAGAGGGATTTGGCAGGTGTTCCCTCTGTGTTACCCACAGGTGCTCAGATGTGTGTGTAAGTGCTGGAGATTTGAAAATTCAGAAAGAAATGAAGAAATGAGTGGGGGGGGGAAGCTTATCAAGTTATTGTTGGTGTAATTAGTGGAATAATTAGATACCAGTAAGGATCTCCAAGTTAAAGGGAGATTTCAAGATAAGATCATAATCAACTGCTACAAACACAAGCACAAAGGAAAGCAGGTAGTCTAGGGTTCAAATACTGGCAGCACTATTTTCTGACTTTGTAACTTCAAGTAACTATGTCGCTCTGGGCCCCTTTTTCTTCACCTGTAAGTCAGAAAAAAATGTTGCTTACGTTATGTTGGAATGTTGTAGCTGTTAAATTGTCCATTACACATACCAAGAACAGTGCTGGGCACCCAAAAAGTACTTATTAGGGAGTAGGTATGATTACTAATTATTATTAGTTATAGGATTTCTGGCACCTTCAGCCCCACCACTTATTATTGAGAAAGATACTTGCATAGCCATGGAAATGTTGGGAATTATCTGCAAGAAAAAGTGTGAGACTGACATTTCTCAGAAAGTTCTGGATGAATTAACACAACCTAGAGTCCAACTCTTACACTTACAAATAGCCTAGGGACCTGATTTGTCAGCACTGAGATTACGGCAGACTCACACTAACCAAACTCATTAGACCAATGTATAAGCCAGATCACAGCCAATTAACATCCTTTCTTTCTTCCTTTCTTTCTTTCTTTCTTTCTTTCTTTCTTTCTTTCTTTCTCTCTTTCTTTCTTTTTCTCTTTATCTCTTCTCTCTTTCCTTCTTTCTAAGTAGGCTCCACACTGGGCTTGAACTCAAGATCCTGAGATCAAGACTTGAGCTGAGATCAAAGTCAGACACTTAACTGAATGAGTCACCCAGGCACCCCCATCATAGTCAATTAATTTTCAATAAGATATGCAGCTTTGAGAAGACTAGAATACTTAAGTCTGTGTGATCAGTGTATTTTCGCCCTGAGCTCAAACCTATGCTGGAAGAAAAGTCTATGAAGACAAACTACATAACGAGAAAATTTAAATCAGAGCAGTGAGACATAGAAGATCTAAATGTGAAGTGGTTGCAGTCCATGCTACTTAAACCAACAACTGCATATTAGGTTAGCCTTTCCCATGCTGTGTATTGTGAAACTTTATCCTCTTTGCCAAGTTAACAAGGAAACATTCGTTGATGATTTTGATGATTTAAAGATTTTAGAACTTCTGTATAGCCAAAATACCATAAACAAGTCAAAAGACAAATGACAAACTAGAAAAGTATGTGTAACACATATGGCAATCAAAAGGTTAAAATCTAATATACAAAGAGCTTTTATGAACCAATAAGGAAAATAGCAATGCTACCTCAGAAAAACGTGCAAAAGTTATGAATAGGTAGTTCATGTAAAAAGAATACAAGTAGTTTATAAACTGTGACTGGAAGCACACTGTGATTGTGAGTAAATAGCTTACAAACATTGTCAAGCTAAGCGGAAATGATATTTTCTTATGGTTGTTATTTGCCCTTTTTTCTCTTTCCAATTTGCCTCTTTTGGTTAATTGTGTACATATAGCTGTATATTTGTATGTATATGGTATTATATTTGTATATGGTTAATAGCCATCAAAATGTATTATTTTGGGGTTCCTGGGTGGCTCAGTGGGTTAAAGCCTCTGCCTTTGGCTCAGGTCATGGTCTCATGATCCTGGGATCGAGTCCCGCATCAGGCTCTCTACCCCTCGGGGAGCCTGCTTCCCCTTCTCTCTCTCTCTCTGCCTGCCTTGTGATCTCTGTCTGTCAAATAAATAAATAAAATCTTTAAAAAAATAAGGAAAATATTAGTTGCTTTTAAGATTTTTTTTTAATTTATTTATTTGACAGAGAGAGATCACAGTAGACAGAGAGGCAGGCCGAGAGAGAGGGAAGCAGGCTCCCTGCCGAGCAGAGAGCCCGATGCGGGACTCGATCCCAGGACCCCAAGATCATGACCTGAGCCGAAGGCAGCGGCTTAACCCACTCAGCCACCCAGGCGCCCCTATTAGTTGCTTTTATTAGTTGCTTTTATTTTTTGCCCATTTTTTTATTGGAGTATCTGTTCTCTTATTGACTTTAAAGAACTCTCTCTCTCTCTCTCTCTCTATCTATCTATATTCAGGTGTTAACCCTTTATACATGTTGAGTAAAGCTTTCCCCCTTCCTTGGGCTTCTTCAGATAGGATCATGAGGAGAAGAAGAATATCCACTGTGTGCCAGATTCTTTCATATAAATTATCTCATTTACCCTCACAACAATACTAGGAAATAGGTGCTGTCATCCTTATTTCGCAGCTGAGGATCCAGGGACCCAGAAAAACTGGCTAACTTGCTCAAGAACACGTAGCTAGGGAGGACTATTTGAACTTGAACCTAAAGCCATGCTCTTTCCTCTCATCATGCAAGTGCCTTTTCAGAAAGCTTCAGGCTCTTCGGACCATCACCTAATCCCTGACTTGCTACAACATCTGGGAACCCAGCTGCAGGGCTAGACAGCCTGAGCTCATTCTCAAAGCAACACAAATGGGGCAGAAGTAACAGGTACCTAACATTAGTCACTCTGTCCTTGTTCTAGCATGTTCCGTGTTTGGGGATGAGTCCTGGACTTCTGAGTGTCCACTGAATTGCAATTTCCTTTCCCTCCTTGCCTCATTTTCCCTGTTCCTCTGAGCCCAGGCCAAGTCAGACTCCTATGCTTAAAAGAAGAAAGGAACTCATACTGAACAGGAGCAAGCCATCACCTATCTCCCCTTTAAGAGGAAGTTCTGTAACTTGATTGAGTTGGATAGTAGAGCTGTGGGATAAGAATCCACAACTAGTGGATGGGATCACCAGAACCACAACCAGGAAGGCATCCCTTTCTTGGACCTCTCATCAACATCTGTGACGTCTGCTTGTCATACCCTCATATGCATCAGGTGTTCCAGTCCCATCTAATGATCTGTAGTTGCCCAGCAGGCTCAGCAGTGGTATACTTCATGCCAACACACAGGCATCTCTTTTCCACCTAGTAAATACTTTGACGTCCTTCAAGAACAAACTCACCTCTATCGTGAGAGACCTCCAGACCCTCCCCTCCAGCGTAAAGGATCTTTCAGTTTCTCCCCTCTACTGTGAAGGACCCTCAGACCTTCCCCTCCATTTTGAAGCACCCTCAGATTTTTCCCTCCACTATGAAGGATCTCTAGATCTTCTTCTTGAAGAGGCAGAGTCAGTCCTCCTCTGTGCTCCACAGCCCCTGTGCTGACCTCTGCCATAGCCTTGACCAAGTGTTAGTGTAGTCTGTTAGATGTTTGGGTTCCCCACCAAATTCAAACTGGGATTCCCTGTAGGGCAGGAACCCTGCACAGTCATCTCTGCATCTCCAGAGTTCAGCACTGTGCGGGGAATGAATAGTAAGGCTTATGATCCTGAGGTCTCTCCTCTCCACCCAGCCTGTGCCCAGACTTACAGGGCTGGTTCCTGCCTTAGATCTCACTCTGACTTGCTTCTTTGCATAATTTGCTTGCTTCCTTCCCCAACATTCTATGAAGATTAGTTCCTGTCTCCATCTTACTGCGAGGGTTTGATATACTTCTTACATTGTATTACCTGCCAGTGGCACTTGCACCACGAATTCTGCGCGCTTGGTGGGAGAGTCTCAGAGCCTGGGCTTTAGTGAGAATCTGCAAGCTTTTAAGTCCTTCCCGAGCTGGCTGAGTTACCCCAGCCCTGGCCGCACTCCAGGTTAAGTTCAAGACAGGGCTCTAACCCTCCTGGCCTTGTCCATGGTCTTGTGGGCATGAGGCCAGGCCTCCTCATGACTATAAGGTTCAAAATTTGCTTCCAGCTTGACCCCCTACCATTCTGCTCCTCCCCTATACCACTTCAAGTATGTCAGGAGGCAAATCAGCTGAGTCACTCCAGGACTAGGAGTCCTGCAGCATCACGAGCAAAAGCAACAGAGCGAGAAGAAATGAGCTCATCCCACAGAGAGGCACTTAAAGCAGCCAGGCAGCCTTCAGCCCCTGGCAGACCAGGCAAAGGACCACCTAGATCACAGCTGTGTCCTCTCTGCTCTTGCCGTTCTTTGGAGAGAAGTGCTCTTGGGGCCAAGCCTACAGATGCATTCTGTGGGATCCCACCAGGCTGTTGCCAGGTCCCTCATTTTTGCACACTTTCCTCAAGACGAGCTGCTAAACCAGGAGATGGGGGACTGTGCATCCTGATCTCTAGGGGACGGCTGTTAGAGGGTCATTGCTGAGTTGGTCTTTAATACTCATGGACATCCACTCCAGGCCAGCCCCAGAGATCACTGGATCATCATTTCTGCCCAGAAGGGTTCATGGTCCAGTACATGTGAATGTTAAAGCATTCCAGACCGGGCTCTTATAGAGAAAAGAAGATACAAGTAGGGACAGAGAAGTCCAAACAAAGAAGTCCAAACAAAGCCCCCTTGTGTGGAGGGTAGTTGAAAGGAAAGAGCGTCGGTCAGAGGGTAAGAAGACCCGATTTCATATCAAGAATTATATATTGAGAAGTTCAGACGGTTGTGGTACAGAAGGAGTGCAGAGAGATGAAGCCAGGGGATTGGGATATAGGGAGGACTCATTTTGAAGATCAGATTGTTATAGCAAAATAGAACATTCACTGAGTTCAGGTACACAGAAGAAACAATGACGGGGAAGGAACGTTGACAGGCTTAGGTTTGTACACCCTGAGTCTGAAGTGTTGGGTTGGAGTAGAACCCATTAGCTCTGTCTGTTTGCCCCTCTTGGCCTCCCTGAGCCAGGTGCCCAGAGGCTCGAGGCCTTGGGCAGGGCCCTCTCAATGAGGAATGAGCCCCGACCAAGAGATCTTGGCCCCGACCAAGAGATCTAATCACACCCTCTTCGGGATGCTTGGATCTAAGAGATAAACCCAGACAGTAGAGTGGCCTGCAAGCTGAAACACAGAGAAGAGGCAGGGAGCAGAAGCAATGAGGTGGCAGAGACACTTGGCAGAAGAGGCCATGGGGCAGGCAGACAAGGGTGCCTGGCATGAAGCTGTGACCCAGTGAGAATAAATGTTTGGGAGAGGTAAGAGAAATGAATGGTTTCATTCACCAGAGGGAGAAGCCATGAGATAGACGTGGAGCTAGAAAAGCATTAAATCACAAGCATGGTGAGGTGACAAAGGCAGGAAGCAATGGTGTCCATTTTGTCAGGGAACCATTGAATACCTGGACAGAGAACAAGCATTTTCTGTTCATCCACCGCTGCTGGACGCCAGGGAAAAGTGCATGCTCCTCTCTCCCTGGCTCTCTCTCCAAACAGGAGACAAGCAACTACGGATGGGCCAAGGGCCAGGATACTAACTGAGCCACAGGGCAAAGTCCGAGTCTCCCTCCTTATGAGTAGCAATTTTCTGATACTCTCCTTCTTCTCCTCCTGAGAGCTTGAGAAGGGAAATGGCTTAGGTTTGTTCTCACTTGGGATCTGTGTTTCCAGCTCATCAAGGAAAACCTGGAGTGGGTGGCTAAGTCAAGATGAGCTGTGGAACTTTGAATCTCTATCCTGCTCAGTGTTTTTGTCCTCGGGCTTTGCCGGTTTGCACCGGTGGAGTTGGGAGTGAAAATGGGACTTATGGTGGGGATAGGATAAAAAAAGATGTTGAAACATTCGAGGTTTCTGGTCTCTTGCAGTAGAGACTGTGTACCCAGGGATCTTAAAGAAAAAGGGATTTACTGGAAGAATATCAAGTAGCTCAGAGAACAGATAGGAAAGCTGGAAAATTGGTCTCCGAAAAGCTAGGTAAGATCTTACTACAGGGGCCATCCATTTAGGTCATGGCTGCTGCCCCTGGACAAATGCCTCCAATGTGCTGGGCTCTGGATTCCTCCAAATAGAATGGGCAGTCCGACGCAGAGTAGCCCAAAACAGTACATGGTGTCTTTTGCAGTCAGTGAGGTCTCCCTCCAGCCCAGGTCAAAGAAATCCTCCACATTGTTCTGTTGAGCACAGTGAGAGGCCAGAAGCGCAGAGAAAGAAAGTGTGCATTTGTCTAGCTTTGTTCTCTGGGCACATATTTCTTTTAAAGTTTCTGGGAGAAGGAATGAGCAGTAGCAGTTGTGGCAGGATGGTTTCCGGTCTCGGGGAATCCTGGGCATCGTTCAAATTCCATCATCCCCAACATGACTTAACTCATCACAGTTGGCAACCCCGACCAAGAGAGCCCCAGACTGGGACCTGAAGGGTGAGTAGCCGTTAGCCAGGTGGAGAGGTGGTGGTGGTTGGGGGAGGTCCTGGGGTGTGAAAAGGTTTGGTGCATTTAAGTAACTGAAATTGATTCTACATGTCTGGGAAGACAGGCAAAGGAGACTGTGGGATGAGCTTCGCTAGAAAGGAAGGCATAATAGAGAGTTTGGATTTTATGCTGATGGCCGTGGGATGCCATTGATATATCTGAAGCTGAAGACAAACACAGTGACGTTTGTGCTTTAGGAAAGACAACTGACTTCTCTAAGGATGGTAGTTCTGCCGATAAGGACTTTGCTGTGCTTACCATTTATCACTGGCACCAAGCGTACAGGAGGTGCTGGGTAAACACTTGGGAGGTGAGGGAAGGCATGACCATTCTGTGCAAGGCCATCAGTCAGGAGGTGACCATTAAAGAATATTAAATATCAACAAACCTATGGTGGTCTAAACCACAGTGATGGGCTGTGGGGGTGGAGAGAAGTGACCAGATTCATGGGATGTTTGGGAGATAGAATAAATTAGATGCTGGTAGGGGGAGCAAGAGGTCAAGGATAATGTCCTGGGTCCTTACACAGACAGATGAATGGCTGGGGTTGGGGGTACCATCACCCGAGATAGGAAAGGTGGGAGGTCTGGCACAGAGATGAACAAACTCATGTGCCAACCCAACATTTTAGGCGTCTCTGGGAGGTCCAGGTGGAGAATTCCACTGGGAAGTTCATTTCAAGAGGTCTCTAGGGAAGCACATCTACCCCCCAGAGAGACGACAGGCGGAGACGGAGCAGTGCCACTGGAGAGCGGTGCTAGGGTCTGTGCCAGCTGTGACACCTGAGCTCAGAGTGCTAGGGCCCTGGGAAGTCCCATCGCCCAGACCCTGGCCCTGTCTCTGCCCTTGACTCTGCCATTAAACATTTATGTGATAAACATCGAGGGCTCACTCTGTGGCCCTCCTGATGCCTCCCCTTCCCATCTCCAGTTCCCAGGCTCACCACCTCCTTATGATGGCAGGGAGGACAGCCAGCTCTGCTTTTAGGGAGATAGCCTGATTGCTGCCCCAGACCTCTTTCCCAGAATTACATAAGCTAGTCCAGAATGCCAGAGCCTCGGTGTAAGACAGCACGGGCTGATAAAACGGAGTGCTCACATCACGTGCTTATATTGCTTTTATAGTTAGAACTGTAAAACCAAAACAAATCACCTAAGAAGATGTTGATGCACATTCTAATGGCTCCTCACGTGAGGAAAAGAACCCTGTTTTGTCACGGTGCTGCTGTCATGTCATTATGCCGCTCCCATTTCTCGGGGTTCAGATGTGAGGACAGCCTGTCTTACAGCAGCTGGAAAATAGGCACGGAGGAGGTGGGTTGGCGGGGAGGATGGGAGGGACTGAGTGATTTATGTTATTCAGTCTCCGGTGGAAACTGCCCTGTTCTCTGGCTTTTCCAAGAAAAAGGACTTCAACCACCTCTTTTTTTTTTTTTTTTTTTTTTTTTTTACTAATCTTTACACCCAATGTGGGGCTCAAACTCACTAACCAGAGAACAAGAGCTGCACACTCCACTGACTAAGCCAGCCAGGCATCCCTCTACCACTTCCATTTTGACCTTGAACTTTCTGATTGATGAAATGTCTTCTTTTCAGCTTATCAATTAACTCAGGCAAAAGACCCTACAGGCAAAGCGTCCCCTGATGGGAACTAAAACCACCCCCTCAAGCAAGAAGGACTGTCCAGAGCCAGCAAGACCCTGCAGGACTGACCCCAAGACAATGATGGCCTTGACCTTCACTGCCCACCTGCACGTACTCACCAACCTTTGCCCCACATTCTCCTTACATAAACCTGGAAGTATTTTCAGCACTTTGCAGTCTTTGAGACATTAGTCCACTGTCTTCCTCGTGTTGGCCTCCCTGAAACAAATTCCTTTCTTGTTTCACTACCACTTATCTCTCTGTGTTTGCATTTTGTCAGCAGCAAGTGGCTGGACGTGGTCTGTCTGGAAACCCCAAAGACATGTGCTTTTCCACCCCTGCATCTTGGCTATGTCTAGGGCCTGAAGGTGTAGGGATGTTGGGCCACTGCTACTGGGGAGAGGGGTACTTACTGTATCCCTTCACCCTACAAACTCATGAGTCAAAGAAAGTGCCATAAACATGAACTGGGAAGAAAGGGAACAAGTTCGTGGATTATATTGAGAACATGGTTGAGATAGAGATTTTTCTAGAAGAGAAGGCTTTCCTATTTTGCGTGATAACTCAACAAGGAATCAAAATAGCGCATGCATTCTGAACCTTACATACTTATTAGGTGCTATTTAAATGCTAAACTCATTTCATCTGAAAAGTTAAATAATGCTATAACAAATGTAATACAAATAATGACGCACATGCTGTCCAAGTTCTGTTTGCTTTCTAATGCATCCTGCCCTTCCCCTGCTTCGCTCTAGGTCACTGGGGGTTGATCCCACGGGCTCCTTGATCAGCTGGGTTATAGCTAGGTTGAGCATGGGAGGCACGGGCAGAAGCCTGGAGAACAGGAGGAAAGGACATCTAGACGACAGTGGGGGATGGAGAAAGGAACATCTCTGTGGAATCCAGTAGGGTTCTCTGGTAGCAAGCGACAGATACAGATGTGGGCTAACTTAAGTATAAGTGGGATTTATTAGGAGACTACAGGAAAAGCCAGAGAATTGTTTAAAAAAAAAAAAAGCTGAATAGTCAGCTCTTGGAAAGATCCACAGCTCTGAGATCTTGGGAAGAGGAATTAGCAGTCTCTTTAAGAAGCTTGGTTGGAGTCCCTGCACTACACAGTTGCCACTCTTGTCCTTGGATCATCCCGTGCAAGACTCAAAATCCAGGAGGGGAGGGAGAGGGTCCAACTGGCTCAGCATGAGTTAAGTGCTCATCACTGACCCCTGGGGGCGGGGGAGCAGGATCCCAAGGCCAGTCCAGTGCAATGCAGGCAGAGAATTTCTCCCCCCAAAAGTGAGAGCAGATGGAGAGCTGTGTTATTTGCACCCTGGGCCCACAGTAAAAATAAGGAGTAGGGCATGAAAAAGTGGCCCCCAAAGGAAACAAGAGCATCTTCCTCTCTAGCCAAGAAACCAAGAACCAAAATGGAGGCCAGTCTGAGGACAAAGTGGCAATAGCTGGAGACACTGGCAGGGGAACAGACGATGCGTTTGGACTTGCTTGTTGCCTTGAGCCAAGGGCAGCTGCCCGCTTCCAGGTAACTCAGGGTCTGTCAGGGGAATCCTCCAGCCAGTCAGTTCTGGGGTGGATGAAATGGGGGTAGGGTGGGGCAGGTCCCCAGACAGGAGGCCAAAGCACAGGGTAGGGCTAGGCTTACTTACTCCTTAACCTCTAGGGTGTGTTGGAACAGCTTTGTTTGTACTCAGAGTTCGTGACCACAGGGTCATTTAGTACACAGTAGCCTTGTACCAGGAAGCCAAGCTCTAAAGATGCATCCAAGGCCCTTGGTTAATGGAAGAATCATAACTTCAGCCTTTAAGTGGAATCAGTGGGTGAAGGCACAGGTTCTGCGAAGAATTTACTAGGGCCTGTGAAGGATTTACTAGGATGAAAGGGATAGCAAGGATGCGGGCTTGGTCTAAGCTGTGTGCACGCACGGAGTGAAGATACATCTGGCTGGGTCTCTACAGGCCTGCTGGGCTTGCCAGCCAGACACCTACTGGCACGAGAGGCTTCCCGGGAGAAAACGCACCCACAACAACGAGGGAACCAGAGAAGATGACCTAGTGAACCAGACCCTCATTCTAGGCAAGTCTGAGCTCAGACAGGGGCTTGGTGTCCAATGAATACATATCTGAATCTTCAGATGAGGAGAGAGAGAAAGAGAGGGAAAGACGTTCTGAACGTCATCGATGGGAAACCTAGAAGGATTGCTGGGCTAGAGAGCCCGCAAAGCCCTTTCCTCCAGCACAGTACAGCTGCGGGGCCTCCTCTGGTTCCCATGAGGCTCCTGCTACCCCAGTGCCTTTCAGTATCAGTGGCAGCGTCGGGAGAAAGCCATGGAACACTGCCCATCGGAGGGTAGCGAGAGCCAAAGAACAATCTATCCGCAGATGTCTCTGGGTCACCTCCCAGGCTTGGAAGCAATGTGAGACGCCCCTGGGCCCCCGAAGGATGTGCGGGGAAATTCTTGCCTGGAGGTGGGAGTTTTGTGTTTGAAGCTAGGGGCACGCGAGCCATCAAAATACAGGTATTGGATGAAGAACATTCCAAGCAGAGGGGGCGGGAAGGCATTTAGACAAAAATAGCCTGAATAACTGGATTTTCCAGAACTGGCCCAGTTGCTGTCACTTAAAACACATTGAGCCACCTTTAGCTCGGTGGTGAATGCCCAGTGGCTGGTCCCCGCATTCGTGTTCAAGAAGCCCTGTTTCTCCAAGCCCTTCAGTCTGGGGGCTGGCGGGCCAACTACCTCGTTCCTTCTTTCCCTCCCTCCCTCCTATCCTTCTCTCTCTTCTTCCCCAGGTCTCTGACTTTCCCTCTTCAGTCTTTTCCTCCAGATTTCCAGACCTTGTAGCTGCTCCTTTCATAAAAGCTGGTGGCTCCTGCCTTCCAGAAGGGAAAGTTCAGGAACTGTAACTGAGTTGGGTTTGTTTGGTTGGTGGTGGTTTTTTTTTGTTGTTGTTGTTTTGTTTTGTTTTAAAGCTGAGCAGCAAGATCACAGAACCTGCAGGTTTGCTGCCTGCTCTGCGGGACAAAGAGAGCAGGGAGAGGAGATGAAAGCCTAGCCAACCAGGAGAAAGGAAACGCAAAGAAAGCTCATTGAAAAGGGGGAGGAGACTTTGCTTAAGCCATTGGGGTGGGAGGGGGACACAGCCCCAAGCATGTGCTGCTGTCTCCGTTGCCCAGATGGTGTTTGCCCTGCAAAACAAGTAACAGACATGATTACATGCCTGACATTTAGATGCTCAGAAATAAGCGTGTCAGTGAGTCGTGTGGGAAATGATGCCCGTGGCCACGATACTTAAGCAGAAGCCATGGAACCATACTCGAAAGCAACTGCCTAGCTATTACTGGCCTCCAGTGCATTTGAATACTCTATTTACATTGTTACCAGTTATATTTGCACAACTAGAACTTCCACCTGCTTGTAATTTACTTAAGACACATAAGTGTATTTACATGGTATAGACCAGAGTGGGAAAACTGGTCATACCAGTTTTGGGGCTGGAAAGAGTAGAAGCTCAAATGGAATGTTCATCTGAGTTTCCCCAGACCCACTGCCCTTGCCACAGGTACTGGCATATAGTAAATACAATGTAATAATAATATAACAATGACAACAACAACAATAATTTCTGATACAATGATTTACTATGTCCTAGGCACTATTCCAGAGCTCACAATAGTCAAGCGAAGTATGTACTATTATTATTTTTTTAAGATTTATTTATTTGAGAGAGAAAAAGTGCATGGTTGGGAGAAGCAGAGAGAGTGGGGAGAGAGAATCCCAAGCAGACTTCTCATTGAGTGCAGAGCCCAATGCAAGGCTTGATCCCAGGACCCTGAGATCATGACCTGAGTCGAAACTAAGAGTCCGACCTGGGTTGGACTATGCCACCCAGGTGCTCCAAGTATGTACCATTATTGTCCCTATTTTACAGATGAGGAAACTGAGACATAGAGAGTGTCTGTAACTTACCCATGGTTAGGCAGCTAGTACATACAAGAGTCAGGATACTAAAGCCCACGTTCAAACCCAGCCGGTCTGGATGCACGTGATTTCCCACCAGTTATTAATCAACATCAAGACTTCTGGTTCAAGATGGCAGTTTGAACAAGGGCAGTGGATTACTAACCTTCTTTTCCAAAACCCAACTAAAATAATAAATGCAGGAATTTTGAAAAGGTTTAGATCTACAAAGAGGGTGGGAGAGGAGACATTCCCAAGCAGCAATAAGATTTTAGAAGCTGCTAATCAGATGAATGTATGCTGGCTAGCTTAGGAGACCCAGAAAGATGAATCCTAAACAGGTTGTGGGAAAAGCCAAGAAAGAGCAACCTGTTTTCACAGCAGGAAACCCCCCGCAGCTCAGGGACCGGAGGCACCACTGGATAGGGCTAAAACAGGAAGGTTGATTTAAGGTCTAAGATGAAGAGCCCTGATTCTCTACAACCCCAGCAGAAGGTTCATTTTCTGGATAAGGTAAAAGAGGGCTTCTGGATTTGAGGATGTCAGGTACAATTGAGGGTAGGGGTTTTCTCTGCGAATAGAAGGGGAATGAGATGTAAATTTGCATACTGAATGTTGAAACCCCCACCCTTTTCTTTCCTCACAGCAACTAGAGTGCTGGTTGCCAGGATCATACCCTCCAAGCAAGAGTAGGCAATCCATCTCTCTGGGGGAATTCTATCTAACAAAAAAACCCTGGGGGATCTCCTTCCAGTGATGTTCACAAACCACATGCCCAAGCCAAGTTCAAAGAGCTTCTGGCTGGTACTTTTTAGGATACTATTCCCTACTCCGTTTTGTTTTAGTTATAGTTTCAATTTTTTTTTTAAAGATTTTATTTATTTATTTGACAGACAGAGATCACAAGTAGGCAGAGAGACAGACAGAGAGAGAGAGGAGGAAGCAGGCTCCCTGCTGAGCAGAGAGCCCGATGTGGGACTCGATCCCAGGACCCTGAGATCATGACCTGAGCCGAAGGCAGCGGCTTAACCCACTGAGCCACCCAGGCGCCCCTAGTTTCAATTTTTTTAAAGTGGGTTCCATGCAGGACTTGAACTCATGACACTAAGATCAACACCTGAGTTGAGATCAAGAGTCAGACACAACCAACTGAGCTACGCAGGTACTCCTTACTATTTTACTCTTAAATATGATCAGACAACCTAAACTTCTACACCTAAAACTAATCAAACTATCCAAACGACCACTAAATGTCCTCAAACATTTGAGGTTTGTGAAAGAGGGAGACATAAACTGTCTACCTAATGGGTAAAATTGAAGGAATTTGAGACAATAAATAGAGAAGATTAGATTGGATGCTGCTTCCATGGAAAAAGGATAGGGTGTGTTCTAAAAGGGGGATCAATTAGATCAAAAAAAGCTCTTGGAAATGAAAACAGTTATAATAGAACGGAGTATAATTTTCCTTGGATATTTAGAACAATGTTGCCGCGTGGTCTTCTACCTTTTACTTTGCAAGTCTAATGCCAGTGCTCGCTTGGCAGCACATATTCTAAAATTGGAACAGAGAATCCACTAAAGTTGGATACAGAGAAGACTAGCATTTCATATTTTACACACACATACACACACACACACATATATATACAATGGAACACTATGCAGCCATCAAAAATCGAAATCTTGCCTTTTGCAATGATGTGGATGGAACTAGAGGGTATTATCATAAGCGAACTAAATAAATCAGAGACAATTATATGATTTCACTGGTATGAGGAATTTGAGAAACAAGACAGAGGATTATAGGGGAAGGGAGGGAAAAATGAAACAAGATGGGACCAGGGAGGGAGACAAACCACAAGAGACTCTTAATCTCAGGATACAAACAGGGTTGCTGGAGGGGAGGGATGGAGGGGCTGAGTGAGGGACATTGGGGAGGGTATGTGCTATGGTGAGGGCTGTGAATGTGTAAGACTGATGAATCACACACCTCTACCCTGAAACAAATAATATATTACATGTTGATTTTAAAAAGTCTGATGCCATTATGATTTTTGATATTTTCTATGCACATTGATTTTACTATCTGGAAGCTTTTAGGATTTTCTCTTTGTCACCAGTAATCTGATACTTCCCAAATATGTGAGTTAGGGTAGAAATATTTTCAGTGTTTGTTTTTGACCCTTCTTTGTAATCTTTGAAGCTGGAAACTCATGCCTATCTTTTCCAGGATATTTTAATTATTTTCAAAATATCCCTATTATTTCTTTGATAAGTTTCTTCCATCTGTTCCCTCTGTTCTTTATTTTTAGAATTCCTATTATTCATTTGTTGCACCTCCAATTTTTTTTTAAAGATTTAATTTATTTGTTTGTCAGAGAGAGAAAGAGCACAAGCAGCAGAGGGAGGTCCAGGCAGAGGGAAAGGAAGAATCAGGCTCCTGGCTGAGCAAGGTGCCTATTGCAGGACTTGATCCCAGGGTCCCAGAACCTGAGCTGAAGGCAGACACTTAACCAACTGAGCCACCAAGACATCCCTTCTTACTGGGACTCAAATTCTCTCGTATTTTATTTCTTATCATCCATCTCTCTTTTTGTCCTTCAGAGAGATTTCCTCATTTCCATCTCATTTCTGGGCCATTCGTGGGGAGTGAGCTCCAAGGAGTCCGGACTGGAGAATCCAGGGAAGCAAGCCCTCCAGGGAGACTGTGACATCTCCCGATATGGCATCCAACGTCCTGCAATGTTTGAGCTGCAGGTGTGGGGAGATGACACTGGGGAAAACCCCCTCTGGTCCTCTTGTTGCTATGGTCCTTGGATCCCGCTGCAACCCTCTTGTTCACTGCCCCTCCTCACCTTTTCCATCCTCCAATTCAAATTCTACCTTTGCAGTGGAATTGATGGACAGAAGTGGGAGAATCGGTGATATAAGATTATCTTCTGAACCCTGGTGTGTTAATATGTTTCTTTAAAAGCCTCTATTAATACTGACCACCCCCAAGAACTGGATTCCTTGAATGCCCAGTGAGTAGCCAAGATTCCAGTTTGGACAGTCTCTTCTAAGAGCCAGTGAGTGGGTAAAAAGCAGGGATCAACCTGGTAGTCCCCTATAGCAGTTAGGGACTCACAGCTTGTCAGGAACATGGGACGGGAAGATTTTTGTTAGGCCTCAGGTAACACACCACTGCCTAGGCCTTGCTGCGTCCTGGGATGCCGGAGGACTTGTTTCCTTAGCAACGATAATCATATGACAGGAACACACAGAGATCCGGAGATGTTGCTTAGCAACTATGCTGCACCTGCTGGGGCTCTGGGCCGGCAGCTTGGGCCAGGGAGCCTGGCTTTGAACTTGGAAACTCCTATCAGAGCTAGCAAAATGAGGAAGAACTAACTGGGCAGGTCCAATTTGGGCCCTGGGCTTTTGCAGGGATGACAGAAGCACAGATGGAGAAGCTAAAGCAGATGAGACTGGCTTTCCCATAGAAATGGGATGCAGGAAGTCATCGTCAATGTAGGAAGAGCAGAGCTGGGCAGGAGAAACGATTGTTGGGCTGATGTGGGGAGCAGTTCTCTGACTGGATCCCATGGAGAAAACTCTTCCATCTTAGAGGATGGGTCTCCAGAACCGTGAGGAGGAATGTTCCTGGCTCAGGACCCATCTCCACAGGGCTTGTTAGGGACCTGAATCAAGCCAGAGCACCTGATCGCTAAGAGTCAGTCCAAGGAGAATTCCCCTCTGCAAGAAAGCAGGGCTCTTCACAAAGGGTAGATATTGGTAGTACCATGAACCAGGCTCAGGAACATGGCTTTGTGACCATGGGGCCATGGGGAGCTGTCCATGGTTTGGGGTGGCCTCCTTACCAGCTCTCTCTGACCCTCTGCCAGGGCCTGGTTGACTGTGAGGGGAACGGTGGGGACAGACCGCTCAGATTTTAATTCAACTTCCTCATGCAAGAGCAAGGAACTGAACTTGGTGTTTTAATTTCTTATCTGCACAATGGGAATGATAAGAATGACCCCTTCACGGATCATTGTAAGGATTAATTGAGTCTACCAACCCAGTAAAAGTGATTATTACAGTTCTTAGCTTGTAGTAAGTGCTCAGTAAAATTATCATCATCATAATCCCCACCCCAACCCTGAAGCCCCCGGTAACTGACCCCAGAGGCAAACTCTCTGGCCAGGTTTCTCCATTCTCTCTTGATGTTCAACCCTCCCACCCCCATCCAGAGCACATGATGGCACATAATGGCCAGAATTCTAGACCTGCTGCTTTTGCAACTGGAATGTCCCTTCCCTTGAGGAGCTTGCTGAAGGTTTCAATATCCTTAACCAGATGACTTAGTTTAGTGAACCAAATGCTTCTCCAACCCTTGCTGTCCCCAGTTCTCCCATTCTTCACCATGGTGCTGCTCAGAAAATTGCACATAGGGCATGTCACTTTAAGAGAAGGTGAGGGCCTCGATTGGGGAGTTGAGATCAAATCCCAGCTTCTGCCATGTCCTAACCACAAGATCCTGAACAAACTGCATGGCCTCTCTGAGCCTCTGTTTTCTCATCTGTAATACAGGAAAGTCACTGTACCTAACCACCTTGGTATCAACTCCGTCTGGCTCCTGATCAATGTTAGCAACGTTAACATGAATTGATAGCCAGGGACGGGAACTAAGATTTCTCTCTCTCGGGTGCCTTGGGGGGGCTCAGTGGGTTAAACCTCTGCCTTCAGCTCAGGTCATGATCCCAGGGTGCTGGGATCAAGTCCCACATTGGGATCTCTGCTCGGCAGGGAGTCTGCTTCCCCCTCTCTCTCTCTGCCTGCATCTCTGTCTACTTGTGATTGCTCTCTCTCTCTCTCTGTCAAATAAATAAATAAAATCTTTTTTAAAAAAAATCTTTAAAAAAAAGATTTCTCTCTCTCTGTGGCTTTGGCTCCAAGTGAGAATGTGAGGACTGAGGGGTGACAAATCCTATGGGTCCCTCAAAGGGAGAAAGGACCCAGAGCAGTGGTGGTTGAAGAAGTGCCCCCGTTTCTTCCCCAACGTGATGCTGGCAGCTGAGTCAGCTGTTTGGCCCTCCTGGGCCCATGCCCCTGATTCTGCTGCTCTCTGGAGCCGAGGGAAGCTTAGCCAGCCTGCCCTGGGGAACACTTTGCCCTGCCCTTCACTCCGGGCAGCCCAAGGCCCCTTTCCCCGTCTCCCTCTGAGCTGCAGCAGAGAGAGGCTCTTGCCTGGGCTTCGCAGCTGAGTTTGTTCCCCAGATGACCCTACAGCTGCGTCTTTCTAAAATTAGCTGGATCCTGCACTTGACTCTGATAATTAATTACCCAAATGGAGAAAATTGAATAGTTAACTGGTTCACAGGAAGATAATTAGCTTTTCTGAGCCCCTGTTACAGGCAAATAAAGAGGAGGATTGTTTCTCAATTGCCTTCATTAAAGGGAGTCCCTCTCACCCGGGGACCCTGCCCCAGAGGCCCTCGGGGCCCTGTAGGGTTCCTTCAGGCTCCTGGTGCCTCATCCCCAAATAGAGAGGCAGCTGGTACAAGTGCAGCAGCACAGGCTTCTGACTCGAACAGGCTGGGCTTCAGGCCTTGTTAACCATGTGACCTTGGCCAGAGACAGAACCCCTCTGAGGCTCACTTTCCTTATCTGAAAATGGGGATGACGGTGTGTACCCCCACAAGGGTACTATAAGCATTCAATGATGTAATGTAAGTAAAATGTTTGGTTCTTTGCTGATTGATGGGTTTTTTTTGCTGATGAAATTCTTCATGGAGTTCATTGTTCACTGATGAAGCATGAATTGATTGGGAGCTGTTTCTACCACATCATCATTATCGCTCCCACCACCACACCGTGCCCCTCCATCGCGGAAACACAGAAGCTCTGTCAGCCAGTGAAACACACAGAAACCAAGGGAACGTTACGTCAAGATGAAAGCAAGCATTCTATGCTGACCGATGCATGCCTGTTCAACTTGTCCTTGTACTTCTGATGTTGGCTCTGCCTACAGGTCCCAAGCAACCTGGGTCACCACATGGCCACCTGTCTCCTAGCAGCAAGTCCCTACCAGTCCTCTCCTAATCACAGTATCTCATCCCCACCTACCCTTGCCCTTTCAAAGCTCTATCTCCTTCTCTGAAGCCCAGCCCCCTCTAGTGATTCTCTCTGACACATCTAATATGTATAGATAGAGAAGTAGGATTCAAGAGCCTGGAGCCAGACTGCCCGAGTTGAACTCATCTCAGGCATGCACTGTATTACTTAACTTGTGCATGGGTTTCCTTATTATGAAAGGGAATTGATAATAGTAGTACTAATTACTGGGGCACCTAGGTGGCATGATTGGTTGTTGATCTGACTCTTTGTTTTGGCTAGGGAAGTGATCTCAGGGTCGTGAGATTAAGCCCTGTGGGGTTAATGTGCTGAGCACATTGGGGCTCTGTGCTGAGCACAGAGTTTGTTGGGTTTCTCTCTCCCTCTCCCTTTGCCTCACTCTCTTGAATAGATAAATAAATCTTAAAAAAAAAAAAAGTAGTACCTACTGCATTGCGTTATTATGCCTAAATACATGTGAAGTGTTTAGAACAGGGCTTGGACCTTGAAAATGTGCTCTCTATGTATACTTATTATCCAATTCTGATGCTGAATGAGGACAAAGGAGAGGTCCTACAGACAGAGTGGAGAAAGGCAGGGCCAGAGGCCTTCACTTGTCCCAGAGAAAACTGGACCTTCTCCATCGGGAAGATTAACTCACGAGTATAGTTTGTCACATCATCTTGGGTGACTATGTCGTACTCGTTTCTTTTTAAATCCCCCAAATTCCTCCTGCAGACTCACTCTCAGTTAACTTTCCTTCTTGTTACACTGAGAAAATACAAACGATTGGAAAGAACTTCAGTAAGCTCCCCAACATCTCCTCCCTACCAGGACTCTGTCCACACATTCTGCTTTTTTCACTGCTCCTACAGATGAACTGCCTGGGTGCCTTCCCAAGGCCAGCCTTCAGCTTATGGCTAGATCTCATCCTTTCTTGCTTTCTCAAGGACATCACTCCAGCAATTTGCCCTCTTTTCTGCATCATCAATTTTTTTCTCTCTCCTGGAACATTCCCATCAGCATAAAACATGCTTTTATTTCTTCACCGTGAAAAACAAAGCAAACTCCTTTGATCTCACAACCCTCCAGCTATTACCTTTTTGCTTTGATTCCCTTTTCAGCAAAACTGACTGAAAGAAGTTGTTAGCAACGCTGTCTCCGATTCTTCTCCCATTCTCTCTTGCATCTTCTCCCAGCAGGCTTTCACACCCATGACTCCACCGAGACTGGATTATTATGATCACCAATTGCCTCCATACTGCCGAATACAATTCTCAGTTGTTACCTTGCTTGGCCATGAGGTAGAGCAGAGTATACTGTTCACCAAATCTCTTTCCTCCTCTTGGGCACTTATTTCTTAATTTGCACTTGGAGGTGGCCAAAGGATGGGATTCTGGCCGATGGAACGTGGGTGGAAGGGATACACATGCCTTCTAAGCCTGACTCACAGAAACATCCCTTGCTGGATATCTGCTCCTCCAAATCTCCTCTTCACCTTTCTCCACCCTGCTCTGGGCCTCAGGAGCCTAGCCTAGGGATTTTATTAATGAGCCTTCTCGTTTCTGGTTGGGTTGAGTCATTGGGATGTACCTGCCGGAGACTGAAGGAGGGAGGAAGGAAGTCAGGGAATTTGTTCCCCTGGATCCCTAATCATTTCTTTCTCCCATCTCTTCAAGTCTAGGGTGGTAACAGCTCTGACTATCAACCATCTCAGGGTTATGGAAATCCCTTTTACAGTTTTCCTGCCCCTGCTCCTACCTTTATAAATAATTCCTTTATTAAACCTTTCTAAAATTACCCAACTCAATTGTGCCCTCTATTTCTTGCCAGATGCTTACCATTATACTTTCTGTGTACTATTCTCATCTCCCACCCCCATTTACTGGCCAGACATTGACACCCTGAGTACCCTTGAAACCACAAGTTGAAGATAATTCAGCCTCTGTCAGCATGGACCCTGAATATTTTCATGGAGCAAAGAGCTGCTTCTCCGCTCCTTTTACCCTTCTCCTCTGCTGCTGCACATACTGCACATGGGTGAGGAATGAACTTACATTGTCCATGCCACTGAGATATGGGGAGGTCTCCAATGTCTCTATTATGGCAGTCAGTTTTATTGGGACTAATACAACTTACCTGCATCATTTGGCATTTGATGATTCTCTGCTCCTAGAAATATTTTCTATGCCCAACTTCCATGACAGTGTATTTTTTTAAAGCTTTCCTTCTACTTTAATGACTGTTCTTTCTTAGTTTCCTTTATTGGTTCTCCCTCGTCTCCCTATCAAAATGTTGGATTTACCCAGGTTCTGTCCTTGTTCCCCCTCTTCATCTCCATTTTCTTCCTGGTGACCTCATCCAGTCTGATGGTTTTATTTTTTTTTTTTTAAAGATTTTATTTATTTATTTGAGAGAGAGACATTGAGAGACAGATGCGAGATGAGAAGGTCAGAGGGAGAAGCAGACTCCCCGTGGAGCTGGGACACCCGATGCAGGACTCGATCCCGGGACTCTGGGATCATGACCTTAGCTGAAGGCAGTTGCTTAACCAACTGAGCCACCCAGGCGCCCGAGTCTGATGGCTTTAAACACTCCCAAATTTATATCTCCAATCCAGGCTTCTCTCTGGAGAAGAACCTTTGGCTTGTATGCCCAACTACCTGCCTGATGTACTTCTTTGATGTCTAATAGCATCTCAAATACCACATGTCCAAAATCAAATTCTAGACCTCTTCAAAATCTGCTCATCCTATACCTTCCTCCATGTCAATAAATACCAACTCCTGGCTTCCAATTTGTCAGACCAAACACCTCGGAGTCATCATGATCCATCTCTTTTTCTTTTACCCTACATTGAGTTTTCCAGCAAACCCCATCAGCCCTCTTTCCAAACATATTCAGAATCTGATCAAGTCTCACTACCTCTACCATCTTGGTCTCAAGAGGAGCCAGGCCTTGAGGAGGGAAGGAAGAAAATATGGAAGGAAAACGATCTGGCTACATTGCTGTCACTATCATCATCACTGAATCCTAGTCTTGAATTGCTTTGGTTGTGAAATCTTCTAAGCAGAACTCTTCTCCAAGCCCCACCCAAAACTTCCTGATTCCTTTTTCAGTTACAGATCTACAGACCAGAAAATTTCCTGAGAACTCATCCTATCATTCCAGCAGACATGAGGACATCAGGAGCTCCTACAGGGAGCAGTCGGCAAAGGAATGGGATAAGCACCATTAGCAGCTCTTAGGATCATTTGAACTGACCCCAGGGTGGGAGAATAAACAATTTTGAGGAAACCTGCACTCAAAACCTTAAAGATGCTCATTGGATCTTCACCAAATTCTGTTATCCTAGAGCAGAAACTGGCTTTCTCCCTAGGAGCCCCAAGAATAACCCATTCCCCAGACAAAAATTCTACCAAATCAAAAGATGATGTTGATGCACTTGGGAACTCACCTGGGAAGGCTAGAAAACATAGATGCCAGGACAGTGCCTTACTGATCCCAATAATGTAGATTAAGCAGAATGACATGATTAGATTCATAATCCAGAAAATATCTGTCTGAAAAACAAAAGAAAAAGAAAAGACAAAACAAAGGGATTGTCTAGGAGGCTGGTGTGACAAATAGAAGAAAGACAAGAATGGATAAGAGACCAGGAGGATGCTGCAGTAATCCGCCTGAGAGAGGTGAGTGGGAAAGGTGATCCAAGAAAGCAATGCAAATAAGGATGGAGAGGAATGGTAAACTCAGGAAACTGTACTCTACTTCTTTAGAAAGAATGGTCTTTCTAAAAAGCAATTCTAATGACATGACTCTTGAGTTTAAATTCTTCCATAGCTACCGATGGCCCCCAAGTTGAAGCACGAAGTCCTTAGCATGACTTTTGCTCAGCTCTCAGCTCTCCACATGCACAATGAGCTTCACTATCCTGAAATGTTTTCAGTGTCCCATAAACACTAGTAGAGCTCCGGCCCCCAAATGTTGTCAGAGGCTGCCCAAAATTTCTGTCCTGTGGTTTCTGTTCTTTCCACTAAAATACTATCACTAAGTTCATCAGTGAACTTGTTGTTGAATCTAAAATGCACTTTTGAATTCCTTTATTGGATCTTAGCAGAACTCAACATTTGGCCACTTTCTCCTTCTTGGAACACTTATATGTTTTTCATTTTTATAGTGTTCTTGGCCCTATTTTGGGTGCTAGAGATGGAGTGTCAGGGAAATCAAGTATTTATCTTGCCCTTCAGTGGACGTGAAATGGTCCAACCAAGGAGAGAGGGACAGGAGCACTAGCAGTTGAAGGAGAGGAATAAGAACCCATGAAACGTCCATCAACAGAAGGATGGATAAAGAAGTGGTGTATATATACAATGGAATACTATGCAGCCATCAAAAGAAATGAAATCTTGCCCTTTGCAAAGATGTGGATGGAACTAGAGGGTATTATGCTGAGCGAAATAAGTCCATCAGAGAAAGACAAATATCATATCCTCCCTGATATGAGGAATTTGAGAGGCAGGGTGGGGGGATTGGGGAATAGGGAAGGAAAAACTGAAACAAGATGGGATTGGGAGGGAGACAAACCATAAGAAACTCTTAATTTCACAAAACAAACTGAGGGTTGCTGTGGAGAAGGGAGTTATGGAGAGGGTGGCTGGGTTATGGACATGGGGAGGACATGTGATATGGTGAGTGCTGTGAAGTGTGTAAGCCTGACGATTCACGGACTTGTACTCCTGGCGCGAATAACACATTATATGTTAATAAAATAATTAATTTTAAAAACCCCAAAACAAAAAAACCCACGAAATTTGGCCTCTTATTACTTTTCTGGACTTGGAGGTTCTAGAAAATGCCAAAAAAAGAAAATGAAATAACTTACATAACCACTGGACATAAGAACTAAAATTATCTTTTTTTCTAATGCTATTATTTAATATGTAAATATAAGAGTTTCCAGTATATGAATAAACTGGATATATAATATAATTATATGAATAAGATAATTTGATGAGATGACTTGTTATAAGATAAATATACAAATACATAGTATTTTTCTATTTTACCAATAAATATCTAAAAATGTAAATGAGAAAATGTTTTATTTATAATATCTCCCCCAAACCACGGAATATTTAAGCATAAATTTAACAAGAAAGGCATAGGGAAAGCTAAATAAAAAACTACGAAGTTTGTTGAAAGACATAAAAGAACTAACCCAATAAAAAGCTTTGCCATGTTCTTGGATGGGAAAGCTTAATATGAAAAATTTTAATTTTCTCAAAATTGTAAGTTTCTCAATATCAATTTATTATAATTCCATTTTTAATCCTATAGGGTTTTGTTTAAACTGGATAAAGTGATCTTATTGTCTGAAATCTATGAAAAGAAGGTAGAGGAGTCTTACATTACCAGATACTGATTATCATCCGAGAAAAGCAAATTGAGGTAGCAACATTGTACATTGACGAGACCGCTAAAAAATAAAAAAGAACTTGTTTTTGGTGATGTCGAGAAATGGTGCTCTCATACATTGCTGATGGAAATGTAAGTGTTTCACTCCTTCTGGAAAGTGATCTAGTGACATCAATTAAAATTCAAAATGCATACTTCATCCAGTTGGCTTACTCCTAGGAGACAAGAACCTATGTTTATTAAAGTACTTCATTGTGAACAGTGAGAAAAAAATCTGGAACAAGGCAAATGCCTAATAATGAGAGGATGAGGGAATAAATTTTGGTCCTTTTTTGAAGCCATCAAAAATATGTATTAGAGGGGCACTATGTTCAAACACACACTGAGCTGCAAGGGAGAATGGGAAATGTAGTCTTTATACTGTGTGGCTAAGAGCCCATCCAAAATTTCTTGGCTTCAAGCATGCCTTCTTCTAGACAACTTTAGAATCGATCTTTTGAGTTCCAAAAATAATCCCATAGGCATTTGAATTGATTCTGCATTAACTTCATAAAATAATTCAGGGAAAACAAATATTTTTATACCTTGACATGTGGTCTCTCTCTTCAACTTTTGTAGGTTTTGTCTTTGGTTTTGCTTTAGGCGCATTTTATTCCTATGTCGTATGTTTTGTTCATATGTCATGTATATTTTTATCATAGTCATATACCAGTATTCTACAGTTATTGTTGCAATTATGACTGGAATCCCCCCCCAATTGTATTTACTAACTGGTTATGGTTAGTATATAAGAAAGTTGTAGATTTGTCTATTTATTTCTTCTTTTAAACCACTTTAAGGGTGCCTGGGTGGCTCAGTTGATTACGTGTCTGACTCTTGGTTTCAGCTCAGGTCATTATCTCAGAGTTGTGAGACTGAGACTTGCATTGGGTTCCAAGCTGAGCTTGGAACCTACTTAAGATTCTCTCTCTCCTTCTACCCACCCCACCCCCACCTGCTTGTGCATGAGAATTCTCTCTCTCTCTTTCAAACACAAACAAAACAAAACAAAAACCCCCACTTTATTGACATCTCTTATTAGTGTCCCTAATATTTCAATTGGTTTTCATGGAATTTCTAGGAAGAAAAGAATATAATCTGGGAATAAAGATAATTTGTTGGGTTTTTTAAAATCTATTCCTTTTATTTCTTTTTCTTCACTAATGGCATTGTTCTGAGACTTCAGAAACATTTTGATTAATAGCAATTACAGTGAGCACCTCATTTAATTGAAACACTCCCAATGTTTAATGTTTTACTGTTAAGTTTGCTGCTTGTGGTTTCTGATGAAAAAATAAAGGATCCTTGGCCCTTCTGTTCTTTGCTTACTGAGGTATTTAATCATCAACATTGTCATCACCATTGTTACCGTCATCGTTATCAGAAATAGATGTATATCAGAAAAACATGCATTTTTGGCATATATTGAGATGATCATATGCTTTTTTTCCCTTTCACCATCTGATGTATTACAGAATGCTTGATTCAACACAGATTTCTTAATCTTTCTTCCTGGAATCAACACTGCTTGATCAAAAAGCACAATTCTTTTAATACACTGCTGAATTTAACTTACAAATATTTTATTTAAGACTTTCATATATGTAAGTGCCTAGTTAGTCTTTGGTCTTATAAAATGAATTGCATTTTGTATTATAAATTACATCTTTTCCTGTGCTAGTTAAAATGTCTAGTTTAAATAACATAGAAATGGTATTTAAAACAAGATTTCCTAGAAGTCATACATAAAGCCATCTGGGGCTCTGTTGCTTGGAGACATTTTTCCACTTTATCAATGGGTTTTGATAAATTCTGGTATGTAGGTTCTTTAGAATAAATTTTAGGAACTTACATTTTCAAGGAAAATGACTCAGTTCTGATAAATTTTGCAGTATTAACAGAAACTTTAATATAGAGTTTTAAAATAAATTTTAGTTCTTTGTATGTAGAAGTAAAGACCCTATTCCTTATATCTGGCACTGTGCTTTGCATGCTTTACCTTTTATTTTCTGCTTGTACTTGATAGTAATTTTGTCTTTCTTTCTCCTTTTCCCCCCCTTCTGGTCCAAAGAACCAGTTTTAGCTTTATTTATCAAATCTACTTATTTTTTACTTTCTAATTTATTAATTCTATTTCTAAATTAATAATTCCTCTCTCCGAAAATATCTGTGTCCTCCCCTCATATACCCTGATAGCTCTGCTGGGAAAGTTCTAATTTAAAAACACATCATTTTCACAAAGAAATAAAAAAGTCATTGTTCCCTTATAATAACAATGTGATAAAATTGTTCGTATTAGCAACATATAAAATATCCAGTCATGTCAAGTGTGTGATGTAGGACTGCATACTGATACAACCATCTGACAGGCGATTTAATGATCTGTATGAAAGGTTAAGTGGGTATGCATTTGAACAAACTATTCTACATCTAGCAGTTTAAGCTTAGACAACTAACTAGACCAGGGGTAAAGATGTGCATGAAAGGCTATCTTCTGAGTATTCTTTCTTTTTTTTTTTTAAATTTTTATTTATTTAATTTATTTGATAGACAGAGATTACAAGTAGGCAGAGAGACAGGCAGAGAGAGGGGGAAGCAGGCTCCCTGCTGAGCAGAGAGCCGGATGCGGGACTCGATCCCAGGATGCTGGGATCAGAGGCTTTAACCCACTGAGCCACCCAGGTGCCCCCTGAGTATTATTTCTAGCGGTGTAAGTTAAGAGACTGAATGAAGGGCACGACCATACAGCAAAACACAAAGCAGCCATTAAGAAGGATGTGATAGGTTTATCTTTCCAGTTGTTATGTTGTGAGTTGATATAAAAGAGCTGGTTAAATATAACAGTATGATTCTAGTTCTGTAATTACATTGCATAGAACCTGGGAGGCCACCATCAAAATGTGAAGGTGGTTATTTCTGCCCATAGGTTGTGTATCTTTCACAGTCACCATTTGTGATGTTCTCTCAGTAATTATGCCTTATCAGAAAAAAAATAATAATTTTGGGAAAAGAATTCCTAGTTGTTTACACTTTGGGACGTATATCCAAAACACATTTACTAGATGCTGTGTGGGGCATGGAAGGTGATCAGTAAAAGGAGAATTAATTCAGTTCCTCACTTGGAGGGTGAAGTGAAAGTAATTTCAGTTCCCTGGAGAGCAGAGATGGGTAATGAAAGGGGTTTTTCCTGCCAGGAAGTAGAGACTTCAAGAGACAAGGCAAGAGTACCCTGAAAGTCCAACATGGAAAACAGACCTCTTACCTTGCTCAAATCTATCCAGATCTTTCAGGTTTCCTCCCTTCCTGAGATACTGGCTTCTGTCTTTCTCTCCAGGCTCAGCTTCCTGCACACACTCAATATCTCTCACTAGTGTCCTGGGCTTCTGTCCTTCAACATCTGCAAATCCCTAAATGTGCCACACATCCTTGTGTCTCTCTGCCCTTCCTGATGTGGTTCTTCTCTATGGAACACTCATTCCTCCCACTTCTTCCTCGAACAACATCCCTCGGTTGTCCCAGATCCAACGTGTGGTAGGTTAGATGATGATTCAGCAAATAATCAGTTTTTCACTATAGCTCCATGTAAGGAATGTACTTTATTGCACCTTGACTTTGGGCTTCTGTGATATGACCTTCTTTGGCTAATGGGATATTAGTTCACGTTATGTGAGCAGAGGCTTAAAAATGTGCTTGCATGTTGGGTTTTCTCTCTTGTATGCCTGCCTTTTGCTATGATAATGAGGTAGCCAATGGTCCAAGGATCAAAAATGCATGGAATAAGGGCGCCTGGGTGGCTCAGTCAGCTAGCTGTCTGACTCTTGATTTCAGTTTGGGTTGTGATCTTGGGGTCCTGGGATTGAGCCCCATGTTGGACTCTGTGCTCAGAGGGGAGTCTGCTTTTCTTCCTCTCTCTCCCTCTGCTTCTCTCCCTACTCACACTTTCTCTAAAATAAATAAATAAATAAATAAAATGCATGGAATAGCCTTGAACCAAATTCATGGCCTGGATCCATACCCACCTAAACCTGGACAAGATCAAGGTCAACATCCAGCAAACATTTAGCCACTTGAGTGGGAAATTTACAAGTATGTATTATTGCTTGACACTAGGATTATTGCAGTGTTTGTTATGCAGTAGTAGGTGACTGATACACAGTTATTAAGTTCTCTTTCTCTTGCTTGTTGCATTACGGACATCTCCTCTGGGCTCCCTTCAAACCCTACATCCCCTATTGCATATCAGATAAACCTTTATCACACTGTGTTATGATTATTTGATTAACATGCATTGTGAGCTTCTAAGTGCACCTAAATGTTCTGTGAGACCTTTGGTCAAATTCATCCTTGGGGACCTAAAAACACCCCTTGACACTCACCTAACAGCTAAAAATTGTGATTAGTGAGCAAGTTATCGCAAGATCTTTTTCATGCGCCCACCCAGAGAGACAAGCCCATTGAACCTATCTCAAATGAGGGAAAAGAATATGGGCAGGTACCATAAATTTGGCCATTGGGGAGGAAATAAAACACCTCTCTCTACTTGAACAGCATCTTTGGGCTGCCATAACAAATTGCAATAGATTAGCTAGGTGGCTTATAAATAACACAAATTTCTTTAAAAAATATTTTATGTATTTATGCATTTATTAGCAAATTATTATTTATTATTTATTATTTATTTTTAGAGAGCATGCCAGTGGTGGGAGGGACAGGAGAGGCAGACAGAGAATCTCAAGCAGACTCCATGCTGAGCCTGGAGCCTGATGTTGGGCTTGATCTCACAACCATGAGATCATGACCTGAGCTGAAATCAAAAGAGTTGAATGCTTAACAGACTGAGCCACTCAGGCACCTCAGAACAACATAAATTTATTTCTCAAAGTTCTGGAAGCTAGGAAGTCCAAGATTTGGACAAAGTGCTGGCAGATTTGATGTTCGGAGAAGGCCCACTTCCTGGTACTAGGGGACTTTCTTTTCATCGTGTCCTCACATGGTGGATGGAGGGAGGGAATTCTCTGCGTCTCTCTCTCTCTCTCTCTCTCTTTTTTTTTTAAGATTTTTTATTATTTCTTTATTTGACACACAGAGAGAGAGAGAGAGATATCACAAGCAGGCAGAGAGTCAGGCAGAGAGAAAGAGAGGGAAGCAGGTTCCTGGCTGAGCAGAGAGCCTGATGCGGGGCTCGATCCCACGACCCTGAGATCACAACCTGAGCAGAAGGCAGAGGCTCAACCCACTGAGCCACCCAGGCACCGCTCTGCATCTTTTCTATAAGGGCACTAATCCCATTCATGAGGACTCCATCCTCATGAGCTAATCATCCCAAGGCTCCACCTCCTAATACCATCACATTTGGGATTGAGTTTCAACATATAAATTTTGGGAGTGACACAAATACTTGGTTTATAGCGAGCTGTGATTGAAAACTTTAGAGCATCTGATGCTGTCTAGGTGTTTGAAAAAAGAGAAATTGTTGACCAGCAGAGACTGAAGGCAGTGTGGGGTGAATGTTTACTACTGTCTAGGCTGGGAATAAATGGGTGGCAGAATGACCTATGACCACATCTTATCTCACATTATGGGAAAATTCTCACCTTATTTTTGATTTGTAAAATATCAAATGTCAAAATTGAGCCTAGCCTAAAGGAAGGAGTCACCCGTGATTTTGGCAGGGCTCTAAATCACCAGAATCTCATCCAGGGTCATTACCAGCACTTGGCACAGGTTTGACCTAGGTGTGTTGGACCAGTCAACAAACAAGTATTTAAGTGTGCAGAAAGGGATTAGGCATGCCCTGTACAAGCCAATCGATCTGCAGGGATATTCCAGGATGTGAATGTCTTCAGGGATCCTGAAAAAACATTTGTGACCCCATCTTAAATCTGAGACTGAACTTAAAGAAGTCCAGTTATAGGGCTCTTGGGTGAAGCATGTGACTCATGATTTTGGCTTAGATCATAATCTCAGGGTTGGGAGATCAGGCCCTCATTGGATTTCCATGCTCAGTGTGGGGTTTGCTTAGGATTCTCCCTGTCCCTCTGCCTTTCCCCTGTTTCTCTCTCTCTCTCAATAAATCAATGAATGAATAAATAAATTGATTAACTTAAAGAATCTCAAAAAATAAGTCCAGTTATATGGGCAACATCGTTGAGAATTTTTTTCCCCCAAATATACCATAAGCCTTAAAAATGTCAGTGCCCTTTGACCTAAAAATACTATACCTACCTAGGGAGCTCAACTGAAGGAGTTCATCAGAGATGTAGATAAAGATGGAGAATAATGTTCATTACATGGTCATTCGTAATAGGGAGAAAACGGACTTGTGAGCGCAAACTCTTTGGTGACGTGTCAGTTACTATGGGTGCTGTCAACTGTATTCCGTCATCTGTCTTCAGAGATGCAGACACAGTTAATTCAAAGAGGCCAGGACTGGGAAGGAGGACAGGGAGAGGGAGAGAGAGTCAGGTCGAGGTAGAAAGAGGGGAAGGGGGAGGACAGAGGCGGGAATGGTGTCGGGAAAGAGACAAACAACAGAAAAGGAGGGATGGGGAGAGAACAAAGATATCAGTTCCTCGGGAGTAGCATGTGGTGAATAAATGTTTGTGGAATGGGGTGCCTGGGTGGCTCAGTGGGTTAAGCCGCTGCCTTCGGCTCAGGTCATGATCTCAGGGTTCTGAGATGGAGAGCCCAGATTGGGCTCTCTGCTCAGCAGGGAGTCTGCTTCCCCCTCTCTCTCTGCCTACTTGTGATCTCTCTGTCAAATAAATAAAAAAAGTCTTTAAAAAAATGTTTGTGGAATAAAGACTTAGAAGGAGAAAAGAGTCAGAGATAGGAATGGATTCAGAGGCAGGTTCCCAGCTCCTTGACTGCATCAGACCTCGGTGAACTTGGAGCACCCACCCTGGCCGTGTAGGAGGGAGCTGGCAGCAGGGCCCAGTGGAGGGGAGGCAGGGCTGTTTGCACAGGCTGCGGGGTGAGTCCCTGGGTGAGCAGGGCAGGGGGAGGAAGTCCCGGGACTGCCCTGGCTCTGTCACAGACTAAAAGCAGCAGGCACCGGGCTCAGGTCATAGGAGGGAGGAGGACGCCACGTTCTACAACACCCCCACTGCCTTAGCATGTGCTGATTGTATCCCCCACCTTCTGTGAATTCCTATTTGCTGTGGGAGTCCCCTTACAATTTTAACTGAGAAATGCTGTCCCGATGTTGAAGATGTCTTTGTATATCCTTGGGATGATTTTAGAACTTATCCTTCAGTTACTTCAAGTTTGTCATTTCATGCATGATTCAGATCTCAGAGGAGACGGTGTCTTATGCTTCTCCACCGCTTGTGTGTGTAGGTGCATATGTACACATGTGTGTGTGGCGGGGAGGGGAATGCGGTGCACATTTGATGGATTATGTTTTTCTTAGTCTTCTCTGGCTCAGAGATCCTGCTTCCACTGTGTTCATCTCCGAGAGCACCTCGTCTTCCCCTCCTGGTCTTCTGGTCTGCACTGCAGCATCGCTTTCCAAACAGCATTTTTTTTTTCATTGGATCGCCTGCTCCAGACATCACACCCACGGGGGTGGGGGGAAGGGGCGGCGTGCGGAGCCTTCGTGGAAGGCTTGGTGCAACAGAGGTTTCCTATGGCAGTGCTGTTTGGGCCCTGCTGCTCAGGGCCTGCTATGCCTCAAGCGCCCAGCCTCCTGTCCTCCTTGCCCTTCAGAAGCCCAGTTCTCTCGCTTCAACGTGAAGAAACAATTCTATAGCCTTCCCTCATCTAGGGTTTACCTTTTCACAACTGCGGCACCGCCACTGTGCTTTCTAAACAAAGGGCTACCCTGTCTTTCCATTTTTAGTAGCGAACAAACAGAGGACTCTGAAATATGAGAAACTCTCAGCTTGAGTTTCCAGAAGCAGACTTGGAGAAGAGGATCCATAGGAAAAAAATTTTTTTTAAGATTTTATTTATTTATTTGAGAGAGATCACGAGTCGGCAGAGAGGCAGGCAGAGAGAGAGAGGGAAGTAGGCTCCCTGCTGAGCAGAGAGCCCGATGCAGGGCTCGATCCCAGGACCCTGGGATCATGACCTGAGCTGAAGGCAGAGGCTTTAACTCACTGAGCCACTCAGGCGCACCTCATAGGAAAAATTATTTATTTAAGCATTCTCAGAAAAAACTGGGTGGGTGGGTGGTGGGTGTGTGTCAGGCCTGGAAAGGAAGCCGAGCAAGGACGTGACAGCAAGCAACCTCTAAGGAGGGTGGCCCTGGCTCGGTCCCTCACTCTGCGGACACCTTAACATTGCCCCCACCAGGGAGCTGGAGAGCAGGAGGACTATGCCCTGAGTTTGTCAGTCCGTGGCTGACGGCCGGCCCTAGAGGCACATGCATTCTCTGGCTCTCTACCAAGAGCTGCAGGCGCAGACGTGGGGAGAGAAAGCACAGGAGAGGGAGAGCCAGCCTGCATCAAACACAGCCCAGGGGGCGCAGGCTTGGCGGGCAGAGCACCAGCAGCAGCTGCTGCCCAGCCTCTCCCGTCCCTCCCTCACCCACCTGCATGCAGGGAGTTGTGTGGAGAATAATCTCCTCGCTGATGTGAGTCACCGCACCCGGTGGAAAGTGGAAGCAGCTATCCCTGCAGACGAGGGGTCAGCCCACATGCTGCCGTAAAAAATACATTTGGTCTCCATCCGCTGTTCCTTGCACAGAGCTCCTAAAACTCTTGTAATTTCCTAAGAGATAGGCGTACCTTTTGTTATTTATAACAAGGTCTTTTTTCAAAAAAGATTTTATTTATTTATTTGAGAGAGAGAGAGACTGGGAGTGTGACAGAGAGAGGAGGAGAGAGAGAGAGAGACCAAGCACCAGGAGGGTGGGGGAAGGGCAGAGGAAAAAGGAGAAGGAGGTTCCCTGCCAAACAGAGAGCTCCACACAGGGCTGGATCCTAGACTCCAGGATCATGACCCAAGCCTAAGGCAGGTGATTAACTGGCTGAGCCATCTGGGTGCCCCTATAACAAGGCCTTTTAATCACAGCTGAGTTTATGCTAATAAGGTGACTTAGGGTGGGGCCTGTCCCTAGTGAACTTGTCACCAGAAAGACCATGGATTACAGGACTGAAACTTTCAGCTCCGTCCACCGATTCAAGGAAAGGGGTCAATGCAAATTAGGTTTCATAAAAACTCTTCAACAAGGGGTCTGGGTGGCTCAGTGGGTTGAGCGGCTGCCTTCGGCTCAGGTCATGATCTCAGGGTCCTGGGATCGAGTCCTGCATCGGGCTCTCTGCTCAGCAGGGAGCCTGTTTCCCTTCCTCTCTCTCTGCCTGCCTCTCTGCCTACTTGTGATCTCTCTCTGTCAAATAAATAAATAAAATCTTAAAAAAAAAACAACAAAACTTTTCAACAGGGAGATTTGATGAGCTTCTGGGTTGGCGAACACATCCATGTGCCGGGAGGGTGTTGAACCCTAGGTCCATGAGGACAGGAGTTCCTGAGCTCGGGAGGTTTCCTCAACTTGGCCCTGTGTACCTGTTCATGTGTATCCTTTGTCACATCCTTTACCATAAACTGGGAGAGGTAAGTAGCTGTTCCCGGAGCTTTATGAGCTGTTCTAGCAAATCAGTCACACCCGGGGAGGAGGTTGTGGAAACTTTCAATTTATAGTCAATTGGCCAGGAGTCCGGGTGACAGCCTGGACTTACAGGGTCTGAACTGGGGGATGTGTTGTAGGACTGAGCCGCTAGCCTGTGGGATCTGCTGCTCTCTCCACGTAGACAGTGTCAGAATTGAGTTCAAGGATGGGACGCCCAGTTAGTGTTCACTAAGTGGAGAACTGCTTGGTGGTGTTGGAAAATGGTCCAGAGTATGCTTTTTCTTCCAGGCCCTTCTCCCATTTTCCCACCTCTTTTAGGCCTCTCTTCACTTCAGCCTAACTGTAGGGAACTCACAACCAGAAGACTAGAGTGAGCAATCACACCTTCTCGGGATCTGCCTGTTGGAATTTGCACCCGCAACTACTCAGCTGTCTCTGAGACAATGTCCCCACCCCAGGCCGCTGAGCCTGGGCCACACAGGAGAGCTGCACTCTCCTCTTTCAGATTCACCCCCATCTGAATGCAAGGGGCAGGTTAGCATCTCTCTGGTCTGTGGCCATTTGTTTCATGTGGGAAGCAAGGTAGCCAGTGTTGTTACCCAGGTTCTGGGGTTCAGGGTGCTCTGGGGATAAGAAAGGTGCTGTTTTCTCACTTTAGGGATCTGGCCTCGGGTGCTGGAGTCATACCAGTATTCCTTGGGTCCGAGCAGGGGCTGCTAGTGGCCTCGGCTCTCCTGGGCCATTCCTTACGAGCACAAAGTATTCCCTCCCCTGGAATGAATGCTCCTAACATGGAGCACGGGATGGGGGAGATTCATCCAGATCTGGCTGTCTGTACTTTTCCAGTGGACTTTTGCTCCTGCTGAGTCTGATTCCATGTCTTCAGTTCAGCATCTCCTTTCTCTGCAGCCCTTTGCAAGAACTGCCACTGGTCTGAACACACCTGTGGAGAATTCCTCTCTATTCATCACATAACTGAATATCACATCTGGCAGTCAGCGAGCCATGGGGAGGCCTCTGAAACCCAGAGTCTCGTATCTAAGAAAACAGAAGAGTAAACTATAAAAAGAAACATCCAGAGAATAAGAACTTCTAAAAATTCAGAATATGAGGGGTGCCTGGGTGGCTCAGTGGGTTAAAGCCTCTGCCTTCTGCTCAGGTCAGGATCTCAGGGTCCTGGGATTGAGCCCCCGAGTCGGGGGGGGGGTCTCTGCTCAGCAGGGAGCCTGCTTCCCCCTCTCTCTCTCTGCCTGCCTCTCTGCCTACTTGTGATCTCCGTCTGTCAAATAAATAAATAAAATCTTTAAAAAAAATTCAGAATATGATAGTAGAAATGTAAGAAGTTCAATAGATGAATTAGGATACAATTTGAAGAATTCTCTGAGACTGTAAAAGAAAAATACAAAGCAACAGAAAACAGGAAAGAAGAGGTAAAAATATTTAAGGCTCAGCCCAGAGGATCCCACAATTAATGTAAATTTCAGAGAGAAAATGAGGGAAAGAAATGATCACACCAGAGACATGATAGAAAATAAAAACAAACACAAATAAACCAACAAAAGGAAATAACCTAATGTCTATCCCTGGATAAGAGAGAAAGAAACTGGGGTATCTTCACTCAAGAGAATGCTAGATTACAATGTCAAGTCAATGAACAATAGCCATATGCATAAATGGCTCTTAGGAACAAAGTTGAATGAGATGCAAGCCACAGAAGAATGTCATTTCTGTGTGTGACATCATTTCTACGGTGTTCCAAAGTCAGCAAAAGTAAGCAAGGAGTAGTTTAGCAACACATACATATACAGTAAACAATAAAGAAAAGTGAATTAGAAAAAAAAAGCACATGAGATTGTTTCTGTGGCTGGTGAGCGGTGAGGGCATGGGGACGGCAGAGGAAGGTAGGGACTGGCATCAGAAGGGAGCATCCTCTATGCTCTCTTCTGAGGTTCAAAAAATTGGGAATATTCTATTTCCTGAGTTAGATGGTGAGTTTATGGGCATTCTTACTACTATTTCATGGTTTGTATCAATCATATTCTTTTATATAGTTCTCTTTTTCATAGGCACACACACACACACACACACACCCAAGATATGAGAAAATTTCCCTGAACTAACGAGGTGAGTTTCCCAATTAAAAGGCCCAAACAGTCCAGGGACACCTGGCAATCTAAGCATCCAGCTGTTGGTTTCAGCTCAGGTCATGATCTTGGGGTGGCAAGGTAGAACCCTGTGTCAGGCTCCCTGCTCAGCGAGGAGTCTGCTTTTCTCCCTCTCACTCTGCCCCTCCCCACCTTGTGTTCTCTCTCTCACTCTCTCTAAAATAAATAAACAAATTTTTTTAAAGGCCCTTGCAGTCCAATTCAACAAGGGGAATAATCTATATCAAAGCATATTTTTATGAAATTTCAGAGCATCAGAAGTGAAGAGACTATCACAAAAGCAGTAAGACAGGGAAAAGCACCTCACGTACAAAAAAACTGAGAATCAGAACTGTTTGGTCTTCTCATTGACAAGACTGAAAGTAAAAGACTAAGTATCTTCTAGCTTCTGAAGGAAGATGATTCCTATTTAGAATTCCACACCAATCCATGCAGCAAATGAGAGAGCAGAATTAAGATAAACTCAGACAAGTTAGGCCTCAAAAGTTTTTCTTCCATGTACCCCATCTCTAAATGAAAGATTGTGTTCCACCAAAATGAGCCAGTAAATCAAGAAAGAGGAAACCTTGGAAACCAGGACACAGGATTCTATTCTATTTTATTTTATTTTTTAAAAGTAGGCTTCATGCCCAGCAAGAATCCCAGTCTGGGGTTTGAACTCACGATCCTAAGATTAAGACCTGAGCCAAGATAGAGAGTTGGATGCTTAACCACCTGAGCCACTCAGGCGCCCCCAGGATACAAGGATTCTAATACAGAAACAAGACAAAAAGAGTATAAAGGGGGTTAGTCCCCAAAACAGCCGGGAGCAGGCACAGAGGACAGGACAGTTTAGAGCAAAAGAATAAGAGAACTCCGAACTCCAGGAGAACAAAAAACATGCAATTGTTCACTTCCCTAATATTTAGGTGAATTGAGAGATTTGCAGTACTATGCAATAGTTTTGGGAAGAATTATTGATTGGCACATAGAAAACTAAGCCAAAACAAACAAACAAGCAAAAAGAAGCCATTTATTTACTCTAGGGAAAACAAAAAGTTGTATAGGAAAGGATAAGTAAATATAATCTACACAGCTCATTAGTATATAATATTTACATAATCCTGATAATGCTGAATATTGACTGAACCAAAAATTATGATATAATTATATAGGGAGGATGAGGGCAGTAAAAACGTTTTTGTAGGCAAGAGTGTATGGAATTTAAGAAAAGTGAATCTCTATCTTTTGTAGTTGTAAATAAATGCTTGATTTCCAAAATAAAAAGAATCAACCAAAATAAGAGGATAGGGAACATTCCCAACTCAATTTGTGAGCCTATCGAACCCTGAACCCAAACCAGACAAGGATAGCAGAAGGTAGGAATTTAAAGCCAGTTTCACTCATAAGCATAGATGCAAAAATTTTGGTTAAAATGTTGCCAATGGATGGGAACCAAGCTGGTTCTGTCTCAGTAAAGCAAAGTTGATCTAACTTAAAAAAAAAAAAAAGTGTTCAAGTGTTCATCTAAATCGTCACAATAATAGATTAAGGAGAAAATCTACATGATTACCTTGATAGGCACAGAAAAAGCACTTGATAACATTTGGCACTAATTTATGTTAAAGATAATCTTAGCCAAGGGTCCCTGGGTGGCTCAGTTGGTTAAGTGTTCATCTCATGATGTCAGCTCAGGTCTTGACCTCAGGGTAGTGAGTTCAAGGCCCACGCTGGGTTCCACAGTAAGTGCGGCGCCTACTTAAAAAATAATAATCTTAGCCAATGGGGAGAAGGAAATGTCTTTAAGTTGATGAAACTCTCTACCAATATTTTATAGCAAATCCTTTTTTCCCCCAATAGAATACTTATATGGTGAAGTATTAGAAATATTCTCTTTAAAATCAGCAAGATGTGGGGCACGTGGCTGGCACAATCAGTGGAGCCTATTCTTGATCTCAGGGTCATGAGTTTGAGCCCCATGTTAGGTGTAGAGATTACTTTAAAAAATATATCATTTAGGGGCGCCTGGTGGCTCAGTTGGTTAAATGTCTGCCTTCAGCTCAGGTCATCATCTCAGGGTCCTGGGATCAAGCCCCACATTGGACTTCCCTGCTCAGTGGGGAGTCTGCTTGTCCCTCCCCCTCTGTCCCTTGCCCTACTCATGCTCTCTTCTCTCTCTCAAATAAATAGAATCTTTAAAAATATATTATTTAAAATCAAGAAGATGACAAGGGGGTCCTCTAACACCTTTCTGTTCAGCATTGTATCTGGGGAGACTTCCCAGGCAGAAAAGGAAGAAAAGAGAAAGAAATAAAAGATACAAAGATTGTAAAGGGAGAAAAGAGCTTCTGTCTTGTTCTGAGGAACCAAGATTCCTGTTTACAGGTCTAAAACCACCAAACTCACACATGACAGAACAGAATTAGAATGAGTTCAGACCAGATAGGTCTCATAAAGTTTATCTCTGACACGTCTGTATTAGTTTCTCTGTTGCTGCTGTAACAAATTGCCATAAACACTGAAGCTTGAAACAACACAAATTTATTCTCTTGCAGTCTGGACATTTGAAGTTAGTCTTAGGGGGTTAAAAATCGAGGTGTCAGCAGGGCTGTGTTCCCTCTGGAGGCTCTAGAGAGTCTGTTTCTTTGTTTTTTCAGCTTCTGGGCACAGCCCACATTTTTTTTTTTTTTTTTGCCGGGGGCCCCATCCTCCATCATCAAAGTGCATCACTGCAACATTTGTTTCCACCGTCACATGGTCTCTCTCCACCACTGTCATCACATAGCCTTCACCTTCCTTCTGCCTCCCTCTCAGAAGGACCCTTGTGAGGACTTTGGGCCCACCTGGGTAATTCAGGAAACTCTCCCATCTCAAGACTCTTACTTCAGTCACCTTTATGAAGTACATTTTGTCATGTGAGGTAGTATATTCACAGGTTTGGGGGGTTGGGATGTGGACAGCTTTGCAAGCTCAATATTCTGTCAATTGCATATCATTTCCATATAATCATTTGCAGGTTATGTGATTGTTTACATTGAAAAAGCCAAGATAATTTACAGGTCATTAGGATTAATATGAGACTTTAGCAAGGCAGTTCTATGGTTTTACTATGGTTTAGACACAAAGAGTTGGAAAGTATAATTTTAAAAAGATGTCATTTACCAAAAAAAAAGATGTCATTTACAACTTTAAAAAAGAAATTATACCTCAACAAATCTAGAAAAAATTAAATTCTAAAGAAAATAACATTTAAAAGGACTCTAATAAAAAGTTTAAAATACTTTCCAATAAATCTACAAAAGATGTTTAAAACCTTATGAAGGGGACGCCTGGGTGGCTCAGTTGGTTAAGCAGCTGCCTTCAGGTCAGGTCATGATCCCAGCGTCCTGGGATCGAGTCCCGCATCGGGCTCCTTGCTCCGCAGGGAGCCTGCTTCTCCTTCTGACTCTGCCTGCCACTCTGTCTGCCTGTGCTCGCTCTCGCTCGCTCCCTCTCTGACAAATAAATAAATAAAATCTTAAAAAAAAATAAAACCTTATGAAGAAAATTATAAAAATGATAGAAAAAATCTTAAAGATGAATTAAATAAACAGGAAAATATATTATGGACATGGGCAGAAAAAGTGAATATGATAAAGAGGTCAATTCTCCACAGGAACATGTGGATTTTCTTGAACTCCAGTAGAAATCCTGACACGTTTCTTCGGGAATGGGATAGGACAAGCTGAATCTAAAATGGGAGTGGAGGGGTGCCTGGGTGTCTCAGTTGGTTGAGCACCTGCCTTCGGCTCAGGTCATGATCTTGTACTCCCGGGATCAAGTCCTGCATCAGGCTCCCTGCTTGGTGGGGAATCTGCTTCTCCCTCTGACCTCTCCCCTCTCATTCTCTCTCTCAAGTAAATGAATAACATCTTTAAATAAATAAATAAAATGGGAAGGGAAGGGTACAAGAATAGTAAAACACACAAACACACACGAAAAAGCGGCAGAGGATGGCAGACTCATTGTAGCACACAAGACTTATAACATGTGGCCATTAAGACTGTGGCATTGAAACTGGGGCAGAAATTGAGACCACTGGAGCAGAGCAGAGCTCAGGAACACAGCCATAGATGGACTGCAGATACAAATGACAGAGTGGCTTTGCAGATCAGTGGAGATAAGACAGTTAAAACAATGGTAATGAATGATTGGTTATTCACAGAGGAAAGAACAAAACAAAATTGGAACTCTTGGGGCACCCGGGTGGCTCGGTTGGGTGTCTGCTTTTGGCTTGGGTCTTGGTCCCAGGGTCCCGGGATTGGGACCCACGTTGGGCTGCTTATTGGGGTGGGGGGTTGCTGCTTCTCCCTCTCCCTCTGTCCCTCTCTGCATTCCTTCTCTGTATCTCTCTGTCTCTCAAGTAAATAAATGGAATCTTTACAAATAAAATAAAATAAAATTGGAACTCTTTTTTGAGTGAAATTAAAAAAAAAAAAAACCCAAGTGGAATTCAAGAACCTAGAAAGAAAGGAAAACTTCTAGAAGAAAATATGAGAGCATATCATATGATCTTTGGTTACAGCACAGATTTAATAAAATACAAGAGGCACAACCTAAAAAAAAAAAAAAGCACAACCTAGGGAAGGAAAAATAAAATAAGATGAAAACAGAAAAGGACAGAAAGGGAGGCAAACCATAAGAGACTCTTAAGCCTCTGAAACAAACTGAGGGTTGCTGCAGGGGAGGCAGGTCAGGGGATTGGGTGATAGGCATTAAGGAGGGCACTTGAAGTAATGAGCACCGGGTGTTGTATGCAACTGATGAGTCACTAAATTCTATCTCTGAAACTAATAATACGGTATATGCTAATTAAATTGAATTTTTAAAAAAGTACAACCTATACAGAAAAAAGCTGATAAAGTCAACATCATTTAAAATTAAAAATATCTGAGTTTGAGAGGGAAAGTCGGGGGGTTTGGGGGGTACGGAAGGAAAAAATGAAACAAGATGGGATTGGGAGGGAGACAAACCATAAGAGACTCTTCATCTTACAAAACAACCTGAGGGTTGCTGGTGGGGCATAGGGAGACGGTGGTTGGGTTATAGACACTGGGGAGGGTATGTGCTATGAAGTGTGTAAGCCTGATGATTCACAGACCTGTACCCCTGGGGCTAATAATACATTATATGTTAATAAACTTAAGTCCTTATACAAGCTGAAAAAAAATTAAAAATGCCCAAGTATCAAAAGACATTATTAAAAAGGTGAAAAGACAAAGTGCAGACCGGGGGGAAATTTTTTGCAAAAATACGTAATTGACAAAGGATTCAAATACAGAATATATAAATAGCTAATAAGTCAATAATTTAAAAATTCAATAGAAAAATGAATAAAAAATAAACAGGTAAATCACAGAATAAGACACCAGAATGGCTAATATATGCATGAAAAGTTGCTCAACCTCATCATTAATCAGAGAAATGCAAACAAAACCATAATGAGGTACCATTTCAAATCCATCAGATTGGGAAATTAAAGTAGACAGTTTCAAATGTCGGTGGTCATATGGAGAAATGGGAACTCTCCCACCTGATGAAATCAGTGTGAATTGGTACAAGCACTTCAGAGACCAAGTAGACAATATTTAAAGGTGGAGATGTATAAAGATGCATATACCCTTCAACTCAGGATTTCACTCACCAGTATATGAATCACATAGGTTTACATAGGTCTATATCCTAGGTTCCCGCACTTGTGTTTGAGGAGATACTTATAAGAATGTTCATTGCAACCCTGTAATGATGAAAATGGGAAACAATCTAAATTTCTATCAACAAGAACCTGGGTAGATACATTTAGGTATATTCAAATAATGAGCTACAGTACATCAGAAGAAATTAATGAAGCGCAGCAATGCACGTTATTGTGGACGATTTTTTTTTTTAAGATTTTATTTATTTACTTGACAGAGAGAAATCACAAGCAGACGGAGAGGCAGGCAGAGAGAGAGAGAGAGGGAAGCAGGCTCCCTGCTGAGCAGAGAGCCCACGCGGGACTCGATGCCACGACCCTGAGATCATGACCTGAGCTGAAGGCAGCGGCTTAACCCACTGAGCCACCCAGGCGCCCCTGTGGACGATTTTTTAAAAAGAATTTTTAAAATTTTTATTTATTTGACAGACAGAGATCACAAGTAGGCAGAGAGGCAGGCAGAGAGAAAGGGGGAAATCAGGCTCCCCGCTGAGCGGAGAGCCCGATACAGCGCTTGCTCACAGGACCCCGAGGTTATGACCTGAGCAGAAGGCAGAGGCTTTAACCTACTGAGCCAACCCAGGCGCCCCTGTGGATGATTTCCAAAAACATAATCTTACGAAAAAAATGTGCCATTTTTATAAAACTTAAAAACATGAAAAGGCAATATATTTGGGAATACTAGATATGTCTCTATCTAGTAACAATATTAAAAAATTTATGGGAATAATAAACACTGATAAAAAAACACCTATGTTGGGGCGCCTAGGTGGCTCAGTGGGTTAAAGCCTCTGCCTTCGGCTCAGGTCATGATTCCAGAGTCCTGGGATTGAGCCCCCCATTGGGCTCTCTGCTCGGCAGGGAGCCTGCTTCCCTTCCTCTCTCTCTGCCTGCCTCTCTGCCTACTTGTGATCTCTGTCTGTCAAGTAAATAAATAAATACAAATCTTTTAAAAAAAGTTTTTTCTCTGGCAGGGGAAGTGAAATCAGGGAGGGTAACACAGAGCCTCAGCTGTAAATGTGATGCTTTATTTCTTAAGGTGGGTGATGGCTATTCACTATCAGTTATCTTAGGTTGAAATGCGTCACTTAAGTAGCACTATATGCTTACTGTTCAGAAATATGGACAAAGAGAGAACAGGAATTGGGAGGAGGAGGTGAAGGAAGGTACAGAAGACCTATTTTTTTTTTTTAAAACCTTGCACTCCTGGTTGACCTTTTAAACCATACACAGTTGTGGCTTCAATAAGAGTTGACATTAAAAAATAAAAACAGTTTGAGTCAGGGAGTGATATGTGATATATCTCTGTAAGATTTTCATTTGTAGATGCTTTATCTCAGTGCTATTCAAATATGGTCCTTAGACAAGTGTGGGTTGGTGATCTAGTCTGCCATGAACTAAATATAAAATCAAGCCCAAGTGTTTGGAAGCTATTACAGCAATTTTATTTTGTTTTATTTTTATTTTTTATTTTGTTTCATTTTTTAAAGTAGGCTCCATACTCAGTGTGGAGCCCAATGTGGGGCTTGAACTCATGACCCTGATATCAAAACCTGAGCTGAGATCAAGTGTCAGATACTCAACTGACTGAGCTACCCAGGTGCCAGCTTTTACATCAATTTTACGGAGATTTTATTTATGTTAAATCTAATAATTTAAAATGGGATTATATTCTATATTGCACTATAATTTCTTTTTTTATTTCTAGAAATAAACTCTCATTTTACAGAAGTGTTGGAGGGCAGTGAAGTGAAAACAAACCGGTCCTGCACAAATAATTGAAGATCCATCGCTCTGCCTTAATGAAAATTGATATCTACATGATTTCTTTTTCTATAATGTGTAACTTTTCTTGTTCATTGGGGATCTTGTGCTCTCTTCGTGAAATATTAATGTTCAGTGTGGGAGTCCAGAATTGTTTGGTTTGGTTCCGGTTATGTGCCTTGCATATAAAGATGTGGCTATTCTCTGCATGCATTTCCCCCAGAGGCACAGATATATATTGTTGTAACTTCCTGTTAGTAAACAGTAAGTCTTTAAATTTAGAATTAGGTGGGGAGGCTGGCAGGCAGAAGGGTAACAAACTGGATTGCTTTCAAAGTCGTGTCTTTTCTGGTTAATTGTTAACTCCTCCCTGGGCTGCTTTTCTTTTATCAAGTATCACACGGTGTGTGAAAACACTACAGATAGGGTTTATGGCAGTTCATGGAGTTTTTGCATGACAAATGGACCTTCTACTACAGGGGAATGAAAGATATACATTAATAAAACATTATTGGAAGAGAACTACACCAAACTAAATCTCTTCACCAGTGCTTGACAGCAAACCTCCAGAGAACTTTCAGGCTCTGTGTGGCCTCTAGCCTGGGATCCAAAATCTGCATAATGGCTTGTGTAGACAGTAGGAACCCAGTCTCCATGGGATTCTGTCTGTAGGTGCGGCCCCGGGGGTCAGGGGTGGGGTTAGGAAATGTCCAAATATACCTGGTTTAGATCTCCTTTTCCCCTCAAGAAAGACTCCTTTTTTAAAAAATTACTTTTTCTGAAGCCAGATTACTCACTTCCAGGGTTCTCTTACACCTGCCACTTTCCAAGAGAATTTTTTGGGTATAAGCCCTTAATCTTTCTGGAAGGCTAACAAAACATTGCATACAACCGACTTTCGCCTCTGAAACACCCTATTCTTTTCCATCATAAGGGTTTTTAAAGGACTTTATTATTTGTTCTCTGAGTTCATTTAACTCTATTAACATATCCATTTAGCATCTTTGCTCTGTTTTCTTGTTATTTCTCATTGCATTCTTTACATGTTACTTAGGACTTCAGTGTAAGTATAATATCTTCCACTCTCATACCAAAGTGCCATTCTAGGATTCTCATAATTAATATTTAGCTTGGCTTTGCATTTCATTCTCACGCTCTCTTCATTTTTTCCTAAAGCTCATTTGTTTGTCCCTACACCCAAGGTGGGACTTAAACTTGGGACCCCAGCTCAAGAGTCGCATGCTCCACGGACTGAGCCAGCCAGGCACCCCTTCGTCCCTCTTTTAGAAGGAGGAAAATAAGGTGGAAATCAACAAAGATAGACCTTTGAAAGCCTTGTACTACCAGAGGTCTCGGCAGCAGATTCCCTGCTTCTGCTTTTTAAAAGCCTCCTCCCCTCAGGGCTATCCCAACCCACTGAGTTTAGAGTTTAACTGAGATGGGAGACGTTGATGATGTGTCACCAACCCGAAAGGTTAGGGGATGTAGCCCCCTTCCCACATCATGTTTCTGAGGCGACACGGTCATGGGTGAGGACAAGGTGGTAGAGGGAGAACAGGTAGTGGAAAACGTTCCCGAAGTTGATGGGTTCCAATAGCCGACTCAGGGCTTATTCACTAAAGCTCTGGAGCAACTCGAGTGGCTCAGCTGGGCGGCTGCAGAGGCCAGGGTAGAAGAGCAGGATGACGTCCCACAGCGCCTGCAAGTTGACACGAGGTCACGGAGAGCCAGGACGAGTTTAAGTATATGCAAACATGCTGGCGGCGCCGCGTCGGGCCAACGGGGACAGCTCAGGACCTGAGGAAGCCAGCCCAGAAGTCGAGACCAGGCGCTAGCAGGAAAGCCTGCCCACAGCTCGGAATCCCTCCTCAAGCAGGTGAGAAACCAAGCGGCAGAACCGCTGACAGCAAAGGTCACGTGACGGACCCCAGTTCGACTCTAATTGGCTAGAAGGGCTCACGGCCTCTCCCACTGTTGTCACGGTCCCTTCGGAAACTACATTTCCCAGAAGGCCCCGCAGGGCTTAGCTCTTCCTAGCTGGTTAGATGCGGGCCGTACCCGGTTTGCTCAGCCTCTACGGGGCTTTGAGAGGCAAGGAAGAAGGAACCCGGGGGGCGAAACCTTCTGGATTAGAAGAGCCCGCACACTGGAGGCAGGGAGGAGAGTCGCGGCTCGGCCCCTCCTTTTGCGCACAGACCTTTGGGAAATGTAGTAACACGTAGGTTTCTGGGGCCTGTGGCTCTTCCCTCTCCCCGGGGTGGCTACTAATGGAACGGAAACCAGTGGGGAGGCGGAGGGTCCCGGCGAGCCTTCCACACTGGCTCTTCCTTCTCCACCAAGTGGCACAGCGCGCGAACGTCTGCCCATCCACCTCCTGGTTATTCCATGCTGGGATACCCTTCTACACTATCGCCCTGAGAATTCTGCAAGCTTAGATTTCCACGAAGTACTGTTTAGAGGGATCTGCTGAGCAATGGGAAGACTATTTTAAAAGAAACAAATGATGGCGGCCCTACATTACTCCCCTCCTCTGTGTTGCTCACCGGACGCTTTATGAGGGGACACTGAACCATGGCGCTACGCGTATGGGGGATCCATTTTATGTTTGGACTTCCCATCGGGCGCCGATTTCCGCTCCCCGGGAGGGTCAGCTGATCCTGCCGGTGTTCTCAACTCCGGGCTGCCCTCTTTTGGGCCACCACGACCGTCGGCTGTAGCCCAAGCCTGTCTTGGAGGGCATTCGTTCTGCCAGCTGCGGGGGTGACGGTCTTATTTTACTGAAGGGAAGCCTGAGGGTGTGGTGGGTAAAAGGTCGTTGACGAGTCTGTACGGCTCGTCGTGCCGTCCGCTCGCTGCGGCTGGAACGAATTCTGATTCCTGCCTCACACCTGTCCTGTCCGCCTCGCGTGGTGGTGATCCCCTTTTCTCGGTTTTGCTGCCTCAGGTTAAGTCATAGTCATGCCGGCCATTCTAACGGTCCCATCCCGCCAGTGTTTGTTGGGAGTGTGCTTAGTGCCAGGCATTGCGCCTGGGGACCCGGGGTTGAAAGGGGGTGGGGGGTGGTCGCGGCCCCACCCTCACGGAGTTTACCGTCTAATGGGGGAGACACTGGTTACAGCACACAGATAGGAGTAAAATGTCAAATTGCGGTAAGTAGAAAAAAGAAACAGGGTGCTACAAGAGAGAATGATGGAGGGAGCCCTAAGTCAGATTGGGAGATTCCGGAGAGGAAGAAATGCCTGATCTGAGACCTGGAAGCTGAGAAACAGGAAGCTCTGTGACACCCAAGAAACGAGTAATGTAGGCTGAGGGAACAGCAAGTGCAAAGGCCCTGGGGTAGGGCCTTTTGTGATTTTGTGATTTGGGGAACTGAGAGGGGCCACCCGGGTGGCTCAAAAGCATCTGCCTTTGGCTCAGGTCATGATCCCAGGGTCCAGGGATTGGGCCACCGGGACTGAGTGTGGGGTCTCTGCTCAGGGAGGAGCCCACTTCTTCCCTATTTTTGCCCCTCCCTCCCCCTTTTCCTCATTCTCTCTCTCTCTCTTTCAAATAGATAATAAAAATAAAATCTTTTCAAAAAGGGATGAGAGAAGCCTTTTGACTGGAGCACTGTGAAGTAGGGAGCGAGTAGAGCAAATAAAGGCTGGCCTCCCTTCCTCTAGTCTTGCCTCTTTGAAGGCAAGCATTGGCAATACAGAAAAATTCTCAAAATTCAAATACGATTTTACTCCCTTTTGGAGGCTTCATTTTCCCTGCAAGTCAAACTCTTTGGGCCCGGTGCTCAAGGACCCGCATCACTGGATCTACCTTGCTCTCCAGTCTCCCTTTTTTGTCTCTGCTTGGTATGTGTTATCCCACGTGCTTGCTGAGCAGGCTGACTTCCATTCGTCCTTCCTGTCCTGGTCACAGAATTGCTTCCTCCGTGCTCTTCTCTGGTGCGTGCCCCACACTAGCTATCTAGTGACTGGTTTGCCTACTAATCTCTAAGCTGCTGCTCTTAGGAACTTGTTTTCTTTGTCTGTATGATGCAGAACATGAGGCCAAGCAGTTGGCATTTTTATAACAAATTTCCACGGAGAGACTGAGTGGGACAGGTAGCCATCACTAGCCTCCACGTGATACCCGATGAGAAGGCGATGTGGGGCTCCTGTCCACAGCAGAGTAGAAAGCATCCAAAGGGGGAAGAAGACATGAGTAAGAAATCTGCACGTTTCATGGCCAGGCACTGTCTCATCCACTGTCTCATTTAACCCTCAGACAATTGTGGGTCTTAGATTTCTCTTTTTGTAGGCAAGAAAGCTGGTGAGCAGAGGCTTGCCCAGAGTTCACCCAACTGGTAATGAGGAACCTCGGATAGGACCCTAGATCTTTCTGACGTCAAAACTTGAGGACTTTCATGCTCCCTCTGCTCCTTTTGCCCCTATTCTGGGTCCTTTCACCAGCGCAGGAGCCTGAGAAGTTTTTTTTTTTTTTTAAAATATTTTATTTATTTATTTGACAGAGAGAGATTGCAAGTAGGCAGAGAGGCAGGCAGAGAGAGAGAGAAAGAGAGAAGGAAGCAGGCTCCCTGCTGAGCAGAGAGCCCAATGGGGGGCTCGATCCCAGGACCTAGGGATCATGACTCAAGCTGAAAGCTGAGGCTTTAACCCGCTGAGCCACCCAGGTGCCCCTAGGAGCCTGAGAAGTTCAAGGAACTGACGTCCAGGTGTCTTCTATCTCAGGTAGGTCATTCTCCCCCAAGAATGTCAGATCTGGAACAGCCATTGCAGTGGGGCTCCAGTCCTTCCAGAAACCAGTGACTCATTTCAGTCTCAGCTTTTATTAGTATTTACAGGGCTTAGAAGAACTGGTAAGACTCAGATGCAGAAAATCCGGGAAAGGACACTTTTGGATTTGCTATCCTGTAGAATTCTGCCCTATAGAATTCTCTGAGATGATTAAAATGTTCTACAACTATGCTGTCCAGTGTGATAGGGTTCCTACTTAGATAGTAGCTCGATGTCCTCACTCCCCTGGAAGTCTCTGACTCCAGGGTGTCCGAGACCGCTCAGTCTGAGACTACAAACCCGTGGGCTAGATCTTCAAGGGCCCTCCAGATCCAAGCTCTCTACCTTAGCTGTGGCTCAAGCCATGTCTAAGAACACACATCAGGGTACAAACAGATATGGCCAGTGCATTGTTGATCTTGCCACTCCAGCATCCTCCCAAGAGACTGGCCCAGAGCAGATGCCAGGTTTACACTGAATGAATGAATTTACTTTCTCTGCCCCAGGCTTCTACAATCCCTCCCTATTATGTGGACGAAGGGCTTCCGCCTTCCAGGGAAGGTGAATGAAACCAGTGTTTCATCACCATCTCCTCCATCCTGACTTCCTGGGGTGGGTGCCAAGGTGCAGCTGAAAACCAGTGAGTAATAATTCCTTGGAAACCTGCTGGATCCAGCATTTTTATGTGACAATCTGATTTTTATTTTGAAACTGTGCAAAATGAAAGCCCATATAAGCATCTGCTTTGTATGGTTAGAGGCAGTGTGGTTCTGGGGAAAGAGGGCTAGTCTCAGAATCACCCAGGACCTAACAGGCTCTGTTGGACAAGGGGCTCAGTGCTTCTTGAGCCCCAGTTTTCTCATGAGTAAAACAAAAACATCAGACTCTACTCTTCTTCCTACTGTTAATGTGAAGGCTTAAAAAATAGCGGCTCACACCCGCAGTGAGCCCACATGAAGTAACTTTCAAGTGATCATTTGCCTGAATCCGGTCTATTTTCATGGTTTCATTTTTCTAACACCTTTCGCTTAACCCTTCTACCACCGGTGCCTTTCTCATTTGCAAGGTTTTCACTAGTTTTTGGCTTCTTTGGATTCCAGTAGATCGTATTGGATGCAGCCATTGAATTACCAGCTCCTTTGCCCTACCTGGAGCCTCTTAAATGCCCAGCATTCTGAACTCCCCGACAAAGCACTGAGAGAGGTTTCCGGTTTCCCTTCTCTTCCATTCCTCCCATTCCTACTTCCCCGGAAAAAAACCCAACAAATCAGGAAAAATCCCGGAGGTTTCTATTTTGGCAGTTAGCACTCTTACCACTAGATGGCGCATGTGTGCAAGTCATCAGTCTTAAGACAAAGACTTTTTTTTTTTTAAATGTTTTTAAACTCCCATCTCAATCCACAAAAGCTTTGAGAGGAATTATACAAGTACAAAATATGCAAAAGGATAAAATGAAAAGTTGAAGGGATCAGAGAAAACAGAACAAGTGGGAGAGGTAACTCCAGGACAGATCCTCGGAGGAAGGAGGACACTGAACAGCCAAACAAAACCCAGTGACTTCCCTGGAGCTGTTTCCGTGGGTCTTTCCATGCAGGCCTATGATGTGATGGTACATGAGGGAACACAGTTCTCTGCGACGCAGACACCAGGTTATTAGGACCCGGTGAATTGACTGCTGCATGCCTTTGTATTTTCAAAAGTGAAATTTGCACTTGTCCCCCACTGAGGTTTGGGTGGAGTTTGGGACCAGGAGGCTCTCCTTGAGGCTGTGGTCACAGTCCCCAGGATGGCACCCCATGACCACCCTTGCCTCCTGGTTTTCACACTCGGTGGAGTCCTGTCCTTCCCCCACCCCCCGCCTGCCACATACCAGGGGGTGGTTTGTGTGACCAACAGAATATAAGAGGAGTGTTTCTCCTCTTGTTGTTTCTGAGGTTGGGTTATAGAAGACATCAGACATCTCTTGGTGTCTCTGTGTCTTTCTTTGTCTCTGTCTTTCTATCAGATCATTTGCTCTGGGGAAAGCTAGCTGGAAGCATGAGGAGCTCTCTGGAGAGACCTATGTAGCAAAGAACTGAGGCCTTCTGGCAATAACCAGCATTCATTCGCTAGTCATGTGTGCAAGCCACCTTGGAAGCAGATCCTTCAGCCCAACAGACACCTTGACTGAAATCCTATGAGAGACCCCGAGCCAGACCATCTGGCTAAATCCATCCTTAGTTCTGCGAGATCTTAAGTGTCCTTTTCAAGGGCTAAGTTTTAGTGGTAGTTTGTTACACAGCAATAGCTAACTAATGCAGAGGCCCATGGAAACCCAGGGTTGCACTGGAGGTAATTTTGCATGGGTGGGTCAACTTGGTTTTAGAGGCCAAGGAAATATTTCAGAAGCAATGTGTATGGGCTTTAAATCCAATAGACGTGGGCACCAATTCAGGCTGTGTCTGTGGAAAGACAGAAGTAGAAGTCCCCACGTGAAATGTCTGCAAAGGTTTCTTTGCAGGGTGGTAAGGGCAAGGGCCTCAATTGTCTTATTCACTGGGGCACCCTCATGGCCTAGTGCAGGGCCTGGCACGGGATGGTCATCCTACAAAAAATTTTTTTTAAAGATTTTGTTTATTTATCAGAGAGAGAGACAGAGAGGGCATATATGCAGAGGGAGAGGGAGAAGCGGACTCCCTGCCAAGCAGGGAGCCTGATATGGGGCTCAGTCCCAGAGCACTGGTATCATGACCTGAGCTGAAGGCAGACGCTTAACAACTGAGCCACCCAGTGCCCCTGTACGACTTTCTTTAATGGATACATGAATGGTGAGCTATAACTCTGACTGAGCCATTTAATTTTCTGGAAGACAGTCATTCATTAAGCTCCTACTGTGTGCAAAGTACATAATGTTGGTTAAGCTTCCATGGAACTTTTGTGTCTTCTGCAGATGACGTGCACTTTTCTCTCCATCATGTCTCCCCTCACTCTGTATGTTCTCCTCGGAATTCTTTATTATTTTTGTAGAGCCTTGCGTGGGCTTTGGATTGCACTCTGAAAACATTCTCATGAGAGTAGTGTTCTTAGGCCGTCATGACAAGTAATTTCTGGTTAGGAGAAATTTTTCCAACAGGAGATATATCAACCCAGGATACTGGATTTATTTTGTGTAATTGTGTTTTAGGGCCTGCCCTAATTTTTTTCTTCTTCCTCCCACCCCTTTCTTTAAAAAAAAAAAAGATCTGAAATGGCTAATGCTAAGTTATAGTAGTTCAATTTCCCTGTAATAACTTTCTAGAGTCTATTTTCCCCCTTTCATCTGACTTGGGCACTGATTTTAACCGGATCTTCCCGTAACAGAAACATCCTGGGGGTGAAGGAGAATCAGTGATTTGCCTCAGACCCTTGTCCACCCCGCCCCCTCCCAAGTATAAACAGTCCTTCCTCGGTAGCTAGCTCTGCAGGACTTCCCTGTGCCCCCTCCGCCGCCCCCGCCCCGTCCCCACACAGCTATTATTTATTGAGTGCCCGCCACACGCCCATTCCTGTGTTATGCAGGTGTTACACACCTTATTGAATCTGCACTGGAGACTGAATTTCCTTGCCAGTTTTGTTAGTCCAGGTCCTTCGAGGAGCAGACACCAGGATGGGATTAATTGTGTAAGGGTTTTACTAGGGGAAAAAAATGCCTTTCAAAGGAAATAGTGAGAAGGCTTAAAGGCCAGGAGGGCCATCAGACCCCAAAGGAAGGGGGTACAGGGAGACAGTTGGGTACAAGTGTCCCAGTGTACCCTGCATTTTCAGGAAAATTTGGTCTCACGAAGTTTTGGGAAAGCTGTCAGGGAGTCCTTGAGCCAAAGCCAGTCGGCAAAGGAATCCGGGCCTTGTGTCTCGAGATTGGGTCTGACTTTGCCGCCAACCATATTCAGTCACTGGTGGGGTACAGTGCATGGGAGGTGTGGCCAATGAATGTCAAAGCACAGCAGCTGGTGTCCTCAGCTCCAAGCAGTAGAAGTCTGTGGGAGCCCACTTCTGTGGCTGCCCCTGTGGCTGCCTCTCCTTTCTTTTTAAGTAACAGAAGCCTGATTTGTTTGGGTGGCCAAGATGTGATGCCGAACTGGGAGATTTTAGGTCCCTGCCTTCCTTGCAACAGGTTGTGGCTCTATGAGTGTATATACAAGTAGTCACGTAACATAGGCAGCAGTGTTGGGAGGACCTACCAGTAACGCTCCTCGAGGGGATCTGAGTCAGCCGGGAGGTGCCTGCCATCTCCCCTTCTCTCTGCCAGGACTAATGACAGAATGGCTGCAGCCTCGGCTGTCATTTTGTGCCAAGAGAGGCAGTTTGTTAATAACGGAAGGACAAATACACAAATAGCAAGAGTCTACGTCGCTAACGAATAGAGACCTCACGCCCACTCTGGATGGCCTGGTTCCAGACTTGTAGCCTGAGAGAAACACCCCCCTTTTTAAAGGTCATTGTTACCTTGTGTTATAAGCAGGTAAATCTAATCCCACTTGGTATAGTATCTAATCTTCACCATGCCTCTGCCATGCAGGCATATTTATGCCCATTTTACAGATGAGGAAAATGAAGTTTAGAATGAGTAAGTGTTAGATTTAGAGCCCGGGATGGTATTGAGGATCCTTTGAGCTGTGAATAACAGAACAGTGTTGGTCAGTCTTTCCTGAAGATAAGAACTGCCTGGGAACTTGCTGAACACACAGATAGCCAGTCCTCTCCCCTGGACGTCCTCGTTTGACAGGTCCGGGTTAGGGTCTGAGAAGCTATTTTATCTGCGACGAACAGCCCAGCCCATCATTACCCTCTAGCAACAGGGTGAATCCCCTTGTGGGTGAGGGACCGACACCAGGCAGCTCAAATAGCGAGGAGGCAAACGCTTCTCTTAAGAAGACTTCTGTGAGCCCAAGAGTTGTGTGGGGAGCTTGACAGAAATACAGATTCTGGGCTTTCCTTTCATAGACTGGGAATCAGTAGATCTTTGTGGAACCTGGGAGCTGGCCCTTTTCAGATGCTTCCCGAGGAGATCCTGATGCCTGTGGTCCAGGGATCCTGGTTTCACTGCCGGGAGCACAGCCCTGGAGTAGGATGGGGCTGGGTTTGAATCCTGAGGCTGCCCTTTATTGGCTGGGTGACCTGTGTGTCATTGGTTTCGTCATTTTGGATTTGAAGAAAATGGTAAGGGGTACCTCACCGGTTGGTTGTGAGGACTCAGTGACATTGAATTCCAGTCTGTTAACTTGCAGTGTTATAGAAATTGACAGAGGGTTCAGTTATGGTGGGCAAGTTACACAAATCCCCAGGGAACCAAGGTTCCCAGGAGGGTGGTCCTGGAGCTGGGACTCCCCCTTTCTCTGTGCAGCTACTTCTGGCCTTGAGAGCGACCGACGTGCCTGTGTATGAAGAAGCTGAGTAAAGGTCTTCTAGAACATGCTCCTGTGTTCCCCCGGCTGCCACCTCCCTCCCTCTGGTCCCCTTCTCTGCAAGTCTGCCCAAGAGTCGTCTGCACTCAATGGATCCGTCTTCTCCCCTCTGGCTCCCTCCTCAGCCCACTTCAATCCAGATGCTGACATCACTGCTCTGCTGAAGTGGTTCTCAGGGCTTCTGTGTTGCCAAATCTGAAGACAATTTTCATTATTTTTTTAAAGATTTGTTTATTTATTTTAGAGAGAGCAAGCGAGCGCACCTGTGCGTCAGGGAGGGGGCAGAGGGACAAGAAGAGAATCTCAAGCAGACTCTGCACTGAGCACCAGAGTCTGAAGTGGGGCTCCACCCCACCCCATGACTCCGAGATCACGACCTGAGCCAAAACCAAGAGTCGGCTGCTCAGCCCTCCCAGCCGCCTGGGCACCCCACCAGTGGACATTTTAAAGTCCTCATGTCATTTGAGCATTTGTTGCCGCTGTGTCCTTGTTCCTTCCTGGAACTTTGCTTTCTTGGCTCCTGGCACTCTCTTGTTCTATTTCTCCTTCTGTTTTGTGGTTGGTGCTTCTAGCTTCTGCTGGAGCTCTGCCTCAGTCTTTGTCTTACACGCTCTACTCTTTGCCCTTTTAATCCTCTATTTGCCTCTAATTCTTTCCCTGGTTCCTTTTCTTTCCCTGATCAGAGCCCAGTCATTGAGTTCTTCTAAGTCCCAGTGAATCATCTCCCTTCATGGTCTCATGCAACCTTTTCCTTCCTTTCTCCACGGGATGGCTAAAATCAGGCCCAAAGAGTGCTCCCAAGTCTCCTTCACATGTCTTCCTACGAGGCCTAGTAATATCCTGGAAAATGGAAAACGAGACTGGATTTGTTGTGGATCAGGCCCCAGGGGGACCCTGAGATACACTTAATTGTTCCAACTTATACTGGTATTAGAGACAGAATCACTCTGCAGGCTGAAGTACATAACCCTTCATGCCCTTAGCTGGGATCCTGAGGCTTTCTGTCCAGGTCATTGCTCCTTTCAGAGGAGTGGAAGCCATTCCTCCTTCTATCAGGGACTTATTTGACTTTGGACCTAGCTTGTACCTTTCTGGTTTCAGTTTTCTCATCAAAGAAATGCAGGAGATGGACTAATTTTCTCTGAGGTTTCTTCCAACCACTGGACCATCACAACCAGCTTTTTGATTTCACTCCCAGGAATCTAGACAGAAACAGTCTTCCAAGGGCTTAAAGACGTATGTATGCTCTCTCCTAATAACCCAAGGGCCTATCAAGAAGGGATTGTTTGGGGGCGCCTGGGTGGCTCAGTCTGTTGAGTGTCTGTCTTTTGATTTCGGCTCAGGTCATCATCTAGGGTCGTGAGATTTAACCTCTCTTTGGGCCCTCTGCTCTTTCCCTCTTTTCCCTCCCCCACTTGTGCTCTCTCTCTCTCTCTCAAAGTAAATAAATGAATCTTTCAAAAAACCAAGGGATTGGTTAAATAACTTACGGTGTATACACTCAACGATGGCATTGCTCAAAGCAGGCATTCTGTTTGTTATTAGTCTCCTGGGAGATAAGGCGTGTAAGCCAGAATGTCAAGCAATGACTATCAAGAAGGTCTTACTAACAATAACAATATGTATATATGTAAAAGCAGCTGAAGTGAATAGTGTGTTTAGAGACATAGTTGCTTTGCATTCTGGTACAAGCTCTCCCTTACTTTTCTCAGACCAGAACACATAGGTCCTGGATTAGCAGTGGTACACAGACCACACACTGAGTAGTGCTGGGGAGAAAAAAAAATTCCCCTCAAGTCTTCTAAGTTCTTTGACTGGTTTACTAATTAAATTGACACAGGGCAGACTAACAGAGCAAAATGAACCAAAAAGTGTTATAACATGCATACCTCCTCTATCCGTGGGAGAGACTCAGCAAGACTGAGTAATCTCCTGAAATGTCCAAAGCCATCATCTTAAATACCATCTTCAGTTAGAGACAAAAGAAGATGATGGGGTTGGGGAGTCAGATATGGGAGGTCACCAAGAAAAGTGGAGTGAGTAAGGGTAGGGTTGTCATCCAGATTTAAATCCATGTCTTCTCCATTGATAAGAGCTTCTAGAGATCTAGACTCACTGGCTCCCCCGCACCCCCCATTTCTTGGTACAGCTAGGGAGCCATCCTTACAAAAGGAGATTTCCCTTATACAAAAAGGTAACTTCTATTTGGTTTCAGAACTTCTCTTGTGTCTGCATTTTCTTAAAAATAACCAGTTTAGGGCACCTGGGTGGCTCAGTGGGTTAAGCCTCTGCCTTTGGCACGGGTCATGATCTTGGGGTCCTGGGATCGAGCCCCGCATTGGGCTCTCTGCTCAGTGGGGAGCCTGCTTCCTCCTCTCTCTCTGCCTGCCTCTCTGCCTACTTGTGATCGGTCTCTGTCAAACAAACAAACAAATAAATAAATAAATAAACAAATCTTTAGAAAAAATAACCAGCTTAAAATAATCAGTATGCTAAAGAGACAGATCTTGGGGTGACAAAATTTGCTCCCCTCCAGCATCATCACTCAAGCTTCACAAAAATAAAGTAGCCCCACTTATGCAGGTACATAAAGATGTCTCAGATGCATTGTTAAAAAAAATATGCTGCAGAGCAGTATGGTGTTTTCAGAAACAAGGATCTATACAAAAAGGGATACTTAAGTGCACAGATGGGCTGATAGATGCATAAAGCATTTCTGGAACAAGTTTTGAGAAATTAACTGTACTTCCATCTGAGGAGTGGAGCTGGGATTCTGGGGTGAAAAATCTCTTTTTTTGTCATATATCCAGACTGCTCTTCAGTGGGTCGTCTCTGGTACAGTGTCTAGAATCTGTTCTGATTGTTCTGTGCCCTTCTTGACACAGTTGTTAAACATTTTTGTCTTTTATCTTTTTTTTTTTTTAAGTGAAATCTACACCCAGCCTGGGGCTCAAACTTATGAACCTGAGATCAAGCTTTCTACCAAGTGAGTCAGCCAGCCACCCCAGTTGTCAAACATTTTGAATGTAAATCCTCTTTTACCCTTTTTTTTAACCTATGTGCGTGTATCACGTTCATATTTTTTAAAGATTTTATTTATTTATTTATTTACGTATTTATGTCTTTATTGAGAGAGTGTGTGCATGAATGGGGGTAGGGGCAGAGGAAGAGGGAGAGAGAATCTCAAGCAGACTCCTTGCTGACCATGGAGCCCGATGTGGGACTTGATCTCATAACCCCAAGATCATGACCTGAGCCAAAATCAAGAGTTGGTCCCTTAACCGAGCCACCCAAGTCCCCTTCACTTCCACATATATATATATATTTTAATAGATTTATTTATTTATTTTGTGTGAGAGAGAAAGAGCACATGGTGAGGGAGTGTGGAGAGGGAAAGTGAGAGAATCTCGAGCAGACCCCCCCCACCCCCCACTGAGTGTGGCGCCCAGCTCGGGGTTCATCCTCATGACCCTGACATCATGACCTGACCTGAAAGCAAGAGTTGGGGCTTTCACCAACTAAGCCACCAGGCGCCCCCCTCACTTTTGTATTTTTAAAACAAATTAGTTACAGAGCAAATACAGATGCTTCTTGAGTCTCTATTTGCTGATGACAAGTCTCCATTTTTCATGTTTTATGAACATTCCCTCTGTTCTCACCACTAGGCATGTGAACAAGGCAGTTCTCTCCATCCTATGCCTCGGAGCTCTTCTCCCACAGCTCTGTTCGCAGTAAGTCATTTTGGTTCACAGCTTAGAGATGAAGAAGGCCCAGGGGCCAGAGGACTGATTACAGTTCTAATTTACAATTATACAGTGATTTTTCACACTGCTCATGGAATTCTTACTTCCTCCCTGTTTGAGTTGGATAGTTGGAAGGGTCCGATTTGATTGAAGTAGTCTAGGCTGTGATTAGCCCAAGACTGTGGCAGCTTCAGTTGAACTGGGAAGGATGGGGCAACAAATGCAAATTATTTCCTCAACCCACACAACTGTGTACTTACTGTGTGCAGCCGACCCTGTGTGGAAAAGGGAATTGACTTTTCCTTTCCTTTGAAATGGGAACTGTTGGGACATCTAAGTGGCCTCATTAAACTCAAGATGCAAACAGCCAGTGCCGCTGTAGGAGTCTGGGGGGACCTGAGACAATGTCCCTGGAGTCTGAGAGTTTTTTTTTTTTTTTAAGATTTTATTTATTCATTTGACAGAGAGAGATCACAAGTAAGCAGAGAGGCAGGCAGAGAGAGAGGAAGGGAAGCAGGCTCCCTGCTGAGCAGAGAGCCTGATGCGGGACTCGATCCCAGGATCCTGAGATCATGACCTGAGCCAAAGGCAGCAGCTTAACCCACTGAGCCACCCAGGCGCCCCGAGTCTGAGAGTTTTTGATTCAAATGCTCAAGGCCTGTTTACTGTGGTTCTTGATGGAATTAAAAAAAAAAAGGTTTGCTTTTAAATATATTTTGTCTTATTTCTGTGTTAGAATGTGGTTGGCTCTTGCCCCTGGTTCCTGGGGAACAACCTCTCAATCCTTAGAAAGTCCTCTGAGTAATGAAAGACCCTTTGTTATCTGTTGTAGGTCCTGGGAATTTATACTTGTAAGGTGACTCAGAGTGGGGATGGGCCAACCCAGAAAGACCAATGCTGTGATTAGAGGGTGGGGCTTTGAGCCCTGTGATATCAGCTTGACCCAGGGAAGAAAAAAGGGGTGTGGCCAATGAGCCAAACAATCATGGCTACATAATGGAACAGGACACTGAATTTTGGCTGAACGTCCCTGGTGGAAATGCTCTGTGTATGGTCACACATACACAGAGTGTAGGAGAGGGTTACAGGTCCTGATTCCAGGGGGAGAGGACATGCGATCCTCCCAGAGGCCCCCCTCTCCTGTATGTTTCTTCCTTTGGCTGGTTCTGATTTATCCTTTTCCTGTATAAAACTACTTATAACTATGGCAGTTTCACCTCTCAATTGATGCAGAAAAAGCATTTGACAAAATCCAACATCCGTTCCTGATTAAAACGCTTCAAAGTATAGGGATAGAGGGAACATTCCTGAACCTCATCAAATCTATCTATGAAAGACCCACAGCAAATATCATCCTCAATGGGAAAAAGCTTGCAGCCTTCCCGTTGAGATCAGGAACAAGACAAGGTAGAAGTCATTGCAATTTCCCTATGTATTTTAAGAAATTTGAAAATTAAGATTTATAAGAGTAGTACAATGAATACTCATAAAGCCTTCACTTAGAGTCTCCAGTTGGTTTTTCATTCCAATATTTGCTTTATTTCTCTCCCTTCTTACATTAAACTTACCCCCCCCATCAACCAGTAAAAAGTTATAGACATAACATCCCCAGACACTTTGTGGCATATACTTCCTGAGAACCAGGATATTGTCCCACATAACTCCAATGTCATAATCACACTTAAGAAATTTAGCATTGATATCATAAATACTCTCTAATATATCGTATTTGTTTCCCTATTGTCCCCCAAATATTATAATAATGCTTTTTCTCCAGACTTATGATCCTATCAAGGGTACATATTATATTTGATTGTCATTTTTCCCTCCTTTAATCTAGATTCTAGAACTGCCCCCTAGATTTACTTTATTTTTGTCTTTCAGGACATATTTTTGAAGGGGCCAGGCTACTTGTCTTGTATATTATCCCATGATCTTGATCAGTCTGACGGTTTCCTCATGATTAGACTCAGACTATATATCCTTGGCAAGAATACAAACTTGGTGCAGGCCGGGTGTGTCCAGCGACCCAGAGGGTGTCCCATAGGATGAGCCAAGAGAGTCCTTGGCTTTGCACAGGATAGAAAACAAACATAAGCCAAGAGGAAGTGAGAGCAGAGTTTATTGAAGATAGAGAGAGAGAGCAGATACAGACAAAGCATCTGGGAGACTTGGAAAGGATAGAAGAGCGGGTGTCATCTTTGCTTGGGACCTGGGGTTTTTGTTGAGGATGGTGGTCTGATACACCTGTCCTCTCAGGCGTCTAGGAACTGGTCAAAACAAAGACAAAGACAAGTGCTCCTGCAACCAGGAGTTGTAGTGTCCAGGTGTCTGGAGTTGGTGGTAGAATGTTCAGGATGACTTCAACCAGTCACTCCTTAGTTGTTATCTATTGTGCTGGAAGACTCCAAAGAGATCAGTAACTCCTCATGAGCCCGATGTGGGACTTGATCTCAGGTAGGTCCTCCTACATCATCGCTGCGATAAGGCATGTGTGAGACGCGGGTGCAGGTCCTGGCAAGAACAGAGGCAGGAAAACGAGCAAGAAGTAGTCCTTTGTGGGGGTCCCTTCAGTTTTCCTGTCTCAAAGTTACGTAGATGATGAAAGGTTTGGGCTGGAAAAGGGATAAAGTACATCAGCAGTGAAGTACAGATATGCCCCACCGGGCATGTAGGAGAGCTTCGTGGGCCCGGGGTGGAGGGGATGTCGCGGAGCAAGAATGTTGGGGGGTCGCCGGAAGCTCCTCCTGTCTTCTCGCTCTTCTGACATCATCTCATCCCAGCCCACCCCACGGTTTAGCGGGTTCTCACATGTCCACCTCCAGCACAGACCGCTTCCCCAAACCCAGTCCCCTTTGTTCATCTCAAAGCTGTCTCTAAGGTCCCTCAAACCCAACATGTTCAACACCGAACTCTAGAGTCTGTACACCAGGCCCTCGCCACGTGTGCTCCTTCTCTGCTCTCCGCTGTCTCCAGGAACGGCCGCACCCCGACTCAGTTACCTGAGGTGGAAACCTGAGCCTCGTCCATGATGCAGGCTTCTCTTTCCCCTCCTCCTGTAGCCAACTCCTGCTGTTTTGGCCACTTAAATTCCTGTCTGATGCATCCACTCTCTCTGTCTTCTGTGCCACTGCCTTAGTCTGAGCCCCTACCCCCCTACAGTCCCCTAACGGCTCCTCAGGTTTCCACTGAGGCTCCCTTCTGAATTTGCTCTCCACAGAGCAGCCAGAGTATCTTATTAAAATGTAAATTTAAAAAAAGACTTTATTTATTTGAGAGAGAGAGAGAGGTAGAGAGTGTGAGAGCGAACGCACAAGGGAGGGGAGGGACAGAGGGCAAGGGAGAACTAGAATCCCCACTGAGCAGGGGGGCACCTTGGGGCTCCATCCCAGGACCCCGAGATCATGATCTGACCCCAAGTCAGATGCCTAACCTACTGAGCCACCCAGGCGCCCCAAAATGTAAATTTTCTGATTCATTTCCTTTCTTCGAATCCTTCATTGTGTTAAAGAACAAAAATTCAATCCAGTGAATTTGAAGATGTAATTGGCTTTATTAAGTGGTTCATGAATGGGCAGGATCTCCTCTAGCAAGTGCAGCCTTGTTTCAAGGAGTCGTACAAAAGGAACCTTTTCATAGATAGGAGGATGGGGCAAGAAGGTTATTAGCAAAAGAAAAGAAAGGATGATTTCTGATCAGCACATCTTTTGGGGGAGAGGGGAAGGGCATGACTGGGTTGTTTATCCTGCAGCTGACCTCACTGGTACTGATCAGGAAATTTTCCATTGAGGTTAGAAGTTCTCATTCCTGGGATGGGTTGAAACCGTAATTAAGTCTTGGCTTGCTGTTGGGAGGTGGGGGTTGGGGTGGGCACAGATGAACCCACTTGAGCTTGTTTCTTTTTTGAACCAAATGGATCCTCATTGCTCTTTCAACAAAGACCGAAATCTTTGCTAAGCCCTCTGGCCTCTATGTGCCCTGTTCTTCCTGGTGCTCTCTGATCTGTGGCCATACTGCCCCCCCCTTCAGTCTCTTTGACCCCAAACAACTTGTCTCCTGTTCCCTGGGATGCACGCACATGTGTCTCACGTGTGTTTTCCCTTCACATCTTGTCTCACTAGCCCTTTCCTTCTGGGAGTCTTCCCTGTTATACAATCTTAGAGCACTGTGTTTTTCTCCCCTTTTAGCCTGCTTTATAGATCGTGTTTCTGCGGTCCTTCCGTGTTTCTTTAGGATCTGTCTTCCCCACTGCCAAGTGCTCACGGGCAATGCCCGTATCTGACCTCTCGGTCGCCCCAGCATGGAGGGCACAGTGCTGCAGTCGATAAACACCTGGGGGTGTGCGACTGGCCTGCCAGTGGGCCTCCAGAGAATTCCGAAGGGTATGCGTGCTCATGCAAATGCGAGAGAATTCATTCCACACTCTCTTACAGTCTTGGTAAGTTTGATAAAATATTATCTATTTTATCTGCTCAGCCTGACTTCAAAAGTCCATGGGGAAATTTTTATTTCAAAGCAGTTCCTATATTTAAACTTTGAAAAGGAAGAACGCGAGCATTTCTCCCATCTTCCCATTACGTCTTGAGCCATCTAAGCTCGGAGGGGGGCCAAGGCAGCAAATGAAGTAAGAGGCCATTGATATGCAAATATGCCATTAAGATCGGAGGCCCCACCCCAGAACTCCATCTCCCGTTCTTTCCAAGTCAAAGCCAATTTGCATTTAAAAAAATGAATCTCCCAAACTTGAAATTATTCTTCAAAGCTAAAATGCATGGAAATTAAACTATTGAAAATATTGAGCTTTCAATTCAACACATTGCTGTTTTGGGGGGAGAAAGCTGACTGTCTTTCAGAAATTAGGTTCTGTTGGCTTGTGATGGGCTACTGGGTTAAGGATGGACACTCTTGACCTAGGACGGCCCACTGTTTCTCTGGAGCATAGACACACCGAGCAGTTAAGGGAGGGGCTGCTGGAGACAGGGTCCCATTTTCGAGTTATGGAAACTGAGACTCAGAAGATCACTTGATGTATTTGAAATACAATCTAGTCTTCAGATCACACGTACAGAGCACCTCTCTAAACACTTCTTAAGCTGTCAAAGGGCTGTCATTCTCTGTAGAGCAGAGACCAGACCTGCCAAGGCTACTCAGGTCCGCTCTGCCCAACAGATTTCACAGGAGCTTTGGAATGTATTTCTAATCTCATAGAAAGGAAGCAAAGCAAATTCCTTCCAGGTAATAGCAAGAAGGTGGGGGAAGCCCTTCATCTGTCCGGGTGCCGAAACCGGGCTTCACACAAAAGCCCCCAGGTGCCATAAAATCACTCCGGTGGCTGGATGCCAGGGTCAGAATTGATGACTTGAGAGGCAGAGGAGTACAGCTGCTGTGATGAGCTCAGGAAAATGGGATGTGGCCGCTGAAGCCCAGAGCCTGCTCACTGCAAACCTCCGCTCTGGTTGCCAGCACTTTCCCCTCCTGCTGACAGATGATGGGCTGGGGGCTCCCACACCAGCGGACAGCTCCCATCTCTGCTTTGAGCTTGAAGCCATGTCACTTTGGGATTAGAATGTTGTTCTCCGATTCAAATGATTGCTTTCTTCTCTGCAACAGGCTCACGGCAAGGAAGCATGTGGTAGGCAGGACAGTAAGTTATGTTGTGCACCAGCTCTGCGGTCTTTAGCAAAAGACTCCTCTGACCCTCAGTTTCCCCCTCTGTAACCACAGACCCTATCTCATAGGGTTCCCATGAGAATCAAAATGAAATACTGTAATGGGAAATCTTTAGCTTGGTGCCTGGTGTCAAAGATGAACAAAGCTGGGCACTGGTTAAAAGTGGTGGGCGCCTAGGTGACTCAGTGGGTTAAGCCTCTGCCTTCAGCTCAGGTCATGATCTCAGGGTCCTGGGATCGAGCCCCGCATCGGGCTCTCTGCTCAGCAGGGAGTCTGTTTCTCTCTCTCTCTGCCTGCCTCTCTGCCTGCCTCTCTGCCTACTTGTGATCTCTCTCTCTGTGTCAAATAAATAAATAAAATCTAAAAAAAAAAAAAAAGTGGTAAGGACTGATTTTAATCAGTAACATACTATTGCAAAAGAGAAGAGTCCAGTGTGCCCTAAACTCAAACTTTGGTTTGTGCAACCATGACTGGGTGTTTTCAAGGGAGAATGCGGGGTTAGGGAGAGGGGTAAGCAGGGGTGGGGTGGGGGGCTCAGTAGAGTAAGGACAGTGAAAATTACAAAAAGTTGGGGGTGGGGTTGATCCATGTGAAACCTGTTTGCTCCTCCTCCCCAACCAAGGCTGGAGACCAGAGCCCTGTCTTCAGGTGTCCTCTGGAAGAAAGGGTCATTTCTTTTTGAAGCCTTGCATTTTCTCAGGCAGGTAGTTTAAGGGGATCTAGGGTCATCTCAGGGCTGAAGCCCTGATGGTGTTAGTGTTTGCTCAAATCTTTATAGGCCCAGCCAAGGGCCTCGCCGACAAGAGGGCTCAGCTGGAGTTGGGTCAGGGAGAGAGTCTGTCACTGCTGGGCAGCGGTAAAGAGAGAAGGTAGTTATTATTCATCTGTAAGTAAGTTAAAAGAGGGACTACGTGCGGGAACACTGAACGGGGACACTGCATGGGACAGGGTGTGGGGATGCTGTGTGAGTCACTGCATGTCGCTGTGGGGGACACTGCGTGGAGACACAGTGTGGACTTTTGCCCGAGGGTGCTGTGCGGGGAATGCTGCCTAGGGATGGTTTGTGGCACACAGCACCTTGAAAGTAGCAGCCCAAGAAGCTGGGGCCTACTCTGCTTTTGTAACCTCGGGGAAAATGTTCAAGCAAAAATATGAAAGGGACCAACGTTACAGGACAGCTTCTGATGGCCTGTCCACATCCTGGCTGAGCGGGCTCCCGGATCCAGGTGTGGCTGACTCCAGGGCTAGTGAGCGACCATCGCCACAGTCCTGCGGGACGTCCTTCATGGTGGAAGGTGGGAAGTCCTGGGCCGTCCAGGGATACACTTCCTGATGCAGCGGAGGAGTGGGCAGGGGAGAGTTAAGGTGAAGGAGTTCTGGCCCAAGCTATGGCAGTTGCTCTGAAGGCACATGCCGCTTCCCGGGAGTGGCTCTGACTCTTCACTGTGCCCAGGCTACCAAGCACTGGGCCCCAGGAAAGCCTGCATCTGAGCTTTAGAAATAAAGAGACGCACACATTGTCCTACCCAGAATCTCTCTACCCCATGGTCAGCAATTTTCGGCCACTGCTTCTAGTCCTTCTTCGGAAAGCCTGATATCCTCTGGGAGGAGCAGAATGAAGTCCTTTTATAGCTCTTTCCATGTCCCAGGCCCTGTTCCAAGAGAATTATATTTATTAACCCATTTACTCCCCCCAGGAGTCTCGGAGCTGAGAGCGGTTGGTATCTTTGTCTTAAGAGTGTGGCGACAGAGGCACAGGGGGGCCAACCAACCTGGCTAGGGTCACACCTTCGTGACAGGAAGTCAGCTCCTTATCCCTGCTTTAGGCCATGGTGTGCATGACGGCTGTTGTACTCCCCGCCATGAAGTCGAAGGGTCCCAGCCCTTCTGTGAGCCAAACCCTGCCCCTCAAATCCCTGTAGAGCCAGAGAGTGGGCAGGTGGTGCCAGTTAGCCGAGGGACTCTAACCTAAGACACGGGGCAGAGAGGATGTGAGGTTGCGGCCACGGGCTGCCCTCTTGGAACCTGGAGGGTCAGGTGTGCCTGGGAAGGCAGCTGGAAGGGGCAGGTGAATAGAGCCCAGCAGGGGTGACCATGAGAGGTGGGTCCTGACTGTATTCTTTCCCTGTGGCTGTTGTAACCAGTCTCCGTAAGCTTCGTGGCTTTAATCAACACGAGTCCATGGTCTGAGAGTCGTGGAGATCAGAAGTCCAAAATGAGTTTCACGTCGCTGAAATCGAGGTGTTGGCAGGGTTATACTCCCTCTGGAGGCTCTGGGGAGGGTGACCCTTTCAGCTTCTAGAATTCCATGCCAGGGCTCCTGGCTCCTCCTTCTGTCTTCAAAGCCAGAAGCGTAGCCTCTTCAACTGTCTCTCTGCTTCCCCCTGTGCCCTGCTTTCTTCTCTGACTCAGAGCCTCCCGTGAACCTCTTCCTCAGGTCGGTTGTGATTACCCTGGGCCCACCCAGCTAACCCCAAATAACCTCCCCATCTCAAGAGCTTACACTCAGTCCCAGCTGAGGAGGGCCTTTTGCCCTATCAGGTAACAACCATAGGTTCCAGGGTTTGGGATGCGGATGTATTTGGGGGGGGGCCCTTATTCAGCCTCCCACACTGACCGTCTCCTTGGTGGGCAGTGCCCAGCTGGCAGGGCGGCCGCCCTGGGGAGGAGACGTTCTCATCCAGCGTCCCCTCCTTGTGCTGGGGCCATGCGGTGGAACACACAGCAGGGATGACAGTGATGCAATTGACTACAAACTCTGGAGTCCTGGCTACCGTTCAAGGACAGGCGTTGCCCCGAGAGCCACCTCCATCTGCTGGAGTCATTGTGTTGCCACATTCCCCGCCCCTCTAAGCCTAACCTCACACCTTCTCCTGAGAGGCGGTCAGGGCTATGTTGGCGTGCAGACTGTGCCCAGGTGGAACTGTTTCTTTTGCACAGAACTGAAAATGGGAATTCGGTCTCCACAGTTTCCCGATTCTCCTGCTCCTTACAGAAATGGGGTGAGGGCAAGGAGGTAGGAGACAGGCCTTTCAAGGGAGCCAGAGGCAGGAAACTGGTTAGCCCAAAGAAATCAGTACTAATGCTTTACAATAACATTCTCCACAACGACATAATACATAATACTGCACACTCCTTGGCACTGAGTGATAAGCCCTTTATTTACATTGTTACTTATTTTCTCAAAACTGATGAACATAAAATTGAAACAGGACAAGAAAATATACAGTAAAATATAAGTTCCTCTCCCACCTTTGTTCCCCTCTTTAGAAGCAAACGTTGTTTCTTATATGTTCTGTTTAGAATTTTTTAAATCCGGGAGCAACCACACGTGGGCACGCCCTTCAAATAACAAAAAATGGTTGCATCTCATACATTTTCTACAGCTCCTTGCTTTTTTGCATGTAACAATATATCTTGGTGATTTGTCCATTTTAGCCCAAATAGATTTATTTTATTTATATATTTTTAGAGCTGCATGGCATTCCATTTTATGGATGTGTCATAATTTCTTAAACCACTTTCCTTTTAAGGGATTTTTATGTTGTTCCCAGTCTTTTGTTCTTACAGAGAACAGGGCAATGAAAACCTTTCTGTGTATTTCTTTGGGTGCAAGTGTGAGTTTATCTGTAGAAGAAATTCCTTAAAGTAAAATTGCGACGTCTTGTGTCCTTAGTCCTCACAGCAACCCTGGGAAGCAGGCGCTCTTGTTATTTGCACTTAATATACAGGGAATCAGACATACAGAGAAGTTAAGTAACTTGTTTAATAAATTACTAGCAGAGACTAGATTAAAACTAATTCTGTTGAGCACTGTGGAGACTACAAAAGGTATCAAGAACCTGAGTCTTCTAGAGACTCTAGACTTCTCTCTCCTTTTTTTAAAGTAAGCTCAACACCCACCGTGGGACTTGAACTCACAACCCTGAGATCAAGATTTGCATGCTCTACTGACTAAGCCAGTCAGGCATCCCTAGACTTCTTGATATTAGAAATTTGTCTTTTCTTTTCTTTATTTTTTAAAAAAGATTTATTTATTTGACACAGAGAGAAAGAAAGAGATCACAAGTAGGCAGAGAGGCAGGCAGAAGGGGAGGGGGAAGCAGGCTCCCTGCTGAGCAGAGAGCCCAATGTGGGGCTTGATCCCATGACCCTGGGATCATCACCTGAGCCAAAGGCAGAGGGTTAACCCCCTGAGCCAACCAGGTGCTCCTAGAAAAAAAAAATTTTTTTTAAAGAAAGGGTTCTATTTTCTTTGCTCAGGACCATATTAATCATATTAGTCATGATAGGACAGGTTATGCTGCTGTAACAAATCAGTTTTCAAATCTGAGTATTTTAACGAGACAAAAGTTTTTTTTTTTGCTCTTGCAAAGTCTGATGGAGCCTGTGGGTGCTGTCCTGCATCTGATGATTTAGGGATCCAGGTTCTCTGAAATATTCCCAAATCCACATACAACTGTCAGTTTCCCTCAGGAGGGAAAGAAAACTAAGAGGTATGTAGGAGGCACACCAGTTACCTATGGGAGGAGCCCATAACGTGGGCTTCACGTTATGCAAGTCACATTGGTTCATGTTCTATTTACTAAAACCATTCATATGGCCCCAACCCAACTGCAAGGGAGACTGGGAAGTAGTCTTCCCTTGTGTCCAGGAAGAAGAAAAGGTACGGTGAGCCTTAGTTCAATCATATTTGTAAATAACCCATCCACCCTGAACAGGGAATTAAGGAACTTTAAGACGCTTTGCTGTACAATGTGCATAAAACTCCCATCTCCGTTTCTCTAAGGAAACTTAAGGAAGGATTCATTGTCTTTCAATGTCTTGAGAATCAGAACCATAGACATAAATTTTTTTCTGATGTGACACGGGTCTGAGACTAGGAAAAAATGTCCTAGCATCATTTGAGTTTCATTAACAATATTAAAAATATCAACGTATTAAGTGATTTACTTAAATTGGGACAGACTCAAGATTATTCATCTAATGTGTTTCTCACTTACTTGATCCCACAATGCTTTTTTAAGAGGGAGGCAAAGAAGGTGAGGTAACAGCAGGAGTTTTAGCTTCCTTTGTGCCTAATTTGCTTCCATCTTGTTATTGCTATAATCATACTAAATGAGGTACTTACAGGTTCTTAATCAATAGCTTTGGAAATTACAAATTATTTTAGTGCTTTGGTTCTCTGAAAATTGTTTGTTGTTAACATTTCAGGGTCTAGCCTTCGGAGTGTGTTGGAAATGTGCATGTCTCCCATGGGAGCAAGGACAATGTAAATGGTCCCCAGGAAGCTGGGAATCTATTGCTTGAGGGCACCCAGCTGAGGGATGTATAGTTTCTTTCAGTTGCATCGCGTTCTCTGGGAGGATGAGTGAGGAAAGATGAGAGTTGAACTGATTGAAGGTTGGGGTTCTCTTGGGTAGAAGAACTAAGGGGGTAGATGTTAAAGCGTTAGCAGGGATGGAGGACGGGATGCTTCAAGGGGTCCAGACTGAAGAGGGAAGAAGATGAGGTGGAAATTTTGTAAGAAAGGCAGGAGTCCTGGGGCCAAGGAGTGTCAGTGAGATTCAAGAAGAGGTATCATGGGGATAGGGAATGGGGTGAGAATGGAACATGGGCAAATATTGTTGAAGTCAAGGAGCAGAGTCAACATGGAGGGCTCGATGGGTCTTCTATGCGAATATTGGAAGGATTCCAGGAGCCTTGAGTCTTGGGGACATTGAGTTGCCCCTCCTCCAAACCACTTTTGAATTCCTTTAGTAAACCATAAACGTTCTCATGGTTTAAGCTATTGTTGGGTGGGCTTTCTGTTCCTGCAGCTGAAAACATTTCCAATGGTGCGGGACCCTGTGCTGGAGGGGGGCCATCCAGCTGAACTGTATACTCCTCCTGCCCTCCCTGAGCTCACATCCCAGTGGAGAAGCACCTCTTTGTGCTGCATCTGGGCCTGAACGGAGCGCATGGACAGTGCTGAGCAGGGAGGTTTGCTGGTGCAGAAGGGTCAGGTGCCTGGCCAGTGGGACATGCAGGGGCCCACTCACCCTTGTGTCCCATCACTTGTAATCCTACCGGACTCTCAGGACGCCAGCCGTGATTGCCAAGAACTAGGTAGCTCTCTTTTTGAAGGCAGACGTTCAGTTTTCAGAGAAACATTCAGATTACACTAGGGCTACAAATTAACACATTATTTTAGGCCATTTCTGGGCCATAATTTTATCCTCCCCTTAGCTATTTACTGCAAGCAAATTTTCCACTCCATGCAAATCACTCACTTTATGCAAATCTTTTACCGTATGTTCCCCCAGTCCCAGCACCTGCGCCGGGCGGAATCGAATGATTCAGGCCTTGGAGCATTAAAGTGCAAACACTTAACTCAAGTAATCTCTCAGGGGGTGCGGTGGCAGGGAGAGTCATTGAGCATGGGAGGCTGGGGACAGCAACCTTTGCAAACAGCCTGCTTCCCTTCCAGGATGTGCTGAACTCTGCTGCCTCCCCCACTGCCTCCCCTAGTTATCTGCAAGCCCATTCCAGGTGGTAATGACTATTTGGAGTAAATATTTTGATGTGAATGGAATGATTAAGTCCCGGCTGGCTGTGCACAGAACCTTAAGGCAATTAGGTTTCCCAATCAGTGCAGGCGAGAGCATCATTGTGCCTGGCTGGGCTCAGCGAGGTGCATGGGGGAGACAGCTGCTCTGCGGAAGGCCTCCTGGGGGAGGGTGTGACGCAGTGACCACCTAACCTTGGTTGCATGTTGCAATCACATAGGGAGCGTGAAAAAATACTCCTGCCTGGGTCCCATCTTTAAGGATTCTGATTGAATTGATCTAAGTTGTTATTATGCCTTAGGTTTTATTTTCTGTGGCCGCATCATACAGGACCCAGGAAAACGTCACCCAGGACACTTGACTGTTGTTTCTCTGGTGTTCCTCCCTGCCCTCCAGTGGCCCCAGCACACAGAGCCTCACAATGTTGGCCCCTTCTGTGGGCACTGGGCAGGAAAAACTCCCGAAACTCTTCTGTACAGCCTGTAATTTATTCACCCCAAGGAAGATAGTTTCATTTTATTGGTGAGGAAATGGGCTCAGGAAAGTGGCTCACCTCAAGCATCCCAGCTAGCAAGCTGCAAAGACGCGTCTGGCGGTCAGAATTCCTGCTCCATGTATACATCCTGTCCGTCAGTTCAGAGACTCTGTTTTTTCAAGATTTAAACCCCGTGACAGCCTTCCTAGGCATGTTGCACATTAAAATCTTGCTTCTCAGGCTATTGCCTTGACTCTCTGTAGATGGGGGTTCTGGGGCTCCTCTCCCCGGTCCTGCGGCCATCAGGAGGCTCAGCAGCACCTGAGGGCCAAGCCAGTGGGACGGAAAATGCCTTCCCATCAGCCCCAGGAACTGTTCCTGCAAACAGCAGAGCTGCCCGCCCGAGGAAGGACCATGGAACCAAGGGGTCCTGTTATTGGGGGGAGGGGGGCGGTGCTCTGAGTGGAGGGGATTAACAAAGACAGTGGAGGACGACGACCTTGGAAGCCAACCAACCAGAGAGTTCCAATCCTTCGTATGACCCTGGAGAAGTCTCTTTACCTCTCTGAGCTTCAGGTTCCTAACTGGTGAGGTGAGGATTATGACCGCGTCTTCCCTTCAGGACTGTGGGAGGCCAACCCAAGACTATGGATGTTATGCCCTAGAATAGCACCTGGTGCCCAGTAGGTGTTCACCTTATGTTAATTGCCTTCTCTTCCTCTTTCCCTTTTCCCTTGATTTCCTTCGGTACAGATGACACAGACTATAATTTTTAGAAAGCTTATAACTATGTAGCAAGCAGGACACAAAGGACGTAATCACAGAGAAGCTGAAATGGGGACATTATTGATTTAATTCTTTAATGTTAAAAAAATTAAGCTCCTAAAAGAGCCTTTCAATCAAGCATATTGTACGGTTCTGAAAACCCCAGCAGGATGAGCACAGTGCCTGCTGTTCCATCCCACATCACAAATCTGCCTCCGCTGTGCTGTTCTTAGGACAGCAGTGAGTGAGCAGCTCAGGAAACCCCCAGCTAGGCATCACCCCACCCCCAGGAGGCCCCACAGCCCCTTTCTTCTTTGCCTGTCCTGGGGTGTGGCCTGTGAACCTTTTGTGACCATGCTGGTGGTGGCCACTGAAAGGCCTCCGCAAGCCTGACCTCATAATACCGGATCCAGGAAGGAATGATGGAGGGAATGCACGCTTCTCAGGTCTTGGAGCCAGAGGGGAGTTTCCCCACTTCCAGAAAGACTAGGGTCCTGTGGTTTTCCAATCACAGGGACTGGCTGGGTCTGCTGAGCGTTGACATGTTCTGTGTGGGATGCAGAGGGCAGCCCCTCTCAGCCAGCCTGTGCTGGGGCCGTGCAAACAGGAGCTGCTCTCAATCCTTGCCTTCTCCAGATTCCTCTAGTCTACAGTCCTTTGTCTGTCTGGTCTTACTTACATTTCCTTGAGCACACAGAAGTCCCTTAGGACCCTACATCTTCCCAAATGGCCCAAGTGCCCCAGTGGCAGATCTCTAAATGACATTCTCCAGGGGCCCAGGAAACACGCCTGACTTTGATTTACGTTGCAAGGCCAGCTTTGCTTTCCTCTGTAGCGATGGGTGCCATTTGGGCAACTTCTCCAAGGCTTTGGCATTTTCCAATGACTGGGAATGGTGACCTGGGTGTTATGGGGTGGTTATGTAGCTAGGAATTGCTACAGCCATTTGCCCCCATGAAGGACAGTCTCAAAGCCAACATACAGACGTGGGCGTGGTTTAGGGGCTTATGAAGGAATATAGCTTCAGCACTACATTAAGTAGTGCTGGATTTCCTCATCGACCAGGCCAGCTTGAGCTGGTTTTTCTGTTACATGCAGCCGAAAGCCTTCTAAATGACACAATGATGAGGAACTTCTGGCTAAGGACAGTGGATTCTTGATCTGTATTTATCTCTTTTCCCTTCGGGAAACCCATTATAGAAAAAGGAATAAAGTTCCAGTGACTCAAAGAATGGGAGAAAGGGCATTCGTTGGGAAGAGATTTCAAGAAAGTTCTAGTAGTTGGGAAGGAGATGGCGAATGGTGCCTGAAGAAGCTGTTGCTTGAGTCCGTGAGCCCTGGACATGCCAGCTACAGTGGAGGGTAAGAGGAAGGTGTGTGGCTGAAAATGAGAATTAAGCAAAATTTCATATATAGGAAAATAAACTCTCCTCCCCTCTACTCAGAAAGGCCAAGGGACAAAAGGGATGTTCTTTTCTTGAAAAACTGGATGGTCTCAGAGAGACGGCCACTGGCATCTGGGTTGGGTAGGCTTATCTGCTAGGCATAGTGTCTAGAACTATAGAAAAATATCATGTTAATATTTTTAGAGGTTCCTAGAAATGCTTTAATTTAAATTTATTTTGAAAATCAGAAAAAATAAGCATAAAAAGAATGACTACAAAATAATGAGTCCATTAAATAATAAACCCATTAAAATAAAGATGAATTATTTTATCTTTATACCAACATAGTCACACATTTTAAAATAATATTTTATGGAGGAAGAGATTGGGAAGGCAAAAGTGCCTAAGGCCCATGAAAATTATAATGTGGCCCCGATCCTGGGTCGCCTAGCATGAGGACCAGCTCCCAACCCATCACTCAAAAACTAAGTTCACGCTGATGTTTCATGTCACACTATTGAAAACTGAGATCAAATCCTCAGTGCGCAATGATGCACAGTGACACGCAATGCATCAGCACAAACAGTAGTCACGGTGGGCAAGGCTGGGTTCAAAGTCTTCAAGAAAAAAATAGTCAAAGTACTATTTTCAGGATTAATAAAATATGCATCCTGGAATAAAAGAAGTGCTGTATAAATGTTATCTGTAATTATTAGCTCCATGTGTTTGGACTATGGATGGCCATTTCTTCCACCTCCGCTGGTGAGCTGTGAGCTTCTTGGAGGTAGGAACTATGCCCCTCTCATCTCTGTCTCTCCCAGGACCTTACACCATGTAGGAGCTCACTAAAGGCATATTGGATTGCCCAGACCTATGAAAGGATGGTACATATAATCAGTTAGGCATTTTCTTTTCTTGGTTCTGAGAGAAGGAAATTGAGTTCCTTCCCTGGGGTGATGTCTCTTGTTGCCCGAGATGCAGGTGGGGTGAAGATGGGCAGTATCTGCAGAGTCCTTCCTGGGGCCTGGTCTCCTTGCTAGGTACAGTCACATCCCCTGCTTCATTTGCTCCTCCCTATAAAAGAGTGGCAGAAGTTTTCATACCCACTTAATAAAGAAGGAAACTGGGGCTCAGAGAAGCGGAGAGGCTTGCCTGAGGTCACTGAGTTAAGTGGCAGAGTCAGAATTCAAATTCTAGGCTTATCTATTCCAAAGCCTGTGGGCCTCTGTGGTGGGGCCTAGTATTCAAAGGCTCTTAGTGGACACAGCTTCAGTAGTCCTTCTTGTTCTTGCTTCATCTTTGCTCGAAAGACCCTGTTGAAAGATGGTCTCAGAGCTCATCAGCCCATCAGCTCTGGTCCTTTCTCAAGCTGATGAGTGTCCACTGTGGTTCACATTCCTTTCGGCCACGTTTGTTGGGCTGTCCATCTTCTCTCGACTGTGGCTTGGTTTCATTACCGCAGACTGAAAGTGGACAGGGGGCATTAGTTGTGTGCATTGTTATATGCAGATGGGACGAGGCTGCCTGGGTCGGCTGAGTCTTCATGCCCACCTGGACTATGTTAGCCAAGGGCCTCCTGGGTTTGGATGGAGAGATTGTTGGGCTTAATGGCTCTGGACATAGTTATGGAAAAAGGAACAAATACAGGGACAGAGGCCCCTCCACTTACCAGGAGAAGTGTCCTCAGGGAGTAGGGAGTGTGGCTGGAGGCAAGACGAAGGCTCCAACCTGGCTGGCAGCTCGACTAAAGAGTAATTGTGAGAAAGACTCGGAATGGCGTCTATTAAAAACATTCTTTTTTCTTCCATGGCAATCCACCCAAGGTCTTTGGCATGGAGGATTAAACAGAAAGAACCCGGTCACTCCTTTGGAAGGCGAGACAAATTTGCCAATGCAATTTCTGGAGGGACACAGCCCTACCCCTTTGAAGGTGGCCGTTCTGTGGGGAATCTGCAGTTTCCGACTATAGCCACCAGATGGCAGAGTGGAGAGCAGCGCTGGTTACAGTATGGATGGAAAAGGGGCGTAAAAGAAAAGGGGCGGGGCTTGGGCTTCCAGGGATGCTCTACTGAGGCCCCAAGCGGGCCTGGCCTGGCCGAGGGAAAGGTCAAAGGCATCCGCTCCTCTCAAGCGGAGAGGAGCACTTAGTTGTTCCTCTGTCCCTGGATCAGGGACTTGCCTCAGAATTCCGGGGGTTGGATTCTGGGAGACCAGCATCCCTGGGAATTTCATGGGTCCTGGCTGCCCTCCCTTCTCCCACCACCACTGGGCTCAGTCCATTCACCAGAAGCCTCAATCGGATGAGAAAGGAGGAGCAGTTTAGCTTTGGATATGTGTGTCCACGTTGCTTGGAAATGTGTGCCAGCATCTACACTAAGGCCAGCCTGTCCCTCAGCTGTCCACTAGCTCACGACTAGGGGTCTCAATTAGCTGCTTTCTGATCTCTCAGAGAAGGGTTTGGCAGCCCTCTGAAGACCAGAGCAACCAGACTATTTGCTTTTGTAATTTCATCAAATAAAAGGGCACGGGATGCACAGCAACAAAATTCACTCTTTCTTTCATTCGTAGAATAATGTGTCTGGAAATGAATTAGAAACTGATTTGACATGGATTTTGAAGGGAAAGGTCAAAGGCATCACAACACAAAACTTTCCCCTGTTTAGTCAGGCCTGACAGTCTGTGTCTCAAGGGCTTCCTGCCAAGAGAGAGGAGCAGACACTGGTGCTTATGGGTCAGGCAGGGGGCAGGTGTTTCATCTGTTTTTCTCTCTGTGAAGTGGGCATTATTATTATGATCATTCCTGGAGAGGGGCCCGGAGAGTGTATTAGTTATCTATTGCTGTGTAACAAATCACCCTGAATCTTAATAAATATTTATTATCTCATGCAGTTTCTGAGCATCAGGAATCTGGGAGTGGTTTACTTTCATGGTTCTAATTTAGGGTCTCTTCTGAGGTTGTAGTCAAGATCTTGGCTTGGACAGCAGTCATTTGAATGCCTGACTGGGGGTCGATAATCCACTGTCAAGATGGCTCTTCACATGTCTGTTGGCAGGAGGCCTTAACTCTTTGTCATGCGAGACGGATGAGTCTTCTGTAGAGATCCTGAGTCTTGGTTTAACATGGCAGTGGGCTTCCACCAGGGCTAATGCCTTTTTATGAATGAATCTCAGAAACCACATCCTGTCACTTCTACCATATTCAATTGGTCGTGCAGACCAACCATAATACAGCGTGGGAGGGGACTCTACAAGGACTTGTATGACAGGGATCGACAATAGACAGGGATTGTTGGGGATTATTGGGGGCCAATCCTGGAGACTGAGAACTTAAGTAACTCGGCCACTGAGTGTAGAGGCTGAATGTTACTCAAGATCTTCAAAGTTCCCTTTCCAGTATGAGCAGAGGTCTTAGAATGGCATTCAGATGGGCTAAAGATTTAATAATTCATGTTTTGTCCATTCTACAGAAAAAATTGAAAAATGCTAGTAGTTATTATTTGTCAGGATGTGGGTAAATGGTCACTTTCATTCACTGTTGGCGGAAATATGATCAAAACTTGAACTTTCCGTGTCCTTTGACACAACTACCCTCATTCTAAGACTATATTTATCTATTTCAGAATCTATTGACCGATCGATCGATCTATGGCAGGATAGTCACACATACAACACACAAGTTTTTATAAAGGTATCATTTATAATAGGGAAAAATTGGCGACAAATCTGGTATTGGTTAGGTAAATATTTGTATATTATTATAACGGAATGTCATATAACCACTAACGTCCTTTTTGGACTCAGAATCCAACCTAGGACCCTATGCTGCATTTAGTTGTCATGTTTTCTGAATCTTCTCTAGGCTATGAGAGGGTGTTTTTTTTTTTTCCTCTCTTTTTTTTGTCTTTTATAACTTTGATACTTTTGAGAAGTACTGGCCAATTATTTTGTAGAAACAGACCCTTAATTTGGGTTTTTCTAGTGTTTTCTCATGATTCAGTTGAAGTTATGCTTTTCTGGCAAGAATACTGCGCAAGTGCTGTGCCCCCTTCTCAAGGCATCCTATCACTGATGTTGATATGTCTTATTACTTGGGGTATTAACCTGGGTCTGCCAGGTTTCTTCACTGCAAAGTTACCATTTTCCTGTTTGTATTTAATAAGCATCTCGTAGGGGAGATACTTTGAAGTTACGCACATATACTATTTCTGATCAGACTTCCAGCGGTACTTGCATGTGACTGTTATTTTTTAAATTTAATTTAATTTAAGTTTTTCAGTGTTCCAAGATTTTTATGTGCTACACCTAGTGTTATTTATTTGAGAAAAAGAGAGAGCATTTGCACGAATGAGGGAAGGGGCGGAAGGAGAGGGAGAAGCAGACTCTCTGCTGAGCAGGGAGCCCACATGGAGCTCCATCCCAGGACCCTGAGATCATGACCTGAGCTGAAGGCAGAAGCCAAACTCACTGAGCCACCCAGGCGGCCCGTCCAGTTGTTGTTCTATGGACTTACCGTGTGTTAACCTCAGAGACTGGTTTCTTTCAAACAGCTTTTCCATTCTTCCACCTGAGCATGACTCCATCCAACTGCAGTTCTCATCCACACATAAATTAATTCCTCTTCAACACAAGGAGGTGAGAAGTCAATTGCGCACCGTGTGTGCAGGTGCGTTGCACATGTGTGTGTTGTGTGGCGGTTACGGTGGCGGGGGGTGGGTGGGTGACAGGGAATCAGACAAAACACCCCCCAGTATGGAGGGCAGTTCAAATCCCCTTGGGCTCAGCAGTCATCACCCATCAGGCTTGTTGAAATAATGCACAGAAAGCTTACGTCCTCTCTGCGTTTCCTGGAAGCCAATGTAGACTTCCAGTTCTTGGCTTGGACATCATAGAGGAATCCTCACTTGGGCCCCCAGGATGACATCGCTCTCCCCACCCCATCACACTGGCTCATGGTGCCGGTGTCCTTCTTCACAGCACTGTCACAGGGAACTGTTTTCAGGGATTGACTTCAGCCTGACATCCCTATGAGACAATAAGCTTCATGGAGGACAACTACCGTATTTCCTTTTTATGAGCAAGAAACGTGTGCCTCCACAAGCAGAGAATGCACGACTCGAGAAGCGCCGTCTTTCCCTGGATCGCACCTGAGAATTGCATACCAGTGAGCTCAGCGAATGTGGATTTACTGTGGGAAGCTCTGAAAATTTTCTGGAAACACAATGGTCATGTGGCATTGAATCCACACTGAATTTGGAGATTTTTTGTTTTGTTTTGATTTTTTTGATATTTGCAAAGGGTGAGAAGTGGGTCAGGTTGTTAAATAGCAGGGCAGATATTCTTATGGAGAGATCCCAAAGCCGTGAGTTCTCAGAAACCTTGTGTTTGACACACCCAGACCGGTGAAGGGACTGGAACAGCCCTGGAGCATTCTCAAAAGAGCCACAAGATGGCACTACGGCTGCTCCTCAGACCTGACCAGAGAGAGACCCAGCAAGTTGCCGCCGCAATAATTATAGTCAAGAGGGCTCTACAAGTTAGAAGTGATTGCCTAATGGAAAGCCTGCTTGATTGGCCTTGAAGTTTGACTAGTGATGGAGACGTCCTCACGATGAAGACTTTTGGAGAAGGTTTCAGTGAAAGGCCAGTCGTGGCTGTTTGCTAAATCCTGAGTCTTCGGTAAGAGGAGATGCATGGCTGTCTCCCCTGGAACCGTTAGGAGCAGCGAGCCTTCTAGCAACGGAGCTCCCTCCTGATCTCTCCAGCCCAAACCTGTGTCCAGTGTGTTTGCCCACCCTGGCCCTTTGCATCTTCTGCTGTGGGTCCAGCTTGCATGTTAGGGGTTGTAACACCGGTCAGGGTCCCGTTGGTGGTGTGAGGGTCTGCTCTCATGTCTGAAGTCTGCATGCCTGTGTTCATTCATTCATTCCTTCATTCAGTTTGCACTGAGTTCTTGCTGTGTGCTGGGCACCACCTAGAAACCGGAGTTACAGCTGCAAATAAGACAGCCAGGGGTTGGGACTGAAGGCTCCCCTTTGGCTCCTGCCCTTCCCCGGTCCAGCCTGATTTGGCCAACCCTTGCCCATAGGGGAGACTCCTTTCTCTCGGCTCCAGTTTCCAGCTGGGGTCTTGCTGTGCCTGAATGGATGTCTTGCACAGTTTGATGATCTGAATGAGAGCTTTAATCTTGTCTTTGAGCTAATCCCCAGGGGCCTTGCCTATCCTTGGGCACTCATCTGATGGACAAGAAAGCTGACCTGACCTAGGGAGATTACGTGACCCCATTGCTCGGGACTGGGAGTGGGTATTCCAAGATGTAGAACTTTCATTTTTAAAACAAGGACTGAGGGGTTTCCTGGGATGTGGGACTTTGAGGACTAAAACCTGGAAAGTCCTGGGTAAATTCTGATGAGTTGGTCACCCTACACCAGTTTACCCAGTCATGGCTGGCAGGCCGGCCTTCCCTTTCCTCCTACCAGACAGGGTTTCTGAGGTCCCAGCTCCTAGGCTGGGAGAAGCATGTCAGACCATGGTGAAAGGGTCAAGGGAGCTGAGAGAGTGGCCTAGACTGTGGGAAGGCCCCTGCCTTCCCTGAAGTGCAGTTTCTCTCCATCAGGCGAGCCCTGAGCACGTGCCTTGTTGATCATTGGTCCCGAGACTCTAGAACACCCCCCAACCCCTGCTTCTGAGTCCTGCTCTTCCACGTTTTTGATGCTGATCCCTGCTCCAGGACATGCTCCTGGGGTCCGACCTGGGGACTGCAGTGGGAAAAAGATAGTTCTAGCAGTGGGGAGGGGCACGGGTACACTCAGACATTGGGACACTACAGGCGGAGTCAAGGGCTTGTACCCCCTCTCCCCGGTGCCCCTTGCTCCTGTCACCAAACCCTGGCTCTGCCCTGACAGCCAGCAGGTCTCTCCCATGCCTCCTACACCCACTGGCCCATGAAATATGGGTGAGGTCTGTGGCCTGTACTCAGTCTCCCCACCTCCTTCCCTGCTCTGACCTGGTTCTGTTCCTTCCACTTCCTCTTTGATTCCATGACCCTGACTTGAGTGCAGACCACGGTTTGTATTTGCCACCCCCCTCCCCCAGTGTTTGAACCTCCAGATTCTGATGTCTTTTTTTCCTCCTGCTGTCTTGGATAGGACTTGCTGCTCAAGATTGTTCCTGGTGGCTGCCAGGACAGCCAGTCCCATGTAATCTATATGTGTGTATGGGAAGGGGACTTGGGGTGGGGGTGGGCAGCACAGGACTTGGTAGAAGCAGAATCAAGGTTGGGTCAGGTCAGCATGAGGGGTCCTGGTGGAGAGCCAAGCTATAATTAATCTCTGACTGTCAGCCCAGGGAAAACTGGTGGGGCGAGCATCCTAGCAGGAATTTATCCCACAAGAGCACTCCAGGGCCAGTCAGAAACTCCAAGTTCAAGATTTAGCCAAGTCAGAAAGCAGTGAGATGCCTGGCTGTCAGCGGTGAGGGTAGGTGACTCGTTAAAGTGACGCGGTGAGCAGGGAGGGATTTTGTCAAATGCTTTGGTTCAACAGCATCTTTTCCCCTTGGACACGATGCTGGAAGGATATTAAATGGTGCCAACTCCCAAGTCCTACCTGACCCAGCTGCAAGGAATGAACGAAAACCCTTGTTGTTTGAGCCTAATGAGAGAGCCGTAGCCTCAGTGGGGAGAAGCCCCACTTTACAGCCATAGACAAAGCTCCGGGGTGCAGCTGCGTGGGGCCCCTGGGAGGGGCAGCAGGGGTCAGCATCACTTTGAGATGAGATCAGGGTTGATTAATGTGGAGAGTTTGAGAGCTGCCGTCAGTGGCCTGCCAGGGAGAGGGAGGGACCGAGGGGCTATTTGCTGCTGGAAGGAAATTGAGAACAGAGAACCACAGAGAGGAAGGCGGGGGCTTGCTGTCCGCCACCCCCAGATGCGCCGCCTGCTAGCCAGACCCACTCCCACCAGGCGGCCTGCGACCCCTGGGTGGGCTGCAGCCAGGCGGAGCTGCTGTGGTCATATTTCTATGGAACCATAGCTCTGCCCTTTCAGATGCTGAATGTTATGCATTATTGGAAAAGGACAGAAGTCAGCGTGGGTCCCTCGGATTCCCACCGAGGAGGCTAATTAACCTCCAAGAGCCTCAAATTTTCTCATCTGCAAAGTCCTTTCTTTTCTTTTCTTTCTTTCTTTCTTTCTTTTTTTTTTAAAATAAAAATGCCCTTGCAAGTTTGCTCTGAGGGTTAAATGAGATAAACAGTTCTAATAGGTCTGGCCCAGTGTCTGGCTCACAGCGAGTGCCCAGATTCTAGACGTGCTGAGCTCACCACTCCCAGATTGGTTTCATCAACCTTAGGGTCACACTCATGTTGGCCTGCTGGGCAGAGTCAGCCTCACTGCCCCTCCACCCCACCCCGCCCAGCACCACAGACTCAGTCTCTGAACTCACAGGTGTTTGTGAAGGTGTCGGCGCTAACAGTGGATGGTAATACCGCACATCTCGGGGGCTTTCCAGTGTTGCCACATCTTTGATTTTAACTTAAGAAGCATTAAATCTGTTTTCTTTTTTTTTGGAACAAGGATGGGGTATAAGTGAACTTTAAAGCAACCCCACTTATATCATCTTTGGAAAAACCTGATTTGATACTATTCTCATTTTATGTATAAAAAAACATTTACCTAGTTGTAGGACTGGGGGTGGTTTTGTATATCCGCCCATGCCCCTTAGTTTCTCTACCTGAGAACAAGATTCTCTGTTCCCCTTGTCACTGCTGGGTCAGTCCTCCTTGCCTCTCCTTTGGAGCATTTTTTTTTTTTAAAGATTTTATTTATTTATTTGAGAGAGAGAGAGAGACAGTGAGAGAGAGCACGAGCGAGGAGAAGGTCAGAGAGCGAAGCAGACTCCCCATGGAGCTGGGAGCCCGATGCGGGACTCGATCCCGGGACTCCAGGATCACGCCCTGAGCCGAAGGCAGTCGTCCAACCAACTGAGCCACCCAGGCGTCCTTTGGAGCATTTTATAGTCTCTGTTCTCCCAACTTCAGATTTTCATCCCTCCATCCTACTGACCCCACCCCCCCACCCCGCCTCCCGCCAAGCATTTGCCCCGGAGTAAAAAGCAATCATGCAACTCCTGTTCGCAGAGACACAAACCAGTCCCAAACACCCACTGGACAGAATCCACATTCTTTTTTTTTTTTAAGATGTCATTTATTTATTTGACAGAGATCCCAAGTAGGCAGAGAGGAGGAAGCAGGCTCCCTGCTGAGCAGAGAGCCCGATGCGGGGCTTGATCCCAGGACCCTGGGATCATGACCTGAGCTGAAGGCAGAGGCTTTAACCCACTGAGCCACCCAGGCGCCCCCCAGAATCCACATTCTTTAGTATGGCACACAAGACTCTCCATGATCTGGCGCCTAGCTACCTTTCCAGCCTTATCTCTCATCACACCTTGCCTGGCTGCCCATTTAATCCTAGATGCTAAGGTAGACTCTGCACAGCCTGGTAGCATACTGGTTTATCTATTTTATTATTAATGACTTTTGAAATAGGAGCTCTTACAGCTTTTAAAAAATAACTAGTTGAGCTATTTTTCTGTTTTCAAGTGAATTAAATTCCTGTTTTCTTTAGTTATTTCTCTTGTCCCCTCTAGTTAGGATTTCTTGGCTGTGTCTGCTCTCTGTTCTGCTCCCTACTCCAGGTGGGCTTGGTTTCCCTTGGCAACAGTGGGAGTGGGAAGGGCATCCTAGTAGAAGTCTTCTCTCCTTGTTTTGATCTTAGAATTTGCCTCCTCTGTGCATGGTTACTTCTCTGCAACCACAATGCCAGGTAGAACAGTCGCAGCTGTGTTTATGCGGATTTTTACGTGCTTTGACTGGCGGGAGCCAGTAAGACGAAGTCCGTCTGTAGTGTGCCCAGAGTTCTGAAACCTATAGATTTGGTTTCACACATTTATAAAACCCCAAATCTTCCTATTCCCCCCCTCCATTCAGGTCCCCATTTGTATTGCTCTTGGGGAGTTTTCCGTTGCTACTTATCCTGAAACCATATTAGGCAGGTCCTTCTGGTTTCTCTTATCATACTATTTTTAAAATGGGATTTGTGGTCCTAGACAACATTATTTGTGGTCCTTGGCAACCTTGTTTGGCATCTGTACAACAATAATGAGAATGCTCTAAATCCTATTTGTGTAGGATTTGGTAACAATATGGTAGAATATATGGTAACAATAACTTGGACAGGTGTACAGGGATGCATGCTTGAGAATGTTCCTTGGAGCAGGGTTTGTCCATACCTGAGGGTGGAAGCAACTGAAACATCAGTGACTAGTTGACTTCTTAAATGCATATGACTGCACCCTAACATTATGTCACCACCAAGAACAGCCTATATGCATTAATAGGGAAAATTGTCATTTACATGATTAAGTGAAAACAATGAATTTTACATCAAGTATGAAAGTGTGATTCCATTTCAGTTAACAGAAGATTATTACATACATATATACTCTTGTGATTAGCCTAGAAAAAACTGGAAGGAATGTTTAAACTGTAACATTAGTTAAGGGAGTGGGAGGTGTGGTAGGGGGTGGAATTACAGATAGAGGACTTTCTCATCTAACTCATACATTATGGAACGTATATTTTTTTACTTATAAAAAATAATATGTTGCTTTCAAAATCAGGAAAAAAGTTTTAAGTCTTCAGGAATGCAACCAAAGCTATTATTAGTGGAAAATTCATTGCCTTTAATAGTAGAATTACTAAGAAGAAAGAATGAAAACAAGTTCTAGATAAATAAACACACTATAAAAGTAGGACTCACAGTGGAAAAGAATGGACACAAAGGGCTCCTGGAGGGCTCCGTTCATTGAGAGTCCCCCTTTTTATTTTGGTTCAGGACAGGATCGCGGGGTCATCAGATAAGAGTCCTGTGTCAGGCTGACACTTGTTGGGGAGTCTGCTTGAGATTCTCTTCCTCTCCTTCTACCCCTCTCTCCCACTTTCTCTTTCTCAAGTAAATAAATACATCTTTAGAAAAGAGAAATAGGTGGACATAAGCAAAAGGCAATAAAGAAAGTGCAATTACACATATGAGGACAAGTAAAAGGACCCAAGACAAACTAGAGTCCGCAACACAAAACGAGAAGGAAATCTCACATCTATCTAGTTATGCTGCTGTGCAAAAAAGGGGTTTGTAACACTTAAAAGGAACAAGCAGGTCTTAGAATTTGTGGAGCATATAGCCTAGCTAGCACCACTGCAGTTAAAGAAAAACAATCTGAGGGTCTTGAAGGTGCGGAGGGTGGGAGGTTGGGGTACCAGGTGGTGGGTACTAGAGACGGCATGGATTGCATGGAGCACTGGGTGTGGTGCAAAAATAATGAATACTGTTATGCTAAAAAAAATTATTTATTTATTTGGGGAGAGAGAGAGTGGGGAAAGGGGCAGAGGGAGAGAATATCCACAAAGACTCCCACTGAGTGTGGAGCCTGACCCAGGGCTCAATCTCATGAGCCATGAGATCATTACCTAAGCTGCATCCAAGAGTCTGATGCTCAACTGACTGAGCCACCCCGGTACCCCAGCACAATTTCAGTTTTGATTTTTGTTTGAAATAAAAATTGTCCGAGAGAGTTTATTTCTTAATTATTTGGCTTTTTTTCTTTTCTTTGCTTGTGTCAACTTTTGTGTTAGTTTTTATTGAGTTTTACTGTATTATATGTGAAAAATATGCCAAGTACAATTTCTACTTTTGTGAATTTACTAAGATTTTTTTTTTTTATTTTAGAATTCTGTAAATGCTCCATGTACTTAAAAAGAATATGCTTGTTTGGAGAGTGTAGAGTTTGAAACTTACCAATGGATCCATCTTACCAATTTGGTTAATCGGGTTGTGTATAGTTCCACATTTTTTAGTTCCTCTGATCTGTCTTAGGATAAGCACTCTGAGTCCCTTTTCTCCCACCAGGTTCTCCTTGTATTTACAACAATTTTTGTGTTGTGTATTTTGATGACACCTGCTACTTAGTACGTAAAAGTTCAAAATGTCTACATTTTCATTACTAGATAAAACTTTCATTATAATTGGCCTCATTCTTCCAGCTTCTTATCTTTTGACTTTGGATTAAATTTTGATCTCATTATGGACAGCATTGATTTTTAAAAAAATATCACAACCTCACTGAGGTATACTTCATGCACTCTACAATCCACCCATGAAAAGTATAAAACTTGATGGGATTTAGCGTATCTAGAGAGTCATGTAACCATCATCACAATCCATTTTAGAGTATTTTCTTCACCCCAAAAAGAAACCCTGTACCCTAATTAGCAGTCACTCTTCCTTTTCGTCAAACCTTGAAGCCTTATGCAATCACTAATCTGTTTTTTGCCTCTATAGATTTACTCATTCTGTACATTTCATGTAAATGGAATGATACAAGATGTGGTCTTTTGTGATTTTTCGCTTAGGATGATCTCAAGGTCTATCCGTGTTGGAGTCATAAAGTGATGACACTTTATTTCCTTACTGATGAACAATGTTCCATTGTATGCATATATCACATTGTGTTTATAGACACTTGGGGTGTGTCCACTCTTGGGCCATCAGAAACAATTCAGCTAAGAGCATTCATGGACAGGTTTTTGTGTGGACATACGTTTTCTTTTCTCTTGAATATATACCTAGGAATGAAATGTGAAATGCTAGGTCATGTGGAACTCCTTTTTTTTTTTTCCCCCCCGCGGTGGTGTTCATTTTCCCCCTTACTTTTGGATAAGAGTTTTCCGCCTTTATAAGTAATGGTAACCTTTTTTCTGTAACATATGTTGAAAGTATTTTTCTAAGTTTATTTATTGGTCACACAGAAGGTTTACATTTTTATGTAGTACAATCTGCCAGTCTTTCCTGTTTGGTTTCTGTTCTTGATTTGATGTTTGAAAAAAAATACCTTCGCCATCCTGGAGTCATAAAACTATTTATCTAAATGTTCTTCTGGTTTTCTTCTGCATACCCTTTCTATGTTTATGTCTTTGATTCATTTGGTTTCTATTTCGGTGTAAGAGTGGGATCTGCATCCAGCTTAATTTTTTCCCCAAAGGACTAGTCAGCTGGGAGAATTTTAGCAAAGCTGTTTTCCTTTATCTTTTCCTGCATCTTGGTCCTGTGATGGTAGCAGCTTTAGCTCATTTCTGGCTGCTCTTTCTTGCATCCTGGGGCCTGAGGAATCACCCCAGATGCAGATTGGAGTGCCCTAAAATGTTCACAACCCCCTTAGCTGGGCAGTGAGCCTAGCTTGTCAAGGAGGGTGCACCAAGGTTTGGCAAACCCTCTAGGGTACTTGGGTTTCGGTGGGCAGGTGACAGTGGGGCTGTCACTATCCTACTTCTCTCTGCCTGGATCAAGGCGAGATGGGACTGGGACTGGATGGCACTTGTATTCCATTGTGTAAATTTCGGAGAGGTCTATCAGCACCTTGCTTTTTTATTTCTTTTTATATCAATTTTTTTTTCTTGCCTTTCACAAGGCCACAGATCTCAGCATCGCCTCCCTGCCCCACATCTTTCCAGACCTCTAGTAAGGTCTGCACAGCCTGCTAACACCTGTTTCCTGCCTCAGACTATAGGGGGAATATTAGACTGTTCAATACAATGAGGCTGGGTGACTGCCAGAGAGAGGAAGTGACTTATCTACAGTCGTTCAGCAAATGTGTGGCAGACATAGGGATACAGCTTAGATAAATTCCTGCAGACCTAGGGCTAAAGTTTGGGTGCTTTAACTCCTAGATAAAGGGTTTCTTTTACCCTGTGACACAAGCCACCATTTATGAACACACATTCTAGAACAAGTGTGCCTGGGTTTATATTCCAACTCTGTTGCTTCCTAGCTATGTGAATTTAATTAAGTTACTTCCCTTTCCTGAGCCCCATTTTTTAAAATCTGTCCAGTGAGGGTAAAATAGTACCCATAGTATTGTTGTGAGGATTATAAACTACCTGGAAGTCACTTAGAACATTGCCTGTCCATGATCGATGTAAGTGTTAGCTCTCCCTCCCTCTTTTTTTTTTTTAAGATTTTATTTATTTATTTGACAGAGATTACAATCAGTCAGAGAGCAGGCAGAGAGAGAGGGGGAAGCAGGCTCCCTGCTGAGCAGAGAGCCTGATGCAGGACTCAATCCTAGGACGCTGGGACCATGACCTGAACCAAAGGCAGAGGCTTTAACCCACAGGGCCACCCAGGCACCACAAATGTTAGCCCTTTTATTATGTGGCTCTGGATACAAAGTACACAGCAGTGGGAGTTCTTGTCTTCCTTCTGTCCATTGTTATGAAGTTTTGATGGTTTGCAGAGTTCCTTAATTAAAAATCAACAAATATTTGTACAACTTTGAATGCCCTCAAAACAAATAATAAAAAAAAATAAGAGTAGACACTGGCTATTTCACATGCCCATCTGGAAATATTGGGAGCAAGAGATATGGATCTACACTGTTCCCTTGACTATAAATTGCAAAAGCCAAGAGAACTCATGAATAGATCCAATCAACACTACTCCTTGCTCAATTCCAAATGCAAATTGCGGAAAGAACTGGGTTGGAAAACCTTCAAGCATATGCTCAGATAATTTCCAAAGTTTGTTTTCGGTCTGCCTCCTAGAGGACTAAGCTTTGACAAGAGAGGGAATACATTCCAGAGGGGTGGGGGTGGTGGGAAGTTTGGGGGTGTGTCTTCAGGGATTAGAGGTGTCGATGTTTCCTTTTTTGTACATATGCAGCCTACTGACTGTTTAATAATTGATTATTCAACACACTTCCTATTGGCTTCCTTTCATTTTGAAATGTCCCCAATTTCGTGCGTGAACACACGCTTCCCGTCTCAAAGAGCCGAATCTGTCACTCTCCTATTAATGTCACACTGAAGTTACGACAGAGTTCATCTTCTTACCACAGTGTAAGATCAGCTCAGGGAGAGGAGTCTGGTCTTTGTAGTAAGTTTTAGGGTAATTCTAAGACAGTCAGGGATTCTCTTCCCATAGAGGCAGGAATGGATACGGTGCAGTAGAGCCTGCCTCAGCCTGGAACGGGAGGGGCCAGTTGTGAGTGAGTGGGCGTGGCGTTCCCTTACCAACGTGTATTGTGGTTGTGTACTCTGAGTCCCCAGTGAAGATGCTGTAAAGAGGTGTGATGTGAGCTGGAGGCTGGGAGGAAATGGGGGATGTGGTTTGTGTACAAATAAAGAGAGAGGTTGATAAACAGGGGAATGATAAAAGAAATGAGAAAACAAACAAATGGCAAGAGGAAGTCAAGGTTCTAGGAGTTAGTCTAGGGTGGACGAGTGGGGGCAGGGGGTGGGGATGGTGGGGCTCAAGGACCCTGTGTGGATATAGGTACAAGGGCAGCCTGGGTCAGGGGTGCGGACTCTTAGAACGCTCTTCTTTCCTTCCTTCTCCAGGACCTGAGGGGAATGGGTACTGACTGGGTCAATATGGGATTAGGGTAGGGATTCTTTTTTTTTTAATTTTTTAAAAGATTTTATTTTTATTTATTTGAGACAGAGAAAGCATGAGACAGAGCATGAGAGAGACAGAAATAGAGAGAGAGCACAAGCAGGGGGGAGAAGTAGAGGGAGAAGTAGACCCTGGGATCATCACCTGAGCCAAAGGCAGATGCTTAACCAACTGAGCCACCCAGGTGCCCTCTTTTTTTTTTTTAAAGATAGAAAGAAAGAGAGAGTATGTGTGTATGGGGGTGGTGGGGGTGGTGATGAGGAGGGGCAGAGGGAGAGAGAGAGAATCTTTTTTTTTTTTTAAAGATTTTATTTATTTATTTGACAGACAGAGATCACAAGTAGGCAGAGAGGCAGGCAGAGAGAGTCAGAGGAGGAAGCAGGCTCCCTGCCGAGCAGAGAGCCTGATGCAGGACTCGATCCCAGTACTCTGATATCATGACCTGAACTGAAGGCAGAGGCTTAACCCACTGAGCCACTCAGGTGCCCAGAGAGAGAAAATCTTAAGCAGACTCTGAGCTGAGTGTGGAGTCTGATATGGGGCTCGATCTCATAACCCTGAGATCATGACCTGAGCCGAAATCAAGAGTTCGATGCTTAAGTCACAGGGTAGGGGTCCTTAACTTGGTGTTCACCAAAGGGTCTTAGATAAACCTAATGGGAATCTGTGAAAATATGTGGGAAAAAACATTTTTGTTTTCACTAACATCTAAATGAAATTTACCATTTCCTTCAATTACTGAATATAGACAACAAACTTCCATAGTATTAGCACTATTTGTGACTTGGCTACCAAAAATAATCTCTGATATCTTAATTTAATTTCACATTGAAGTTGTTACAGATGTCTCAAACTTTATGCATGCTCATCACTACTTTCAAATTATTTAAGTTATTAGATAGATCTCATTGTTTAATGCATTAATAAAGGAACACATATATTTCTACACCCAATTTTAAAAATACATTGATAACTGTATTTCAACATCTTTGGGTTTTTTTTATTCACTGTGTTTTATTTTATGCATTTAAATATATTATTCTGAGAAATAATGTACAGGCTTCAACAGATTGCCAACATAGTCTTTGGACAGAAAAGGTCAAGGAAGTGTGTTAGGTGGTTCAGAAAGGGGGCAGACGCTGGAGTTACTGTTACTGTTACAGACACTTACTGTTGAGCCTGGGGGAAGAGGTTCTGGTCAGAGAGAAAAGCAAGAATCCACTCTGGGATGCTAGGACCCATGTGTCTGCCCACTGGACCAGCCACTGCTGGTACACTCTGTTCCTGGGTACCCCTCAGGCCTGCCCTAGCCCCCCCCAAGCAGAAGATGGAGCTGGAAGGATGTAGGTCCTGGGGCCGTTGTTCAAGGCTGGTGGCCTGGGTCTGGGAGACTGAGCTGGGGTGCTGACTATCTCATTGGTCCCAGAGTCTCCTTTTGGTGATTGAGCTGGCAAGTCTGAGATCAGAGCCAGGCTTTGGCCTGGACTGACTGCATCCCAGCTGTGGGACTCCTGAGGCAGGATTGCTATCTCTGGATTGCCATTCATTCAACTCACTTTGATTAAGCTCCACGCACTGTGTAGGAGGACAATGCCTTTTTTGTCGCCGAGGCGATTAGATGAGATGCCACGTCTGACAGCGCTCTGAAAATGGATCTTCTCCTTGAAGAAGTTTTCCCTAAAAAAAATTATCCATCTCTTTTCGTTCTTAGTCAAGTCGCCCTTTGAAGAGAAGAGACTTGAGCCCATCCAAAAAGGGTCCAGGCTTGGGAGTTTGGTGCGCTGCTGGGCTGACCCTTCCAGTCTTTCTGATGGTGCAGTGTAAAGTGTCAGGACCAAATTCCAGTGGTTTCTACCAGATGAGACCAGTCTGTTGGATTCAATTAGGGCTGTCAGCCTGGCTAACAGGGTGTTCATTTTTATTTATGTACTGAAGTACCCTGATAATTAAACTCATTCAAAGTCATGATGATTGGTTACTTAAGAGGCCCGAGTGATCACAAGTGAGGACTGTAATTTGAATGTACGTCACACTGTTTGGCTTAGCAGTGCAGCACAGTTTGTCTACTGCAAGAAGGACAAAGGAAAAAAACGTTCACATGTAGGAGGCAGAGCAGGAATGTTAGGGCAAGTGGGGCAAACCCTGCTGTGATCCAAAAGGCACCTCGAAGCATAAAGATAGCTCATTCTCTTGGTAGAACAAAGAGGGCACACCAACCCCTAAGAGCCAATAGAGTTCCAGTTCCCTTAGGCGAAGACCTCCAGGAGCCTAGATGCTAGGACATCGCTGATGATGGAAACCCTTGCTGGACCGCACCTCTTCCGCGCCTACCTTCCAGCCCTGTCCACCAGCGCCCCCAGCTGTAGAGATGGACGAAGGTGATGCTCTGGGACCAGATTCCTCAGATCCCACCTCTTCCACCCACTGGCTGGGTCACCAATGGCTAGTTGCTTAGCCACTCTGGGCCTCAGTTTCTTTATCTGCAAATGCAAAAATGGGGATGTCAGGTCAATTTTACTGAAAATTAAGAAAGGGAATGATGATAAAGCACCTGGCCTACAGCAAATGCTAAATCTGTCTGAGTGGTTATGGATGTCATTGGAGGGGGCTGTAGGGCAGAAGCAAACTCATGAGGCCCTCTCTGGTTGGGCAATAGTCCCCTTCCTCTTTCTTCTCAGGCAGCCCATCTTCTGCACCTATTGGCTCCCTCTCTCCATTCACGGCAAAATTTGAGCACATTCCTCTCTTGCCCATCAGCTTAAAAACTTGGCTTCCATCCTCCCCAGGAACAGAACAAATGGATCTCTGCTTATGAGCGCTACAGGATTCTGATAGGAAAGTTGTCGGAATCTTGGGGCAAGATCAGGAAATGCCACCTGCTTATCTCAGTGCTTGGGAATTAGCATCAGTGAGAACAGGGGAGAGGAGGGACTTGGCCACTTTTTAAATTGAAGGGACTGTTGTACCCCTTGTGAGTGGTGAAGTTCTTGGATGACATGGCTAAACCTTTCTGAGCCCTGGGCTGACGTGGCTGGGCTAGCTCTTTGTCCACCACAAAATCACTGTCCCCTTTCCACGGTGTGTCACTGAGCGATGCCTGTCCAGCCAGATATTCCTCATCCCAGTGTACTTATATGGAAATGGAGCCATATGACTCCTTCTCGCCAAAGGATTTTGAGTGGTAGTGAGGTGTGTCCCTTCTGAGCTGAGGCTCTCTTTCTGCTTCTCCTGGCAGGAGACAAAGGACTCCCAGGCCCTGAGGGATGACGGAGCCACAAAACAGAAGGTACCTGGGTCCCTAATCAATGAGTAGAGGAAAGCCACATGTCAACCGGGAACACTTGTGTTGGCCTTTTAGGTGCGTGAGGAGTACCTTCCTAGTGGGCAAAGATGGTGACAATGTTGAGTTTGTTTGTTATAGCAGCTGGTGTCACAAGGACTAATAAAGCTGTCACAGGTAAGGTGGTTGTCCTGGTTTGAAGCGCTCCACAAACTCAGGCTGCAAATACCCCGTTTGTTGATTTGTTCACCTGCCCATTTGTATAAATGAATATTTATTGAGCACCTATTCTCGGGCCCTGTTCTGAGAGCTGGCAGGTACAATGATGGACAAGACCGACACTGACAATGAGCAGGACAGACAAAGGCCCTGCCCTTACAAGGAATTTATAGGCTGTTCAGAGAGAATGCAAACAAATAAACTCATGGAAGTCACTTTAGAAAATGTTCAGGGCAACGAAGAAAGCCAAAGAGGGCAAGGTGATAGGAAATGGCGATATTTTGGTAGCAGGTCAGGGAAGGGCTGTTGGAGGAGGTGGCATTGGAGCTGGGACCTGGCTGGGGGGGAAGCATCTCCTTCCTCTCTTCCCATCCTGATGATGCTTCAGCCCCAGCAAATTACTTGCTCTTCTAGACCTTCCCTGGCACTTCCCTGCCTCCATGCTACTGGACCATCCTTCTCATACTGTGAACTGCGCCAGCTCATAGGCCCTACTCCCCATCAGCAGCTCCCAAGAAGAGGGGGACTCCTCTGGCAGAAGTAACAGCTCCCATCTGTGTGCCTACCTCTACGACAACCCCTGTGTTGTCTTCTATTTTTTTTTTTTAAATGCATCGATTCCTCCTAGCAGCCTGTGACCTCTTACTCATTTGTCTTTGTATTCTAGACTGTTGCACAGTGCTGGGCACACAGTGGGGGCTCACTGAGTATTCGTGGTGTTGATTTGACAGGAAACCCACCAGAAATGATTATTTAGTTCTCTCAGGAGCCTGCGCAATGCACTGTGTTTTGAAAGTGGCTTTTGTTCAGACTCGGTGTCTAGAACAGGAGCCCCTTTTACTGTGTGCATATGGCGGCTGAGCCAATTTCAATTAGTATGTGCATAAATACTCATATTTCTCAGACACAAGGCAGAATCTCTGTTTTCTTGTTTCTTTCATTTTCTTTTTTCTGGTTGCAAAACACATCCTCTCTAGTTCATGGTAAACCTGACAACACTTCCTCAGATTGATGAAACCATCCATTAGATCCTCTACAAGGGAGGGTGTGAGGGTTTGGGGTAGAGGTAGGATGAGATGCGTTTCCATCTGTGAAGGCCTAGCCTTTCCCCCCCCCCCCCGTCTTCTAAGTTTTAAAAAATTCTAATTAACATACAGTGCAATATTGGTTTCTGGAGTAGAGTTCAGTGATTCGTCACTTACGTAGAACTCCCAGGGCTCAGCATAAGTGCCCTCCTTAGTGCCCATCCCCCACCCGTCACCCCTCAGTTTATTCTTTATCATTAAGAGTCTCTCATGGTTTGTTTTCCTCTTTCTTTTTCCTTCCTCCTTGTCTCATATGTTCGTCTGTTTTGTTTCTTAAATTCCACATATGAGTGGAATCATACGGTATTTGTCTTTCTCTGACTTATTTTGCTTAGCCTAATATACTCTAGCTCCATCTGTGTCATTGCAAATGGCGAGGTTTCCTTCTTTTTGATGGCTGAGTAATATTCCCTTGTAGATGTATGCACCGCATCTTCTTTATCCATTCTTCTTTTAAAGGATATTTGGGCTCTCTCCACAGTTTGGTTATAGTGGACATTGCTGCTATAAACATCAAGGTGCATGTGCCCTTTCAAATCTGTATTTTTGTATCCTTCCAGTAAATACCCAGTAGTGCAATTGCTGGATCACAGAGTAGCTCTAATTTCAACTTTCTGAGGAACCTCCATGCTGTTTTCCAGAGTTGCTCCACCAGTTTGTGTTCCCATCAACAGTGTAAAAGGCTTCCCCTTTCTGCTTGTCCTTGAAGGCCTAGACTTTGATCTTCCCTCTTCAGACTCAAGTCAGACCAGCAACTAGAGGTACATGGGTGAAGATAAAATCATACTTGAGAAATCTTCTCTTTTTCTGATAAAGATCGATCTGTTGTCATTCCCTGGGGAACCTGCTGCAGGAAGGTGGGGAGGAAGAAGTGGGAGCTCTTATCTGGTGAGAACTCCAATCTTAAACTTCCCAGGTGTACAGAATGTCAACAAGATAGGTCACTGCTGTGGTGTAATTTATGCTTCTAGCCCCCATGGATCAGGGCAAGGCTAGACTTGACCCCAAATTCCATCTTTCCTGGGGTCTTCTTCTTCCCTCCCTGCCTTCCAGGTTTCTCCTGAGCACATTCCCTCAATGGATCCTATTCATCTGAATCCCTGGCATGGGTCTCACTCCCAGGGGCAGTCACCCCCAGATATCTGCTCTGTGCCAGGTGCCATGGTAGGTCCTCACAGCCAAGGCTTAAGGAGGGAATGCTCCACCTTGCCCCCTGGCCACAGAGAGGGCTTCCAGGCTCCTCTGGTTTGGAAACTCAACTTGCCAGACTTAATATTCACTGGGCCATCTTTTGCTAGTGAGTGAGCTTACTGCCTGGGAGCGAGCCAGGTCTCTGCTTTGCCTGCCATGGGCAGGTAGGGACTGGCCATCCAGGCCCATATAACTGGCTGGTGGGTTTCATGGACTCTGGGTCTGTTCTGAAGACCTAGTCATATAGCCTTCTTCCTAAGTGAAGCATACTCATCGCAAGATAGAAATCTGGGTGCAGGAGGTAGGGGGTCTTACTTGGAACTCTGGACTTCTCTTTGTTCTCCAATACCTCCTTTTCTAGAGATCTTTGCCCCGGACTCTACATATACCTGCCTGCTATTACAGCCAGGACTCTGTCTCTTGCCTGTTTGTGGGTTCTCTAGCAGTTTGTGGATTTCTCAGCAGAAAGCCAGAGGGAGAAGAGGAATGAGTGGTAGGGTTTAAGCAACCAAGGGCAACCAAGTCCTATCCTGAACGCTTAACAAAACCCTAAAAAATAAATATGGTTTCCCATTTGATGACCAATAAGCCTGACTCACTGAAGCTTAGGAAGTTTAGATGGCCCAAGGACGCAATTAATATTGTCTGAGCTGGGATTTGAAACTTGGATGGTCTGACTCCTAAGTTCAGGCTTTTTTACCCACCACAGAGGTGGACAAATTACAGGTAAAATTCTGAGTTATTAGAAGACAGCCCTGCTTCCTCAGTTTATGTTGTGTTATGGCCGTCCATGTGCTGTGGCAGTGGAGATGAGAGGTGCAACAGGGACCATTTGGTTTACGAAGCCTAAAGTATCTGCTACCAGGAACATTCCAGATTGCTGACCCCTCGTCGACAATCTACTCCCTTAGGGAGTGTTCTTTTTATAATCCAGGGACCTCAAGACAATGAGGGATGGAAAGATATGTGATCTTAAAATCAGAAGACCTGGGTACCATTCTGGCTGTGCAACCCTAGTCAGGTCTTGACCATCTCTTAACCTTGACTTATTCATGGAGATAAGAATAGCTGTGATAGGGGCACCTGGGTGGCTCAGTGGGTTAAGCCGCTGCCTTCGGCTCGGGTCATGATCTCAGGGTCCTGGGATTGAGTCCCGCATCGGGCTCTCTGCTCAGCAGGGAGCCTGCTTCCCTCTCTCTCTCTCTGCCTGCCTCTCCTACTACTTGTGATTTCTCTCTGTCAAATAAATAAATAAAATCTTTAAAAAAAAAAGAATAGCTGTGATATAGTTTTGTCTTGAGGGTCAAATCAACTAACAATGATAATGATTTCAGTTAAGGATTACTGAGTGCTTACTATATGCCAACAATGTACATACAGACACTGTCTCTTTTGATCCTTGCAAGTGCCCGGCACATGGGGGACACACAGCAAGAACTTGTTGGACAGATAAGTACTGTTATTCCCACTTCTCAGATGAGGAAGCTGAGGTCCAGAGAAGTGAAGTGACTTCCTCAGAGCTTGGCTGCTTGTGACAGTAGAAGCTGTTGGATTCACGACAGGTATGAGGCAGGAAGGATCATGAAGGGCCGTGCTTTTGTGCTGGGGACAGGGTTTTTCCACCTCCTGAGAAGACCTTTGACTTGGGGGAGGGCTGGTTTCCACTGGAGGTGGTGAAGATTGCTTCCTCTCAGCTTCTCCTCCTTGGTGGAAATTCCGCAACTTAATCAGATTCTATTCTCTCCTCTCAGTTCCCCCTGCATTTTCTAGTGACTGGGCTTGTCAGCAAACCCATCATCTTCTTGTTGATGTGCGTCAGCAAAACAAAGATTAGCTGCTTCAGAAAACTGAACACTTGGGAGTCATAATTATGAGACTCGCTTTTAGTTTGGGGTCCGTTTGAATGAGTTTGAGCCACATGCATGACAGACAGCAGGCTTGAAAACCTTCCTCGTTGTGGCACTGGTTATTTTGGTCATAGGAAACGAGGTGGAACAGTGACTCCACCTTCACAGGGCAGACAAAGCCACCTCTACTCACCTGCTGCCCCTTACCTCTGTGGACACTTAGAGATAGATAAGCAGAATTCCTGAGAACAGCTCAGGAATGTTGTCGCTTCCATGAGAAAAGCATTTTGGTTCTAGGAAAAGGGGAAAGAATGGAGTTGATTGGGGGAAAGATCATTGCCTTGGTTTGAGTCTCCCTGGAAGCAGGCTCTGAGACATGGGTTGGAAAGCAAGTGCCCTGTTTGGGATGGGATTCCAGGAAACACTGGCAGGAAACAGCGGGAAGTGAGACAGGAGGGAAGGAAGCCTATAGAGGGTGCCTTCTCAAGCACATTATCATCATGGGCAAATGAAGATGAAGTCCACTGGGAGCTCTGAGAACCGGAGCAGAAACACATTTCAGAGTTACCTTCTCAAAGGATGAGGGAGCTGGGGTTTTCACAGACTAAATCCCATCAGTCACTAGTTGAGGTCTGACATTTTTAGGTTGCTTTGCTGGTAGACCACAGAGATAGAAGTTGGTTGCTGTGTCCTAAGAGGGTAGAGCTCAAGGAGATGTGGTGGGCCACCTACAGAATCTGCCACAATGTCTGGGTCTGAAATCAGACTGCCTGAGTTCTGACCTCAGATTCTCCTTCCTATTTGCTGTGTGACCTTGGGCAAGTTACTTAACCTCTCTAGTCTTTATCTGTGAGTTAAGAAATATTCATTTGCGGGGTGCCTGGGTGGCTCAGTGGGTTAAAGCCTCAGCCTTCGGCTCAGGTCATGATCCCAGGTCCTGGGATTAAGCCCTACATCGGGCTCTCTGCTCAGCGGGGAGCCGGCTTCCTCCTCTCTCTCTCTCTCTCCGCCTGCCTCTCTGCCTACTTGTGATCTCTGTCTGTCAAATAAATAAATAAAATCTTAAAAAAAATATTCATTTGCTAGGTTATGGTGAAGATGGAAGGAGATAAGGCATGCAAGACACTTACAGGGCACCTGGCATAAAGCAAACACCCAATAGATCTTAGCTATTATTATTATTAATTAGTATATTTGTTCTATGAATTTTGGTTGGGGAACCTTCAGGCCTAGAAGATGTTATTGGGTGAAAGGGTCAAGGAACAATGACCAAGAGCTATGCGATATAGAATAAAAAAACAAATAGATAAAGCCCCTGGGGGTCAGTCCTTATAGAAGTGGGTTGTTTTGAGAATGGTAAACAGGAAGCAGCCATGGAAGAAAGGGTAGTGGAGGCAGGCCACATTCAGCTCAAATATATTCTTTTTCCTGCCTAAAATGTGGAGATCTAGGCACCCCCTTCTTTCATAGGGATGAAGAACCCCACCTCTGGAATCTTTCGGGTTGCAAGGAGCCACAGTGGTAATTAGGGATAGAATTAGTTGCAGTAGCAATTGGAACACAGAAGTCATTTTACTCAAGAACTTCAAAGATATGAAATTGAACTCCAAAGACAACGATCTGTCGGCGGGAGCTAGCATTGCCTATTGAGGGTGAACTTATAAACTCTTAAGCTGCCTTTCAGATCTTAGCTTGCTCGTAGTCTTCTATACAGTTAATGGTGCCCATTTAGCTTGCATTAAAACTTCTGTACCCATGGGCTGAACTTGTAGGTGTAGCAAACTGAGTCGTGTACTAGGGCGTGATGTTCAAGATGAGGGAAAAGAGCTGGGACGAAGGTCATTACCATGGTAACAATGGGTCACACTTACTGAAAGCTTTCTAGGTGCCAAACCACATGCAAAATGCTTCACAAAATTTTTCCTTCTCTTCATAATCAAAGGAGGTGTCTCTACTATGACACTCTGCATGCCTTCCTTCCACAGGGCATATTAAAATGACCTTTCTTTGTACCCAGTGGCTTTCTCAGGGGCCTTTTCTCCAGCTGGCCTTTCATCACAGACCCCCCCCAGGAGCATTCAGAGGTGCTCTGCCGGAGAAGGAGGAGGCAGTCTCTTCACCCAGCTTTGGGTCCTGCTCTCTTTCCCAAAGAGTCAATGTGTCCTACTAGGGTGGGAAGCACTAACTCATTGTCATGGCCAAACCTGAGGCGGGGGGAGGGCCATTTTGTTTCTGGGTTCAGCAACCCTCCTAGTGGTTAGCAGACAGCAGCATAATGGCCAGCCAGTGTGAAACTGTGCAAATTGCCTCATAAATAACTCGTAATGCACAGGCAACAGGGAGAGACCATAGCTTATGGATAAATGACTCCCTGCCATTTCGGGGTATTAAACCAGGGCTAATCCAGACCTCTCCATGGGGATTCATTAACTGCTATGGGTTTCCTGCATGCAGACCTGCTGGGACGTGGGCACCTCACTTGGCACTTCTCTCGGCATTGCGGTGGGGGCAACAGACTTCTGATCGGGGCCATTAGGAGGGGAGAGTAAGTACCTTTAACAAACAAGCTGGGGGGAGCCCTGCGGGAGCAGCACATTTTCTCCAGAGAACTCACTTTCTGAGGAAGTCTCTTTGTGGGGCAGAGGAAAACATAACAATAACAGCTAACATTTATTGGGTGCTTACTCTGTGCCAGACACTGTACTAAGTCTTCTCACGCATTAGCTCATGTAATTCCCACAAAAATCCCATTAAGTAGATACTATTATTTGTCTGTTTTTATAGAGGAGGGAGCTAAGGCTCGAGGAGGCTTAGTTAACTCGCTTTAGGTAATGCAGCCAGTGTCTGGTGGGTGGGTTAGTTAGCTTTGCTATGCTGTGTTAACAAATGAGCCTTAAAGCTCACTGGTTTAAAATAATAGGATTTTTTTCACTCCAGTCCTAATGCCACTCATAGATCAGGTGTCCTACTCTATCTGTCTTTATCCCAGCATTCAGGCTGAAAGAGTAGCCCCTATTTGGGACCAGCTATTACTGTGGGAGATGAAAAGCAAAAGAAAACTGGTAGAGCCAGCCAGAGCTGTTAACGCTTCTGCTCAGAATGGACACAAATCACGTCTCCCATTTCATTGGCTAAAGAAGGTCACGTGACCCTGGACGTTAGCTCCTCCCATAGGGAGGTATTGCTTAATGAGGAGGGGGGAGATACTTGATTCTCTTATAGGGAGGCAGAGAATAGAGAATCATGTAATCCACACAGGTGGTTGAATTGGGATCTCTGTGAGTATTTATTTTGTGCTTTTTAAAATTTCTTTTCAGTGTTCCAGAATTCATTTTTTATGCACCACACCCAGGGCTCCATGCAATACATACCCCCCATAATACCCACCACCAGGTTCACCCAACCTCTCACCCTTCCCTCCCCTCCCAAAACCTCAGTGTGCTTGTAATCTCTGACTTCATGGATTTGGAGTTGAGATGCCTGGACTTGGGTTGTGGCTCAGCACTGAGAAGCTGTGTGACGAAGAGCAGGTCTCCTCCCCTCGCTGGTGTCCCTGTTAGTTAGACACCTTCAGAAGTAGACCCGGAGACAAAGACTTGAGTGCCGGTAGTTTATTTGGGGAGGTCCCAAATAAGGTCCCAGAAAGCCCCAGTGAGGGTGGGAAAGTAAGATAGGAAAAGAAAGGAAGTCAGTAAGGGTGTATTATCGAGCAGGCGACCCTCAGAGCAGCCGAGACCCAATTCTGCTGAGAGACACACACCTGGTGGGTGGGTGAGGGAGCTCATTCCTCTGCGTTATCTCACCTGAGGCGGGGAGAGCTGGGCTGTTGATGTGCCAGATCCCAGGCTGTCATTGGTTGAGGGCTATTTCTGGGGGGCATTTTGGCTCTCCTGCCTCCCGAATAAAGCCTTTGGGCAGAATTCTGTGTTTGGAATAAGCATCCCTTTGTGTGCCGAGGTGAGCTAAAATTCCTGTCTAAACAGTGAACAGTGGTGACTAGAAAAGCTTTAAGGTTTTTGCTTTTAGTCACTTGTGCCCACAGCCCTGTCCAGCCCTGGGCCAGGACCTCGGTGGTCTGGCTGAATGTGGGGGTAATGGGCATTTGCATGTCCCCTGCAGTCTCCTGCGACGAACCCTGACCCCCTACGGGCTCTCCTTCTCCCCTTTCCACTGTGAAACACTCTTTGCTTGGCAGGATGCTCTGTCTCCTGCCCTTCGTCACCCTGTGTGCTGCGACTCTTGGTGCCTCCTTGAGCGGAGGGAGCTCTTTTCCCCCACATACCATGCTTTCCGTGGTCACAGAGAGGCAGCATCCATGATCTGCCTGGTTCCCCAAACCAGGCTCTCTCATTCTATGCAAGATGCCCTTTGGCTTTGAAGCCCTTGGGTAGCACTCTCCCACCCCTTTGGCTCTCCTCCTCCATTAGCCAACCCCCCTCTCCTGCCCCCAAGCTCCATCCACCTAAGGCTGGCTCCCAGCCTTTCTTCCCCATCTGAACTATCACCCTGGGCCTCCCCCGGTCTACAAGGTTCATGCCTTCCACACCTGGAGTTTTTGCACCCATGCCCTGCCTAGCTCAGGCCGCCTACACCTCCCACCAGGACGACGCAAATAGCCTCCTCACCGGTCTTCTGCATGAAGCCCTGCCTCAGTGTTTGCCTTTCTGTTCATCCCCACTCGGGTTAAAATGAGCTCTCTAAAAGTAGGTAGGGAAGTGAGCAAAGTATAGTGATTAAGAATGGGGACTCCAGAGACGGACTGACTGGGTTAAAATCCTCTATCTGCCACTTAGGGAGTTTGGGCAAGCCACTTACCCAGTCTGTGCCTCAGTTTCCTTATCTGCCAGCTGGACCTACTCACAGGATTGTTGCAGTCATAGGTGACTTGACATCCCTTACGTGCTTAGAACACCACTGGGCTTGCTAAATAAATCAAGTCTGAGGATGATGCCTTCTCCCTGCCTCAAAGCCTCCAGCCTCCCTCCCAGTCACCACAGAGCAGAGTCTGAGCTGACCAGTCTGGCTCTTGGGGCTCTGGGTGATCGGCCTCCCTTTTCAAAATCAACCCCCTCGGTGCTTTAAACCCACATTTTATGATCTAACTATTTATCATGTAAGTCTTTGGGCATGCTGTTCCTTTTCCTGGTATACTGATCCCTGCCTTGTCCACTTGCCCATTTCCTACTGACTCTCAGACCCACCTCAGGCTTTGCCTCCCTTAGAAAGCTACCAAGTCTGTTCTAATAGATAATTGCCTTCCTCCTGGTAGTGACTGGGCCATACCCCTATTTTAGGGCCAGGACCAGGGCAAGGAAGGTGGGAGACTTGCCTCATGGGAAAAATTGAAGGGAGTTTCAAAAAACTCAATAATCAAGATAGAGAATATTTGAATTTTGGACAAAATATCGAAATGGCTACCATAGATCTATGTTGAACAAAGTATCAAATTTAAAATAAATAAATGATTTTTAAAAAAGATTTTAGTTATTTATTTGACAGAGAGCACAAGTGGCAGGCAGAGGTAGAGGGAGAAGCAGGCTCTTGGCTGAGCAGGGAGCCTGATACGGGGCTCGATCCCAGGATCCTGGGATCATGACCTGAGCCAAAGGCAGATGCTTAATTGACTGAGCCACCCAGGCGTCCCTTGAAATTTTTTTTTTTTTTAAATATAGCATTCAAGAGGGCCTCATGATTTCTCTGGGCTTTTTTTCCCCCCGCTATGGTATAGCAGGTAAAACAGACCGTGATGCACAGGCTAATGCCCCTCTTCTGGGCCCCCTCTACCTCCATGCATCCTAAAGAATTTTTCTTTGTAGCAGGGTCCATGGTCAGACCTAAACTATGATGTGAATGGCGACCCCTGGAGTTGAGCAGTACCCAGGCTGTCCAGCCGTTCATAGCAGCCGTGTCCTGAGAGAATAAGTCTGGCTGAGCAAGGGCTGTGGCAGAGTGGAGGAAGGGAGATAGATTTGCAGATGGGAGCTGGAGGGCCAGAGGGAGGGAGGCTCCCAGCCTCCTCAGCTCCCCTTCTCCAGCAGCTGCCCCGCCTTTGGCAAATCCAAGTCCTGCCCCAGGCCCCTCAATCTTGTGGCCCTGGAGGCCTTGTGGGTATCTCCCTGAGCATGGGATCTGCTCCTGGTTTCCTGACTTCACAGACTGTGATGGCTAACTCGTTCTTAATTCTCAGTCTGGCAAGGCAGTATAGGTGAAGATGGCTGCCAGGGTTCAAATCCCAGCGCTGTCTCTCACTTGCCACACAGCTTTGGGCAAGGAACTTAACCTCTCTGTGCCTCGGTTCTCCGGTTGTAAGATGGGCGTGGAGCTAGGTTGGTAGAGGGCTGCACTGGGCCAGAGCGCGGGAAGGCACGGTGGTGTGTGCTGCACGTGAGCACGGTATCAGCGTTCTTCTCCTTCCTCTCATTCTGGCTGCCCGAGGCCCTGATGCGAGGCTGGCCGTTGCAGCACCTGCACCCAGGCTGAGCCCTCTGCTTCTTGTCCGCGAGCACCGTGCAACTCCCAGCTCCGTCTCTGTCCTCCGAAGGGCTTGCTGTGCTGGAGAAATGTCCTCGGGCAGGAAGCAGGTCTGCCGAACCCATCCCCCATGCTTCTGCCCCCCCTTACCAGGGCTCTCTCTGAGCCTTTCACTCCTCGTTCAGCCTCATCAACGCTTTATTATAAAATCCTTCTCCAGCTCCCTGTCCAGAGTCATCGTAATTATAATCACTGCTGTAATCACATCCAACTTCTTAGCCCCCCACCGAGGTGTGAAAGCATCGTTACCGGCCTAAGAGGCCTGTCTGTCCCACCTCGGCACCCTGGGAACAGCGTGGCTGTTCCCTCTGTGGTCGTGTTTGTGGGGCCTTGCCCTCACCCTCCGAGATGCCTCCTTTCTTCACATTCTCTGTCCCCAACCTCGGCCCCTGGGAACAGCGTGGCTGTTCCCTCTGTGGTCGTGTTTGTGGGGCCTTGCCCTCACCCTCCGAGATGCCTCCTTTCTTCACATTCTCTGTCCCCAACCTCGGTCCCCTGGGACAGCGGTGCCCGTAGGGCCTGGCGCTGCAATGTCAAACCCTCTGCCCCTGGGTGGGCCTGCGCTGAGGAGTGTGGACGGGTGTCACCCCAGGGGGGGGACGACAGGTTTTCTCATCCTTCTGTGACGATCTTAGGGCGTTTCTCCTGCTGTTCTTGACATGGGTGCTGACTGGAGATGTGAAAAGCAGACGGGGCTGCTGATGGGGGGGATAGGGTGGGTCTCCCTTGGGTCCTGGGGAGGAGGTGAGATCCCCGTGGCGGGAGAACATGTTTTGCCTTCACGCCACAGAATGGGGTGTGCTGGCATTTCCGGGGTGTCCAGACAGTGCTGCATCTCCAGGGTCTCTGCCCTTTGAAGGACTTTGCCCGCTGTTAGGGGCTGAACTGTGTCCCCTCCAAATTCATGTGCTGAATTCAGACCCCCAGGACCTCAGAATGTGGCTGTTTGGAGATAGGGCCTTAAAGAGGTAACGGAGTTAAAATATGGCTCATGGGGGGGGGCCTCCTCTGGGGACTGGTGTGTTTGTAAGAGGCAGTTAGGACACGGCACCAAAACACTTGGCCTTCATCTCAGACTTCTAGTGCCCAGAACTGGTTGGAACACAGATTTCTATTGTGTAAGCCCCCTGGTCTCTGGTACATTGTTATGGCAGCCCTAGTGGACAAATACACCTGCTTTTTGCCCATTTCCCTTTGGGCAGGTAGGAGCAAGGGGCCAAGTGGGTTAAGTGTTGGCTGCAGGGAGATTTTTCCACTGGCCGGCCCACCCAGACCACTCAGGATGCCCTCTTGTGGCAGAGGGATATCTGGGAGGCAAATCAGCCATTTCTTGCTTGTAGAGCTCATTAGCAATTCTTTTTCATTCTATTCTCTGTGCAGGGCGCTGGCGCCCTCCTGACCAGCGTTGTCTGTTTCATATTAACGATCCAGGGAGGCAAGTTCTATTTACGGCCTCATTTTCTGGAGAAGGAAACTGAAGCTTACAGAGGTTCAAAAGCATCCCCAAGATCACCCTGGCAGGGAGTGGCAGGGCTGGTATGTGAAGCCAGCGTTGTGTCCTGCTGAGCAGGGACTACATCATTGGGACTTGGAGAAGTCCTGGAGGTCACTCCTGCTTCCCACAAAAAACTCCTTTCCGATGTTCTGTCTATGTAACTTTGCTTTTCTTTCACGGGCCCCCTGAAGGGGAAACCTCACCGAAACCCTGGAAGATGCTGGGAGCAAGAGGTGGATGGCCCAGGGGCCTGTGTATTGGCATGTGGCCAGTGGTCAGGGAGCAGGATTCTCCCCCATTTGTAGACAGTGCTATGCTGGTGGCGTTAGCCGTGTGGGGCCCTTCCATATGCGGTGGCTCTAATCCAGTGTGGCTTCTGGCCAAGGACAGAGGTCAGTGTCCATGGCTTTGCCAGCCAGGAAGTCTCTAGAGCAGACCCTGCCCTGCGGCTGGGACAGAGGCAGGAGGTCCCTTGGACAGCTGGGTGTGATGTCCCGGGTGGTGAGATCGTCACCCATTTTTATGCTCAGCCTGCTGTGGCCTGGAATTTTGGCAAATATTAATAACGGCTGTAAAAACAGCTCCTTGAGCATTTGCTCCGTACTTAGCATGCCCCCAGGCAATGTGTTAATGTTTCTGGTACTAAGTCATTTAATCCTAACAGTGCTGTGCTGGGAGAGTTATTACCAGCCTCCTTTCAGAGGAGCTTAGAGAGATTTAAGTAACTTGTACAAGGTCGCTGACCCGAGAAGTGAGGAAACGTCTCCATAAAACCAGTGTCTATCTTGAAAGTTCATGGGTGCAGCTGCTGGCCACACCTGTCCGTGACTATGAACCTGAATGCTGGACTCCGGGTGTGGGTGGGCTCATGGCTCCAACAATAGGAAAACACCTACAGTGGGCCATATCATGCGGTTCATGCAGTCTAATCATTATAACAAGGCTCACAAAAGCTAACGAGAGGCAGGTAGTGACAGCCTCATTTTGCAGAGGAAGAAACCAAGACAGGATACACCACTTGCTCATAATTACGTGCGGTGACCAGCACAGCTGGCGTTTGGACTCGGGCTGTCTGACTCAAAAGCCCCCTCTCCTCCTCTCAGCCTCATGTGATGGAAACAGCAGGGAGGGCATCCTCGGGGAGGTTTTCCAGGAGCCCCCCATCACATGATTTCTTTCAGCTGCTTTCTAAAAGACCCAAGGCAGGGTCCGGGCATCCTGCCTGTGCCGTGGGCAGAGGGCTTCCCATGGCAGCCCTGAGAGCCTACACCCAGCCCACACGTGGGAGGGCTGAGCTGCTTCCCTCTCCGCTTTATTGATGTGGAGTGAGTTGAAGGTTATTGCAATGAATAATAAATGAGCTATCATAGCGAAGCCGATTATTCCGAAGTGTTACCGATGTTTGTGCTGATAAAAATGAATAAATGGCTAAGTGTTTGCAGGGAATGGAAGAGAAAAGGCATAAAGAGGAAATTCATATGTGCCTCTGATAGTTAGAAACAATGAGTCTTGAAACAGAGGCAATCAAGGAATGGGATAAAGCAGCTTTGTGATTTGTTATGTAGGGAAAATAATGACAGAATCTTTCATCTTTGGCCATGTTGGCTGCAAAGTGGAAATAGACATTGGCTTTGAACAGAGAAGATAAGAGACCAAGAGGAAAATAAAGTTCAGAACAGTGAACACAAGAGCCAAATTGTTGCTTCGTTTTTCTCATAGACCAAAGACATATAGAGGAAGGACACAGATGTGGCCGTGACGTCTTTGCAGATAGAGAAGAGGGCTCCCCTGGCCCTGAATGTGAGGGAGGGTTACTTTCAGGTTGAGGAGGCAAGGTCCTCTACAAGGCAAGGGGATTGTGAGAAGTCAGACTCAGTGGATGGGGTCAATCAGCCATGGAAATTCTTTTTGTTCTGATCGCCCTTGTCCAACTGTTTGCACCTTTTCCCTCTGCTGAGACACCTTCCTGGGGTCACTCCCGTCAAGCTGGCCACAGCTCTTTTTCTTTCTTTACCGCTCAGAAAAGCGTACCAGAATCCGGGAGAGTGTGGATGGGGCTATGTCTGCAGTTCCCAGACTGTGTGCCAAGGTGCCATGGAGCCCCACCGCAAACCCAGAGGGGTGCCTGGTGGATATTTTCAACATGTTGAGGGAAACTTCAGCATCCTTTGGACTTCGTGCTACCAGCTCAAGGTAATTCACAGTTTCAACATTAGGTTGCGCTACTCTCCTTTTGATGACGTCATATCTTTGCAAAAACTGGGTTTGCAGTTATTACTGTGATAAGAATCGGGTCTGGTGTGGAAATCGGTGTGAGTGGGCAATGAGGGTGGTGGGTGTCCAGTTTGATCCCAAGGTTGGAGAAGTCATACAGTGCTCAACAGGTACACACACCCCATTGCTAAGCAATTATAGTTATTTAGAGTAAAATAAAAAATGTGTTTTCTGTCCATTTTTGTGGATTATTTAAAAAAAAAATCACTTACTGGGGTGCCTGGGTGGCTCCATGGGTTAAAGCCTCTGCCTTTGGCTCAGGTCATGATTCCGGGGTCCTGGGATCAGGCCTCACATCGGGCTCTCTGCTCAGTGGGAGCCTGCTTCCCTCCACCACCATTACCCCCCTCCCCCGCCTGCTTCTCTGCCTACTTGTGATCTTTGTCAAATAAATAATAAAATTTTAAAAATCTTTAAAAAAAATCACTTACTAACACAGTTACATGAGGACATAAATACTTATTAATTTATTAGAACCTAACTACTCGGTAAACTTGATTGGTAGGTAGGTATTTCTGTTGGCTTGGCCGTCTCATGGAAAAGACTGCAGAGACACTAAGAATTCTGCAGACAGACACTTCGGGGACATGTGTGTTAAGTATCCGTCAGGTCCTAGTGGGAAGCCAATGGCACCCTCCAGCTGGGTAATTTGAAGAGTTTAAGAAAAGAATTCTTTCTGAAGGTGTGGACAACATACGGAGAGATTACAAGGAATAGGCCGTATCTTGGGGTTAGTGCTGCAGGGGGAGGAAGGGGTGGGAGGGAATTAGGGGGAAGAACTACAACCTGTAGAGAGAGCTGTGGGGACAGTGAACATGAACTTCAGCCGAGCAACATGGTCAGCTTCAGCCCTCCGTGGAGGAACCACCAATGTGCTACGTCTCACAGAACTCAATCGGTAATGCTGGTCTGGCAAAGCCTCGTTGCGCCAGCGGTCCTAAAACTATGCCTGCAGGGAATCTCCGCTGATCACATCCTTTCGACACTAAAATCACCTCACAGTGGTCTTTCTTTTTTTTTTTTTTTTTAAAGATTTTATTTATTTATTTGACAGAGAGAGATCACAAGTAGGCAGAGAGGCAGGCAGAGACAGAGAGAGGAGGAAGCAGGCCCCCCGCTGAGCAGAGAGCCCGATGCGGGACTCGATCCTAGGACCCTGAGATCATGACCCGAGCCGAAGGCAGCGGCTTAACCCTCACAGTGGTCTTTTCTAAGCTCACCAATAACATCAAGGTCTCGGACTAGAACTTGCTCCTTTTTAAGTTTTTCCTCCCATACATTTTCTATAAACTGAGCCCCAAATGAATGAACAATAAATATTAATGAGAAATTTTTAAAATGGGTTTTTTTAAAAGGAGCATTTTTATGTATTGTTATTTTTTTGAGATGCAGAAACCTGCATGCATATAATATAGTCATATTTTCTGCCAGTAAAATTGTTCCTGACTCGTGTGACAGAATTAAGTACATCCATTTTTTTTTTCCATGGGGTTATGCAGAAAGCATACCATCTTCCCCATGTCTGGATGAATGTGAAACTGTTTTGATAGAAAATTTGCATATGGTATAAGATTTAAGTTCTAGAACACTGTATCACTACTAAGGTCGTCTTCCCCCTCCTCATCATTATTGCATCATCTCTTTGCAAGGGAATCCTAATGTGTCCTCTCCATATTCTTCATTACATTAGTTTAAACGGTGGTTTTTATAGTGAGGCCCCTGGACCAGGAGCAAATGCAAAAGCATTCCTTGCTTGCAGGCTATAAAAAAACAGGTGGCAGGACAGATTGGGCCTGTGAGCTTTTGTTTTCTGACCCCTGTACTAGACCATGACCTCTTGAAGGCAGAGGGAATCTGTTTTGCTCACTAGCATACACTCAGCACCCAGCACAGTGCCTGACACATGGTGGCCACTCCAAAAAAAAAAAAAAAAATCTGTTGAGGGGTGCCTGGTGGCTCAGTTGGTTAAGCCTCTGACTCTTGATTTCGGCTCGGGTCATGATCTCAGTGTGGTGGGGTCCAACCCCATGTTGGACTCCGTGCTCGGAGTGGAGTCTGTTTGAGGCTTTCTCTCCCTCTCTCTCTGTCCCTCCCCCTCCCTGCCCCATTCTCTCTCTCTCTAAAGTAAATAAATAAATCTTTAAAAAATGTCTGTTGAATGTTTGAAAAATGGCTAAATGAATATGGTCTGTTCTCCTTTGTTTCCTCTTCTCTAAATTTGTGCAGAAAAACTGAGGCAAGGAAGTTAAGAAGGTATAATCAGAAGGTATTCAATGCCTTCTCTTATCTACATTTTAAGTAGAAACTTAATTTTAATTCTTCTTATTTTAGTGAAAGGAAAGATTAAATAGGAGTTTCCTATAAGGGAGCGCCTGGATGGCTCAATCGGTTAAGTGTCTGTCTTCAGCTCAGGTGATGATCACAGGATCCTGGGATCAAGTCCTGTGTTGGGCTCCCTCCTCGGCAGGGAGTCTGCTTCTCCCTCTCCCTCTGCCCCTCCCTCCACTTGTGCTCTCTCTCACTCTCTCTCAAATAAATGAAATCTTTAAAAAAAGTTTCCTGTGGGGCACCTGGGTGGCTCAGTGGGTTAAACCTCTGCCTTCAGCTCAGGTCATGATCTCACGGTCCTGGGATCGAGCCCCACATCGGGCTCTTTGGTTGGCAGGGAGCCTGCTTCTCTCTCTCTGTCTGCCTCTTTGCCTACTTGTGATCTCTGTCTGTCAAATAAATAAATAAAATTTAAAAAAAAATGTTTCCTGTAAGGATTTTATTGTCAATCTGTTAGGAAGCTCTGAAACTCTAGATCCAGAGCTCAAATATGCCAGTGTTTTTAAAAACCTAATAGTGCATCCAGAATTATAAAATTGTTTTGTATTTAAACCCAGAGGCAATTTTAAGGTTAGATTAAGCATGATGGTTTATCTTTGAAAGTTTGTAAAAGTGTGTTCATAATACTAAGAATTCTGTGGTTTTACATGTTCTAAGTTGTAAATTATTTTTTTTTAAGATTTTTATTTATTTGAGAGAGAGACGGTGAGAGAGAGCATGAGAGGCAAGAAGATCAGAGGGAGAAGCAGACACCTCATGGAGCTGGGACTCCCCCATGGATGCGGGACTTGATCCCAGGACTCCCGGACGGTACCTGAGCCGAAAGCAGTTGCTTAACCAACTGAGCCACGCAGGCGCCCTGTGAATTATTTTTTAAGTATATGATAACTTGATATGAGTAGTTGGTATTGGGATGGGATTGCAGTTTCCCTAAAAGGTTATTTTAGGCTGTGCACTCCAGCTGTGAAAGGAAATAGTGGCCGGGCTGGAGGCTATAGCTGAGCTGGTGCTGAGCATTCTGGGAGCAAGTGACATCAATGAGCTCTAACCAATGAAGCATCCTGGAGAGGCATTTCTGAGAAATTGAAAAAGAATGAGTTTCAAAGAGTGATTACAGGCATGGGAAGAATAAATAGGAAAGAGCCTCAAATGTTGATTTCCTTCCTGGGATGGGACATGTGTCCTAACTCACCTATGGGAAGGGAACAGAACAACCGTGGCCCCTGAGATCAGGGTTGTGGGTGTTAATAAATGTGTGCTTGTTGTAACTTCCCACTGCTCCATGCCTTCCTTTTCTGGTTCATTCTTTTTTTTTTTTTTTTTTTAAAGATCTTATTTATTTACTTGACAGACAGAGATCACAAGTAGACAGAGCAGCAGGCAGAGAGAGAAGGAAGCAGGCTCCTTGCTGAGCAGAGAACCAGAATCGGGGCTTGATCCAGGACCCTGGGATCATGGCCCCAGCCCGAAGGCAGAGGCTTTAACCCACTGAGCTACCCAGGCGCCCCATTTTTAGTGGCTCATTCTAAACTACTATTATTACATTAAAAAAATTTTATTTATTTGAGACGGCGTGCACAAGCAGGGGGAGGGGGGAAAGGCAGAGGGTGAGGGAGAAAGGACCTTGGGATCATGATCTGAGCCAAAGGCAAGACAGACGTTTAACCAACTGAGCCACCCAGGCGCCCTTACTATTACATTTTAATAATTCAGTGCAGGGTGTGTGTAGAAAGAGCTTAGCCAGGCAGAAGAAGGAGATAGTCACTGTGTTTATGGGATTCCCTTCTGTTCAGATCATCATTCCGCAATCCAAGGGTAGCGGGAATCATCAGTCTTTCTCCAGCACCGCCTCCTTCCTCCCTCATTTAACTGAGGGGGCTCCCACCCTCTAGACCAGGCAAGGACACATGATCTGGCTTAGCCAATCAAAGCGTTTCACCATCCTGGCCCTAGTGATTGGTTTAAGGACGAGCATGTGACCTCGGTTTGACCAATGAGCACCATTCCCAGGGCTTTGGTGCACAGACTGAGGAAGTGGGGTTCATCCAACGGCTGGGGTGGTGAAAGGACGAGACTGCTGATGGGAGATGGTACGCCCGTGGTCTTGCGGTGATGAGGGAAGGGCCTCCTGAGAGAGGAGGGACCCCTGCGGGTGGTCGTTGTCAATTTGTTTTCCACGTGGAGCTTTCACTTCCCAGTCTTTAAAGTGGCGGAGGATACAGTCTATTTCACAGAGTGGTTTTGTGGATCTAATCCAAATACTGAGTAGCGGAAAGGCCTTTTCTCTTCCTTTCCATCCCCCTCTTCCTCCTTCCCTCTCCTTCCTCGCTTCCTTCCCTCCCTACCCGCCTCCTTCTGTTTGGCCCGGAAAGGGAGGTTATGGGGGCACAGACTCAACACCTTTTCTTAGTCACTGCTCTCCCATGGGGGTGCGGCAGCCGTGGAACAGTCACTTTGGAGGCCTCTGCGAAGGGGGCGTTTGCAGGGCTGGTGTGGCCACCCCGAGGGTGCTTGGCTGAAATAGGTGCAGAGTGGAGGTTAAGGGGAGTCTTTGTTGATCATAAGGAAGAAACTTCTAGCCTAAGGGCTTTACAATAAAGACACGGGCTTTTGGAGGTGGTGAGTTTCCATTCCTGGGGGCATCCAGCCGAAGCCAGCTGACCCTTTATCAGCGATGCAACAGAGGGGACTTAGGCGAAAGGGGCTGTTTGGACTAAGTTTCCAAGATGTCTTATGAGTTGTGTGAACTGTCATGTATGACTTCCTCATCTAATGTTGGAACAAGGTGCTCCCTTCAAGCTGGATTGAGAAGAATATCAGGTGGTAAGGCTGTTATTTCCCTACGGCAGTTCTGCCCAGACTCTACAGGGCATCAGAGTCACCTGGAAGACTTGTTAAGACACAAACGGTTGGACTAGGACCCCAGGATTTCTGATTTAGCAACTCTGTGCTAAAGTTGGGGGGGGGGATGCAAATTTGAATTTCTTACAGGTTCCCTGGGGAACAGGTTCCCAGGTTCATGCTGCTGGTCCAGGGACCACACTTTGAGAGTTACCCTCCCGTGGGGTCACTAGTTTTATGGATGAAAACTGGTGAATTATTGAGAGAGCACCAGGCTAGAAGTAGGAGGAATACGTTCTTGCAGCTGGCTTCTCCATCTGTCTGTGCACCTTTGGGCAAGTCACCTGCTCTCTCTGGGCCTCACTTTGCTCGTCGCTGAAAATGAGACTTGCTCATCTAGGTCATTGGTGTCCAACTTTTCAGCACAGTGTGCTTCCCGCAGCAAGCTTTCCTTTTTTGTGGGCATCACGGGTTCACAGAAGATTTTTCCCCCAGAAAAATGTAATGTGTAATTAAAGAACAGTGTGGTTAACCTTATTTTTTGGCAAATCTGATTTTTTTAAGGGGGGGGGACCTTTTTGACCAAAGACAGTTGCTCTTGGATAGTAGCTCAGGCATCTGTGTCCATAACACTGAGTTAAATGACATTTCTAGTTTCTTCTCACAGCTCCAAGTGTGACATTCCAGAATATTCAGGACACAATGCCAAATCTTGAGTTCCCTTTTGGGAGGGTGGTGAGCCTCGCTCTGGCTGTTGGCCCACTGCTGGTTGAGAATATAGCTGGAAACTTTCAGGCATTAGTGGGAAGTATGAGTGGTTGGCTTCGAAAGCCTCCTCCGCCGTTCTCAGGCTGTGGTTTTAGGTCCCCCGTGACCTCTTCCAGGTCATCTTTTGAGGTCCCACAATTGAGAGCTTCGGACTGGTACAGATGCAAAGGTTTTTGGGTTCATGAACTGAGCCTGTTCTCCAGGAAAGCTGCTAGTTTTCAAAAGAGATGAAAGAATTAAATGGGGTTAGATGTTTCCTGTGAGAGTTGATTTTGCTTCTTGTTAATGTGAATGAGAGCAGACGTGTCTTATGTTGATAAGCATATCACCTGTGCCTTCACACACCCGGAAGGGATGGCTGCTGAACACGGCGGCCTCTGCTAGCTCTGCAAACCCTGACTCCACCACTTGGCAACACCTCCATACCCACATCTTTTCCAGCTAAGTGAACTGTTAGCTTACGCGGAAAACATGTGCGAGCCTGGTCATTTGCATGCAGGGCATGGAGCCGAACTGCTACTATCTGTTGGTAGAGAGAGGGAGGGCTTGCTGCTCTGAATATCTTTTTCTCTTTGGGAGAGTGTAAGACCAGATGTGTCTGTGAACTGGCTTCCAGGCATTCCCCATACACTCAAATTGGTAAGATTCTTTTTTATGCCCTGGTTTCCTAAGCACTAACTCCGTCCCAGGCTCTGTGTGAGGTCTTGAGAAGAGCCTGTTCCCTCCTCCACGCTATGCGGCCATCCCTCAGAGCTGAGCAGGGCAGCCAGTCTCTAAGCAGACATAAGGGAAAGGCTAAGCAGGGCCTGATGAAGAGCATGGCCTCCCCGGGGCTCTCAGGAAAGGCTGCTCCTCAGATAACCAGAGGAGTGAACTTGGACGAGGATGCGAGCAAAGTAGAAGGTTGGCTCTTCTCATGGGAAAATGAATTGACACCTTAATGCTGCATCTTTGAAGGAGGTGGCGTTCGCCAAGCAAGAAGGGGGAGGCTTTCCCAGCGGAGGGAGTGGCCTGGGCAAACCCACAGTCTGCTCCGAATGGGTCAGAAGGCTGCGTGCTGGGGTGCAGATGGAAGGCGGGGAGGTGGGAGTGTGGGTGCAAAGTCGGGAAGCTCAGGACCAGACTGCAACGTTTCCTTTGTGGCATACGCCTTAGAGCAGCGGTTTTCAAACTTGAATGGGCCTCAGAATCACCTAAAGGTTAAAACTCGGATTGATGGGCCCCTCCTCGAGAGGTTCTGATTCAGTAGGGCTGGGTGGGGCCTGGAAACGTGCATTTCTAACAAGTGCCCGGGTGAGGCTCTTGGTCTAGGGGCCCCACTTTTGAGAATCGCTGCTATAGAGTTTGCATCTTTGAGCAGTTGGATGCTTCTAGAAATGTTGTAGGGAGCGTAACCGTGGGAGACTCGCATTTTAGAAGGACCATTCTGACAGCAATTGTGGAGGCCATGTTGAGTGGGTAGTTAGGGGACAAGAAGATCAGTGAGATGGAGTGGAGATGGTGATGGAGGTAGTTGAAGCAACAGATGAAGTGTGAGGCCTGAGGTCGGCTTCAGGGAGTGGACATGGGGAGGTGGGATGGGGCTCTCAGCTTGGAATTCGGGGTCTTGCTGGCATCCAGTTTACTTCCTTGCTGGTGAGTCATTCTGCAGATGGGATCATTGAGGCTCTGAGTCGTGCACTGGGTCCATGAAGGGCTGCACGGAGGGCACAGCACTGCCTCTCAGTGACAGGAAATAGATATTATTTTTAGCCAAAATCTGCAGGATGATCTATTGCAGTTTTCATTTTCTCAGCACATTTTATTCAATTTTATTAGGTCATTTAACAAATAATTTTAATTTTCTGCTTAGATCAGAATTTCAGAAAGTAATGTACTGTTGTACTGTTAATGAGTCCCCTAATAGGCTCTAGGAGAATGCGATTTGCAAATCATTCTCGAATATAACTGTCACTCAGCCTGGTTGCCAATTAGCACAGTCCTCAGCCGTTCTCCCTGAGAGGGCCTGGAGAGTTCTGGAAGATTCTTATACCTGACTGAGCCTCCCAGGAGGCCTCTGCAGGAGGGGAAGCAGATAAGGGAGCTGGAGCTTACTTCAGTGCTGAGCTGTGACACCTGCTGTATTCTTGTTCCCTCCACAGACACTTGGTTCATAATATCAAAACTGAATGGCACTCCGGCTTTGGGGGGATCAAGTAACTGTAACAGCTTGGCAGGTTAACCAGGAAGGCATCCTGGGATTTTAGCTGCAGGATGATGGTGGACAGAAAAGGGGACAAGACACAAAACATATTGAACACTGTTTTATGCTGGATGCTGGTGTGGGATACTCTGTTGACTAATATTATTTTAAATGAAAATAATACATTAAAATGTTTTTTTTTTTTTTGCTGTAAATGATTTTTAGCAGTAAGCCATTCATTTCTCACTCTGCTAACAGGGTTAAGAGGAGCAAGGTCGGCAAACTATAGCCCACCGGCCAAATGTATTCTGCAGACATTTTTTGTGAATTAAGTTTTATTGGAACACAGCCACACCCGTTCAGTTATATATTGTCTGTAGCAGTTTTCATGGTCCAAGGGTAGAGTTGAATGGTTGTGGTAAAGACTGGATGGCCCACAGCTGAAAATATTTCCTATCTGGCCCTACTAGAATTTTGTTCAACTCCTACTTTAAAATATGGACTCCCTGCTTTTCTCTATTGATTTATATGCCGGGCATGTTAATAAACTCTATTTAATTGTGCATATAGGGGCACCTGGGTGGATCATCAGTCTGTTAAGCATCTGTCTTTGGCTCAGATGGTGATCCCAGGGTCCTGGGATTGAGTCCCTCTTTGGACTCCCGGCTGCATGGGGGAGCCTGCTTCTCCCTCTGCCTCTCTCTTTCTCTGTCTCTCATGAATAAATGAGTAAAAGCTTAAAAAAATAATTGTCCACATAACTGAGGTTGTACCATAGGCATTGTTATGATACTTGACTTTTTTTTCTTGATTATGTATCTTGGGAATCATTTCATGGAAGAATATCATTTTATTGATTTGAATTTTGTGGCTGCATAGTGATCTATAATAAAAATATCTTGTAATTTATTTACGCTTTTTTTTTTTTTGTATTTCAGGCAATTATCTTCACCAGGTTTCTTAAATATACTTTATTTTGGAATGATTTTAGATTTTCCAGAAAAGTTGCAAAGATAGTACAGAGCTCCTGTATACTTGTTACCTGGTTTCCCCTATTGTTAGCATCTTATACTACCCTGGTATATTTGTCAAAATAAGAAATCACCAGTGGTACTATTTTTTGTTTTTTGTTTTTTTTTTTTGAAGTTAAGTTGACACACAATGTTATGTTAGGTATACAACATAACGAATCCACAACTCAGAGCTTAACGCGGTTCTCCCCACAAGTATAGATACCATCTGTTGCCACATAATACTATTACAATAGCAACACTGGTACCATTTTTTTCGATCTTAATCCAATTACCTGTTAATTTTTAATCTTTTATTATGCTCAGTTAGCCAGCAGGTAGTACATCATTAGTTTTTTTTGTAGTGTTCAGCAATTCATTAGAGACTCTTGACTCCGGGAAACAAACTGAGGGTTACAGAAGGGAGGGGGGTGGGGAGATGGGGTAACCAACATTGGTCCTATTTATTAATTTTTAGTTACAACAGTAATGCATCAAACACCTTCTTGATATAAAATAAAACAGGATAGGTTAGGCTAAACTTCTCTTTGATCTTCCATCCTAACCTCAGGACCCTTACCCCATTCTCTGCTGCAACCCTGGTGTTTCTCCTTGAAGGCTTCTCTATGCAGTCACTATACACACAAACACATGGGTAATATTGAAGTGCAATACTGCTTTGTGGTTTAAAAATAGAAATAGTATCATGTGCCTGCTTATCATTCGCCAGCCTTTATTTTCTCAAAAGGTCTTAGACATCTGTTCATGGTCATGTACAGAGATTGGCCTCCTTCTTTTACTGGCTGCATAATATGAATAGGACATAGCCTGTTGAGCCATTTTCCTATTGATAGCCATTTGGGCTGTTTCTTTTTTCTTTCTCTCTCTCTTTTTTTTAACTGTTATGAACAATGCTGCAATCAGCATCCTGTACATTCAGCTTTTTTTTTGCACGTGTGTAATTATTTTTTTTTTGAGGGATAGATTCCTATAATTAAAATCACTGGGTCAATGGGCATGTATGTACATTTTTCAGTAGATACTACAAAATTGTCATCTGAAAAGCTTTAATATCATGTATCTCCACCACAATGTGTTAGGGTACCTTCTTCTAATAATTGTCACCAATTAAAAAATTTTTTTTCCAGGTTGAGTGATGCTATATTAATAATACAGGTAAATTAGACTTCAGAATGAAGAAAATTACCAGAGGCAGGGAGGGACATTACAGAATGGTACAAGGGTCAGTCCAATGAGAACACATAGCAGAGGGCACAGTCATGTTGTATGGACGTGGCTACAAAAATGTAAATTTTCCAACCCTGGATAGAGACCTCAGAGAGATGGGTGTGTACGTCCACCATATACCAAAGGCAAAGACACGTGGGAGTATGTTCACAGAAGCACTCTTTACAATAGCCAGAAAACAAAAAACCACCCAACACTGAATGGATATATAGACCACAGAATTTTCATGCATTGGAATACTACATAATGATGAAAAAGAATGAATCACCGTTACACACAGTGACACGGTTGGATATCAGATGTTACGCTGATGAAAAATGCTAGTACCAAAGGGCATATACCAAAGGGTAATTTTGAACTTATGCGAAAGCTTATGCAAAAACTTATGCAAAAACAAGGCAGGAATATTAATCTATGGTGTAAAAGCCAGTATGGTGGTTCCTTTGTTTTTTAAAAGATTTTATTTACTTATCGGACAGAGCGAGAGAGGGAACACAAGCAGGGGGAGTGGGAAAGGGAGAACAGGCTTCCTACTGATCAGGGGCCCCATGTGGAGCTGGATCCCAGGACCCTGGGATCATGACCTGAGCTGAAGGCAGACACTTAACCAACTGAGCCAGCCAAGTGTCCCAACATTGTTAAATTATTTACTTTATGCAGACAGTCCTGACCTATAGTCATCTGCATTTCATCTCCTGAGTGGCAGTTTCCCCTCCTCCATAACCCTGAGCACACCTGCCTCAGTTTCTTTTCTGCATTCTAACTCCTTGCTGGATCTGAGTGTGTCTCTGAATTTCAGCCACGTGACTGGGCTCAGATACTCAGCCCCTGGCAGTGCCCCAAACCTGGGAGGCTCTTTGTGTCTGCATGTCCAGTCATTGCTTGGTCAGTGCTTCGAGGACATCCCATTGGTTCCTGTCTGACCATGAACATTCTTTCTGTTTGAGAGGCTTGCTGCTGAACGCAGCTGTGGAAGGAGGCTTCTCAGCAATCCACTAGCTTGCATATAACACCTGGTCTAAGAGGAACTGGCCCCTTTGCTGAGGACCCCCAGCCCAGCTTACTGTTCCCACCATCTCTGCTCTCCACCTTCTCTGCTGCTGGACCCTCCCTGCCCAGTCCCTGCACACACGGCTGCAGGATGCCTCTCTCAGTGATGATCAACCCCTCTCCGTGGTGCTTCACAGAGCTGCTGTCTCAGTCATAGGCGTCAGCTCGAGTACCGCTGAGAGCTGAGATGGTCCCACTCATGTCCCCACTAACTTCCCTTCTAATGAGCCTCCTGATTTTAGGGGCACTATTTCCTGTGGGGCTAAAGGAAGATGAGATCTTTACCAAGAGACGTGCCTGAGCCTTATCATTGCTAGGGAAGCCCCCTGGGAGTCTTTGCTGCAAATGTGCATATTGGTTATTTCACACCTTTCTTGGAGCCCCAGCTTTGCTGCAGGGAATGATCAAATCTCTTGCAAGGCTGTTGCTGGAACAGGTAGCTGGAGAAATGACCCCACTGACAGCCCATTACTGTACAAATTAAAAAATGATTCAGCAGTTTGGGGATGAGAGCTCCATGGGGGCACAAAGCGTTTTCGGCCTTGGCTATGGGGTGGGGTGGGAACCTTGGTCACTGGCAGGTAGTGCCAGGTGCTTTGTTCCCGTGTTCCCAATGTCCAACAAAAGACTAGCCAGGGGACGCCTGGGTGGCTCAGTGGGTTAAGCCTCTGCCTTCGGCTCGGGTCATGATCTCAGGGTCCAGGGATCGAGCCCCGCATCGGGCTCTCTGCTTGGCAGGGAGCCTGCTTTCTCCTCTCTCCCTGCCTGCCTCTCTGTCTATCAAATAAATAAATAAAATCTTAAAAAAAAAAAAAAAAAGACTAGCCGGACCACATGCGGGCCAGCCCTGCTGTCTCTGGGCTGGTGGACCCAGGTTCCTTGTTCTTAATTGCTTTCTCTTGCTTTTTTCTTGGGAAGAGGAGTGGTTTAGTAGCTAGTTCATTTTGACCAGTTTCCTTTTCTTCACTACCCTGCAATAATGTGTAGTATTTCTGGAACAGAAGCAGCAGAGGGCTCCTCTGGAATGACTACTGGTGAATCAAGTTTCCAAAACAGAATGGTTATCAGTGAGGCAGGGTAAGAGGTACGTCTGTGTGCTACAGGACGTTGGTTATGCAGAGGTGTCTTTGGGGGGAGGGGGTGGTCAATGAATGCCTGTATCCTGGCAGTAATCTGCCACCAAGACACCAGTGTGCTGGGCCTGGCTGGACAAGACCAGGGGACCAATTTCTAGCCTTTCAACCTTCAATAAGTCACAGAAAGACATGTTTGCTGAGCTGGAAGGGCTCAGCTATGGCTCGTCCCTTCTGCATTTGCTTTGCTTCTCCATCTTATATCTATCTGGGTGTTTCTAAGACTGGAGCCCTCATTACCTCTTTAGAGGAGCCTAATTCTATGGCCAGAAAGTCTGAATATTACACATAATGGAGTTCATTTATTCCTCTGTTGAGTGGGTGTTGACTGCTTTTGCAACCACAACTCCAGGTTCACTGACTTGATTTGAGAACATAGGTGGGCATGAGATTTGAGGAGGAGGAGGGCTCACGTTCCTGGTAGCTCCAGCCTGCCTTGTTCCCAGCAAAGGCAGCAGATGGAACAACTGGCCAAGATCAGTTCACGCCCCAGCTCTCCCCCACACTCTCCCCCGGTTCTCATCTTCTCTCCAGAAACTACCATTTCCAAATCTGAGTCCAGGAAGAATGAAACTCAAATCCATCCCAAGAGACTGAGGAGACTGGCGTCATGGAAGACGTGGCATGGGACCACGCTGTGGGCACAGATGGGATAATCTGGGGCTTGTCGACTCCGCAGAAGGAATCAAACTCTGCTGGCCTCGTGCCCTCCTCCATTCCACCGCACTCCTCCATTCTTGTTCACCTTGTTGTTAAAGTCCAGGTCAGGACTCCCAGAGGCACTGGCCACAGGTGGCCAGGAGGCTGTGGGACTTATTCAAGGGGATCCTAAAGCAGAGATGCCAGAGAGAGAATCTGAAGGTTAGATAGAGAGGAGGCAAAGCCTGTGGCTGGGAGAGAGGGTGCAGGTCAAGTGACCAGAATTTGGCAGACTTGAAAGCAGGCTGGGCAGTGGGAGACAGAGCTTGTCGGGACGAGCAGTCCAGGACTCAGAACAGCAAAGAGGGCAAGGTTGTGTTGGAGGCTTCTTGTCATGCTCTGTGACCGGGAGTCTGGGTTGGCCTGAATGGTAACTAGAGCCACGGAGGGATGGACTCTTTCATTCGATAACGTACCAGTCTGTTGGGTTCGATTTTGTAGTTTCTAAAGATCAGTGGGACATCCCCACACACACATCCCATATCCCTACATAACCATGTCTCCGCATAGCCCCTTCAGTCTTACATTCCGACAGAAGCCATTACTCCCTTCCTCGCATTTCCTGCCCTGGGAAGGGCACTGCCATTTACCTAATTCCCCAAGGCGGGAATCTTTTCCTTTCTTACTTCTTGTGATCTCTTGCTAAGTCTGTTTTCCCTCCTAAATATCCTTTGAAGACCATCTCCTGCCCTCCCTGCTTTGTGTCCTCCACTTCCAATGTTTCTCCCCTGGGGCAAATCAACCCCTGAGATTTTTCTGTTCCTGCTCTCTCTCTTGCAGATCTGCCTTTTAGGTGGTCACCTTTCTGTGCCCAAACCTTAAGCATGTCACTTTCTCACCCAGGATGAATCCTTGCTGCCTTCAGGGTAACATCCAGACCTTGCAGGACTCACGAAACACTCCCAGAGTTGCCAAAGTCTCTGGCTCCATCTGCCTCAACGTCCCCCTAAGCACTCCTATTCCTCCTCCTCGCTAAAATTTATCGAGCACTATATGCCTGTGGGGTCCTGGGCTGAGAGCTCTACATACATTTTATCACTGACGGCAGTAGTTCTGCCTGAGCCTCACCACCGCAGGGCGCGGCTTCCTCTCTGGCTCAGACTCCTCCCAACAACCCACGTCTTTTGGAAAGCAAACATGGACACAGACTTTATACCAGGCTGAGTGGATTTGAATCCTGCCTTTTTCACTTAGAAGCTGGATTACCGTGTGCATGCGTTTTAATTTACCAGTGTCTCCGTTTCTCCATCTGTGTGATAGGACCGATGGTGGTCCCTTCCTTGGAATGGAGCGCCCTGCACAGTACCGTCGTGAGGACTGAAGGAGAACATACCTGCAAAGTGCTTAGCATGATGCCTGGAACACCAGAAGGACCCAGCAAATGCCAGGTGTGACTCTGTGTGCTGTCTAGACCCATTCCTCCTTCGGAGCGTCATAGGCCCCCTGGCCAGTGTGGCTCACTTTCTGCTCATTCCTCAAACTCATTCCCTTCCCTTGAAGACCTTGTGCAACCTCCTTAATGGCCTCAGAGGGTCCTGTGCTTACCTCCTGCACCATACTTCTTTCCCTGGGGCAGCTGTGGTTTTTTTGGTTTCTCTGATGTTTGAGTCTCTCGAGGGTAGGTTCTGTCCTTGGTCATTGCATGCCAGGGGGCCAAGCACAGGGTCTGACACAGAGCAGGCCTTGGAGAGTGCTTGCCAATGGACAGAAGGAACTAGCAAGCACTCTCCAGACTGCAGACGGAGGAGGAATGCCTTCTGTGTCCGCTGTTTCATTGAGTGCCTTGTCCTACAAACTGACGTGTGACAAAACTTGAGAGGCCTGTCACACCTCTGACTTATTGTCAAATGTAAGGTAAGTTTACGGCTGTCTTTATCCTGGATCCCCCCCTCACCCAGCTCCTAGATGTCGAGCCACATTTGCATACTGCAGCCATGATCAAGTTAAAAGAATAGTGGAGATGAAAGGAGCCAAAAGCCAGGTCTCTTGGGCAATTTTCCTGGTAATGCGGGAACAGAATTATCCAAGGAGTGATTGACAAATTAGAAGCACTTTGCACCTAATTTTAATGCATTTGGCTCCTTGAGAGGAGGAATATGTTAAACTTAAAATTATTCACCTTGCAGTAGCTTCTGTCTTTCAAATCAAAATCAATCTTCATGTGGGGTACTAAATCTTAAGGAAACAAATTGCTTTCTATGGTACATTGCACTCTTTAAATGGCTTTATTTGGAGGGCCAGCTGAACAAGTTAATTTCAGTAGCACAGCTGGCTGGCGATTGTGGAGTGGGCACATTCACATGTCGCTGGAGAGAGCCTGGTCTGGTGCTCATTAACCACCCTTGGATTAAAGAAACAGTGAGAGTAATTGGCACATGCACTGGACCATGGGGTGGAGGCTAAGATGGAGTTTCAAGACCCAAGTCGGCGTGTTGATATACAAGGTTGTGAACTTGATCTTCAGGACATCTCTTTTCTCTCCAGTTCCATGGCTCCTGGACATGGCTGCTTTCCTAGCTCAGGACCATTTTCTCCCCCATGTCAATCACCACGGAAACCCATCCTTGGGAAAGGATCTGGTAGACTCATTCACATGAAGTTGATTATATCTGATAACAGCTTTAAAGATCTTTTTAAAAAAAATATCAGTTGATAATTTAGTATCATAAGAAGATGAAACCAGAGGAGTTCATCTCTAATTTCTCTAATTAGGGAATTTTTGGCAAGAATTGTTGAGTAGGGACTTGGTGCTAGCTCCTGTGGGGTTCTCTACTGCAGAATCATTTTTGAGTAGGAAGGAAACATCAGGGTTTTTCTAGTCCAATTTCCCATAGAATGCAGAAATTCCATTATAGAATATTTCAATAGTTACCTATTTTTTGTTTGAATGTCTACAGTGATGGATAACTCACGGCAGCATAAGATAGCCTATTCTGCTGTTGGGTAGTCTTAATTAAAAAAAAATCCCACCTTCTTTTCAACTAAATTTGGTCTCCCCCAAACTTCCACCTATTTGATCTAGTTCTGCACTCTGGGCCAACTGTCTTCTGAATGACAGTCCTTCAGATGTTTAAGGGTGATTCCCATGTCCCTTCCCCATCCCTCACTTGTCACCTCTCTGGGTAAAACACCCCCTTTCCTCCAGCTGTCTCTCTCACTACACATCTCCCAGCTGTCTTTGGGTCCTGGCCCTTTTCCTTAGGACACATTCCAGTGTGTTCCTGTTCTCCGTCAAATGCAGTTAATGTAACTTCTCTAACTGTAGCCCGACTTGGGGGAGATCATCACATCCACGAAGCTTTGAAGCTGAGCCTGCCCATTCTGGAACAGGGCAGATAGGTTTCATGGTAGATCTTTGTCCTTATGCCTGTTATTTTTGATTTGGTCTGTTCTGGTCATCATTCCCTGCCACTCTCCATGACTGCTCTTCCTCTCAGCGACTTGCCATTCTCACGGTTGATGAGCTTTCTTCCTGCCAGTCTCTCTGATGAAATATGAAAGGCCATTAAGGATAATTTACTTGGTAATAGGAGGAGGTGGCAGCTGCAGCAGCAATTAAAAAAAAACCCTTCTTTTAAAAGTCATGTATGTTTACTTAAAACAGAAACACAAAGAAAATAACAATTATAAAAAAGCCATTTCTGTGCATATCCTTTCATAACACATTTATCTGATGGGTTTGTATATATTTTTCTTTTTCACTGAATCGTGACTATTTTCCCCATGTTGTGTGTATATGTGTTTTTAATGATTTTATTTATTTATTTGAGAGAGAGAGAGAGAGAGAAAGAGCACGAGCTGGGAGAGCTACAGAGGGAGAGGGGGAAGCAGACTTCCAGCCGAGCCCAGAGCCTGACGCCCTGCCATTATGACCTGAGCTGAAGGCAGATATTTAACCGACTAAGCCAGCCGGGGCCCCCTTTTCCCATGTTGTTAAGCAATCTTCTACAAGACCATTTTAAATGCCCTCATTGCATGGTATACTATAATTTAATGAATCCCCTATTGCTGGGCACTTAGGTTGTTTTATAATTTGTCCCTCTTGTGAACTGTGTGCTGCTAGGGTCTTGCACTCATCCGTGATAAATTCCTAGAAACAAAATTGCCAAGGACGATGGGTAGGCAAAATTTTTGACACCTGTTGCCAAACTAAACTTCAGAAATATTGTTTAAATGTACTATTTTATATTCCAAGAAGGAGGAGCAGAACTAAACGCTCAACCTAAAAGTCTTGCTTTAAGTATATATATTTTACTTTGTTCTAGAATATCTTTACTATTTTAGGCTGCCGTTTTAGTAAAGTTTATTTCTTTAAAATGAAAAAAGACGGTGGGGACTTTAGAACTAACACTTGAAGATAACGTTTCTCATTCAGGCCGCATGGATGTGATGGGCAATGATATGATCGGTATTTCAATCTTCAGACCCTGGATCCTAGGGGTTTTGAGGAAGTAACCTGGGAGATTCATCTTTGCTAAAACAAACCAAAATATCCAGTTTTACTCAAAACAGGTCGTACTCATTTCTGGGTCCTCTGAACTGGAATACGCTTTTTTATTACTTTTGCAAAACACAGGGAATACACTGATTCCAACTAAATATAGTAGATCTAATCTTTGAAAGAATGAGTATAAGGCAGTCAATCAGACAGCTGCTGATGGTCCAGGGAACTGGAATTTCTCAAGTTCCAAAATGAGTTGCTAAAATGCAAATCACTTTTTTACCCACATACAAAAACTATTAAATTCCACAGGGAAACAATTCTTTGTTTTATCCATAAAACTCAGAAGATGTTTCTAACTTGTGGTCCGTCTGACCACAGAGGGCATGGTCCAGCAGCTGGGATTGCTGGTGGTATGTAACAGAAACCTCATCAGAGTGGTTTAACCAGCTCGAGTTCATTTTGTTCCCAAGGCAAGAAGTCTGGGGCTGGTATAGCTGGCTGAAGAGGTTGCCAGGAATCTAAACGCCACCTAACTGTTTGGTCCACCCTCTCTGCTGGGAGATTTTTATCATCTGGGTTTTCAAGATTTCAGGAGAATGGGGAAAAGTTAAAACTGTGTGTAAGCTAGTTATGTCTCTTTGGATTAGAAAACTAATCTGTTTCTGGGGCACTTGGATAGCTCAGTGGGTTAAGCAACTGACTCTTGGTTTCCCCTCAGGTCATGATCTCAGGGTTGTGAGACTGAGCCCTGCTTTGGACTCCACACTGGGCGTGAAGCCCGCTTATGCTTCTCTATCTCCCTCTGCCTCTCCCCACCACCTGGCCCCCCATGCTCTCTCTCTCTCTTTCTCTAAAAGAAAGAAAAAGAAAAAGAAAAATGATCAAATAATCTGTTTCCATCTCATTGCCTCAAATAGGGTCTACAAGGCCACTTTCTAGCTGCAAGGGAGTCTGGAAATAAGAAATGGGTCTCCCTCGTGTTATGTTTTTCTCTGCTTCTCTCTGCCTTTCCTTTGTGATTTTTCCCCCTTCTCAGCTCCTTCTTTCAGTGACCATGTTAGGAAATTTAGAAACCAATCTATTTGCTAAGATTATACACCAGACTTTTGTGTTTCTCATTGTAAAATGAGATTGATGTGTTTTTATTTTTTATTTTTATTTTGTATTTATTTTTTGACATGTTTTTAAATCTGAATATGTAAAACACAAACCCATTCCTTTTTTTTTCTACTATTACAAGTTGACTTTTACTCAAGTACAATTCTGAATCACTTTTTCTGTCTAGTGCTTTAAAAAAAACCATGAAGAACAACTTTTAATGATCTGCTAATCAACAACTCAATTAAATACTTTTTAAATCTCGTTAAAAGTACAGTATTGGAAACTGTGACTTACCAAAGGATCAGTTTCTACTCATTAGAGTCATTCATTTTTTTATTGTGGGTTTTTAAAATTAAACCTTTTATTTTGACATGATTATAGATTCACATTCATTCGTAAGAAATAATACAGAGAAATAGAGTTTTAGGAATAATACAGGGTTACTATAGTACAATATCATAACAAAGATATTGACAATGGCATTCCTAATGCATTGAAAGTTTTTAGCCAGATATCCAACATTTCATAGCTTTTTTTTTTAGATATGAAGGGGAGGGTACTTTTTCCATTATTAAGGTTAAGGAAACAGTTATTGGGCCCAAAGAAGATATGAGAATCCCTGCCAATTTCTGTTTCTCTTTAAATCTGTCCCCACCTTTTGTCTTCCTAGCACTTCCACAGCTGGGTCCTTTCTTTTTCTTTTTTTTTTAAAGATTTTATTTATTTATTTGACAGAGATGACAAGCAGGCAGAGAGGCAGGCAGAGAGAGGAGGAAGCAGACTCCCTGCTGAGCAGAGAGCCTGACGTGGGGCTCGATCCCAGGACCCTGGGATCATGACCTGAGCCGAAGGCAGAGGCTTTAACCCACTGAGCCACCCAGGCGCCCCAGCTGGGTCATTTCTTGCTTGAGTAGAATGAAAAAGACAAGGAAGGTCTAATATCTTGCTCCTCAAAAATGTGGTTTTTGAACTAGCAACACGGGTATCACCATGGAGCTTGTTCAAAAAGCTGGACCATGAGAGGCACCTGGGTGGCCTGATGTGTGGGACAACCTGGCTGAGCCCTGAAAATGCTTTGTGAAACAATGAAAAAAGCCAACTACTACAGACCCCATGTTGTATGATTCCATTTATAGGAAATGTCCATTCTAGGCAAAATAGACCCAGAAAGTAGATTAGTGGAAGGAGCGTTGGGAAGAGTGAGGGAGGGTGAACGCTAAGAGATGTAGGTTTTGTTGTTGTTGTGGTTGGGGGGGGTTGGATAATGAAATGTTCTAAAACTGACTGTGGTGGTGTGGCATGTAGTGAAAGTCATTGAATTACACATTGTAAGTGAGCCATTTTTATGGCAAGTGAATGTCCCTACAAAACTGTAAAAAACAGGGGTGCCTGGGTTGCTCATTCAGTTAAGTGGCTGCCTCTTGCTTGATTTCAGCTCAGGTCCAGATCTCTGGGTCCCGGGATCGAGCCCCGCATCAGGCTCCCTGCTCAGCACGGAGTCTGCTTGCGTATTCTTTCTCTCCCTTGCCCTCTGCCCCTCCTCCCTGCCTCGCTCAACTCTCTCTTTCTCTCGAAAAAGAAATAAATCTTTAAAAAACTGTAAAAAACACACAAAACAAAAGAAACCTACAAACCTATGTGACTAAGTCAGCAGTCCAAAGCAGGCATTCCCTGTGTAGGTTCTGTACCCCCTTCGGCCACGCCCCACCAAACTTTGAAATCAGAGGCTCTCACCACAGGCTCTGATGCCCAGCACCCCCCACCAGTTACGTTCGATGCTCTGGAGCGGCGCTGGGCATCAGCGGATTGTAGAGCTACCAAGTGATTCCCAGTGTGCGGCCATGTTTTGGATGGAGAAACTTTTCCCAGGCTTGGCTCTGTGGGCGCTGCTGCCACGTATCTCTGGTCACCGGCTGTGATCTACGTGGAACCTAAAAGATTTGGCATGAAATTTTGATCAAAGCAATTACCTATATACTTTTCCAGGGGAGGTTGTCTGAGGCGTAGCAGTCAGAGAAATTGAACTGTCAGAAACTAATATAAGAGTAATAAGGGAATATTTCTTCTTCATTGGACACCCAAGATGAATAGCAGGTAAAATAAAAATTTAAATTAAATTGAATATGTATACGACTTTACTTTTTTGTTAAAGGACTATAACATGAATAATGAACATATTAAAAGGAGACGACCAGACCCTCAATTTCTTTCAATAATGTTAGTGTTGTATATCCTAGCTTGAATAAAACACATTTCATACAACACCTACACAGTTCTGCAATGCATTATGGACGGCCTCTCTGGAGAAATCTTACATGCCTTTCGATTTTGACATAGTGATATGGTAATAATAGAAGTCTTTGGCATATAATTCTGCAGGCATTTTTATAACTTTTAGCTTTACTGATTGAAAGCTATGTCTTACTTCACCTGGGTACTCACCTGCAGTCGTTTCGGAGAGGTGAATGGAGTAGAAATGACCCTCTTCTGCTCCCCGTATTGGTGGGATTGTGGAGTCAAAAGCTAAATGGAAATGTATTTGAAATCGTACTAGTCGGGATGGAGTTTCAGCTGATTGAAGAGAAACCCAGAAAGGCAGTGGCTTAATAAATGAGTTTATTTTTCTGTCATGTGAAAAGCCATGATGGTGTGGCTGCTTTGTCCTTTTCTAGTGCTCAGGGACTCAGGCTGCTTCGACACTTGCTGCTCCTCCATTTCTAGGAAATTGCTTGTCTCTGTATGATCTAGTGTAACCCTCCTCCTGCCCCCCCACTGTCTGCTGAGGGAGGCGAGCTAGGACAGAGCACAGGTGCCTCTTCCTTCTGCACAGGGAGAGGGACTGGAAGTTGCATACACTTCTGCTCACGTCCTGTGGGTTAGAACGTAAGCATCTTAGCCCTATGTCTACATCTAGCTACAAGATGGGCTAGGAATTGTCATATTTATTTTGGTTGGCCAATTATATGCCCAACTGATTCCAGGGTTTCTATTACTATATAAAAAAAGGAGAAAATGGATATTAGGGCATAACTAGCAGTTTCTGATAAAGGGAGACTTCAGGGCTTGAAATCAGGCATTTTGTAAGGGTACCATGAGTCATCTAGTGTCATCTCTCCATCATCAAAGGAGGAAAAGGATCCAGTTAGCTCCCTCCTTTCTCCACTCCCCTCACTGAAAACCTGTTGAGGGCACAGTCTGTGATGGGCTGTCACTTAGGACAATTCCATGAAATCGTTGTTATATCCGTGGACCAACAAAGGGCGGGTGATGTTCCCAAAGTCACACAGCTGGCTGAGATTCTAACTGGAGCATCTAGGTTAGGGAGTTCCTAACTTGCTCTGAGGCAGGAGGAGGACTGGGAAGGGCTTCCCAGATGAGAATGAGGTCGGTCTTTAAGGAGACCATAACTGGGGGGTTGGGGGAACGTGGGGTTCCAGAAGAGGTACTAAGAGCAGGAGTAGTAAGACAGCAGAGCTAAAAGAACTTCCATAGGGCAGACATCTAGGGTGTGTGTGTGAGAGCGATGGGATATGAAGCAGGACGCCCAGATGGCCTTTTAGAAACCCGCTCGAGGAGCCAGGAGGCCATCTGGGACCTGGAGAAAAAACCTGAGCAAGATATGATCTAACAGCTTATCAGCGCAAGTGGAAACTTAGGGATGAGGCGACAGATACCAAAGAGGTCAGATTACAGCGCTGATGTAATGCAGGGGTGAGGGAGGAAGAGAATTGCAGGATGCGTAGTAGGATGGCCCTAGGTCTATGGTGTGGATGACTGGGCTAGGGGTGGTTCCATTCATGAAGAAGGCTTCACTGGTTTGCCTCCAGCTGCAAAAATCATGGTTCCAAACCCCCTCTCCTGGAAGGACATTGTGCAATTGAGAAACTCATGGGAAAAATAGGACCAGGGACCGGGGCAGAGGCAAACTTAGGAACACGCCTGTGAATGCCTTTTCTTCTCACAAAATGAAGGCAATAATAGCACCCTGAATAAAGGTGACATCAATGACATTTTTCGCATCTCGAGTCGGTCACATAGCCACAATAGGTACCGTACCATTGAGTTCCATTTAGCGCGGCTCCCTGGAAATCTTCGGTACCGTCCTTCCCTGCCGTTTGAGCGGAATGTGTGCCCATCCGTTTTGCTGCATTGGAGATAATAAGCATATTCAAAGACATCTTCTTTTCGTGTCCAATCCTCCATTCCAGTGCTTAAAGCGCTCCTGATTTTATGATTTGGACTAAGTCTGCCTATCTAGCTGAAGTGACTCGGAGGTAACGACTAGCAATTCGTGTGCAAACTTGATCCAGATATCTCACAGCCACAGGAGAGGCCTAGAGAAAGAAGTCCATCTACAAAGGCCAGAATTTGGAGTAAGGAAGGGATTGCCACGTTTTGAAGCTTGTTCAGAGGACCTTAGCCTGTCCAAGTAGGCATCATCTGTTTGTTCCCCTCTGGTTCCTTGCCCTTCAGGCACCTGCTTCTGTCCCCTTGACTCCAGCTGCGGGCTCAGCCTTGGTGCAGTCCTTCAACAAGGCGTTGGGAGATTGCTGGCCTGAGATCCACGTTCTGGGTTTCCACTGCCAATCCTATTACAGCCAAGCTGCCCTTGACTTTACGTTCAAGCTCTGATAATGGCTTGTCTGCCTTGTTCCTGAGAAAGAGAGAGAAGAACTCAGGCTCTGCCCTCTGCTGACCTGGGGACCCCGAGTAAGCTGTCCACCGCCACAAAGTCTCAGTTTAGGGGGGTCAGGGAGAGCCGTAACTGCAGCATCTCTATTAAGTCTGGGATGAAATCTGCTGGAAGCTTGGGCAAGGGGAAGAGTGGGCTTGTCTTGGAGCTGCATTGATGTGGTGAACTCTCCGTTTTTAGTTTCCTTATATGTTCAGCTCAGATAAAACCACCAAAGTTTTCTAAAGGTGCATTTATTCATACTTCATATAAGACTGAGAAACATACACTTCTCTGTACCCAACAATGAGAAAATCATATGAAATTATATCAATAGACAATTCAGCACAATAGCGATGTTCATCTCGGTTCCCTGATGGAATGATACATGGCGATAAATACCATATATTTATCTCACCTTCAAAAGGCCCGCAGAGGCTGAAAAGTTGCAAAAGTGTGATGCTTCAGTTATGGTTGGAAGCAAATGCTTCAGTGATCCCTGTGCAAGCTCTTCTCTCTTTTTGAATTTATAACTACATCAGTTTGTTCTGACGTGACTACTGCTACCCCTTAAGAAATTTTCTCATAATTGCAGGCAGGAAGAAAATGGTTTCACGTGCTATGAAAGTAATTGACAAAGTCACGCCACTGCAGGATGGCAGAAAGGAGGTGAAGTGGGGTGGGTGCGTGGGGGAACGCTCTCCCACCCACAGGTTTGTTGGGAGGATTGAACAAGATGATGTGTGTGGAATGTCCAACATCATACACAGTAGTGGCTCATCTAATCTATAATTAGAATTAATTTTTCATGACCCATTCCTCACTCATTCCCCAATTCAGTACTTATCCTTGTCTCATATTGATAGAAATAGACATCTCCAGGATCCCAAACCCCACATTCTTGACCAATTTCTTAGGAAACCATGCTTCATCTGAATCATAAAGGCTCTGAGAATTCCCGCAGGAAAGAAAATCATGGATCTTTGTTTAACGCAGTGTTTTCCAATCTTTTGGACCACAAATCCATCCATCATGTCTTATTGTTTTGTGATGCACCCCCAGTTAGGTTAGCATTTTCTAGGAGAAGAGTTCTATGGAACACTCAATGGCAAAATGATAAGTTTACCATCAGCAGTTCATCCACCTAGGGAATCCTAGGGAATGAGTCATTGTAAACTTTTTAGGAGAAAAATTAAGTTCTCTTTTCTTCATCAGTCAAATGAAGGTCGCCTGACTTTGTGAATAGTATTTTATGACAGATGAAGTGGCGTAGTCTGACTTGATGGATGGTACTGATTTCCAGCCCTGGAGGTCAAGGGGGGAGGCAAGGTGATGAAACAGCAGGCTGCACGTTGGTCTTGGCATTGCTCTGCAATTATCCTCTCATCATCCTTCACACCTGAACAGAGTTCCAAGGTTCTCAGTCCCATTTACTCTGATTCATCTTCTTTGACCCTAACAACAGCCTTAGGGAAGAGGAAGGTGCTAGGGCCTGAATGTTTGTGTCCTCTCAAAATTCATGTAGTGAAGACTTAACTCCCAGTTTTATGGTATTTGGAAGTGGGGCCTTTGGGATTTAGCTGAGGTCATCAGGGTGCAGCCCTCATGATGCAATTGGTACCCTTAAAAGAAGAGGAAAACAGATCTTGCTCTCTCCATGTCTACACACTGAGATGAGGCCAAGTGAGCGCACCATGAGAAGACATCCATTTACAAACTAGCAGGAGAGCTCTTACCAGGAGCTGAATCTGCTGGCACCTTGATCTTGGACTTCCCAGCGTCCAGACTTGTGAGGCAGAGTGTGTGTTAAACCACCCAGCCTATGGTATTTTGTAATAACAGCCAGAGCTGACGAAGATAGCTGGTAGGAAATGGTTGATCGCATCTTCTACCCAAGGAAGCTGAGATGCCAGGAGCGGAAGCTATGGAAGGATAAAGAGCTAGAACCAGAACCTAAGTAAACCCCTTGATTCAGTTGAAGTTGACAAGCATTTATTTAGTGCCTACTGTGTGCCAGGTGCTGTGCTAGATTCTGGGAGTACAGAGTGACAAAGTCAGAGACTCCACAGAGTTTAGAAGGAATAGATGTGAATAAAAGTACAAGAATAAACTCAGAGGGGATGAGACGGTTGGGGGAAAATACAAAGAAAAAGCGGCTTATGAATTGGGTTTTGAAGGATAAATAAGAGTTTTTTAAGGGACACAAGCAGGGAGAGGCTATTTCTATAATTTTGCTATAGTCCTCCTCCTCTCCACCAACTACACCAGGAGGCTGGGTCGCAGGGGGTGTGGGTTGTGTCTGTGTTGCTGGGTGGGTGTGTTGTATGTGGAGTCTCTGAGATAAAATTCAGAGGATTTCTTCATTCCTACTTATTTTTGGACAAAATTGGAGGCCTGAGTGCTTTGTGAGAGTCACAACCCATTAAAGCATGATGACGGATGGGGGAAATTCATCAATGTTGGCTGAGAATTTCATCTATGATCTATGAGGTTAAAGTTTAAAAACTTTAATAAATCAAATCTCTTAAACCTGGGATTGAAAAGCCAGTGAAAGGGACAGATTCTGGCTCTGGGCTGTGCACGGTTCCACTTCATTTGGTGAGGGGCAGGCCTTTTCCTTGGGGCTGACTTTGCTGTTCCAAAGTTCCAGCTTCTGGAACTTTCCATCCAAAGCCCCCATTTCCTTGCTTAAAGTGATTATCTTGTTTTCTTGGTAACTCAGGACCAGTATGGAGCAATGGTCTGCGAAAACACCCCCTGCAGCTCTTTTTGACAGGGACCTCGTTGGGACAGACCAGCTAACTGTGGCTGGCACTCAGCGAGGCCACTTTTAACAGCAGCCACAGCAGCTGCCACGGCAGCTGGTAGCACCTCCACCTGCCCTTCTGACAACACGGGAGGCCATACGAACTCAGGGTGGCTGGACCAGGCAGACCCAGATGGTCCTGGGCCTGAGTGGCATGGCTTTTGTAAGCCTGCATGGAAAGGGCCCAATTTTAAGGATGCCTCCTAGGTGGAGTCAGAGAAGGTCAAGACACCGGGAAAATGATCAGTAGATCTAGGGATGAATAAAGGTGACGCGTGCAAGCGTGAGTTGCTCACGGATATTTCTGTTTCTTCCCCCAAGGAGGCAGGAGGGTGGGTAAGAAGAGGTCTGCAGGTACCAGGCGGCAGGAGCTGTGCTTTGCTTCCCTATGTGTGGAAGGCATTCTGTGACTCGGGGAGGCAGCCAGAGACCAAAGGACTGGTGGAAGCCTGCCAGTGGCCTGGGAAGAACTGCTTTTAATTAAAGCTCTTTCTGCTTCATTGCAGTGGCTAAGAAGCCAACTTCTAAGAATTCCTACCATCTAGCTTGTTAGGACTCTGTCTCGGCTGGGTGTGAGAAATGTTTCCTTCCAAGAACATCTTCCTTTGCAAACTTTGGAAGGGGGGGACTTGTTCCACCTTTGAAAGAAACTGGCCACAATTTGGTCAGAACTTGTCGGCCAGCCTGGATGTGCTGGTTATTCCGTGTTTGTCTCACCCCCTCCTTCTCTCCCCCTCACAGTCCACCTTGCACACATTTCCATCCTGCTCTGGGCTATGTGAGGCTATGTGACCTGTAGATTGTACTTTCTGGCTTCTGCTTGGCTTTGGCCAATGAGACGAGATCAGAGGGAGGTGAGGCAGACACCTGGGTCTTTGTGGTCCCTTGGTGTGTGGGTACCATGGCTTTGATGTTAGCTGCCCCTTTCGTGTCTGTGGCTCATGGGCCATCCATCCTCCATGGTTCTGTTTCTTACTGAGCTTTAGTACTGCTATACCTGTACCCTCCCCTTCTGTCTTCAGGCCTTGGGTAGTGAGAATTCCTGGGATGCTGGTTTCTGGGTGTCTTTCATCCTTTTCCCCCTCCTTCCCTTTTGGTTGACATGAAAGCCACATAACATATAATGAGCCATTTTGAAGTATACAATTCAGTGGCTTTTAGTGCATTTGCAAGGTGGGGCAAATACCACCTCTCTCTAGTTTCAAAACCTTCTCTTCACCAGAAGAATAACCATGAAGTAATCACTCCCCATTCTGCATTTCCCCATCTCCTGGTAACCATGAGTCTGCTTTCAGTCCTTGTAGATTTTCACATTTGGATATTCCATTGGATATGAAAGGAATCTTCTGGTATGTGACCTTTTCTGTCCGGTTTCTTTCCCTTTGCTTAATGTCTTCAGGATTCACCTACATTGTAGCATGTGTCAGCACCCTGTTTGTTTTTACTGCTGAATAATATTCCATCGTGTAGGGAGACCACAGTCCCTGAATTCTGAGCTCTGTGAATCGGGGGTTGCCAAAATGTAGTCCCCAGACAGGCAGCATCAGCATCCTGTGGAATTTGAGGGGAGTGCAAATTCTCAGGCCCCACCCCATCGGGGAAGCCAGCAACCTAGTTTTTAATAAGTCCTCCAGGTGTTTCTGATGGACCCCCAAGCATGAGCCCTGCTGCTGTAAATGGTCTCTTTACTGAGGTCTTTATTTGAATGGTCTGGGGGTGCGTCCATGTCCTGGGGAGACCCTGACTGATAGACTCTTCTCCCTCAGCTGGGGTCACTGGCAGCATTCCTTATGTTTGGTTCTGGGGACCTCCTGAGCAGGGCAACGAGGTATCAACAACCTCGGTCTTAGAAGTAGACATGAGCCACTTGGATTTCCTCTTCCTGTTGGGTGTGTTCAGGGGGTCCATGGGCCTCTGTTTGCCCAAGACCAGCCCCTCCAGGTGGTAAGCTGTAGGCATTGCTCTGGGGATTCCCTTATTTTCAGGGCCCAGAAGTACAAGCCAGAGCCAACCATCTGGCCAGATGCTGGACTTGATGCCTGGAGAGGGAAGGCCCTCATTCCCTAGAGACCAAAAGGAGGCCAGGGTGGGAGGATGGAGGTCAGGGTATCTGCCTGGTCAGAAAAACTACCCTGGAGAAAACTGCTCTTATGCGATGGGCAACAATTCACAGAGAAACCACCTCCTCTGCTCATGCATTTTGGAGTAACCATGGCCCCAGCTCTATCAGAGCTGAGGCTGAAACATCGTAGACTTGCAGAAATAAGGAACCAAGACCATTCTACACTCTCTTATACTCATCTCCACTGATGGAGATTTCAGGAGTCTCCTGCAAAAGAAAGTGAACATGGTTCACATTTGGGGTTCAAGTGCATCTAAGGATCCTGAGGCAGGACCATCAGAAGCTGAATTTTCCCAGCAGGGACATCTGGTCTCCTGGGAGAGAACTCATCATGGGAGGAGAAAGCACAGAGCAAATGTGGTAGTCTCTGCCACAGGACAGGGAACTGGGGATCTCAGTCCCAACACTCTCCCAATCACACTGTGAGCATGTATGTTTTCTGGAAGAGGAGAAGGCTATGCCTGTAAAAAAAAAAAAATACTTAGAAGAATGCTAGCCCCTCAGAGTCCAACTGACTCTGGTGTGGGATACCAATAAGAGGAGGGAATAAAGAAAGAGAAAGGCTGTCCCTGCTGGCAGGATGAAGGAGGGGCACCCATGAAACCCGAAACCTCAGAGAAATCTGGGGTATTGTCTACAGCAGGGCAAATGTGACCTGAGTGTCATTCAGGTCAGTGTCTAGGCTAAAGCCAGGGGGTAGAAGGGGCAGGTGGGGATCTAGGATGACTTGGGACCTTTTGTGAGATGCCCTTGGGAAGTGTCCAAGAGGGATGTCATTGTGTGTGTATGTTTGTGTGTGTGTGTGTGTGTGTGTGTGTGTGTGTGTAACGGTGGGGATAAGGGCCTGATTTCATATAGGGGAGAACAGTGGAATTCTGAGTTTGCTGCTACAGTGACCTCCTTTATACCCTCCAAATGTGGAGGAGTGGAGAGCATTTGAATTACACATGAAATAATATATGACCTCACTAGAAATCAACGAAATGCAGGTTAAAGCAAGTGTGAGATGTTTGCATATTGGACTGGCAAATAGTAAAAGAATAATGTATTAATTAAAGTAATGCCACCTGCTGTAACAAACACACCAAACACCTCTCATGGCTCAGAAATTAGTTTCAGTTCTGGGTGTCACGAAGACCAGAATGGGCATTCCCAGTGGGTGGGGAGTTCTTCTTTAACAAACAATTCGGGGAGCCCAGGTTCCTTTCATCTTGAGGTTCTTCTTTCTTCAACTTACGACCTCTGTGATCACTTGGAATTACTTTTCTTTGAGACACCTGGAGAAGGGAAAGTGTGGGGAGAATAGTCCGTGTGAGGAGTTCGCGGGCTGAGCTGGAAATGATGCGCGTCTTTTGCTCCCATTTTACCAGCTAGAATGTAGTGTGGAAGTGCCAAGGAATTAGCAGCCCTTAGGAGAGCCCTCACCCATGACTCAGAGTTGCTGGATGAATATCCCAGCCCCCTTGCTCCTTGGGCAGGACAGCTCTGTTATCTGCACTTGTCCAAAGTGGCTTCTGGAGCTCCCCAGTGGGACTGTGTTCCAGTTGCCCAGAGTGGAAACTTGCCTTAAGACACACTGTCCAGTAGCCCCCCTTCCTGATTTCCTTCTTAGCGCCTCTGCCCCTAGCAGAGCCCCTTGCACTTGAATCCTTACCTCAGGGTCAGCTTCTGGGGGACTCCAACCAAGACCTCAGGTAACTGGCCATTCTCTCAGGATGTGGGTAAGAGATCTTAGGAGTCAGATAACACCCATGCTCTTGCAACCCTGAATTGATGGAAGAAGGTGGTCTTTGGGGTAAACTGGGCTAACAGTGGAGTTTAATCCTGTTAAATAACTGTCTGCTCCTAGCTTCTTGGCGAAGGCAACCACATGGCCCTGTTTGGGATTCACCTTGAACGTGTGTCTAATTGTGCTTGTTCTGGGTTGCTACCATAGTAACAAGAGTAATTAACTTTAATTACTACATCTCTCTGTTTTTGCTCACCACCTCCTTCCACTCCAGTTCATTCTGAACTTGCTTAGAAGAATTTTAGTGAAGCAGTCAGAACTCCTAACTACCTTCACTGGCACATTGATAATATCCTCTTTCTGATTTTTTTCAGGCTACATCGTCCTGTTGTACGTGCATCTATTTCTTTGGTGATAAATCATGTGTTTACTACAGCTTAGGCCTATCAAAAGGGTTCAGCAATTAGCAAACACAGAAGTGATAGCATCTGGGGCAGCGTTTGGTCTCCCCCCCCCCCTTGTCAACTCAAAACATCTGTTTGGCCAATGGGGGCCCCTTGGTTTATTGCTGCCATTAGGAACCGTCAGCCAGAAGAACTGAGACCCGCATTTCCCACAGAGGTTGCATCTTAAAAACCTACGTTTCCTACAAACAGTTCAGTCTTCCTTCACATTTTTTGAAGAAGAAGATTCTCAGTTTGTGTTCCTAAGTGTGCATTGAGTTCTAGGAGTCATTCAATAGGCAGATGATGGTCTTTTTTTAAAAAAGATTTTATTTATTTTTCTGAAAGAGAGAACACAACAGGGGATGGGAGGGGCTGATGGAGAGGGATAAGCAGACTTGTGCTGAGCACAGAACCCGATGCGGGGCTTGATCCCAGGACCCTGAGATCATAACCTGAGCCAAAGGTAGATGCTTAACCATCTGAGCCACCCAGGCGCCCCAGTGATGGTCCTTCTGGATAGACACCTCCCACCAAAAAGAAATAGACATGATAAATTATAGCAGGTTCTCATGGTACTCTCCTCCTGCTACAGACCCTCAGCCTACTTGATTTCAGAGCTGTTGGGGTTCCATGCTGGTACATTTGTATCATGGAAGACAGTTCTATGTTAGTACATCCATACCGTGGAATACAATGCGAGTTAAAAATATAGGTAAGTCTGCTCATCCACCCATTAGCATGTGGCCACGTAATAGGCTCTTGGAGATAAAAATGAGTCAGACATCATGCCTCATATGGTGTAGTTACAGTCTCATGGGGGTTGATGAACACAGAAAAGGATAATTAAAATATACTCTGACAAGTTCAAGGGTATATAGGAATTACGGCATGTTGGGATGATGGGCACATTTTGGGCAGACAGCCCAGATCACAGTATGTAAGTTGTGGCAAATATCATCAGAGACCAGACCCGAAGTGTTAAAAGATTCAGCCTCAGAGGAGACAAATGAACTGCCTGTTGTCCATGGGACTTTTAGCTTCGAGAGACCTTCAGATGTCAGCTGGTCCGAACTTCGCTTGGCTCCTCTCCACAGAATCTCTGCAAGGTCATCATCCAGCCTTGCTTGGTGTCCCCTAGTGCGGTGTATGGTGATGGTGTGTCCCCTGACTGGGGAGGACATACAGGATAAAGCGCTTCCTTGTGTCTTTGCCCCGGGACTCTGGGTTCTCCCAAGTGCACCTGCTTCTTCCACATAGCAACCCTTGGTATTTGGGCTGGCACTTGGCCGAGTCCCCTTTAGAATGAATAAACCCTGGTTTCTTGAGCAGTTTATCAAATGACATTTTGCAGGGCATTCAATTCTTCCTCCTACATATCATTTGAGTCTGGTTTCTTAACTTCACCTCCATAGTGCATTCGTGTAGAAAATAAGACAAAAGCCATCTGGCCTTTATTATCAGTCCCTTGGTTTTGGACTTCCCGCTTCTCTGGCTTAGACAAATACAGCCGTCTCCTAACTGGCCTCCCAGCTTCCTTTTTACTATAGGCAGAGCGATTCTTCCAAAAGGAAACAGGAATATACCATTTCCCTGTTTAAAACCACTCAGTGAGGGGCATGTGGGTGGCTCAGTCAGCTGAGCGGCTGCCTTCGGCTCAGGTCATGATTTCAGGTCTTGGGATCGAGACCTGCATTGGGCTCCCTGCTCAGCGGGGAGTCTGCTTCTCCTTTTGCCCCTCCCTTTCCCCCCTGCTTGTGCTCTCTCTCTTTATTATAAATAAATGAATAAAATCTTTATTTTAAAAAACCAGTCGGTGGATTCCCGTGGTTTTCACATTAAAGACCCCAAACCTAAACTGGCTCTCAAGGTTCACGGGGTGGGCCCTCTCCAGTCACACCTCTCAGTGTCTTTCCGGCAGCAAACATGGTGGCCATTTAGCAAGTATTTTAGCACCTTGATCATGCCATCATGCACAAAGATGTGTCTCTTCCAGATAGCTTCTGCTCCCTTTTTCAGGTCTGAGTTTATAATAATTTCCTCTGGCAAGCCTTTATCGAGAGGACCCTCCCTCTTCAGGTTAAGGGTCTATGGCAAACTCTTTTTCTTTTTTTAGTAAGAAAACTTGCAAATACTTAAGTGGACCCATTTCAAGAATACAGCTGTTCAGGTAAAGTGGTAATGTATCCGCAGCACCTCAAAGGCCCCCATATGTTTCCTTTAGAAGCTACTTTTCAAAAGCACCTGCCATTCTGACCTTGATCACCATGGATGAATGTTGCTTTCTTTTGAACTTCATATAAATGGAAGCATGCTTCTTGTAGGTGGATGAAGGTAGATGAAGCATTCCATCTTGTAGGTGGCTCCTGTGCTCATCTATGTTGTTGAATGGGATGGTAGCTCATTCTTTTGTTTTTTTTCTCTGTGTTACTCCTTTATATGACCCATTGTATGAATATGCCACCATTGTTGGATCTAGTCTATTCTTTGTGGGCATTTGAGCTATGTCCAGTTTTTGTTTGTTATGAATATCACTGCCATGAACATTAGTATCTCTTGCTAAACTTATGCATCAATTTTTAAAAATTTTTATTTTTTAAAGATTTTATTTATTTATTTGACAGATGGAGATCACAAGTAGTCAGAGAAGCAGGCAGAGAGAGAGGAGGAAGCAGGCTCCCCACTGAGCAGAGAGTCCGATGCGGGGCTTGATCCCAGGACCCTGGAATCATGACCCGAGCCGAAGGCAGAGTCCCCAACCCACTGAGCCACCTAGGCGCCCCTTAATTTTTATTTTTAAATTTTTATTTTTTTATTAACATATAATGTATTGTTAGCCCCAGGGGTACAGGTCTGTGAATCATCAGGCTTACACACTTCACCATGCTCACCATAGTACATACCCTCCCCAATGTCCATAATATGCATCCACTTTTTCTTATCTGTATATATTCTTATATATTTCCTAAGTATATTCTTATATATTTCTTTCTTATATTTTTATTTTTTCAAAATATTTTCTGGCCGCTTCTTTCTGGGCTTTTCCCCATTGGACCCATTCTGGGAGGAGGATGTTAGTTTCCACCAGTCACCAGGGCTGGCCCTGTGACCTGTTTTGTCCAATGAAATGGGATAGAATATATGCCACTTCTGATTAGAAGCTTTAAGAGCCACTGCATGGTTTTGTCATTGTGCTTTTCCCTCTGATAATGTGATTGGCATAGAGACTAATCTTCCATTCTGGGTCCTAGAATAAAGGGCAGGTAGAACAGAGAGCCACTGTTAGCCCACAGTGGACATCAATGAGAGTGTGAAGTAAACCTTTACAGTTATAAGCAGTTGGCATCTAGGGATTGTTTGTTACTACAGCAAAATATAGCCTAAGCTGACCGATACAATGCTTCTCCAGCTCCCTCAGCACCTTATGAATTAAAAATGGGATACATTCTAATGAGGTATTGTTTAACTTTCTCCCATTTGCACCTTTCTTTCACACCCAGTCAGTAAGAGTGGAGACTCTGCATGTCTTTTTTTTTTTTTTAAGATTTTTATTTATTTATTTGACAGACAGAAATCACAAGTAGGCAGAGAGAGAGATTGGAGGAAGCAGGCTCCCCACCGAGCAGAGAGCCCGATGTGGGGCTCGATCCCAGGACTCTGGAATCATGACCCGAGCTGAAGGCAGAGGCTTTAACCCACTGAGCCACCCAGGTGCCCCTGCATGTCTTGATCATCATTGTAAACCCTGCACCTAGTACTCAGATGAACAAAGAGTAGGTTTACAGTACATATTCACTCAATGGGAATAGCTTTTAACTTTTTGTTAATGGGAAAGTAAATTTTCCTAGGTGTTCTTGCCATTGTGGGAGGCCTGAAATAGAGTACCTTTTCCAAGTGTGGTCTGATTAATGAGTTTAAGATAATAGGTCTAACCTCCTTTCCTGTGAACATGCTACTCCTAATAATATGGCTAAGTGGCTTTAGCCTGTACGATAGTGATATCCCACTGTTGGTTCATACTGACTTCACCGTTGACTCCAATTCTAGAATTTCTTCTATAGCAGTGCAGCTAAGACAGTTTCCCCATCCTGCATTTGGGCAGATACCCCTGATAAACTTATTGATCTTTATTCACTCTGTCAGTAAGCTTACTTCCTCATTTTTCCCTGGGGCTCGAGCTTACTTGTTTGTTTGTTTATTTTAACCATGCCTTCCTCACTGTTTTCTCATTTTCTGTATCTGGTTGTTCTATCTCACCCTGTCCTCCAGCAACACCAAATCACTCCATTTCAAATCTTATCACTAACCTCTGTCCACTTCTGATTGATGTGGGCATTTATCAGCTCCTAGCAAACTGAAATTCATTGTGCTGGAATGTAGAGGTGGTAGAGTAAGAAAGAGCTTGGTAAAAAATTAGCTCTTGCTATTTTGGGCACCTGCTATTGTAACTTTTTTTTTTTTAAAGATTTTATTTATTCATTTGAGAGAGAGAGCGTGAGAGTGGGCGCACAGGCAGGTGGAGCAGCAGAGGCAGAGGGAAAAGCAGGCTCCCCACTGAGCAGGGACCCGATGAGGAACTCAGTCTCAGGACCCCAGGATCATGGCCTGAGCCTAAGGCAGACACTTAACCAACTGAGCCACCCAGGCACCCCTGCTATTGTAACTTACGACTCAGGGATCTACTTGAACACTGCATTTTCCTATTGATTTATAGATGTTCTTTACATAGTCTTGGTATTAATTCTTGGCTGGCCGTATGCATCATAAACAGCTGATCTCACTTTGTCTAGTCTCTTCATTTTTGTTTATAGTATCTTTTTTTCACAGAGAAGGTTTTAACTTTAATTTGTCAATCTTTCCTTTATGGCTTATGTGTTTTAATCTCTTATTTAAGAAATTCTTACCAACCATGAGTTCACAAAGAAAATGTCCACTTTCTTCTAAAAATACTTTTTCACATTTAGGTCCTTGATCTACTTGCAATTTTTTAAAATTATACATGACATAAATGCAAAGGTTTCATTTTCATTTTTATTTCTGCATGCAGATGTCAAACTGTTCCCAAACTGTCAAATGGCTGTATCAATAGGCAATGTTCTCATATACTTTGTTCACATACATGGGTAGGTCTGCTTTTCTCTCTCTGTTCTGTTCCAGGGGACTAAGGTTTTATCCCTGCCCCAATACCGTTTACTGCCCCAGTTACTCTCCGTTCATCATATCTTTCCCTACCTTTTAAGATAAACTACTTCCCTCACTTCTTCCTTCTCTGAATTGCCTTGGCTAGTCTTAGGTTACTGTTCTTAACATGTGAATTTTGGAATTAGCAGAAGTTCCATGAAAAGCTCTACTTGGATTTTGATTAGAACTGTTTGGAATTTATGAATTAGTTTGTGGAGAACTGGCATCTTTACGGTAGGTCTTCCTTCCTATTCAGAATAGAACCTGCCATTTAGTCAGACCTTCACAATGGGTTGTAATAGGTGTTGTAATTTTCTTCATAAAGTTTCCCACTTTTTGGTTTAGAGTTACTCCCAGTTACCTTATGATTTTTGACTCATGTGACTACTATTTTTTTAAAATTCTATATACATTTTCTAATTTGGCTTTATTTAGTGTATAAAAATAACTTGGGATTTTAAAAATTTTGAATTTCTTTTATTTTTTGAGGGTTCCAAGATTCATTGTTCATGCATCACACCCAGTGCTCCATGCAATATGTGCCATCCTTAGTACCCACCACCAGGCTCACCACACCCCCCAAACCCTCAGATTGTTTCTCAGAGTCCACCATCTCTCATGGTTCATTTTCCCCTCCCGATTTCCCCCAATTCACTTCTCTCCATTTCCTAATGTCCTCCATGATATTCCTTATGGTCCAGAAATCAGTTGCTTTCTTATACAGTAACATGGAAAATATAGAAAGGGGAATTAGAGAATTGATTCCATTTACTATAGCACTAAGAACCATAAGATTCCTGGGAATAAACCTAAACAAAGAGGTAAAGGATCTGTACTTGAGGAACTACAGAACACTCATGAAAGAACTTGAAGAAGACACAAAAAGATGGAAAAGTATTCTGTGCTCATGGATCAGAAGAATAAACATTGTTAAAATGTCTATACTGCCTAGAGCCATCTATACTTTCAATGCTGTCCTGATCAAAATTTCACCGGCATTTTTCAAAGAGCTGGAACGAAAAATCCTAAAATTTGTATGGAATGAGAAGAGACACTGAATTGCTAAGGAAATGTTGAAAAAGAAAAACAAAACTAGGGGTATCATGTTACCCGATTTCAAGCTTTACTGCAAAGCTGTGATCACCAGGATAGCAGAAGAACAGACACATAGACCAGTGGAACAGGGTAGAGAGCCCAGATATGGACCCGCAACTCTATGGTTAAATAATCTTTGACAAAGCAGGAAAAAATATCCAGTGGAAAAAATTTTGAATTTAAATGAAGCCACTGAACTCAAATATCTCATTAGTTTTAGTAGTTTTTAGATTTTCTGGGATTTTCAGAGCAGCAATCAAATTGTAGGCAAAGTATGACAATAATGACAACTTTTGCTTTCCAAACCCTGTGCCACATACTGCTGCTGCTTCTTATTTTTACTTGTTTACTTGCCTACTGAAGTGACAGAAACCTTTGGAAGAACAGAAGGGGAAATACCAGGCATTTGCATGTTGTTGCTAATTTTAATGGAAATTTCCTTGACATTTAACCATGAAGTATTATGTTTATTATGGCTTTTATTATCATTATTTTAGGTATATATTTAGGTTTAAAAAAAAACCTATTTCTCTTTTGCTTAAACTGTACGAATGTTGAGTTTTATTCAATACTTTTTCTGCAACTATTGAGATAATAATACAGTTTTATCTCCTAACATACCAATGTGGTGCATCACTTCATCAAGTTTTCTGACTTTTAACCACTCTTTTTTTTTTTTAAGATTTTTATTTATTCATTTGGCAGAGAGAAATTACAAGTAGACAGAGTGGCAGACAGAGAGGAGGAAGCAGGTTCCCTACCAAGCAGAGAGCCCAATGTGGGGCTCGATCCCACGACCCTGGGATCATGACCTGAGCCAAAGGCAGAGACTTTAACTCACTGAGCCACCCAGGTGCCCCATAACCACTCTTGCATAAACAACTTGGCATAAGTTCTATTTGACCATGTTTTGTAATTTTTTAAAAAATTAGATTTGATTGACTTTTGTTTAAGACATTCAGGTTAATATTTATAAAGGGAAATTGGTCTATAATTTTCCCATGCTATCTGTGGAGGACTGTGTTCTTGTTAACCATGCTTGGACTCTACCCGCCCTGTAAGAGGATTACATGTTGTCAGTGTGAACGTGTTGCACCCTTGTAGCTGGAACTTCCCTGCAAAATGAGCCTTTTTCTTGCAGGGGACATGCCTTCAGCCCGTGCCCCTGAACGTGAAAACACGTGGAACAGAGATGTAGACTAAGGCATGGCTCAGCTGACCTAGAGGTCACATGCAATATGAATTCAGAATAAATCTTTTCTTTATAAGTCACAGAGAGTTTTGGATTTTCTCTGCATTAGTAAAGCTGACTAATTAATTATCCATATCTGGTTTTAGAATCAAGGCTAATCTAACCTCATAAAATTGGCTAGTACCCTTCTTTTCTCTTCCCTGAAAGAGTTTGTATAATACAGAAATATCTTGTTCCATGAATGCTGGTAAAATTCAATTATAAAACTGTCTGGGCCTGGTATTTCTTTTGGGATGTAGAAGAATTTTGACAAATGATTCCATTTTAAAAATAGTTATTGATATAATCCAAGTTTTCCATTTTTTTGTGTGTCAATCTTGATGTTTTTTATTTTTATAGAAAATTTCTCATTGTATTTATGTCTTATGTCAACATATAGTTGTACATAACAATCTCATGATTAAAAAACAAACCTTTTCTGTGTTTTAATTATGATCAAATGAGAATATTGTTTATGACTTATCTCTTTTTTGATTAATCTTGTAATAAGTTTGCCTACATAATTAGTATTTTCAGAGAACCAGTTTGTTCTTTGTCAAAACTTTCTGTCAAGATTGTCAAAAACTTTTTGTCAAAACTTCTGTTTTTTTTTTCCCTATATCATCAATTTTTGCTTTTATTTTTATTTTCTTCTGTTCTACTTTTTTAAAAAGTTTTCTTTCTGGCTTTAAAAGTGAATGCATAATTCATTTATTCTCAATATTACATATATTAGAGCATTATAGCATTAGCTGCAAAGAGCAGAGACCCAAAATAACAGTAGCTTAAATAAAATGATAGTTAGTTTTTCTCACACATGAAAATTTAGAAGGTAGGAAATTCAGGGCTGGCATGGTAACTGTGCTTTGCAAAAGCCTCTGGGACTCAAGAGCATTCTATTTTGTTGTTTTAGGGCATTGCTCATGTCTGTCTGATGGAAGAGAATTCATCTCTATGTCTGTGTTCCAGCCAGAAAGGAGGAGGAAGGGGATAAAAAAGGATTTTTTTCCCTTGAAGAAATGACCTGGAAGTTACATACATCACTTCTCTTCATACCCCATTGTCAAGAACTCAGAGTTATATCTGCACAAGAGAAACTGGAAAATTTGATGTTTATTTTGAGAAGTCATATGTCCAGCTAAAAATTATGGGATTTATTACTATGGTAAAAAGGATAATGCATATGGGAACAACTGGCAACTGCTGCCACAGTCCAGCCTTTGTTACCCGAGCATCTGCATGTACCCATCTTCCCAACCGTCCCAACACCAAAGGGGACAATGCTACTGCCCATTGTAGTTACTGAATCCAACTCAGAGTTTAGAATCGCTGGGTAATGCACTGTCCTCTCTGTTGGGTTTAGATGTGGTTCATGCTGGGGCAGGGATTTAAAAAGTACATTGCACCTCTAGGTATTTAACCAAAGGACACAAAAATAGTGATTCGAAGGGGCACATGCACCCCAGTGTTTATAGCAGCAATGTCCACTACAGCCAAACTTTAGAAAAATCCCAGATACCCATTGACAGATGAATGGATAAAGAAGATGTGGTGTACACACACACACACACACACACACACACACACAATGGAATATTACTCAGCCATCAAAAGGATGGACTCTTGCCATTTGCAACGATGTAAATGGAGATACAGGGCATTATGCAAAGCTAAGTAACTCAGTCAGAGAAAGACAAATACCATATGGTTCTATTCCTATGTGGAATTTAAGAAACAAAACAGATAAACAGAGGGGAAGGAAAGGAAAAATAAGATAAGGTGAAAACAGAGAAGGATGCAAACCATAAGAGACTCTTAGCCCTAAGGAACAAACTGAGGGTTGCTGGATGGGAAATGGGGGGATGGGGTAACTGGGTGATGGGCATTAAGGAGGGCATGTGATGGAATGAGCACTGGGTGTTATGTGCAACTGAAGAATCACTAAATTCTACCTCTGAAACTAATAATACACTATATGTTAACTAAGTTAAATTTAAATAAAACTTCTGTAAAGGAAGGTCCATTATCAACCTTTCACATAGCCAATATACCATGATGAAGTAGGATGAGGAAAACAATAAAAAATCCCATTTGGATGGAGGAGAAGGTCAGACACCCAATGGCTGCTGCTCCGTAACCATGACTATACCCCACCCCCTATCCGGCAGCCCCTGATTCTCACTCTTGGAGGAACTCTTCATTTCTTCATCCTCAGTGTCTCCTGGTGTTACCTTTTTGGACGTTCTTCTCTGTCCTTTATCCTTCTTGGCCACATCCAAGGTGGGCCTTGCAGAACACATTCTCCTTGGGGATGAGAAAGCTCTTGGAGCTCACTTCTGGCTAGTATGTGTCAAGTTGATTCCCTGGCAACCATCCCCAGCCAACTCTTTTGTTTATTTATTTTTAGTACTTTAAAAAATTTTTATTTAAATTCAATTAGCCAACATCTAGTAGTCTATCATTAATTTTTGATGCAGCTCTCTTGTTTAGAAGTAGATTTTCATTCTAAGTGGTGTAAGGTGGTATCTCAATGTGGTTTTAATTTGAATCTCCCTGATGGCTAGTGATGATGAACATTTTTTCATGTGTCTGATAGCCATTTATATGTCTTCATTGGAGAAGTGTCTGTTCATATCTTCTGCCCATTTTTTGATATGATTGTTTTGTGTGTGTTGAGTTTGAGGAGTTCTTTATAGATCCTGGATATCAACCTTTTGTCTGTACTGTGATTTGCAAATATCTTCTCCCATTCCGTGGGTTGCCTCTTTGTTTTGTTGACTGTTTCCTTTGCTGTGCAAAAGCTTTTGATTTCAAAACCTGAAAATTCTTGTGTTACTTTTTAAACTTTTCTTTTAAAGGTGCCTCGCTTACTGCTCTGTCCCCCTCAATGGAGTGGGCACTAACAGGTGCATCTAACACAGAGACTTGGGTGGAAAAGACATCTCCATTAATTGAACAGTTTCCTCCATGCCAGCTCCAATTTTAAGGCAAAAACATCTTTTTAAAAGAAGGTGTTGATAAAACTTTGGGGCCATGATATTATTTCCTGCTAAGTCTGGTAGTACACAGAGCTCTCTCATCCTTAATAGCTTTATTGTGGAGGTATAAAAGAAATTGACCTTTTCCATCCTGAAAAGTCCCAAATGGCCAGACTCCTGGTTAAGTTAGATTGTAAACCACAAGCAGAGAGGGCTTCAGGGCTGCATTTTCTTCCATTTTTGTAACACACTGGCTAGCTTTATCTTGGATTTCTATCCATTCATTAGGATTTTGCTGAAATGCACAAGAAGCAGAAACACAGACCAAGATTCTTTCTTTATTACGTATGTATTTCCCCTAGTGCTACAGGCTCAGTGAACACGTAGCCTGTCTTGCAAAGTAGAGCATTACTATTCTTCCAAGTATATAATCACTGCATAACAAGAATTACTAATTTTCTAACCTGTGCTATCTGAGTCAGCCATTCCTATCGCCCAGCCGGTAGTCTAAAGCCACGTAGATGTTTGCTTCTGATACATCCAGCCCTCCACTTTCAGGTATCCAAATTAGGTGGATCTCTGTTTAACAGAAGTCGTGGCTTTCACAAGATAAATGTTTATTTCTCATAGAAAACACTAGAGGTGGGCGGTCCAGCCCTATGCGGAGGAGGTTCTGCTCCATGAAAACCCTTAGGGACTCAAGATTTTCCTGTCTTTTCCTTCACCAACCCCTAGGGTATCGTCCTTGTCCCCTGTCACTACAGAAGCTCCACAACAGAGAGGGATCTTGTCCTGGTTTGCTTGGGACTTTCTGGTGGCACTGAAGGTCCCATGTCCCAGGAAAACTGGTAGGGTTGTTTGTACTACTGTATTTCCACGACAACTGGATGTATCTCCGTTCCATTCTGATGCTCACCAGCTCAAGTCAGCATCAGGGCTCCCAACTTAAGGGCTCATTTTTCCCCAAGACCACCCCCACTTTAGGCAGGTGGTGTTCCCAGGCCATCTTGAGTTTCTGACCAATCACTTACCAATCCAGGAGGTTCCTACAACACCTTGTGGGTGGGATAATTGGCTCTCATGATCCACAGAACTCAAAGTTCTCAAAGTGAAATACTTATGATGGCACTTTTCTCCTGAAGGAAACACACAGGAGGAAGTAGGAGGATCCCAAATGCAGGGCTTCCAGGCCCTTTCCCTGTGGAGTCAGGGTGTACTACCAACTCCCCACATCATTGTAGATGCCAGTCTGGAGGCTCCTCTGGGCTTAGAGTCCAGGGTATTTAATTGGGTTTAATTTACTTAAGCATGATTGATTGAGTCATTGGCCACGGGATTAAACTCAATACCCAGATCTCCCTTCCCCTCCCCAGAGGGTAAGTGGCTGAAGGTCTCAGCTCACTAGTCCTTCTGGTGACTAGTGTCCCCCCCCCCCCATCCTGAATGATCTAGGGCTTACCTAGCTTCACTTATCTTGCATCAAAGAGCAGCTCTCTGGGGCGCCTGGGTGGCTCAGTCCGTTGAGTGACTGCCTTCAGCTCAGGCTTCCAGGATCAAGTCCCGCATCGGGCTTCCAGCTCCTTGGGGAGTCTGCTTCTCCCTCTGACCTTTTCCTCTCTCATGCTCTTTCTCAATAAATTCTCTCTCAAATAAATAAAATCTTAAAAAAAAAAAAGAGCCGCTCTCTATCGCTCGGGACATCCCCAGGGTTTTGGAAGCTCTGTGCTTGGACAGAGCCAGGCAAGTTATTAATTACATCACAGCAAACCCACCGCTTCCATGTATATATTTTGGTCAGCAGGAAGGTGAGAAGCATCAAAGAGTCAGGTTGGGGGACACAATCAGAAAACTGTATGTATTACTTCTTTTCACAGTCCTTTGACCAGAACTTCACTCCCGGTCATTCTAACTGCAAGACAGGCTGGGAAGTAGGGTCTGTATGGCCTGTATTCTGTAGCTATGTGCCTGCCTAGAAACCAGAGGTTTAATTACTATAGGAAAGAAGAAGGATAGATATTGAGGTATATTTACTAGTCTGAACCACAGGTTTTTTTTGGTTAAGATTTTATTTAATTATTAGCGTGCACAAGAGGGTGTGGGGAGTGGCAAGGGTAAAGGGGGAAGAAAGGCCGACTCTGTGCTGAGCAGGGATCCCAATGTGGGGCTCCATTCCAGGATCCTGGGATCATGACTTGAGCCCAAGGCAGACGCTTAATTGACTGAACCATCCAGGTGCCTCTAAACCACATATCTTTCTTTGATAATGTATTAAGCCTACACAGTTTCTTTGATGTTCTGCCTTAGCTCTAGCCAACAAGATTGGTGTGCAGTATTTTCATTGCTTCTCAGTTCTAAATATTTTATAATTTTCCTTGTGAAAATATGATCTCTCACCACTATGTTGATCAAAACTCTGTATGTTTCTCACAAAAAGTAGGATCCTATTGTGTATATGATATCTTGAAAATTTCTTTTAAAAATGTAATAATGTCTTATAAAAATTTCTCCATGTAAGTACATGTAACTTGGTGCACACCCTGAATTATTTTATTAAGATAAATTCGATGCATGGGACTTCAAAGACATGGTCTTTAAAAAATGAATGATTGGGGGCACCTGGGTGGCTCAGTGGGTTAAAGCCTCTGCCTTCAGCTCAGGTTGTGATCTCAGGGTCCTGGGATCGAGCCCCGCATTGGGCTCTCTGCTCAGCGGGGAGCCTACTTTCCTCATTCTCTCTGCCTGCGTCTCTGCCTGCTTGTGATCTCTGTTAAATAAATAAATAAAATCTTAAAAAAAAAATGATTGCCACGATTGTCAGGGTGCCCCCCCCCAAAGAGGACAAACCAGGTTTTACTTCCTTCCGTCTTACAGAAAGGCACCCATTTCTTGCACCATCTTGAGCACCGCATATCATATTTTTATCTTGGCTGATGGTCAGACCAAGTCCTTTCCCTCGAGAACAGAGAGAAACTTGAAAATGTCCAGCAGCCGGCACAATAAAGCAGAAGCAACTCCAGGAGTGGATCCTGACTCTCATTTCCTGCCCAGGACGGAGGGTGGAAAAATGACAAGGTCCGGCTGTGCCTTTCTTTCACAACCAGAATTTCAAATTCTAAAATTCTTTTGCTCTGTCTAGCTCCAACTGGGCTGAAATTCTGTGGAAAAGATGTCCTTCTCCTGAGGAACGAATCAACCCTGCTAACATCTGTGCCTCACCCAGGACGCCGGGCTCGACAAATACTCTTTTTAGCCAAGTGTGTTGTCTTAGCTGGAAGCTGGAGAACCATCAAGTCTCTCCTTTGCTGATGTGCAGCTCTGCTGGGTCCTTATCCCTCTTGTCTCTGCCCAAATGCTTTTATGACTTCCCTTCCAAAGCTGGCAGCACTGGGGCCACCCACCTATCCCAGTTAGGGTTATTGGTCCTTTGGAAGGAGAAATGTAGCCACTTACAGACGGAAACCAAAATAACAATTGAACTCCTATACTCCTGATCCCATTTGAGCCTCGCACCACCCCATGAGCTAAGAAGGATTATTGTTTCCCTTTGGTCGATGAGTGCACTGAGGGATAAAAAAGCCTAGGGAAATTTTGTTGGCTTACCCAGTCAGAAAGAGGCCTTCCCTGACTGCTTTTGTTGTGGAACCTGTGCGTTCTGTCACTATGAATATTACTCTATTTGAACATTCCGGATCGCAGTGTATGATTTTCCTTATTGTGGCACACAGTCTCCAAGATGGCGCCCAGGGATCCTCACCTCCCAGTATTTCTGTCATTGCGTACCTCCTCCCACCCTGAATCATGCTGGGTTGTGCACCTACTGGAGTCTAGCAGAGATGACATAGGACTTTTCAAGGTCAAATAGGGGATAGCTTTACTCTACTTTGGGAAGACATCTGCCTTGTTATAGGGATTCCCAAGCATCCCATGGAGAGGCCACATGCAGAGTGACGGGGGCCTCCTACTCACAGCCAATGTCAGCTTGCCAGCCACATAAACAAGCCATCTTGGAAATGGATCTATCGACCCGGTCCAGATTCCCAGGAGGCCTTCCAGCAGAATTGCCCTGTCAAGTGGCTCCTGATTTCCTGACCCCTAGTGTCCCCCTTTGAGATATTGGAATTGAAGTGTGAGATATAATGGATGTTTAATGTCATTGCAAGCAAGGAATGGGTAATTTGTTATGGGGCAATAGATAGAGAAGACACTATTTGTCTATTTCTCCTGGTAGGACTAGACACTCTGCGAGGGCAGGGTTCATGTCTCTCTGATTCACTTGCCCTCACACCTGGAACAATGCCAAGCACATAACAGCAACTTCATATTTAGTGGATAAAAGAAACCCTCAAAGTGGTGGCAAGAGGATTAAAATCTTTATGCTCTAGTCTCATCTTCTCGCCCTTTCCCATGATGCTTCTCTGTTGATTCTCCTTCCTCATCGAGGTTGAGACACACAGCCCTACATGGCGGGGTGGGTGGGCTTTTTCCTGTTGCCTACGCAGCAATTCATAGTTAATTAAACCTTTGCATAAACAGTAGAAGGAAGGATGTAAAAGTAATGAGCTGACAGCCCAGTGTGTATTATGTGGGGCTGAGAAGAGAAGTTAATTTAGAGAAGAATTATGCACAGGCGGAAGAGAAGTCCATTAAAACAAACCAACTGTCTGGAAAAGAGATAAAGCAAAAATGGATTCTGCATCCTGTGAAGTAAATGGCAAAGCTGCACATTTAGGGCGCTTTGGAATCTTTGGAGCTGAGGCCCACGATGAGTGGGAAAGGGGAACATTGGGTTATGTAGGCGGGAGTGCAGAGGGAGCTCCTCCACTTCTGGTGGGGTGGGGTGTGAGAGGTGTCTTGCGGGAACATAGTTCTTGTTCTGGAATTGTTTTGCTCACAACCCTTGTGTCTTAGCATGGGGTTCCCCTGGAGAGGATTCTGAGCCAAAGACTAGAGTACAAGACCTTCACTGGGAGGTGCAAGGAACACGAGTAGATGAGGAGGGAGGTGATCTAAGGCAGGAAAGGCAGCCAATAAAGAATGAGTTACTAATCCCCTGGGGGAAATTTGGAGGGACCTCAAAAACCCCTTACCTCAGGTTTCTTTTAAAGAGTGAGGGAGCTGGGATAGTTATACCCCAGTACACATCATGAGGATATTAAGTTTCAGACACCAGGTAAATCAGTTCATTGGCGAAGCCTGAAGGGCAGGCTTCTGACAAAAATGTCAGTGTGGCTACTAGTAGTGAGGCTGGTTTGGACAGAAACAATAAGGGCACCTGGGGATTATAGCTACAGCATTAAAGAGAATTGGCTAGACCTTTCCTAAATCCTAAAGAACTTGCAAATTTTGTTCCTGGGCCCTCAGATTCCAAAGACCCCAAAGAGCTTTTTTTGACTTTTTTTTTCTTCTAGAACTTCTTCATTACCCAACTCTGTCCCAATAATAAATCAGTTCCAGGTGCTGGCATTTCCCTTGTTATTTTTCATATTCTCTTCATTCTTGTGACCTTAATTCGTTTTACCTAGGTCACTCATTCATTCCACAGAGATTTATTTCCAGCCCACTGATCCAGGTGCTGGGGACACGGTGTGCAAACAGATGTGGAGGGAACAGTCTGGGTTCCACCATCTACAGTAACTCTTTAACAGGCTCCCAGAAGAAACAAGTTGGACTACAGGTTTACCCAAAGCCACTCAACTGTGCAGGGCTCTCCAGATTCATGCTATAGACTCAGAACATGCCAGAAGAGAACTAGCTCCTGAATTGGCCATTCTGTCAGAAGTACTTGCAATAATCATGGTTTGGGGAAACCCAGTCTCTCCTTTTCCCAATGTGTCTGTAGCCTGAGCCTTCTTCCGCCTTTAATACTGAAGTATTTATTGCAAAGAGACACTACGATGCTATTACCTTTCCAGGAACTTTATGGGGGCAGATAGCCAATTAATACCTTAAAATAAAGCCCAATTCACAATGACATCTGTTGCTGCTACAATGGCTTAAACATTTTTTAAGTTCCCAGACTTTGTGGGGAGAGATGTAGAAGCATCTATGATATATGCTGAAACTGAGAAGAAATTTTTAAAAACGTTGAATTTTTTAGAGACAAATTAACTCCCAATTAAAGAGCCCATATGTATCAAAGGAAGAAGACAATGTTACATTCATTTAGTCATTTATGAAGAAATATTTATTGTGCACTTACATGCCAAGCCTATGCTAAGCCCTGAAAATTAGCACTCAACAAAGCAAAGGGACATTTGAAAGGTCAATAGGGTTCGATCACCTAGGCTATGGTGAAGCTCTTGGATTTTATTCTATATGAGATTTTGTTTGGTTGATCATATTGGTGTTAATGACCCTGATGAATATTAATGATTCACATTATTGATCCCAATTCTTCACTCCTCCTTCTATCCATGATTGTTGCCATGTGACATAGCACTGCCTTTCCATCTGATCCTGGGTTTGGCCATTGGGTTTCCATCTGATCCACTAGATTTTGCTTTGACTAATGGTATGTTAGCAAACAAGATTCAAGGGGAGGCTCACAACACATTTGCATGATCGGGCTTATTTATTCCTGCTCCTCTGCCTTGGTCATGAGAACCTGCCTGGGCTAGGGTGCAGGAGGGTGGAACCGTGGAACCGTGCTGAGGCAATCCACATTATCCCAGCGGAGGCCATCCTAGACCAAACAGCATGCAGCCGGCCCCCCACACGTTGAGCGAGCCCAACCAAGAGCATCTGGGTCCAGCCCAATGCGCAGAACCCCACATAGTCGTGATTCCATGCTCTTCCAGTTCGGTTTGCTAGCTCCTGAAGCAATAGATAGCAGATACAGATGGGAAGTGCCTGGAAAGTTTTAAGCAGAGAGACCTATGGTCTTATCAGTGTGTTCAACAAGGTCCTCTGGTTGGAGCATAAATAATAAGTTATCAAGAGGCAAGGATAGAATCCGGAATTTTAAAAATTATTCAGATATCAATGGCAATCCTTGGGTGGACTCCTATACACATTGAGAGTTTCTTATCATTTTTTAAAAAAGATTTTATTTATTTGACAGAAAGAGATCACAAGTAGGCAGAGAGGCAGGCAGAGAGAGAGGAAGGGAAACAGGCTCTCTGCTCAGCAGGGCTCGATGCAGCCCTCGATGCAGGGCTCAATCCCAGGACCCTGGGATCATGATCTGAGCTGAAGGCAGAGGCTTTAACCCACTGAGCCACCCACACGCGCCTAGAGTTTCTTACCATTTTCACAAGAAAATAATAGTTTGTTTAGGGGATGTCTAAAACCTAGGAAAGAACCTGATAGGATATCAAACACTTAAGCACACCCATTTTGGTTGTGATCTGTCTTTCTACCTGGGATAAATTTCTTGAACTGTTAAACCCCAGTTCTTTGGAGAAACCCTCCCTGACACCCCCAGATGAGGTTAGATCACCCTGTTATAAACCCTTCCCCAGTATTTACCATAGTTGGGATGAAAATTACGTCATTTGTTTACTATCTACCATATCTCACTGGGAGCTCCTGGAGGACAGAGACCATGCTGGTCTTCTGTCCAAAAAATCTGACACAGCCTCTGGCACACAGAACCCATTCAATAAAGATTTATGCTAATGATACGTTCTAACTCTTTCCTGGGACAAAATAGTTACATATCGATCAGAGTAGGCAAGGCAGCAGTAACAGCCAAATATGTGATGGAACACAAGAGAACGTCTTTTTTAAAAATTTTATTTTAACTCCAGTGTCGTTAACACACAATGCTGTATTAGTTTCAAGTGTGCAGTACAGTGATTCGACAATTCTATGTATTACTCAGTACTCACCATGATAAGTGCACTCTTAATCCCCTTCCCCTAGGTCACCCCTCCCCTACCCACCTCCCCGCTGGAAACCATCTCTTTGTTCTTTAATGAAGAGTCTGTTTTTTTGGTTTCTCTCTCCCCCTCCCCTTTGTTTCTTTTTGGTTTTGTTTCTTAAATACCACATATGAAATTGTATGGTATTTGTCTTGCTCTGACTGGCTTATTTCATGGGTCATTATACTTCTAGCTCAGCCATGTTGCAAATGGCAAGATTTCATTTGTTTTTATGCTTAAGTAATATTCCTTTGTGTGTGTATACAGTATCTTGTGTATGAGTGTATATATCTACATAAGAGATATATATTGTATCTCATGTGTGTGTATATGTAATGTATGCATATATATGTAAGTATATATGTATGTGTGAATATCTATACATACAAAGATACATATATATATATATATATATTCATCCATTCATCAATTGATGGACACTTGAGCTGCTTCCATAATTTGGCTATTATAAATAATGCTGCTATAAACCTAAGGGGACATACCCCTTCAAATTAGTGTTTCGTATTCTTTGGATAAATATCCAGTAGCGTGATTACTACATGGTAGTTCTCTTTTCAACTTTTTGAGGACCCTCCATACTGTTTTCCACAGTGGCTGCCTCAGTCTGCATTCCCAGCAACAGTGCACGAGGGTTCCTTTTCCTCCACATCCTTGCCAGCACCCATTATTTCTTGTGTTTTTACTTTAGACACAAACACAATGTCTTTGTAATTTTTTAAAATAATCTAAAATTTATAGACAATTTGCAAAAATTGAACAAAGGATTCCTGTATGTTCGTAAATTCTCCAATTGCTAACATTTTTCCATATTTGCCTCATCATTCTTTCCCTTTCTGTCTCTCGCTCTGCGTGCTTTTTCTGAACCATCTGACAGTAAGCTGCAGATACGGCTAACTACCTCTAAACACTTCAGCGGTATTTTCCCCAAACAAAGGTACTCTTTTACATCAGCTCAGTACAACTATAAATAAGGACATCAACACCGAGGCAGGAACACCATCCAGTCCACAGAACCATTCAGATCTCACCTTGGGTAACTGTCCATTACCAGCACCCTCGCTTTCTGGTCCGGGATTTACCCAGGATCCTGCACGGCACTTACTAATCATGACTCCCTTGGTCCTCTTCAGTCTGGATGAGTGCGTCGGTTTTTCCATCCTTCCGTGACCTTGGCATTTTCGAAATGTATGGGCCAGATTTTTTCTAGAATGTTTCTCAGTTTGACTCTGTCTGAGGTTTCATGATTAAATCCTGGGGATGCAGTCATCTGTGTATATTAAAAACTGAGTCCCCTCCCCAGGTGCCTCCAGTTCCAAACGAACTCCTCGCCTCCCTGTCCAGCAGGAGAAACCTGGCTCCCCTTATGCTCGGCTGGCCACATCTTTTCCCAATGTGCTTTAAGCAATCTCCTGATTATGCAGACTGGCTCCCTGCCTTGAACTACTCCGCTCCCCACTCATCAGCATCATGGGCTATGTCCTCCCTGATTTCACCAAGGCTTTGCTGGACAAACCTCCACACCCCTGCAGGCACGATGAACCCAGACCCCAATTTCTCCGGGATGTGCCATCTAAATGAGCATTCTCCCGGATCCAGGCCCCATGGCTGTTACTACTAAGCGTTCATTTTTTGCTCAAGTAACAACCTTGGACAAATAAAGAGTTCTCAGGTGTTGGAGGAGGTCATCAAGAGGACATGACCACCCGGTGACCCCAGGGCAATCAGAGGCTCCTCCCCCACTTCCTTGTCCTTATAGGAATATAGCTCCACACACCATTCCCATAGAGGGAGTTATTTTCAAGGTTGTACTCTTGGGAGATCCAGGTGTTGTTGAGACCCTCTGGTAGGTACTTGTGACTTAGCCCAGTTAAGGCCTTTGTGAACTGTTAAGGTCCAGGCGGTCTGCTGGCTTCAGGACGCCAAGACAAGCATCGTGTGTAAGTTCCCTTGCTTATTACACTTGCTATCTGCTGGTGGGGAGCGGCCTCCTCCCTGGATCCCCGCCCTGCCCTCCAGGTTTGGGCCAGTTTCAGATTTCACTCCAAGCTCCCAAGGTGAGCCCCCAGAAGTTCCACATACAGCTTAGATCCGACAGGTGGGATGACGGTATACCGCTCCCTCCCCAGCCTGAACTCCCCTGGCCATAGTCTCATTCCGATGAGAGAGGTTCTGCCCCTGTGCGTCTGAGGCGTCTTGGTGACCCCCGTCACTTTTCCTTGCAAACCTGCTACTCCTCCCCTCACCGACTCCACGATCCCATGACGCCCCTGTCCTGGGTGGTGGCACACGGAGGTGTGCCTTGGGAATTGGCTTTTTATTTTCTCTTGCAGGCTCAAGGGGTGAGGAAGAGTAGTAACGAGGAGGGATTTGGCATCCCAGAGTTCTCCGTTCAAATCCCAGCCGCGAGGATCACTGGCCGTGGGACTCTGGGTGAGTAACTTCACTTTGCGGGATCTTGTTTCCCTCCCCGTAGAACCAGTCCTCCCTCCCGGGGTCATGGTGAGGCTCGCATAACCGGATACCCGAAGCGGGCTTCATGGGGTTCTTGGCACTCACTGAGCACTTCCTAGTCCCACTCTTTTTTCAGTCCACTTTTTTTTTTTTTTTTTAAGTTGTATTTAAGGGATTGCTACACCTGATGTGGGGCTCGAACTCACAACTCCGAGATCAAGAGTTGGAGGCTCTGCCGAGTTGGAGGCTCTGCCGAGGGAGCCAGCCAGGTGCCCCTGGTTCACTTGATTTAATATGGGTGTTGGAATGTGCTGTCCACATAGTAAGCATTTTATCATGTTCTCCAAGTGCAGCGGATTAAAAGTTGTGCTGGAAGCCATCTCCTAACTACCTCTGGTTGGCAGTAAAGGACCTTTACTGTTCACACCCATGGCACACGTGAGCGTGAGCTCGCGGGCACACGGGCGGACACCTGCCCCAGGCTCCTCTCCTCCACGTCCGTCCTGCAGGCCTCCCGGGCTTCAGCTGTGAGCGGTGGAGGGGGCGTTTCTAGGGCTTCCTTGCAGGGCCAGTGCCAGACATGAAGGCTCTTCTAATTCAGCTTCAGGCCATGAAGAGGCCCTGGTTGTCCATCCAGAGGGCTGGCTCCTTCTAAGGGAGGTCTTTGGGGAAGCAGAAGAGGGCTCAGGCAGGGGCAGAACCTTCCAACTGGGCAGACCACTGTTGTCCAGCAGGACTGCGCTCTGGCAGGCCCCAAAGAGGTCAAAACTCCCTCTGAATTGGGAAGGGAACATGGGGAACACAGTGCTTCCTGACAACCAGCCACTATGGGGGTCCCCTCTTCCCAGACTCCCCCCTTGGAGCTGGTGTCTATGTCTCCCCTTCCTGTCCACCACCCTGAACCTGGGGGTGGCGCCGAGAGAGGGCTCGGTGAGCACCAGTGCCTGCTGCAGGTTGTATGGCAGGTGCTGGCTTGTACTGGGAGTCTCCATGGCCCTCCAGGCCCGGGACCTGTCCAGAGATTGTGCGTGGATTAGCAGACCATGTACTCTTTAACTGGGCCGGCTTCCTCAGGTCTGAGAGGGGAAACCCAGGACCCCTGGATTTGGTCCTGGATTACTAGTGCGGTTTGGGCTGATGGCTTTTCTTCCATGCTGGGGGCTTCTGTGCAGAGAGAGAGCTACAGGCAAATTAACCTCCTAGGCTGACCTGAAATTGCCTTGGCCACTGACAGTTATAATGGAGCTGACTGCGAAGGCAAGACCTTGTTGCCTTGTGAACCTGGCCATGTTGCTATGGGAACCAGGGTTCTGCTCTCCCTCTGGCTCCCTGGAGTTGGGAAGTATCCCCCTGGGAGCAGAGGAGCCAAGGTGGACAGGGGTGTGGGTAAGAAGGTAGGAAGCAGGAGGTTTGGGAGGTGAGATTAGGAAATAGGATGGGAAAAATGCCACTAACCGAGGTGGGGACTGGGTCCCCATTCTTGGCTGGGCTCAGAATTGAGTTCCAGGAACCTTTCCTTCTGGAAACATTCCCTGCCCCGGGGCTTCAGAACAGTGTCTTGTTATTCCCTTAGCCAAGGAAACTCCTAGCAGAATGGGGTCCTGGCTGACTTCCACTCTCAGATAAGCCCTCAGACAACACAGACCAACCAGAAGACTTGCGTGAGTTCTCGCCTGACTTGTACTAATTTGGACCTCTCTGTGCCTCTTTCCGTCCATGAAAAATGGCATGAATGATAAGATTCTTCCCACTTACCTCTAAGGCTTTTGTGGAGGTGAAAATACTTTACAAACTTTGCTGCCTTCAGACCCTGGAGGGTTGGTGACTCTTCACTTCAGGAAACCCTGGTTCGTGGTGGCCGCCGCCTTTGCTGGGAATCCAGGTGCCTAATCTGGAGACCCAAGCCTGGCTTGATGCCTCTTTCATTCTGCATTTCCGTCTCTCTTTCCCCTTGTTTTCGTGGGCCACCTTCTCTACCCCCAACTAAACGCTCAGCTCTGTCCAAGGGGGGAAGGGCCACAGCTGTAGGAACTCATGATATGGGTTCCCTCCGCACTCTGTGCACCCCCAGCTTCCCTGCCCTGTGTCCTTTCTGGGCTAGCACCAAAGCTGATCCCTACTAGGAATGCAATAATTATGACTCACATACATGGCACTTAAAAATTGAACCGGTATTTATCATTATCTCAATGTCTCCCTCCCAGGAGAGGACCCTGCGACAAAGATTCTGGGGCAGGTGGTGTTTATAGGAGTTGATGCCCAGAAGCACCAGTAGGGGAGGCAAAGTGGGTCAGGGAGGGGAGGGAATGGAGTAAAGAGGGTGTGGTCGAGAAAGCAACATGGGAACACTGGGGGCTGGTGTAGAGCCTGCCTCAGTGTTACCCCACCCAAGGAACAAGGGAGCCAGGGTAGACCTCTCTCTCCTAGCCCCCAGTGTTGGAGGTCATCAAGAGGATGTGAGCATTGGTTGACCCTAGACCTGGACCCAGGCAATGGGAGGTTCCACGTGTCCTCTCCATTCTTGGAGTGTGTGTTTTACCCACCCTTTCCACGGGGGGAGCCCTTTTCCAGGACAGAAACTTGAGGGAGCAATGTGTTGTTGAGACCAGCTGGAGGGCATAAATGTTGGAACCCCACTAAGCTCTGTCAATGATCAGGATTTGGCAGGTGGGGGCTGGCCCCGTGGCTGCCCGGGATAAGCCTGCGGTGTAAGTTCCCTTGCTTTGTGAACCTGCCACTTCCCCACCGAGTGGCCTCTTCTCTTGGCCTCTTCCTGCCCTCTGTTCCCGGGTGGCCAGTTTTAGATTTCCTCTGGGAAGCTCCTGAGTTCTCAGTCCAACAGATTGAGGGCTCTTGGGGACATTAAGTCCCCGGGTGAGGTGCTGTAGTTCATAAACTTAACTACCACTCTTTGGCCATCAGAAGCACGTCGTAGTGGTGCTGGTGGTGAGAAGTGTCTGTCGACATTGGGTTCCTGGGTGGCTCAGTTGGTTAAGCGTCTGCTTTCGGCTCAAGTCCTGATCTCAGGGTCCTGGGATCGAGCCTCCCGTCAGGCTCCCTGGTCAGCGGGAAGCCTGCTTCTCACTCTCCATCTATCGTCTACTCACGTTCTCTCTGTCTCTCTTTCAAATAAATAAAATCTTTAAAAAAATTCAGATTCAGGCCTCTACTTGGAAGAGTCTAGCTTGGTAGGCATTTTAGCCTAGAGGATTTAAAAATAGGGCTTAGTAAATGTGCAATTCAAACAAAATATTTTGAAACATCTAACTTTAAACAAAATAACTTTCTAGGGAAACTTCCAAGGTAAGCTGATTTCAAAAAATGTAAATATGTTGACTTTCGTCAGTTACCGTTTAGTATGTAACAAAGCAGCCAAAACCTCGTGTGTCGAATGCACAGCTGTTTACTAAGCTCACAATTGGCAGCGATGCAGGGCCACACCGGGGGTTTCTTACGGTCTCCGCTGGGCTCAGTCCCGTGCCTGGGGTGGCCCGCCTGCCAGGTTGGTGGGGAGCTGGCTCATGCCGGATGACTTCAGCTGGGGTGGCTGGTCTTGTTTGACATTGTCTCTCCTCTCCCAGAAGGCTGGCCTGGGCTGTTCCCCTGGCGCCTGGGTAGGGTTGTGAAAAAGGAGCTGTGAAGGTTTCTTAAGATCTGGGCTTGGAATTGGCATGGCCTCACTTCTGTCTCATGTTTTGTTCACTCTTTAAACGACAATCTTCATTTTGAGACCATTGTAGAGTCACACGCCATTGTAAGAAGTAACACAGAGTGATCCTGCGTACCCTTGACCCCATTTCCTCCCACGGTGTAACCTTAGGAAACTGTGGTCCCGCACCGCAGCCAGGATCCAGGCACTGATCTGGTCAAGGCAGAGCATGTGTCCATCGGCACGAAGATGGTCCATTTTATAACTATACCTACTTGCCTCCTTTCTCACCCTCTCCTCCATCCCGGAGAACCACTTATCTGTTGTTTGTTTCTACAATTTTGTCATTTTAAGAATGTTCTAGAAACAGGATTGTTTTGTGTCTTTTTGGGATTGATTTGTCCTGCTCAGCGTAATTCTCTGAAGCTCAGCCCAGGTCATTGCACGGATTAGTAGTTGTTCATTACTGTTGCACAGTATTGCATGATGCGGATGGACCCCAGTTGGTGGAACTCTCGGCCCACTGAAAGACGTTTCGGTTGCTTCCATTTGTTGGCCATTATGAGTACAAACTCTATGAACATCGTATATTGCTTGCGTGAATGTTGAGTTCTCCTTTCTCTTGGATAAATGCGCGGAGACTATGGACTCTGAAAAACAATCTGAGGGGTTTGAAGGGGCGGAGGGTGGGGGAGGTTGGGGGAACCAGGTGGTGGGTATTGGAGAGGGCACAGATTGCGTGGAGCACTGGGTGTGGTGCAAAAATAATGAATACTGTTATGCTGAAAATAAATAAAAGTAAAAAAAAAACATGCAGGAGCATAATCCTTGGGTTGTATGGCACTGGTGTGTTTAGATTATCTTTTGAAAGAGAAACTGCTAACTTGTTTTCCAGAGTGGGTGGATCATTTTCATTCCCACCAGTAGTGTGTGAGTGATCCTGGTGCTCGACCTCCTCCCCAGAATCTGGCGGTGTCACTTCAAGAAAAAATTGAGTCATTCCAATAGATGTGTAGTGATAATATGATTTTAATTTGTGGTTCCCTAATGGCTAATAATGTTAAACATCTTTTTATGGGCTTATAATCGCCCATATTTCTTCTTAGTGAAATGTCTTTTCACGTCCTCTGCTATTATTTTCTAATAATATCTGCCCATTTCTAATAGTATTGTCTTTTTTTCCTTTCCCTTACTGTTGATTTTGAAAGAATTCTTTGTGTATGTACGTGTGTATATACACACACACATACATATATATGTATGTGTATATACACATATACACATACATATATATACACATATGCATATATGTGTATATACACATACATATATATGTATGTATGTATATGTGTATATTCTAGATAGAATAACTTCGTTGGCTATGTGTTTTGCAAATATTTTTTCCCATCCTGTAATGTGTTTTCATCCTCTTCACTTGGTCTTTCACAGAGTAGAAGCACTTAATTTCAATGGAGTCCAGTCTATCAGTATTTCTTTTTTGTGGATCATGCTTTTGATGTCAAATCTAAGAACTCTGCCTATCTGTGGATCCAGAAGATTTTCTTCTATAAAAATCTTATAGTTTTATGTTTTCTATTAAATAAGTCTGTTCTCTGTTTTAAGTTAATTTTCATCTAAGTTGTGAGAATTAGGTCACGATTCATTTTTCTTTTGCCTATGAATGCACAATTGCTCCAGAATAATTTGTTGAAAGGCTTTGTTTTGTTCTTTTTTTCCATTGAATTGTACTTTGTCAAAAATTTGCACTTTGTCAAAAATCAGTTGGGCAGGGGTGCCTGGGTGGCTCAGTGGGTTAAAGCCTCTGCCTTCAGCTCAGATCATGATCTGAGGGTCCTGGGATCGAGGCCCCCATCAGGCTCTCTGCTCAGCGAGGAGCTTGCTTCCCCCTCTCTCTCTGCCTACTTGTGATCTCTGTCTGTCAAATAAATAAATCTTTAAAGAAAAATTGGGCATATTTGTATGGGTCTGTTTGGGACTTCCTTGTTTTAATATCTGATCTGTTTCATTTACCCTTCTGCCCATTCTACACTATAGTGATGACTGTAACGATATAATATGTCTTGAAACTGCATACAAGTTGATCCCACTTTAGTCTTTTTCAAGATGTTTTAGTTACTATGCCTTTGCATTTTCATATGAATCTTAGAATAATTTTATCTATACATAAAAAAAGTCTCGATGGGATTTTGATAGTAATTGCAATCAACCTGTATATCAATTTGAGGACAATTAACTTTTACAGTGTTGAGTTTTCCAACCCAACACATGCTTTCCATTTCTTTAGATCTTCTTTGATTTCCTTCATCAGGGGTTTGTAGTTTTTAATCATACAAGTCCTGTTCATGTTTTTATAATTTTCCTTCAACCATCAAACACAATCAGAAAACTCAAGAGAAGGAAAGTCTATTGTAATTCCCCACATTCTTCCTTGCTGATGTGCTAAGGTTCCCTTTTTAATTATTTCATTTCTATTTCTAGAACTTTCCTTAGCTGTTCTTTTTGGGTAGGTCTGCTGGTGAGAAATTCTTACTTTTCCTTCATCTGAGAAGTTTTGATTCTCCTTCATTCTTAAAGTATGTTTTCACCGAATAGAACATCTTTTCAGTGCTTGAAAAATGTGTCACTTTCTTCTGGCTTTCATTGTTCCTAATGAGAAATTTGCATTGAGCATTATTTGCAAATTGCAAATGAGCATTAAAGTTATTCAGGATTTGCTCAACTTCTTGAATCTCCAAGTTTCCATCTTTGACCATATTTGGAAAGTTTAGTTTTTGTTTTAATATTTTTATTAAAGATTTGATTTACTGATTTGCCAGAGAGAGAAAGAGAGATAGCACAAGTAGGGGGAGGGGTAGGCAGAGGGAGAAGAAGGTTCCCCACTGAATAAGGAGCTCAATGTGAGATTTGATCCCAGGACCCTGGGATCATGACCTGAGCTGAAGGCAGCTGTTTAACTGATTGAGACACCAGGTGTCCCCATATTTGGAAAGTTTTCAGCCGTTATTTCTTTGAGTACTTTTTTGAAAAAGAAAGAGTTCTCTCTCTTCTCTGTTCTGGACTCAACACAAATGTTAGATCTTTTGTTAAAGTACCCAAAGTCTCTGAGCTTTCCATTTTTTCCCCCTCAGCTTATTTGTCTCTCTCTTGTCCAGATTTGGTAATTTCTACTTTTATGCTTTTCAGTCCACTAATTCTTTATCTTTTATTCTGCTGTTGAGACCATCTGTTGAGTTGTTAAAACTTGAACTATTGTATTTTTCAGTTCTAAAACCTCCAGTTCATCTTTATCTCTTTTTTTTCTAAGACTTTTATTTTTTCCATTTGCTTCATATCTGTTCATAATTGTTCATAGAAGCATTTTTATTATGGTTGTTTTAGAATTTTTTAAAAATAATTCTGGGGTGCCTGGGTGGCTCAGTCATTTAAGCATCAGACTCTTGGTTTCAGCTCAGGTCATGATCTCAGGGCCCTGGGATCGAGCCCTGAGTTTGGACTCCCCGCTCAGTGGGGAGTCTGCTTGAGTATCCCCTCCTTCCCCGCCATCTCCACCTGCTTGTATGCATGCGCGCGCACACACACACACACTCTCTCTCTCTCTCTTTAAAAATAAGTAAATAAATCTTAAAATTCTTATTGACTAATTCTACTATCTCTTATTTCATCATTGGCATCTATCAGTTGTCTTTTATTTTTTTTTTTTCCATTTAGATTCCTGGCTTTTGTTATGACTTATTTTGTACTGAAACCGAAACATTTTGGGTATTAGGAGACTCTGGATCTTATTCAACTCTGTTTTAGCTGGCTTTTTTTCTGACACCTTCTCATTAAGGGGTGGAAGGATGCTGCCTTATTAATAGTAGGTGGGGGTTGACCTCTAGCTTTCCACTTAGACTTTGTTGACAGCTGAGTTCTTCTCCAACATTCTTTTGATCATGCAGGTTATAAGACCAATTCAGATTTGAAGAGTAAAAGAGTAGACTCTACCTCTTGATGCTGGAGCTTGAAATTCACTGAAAAAGGACAGGGACACAGGGAGGGAAATAATTGTGGTCACTTGCTTTAATGACTATGGCTATTAGTAGATAATATTGGGAAGCAGCTACCAAAAGAATAGCTTTGGTTTGGGAATAGTTGATCGTAAGTTATTTCTTCTGTCAATGACTTCACAGCAGGGACGGTTGTAGAATAAGTACTTACTATGTGAGAACAAAAATCATGTTATCAATTTCTAAGAGAATGTTTCTTTCTTTTTTTCTTTTCTTTTCTTTTTTTTTTTTGGCCTCTGTAGCTGGTAGATCTATGTCGATCTTACCCAAAGGCATATTTGAATTATTAAAATACCAGTTAAAAAGGAAGGTGGCTAGAGCATTTCCTGTTTTGTTCTCCCACTGAAAATTATCATCTTAGCTGTCAGGACTTTATTGACTCTGACTGTCACACAGTATCAGGGACTGTTTTTACATGAGCGTAAATAACCAGGGATGAATACTGATCTTACGTAACCCATGACCCATTTCTGTCTACAGAAGAAAAGACAGTGAAAACTGCAATCATGTGTTCTTTGACCAGAGTTCTCTGTAAGATCATCTTACCCATAGTAGAATAAATAGGCTCAGTGATTAGGTCTCCTGGAATATTGGCTGCAAAGATGGGAGCGGCCCATCCCTGCAAGATGGCAAGAGTGAAGCAGGTAGGTAAGAGTTAGATTTTCTAACCAACACAGTCTCAAATGGTCCTGGACGTAAGAGATATTTGGCATGAATTTTTCAGAGTTTGAGCTTTTAAATATACTTTATTTTTGAAGGACTGTCATGAAGACACAGGTAGCAAGAAGACTTGGGTCAAAAGTTCAAGGCACTTGACTTTGTTTTTATTTTTATTTTTTTAGAAAGATTTTATTTATTTATTTGACAGAGCAAGAGTTCACAAGTAAGTGGGGGTGGGGGGGCAGCAAGCTCCCTGCCTAGCAGAGAGCCCAATGCCGGGCTTGATCCCAGGATCCTGACACCATGACCTGAGCTGAAGGCAGAGGCTTAACCCACTGAGCCACCCAGGTGCCCCTTGACTTTGCTTTTAAAGGAAAACCTGAGCCATTTTTCCAGCTTTCATATTTCCTTGCATTGGAATCCTGGCTTGCTTGCTTTCTGTGACCCAGCTTCCTCACTGTAGCCCTTAGGGGTCCCTGGTGTTTTTTTTTTTTTTTTAATCTCCAGATCTATATCTCATCCTTTCCCTGGACACCTGCACTTCATGAATGTTTTCTTATACCTTGGAATGTTCTTCCTCTACTTGTCTCCTTTGCTAAATATTACTCACTTTCAAGACGCTGTTCATTGAGTCATACCCTGACGCAGCCTTACTGACCCATGGTGCAGAATTAACCCCCTTGTTCTTTGCATCCCGCATTCTGCTTTTCCGTGGTTTCTCCTAGAAGACTGTATACTTTCCCATTTCATTGTCCATGTCCCCTTCTATAATGTGAATGTTTCTAGGGCAGGGATAGAGTCCTCTCCAGGTGCCTAACACAGTGACGGCCACCTGATTATCAACCTGCCAGGGATCTCTTGGCCTTGATACGGTTTTCTCTTTAGCAGATCTGGACCCTCCACTACACAGCATCTAGGAAATGCTCCTCACCGTTACTACTGCATCCTGGGCTTCACGGTCAACCTTCCTTCACCCCAATCTACCTTCCAAGAAGGGGCATGTGTCTCTTAACTTGTAGAAAGGCCCTGCACACATTCTTAATTACATTTTCCAGATCAATTCCTGGACGTGGAATTACTGGTTCAAAGTGTGTGATGAATTTTACAGCTTTTGAAATGTATTGTCAAATTGCCCTCCAGAAGCGTTCACGCTTTCCTTTCCTTGAACACTTGCTATCACTCAGTGTTATCATTAAGAAAAAAAGAAAAAAAAAGTCTTTTCCAATTGGGTAGGCAAAAACAGTGTTCTCTTATTTTTACGCACTAAATTTCCATTAGCAAGATTTCCCCGAGGATCAATAGACATTTACGTAAATGCCCCCTCCCCTCCTCCCGATTTCCCCTGGACATCTCCGAGTTCCATGGGGCAGCTGAAGATTGGGTTTCCTACCAAGTTCAGTCTGTGTGCCCAGTTCTGTCTTAGCCCTCCAATCATTCTCAAACTGTCAGGCACTGTTGGAGGATCTCTTCCCCTGTGTTCATGGTCTTCTTAGACCGGGATACTGGGAGTTCCTCCATGTTCCGCTATGGTCATGTAGCTAGTTGGCTCCGGGCTGAGCTCTCTGGTCTTGTTTGGTATTAGGAGGAGATTAGAAGTGGCCTCCACAGGTGGCGAACAGAGCAATAACTATAACTGGGAAAACAAGCGAGATCAATATCTAATCCTGGGCAGCCAGCCAACCCTTTCAAAGCCTCATCTGTATTGATTTCTGTGGGTGACACTTCCCTTTCTGGGGTAATCAGTCCCTTTGCTCAGCGGGGGAACAAAGGAGCGTACTTATTCTGGCTTTTGTAGGAGCAAGGATGGCTGCTTAATTTCGAGCTGCTGGAGAGGAGGAGGGAGGACCAGGGTGGCCTCCTTTGGACTAAGTTCTGTGTTCAATGGCCTGGGTGACATGGATATTTATGGGGCCTCATCCTTGTTGACTGAAAGCTCACATGCCCTGGGGGGAGGGGAGGGAGGAATGTCAGAGGGATGTGGCTGAGCAGGAACATGGTGGGCAAAAGTTTAGAAAGTTCTATGGAAGAGAATGAACTTGATTACATGCCCCCTGGCATTTCCAGTGAGATCAGCATCAGGCTTTTCATTCTACAGATGAAGAGCTTGGTTCAGGGAAGACAGGTTGCTCACCCCAAGTCACACAGCTGGCCCTGTCAAAATCAACCCAGATCGGGAGGACACTAAAGTTCCTACCCAACCCTGTATCCTACACTCTTAATCTGAGGACCTAAAATCTAAAGTCATGTCAAAAACTCTTTGGATAAAAATATTTCTGACAAGACACTGATGATTTTTAAGTTGGGGCAAGGGGACATGTCCTCGAGTATCTGAAGGACTGTGGTATGAAAGAAAAGTCAGATTTTTGTTGTTGTTGCATCAAAGGGCAAAACTAGAAGGAGAGTGGAATTTACAGGGAGGCGAATAATGCCTTCACAGAAGGAAACACTTTCTAAGCAGCTGTAGATTTTTTAAATTTAAATTCAAGTTAGTTAGCATAGTGTATTATTAGTTTGAGGGGTAGAATTTAGTGACTCTTCAGTTGCATGTAACACCCAGTGCTCATTCCATTAAGTCCCCTCCTTAATGCCCATCACCCAGTTACCCCCAGTTACCCCCCACCCGCCTCCCCACCAGCCACCCTCAGTTTGTCCCCTAGAGTGAAGAGTCTCTTTCAGTTTGCCTCTCTCTATTTTATTTTTCTTTCCCTGTTCATCTGTTTTGTTTCTTAAATTCCACATAGGAATAAAATCATATGGTATTTTTCTCTGACTTATTTTGCTTAGCATAATACCCTCTAGTTCTATCCACATTGTTGCAAATGTCAAGAGTTCATTCTTTTTGATGGCTGAGTAATATTCCCTTATCTCTATTTGTGTGTGCGTGTGTGTATGTATGTGTGTATGGACATATGTGCATCTGTATACAGTTGTAGATTAAAAAAAAAAAAGGAATGGATGCCCTAAGAGCTTCCCTAACATGGAGGCATGTTTTGCAGAACTCTGTAGTTTTAACAAAGATGTTCCTTTATCCTGGGGTGCATGGTGAACTCCTTCTCATCCTTTAAGATTCAGGGCAAATGCCATCCATCCATCCAATGTCTGTCCATCCATCTGTCTGTCCAAAAGTATTCACTGAAAACCTACTATGTGCCAGGGACTGTATTAGAAACTGAGGATCCAGGATGGAAAAAGACCCAGTCCCCGGACTCATGTAGTTTATGATTTGAAGTAAATCTCTCTGTGGCTTTGTTGGACACCGGCCTACATGAGAGCTCTCCACTATGCTCCCACTTCCAACTGACTGAGGTTTCCTGTGGCAGCTAGAACCCGCTCCACTGGAAAAGCTCAGCAGCCCAGAAGTGCTAGAGAATTAGCCCCTTCTGGGAGCACCCCTTCACTGGCGCCTAATGGGAATTTGTATGTTAAACACTCGGGATCCCTCATCCTCCAGGTGTGCTCTGCATTGGCTCCCAGAGTTCCCCACTATGGTTAAGGTCTGGTTACCCACCATGAACCTGGTTGATAATACACCAGACACTGGTTGCCTCTCCCCACTCACTTTCCCACTTCCCCACTGGGATTTCCCGAGATCACCTCCCAAATAAATTCCTTAACCTTGCATCTTCTCAGCGCCTACTTCTGGGAAAACATAAACTAAGATGCTGTTGAAGGGTCCTAGTGCTTAGGAGGAGAAGAATCCCATGAATATAACCACATCGATAGAGGCAGTGCTCATTGCACCCAAGGCATGAATGTGGTACAAGATTTTTGTGGAGGTGATGATGTATTTGCTATTTTAGTTCCGTCAGTAAGAAAATCAGTGCATGCACTGATGGTTTTCCTTTTCCCTTGATACCATAAAGAGAGTGCAAGCCCACCCAAAGAGATGAAGACGGACAGATCAGGGAATCAACATTTTCTTTGGTGTCTGGCTGTCTTCCAGAACGTGAGCTCCATGGGGGCAGTGATCATATTTTCTTTCCTGCTGTAATTCATGGACCTGCAAAAGCCCTAGGTTCAGAACAGGCAGCAGCGTTGTGGAATTGACTTGTAAATTCAAGTATTCTCTTTACGAGTTGCAGGCCCAGCTGCCATCTTTAACGAGAACAGCTGCTACAACCATCACCCCCAAAATCTATAGGCGATTTTTCACAGGTGATGCCCTGTGGTTGGTGCTGTGTACGTTCTCTCAGTTAATGCTCCCAATGTCTCTGTGAGGTGGTTCCTGTGGCAGACGCTGGTCATGCCCCATCCTCCCTCCCCCATGGTCCACCTGAATTCGCCTGCAGCTCTGATTCCTGCCCGTGAAAAGACTCTTTACTTCAGGCACCCAAGGGCATTACCTGTCACCATGGAAACTTGGCCAACTGCACTGCGGAAAGCCTGAAAGTAGAAGATAAGATCTTGGGGCAGGGACTGGGGGTGGCCCTCAGCCAGGGAGAAGGTGGAGTCAGCAGGTAATCTGTCCCAGCTTCTGGCCCGTGTGAAGTTTCTGTGGGGCGCATTTTGTACCATTGGTCAGAGCTCCCCTTGTGGGAGTGAGCTCCCGTGGCCCACAGCAACAACCTTCTCGTGAACTCCAGCTCAGCTCGCTTTCATCTCGGTCTTTTTCCACCTTCCCACCCTTCATGGAATCACCAGCTTCCAAGTCCTTATCTCATGGTCCACCATGAGGAAAACCAAGCTAAGATAACCATTGCTTTACAATGAAGGAAATGGATATTTAGAGAGGCCAAATGGCTTGATCGTGGCTGCTGAGTGAATAAGTGGGAGACCCGGGGCGCCTGGGTGGCTCAGTGGGGTAAAGCGTCTACCTTCAGCTCAGGTCGTGATCTCAGGGTTCTGGGATCGGGTCCCGCGTCAGGGTCTCTGCTCAGCAGGGAGCCTGCTCCCCCCACCCCCGCTTCCCTCTCTGCCTACTCTCTCTATCAAATAAATAAATAAAATATTTAGAAAAAAAAAATAAGCAGGAGAACCAAGATTCGAACTGTATTTTCTGAATATGATCATTCAGTTCTATGGTGTAGCTCGAAATGAAGACAAAAAATTGTATACATTCATAAGCACCCACTATGTGCCAGGCTCCCCTTGGGGACTAGAAGTAGTGAAGAGGGGCAATGTCCAATTCCCAAGCGGATTAGAGTCTCACAGGGGAGTGTCTTAGTCACTCAGGCTGCTGTTAACAAAATACCATAGTCTGGTTGGCTTAAACAATAGACCTTTACTTCTCTCGGTTCTGGAGGCTGGGATGTCCAAGGTCAGGGTGCAGGCAGATTCAGTTTCTGTTGAGGGCTCCCTTTTAAAGTTTGCAGATGGCTGCCTTCTCACCAGTGTGCTCACATGGTCTTCCCTCTGCCTGTGTGTGCGGAGAGAGACAGCGAGCTAGCCCTCATGTCTTAAAAGGGCAGAAATAGTCCAGTTCAATAACTCAAGAGCACAGTGGAAAACTCAATGATATGATTACTAATCATCTCTCTCAGAGCAATAACTTGGTAATTATATTTTCATACATTCATTAAGCATTTAAACCTAATTCTTATACACAATGGGGCCATAACAAGGCCGTGTTGGTTGGTTCATTCTGTATTCAGTTTCCGAAGATGTTAACTGGCATTTAATAGTTTGGTAATTGATCTATGTCCTCCTAAATTATTGGTACAACCTTCAGTGGGGGAAAGGGAAAGTATTTCTGGAAGCCCAGTGCACCATCAGTGTTTAATTTCTGTCTGTTATGGATAAAAATTTGGTCACTCTAAATGGTCACAAACAGTCTAGAGAAATAGCAGTATTCTCACCTTTTCATGAAATAGTATCGAAGGTTTTGGGGCGTAGCTCACTGGTCCTCACAACAGCTCATCTGGTTATTATATAGTATTTGTCATTTTCCTTCTTTCTTGTCTGTGCTCACTGTGATGTCCCCATCATCACTGATGATGCCCAGAGGTCACAGACCTGATGGCCTCAAAGCCCTTCTTGCTGCTGCCTGCTGATGCATTGGTGGTGCTTAAACCTGGGGACCGGGGCACAGAGCCAGCATCTTCCTTCTCTGGCTGCCAGTGTAGCTGACAACTTGCACCTCCACGCCCCTGTCTCTCCCAGAAGCCTTGTCTTCCTGCTCCTGACTGACGAGGCAAGCTTCCATGGGGGGGAACGCTTTTCTTTTTGAAGAGCAAACTCCACGTGTCTCTTCATCTGTAAAGTGGGGCTACTGGTAGGTTCGACCTTAAGAGCTGTAGCAGACACTCTGTGTGCTCTGCCCACATCTCTCTGGCTCATTTCTGTGCATGTTGGCCTCACTTTTCATTGCCAGCACCTGGATTTCTTCTCCTGGGGGCTCTCTGAGGCTGCCAAAGACATTAGCATGACTGTTTGAAATGCCAAGGAACCAATGTTCCCCGAGACCGGCTTTCAGTCAGTGACTAAAGGGAGTAGTTGTATAAATATCCCAGCTCCTTCACTCTTTGAATGAGTGGCTGATGTGCCTCATCTAGACCATACCCCGGGGCTCCCTGCTGGTAATGAAATCCAGTTGCCCATGATGGTAACTGCAACAGTACACCCTTTTCTGACTTCCTCCCTCTCTGTCTCACTTCTCCACCCCTCCCACCCCCGCTAGCTTTTCTGACAATCACCTCTTAAATGAACACGTGCATTCAAATTTTTGCCTCTGGTTCTGCTTCTTCAGGAACCCCAACTAAGGTCTAGGGTTGTCATAAAGATCAAATAACATACGCACACATATCTTGTTGCACTGTGTATGGCCATATTTGTTGCCCCGTGAACATTCTGTTGGATAAGTGTATGGAAATCTTATGGTTTTACCTGTTACTATTTCTTTGAAGCCCAGTTCTGTACTTTTGTGGTTCCTGAATTCAACCTCCCCCTTACCTCAACTTACTAAGCAATTCCCATAATTAAATAATTCAGAACCCACTCATTCCTGGTTTTCTTCTGATGAAAGTTTATGATTTTCCAAAGTCAGTGTCCTGTGGTTCATGTGAGGGTCTCTAATGGAAACATGCACACATTTAACATGGCTTGTCCCCCAATTAACATACAGCATGCATATGCTGGGAACAGTGGCTGTATGTCCGCACTGAAGACATGAACTTTGGGCATCCCCTTATGTCTGTTTGCACAAGGACCCTATCAGCATGTGCTTGTCCCAACTGTGTCAAGGTGACCCGCACATTGCCATGGGGGTTTAGATGCCCTTACAACTGGACTTTGATCTTTATGTCCTGAGTTCAAGCTGAGGATCCACAGGCTAACAGTGGGTGGGACACGTATTTTGTTTTGGTATAAAGAGTGGAGGCAGCCTTTAAAAAGTGGGATTATTTCATTAAACATTTTATTTATGGCTTCTCTTGAAAACACAGAAAGATCCAGCAAACTTGGGCCTGAATTTCTGCATGGCAACCATCAGCTAGTGTTAAGGAGGCACCGATTCTTCTTAGTGGGGCATCTGGGTGTAGGCTCTTCTGTCCGCTACAGTCACTACCCGCCTACCCCCAATCATTCCCATCCCCACCCCCCTCCCGGTCTTTCAATTACATTGACTGTCTTCATAGTCGTCCTTCTTGGCAACCATGGCTTCTTGGGGATGAAAGAGAATAGAACTATTTCCACCTCCCTTCATTCCCCATATTTTAGGGCAAAAAAAAAGAGAAGAAAACCTACTTGCTAAAACAGGGCTACACATTTCTAGGTCTTAAAAGAGGATTACATTAAACAAATTAACACGTAAGCACCCAAAGAATAGAATATAATTGTTCTTTACAACCTAATTACGGAATTAATTAATTCATGGTGCATTACAGGTGGTGGGACCTGATAATGAGACACAGAATTAAAGCTGTATGACATTTGTCCATTTTCTCTGCGACTGGGTGGGTAACGATCAATCGAAGAGAGTGCAGAAGACTGTGTGAGGCCTTTTGGCAATGGCGGGGGTTGGGGGTCTGGGAAACGTGGCCCTCTTGTCTTGCCCTGTAATAGTTCTTGTTTAAAACACCTGTTGGGGTGCCTGGGTGGCTCAGTGGGTTAAGCCTCTGCTTTCAGCTCAGGTCATGATCTCAGGGTTCTGGGATTGAGCCCCGCATCAGGCTCTCTGCTCAGCAGGGAGCCTGCTTCCTCCTCTCTCTCTGCCTGCCTCTCTGCCTACTTCTGATCTCTCTCTGTGTCAAATAAATAAATAAAATCTTTAAACACCTGGTTTAAAGTCACTAATTTAACGTTGCTATTCTTTGCCTTTAATTCTGGAATACTCTTTACTTTAATTCTGGAATACCTCCCACTCTCCTTGGTCCCTTGGATACATCTGGTATAAAACTCACTTGGGATAGAGTTATTGTTTTTTGCCTAAAAAAGAGGAAGGTTCTCTGAGCCTATCTGTTAGAAGATCACATGTTCCTGCTCTTTGGGTAGAAAGATGTTACATGTAATTTTCCCTCTGAGCAGCTGCATCCTGAATAATGCACAAAGGTTTGGTCTACTCAGGAATGTTAAACACTTGTTTATCTTTCTGTTCCCCACAGCCATGGGGGATTGAGGCGAGAACAAATACTCTGCTTTAGGAAATTAAATCCACTCAGATCCATGTAAAAATTCTTGAACATCAGGGGGTCTCCGTAAAACTGCATTTTCTTCGTTTCTTTGTACCCTTTTTCAACATGAACATGATCCTAAAATACACAGTATTGATGATCTTTAAACACAGTAGTTCCCAGCAAATGCCTTTGTGTTCTGGGTGGAACTGATCAGATCCTGCGCACGGATTAGGTATGCTGTGCTTCTCTCTCTCTTAATTTTACATTCCATGGTGATTTGGCTCCCAAATCATGAGCGCACTGTCAGATTTAGTGACCTCATTTCTCATCCAGGACAGCCTTAATGACACTCAAATATATCATTCATTTCCCCCCATTCCAAAATACACCAATATTGTATGCCATCATTCACCCAACTTGACTTACAGGCTATTTTTTAAAAATCATTCCCGTTCTGTCCAGACAAGGTTGGTAATTCAACTGGAACTTACATCTGCAGGAACTCAATAATTATCAAATTTGGACGAAATATTAATTCCCAACTTGGTATTTTCCTATTTTAATACGGGCCAGTTTTTCTGAAATTGGTGACTTTTATTATTATTATTATTTTTTAAGATAGGACAGATTTTAGATCCAATTTAGCTTTTAATTTATCAACATACAGTTCAAAGGAAATGAATGTCATTTCCGTGTTTGAATTCATTCCTACTATACCAGAGTACAAATTTAAACAGTGGGCAAATAGTACTAGTAAAAACAATTTTCCCTCTGCTCTGTGCCTCTCTTTAGCTTTGTGAGGGGACCACAGATGCTGCCTGTCTTTGCCTCATGTCCAGGTTAGCTGTCCCAAGAACAAGGGCATGAGGGAGGTCCTTCAGTTCCGGGCACATCTCCCGGCAAACTCCATTTCTTACCCTTCTTTCTCTATTCTCTTTGAGCCAAACTCCTGTGTCTTCATTCTCTTTCCTTTATGGGGAGTTTTTCTGCTCCTTCATGCTGCTGCCTTTTTTTTTCTTTGAAGATTTTATTTATTTATTTGACAGAGAGAGAGAGAGAGTATGTGCAGAGAGAGAGGGAGAAGCAGACTCTCTGCTGAGCAGAGAGCCCGATGTGGGACTCGATCTAGGATCCCAGGATCTCCATGACCTGAGCTGAAGGCAGACACTTACCTGACTGAGCTACCCAGGTGCCCTGTTCCTTCATGCTTCTTGTGAAAGCACCAAAACATCCAGCAAAATAAGCACAGGGAAAAAAAAATCAAATTCCTTTCTAACACTCCCTCCCCCCACTCCCCTAACTTTTCTCCCTAGAAGAAACCATGGTTAATAATTTTATATGTAAATTTCCAATCAAAGGACATAGCCTCCATCCTTCCTTACCATGTTCCATTTAGATGCTCCCAGCTCTTAGCAAGCTGGAACGTGATGCAGATGTAAAAGCCAGAGGATCAGTTACTTGGAGTGCGGGTAATCAGTCCACTGTGGATTTGTTTTGAGATGATTTAGATCCTGCTTAAATTTAAGTATGGTGTGTATCTTTTTTTTTTAAGACTTTATTTATTTATTTGAAAGAGAGACAGAGAGAGCATGAGAGGAGAGAAAGTCAGAAGGAGAAGTAGACTCCCCGTGGAGCTGGAGCCCGATGTGGGACTCGATCCCAGGACTCTGGGATCATGACCTGAGCCAAAGGCTGTGGCTTAACCAACTGAGTCCCCCAGGTGCCCCGGTGTGTATTGTTTTATCTTGAGGGATCCATATGTCTGCCACCACCATCCAAACTTTTATGTTCCTTTTGGGGCTCTCCAGCACAATACTGCCTTCCTCTGGTCATCCTAACGGAGACAGACTTTAGGACCAGTCAGAGCTCTTGTATGTGATTGACAGGTGAATGCCAGGCAAAGGACATCTTCATTTTAGACTATGGGCCAAGTAGGGTTGAAGGGGCCAGTGGTTCTCTTTCCCACCATGAAGGAAGAACCTGCCTGAGATAGAAGGCCGAGCCCTGATGGTCAGATGCCAGAACGACTATAGGACTTGGAGTCACATGAGCTAACATGTTGCCTTTATTTTGATGTAAGCCAGGTTGAGCTAGACTTTTGTCACTTGCGATTGAAATTGTCCTGATGTGCGTGCTAAGTGGGTCATGTTTCTTGCAAACTTCTAACAGTGAGACCTACCCACGTATGTTCAAGAAACTGAAGGGTCCACACACAAAAATGTGGCTTTGCAGGTGCAGCTTCTGTATAACATGGAGGTAGCTGTGAAAATATATAATACACCTGGCAAATCTAATCCGTGGTCTTATGATAACCCATAGAAACCTATCCAGCCCAGAGATCTCCTATCAATATTCCCGGGAGCTGGGAAAGATGGGAAGCTCCCTTGAGAAGGTAATATGGGGCTGTGGATGAGAGCTGGGTTTACCTTAGTGCAGACCATGGGAGTTGGAGGATGTGGTAGAATTTTTCACTGTTCAGAAGGCTCTGATTTCTTGGGTGGAAAGGTTTGGATGAGATAGGAGCCATGTGGGATTAGGGCAGCAGAGAGGAAGCACAGAACAGCATGGGAATACAAGTCTGGAAGAAGACTGCTAAGAGAGGGGACAGGCCATGTTCACCAGAGTTATGAGATATGGAGAAGGTCAACTAGCCATACAGTTTTAAAAGCATTTCATTTGGGAGGAGAGGGAGTGGTGGTTGGTTCAGTCTGTAGACGTTAAGGATACCTATGTGATTTGGGGATGATTAAGTACTTAGGTCTAAAGTTAAAATCTATTGATCCCATGATCCCTGTCCATCTGTCCATCCATCTATCCATCCATCTTCCCAACCATTATCCACCCATTCCCAAACATTTACTGAGCTCCTATCGTGCCATGGCTTGTATTACTTGGGAGGGAGAAGGATGAGAAGGTGTTCTTTTTTTTAAAAAATAATTTACTTTTTAAAAAAATATTTATTTGACAGAGCTCACAGGTAGACAGGCAGGCAGAGACAGAGAGGTGGAAGCAGACTCCCTGCTGAGCAGAGAGCCCAATTCAGGACTGGATCCCAAGACCCTGGGATCATGACCTGAGCCCAAGGCAGAGGCTTTAATCCACTGGGCCACTCAAGCGCCCCTATTTACTTATTTTATTTATTTGTTTGTTTGTTTATCTTAAGATTCTATTTATTTATTTGACACACACACAGAGAAAGCATAAGCAGGAGAGCAGCAGAGGGAGAGAGAGAAGCAGGCTTCTGCTGGACAGAGAGCCCAATATGGGACTTGATCCCAGGACTCTGGGATCATGACCTCAGCCGAAGGCAGATGCTTACCCGACTGAGCCACACAGGCACCTCTAAAATATTTATTTGAGAAGGGGAATGAGGGAGAGGGAGAAGCAGATACCCTGCTGAGCAGGGATTCCCAAGGCAGGGCTGGATCCCAGGACCCCAGGATCATGACCTGAGCTGAAGGCAGATGCTTAACTGAATGAGCCACCCAGGGGCCCGGATGAGAATACATTCTTATCTTTGGGGTACTTCAGTCTAGGGTGGAAATAGAGATATAAACAGATCATTGCTAAGTACAGTAATGAAGGCATTTGCAAAATGCCAAGAGAAGACATGTTGATTGTGAAGATTAAATGAGATTACATGTGTGAAAAGCACTTTGTGAGCTATTTAAATATTAGTCATTATTATAATCTTCATAACAACTCTAGGAGAAAGGCTCAGATTATTATCCCCTTAAATTTTTTTTTTGTTTGTGTCATTAAAGCTGCCTGAGTACCACAAGTTACAAAATAGAGAAAATAAGAACTCACCCACGATTCAGTGGCTTTGATGCTGATACTGTTTTACATTTGTTAAGTTTCATTAGTGTCTTTTCCTAGAATTTTTTTCCACATAGCAATCATGCTGTGTATGTCATGATACTAATTTTTCTCATTATGTTAAATTATCTACATTTTTCCAGTTCCTTGCGTCACCGATGGTGAGGGAGTTGACATAGCCTGGCTCAGTCCTGGCCCAAATCCCATACTCCTGGTTCCTTATGGGTTCCTGGGATGCTCCCAAGAATGGCCGTATAGGTTCCCTGTCTCCAGCCATGCTCCGCTCTGCCAATTTAGGCTGAGAGCTATGCCTGATATGAATGTAATTTTCCTCTTTGGTTTCTTGCTGATGAGAAGCTACTCCTTTGTCCTGAGCTCTGTCGACACAGTGAAGGAGAAAGTGGCCTCTATATTCATCTTAGTCGCATTGATGGACCAGTTTGTGACTGCAGTAGTACCCCAGTGGGAGGAATATGCATGCTTGCCCCCACTTCCTATTCTCCTATTTTATAGCCAATCCCACCAGGCTTTCATATCCATCATACCAGCAATACAACTCTCTGTCAAGGTGACCAACAAAGTCCATGCTTCCAAGTCCAGTGGCCAGTTCTCAGCCGTCATCTTACTTGACTCATCAGTAACATTTGACAGAGTTGATCACTGTTTCCTCCTTGAAGTGCTTTCTTAACTGCCAGGACACCACACACAGGGTCACTGCTTCTCAGTCCCCTTTGCTGGTTCCTCCTCATCTTCTTGACCTCTAAAGAGTGGACTGCTCCAGAACTCAACCTGGAGACATTTCACTACCTAGACTCACTACTTAGGTGATCTCACCCATTCTCATGGTTTTATTTTTATTTATTTAGTTTTTATTTTCTTAACGATTTTATTTTTAAGCAATCTCTACACACAATATGGGGCTTGAACTTGTAACTCTTAAGATCAAGAGTCACATGCTCTTTCCAATGGAGCGAGCCAGGCTCCCCCACCCCCGACCCTGCCACCAATTCTCATGATTTTAAACACAGGATGGCACACAGGCTGATGACTCCTAAATTTATCAGTCCAACTTGGATCTCTTCTCTGAACTGCAGACTCTTACACTCAACTGATCACTCCACATTTCCCCTTGGATGTCTAATAGGCATCTCCAATATTGCTTGACCAAAATCCAGCTCATGGTTTCCTCATGCAACCTGTTCCTCCTACAGTCCACCCCATTTTAATAAGTGACATGTCTATTTTTCCAGTTGCTTTGGTTAAAAACCTTGGAGTTGTCTTGATGGTCTGCTTCTCCTCATCAACAAATCCTGTAGTCTCTCTTTCAAAACGTATCCTGAACCCAACCACTTCTCTCTACGTCTGCTTTATCCCCGTCGAAGCCCCTAGCATCTGTCATTGGATCACTGCAACAGCCTCTTAACTGCTTTCCCCACGTCAGTCCTTGTCCCCCAGCAGCCTGTTTTCAACACAGCAGCTTGGATGATGACTTGGCCTTTAAAAAAAAAATTATTTCCTTTAGGGGGAGAGAGAGAGATAGAGAATGCACACGTGCACAAACAAGGGGCAGAGGGAGGAGGAGAGACCCTCATGTAGGCTCCCCGCTGAGTTTGGAGCCCGACGTGGGGCTTGATCTCAAGACCCTGAGATCACGACCTGAACTGAAACCAAGAGTCGGATGCCTAACTGACTGAACCACCCAGGCACCCCCCACACTAGCACATTCTTATGTTAAGTTCTTGGCACTTATTTTTTTTTTATCCTCTGCCTGGAATGCTCTTTCCCTGTTTGTGTGGCTCATTCCAGCACTTTCTTTGGCTCTCTGCTCAAATGTCATCTGATCAAAGCAGCTGTTTCTGATCACGTTGTGTACCATAGCAACTCTGTCCTATGCCTGGCATGCCGCAGTCTCTATTTTTCTTCCCTTGCCCTAATTGCCAGCTGACTATATATACACACATAGACACACATGTGCTTAAATGCTTATTAGCCGCTCTCCTGCTAAATTGTAGGCCAGGAGATCCAGGACTTTATTTCTGTGCCCACAGCACTTCCAGAGTGGTATCTGGCATGTTAGTTCAAGCTGGGGAATTTATATGTATTTCCTGTTTGCCAACTATTTCTTACGACTTCCTCCTTGTCCTCCTATGACACAGGAGTGTATTTGACTCAAATCTTTCCTCCAGTAAGATGAAATAATATAACGGCCAACTTACTCTCTGATCCCAGTGTCCTCAACCATAAAATAGGTCTGATAATAGCACACCTTACAGGGTTGTTAGGAATAATTAAGGTGTAGTGCCTGGCCTGTAGAGGGGCTTTTAATGAAATTTTGAGCACCGTGAAGTCACACGAGTCCGGAGTTAAACGACTTTTATGCAAAGCACTTAGAATAGTGCCTGACATGTAGTAAATATTATATATCGTGTAGTCTGGCAATAATTATTATTTGATTTGCCATGAAGAGTTATGCAGTCTAGGGCAATGACTTAGTCTCACATCCTCATTGATGGGGATAAAGCAGCTTTTGTGGCAGCTAAAGAAGATACTGTTTGTAACATGCCTGCAAGTCAAGATGCTGTTTCTCTATCGTGGGACAATCTGGTTTGTTCGTTTTTTAAACTATTCGACTATGCTGTGTTGGACATCTTTGTGCATAATGGTTTTCACGCATTTCAGATTCTTTCCTTACCTTGGAATTCCAGAGTCAGCCTTTTTGAATAAAAATGGATCTTTTCATGGCTCTTGTTACATAGACCAGATGGGTTTCTTATCCTCATTTAGCTGAATGTACCTCTGAGCCTCCAGGTTGCTTGGCTGGTAAGTGTGAGAATCAAGATCGGTGCTCAGAATGTAGTACGTTTTGCTGCCTCTCACGCAGACAAATTCACAAGGTCACATACTAGGTAACACATCACCGCATTCGTAGTTCCGGTGGATTGGGAATCTGGGGGGCGGTTCATCTGCGTGGTTCTGATGTGGAACCTCTTAAGAGGTTGCAATCCCCTTTGAGGCTGGAGAACTACTTTCCAAACTCGCTCTCATGGTGGTTGGGAGGGGGCTTCAGTTCCTCTGCAATGGACCTATCCATAGATTGAAAGTCCTTACACAGGACAGGAAGCAGCTGGCTTCCTCTGAAACAAGTGGTCCACGGGAGAGAGCAAGAGACTGAGACAGGAGACACACCGTTTATCACCTCCTCTCAGAATGAGAGACGGAGGAGTGAAGGAGAGAAGGATGAGGGACGGCACCACTATTCCTTGTGTATTCTCTTGGTGCCCTAGCTCAGCCAGGTCACTGTGGGAGGGTAGTGATCAACAGGGGGCCTTGTGGGAGCTCGCGACCACAAGAGTGGATTGTAGGGTCACTGGTGTGGCCTCTTTCTCTCTCTCTCTTACTCCTTAGTCACATTCTGCCTTGCTTTTTAACTTCTCTCTGGCTGGATCAGACATTGAAGCACCCACTACGTGTCAGGCACTGTGCTAGTTGTATTCACGGAGACATTGATCTCTCCCAACATCCAAGGTAAGGTGAAGGTTGTTGTTCCATCTTGCAGAGAGGAGAACTGAAACACAGAGACACAAAGTACTTTGCCGAAAGATCACATGGCAAGCTAGAATCAGACCAGAGAAGTACACACGGGCCTGAGGCTGTAGAATCTGGTTCTTTCTGGGACACCAGGAGACCTTATTAGCATGGAAACACTAAGAACTGACATTCAGGGAACAGTTGCCAAGCTTGCTCTCCCCTGACTGGACACAGCAGTGAGGCCTGGTCAGAGAGCAGATGGCAGGGGGAACCATCAGTGCCCCCCCATCTGCTTGTGGCTGGAGTCAAGTCCGGCGAGGTGACCCACGTCGATACCGAGGTATGGTGGGGAGAACCATTCCAGCCCTCGATGTGTGCTTTATGGATCTCTGAAGTCTCTTCATGCCTGTATTTTGGGGAATGGTTTTATCATCCGCGATTACGCGTGTTGGAGGTTATCAGGAACAGCTGCTGGACTGATCAAGGAGGCTTATTCACTTCAGAGGCGGGCAGGGTTCCCAGGGCTTCTCTGCTTGTCAGTTTTGATGGGATTTTCTTATGCTTTTACCGGCTTTCCAAGAGTTTGCTTTTAAATTTCTGTAGCTTTCTGAAGGAGCTACAAAAGGAAGGGATGATTATTATTTTACTAATTAAACAGAGACTCAAAGGAGTGTGGTTGCCACGGGAATGCACGTTTCAGATCTCTTGCTTCCGGAGGTGCGGCTGATCTGAGACTCCAGCCACCCCATTCCGCGCCCATCGCTGTGTATGCGCCAAGCCGTTCTTCCCGCGGGCGGCTCCCAGCCTGGGACTGAGCACGGGGGTCCGCGGGAGCTGCATTCCCGCCAGAAGGGCAGCTTTTCTGATGAGTAACTCTGGCTCAGGGACTCCCAAAGACGTCCCCATCCTGATCTCTGGAGCCCTGCACTATGTCACCTTACATGGCAAAAGGGAATGAGGCCATGTCAGCTGACCTCAAGTCAGCAGACCTCAAGATGGGAAGAGAGGAGGGATTATCTAGGCGAGCCTGATGGAGTCACATGACTCCTTAGACGTGGAGAACCTGTCCCAGTGGTGGTCAAAGAGAGAGATGCAAAGACAGAAGGAGAGTCAGACAAATGGGACATGGAATGGGACATGCAAAGGGCTTGACCTGCTCCGGCTGGCTTTGAGGTGGAGGAAGGGACCTGGAACCAAGGAGTGCAGACGCCTCTAGTGTTTGGAAAAGGGAAAGAAATAGATTCTTTTCTAAGGCCAGCAGGAAAAAAAAAAAAATGCAGCCTTGTCAACACCTTGATGGTAGCCTGGTGAGATCTGGGTCATCTGGTGACCTGAAGAATTGTAACATAATGAGTTCGTGTTGTTTGTGATTTGTTTGTGATTTATTACAGCAGCAACAGACGAATGCAGCTGCCCCTCAGCTTTGCGGAGACTGTCTGAGAAGTGTGTGGCAGTCTAAGCCTCCGTCTACCCCCTCTCCTTCCCTCTGTCCTTTACGGGCATCAGACTGGCTCCTTGCACATCCTCTACCTCTTTCCCCATTTTCCTCTATGTGTTTTGCTAGTAAATCTCCTGCATATTTTGTTTTTCTAAGAGACAGAACATGTGAGCAGTGGGGGGAGAGGGGACAGAGGGAGCGAGAGAACCTTTTTTTTTTTTTAAGATTTTATTTATTTATTTGACAGAGGGAGAGAGATCACAAGTAGGCAGAGAGGCAGGCAGAGAGAGAGAGGAGGAAACAGGCTCCCCGGCGAGCAGAGAGCCCAATGCAGGGCTCAATCCCAGGACCCCGAGATCATGACCTGAGCTGAAGGCAGAGGCCCAACCCACTGGGCCACCCAGTTGCCCCAAGCAAGAGAATCTTTAATCAGGCTTTATGCCTGGTGCATAGCCTGATGGGGGCTTGATTTCATGACCCTGAGATCAAGACCTGTGTTGAAATCAAGAGGTAAGCATGAACTATCTCTATGTCATTTTTTCATTCTAAGTCTTTGAAATGAAAGCACATGCTTGACCGACTGAGACACCCAGGTGCCCCTCTCTTGCATGTTTAATACACTCTGAGCATCTGCTTTCATGAAGACCAAAACTAATAGGAGTAATCCAGATCCAGTAAAGTTTTAAAGTGAATTCTAGGTCTCTGCTGTCCAATATGCTCACTGCTAAGAACGTGCTGCTGTTGAAATGAGGGCACGAACTTTAAATTCTTAAATTTCAAAAGGAAACTCATTTCAGTTATTGGAAAATTTTCAACTGTCTTGGGAAGAATTTGGGTGTGTGAATCTCCTTTTCTCAGCTGTATATTTTGTGAACTCTAAACACAGATCAAGTACTTGTGATGAAAATTCAATGCTTAAATTGGGGTGTCTGCTAAGAGTAAAATACAACACCCTGGATTTCAAAGACTTAGAATGAAAAAAAGGATATAGAGATAGGGGTGCCTGGGTGGCTCAGGGGGTTAAAGCCTCTGCCTTCGGCTCAGGTCATGATCTCAGGGTCCTGGGATCAAACCCCGCCTTGGACTCTCTGCTCAGCAGGGAACCAGCTTCCTCCTCTCTCTCTGCCTGCCTCTCTGCCTACTTGTGATCTCTCTCTGTCAAATAAATAAATAAAATCTTAAAAAAAAAAGGGTATGTAGACATAGTTCATTAGCAGTTTTTCCTATTGATTACATGGTGAAATAATATTGTAGATCTACTAAGTTAAGCACATTATTAAAATCAATTTCTCCAGTTTATTTTTTTTGAAAGCTTTAATTTTAATTCCGGTTAGTTAACACACAGTGTTATATTAGTTTCAGGTGTGCAACGTAGCATTTCAACACCCCTGTATACTGCCCAGGGCACATCCCCTTTTTCATCCATACCCCCACACACCTCCTCTCTGCTAAACCTCAGTTTGTTCTCTGCAGTTAAGAGTCTGTTTCTTGATTTGTCTCTCTCTCTCTCTCTCCCCTTTTTACCCTCCTTTGCTTATCTGTTTTGTATCTTAAATTCCACACGAGTGAGATCATATGGTATTTGTCTTTCTCTGACTTCTTTCGCTTAGCGTTCTATTCTAGGTCCATCTGTATCATTGCAAATGACAAGGTTTCATTTTTTTTATGGCTGAATATTTCAATGTGTATACCACATCTTTTTTTTTTTTTAAAGGTTTTATCTATTTATTTAACAGACAGATCCAAGTAGGCAGAGAGGCAGGCAGAGAGAGAGAGGTTGAAGCAGGCCCCCCGCTGGGCAGACTGACGGACAGGGGCTTGCTCCCAGGATCCTGAGATCATGATCTGAGCTGAAGGCAGAGGCTTAAACCACTGAGCCACCCAGGTGCCCCATACCACATCTTCTTTATCCATTCATTGATCAGTGAACACTTGGACGGCTTCTGTATCTTGGCAATTTTGACTAATGCTGCTATAAACATGGAATACATTATTCCTTTGAATTAGTGCTTTTGTATTCTTTGGGTAAATACCCTGTAGGGCAATTACTAGATCATAGGGTAGTTCTGTTTTGAACTTTTTGGAGGACCGCTATACTGTTTTCCACAGTGGCTGTATCAGTTTGCATTCCCGCCAACGATGGGAGGGTTCCTCTTTCTCCGCATCCTCACCCACACCTGTTGCTTCTTATGTTTTTTATTTTAGCTGTTTTGACAGGCATGAGGTGATACTTCGTAGTTTTGATTTGTATTTCCCTGCTAAGTGATGATGAAATCTTTTCCTGTATCTGTTGGCCATCTCAATGTCTTCTTTGGAGAAAGTGTCTGTTCACGTCTCTAGCTCAGTTTTACTTGGATTATTTGTTTTCTGGGGACTGAGTTTCATAAATTCTTCATGTATTTCGGGTCCTAAACCTTTATCAGATAGGTCATTTGCAAATATCTTCTCCAAGTCTGTAGGTTGCCTTTTAGTTTTGTTGATTATTGCTTTTGCTGTGCAGAAGATTTTACTCTGATGTACTTCCAGTAGCTTCTTTTTGCTTTGGTTTCCCTTGCCTCGGGAGACATATCCAGAAAGAAGTTGCTACAGCTGATGTCAAAGAGGTTACTGCCTCTGTTCTTTTCGAGAATTTGTATGGCTTCAGGTCTCACATTTAGGTCTTTAATCCATTTTGAATTTATTTGAGTGTGTGATGTAAGAAAGAGGTTCAGTTTTGTTGTTTTGCATGTGGCTGTTCACTTTCCCCAACCACATTTGTTGAAGAGACTGTCTTTTTGCCATTGGCCATTATTTCCTGCTTTGTTGAAAATTAATTGTCTGCATAGTTGTGGATTTATTTCTGGGTTTTCTATTCTGTTCTATTGATCTATGTGTCTGTTTTTGTGCTGGTACCATACTTTTTCATGACTACAGCTTTGTAATAAAACTTGAAGTCCAGAATTGTAATACCCCCAGGTTTGCTTTTCTTTTTCAAGATTACTTTGGCTATTAAGTGTCTTTTATGGTTCCATGCAAATTTTAGAATTGTTTGTTCTTGTTCTGTGAAAACCGCTGTTGGTATGTTGATGGGGATGGCATTAAATGTGTGCATTGTTTTGGGTAATATAGACAATTTAAAAATAGTTGTTCTTCCAATCCATGAGCACGGAATGTCTTTCCAACTCTTCATGTCATTTTCCATTTCTTTCATGAGTATATCATAGTTTTCAGAAGACTGTTCTTCCATCTCTTGGGTCAGGTTCGTTTCTAGGTATCTTTTTATTTTGGGTACATTGTAAGTGGGATTGTTTTCTTAATTTCTTTTCCTGTTGCTTCATTATTGGTCGGTAGAAAGACGACATATTTCTGCACATTGATTTTGCATCCTGTGACTTTACTGAATTTTTGTTTCCATTCTAGCAGTTTTTTGGTGGAGTCTTTTGGGTTTTCTGTGTATAATAACATGCCATTTGCAAATAGTGAAATTTTCACTTATTCCTTACTGATTTGGATGCCTTTATTTCTTTTTGTTGTCTGATTGCTGTGGCTGGGTCTTCCAGTACTATGTTGAGTAAAAGTAGTGACAGTGCACATCCTTGTCTTATTCCTGACCATAGGAGAAAATCTCTCAGTTTTTCCCCATCGAGGATGATGTTAGCTGTGGGTTTTCATATAAGGCCTTTATTATTGTTGAGATATGTTCCCTCTAAACCTACTTTTTTGAGGGTTTTTTTCATGAATGAATGTTGTTATTTGTCAAATTCTTTTTCTGTGTCTATTGAAATGATCATATGGTTCTTATCCTTTCTCTTATTGATATGATGTATTATATTGCTTGATTTGTGAATATTGAACCACCCTTGAATTCTGGGGTTAAATCCCACTTGTTCATGGTGAATGATTTTTTAAAATGTATTGTTGAATTTAGCTTGCTAGTATTTTGTTGAGGATTTTTGCATCTCTATTAATCAGAAATATTGGCCTGTAGTTCTCTTTTTAGTGATGTCTTTACCTGGTTTTGGTATCAGGGTAGTGGTGGCCTCATCAAATGAATTTGGGAGTTTTCCTTCCTATACTAGTTTTTGGATAGTTTGAGAAGAATAGATATTCACTCTGCCTTAAATGTTTGGTAGAATTCGCCTGTGAAACCATCTGGCCCTGGACTTTTGTATGTTGGGAGTTTTTTGATTACTGATTCAATGTCTTTCCTGGTTACTGGTCTGTTCAAATTTTCTACTTCTCCCTCTTTCAGTTTTGGTAGTTTGTGTGTTTCTAGGAGTTTATCCATTTCTCTTATGTTGTCCACATTGTTGGCTTATAGTTGTTTGTAATATTTGCTTACCATTGTATTTCCGTGGTCTCAGTTATTATTTCTCTTCTCTTATTTATGATATTATTTGAGTCCTTTCTCTTTTTCTTTTGATAGGTCTGGCTAGAGGTTTATCAGTTTTAGTGTGTGTGTGTGTTTAAAGATTTTATTTATTTATTTGACAGAGAGAACAAGATCACAAGCAGGCAGAGCAGCAGGTGGCGGGCAGGGGAAGCAGGCTCCCTGCTGAGCAGAGAGCCCGATGTGGGGCTCGATCCCAGGACCCTGAGATCATGACCTGAGCTGAAGGCAGAGGCTTAACCCACTGAGCCACCCAGGCGCCCCAGTGTGTGTGTGTGTGTGTGTTTGTGTTTTAAAGAACCAGCTCCTGGTTTCATTAACTGTTATGTTGTTGTTTGTTTTTAGTTTTTAGATCATTTATATCCACCCTTCTGCTGAGTTTAGGTTTTGTGGTCTTTTTTCTAGCTCCTTTGGGAGCAAGGTTAGGTTGTTTGGAATTTTTCTTACTTCTTGATGTAGACCTTTATTCCTATAATCTTTCCTCTTAGAACAGCTTTTGCTGCATCTGAAAGGTTTTGGACCATTGTGTTTTCATTTTCACTTGTGTTTTGTACCTCTAAAGTTTATTTCCTGAAGGTTGACCCATTCATTGTTTAGTAGCATGTTATTTAACCTCTAAGTATTTGTGGTCTTCCTAGATTTTTTCTTATGGTTGACTTCTTGTCTGATAACATGTGGTCAGAAAATATGCATGGTATGAGTTTGAGCGTCTTGAATTTGTTGAGGTTTATTTTATGGGCTCATGTGTGATCTATCCTGGAGAATGTTGCATGTATACTTCAAACGAATTTATATTCTGCTGTTTCAAGATAGAATGTTCTAAGTATATCTATTAAACCCATCTGTTCCAGTGTGTCATTCAAAGCCATTGTTTCTTTGTTGGTTTTCTGTTTAGATGATTGGTCCATTGGCGTAAATAGGATGTTAAAGTCCCATACTATTATTATGTTATTATTGATTAGTTCCTTTGTGTTTTTTTTAGTAACCATTTTGTGTTTTGGTGCTTCTGAGTTGGGTGTGTAAATATTCACAATTGTTATCTCTTCTTGTTGGATTGTCCCCTTTATTATTGTATAGTGTCCTTCTTTGTCTCTTGTTACAGTCTTTGTCTTAATGTCTATTTTGTCCAGTACAAGTATTGTTACTCTGGCTGTCTTCTGATATCCCTTTGCATGACACACATTTCTCCGTCCCCTCACTTTCAATCTGCAGGTATCTCTAGGTCTGAAATGAGTCTCTTATAGGAAGCATATAGATAGGTCTTGCTTTTTAACCTATTCTGTCACCCTGTGTCTTTTGATTAGAGTGTTTACTCCACTTATATTCAAAGTAATTATTGATAGATATGTATTTACTAACATTTTGTTATTTGTTTTGTGGTTGTTTCTGAGGATTTTCTCTGATCCTATCTTGTAAATCTCTCTTCATGTTTTGCTGATTTACTTTAGTGATATATTTGGATTTCTTGCTCTTTATTCTTTGCATATTTATTAGTGTTTTTTGATACATGGTTGCCATTAGGTTTGTATATAGCATCTTCTGCGTGTGGCAGACTATGTTAAATTGGTCATTTAAGTTTTAACCTATTCTTCACTCCTTTCTCCCCACATTTTAAATATTTTTAAAATATTTTATATCATTTTGTTTCTGTGAGTTCCTTGACTGTTTTTTTACAGGAATTTTCATTTGCACTGATTTTGTGTTTCCTACCTGCTGTCACTTTCAGTCTTTCCTATCCACTCCAAGAGTCCCCTTTAATATTTCTTGCAGAGCTGGGTTAGTAGTCATGAATTTCTTTAGTTTTTGTTTGGCTGGGAAACTGTCTCTTCTATTCTGAAGGATATCCTTGCTGGATAGAATCTTCTTGGGTGCAGGTTTTTCCCATTCAGCTCTTTGAATATATTTTGCCACTCCTCTGGCTTACAGAGTTTCTGTTGAAAATCTCCTATTAGCCTTGTGGGTTTTCCCTTGTAAGTTACTGTCATCTTTTCTTTTACTGCTTTAAAATTTTTTTCTTTATCACTATATTTTGCCAACATAATTACAGTATGTCTGGTATGGGTCTGCTTTTGCTGGTTTTGGTAGGAGTTCTCTGTGCCTCCTGGATCTGAATATGTTTCCTTTCCCAGATTAGGGAAGTTTTCAGTTATTATTTTTTCAAATAAATCTTCTGTCCCCTTTTCTCTCTTTTCCTTTTATGGGACTCATAATATAAAAGTTAGAACATTTGATGGAGTCACTGAGTTCCCTAAGTCTCTTCTTGTTTTGCATAATTCTTTTTTTTTTTCTGTTTTGTTCAGCTTGATTACTTTCCATGACTCTGTCTTCCAGGTCACTAGTTCATTCCTTTGCTTCTTCTATCCTGCTGTTCATTCCATCAGGCATGCTTCTCATTTCATTTATTGGGCCCTTTAGCTCTGCTGCTATTCCTTATCTCTGGGTCAAGGGTTTCACCCATGTCTTCGACTCTTAAGTCTAGTGGGTATCCTTATGATCATCCCTTTAAATTCTCTGTCAGGCCTGGTGCTTATATCTGTTTCCCTTAGATCTCTGGCCATGACAGAGATCTGTTCTTTCTGTTCTGTTCTTTCATTTGGGATAAATTTGTCTCCTCATTTTGTTCGCCTTTGTGTCTGTTTCTCTGTGTTAAGAAAGCAAGCTGTGTCTTCTGCTCTTGAAACCGGTGGCTTTATGAAAAAGAGGTCCTGGAGTGCCCAGCAGTGCAGCATCCCCTGTTCCCCAGGCCTGTTGCACACACCCTGCTGTTGTGTCGGAGTCATTTTTCATTTCAGGGCAGTCATCTTCCCTGACTCTCTGCCTGTTGTGGGCTGTGATGGTTCTCTGTGGTGCTAGTGGGACACCGGAAGGCCAGCTCTGAGAGGGTGTGCCCTCTGGGGAACTTGGGAGCGGGACAATGGTTTAGCAACATTTGCGTTGGGTCACTAGTTCTATGCCAGACCCCCCCCCCCCAAATGCGGTGGTGGTTGGGGGCTGTGGGCTGCCGTGGCTGGGTGTGTATGAGAGTGTGGTAGTGGTGGCTCAGTGTAGTGGTTGGTGGCTGCACCTGCTGGCTGGGTGGGAAGCACCTACATCTTTAACAAAATTTGCCCCGAGTCTAGGCTGGAGGCCAGGGGACTTGGAGTAGAAGAGTCCTGAGGAAGACCTTGTCTGTGTGGTGCCTGGTTAGCAGGTCGGGCAGCAAGTGACTGCCCACCCCTCTCTCCCCCCATGCTCCCCTATGGCCCTGTGTTGAGGTTGGGGGACAGGGGAGGAAAATAATGCCTGCCAGCTCTCTCGATCTCCAAGAAGTCCTCCAACATGGTCTGAAATCAGCGTGAACAGATCTGTCTTTGCCGCTGGCACTGTGTAAACTGCAACTTTTATATTGTCTCTCTCCACAGGCTGCGATTCCTTTAAAGGCAGGGACCAGCTTCCCCTGGCTCTCCTAGCTCACCCAGTGTTCAGCCAGCTGACTTTTAAAGCTCCAGGCTCCAAATCCCACTGGTTATACAAACTCATGGAATTCAGCTTCTCTCGTTTATGGAGACTAGTCTTCCCTGCGTGAGCTCCCTGGTGTGTGGGCCTGTTTCTCTTCCTTCTCCATGTGCCCAGCTCCCTCCCTCCTGTGGGCAGCCTCCCTTTGCCTCTCTGACCTTCCTGAACTTTCAGTTGCAACTTCCTGTCCATAGTTTGTGGTGGAGTTTGGTTCTGCCTGTCTTCAGCTCGTTCTCTGATTCGTTGACTTGGATGTGGGTGATACCTACCTGCTAATGTGGGACAGGGTGAGCCCAGGGTCCTCCGTCTTCTGCCATCTTCCCAAGCCCCTTCTTCTCCAGTTTCTTTGAGGTCTTAAAATGTGGCTCCACTGAGTGTTATACACAATGAATCATGGAACACTACGTCAAAAACTAGTGATGTACTGTATGGTGATAACATAATAAAAAAAATGTGGCTCCTGAAAAATTAAAAAAGAACGTGTTGTTTGCACGATATGGACTGTGCTGGTCTAGACGCTGTAATTACACAAGATAAGGGACATGGATTGAGTACTTATCATACATTAGGCCCATTGATGAGTGCTTTCTATGGATTATTTATACCTCAAAATAGTCCTGTTTTATAGAAAACTAAGGAAATTTCTAGAAAATCAAAAATTAACTCACCCATGGTTAGCCAAATATAAGCAGAGCAGGTAAAATAAAGTTCATATCTGAGATATTCAGAGGTGGGTGGGGGGCACTCAGAACTACCCTATCTAAGAGAAGATGGAAGGAAGTAGACATGCCTATGCCAGGCTTGGGGGAGACAGGAGAGCTCTTTTGAAATACTTCAAGAACTGTCATAGGGATGAGGATATAATCATATGCAAATGACCCCAGACGGAGGGATTTGATGATTCCCACGTTGTTATCTCCTACCAAATTTCTTTTCTGAATATCAGGGTCATAAATCTAACTATGTTTTGGACACATCCCTTTGTATATGTCTCATAGGCATTTCAAACTTAACATGGCCAAAACTCATTCTGGTTTCTTTTCTTCAAAACTTGTTCCACCCTTTGGCTTCCTAGACGTAGTAAATGGTATCAGCATCTGTCTGGTTTCTCACGATAAGAACTTGGGTCTCTCTCCTTCATCTCGAACATCTAACTGGTCACTCCAAACTCCTTGTGTGTTGTAAAATCATTCCTTGTTCATTTCTCTGTCTGTATCAGTTACCCATGGCTGTGTAACAAAGCAGCTTGAAACATTTATTAGCTCTGGGGTACCTGGGCGGCTCAGTTGGTTAAGCGACTGCCTTTGGCTCAGGTCCTGGGATCGAGCCCCTTATCAGGCTCCTTGCTCAGCAGGGAGCCTGCTTCTTCCCTGCCTACTATTTCCCCTGTTTGTGCTTGCTCTATGTCTCTCTCTTGCTTCCTCTCTCTATGTCAAATAAATAAATAAAACCTTAAAAGCAAACAAAAAACCAAAACATTTATTAGCTCCATTTCTATGGAGAAGAATCTAGGAGTATTGGGTCCTCAGGCTCTGTGTTTCTCATGACATCATAATCAAATTATCAGTGGAGGCTGACACAGTATAGACTCAACTGGAGGAAAATCCAATTCCAAGTTCACTCATATTGTTGTTAGTTGGGCTTAGTCCTTTGCTGCGTATTGGCTGGAAATCTCTCAATTTCTTGGCATGTGGGCCTCCCCATCTGGGAAGCTCCCATCATGGCAGCTGCCTGCCTTTACAGGGTGAGAACAGAGATGGGAGAGAGTCTTTTTTTTTTTTTTAGGTTTTATTTATGTATTAGAGAGAGAGAGAGAGAGCACTAGCATGAGAGAGAGAATGCGTGGGTGATGGGAAGGGCAGAGGGAGAGGGAGAAGGGAGTCTGATCAGGGGGTCTGACATGGGGCTCAATCCCAGGGCTCTGGGATCATGACCTGAGCCTAAAGTAGATGTTTAACCGACTGAGCCACCCTGGCATTCCAGAAGAGGGCACCTTTACAACCTAACCTCAAAAGTGACATCCAGTAACTTTGGCTGTGGTGTATTTGTTAGAGATGAGTTGGTTGGTCCAACCCACGTTCAGATGGAGAGTTTCATGAACACCAAACGCCTGAACACCAGGCAGCTAGGATCACTGTGAGCATCTCAGAAGCTGCCCGTGACAACGTTCTGTTAAGTAGTCTGATCTACATGCTCTTGGCCACTGCATTCCATTCTCCCAGCTGTAATATCTTGGGCTGTTCCCGTCCAGCTCTACTGCTGCTTTCCTGGTCCATAGCTGTCTTTCACCTGGATGGATGCAAAAGCCTCCCAGCTCCTTTTCTTACCTGGCCTTCCTTCTCCCATCCTTGCTGTATCTCTGGCCTTGTGAATGAGGCAAGAATGGTGGTGATGGTGTGTGGTAAGCAATGAGTCTGCTTTTGGACCTTAGGGTGGGGGGGGCACCGATCCATCTGTCAAGTGGTTGCAATCCTGGTAAATAGTGGGCTCCAGAGGTTTGCCCTGGAGTGATGGTTGTAGGGGCAGGGAAGGGCAGGCAGGAGCAAGGATAGCCCAAGTTTATCTTAGGAGCCAAGAATGCCAGTTCCTGGAACAGGGGCTTGGAATACAGGTCAAAAGCTACTGAGAGATAGATGAGGGGTTTTGGCTGGGGAGTATGGGACCCCACAGCTCCATTTTGAGAATGCCATTCCTATGGCCATGCCTTGGAACCAGGATTGGGCACGAGTGGTCACCCTGAGCCCTCCTTTCAAGCAGGCTGCCAGGGCCACTGATGAGCTCTCGATTCCCTCCAGCCTCATGAGCTGATGGTCTCGGCATCACTTCCGTGCTTTCTAACTGCAGAGACAGAAGGTATGGGCCAAGTGGGGTTTCCCCAAAGTCTCCTGAGTGGCTGTCGAAAATTTGCTTCTTTGCTGGGACATGTCCTGCCAGATAGGATTATTCCTTCGCAATTGAAAGGACTGGCCCTTTTTATATAGAAAGCACAGAGCAGTAGAAAGAGCCCAGGCTTTAGAGTGGGCCACTCAAAGACTGGATTCCAACTCTGCCATGGATTAGCTGTGTGTTCTTGGGAAGTTACTTAACCTCTCTGAGCCTCAGGGTCTTGGCAAAATGTCTGTAAAATGGGGGATATTGAGGTTCACCTCATGAAATAATTAGGAAATACACACAGATGTGCACCACACAATGCCTACGGCACAGAAGGGACTCGTACTCAGTTATCTGGGGTGAAAGGTGCAGAGAACACACGGGGGACTCCAGAGGGACCCACCATGGAGGCAGTTCCGTATGTACCCAGGTGCTATGGATCTGGTCCAGGTCTTCAGTGATGAGGAACAGGAATCTGGCAGGGAAAGCCACTGTCTCCTCCTCACAGGTGTCTTTGGAGCAGTACGTGGTGTGAATAATGACAGCTGAAATTTATTTCAGGCGTCTTTCTTGTATTAACTCGATCCTCACAGTGACATGAGGAGATAGGAATAATTATTCTTAACCCCCTCACACAGAAGAGGAAACTGTGAAGCCCAGAGAGGTTAAGTAACTTACTCCGAGTCCCTCAGCTATTCAGTGGTACTGGCTGGAGCCCAGCTGGCCCATCACACACCGTCTCTCCACACGTGAGCTCCGCTCTTAGCACCTGTACATTTAGATATTCAGGTCCCTCTGTTGTCTTTGTAGACCCAGAGCTCAGCAGCCCCCTTCAGGCCTACCTGGACAGGGAGGGCATTCATTCTACGGAGGCAAGAGTACGCACAACCAGGGAAGCTGGTGTTTTGCTGGACGGCACATCACCAGTACTTGTTCCTCTCTGAGGGTACCGCGTTAGTCCAGAGGATGCCTGGCTCAGGCTCTGGACTTAACATGTCAATTTAACAAACACTGAGCACCTACAGTGTGCCAGAAAATGTGGTGACACTCCGTGGTGGGCAAAGAGGTCCCTGTCCTTTCTGGGTTCTGGTACGTGCTAAGAGTCCGGTGGAAAGCCTGCTGTTTCAGCAAAACAGATTTTCATCCCATACAATGAAGTGTCCTATGTCCCAGAGCTTTCCCAAGAGGCAGTAGCTTTCTTATGGAGGGGGTGAGTTTCCCATCCTTAGAGGTGTCCAAGTGAAGCCGGAATGGCCACTTGGTGGGGATGTTGTAGAGGGGATAAACTATCCGAGTGGTGCTTTCCAGAGAAGATTGCTAAGGATCTTTCACGTTGCTAGGAATTAACATTTAAGAGAACCCTGGATGCAACAAACATGATATAAACAGGAGACAGCACCTTCCTGAAGCCTGTGGCTGTGAGTCAGTATGAGGGAAAGGGGGTGGTCATGGGATTTCTAAGAGCCCGGGCTGGAAGGCTGTGCAGACTGATGCTGGAGGTGGGGCCGCAGCTTGCACAGGAAGGGCCCTCCTGCGGCTATAGAAAATCACTCTTTGGAATAGACAAAGGACACGTTGCAGGCGTCCTGCCGTTCACAGCATCGCTGGGGAAATCAGCATCCCAGGAATGGTTGTTACCCGCCACTTGGACAGGAAATGTCGCAGACAGAACCTTGTTTTTCTGCCGTAGGAATTAAAGTTCAGAAGCAGCAGCGAGGAAATCAATACGGAGCTGCTAAACCCTTAATGAACGACAGCAAAAAGGCTGATCGTGTTGCCTAAAACAGCTTTTTTCAAAGCCGCTTGTCTGGGGTGAGCACGTTAACAAGAATTGATTGAGTTGCTACGAGGTGTGGTTTTCAGAGTGCGGCTACACAGTGTAGGGAAAAGCAGTGGCCACGGGTTTAAGACCTGTTTAGCGGCTGAGCCATCGGGGTCTGTTGTGAGTGGCTTGGGGGGTCTAGTGTTGGGCATCTCCGTTACCGTTCATCCCCTTTCTCTACCACTGTGCCCCCTGGCAAAGGATCATTTGCTAGATGAGAAAGTTCTCAGCTTTAAAGATGACTGAGCCAGGCTCAAAATCCCAGCTCAAACTCCCGGGGGAGTAAGTTTGCTCTGGCCACTAGGCTGAAACAGGTTTCCAGTCTCCTGGATAACTTTTGCTTAAATATGACTTTGTTTTCACCCAACCTGTCGTTCTCCAGAGACTGCGGATGACTTGGCAGAACGGAGGGCAGAGGGGACCCTACCCACCAGTGAGATGTGGCTCAGTGACAATCCCACCCTGATCCATCCCTTTGGCCAATCATTGCTCTGCTGGAGGGAGCCGGAAGTGTGGGTAACTGGTTCCTTCTTCAGGGCCTGGGCAGAAACTTGAAGGGTTGTGGGAAAGGATGTTGCCCACGGAGTCCTTTAACCTGTGTGACTTTCCAGTTCCATATTTAGCAAGTGGGCCCACAGTTTCTGCCCTATTTCCCATGCAGAGCAATTGTGAGAATTGGAGGAAATCGCACCCACAGAAATGCTCGGTGAGCTGAACTGTTTCCTCCAACCAAATGGAATGCGATGCTTTTATTTGCAACCTGGGGGAGGGAGCCTAAGCGACAGAAGAGTGAAACAGGGAGCTGGCATTTTTGGACCACTTATTACATCTGTTTCTGGTGCTGAAGAAAACTCATGTCCTCACAACACCCCTGTTCAAGCTCTTATTTTACAAACGAGGAGACTAGAGAGTGACGCTTGCAAGAGACAGCTCGTCGTGGTTTGCCTGTGATGAGGGGTTTCCTGGAACACAGGACCTTCGGCACGACACCCTGGAAAGTTCTGGGCGAACCAAGATGCACGGACTTTCCAAACTCAAGTCCGGGAAGGCTGAGCAACTTCCCCCAAGCTCCGTGGCTGGTCAAGAGCAGCGGTGGTTCAGAACATGGGTCAGTTAGTGACTGACCCGGGTCAGTTAGTCCTCATGTTCTTTCCTGTACCCTCTTCTGCTTAAAGTCTAGTGAGGCGGAGGAAATGTATCAATAGGGGTGGATTGCCTGCCAAGGAGTTGCCGTGATCAGTGTCATAGGGTTTAACAGGCAACAGAAGGCTTTTGCTACAAATGTGTGTTCTTTGCCATCAGTCCTGAGATTTCGATCTTTGAAGGGTGTTCTTTTTTTTTTTTTTTTCCAATTTATTTATTTTCAGAAAAACAGTATTCATTATTTTTTCACCACACCCAGTGCTCCATGCAAGCCGTGCCCTCTATAATACCCACCACCTGGTACCCCAACCTCCCACCCCCCCGCCACTTCAAACCCCTCAGATTGTTTTTCAGAGTCCATAGTCTCTCATGGTTCATCTCCCCTTCCAATTTACCCAAAAGCACATACCCTCCCCAATGTCCATAACCCTACCCCCCTTCTCCCAACCCCCCTCCCCCCAGCAACCCACAGTTTGTTTTGTGAGATTAAGAGTCACTTATGGTTTGTCTCCCTCCCTATCCCATTTTGAAGGGTGTTCTTAAGAGCGCTATAGAAGTTGGCTATGGGTATGGATCAAGCTCTAAATTGTAAGCCAGGTGGGGCATTGGCCGGTGCCTTTGTCAGGCCTGTTTAATCCTGTTCAGTGGCTCTTAAACGTTAAGAGCAGGGGTTTGTGGAGCCTGCATCAGATATCCTGATGCAGTGTGTCCTAGGAGCCCCACGATTGCATCTGGGCGACCTGGTTCAACTATCCCTTCACTCAGACCTCCGGGAACTATTGTTACAGCCAGAACTATTGTAACTGGCGTCCTCTGCAAAACATCCCTCAGTGACTTTCCATCAGCTCCCCAAATTAACTCGGGCTCTTTAGCCTGGCTGACAAGGTCCTCCAGGGGTGGGCCCTGGGGTCCCTTACAGCTCCCTCTTCTGCTGCACTTGGCCTGGACCCTAGCGCTCTGTTCTGTGTAAAATCTCCTGGCTCCCTGTGCTCCTGCTGCCTCCCACAGTCCCTGCTAATTCTGCAATTCCCTGCCCCCCCTTCTGGAGGCATTCACTTGTTTCAAGATTCAGTTCAGGCAGCCCCTCCTCCAGGAAGATGCCCCTGGCTTGCCCTCCACACCCCACCCACTTTAGGTGGCCTCCCCAATAGTGTCTGAATAACCCATGGGAGTCTGCCTTTCCCACTGGACAGAGAGTCTGGGGGTGGAGGGGGCAGGGGCAGAGTCCATCGAACCATAAGGACTTCACAGGTGCTTGTTGAAATAGACCAGAGCAGATCAGGGACGGGGGAGGTTGTTTCCTTGGTGTTGGCTCCGGGAGCTCCCGTAAGCTGTCTGTGACAGTGATTACCCACACCCTGAGCGTAAGAGATTGTGGAACAAGGAACTCGGCAATATTGCAATCATCAGTTTCAATTGCCGGGGTGAGAAGGGATTAGGGAATAGCACACTGACAACCTGGTTTGTTCTAAGGGCTAAATTAGGAACAAGATGGGCATGCCGGTGGGAAAAAGCGCGAGTCTGAGAGGGGGTGTATCTGGGGCTGCTAGGACTTCAAGTCAGAGGACTTCAGGTTCAGAAATGAACTCTTGCCAGAGAGGCCACTTCGCAGAATCAAACTCTTCGACGGTCCTTCTCTCAGTTTTTAAATGTCGTCGGTTGGTAAATTTCACAACGGCAGGAATGCGTCCCCGGCTATTGTGTCGTTAGTGCCTGGTGCGGAGTAGCAGCTCAGTAAATATTTGTGGCAGGAGTGAATGACCACTCAAAAACTCCCTTCTCGGAGACAAACCATAAGTGACTTTTAATCTCACAAAACAAACTGAGGGTTGCTGGGGGGAGGGGGGTTGCGGGAAGGGGAGTGGGGCTATGGACATTGGGGAGGGTATGTGCTATGGTGAGTGCTGTGAAGTGTGTAAACCTGGTGATTCACAGACCTGTACCCCTGGGGATAAAAATATATGTTTATAAAAAATAAAAAAAAAAAAAAACAAAAAAACCCCCCAAAAAACAAAAACACAAAAAACCTCCCTTCTCCCTGCTCCCTTTCCCTCAGCTGCTTTTTGTCTGCTCCCCCCCCCCCCAATCCTTTTAGCCCGTCTGCTATTCTCTATCCCAGGTTCTTGGCCCATCTTGGAAAGCGAGCCCTAGTTTCTGTTTACCGCGTCATCTCTAACTTTCTTTGCTCCAAGACTTCTTGGGCTCTGGCTCATTTTGTAGATAAGGACCTGGATCCTGCCTCTGGCCCCATATTTATTTATGTGTGTGCGAGAGAAAGAGATAGCAAGAGAGGGCATGAGCAAGTGGGGGTGGGGCAGGCAGAGGGAGAAGCTGGCTCCCTGCTGAGCAGGGAGCCCAATGTGGGGCTTGATCACAGGACCCTGGGATCGTGAGCAGATGCTGAACCAATGGAGCCATCCAGGCACCCCAAGTCCTGGCCTTTATATACGTGTTGCTTGGAATCTGGACCTTGGATTTCCTGTGTACATGGGCTTGGCTGACTCCTCTGCTCCCAGTGCTTACCTTTCTCCAAGGGCCAGTTCTGGCATTATCACTGTGTAAACTTTCATCTCTGGTACTTTGTTGGTGGGTTCCTGGTTCAGTTAAGCCCCAGCCCTGGTGAGAAGAAGACCATTACACTATCACAATGTCTGGCTTCATGGGTTCTTCCTAGGGTAGCTTCCAGATCTCCTTGCCACCCATCACCACCTTTAAGATATCAGAGTAGGCCAGACTTGGAACTGCTTCTTCCCTAGGGCCTACTCTAGCCCTTGAAAAGTGCCCCATTTATGCAAAAGCCTTGGCTTTCAGAATATGATATTGGCGTAAAAAGCAGACACATAGATCAATGGAACAAAATAGAGAGGCTAGAAATAAACCCACACATACATGGCCGATTAATTTTTGCCAAAGGTGCCAAAAATACACATTGGGAAAAGACTGTCCTTTTCAACAAACGGTGCTGGGAAAACTGGATATCCACATGCAAAAGAATGAAACTGGACCCTTATACAATACACAAAGATAGACTAAAAATGGATTATGCACTTATACGTAAGATGCGAAACCATAAAACTCCTAGAAGGAAATGTAGGGGAAAGCTTCTTGACATTGGTCTTGGCAATGATTTTTTGGAATCTGACACCAAAAGCAAAGGCAACAAAAGCAAAAACAAACAAGTGAGATGAGATTGAACTAAAACTTTTCTGCACATCAAAGGAAATAATAAAAATGAAAAAACCACCTATGGAATGGGAGAAAATATTTATACATCCAATAAGGGGTTAATACCTGAAATCTATACAGAACTCTTACAACTCAATAGCAAAAACAAAAACAAAAAATCCCCTCCCAAAAAACAACAACCCAATTAAAAAACTGGGCAAAAGACCTGACTAGACATTTTCCCAAAGAAGATACACAAATGGCCAACAAGTACATGAAAAGATGTTCAACTTTGCTCATCATCAAAACCGCTATGGAGTATTGCCTCACACCTGTTAGAATGGTTATCATCAAGAAGATGAGAAATAACAAGTGTTGGTGAGGATGTAGAGAAAAGGGGACTCTTGTGTCCTGTTGGTAAGAATGTAAGTTGGTGCAGCCAGTATGGAAAACAGCTTGGAGGTCTTCAAAAAATTGAAAATGGAACTACCCTATGATCTAGCAATCTCACTTTTGACTCTATATCCAAAGTGAATGAAATAACTATCTTGAAGAATTATCTGCACCCCCGTGATCACTGCAGCATTATTCACAATAGCCAAGATAGGGAACTAGCCTAAGTGTTGACAAATAAATGGACAAATATATGAAAATCTGTATATCCAGATAATCTCCTTCCCAGAGGGTGCTGGCATTTCTTTGTCCTAGTTGTGTGGGCTGGGTCAGTGAGCTTAAGAGACTGCCTCTGGGAAGGAACCTGGGTTTTGCGTGACCCCCCAGGGCCCTCTCCGAGAAGCATTACTAGCATTTACACGGTGGCCCAGCTGCAGAGGGGCTGAAGATCCCGAGACTGCGCAGATGTGGTTTCCGGCTCCCAGAAAAGAAATGTTAGGACGAAAATGCCAGGGGTGTCCCAGGGTGGGGGCTGGGGGAGAGAAAAAGGGACAGGGAAAGGAAAGGAGAGAAGGATGAAGGAGGTGGAGGGTGGGAGTGAGGGGAGCAGAGATTCCTAGAACTTTGGTGAGGCACACTCAGGCTGCCCTCTGCTTGGGGTAAGGGGGTCTATTGGAATTACGAACCTGGTGCCATTTGTCCTAACTCTCCCTCTAAAATGTACACTGTAGGGGCACCTGGGTGGCTCAGTGGGTTAAAGCCTTGGCTCAGATCATGATCTCAGGGTCCTGGGATTGGGCCCGCATCAGGCTCTCTGTTCAGCGGGGAGCCGGCTTCCCCCTCTCTCTCTGCCTGCCTCTCTGCCTACTTGTGATCTCTGTCTGTCAAAAAAAAAAAAAAATTTAAAAAATGAAATGTATACTGTATTGTTGATTATTATTATTTTCAAAGATTTTATTATTTGTTTAGAAGGGGGAGGGGCAGAGGGACGGGGAGAGAGTGAATCTTAAGCAGGCCCCACGCCCAATGTGGAGCTCAAGGCAGGGCTCCATCTTATGACCCTGAGACCATGATCTGAGCTGAAATCAAGACTTGGACGCTTAATGACTGAGCCACTCAGGTGCACCTCAAAGATTTTACTTTTAAGTAATCTCTACACCTGATGTGGGGTTTGAACTCACAACCCTGAGACCGAGAGTCACACACCCCACTGAGCCAGCCTGATGCCCATCTTTGAGTGGTTGTCATATGAGGCTGAAATCCCCTCCTGGCTCTGCGGGCTTCGCAACCCCCTCTCTACCTGTCTTTCCCATTGCACCCCAGAGACCCAGGGCCCTGGCTCTGATGGCTTCACCCCACGTCCAGCTTGCCCCCAAACCCCAGACTTCATTAGCTTGTTTGGGAGACAAGAACCTCCCCTCCTCCCATCACAGTTCAGTTTATGAATTTTTGCCATGTTAGCAAATTTGATGGATCATGGAAATGCTTGAGGATAAAATACTGTAATCAGGAGAGTGTCCCCTCCCCCCTCCCTCCTCTGTCCCTGGATCTGGTGCTCGCCGATTTCTGTGGACTCAGCAGATGGATGGATGGCTTTTGCTAATGCTTTGCTGGAGTGATAGAATGTGTGGCAGGAATAAACCCGCAGGCTCCCCACAAAAAGAGGAACAGGAATAGCTCAGGGATGTGGAGGGACCGAGGGAGGAAAATGCACAGGCGTAAATCAGAGTGAACTGGACCTTCTTGCCGGCTCCCGCCTGCAGTGCTTGATCAGACACCAAGTCCTTGCTCATGTTTCTGTCTGGCTCTTATCACCCAAACTTGAGCTGGACTTTTACCTGGTGTCCTCAGCTCCAGTCCAGAGCCCCTGGTCCCCCTATCCATCACTCAACTGTAATGCTCTCCTAAGAGGAAACCTCCCATTGTCTTCTCTCACTCTCAAACCTTCCTTGGCTCTGGAATGTCCATCAAGCCTTGTGCAAACACCATGGTCTGGCATCAAAGGCTTTCCGTGACAGCATTCTGTTGGCGGAAGTCATCAGGAGGAAGTGACTGCTGGCTGCCCTGAGAGCAGGACTCAGGCCATCAGAGGCTCCTTACATCTGTCCCTGTCCTTGCCACTGTATGTTCTGCCACCATTTCCATAGCTAGAATCATGCCAAGGACACAACCTTGAGAGCACAATGTGTTGTTGAGAACTTCTGGACTTTATACAGGACTGAGGCTCTTTAAAGCTTCTATGTAAACTGTCAGGGTTGTGGTGGGCAGGTGCAGAGATCTACTCATCTTATAGCTGTCCAAGGGAGCCTCATATGTGAAGTGTCCCTGCTTATTAACCCTGCCACCTACTGATCTGCACTGGCCTCTTTCTTCTGTCTCTTCCCACTCTCCATATAGGGGAGCTCCCAGGATCACGAACCAACATGTTCTGTCTCCTAGCCCTCCATTTTGGATACCCTGTCCATTGGCCAGCTGTGCAAAAAGATATTCCCAAGTTTGGTATTCTGGCCTTTGTCTAATCCTTCTTTCCAGACTGTCTTTTGCTCCGATTCTCCCATCTTAGCCTTTGGAAATCCCCTCTGACCTGTAAGATCCACCTCAAGTGACATCTTTGCCCTGCTGACTTTGTAAGGCCTACCACCAAATGTTATATTGTCCCTGTTATAACATGTATTTTTCAAGGCCTTGGTTGCTATGACTTGTGTTCTGCCTCTGCCATTAGACTATGAACCTGTGAGGACTGAGTCCATTTTCCTCTTCTATTTCATGGCAATCCATCCAGTTTCATGTTGACATCTGTTCAGTTCAGGTGAGGAGTTGATACTTGTTGAATTAAAGTCATTATAAAGCATCCTACCGTGATAAGACAAGATGGACGTTACAGCAGTTTGGTGCAGAATGCATAATGCAAAACATTGTTGTCTGGATGGAGAAGAGAGGAGAAACTGTTCTGTAGAGGGTGTTTGAGCTCATCTTCAAAAGCCTTTGCATAACTGCTTTGTGGTGTATCAGTCAGTTTTTGCTGTGTAACAACTAACCTCAAAATTTCAGTGGCATATAGCAACAAACATTTATTGCTGCAGGTCAGTTAAACGTGGCTCCAGACTGCTTAGATGGTGTACTGGATTGAATAGTATAGAGGGCAGGGCCATTGCCATGGACCTAAAAGTCAGTGACCTCTTTATTCTTTCCCTTCCAGTTTCTCCCAGTGAGAATGTCTATCCTATGCCTGTTCTGCGACTGTATTTTGGAAGCACATAACTTGTTTTTTGGTCTCTCCACGTCTATAGATAGGAATTTTGCCCCAAGATAGACTGTACCAATGTCTTAAAATTAGATGATGAGATTTGGGACTTTCTGAATTTTTTTTTTTTTTTGGGGGGACTTTCTGAATTGATGATGTTAGATGTGTTTTTGGATTTTGAGTTGGTGCTGGAATGAGTTAAGACTTTGTGGAATGTTGGGTTGAGATGAATGTATTTTACATGTGGGGTACCTGTGAATTTGGGGGGCCAGATGATATACTCTAGTGGGACTGAATAGTGTTCCCCCCAAATTCATGTTCACTTAGATCCTCAGAATGTGACTTTATTTGGAATTAAGTTCTTTGCAGATGCAGTTAAGCTGGAGACCAAGAGGAGATCATAGTGATTCATGATGGGTCCTAAGCCCAATGAGAGTGTCATTATGAGACAGAAAGGGACACACGGGGCATAAGGTCATGTGAAGATGGAGAGTGAGAATGGCGTGATTCATTTATAATTGAAGGAACACCCGAAACTACCTGAGTCAAGAAAGGACTTACCACCAAAGCCTTTGGAAGGATCTTAGTCCTGCCTGTTCTTTGATTTTGGACTTCAGACTTCCAAAACTGTGAGGCAATAAAGTTTTGTTGTCTTAAGCCAGCAACTTTATAGTTGTTACTATAGCCACAGGAAATGAATACAGTTTGGTTCAGGAAACAATACAGTTCAGGACAATGCCCTGGGTCTCCTCCTCCTTGGGCTAGTAGTTCCCCGGGGCATGCTCCTCTCTGGGAGGATTTCAGAAGTACCAGGGGCCACGCCCAACCCTGCAAGCCTATTGGTTGCTTCTGTGTGCTATTCCCACAACCCCAGTGGCCAAGCCAATCACATGGCCAAGCCCAGCATCTGTGGAGTGAGGTAAGGTGCTCTGCCTCTTCAGTGTCAGCAGCTGCAAAGGGCTTGGGGTACAATTTTAACACAGGGAGAGAGTGAAGATGGAGAGAGCAGTCCAACCTACCATAGGCGGAGAGGACTTGGGGAATAAAGCACTCCCCAGAGTAGGAGACGACTTAAGGATAAGAAACGGGTTAAGGGTTCGGAAAGAAAAGATCTGTATTCATATCCTTGACCAGACTAGAACTTCTAAATCATGTGTTTGTGATTAAGCCCCTAAAACTCTTGGCATTTCGTTTGTCTTAGACATGGAGCGGAGACAAAAGTACAATACTTATTGGGAGGTTTCATTGTGATCAAGCAGTTAAGATGCTTTCTAGCTGAAGTGTGAGACCTGTGTCCAGGGTAACCCGTGCTGGGGAAGAGGTTCATAGAGCAGCTGTCCCTGGAGGTCAGCCAGATGGAAAAGGCGAGAAGGAAGACCGTGGCAGCAGGACAGGGAGCAGTCCTGAGCCCGCTGGTCTGCCCAGCTGGTAACAGGTCCTCGGTCCACAGCCTGGCTGGGCTCCAAGTTACATGGCCCCATGCACACCCATGAGCTCTACCTTAACAGGGTGCCGATCCTTGTCCATCCCAGAAATGGACTGTCCCCTAAAGCCTCAGGACCCAGTGGGGAGAAGGTGTCCTAGTGTGTCCGCGAGGGTCTAACGCTAGAAAGCAGCGGCATTCCGTTGGGCACATAGTGCAGGCTTGATGCGTGTTGACAACACGGAAACACATAATATGTTTACCAAATGAGCAAGGGCTTACATACCCATCTGTTTCAGAGGTTTCCTCGCTCAAGGGAATTTACAGAAACGCCATCCGCTCATCTCTTCCAGGCATCCACCAGGATGTGGAAGTGACTTAGATGAACTTGTTCAACCCATCAAAATGGTATTTGTGAAAATGGGATTCTGTGTGTTGACCCCATAAATATTCATAACTTCGTGGCCGTGCTCAAGCACAAGACCATTGCTCCTGCTTTTCCTCCACTTGGCCGGCCCAGAACGTCCCGTAATCACAAAGCGGGGCCTCTTATTTACCTGACACTGTGTTGGGACACCTTGGAGAGGGACTCTGCCAAGAAAAGGTTTTTCTCACAGACAGCGTGCAGCGGCCACCGCTGCCTTCCCTACCGCCCTTGGCAGAGCTCACTCGTGGCCTACTTTCCCCATGGTTTCCAAGCACACCGAGGGCTGGCTTTATCCATCAAACTCGTGTCCTTTCTTCTGGAGAAAGAAATCGATAGAAATTGATTTGAAAATGTCAAACCTTATCAACTGCCAGCTGTCACTCCAAGACAGATATTTCACGATGGCATAAATGTTTGATCTCATCAAGGCTCTTCTCCTGGCTCTGACAGTCTGTGGCGTCACCAATCAACCCACCCCAATTTCCTGGGGGCCTATTAGAAGGGGAGGTGGCATAGGACAGTGGCTAAAAGCGTGGGCCCAGGAGCCAGACTGCCTGGCTTTACATGATTTAATTGCTGTGTGACCTTGGAAAGTTATCTAACTTCTCTGAGACTCGGACCTCTCATCTTGTACCTTAGGATAAAAATAGGGTATGCATCCTAGGTTGTGAGAATTAAATGATAACCCACGGAAACCACTTATAAGATGCGGAGACTATTGTAAGCATGGGATAAGCATTAACCATGATTTATTATTCATATGTCTCTTTTCTAGGCATTGAGGGTTATATATAAAGCTAGTTGGAGGAGGCAAGTCATACACAAAGCAAACAGGACGACTGGTATATGGAAAGATTATGGAGGCTGTAGTCGAACGCCCTGGGTTTGAATCTCAGCTCTGCCAATCATTAACTCCATGGTTTTAAGCCATTGCCCTGGAGCTCCGTTTCATCTGTAAAATGGGAATAAAAGCATACGGATTGTGTTTTAGTTATAAAACCACTTTGGGTTTTGAAATGCACCGCGCACAGGTTACTAATTTTTTTGATAGCTAAGCAAAGGTCATTTCCTGATAGCGAATGGTAAATGTTAAATGCCAGATGTGTGGGACGGAGAAAGGTTCAGGGTCAAGAGAAACACTTTGGGCAGGGATTATCCCTACAAGGCTTTACAAGGCAGTGGGCTTTGGAAAGTCTAGAGAATACTGGCTGACACGCACTGGGCCCAACGCCATTGTACACTCAGCTTTAAGCTTAGTAGTGTCCTTGATGTAGTGAGAGGGAATTCTGGCATGGTTTTTTTTTTTTTTTTTTTTTTCACTTTGGAGAGAATCTGGATTATTAGGGTCAGGTGTGTCACCTTATCTAGGGGTTAGTAATTACCTGGATTCTGCAAGGATTGTGACTCCGAGGGGGGCAGGAACACAAGGCAGGGTTTATGACATTGGCCAGAAATACCGATCAAGACGGAGGCTAGGACGTTAGCAGTGGCCGTGGAGACAAGCGGACAGGCACAAGGTCTTTTTGGGAGAGCTGTCAGGACTTGATGATTTGTTCATCAGTTCATTAATTCAGTTGTTCAAGGCCCCGAGGGGATACAGCAGCTCACAAAACAAGCAAAGAGGTGCTTATACAGCTTACGTGCTGGTGGGAGGTAGAATGCAGGCAAAGGAGGAGGATTCTCAGGTTCCTGCTGGAGAGGATGGTGTGCTGCTCTTTGCTTTGTGAAGCGATTTTGAGGCCCTTACTCACAAGTTGAAGGAGAGGGTGGTGCCTCAGCTTGTCTCGACTCCCCCAGTTCCTCATTTCCTCTGAGAGGCTCTGGAGCCTCTTCTAGGGGGCCAGTGCATTTTGTGTCCTGAGAGCCACGTCCTAGTGCCGGGGGCCAGGGGCCTAGTGAGGGGGACTTCCTGATGTCTGTGCTTAAAGGTTGCTCTGGACACACAGGGTCTCCCCGCTCAGCTGCAGGTCCTCATGGGGTGGAGGGCTAAGGAGCTTCCTTTTCATGGTCACATGCTGCAAGGGGTAGCTTGCGACCAGTTGGTCTCCTTGGTTTTTTCTTTAGCCACGGGAGGCCTCACACCCTGTCGTGCCTTTAGTAGCATGGGGCAGCTTCCTGGTTGAATCCGATCTTCAGAAGGTCCCGCCTGGGCAGCTGATAGAGCTGCCACTGCCCTTTTTGTATGCCATAGGTCACTTTCTACATTTTACTGTATGCCCCCATTTTGCTGGTACACTGGATGCACTGAATTGAGAGGGCAATGATATTCTAGAGGAAAGGCCCAGTTGGAATAAAGGCGAGAAGGGGGGACGCTTTGGGTGGAATTGGCCCAGTGAGGCCAGTCCGTCCAAAGTCTATGCTGGGGCTGCCTTTTGGGAGATGGTGAGTACTTTCTGGAGCACCTAACACCAGTTGGTGGGCGACCTTCCCCTCCCTGCTGGGAGTATCCGTGGAAGAAGCCTCTCACTTAGAATTATAAATGATCCTAGTGAACATAATTTCAGCAATTACTGATGTGCAGTAATTATGCTAATGCTCATTCACAAAGGGCTGCTATTTGCCCAGCGTGTTCCGTGCACATTATCTCCTTACCTGACTAACAGTGTTTTCGCACTGCGGTTACCGTTTGCTTGTCATGTTAAGTGATGTTTGCATCTTTGAGCTTGTCAAGACATGGATTAGAGCTGAGGTCTGTTCCCACCCCCTTTGCAAGATTTTTGGGTGGGCTTCTTGAGGAGGAGGAAGGGAAGTGGGGGGAAAGTAAAAAGAAAGCAGGATAAAAGACCCCCCAGCCCGGGCATTGACTGATGGGGGTTTAGAGTTCAGAAGTGAGATGAGACCGATGGGAAGGAAGGAGCTAGGACTTGTCTCCTTTTCTTTGTGATTCTAGGCCTGGCATCTGGCCATTTGGGATGTCAAGAGCCTGTCTGGTCTCCTCCTGCAACACAACCACCATGTTTTGTGACTTGAAAGGTCAAGTACCATTTCCAGTCTTTGCTTCATGTTGTCAGAGCACTTAGAGATCATCTAAGAGAGTATCCCTCAGGGTCTGGCCTCTGGACGGGTGGCATCCATGTCACTCAGCACGTGTTAGGAAGGCATGTTCTTGGGCCCCACCCAGACCTACTGTGTGTTTAAAAATTTATTTATTTTAGGGGCAGGGAGGAGCAAGAGGGAGCAGGAATCCTCAAGCAGGTTCCCTGTTGAGGGCAGAGCTCTGTGTGGGGTTGGATCCCAGGCCCCTGAGATCATGACCTGAGCCGAAATCAAGTGTTGGACCCTTAACCGACTGAACCACCCAGGTGCCCCGAGGCTTTCTGTGTTTTAACTCAGCAATCTATATTTGAATAAGTAAGAAAAACGGAAAAAGAAGAAAAACCCAAACAGGTGACTCTGATGCGTGCTATGGTTTGAGGATTATGTTCTCGGCTCTTGATACTGAAGGTGTGGACCATAGATCTGCAAGCAGGAGCTGGGAGCTTGTTGCCAGGGCAACATCTGAGGCCACACCCACACCTACTCAGGCAGAGCCCGCCTTGTAAAATGTCCCCAGGTGATGTGCCTGTACCCTAAAGTCTGAGTCTCACTGAGTCCAAATGTCCCCATTTACTGTTGACAGGAGGCAGGATGACTTGGTGGCTGTCTCACATATTGGTGACACAACTAGACCACTAGTACTCCCACCCATTTTAATAGCTGATGTACCATGTGCTTACTGAGCTCGTTGCTCTGGAGCAGCTGTTGCCTGCCTTACTGTTCCTCTGCTCTACAGAGGGCTTCCCATATGCATGGCACAGGCTGCTGGATTTTCTCATTTAATCCTCACCTTTGAGGTAGGTACAGGAGAGATCCTCTTGTTTAGAACGAGTCTATGGAAGGATAATTGAAAAAGTGAGTAAGGCAGGAAATCATACAAAATGAGCACACCTTAAACATTTAATTTTAACCCAAGCCTATAAATGTCTGTGCATGCACCAGTCTCTTGATGTGGGGGTCATTGTCTTTTCCTTGAACACGAATCTTTCTTTTATTTCTTTTTTCTTTCTCCCTTCTCTTTCCTTTCTTTTCCTTTCCTTCCCTTCCCTTCCTTTCCCTTTTCTTTCTTCCTCCTTCCCTCCCACCTTTCTTCCCTCCCTCCCTACCTCTCTTCCCTTCCCTTCCTTTCCCTTTTCTTCTTCCCTTCCCTTCCCTTCCCTTTCCTTGTTCCTTTCCCTTTCCTCCCTCCCTTCCTTTCCCTCTCCCCCCTCCTTTCCTTCCTTCCTTCCTCTAAATTTCTGTATCTTTCATGCTACGTAGTTTGGCTTTCTTTGAAGTGGCCAAGAATTGACGGTGTGCATCAATCTGAGAGCAGAATCCTTCTAGGACTTGTGTTTTCCCCAAACTGAGAATTCTGTAGAATTTTTAAAAAAGTGATCTGCCTTGTGTCAAGTAATCAAACTCAGTTTTTAATGGACATGTTGACTTTTACAGATGATATTTGATGAAAATTTGTAGTTACGGTATCAGGTACAGCAGACATCAGCACGCTCGGAGCCAGCGCAAAAGGAAACAAGCCTTTTAGAGGCTTTTAAAGCCTTTTAGAGGCTGTACCTTAGAGGCACAGGTGCAGGTGTCCTAGAGGGGGCCTAGCCTGGTAGCCATGAACATTCTAGCACCATGGCCCCATCAACAGGTCTTATGGAGAATGGAGGGTGTCTGTCTGTTCATGGAGGGTGTCTCTTCGATGGCCAAGGGTGGACCTCTTAGATGCGTGTTATTAACTCCATGTGGTTTAGGACAGTGAAGAGTTCCTCTCCAAGCCTTGTAGCTTGAGCTGCCATGGAGACCCAGGAGGTCTGAATGCAGAGTCCCTATGGCACTCCCCCCAACCCCCACCCCCTGCCCCCTGCCCATGATTGTTTCTAGGTTAAAAAAAAAAATGTAGCTAAGCCATCATTTTATCTTAACAAATTACAAATATTTCTTTAGATATCATCATCATCTCTCAGACACGCTCTGCCCCCCACCCCCCACTTCCATATGTCCTTGGGGTTCCTGACAGATGGGCCAACTGAAATGTGTGTACTCATTGACTGAAATGTCCAAGTGTCAATATTTTCTGACTAAACATTGTCCGCGGACTGTCTCGTGGCCAAGGACCAGTGAGCGGACACAGTGGTTGCGGGGAGGGGGGAGTCAATGAGACTGAATTGTTAGTTGAGCCTCTTGGAAAGGTGTCCAAGTGTAGCGGGTCTCCCTCTGCACCTCCTGCCGCAGCTGCGTCCCCACAGCAGCCCGAACCTACCTCTTTGGCTGTAAAGGGTTACACGGTCAGCGAAGTTCTGTCCCTGCTGGTCCTGGCTCTGGTATCTCCTTCTGCCTCACTTCTTCCTGCGTGACTTGTTGCCAGTTCCCAGACTCCTGAACCCGATCTGTAAGACAGGGGTAAGCGTAGCCCCTGTCTAGGATTAGGGCTGCGGAGAACAGGACATGCTTGAAACCAAACCTGGCCCTTCTAGATGCTCAATAAACGGTAGCTATTGTCGCTGGGGTCCCCAAATCTTCTTCCCCAGGGTAAGGCGGAAAGGCATAATTAGATACAGCTAGAAGCAACTATTCTGTTCTAGCTCATTTGGCCTTTAATAATCCTAGCTCAGTGCCTAGAATGCAGAAAATGCTTGGTAAATATTTGTGCAAATTTGGATAAATGGCTCTTGGGTTGGTGTTTTTCACTGCCCTGCTTGGGCCTCTCACGGTGGTCTCTGTGGTAAGGCTGGTTTTCCTGTGTTGCAGCACTTCATACTCCGTGGTTTCAAAGCATTCTTCCTCTCCAGTGGCGGTTGCTTACCGTCTTCGAATTTTCAGGTACAGGATTCTGGTGAACTGTGTTTTAAAGAGATTTTGTGTTCCTCTAATAGTCTTAGCACAATTGCTTGCAGAAATGGCAAACGGCTCACATGGTTTATTGCTCTGTTTTGTTGCTTGGGTCTAAGTGCCTTGTGATCTGAGGCTGTTACATCTCCCGGCCGTCTCTGCGTCCCACTGTGGATTTACAGCCCCTGGCTCTTTGGCAGAAACAGTAACTTCCAGATCTGTCTGCAGATCTGAAAAAGTCTCAGCTGTCTGTGCAGGAGTCTTTATGCTACAGTAGACGTATGGGTGCGGAAGGGAAGGAAGTCACAGAGATGACAAAGCAGCCTTGGGACAGATGAAAGAGGCCGAGGCAGTGGACCCCAGTGCCTTGGAAGTATGTTCTTGTGTCTTGGGGGAGTTTTGACCTGGGGTTGCTTAGAGGAGGACTGGGGTGATGGAACCCAGGTTAGATAAACACATGGGCATGTGGGGATCACTGGCGGCTCTTTTCTTAGATGTTCCTACCAAATGCCTGCCTAGTGCCTCCCCATCCCTCAGATCTCCTCTCTGTCCTCCTCCTCCTTGTTCTTTTCCTGGGAGGCTGCTTCTTGAGGATCCTGGGCCCTCTGGCTGCCAAGTGAGTCCTGTCCATGGGGACCTCTGGCCGGAGATCAGAAGTAGGGAGGGAGGAGAGTGTGGTCAGGGAAATTCCTCTGAGGAATTGCCACAGGCTGGTTGTACCTCCCGACTGAAGGTCAATATTCCTCCCAAGGTGGCCCCTTTCCTGTGATGCTCCTTCAAGTTCTGGTATCTGAGCTCTTGCTTCCTTGTCTGAGCTGAGAAAGGGTAGCGACCACACTGTTGTTAATTCTAGGGTCTGGCACCAACAACCTGCTCACACCTAGGGAAGTGGTCCCTTCGTTGAACCCTCCTCAGATGATCCCAGCGTGAGAGTGTCTGCTGCTTCATGGCGGATGCCTCACTTCCGGTCTCCCTCTGCCTCTGAGGGAAGATGGCGGTACCTGGGAGGGAGGAGGCACTAGGAGATAAAAATAGTACAGTTGGGTGTGTCAGAGAGGCAATGGAAAATAATCATGGCTAATTTAAGCAGAATAGAAATTATGGGTGGGAGAGCGGGTAGCTCACAGGAAGAATTTGGAAGGCTCAGAGCCAGGTGGGCAGTGGGGCAGTAGGGACAGTGGCAATGCTCTGGGCATGCTGTGGCTGCTGGTTCCTGCAACCCTGGGATCTTGATGAAACCCCTGCTGCCATGAACGCATTCTCAACTGTATCTGCACCTCTGTGTCACTCCCTTGGGGTTCAGCATCCTGGTGAGAGCATCTGCTTGCCTGATACTAAGTCACATACCCCATTCTAGTTGCAGGAAGGAGGAAAAGAAGTTCAAGCCTCTCTGTTCTCCCAGCTTATTCCTGTTTCAGGCTGGAAACGTGTAACCAGCAAGGAGGTTGTCTGTGGTTGGCTTCTTCCCTCTTCCTCCCCTCACCCCTCAGCTCTGGCTTCTCTCAGGTGGGGATTGGCGGAGAGACAAGACATATGGTGCGGGAAGTCTCTTGCTTGGCTGGCGCTGTGGTGACCTGGTGTTACTACTGGGGGTCTCTGCCTGTTGGGCTGACTTGGCCGGTGTCCAAAGCTGAATCTTGTTCTCCTTGATCAAATCTTTCTTCTGGCCATCTGGCATCCCATCCCTTCTGTTGGGGTCTCATCTTCCTCCAGGCATTCTTGGGAGAAGTCCAAAAGGACCCCAGTATGGCACCCATCTGGGAGCTGCTTAAAGCCTACTCTTTTCCCCCTGCCTTTGTGAAAGGCCAGAGAGGTTTTCATTTTAGCAGGCTCATATAGTTGACATTGTTCATATGGAAGGCAAGTCACTGGCTTTAAACGTGCAGGGCAGCTACACAGCAAATGGATAGACACCCAGAAGTTTTGCCCTCTGGATACCACTGCACAGCGCCTGGACTCGGTTTCATAAAGACTACCCCAGAACCATCCATCCAAGCTCCTGGACATGAGCCAAGGCCGAGACAGCCCAGAAGAAGAAAGGAATGTTCTTTCAGGATAGGTTTTCTTCCATAAAGGATTCTTGGAAGATAAGCAGTTCTTCATCCATCCATGGTTAATATCAAACCAGAACCACAGAGTCGGGGACCTGGCTCCAGCCTGCCTGTAAGGGAGAAGGTCCTATCCCACGTGATGGTTTTCATTTGTTTTTTTGTTTTGTTTTGTTTTGGCTTTGTTTGTTTTTCTTGTGCTGTGACAGGACAAGGCACAGAGTTTGCTAGAAGGACAGAGATCAAATGGGCTTTGCAGTGAGCTTCATGACTATTGTCTTAAAGAAACAGACTCAGATTCTTATTTCTTCCTTTCTTTTTTTTTCTTTTTAAGATTTTTATTTATTTATTTATTTGACAGACAGAGATCACAGGTAGGCAGAGAGGCAGGCAGAGAGAGAGAGAGAGGAGGAGGCAGGTTCCCTGCTGAGCAGAGAGCTCAATGCAGGACTCTATCCCAAGACCCTGGGATCATGACCTGAGCTAAAGGCAGAGGCTTTAACCCACTGAGCCACCCAGGTGCCCTTCTCATTTCTTTCTGATGCTAAATTTTAGGGGAGATTTCTACTATGTTAAAGGAGGATGAATATGTGAAATACTGATATTTATTGGGCACAGGTGACTTGGGGTCATGTTTGTTTCGGAAACTTCAGGGGCTTCTGACAGCAGGGCAGGACTTTCATTTTCCATACAGCAGGGCAGGACTTTCATTTTCCATACAGACTCCATTGGGAGTCATGGGTTATATGGACATAAGAAGTCAAAGAAATTCTTTGCATTTGAAACAAAAGTTGCATCTCATTTCAAGTCCTGATTATCTCTACCAGCATCACTGCCTTCATCACCGTCTATAATCGCCTCATACATCTTATGCGCCTCTTTATTTTCTTTGGGTTACCTTTTGGAGGTAAAAGGACATAAAAGGACAAGGTAAAAGACTATCAACTTTAGAAAAATATTTTTTTTGTGAAAAAATTTTGAACATATTACCAAAGCAGAGAAAATAGGGTGTGGAGGTGTAGAAATTTAAGAAGCTTCTGCTGTAGGTTACTCAACTGTTTTCTGCCAAGTGTCAGTTTCTGCCCCATCAGAATGCCTGCATCCTGACATTCTGCACAATACTGGACTTCATTTTCTCTCCTTTTTTTTTTTGTCAGTTCACTGAGTGGGAGGAAGAGTGTCCCGTTATTGTTTGACGTCTCATTGATTTGACTGCCAAGGAAGGTAGATACTTTCCCCCTGTACTTAGTGGTCCTTTGTTTTGCTTTATGAAATTCCTAGCACCAGATTGCCTTCAATTTTGTAATGCATGCCCCCACCCCCTCCTCTTTTTCTTGTTAATTTATAAGAGATCTTTAAATATTAAAGATATCAACCCTCTGTCTGGCCTGAACCTCACAATTATTTTTCTCATTTGTCATTTGGCTTCTAATTTTCTTTGTAGTGTTCCTTGACATACTGAAATATTACATTTTTTTGTAGCTAGATCAATCATGTTATTACTGATGGCTTTCCTTCCTTTGGTTGCTTGCTTAGAACTCAAGCTTATATAAATCTCTACACATATATTATTTAACACTTAAGTAATTTCATTTCCTGCGTCTAAAAATCTTCACTACATCTGGGATTTGTTTTGGTATGTGGATGGTACAGGTAATAGTCATTTTTTTTTCTTTCCAAATAGTTATGTAATCTGAGCTTTTTCCTATTGATTTAAAATGCTTCCATTATCATATACTAAATATTTATACTAAAGCTTTTTATTGTGTTCATTGATCTGTTTAATCTTGTTCTCCACCCAAGTGGTTTGATTACTGAAATTCTATATAATGTTTTACCTTTTGGCAGTATCTCTTGTCTCCCATTATTCCAGCACTTCCTCGTTTTCCAAAAAATTTTTGGCTTCTTCCAGATGTTTATTCTAGCAGTTAAACTTCAGAGCAGTCCTTAGAATTTTATTAATTGCTTGAAATTTGTAGTTGATTTGGGATCATATTTTGTATGATTACATCTATCATTCTGTCTTCTGTGGGGGAAGGGATTTTAGTCTATGGCCTCAGTAAAGGTTTGATATTTTCTTCACAAGAGTCTTGTTGCTAATTAAATTTATTTTTAGATATTTCATATTTTTTGTTGCAGTTAAGAATGAGATTACTTCCTTTCTATTTTCTGACAGGTTATGGCTCATACTTGGGAAGTTACTTTTTTTTGTATTTATTTTTATAACCACCAAATTTAATGAACTATTTTATTCTGATAATTTAAAGTCCATTCTTTTGGGTTTCCAAGTTGAAATTGGCATTCTTCGCAATAACTGTTGTTTTGTGTATTTTCCTTCTTTTCTAAAAAAATATTGTGTTGATTTATTTGAGAGAACATGTGTGAACAAGAGAGCAGGAGCAAGGGGAAGGGGCAGAGGAAGAGGGAGAAGCAGACTCCTTTCTGAGCAGGAAGCCTGATTGTGGGGTTGGATCCCAGGACCTTGAGATCACAATCTGAGCCGAAGGCAGACGCTCAACCAACTTAGCCACCCAGGCACCCCTGTGTATTTTTCAATATTCTTTTTTCTTTCTTTCTCTCTCTAACCCCCTTCTCTTTTTTCTTCCATTACCAGAACTTCTAAGACAATTTTAAATAATAATAAGCATCCTTATTGTGTTCCTGAATAAAAGATGTCTCTCATATTTTTCACCCTTTTAATTTAAATTATATTTGATAATATTTCATTAGTTATTTTGCAACTGTACTCGTATGTGAAGTTGAAGTGTTCATTTTTTTCCTTTCTTTTTTTTGGTGTTACAATTTTGCTAACTTGGAAAAATAGAGGAGATGGTCTTTTATTTTTATTATTATTATTTTTTCCTGTGCTCTGGGAGAGCTTATTATGGTAATTACCTGCTATTTGAACATTTAAAAGAACTTGCCCATAAAATTGCTTGGGTTTTGCTCCTTTCACAGAGGTAATTTGTTCTGACTGTATGATAAGCTTTCCCTTCTCCAGAAATGACTCCAGTATATACCAGTGGGCTCCCAGGGGCTGCAACGTTTCTGTGGCATCTTGCTCTCCTGACTCTAGCCGGTTGAGTCTTAGGATTTTTGATTTGGAAGAAAGGGACTAGGGGAAATCCCCTTTTGATTGTGAGAGCCTTGAGAGGAGGAATCCGGAATTATAGCTCAGCCGGATCCTTGACATTTGAAGGATGGAATGCATTGAATACTTTGAGGAAAAAAAAAAATCAAGAGCATATTGGTGACGCCGGTATCTGGTTTCAGCCATTCCTGACACCCAGCTCTAAGAGCTGACTTTCATTCTTACAGGTACATGGGATGCTCCTTTATCCTCCCAACAATTCCCTTCGTGCCAAGATGAATTTGAATCAGGTATCTGATACTTGTGATCACTGGAGTACAGGCTTGCTCTCATTTTCAAAAACATTTTTTACATGAATAATGGTTTGCTAGAGTTTTCCAACTTCTCAAATATTTCTAAGGAAAGTATAAATTACCAAGATTTATTTTATGGAGGATTTTACATGTATTAGCATAGGATTATACATAACACTTTCTTATGAGTAAATAGGAGTGTACCTATTGTGGTGAAAAATCCCATGAACATTTCTTAATTTCTTTTTACTATCTTTTCTGGCATAAAACCAGAAACACTGTGTTTCAAAGATTATATTATGAAAAAATTTGTGTGACAAAAGAGGGTTAGAAGTTAGAGAATTTTAGACCCACAAGAAGCAATTCTTCTTAAAGAAATGTCATAATAAAGGTTTACTTATTTTTCTTTCTGCAGGCATATTTTGTTATCAGAAACTAAAAATGAAAAATTGATTTATCAATACTGACAGAAACAACCCCAAATATCTCCTTATTTGTCCTACATTCCCTTGAGCTGGAGCCTTCCATTCTCCTTGAGTCACTGTTGAACTTGACCTTACACTTGCGTTTGAGGTGCAATTTACAAGAGTCAGCGGCAAAAGAGAACCATAGGAGTTGAAGATAAATAAACACGTATCTTCCTATGATAATATTCAATGACTCCAGCGAAAGACTGCTGGCTTTCCTATTTTCAGACTTCAACTCATCTAATTCTGAGCCAGTCATCATTCCCATAATGCGTATCTCTCAGCTTTTTCAGCATAACCAGCCACTTCAAAATACAGTCCCTTACAAAAAAAAACAACACGATGTTGTGGTTGGCAATTGGACTAGGATCAGTTGGGAGGTTCTTCTGGTGTCGAATGGATGGTCAGCTGCCAGACTACCTGGGGACTGGTTAATTAAGGGGTGACCTCAGCTCAAATGTCTTATCTCTACCACAGTTTCTCTCATTTTCCAGAAGGCCAGCCTGGGCTTGCCCACATAATGAATGTGCAGGGCTTTGAGAGAGTAAGGGGAAGTGTGTGGGCTTCTGGAAGCCTATGCTTGAAACTGCACAGGGTCACCTTCTAGTGATCAAAGTAGACTCTATTTCTTGAGGGAAGAAGGTAAAAAGTCATATTGCAAAGGCAAGGTTATAGTGAGGGATGGAGAATTCTGGACATTTTTATAATCTATTACATAATGCAAATTGTGGTCTTGTATTTCGGAATAGAAATTGTATCCCCATTAATCAACTGGTTATATCCTCCTTATGATGCAAAACCCACCTTGAAGGCTGTGTGTGGGTATAAAATTTCATTTCTAAATTATTACTTATATTTGCATTTTTATTAACTTATATGTGCTTCAAGACATTTATGTTGAACAAATTACTGCATGGTTTCTCAGATTTTCTGGAGTTTCTATTCTATAGTTAACATTTGAATTTTAGGTTTAGTGAAAAAATATATACATATATAAGAGATTTTATTTATTTATTTGAGAGAGAAAGTGCATGAGCAGAGGGTGGGGTAGTGGGAGAGGGACAAGCAGACTCTCCGATGAGTGCAGAGTCCAATCCAGGGCTCGATCCCAGGGCCCTGAGATCATAATCTGTGCCAAAGTCAGGTACTCAATGAAATGAGCCACCCAGACATCCCAAAGAATATTTTATATTCATTATTATTTAAAAGTAAAACATTGAATTATGTGAATTTTCCCATGGGTACAGCATAGGCCACATCCCTTACAAATTTTTTTTAATTTATTTTTACTTCTAATTTTTATTTTTCTAGTTTTTATGATTTATCAGAAAGCAAACACCTTGGGTATCCTCCACCCAAATCAAGAAGTAGATCACTGTTGGTGTTCCAGAAGTTGCCTTTGTACCTCAGTCCAACTGCTAGAACCACTATCTTGACTTTCATGCTAATTCCTTGCTTTCCTTTTAATATTACTTCCTACCCATGTACCTAACCGGTATAGTTCAGTTTTTCCTGTTGGTTGAACTTTATATGAGGGGAATAATGCAGTTTATTTTTGTCTCTCTGGCTTATTTGGCTCCACATTATCTTTGTAAGATTCATTTTATGATGTGTAGCTGTAGTTCACTCATTTTAATTGTTGTTTATTTCATTATATGAATATACTGAAGTTTGGTTTTTTATTCTAGTACACGAACATACTTGTGTTTATTCATCTGACTACTAACAGGTTATCTTGGTTAATGGGTCTCTCTAGCTTTGGGGTTAATGAGTTGATGATGGATAACAGTGAAATGGGGTTAAATGGTTTGTTTCCAGTGTTTGCCTTTTGCCTTTTATGAGTAATGCTATTATAAACATTTTTGTCCTCCATTTCTTTCTTTCTCTCCCTCTTCCTTCCTTCCTACCTTCCTTTCATGCACACATGCAAGTGTGCAGAGGGGGAGGGGCCGAGGGGGAGGGAGAGAGAAAATCTTAAGCAGTGTTCAGTGTATCCATCCTTGCAAAGATCTTGGCTTGGCATGGCTAGAAATTTGATTTTGAGTCATTCTGGTGAATGTGTACTGGTATCCAGTTCTAGTTTTAATCTGCATTTCTCTGATGACTAGTAAAGTAGTGATAGTATCTTCTTACCTTTTAAGGGGGCCCATTTGGATTTTTTTTTGAAAGTACTTTTTTAAGTCTTCAGTCCTTTTTTCATTTGGGTTGATTTAATGATTTATAAGAATTCTCTAAATATCCTGGGTATGAGTTCTTTGTTGGTTTTGTGTTTTTGATGTAACTTCTTCTTTGGACTTTTCTTTTCATGATCTTAATGATAGTTTTTGATAAGGACAACTCGTCACCCTTTTTTCTATTCCGGTTACTATTTCCATGTACAGTGTCAGAAATCTTTCTCTACTGTGAGGTGCTCTATGGCACTCTATATTTTAGTTTTACTACTTTTTTACTTTTTGCTCTTAACTTTCTTGTTTTCTTCCTTGCACTTTAAAAAAAAATCAGATTTAATTTTCTCTTCTTTTCCCAAATTTTTGAGATTGAATCTTTTCCTGCTTGATTTTCTGCTCACGTTTTTTCCTCCTAAAAAATGTCTAGCTTCAGTTACATCCTTCAAATTTTGGTATATTTTCATTATGATTTAAATAAAAATATTTTCTCATTTCCTTAATGATTTTTTCCTAAGACTCACATGTTGTTTAAAAGCATATTTCTATTTAAATTTTTTTTTAAAAATTAGAACAAATAGTGGGAGGGACAGAGGAAGAGGGATAAGCAGGTTCCCCACTGGGCAGGGAGCCCAATGTGGAACTCAGTCCCAGGACCCTGGGATCATGACCTGAGCCAAACAAAGACAGAGGCTTAACGACGGAGCCACCCAGATGCCCAAGCATATTTCTATTTTCAACATACGAGAATTTCTTATTACTTGTTCCTGATTTCAAACTTAATTTTACTGCTGATAGACCTTACTCTGCATGATTTAAATCCTTAGAAATTTGTTGCCTGTTGCTTTGGTCCAGGCTCTGGTCAATTTTTGTAATTAATGTTCTGTGTCCTTGAATTTAAGCCTTTGTCCCTTGTTCTTCTAGAAAAATAGAGACTAAGACATGACAGTGGAATCTTCATTAGGGAGCCTAGACTTATCAATATCTGACAATCTTGACTCTCTTGTTTAATATATTTTTGTGCCTTGAATTTACTTTATCTGATGTGAATGTTGTAATTACGCTTTGAAAATTTGCATTTGCCTAATACACATTTGCCCTTTTTATGTTTAATATAAAAAGACACTTCATTTGTGTCTTTTGAAAACTCTGTAATTGGATTTTGTCTGAGTTAATTTGAGAATTTTTGTCTTTTAATAGTGGGATTTAACACACTGACAGTTACTGTTCAAGCCATTTCATACTACTTCTTTAGCTTTGTCTTATACTTTTAATTTTTATGCCTCATTTTTGTTTTTCTTTGTATTATTTCTTAGTGTAGAATTCTATATTTTTAAAATGTTATTTTGGAAGATAACATTATTTTGGAAGTTGTATTTTAATTGGAATAGTGGTTTTTTAAATTAAGTTTTCAAAAGCTTTCTTTAACTGATCTTTTTCTTATTTTACAACCAAGGATGAAAATGTGTTTGTGAGTGTTTTCTACTTAATATACAATGTAAGCATGCTTTCTCTTGCCCTTAATTTTTTGGAGGTTTATTAACATGATCTGTGTCTTGCATCAAGTTATTCATATTTAGGAATAATTTTTGACATTTGCATTATTTTAGAAGCAGATTTGTAAGTATCACTTAGACATTTCTCCTTTTTAACTGGTTGCAAAACTCATCACTGTCCTTTTATTCTTTGATTTCCCCAAAGCTGAGTTGTTAAGTATATCACATCTTGACTAGTTAGTGTTCATCTCAAGTTTAATTCCAGAAGGATGCATGGTGGCACATTTTCTCAGTTCTTGGTTGAGAATGTTTTTCTATTGCCTCTATACTAAAAAATGGCAGCTTTTCTGGGTCGAAAATCCTGGGGTCACAACATTTTCCAAATTGTATCTAGGTATCTGTGTCTTTCAACTGACTTTTGAAATCATGTCTAGGAAATGCAGATAATCTTCTTATAGATTACTATTTCTCTAGTTTGGGAGAGCATTCTGCTTTTTTTTTTCTTACTATGACTTCTGTTCTGCACTGATTTGGGAAGAAATAAGTTATCTGTGTGTTGTATTGCCATTGTCTGTCCTCCATGTCTATGATCTTTTTTCTTATTATTTTTTCCCCCAATTTATTTATTTTCAGAAAAACAGTATTCATTATTTTTTCACCACACCCAGTGCTCCATGCAAGCTGTGCCCTCTATAATACCCACCACCTGGTACCCCAACCTCCCACCCCCCCCACCACTTCAAACCCCTCAGACTGTTTTTCAGAGTCCATAGTCTCTCATGGTTCACCTCCCCTTCCAATTTACCCAAATTCCCTACTCCTCTCTAACGCCCCTTGTCCTCCATGCTATTGGTTATGCTCCACAAATGAGTGAAACCATATGATAATTGACTCTCTCTCTTATTATTTTTTAAAAGAGTTTATTTATTTACTTGATACAGAGAGAGAGATAGAACAAGCAGGGGGAGCAGCAGGCAGAGGGAGAGAGAGAGAAGCAGGCTCCCGGCTGAGCAAGGAGCTGGATGCAGAACTTAATCCCAGGGATCATGACCTGAGTCAAAGGCAGCTGCCTATCCAACTGAACCATCCAGGGTCCCTTTTCTTATAATTTTTGTCATTATTTTTCTTCTTCATCCTAGGAAAGCTTCTGGTATTTTTTTTTAATCTGCTTCAGTGAATTTTTTTTTAATTTTAAGTAGAAATTTTATCTTTTTTTGCACATGAATTAAAAATTTTATTGCAGATTTTTTTTTCTTACTCAGTCTTGTAACTTTCTTGCTTGCCTGTGCCAGGAAAAAGCTACACTGTTTACAATAAGGCAGGAGTAGGGCATCTCCTCTAGTCTTTTCAGAGTCTCATGCTCTCTGGATGGAGCACTTTGGTTGGAGAGAGAGAATTCCAAAATCTATGCCTTCCATAGGCTTCTATCTGCTGGGTATCTTATAAAAACTCTGCGGAAGTTTTTGGCTTGTATTCATTTAACACATATTTACTGAATGCCTATTAAGTTCTAGGCACTGTTTTAGGCACTTGGGAATCCATGAGTGAATGCAGTCTCTTACTCTTTAAAAAAATCACTTTTTAAAAAAAGATTTTATTTATTTATTTGACAGAGAGAGAGAGATCACAAGTAGGCAGAGAGACAGCGGGCAGAAGGGGGAGGGGAAGCAGGCTCCATGCTGAGCAGAGAGCCTGATGTGGGACTTGATCCCAGAACCCTGAGATCATGACCTGAGCTGAAGGCAGAGGCTTAACCCACTGAGCCACCCAAGTGCCCTAAAAAATCACTTTTGATAGCGGTAAAATATACATAACATTTACCATATTAGCCATTAAAAAAGATCCTAAGTTTGCCTTTCTCTCCTAGTGAGGCTGTGCTGCCTTTTCTCTGCACATAGTTGTGCTTTGCCAGCCCTTTCCCGCGAAGGGGCTCTTCTGCTCCCCACAACTTCAGCATTGACCTGCGTGGCTCAGGCTTGGGTTTTGAACTCCTCTCCTCTCTCAGCTGACCTATACTCTGGCTTATTTCGTTCAGATTCTCAGCTGGGGTCCCGATCACTTTATTCTATCTGTGAAACTAGATCCCCTCACCCAGGGTTCTGGGGGTGAGCAATTGTATCTGCAGAGGTGTGTGGGTGGGGCTATCTCTGTGGTAGCAAGGATGAGGTCAAGGCTAGAATGTCTTAGAAGAATGTGAGGATGGGAAGACCGTGCTTGGCACCTTGAGCTCCACGTGGACAATTTTTTGAATACATCTCAGTCTCCGTGTTCAAAGCAGAAAAGTGTAATGATGTGAGGGTGATTGAACAGAGCAGCTTAAATTAATTTCTGAGAGTTTTGATGATCCAATGATATCATCTATGCATAAAATATCCAGCATAGTGTCTGGCAGATGAGAGACAATCAATGAACATTAGTTTCTCCCTGCCCTCTGCCCCTCTTCTCTCTTCTCTAAAAGAAAAATCTAGGTTCCTTGTCTTAGCATTTTAAATCGCAATTCTTCCAACCTTATCCTTCTCCAGTTCTCTGCTGAACCTTATGCCTTGGCCAAACTGTTCTTTTTAAATAATTCAGCCAGTGCTGAGAGATTTCTTTGCATTTTCCCATCCCAGCACAAGCAGTTTTCATATAAGAGTTTCTAAATAAATATTTCTGGATAGATTGGCTACTGGTCAGTATGTCTAGACGTCCAACAGATTGTGGTTGCTCAGTCAGCCAATCCTTGTTTAAGTCCTTCAATGGCTGCCCATTTGCTTGGTGAATAAATTCACACTCATATCATGATATGATCTTGTGTCTATCACCTCCCATCAGAGCTTACTAAGTTCTAGGCAGGCTGTCCCTTTCCTTATTACACGAAGCTCTTTCCTCCTAAGGATCATCATACATGGTAGTCCCTATTTCTGAAATATCCTTCCTCTTACCTCTTAGCCTAGCTATCTTCTAAGTCTTCGTCTAAAGGTCACTTCTCAGGGAGACCTTTGCTCCTCTCCTCCTACACCAAACTAGGTCAGGTTCCTAGTTATATCTTCCCATTTCACCTGCTCTTACTGTTTGTTACATTCATTATAATGGAAACAATGCCAGTATTTGTAGGATGACTTATACAATTTCTGTGCCCTACCAGACCGTGAGCATCTTTGTCCATTTGGGCTTCTATAACAAAAATACCATAGACTGGTTTTTTAAACAATAGACATTTATTTCTCACAGTTCTGGAGGCTGGCAAGTCCAAGGTCAAGGTGCTGGCAGATTTGGTATGCGATGAGAGCCCACTTCCTGGTTCATAGATGGTTGGGTTCTTGCTGTGTCCTCAGCTGCTGGAAGGCGGGAGGGCACTAAACTCATGCGTGAGGGCTCCACCTTTGTGACCTAATCACCCCAAAGCCCCCACCTCCAAATACTTTTGCATTGGGGATTAAGCATCAGCCTATGAATTTGGGGAGGGGGACACAATCAATCAGTCCCTACCAGGAAATAACTTGAAGGCAATGATTATGTCTGTGGAATTCATAGTTGCACCTTTGATGTTTGTCGTGTTCCTGGGCTCAAAGAAAGCACCGAGTCATTCACGTGAATGAACAGAAGCTGATAGCTGACACTTACAAAGAGCTTGTAACATGCCACTCTGGTCTCATTAAATGAGAATGAATGAATGAATGCGCCTAGTGTAAACTAGTCTCCTGACACCAGCTTACTCACTGGCGTCTGACAGCACTGTCTAAAGAACCATCCGAGACTCTCCATGTAGCACAAGAAATTGCCTCTTGCCATCATTGGGGTTCAAAGTGAAAGAGGGCAAATTTGGTTTAGCCTTTTCTCCATGTTTCATTCCGTGCTTCGTTCTGGTTATCTCTGACCCACAACGCTATCAGATAGAAGATTCTCCGGGCCTGATCATTTTCAAATGTTTATTTGCTTCTGTGCTCGCAATGCTGTTTATGCCTATTTATCTCCTGAACTAAAAGAACAGGGCTGGCTCGCCAGTAAATCGCTGACAGATGAGGTTGTGTAATGAGAAAATTAGAACTTCACAGCTCCCGTGCAAGCTCAGGGTCCACCGTAATAACTTGGAGCTTGCATCAGCTTCTGGGTGGATGGGAGACGTGATTCCAAGAAGAAATATGATAATTGGAGGCCTGGGGGAGGCCAGACAGCTTTGGCCAAATAGGAAATTACCTTTGGTTGCTCTGTTACTGTAATTCAGCGATTCCAATTATCACAAGGTGATAAAGCATTTGACTGTGTTGTATAACACCTTTCCTTGCACATGTCCGAACCTATTAAAGAAGCGTTAATGAAATCATTATCCTTATGATGCCTAATTATGGGGGGGTATTACTCCCATGATCAGTGTGGAGCTAGTGAAAAATAAGGAATCCAAGAACAGACCAAATGATACAATACATGGACAGTCCTCCAGGCTGTTTCAGGGTTAGGGCAGGGACTGGGTGTTTCCATGGGGCAAAAAAGAAACGTAAATCAGAAAACCACTTCTCTGGGAGGGCGGGAAGCAGCAGTAGGTGCTCCTGGACTCCGGAGCTGGTTCTTACTCAAGCAAATAAATCTGATTCTAAGCCTTGCAGTTGCCATGGCAGATGAAGAAGCAAAAAGCATGTCATGCTCATTTCTTGACAATAGGCAGCACATACCTCTACCCACCAGAATGGTATTCCCACCGCACCCCCTCCAACCCCGCCCCTGCAACTTAATTCAAATAGGAATTTAATTCCTTGGGTTCTGGTAGCTTCTCCCATCTTTCCTTTATCTTCTCTTTTCCCTACCAATCCTCCTTCTCTTCTCTCCTTTAATCCATAGGACCAGGGCATGTTGCTGAAAATGGCTTTGGTATCGGCAGAGCTGCTCTTACACTTTTTCTTTGAGCCTGTTTCCCGATCCGTGAAAATGGGGATGAACCCACCCCCACCCCCCGCCGCCACCGAGTAGGACTGTTTATATGGTAAATTCTCCTTCCACAAATGTGTATAGTGAGCTTCTGCGTGCAGAGCTGTACCATGTACTGGACACTGAGTGTAGGGTGATGAACCTAGAAATGCCAGCCCTTCCCCTTGTCACATGGGCTTCATTGGGGGGGGGGGTCACGTGCTAGAAGCAGGCACCCAGCAGGAGATGCACAAAGGCTTTGTTAGGAGTGGGGATGGTGACAGAACTCCTGATGCAGGATCTCGTTGAAGCTGGGTCTGTCCCTAAAACCACACACACATTTTCACACTGTGACCCTGCCCACCAGCACCCGCATTCGATCAGTGTTTTAGGTTTTGATCATTTAGTTTGGTGGAGCTAGGGAAGAGGTTAGTGGGAGGGGAGCTTGTAGTGTCTTCTCCCGTGGGATTTTAGAACCTACTTGAGCTTCGAGCAGTAATCCTGCCCCCACTCTGCCCCCAAGCCCCCTCTCTCCATCTATACAGCTTGGTTGGCAAGCCCTGGAAAGCCCAGCTGGGAGTGTCTTTCCCAGCTTCAGCATCTAGTGTCCCTGCTTCTCTGGGCAGTTTCTCTCCTGTCCCTTCCCTGGCTGGGGGTCTGGCCTCCAACGCAGTAAGGATAGCAGGTGCCTGGCAAGTGTGGTGCTCTTTGAACTGCTGCTTCTCTTTTTCTTCCCCAGGTTGGGAAGGGAAACTCCCAACTTGGGTGCTGGAGGGCAGCCTGTCACGGGTTCTCTGCAAATGAAGGTATATGACCCTTGCAGAAGAAGATACAGAACTGGCTCAAAATGGATCTGCTAGATGTTGATCTTAAAGACTTCTGCACCTTTGGGTGCAATCATTTCCTCACAAACTCTCTTTTTTAGTGTCTACTATGATGCCACTGGGAGGAGGTTGGGAGGGGGTTATGAATCAGAGTCTTTTCTCCCTATTATATTGATTTCATTTATTTAATATTTATTGAGCATGTACTATAGGCCAAGAATGGTACAACTAAGCACAGGGGGATAGAGGTTAAAGAAAGCTTGACATCTCTCTTCATGGACCTTGGGCTCTTGTAGGGGATGGAGTGCCCTCCCCCACGAAAAAAAATAAGCATGCAAAATGATGACAAAGTCCAAACCATAATTCCCTTACACTATGAATGCAAGGTGTTTCCATTTGCAAAGTTTTACTTGCATTGCTGGGGAAGCAGGCCCCGCAGAAATGCTTTCCAAGCTTCATTTTTCCCAACTGCAAATCAAAGACGCTGGCTTGAGCTGGCTCAAGACTGGGCAGTCCCTGTGAAGGTGTGTTTCCAAAGATCGCGCCTCAGGTGAAAACGGTACAGTCAAAATTCCTCCCTTGAAAATTCCCAGATCTCTTAGATCACCCACAAAATCCAACATCTATGTTTTTCTGTGAAATAATAGAATGTGTAATTCCCAATGGGCAATTAATTCACAGGCAATCACATATTATATGAGTTAATAGGCCAACTATAATTTTACTGTACTGTGTTTGTGAGTGTTCTTTTTTTAGAGAAGGCTAAACTACATGAAGTTGCCAATATTTGGACATTTTTAACCTATAAAAATGGCAGTTTCCTGTGATTCAACTTAATCACGATTTTTCTCTTTTGTTTTTATATGGCATTAACGTTATTATGTAGGGAGCTCTAACCTCAAAGGATTACACTGGAGAGCTCTTTTTTAGGGTGGTGGAAATATTCTAAAATCGGATAGTGGCGATGGGTGCATAGTTCTGTAAGTTCACTAAAAATCATTAAATCCTACATTTGGAATGTAGATTTTTTTTTTTGTATGCAAATTCTATCTCGGTAAAGCTGTTAAAAGGACTGAACGTTCTCGCTCAGGACAGACACATGGTCAGAGTGGTAGTTGGTGCTTCCCACTGTGCCTGTTAGTGGGGTGACTCACAGCATTCCTGAGAGGGGGATCAGGTCCAGCCTTCTCTGTAAGGAGATGCTCCGGAAGGTGAGGTGCTTAGGCAGCAGACCCGTGCTAGGATTACACGGTGCATAGGCAACAGACTGGGGCTGGGAACACTCCTGGGGCCCCGGGCCTGTTCCGTTCCCTTCTCCCCCTCATTCTGGCTCCCAGAGCTCTGAGCGGCCCTGGAGCGGGAAGACCGCGGAAAATGGATTTGCGCAACCGTCTTCCTGGGCAGCCCACTTTGGAAATCATTTGTGACCTGTAATTGACCGTGACGATACGAAAATTGGAACCTGAAAATCACAAACATGCTGGGTTATTAGATGGTGAAATTGCAGTTTCCTGTCAGCCTGCTGCTTCCCGACTTCTCCTTTTTGGCTTTTGGGGGCTGGAGCTTGGCTGAGTCCCCACTGTGGACCCCCTCCTCTGCCTGGGTGGGCTTGGCTGACCTGGCTCCTCTGTTCAGGGCACCGTGGGCGGAGACCTGATCCCCAGCTGGGTGAGCTCCTCATGGGAAGAGGTGAGCTCTCCTTCACTCCAGCTGTCCCACGGCTCCCCTTTGAGGCCACACATCCCATCTGAGCAGCGGCAAGGCTCAGCACACCCTCAGCCTGACAGGGGCTCCCCAGGAACCCCAGTTTCCTCTCTGTCCTTGTTCCCACCCCCCTGCCCTCATACTGCTCCAGCGGAGTTGGCGCTGTTCCTCCAATGTGCCGCTTGCCCCAGCCCCAGGGCCTTTGCCCCGGCTGTGCCCTTGGCCTGGAATGCTTGTCCCAGCGGTCTTCATAGCCAACTCTTTTGAGCTTTTGCCCAAATGTCACCTTCTCAATGATGCCTGCCCTCACTGCAATGTTTAAAACTGTGGCTCTCACTGCCACCCCGGATTCTTTAGGTCCGCACTCTGCGTTGTGGTTTCCTCCCAGCCCTGGCCACCTCCCATGACAATGGAGTGTAACACTGACTTATTGCATTTACTGTTCTGTGTCATCTCTCCTCATGGGGTGGGGGGGTGGACACTCCGAGAGACAGTGCTATTGTTGATTTGCTTATTTATATGAGAACTTCATGTTAGTTTCTAAATAGCAACTTTTTTGGAGATAGAAATCACTCACTGCATAATTCAACAATTTAAAGTGTACCATTCAGTATTTATTTATTTATTTATATTTTATTTATTTATTTTTAAAATTTTATTTATTTATTTGACAGAGAGAGATCACAAGTAGGCAGAGAGGCAGGCAAAGAGAGAGGGGGAAGCAGGCTCCCTGCTGAGCAGAGAGCCTGATGTGGGGCTTGATCCCAGGACCCTGAGATCATAACCTGGGCCGAAGGCAGAGGCTTAACCCACTGAGCCACCAAGGTGACCCATTTTTTTAGTATGTTTTTATTTTTTTGTTTTATCAAAACCATATCGAGATACCACCTTATGCCAATTAGAAGGGCAAAAATTGACAAGAGAAGAAACAACAAATGTTGACGAGGTTGTGGAGAAGGGGGAGCCCTCTTACACTGTTAGTGGGAATGCAAGCTGGTGCAGCCACTCTGGAAAACAGTGCAAAGTTTCCTCAAAAAGTTAAAAATATAGTTGTCCTATGACCCAGCAATTGCACTACTGGGTATTTATCCCAAAGATACAAATGTAGTGAAAAGAAGGGCCATATGCACCCTAATGTTCACAGCAGCAATGTCCACCATAACCAAACTGTGGAAGGAGCTGAGATACCCTTCAACAGAAGAATGGATAAAGAAGATGTGGTCCACTTATACAATGGAATATTACTCAGCCATCAGAAAGGATGAATACCCAACTTTTGCATCAATACAGATGGGACCGGTGGGGATTATGCTATGTGAAATAAGTTAAACAGAGAGAGTCAATTATCATATGGTTTCAATTATTTGTGGAACATAAGGGATAGCATGGAGGGCATTAGGAGAAGGAGAGGAAAAATGAAGGGGGGATTTGGAGGGGAGATGAACCATGAGAGACTATGGACTCCAGGAATCAAACAGAGTCTTAGACCGGAGGGGGCTGGGGAGATGGGTCAGCCCATGTTAAGGAGCATAGAGCACTGGTGTTATACGCAAACAATGAATCATGGAACACTACATCAAAAACTAATGATGTCCTGTGTCGTGACTAACATTAAAAAAAAAAAAAAGAAATGAACCATAAAGTACATTTCTATCAAATAGACATGAAATGGGTTAAAAATTAAACTCCAGATTGGGACGTATTTTATGTTCCTTTTCAACTGCTGATAATGTATTAGGATACAGAGTAAAGGGACATTTGGGTGGCTCAGTGGGTTAAGCCTCTGCCTTCAGCTCAGGTCATGATCTCAGGGTCCTGGGATCGAGTCCTGCATTGGGCTCTCTGCTCAGCAGGGAGCCTGCTTCCCCCCTCTCTCTATCTGCCTCTCTGCCTACTTGTGATCTCTCTCTCTCTCTGTCAAATAAATAAAATCTTTAGGGGGGAAAAAAAGGATACAGAGGAAAATCCCTGAGGATTAAAAAAAAAAGATTTTATTTACTCAGAGAATGTACAAATGGGGAGAAGGCCAGAGGGAATCTCCAGGCAGACTCCCCGCTGAGTGTGGAACCCAACGAGGTACTCTATCTCATGACTCTGAGATCACAACTCACGCCGAAATCAAGATGCAGATGTTCAACTGACTGAGCCACCCAGGTGACCCTTTTAGTGTGTTTTTAGAGGTGTGCAGCTATCGCCATGATCATTCCAGAATGTGTTCACCACCCCCAAAAGAAACCCTTTGCCAGTCCGTCTTCACCGCTCCTCTGTCCTCTGTCCCCCGCACCACCCCCCCAGCCCCTGGAAACCAGTAATTTACTTCCTGACACTCTAGATTTGCCTATCCTGGAATTTCGTATAAATGGACTCTTACAATCTGCTTTTGCTGTTGGCTCTGTGCACTTAACTTGATGTTTTCTAAGAGTTCCTTCATGGGATCGTGTGTACCAAAAGTCCATTCCTTCCTGTTGCCAAATGCTAGTCTATTGTATGGATATCCACATGTTGTTTATTCTTTCATTAGTTGATAGGCACTGATGTGGTTTCCGTTTCCAGGCTAGTATAAATAATGTTTTTATGAACATTCGTCTACGCATTGTTGTGTGGACTCAGGTTTTCAGTTCTCTTGCGTGTATAACTGGGAGGCAGATTGCTGGTACGAAGCTAGCAGGAGAGGGTCCTGGCCTCTGGTGGGTGAGCACGTCTGTCTCTTTCCTGGTGCTGGGTCTGACGCTGGCTGGTGGTAAATTCAGCCTGTGGAACAGGGTGTCAGACAAGCTGGACTTGGGCACAGAACAGGAGTGCCAGGAGGTCTTTTGACGGACCGGCGGAAGGTATGCTCTCCTACTTGGAGTGCTCTGAAGTCCCCTTTCTTCCCCAAATCTGTCTTTTTCCTTGTTAGCAGCTTGGGAGGGTGGAGCAGACACTGTGGGTGCCATCATCAGAGCTCCTAGGGCCACCCAGAGGCCACCCCACAGACAGTTCTGTGGATGGTGGCAGCTCTGGGTCTCCCTCTGTGTGAGGAGGGCATTTGGCCTGCCCATGGCCCACCAGCATCTCTGGGGAGGGGTGGAGTTGCCAATGAGCATCCCAGCTTGCTGGCCTGTTGGGAGAGAAGCCTTCAAGTGCAATCATAGGCTCCAGCCCTCCCCGCCAAGCTGTCCACGGTGGTAGCCCACATCCCTCCTGACCGTCTCCTCACCACTATCTCCCAGCCTCACTGAGCATCCTTGTACCTGAATCCTTATCTCAGCGTCTGCTCCTGGTGAAGTCCAGAGGGACCCTTAGGAATTCACATCTATGGACTGCTGGTCGGCAGGATTCCCACGGGGCACAGGGCAGTGTGTCAGTCTTTGACTTGAGACGGTATTTCAGAGACTTGGATTTGGGGCCAATCAGCCATGCCTGGGATTTGCAAGGTGCAGAAGCCAGAGGAGTGCCCGGGAGGGGGCAGAGCATCCCATGATGAGCCTTGGAGAAAGGGCTGTGAGGGGCCTATGCTTTTTCTAGACAGCGTTGGTCCGCAGGGATGAGGTTGAGTGGCCCTGGCCGTGCTGCAGGCGAAAGGTGCAGACACACGTATACAGGCTCCTACCAGCTCCCTCGGGTGCAGGATGGGTGTGTAATCTGCAAGGCCCTGTGCACATGAAAATGCAAGGCCCTGCTGGGAAGATTGCTGAGACTTTCAAAATGGTGACAGCGGGGCATTAAAGCAAGTGGGGGGCCCCCTGAGGGTGCACAGCCTGCACCCCTGCAAAGCCAGTGCTGCCCGGATGTCTTCATCCCCCTTGAGACCCGCCCCTGGGAAACCTCCGCATCCGAGCTTTCCCAGGCAGGACCTTCCTCGCTGGTCATCTCTGCCCTGGGCGTTTTGCCCCTCGGTCATACCATGCCCAAACTGACTGTTGCAGAACACAGCTGTGATCGCTTTACCCCTCTCCACAGAGGTCTTTAACAGTACCCCCTGACTGGGGCTGTGGTTTTTAAATTGTCATCAGCAGGACCACTCAGGGGGGACTCGCTGGGGGTGAGGGATGTGCGCGTTGCATTCATTCCCATTTCAAACACAGCAGACCCATTTTTATCTGTTTTGCATATATATTGGGCTTCCAGAGACGCTTTCTTTTGAGGACATGTTTCTACTCTTAAAATAAAGATACTGCTAGAGACTACTGTAAGCTACTGGCCGCAGAATTAAATCCAACTTCTTAGCTCGGTATTTAATATCTATTATGCACTAGCTCGGAGGTTGGCCAACGTCGGCCCATAGGCCAAATCCAGCCAACTGCTAAGAAGAGCTTTTAAATTTTTAAACGGTGGCATTTTAAATGGTTATACACGTACCTACGTAAGAGCCTTAGTGTGGCCTCTTGGTCCCCAAAGGTGAAAGATTTACTGTCTGGTCCTTTAAGAAAAAGTTCACTGATCCCTGATCTTGCTCTGCTGGTCTCTTTCCAGGCTTCCCTCCCAGCACTTGGGCACACTGACCCCGGAGTCTGGCTCAGGATGTGGCTCATCGGGAAGCTATATTTTATCAGATAGAAAGCTAGGGTTACTGCGTGCCCGGCTTGTCATGCTGATATCATTATTCATATTAGTAGAGTCCTTTTCACCCTCCTCAGTGTCTTTTTTTGGGCAGTAAATTATATGGTCATCCTATATAAAACTGACAAGTGAATTGAATGGGAGATAAAACACCACCAGCCAATTTTTTGATGAGTTATATTATCTCTGATACTAAGGGCATCTCCTGAAGAGGTTCCAAGTTCTGGCTATTTGAGCTAATACCCAGAAATGACAAGCATTATAAAAAAGAATGTCCTTAAAAATAATCACTGTGCTTCTGCGATGTATGTGATGGGTTTCTAGAACTAATGGCATCTTTGCTTGCCTAATTTTCTTAAAAGGATTTAACCAATCTATCTGATTTTTAAAAGCAGCATGAGGTACGTTATCAGAAACCCATGTTGGGACACAAATGCAGTCTCATGCTATGTACTAGATATTTTGTCTCGAGAAAGGCTATATTTAGGGGATGAAGGAAGGAGTGGTCCTTTCATCAGATGTTCTGGAAATGAACCATATTGCTAGTTTGGATGCCGGGAGCCCAGGATGGGTGTTTATCTATAATGGTCCAACTTTTAGGAGATGCTGACTCCAAATGACCTGGATATTATCCAAATAAGTGCTTTTAAATTCCTAGTAATAACTAACAGACCATGAAGAGTAACTCGATTTGGGGTGAATCTAATTTTATTTATAAACAAGTGCCTACAGAAATCCTGAAGTTTAACATGACTTACAAATCTGAGGTATAGAAGCATACTTCCTAATTGTTTCCCTCCCGTCCTTCAGACCAGAAGTGTGTTTGGGACCCTGAGCTAGGCACCAGGGAGCATACAAGTGTATGGCAGAGTTCTGCCCGTTCTCTGTCCTCTAGGCCCCGAGGACACAGATTTGTGTCTGTGCCCTCGATGATAGGATAGGCAGTGTCACACTCACTGGGCTGGGGCTTGGAAATCTGGAAGAGGCTTTTTGTTTATTATTGTGATAAATGGCTTAGGGAAAAAATGAAGCTGAGTAAAGGAATAGAGAATGATGGAAATGGTGTTTTTATATACAGTGGTCTGGAAGGGCCTCTCCGGGGAGTGAGATCTGAGCAGACACCTGTAGGAAGTGAGCCCGTAAGTCTTAACAATAATCTTCACTCTTTGTTCTTGATTTGTTGTACCAGCGTATTTGGTATGAGGTCCAGAACTCCTTCAAGGAACTCAGATCTCCCCATATTAAAAGAGACCAGATTTCTCTCAAGGCCCAAAGGAAACAAGTTCAAGGACCGCATGAGAAGTGGCTGCCTCTGTTAAATCTTTTGGTTTCCTTGTACTGTGTTTACAGATGGGCCCCTCTAAGTGAGGAAGAGGGGTTAGAAATTGAGCCTTTGGAGGCAGGTATGGTGGAACAGTATGAACAGACTCTGGGATGTCCAGAGCAACCTGTCAGCATTCCTGTAGGAATTAGGAGGCCGGGGCACCTGGGCGGTTCAGTGGGTTAAGCCTCTGCCTTCAGCTCAGGTCATGGTCTCAGGGTCCTTGGATCGAGCCCCGTATCAGGCTCTCTGCTCAGCAGGGAGCCTGCTTCTCCCTCTCCCTTCATTTGCTTACTTGTAATCTCTATCTCTCTGTCAAATAGATAAAATCTTGGAAAAAAAAAAAAAAGGATATTTGGAGACTGCTGTTTCCGGGAACTGCCATTTGTTGAGCATTTACTTAGAGCCAGACGCCGGGCTAGGACCCACCCGTGCACGCGCTGAATGAATCCTCCCAGCCCCCTGGAGGTGGGAAGACGTAGGATGGCAGAGGCCAGTAGGGCTGAGAAGGCCGAGATGGCCTTCCCATTTAGAAGCCTGTAAGGGTCAGGAGGGTAGAGACTGTGTCACTCTCACTCATTCCCGTTTCCTTGGGACTGGCGCAGTGCCCAGCTCGCTACCAGGGCACCTCAGTCTGGGCTGAAGGACGGATGAACAGATGAGTTGCATCAGCCTAGAAGCAGGAAACTAGTATCTGTCTGGAGGCTGGAGTCTAGTCTTCCTGCCCTGGTTGGGAATACCAGAGTGGAGGTGCCCGTGCCTCCCGGAAGAGGAAGGGGTATGTGTGTGAGATCACGTTGGAAAGGTATGTTGGGATCTTGAGTCAAGACAAGGTGCTAAGAACACCGGGTCTTCTTCCGGGGACATAGAAGGTGCTGTGTTTTCCAGTCTCCCTTGGGTAGAAGTTGGGGCCACGTGACAGTTCTGACCAGTGGACGATGGACTAGTGGGAGCGACCTCTGGGCAGAGGCAGGTTAGAACACACATGCCTCCCCCGGTTCTCCCTTCTCCTTTGCAGCGACGCTGGAGACCACATGTCCTTAAGACAGAGCCATGGGGTATGACAGCCTGTATGGAGTCAGCGCCAGACTTTTTGTGAGGGACAGTAGACCCTGGTTATATGAAGCCATGGTGATTCTGGGTCTATACGTTATGGTAGCATATTTTATTTCTATCCAGACTCACACGGAACAGATGGCCGAGGGCCTTGAATGCCAGGCTAAGGGCTTTCTGCTTTTAAAGACCAGTAAGTCCCATGCCTGTTGCTTCCCACATACTCATGTGGTTTAGATTCGTGGGTGTGGGGAAGACGGAGGGCTCATTCTGCACGTGGTACAGGTGATTTAAGCCCAAGACAGCCTGGTCTCTATGTCCTTTACAAAGACGAGAACCAGGCAGATTCCTATTGAACAGAAGCCTCCTCTTCCCCCCTCCCCTTCCCCCTCCTCCCTGCCCTGCCCCGCCCATGGCCCTGACCCCACCACCACCACCACTCCCCCTCCAATCCCCACCCAATCCAGCGGGCCATGTGGCAGTGTAAGAATGTGAGCTGGGCACCAGTCATCATCCTGGTAAGAAGGCCTGATCAGAGAGACTAAAATATTAGGCTGGGCTGGATGTGAAATGTATTGTGGGATATTGAAAGTGGCTCAGACTGCAGACTGTGTGATTGCTGATTAAGAGGCATGCCTTACATATTAAGATGCTGAGGATGGAGGCAAAAAAATTGTGGTTTTAATTTCATATATATATATATATTTCTTTTAAAGGAGCACACCTTGCATGAAGCTATTCCATACTTGGCTTTATTATTGATTTCTACTGTGTGATATATCATGGGCCTCCTTCCACATCATTCCCTTTAGTGGGGAATTCTCTTCTGGAATGGGGTACCACCCCCTCCTGAGGCCTTCAGTTTGTCTCGGACTTTCCAGTATTACAAGTAAGGCTACGACGAGCATCCTGGTCTACATCCCCTTGGACACGGCCAAGTGTTTTTGTAGTGAGATGTCTGGGTCAGAGGGCAGAAGCCTTTTTCATTTTGACAGGTTCTGCCAAAATGCCACCCTACAGGATTGTGATAATTTACGCTCTGGAGAACGGTGATTTTTAATGGACTGATTCCCTGAGAAACTCAGCCCTGGCCTCGTAGCGGGTATGAGGGTGGAGCTCTAGACCTTTGGAGAATGTGTTCGACTCAGGGGTCCTTCACAGGGGTCCCGTCCAGCCCGCAGGGGTTTCCCTCTGCAGAGCTCACATTTAAGCCCTGAAAAACGGGAGGACTTAATCCAGTCTCTATCAGATCTAAATCAGAACATTTTTCCCCTTTTGCCATTTTAAATTACCTCTCAGCTCAGCCCCAGACTGAGTAATTCAGAGTTAATGGGATATGAAAGTCATGGTCCATGGCATGATTGCGGGTACCTAGCCAGAGGCAAGCGAGATTTATTCTCTTGGAACCCAACTGGGTTGAAAAGGGTGATAAATCAGCGTGGCTATTGCTAGCTCCCCTTCTGCTGCAAGATTCATTCCAGTTTATCAGAATAATCATCTTAGGCCTTGAGCCTGGAGATAAACAACCAGATCTAGAGCCCCACTATGTGGGAAGAAGGAGAGATGTTTCTCTGCAATCCTCCTAGATGTGTTTGGGCAGGGTTGGTGGGGACCGGTTTCCTTCTAACTGTGGTCCAGTGAAAAGCATCCGTTGCCCAAGAGAGAGACTGGGATTTTGGGCTCAGGAGCACCACTGGCCTGAGGCTTATGGTCTATCTGGGGATGCTGTGTGAAAGATTTGTTATCATATGCTGATTCTTGCTGTCCTATCCACTGGAGCCAGGGACACTCTCTCCCCTGACTTGGTTATCCCTCTGCCCACCATTCTGGCTCTTGGATCCTCTTGGGTTGTCCTTCTACTGGTGTCTGGCCACTAGTCTTTCATGCTGGTTTTATGGTAGTTTGCTGGACTTTCCCTCAAACGATCCCACTGGGGACCACATGATGACCTAAGGCCAAGGTCATAAATAGATTAATATCAGTGGAACTTTAAAGGGGCCACAGAGCACACGCGTACACACAGAATCCTCTTGAGTGATAACCTCAAAGGTCAAGTGTTAGCTTTGATTGGGCATTCATTCAGGCTTCTACCAAACTGCTTTATAAGTGTTAGCCAACTTTATCCCCCAACCCATGGGCGAGGTTGGCACTACTGTTATATCCACTTCACAAATGAGCAAACAGCTCAGATGGGTTATTAATGACTTGCCCACAGAGCTTGTAAATAATGGCCCCTTCAGAGCTCATGTTTGCTGTTTTCACACACATACTTACACAAACCTCCATTTACATGAGTACACATGCATCCCGAGTACACATGCATAAACGTTCAGATACAGAAACACAAATGTGCACACACAGTCAAGGAGAATGTTCAGCAAAGAATGAATCTGAGGCTTATGATTAGGAGAGCAATAGCCTGGGCTCTGAGCTACCTTCTCCTTGAAGCCCCCTTCACGTTGCTTACTGTAGAAATTTAAATAGGAAGAAAGACATTGCTAGGATTGTTGAAATTTAGGGTTGTTGCCTGGGGAAGGGAGGGTGGTGAGCTCTGAGGTCACTCAGAATAAGGTTAGTTTGGGCTTTGAACTTTGACTGTGCAAGGAGGGATCCCTGTTGACTTCTGCATGAGGAGCAGGGCCGTCTTTTAGGTAAACTCAAATCAACTGAGGTTAGGATACTGAGTTATGACCCTCATGGTAAGAGCCGCCATGTGAGAAGTTTTCTCTCTGGAACCAGATTCCTATGGGAATGTACTGGAGGAGTCTGATTTCAGAGCAGGGAAGACAGTCCTGTGATATTTAAGGGCATGAGGCTAAGGTACGTCTATCTTACAGTAGGGTTGGTCTGGTCTGGTCAGTGGTACCAGAAGTCCTTGTAATCCACTGACCGTGAGCTCCTTTCCTTGGACAGGACTGGGACAGACCCTACCACCACTGCTTCTGGGACAGTTTGATCTGTCCTTCTATGGTTGACCAGTGCCCTTCCCAGTCTATACCTGCTTCTTTAGAGACCTTAACACATCCGATCAGATTATATCCCTTACCCTCAGGCTGGGACCTTCTTGTTTTTCTCACATGCTTCTGCTTAGTTCTTTTATCCAGTTCCTAACCATTTTCTCAATTTGATTCACATAAGGAAGTCGTCTTGAGGGATGCTTTGTTTTAGTCCCCAAGTACTGAAAAAAGTCATTGCAAGAGATGCCTATGATATCCCCCAGATACCCCATCAGCCAGCCCTGGAGGTAACCTGCTGACAGTTCCCATATACACCAAAGGCTTCTAGTAACTTCTCTGCCTGAAGTTGTTCTCTGGCCAAGGGAATATGTTCAGCCTTCAGATAGGGCAGGCTGGTGGTGCTGGGGAGTTAGTGCTCTGGGAATAGCCCTCAACCAATGAAGTCATAAAGACGGCAGCTTCCTTGTTCCTCAACTCTGATGTGTGCTCTATACAGTCTCCCAGAGAGTCCCCCATGGGACTGAGCCCCAGTTGCCCACAGTGGTAACCTATACCCTTTATTGGCTCCTTTCTCTTCCCTGTCTCACTTTCCTGGTGCTTCCTGAGATCACCTCACATATAAACTGCTTGCATCCAAATCCTCGTCTCAGGCTCTGCTTTTAAGGGATTCCAGATTAAGAGCTATATTCAGTCTTTACTCAGGAAAAATTTCCACCAATCTCTTTTTCCTCACATGACCCAGGCTTACCTTCCTCTTACCTGGACCTTACAGAAGCACTTCAACCCAGAAGTAAGAGCACAGCATCGAAGTCAGACAAATATGAGGTCGAATCCTGTCTAGGTCACTTATTGACTATGTGACCTCAGGCAAATTACTCTCTGAACCTCATTCATCTTTTAAACAATGCAGATAATGATATACAACTTTCAGAGTTGTCAGGAAGAATCAATGAGAAAATGTAGGCAAAGGACTTAATGCAGTGCTTGGCAATTAGTAGGTGCTCAATAATGTCAGACAGGCTTTCCTCTCTCTCTGAAACAGAGGCCAGTTTTCTTCAGTTATGGTGCAAGCAGAGCTCGCTCACGGACAGCAGATATGTGGGCCTGGCCTGTGTGGACAGGTTAGAGGGTGTGGCTGAGCCCTGAGCTGGGGTCTGAGCATTCAGGAGGGGTACCAGTGATATGGTAGGCCCCCCAAGCACATTGGCAGACCCTGCCTCTGTCTTCCTTTCAGCCTCTACTTGGGGCAATTCATGCTTTCCCAAAAAGGCCCTGCATTTTCTAGTCCGCATTTTCACTTAACAGTTCTATCCATCTGGGATGCTTTTTTCTTCACCACCCCATCTGTTGAGATCTGATTCAAGCTCTTACAAGGGGGTATAAGTCAAGAGGCATATCAGAGTTTTTTCAAAACCCACATATCTGGGACTTACCCCTTGCAGCCTGGCTCCCCAGGATACAACACAGCCCAGAGAGTCTCAGAAGTTAAATTAAGGCCCTGCGGGGGTGCCTGGGTGGCTCAGTGGGTTAAGCCTCTGCCTTCAGCTCAGGTCATGGTCTCAGGGTCCTGGGATCGAGCCCCACTGGGAGCTCAGTGGGGAGCCTGCTTCTCCCTCTCTCTCTGCTTGCCTCTCTGCCTACTTGTGATCTCTGTCAAATAATTAAAAAAAAAAAATTAAGGCCCTTCAGGAGCCCCAGCCTAGAGGGCCAGTGGCTGCTGAGCTACGGTAGCGCTAACTGTGGAGACTAAGCCTAAGCCACGAAATGCCAACCAGGAGTTCATGAGCCTCAACTCTAGAAGACAGAACAGGACCCTCGAGTTCTTCGGCTCAGTGGATCTGCTGTGAGGTGTGGGCATGTAGATTCTGAAGAAGCTCCTTGGATGATATGCTACCATCCACAGAGCCCAAGGGGTGAACTCAGACAGACTTGACTACCTGTGTGCCACTGGGCAATCTCCTTAACTTCTCTGAGCCTCAGTTGTCTCATCTGTTAAATGGCAGCAGTAATAACACTTACCTCCTATGGTTGCCATAAGAAGGACGTGAGATAATAGAGATGATGCTGGGGAACAATTAGATCTACATTAAACCATCTCTGAATCCCAGCCAGAAGCCATCGCCTCTGGCTGCCTGTACTTCAGTCACTGCATTTAGGACAGCAGTCCTCCTGGTAGAGCTGCTCACCCAGAACCTGAGCATATGATGACTGGGGACAGGCAGGGATTGTGTATTATCTGCCGTGTGCTCCCACAGCACCTGGCATGATGTCTCACATGGAGCTTGTGCTCAATAAATTTTTGTTGAATTGAATATAAAACCATAAGAAACTAATGTATGTGGTTATGTTAGGTACCTGCATAATGCGTTTTTGAACAGGCTTTTGATTAGTCTTAGTGTCCGGGAAACAGTTTCCTACTGACACTGCATTTGGAAATTGCCAGGAGGGCAATAAATATGCACATAAAATTCTGCTTTTCTCAGACCTGGGCAGAGTCTCTTTGTTTCCTGGGGCTTCTGGTTGCCAGGCACCCACAGAGACTGGGGCTGTCTCTGGGCTGTATTCATGCTCCGGACTTGTCAGGGACCCCCCTGGCCCCATGTGTAAGCCCAAGAGCCATGACTTAGTCCTCCAGAGAGCCCAGGCGTGGGGGTGTCATTTCTGTTTTCTAGGCTTGAGGTTTATGAGCTCCTGGTTTGCAATTTGTGGCTTAGGCTTAGTTGTGACAGATAAACCGACCCCTGGCTCACAGCAGCCACCGTCCCTCCAGGCTGGGCTCCTGCGGGGCTTTAATTAACTGCAGAGACTCTCTGGGCTGCACTGTCTCCGGGGGAGCCAGGCTGCCAGTAGAACACCTTTCCTCTAAGAATGCAAAGGTGCCTCCAAGCAGTCCTGCAGAGGAGGGGTCTGGAGATACAAGGCAGCCCATCCAGGGATCTTTCTAGGATATGGGTCCTGTTGTAGAGCTGAGGGTGTGTCCTGGCCAAGGGAGGCTTGAACTGTAGGGGGTCACCTCTGGCCTCCAACAGCCTTTAATTTTTCCTTTCTTCTTTTTAATAAGTATATAATGCCGGTTCACACATGGCATTGACATTATATACATATGTATGTACACACATAGGCATAAACGCATGATATACATAGGCATATTTGTATATTATGTAGTGTATGTATATATGTACTATATACAATTATATATATATAATTATATAATACACTATATATAATTACATATATTACACAGATACATAAATATATATAGCATTGGTATATATATACACACACACTTATTTAAATAAATAGGTCATAAATAATATACATGAAATATGCATAGTATAAATACTCTATGTAACATACACAGGCATATAATGTAGATTTATATAATGTACATAAATAATTTAGATAGGTCTATATGCATAACATGCAGAAGTATATAAATATACATTTATATGTAAAGAATATAGGTATACCTAATAAACAAAGGTATATAGAATACACCTCAGTATATAAGCATACTATGCATTAAGTAGATATATCTAGATCTACACATTACTTAGGTGTGTATATAATAAACATATACTTATATACATAGGTACATATATAGTATAGGTCTATAAACCTAATATACATAGATATGTGTGAAACATATGAGTATATATAATATGTGCATATATATTACATAAATAGGTTTATGTATATACACTTAAATATAAATATAATATATGTAAACATTTATATAATATATACTGGTACATTATAGTATATATATCCATATATAATATGCACAGATATATTTAGTACATGAATAGGTATATATAATATATATAACATATATTTGAAAATGGAATCATATTGGTTTCTGAGCATTTACTCTCTTCTCTATAACCCAACCAGAATGGTCTTTTTTGAAAACACCAGACTGATCATGTCCCTCACTGGCTAAATTTCTTATTGCCTGCCCCCACTGTATTTGGATAAAGGTCAGAATCCTTAATCTCTTCTGCCAAGGTCTGCCTTTCTGATCTGCCTGTACATACCTACTTGCTTGCCTCCTCTGAGGACACGCCCACCTTCACTTGCCCTTCCTCTTCCCCGTGAGCCCGGACCCCCACTGTGCCTGGACATCTGTCCTTCATGCTTACTCAGGAGGCCTTCCAATAAAATTAGGTCCCCGTCAGACACCTCCTAGTAGCATGACTTTTCTGCCACAATACTGAGGCTTGCTTTTTCTTTTTTTTTTTTTTGTATCTTTCCCTGCTGCTGGACAGTAAGCCTCATGAGGATAGACCCTGACTGGCTAGGGTCTTCAACTCCCCTCTGTGCTGGGCCATGAGAAGAGCCTTTATAAATATTTGTGAAGTAGAAGATTAAAATTCTATGTTTTTTTTTTTTTTAAAACCATGTAACAGTATATTGTGAGCATCCTTCCATGGTAAGAAATGGATGATGGATGTTTACATTATCATTTTCAATGGCATCATGGTATTCCATTGTATGGAGCTACCATAATTTAACTGATCTCCTATTGCTGGACAGAATGTTGCTTCCCAGTGCATTATAAATAGCATTGTAACCAGGGTTTACATGTAAACATGTAACTAATTTGCTTGATCAAAAATGTACCAATTTATACATTCATCAGCGATGCTTAGTGTTTTTTTTTTAAAGATTTTATTTATTTATTTGACAGAGAGAGATCACAAGCAGATGGAGAGGCACGCAGAGAGGGAGATAGAGGGAAGCAGGCTCTCTGCTGAGCAGAAAGCCCGATGTGGGACTCGATCCCAGGACCCCGAGATCATGACCTGAGCCGAAGGCAGCGGCTTAACCCACTGAGCCACCCAGGCGCCCTGCTTAGTGTTTTTTACTTACCCACCTCAATACCAAGTAATAGTATTGCATTTTTTTTTTTTTTTGGCCACTTATGGTTATGGTTTAAAGCTGCCTTTCTCTGATAATCAGGGATATTTTTTCATTTATTTTTTTCAGTCTACAGGTACTTAGAGCCACTTCCATGTTATTAGCAAAATGCACATATTCTAGCGTCAGTAACACGTTGTAGCTTGACAATACATTTAGAATATTGTAGGGCCAATCTCCTCTCACTTGTTTTCTTTAAAACATCTTCCTGGTTATTATTATACATTTATTGTGCTAGGTAAATATTAGAGTTATTTGGAGTGTATGAAATGTATAGATTTGGAAAGAAAAAAATCTTTATTGGGTTTTCTCACACTGAAACATAACATGGGTTTCCTTTCAAGTTTTAAAAAACATCTCTTCTGGGGCGCCTGGGTGGCTCAGTGGGTTAAAGCCACTGCTTTCGGCTCAGGTCATGATCCCAGTGTCCTGGGATTGAGCCCCGCATTGGGCTCTCTGCTCAGCAGGAGGCCTGCTTCTCTTCCTCTCTTTCTCTGCCTGCCTCTCCGCCTACTTGTGATCTCTGTCTGTCAAATAAATAAATAAAAATCTTTTAAAAAGAAAATTAAATAAATAAATAAATAAATAAATAAAAAATAAAAAACATCTCTTTAAAAAAGCCCTCAGAGGCACCTGGGTGGTTCAGTCAGTTGGGCATCTGACTCTCTCTCTTTTTTATTTTAAATATTTATTTGACATAGGGAGAAAGAGAGAGAGAGAGATCACAAGTAGGCGGGGGGGGTGGGAAACAGGCCGATGCGGGGCTCAGTCCGAGGACCCTGAGCTCATGACCTGAGCTGAAGGCAGAGGCTTAACCATGAACCATCCAGGCACCCCAGCATCTGACTCTTGATTTCAGCTCAGGTCATGATCGTGGGGTCGTGGACTGAACCCCATGTCAGGCTCTGTGCTGAGCATGGAGCCTGTTTAGGAGTCTCTCTCTCTGCCTCTCCCCGGCCCCTGTTCATGCGCATGCAAGCACGCTCTCTCTCCCTAAAAGGAAAATGAATAGACCCCTCAAATATGACCACCCAAAGATAAAAACTATTAACATTTGTCTGAATACCTTATCAGATCTTTGGAGGCATACATATTGATATAAATAGATATTTATGAGGTACACACACTGTTTTATAAATGAAAATAATTCAATAACCTATTGTGAACATCTTTCCATTTTAATAAAATGATTCTGCATCATTTTATAAATGCCTGTAATAATATTCCACTGTATGGATGTATCATTTAACTTAGTTCCTTGTTGATAGACATTTAGGTTTTTTCCAGAATTTAATAATCAAAACAATGAAGAATGAACATTTTTGTGCAAATATCTTCATATCTTGTTATCTCTTTAAAGTAAATTCCTGAATTTGGAAAGTTTGGGTCATAAGGTACATATATTTTTAGATAAACTGCCAAGCCAAACTTTAGAAAGTTTGTATCAACTTGTTTTTTGTCTGCAGCATATAAGAATACTCATGTAAATCCAAAAGGAAATTAGGAAAATAATTCCATTTACAGCAGCATGTAAAAGAATAGAATATGTAGCAATAATTTTAACCAAGGAGGTGAAATACTTGTACACTGAGGCATGCAAAATATTTCTGAAAGAAATGAAAGACTATCCAAATAAATTCACAGACATTCTGTGTTCCTGGATTGGATGACATAATATTATCCTAACATTAACAGATTCAGTGTAAATCCTATCAGAATTCCAATGGCCATTTTTTTCCCAGAAATAGAAAAGGCAACCCTCATTTTCATAGAGAATTGTAAGTGTCCCCCACCAAGCCAAATAGTCTTGAAAAAGAACAAATTTGGAGGACATAGATTTCTTGATTTTGAAACTTACCATAAAGATAAATGAAGAAAAACATAATGGCACTGGCATAATGATAGATATATAGATCAGTGGACCAGAACTGGGAGTTTGGAAATAAACCCATATATCTATGGCCAATTGATTTTTGACAGGCATACCAAGTCCATTAATGGAAAGGAAATCTTCATTTTAACAAATGATTCTGGGACAATGGATACCCACATGCAAAAGAATGAAGTTGGGTCACAAACTCATATCATAGAAAAAAAAATAACTCAAAAGTGTTCAACAACTAAATATAAAAATTAAACTCGTGAAACCCTTCGAAGAAAACATAGGGGTAAATCTTCATGATCTTGAATTTAACAATGAACTCTTTTTTTAAATTAAATTAAATTAAATTAAATTTTTTTTAATTTTCAGCATAACAGTAGTCATTGTTTTTGCACCACACCCAGTGCTCCATGCAATCCGTGCCCTCTCCAATACCCACCACCTGGTTCCCCCAACCTCCCACCCCCCTCCCCTTCAAAACCCTCAGATTGTTTTTCAGAGTCCATAGTCTCTCATGGTGGTGAACCTCCCCTTCCAATTTCCCTCAGCTCCCTTCTCCTCTTTAACAATGAACTCTTTGATATGGAACTAAAAACACAACCAACAAAAGAAAAAAATAGTTAAATTGGATTCTGTCAAAATTAAAAACCTTTGCTGGAAGGACATTATCAAGAAAGTGAAAAGAAAATCTGCTATGATGAACACTGGGTGTTATATTCAACTAATGAACCACTGAACATTCTATCAAAAACTAATGATGTATTATACCCTGGCTAATTGAATTTAAATAAAATCTGTAGAAAGGGAGAAAATATTTGCAATTCATATATCAGATAGGGGTCTAGTATCCAGAGTATACAAAGAGTTTCCAAAATCAACAACAAATAAACAACCTGATTAAAAAATAGGCAAACACTTGAATAGACGTTTCTCCAAAGAAGATGTACAAATGACCAATAAGCACATGAAAAGATGCTCAACATCTTTAGTCATTAGGGAAATGCAAGTCAAAACTACCATGAGACACCATACCCACTAGGATAGCTATAATATTTTTTTAAAAAAGGAATAAAAAAGTGTTGGTGAGGGTGTGCTCAGATTGGAACCTTTGTTTATTGCTGGTGGGAGAGTGAAAAAGTTGTCACTGTGGAAAACACTTTGGTGACTCCTCAGAGAATCACTGGCTGATTCTGTAGCTCTAGTCCCAGGTACATACCGGAGAAACTGAAAACGGATGTTCAAACAAACTTGCACATGTGTGTTTATAGCAGCACTATTCATAATAGCTGAAAGGTGGAAGCAGCCTAAAAATATCCATTAATAAGTGAAGGGATGAACAGATGATGGTAGATCCATACAATGGAATACTATTCAGCCATAAAAAGGAATGAAGTACAGATCCCTGTTACAGTGTGGGCAATCATCCAGAACCCAATGCTGAGTGAGAAAAGCCAGACACAAAAGGTCTTGTAGCCAACGATTCCATTTATATGAAGTATCTAGAATAGATGTGTCCAGAGAGAGCACAGATTGGTGGTGGCCAAGGGGAACGGACGGTGGGGGAGAAGCCATTTGAAGACTAAGGGGTTTTACTTCAGAGTGATGGAAATGGTTTGGAACTAGACAGAGGTAATGGTTACATGATACCGTGAATATACTAAATTCTACTGAATTGCTCAAGTTAATGGTTGATTTTATGTTACAGGAATTTTGCCTGAGTAAGTTATTTTTTTTTTAAAAAAGCAACTGAACAAAATGCAGTGTATGACTTATAATCACCCATAAAAGGAGCCTCATAGACTGGAACTGATGTTCACCTTGAGCTCCTGACTTCCAGAACAGTAGTCACATGACCCAGGAGAGGATCAGGAAAATGGGCAGTACACCAGGGGTTCCCTGGCCTCAGAAAACCAGGTCCTACAATGGCAGTGACTTGAGCCTGCTATTTTCTGCCCATAAAGTTACAATACTTTTGATTTTGAGGGAAAAAAGAATGTTCATGTGTCCTGTGTCTTTGCCTATGCCCTGGGCATGGCGAATCTTTTAAAAGAGATAAAAAGGAAATAGGAGGTGGGGATCCTACGGCTACGCGGGCAGTGGTATTTTGGGCAAAGGAAGGAGCATGTGCAGGGCCCTGAGGCAGGGGCCTGTTTGAGGCACTGAAGCTTCCTTCAGTGCCTGGCTGGGGCAGAGCTCAAGAGAAGGTGTGGCAGAAGGTCACAGTGGCCTGGCTGTATACAGCTTCATGGCCACTGTGAAGACCAGCCTTTACCTAGTGAAAAGGGAAGCCAGCCAAGAGTCTGAGCTAAAGAATGACTTGATCTGACTTCAAGATCTCACTTGGGCTTTCACATGCGCACCACAATGGAGCATAGAATGGAGATGATTATACAAGTGAATGATGAGTCACCAGTATGGTGAGAACCAGGAGGGAGAGTCCAGGGTGTTTCAGGAGTGTAAAACAGGGACCTTGACTTGGTCTGGCATTACAGGAGAGCTCAGGGAGGGCTCAGGTAGCATTTGGGCCTTAGGGGTTGGGCCTTAGGTGGGCCATAGGTGGGCCTTAGCATTTGGCCCACTGCAGGGGTTGGAGCAGGGACGTGGGGATTTTGGCCATGACTGTAAGTAGACATGATGGTGATCACACTTCCTGCCAGGGGTTGCTTTGGGAGACTTTCTCAAGTGGGGATCTGGAAGCATTTGGCTGACTGTGGGCCTGGAGAAGCCTCACTGTGCTTGTCCAGCCTCATGGGAGGAGGAGAGGGTGGGAGGCAGCCTGGCAAGCCTCAGGGCACTGCAAGACCTGCTCACTTCATTGTCACTTGTGAGATATGTCAGGCATTCAAGGCCCTTCATGGTTCTAATTGAAATCCTCTCTGTCACTGATATGTCAGGAGAGAGATGCCTCTGTCCCTCCAGGAAGCCCTGGATAGAAGCTTGCCAACTTCTAGGAGGTACTTCTAGGAGTACCAGGAGGTACTCTGCAGACAGGACTGGCCATGCACTCCACGGGATCCTGTGTCTTCTGGCCAGGCCTGTGCATGTAAGAGGGTCCGTGATCTTACAGCTGGGAATACATGTCTAGTGACTGTCCCCCAAACACCTCTGTGTTTATTAGTCAGGGTCAGTGGGAAGCAGATGGCACATTCCACAATTAGTTTAATTCAAGGAGGAATTAAAAGGGCTATTTATTGGGGCACCTGGGTGGCTCATTTGGTTAAGCCTCTGACTCTTGATGTCAGTTCAGGTCTTGATCTGAGGTCATGAGTTCAAGCCCCATGTTGGGCTCCATGCTGGGTATGGAGCCTACTTAAAAAAAAAGACTATTAAGATGTGGGCAAGGTGTAAGGGAAATCATACAGGGTAGTGCCTTACTGGGGTTAGTCCCCACCTTAGATCCAAAAGGAAGGAGCAGGAAGAAGCACCAGGTAATGGAGCCTGGGTGGAGGGAGTTGGGGAGAAAAAGCTGGGGCACAGGAGGTGGGTCCCTCAGCTGAGACCCAGCCAGAACCAGGCAACCTTGCAGAGAGGGAGCTGGCTGGAATGGATAAAGAAGATATGGTCCATACATACAATGCAATATTATGCCTCCATCAGAAAGGATGAACACCCAACTTTTGTATCAACATGGACTGGACTGGAGGAGATTATGTTGAGTGAAATAAATCAAGCAGAGAAAGTCAATTATCATATGGTTTCGCTGATTTGTAGAGCATAAGGAATAACACAGAGGACATGGGGAGAAGGAGAGGAGAGGGGAGTTGAGGGAAATTGGAGGGGGAGATGAACCATGAGAGACTGTGGACTCTGAGAAACAATCTGAGGGTTTTGGAGGGGGTGGGAGGTTGGGTGAGCCTGGTGGTGGGTATTAAGGAGGGCATGTATTGCACGGAGCACTGAGTGTGGTGCATAAACAATGAACTCTGGAACACTGAAAAGAAATTAAAAATAATAAAAAAGGTAGTCCAGTGAGCTCTACCAAGTGAGCAAGCAAGACAGGCGGGTCCTGGGGCACCTCTGCCCAGTGACTGTGGTTTGCATGGCTGTCATTCATGAACTGTTCTGCTCTGTGTCCCATGGACATCATGTCACTACTTCTATGGGGATGGAGTAGGTAGACAATATTATTTATTCACCTTTCTTCCTATTATACCTCCTAGGATGGTTTAAAATGATGCCTGCAAATTCTTTGCTACTTCTCCCATTGAGTGTTGGGGGTCTATGTCCCCTGCCCTTGAATCTGGGCTGTTCTTAGTGACTCACTTGTAACCAGTAGAATGCCATGGAATTGATGCTCTTTTGGAGACTAGTCACAAGAGGCCATGCAGCTTCTACTGGGTCTCTTGGGGACATGCACCCCATAAGCGAGGCCCTGTGGAAGAAGTCCGGTTACCCCGAGACAGCTGTGCTGGGGAAGCCACATCCGGGGACTTTGGGCCACAGCCTGGCTGAGTCACCGCAGTGACAGCCCCCCTGAGGGAGCTGTCCAGCACGTCCTGCCTAGCTGAGCCTTTGGGTGGCTGCTGCCCCAGCTTCCACCTGATTACAACCCCAGGAGAGAACCCAGTGGAGCCCTCGCCCAAATCCCAACCGATACAGTCCCTAGTGAAAGGAAGTGGCGGTTTGGGCTGCTAAGTTGTGGAGTGCATTTTTATATTCCAGTAGGAACTGGAGTACCACCTCTTTCATACCTTCCCTGTGGGTAGAATATTCTTCCACCCCCTCATGGATTGTGTGTGATTAAATGTGTGATTAATGTTAGCTCTTGGCGGGGGAGTGGGTGCCATGAACTTGCATGTCGGACCAAAAGACCTAAATGTGCTTGGTGATTTGTTCAGGCCTCTTGCACTCCTGTGACTGGCTGTGGGAAAATCATGTTTCTGGTACCTGCTTCCCTTTATCCTCAAATGAAAGAGACTGGAACTCAACCTCTGGCCTAAAGCAGCGCTGCCCCACTGACCTGCGGGCCTGTGAGTGAGAAAGAAATGCTTGTTGTGGCAAACCACTGAGATCTGGGGGCTTTTGTTAGTTTGCATCGTCTCAGCAACAGCTGACGAAGATAGGTGGGTCAGCCCGTTATTGCCATTTTCCAGATGCTGAAGCTGAAGCATAGGGAAGCTCAGGTTATAGCTAGACAGGGAAAGAGTCTGTCTAGAAACTCATTTTTAACCATTGTCTCCAGAAAGCCACAAGCACTAGTACATCAGCCACGGGCCCGCGTGCGTTTCCAGCATCCCTGCTCAGCCCCTGGCCTGGACAGATGTAGTAACTTCAGTTTCTGGAGGAGCTGAGGACATGAAGAAATAAATAGCCCATGAAAGCTTATTCTCCAGTGTCCAGAACCTCAACCTTGAAACCTCAGCTGTATTATCTATTATTCTTCACAGAGCACAGGAGAGACAGCCAGGTGATTGGAAATATATAAAGCCTCGCCACAGCCTAAATGCATAAGGAAAGTAGGCAACACTCTGCTTTATTCCTCCTGCTTGCATCTCCGAGGTGGGGGTGTCTTTAAAAGCATTATGAATTTAGATACATTTTTATGCATTCAGAGTTGGAGTAAAATCTAAGCGTTTATCACTATGCTTGGCTGTATGCCTGTGCATGTGTGTGCCTCTGTGTGTGTGTGTGTGTGTGTTACACCACAAAAGAACATAGTTGGGTTGTCAAACCTGGGCTTTGGAGTCTGACAGCTCTCAATTAAACCCGATCCTCCCCATCGTGTGACCTTGAGCAAGTTTTGCAACCCTTCGGAGTCTTAGTTTCTTCTGCCTATAAATGGAGGGCAGTAAGAGTAAGGGATGGGAGTGGCCTCCCAAGAAGTCAATGATATAAAATACATCCTGTAGGGGGTTCAGTGAACACTTACATCCTTTCCCCATCTTGTCTCTTATCAACAGTTACTACAAAGTTTCGTTCACCCAACTTGAGGACTTTCTGTGATCTCTATGAGCATTTGGGGAGCTGCCCTACTCTGGGGATAAAGCAAAAGGAACTCCTTTGTCGCCTAGGACCTGAGTCCTGCAGCTCTGCCTCTGTAAGTCAGCAGTCCTCTGCCTCAGTGCCAGAAGGTAATGTGGTCCATGGACCAAGGGCCATAAACTAGGAGACATTTGGACCTGGGCTGAAACCTTGTCTTTATTAACTGTGTGACTTGGATAATTACTTAAGGATTCTATGCCTTGTTTATTTTCCTTTCTGTGAAATGGGCATAAGATCCGTATCCGGTTTGCCGGTATATTACCAGCAATCAGTATTGTGTCTGGCACCTGGTAATTGTCATGAAGAGAGAATGGAGCAACACACGAATAATTGCCCCCCACATAGTATGCACCCAGTTGACCCTGGCTCCCTTGGTACTACTGTTGGCATAATGGTAGGAATTTTTAAGGCAGGGGACTCAATACATTTTAAATGAATCTGAGTCATCACTGTATGGTTGACCTTTGAGCAACACAGGTTTGAACTGAATGGGTCAATTTATATGTGGATTTTTTTTTCAATAAATACAGTACTAAATGTATTTTTCTCTTCCTCCTGAATTTACCATTTTCTTTTCTCTAGCTTTATGGTGAGAATACAGTAGGTAATACATTTAACATACAAAATATGTGCTGACTATTATTGGTAAGGCTTCTGATCAACAGTGGATATGATGAGTTAAGTTTTGGGGGAGTCAAAAGTTATATGCAAATAGTTACTGTATGGGGGGGTTCAGTACCCATAACCCCTACCTTATTTAAAGGCCAACTTTAAGGGCACATTCTTGGATTCTTTTTAGAAGTCTTTGATTACATTTTGAAGACGCTTAGGATCTAGAGTCTGTAACTCAGCATTTGCAGAGCCTGTCTCTGTCTTAAAAGGCACGACTAGCTCTTCTTAGCACTTCCCATCCTGCATGCGGAGCATGTTTCTAACCCGAGGGCATTTGCATATGCTGTTCCTATTGCCATGAGCACAAAAGTCATCTTCATCATCATCACTGTCATCGTCCTCCTCCTCAGTGTCATTACCACCACCATCATTCTCATAATGACCATCATCAATATGATGATCCATCAGGATCTTCCCCATAATCACCACCTTCTCCATTGTCATCATCACCAGCAGCATCCCTGCAATCAGCATCACTCCGACCACAGCAACTATTACTGGTCCTCCTACCATTTATGGAACCCTTACTCTGTAACATACTCATTATTATCTTATTAAATTATTTATAACAAATCTTTAAGGTAAATACAGTTACTGTCTCATTTTACATACGAGGCAACCAAGACATGCAAGTGTGGAATAATTTGCTCTTTGTGGGGGGGGCAGGATTCAAATCCAGAGGAGAGCACCCCTAGGCTAACCAACTTTCTTAAACTGATAGATGGAACTGCTCCTTCTCACCACTCACTTATTAACCCACTGTTCTTAGCTCACGTGTCCCATCCTTGGAAGTCGTTCTTGACTGCCTTCATTCCCATGGTAAGCGCACAGAGCTCCCTTGAAGCCTTCTTTCTAGTGTTTACCAGGATTTGTAGTTTTCCATTTATTTGTGTAATTATTTGGTTAATTGCTGTCTCCTCCCATTTCCACGAGGGCAGGGACAATGGGGACAGGGGCTCTTTTGTGTGCTGTCTCATGTCTTGTGCCCAGAGTGGAGACTGGCTCAGACTAAGTGGTCCATAGTATTGTTGAATGAATGAATGAGTGAATAAATGAATTAATCCTGCCTCTGTCCTCAGCCCAGCTTTTGTTCTGCCCCATGGTTCTCTGATGTTCACAGGTTTCCTTTTCTAATCCATCTTCTGCTGGGCTCCTTGAGTTCTAGCTGAAGCAAGGGCCAGGCTTCTTGGGTCCCCACGAGCCAATGAACTCTCTGGAACTGGTTCAGAAACAGGAAGCCATTGAGAGTGGACAGTCTGGGGTGAGGAGGACCAGGAGGCAGGCTGTTGTGATAAGGCCTGGCAAAGAGGCCATGGGTGAATGACCTTTGGTGGCAGTGGACACCAGAATCAAGGACCAAGCTAAAAGTGTTCTGAGGCAAAAATACCTGGGTCTGGAGTCTGGATGTGGGGAGAAGATGGCTGTGAGGAGTCATCAGGTGCTCTGAGATTCCAGCTTTGGAGGAAGAATCAGGCACCGTAACATCTACAGTCTCGATGGTTGACTTGATGGTACCCGTCTTGTCTCCCTACATATAATGGGCTCCTTTATGCATCTTATTTTTGCATATGCTCTTCCTTCTTCCTAGAGTGCCCTATCTCCCCTTCTCCACCTGGAAGACCCCTACTCACCTTTCAAGACTCAGATCAAAGTAGAAGTTGTTGCTGGCTGTGCCACTGCATTTTGGTTGGATCTTTCCCAAACCACGTACCAGACTGGGTTGTCCTCACATGTTTCTGTGTCCATATGTCCTGTTAGCTCTGAGCTCTTTAGCAGCAAGCTTTGTCATGTCCTTCTCCTTACCCTTCAGCCCAGACCTCGCCTCCCCTCCCCTCCCCTCTCTTTCTTTTCCTTCCATGACGCCTATCCAAGTCCTGTAAGGCTACATGTGTTCTATTAATGACCAGAACCACAGCAATGAGAGGTGGGACAGGGGATCAGGGGAGGTGGCTGATGGCAGTTATAGCTGAGGTCAGGCCTTCAGGAAGGGGACTGTGGGGTCCATAAGAGGGCAAACTTCCCTTCCTGCCTGTGGCGAGGAATCTTCTGCCTGGATTTTTTGACATGAACCATTTGATTTCCTGACACACTGAAGTTCGCCGTGTCTGAGGCTGGGTTCGGGTCATCACTTGTCTCTGATGGAGCAAGCAGACCAGAAAGTGGGCTTAACAATAAAAGCACCCCTACCTGTGGGTTTCTTTTTCCTAACTCTATTATCTGTAGCCAGGATGAGATCAACAGTGGCTGGTTTGTGGCTGACCCCCACACCCCACACTCAGTCCTCTGCCATGAACGTTTTCTCAGTCCATGGGGAGTTTGTTGCTAAACCCATGCCCCTGATCACGTGATCGCTCTGGTGCTGCCACTCAGGTGGTCTCTTGACTTTGAACGAGGTGATGGAAATGGGGGGCCCTGCACATAGTCTGCAAAATGCTGCCAGATACCCTAATTTCAGCCCTGAGCTCTTTGATCATCTTGCCTCTTCGGACTCAGTGCTGGGACCCTGGGGACCGGACCACTGGCCACCTAGCAACTTTCTTTCCTTCTGGTTCTTGTTTGCTCTTGGATAAGTCACGTGACCTCTGTGTGCCTCATTTGGCTCATCTGTCCCGTAGGGCTGCTGGTAATGCCTGTCTCCCAGGATCGTGGTTGAGTAGGAAATGATGTAATGTGTATCAGCTGGCTAGAGCAGGTGCCTGTCGCCCAAGTGTCGCATAAGTGTTAGCATCTACTGCCATCATTCTGCCATTCTTATTGCTGTGGCGTGGTCACTTTTCTACATGGGATCCTGACATTGTTCATCCAGTAAGCTGGATCTTGGCAAGCCTGGCACCTGCTCTTTGTTCAGGGGTCACCCCCATGACACATTCTCAGAGAGGTCTTCTCTGACCTCCCCAAACCCCAAAGTAGTAAACGCACTCTACCACTCTCAAAACTGTCTATTCATTATGACCTGTCTTTGTCTTCATAACCCCCGCTGTACCTCTCTTTATGTGTGTGCTGATCTGTTGCCTGTCAGCATCCTGGGATGAAAGCATCCGTGCTTCTTTACTATGGTCTTCCAACTGCTCAGCTCCGCACTGTTCATCTAGAAGGGTCTCGATAATAACAACATCATTCCTAGTTGGATGTCTTCATCTGACATCTTCTGTCTTGCCTGAACCTCAGCTTGGCTCCAGCTAAATCCTACAGGAGGGAGAAATCGAAACTGGGTGAAATTGGGTTCATGTTCACTGCACTGCTTCCCTTCCACCCCTTGGTGGAGCCCTTGTCGCATCCCTTCAGTGCGTGCGCCTGGTGCTTTTACTCTCCAGACCAGAGGGCAAATACATCATACTAAAGTGTGAATGATTGATAGAGACAAAATACCACCTTCTCTTAAGGGCTCAAAGCCTGACATAATTCTGCTTTCCCTCCTTCCAGGGAAAGATGTGAGGCTGGTGCAGGGCTAAAAGAGTGAAGGTGCTGATTCCAGTTCCTCTAATGAGCTGTGTGATTCTGAATAAGCCACTTGACTCCTCTGAGCCCTGGTGTCCTTATTCTTAAAATGCGCTGGCTCCCAGCTGTGGTGGTTGTGGGTGTCACATGTGATCCCTGTGTCTGAAAATACCTTGCCTCTTATAAAATGCTTCCTGAGTAAGCTGTTATCATTGTTTATCATAAAGAAAACAAGAGGACTGATTGAAGTAAGTGACAAGTTGGATAGAAACCAGCCATGTGCCTCCGGGGACTCCTTGGCTCCCTGTCTCTTTACTTAACACACAGAGGAACGTGCTGCCTCAGATGTGACCCCAGAGCATCTGCTTCTGGCTCCTCCTGGCCTGCCCTCTGCCCTCACTCCCAGCAGCGCTTTGACAAGGAGCCCCAGGTCCCACAAAGCTAGGGAGCAAGGGATGTTGAGATGAGCCATGCAGAGTCGTGAAGTCAAGTCTCTCTTTAGTCCTGAGGGCCTCTTTCTAGGCACTGGAATCCAGCCTGCCTTCTCTTGGCCACACAACTCCTTCCTGGGTCCCCAAGAAGCAGGAATTCCTTTTCTAGTTCTCCCCCGTTGCTGTCCTGGTCTGAGCTCCTGCACTCCCCTCACCCCCAACCTAAAGCTCTTCTGTTTTGTGAGCCTCTGCTGAGATTGTGGGGAAAGGCACAGGACAGACCAGGGACAGGTGCACTGGGACCCCACCTTCTGTGAAGGTGGGATGGTTTACGCTCGGGAGGGGGTGTGCTGGAGCCCAATGCCTGCGTCTCCATCCTGTCTCTGGTGTTCACCAGCTCTGTGACCTGGAACAAGTTCCTTCCCCATCTTGTGCCTCAGTTTATTCATCTGCAAAGTGAAGACGATCCCTGAAGCTACCTCATGGGATTTTTATGAGGATTAAAATGGATTTACTCACGTAAAGTGTCTAGAATGTTACCTAGCCAAGAGTAAGCGTGGACTATTGAATGTTGGCTTTTTTTTTTAATTTAAATTTTGCTTAGTTAATATACAGGGCAATCTTGGTTTCTGGAGTAGAATTCAGTGATTTAAACATTGGCTTTTATTTTCTATTTTATTTTATTTTTAATTAACATATAGTGTATTATTGTATTATTTCTTTCAGGAGTCCCAGTATGTGAATCATCCATTTTACACAATTCACAGCACTCACCATAGGACATACCCTCTCCCTCCCCCAAATCCATCACCCAGCTACCCTATTCTTCCCCATCTTGAATATTGGCTTTTTAAAAAAATTATTAGTACAGAGTCCACTGCTCCCTTATTGGCGATCTCTAGTCAAAGGTGAGCTCAGAACTGAGGTGGGTGCTCTAGGTAACGTCCCTGTTGAGGATCTCCCAACAGAGGTGGGTGCCTGTGAATCTTTGGTCCTAATTCTTTGCTCCTTCCTCTAACCGTGCTCTTTGCCAGGTAATGTGGTGGTTACTCCTTGCCCTTTGATTTGGGGCTCAGACTGGGCACTTGCTTTGGCCCAGGGGCGTGTGGGCAGAAGCTGACCACTTCCCCCTTGCCACTTCCAAGCCTAGGTTGTAAGGTGGCTCAGGTGTTTTGCTTGCCCTCTTGTGCCTCTGCTGTCATCATGAGAACACAGCTGGCGAGCCAGCTGGTCAAAGGCGGATGAGAGACACTGGAAACAGTGTAGAACAGACCCACATCTGACCTTCCACCTTGAGCTGCCCATCTGTGCCCATCCAAGTTCAAGCCAGCCAGGTCGGGATTAGCAGAACAGCAGCCCCCCACCCCCCCACCCCCCGCCGCCAACTCACAGGTGCACAAAAAAAATATAACTGCTTCTTGTTTGTTACCGAGATTTGTGATTGTTTGTTAGATGACAGTAGCTGATTGGTACGCTGGTGAGGGGTAGAGAATCACCATTGTCGACCAGTCTTGGCTCCCCAAACCCAAAGTTGGAAATGGCTGATGACCTGGATTGGACCATGTCATATTGAAGTGGGCTGTCCCTGCTGTCCTTGTCCCCACCATGTCCAAATCTGACCCTTAGAGCTCCGGGCACTAGGGTCGCATGTAGGAAAGAAGCCAGAAGAGACCAGGAGGTGGTCAGGCATGTTTTGGCAAAGCCAGCTTTGCCTAGCAGAGTGCCTTGTTGCTCCAGACACAGGGATAAAAGAGAGAGGGGGACAAGAGGGGGCCAGCCAGATCTGCTGGGACAGATGGCGCCTGGATGGTTAGCTATTCCTGCTGTTTGGGTAAGAGAGAGAAAAGAGGAAACACAATATCCGTTGGAAAGTGAGGGGACACCTCCACCAGGCAGCTCCCTGGAATGTAGTTCCTACATTGTGCAGCTCCCTTTCCCAGCAGGTGAGCTGAGCCAGGGAAGGGAAGGGGAAGGCTGAGGTTTTGTATGTTTACTTCTCTTTCCTCTTCGTTTCTTCCCCATAACACACTGTATTCATCATTACCTGAAATTTATATGTTTATTCGTTTACTTGCTTGTTTCTGTCTACCATTACCAGAATGTGAGCCCCATCAAGGCAGTGATCTGATTCATTTTTTCATGGCTGTGTATATACCCTTTGCCTGAAACAGTAGCTGGCACAGGGTGGGTGACCAGTACATGTTTGCTGAATGCAGGCCTGCAGTGGCCAGTGTTGGAAGGAACTTGTCATCCTGCTCATGGCTCCTTGCCCCTTTCTTTCTCCTAGCACATCCTTACCCATGGGTTGTAGGAACTGAAAGACATTAACCAGGAGGCCCATTCTTTGACTCAGAGATTGCTCCTGTCCTAGACACGCCTGGGGTCTGGAACCTGCTTGCTCTCTGCGCCCCTGAGCCCTGTTTTGTTTGGTTCTGCACCTGGATCACTGCATACTGGTGATCTGATTTGGACCTAGCTCCCTTCTGGCCCCGCTTCACTATTGGTCTTGCTGTCCAGAGAGCTAACCCAGAGCATGCCCCCTCTGTTCCTAGCCAGCTCTAGGAGATGGCCCCACAGGTAAAGTGTCCCCTGCCTGCCTTGCTTGTCTGGTGGGAACATTGGCCGTCTGCTTCCTTGGATACACCAACTGCAGTGAGATGTCAGCCTGCAGGATAACAGTTCTTACAGTCTAGCCTCTTAAAAGTCTTTGCCAACTTATTTGTATGGTTTTAGCTCATTCTGGTCCCATTTGCTCCTGTAGTGATTAATGCAAATGCAGCTACTTCTATGCAAATAGACTCTGCTAATACCACTTACAAAGATGTCTCGGTGAGATGCCCAAGGACGCTGTCTCTCTGTGCTCCTAGAAGGACTGCTTGGCTCCAGGGTGCAGAACAAAACCAGAAAATTTCTAGGTAGATTGTTGGCTGAACTCCATAGCTGCTGCTGTGTTCAGCTGACATCCCTCACCTAAGGGAGCTGCTAAGGGAGGCTGGGATCGTCCTTTGCTATTTGACTCCTCCAAGTTCACATACTTTCCAGTTACACTGTGTAATGATTGCCTTGAAGTTACTATTCTCAGCATCTGGTTTCCTTTTGATTTATGGTCAGAGACCCCAAGTCCTTCTTCAGAGGCACCATATACTTGCCTGTTACTACACCTACTTGTATTTGGCCAGAGTTGCCGTCACATTCTCACACGGGCATTTAATTGCAAACAGTTCTCCTAGCTAGTGAGCCCTGAAGCGCGGTAAATATTTGCAAGGGAGAATAATAATAATGGTAATGACTAATAATTTTTTATCTCTGCCAGGCACTATGTGAACCATTTGCTACATTCATTTCTGATAGCCCTCCATTAAGGGAGGCACTGTTCTTGTACCCATTTTGCTGATGAGGAAACTGAGGCGGGAAGAGGCTCAGTCACTTGTTCTGGATCACTTAACTGGTGGGAGGTGGAGCCAGGATTTGAAGCTAGGTCAAAACCTCCACGTATATCACTGCAACCTCTGAAGGCAGCAAGGACAGGAGGAGGAACAGGTGTCAGTCACTGGTCAGGGAAGTGAATCTTGAAGACAGTTGAACCTGCAACCAGAGAGTAAGTCCTGAGCTCTTGGAAGGGGATCTTGGCAGTCAGATCTTATCAAAGGGGCTGTCCGTGACTGCTTGGGTTCTGAAGCCCAGACCTCACACTGGTTTCATCCACCTGACTTGGGATCTCTATGTGGCTTTTGCCTCTCCATGGGACTGAGAAGCTGGATTTCTTCTGTTGGTTCCTCTAGATCCCCTCTTTACCCTTCCCTCCCCTCCTCTGGGGGGCTGACCTGTATGGAGTGCATCATCAGGCTTCCAAAATGCGTTGAGTTGGCCAGCACTAGCAGGTGAGCCAAGGGCCAGAGGACAGTGAGGCTGGGAACTCTATTTCCCTGCCTACTTCTGGTGTCTCGCCAGGGTCAGCTGGGTGGGCCCCATCACAAGCACTCTCTCCCCGGTTCTGGTGACTGCTCCCTCCTCTTGCTCATTCCTGTCGAGAGTGGATGAGAGCAGTGTGTTCCTATCCCTGGGGTTCTGTACTCTTCTTTGTGGTTTCCCAGCATCCTGTCTCTCTACTAAAGTGTCCTTAAATGATCCACGTGGAGCATGCCATCTCAGTCCTATCAGGACTCTTACTGATGTCCCTGGGCTTCAGTTTGAGCCATTTCTGATCTTCAGCTAACCCAGCTGTGTCCAGAACCCCATGGCTCGACTCCTACCTTGACCATTCACTCTGGTGTGCCTTCCTAGTTCTTGGAAATGCATTATAGTGTGGAAATAGCACTGGTTTTCAGGCTGGTGTTGGGTTCGAAGTCTTATTCTGACACTCACTGTATGACTTCAGGGAAGTCACTTAACTTACCTATGCTGTGAAATGGGGGAGAATGTTACTTCACAGGTTGATCATGAAAATTGAATGACACCATGTAGATGAAGCCTTTACCTTAGTGTCTGGTGCATAGACCTTGGTTTCCCTGATTTTGCCCATTCTTGAGCTCTCTCTGCACTGCCCATCCATTATGTGGGGCTCAGCCTCTTGTCCTGTTGGACAGCTGACTTTGGTTCTTCCCCCAGGCTTGGCAGGTAGAGCTACAGAGAGAAAGGGAGCGACTCCTGACTCCACACAGAGGGGAGGTGTGGTAGGGAATTCCGAGGAGGCAAAACAGACGTTTCCAGGATTTGAAACAATGACACCTGGAGAAGTGTGATTAATTGCAGAAAGGAAGCCAAGGGAGGTTGAATCAATGCCGATCTTCATAGAGAGTTCCATTTATTAGCCAGAAATGCTAAAAGCTAATACTTCTGATATTCCCAGCTAGAGAAAATCCCAGTGCAATGTCCTGCTCCAATGGCCAGATGTCTATGGCTCCCGCTTAGACAGATAAAGGAAGCCCCCCCTTTTCTCTCTCCCAGCTTTTCCCCATGCTCCAGCAGATGTTGTCTCCATAGTGGAAAGAGATCTGTCTACCTGGAGTTCAGAGAGTCTGGATTGACATTTAACTGCGTGACCACCCCAAACATCATTTCCCTCATTCTCCGAAAGGGGGTAATTATAACCGCTCCTCGGTGTCTTTGGGCTGGTGGTTGAATCAGGAGCAGGTGGTTAAGTGTGGAAGAGAAAGTTCAATACTGAGCCCGACAAGGGTTAAGCCCTGGGCCTGTGCTGATGTGCTGATTTCCACCTTTCCTCTCCCCTCCCTGTAGTAGAGCACATGCCCCTTTTCGTTCCAGTGGAAACCTGAACATTTACTATCTTGTGTTTCTCAAAACTCATGAAAAACCTCTTGATTTTTATTATCCTTCTTCAGCTTTCGATTGAAGTGCCTCTATCCCATCTCCTCTCTCCTCGGGTCTGTGTTTTGGGTCGAATTGTCACTTTCAAGGATGTACCCCAGTCCCCTGCCGCCTTGTGTCCCCTCAGCCTGGGCGCCAAGCATGCTGTTTCTGAGTGCTATCAGGCCCTCCGTTTTCTTTTACGCATTGACCTGTGCACTTCTACCTTCTGTTTGAACCTTGTCCTTCACAAGGACTTTGACTTGGGCCTGGGACTTCACACGTGATCTGAGGACACATCGGATATCGGGAGCACCAGCTAGAGATAACGAAGGGAAAGACCATGGGCGAGGGCCGAGCTTCATTTTGACCTCTAACTTCTATTATTTAAGCTTATTTTCCTTAATTTGGAATATGGAAAGAGAGTGGCCCTTTAGGCAGCCGAGTGTTTCTAGTTTCCCCTGGAGAGGCCCATGATGACTTCACAGGTATGTGGTCTGATGGAGTCCTTTTTTTGTAAACAGGGGTGAGCCAGAATTGGGCGTGACTCTGAAAGAACTCTTCCGTTCTGCTCTGTCAACTTCCTGTTTTTATTGTATTCAAATTAAGCTTTTAAGGCTCAAAAATAAAATTAGGTTCCATTTCAGTCACAATGGTTCAGACTGCTGATGTGATTCTTGGGATTCTTGGCCATCGGACGGCTCAGTCTTGTCCATCCCTGGCTGCCTCTTCCAGTGCCTGTACAGGTCTGAACAAACACAGATGCCAGGACCCCACTCTTTAGAGCTTTGGTCCATTCGGTCTACGATGGGCCTGGGAATCTGGATGTTTATAAAGTGCCAAAGGAGATTCTGCTGTGCAACCAAGGTTGAGTTGGACAACGGAGGGGTGAGGTGGGTGAGTTGTTTCCACCCTACAGTTTTATGGCTAGTTCCCCAGGATATAATTTTCATTTAACAAGACAATAAGACAAGTTCCACTCAGGGTAGCATTTAGCAAGAGCTCCATGTTGTGTGCCTAGACTATAGAGAACAAGAGACAACAGGTCCAGGCAAATGTTTCGTGTCTCAAAGCGGTATGATCTTGGGCAATTCACTTTGCTTCTCTGGGCCTCGCCTTCCCAGTCTATAAAATGGGAGGGTCGAACAAAATACTTTCTAGGGGTCATCTAGTGCTGCTATTCATTAATGCGGAGTCTCTATTGGAAAGGCATTTCATTGTTTGACGTGGGAAGCCCCATCTGCTTCTGCCACCCCAGTGGGAAACACAGACAGCAGTAAGAGAAGGGAGAGGAGGTGTCTGGGGAGATGGAGGAGTCTGGGCTGCAGAATTAGCTGTGAGGTTCCTCTTGGATTGACACAGGGCTCTGTGAAGTTGCTTTGCCTCCTGATGAGGTTCAAATGTCCTGTGGCCACTTCATTCTTATAGGATGAGAGCACTTGGAATTTTTCCACATATGGGTGGAGTGGACAGCTGGTGTTAGGAGAGGAGGGGCCTCCCTCCTTAGATGAGATGACCAGGCACATAGATCAATACCCAGAGAACGAAATTGTGCTTTGTAAACATCAGTGCTGTGATAAATAGGTATTATTATGACCCCTCTTCTTAAATCCCCGCCCGGCTGTATTAACTGGTTCAAGTGTCAGCCGCAGCCCACCACTAATTGGCTGTGTGATCTCAGGCGAGCCAGCTCCCTCTCTGAGACATGGTTGTTTCCTTTGCAAAGTAAGGCAGTGGAACTGCGTGATCATCTAAAGACTCATCCTGCCTTCCTCTGAGAAGTGTGATCCACACGTTGAAATTAATGGTTGAACAGTCAGTAATCTGGGGCTTACCTTTCAAAAAGAGAAAGGCCAGCTGGAAAATGGCATAATTAGAAGAGGGAAAGAAAAGTCTCTCTCGAGAGACTGCTGTTCCACAAAAAGTCAGCCTGTCTGTGATCGTCTAAGCAGCACATTACCGTGACAGGGGAACACGGTGGCAGTGCCGAAAGATGGGCGGCGAGTGGTAAGTGGGGGTGTTTGAAAGAGAAAAGTCTATTTTAGAAGACATCTAATAAAGCCGGAGGAGGCAGCCCACACACAGACACTGAGCTGACAGCCTGCCGCCAAGACTCCCGTCCCTGCTGCTGAGCCCGGGTCCCGGGGACCATCCTTGGCCCCAGCATGTGAGCAGGAAGGCAGGGAGGGTTCCTCAGAACAGAGGGATACAGTGGCAGAGGCCTCAGGGGAAGGGGGCGATGAAGGCCGGAGCCCCTTGTGCGAGCCCAGCTAGCTCTGGGCCTGGGGCTCAGGGGCATGTCTCCGGGCTTGGGCGGGAGCTACCCTGGTCCCTGGAAGCAGAAAGAAATCAGCAGCTGAGAGCAGGGACCCTGGGGCTAGATGGCCTGGGTTTGAATATCAGCTCTGTCCCTTCACAGCTGGGGGACCTTAAGCAAGTCACTTCATCTCTCTGTGTCCCGTTTTTCTTGTCTGTGAAATTGAATAATATTAGCTAATCATCGGGTTGCTGTGACCACAGGAGTTAATATTTATAAAGCCCTTGGAACAGAGCCTGGCTCCACGGTACCTACGAACATGTGTATCTGTGTGTATAGATACGGAGAGAGACAGAGTTAGGTAATGTATATCAGGTAGTTAGAATGGTGCCTGCAACATAGTGTACATTCTTTTTTAAATATTATTATTTTTTTTTTTAGAGCAAGAGAGACAGCTTGTATGCACAAGATGGGGAAGGGGCAGAGGGAGAAGCAGGCTCCCCGCTGAGCAGGGGGCGGATGCCGGACTCGATCCCAGGACCTGGGACCATGACCTGAGCCGAAGGTCGACGCTTACCTGACTGAGTCACCCAGGCGTCCCACAGTATACATTCAACCACTGCTTTGGTTGTTACTATTATTATGATACACACAAGCTCTGGCCTCCATCCATCTGTCTGTCTGTCCATCTATCCAGTCTTCTAGCAAACACTGGCAGAGAGTCAGTGACACCCCAGACATATATATAAATATATATATACATAATATATATATAAACATATATAAATATATATATAAATATGGGACTATATATATGTGTGTGTGTGTGTGTGTGTGTGTGTGTGTGAAGTATGTGCATTGTAAATGCATATAATGTTTCTGGGCCATTTCTCCCCCCTGCACTTAATGTTGTAAGTATATATAAATACAAATATATATAATGTGTTTATATATAAATAAAATGTGGCCTCTCAGATGGATCCCTCCTCCTTCTTGGGTTGAGTCCCGAGGGAATCACTACCTTTGGTGTTCAGTGAAATTAGACCCTCTGAAAACCAGCCTGTGCTAACCATCACCCACCTCCCACCCTAGGACCCCAGAAACCTCTCTCTGGGCTCCTCTGAGTCCTGGGCCAGACCTGTGGAGCCCCAGGCTCATCTCCCTGCTACCCAGTGAATGTTCTCTCCTGGGACATCTGCAGGTAACTTTACTGATCGTGTCCCTCCACACCTTATCCCTCCCCACCCCGCCCCAGTGCAGGCCTTTCCTTGGTTTCTTGTCTCAGGGAACACCACCACCATCCTTCTAAGAATGCAAACCAGCAACCCTTCCTGTTCTCTCTCCTTTGCCCTGCATCTCCTTCTTTGACACGTCCTGTCCATCTTTACCTTCTTCCCGTCTCTGTCTCTAGCAGCTTGACACATCACCAAAGCCTGCTAATGTTCCCTGGAAGAATGAATGAATGAATGAAAGAAAAAAGTGAGTGAAGACCGTGCCTGGGTATCCTCATAATGGTGAAGGCTGAGCACTGAAGGACGTCAAATTCTGATGGAGCCACTGGTGGTTCCTTGATCTACGGAGCAAATGAAACTTGGTGGTACGTTGCAGGCTTCTGGATAGAGCTTCTGCCTCCCCCTCTAAGCCAGTGCTGTTTCCTAACCTTACAAAGCCATATCCGAGCCAGGTCCTACGGTGCTGCGGCTGGCCTGGTGCCGTGCAGTTTCTGAGCCGTTTCTCCCCCCTGCCTGGAAGATGTAGAAGCTGCCGCTTCACCGATTCCCTTAATAACCAGGCCTTATTTTCCCTGCCGCCCCGGGGCCCTTGCTCACCACGAGCTTGCTCCTGTGAACTCTACACAACACAATGTAAAAAGCAAATGGCAATTAGAAGGAACGCTTGAGCAGGGGATCTTGTGTGCAAAATACTTTCATGAACCGAAGCAGCGAGGATTGCTGTCAATGTCACGTGCACACTCACCCTGCTGTCCTCCTTTCAAAAGGAGGGGACGCGGAGATGCACGGGGACCCTGCCTGCCTGGGGCTTGGGGTCAGCCTGGCCCGCTGGGGGACTGACAGCTTTGACTCCATTCCCCTTTGCAGCTCAACAGTCAGGAACAAAGGCCCAGCTCAACGAGATGGGAGTTTAACATAATTGCTTCTGTATCAGGGCCTCCATTTGCACCCGGAACAAGTGCACAAGGAGAAAATTGGGGCGTGCACACTAACAGTCCATGCAAGGACATCCTAGCTCCTGGTTATTTTCCCATAGTGTACATTACCATGGAGAGCTGTGTTTGTGTTGCTTTGTCCCCAACTGGACTGGGAGGTCCGTGGGTGTAAGGAGCTTGTCAGTCTGGTTTGCCTCTGCACCGGTGTTGTGTTCAAAGTTCGGCACATGATAAGCCTTCTAGAACATTGCACAAGGGAAGGTTCTTTCCTCATTTCAGAATCCCCAGTATCCTGAACATTGCCTGGTACCTAGCTGGGCTTCTAGAACACAAGCTCTGAGAGTAAGGACTTTGTCTCTTTGTTGCTGTATCTTTAGAATTAACATTCTGGTAGGTACTCTAGAACAGGAATCAGGAACTTTCGGTAAAGGGACAGATAGTAAACATTTTTGGTTTTGTGGGCTCTATGGTCTCAGTCACAATGGCTCAACTCTGCTGTTGTCATATGAAAACACACCATTCATAAACTAACGCATGTGTATGCCTCTGTTCCAATAAAACTTTATTTACAAGAGCAGGGCAGTGGGCCAGATTTGGAGTAGCTTGCTGACTCCTGCTCTAGAAGATAAGCTCTGTCAGAGCAGGGACTTAAAAAAAAACAAAAAAAATCTAGGTATCATTTCCCAGCATCTAGAACTAGTTATATCAAATCAATATACATATTGATATATATCAAATATATATCAAATCAATAAACAAATGAGGGACTGAAAGTGACTTTGGTCAGCAGTCTCCTATGGATCAGGAAGGAAGCAGACACTGGAAGCCTCCTTTTCTCTTGTCTGTTTGCATCTACCTGGAGTATCATTCCCCAAGCTGAGAGTCTAGTGTAAATGAAGAGGATAGGCCTGAGATGGAACAGGGACAAGTGACCTTGTCACACGTAGGAGAATAGAATGGAATTGGAGAGATTGTGCCTGGAGGAGAGAAGAGTCAGGGAGGAGACATGGTTTATACATTGAAGGACTTTCCTAAGGGAGAAAAATTAGGTATCTTTAAGAAGCAAGGGGGCTATTTCTAGAACTTTCTGTAAGTTAGCTAATAGTAGTCAGAGTTGGCTAAGCTGAATGAGCCTGGTGAGAGTGTAAGCTCTCAATCTGCTGGGAGCAATCATGGAGACAAGGGGAAGCTGGGGGAAGGATTCAAATATTGGATGGGGTCAGGGAGCAGAATTAGATGATGTCGGATCCCTTCTGGTCTCAAGAGCCATTCTCACGTGGATGTGGGCCACATGGCTCCACAGGTAGCGGATAGTGATTGCCCATCAGGTGGAACCAGACTCCCCAGCCTGGTACCGGAAGTCCCTCAGGATTGCCTCCAGCTAACCCTTCCTGCCTCAGTTCCCCTATTCTCATCTGGATTCTATTCCACCTCCACCAAACGCTGATGTTCCCCAAACTGGTCCCCTGTTTCACTTCTTCTTGCCTGCACACACACACAGTCCTCTTCACATAGGCTCCCCCACAAGGAGGACCTGAGGCAAAGGTTCAGGTGCAGGTAGCTTGAGGGCTGATCACACAAAGCCCTGGAGAGGGAGTGGCGAAGAGACTGGGAAGGGAAGGCTGCTGGGGGAAGGGGTGCCATCCAGCCTGTGGCGGCTGGGGTTCAGCCCACTGCGGAGGGTCTAGAAGCTGGTGTAGTACATCCCTCTGAACTAACGCACAGGAAGGGTATGAGAACGGGGGTATTTATACACTGGGGTATTTATACAACCTCCATCAACGGTTGGCTGAGGGCTACCTTGGTGGGGAGCTGGAGAGTATGGTGGGGAGGTTGAATGCCCAACACCTTCTGGCCTGCCACTTTCATGGGCAAAAGTGAGCTTTGGTAGTGGGCAAAAGCCGCAAGGCAAAGAATTACAGGTGCTGGTGGGCAGAAGCTGAGCACTCAGGAAGTTTAGGGTTAGGGGCTGTGAGGAGGGCAATGAGCACAGTGGGCTAAAGCTTCCTTCTGCTTGGAACCCCCACCCCCTCTTCTCTGATGTTGACATTACTCCATGACCACACGGGCTGCTACCTAGGAATCTCTGGAGAACTCCTGACACAGAAAGATGTGAAGAATCAAGAATGGATTAGCTCAGGGTTAATGACGTTTTGGTTGTACTATAGGATTATTCACATGAGTGTAACCCTAGTTGCTGGGAAAGGGATGGGGTTTTTCATTTGGGCAACTCATGTTGTATGTGTGGTGATAGACACTGATGACACAAGATCGTGTGTGTGTTCAGTGTCCACACAGGCCTCCCTGTCTGGCCACTGAATTACTCACTCTTGGCCATGGCCACTGTGAAATAAATCTACTTCCTTTGGGACCATCAACATGGACCCTTTGGAAGAGATGATTCACAACCGCCGTCACACTCTGTGATTCTGGCTGCTGACCTCATGGGGCCAGATCATTAGGGCTGGTTGAGCTCCCCTAGAGTCAATCTTCCAGGTTCCTCCCCATGGGCTCCCAGCGTGTCTTGCAGCTGAGTGGTAGAATAGAGAGACTGGTTAGAAAGTGCTACCCTTCCTGTGTATCTCATTCATTCATTTACTCATGCTGTAAATATCGAGGTTCTCCTGTAAAACACATGCAAAGAAAATGGGCACCAGCCCCATCTTCATGAAGTTCACAGCCTAGTTGGGAAGACGGCCTTTAATCAACCACACACGTATGTAATTACAAAATCTTTACTAAGTTGGTGTGGAAATCTACAGACTGCTTGGTTCTTAACATTTTTTGGAAGACTGCCTGGGCCTTTGCAAATTCTTCTGTGCAGCTTCAGGGTAAAAAAGCAATGTATTGTAGTGAGGAAAGGAGCCGAGTGAGTGTGCTGATCTTCTGGTGGTCTGGAAGCGATAGCTGGTGCATTATTAATAAGCCAACATTCTGTCCCTGCCTCCCAGTTATGAACTGCAGCTGGGGTCAAATGCTGTTAAGCTTGAACCATGAGCCCTGAATGGGATGCTTTGTCGTCTCGTTTAATAAAAGGTTTCAGGAGTAGAGAGACCTGTTACCAGGGGCATGCAATTATTTCTGAAATCAAGAAGCCTTATAGATCTTAGGAGGCTGCTGGCTGGCAATGATGGTGCTGTGGTGTCTGACGGGTGTCTGGGGGTGGATGGGGGCCCAGCTCAGCTCCTGAGTGGGTGGGCACAAGCAGAGGGGTGGAGAAGAGAGAAGGACCTGCTCTTTACCCCTTGCTAGGGAACCCAGTTGAAAGCATGAGGGATGGAGCTGCCCCCCTGGCTTCCTAACATCATCTTTTTTTCCCCCCTTGTCACTGTGAATTGCTTTCCAGTTCTCCAGAGCATAATGCAATATCAACCACTTTGACTAGGGCTTTCTCCTTGGGAGGCAGTTAGCACATTAACAAGAGGTACTGTAAAGCCAGGAACAACAGCATTGACCCCTGAAGTCCATTATGCCCCAGGAGAAACTTCCTCACAGCTATGTCCCAGAGGGCAGCATCTACACAGAGTGACCCCTGGGCAGAGCTCCTTCTTGAACAGATAGGAAATGACCTTGGCAAATGCAGAAGCCATTTGGATCCATTTACAGACCATGAATTTTGACTTAAGAGAAGCAGAATTAAAAACAAAAAGACATCAGAAATCTTACTGAAGGGAAAACAAATTCACATGCCATTGAAACACAAAAATTGCATGGATTTCGCATTCAACCATGTGAACTTGGATTTAAGGCAGCAGTGTGATCTTGGTCAAGTTTCCCAACGTCTGTGGGCCTAGGATTTCTCATATGTATTTGTATTTATTAAACAAATATTTAAGATGGGATGTAGTGTTTGGGGTGTGGGCAGCTGTAGTTTTAAGGGTCAGTTATGAAGATGGGGTTGGGGTGGAGAGAGGTGCACAGGACCCTGCTTCTTAGTGAGATACAGAAAGATGGTGAGAGAAATCTCTGCTTTGGGGAGGTCAAGCATCTGAGCCCCCATGGAGTGTAGGTTAGAAGAGGCAAATTTGAAATGGCCATTACCCAAGAGTGTCACCACCAAGAACCATTTAATTTTTGGCCTTGGGATGGCAATGGGAATGAAAGCAGGGAGCTCACATTGTCTGAACACCTACTGGGTGCCAAGAAGCACTTCATAAACATACATGTGTCATACTGGGTCTAGCTGGGGAGGTAGTATTAGCTCATTTTACCGATGACAAAATGGAGACTCTGAGAGCTGAGTCAACATGTTTGAAGTAGGTGGCAGAGCTGAAGTTTAACCAGGATTTAACTACTTTCAAAATTCTCACATGTTTTTCCCACCAAGGAGATATCTAAACACCTCTCCAGATCTCTAGTCCCTCAAAGCGCTGGCTTGGGGAGAAATGGGCATGGGTTGAGGTAGGACAGGCATGAATGGGTACATGCGTACACCCTACCACCCAAATAACTCTGGTACCTTCTCCATCTTCCTCTGGACAATCTCAGCCAAATTTATGACTATTTCTACATGCAGATGACCTCTAAATTCCAGCACTTAGCACAGACCTCTCTGCTGAGCTCCAGAATCCAAATATCTAAATGACTACTGAGCATCTGCAGTTGGATAATCTATAGGCATCCCAACCTGAGGTCCATACCCAAGCTGATTATGTGATTCCTTCTCTACTCACCTGCTCCTCCTCCATTAGTCTCTGACTCAATGAATATCATCTGCTCTGGTTGGTTCTCTACAACTCTTTGGTCAATAAGCCTAAGACCTTTGCTCTAATTTCTCAACCATGTCTTCTAACTGCTTCCTCCTGCCATCTTCCCTAGTTAGAGTTCTGACCACCTCCTTCCAGGAAATTGACATATTTTCTTCCCTAAAGACTCTTTCTACCCTCAGTCTTTCTGTTCTCCAACCCATACTTTAAGCTATTTTCAGTGTATTGATGGAACTTGTAGAATTAGGGATGGGTGCTATGTTGGTTAGACCTTTACTGCACAAAGTATGGTTTGTGGAACAGAAACATTGGTGACATCAGGGAACTTGTTAGAAATGTAGAATCTCAGATCCCAACTCAGACCTAAAGAATCAGAATATGCACCTTCATATGTCTGGGTAATTCATAGGCCCTATTCAAATTTGAGAAGCAACAACAAAAAGTGAGCAGCATGAGAAAACAGCAACGAGGAGATAGAATTGGACCTATTCAGAGAAATAAGAAGATAATTATTTGGCCAGATGGGAAGGGAAAGTAAAAATTTGAGAGCTGGAACTCTGTGCAAGGTCTAGGTTATTACTTCGTGTATGTTAACTTCTCATGCCCTAGGGGGTATTATAATCCCTGAGGAATTAGGAACACCTAGAAAGATGGGATGCCCATTTCAAACATGAGGAAACTGAGGCTCACAGAGTTTAAATCATTGGCTCAAGATTCCACGGGTAGTGAGTAGTAGGGTCAGGACTTGAACTCATACTTCTGAACTCTATTACTCTAGCTACCTGAATTCTATGCACATACCCTCTCTCCCCATCACTGAACTTGATGGAGCCATGTTCTCAAACTTGGATGATTCAGAATTAGCTGGATTGGGAGGCTTTCCTTCCAAGTGTTCTGATTTACAGGTTCTTGGGCTGAGGCTGAGAATTTGCATTCTGACAAGTTCCCGGGTGATGCTGATACTGCTTATCTGGGGGCCACATTCGAGAAGCACTAGTCCAGAGACCTTCCCTTCCTGTTGTGTGGACCCATCCAAGACTCTGTGCCCAAGGATCCAAGGTCTGGGGCTGGGTCAGCAGGCTCCCTTGCAGGAAGTATTGATTAATAATGACATCTCGGCCAGTAATGGTTATTATCATCATCAACCAGTGGATGGTTATTCCACTCTAGTTGTAGCTCAGGGGATGACCCACCTATTAGAGTTCTACAGAGAAACAACCAATAGGATAGGCAGATTTATTATAAGGAATTGACCCACATGATTATGGAGGCTGGGAAATCTTAAAGTGTGTAGTCTTCAGCTCTGGAGAGCTCATGGTATAATCTTGGTCCAAAGGCTACTAGGCTGGGAACCCCAGAAAAGCCAGGGTTTCAACTTGAATCTGAAGGCAGGAAAAGACCAATGTCCCAGCTCACAGTAGGCAGGAAGAATTTCCTTTTATTTGGGGAAGGTCAGCCTTTTCGTTCTATTCAAGCTTTTGGCAGATTGAGTAAGGCCCACTCACATTGGGGAAGGCAATTTGCTTTACTTAATCGACTTGATTCAAATGCTAATCTCATCCAAAAACATCCTCATAGACACACCAGAATAATGTTTCACCAACCATGTGGACACCCTATTGTCCTATTAAATTGGTGCATAAAATTAACTATCACATATAGAAACAAGCCTCAACCCATAGCCAACACCCTCAGGCCTGGTAATTCAAGGCCCAGAGCTGGACAGAACTTCTTACAAAGACTGTGGCTATAGGTTAAGCCATTCCTCAGGTGGCCCAAGGTCTCTGCCTGCCCATATCTCTCAGAGGGGAGCCTTGTGTGGCAACTTCCTATAGAACGTACCCAAAGAAGACAATCTCAGTGGAGAAGTTGCTGTAAGTCTGTACCCCAATATGGTAACACACTGGATCTTCTTGGTAATATTTTATTGGATTTGTGATTTGCCCAATCCTGTCTTAGGACCATAGACTCTGGAACCTTAGTGTGCTAGGGAATGGAGAGAAAGGGAATAAGCAGTTTTTGTTTATTACCTGTCATTGGCCCACACATCTCTGTTCATGTAATCCTTAGAACTTTCCAGTTCAGACAAGGTCACTTCTCTTTTGCACAGGATGCAAGATTCATTGTATTTTCTGGGTTTATACACCCCCAGCACCAAAAGGTCCATTCAAGGCCATGTATAACTCCTGCCATGGGGCATACCAGCTCAAGGTGGGAGGTCTTCAAGGAGCTTCTCACTGTATTTTCAGTTAACAGATGGTAGCAACGGAAGCCTGGAGACCAAAATGAGCTGTTTGGAGTTGGGTAGTAGAGTCGAGATGGAGTCTGGCAGAGAGCCCTCTTTCTTTTTTTTTTTTTTTTTTCCAATTTATTTATTTTCAGAAAAACAGTATTCATTATTTTTTCACCACACCCAGTGCTCCATGCAAGCCGTGCCCTCTATAATACCCACCACCTGGTACCCCAACCCCCCCCCCCCGCCACTTCAAACCCCTCAGATTGTTTTTCAGAGTCCATAGTCTCTCATGGTTCACCTGAGAGCCCTCTTTCTTGACTTGTGCTCTGGTCCTTGCCTGCTACGTGAACTCCTGTGGACATCCCTGAACTTTGGGCTCCCCAAACATCTATAAAGGAACATTTCTCCTGAGCTTTCAAGGCCATACATATTAACAGACAGTCTCATTAAGAGCCAGTAATGATCATGTCTTTACTACATGATGGGCACCTTTAAATCGTGGACTTGGATTGACCCTTCTCATCCTTGTGGCAGTGTTATGGGCTTGTCCTCCACTGGCGCACTAGAGGGATGCAGTGATCAGCCATGGTCCCTGCTCTACTGGGACTCAAAATCTAATGGGGGAGACAAGCACACACTGCTCTCTGTGTATCTAAATAACAGTAATAATAACATGTGTATCTAAATAACAGTAATAATAATAGTGAAATTTAGATGAGGATTTTCTATTTGTCACATTGTCATTTGGGTTATTTTATTTTTTACAGCCACATTATGAAGTAAGAAGTATCATTATTATTATTATTATTATTATTTTACAAATGAGGAAACTCAAGCTTAAAAGAGCTGGTGTGACTTGTAAGTGGAAGGGATTTCAAAGTAGCTGAGCACAAGTCACTGAGATTCCAGAGCTAGAAGTTTTTTTTTTTTTTTTGGCAATGAATACATTTTAATATGTATTTGCTGTGTCTCTGCCTCTCTCTTTCTCTCCCTCTTCTCTATATATGTATATATATGTTTATATATATAAACTTTTATAAAATTTATGCTAAATTTATATGTTCATTGCATGTGTCATGACATTTTATCCATAAATAAATCAGTATTCATCTCTTAACCACTTTCTCCTACATACACATAATACCGGTATTACATGAAAATTCAAAATGTTATCACTTATATTTGTAAGCCTATGTTCAAATTTCCTCAGTTGCAGAGCTAGTACTTTGCACATCCTCATATCATACCATAAGATGTGTGAGTGTGGGTGTCCCCCTTGTGCAAGCCGGAACATCTCTCTTGATTTATGGATTAAAGAATGGTATTTACCCAGCCAGAGAATGCATGGTCTTTCCAGCACGTTGTTGCAGAAGAAGCCAAGTTCAGTCTTGGATGGGTCACACTCTGATATGCTAATTATAAGTTAACTCTTATCCACTCGTTAGAGCCAGGCCTGTTCTGGGCAGCCCTCTGTTAAATCTATTCCTGTTCCTTTATTATTCTCGTACAATCACTGACAGCATTTCTTTTTAAAAATATTCTATAAACCAGAGACTTACAGTGAACTGATTTAGCCCCCACATTTTATTACATCTCAGACACCCCTTGGTCTTCTCATCTTTTCTCGTGGTCCCTGAGTTGGGAGGTATCCTCCCCCTCCATCAAGGAACTCCTCTGGCTGTACCCTCTAGCCCGTGGATTAAAGGTGATTAAGTGAGAGATCATGCATATGGCATGGCTTTAAAACCATAAAGGGCTGCACAGATGCGAAGGGTTATTATTATGAGCCTTTCCTGTTAATGAGTATTAACGGGCTAAGACTGCAGATTCTTAATGCCACAGAGACCTAATATTAACCATATGGAAGCCTAATTTTCAAAGAGAATTAGAATGAACTGGGGGAAGAGGCAGAAAAAAACTTGGATTCCATTCCTTCTGCTTGTTCTCAGTATCTTCATGGCAATCTGCACTCAACTAAACAGTTGTGTGTTTACATAATGGTTTGTCTTTGTTTTTAGCTAATTGCTTTAGGATATCTACCCCCACATTATGCTGCATTTTCATGGTCCTCTTGAAAGGGACCTGACAGTTTTCTCTGACAATTAAGTAACATTTCTACTTTGAGTTTTGGGATATCAGGATACTGGAATTGAGAGGACACATCAGAACTCAACCCACTGCAAGTTTTTGGAAGTCAGGGAGCAGTTAGAGACCGTCAACTAGGTTGACTTCACTGAGCTGAGCCTCAAGATATGTTCTTTCATGGAGCATGGCTCAAGAGCCCAGAGTTAGATTTTATTTTATTATCATTTTGAGTCTTTGACAGATATATCAGCAGGGTTTCAGATCACAAAGAGAGTCAAAGGGTATGCCCCAAAGTTGGGTCTTTTTTTCTGGGTAGTAGGGAGCCACTGAAGGTTCTTGAGTAGAGGGAGGGTATTGAGTGTTTTGAGGGGCTTGGGGGACTTTAACTGTGATGACTGGTATTAGAGAGGGGTGTGTATGATGAGTAGAATCAGGGAACAGGTAGGAGGCAGTTCTAGTAATCTAAGAGAGCACTGATTGATGGGAACTTGAAGTGGGCAAGAGAAATGGACTGGAGAAGAAGGTTGAGATGTGAGAGATTTTCATATAGTTAGGCTGGACAGGACATGGTGACTCATTAGCTATTGGGGAATGAAGGAGAATGAGGACTCTGAAGAATCTAGGTGAACCACAACTTTCTGGTTTAGATTACTGGGTCAGTGGAGCCAATCAGTATGGATACATGAGGAAGAGGTATTTTGGGGAGAAAAGTTATGAGCTATGTACTTGGAGCCAGAGCCTTTGTTCCAGTGGTTGGCATGACTGTTGGGTTTCAGGACTATTTTAGGATAATTTGCCTTGTAGATAACTGTAGTAAACTGTGCCCCAGAGACCCAAACAGAATATGACAAAGCAAAATGGAATTATAAAATTAGAAGAATCTCTGCTTCAAGTTTTCCAAAAAGAAGTTAGACTTTGCCAATTCCTCCAACTGGGGGAGATTTTTAAGCTTTGAATATAACTTGTTTCCTTTTTAATGAGTCCCAGTTTGTAGACATATTGTACACGAACATAGGCACCCGGAGAAGCAACTGTGCGAACAGTGGAGGGAGGGGGTGCCATGCAGAGAGCCTGAGCGTCTTGGAGGAGGAGGTTGGGAGGCAGTAAAGGGGCAAGAAGAGGGTGCTAGTTCGTTGGGAACAAGGTGGGTTACAAGAGGGAGGAGGGAGGGGCAGGGGCTACAGAGGAGACCCTCAGAGGGGTCATTGAAGAGACTTTGATGAAAGGACAAGCCAAGTTAGAGGTAACAGGAGCTGGTGGAATACAGAAGGTCGTCAATGGGAGCAGTTGCCAGTACTCAAGAGAGAGCTGTAGCTTTAGGAAAGGGCTATCTGCTGGGGGCTGTAGCCTTGGGTACAAAAAGGCAGCCATAGCCCACTCTGGTCCAGCAGAGAGAGAGCTGGAAAAGAAGTACCTTGACTTTTCTTGACTTTACCCCTCTATCTCCTGCCTTTGTCTCCCATTGGTCAAGCTCAGCCAAAACCAGAGAGAGAATTTGGTGATAGAGCCCATAGATCATTCTCTAGGGATTCATGGCCAAGTAGAGAGTTGGGGAGAGGGGTGGGTAAGCAGAGAATATCCCCACAAGACCCAAGCTCAGAACTCTTCCCTTGCTTGGTCTCCTTGTTCTCCTAAACCAAACCATGAAAGCCTATCTTGGCTTTCACCCTTTTTGCAGCCCCAGCTCTTTGGAACTTTAGCTTCCTCATCCATTTTTACTGGTCAGTATCACCCTCATACCAGCCACCCCTTAGTGATATGTCAAGTTTTCATCTTTGCCTGATCTTCAAAAACCCAAGCCACCTGGAGAGATCCCTATCTACGCATATGCTCATCACTCTTTCCAGGTCCACAGACAATCAGACTGGGGCACTGAGGACTGCCCATCTCTGTCACAGCCTACGCCAATCTTTATCTGGAGTTTCTGAAAGCTTCTTTAACTTTCAGGATATGTGTCCAAACTTTTCTTGGCCATTAGGAACTATGAGCTGATATGGTCACTTTCCCTCAAGGCTCCTGTCACTTACACTTTGCCAACTAGTTCCTCTTTGCTGGTCATAATTAGGGCTGGAGAAGCAGATCTTCTGGGAGGTGGAATAGTGAAAGAGAGAAGCCAAGAGTTTTTTTTAAGTCCTCTGCTCTTAGAGGAGATGGGGAGCAAACAAGTTAAGCTTCTATCACTTCCAGAACAGGTCTGTACCAGCCCCTTCCTGAGCTCTCTTGCAGTCCCTAAAGTCCTGTCTTAATTTCAGCCAAACCCCAGTACCTGCTCTCAGACTCCTTGACAGCTATCACAGGCTGCCCACCCATGTGCCCAAATCTTAGGAACTCCAAATGTTGCATCTTTGCAGCCCCTAGTCATTGTGAGAACCCAAGCCAACTCCAAACATTAACCACCTCACCACCATAGTCTTTAACGTCCCCTTCAGGTTCATTAATCCATGGCAGACAGAAAAATGATACACCCCTACCCCCTAAGATGTCCATGACCTAATCCCTGGAATCTGTGCATGTTACCTTATATGGCAAAAGGGACTTTGTAGATGTGATTAAATTGAGGATCTGGAGATGGGATGATAATCCTGGATTATCCAGGTGCTCCTGATGTCACCACAAAGGTTTTTATAAAGGGAGGCAGGAGGATCACATTCAGAGAAGGTGATTTGAGGACAGAAGAAGAGGCTGGCGTGCTGCCATTGTTGGAAGGGCCTTGAGTCAAGGAATGTGGGCAGCCTCTAGAAACTGGAAGAGGCAAGGGACAGATACTCTGATGGAGACTCCAGAAGCAACAGACCCTGGCTGACACTTTGATTTTAGTCCTGTAAGACCCACATCCAGACTTCTGACCTCTATCAACTGTAGGAGATAGATTCGTGTGGTACCACTAAATTTGTGGAATTTGTTACAGTGGAATTTAATACATGTTGCTACTCAAAGTGTAGTCTACAGCATTGCCATCTCCTGGGAGCCCTTCAGAAACCAGGAATCTCAGCTTCCCACCTCAGACCTACCAATCATTATCTCCAGTTCAATGTCAAATCCAGGTCATTTCAATGCATGTTACTATGTGTGCTTTAATTTTCTCCTGGGGCACCCGACTGCAGATTTAGTTCCAGTTTGAATCAATCCAGATTAGGTGGGAGCCAGTCCAAGGGAAGGAAATAGGTTCTCTGAGAGATGGAAGGAAAAATGAGCCCCTTCCGCCACTTTATTGTCCAGCTCACTTTTATCCAAGTCAGGCCAAGAGAGCACCTGATTTTTCAAAATCATTTTAACTTTTTAATCTATCTTTTTAATGTCTTATTCTTTTTCATGGTGCTGAGGTTAGGATAGAAGTAAATCTTTGATTCTTGAAATTATTGTCATTAATCATTGACCTATTCTCAGCACATTTGTTAAGGGACCAACTGTATTACCAGCCCTGACTAACCAATGAGCTAGAGGCAGCAGCATTTTACAGGAATGATAAAATAGGACGTGCCTCAGCTGTAGAAATTAGACCTGCAGGCTGCCCAACCAACACCAGTGTGAACTCTGTTTCCCTGCTCTGGCTGTGGTCTAAATGGTAGATAGATTCAGATCCATCAATGGCTATGAAACAAAGGGAAAAAAACCCCACACATTATGGAAGGCCTGCACCAGATCAGAATATGTATTAGAAGATGAATCCCTAATACATACTCTCTCCCAGAATATCTATGGGACATGTAACAAATCTGTCTTAAGACAAGAAGTTTGCTATATTATTTATTTATTTATTTATTTATTTTTTGGGCAAGTATAAGAAGCAATCATCCCCCATAGTCTAGGAGAAAGGATAGCAATCCCTCCAATGGACAGTGTTCTGGGGTGCTTTTCCTGCTGCCCCACATAATGGGGCCATCTGACCCAGCCCCTCCTATTTTATTTCCATTTATCTGTTGAAGTTGTAACTCCAGTTCTGGGATTGTCAGAAATCCTGAATTCTCCACAAAAGATCTCTTAAGAGGGAGGCATTAATAAAACTCCCAGGGGAGCTGTGAGTTCTCTTTTCCCCAAGATGTTGCTATAACAAGAGAGCCCTGTTGATTGTCAGCCAGCATCCCACTGGTTACCTCCTGGATCTTGCGTGGGAAGGAGTGCTTCAGTGCTTTGAGTGAGTCTCTGGGTTGAAACAGGTTTCCATGATAATTAACACCAAATGAGCACACAGACAGAGCTTCTTGTCTTCCAAGTTTGAAACCCACATTAGCTAATTAATTCTAATTAGAGGCTGACAGTTCCATGTGGCACAGTGAGCATGTAATAAGTGGGATTTTCCCTTTGCATCTTGACAAGTTAATTAATGAAAATGGGCCTGGGGACTTCTTTCCAGGCCTATGACCCAGCTCAGCACTGAAGGTACCCCTTTCTTGGAAAAGAATTTTGGTGGTGTGGGAAGCTTGCATGCTGGCCCCCTAGGAAGCCCATCCATTGACAACAATGCCCTGATGTATTATTCCATAAACATGTAGTGAGCACCTACACTGGCTGAGAATTGGTCTAGGTGCTGAAAGAAACACCATCCCCACTCTTTAGAATCTCAAAGTCTGGTTGGGAAAGTGCAAATACAGCAGCAGAATCAAATAACATCATAGCCAAAGCAGTAAGACAAGAAAAAAAAAAGAGAGAGAGAGATGCAAATATTAGAAAGGAAGATTCAGAATGTCTTGATTTATATGAATTAATTTATATGACATTTTAGAAAAGGCAAAATTACAGTGATAGAGCACAGACAAGGAATTGCTGGAACTGGGAATGGGAGGAAGTACTGACTAAAAAGAGGCAGTAAAAAGGAATTGTTCGGAATTGTGCTGTAGGCTGACTTTGGTGGTGATTATGCAAATCTATGTATCTGTTGAAATTCATAGAACTGTATACCAGAAAAGATCCAATTTTCCTGTATATTATTTTTAAAAGTATAAGAAAAAATAGACTACAGCTACATGTACAACACTTACCCATCTTGCAGTGTTGAGGGAAAAAACAAATTTATTTTATACTGTTTGAGTTTTTAAACAGTTTTGAAAAGCGTCTTTAAGAAGTAACCCTTAGCAAAATATGCATATATATGTGTTTTTTATACCAAGAAGATTTTTTGAATTAATGCATAAAATGATTGAAGTGAACCAACAAAGAAAGGATTGTATCCTTCAATCCATTCAAAAAATAAATTAACATGAAAATGTAGAATTTAGGTTCAGCCTTAGGGACAGATTGGAAAAACGGAATTGTCTTGGCATCGGAAGCTCTGATTCTGCTTGTTCCTGAGCTCCTGTATTTTGTGAGGTGTCTCAAGATCCCTATAATAAATTTACCATGCTTGTTTAAACTCAGAGTCATGATTTATAGATGACTTGGCTGCTTTCTTAGAAAATTCAAGAGATTCAGCTAAAGGCAGTTGATGCTAATAAGAGATGCAATAAGATAACTGGATACAAGATGAACATGAAGAAAAAATAGCATTTTTATTGATTAGAAACATGTAATTAGAAAATGTAATATATAAATGGACCTCATTCATAATAGCAACAATGACAAAAAAGATAAAACTCTTTGGGATTAACTAGAAATATGCCAGATTTATATGAAGGCAATTATAACACTTTCCTAAAGGCCATGAAGAATGGCCGGAATCCGTGAAGAGAAATATTGTGGTCCTGAATGAGGAGAGTCCATCAACAGCTTAAAGAAGTCGGTGCTTCCCAGATTAATATGTACAGCCAATGTAATATCAATAAAATGTGCATGAATAAAAGCAGGGAAGATATGAGAGTGGATTGCTTGGGATGCAAGCCATGTAGGTGGACTGTGGAATTGGTGGTGAAGAGTAGCTAGATATTTACTTGTGACTTGGGTTCACTTGAGACCAGATCACGAAGACTCTTGGCTGCCAGATCAAAGACTAGGACCCTCATATGACAGCCAGTATGAAGCTCTTGATGATTTTAATGAGACCCCAGTAAGATCAGAATTATGTTTGACAAATACATCTTGACCGATATGGAGGATTGAAGGAAAGGATGGGATCGAAGGCAAGGGACCTGCTAGGAGTCTACTGAAAGGAATGGTCTAAAATGACAGCCATCTTGGCCCAAAGAATTTCTCACTGAATGTTAGAGCCCTTCCTGTCCATCCCATATCCTCTTCCTTTCCTGACGCAAAAGTCCAGAGAAGATATGAACTAGCACAGTTGTCCTGAGAAGGGTGGGATATTTTCTCTAAACCCGGCAACTGGAGCCTTGGCCGGTCAATGGGAAGGGTTTTAAAGAAAGATGTCAAGGCTTAGAGTCTGGAAACCCAGGTGGATAGAATTGATAAATGCTGCTTTCCATTGGGCATTTACTATCTGTGAGATAAGAGCTCGCATTATCCCCATTTTTTCCCAAGAAGGTAACTTAGGCTCAGAGAGGTTATATACTTGCTCAGAGAAGTTATACAGTTGCTGAGACTGGCTATAACCTGTGTGTCCCCCATGTCACTGCTATCTTGTACCTGGCAGAGAGAGTTTGGCAAATGTTTGTTGTCTTAAGTCAAATTACCGATGTTGTTTCTCTGGGAATTTACTGGCTGTGGGTTGGCTGATGCCCCATCCTTATCAGTAAATTCTCTTCCCCATAAATAAGTCATCATCTGGCCAAGAGGGGCAGAGAAGGGTCTAGTAGGAGGGGTGGGGAGATGGAAGCAGGAAGGAAGGGGCTGAGTAATGGTTCTTGATGTGTTTCTATAAATTAGGAACCACCCAGCTTGCCACTGACCCAGGCGTCTTTGTCGATTTGCTCCTCCACGCCCTGCCAGCCTAGCACAATAAAGCTTCCTGTCCATTTCAGGCTTAATCATGCAGAACGTAAATCCCTCAGCAGAGAGGCAGCTGCGAGGGCTGGGGGGGGGGGTGCATCAGAGGACCATTCGTTTTTATCTTCTGGTACGTAATGAAATCAAGAATGCGCTTCAGCTCACCAGAGCCACTGTGGCCACATTGTTAAGTAAGCATCCCTCCTTTACCCTCATTAGGCTTACAGGGGCTTCTGATGAAGCAAACGAACACTTACTGAATGATGTACCTATGTGCCGAAGGCTTTATATGTGATTCAATCTAAAAAGCCCTGTGACACAGGTATTATAACTCTCATTTTATGGCTGAGGGAGCCAAGCTCAGAAGGGGGAGTGGCCCAAGACGATAGAAGTGAGGGGAGGGTCTTGAAGTGACATATGTGGGTTTTTTTTTAATAATTTTTTATTTTTTATAAACATATATTTTTATCCCCCAGTACAGATATGTGAATTACCAGGTTTACACACTTCACAGCACTCACCATAGCACATACCCTCCCCGATGTCCATAACCCCACCCCCTTCCCTCAACCCCCCCTCCCCCCAGCAACCCTCAGTTTGTTTTGTGAGATTAAGAGTCACTTATGTTTTGTCTCCCTCCCAATCCCATCTTGTTTCATTTATTCTTCTCCTACCCCCTTAACCCCCCAAGTTGCCTCTCCACTTCCTCATATCAGGGAGATCATATGATAGTTGTCTTTCTCCGCTTGACTTATTTCGCTAAGCATGATACCCTCTAGTTCCATCCACGTTGTTGCGAATAGCAAGATTTCATTTCTTCTTTTTTTTTTTTTTAAAGATTTTATTCATTTATTTGACAGAGAGAGATTACAAGTAGGCAGAGAGGCAGGCAGAGAGAGAGAGAGGAGGAAGCAGGCTCCCTGCTGAGCAGAGAGCCCGATGCGGGACTCGATCCCAAGACCCTGAGATCATGACCTGAGCCGAAGGCAGCGGCTTAACCCACTGAGCCACCCAGGCGCCCCAAGATTTCATTTCTTTTGATGGCTGCATAGTATTCCATTGTGTATATACACCACATCTTCTTTTTCTTTTTCTTTTTTTTTTTGAGATTATATTTATTTGTTTGACAGAGAAAGCAAGAGAAGGAAAACAAACAGGGAGAGCTGGGGAGGGGGAAGCAGGTTCCCCCAACAATGCAGTGCTCGATCTTAGGACCAGGATGGTAGGATCAGAACCTGAGCGGAAGGCAGATGGTCAACAACTGAGCCACCCAGGTACCCTGAAAATTTTTCATGATACCTAATTAGTCTACATATTTTTTGTTGCCTGTGCCTTTGGTGTCATATCCAAGAAATCATTGCCAAATTCAGTGTCACGAAGATTTTGTTCTGTGTTTTCTAATAGTTTTAGGTCTTTGATCCATTTTGAGTTAATTTTTATATATGGTGTCAGGTAAGGAAGGGTCCAACTTCATTCTTTTGCATGTGGATTTTCCCAGCACCATTTGTTGAAAAGATTATTCTTTCCCTATCAAATGGTCTTGGCAGCATTGTAAAAAATCATTTGACAACATATGCAAAGGTTTCTTTCTGAGTTCTCCATTCTGTTGTATGTCTGTCTTTTTTTTTTTTTTAAAGATTTTATTTATTTATTTGACAGAGAGATCACAAGTAGGCAGAGAGGCAGGCAGAGATGGGGGCAGGGGTAGGGGGGAAGCTGGCTCCCTGATGAGCAGAGAGCCTGATGTGGGGCTTGATCCCAGGACCCTGAGATCAGGACCTGAGCAGAAGGCAGAGGCTTTAACCCACTGAGCCACCCAGGCGCCCCCTGTTGTATGTCTGTCTTAATGCCAGTCCCACATTGTTTCCATTAGTGTACTGTTTTGAAGTCAGCTCAGGTATGAATCCTCCATCTTTGTTCTCCCTTTTTTTTTTTTCCCCCAATTTATTTATTTTCAGAAAAACAGTATTCACTATTTTTTCACCCCACCCAGTGCTCCATGCAAGCCGTGCCCTCTATAATACCCACCACCTGGTACCCCAACCTCCCACCCCCCCGCCACTTCAAACCCCTCAGACTGTTTTTCAGAGTCCATAGTCTCTCATGGTTCACCTCCCCTTCCAATTTACCCAAATTCCCTACTACTCTCTAACGCCCCTTGTCCTCCATGCTATTGGTTATGCTCCACAAATGAGTGAAACCTTATGATAAATGACTCTCTCTGCTTGACTGATTTCACTCAGCATAATCTCTTCCAGTCCCGTCCATGTTGCTACAAAAGTTGGATATTCGTCCTTTCTGATGGAGGCATAATACTCCATAGTGTATATGGACCACATCTTCCTTATCCATTCATCCATTGAAGGGCATCTTGGTTCTTTCCATAGTTTGGCGACTGTGGCCATTGCTGCTATAAACATTGGGGTACAGATGGCCCTTCTTTTCACGACATCTGTATCTTTGGGGTAAATACCCAGGAGTGCAATTGCAGGGTCGTGGGAAGCTCTATTTTTAATTTCTTGAGGAATCTCCACACTGTTCTCCAAAGAGGCTGCACCAACTTGCATTCCCACCAACAGTGTAAGAGGGTTCCCCTTTCTCCACATCCTCTCCAACACATGTTGTTTCCTGTTTTGTTAATTTTGGCCATTCTAACTGGTGTAAGGTGATATCTCAATGTGGTTTTTTTCCCCCCCCAATTTATTTATTTTCAGAAAAACAGTATTCATTATTTTTTCACCACACCCAGTGCTCCATGCAAGCTGTGCCCTCTATAATACCCACCACCTGGTACCCCAACCTCCCACCCCCCTGCCACTTCAAACCCCTCAGACTGTTTTTCAATGTGGTTTTAATTTGAATCTCCCTGAGGGCTAATGATGATGAGCATTTTTTCATGTGTCTGATAGCCATTTGTATTTCTTGATTGGAGAAGTGTCTGTTCATATCTTCTGCCCATTTTTTGATGTGTTTGTCTGTTTCGTGTGGGTTGAGTTTGAGGAGTTCATTATAGATCCTGGATATCAACCTTTTGTCTGTACTGTCATTTGCAAATATCTTCTCCCATTCCGTGGGTTGCCTCTTTGTTTTTTTGACTGTTTCCTTTGCTGTGCAGAAGCTTTTGATTTTGATGAAGTCCCAGAAGTTTATTTTCGCTTTTGTTTCCTTTGCCTTTGGAGACGTACCTTGAAAGAAGTTGCTGTGGCTGATATCAAAGAGATTACTGCCTATGTTCTCCTCTAAGATTCTGATAGATTCCTGTCTCACGTTGAGGTCTTTTATCCATTTTGAGTTGATCTTTGTGTACGGTGTAAGAGAATGGTCGAGTTTCATTCTTCTACATATAGCTGTCCAGTTTTCCCAGCACCATTTATTGAAGAGACTGTCTTTTTTCCACTGTATATTTTTTCCTGTTTTGTCGAAGATTAATTGACCATAGATTTGAGGGTCCATATCAGGGCTCTCTACTCTGTTCCACTGGTCTATGTGTCTGTTTTTATGCCAGTACCATGCTGTCTTGGTGATCACAGCTTTGTAATAAAGCTTGAAATCAGGTAAGGTGATGCCGCCAGCTTTATTTTTGTTTTTCAACATTTCCTTAGCGATTCGGGGTCTCTTCTGATTCCATACAAATTTTAGGATTATTTGCTCCAGCTCTTTGAAGAATGCCGATAGAATTTTGATCGGAATGGCATTAAAAGTATAGATTGCTCTAGTCAGTATAGACATTTTAACAATGTTTATTCTTCCGATCCAAGAGCATGGAATGGTCTTCCATCTTTTTGTGTCTTCTTCAATTTCTTTCATGAGTGTTCTATAGTTCCTCAAGTATAGATCCTTTACCTCTTTAGTTAGGTTTATTCCCAGGTATCTTATGGTTCTTGGTGCTATAGTAAATGGAATCAATTCTCTAATTTCCCTTTCTGTATTTTCATTGTTAGTGTATAAGAAAGCCACTGATTTCTGCACATTGACTTTGTATCCTGCCACGCTGCTGAATTGCTGTATGAGTTCTAGTAGTTTGGGGGTGGAGTCTTTTGGGTTTTCCATATAAAGAATCATGTCATCTGCGAAGAGAGAGAGTTTGACTTCTTCATTACCAATTTGGATACCTTTTATTTCTCTCTGTTGTCTGATTGCTGTTGCTAGGACTTCTAATACTATGTTGAACAAGAGTGGTGAAAGTGAGCATCCTTGTCTTGTTCCTGATCTCAATGGGAAGGCTGCAAGCTTTTTCCCATTGAGGATGATATTTGCTGTGGGTCTTTCATAGATAGATTTGATGAGGTTCAGGAATGTTCCCTCTATCCCTATACTTTGAAGCGTTTTAATCAGGAACGGATGTTGGATTTTGTCAAATGCTTTTTCTGCATCAATTGAGAGGACCATGTGGTTCTTCTCTCTTCTCATATTAATTTGTTGTATCACATTGATTGATTTACGAATGTTGAACCATCTTTGTAGCCCAGGGATGAATCCCACCTGATCATGGTGGATAATCTTTTTAATGTGTTGTTGGATCCTGTTGGCTAGGATCTTGTTGAGAATCTTAGCATCCATATTCATCAGTGATATTGGTCTGAAATTCTCCTTTTTGGTATGGTCCTTGCCTGGTTTGGGGATCAGGGTAATGCTGGCTTCATAGAAAGAGTCTGGAAGTTTTCCTTCTGCTTCAATTTTTTGAAACAGCTTCAGGAGAATAGGTGTTATTTCTTCTTGGAAGGTTTGGTAGAATTCCCCAGGGAATCCGTCAGGTCCTGGGCTCTTGTTTTTTGGGAGATTTTTGATCACTGCTTCAATCTCGTTATTAGATATCGGTCTATTCAGGTTGTCGATTTCTTCCTGGTTCAATTTTGGTAGTTTATATTTTTCCAGGAATGCATCCATTTCATCTAGGTTGCTAAGCTTATTGGCATATAACTGTTCGTAATAACTTCTGATGATTGTTTCTACTTCCTTGGCGTTAGTTGTGATCTCTCCCTTTTCATTCATAATTTTATGAATTTGGGATTTCTCTCTTTTCTTTCGGATTAGTGTAGCCAGTGGCTTATTGATCTTATTGATTCTTTCAAAAAACCAGCTTCTAGTTTCATTGATACGTTCTACTGTATCTCTGGTTTCTCCCTCATTGATCTCAGCTCTAATCTTGATGATTTCCCTTCTTATGTGTGGAGTTGGTTTGATTTGTTGTTGATCCTCCAGTTCTTTAAGGTGTAGAGACAGCTGGTGTGTTCTGGATTTTTCAATTTTTTTGAGCAAGGCTTGGATGGCTATATATTTTCCCCTTAGGACCGCCTTTGCTGTATTCCATAGGTTTTGGACCGAAGTGTCTTCATTCTCATTGGTTTCCATGAATTGTTTCAGTTCTTCTTTGATCTCCTGGTTTATCCAAGCATTCTTAAGCAAGGTGGTCTTTAGCTTCCAGGTGTTTGAGTTCCTTCGGAACTTTTCCTTGTGATTGAGCTCCAGTTTCAAAGCATTGTGATCTGAGAATATTCAGGGAATAATCTCAGTCTTTTGGTATCAGCTGAGTCCTGATTTGTGACCCAGTATGTGGTCTATTCTGGAGAAGGTTCCATGTGCACTTGAGAAGAATGAGTATTCTGCTGTTTTAGGGTGGAATGTTCTGTATATATCTATGAGGTCCATCTGGTCCAATGTGTCAATCAATGCTCTTGTTTCTTTATTGATTTTCTGCTTCGATGGTCTGTCTAGTTCTGAAAGAGGCGTGTTAAGATCTCCTACGATTAGTGTATTCATATCAATATGACTCTTTATCTTGATTAACAGTTTTCTTAAGTAATTGGCTGCTCCCATATTGGGAGCATAGATATTTACAATTGTTAGATCATCTTGGTGGATAGTCCCTTTAAGGATTATGTAGTGTCCTTCTGTATCTCTGACTACAGTCTTTAGTTTGAAGTCTAATTTATCTGATTTGAGAATCGCTACCCCAGCCTTCTTTTGAGTCCCATTGGCATGAAAGATGCTTCTCCACCCCTTCACTTTCAGTCTGCGTGTATCTTTAGGTTCAAAATGGGTCTCTTGTAGACAGCATATGGATGGGTCCTGTCGTTTTATCCAATCTGCAACCCTGTGCCATTTTATGGGTGCATTTAGGCCATTCACGTTGAGAGTGATTATTGATAGATACGTTTTTATTGACATCGAGTTACCTTTGAAGTCTTTCTTTCTGTAGAATGTCTCTATATTTCTGTTCAATGCTATTCTTGGGATTTTTCCTCTTTTATAGAACCCCCCTTAATATTTCCTGCAGTGTCGGCTTGGTGGTTGCATAGTCTTTTAAGCCTTGCCGGTCTTGGAAACTCTTTGTCTCTCCATCCATTTTGAATGTCAGTCTTGCTGGATAAAGTATTCTTGGCTGCATGTTCTTCTCATTTAGTGCCCTGAATATATCTTGCCAGCCTCTTCTGGCTTGCCAGGTCTCTGTGGACAGGTCTGACGTTATTCTGATGGGCTTCCCTCTGTAAGTAAGGAGCCTCTTTGCCCTGGCAGCTTTCAAGAGATTATACCTACAATTATAATTTCTCAATTTGACTATCAGGTGTCGTGATGTTTTTTTGGAGTGTATAATCTTGGGTGGAGACCGTTCAGCCTCTAGTACATGAACGCTGGTTTCATTCGCGAGATTCGGAAAATTTTCATGAAGGACTTGTTCCACGATATCTTCTAGACTTCTTTCTTTCTCCTCCCCTTCAGGAGTTCCAATAATTCTGACGTTGGAACGCTTCATGGCATCATTTATTTCCCTAATTCTGCTTTCGTGGGATCTAAGCTGTTTGTTCCAGGCTTCCTCCTGATCCTTTCTCTCCATCTGTTTGTCTTCCAGATCACTAATTCTATCTTCTGTCTCAGTTACCCTAGCTTTGAGAGAGTTTAGATTGGATTGGAACTCATTGAGAGCATTGTGGACCTCCTCCCTGGTAGCTTTGAGCTCCGCCCTAACATTGTGAACATCCTGTCTGGTCGCTTTCAGTTCGGCCCTAATCAATTCTGTTTGGACATCCATGGCTTTCTCCAACCTAGCTATTGCCTGGATAATTGTTAGCCTGAATTCTCTTTCCGACATATTGTCTATGTTGATAGCCGTTAGCTCTATTGCAGAAGGTCCATCCTCTGTATTTTTCTTCTGTTGGGCATTCCTCCTCCTAGTCATTTTGGTGGGAGAAGACTGAACAGATGTAGCTGGATGTATCAACTCTGGTGCAGTCAAGGTGCACCCTGGAACACTTCCTGATCTCCGTCTCAGAGAGAAGCCTCAGTCTGGGTGCAGAAGCTGAATAAATTCCCCCTTGGACGCTGGCAGTGCAGGTTCCAAGTTAAAGACCCTGGGGGCGCAGGATCTTTTGCTCGTCCCCAAAGCCAAGGCAGTGGCGGCTGTCTGGGAGCTCCTGACTGCCAGAGAGATTCCAAGCAGCGATGGCACACTGAGATTTTGCCGCCGGCCCGGGCTGGGAGTGCCCGGCTTGCGCGCACCTCTTTTCAGAGGCGGCTGTGGGTCGGGCGCGCATCTGGGGCACTGAGAACGGGGCGCTGGTCCGTAAGCCGCAGGCTGGGCTTTTGCGCGCCTCTGTCCGGGGAAGAGTTTCGCGGGCGCGCGGCTTAGACTTTGAAACAATGGCGCGGGTCAAGAAGCGCCCCCGGGCCTTAGAAACCCAGGAGAGCTGGAGGGACGAGCGCGCGCATCTCAAGCTTTGTGGTAGGGCTAGCGCGCGTTCTGCAGACCGGCGCGGCTCCCATCCCCTCACCGGAGCCGGAACCCCCGCGCTCTGGGGCGCGCTGGTGGCTTAGGGACCAGGAGCCGGTTTCTCCGCCGCACTCTCTCTGCCTCCGCGCCGGGGAGGCCGTCTGGGACCGGGGACTTAAGCCCCTGTCCCTAGCCGCCCCGATTCCCACAATTTGCCCCCACGATCCTTTGCTCTTTTGGAGTGCTTTCAACCAGTCTCCAAGTTAATGCTGGTCCCCAGACGCAGGGCACTCTCGCTCGTATCGGGGTATTACTTTCCAACCGGTCACCTCTGGTGGCTCCCTCCCCCTTTTGTTTATCTTCCGATATCAGTCCGCCGTTCCCATTCCGCTTTACCTGCTCACTGGCGTCTTCTGCCCCTGTAGAGATCCAGACGTGTATAATTCTGATCTCAGGCTGATTTCATGGGTGATCGGAGTTCTTTGGTAGGTAATCAGCTCACTTTGGGGTACCAGCTGAAAAGACGCCTCTTCCTAGTACCCCGCCATCTTGTCCCCCCCTACACCACATCTTCTTGATCCATTCATCTGTTGATGGACATCTAGGTTCTTTCCATAGTTGGGCTATTATGGACATTGCTGCTATAAACATTCAGGTGCACGTGCCCCTTCGGATCACTACGTTTGTATCTTTAGGGTAAATACCCAGTAGTGCAATTGCTGGGTCATAGGGTAGTTCTATTTTCAACATTTTGAGGAACTCCATGCTATTTTCCAGAGTGGTTGGACCAGCTTGCATTCCCACCAAGAGTGTAGGAGGGTTCCCCCTTTCTCCACATCCTTGCCAGCATCTGTCATTTCCTGACTTGTTAATTTTAGCCATTCTGACTGGTGTGAGGTGATATCTCATTGTGGTTTTAATTTGTATTTCCCTGATTCTCACTATGCACACAGAGCTTTGTTTTGTTTTGCTTGCAGTTACTAGGCATGTAGTTTGTGGGGGGAAAGGGGATTTCTGGGGGAGGGATGAGAGAATGGAAGGTTATATTCCTTTCCATAATTTATTTTGGTTGTGCAAATTTAATAAACATTCACCACTTGTCTAGTTCACATCCACCGGATGTTTCTTAAATATAGCTTGTCTGTTCATGTTTCACATTTTTAAAGAAAGATTTTATTTATTTATTTGGTGGAGAGAGCGAGAGAGGGAACATGAGCAAGGGGAGTGGGAGGAATGGGGAGCCCCATGGGGGGCTCGATCCCAGGACCCTGGGATCATGACCTGGGCTGAAGGCAGATGCTTAATGACTGAGCACCCCAGGCGCCCCCATATTTCATGCTAAATAGGTACAATAGCTCTGTACTCCAGTTTCTTCTCCTTTTTCTTCTTTTTAGATATCCTGGCTTGTATTTTAATCCATAATATCTGCTCTAAAATCTTCGTTCATCTTTCAGAACTACACTTAACTCCTCTTCCCACATAACTCATTGTCCTGACTTACACGATTTTTTATGTTGCTTCCATTCTATTTAGGGATACCTGTGTCTCCAGGTTAGAGACCTACATGCTAGTCTTGACTCAGTTTAGCTCCTAGCTTTTTGTTTTGTGGGGGAGAATTGAACATGTAATAATACCATGGATGGGGTGCCTGGGTGGCTCAGTGGGTTAAGCCGCTGCCTTCGGCTCAGGTCATGATCTCAGGGTCCTGGGATCGAGTCCCGCATGGGGCTCTCTGCTCAGCGGGGAGCCTTTCTCTCTCTCTCTCTCTCTCTCTCTGCCTGCCTCTCCATCTACTTGTGATCTCTGTCAAAAAATAAATAAAATCTTTAAAAAAAAATAATAATACCATGGATGTAGTGACGAGGAAGACAGTATTCTTATCAACATCATCATGGAGCCCCAGTGGGAGATGGATATACACCCAAGTATCTAAAAAAATAAGTGTGTGCTGAAGTACACAATGCCTGTTTTAGGAGGCTGCATGATAAGGGTGTATGATAATGTGCTGTTCTCTAGGTCATAATAAATTGCAAAATTTCTGTTTGCATCCAGTTCTTTGTTTCTATTAGTGTATGAACTCTTGGTTCTTGAAACATTAATTAGTTGAAACAGGAACATTATTTTAATATTTGTTTTTTGTTTATCCAAATCTGGGTCAACATCATAAGATGCTGAATTAGCAGGAACTCTACAACAGTCCCCCTGAGTACTAATGATCCATTGTGGGAACTGAAACATAGAGAAATGGGGAGTGGGCTTGGGCAATCCCCCAAACTCTGAAGGGAGTGGGGAAAGGAGGCATGAGACCTCCACTCTTGGGGCAGTTCCATACTGTTCTCTTAGGCAGCAAGAGTACAGATAGGATAACATCTTGACATCCCCTTCAGACAGGGGCACCAGAGATCAAGCAGGGAAACCTGGAAAGGGGGAAGGGAACACTTTATTTTTTTTTCCCCCAAAGATCATGAATGGGATTTCCAAATTAAGATGGCACCTCATTGTGGCACTTGGTTTGTCTTTTCCCTCCATCACCTTCCTATGAAAATAGTCATGAAAACACCACTACTTTTCGATAATGTAGATTCTAGACTTCGGGTGGAATTTTGGCTTAGTAAAGCAAGGATGAGTGATACTCTTGGGTCAAAGAGCAGGAGACACACAGGAGATTTTCAATGATGACTTCTGTCTACGTCCCACATTGAAGACATGGGGTCTTCTCTGAACAAAAGGAAAGGAAGCCCCCACTTACCTCCCAGAGGTTGATTCTGAGGCCATTGAACCTCCACTACACCTTATCACCCCTGTGTACTTACCCTCATGGGACTACAGTTTCTGAGAAATTAAAGAGAAGGAAGGGGTCATGGCAGAAGAGAACAGGTATGGGTCTTTGTCCCAGACTATGAAGTTAAGAGGGTGAAGGGATAGAGATGGGTCACTGGTTAGTGGAGAGGTATGTGCATGGCTTTTCCCAAGAAGGAGAGGGTTGCCCATAGTTATCCAGAAATTAATTCCCTTCCACATGTTCTGGAGGCCAGGCAGGGAAGTCAGAGAACACCCATTCTGGTCCAAGATGCACATGAGACCACTGGGAATTTCAGAGTTTGTCCATATTAATCAGCCCTCATCTTCAGGTCTGGATGTGGATTCTGATCGTCATCGTGTGGTTAATGATAAGAACAAAGAAGATCCTTCCAGACTCTTTGGGCACACACCTGAACAGATCTTCCCTTGATCAAGCAGGAGCAGTAAGAAAATCAAGAGATCTTTGAAGATTTTCTGGGACATAAAATGGGGACTATTAGATTCAAAGGAAAGGCAAACCTTTGAAAAAAAATGAAAAAGTCTCTAAGAGCGTTTACCAGGATGAAGCTTCTTTGTGCTCTTAGTAAATCTGAATGCTGAGAGTCAAGAAATGGCAGATGAGATAGTAAGATTAAAAGGGTTGCTAGATGCAAGCAGAAATGATCTGAAATAGAGATGGTCAAGAAATAGAAATGCAACAGCATAGTAGAACTTGCCTTAAAAGCAATAGAACATAGAAACACTGCAGAAGATGGGGTTAGTGTTAAGGAGGGCCGAGTTAGGACGCTCTGTCTGGATGTAGGGGAAAAGCCCAGAGAAAGAGGACAAACGGGAAGGAGATCCTGAGGGCAGAATGGAGAGAGGGGAGGGAGAGATACACTGAGTTCTTCCTGCTGCTTCTGCCAATGTCTCCCACCAGCAAAACCCAGCCTGAAGCCAGCTGATGAGAAGGACTGGGACGTGCAGCCGGGCAGGGTCAAGGCAAGGGCAGTGGGTGCACATTTGGACAAACAGGTGCAGGACCGGCCCATAACGCTTACAGGACGCATTTTAGAACAAAGAGCTGATTAAGTGAAAAGCTGACTTGACCGATAGTAAGTTAAAGGATCAGTTGTATGTGGGAGGGCCACACATCAGCAACGGTCATGAATGGAGCTAGATTAGATTTCCCTATTCAAAGACCATTGTTTGATTCGACTCAAAATGCACCAGAAGCCAATTATAGGTATTTGTCACAGCTTCGCCTAAAAGGGGGAGGGGAAAAGAAAACCATGAAAGTAAAACTGAGAAGAGGAGTGGCAATATGAACTCTAGGAACAAAATACAGTGCAAGGCAAATGTGTTGGGTCTGTTATCAAAGGAACGAGACTGAGACAAAGAGAAAGTTATGCAAAGCCTTATTCTATGCTAAGCATTAGACGTCGGACTGACTGGCCAGCGCCTCCTCCGAAGAGAGCGAACCCCACGTGGTCTTACAGGTTAGTTTTATAGGGCATAACCACAGACCTCTACATATGTGGCTTTGGCTGATTGGATGTCTCCTACCTGTGTGTTTTAGTAACAATTACCCGCAACCGATACTAGTAACTGCTGAAGTGTTTATTAAAACAACAAAGTGGCCTTGTTTTAGGTATGTGTTTTAGCAACGATTACCCAGAACTGGTATCAGTAAACAACAAAACGGCTACCTAGGCAACATGGAGTCTCTATGGCTAAGTAGGCCCAGGCAGGCCCTAGGGGTTTAACAGGTTTTAACATAGAATTGGCCCCAACAAATGCAGTTATTAAGATGCAAAGAGGCATTTTATATTGATAAAAGGTAACATTCACTAGAATCCTATGACACTCATTTACATTTATCTCAGCGATTCTCAACAAGAATGGTATAAAATGTCTAAAAGATCATGTCAGATTCTCTAAGCAATCTTTTTAAAACTCTCATGCGGGGCACCTGGGTGGCTCAGTGGGTTAAATCCTCTGCCTTCGGCTCAGGTCATGATCTTTCAGTGTCCTGGGATTGAGCCCCACATCAGGCTCTCTGCTCAGTGGGGAGCCTGCTTCCTTCTCTCTCTCTCTTCCTACTGTGATCTCTGTTTATCAAATAAATAAATAAAATCTTTAAAAAAGAAAAAAACACCTCTCATGCACACAACCCTGATATTCAGGGAGTGATCCTGTTTCTACATGAGCCATAATCATTGTCAATGGGCACATATTGTGTCCGTCAGCTGTTGGGACAGGAAACAAACAGACCCAAAAAACCCCAAACCAAAACCCCCAAACCCCAACCAAACAAAACATGAAAACTATCACATAAATTGGCAAAAAAAAAAAAAAAAAAAAGAGAGAGAGAAAAGAATATAGGGGGTTTAATAATATTGGTTTTGATTTTATGGGTTTGGGTTAAATTTTGTGTTCTGAAAATGGACAGAAAAAGGTACTTTTCATTGTTCATGGACCATTTACCACAATTGAACCTGTACTGGTTTCCAAAGAAAACGGATACTCTGAGTATCAAATGGTTATGATTAAATTCTCTGATAAGAACGAAATGAAATTAAACTTAGTATGAAATGTCAATGAAAAATTTCAAGCCCTTGGGGGGAAAAATGTCTTTGACATCTTTTAGGTCCAAGGAAACATCAAAACTGCAATTACGCATTATTGAACATTAGGAAAACAAGAACCCTACATTTAAAAGCTTATAGAAAGTGGCCCCAGGCATATTCAAAGGAAAACTGTGTTTCAATATTTTTAATTTAAATAAAAGAGAATTCAAAACTAATTCGACTAAATCGGGGTGAAGAAAATAATAAAAAAATCGGAAATGAATGAAAAAAACAGGAAAAAAGAAGAAAAATGGTAAATAAACCAAAAAGCTCTCTTTTCAGAATGACAGCAGAACGAAAAAACCCAAATACAGAATTATAAATTAGAGAAAGCTAGCACAAATGCATAAAATTAGGACTGAACTAAAAAAGGAGTTAAGTGGACAGTGGACAGATTATATATTCTAAGAAAATATTAGAGACAATTTAATTCTAATGTATTTCAAATCTTGTCAGAAGTGCATGCTTTTGAGAGCAAATATGAATTACTACTTCTTTTTTTTTTTTTTAAAGATTTTATTTATTTATTTGACAGCGAGAGATTACAAGTAGGCAGAGAGGCAGGCAGAGAGAGAGAGAGGAGGAAGCAGGCTCCCTGCTGAGCAGAGAGCCCGATGCGGGACTCGATCCCAGGACCCTGAGATCATGACCTGAGCCGAAGGCAGCGGCTTAACCCACTGAGCCACCCAGGCGCCCTGAATTACTACTTCTAAAAGTGAGCAAAGAATTAGATCAGTTAGGATTTTCTTCATTTCAATGAATACACCATTGCTTAGTATATAAGAGAATTTATTTTAGTTTGGGCTTATCTTGCATCATGTACTATGTAACCTTGGGCATACTGCTTAACCTTTTCCAGCCTCATTTTCCTTATCCATAAAATGGGGAGAGAAATTTTCCTCCAATGGTGTTTTTTTGTGTCCATGATATTAAATGAAAGTGATACTGACATGAGATGCTTAGCACAGTCCTGGCCCATAAGTGTCCATTACATGACAGCCATTGACACTGAAGAGAAATTGGAAATAAGTCATTAAGCACTTTGTGTCCAAAGGGATTTATGAACGCACTCTGTCATGCAATTCTCTGCATGTATCTTATAAAAAAATAATTTAAGTGTATGCCTTCCAACTTTTAGGGCATAGTTATCTTCCTATGATACAAATACACAGAAAATGAGATGTTTCCATTTCTATTCCATAGATCACACAGTGGTCTAGATTGATGAAACAATTCTAAGTAAAATGCCAGAGAATTAAATCCACTCATATATTAAATGACCGAATAGGATTTACTTTGGAAACCCTGGGTAATGGGATATCTACCGTGGGATCGTCAGTGTGTAAGACACATCATACAAGGTAGATTAATTAGTGATCACAGAACCTTATGCATTATTATCATTTTATAGTTAAATAAACTAAGCAGGGAGAGGTTAGAAAAATGGGTCAAGGCCAAGGTGAACACTAGGGCTGACATTCAACTCCAGATCCAACTTAGTCCAAATCGTAAATTATGTTTCACACATCAGCGCGAGTCTCATTTAATAAATTCCTGAAGTTGTATTTGATAATACTGAACCCTGTCATTGATGGAAATTTTTCAGTCACTTAGGGAGACACATTTTATATACAATGTAGAAAAATATGTATATTAAACACTCAATTTCATGCTTAGTGGTGAAATACCAGAGTAATTTCCAGTGATTTCTTTTTATTTCTATTTAAAAATTTTATGGAAGTGTTAGTTGATGTAATAAGACACGGTTCAGAAATAAAATGTATAACAATGAAAAAAGGAAATATCTTTGTTTGCAAGTGATGCAATATCTGTTCAATTTACCCCAAATTTTATCATCTGAAATGCTAATAGTACTAATAAGATAGATCTATAAAGTAGTCAAACGTTTAAGAAATATTAAAAATAGCTCTTATCATATACTAACATTACCAGTTAGAAAATATGAGGGGAAACAGATTTCTGTTAGCATTGCAAATACAAAATAATATTTTTAATAAAAATTGTATAGGATATACATGGACAAACTGACAGTGATCGATCAGGAGGAATAAACAAAGATTTGAACAAATGGGAAGGCATACCAGAGGACTCGTTGCAAACACTCCATATTATAAAGCCATCATTTTTCCCCCCAGATTAATTTATAGGTTTGAGTTAGTTTTATCATAAGTTTTATTCACAGCGGGGGGCAATGTCTTGGAATCTGATGAGGTGATTCTAGAATTCATGTGGGTGCATAAAAAGAAAGTAATTAGTAGGGTTTCAAGGGATTGGTATGGGGAGGAGAAAAGCATTCACTAAATGTATTCATTGATTCTAAGACTTTCAAAAAACATTAAATTGTATATCTTAGAATAGAGGGACTATGATAATCAATCCATTCAAAATCTTCATGAATCCTTAAATTAAGACTTTCTACTACAACATATACTTTCCTCCCATAAAACGCAGTAAAATTTAACTGAATAATGCATGTTTTTCTTCAGAGCCTTAATGATTCTATAAATACATGACTATAGAAATGTATAAAGTAATTGGCTTTTTAAACCAGGAAACACAGCTCTTAGCACTTCGTGGGAGTTATTACAGGGATAAAAAGGAACCGGAAGTCACAACGCCATGGTGAGAGGTCAATGCTGGTGGTCGACCCGGTTTGATGGGCTGTTTAATGGCCTGTGCAATTTCAAAAGGCGGGTGTTTAGAACCCAGACCTTAGCACAGTTGAAACGTTCTCAGTCACTCCCTGCAGGGAGGTTCCTTACAAAGCAGAGGCTGAGAGGAGAATGCTTGAGCAAGACGTGGGGACACCTCTGGGGGGGCTGATAAAAACAAGGCAGGGGAGGGAAGGAGCCAAAGATGCCCTTTCAGCTCCAGCCTACCTGAATCTACAGGAAGCTCTAGCATAATGGGTCCCAGCTTTTCTCTGCTGAGGGAGAGGAGGCTGAGCTGGTTTTTTGTTTTGTTTTGTTTTTTGGCGTTTGTTAAATTTTATTTTTATTTCTATTTTTTAAAGAGAGAGCCCAGCAGGGAGAGCAGCAGGCAGAGGGAGAAGGAGAAGCAGGCTCCCCGCTGAACAAGGACGACCCCCCCAACCATGTAGGACTCGATCCCAGGACCCCGAGATCATGACCTGAGCAGAAGGCAGATGCTTAACTGACTGAGCCCCCCAAGGCACCTTCAAGGCTGAACTTTTATAACTCAGTTCATAGTCAGTCTTCGGCTGGGTGGGGGGGCTCTTGGGGGTGGGGGGTGAGGAGGCTAAAACCTCCCAAGCATCTCAGGTAGGGGTGCAGCTGTGAGCCATCAGCAGCCCACATTCATCGCAACTGGGGGATGGGCTGTCTGCATCGCAAAGATCTGGGCAGATCTTGCTGCCGTCATGGCCCCTGGCTGTATGTTGTGTATCAGTCAAAACCATAGATGATAGCACGGCCCAGGTCAAATACCTACAATAGATACATAGAAAAAGGACCTAGAGGAAAACACACTAACATTGTGGTGGTGATTATTTCCTAGTGATGGTAATTTTCATATTGTTCTTATTCTTTAACATGCTGTCCACATTCTAGAAATGTGTGTGCCTTCCTTTTTAAATCAGAAGAATGAACAACAGCTCTGGGATGTAGATTTGACCCAATGGATCTGGGTTAGGATTTGGCTTTGCCAGTTTCTAACATGAGACGTTGGGCAGGTTACGCAGCCTGAGCCTCAGGTTTATCCACTGTTCAATGGGGGTTCACTTATGTGAAGCATGATATTAGATACTGTTGTTTCCCCAGAATCTGTTTCCTTTTCTCCCCTGATGTGGCATTTTCCTCTTGCTTTGGAGAACAGCTCCTGTCTTAGCCCTTGTGGCTCAGGGGGAATCACAGTAATGTCCACATTCCCGTGCCCACAGAGGTAATAGTTCGGGATCACATCATCCCACCAACAGAATTTCTCTCCAGACTTTTCCATGTTGGAGAGCAAGTTCCTTCTCTTTTCCTTGGATCACAGGTTTTAAGATTAAGATTCAGGACATTCCAGCAGCTGTCTTCTTGCCTGTTACATGGAGAAAGCCTTTCTGAATGGAGCATGACAAAGAAGTCAGAGACAGAAGTCCTGGTGGCCAAGACCCCAGTTTCTGGCTCTGTCTTGTGTCTTCAAGTCTGTGGCTCTGGAGCTATTTCAGCAAAGCTCTCCCACCCATTTTCCCCTTAAACTGGTTTGAGTTGGGTTCTTGGGACTTGCAACTGAGAGATCCGCACTAACATAGGGTCTGTTGCTAAGATAATTGTTAACTTCGTATCTCTTACCTGGAATGCCCACCATTTACCAATCCCTGCTCATCCTCCTCCTCCAGCCCTTAGAGATCTGCCTTTCTTTTCCCTACCATGCTTTCCACCGACCAATTTAGCTTCATTTTGCTTGATTATCTGTCACAGATTGTTAGACCATATCACAAGGACCTCTTTGTTTGCCCGCATTACCTACAACACACAGTAGGTGCTCTATGTGTAAAATCAGAACTTAAGTGGACCTTGCAAATCAAGTTAAGGAAAGAGAAAAAGGAAGGAGGGAAGGAAGAGAGGAATAGAAGGAGGAAGGGAAGAAGGGGGGAAAGAAGGAAGGAAACACCAAGTTTGTGAAATGGGGAAACTGAGGTCCTGGTTCATGCCGCTCTTCGCCCAGGTGGAGACATGACTAGATGCCAAGTTCTTTACTTAGCCCATTGTTCTCGACTCTTTGCAATGCCTAGATACTAAATAGTAAGACAAAGTGAAAAACACCAAGAGGCAGATGATTTCTGTCTCAGTTGAGTTTTCGAGTGGCTGACAAGATAAAAGATGGGGAAGAATTTAGTTGCTGCTGCTGTTGGCTGCCTTTTACCTCTAGCTTGCTCACTGAAGCTCTGATTTCCTTCCTAATGGTACAGTCAGATCACTGATGCTCAAGTGGGAACTGGAACCAAAGCCTGTCATATTAGACAAGACCAAAACCCTAGGAGAGGTGGAGGAGACACTGGCTGGCCAGTAACTCCATCCACATGTAGAAAAAAAACTACTTCTGCCTTTGAATCCAACCAGTGGTGACGTCCTGAGCAGGTGGCCTCCAGGTGGCCTTCCTCGGCATGCAGAGAGCTGCTCTACAGGCCCATAAAATCCAGCATCAACTCCAGAAAGGGCTTTTACCAGGGAGAGTGTTCAGTGCTTGAGATTTCTTGCCAGGTAGGAAGGAGGGGGTGGTTCTTACCTGGGGACCAAGAAGATCTCTGTTCCTGCCAGAGCAGGTCCCTCCCTGAGGTCAGCTGAAACAAATTACTGCCAAGCCCCAAAGACGAAGACTCTATCATTACTTCCCTGTTAGATCTGCTAAGCACAGCCAGACCTGTAGACCCAATCCCTCGGGTATGAATGATGTCTTATGCGTACTTTCTAAATCATGTCTTATTCTGGCCACAGGGAAAAAATTAAAAAAAGAAAAGTTATCCACAATCATTTTCAAACCACTTGGGATCTATTGTAGGAAATAGGAAACTTGTAAAGGGCTTATTTGAATCCCGAGAGGAAATGTGTAGCATAGGGGAGGGGAAGCCTTTGGAATCACAGAGGGAATGCTGGAGAGTCCCTCCTGTGTGCCTTCAGGCAAATCACTTAACCTCTCTGAACCTGCTGTTCCTCTGCTATTGTTACTGTACCATATAGACTAATAATGTCCCAGGAAGTGGTGTGTTCTATAACCTGACGATTCCGAAGTGCTGAACTTGCCTGTTTTTAGACCCCGGCCAGCATGTTTGCTCGGAATAAGGACCTTGATAAAAACAGTCATGTTCAGTCAAAATCATAGCAGCCTAAGATGCATGCAGGTAATCAGACCCTGTTTCCCCAGGCAGAACACTGCTGGGCTTTTCTTCTGAAGACACTCAACACTTTCCCATCCTTCCACATCCTCTGGTGTTCCTTTAGTGAAAACCATAGGCTGCACTATCTATATAACTCTCTTCTTGCCTGCCTTCTGACTTTATCACAATCTGGTTCCCAGGGAGCCCCTTACTGGCCATCGTTAAGGACTCGCCGATATCCTTACCCTTTCCTCTCCTTTCCTTGATGCCTCTCTGAGGTTCAAGTGCATTTTTAATTTTTAAGAAATATTTCATATATATACAAATTTTTAAAATATACATCCATGTATAAGAGGTTTTTTGGTTTTTTGTTTGTTTTGGTTTTGTTTTTGTTTGTTAGACAAGGTATAAGAGTCTTGTATTTGGCCAAATTTGCTTCAAAAAATTTTTTTTAAAGATTTTATTTATTTATTTGACAGAGATCACAAGTAGGCAGAGAGGCAGGCTGGGTGGGGAGAAGCAGGCTCCCTGCTGAGCAGAGAGCCCAATGCGGGGCTTGATCCCAGGACCCCGAGATCATGAGCCGAAGGCAGAGGCCCAACCCACTGAGCCACCCAGGCGACCCTTCAAAGTTTTTTTAAATTAAATAGCACGTTGCCAAAATAGTTGCCCTCGTTGTTCCTTCCCCAGTCCTCCCTCCTTAGAGGTCACCAGAACTCTGAAGTTCCTCTGTATCTCTCCTCCCTTGGGTTCGTACTTCTGCTCAGTTGTATAAATTCATTAACAATATAAGCCTTTCGTTGTATTTCTACCGTCTCCGTATTTGGTATCCTGTACAGATCGATAGCGAGCAGCTTCCCGTCTCCCTGCACCTAGCACTGTGTTCTTTAGATTAATCCATTTTGAGTTCTACAAGCTAGCCCCTTTCCTTTAAGTGTTGTTACATGAATAAACCAGTGTATCTGTTCTCCACTGAGAAATACTCCGGTTGTTTCCACTTTTCTCTGCTCCCTAAATTGCAGCACTTGATACAGTGCGTCTCTATGGGCACATCTGCGAGGGTAGTTCCTTAGTCCCCAGCTAGACACCCACAAGGAGGACCTCTCTGTTGAGCAGAATGTGTGTCTCCAAGTGTACTAAAGTGTTGCCTGGCTTTTCTCCAAAGAGGTGGCATCAGTTTCCACTCCCCTCAGTAACTGTAAACACTAGACATTTGCGCCCTGCTCAACGGTTATTGACGTTATCAAACTTTTAAAACTGCAAATCGAATGAATACCAAATAGACTCTTTTCCTTTCCAAATTTGCATTCTTTTCTTTACCAGCCAGGGAGATTTTTTTTTAATAATTTTTTATTTTTTATAAACATATACTATATTTTTATCCCCCAGGGTACAGGTCTGTGAATCACCAGGTTTACACACTTCACAGCACTCACCATAGCACATACCCTCCCCAATGTCCATAACCCCACCCCCCTTCCCCCAACCCCCTCCCCCCAGCAACCCTCAGTTTGTTTTGTGAGATTAAGAGTCACTTATGGTTTGGAGGGAGATTTTTTTTTTTTTTATATATTTATTAACTGCTTGGACTTCCGCTTCCGGGACTTGATCTTTCATATTCTTTGTCTAGTTTCGTTAACCATTTGTCTTTCTCTGACTGATTCTGGATTCCAGTTCTCAGGTATATGGGTTGCAAATGTATTTCCCGAGGGTTTCAACTTTATGGTGTCTCCTACACATCTTACTTTAGAATATTTTGGGGGAGAATCTTTTACCATTTTTGTAAGGACTCTTCATTTTTCATGATTTTTTACCTTAGAAACAACTGATCTGATACTTGGACAGCCACACCAGCAATTTTTAGGGGCTCCTTTTCCCATCCCTTTGTTTTCAACCTTTCTGTGTCATTGTGTGTTTTGTTTTGTTTTGGAGATGTATTTATTTTTAAGAGAGATGCAGACATGGGTGGGGGGAGGGGCAGAGGGAGAGGGGGACTCTCAAGCTGACTCCACATTGAGTGCAGAGCCCGATGTGCTAGCCTCGATCTTAGACCCTGAGGTCATGACCTGAGTCATAATCAAGGGTTGGACACTTATCTGAATGAGCCACCTCGGCACCCCCCTGTGGCTGTTGTGTTTTGAGTGTATCATTTATGAATATCTTATAATGGTTCATTTTAAAATCCACTCTCAGAGTTTCTGAATTTGGACCATCCGATTTTGTCTATGAGCATCATTATCCTCACTGATACATTTGCATTTATTTCTGTCTCTCTGTGTGTACAGTTGACTGTGCCGCTGCTTTTATTTCATTCCTAGAATGTGGTGTCTTCATTACTGTTTGCTACCTTAGTAGTTCCCCTTCATTTTTTACCTCTTAGTAGTTACCCTTAAAATTTTAATACTTATTCTTGACCTAACATGAAGACTGAAGGTAATCAAAGTTTTACCTTCTGCTTTACTCTGATCATCCCTCCCATTTTGTAAGTAATTATTGCCTGAAACGTTTGTTCCACTTCTGGTACCTTCGAATTCATCACCGCCATCATTGTCACTACAATTATTTTATACCTTCATTGTGTGTTTCGTTTTACTGATTGTTTGTAACAATTTCTTTTTTCACTCTTGCATCTGCTTTCTTTATTTTTGTTGTGAATTTTTTTTTTCCTGATGGCATTTTTTGGCTAGCTCCTTCAGTGGACCATCCTATGTGTGAACATCAAATCCAAGTTCCTGGAATCCAGGACCTGTGCTATTGCCCCTCTCCCTCCCTGCCCCTTCCTGGGCAGCTTGGTACCACCTGTCTTGCTTACCACCTAGTCCATAGTTCCCCTTTCAGTTCTGACATCTGAAAAATCACTTTTCTTTCCTTTAAGCTCAGCTGTATATTTAAAATACTTATACCTTACCTCTTTCAGTTAATTTGCAAAAGTGGCCCACAGAATTCAGAGAAGCATATTAATTACTGGTTTATTTAAAAGGATACAACTCAGTAACAGTCAGATGGAAGAGATGCACAGGGAAGGGCATGGAGGAAGGGCAGAGAGCTTCCGTGCCCCCTCTGGGAGCACCACTTGGTACCTCCAGGTGTTCACCAACCAGGAAGTTCTCTGAACCCTGTCCTTTGGGGGTTTTGTGGAGGCTTGGTTACATGGTCACGATGAGTTCGCCGTCAATTCAACCTCTAGCTCTTCTCCCACAGAAGTCTGGGGGTGGGGGGATGAACATTCCAATCCTTTTATCTCATGGTTGGTTCTCCTGGGAAGCAGTCCCCATCCTTAGGTATAGTCCAGGCCACCTCATTTACATGACAAAAGATACCATGACAAAAGCTCTCATCACTTAGGAAATTCCGAGAGTTTTAGGAGCTCTGTGCCAGAAATGGAGATGAAGACCCAATACATAGTTCTTATTATAAATCACAGTATCACATATGTTTTTTTTTAAATTACAGAGCACATGTTGGCTATATAAAAGAAAAACTAATTATATCCCTGCCATTCTCCAAGCTTCTCTTCCCTGCCAAGATAACCAGTGTTGCCAGCCTGGTGAATATTCCTTCCTTCTTGTAGTTCTCCTTGTGAGAAAACATACACAAACATATCTACACAAATACAGAAAGTATGTTTGTTTGTTTAACCAAAACAGAATATGCAACTTACTATATTCAGTGAGCAGTATTTTATTATCCAGAATTTCTCAGAGTTGTTAGCCTGAAAATTGTCAGATTATTTAAATCCACCATTTTTCAGGATCCCAACTTGCCTGTTTGCTTTCCATCTTTATGGATTCCAATCTTGAGTTAATTTTCCCATTTTTGGCCTTACTCTTTGGCCGAAGCCTCAGTCTTGTTTTTCAGGTTAGTCCTTTCTTAGAATCCACAAAGAATTTAGGTTCAAAAGTCCCCCTCCCTTATAAGATAGATCAGGGGAGAACTGAATTAGCATCTACTCTCATAGGAAAGGCCTGGGGCTCCATGTGGTCCTTCCAAGTCCTACTTGAGCCCACAAGGTTGCAAGGTGGTAGGCCTGGAAAATATGTAATTTTGAAACCAGGTGTGTTTGATTAAACTGTGATTGCTAAAAGCAAACAAACAAACAGAAAAAACAGACCCAAGACCTGTTCATCCAAAAATCAAGCTAGGACAATGATCTTCAACTTTTTTTTTTTAATTTTTAAAAAATTTTCAGTGTAACAGTATTCATTGTTTTTGCACCACACCCAGTGCTCCATGTAATCCGTTCCCTCTCCAATACCCACCATCTGGTTCCCCCAACCTCCCACCCCTGGCCACTTCAAACCCCTCAGATTGTTTTTCAGAGTCCATAGTCTCTCATGGTTCACCTCCCCTTCCAATTTCCCTCAACTCCCTTCTCCTCTCTAACTCCCCTTGTCCTCCATGCTATTTGTTATGCTCCACAAATAAGTGAAACATATCTGCTTGACTTATTTCACTCAGCATAATCTCTTCCAGTCCTGTCCATGTTGCTATAAAAGTTAGGTATTCATCCTTTCTGATGGAGGCATAATACTCCATAGTGTATATGGACCACATCTTCCTTATCCATTCGTCCATTTAAGGGCATCTTGGTTCTTCCCACAGTTTGACCATCTGTACCCCAATGTTTATAGCAGCAATGGCCACGGTCACCAAACTGTGGAAAGAACCAAGATGCCCTTCAACTTTTTTTTTTATGGTATTGATTATTGATTGTTTGTTGCTGAACATCAAAATCACTTGGGAAACTTTTAAAACACTTATTTCTAGACCCAGTCCTGAGATGTTCTGATTTAATTTGGATGGAGGCATGGGCATTGACATGAATTGATTCTCACATTCAGACCATGTTGAGACAGATCATAGCATGGGACTCACATGAGAACTTCTCTTCTTAGGCCCGCCGGTTCTCAATGCAGAACTTGGAGCCATCCAGATTTAGCTATGGTGGAGTGAAAATAGCTCTGGATGTGGTGGGAGATGTTCTCGGGTCCAGTCCCAGCTTGTCACTTATTTGTCATGTGACCTTGAACAAAATGTGTCCCTCTCTCAGTCTCTGGGTTCTTATCTGTAAACATGGAGATTATGGTCGTGTTTCAAACAGTGATTGTAAGGATCAAAAGATGAAGTGTTCCTGCTGGTTGCTGTTGTTGTTTTTAATAAGTTGTAAGTTTCTATCAAAATGTTGAGCATGAGGTTTCTTCCAGGTCTAAGATTTTTTTTGTTGTCTAAGTCATTGACCTTTTCCTTCACCTGGGCCTATAAATCCAGTGGAAAAAATACCGTTAAATATTCTGAGTGTTTTGATTTTCTGAAATACCTCCTTCAAAAGCTCTCCAAGGCTGGTAATTTAGGCTAGATTTAGCAAACTGACTTTTAAATAATGAAGGTAATTATTCAGGTCATTCTGGTCCCTGGGTGATTCTCCCTCAGAAATATCCAAATGATTTAACTCAAGAGCGGTCTTGAATTAAAATGATCTACATTGTTGTTGTGGGTCTTCTCTTTTCTGATAGAAATATGAAGTTTATAAAGAGAATTCAGACCTTTGAAGGTGGGTCTGTAGGAAGGGCTATAAATACTGTGAGTAGACTTGCCTTTATAAATGGTTTAGTCTCATAGTCAAAGCACTTAAATATTATGAAAGAGTAAAAAACCCATGAAAATTTAAATATCATTGAGAGATGCTCCATTTGGACATACCATGTAATTTTAACACACCAAATTTTTTTTAGGGTAACAATTATATTCTTCACTCAGGCATAAGATCACCTGAGTGTGTTTTAACTGTTTTTCAAGAGCATTACTGTAGCATTTGGAGTGTGAGGAGACAACCCCTGGGAGGTGGTCATTTCAAAACTGGAAGTCATCCAGCATTATCTGCAACATTTCAATTGGAAGGAAATTACCAAAAATGAAGTCCAGTCTTTTATCAGTTTTCATAAAAGAGATTTTACTTTTGGCCCTTATTAGCTATGTAAATGTCTCTCACTATTTCCTTAAAAAAATAAAAATAATTAGAAATGGCGTGTTTCTCTTCTGTTACAAACTGAAGCACAATTGTGCATTGTCCACCTGAGGTAAATGGACAAAGCTCTCATTTCATCCTCGTCTGAGGAGACAGGCTTACAGCACGAGGGGATCAACCCACCACTTCCTCCCCTTGGCAATGTTATGTCTTCAACACTAACTTGTGAAGGAGTGAGGTGCTGAAGAGACTTCGGTTTTGGCCAGCGAGTTTCTGCATGACCCTATTCTCCCTCAGATGAATGTAAGGGACATGAAAGACCTGTCGATCCTTCTTTATAGCACCCAGAAGATGTCAGAATGGGTTTTCTTCTTTCTATCTCTATTGTGTGTGTGTCATCATCCAGGAAGGAAGCAAGTATTCTTGGAGCTGCTACTGTGTCACTTACTTACATTGTGTTGGGAGTTTGCCTAGATCATTCTGTTAATCTTCACAATCGTTCTGTAAGGGAGGTGTTGTCATGCCTGTTTTACCTATGAGGGAACTGAGGCTTACAGTAACCTCAGCAAAGCCATCAGAGGGATGGGTTTGCATGGCCTGTGTTTTGTCCCTTACGTGAAGCAAGGAGAATGTCATTTGTAAGCCCAAAAGAAGGGTACTATTTTCCTTGGGCTAAAAGGGTTTTTGTACCCTTTTGGATATTTGGAACTGAAGCTTTTCTAGCCATCCAGGAAGTAGATGAGGTATAGCCAGGTCTGGCTTTGTTTCCCAATCTTTGACTTTCTCAGGTGAGGTTGGCTGGGTGGGAGACAGGTCCCATCTGTAAGTACAAGGAAAATTTAATTGCAAAGGTGAATGTTAGTGGAAATATCTAAGTAGTAATGAGGCAATGTTATGACCTGCTTGACTGTAATTGTTATCAATTCAAATATAATGAGTATGATTGATTATTTAACTTATTCTTTTAACAAACATTTACTAATCATCTACCATCAGTCAGGTAATCTCAAAGGTGCTAGAGAGACACACACACACAGAGTGAGTGATGAACAAGACCGAAATCTTTGCATTTATTGAGTACAGGACAGATGCCATGAGGATAAAAAGCCAATACCCATCTGCAAAGATTTTACAATCAGGTTGAAAAATCAAACATTGTATCAGTTAACTTGACTCATAGATAATAAAACTACATGCTAAAGGCACAGGCAGATCTCTAGGGGAGCACAGAATCAGATAGTGAAAGGCAGTGAAGAATTTTCCTAGTGCAGATTTAAGAAGTTTGTTGGGGCTAAGATATTTTAAGTGTGCCTTAAATAACAGGAATGGAGATGCAAAGGATTCTGGACTTGGCTGTAAAATCCTGGTGATTCCTGGAAGTAGTTACAGGTATAATCTTAATATACCCCAGGGTTCCAAATGGACCAGTATCTCATGGTGTTCCATTCCCAAAAACCAAAAATTAATTGTATTTCAAGTCTATACTTAGTTTCTTAAGGAAATGCCAAAAATGGAGGACATCCTTATTGCAGAGAAGGCATCACAAAAATTGCTCTCTCCAGATCACTGCCAATTTGACCCACACTGCCTTCTACCCAGAGGGCAGCTGCTCCTACAAAAACTTCTTTCTTCTTTTTTTTTTTTAAGACTTTATTTATTTATTTGACAGACAGAGATCACAAGTAGACAGAGAGGCAGGCAGAGAGAGAGGGGGAAGCAGGCTACCTGATGAACAGAGAGTCTAATGTGGGGCTCGATCCCAGGACCCTGGGATCATGACCTGAGCTGAAGGCAGAGGATTTAATCCACTGAGCCACCCAGGTGCCCCAAAACCTTCTTTTTTATTCTTACATTCACTCCTAATTCTTCGACTCTTCCTAACTCCCAGCTCACACAGATTCTCTATTTCTCTTCTGACATTCTAGCTATACTGTCTTGGTTCTTTTTCATGTATATCATTTTAGCCCCTCTGACTTTTATTACTATTTTCTCTTGCTGGCCTGTTATCCAGATTGTTCTCAGCAAAGGAGGTCTCAGAGATAATCTCAGAAAGCAAGAATCTTTGTTCCTTAGACTCCAGGGGGAGAACCAACCATTATAAATACTTATATATTAAAATAAATAAATAAATACTTATATATTAATAATATCCTCTGTCCTTATTGCATGGGTGCTGTGAATTTATGCAGAGCTGTCTTCTAGGAAATCTGGTCCTGATGGAAGAGGCCTTGGATCCTGTAGTTTGTAACAGGTTGCCTGGGCTCTCTAGGGCCCTACCTGGGGGGAGTGTAATGGTCTCCTCACCTGTCTTTCATCCACTCTAAACTTCACTGAGGATTAGAATAAATTGACTATTTTAGTGTGGGTGACACTAGCTGCTATGACAAATACATATAGATATTTCAGTGACTTCGCACAGTACAAGTTTCTTTCTCACTTTATTGTTCAATGTGTGTTCTGGTTTGGCCCCTGTCTTTCATCCATGCAGTGATTCAAGGATCCAGGCTGTTCTAGCTTCTTCCATTATGAATAAGTGTCTTCCAAGGTGACCCTCTTTTGATATCCATCAACCCTAAGGGAGAAGAACATGGCCAGGAAATCATACCTCTTCTTGTTTTCCGCTGGCTACAATACAGGCATGTGGTGTCTTAGGTTGGGTTCCCCAGAAGTGGGCCCTGAATGACACTTGATGTGCAGTGATTTCTTTCGGAAGTGTTCACAGGAGAAATGTGGAGAAGCAGACAGGACTGCAAAGGGGATGAGGATAAGCATGAGCGTCATTTCAGACAAAGTCCCCCAAACTGCAGTGCTTGGGGGAAGGGGTTCTGGAGAGTAAATGACACCTTAGAATAGGTCCTATTTCAAGACAAGGGGTCCAGGCTTTCGTACACTGGCTAAGGGCTCCCCATGGGGTCCCCTTGAGCCCCCAGGCATTTCTGGCTTGACAGGTACAGTGCTCCATTAACCAATGACAGGCTTCCAAAGAAAGGGACAGGAGGAAACCCCTGGAATCAGGCACTCTGAAACAGGTGGATGGACGTGCAGGAATATTAATTAGAATCCAAGGGAATTGAGCAAAGCACGGATACCGTCTACTTCCTGGACTACACTTAATGGCAGGGAGAGCTGGGAAATGCAGTCCGCTTGTATCCTCAGGAAGAAGAGAAACACGGGTCTAGGTGAAAGAGGGCAGTGTCTCCTTCATGTTTCCTTTCACATGCCACTCTGCCCAAATCCCTCTCGTCTCTAAATCCGGTAAACACGAGAAATGACTACTGCATCAGAGTTTCATGGGTGGGTGTGGTGGGGGAGGCAGGGGTGACAGGGGGACCGGGAAGGGGGATGCCTCCCTTCTGGGTGTAATCAAAATCGTACAACTTAGCTCCTATCTGCAGCGACAGAGACTTCAAAAAGAAACGCTCCAACCACGTACTAGCTTTCTTTTGGCCTGTTCTGCAGATCCCCCTACCTACTAACAGGTGAGCACGGGGAACTTGAGCCCTGGGAGCGTGGGGGCTGGGGAAGGGCTCTGGCTCCCGCAGCCAATGCTGCGGGAGCCAGAGCTCCTGGTTCTGGTTCCTGCCGAACGCCTTGGCCTCCCCCCCCCGTCGCTCCTGATACTCCAGCCATTGGCTACACTCGGTGCAAGGGGCCTCCTCTCCTCTGGAGAGCCGACTCCCTTCCCTACCAACTCTTCACTCTTCGAAGCCCGGCTCATGGATCGCTTCCTCCAAGCGTATTTTCCCCAGGCTGCGCAGATGACACTTGATGCGTGTCTTGTAAACGGAAATGGTAATGATGGCGACTCTTCCCTGAGCACGCTCGCTGACCTTCATACGCCATCTCACTTCGTATTCACGCTTCTCTGGAAGAGGAAGTGTTATTCCCATGTCCCGGGCTGGTGGGGAGGAGGTTGGGCAGTTAAACTGGACGGCAGTACTCTGCTCGAGAGGCCTAGGTTGGAGGTGCCTGGGTGGCTCAGTGGTTAGGCCTCTGCCTTGGGCTCAGGTCATGGTCTCGGGTCCTGGAATAGAGCCCCGCATTGGGCCCTCTGCCCAGCCAGGAGCCTGCTTCCCCCTATCTCTACCTGTCTCTCTGCCTACTTGTGGTCTCTCTCTCTCTCTCTCTCTGTCAAATAAATAAATAAATAAGTAAATTTTTAAAAAAAAGAGTCCTAAACTGAATAATCCAGAATATGATCATGTTTATCTTTGAAGGGGCCATCCAAATGAAACTATATGCATCTATGTGTGTATATCTACGCACATCCATCTTTTTCCCCTTCTCCCCCCTTTTTCTGTCTCTCTCTCTTTTTCTCTCTCACCCCAAGAGGTCAGAGAGTTCAATTCAAGAAACAGTTCCCTGGCACACTGCCTCTCTCTCCTGTAATACTCACCATCTTTCTGTATCTGTTTTCCTTGCCTTTGTCTGTCTCGCCGTCTGATGTTTCTCTCCCTCCTTCCTCTATCCCCTTCTTCTGTGGCCAGAAAGCCTGCATGGTCCTTTGGTCTGCATTGTCTGTTCAAACTCCTAGCAAGGCAGACTGTGTCATTGGCCCTCATTTCTGCAGAGAAACAGCTTGTTTAAATCTCCAGCCAGACTCTGTCCCCTTCCCAGGGCCAGGGTGATGGATGGAGGCAATTATGGCCAGTGTGCTTCCATTAGGGCCTCACCAGCCTCAGGTATTACGGGACCTCTGCGGGGTTGGCTAATTATGGTGTGGAGCAGTAATGTGAGGGTCTCCCAGCAGTGGGCTGGAGAGCAGAACCTCAAAGGCTGAGCATTGGGACTTGGCTGTGGGGCAGGTCCAGCACATTCTGCCTGTGGCTCAGTTGGGGCCTTGCCCCTCCAGGGCTATGCCCTGCCCTGTCTGGGAGACTTCACGCCCACTTTGGGGCATGCACAAGCTTTGAACACATCTTTTGGCCAGAGTTTGAGCTTTGGAATGGGGCTGCCTGGCTTCAGCTCCCGACCTTGTCATTTGCTAGCTGGGTGACCTTGGGCAAGGGCTTACTCTCCGTGCTTCTGTTTCCTCATCTGTGAAATGGGCACCAAAAAATGGGACCAATCGCAAAGAGTTATAAGGGTCAAATAATACAATTCAGGAAAGGTACTTAGTAGGGTCGCTGATACATAGAGCTCAAGCAATGCAAATTATTATCATGGTATCGGTAGACCATTTGGTTCAGGTGTCCCATTAAACTTGGCAGATGGAAACTAAGTCCATTTTACAGTGGAGGAAACAGAGGCTCAGTCATAGGAAATGACACTGGGGGAGGGTAGGAAAGTCAGGATGGGAACTGAAGGATTTAAATCCTGAGCTCAGTGCTCCTTCCCCTGTCCTCTGCTGGGTACCTTCTGGCCACCCTGAACTTTTCTTTCTGCCAGGATTGCCACATTCTCCTTTGCCTTTGAACTTCTGTTCCTGTCCACTCAGTACAGAATCTGAAATCTCACAGTCTATGGGAGTGGACTGGGCACATCCAAGTTCACAGTTCTCAGGGGCCTGGTGCTTGGGACCCTTAACGTCTGGTCTCAATTCTCCTTCTAGTATTTTATGTAACCTTGAGAAACCCTTCCCCAATCCAGGCTTCAGTTTCTCTGTATGGAAAACTGCCTCAGCAGTTCCCTTTCAAGATGTGTGTTTATCCTGCAGAGGTGAGGGCTGGAGGCACAGCACGGTTTACTGCAACCTGCCTGTAAGAGTGGCAAATTGGAACAATCTCATTATCATATGATTGTAACAAATAAAGATATTGGAGGGGGAACTCGGCCTGCAGACCTGAGAACATGAGGAAACGTGGAACTATGCATTGTTAAATGCCAAAAGCAAGCCATGTAATTGTATGTATAGCACAATCCTATTTATTTAAATAGTTTATCCCTAAACTCTACATGGGTATGTGGACCTAAAGACAAATGGATTTAAGATAAGTCTAGGGACACTTGGGTGGCTCAGTCAGTTAAGCATCTGACCCTGGATTTCGTCTCCAGTCATGATCTCAGGGTTGTGAGATCGAGCCCAGTGTCAGGTTCCGCACTCAGCTCTGAGTCTGCTTGGGACTCTCTCTTTCCACCTCTCTCTCTGCCCCTCCCCCTGCTCATGCTCTCTCTCTCTCTCAAATAAATAAATTTTAAAAATAAAGGTCTAGAAGGCTGCACAGAAGCCTCTTTTTTTTAATTTATTTTTTATTTTCAGCATAACGGTATTCATTATTTTTGCACCACACCCAGTGCTCCATGCAATCCATGCCCTCCATAATACCCACCACCTGGTACCCTGACCTCCCACCCCCCACCCCTTCAAAACCCTCAGATTGTTTTTCAGAGTCCGTAGTCTCTCACGGTTCACCTCCCCTTCCAATTTCCCTCAACTCCCTTCTCTCTAACTCCCCATATCCTCCATGCTATTTGTTATCCTCCACAAATAAGTGAAACCATATGATAATTGACTCTCTCTGCTTGACTTATTTCACTCAGCATAATCTCTTCCAGTCCCGTCCATGTTGCTACAAAAGTTGGGTATTCGTCCTTTCTGATGGAGGCATAATACTCCATAGTGTATATGGACCACATCTTCCTTATCCATTCATCCGTTGAAGGGCATCTTGTTTCTTTCCACAGTTTGGCGACTGTGGCCATTGCTGCTATAAACATTGGGGTACAGATGGCCCTTCTTTTCACTACATCTGTATCTTTGGGGTAAATACCCAGAAGCCTCTTTTTAATAGTTACTTCTGGGGAGAAGAAAGGGATGGGGTTGTGGATACGGGAGGGGGGGCTTTCACTTTTTATTTTATACATGTTAGCCTAGCTTTAATGTTTATGATATTGCATTAATATGTAATTTGTTCTTCCCTTTTTTTTTGGTAATGAAATACAGTTATGAGCTAAGGGTTCTCTCAGCTTCAGCCTCCTAGGTTGTATGACAGAGCTGCATTTCAGAGTGGGGACTGAGCTCACGCACACCATGGATCCTCCTCACCCCGGGTTGGGGAAGGTCTTGGGCCATAAAGAGCACCCCAGGTGTTTGCCAATCCTGACTCTTCTCAGGGACCCAGGCTGGCTGGCTGGCCTGGATCTGGGCTTGTGGGAGGAGTCTGAGGGACCGGGAAGGGCAAAGCGACTCTCCAGCTTTCTAGCCGTGGTCCTTTAAGGCTGGTGAATCCAGAACTCATTCTGGCCGCTTGTGCCCTGGTGGCCCCCGAGGCCACAGTCTGAGGTATCAGACCAGATTTATTTCTCTTCCTGGTCCCCAGCAGTTCTTTCTGCTTATGTGTCCCAGGGGATTGCAGGGGCCTGAGCTCCAGGAAGGAAAGAAAAAAAAAGGGGGGGCCTCCAGAAACATTCTGAGGCAAGTGCGACCCTTCCAGCTAGCATAGGCTGGTTACCTCCGGTCCCCAGGAAAACCTGCTGGATTTCAGAAAAATCGATTGATTTCTGCTCTCTGTCACTTCAATCTCTTCTTAAGAACTGGTTTTGTTAGAGTTGGTTTCGATGTCACAAAGCTTAAAAGGGCCTCCAGGGCAATGGGTCATTGACCTGGTCTTCCAGGAAGTATCCTGAATAGGAGGTGAAATGATTTTCTAATAACACCCCAAATTAGTCTACCAGGGACACTCCGGCTCTCTATTATACCTCACCCAGCTCTCGGAGTGTGTTTGTCCCGAGGATAGTTTTCTTCCTTGTAAGATGTACTGCTGTGGAACAGTCCTTTAAGGAACAGAGAGATGGAAGAATAGAGGTTGGCTCCTTGGCCATCAGTAGCGAAGGAGGAAGAGCAGGTGAACCCCATCGCCAAGTGCAAGTTCACTGGCCAGCTTTCATGGTGTGTGGATCCTCTCCCTCCCAATCTCATTTCCCAGCTCCCTTGTTTTTGTTCACCTCCTTTCCTCTCTTCCTAACCCTCCCATTTTTTTTTTTCTTGACTTGGTCTCTCCCTTTCTCCCTGGGTTTCTTCTTTTTTGACCAGGGCCGCCTGTCAGTCTGTGTCTGTCCCTCCTCTCTCTGACTCTTCCTCTCATTGTTGGCTCTGCATCCTTGTCTTGCCTCTACCTTAATTTGTCATAATTAGAAAATTAACTACATTTACATCCTTGCTGTATTTTTAGTATTTAGTGCTTTCTGTGTTGAATTTAGTATTCAGTGCTTTCTATGCAGAGGAAACAAGAGTGCATATTTCCTTCCTTTCAGGGTGACAAGAAAATCACAACCCAAACAACAGCCCTAAACTAAGATGCTTTCTGCGTGGGATTCCTGGGTGGTTTTTTTTTTTTAGGGGAGGGGGAAAGGAACCCTTGATAAAGGGGGTTCCTGTAACCTCTGGGAATGTTAAAGTTTTAATTCTAACTCTGATTTCAGACTTTGATTAATTTAATGATTATGTATTAACTACATTACTGAAATAGAAGTTAGAGGGGCTCCCTTTGGTGGATCTGGCCCTTCCTTCTTTAGAAACCCAGTAAGTGGTGCTCTCTTCCTGTCAGGATGTTCTGAGGGTGCGAGAAAGACAGAGAAGTGGCCCTAGAGTTGATAAATCCAGGCTTGAACCCTTGCTCAGCTGTGCAAGAGTTGTGTGACTCTGGGCAAACCAGTGTCTCTGACGTTCAATTGCTTCTTGTGTGGAATGAGATCAATAAAGTGACTCTGTAGACTTGTGAGGATAAAGTAAGAAAAACTATACGAAAATGTATGACTCATCCTAGGGGCTTAATAAATATGAATTAATTGTCCTTTCTTGCCCTTTCCGTGCCTCTCTCCTTCCATCTGATACATGTGGAACTACCCTGGACTCTGGGGATTTGTGGTATTCTAGGCAGGACCAATCAACTCAACCTCAGACCATCCTACAAAATTCAGTTTAAATGTCACCTCTTTCAGGAAGCTCTCCATGACTTTTTACTTCCCAGGCTGGTTTCGATGGGCTCTCTTTGTCTCCACAGCACTCTGTACTTAGCCTGACTCAGTTTTCTGTGTCTGTCCCAAGACTGTGCCTTCCCTTAGGCATAGGTGATGTCATCTTCATTTTTGTTCAGTCCCCAGGGCAGAACAGAGTCCTCTGTCAGCCTACAGCGAACATGGAAGCCTCTATGAAGCATGGCACTGGCTTGGGCACTTTACACCTTTATAATTCTATCATTTTGACCTTGTAACTATATGAGGTGACCACTATTATTATTCTCATTTTACAAACGAGGAAACTGAGTCTCATAGGGATTAGGTAATTTACCCAAGATCACACATATGGCAATTAGCAGAGATAGTTTTGAACCCAGGCAATCTACCTCCAGAGCTCATGCATGCCACCACTATCTCATACCACAGAAGAAATAAAAGAACGAGTAATTAAAAGAATAAATGCATGAGTCTCATGGCCTTAGAGGACCACTCGGGTCTAGTGATATAATTAACTTCAGTTTGAACTTGGCCATAGTGAGGTCATAGCAGCTTGAGAGACCAAATCCTTGACACTTTCCTCCTCTCTGGTAAGAGATTTGAATAGCCTAAAATCCCTTACCTGTCTTGATAAATACAAATACAAAGAAATAAATAATGTAAGAGCTTTCCCCCCTCCCTCGAATTGAGACTTTGCAGTCATAATTCTGCTCCAAGCCAGCAAATTCAAGGAGGTAGGGAAGGGGGGATGATGTGGCTTCTTCAGCAGTCCAAAATAAATTTCCCAGGATAATTACCAACCAGAGTAAATTCCATAAATTTGATTTAATTGGCACCAAGCAAATGATACAGGGAAGGAAAATATTCTTCTCCTTAAAGTCATTGGGGGTATCTCAGAAGCAGAAGACGGGAACATCAGGATAATGTAGAAGCTAGAAGCAACCACTAGACAACCTTCACATTTTGGGTAGGGGAAGAAAGGGCCTCCATTTACTGGCTTTCTTATCTGTGTCTGATGCTCTACTGGAAAGTGACATATTGTTTAATGTAATTTGTATGACAAGCTTGAGAGATAGGTATTATTGGCTCTTGCATCTGTTAGCTATTACCATAAAACAGACCATCCCATAACCCAGTGTCTTAAAACAACCCGGTGTCAATAAGCAATAGTTTATCATCAGTCACATGTCTCTGAATTGGCTGGAGGTTGACTTGTTCCAACTGAACTAACCTTGCTTCTTACTAAAAGTCTGTAGGTTGGTTGATGTGGCTCTGGTCTACATATCTCTCTTCTTCTCCTGCTATCAGTCAGCTAGCCAGACCATGTTCATCCTCGGTTGATGGCACTTCCATTTGTATATCACTGGCCAAGAAAGTCACGCAACCAGTATAAAACCAAAGGGCAGGAGAGTATACTCTACCCATGATGAAGCCATGGCTAGTTTATGGATGCAGGAAAGATGTTGAATTGAGGACAGTAGTTCAATAATACAAGCATTATTACCTTCAGTGTGGGGATGGGCAATTTGAGTTCAGAGAAGTTGAATGAAATGCTCCTATCACACAGATAGTAAAGTGTGGATATGAGATTCAAATCCAGGGTTATTGGACCCAAAGGTCATGCTTTCCCTCCCAATTTTTTTTTTAAAGATTTTATTTATTTATTTGAGAGAGAGAGACAGTGAGAGAGAGCATGAGCGAGGAGAAGGTCAGAGAGCGAAGCAGACTCCCCATGGAGCTGGGAGCCCGATGTGGGACTCGATCCCGGGACTCCAGGATCACGCCCTGAGCCGAAGGCAGTCGTCCAACCAACTGAGCCACCCAGGCGTCCCTCCCTCCCAATTTTGACGCTTAAAAAGAAGTCTGTGGATCCTAACTTTCAGACCTCGTTGAAATCCTCCCTGACATCAATCCTTGTCCTCCTATGTCCTAGAGTTCATCTCAAGTGAAGTGAGAAGTGGAACAAAATTTAAGATTCATGTCTTATTTAGATCTCCCACCCTTTCCATGTCACTCACACCTTGACCTGTCTTGGATTCATTGCATACAAAACCAAGGCCAATTACCAGCTCTGCTACCCCTGCCCTCACTCCACTGACATCTCACTGGTAGGTAGATCCACCAAGGGAGGCTCTCCCTGGATCACATCCTATATTGGATGGTGCCGGATGTGTCCTGGCGCTGTCCAGTGTCCTGAAACAACCCACTGTGAGCCTGGCTTAGTGAATCCAGCTGTAGGCAATTAACGGCTCATGCTTGACAGGCCTCATTTGCTTCAGGAAGCTTCTGTTCTGGCTCTCTGCCTCAAGTACACTTGGGAACATGAAATATATGGGTAACTGTTAGTAACTGTAAGCAAACTCTCAAGGCTTACAACATTTTGCTATGTGCATGTCAGAAGCAAGGGATTGGTGTGGCAATTCACAAAACCTCACAAGGAAAGTCAGTAAGATTTTTGTATGGTGTTTTGCAGTTTGTGAGCCCCTTCCACACACAACGTTTGCTCTGTGGTGTTATGGCCAGATTATTGTGCCCATTATACAGATGATGAAACTGAGCCTTGGAAGACATATCCTACTCCATGATCATAGACCAGCACTAACTGAAGACACAGGGTTATGGACTCTGGGTTATCCACATTTCTCCTTCCATTTGTCCTCTCAACAAATAGATTTTGATTAATTGATTTAAAGTTCTTTGGGGGTCCCAGAGAGGAAAAAAGCATGGTAGTATACCTAGAAGTTTGCAATTATGCCTATGAGTGTTTGGGGACGGCAAGGCAGGTGAGTACACAAGTAGGGATGTTGGAGGACAAGAAGAACCAGCTCTGAGCTTCTTCCATTCATTGATCCAACAAACATATATCAAATGTCTCCTATGTGCTAGGTACTCTGAGTAGCACAGGTAATATGAGAGTAAATAAAGCAGATATCATTCCTGCCTCATCTAGAAAAGAGCACAGTTATTAGATAATTAAACAAGAATGAAGCTCACAATCACAGACTTTGATGAATGCTATTTTAACAGCCAATGAATAAAGTACTGAGATGGAATAATGGGGATGAGGGAAGGGTCCTACTTAGGTAACATGATTAGAAAAGACTTCTCTGAAGATGTGACATTTAGGTTGAGACCTGAAGGCTGTAAAGTCACCCAGGCAAAGGGATGGGATATGGTGTTCTAGGCATAGAAAATAGCATGTGCAAAGGGCCTGTGGCCACAAAGAATTTGCCTTGTTGGAGGATGTGTAAAGGTGCCCATGTGGCTGAAAAATGTGAGTAGGGAAGTGATAGGAAGTGAGATGATAAAGGGGAAGGAGCCAGACCATGCTGGGTCTTATAGGCCCACTGCTGGGAATTTGTCTTTCTTCTTTGTATTATCAGTTGTTTGGCAAAGAATCTGGCACAAACTAGGTGGCCATAACTGGGTGTCCTAGATTAGATACCCTGGAAGCAGATCCCGAGACAAGAAAGTGAGTGCTAGTAGTTTACTTGATCCCAGGAAGCACCAGTACAAGAGCGGGAAGAAGACGGGGAAGAAAGGAGCCAATACAGGTGCAACGTGGAACAGGCTACTGCAGCGGGCAAGTGGGGCTCCCCGGGAAACCTTCAGGAGACAGAGTCCAACACTCTTAGTTATTCTAACTGAGGTGCAAAGGAGCTGGAGTGTTTATGCACCAACTGCCATCAGTCACTGGTTGAAGGCTCCTCCTGAGGGGGGTAGGAGGTATGAACTCAAGCTGTATGAACAGCTTGCCTGAGGGCCAAGCAGGCAGTGTCTCGTGAGTTTTCATTTGAAGGTGTTCAAGTCTGTGCATAGGAATTGGCAGTGCTGAGAGATTATTGGGAGGGTGCTTATAGTGTCTGCTGCAGTGGACATCCAAGATCCCTTCTATAAACCACGATGTATTGGGAGGATGAAGGGAGCAAGGACAAAGGAAGGAGGAAATGCCACAGGTATTGGCAGAAAAGAGAAGAAAATCCCCACACTTTGGGGGAACACCCTCCCCAGAGATGGCATGGGGGAGTAGCTGGCCCAGGTGCTTGTTGAGACCAGAGAAGCAGGCCATATCCCTGAGGGTCACATTCTTGTCTTCATGGGAGTAGCCTTTGCTTCTCAGCTCTCCTCTTGGGGTCAGTCACAGAGGCTTCTCCTTTGTGAGGCTGAGAGGAATCAGTTCTATTTCCTTTTAGAATGAGAGCTCCTCTTAAGATCTGCTGTTAAGACACTAGGAAAGGGGCAAAACAAACCCATTCCATGGGTGTCCCATACCAGGCACTTTTTACCCAATTCTGAGGGAATAGGTTGGACTTAGGGACCAGACCAGGGATGTAGGAAACCCCTTCAGAAGCACATTCAAAATAAGAACTTGTGTTCTCTACAGAATCTTACTTGATTAATGAGGAAAATCATATAGTCCTCCCTTGGCTATATAGGTAATAAAACCCAACATTACTGAGCTTGTTTTTGTAGCTTGTGAAAGGCTAGCTAACAAATGATCTCATTTGCTCCCACAACAACCCAGGGAGGCAAATAATACCGTTAGTCCCAATTAACAGATGAAGGAACTGAGGTTCAGGAAGCATTAAGTGCTTTGCCTCAAATCCCACAGGCAGTGAATAGCAGAGACACTCTGTGTTTTTCTTCCAGTGACAGTGAGCTCTTGACCTTAGGGACACTTCAACATTTTTACAATGAAATGACAACTGATTCACTATAGTACTATTTATAATAAGGATATTGGAAATGACTTATGGATACCACAATAGAGCATCAGATGCCATGGAGCCAGTAAATTTGAGGGTTGAGGTCCATGAACGTGGGCCTCATGAGAGGCCCATGAGAAGCAGCTCACACAATTGTAGTGCAGGGCAGGGTCAGCAAATTTCTGCAAAGGGCCAGATAGTTACCTGTTTTAGACTGTGCAGGCCCTTCTGTCTCAGTCACAATTACTCAACTCTGACATTGTTTTCAGTGAACAAAAACAGAAGCAAAAAACAGCCGCAGACCATTTGTAAATGAATGGGTGGAACTGTGTTACAATAAAACTTTATTTACAAAATCACGCAGGGGACAGATTTGGCCTCCAAGCATGGTTTGTACTGATTGCTATTGTGGGCACTTCAGAGATGGTATTTCTATTTCCGTCACTAGATGGCGCCCCACCATTAGCGAGGTGAAATGGAGGCCCGGCGGCCAGACTGGGAAAGGAGTGGATTCTGGCAGGAATTACCCTACGTGGGTGGGACCCAAGAGTCAGTATAATTCAAAGGACAGAAAGCACGTGTACAGGCACCCGCACACACACACACAGACACACAATATTTAATGTGTTCAGGCACAGTTCCAGGCAATAGTGTGTTGGTAAATATTTTATTCTTAAAAGAAAGAAAGAAAGAAAAAAAAAACCACCCTTGATTTGTAGCTTTGTTGATTTCTGTAGTGAAATACTCACATCGCGGCTGTTCTCAAGCTACTAACTTGCCATCAATCTGTTCACAAAGTTCCTAATGTTAAATAACAGAGTCTCGAAATCTCCCAAGCCAATACAAGCCAGCTTCAGCGCACCACTGGCACAAGATCTTTTATGTTCTTACGTTCGTTGTTTTTATATTCACCTGCTGGGGTAGGCAATACATAATAATAGCAACAACTAACATTTGTGGAGCAGTTGCAACATGCAGATATTCTGCTAGGTGCTTTACATATATTGCCTTATTTTGCGGTCTTCACAACCCTATGTAGCTGTAACTATCAGTCCACTTCACAGATGAGCAAACTGAGACTTAGAGAAATTCAGTAATTGGCTCAAGGTGATATCACCAGGATTCAGCTATTGCAGTTTGACTCCTAAGGGCAAGCACTCAACCAGACCATACTGCTTTGCCTATGCTGTGGTAGGGGGAGGTGTGGGGGTTTACATCTGTTTATAGCTAAGGAAAAGGGTTTTAAAAAGTCACTGACCTATCAGACAGCTAGTTGCTGGTCACATTAGGACTAGAACGTGGTTCTTCTTGACATCACTATCTGTGTTTTTTCCCAAGTGCTAAGGAGCTAGAGAGTGGGCTGAGCTTAATCATTTATTAGTTACTGAGGAGATGGCATCTGAGGTATTGAAGGAGGAGAGGAACCCAGATGGACAGAGGAGAGGGAGACATGTATTCTTATTGAGACAGAAGCATGCCCAAAGCAAGAAGTCAGAAAGTAGAAGGAAGCAGAACTATACGCCACCTGGAAGGTAATGAGAAGGTTTTCTTGGTTGAGTCAGAAAGGGTGAGCTGGAGAGGATAGGGGAAAATGAGAGCGGTAGAGAGGGGTCTGGTTTTTTGAGTTGCTAAATTATAGGGGGACATGCAATGCTCTTCCAAGCAGAGCAAGTGTGGAGGGTTGGAGCCAGGGAGACTGATGGGGGTAGGACTCAGAGCTGACCGCTGAGGATGCACCAGGGATGAGGTCAAATGTCTGGTGTGGAAGGAGACGACAGTGGACTTTGTAATGCCCTCCCTCCCTCCCTTCTGCTTGCTTGTGGGAGCTGGGGTTTTCAGGCTCCTCGGGATATTGCATGTAAAGGAAAGAGCATCAGACTTGAAATAAATACAGATTTGAGCTTCAGCTCTGTCCATTACCAGCTGCATGACCTTGGGCAATTTCATTAATTTCTCTGAGCTTCTGTTTATTCATCTTTAAAATGAAATAATGAATGTTAAGACATCTAGCCCAGTGCCTGACACACAGTTGGAAGTCTAGTAATCTTGGCTCATTCATCTGTTTCCAAATGCTGATGTCTTTGGTGGGGGAGGGCGATGGGGCTGCAATATTTCCATGGTCTTTGTAACACACACACACACACACACACACACACACACACGCACGCACGCCAGGAGTGCTGGCCCAGGCCCTGAATATTCCTGTTTTACTGAACTCTTCTGTAAGGGCTTGACTGAGAAGAGACTATGAGTGGAAATGAAGCTGGGTTTTACCTTTCAAGCACTGAGCATATTTAGAAAAGGTGTAAGAAATAATATCAGTTATGTATATACACTTTTCACCTGCAGAGGAAACACTCTTGGAATATAGACTTTGGGAAAGCTGACCTCACATCTCTGTGCCACTTATTCCATTGTACGATGGGAGCTGAGGAACACTTGTGGGGACAGCAAATTTCAAAATGTCCTTAGTTTCCTTAACTGTCCATCATGGTGAGATCATCTAGGATCTTATTTATCCAGAAATCCCTTGTTCAGCAGCCTCACTTGTCTAGAACACATCTCAGAACCAAGAAAGAAGCAAACCATATCCCCTCCATTTCACCAACAACACAGGGCACTTGCATGGCTCAGTGGATTAAACCTCTGCCTTCAGCTCAGGTCATGATCTCTGGGTCCTGGAATCTAGCCCCACGTCAGGCTCTCTGCTCAGCAGGGAGCCTGCTTCCCTCTCTTTCTCTGCCTGCTTCTCTGCCTACTTGTGATCTCTCTCTGTGTCAGATAAATAAATCAAATCTTTAAAAACAAAAGCAGAACCAAAACAAAAAACCAAACTTATTTGTGGCAAAGGTACATGTCCTCAAATTCACAGACTCCAAATGGATCAGTCATCTTCTTTGTAGAGCAGAACCTCAGCTCTTCATTCAGAACATTGTTTTATGTTAATATAATTTGGATGAGAATGGTTATCAGGTTTTTCATCCCAGAGGAGATTAGAAGCAATTGATTAGAAGGAATAGTGGGTCTAAATTTCCTAGAAGCAATTCTTTGAAGGCAGGAAGAAGGATCCTCTGATACTTGATAGTGGAGGGAGAAGGTGACAAGGCAATTTCAGAAGTGGGATATTTGGAGCTATTTGGTGCAGGAGTAAATAGTTCTCCACACTTTACTAGATTTGAGGGTATTGCTGTCTCTGAGCACCATCTTTCATGATCATCGCAAGCTCATTCAAGTCACCTGGAAGAATTTAAATGGTACTTAAGAAGGTAGGGCATTGGTCAATTCATTTTAGAAAGTCTTCTCTCCAAGATGCTATTTCCCCCCTAGTTATCCTGAAAAGAAGTACATCTTGTCATATGGAAATTTTATATGCATGGACAAATCCCTCTCCTGGTAGGGTCAGATGCTGGGGCATTGCTGTAGCACCTTCAGTTCCTTCTGATTAGCTGGAAAAGGTGACAACCCTCTGTGTAGAACAGGCCTTTTCTCATCTGCTCTAAAACACTCTCTTCTCTCTCCTTGGTCATGGGATTTGGTGAGCAAATTCTTTTCCACCATCTCCCTTTATGAATTTGTGCACTTTGATTAGGACCCTTTTTAGGTGACTTCTTCACAGATTGAGGCAGTTAGAGTCTTAAAATCTGTTCTTCCCCATAGGGCATTCTACCTAGTCGCCCACCTCCTGCCCCTTTATTGCAGCTATGATGCCTCAACACTTTGACTGGGGGGCATGTCCTCTCGACTTCTTTGAGGTGCCATTTTTGTCCAAGTAAGTTAGTGACACATTCTTTACTGCTACATCTGCCTCTTCTCGTATCTGTTTCATTGTTTATGATCTCCTTCCTTTAAGAGAAAGAAAGTTCTTTAAAAGGAAGTAGTGAATCTTAGGCAGGTCTGTGCTTTGGAATTTAGGAGTGCCTATGGCGGCTCCCTCCAAGAGAACCTGCTACAGGGTGACTGGTAGCCTCCTGGCTGCCAACTTTGGCCTCTCCCTATGGCTCAGACTAAGGCTGAGCTTCCTCTGGACTGCTTCTAGCCCCACACCAATCATTTCAAGAGTCTAGAGCCATATCATTCCTGCCCCAAATGGAGCTCCTCCAAGGGGCAAACTTTGAGTTTTCTCCCTTCACCTGGATGACATTATCTCAGGCATGCCTGTGATCTGAGGTCTTCCTCCCCAATCCTGCCTTTCCTGTCCCACAGGTGTCAGCCTTGAATCTGTCTATGGGCTCTCCTCATCTACTCTTGCTCCCTTTCTCCTTCAGAGGCATTTCCCTCAGTCATGTCCTATAAATCTAAGCCCATCTTGGTATCTGCTTCTCAATGCCCAGACCAAACTCACAGAGTATCTGTTGCATAGTGGATACCAAAAAACATCAGTTGAGTTGAACTTATTTGGGTTTTATTGGTCACCAGACATGGTCTTCAACAGAGCATCCCTTCCATATGGGGGTTGTATAGTTAACATGGCTAATCAGACAACACCAGCCAATGCCTCCTTAAACCAGAGTGAACTGTCTTTGGATGACTCAGGATCCTCACCATGGAGATTCATTGACTGAGTAGTGAACCCACTGATACCCTCAGAACCTACTGAGATATTTAAGCCCGTGTATCCATGGCCCCTGATGGGTGTACCTTGAGTTATTGTATATGATTTTTTATAGTTTTATTTTTCTGTCACTGCTTCACTATCGATTTTTTAAAATACTGGAGCTGGGAGACACTTCAAAGATCATTCATAAGGAGATCTTCAGAGCATATAATTGCCAGGCACTAGTCAGATGCTGGGAATTCGAGGGTAGATTTGAAACAGTCCTTTCCCTCAAGGTGGGAGCAAATTCCAGCTCCTCATTTTACAGATAGACAAACCAATTTGGCAACATTTCTCAGCAGAACCATTATGAAAAGGAACACACATTATATTTTGACTTCAAAATATAATGACAGCAACGGATTTCTTCAAGATGGGCAGGTGTGGATCCGCTCTGAACCTTTATAGCGCCTTCCGGGCCTTGTGTCTGAGCCAATTCGTGATGGCATAGAATCACCTGCATCCCCAGCCCTCACAGGAAGCTTGAGATTTCTGTGACTAATCAACATACTGAAAAAGATGTTACTGTGTGCTGACTCCATCAACAGGGACCTCATGCTGCTCATTTAATTGTTGATTTACCCTTACGAGAGAATAAGGAATGCAGTGACTTGCGAATGATGCCAGGCATTAGCTTGGAGGAGTATTGCCTTTCCTGCGTGGTGCAGAGTAATTGGGGTCTGGAGACCTGGGTCTACTCCCAGCTCTGTCACTAAGTCTCTGTGTGACCTTGGGCAGGACATTTAACCTCTTTATACTTCAATTATCTGCAAAATTGGATCATAATAAATAGTACATTATTGCAAAGTTGTTACTAATAAGGGCGAATCTCTATATGAAAGCATTTTATAAATAATTCAGCACCATGTAAGGATATGAGATAGTAATTATCAATTTTATTCTGGCACATTCTTTGGCAGGATCATTTATTTGTCGAGTACGCACCTTTGTAATGCTATGTGTCAGGCACCGTTCTAAGTATTTCATAAATCTTCCCAACAATGTGAGTTGTGTTATATGAGGTATGTATACTATTATTATCATGATTTTACAGATGAAGAAAGTAAAGAACAGGGACGGTGAATGACTGGCTTAAGGTCACATATCTAGTAAATGGCAAACCTTGGATTCTAACCTAAGCAAGTTGATTCTATAGTCCATGGGCATAGCCACTACACTGAAGGACAGAATGTTCTGGCTTTCTTTCAAACTGGAAACTGGGAAACAATATAAACAGACACAGTCCTGCCCTTAAGGTACTTATAGTCTGGTACCTGGAGGAGGAAGAGAGATAAATAAAGTATAATGTCTTCATCATGAGAAGTGGTTATGTCCCCATCAAGCCCTGAGGTCTGCTTCCAGTGATTCCCTTCTCTTGGTATTCACATCCTTGTGTAATCCCCTCTTTTTCAGTGTGGACTAGATTTACAGACTCACTTCTAATGAATAGAATACGGTGGTAGTGGTGGATATCACTTCTGAGATGAGGTTATAAAAAGACAATGTATCATGTGTTATATATGACACATGACACATGTCTCTCTCTCATATCACTCATCTTGAAGGAAGCAAGCCGCCATGTTGTGAGGAGTCCTATACTCCCAAGGATTGGTGAGGAACTGAGGGCCTCCATGTAGCAGCTCACGAGGAAACGAATTCTGCCCACCATGTGTGGGGTTGGAAATGCATTCTTCAACTCTAGTTGAGCCTTGAGATGACAGTAAATCCTGCTGACACTTTACTGTAACCTCAAGAAAGATTGTTTGCTGGAAGAACCCAGCTAATCTCCTGGAGAAATTGTGAGATAGTAATACCTGTTATTTGGTGCTTCCATGTTTGGGTTAATTTGTTACACAGCAATAGATAACTAATACATGGTTGTACACAAGCTTTTCCAGAATGGCTTAATAGAGGAACTTACAGTCAAGTTGTGATTTAAAATCACAGATGTTTGCCAAGTCGACAGGGGTATTCTAAATACTAGAACAGTTGTATTCCCAGAGGGGATAGTCAAAGTTTGACCAGACTAGAACACAGAGCATGGGTTGAGGCAGAAGTGGGAGATGAGGTTGGAGAAATGAGTTAGTATATACAATGGGCTCAGGAGACTGGATTATAAAACCAGATGCCCCCTGTTGGGTCATCCTCCAGAGATTTTTGTGTGTTATCTGAATGAGCAAGTATAAGAAGGCCAAGAATCTGAAAAATCCTTGGAATATTGAACCCTGTAAGCCTATAAATTTAGCAGCCTTCCCTGCAATTGATTTCAAGGCTACAGTTCTCTCTGCCTCAGGGGTTTTTATTTTATTCTTCTTCTAATCATTCTTTATTGTCATTAATGTTATAATAAAATGCAATGCATGTAGCTTATTGCATGATTACGGGGCTCACTCAAGACTTACTGTGCTCTACCCCCCAGTCTCAGACACGGATCCAGAAGGGTCCCTGCAGAGCTGCTACACTTCTCGTGAGTGTGGGGAGGGGAGTCTGGGGGGGGCTCTTGCCCTCATTCCCAAGCCTGTAGAGGCTCCTGCCCCATCTGTGCCTGGGCAGGGTGATACTGCAGTGGTTAAGAGGTTAAGAGGTTAGGTTCTGAAGTCAGAGAGGCCTGGGTTAAAGTCCTGGTTTTCAGCACTAGCTGTGCGGGCCTGGATGAATGACTAAACCTGTCCAAGTTTCCGTGTAACATCTGTGAGGCAGGAAGTGGGCAGTGCCAGTATCAGGTTGTGGTGTGGACTGAGTGAAATGCCAGGAGAGGTATTTGTGCAAAGGATGCACCTGCCAGCGACGTTGGTTACTATTATTTGTATTGTCTCAAAAGGGTATTTCCCGCTCAGATTCCTTTTCTTTGTCTTACTTTCCTCCTGTTCCTGACTGTAGAATGAGTTTGTGTACAAATCACGACTCTAAGTCCTAATTATGGTCCCAGTACTTTCTCAGTTAGCAACCAATAGGAGCCAGCGATGTTCGCCTGGTGTCAGAATCAATGTATTGGGTTTGCTAGTCATCTATTGCTACCTAATGATTTACCCCAAAACTGGGTGGTTTAAAGCAGTGCCCATTTATTATCTTGAGTTTTCTGTGGGTTAGGAATCTGGGCATTCCCCGATCTGGGACTTTTGTTTTTGGGTCTCTCTCGAGCTGCATTCTCACTTGAAGGACTGGCTGGGTAAGGACCATCTTCCCAGCTCATGTGGCTGTGGGCAGGATTCATTCCTTTGAAGACTGTTAGACTCATGGCTCATGTCCGTGCTGGCCATTGACTGAAGGCCTCCTTCTGCTTCTTGCCACATGGACATCTCTAGCTGTTTCATCGAGCAAGCACACAAGAGCCCGGGCAAGAGTGTCAGCGAGAGAGAGAGAGAGAGAGAGAGAGAGAGTCATAGTCTTTTGTGTCCTAATCTCAGAATTGACATCCCACCACTTTGCCATTTTCTATCCATTAGAAGCAAGTACAACATGCAATTCACACTAAGGGGAGGGGATTACACAAGGGTGGAAATGCCAGAGATTACTGGGGCCGCATCAGAAGCTCCTTGCCTCTCGGGTGGGGGGGGCCCTATTTGCATGCCAGTAAAACATACCACCTCAAGGATAGGAGTCCAGTTGGCATCTAAACTACCACCAACACATTAAGGTTTACTGGGGATAAGAACTCAGGTCTCTATGACACTTGCTTCCCTTTCGGGAGTCCATACTCTCTTAGTCTCCTAATATTTGAAGATTGTGTCTCTGGTCAGAGGCTCTGGACCTCATTGTGATAAGAGTCTTTATGTAGGGTCCTCTCCACAGTGATGGCTAGAGGAGACCATTCAGCACTCTCTTGGGGACTAAGCTCCAAGGCCTTCTCCTCCACTGCCCACCCTCTTCCCACCTCTGCCCAATTTTGGGTGTGCTGTGTGTGTTAATAGGGAGGATCATTTCAGACAGATCAGATGATTTTGTACAGGATAATCTTTGGCTGAAAAATTCAGTGAGAAGTTTAAATTATCTGGTAAAGCTACTTCTGTGTGGTTGGTTTCCACCTCTCCTATCAGAACCAGTAGAGTCAATGTCATGAAGGTCACTGAAGGTCTTAGGCCCTTCTGGAGCTTTGATGCTGATCACTCTCTGTGTTTGGAATCTGTGGTCACAGCCTCACATATCCCCCACCCTTGGTTCCTTGATTCCCAGTATAGTCACAGCTTTGGGACTTTGATGGAAGTTTCTCCAGAGCTGTCTTGGGGGTAGGGACTCATTGAGGGGTTGTGACCCTGGAAACCAAATCAGGCTTTGGAGGGCAGTTCCTATCCATGACACGCAGATGCCATACCCAGCATCCCTCACCAATGCAGCTCTCAAGAAGCCCACATTTTGTTTGGGACACGAGTGGTCAGCTAAGTACACATTCAAATCTGCACTCAGCACTTTCCCACAGCACCTGCTGCTTTCTCAGGTCCTGGTCAGTCACTGTGTGTTGACAGAATGTATTTCATCTGACCTGCATGACAGCCAAGAGAGGTGTATGTTTGACTCCAAGTTATGAAATATGAGGGAACTGAGGTCCAGAGCCTTGAAGTGACTTCGGTGTCAAGCGGCCAAACCAGGACTGGAATTCAGGCCAGTGACACTCTGAATTCTAGGCTTTTTCAAACGTAGAGCTCAGCAGCTGTCCCTGAGAACCAGAACTGCTGACCTGTCCTAACCGTGGAGAGGTAGCATCGACCTCTGTCATCCCTGGCAATGACTCTAATAGTGTCACTGGGGTCTCTATAAAGGAGAACCCCAGCCTAGTGCCCTCTCCCTGCCCCCAACCCAACTGGTGCTAAGCAACCCCTGGGCTTCCACACGGTAGCCTCAATGACAGCCTCCATGCCCCAGGCCTGCTGCAGCAGCAAGTGTGTAGACTTACAAGCATTTGCTGCTTTTGCCAGGTGGGTGGGCTGTGGAGGACAGGCATTTAGCACTAATGGCACCAGATTGTGATATGAATGTTTACTCGTTTGCCCCTTAGTTTATGTTGTTTCCAAAGTCAATCCTGAAACAAGGGTTTGGGTATGAATAGTTTATGGGGGAGGGGATAACAGACAAACTGATGATGGGGGTGAGTAAAGAGGAGCAGGTTGTGGGTAACTGGGCTCAGATTCCTGCAGCTTTCCAAGAGGATTGTTCTACCGGGGTGAGAAGGCTGGGAAATTCATCCACCAACTCCTGTCCCTCAGTGACTGTCCCATGGCTCTTGGTGCAGACAGAAACTCTGGGGAGATGCCCTCTGGGGGAGTATATGGGAACCCCAAGCAGGATACCAAGAATATCTATCTACTCACCTCTTTGTTGGGGCAGCAATCTCTGTACTAAAACTCATAGCCAAGGCTTACTGAGAGCTTGCTACGAACCAGGCACGTGTACCTGGGATTACTATCATCAGGCCCATTTTATGGATGGGGAAACTGAGGCTCAGAGAAGCTACCTAACATGTCCAGGTTGGTGGGTGGGTCTGATTCCTCAGCCAGTTGCCATTCCACCGCATCGTACCTCTGATAGTGCTTCACAAAGAAGACGATGATAGGGTTTAAATGTTGGTAAAAGCAGGATTCCGGAGATCACTTAAAAGTACAGCCTGAGAAGGTCCAGGTCCTGGCTAGCCACAGGCTGGGTGAGAAAAAAAAAAGGCAAGGAAATGGGAGAGTAGAAGCTGCAGGTGGCAGGTCTAGGTCAAGGGCAGCAGCCCAAGCCAGACAGATGGCAGTGCGGGTCAGGAGATATGGGGAGACCTCAGTGTGAGGCAGGGAGGGTGGGGGAACAGCCTGTACCTCCAGATACAACAGGAGCCCCTTGCAAATCAATAGAAGGAAGTTTTTATAGAATGCATCAAATAGAAGAGGCAGTAAAGACTCTGTGGGACCCTGAGATCTCCAGCTCGAATGACTCATTTGGGTTTTGCTCCAGTTTGCCGAGCCTCTGGGATCACCCTTTGGTGACAACATGCCAGAGTTAAAAGAACCCTCCCTTGGAGATAGTTTGGCTGGGTCTTCGCTGTTCTGATGGGGAAACTGAGCACAGCCAGAGGAAATGGCTCCCCCACGGCCACAGAGCGGAATCTGCTGGGCTTCCCAGTTCTCACTCAGGGATCAGTCGCTTCCATGTACAAATGGACACTTGTAGCTCTGAGGAAACTTGCAAACTGAGGCCGGTCAGTTCCTCCACCCACAGCCTCATCACCATCTTCTGTAGAGAGAAGCAAGATTCTGCCTAGTTGTGTAGCTGTGAGAGTCACAGGAGGTTCTAGATGGGAACCCGTGCCTCCCTCCCATGGCTGGTGCAGGTTCAACATGGTGGCCCCTAGCCCTGCCCCGTCCAGTCTTCACAGGATGCTGGCCTCAGAGCTGGAGCCAACGCTGTGGGAGGGACATGGGGGACCCCTGCTCTCTCTGCACCATCACCAAAATAAGGAGCCTCTAGCATCAGACCCCTGTCCCCCCACTTCCCTTCCTGAGAGAGCAGATGCAGTTGCTGTGTGATTTCAGGGGAGTACCTTGACCTCTCTGCTTCTCCATCCCCACCTGAGAAGTGAGCACTTGCATGTGCTGCCTTAACATTCTGATTTCTCACCCTGTGACATGAAGATGGATGATGGAAGGATGCGGGTGACATGGGTAAGGTCATGGGTGTTCTCTGACTCTGTCCCTGCAGGCTGGAGGCGTGTGGCTTGGAGGAGGGATGGGACGGGCATTTGTGGTTTGATCCTGTTCAATTGTTGTGCACCAGGCTTGGTGCCAGGCAAGGTGTGGATTGCTGAGGTGTGGAAGGCATGGCCCTGCCTTCCAGGAGGGGTGTGGGGCTGCTGGCTCTGCTTTACCCAAGGGTCCCTTCTAACACTCTATGTGTGCTAACTACATACATCACTGCCACACCTTTTGGTGGGTTCTCTTCTTCTTCTCATTTTTTTTAAAAAATTATTTTTTAAATTTCAGTGTTCCAGAATTCATGGTTTATGTACCATACCCAGTGTTCCATGCAATATGTGCCCTCCTTAATACCCACTACCAGGCTCACCCAACCCCCTCCTCCCTCCCCTCCAAACCCCTCAGATTGTTTCTCAGAGTCCACCATCTTTCATGGCTTGTTTCCCTCTCAGATTTCCCCCAATTCACTTTTCCTTTCCTTCTCATAATGTCCTCCATGTTATTCCTTATGCTCCACAAGTAAGTGAAACCATATGATAATTGACTCTCTCTGCTTGACTCATTTCACTCAGCATAATCTCCAGTCCCATCCACATTAATACAAAAGTTGGGTATTCACGCTTTCTGATGGAGGCATAATGCTCCATTGTATATACGGACCATATCTTCTTTATCTATTCATCTATTGAAGGGCCAGCTGTGTGAGCAGTTTCCACCTTCCCTTGGCAGCCTTGGAAACTCCCATGGGACATCGTTGTGCCTCTGCAGGGAGGATGAGTGGCAAGGCTACTGGGGATCTTTTTTGGCTAGGGTTGGCCAGCTTGGGGTCTGCTTATGAGAATTTGCTTAAATTGAGCCCAAACCCCTTTTTGCTTTTGCTGTGACCCCAAGCATTTCCTGCTCACAAAAGAGGGCCTGTAGGGTGGCTGCAGAAATCGAAGCATCTGCCACAGTGCTCCGGGAATGCCTGATTGTTTCCCTGCAGGTAGGATGCAGTCGGGGCTGGCTTCTTGGTTCGCACTGGGAAGACACCATGATATTTAAAGAAATGAGACCAAAACAGTGGAAATTGAGAACTCAGGCTTTTAGCAGTAACATGTATTTAGTGTTTGGGGAAGAAAAACAGCCTAAATTGTAGGAAAGTGTGATGAGCGAGATCTGACATAAATATATCAACAAAGATGAAATGCAGACCTGGAAATTGGGAAAGCCGCCCTCGCATGCCATAGGGGATTTGGCCTTGTAGTCTCCCTTGCCTGGTGGAGATGTAAGGACTCGTCCTGCAGCTCTGGTAACCTTATCTTGGCTGGGGCACCAGCAAAGCCTAAATTGCTCTGATCTTTGGGTCTGGGGTCACCTGGAGGAAGGGTTTTCAGTGTCATGGTCTAAATGCTAGGCAAAGCCTTTTTGCCTGGAACTGGGAGCTTTCCTGTGGATGGGGCTTTGCAGCTTTGGTAACAATTTCTGGGTCTGATTCTTGTGTTCCTGGCTGTTCTCCTAGGGGGCACTGATTCTGACACTCACTGGTCCTTTTGCTATCTCCTGGAGACCTCTGGAACGTCTGTGCTAACTCCCCTGCTCTAACCAAAACCGTCTGCTGTCCACAGATCACCGGTGCTGAAAAAGCCAACACAGGACTGACCCTCGGTACTCCTGTTTTGTCTTCTCTGCCCTGTTCTGTGACTTTTGAGGGCATAGGCAATGCTTGATCTGGTTCATAGCCATTCCCAAGGACTGACTGATTCTTATTTTTGTTTTTAATCTGCCAAAGAGAAGTGCCTGGAGCAGCAGCTGTTACCATGCAAGAGGGCTGAGATAGTGGACACGGTGAACAAGGCTGCCCACCTGGGGAAGGTCGCAGCTCAAGTGGGAACATCTGAGTTGCACTTTTTCTCTACCTCCCAGAAAGTCCTCAATTCTTGGGTTGGCTTTTGATTTCTTCTGTTTTAATATCTTTTGTCTAGACATTCAGGAGCCTGGTGATACATTGCATTGCTCAGCACTTTAAGCGTTATTTAATAGAGCACTTTTACATATATTAGAGAGCGCTGGCTTAGCATGGAGACTTTGAAGACATGCTGCCTGAACTCAAGTCATGGCTGTGTCATTGCAGGTTGTGCGACCTTGAGCAGCTCGCTTTTCCCACATTCAGTTTTCTCCCCTGATGGGGGCAATCATGTGTAGGAATCGTGCGTTGTTGCGGGGATAGCTAAGTTCATAAAAGAGGCACGCATGTAGCAGGTCTACACAAATGTCAGCTACTGCTGCTGCTATCATCGTCGTTACATTTACTCTCCTGGCCAGCTGTGTAGGTTAGTGGAATAATCCATGTGACCCGGGCCTCCAGCTCCCTCCCTTGTTTGCATTAGCTCCAAGCCCCGTGAGGTATCTGGAGAGCTCCCAGGTGCTGGCTCACCTGCCTTTAGCACCCAGCCCATGTCCTCTGTAGCAAGCTGTCATTACAGGCGCAGCCTTTGGTGAGTCATTGCTTTCACTCTCACCTTGACCTTGGTGTTGCCTCCTGGCTTCTCTGGGAAAGAGTGCCCCTCCCTTGGCTAATGAAGTCCCAGCAGTTTTCTAAGACCATTTGTAAGGTCCAGAGCCTCTCCTGCAGGGTGACCCAGTGCGAAACCAGGAGAATGGCTCCGTGCCCATTGATCTGCTCTTTTGACACAGGCGTCCTGCCTCTTCCACCTTCCTCTCCAACCCCAAAGAAAACCCACTCTGAACCATCAGCAAATGGATGGAGTGTTCACCTGAGGCTGGATCAAAGACCTGGTTTCATCGCACACTGAACAGTGAAGCACCTTTTGAACACTTCTTTAGCTTACTGGGATTATCTGCCATCCCCCTGCCCCCAGGTGCCCCCAGCCCTGCTCCTCCTTCCTCCTCCTTTCTTTAGTGTTCAGAATCTTTCTATCTTCTGCCCTATCCCTGGCATCTAGCTCACCTCAACCCCCAAGGTTCTCATTAGGGCTCCTTTTTAGCACAGAAGTCCTCTCCCTATGAATGAGCTCTCCTGCTAGCTGCTCAGTAGGTCTGTGTTTCTTCATTTGTTGTACAAAATAAGGTTGCCACTCCTTTGAGTCATGCCTTCCAGTCAATCTGTGTTTTCAGTTCTATTCGATTCTAGATTCTTCTTCAGCTCACACAAGCTCGTGCTGTTGCTCTGTCCAGTGCTACAGGCCTGCTGGCTTATAGAAGTGCCGGGAGTGTGGTATCAGGCACCTTCCTAGGGAGGGGCAGCCCCCACGTGGCTGCATTTGGCTCTGTGACAGGTGGTCTATGCTCCAGCTGAGAATGCCCAGGGAAGGCATGCCTTCTCTCCTTAAGAGAAGCCCATCAAAGTCTGCAAAGGTTATGAAAACTCACAGCTTTTTAGAGATACGTGTAAAGGCAAGTGACTGCAGAGAGAACTCGGGGGTCAGCCTGAATCTGGCACTGGCAAGGCCGAGCTGTTAGGTCGGAATGGCTTGTCTGACAGGTTCCAGTCATTAGTCATTGCTTCTCAGAACACACTCCATTGACCACCTGGCTCTGAGTCACCTGGGGAGTGTGCAAAAAAATATCAGCACTTGGGCTTTCCCACCACCTACCAGATCAGAGCCTTGGGAAGTGGGGCTGAAGAATCGGAAGAATCTGAAATTTTAACGAAGGTTCTCCTCATGCTATCAGATCCTTAAGGTTGAGAATCGCAGCTCTAGACTGTGCACTCCATTCAGGCAGGGACCGCCATTAGCTTCTTGAAGCAGACCATCTTGGTTCCCCTTCTCCCCCTGTAGGACACAAAGGAAGAGCCCATCTCCCAATTCCCTTGTAAGGAGGTGAGACATGGAGTCATTTCTAGGTAATGGGCTGTGAGTAGAAATTAATTTTATTACTTCTGGGCCAAAGTGTCAAAGAGCAGGCCAAAGTGTCCATCTTCTCTTTCTGTGGCAACTGAGGAGGACAGGGGTTCCATCTGGGGAGGTACAAGATGGTGGAGCCCCATCACGCCGGCTCCCCGAGCGGCCTTATGGAGCAGTGCCCCCTAGTTGACTCCCACCCCCACTCCCCGTGGACATGGAAGGCAGGTGGAAAATGAATGCCTACACAGTCAAGCCCCTGAGATTGCAGGATTAATTTATCACAGCGTCACCTAGCATTCTTCTCACCTAGCTACAAGCCAAACTCATCATCTTTCAGTGATGTCGGACAATTGATTTATCTATCATTAAGGAATTTAATGAGATTTGCTTCAAGCTCCAGTAGCAGTTGTTGGTGAAACAGTATCTGACTGCTGTGGACAGGGCTAGGACGAGGGCGTGGCAAAGGGAGGCATGTTGGTATCATATTGAAGAAGGCGCTCGTTCTCAGGTTCACGCAAGCAAAGGGTCAGCCCTGAAGAGTGAGCACCTCCTGCAGTTTTATATCCTAACTGCCTCACTTGTCTTATCCCAGGCCTGGCATGGCAGCATGGGCAATGAGTGAGGGACTGCAAGCAGTGTGGAGGGGCAGAGGGAGAGGGAGAAGCAGACTCCCCGTGAAGCAGAGAGCCTGATTCGAGGCTCCATCCCAGGACCCTGAAATCATGACTTGAGCGAAGGCAGATGCTGAACCAACTGAGCAACCTTCTCCCTCACCAGGTGCCCCTGAAAAGGCCCAGCCTGTTAAGCTAAGCACAGCTGGGTAGAGCTTCTGCTTTTTAAAGGAGGAAATAACAAAGCAATGAAAACTTACTGAGACCCAGGTTCTGGCCTGATCCTCAAGGAGCTCACAGTGAAATGAGAAAGCAGACAAATATGGATGCCATGTTGGTTCCAAAGGAGGTGTGGACGAGCCAAGAGCTCGGGATCCCAGACCAGGCAAAGCCCTGTTCAGCTGGAGCTGGGAGGGCAGCTCAGCTTCCCTGGCAGATGATGATGGGGAAAATGCCCAGCAGAACAGGGCTTCCTGCTTGTGTTTGGAGAAGGTTTGGGTGATCCTAACTGAGAGGACTTGTTCAAAAGCCCCAAAGGGCTGATAGTTTGTAACCAGGATCTTCCAATAATGTGCACCCAGACTTTGCCTGATTTTCCAGGACAGGTGGTTCTGGATACTCACTAGTTGAGAGGGCACGTGCCAAGTTCTGTGCCAGGTGTCTGGCATCACGCCTTGTCACAGGAAGTGCTCAGGAAAAGTCCATTCTTCTCCTTCCTCTGACTCTGCTGGCTGGTTCTGAGTTGTAGAGACGGCCAGAGACAGGGAGAAGGCAAGGCTCTCTACAATGAAGAAACTGATGACATAATAAGAGAATAAGATTAATTGAATATGTATGATGTTCCAGGCATGGGTCTAAGCGTTTTACCTGTTAGAACTCACTTAATCCTCAAAAAAGGGTCTGTGATGGGTTTCCACAAACTTGGTGGCTTAAAACAACACAACTTATTATACTATAATTCTGGAGGTCAGAAGTCTTTCTGGAAGCTTTGGGGGAGAATCCATTTCCTGGCCTTTTCCAGTTTCCTAGAGGTCACCTGAATTTCTTGGCTCATGCCCCCTTCCATCTTCAGTGTTGGCCGAGTCCTTCTGCAGCCAAATCCCCAGTTCTCCCTTGCTTCCATCTTTCCTTTTTAAAGATGCTTATGATTGCGTCGAGTCCAGCTGGATCATCCAGACTCATTTATTTGTCTTCAGGTCAGCTGCTCAGCATCTATAGCCATCATTCTCCTTTGCTAGGTAACCTCACATACTCATGGATCCCCAGGATTAAGACTTGGACAGCTTTGATTAGGGGGCATTATTCTTTCTACCAGAGAGTACTAGTAGTGAAGGTTGTGCTGTTAGTGGAAAGACAAAGACCACCATGGTGACTGAAGAGTGAGCACTGAGTTTACTTATCTACCAGCCAAAGGGCAACGTGCTAGGGTAGAAATCACCAAGGGCCTCCTTGAAGGGAAGATGTCAAGAATTTTATGTGGTAGGAAAGGAAGGTTCTCTGTGATTATGCTAATTAAAAATTCTCATTTTCCCTCTGGATTGGATAGAATGAATCCATTTGTTTATACACGGTCAGTTAAAGTAAGTCTCATTGTATATTAGTCAAGAAAGAGTCTTAAGTTATGTCTGCTGTCCTATCAATAGATGTAAGTATCTATAGATATTTATTAGCTGTGGCCGGTTAGAGCCATTGGGTGAAACCCAGCACTGAGTGTTGTTCCAAATGAAAACGCACCCTTTTTTTTCTTCCTCCTCTTTTTAAAATCTAGTGTTGTTGGCAATTTATAGAGGAGGAAAGTCCAGCTTGGAGAGGTCACGTCCTTGTGAATAGTAGTGCCAGGAGGTAAGCCTGAGCAGTAGAATGCCACGCCCCCTTCTTATCCATTTTCCTCTAGGACCCCAGAGCCAGGCCACTTAGGGGGGATTCAGCCACGGCACCTCCTAGAGGTTGAGAGGTTCAGATGGGGAAATCAGTGCATATCTCTGCCAGGAGCTTTAGGATAATGCATTTCCTGAGTGGACGGGGACATTTGTGGTGTAGATGAAACTCACCAACCACCAGGCAGTGTGTCTCACAGCAGAAACTATGCTCAGCTTCTGACATTAACCCCGGGGCAGGAAGGAGCAGCTCATTAAGCTCTGGCTGGGGTTGCTGACAGCCACCGACGTGAGACCATGTTTATAAACGACTTACAGTGGGGACCAGTGACACCTCATTACGGGCACCCATCAAGGGCCTGTTCTTCCCTCTTCATCTCCCCCCATCAATCTCCCAGTGTACAACTTGTAATTAGGACCTGTATTGACTCTTGATCAATTTGTTTTGTTAGACCAAGGGAGAACACTGCTGGTTATGCGTACACATGGAGAAGGTTGTCAGATAAACTGTGTGGGTGTGTAGGGGGGTGTGGGAGGAGGTGGCGGAGGGGCATCTGGGATCTCTGGCTCTGCCTGCAGCAGTAGACATGTGCCCGAGGGACTCATTTCTTCTGGGGCCGCCGTGGCAGCTGGGGCCCAGCCGTTCTGGGGATGAGCTGAGACATCCAGTATTGTCACTCTTGTATCATATACAATGGCCGGCTGCTGTTTAGCAAGTGCCTCCTGTGAGCCATGGGCTATGCCGCGTGGCTCACCTCCTGCATCAGCCCCACCAAGTCTCTGCAATGGAAAAATGGAGGCTCAGTGTGAAAAAGTAAGGTAGGTGAGACAGATGATACCAGCCACTTGCCATGAGTTACCCCCAGCCTTTGAATCTTCCCTGCTGAAACCCTAGACATGGAGGACTATATACAAGCCACCATCCCTCTGTCCTGCCTACAGACCCACAGAGTACATGAGTATCCTAAAATGGTTGCTTTATTTCACTAAATTTTAGGGTAGTTATGTATGCAGCATAATATAACTAGAATGGTCACTAGTTTTTGTGGTTTGGAATTAGACCCTTATCTGAAACAAACACAGGATGGTGATCTCCACTTACAGGGTTTGAATGTGACAATATATATTGAAGCTGCTGGCACGCAGTAGGTGCTCAGGAAATCATGGTTCCCTCACCTTCTAGAAGGATTTTTGCCTGTCTCTTGGCCTCCCCGTTAGGGAATACTGGCCTTTATTGCCAAGTCAAAAGGAAGGTTTTACATGGGCTCCGCTGCCCGTTTCTAATTAAAATCGTAAAAACCCTCTGTTAGCACGGTAATAACTTCTGCCAGGCTGAAGGCAAGTTTCATAAACAGACTTCTTCAAGGGAATCTGAAGCTACTTTTGTAAAATAAAACTTGAAACAAAATCTCCCCTCAGGGCTTAAGCCACCAAAACAAAAAATAACAAAATATCCATATTCCTAGGATGATGGTTATCAAAGTGTGTTGGAATCCTGTGGGAGAGCTGGCTGAATATGCAGATTTCTGCACCCCATCATAGAGTAAACCATTTCTGTGGGGTCCAGAAATCTGAATTTTTAGCAAGCACCCCATTCTGTTGAATTTTTAAAACAATGGCTTCATTGAAATAGAATTCATGTATCATAGAATTCACTCATTGAAAGTGTACAATTCAATGATTTTTAGTACATTCACGGAGTTGGGCATCCATCATCACAATCAGTTTTAAAACACTGTCATCCAAAGAGAACCCCTATACACTTTGGCAGTCACCGCCCCCATTCCCCCTACTGGCCCAGTCCTAGGCAACCACTAATCCACTCTCCGTTTCTATGGATTTGCCTATTCCGGACATTTCATATAAGTGGAATCACATGATAGATGGTCTTTGGAATAATTTCTTTTCCTTAGTGTAATGTTTTCATGGTTCATCCACACTGTAGTGTTAGTGGTACTTCCTTACTTTTTAATGGCTGAATAATATTCCATTTCACAAATATGCCATGTTTGGTTTGTTCATCAGTCGATGATCGTTTGGATTGCTTCTACTTTGGGGCTGTTATCAATCATGTTTCTGTGAATGTTCATTCATGTACAAACTTTTGTGTGAATGTGTGCTTGTGTTTCTTCTGAGTATTTATTTCTAGGACTGGAATTGCTAAGTTCTATTGTTACTCTGTGTTCGATCTTTTGAATAATTGCTAGATTCCTTCACAAAGTGGCTGCACCATTATATATTCATATCAATAGCATATGAGGGTCCTAGTTTTTCTACATGTCTGCTGATATTTGTTATTATCTGTCTTCTCCTAGCCATCCCAGTGGGTGTGAAAGGGTATCTCATTGTGGTTTTCATTGTATTTCCTTGGTGGCTAATTATGTTGAACATCTTTTCAGAAGCTTACTGACCCTGTCCCCATCTTTTTGGGAGAAATATCTCTTTAGATACTTTGCTTCCCCTTTTTTATTAGAAGAACACTTACCATGAGATCTACGCTCTTAAATTTTGAAGTATACAGTACTTCAAACGTGGTTTTATAGCAGATCTGTAGAACTTACTCATCTTCCATAATAGAACCTTTATACCCATTGAACATCAAGTCCCTGTTTTCCCTTGCCCAGCCCCTGACAACCACCATTCTATTGTCTGTTTCTATCAGTTTGTCTATTTTAGATCTTCCTAAAAGTGGAATCTTACAGCATTTGTTCTCAGTGAGTAGCTTACTTCACATAGCACAATGTCTCTAGGTTCATCCTTGTTATTACATATGGCAAGATTTCCTTTTTAAAGGCTGAATAATATTCCATTATACTTATTACTGCATTTCCTTCCTTTATCTATTCATCTGCTGATGGACATTTGGGTTGTTTTCACATCTTGGCTATTGTGAATGATGCTGCAAAGAACATGGGGATATAGATGAAGAAGACAAAGATAAATGAACTGACATCCCATGTTCATGAATCAGAAGATGTCGTATTGTTAAAATGTCCATACTGTTCAAAGTGATCTACAGATTTGATGCAATCCCTATCACGATCCCTTTGGAGTTTTTAAAAATAGAGATAGAAAACAATCCTACACTTTATATAAAACCACAATGGACCCTGAATTGCCAAAACAATCTTGAAAAAAAGAAGAAATCAGGAGGCATCACATGTCCCAATTTCAAAGTATATTATAGAACCACATTAATTAAATCAATATGGTACTGGCATAAAGACAGACATTCAGAGCAACAGACACAAATAGAAGTTCTGGAAATAAACCCACACATATGTGGAAAACTGGTCTTTGATAAGAATGCCAAGAATGCACAATGGGGAATTGGTCTCTTCAACAGATGATATTGGGAAAACTGGATATCCACATGCAAAAGAATGAAATTTGACCCTTATCTCAGGCAATACACAAAAATCAACTCAAAATCGATTGAATACTTAAATAGAAGACTTGGAACAATAAAACTCCCAAAAGAAAACATAGGGGAAAACTTCAGAATGTTGGTCTTGGCAATGATTTCACTGATATGACACCAAAAGCAGAGATAACAAAAGCAAAATTAGACAAGTGTGATTAAATACAACTCAAGAGCAGCACAGCAAAGGGAACAAGCAACAGATTGAAAAGGCAGCCTATGGAATGGGACAAACTATTTGCAAACCACATATCAGATAAGAAGTCAATATTCAAAGTACATAAGGAACCCCTACAATTCAATACCAAAAAACCCACAAAAACCCAACCCAATTTAAAAAGGGCAGAGGACTTGCATAGATATCAAAAGAAGATACACTAGTGGTCCAAAGGCACATGAAAAGATACTCAACATCACTAATCATCAGAGAAATGCAAATCAAAACCACAATGAGATATTATCTCACAGATTTTTTGATAATGGTTACTATTTAACAAAAAAGGCTAAGTCGTATATTATTGGTATGAATGTTAAGTAATGTAGTCACATGGGAAACAGGACAGAAGTTCCTCAAAAAAATGTGCATGGGTGCCTCAGCCCCACCACCGAGAGACCAGTGTGCGGACTTGGCTCTCTAGGCAGCGTCCTTGCTTGTCACTCTGTCCAGAGTACCAAAGCTGGGCCTAGCCAGGATTCTTCCCAAAGCCCTAAAAGCAGATGGGGCCAGCAGGTTCATTTCGGTGGTCTGTACTAGGGGCCAGGAGAGGAAGGGGGATGTGGCCCCAGTCTCTCAGCAGGGCTTCCATGGGCGTAGACTCCAACAGGGATAGGTACTATGGTTTATTGGGGGTGGTGGTCCCAGAAAGCTTGCAAAAGGAAGGATAATTATGAGATTTCGTGCCTGTCTTGTTTTGAGGGGTCTAGCGTTCAGCTACCATTGCCCCAGCCTCCAATAGTGAGTTCATGGGACAATAAACACCTGCAAAATCTAGCTGGGTTCCCCAGTGAGGGTGGCTTGGAGGTGCAAGGGATAGGCTGAGACCGGCAGTCAGAATGGGTGTCAGACTGCCCCAGAAACTGGGCATAAACCTCCTTCTGAGGCTGGGGAGCAGGGGAGAGGGAAGCAGGAAACGAAGGTGCACTCAATACTGAGATCATGTTCTGGAGTTCCGTCTAGGCCTCCATCCGTACGTAGGCAGAAATAAAGCTAACATTTGTCTCAACCCTGATACTGCAATTAAGTCAATTTTCCCTGGGACTAGTGCAAAATCGCTGTGACTTGTTTTCAAGTCTGAGTGACCTGGTGTCTTCATTTGTGGGAGGCCACCTTTCCCAGACTCTTCCTGGGCAAGTAGCTGTTTCTAGATACAACTCACTGATTGTTGGGTTCCTGGTGGATCTGGTTGATTTGGAATTTCCCCCACAGCCTTGCTCCATTTGCCAGCTGAGCAGATTACATTGACTGGTGTGTGTGTGTGTGTGTGTGTGTGTGTGTGTGTGTGTTTTTCAAGTCATTTTTAAACAACCCAAATCTGTCAATACTCCCAGAACTGACTGTGGTTTGTTCCCGGCATGTGGGGTCGTGGGTCGGGGCAGGCATGGAAGCACCAGCAGAAGGCAGGCCTGGCCTGGCCAGTTTCAGGGAGACCTAAGAGTAGGAACAGTGCTGGGCTCCCACATGCCCAACTAGGCACCCTGGTATCCACAGACTGGGGACCCTTAGGCCCTGAGTGGATTCTGCTGGCCCCTGTCTACCTCTGAGCACACAACAGTTGGCAGACCTGCCTTCCTGGACCCCAGAGAGTGACTGATAAGGCAGGTGGCTGGGGCCATAGTTGGCCTTGGTGGCTTCTTTTGCCCTAGAAATCCTGTGGGTCCGGAGATGTCCTAAGTTCAGTGACTCTACCTGCTGATTTCTTGAGTTTTGGAGAATTTGGAGCCTTGAAGGACTGTCCCCAGACTGCTGCTGACTTTCCTTTCTCCCCCACAACACTTCCTTTCGTCCACCAGGCAAGTCTTGAACAGAAGGGCGGGGTGTGGGAATTTAAAGTCAAGGAGCTAAACTCAGCTCTTTGCACACCCTTGTACTCACCTCATCAGAACTCGAGTTGCGGAGACCCGGAGCCTGATTCTCAGACAGGCCTCACTCTCAGCTTAGCCTCTGGCTCTCATCTTGCAGGTGCCCTCCCCTCTACCCAACACTGCCAGCCTACATACTCGGGCCCTCCCCATGCCAGGCAACCTCTGGGCTTCTACAGCCTGGTGCTCTCCTGTTTTCTTCGAGTACAGTGGTCAGAAATAAGGTGCCCTTCTCTGCTGAAAACCCTGGGCCAGTGTCAGACCCCTCATCCTACTTATCTCCTGGAAGCACCTGTAAATTACAGCAGCAGTCAGCGGGCTTCTTCTATAAGGGGCCAGACAGTAAATATTTTAGGCTTTTGGGGGTCATACGGTGTCTGTTGCAACTGCTCACCTTTGCCATGGAGTGTGAGAGCCGCCCTAGATAATATGTAAATGGCTAGACGTGGCTGTCGTCCATTATCTACAAAAATAAGCAATGGGCTGGATTTGGCTTGCCTACCGTGTTTTTGCTAACTCCTGAATTGGAGCTTAGGTTCTGAGAATAATTATATTGGTTCCATTCTTTGATTGAGTGCTTGTTAAAAGTTCTAGGTCCCCTATCTGGAGGTTCTGCATTGGTGATCCTAGAGTGGGACCGAGGAATCTGTAGTTTTGCAAACTTCATGGGTAATTTGGCAGTGCAGCTAGAGGTGCAGGCCAGCCCAGCTCCTGCTGGGAAATGACAGCAGCACAGTTGGACCGGCGGCAAAGCTGGAAGCAGAGCTCTGCTCTTCCTCCTGGATCAGGATCTCTTCTGTTTCCACCTGTTCCTTTGGGGACTTCTGGGGACCCTTCCTGGAATAAAGAGGTATGATGAGCTCAGCTCAGCTGTGGGCATCAGTGGGCTCTGATAATGGGAGTGTTTCTCACCTCATTAGTTTCCAAATGCCTGCCATTTAGCTCAGGAGGAACTGCCCACTGCACAGTTAAGCCCAGTGACAAGAATATTAATAAGTCACACAGAGAAGAGCTTGGAGCCTTCCAGAGTGGACACGAGAGAGGGATACCTTGAAAATAAACCCATCTCCTTGGCCCCATGTCCTTGAAAAATCAACCTGAGCCATTTCCAACCCAAACCTACTTACTCATTCACTCATTCATTCATTTAGTTTTTCCCTTATGTATTTAATGAGCATTTACTTAGCACCCATTTGGAGCCAGCTCCTGTCCTGGTATCCAGGAAATCTAGCTGAGTCAGCCATTATCATTGTCTTCACTTAACTGTGATTCATGTGACCAAGGGAATACATTTATGAGTGGCTGTGGAGAAAGGGAGTCAGTTTTATCAGAATCAGGAATCAGTCTGGGGCAGGAATCTGGGCTATATCCTGGGGCCCAGGATCAGGGGTCAGTCTTTTGTCTGTAAACATAGAGAAGGTCGTAGAACACACAGGTCCATCTCCTTGAGCTTCACTGCCACGGAGAGGCCTTGGGTAGGGGTGGACATCCTGAGTGGCCTTTCTCAGGACCTGTGCCATTGAGCTCAATCGTGATAAGGCCCGTTCCCAGGCAACAGGGCCATATGAACTTGAACATGTTGGGGAAGGGGCTCAGTAGGAAAGAGTGTCTTCTTACCTTCTCATTATTTTCTATTCACTGGGGTGAGGATAGGAAAGTAGTCTGGTCAAAAAGACCATTTCCGTAGAACTGGTTTTGGCAGTGAAAGATTTAAAGATCAGCCCGTCTTAAAGGATGAATCACAGTTCCAAAGCAGAAAGATATTTTGCACTTTAGAGAGACAGTATTTTATTTCATAAAAAGGAATTGCTAAGCCACCGCCTAACCAAGCCATTGATTTTAGCTGAATATTTTTCCACGTTACACCCGCCGATTGTCAGAGCTGGAGGATTGTTCTGGTTAGTTGTCTTTCTGTGGTGCGCTCTGGACTCATCCATTTCTCTGGTGGTGCCTGGGGAGACACTGGAGTAGGGGTGGGGGTGTCCCGGTATGGTCTGACTGCAGGGTAGTTAGAGAAGAACGTTCCACTCTCTCTCCCCTCCTCCACCTTCCACCCCAGCCCCCTTCTGCCCACATTCCCTCTCTGCCTTGGGAATTAGCCTTCCTGTCCACTCAGAGAAGACCTACCGGACTTCTCACTGGTGTTCAGGGACACTCACCTGAGATAGGTGTATAAGAAGATATTCAGAACAGGTGCCCTTACCATCTTTCTTATGGACAACTGAGCAGTGAGGGGGGATAGACTGGCAGAGATCTGGTACCTGGAGAAACCGTATGGTCTTTCCATTTTCCAAAGACATATACTGTGGAAAAGGTATTATTTTAAAGAAAGTTCTTTTTTTTTTTTAAAAAAAAGATTTCATTCATTTATTTGACAGAGAGAGATCACAAGTAGGCAGAGAGGCAGGCAGAGAGAGAGAGAGAGAGAGAGAGAGAGAGAGGGAAGCAGGCTCCCTGCTGAGCAGAGAACCCGATGCGAGACTCGATCCTAGGACCCTGAGATCATGACCTGAGCCGAAGGCAGCGGCTTAACCCACTGAGCCACCCAGGTGCCCCTGTTCACATGACTTCCCTTGCTTTTCCCTAATATTTTGATGGGAAGGTGCGCTGAAGGTGAATGTACAGGTGAGACTCTGGCATTGCCACGTTCTATTAACCTTTTGTTTTCCCACGAGACAAGTAAAAGGACATCTCCAAATGGCACTTAACATTTTGAAAGATTTTCTTCCAATTTTTGTGATATCTCCTCTTTTAGGTAGGACCAAGAACTTGGTTTATCAACTCTTCTCGTTCTTGTTTTAAATTTATTCATTCTTTTGATGACTTAATCTTTTGCTAACTATGCCAAGGGCTGGGAAGCATGGATATTAGGGAGAATGGATTCCTGTCTTGTCTTAAAGACTCTCAGAGGTGAGGGGAGGTGGAGGGAGAAAGAGAGAGAGATGGAGGGAGAAGGAGAGAGGGAAGATGGAGCTGCGGTGTCTGTTTTGTGAAAAGCAAGTTGGAATGCCTGAGCTCTGGGGGAGGCGGGGGTGGGGTAGGCACCATTTGCATAAACCATGTGTGAGTGGCACCCCCCCTGGAGGCGGGCACTGCAGACTGTTCTCACAAGCACTGTCTCTCCTTCTGGACACATTTGAGTTCCATGCATGACTCCTGGACATGGTACCGGGGCTTGCAGAAAAGCATGGTTTTTGGGGAAATGGAAGGCATCATAGAGGAATAAGAAAGAGGTGCAGAAAGAAAAAAAGAGCATTTGGAGCTGGAGGAACTGCATTTGTGGAGGCTTGGGAGCTCCAACTGGGTAGGAGAACAGACTTCTCTCGGCCCTCAGGGGAACCGGAAAGCGCAGAGTAGTGGGTGAGCGACTTTGAGGAGCCCAGTGAGCCGTTCAGCCATGTTTACTCTCCTGCGTAGGGGGCCAGCTGATCATTCTTGATCCAAAAGTGGGTGTTCTGCTCTGCATGCTTTATGCTGCCTTCCAGAATATTCCCGCCCTTCCCTGTCCCCCTCTCAGTCCTCCAACAGCGCTATTTATTGTCCCGTTGTGGTTCTGGTGTTCTTGGAAGCTTGTTTCTCTCATTCTTATTGAAGTTCTAATTGTGTTGAGAGGAATTTAGGTTGGTTTGACCTGAGATGGGCTTTTAGAAGCCAACGAGGGTGTTTCTCTTCAGATATTTAGCAGTAATTGTCTCATGAAGTACTCTCAAGTCCACACTCAGAGAACAAGCCTATAATTTCTATTCAAATAGCCTCTAATGAGATGATGCTTTTGTCAACTTCTGAAGCCAAGTCAGGCCATGGAAAAAAATATATTTCAGATCCCTTGGCCTCTGGACAAACTCAAAATGTTCACCAAATATGCTTTGGAACATTGTGGAGGCATGAGAAACAGACAGATGAGGTGACGTGGAGGGCGTCAGACATCTGGGAATTTTCAGAAGCCTTATCTCTGCACAATATATTCACTTAATCACAATACATCCTCCAGACAGCGGCCATATGTGTATGTGTGGGACATAAAAGGGTGAATAAGACTGAATTCTGTGCCACCAGTTTGGCCCGCAGCCTTGTGTGGTAAGTGTTTGGGTGCACATGTGCCTTTGTGTGACATGGAATCAGGGACGAAGAGCATCATTTACGTGGGGACTGTACCATTTGTCATCCAATTTCCGACATCGTTGGGACAAGCATGAACTGGGACTGTCCTAAGTAAACCAAGACATGTGGTCACCTTACAGAATACCTGGCACAGGGAAGAGCAGAGGACTTCCTGGAAAAGTTCCCTGTGGACCTTCCAAATGGCTTCTCCTCATCCATTCCTGTCTGCCTCAGTTACTGAGTTCCCAACTCCATCATCCCTTCCTCTGGGAAGCCTTCCTGGACCTGTCCCCACCAGAACAAATCCTCCTCATTCATGCTCATAGCCCCAAAGAACCCCCTTCCCAAGCACTCACCCCTGAGATGACTTTCTGTGCATTCATGGGATCATTTCATCATTTATCTGTTTCCCTCATACCATGAAGACAGGAACACCCATGGTGGTTCCATTGGCCATGTATGGGTATTCAGTAAATACTGGAGGAGTGTGTAGTGGGAGCCTTGAAATGCTGAGCTACTGAGCCAGGTGACCGGGCACCTGAAGAGAGAAGGAGAGGAGAGGGGCGGGAACTGGAAGCATAGTATTCAGGCAGAGAGTGGAGAGGTCTGGTGACAGGACAGCGTGCTGAGAGGTGGACACAGCTCAGCATGGCTGCATCCCAGGGTTTGGGGATATTATGGGGAAGGGCCATGGAGAAACTGGGCCACTTCCTGTAGGGCTCGTGAGCCACAATGTCGACCCTGGCCCCCTCACCCTCCCCTATGTGGAATTTGATTAAATGACCTCTAGGGCATGTGCAAACAATCTTTCCTTGTCCTTTCACTGATCTGGCTATTTGTTTAAGGCCATTTCTCCTAACGACACTGACCGTTTTATACTCCTTGTCTGGATCAAGATTTCCCTCAGTGTTGGAAACGTCGAGCAACCAAGGAAACCCACAAGAGATGCTGGGACTGACTGAAAACAAGTCGGGGACGTTGGAAATGGATTCACGCGGTCAGTCTCTCCCTCCTACTGAACATCCGGGGCAGCGGCTTTCTGTGATCTGAGTACCTCAGGAAGGCTGCCTCTCTCCGCCATGCCAGGGACTCACTAGATGACCAAGGAGTGCTCTGGCTAGCCTGGGGAGTTCGTGGGCTTATTAAATATGCTTTAGACAGATGCCACCTTCCATTTCTCTCGATCTGCAGGTATTTTGTGAAAAGTGTGTGTGTGTGTTTCCCCTAATAAGGATCTCTTGGTTCAAGATGTGACAGAGCTATCCCCTGGGCCCCTGGAACCTGGGTGACTCTAATGACACTCAGTCGGCCCCAGAGCACCAATGTGCCCCATTCCACAAAGAGGCACTAATCCACGTCACCACATCCCAAAGCCAAGAAGCCATTTCCTTAGGTGTACGATTGGTTCCTTGCAATCTCAGCCACTTTCGCATCTTCGAGTCCCCCACCAGCCCAGAAATGGCATCAGATAACAGCTCCCACAGCCCCCTCCCGCGCCCTCCCTCACCATCTCCACTGACAGAGTCTGCAAAGGAAATGAGAACAGAGGCTCATTTCCAGTGGCAGCGACAAGAATTTGCTAATTAAAATGAAAAGCCTCAGTTCCCTGGATCAGTGAAGGAGGCCTCTGAGAGGCGCTGAGAAGAAATCTTTCTCCAAACGAAATGGCCTTCCAGCTGGGCCCTGATGGAGCCCAGGCATCCTTCTAACGGCAGGGGGCGGGAAACTGGGGCTCAGCAGACCCGCTCCAAACTCTAATGAGGTCTTGGACCCGTTTCCAGGAGGGCCTGTCCCTTTGTCTTCCCCAGTCCGGGATCTTCACGCGGATTCCCGCACTTCTTCAGAGATTTCATGAATGTGAGAGTCGGGGGGCCTTTGGATCATCTAGTCAAGTGTTTTTCAACCGGGTTCCACACTTGAATCACCTGGTGAGGGTTTAAAAGATACCTTTACCCAGACAGTCTCATGAAAAATGAACCCCGGGAGGGGTGCTGAACACCTGCATTTGATAAAAGCTTCCCAAGTGATTCTGCTGCCCAGGGAGCAGTGGGGGCTGCATCTCATTCTTAACAGTCTTGTCTCTGGGCGATGAGGACTCTGAGGACCAGAGAAGGAGATAAAGTTGCCCCAGGCCACACAGCAAGGCAAAGGCTGAGTCCTGGTTCCCCTGACTTGTGTGCCCTTTCCACAACACAGGACTGCTCCCTGCTCTGCCTTCTTCACCCCCTGGATGTGAATGCAGTAAAATGAAAAGGGATGGAGAGGGGTTTAGCCTGAGTGCGTTGTTGGTGGGACCAAGCACGTTTGGAGAATAGCCAGCAGGAGTCTTTGCATGAAGACCAAGGAGCCTCATGGGAAATGTTCAGTCTAAGGGAAAGGGTATGTGAGATGTATAAGGTGGTTCAAGCATCAGGGTCATGTCCAAGGATGGGAGAAACACTGGAGGTTCCCGACATGTAGCACCGTATTTTATTAGGTTGAATCATAGGAGATTGTGATAGCTGGTCATTTTTGACCTACAGAATTGGCAATTTCCTATGCTTGAACATCATAGTTTCAGCAGCAGTGCAGAGGGGATGAGACCCAGGGACCACCACGGGCTCAGATGTGAGCTTAGGTGTGCCTGATTCAAAGTCTCTGAGCTGCTACGCTGCCATGTTGGCCTCAGAACTGCAACCTCCCACATGAAGAAGCTGTGAGAAAAGGGATGTCTCGGTCGCCAAAGGTCGGGGTCCTCGTGCCTGGTTCTTTCATTTCCCCTTTGTTATTCCGTCATTGTTGTACTAAAGAACAGCCTCAACTCCCGTGATCCTTTTAATTCTTGGGCAACCTGCCAAGACCTCAGTTTTCTCAGTGAAATGGGGGATAGGATGTTGGAGGGACTTTCTGTCTCCTTAATTCTGATGGTCTAGTGAAAGCGATGATTTACACGTGCCAAATGTTCTACAGCTTCCCAAAGCATCATTGCAGGTGTGGTTTGGTTTGAACTTTCCATAACGTGATGAGTTAGAAATCCTCATTCCCAAAATTTAGATGGAGACACCGAGACCCAAAAAGTCATTAGGCAACTGTTCAAATCCTACAGGGTTTTACTCGCAGATTTGGAACTAGAACTCAGGTTTCCGGACTCCTAAGACTGAGGGCCTTTCTGGCCATGAAGTGGCCTCCAGGGGTCCAGGCTCTCTTTGCTTTATCACAAGGGGATTGGCGGGCTTATCCCAGGGGGATGGGAAGAAGGGATTAACCCCTTAGTTTACCTTTCCAGGGCTGCCCTTCCTCCTTCCTCCCCTACTCTGCCCTGTTTCAACACCCCCAAATCTTCCATTTTTATGGAAGGTATTTGGCCGTGAAGTCCTTTGCAATTTCCTTTAAGAAAGCCCTATTATGGGGCGCCTGGGTGGCTCAGTGGGTTAAGGCCTCTGCCTTCGGCTCAGGTCATGATCCTAGGGTTCTGGGATCGAGCCCCATGTCGGGCTCTCTGCTCCTCAGGGAACCTGCTTTCTCCCCTCTCTCTCTCTGCCTGCCTCTCTGCCTACTTGTGATTTCTCTCTGTCAAATAAATAAAATCTTTAAAAAAAAAAAAAGAAAGCCCTATTATGCCTCCATCAGAAAAGATGAATACCCAACTTTTGTAGCAACATGGACGGGACTGGAAGAGATTATGCTGAGTGAAATAAGTCAAGCAGATAGAGTCAATTATCATATGGTTTCACTTATTTGTGGAGCATAACAAATAGCATGGAGGACAAGGGGCGTTAGAGAGGAGAAGGGAATTTGGGTAAATTGGAAGGGGAGGTGAACCATGAGAGACTATGGACTCTGAAAAACAATCTGAGGGGTTTGAAGTGGCGGGGGTGTGGGAGGTTGGGGTACCAGGTGGTGGGTATTATAGAGGGCACGGCTTGCATGGAGCACTGGGTGTGGTGAAAAAATAATGAATAATGTTTTTCTGAAAATAAATAAATTGAAAAAAATATATGATAATAAAAAAAAAAAAAAAGAAAAAGAAAGCCCTATCAGGGAGAGCCAGCCTGCCATAGGGGTTAAGAACAAAGCCGTCTGGATTGGAACCCAGCTGCCACTTACCAAATAGGAGACCTGAAAAAAGTTATTATACTTTTTCTCTGCCTCTCTCCCCTTAATGGGGGTAATCATGATACCTATATTGTAAGATTGTAAGGAGGATTAAATGAGCAAATTATAAGCACTTGTATTAGTCCAAATATGTTGTAGTCAACCAACCTCTAAAACTCAATGGCTTGGAGCGCCTGGGTGGCTCGGCAGGTCGAGCCTCTGCCTTTGGCTTAGGTCATGATCTCCGGGCCCTGGAATTGAGCCCGCGTTGGGCTTTCTGCTTGACGGGGAGCCTGCTTCCCCTCCCTCGCCGCCTGCCTCTCTGCCTACTTGTGATTTCTGTCTGTCAAAAAAATAAAATCTAAAGAAAAAACCCACAAAACCCTAACGTTGTGTGTGTGTGTGTGTGTGTGTGTGTGTGTGTGTATCTCAATGGCTTAATGCAATAAAGCTTTGTTTTTCACTCACCTGGAGTCAGATAGGGATTCAGTAAATCTCCCAGGCCCTCTGTGTTCCACTCAGCGATCCAGATTCCCCACATCCTGTGAAATGTCTTCACACATGGTTTCCAGAGCCTCTCAAATAGCTCATACGGTTGCCCCCCCAGCGACTACTGGTCAGAATCAGTCATATGTTCTCAAATACAGTTATGAAGGATCCCCGGAAAGGCAAGAACCGTTCGCTGACCAGCACTGGCTCTGCCGGCAGATTTTAGTTTTGCTAAATATGAAATAAACGTTATTTTTAAAGAAGTCTCATTGTGATGTGTGGATCGTTTAATCTTCCTACTAGAAGCATGTGCTTGATTCCTGCTTATTATTTCTTCTTTTACTGTCAATTTAACATTTTATCACTTCTTGTTCTTTTATGCCACTCATTGATTTGCCTTATCTTTATAACAACCAATAAGAAGTAGTTTGGCAGGGACAGTAGGAGTGAGAAACTTTCCCCACTACTGGGAAACCTAGAGGCCATCATCCTTCCCATTCCGGCGATTTCCACAGCCACCTCTTTGGGTCCCCTTGGGTCAGTACGTCTTTTAGTTATTTCAAACATCTCACCCTGGGTGCTTAGGGGACCCATGGTTTGGCTTTCCCAGGGCTTTGACTCTCCCCCTACAGAGAGGTGTTATGGCTGATGTTTCCTCCAGGCCTAATGCAGGGAGGTACCCTAGCCCAGTGTTCCAAAGAGCCACATCGTGGTGACCTTTCCTAGAGGTGCCCACAGCTGGATGGCACTACTCAGCTCCTAAGACTTCCTCCTGAGTTACCTACCTCCCACCTCAGCAGGTGTGAAGACGCGTCTTGCTGGGTGGGCCCCTTGACTCTCTTTCCTTTATGGGAAGTGTTAAGCAGAAGAGGGCAGACTCTGATTTTTTTGAATGCAGTCATCTGGGAGGTCAACTGCATTTGTCAGGAACATAGAAAGCAATGTGAGCTGGCTGAGAATTCTAAAATCTGAAAAGAAGGGAAGCTTATTCCCCTGAAGAGTAGGTGCCTAGAGTCCTCCTGGGAAAGCTCTTGGAGCATCAGGGGAAAAATCAGGATTGAGGCTCTCTGCTCTGGACCCATCGTTTTAAAGGTTGGTAGATGCCCTTCTGGGAAGCTTGGGGGGTAGTGTCTCTGCAGGGGGATTTTATCAGCTTGCAGAGTGAGACCCTAATGACAATATGCCCCATGTCATGCACATCTCATCCTTCCCTCTGTCCCTGATGAATGCTAAGGATGGTATTTCTGTCACACAGATGGCACCTCTGATGCCACCCCTGGATGAACTCTTGCCCGGCCCCAGAAGGAGGTCTCTCTCCTGTCTTTCCTTTCTTTGTTTTTCATTTTTTAAAAGTTTTAATTTTAATCACAGATGCCCTCCTTAATCCCCATGGTCTGTTTCACCCATTCCCCTCCCTCCCCTCTGGTAACCAGCAGACTGTTCTCTATAAGTAAGAGTCTGTTTCTTGCTTTCTCTCTTTCTTATTTTTTCTCCCTTTGCTTGTTTTGATTCTTACATCTCCCATATGAGTGAGATCATATGGTATTTGTCTTGCGCTGACTGGCTTATTTCACTGGCATTACAGTCTCTAGCTCCATCCAGGTCTTTGCCCATGGCGCAATTTCATTCTTTTTTATGGTTGAATAATATTCCACATACCTTCTTTATCTAGTCATTGACTGAAGGGCACTTGGGCTGCTTCCTTATCCTGGCTATTATAAATAATGCTGCCGTACACGCAGGTATCCCTTAGAATTAGTGTTTTTGTATTCTTTGGGTAAATATCCAGTAGTGCAACTACTGGATCATAGGTTAGTTCTCTCTTTAAATTTTTGAGGAACTTCCAACTGTTTTCCACCATGGCTGCACCAATTTGTGTTCCCCTTTCTCCACATCCTCGCCAACACCTGTTGTTTCTTGTGTTTTTGATTTTAACAATTCCGACAGGTGTGAGGTGATATCTCATTGCCATTTTGGTTTTGCATTTCCCTGATGATAAGTGATGATAAACATCTTTCCATGGGTCTGTTGGCCATCTGGAGGTCTTCTTTGGAGAAGATGCAAGTTGTGTCTTCTGAACCATTTTTAAATTGGGTTGTTTTTGGGTGTTGAGCTTCATAGGTATTCATATGTTTTGGATACTACCCTTTATCAGATCTATCATGTGCCAATATCTTCTCCCATTCAGAAGGTTGCCTTTTAGTTGTGGGTTTTTTTTTATTGTTATTCTTGCTGTGCAAAAGCTTTGTATTTTGAGGCAGTCCCAATCATTTCTTTTTGCTTTTGTTTCCCTTGCCTCAGGACACCTATCTAGAAAAAAGTTGCTAGGGACGATGTCAGAGCAATTATTGCCTGTGCTGTTTTCTAGGTTTTTATGGTTTCAGGTCTCATAGTTAGGTCTGTTATCCATTTTGAATTTATCTTTGTCTGTAGTGTAAAAAAGTGGTCTAGTTTCATTCTTCTACACATGGCTGTCCAGTTTGCCCAACACCATCTGTTGAAGAGACTGCTTTTTTAACCATTGGATATTCTTTCCTGCTTTGTCAAAGATTAATTGACCCTATAGTTGTAGGTTTATTTATATATTTTCTGTTCTGTTTCATTGATCTATATGTATGGTTTTTTTTTGTACTAGTACCATACTGTTCTGATTGCTACAGCTCTGTAATATAATTTGAATATGAAACTGTGAAGCCTTCAGCTTTGCTTCTCTTTTTCCAGATTGCTTTGGCTATTTAGGCAAAGTCTTTTGTGGTTCCATACAGATTCTAGGATTATTTGTTCTAGTTCCCTAAAAACTGATGTTAGGGGGGTGCCTGGGTGGCTCAATGGATTAAAGCCTCTGCCTTCGGCTCAGATCATGATCCCAGAGTCCTGGGATCAAGCCCCACATCAGGCTCTCTCCTCAGCAGGGAGCCTGCTTCCACCGCTCTCTCTCTCTCTCTCTCTCTCTCTGCTTGCCTCTCTGCCTACTTGTGATCTCTGCCTGTCAAATAAATAAATATTTAAAAAAAATAAAAAATAAAAACTGATGTTGGTATTTTGATATGGTTTGCATTAAATGTGTATGTTGCTTTGGGTGCTATAGACATTTGAACCATATTTGTTCTTCCAGTCCAGGAGCACAGAGTATCTTTTCATTTCTTTGTCATCATCTTCAGTTTCTTTCATGAGTCTTTTGTAGTTTTCAGAGGACATGTCTTTTACCTCTTTGGTTAGGTTCCTTCCTAGGTATCTTATTATTTTGGGTGCAGTTTAAATGGGATATTTTTTCTTAATTTCTCTTTATGCTGCTTTGTCATTGGTATATAGACATGCAAGGGATTTCTGTATGTTGATTTTGTATCCCGTGATTTCACTGAATTCATTTATCAGGACTAGCAGTTTTTTTGGTGGAGTCTATTAGGTCTTCTATACATAATATCATGTTACCTACAAATAGTGAAATTTTTACTTCTTCCTTACTGATTTGGATGCCTTCTATTTCTTTTTGTTGTCTGATTCCAGTACTATGTTGAGTGAAACTGATGAGAATGGACATCCTTATCTTGTTCCTGACCTTATGGGAAAAGCTTTCAGTTTTTCTCCATTGAGGATGATTTTGCAGTGGGTTTTTCACTTAAGACCTTTCTTTTTTTTTTTTTTTTTTTTTTGCATTTCTATTTTTTTTCCAATTTATTTATTTTCAGAAAAACAGTATTCATTATTTTTTCACCACACCCAGTGCTCCATGCAAGCTGTGCCCTCTATAATACCCACCACCTGGTACCCCAACCTCCCACCCCCCCCGCCACTTCAAACCCCTCAGATTGTTTTTCAGAGTCCATAGTCTCTCATGGTTCATCTCCCCTTCCAATTTACCCAAAAGCACATACCCTCCCCAATGTCCATAACCCTACCCCCCTTCTCCCAACCCCCTCCCCCCAGCAACCCACAGTTTGTTTCGTGAGATTAAGAGTCACTTATGGTTTGTCTCCCTCCCTATCCCATCTTGTTTCATGGATTCTTCTCCTACCCACTTAAGCCCCCATGTTGCATCACCACTCCCTCATATCAGGGAGATCATATGATATTTGTCTTTCTCCGCTTGACTTATTTCGCTAAGCATGATACGCTCTAGTTCCATCCATGTTGTCACAAATGGCAAGATTTCGTTTCTTTTGATGGCTGCATAGTATTCCATTGTGTATATATACCACATCTTCTTGATCCACTCCTCTGTTGATGGACATCTAGGTTCTTTCCATAGTTTGGCTATTGTGGACATTGCTGCTATAAACATTCGGGTGCACGTGCCCCTTTGGATCACTACGTTTGTATCTTTAGGGTAAATTCCCAGTAGTGCAATTGCTGGGTCATAGGGCAGTTCTATTTTCAACATTTTGAGGAACCTCCATGCTGTTTTCCAGAGTGGTTGCACCAGCTTGCATTCCCACCAACAGTGTAGGAGGGTTCCCCTTTCTCTGCATCCTCGCCAGCATCTGTCATTTCCTGACTTGTTGATTTTAGCCATTCTGACTGGTGTGAGGTGATATCTCATTGTGGTTTTGATTTGTATTTCCCTGATGCCGAGTGATATGGAGCACTTTTTCATGTGTCTGTTGGCCATCTGGATGTCTTCTTTGCAGAAACATCTGTTCATGTCCTCTGCCCATTTCTTGATTGGATTATTTGTTCTTTGGGTGTTGAGTTTGTTAAGTTCTTTATAGATTTTGGACACTAGTCCTTTATCTGATATGTCGCTTGCAAATATCTTCTCCCATTCTGTCAGTTGTCTTTTGGTTTTGTTAACTGTTTCCTTTGCTGTGCAAAAGCTTTTGATTTTGATGAAATCCCAAAAGTTCATTTTTGCCCTTGCTTCCCTCGCCTTTGGCGATGTTCCTAGGAAGATGTTGCTGCGGCTGAGGTCGAAGAGGTTGCTGCCTGTGTTCTCCTCAAGGATTTTGATGGATTCCTTTCTCACATTGAGGTCCTTAATCCATTTTGAATCTATTTTTGTGTGTGGTGTAAGGAAATGGTCCAATTTCATTTTTCTGCATGTGGCTGTCCAATTTTCCCAACACCATTTATTGAAGAGGCTGTCTTTTTTCCATTGGACATTCTTTCCTGCTTTGTCGAAGATTAGTTGACCATAGAGTTGAGGGTCTATTTCTGGGCTCTCTATTCTGTTCCATTGGTCTATGTGTCTGTTTTTGTGCCAGTACCATAATGTCTTGATGATGACAGCTTTGTAATAAAGCTTGAAGTCCGGAATTGTGATGCCACCAACTTTGGCTTTGTTTTTCAATATCCATTTGGCTATTCGAGGTCTTTTCTGGTTCCATATAAATTTTAAAATTATTTGTTCCATTTCTTTGAAAAAGATGGATGGTACTTTGATAGGAATTGCATTAAATGTGTAGATTGCTTTAGGTAGCATAGACATTTTCACAATATTTATTCTTCCAATCCAGGAGCATGGAACATTTTTCCATTTCTTTGTGTCTTCCTTAATTTCTTTCATGAGTACTTTATAGTTTTCTGAGTATAGATTCTTAGCCTCTTTGGTTAGGTTTATTCCTAGGTATCTTATGGTTTGGGGTGCAATTGTAAATGGGATTGACTCCTTAATTTCTCTTTCTTCTGTCTTGTTGTTGGTGTAGAGAAATGCAACTGATTTCTGTGCATTGATCTTATATCCTGACACTTTACTGAATTCCTGTATAAGTTCTAGCAGTTTTGTAGTGGAGTCTTTTGGGTTTTCCACATAGAGTATCATATCATCTGCGAAGAGTGATAATTTGACTTCTTCTTTGCCGATTTGGATGCCTTTAATTTCCTTTTGTTGTCTGATTGCTGAGGCTAGGACTTCTAGTACTATGTTGAATAGCAGTGGTGATAATGGACATCCCTGCCGTGTTCCTGACCTTAGTGGAAAAGTTTTCAGTTTTTCTCCATTGAGAATGATATTTGCAGTGGGTTTGTCATAGATGGCTTTGATGATATTGAGGTATGTGCCCTCTATCCCTACACTTTGAAGGGTTTTGATCAGGAAGGGATGCTGTACTTTGTCAAATGCTTTTTCAGCATCTATTGAGAGTATCATATGGTTCTTGTTCTTTCTTTTATTGATGTGTTGTATCACATTGACTGATTTGCGGATGTTGAACCAACCTTGCAGCCCTGGGATAAATCCCACTTGGTCGTGGTGAATAATCCTTTTAATGTACTGTTGAATCCTATTGGCTAGTATTTTGGTGAGAATTTTTGCATCTGTGTTCATCAAGGATATTGGTCTATAGCTCTCTTTTTTGATGGGATCCTTGTCTGGTTTTGGGATCAAGGTGATGCTGGCCTCATAAAATGAGTTTGGGAGTTTTCCTTCCATTTCTATTTTTTGGAACAGTTTCGGGAGAATAGGAATTAGTTCTTCTTTAAATGTTTGGTAGAATTCCCCCAGGAAGCCATCTGGCCCTGGGCTTTTGTTTGTTTGGAGATTTTTAATGACTGTTTCAATCTCCTTACTGGTTATGGGTCTGTTCAGGCTTTCTATTTCTTCCTGGTTCAATTTTGGTAGTTTATATGTTTCTAGGAATGCATCCATTTCTTCCAGATTGTCAAATTTGTTGGCGTAGAGTTGCTCATAGTATGTTCTTATAATAGTTTGTATTTCTTTGGTGTTAGTTGTGATCTCTCCTCTTTCATTCATGATTTTATTTATTTGGGTCCTTTCTCTTTTCTTTTTGATAAGTCTGGCCAAGGGTTTATCAATTTTATTAATTCTTTCAAAGAACCAGCTCCTAGTTTGGTTGATTTGTTCTATTGTTTTTTTTGGTTTCTATTTCATTGATTTCTGCTCTGATCTTTATGATTTCTCTTCTCCTGCTAGGCTTAGGGTTTCTTTCTTGTTCTTTCTCCAGCTCCTTTAGGTGTAGGGTTAGGTTGTGTACCTGAGACCTTTCTTGTTTCTTGAGAAAAGCTTGTACCGCTATATATTTTCCTCTCAGGACTGCCTTTGTTGTGTCCCACAGATTTTGAACCGTTGTATTTTCATTATCATTTGTTTCCATGATTTTTTTCAATTCTTCTTTAATTTCCCGGTTGACCCATTCATTCTTTAGAAGGATGCTGTTTAGTCTCCATGTATTTGTGTTCTTTCCAAACTTCCTCTTGTGGTTGAGTTCTAGCTTCAGAGCATTGTGGTCTGAAAATATGCAGGGAATGATCCCAATCTTTTGATACCGGTTGAGTCCTGATTTAGGACCGAGGATGTGATCTATTCTGGAGAATGTTCCATGTGCACTAGAGAAGAATGTGTATTCTGTTGCTTTGGGATGAAATGTTCTGAATATATCTGTGATGTCCATCTCATCCAGTGTATCATTTAAGGCCTTTATTTCCCTGTTGATCTTTTGCTTGGATGATCTGTCCATTTCAGTGAGGGGAGTGTTAAAGTCCCCTACTATTATTGTATTATTGTTGATGTGTTTCTTTGATTTTGTTATTAATTGGTTTATATAGTTGGCTGCGCCCACGTTGGGGGCATAGATATTTAAAATTGTTAGATCTTCTTGTTGGACAGACCCTTTGAGTATGATATAGTGTCCTTCCTCATCTCTTATTATAGTCTTTGGCTTAAAATCTAATTGATCTGATATAAGGATTGCCACTCCTGCTTTTTTCTGATGTCCATTAGCATGGTAAATTCTTTTCCACCCCCTCACTTTAAGTCTGGAGGTGTCTTCGGGTTTAAAATGAGTTTCTTGGAGGCAACATATAGATGGGTTTTGTTTTTTTATCCATTCTGATACCCTGTGTCTTTTGATTGGGGCATTTAGCCCATTAACATTCAGGGTAACTATTGAGAGATATGATTTTAGTGCCATTGTATTGCCTGTAAGGTGACTGTTACTGTATATTGTCTCTGTTCCTTTCTGATCTACCACTTGTAGGCTCTCTCTTTGCTTAGAGGACCCCTTTCAGTATTTCCTGTAGAGCTGGTTTGGTGTTTGCAAATTCTTTCAGTTTTTGTTTGTCCTGGAAGCTTTTAATCTCTCCTTCTATTTTCAATGATAGCCTAGCTGGATATAGTATTCTTGGCTGCATGTTTTTCTCGTTTAGTGCTCTGAAAATGTCATGCCAGCTCTTTCTGGCCTGCCAGGTCTCTGTGGATAAGTTAGCTGCCAATTTAATACTTTTACCATTGTATGTTACAGACTTCCTTTCACGGGCTGCTTTCAGGATTTTCTCTTTGTCACTAAGGCTTGTAAATTTTACTATTAGGTGACGGTGTGTGGGCCTATTCTTATTGATTTTGAGGGGCGTTCTCTGAACCTCCTGAATTTTGATGCTCGTTCCCTTTGCCATATTGGGGAAATTCTCCCCAATAATTCTCTCCAGTATACCTTCTGCTCCCCTCTCTCTTTCTTCTTCTTCTGGAATCCCAATTATTCTAATGTTGTTTCGTCTTATGGTGTCACTTATCTCTCGAATTCTCCCCTCATGGTCCAGTAGCTGTTTGTCCCTCTTTTGCTCAGCTTCTTTATTCTCTGTCATTTGGTCTTCTAGATCGCTAATTCTTTCTTCTGCCTCATTTATCCTAGCAGTGAGAGCCTCCATTTTTGATTGAACTTCATTAATAGCTTTTTTGATTTCAACTTGGTTAAATTTTAGTTCTTTTATTTCTCCAGAAAGGGCTTTTATATCTCTGGAGAGGGTTTCTCTAATATCTTCCATGCCTTTTTCAAGCCCGGCTATAACCTTGAGAATTGTCATTTTGAACTCTAGATCTGACATATTACCAATGTCTGTATTGATTAGGTCCCTAGCCTTCGGTACTGCCTCTTGTTCTTTTTTTTGTTGTGAATTTTTCCGCCTTGTCATTTTGTCCAGCTAAGAGTATATGAAGGAGCAAGTAAAATACTAAAAGGGTGGCAACAATCCCAGGAAAATATGCTTTAACCAAATCAGAAGAGATCCCAAATCGTGAGGGGAGATTTCTCCCCCCCTCACGATTGGGTGAGGGATCTCCTCTGATTGGGATCTCCTTTGATTGGGATCTCCCAATCTCTTCTGATTGGGATCTCTTCTGATTTGGGGATAAAAAGAGGTTCAAAAAGAAAGAAAGAAAAAAAAGAAAAAAAGAATTAAAAAAAAGAGATTGAATTAAAAATTCAATCAAGAATTTAAAAAAGAATTAAGAAAAAAAAAGATTGAAGAGATTAGGATCTCTTCTGATTTGGGGATAAAAAGAGGTTCAAAAAGAAAGAAAGAAAAAAAAAAGAAAAAAAAAAGAATTAAAAAAAAAGAAAATGATTAAAGAAAAGTATAAAAAAGAAAAAAATATATATATTAGATAATCTAGTTAAAAAACGTTAAAAAAGAAAAGGGTAAAAGTTAAAAAATTTTAGCAGAAGAAGAGAAAAAAAAATGAAAAAGAAAAAAAATTAAATTAACTGCAAGACTAAAAAATCACAGGCAGAAAGCCATGAGTTCCATGGTTTGTTTTCTCCTCCTCTGGAATTCTGCTGCTCTCTCCTTGGTATTGAAACTGCACTCCTTGGTAGGTGAACTTGGTCTTGCCTGGATTTCTTGTTGATCTTCTGGGGGAGGGGCCTGGTGTAGTGATTCTCAAGTGTCTTTGCCCCAGGCGGAATTACACCGCCCTTACCAGGGGCCGGGCTGAGTGATCTGCTTGGCTTTGCTTTCAGGAGCTTTTGTTCCCTGAGCGCTTTCCGTAGAGTTCCGGAGGGCGGGAATACGAATGGCGGCCTTCTAGTCTCGGGCCGGAGGAGCCGAGAGCCCAGGGCCCCACTCCCCTGTGCGCCCTCAGCGAACAGCTCCCAGTAACTCGCGTCTGCCCAACCTCCGGCCGCGCTCCAAGCTCACCGAGCCTGCGACCGGTTCAAGGCAACTCCGAGCTGCGAGCTTACTGTCGGCTCTGTCTCTGCAGCCGGCTTTCCCGTTCCAATAACCGCAAGCTCTGCGACACTCAGACAACCCCCGATCCTTCTGTGACCCCGCGGGACCTGAGGTCACGCCGATCCTGTGTGGGCTTCACCCCGGTTTAGCCTCCGGAGCGATGTCCCTCAGCGGAACAGACTTTTAAAGTCCTGATTTTGTGCTCCGTTGCTCCGCCGCTTGCCGGGAGCCGGCCCCTCCCCCCGGGGTCTATCTTCCCGTCGCTTTGGATTCACTTCTCCGCCAGTCCTACCTTTCAGAAAGTGGTTGTTTTTCTGTTTCTAGAATTGCTGTTCTTCTTCTCTTCGATCTGCCGATGGATTTGCAGGTGTTTGCAATCTTTAGATAAGCTCTCTAGCTGATCTCCTGCTAGCTGAGGTAGTCTCAGCCTGCTACTTCTCCGCCATCTTGACTCCTCTCTCACTTAAGACCTTTCTTAAATTGAGATATAGTCCCTCTAAATCTACCTTGTTGAAATGTTTTTAAAAAGATTTTGTTTATTTGACAGACAGAGATCACAAGTAGGCAGAGAGGCAGGCAGAGAGAGAGGGAGAAGCAGGCTCCCTGCTGAGCAGAGAGCCCGCCCGATGCAGGGCTCGATCCTAGGACCCTGAGATCATGACCTGAGCTGAAGGCAGAAGCCTTCACTGAGCCACTCAGGCATCCCAGATTTTTTTTTTTTTTAAAATCATGAACGGATGTGGTACTTTGTCAAATGCCTTTTCTGTGTCTGTTGAAATGATCATATGGCTCTTATCCTTTCTCTTATTCGTCTACTGTATCATGTTGCTTGATTTGCAAATATGAAACTACCCTTGCAACCTGGGAATAAATCCCACTTGTTTGTGGTGAATGGCTTTTTTTAAAAAAAATGCATTTGTGGATTCAGTTTTCTAGTATTTTGTTGAGGATTTTTGCCTCTATGTTTACCAGAGATACTGCTCTGTAGTTCTCTATTTTGTGGCGTCTCTGTCACATTTTGGTGTCAGGGCAGTGTTGGTCTCTCAGAATGAATTTGGAAATTTTCCTTTCTTTTCTATTTTTTTTTTTTAATATTTTAAGAAGAATACATGTTAACTCTTTTTGAAATATTTGATAGAATTTGCCTGTGAAGCCATCTGGTCCTGGACTTTTGTTTCTTGAGAGTGTTTTGATTACTGACTCAATGTCTTTGCTGGTTATCAGTCTGTTCAAATTTTCTACTTCTGCCTGTTTCAGTTTTGGTAGTTGTTATGTTTCTATTTCTAAGAAATGGAATTTACCCATTTCTTCTAGGTTGTCCAAGTTGTTGGCATAGAGTTTTTCATCATATTCTCTTACCCCTGTGTTTCTATAGTGTCAGTTGTTATTTCTTCTCTCTTGTTTGTCATTTTATTTGAGTCATTTCATTTTTTTTTCTTGGTAGTCTTGCTAGAGGTTTATCAATTTTATTGATTTTTTTTCAAAGAACCAGATCCTGGTTTCATTCTCTGTTTTATTGCATTTTAAGTTTCTGTATCATTTATTACTGTTCTATCTTTATTATTTCCATCCTTATGCTGGTTTTAGGTTTTGTTTGTTGTTATTTTTTCCAGCTCCATTAGAGGTGAGGGTAGGGTGTTTGTTTGAGATTTCTCTTGCTTCTTGAGATAGGTCTGTATAACTCTTAACTCCCCTCCTAGAATAGCTTTTGCTGCATCCCAAAGGTTTTGGACTGTTGTGTTTTCATTTTTTGTTTGTTTCCATGTACTCTTTTATTTCTTCTTTTATGTACTGGTTGCTTCTTCATTGTTTAATAGCATGTTATTCAACCTCCATGTATTTGTGGTCTTTCCAGATTTTTCCTTGTGGTTGGTTTATAATTTCATAGGGTTGTGGTCAGAAAAGATGCATGGTATGACTTTGATCTTTTTGAAATTGTATTGAGGCTTGTTTTGTAGGCTAGTATGTGATCTATTCTGGAGAATGTTCCATGTGTACTTAAAAAGAATGTGTATTCTGCTGTTTTGGGATGGAACATCCTGAATATATCTGTTAAATTCATCTGTCCCAGTGTGTCATTCAAAGTCACAGTTTCCTTGTTCATTTTCAGTTTAGATGATCTGTCCATTCATGTAAGTGGAAGGTTAAAGTCCCCTACTATTATTTGTATTCCTTCTGGTGAGCTCCTTTGTGTTTGTTATTAACTGTTTTATTTATTTGGATCCTCCCTTGTTGGGCGCATAAATATTTATAATTTTTATCTCTTCTTTTTGGATTATCCCCTTTATTATTATATAGTGTCCTGCTTTGTCTCTTATTATGGTCTTTTTTTAAAGTCTGTTTTGTCCAGGGGAGTCTGGGTAGCTCAGTTGGTTAAGCATCTGACTCTTGATTTTGACTCAGGTCATGATCCCAGGGTTGCGGGATTGAAACCCGAGTCAGGCTCTGCACTCAGTGTGGAGTCTGCTTGAGAATCTCTCTCTCTCTCTCTCTCTCTTCCCCTCCCCCTACTCACATGTGGTCTCTCTAAAATAAATAAATCTTTAAAAAAATAAAGTCTATTTTGTCCAATATAAGTATTGCTACCCCAGCTTTCTTTTGACATCCATTTGCATGACACATATTTCTCCATCTCTTCCCTTTCAATCTGCAGTTATCTTTAGGTCTATAATGAGTGTTTTTTTAGGCAACATTTAGAATCATCTTGTTTTTTATTCATTTTGTCACCCTGTGTCTTTTGATTGGAGTGTTTCATCCATGTACATTCTAGGTAATTAGTGATAGATGTGTATTTATTGCTATTTTGTTACTTGTTTTGTTGGTGTTTTTTTTTTAAAGATTTATTTATTTATTTGAGAGAGAGAGTGAGAGAGCATGAGAGGGGAGGTCAGAGGGAGAAGCAGACTCCAAATGGAGCTGGGAGCTTAACGAAGAACTCGATCCCAGGACTCCGGGATCATGACCTGAACTGAAGGCAGTCGCTCAACCAACTGAGCCACCCCGGTGCCCTGTTTTGTTGTTTTTTTAATGTTGTTTTTTAAATTTTCTCTGATCCTTTCTTATCTTTCTTTTACGTGTTACGATTTCCTTAGTGATGTGCTTGGGTCCCTTTCTCTATTTTTTGCATATTTGTTACGGACTTTTGATTTTTGGTTACCATTGGTCCTGTATATAACTTCTTCTGCATATAGCAATTTATATAAATTGATGATCGTTTAAGTTTGAACCCATTCTTTACTCTTCTCCTCTCCATATATTAGTTGTATGTTGTCATATTTTATATCCTTTAATTTTGTGAGTCCTTTGACTGATTTTTGACAGAAATATTCACTTTTCACCACTTTTGTGTTTCCTACCTTTATCCTATGACTTTTGTTCTCTCTTTTCCACTTGAAGAGTCCACTTTAACCTTTCTTACAGAGCTTCTTTAGTGGTCATGATCTCTTAGTTTTTGTTTGACTTGGGAACTCTTTATTTCCCTTCTGTTCTGCATGATAGCTTTGCTGGATAGACTATTCTTGGCTGTGGGCTCTTCCCATTCAGCACTTTGAATTTATCATGCCACTGCTTTCTTTCTTTCTTTTTTAAACTTAATTTAATTTTTTCAGTATTCCAAAATTCATTGTTTATGCACCACACCTAGGGCTCCATGCAATACGTGCCCTCCATAATACCCACCACCAGGCTCACCTATCCCCCCACCCTCTCCCCTCCAAAACCCTCAGTTTGTTTCTCAGAGTCCACAGTCTCTCATGGTTCATCTCCCCCTCCGACTTCCCCCCCCTTCACTTTCCCCTTCCTTCTCCTAGTGTCCTCCGTGTTATTCTTTATGCTCCACAAGTAAGTGAAACCATACAATAACTGACTCCCTCTGCTTGAGTTATTTCACTCAGCATAATCTCCTCCAGTCCCATCCATGTTGACACAAAAGTTGGGTGTTCATCCATTCTGATGGAAGCATAATACTCCATTGGATATATGGACCAAATCTTCTTTATCCATTCATCCATTGAAGAGCATCTTGGTTCTTTCCACAGTTTGGCGACCGTGGCCATTGCTGCTATGAACATTGGCATACAGATGGTCCTTCTTTTCACTACATCTGTATCTTTTGGGTAAATACCCAGTAGCGCAATTGTAGGATCATAGGGAAGCTCTATTTTTAATTTCTTGAGGAATCTCCACACTGTTCTCTAAAGTGGCTGCACCAACTTGCATTCCCACCAACAGTGTAAGAGGGTTCTCCTTTCTCCACATCCTCTCCAACATTTGTTGTTTACTGTCTTGATAATTTTGGCCATTCTAACTGGTGTAAGGTGGTATCTCAATGTGGTTTTGATTTGAATCTCCCTGATGGCTAATGATGATGAATATTTTTTTTCATGTGTCTGTTAGCCATTTGTGCAAATAATCTTCAACAAAGCCGGAAAAAATATACAGTGTAAAAAAGACAGTCTCTTCAATAAATGGTTCTGGGAAAATTGGACAGCTATGTGTAGAAGAATGAAACTGGACCATTCTCTTATACCATACACAAAGATAAACTCAAAATTGATAAAAAAAAAAAACCTCAACGTGAGGCAGGAATCTATAAAAATCCTAGAGGTGAACATGGGCAGTAACCTCTTCAACATTGGACACAGCAACTTCTTTCAAGATATGTCTCCAAAGGCACAGTAAACCAAAGTGAAAATGAACTCTTGGGACTTCATCAAGATCAAAAGCTTCTGCACAGCAAAGGAAACAGTCAACAAAACAAAGAGGCATGGAATGAGAGAAGATATTTGCAAATGACACTATAGACAAAGGGCTGATATCCAAGATCTATAAAGAACTCCTCAAACTCAACACACACAAAACAGAAAATCACATCAAAAAATGGGCAGAAGACATGAACAGACACTTCTCCAAAGAAGACATACAAATGGCTTTCTTGTTTGCAGAGTTTCTGCTGAAAAAGCTGTTGATAGCCTTTTGGGATTTCCTTTGTATGTAACTGTCTTTTTTTTTTTTTTTTTTTACTTTTTTTAAAAAATATTTTTCCTTTATCACTGTATTTTGACATTTTAATTACTATATGTCTTGGTGTGGATCTGCATTTATTGATTTTGATGGGATTTCTTTGTGCCTCCAGGATCTGGATGTCTGTTTCCTTCCCCAGATTAGGAAAGTTTCCTGCTATTATTTCTTCAAATACATTCTCTGCCCCTCATTTCTGTCTTTTCCCTTTGGGTCTCCCATAATATGAATGTTATTACAGTTGATGTAGTCACTGAATTCCCTAAGTCTATTTCCATTTTACATAATTCTTTTTTCTCTCTCTTGTTCAGCTTGATTACTTTCCATGACTTTGTCTTCTGGGTCACTGATTTGTTCCTCTGCTTCTTCCAGCCTGCTATTCATTCCATCAGGCATGTCTCTCGTTTTGTTTATTGAGTCCTTTATCTCTGCCGTTATTCCTTATCACTGTGTTAATGGTCTCACTGATGTCTTCCACCATTTTTTCAAGTCCAGTGAGTATCCTTATGATCCTTGATTTAAATTCTCTATCAGACATGTTACTTATACTTGTTTGCTTAGATCTCTGACTGTGGCCTTGTCTTTTTCTTTCATTTGGGACAAATTCTTCCATCTTTTCATATTGTCTATCTCTCTATGTCTACTTCTGTGTTAGGAAAGTCAGCTATATCTCCTATTCCTGAGGCCAATGGTCTTCTAAAGAAGAGGTCCTGTAGTACCATGCAGTGTAGCATCCCCTGTCCCCTGTAGTTCCTGCCACCTCTGAGAGTGTCTCCACTGTGTGCTGTATGCACTCTGCTGTTGTGTCCTGGCAGCTTTATCATTCAGGCCAGTTGTCTGTAGAGGTTTTCTGCCTATTTTGGGCAGTGTTTTGTCCCTGACCTGAATGTGGTGTGTTTCAGCTGGTTGTGCTCTGATCTGCTTGTGATATGAGACCTGTTGCTGCTGCCACCAAACCAAGGCCTTGCAAAACTCTCGAATAGGGAGAGGTGGTTTTGGTAGGGGTTTAGACCAGACTTCTGGGGAGGGGGCCCATTGCACTGGAACAGGCAAATGTGACTGGGAAGGGCAGGTTCACCAGGGTGTGCGGTGGGGTGGGGCATGGTGTAAGCTAGTTAGGTAGTGAGTGTCCATACTGTGCTGGTTCCCACAAATGGCCCCGTGTTTATGCTGAGGGGCTGTGGAGGAAAGTGGCACCAGCCAGTTTCTTTATTCCTCAAGGGGTCTCTCTATGAATGCTGCTTCCTGGGACATGCTCTGAGATGAACAACTAACCTCTCACTCTGTACCCCAGGTGATCTTCAGAATGTTATTTACTGGCTGTGTGTTGTGGGTTGTTTGCCTACCTTCTCTCCAAGAGTAGCACAGTGCCTCTGGGCTCTTTCCCAGCCAAGCCTACTGACCTTTAACACTCCAGGCTTTAAGCTCTGCTGGTTGCAAGAACTCATGAAATTCAGGCCCTCTTAATTTCCAAGCCAATTGCTATGGGGATTTGTTCTTCCTGTGAGCTCTCCTGTGTGTTCGTCTGTCTCTTACCCTTCTCTGTGACAGTGGCTCCCTCCCCACTATATCAGCTATGATCCATTTCTCTCCCAACCTGCATCTCTGCACTTTCTGCCTTCTTTGATGTGGCCTCTTTTCTACCTTTAGTTGTGGGGTTTGTTCTGCTAGTCCTCAGATTGATTTCTGAGGTATTTAGGATGATTTGATAGTTATCTAGTTGTATTGATGGCATGAGGTGAGCCTAGGGTCTTCCTACTCTGCCGCCATCTTTCCCTCACACTCATCTCTTTTCTTGATGGAGAACATGAACTCATAGGCCCTCCTCTTGCCTATGGCCTACGCTACCATTTCTGGGAATTTTTTCTAGTTGGCTGATTTTCCAAAACTCCTCACTCCAGTGTAAAAACCTATAACTTCTTAACCTGCTTCAGGAACTGGAAAGCAGTACATGACTTTGGACATTTAGCTGGCTTGTAAGATTCTAGATGAAGTACTTCTTGGGGATTTGGGACTTTTGTAGGTAACAAGGCCTGCATGTTCAGATGCAGTGAGCAGTATGGGGTACACTCCTCAGAGACAGGGCATTTCTTCTGGACTTATTTGGTTGGGATTATGAAAGCATAAATCTGGATCCTTTGGCTTTAAAAGGTTTTAATAATTTTTTTCAAGAGGTCTGGAATATAGAATATTCATGTGGTCACCATTCATGGTTTCAGATATTGTATTTCTCCAGTGGCATAGATAACAGAAAATTGGCTAACATTTTCCTTTCTGCATATATCATGTGGCTCTCTTTGGCTCATGTGACCAGGACCTTCTGTCTTTCTGGTTCTGACAAGAAGGACATGAATTGCCTTAGCTTATTTCCCCTCTGAAGGCACCCATAGTCTGTTTGGACATATGGTGCCTCTCTGAGGATCCTTTAGCTTGCACTCATTCCACAACCCCAGGTCAGAATTCATTATCTCTGGGGAACTGGTTGCCAGAACTGTCTGGGTATCCCTTGGGGCCCTACTTGGAGCCATTAGTGATGGCTGATTGCTCTCCAAGGCTAATCTTGAAGAGACAGATGTATTCACCTCCAAGGAAAATTCCTCACCCAACTCCTTGTTTTGCACACAACCAGCTGGAGCTGAATTGTGGTATGTGGTGTAAACCCTGGGAGAAGCTTTGCCCATCATCCCAGCCCAGGAGTCAGTATATTAATGTTGGCCCCTCTCTGTTTGCTTCTGTTTTCAGGTGAGGTGCTCTCAACCAGGTAAGGCCACTTCTTTTCCTCAGAGTAGTGCCTGGGAGCCCATTTGCCCTCATGGTGGCCTGGAGACATTGCACCAGAGTTAGTAAGATGGATCAAAGTCTTTTCTGTTTCTACTGGGGAGGGGCCGGGGCTTGAGGATGTGACCAAAGAGGGCCTAACTTCATTGGTAAGGTTCTCATTATTTTACCAGGGGAATGTCTTTGTGTGTTATTTGTATAATTAAAAATTAAGCAAAGGAATAATGCGAACACTTTAGGTCTTCGACATTAACATAAATGGATGTCCTGAATACAGTTGCATTGAACTGAACTAAACCCAAAAGACAAGGAAGACAACAAACACTCGCTTTGGTGTTTTGTCAAAGAGGTTTTCCCTCTCATTTTCTCTTGCCTTTGATCCATGGATTCTTGATAATATCAAACCACTTTTATTCAAATTATATCTTAATAGATGTGAAACTTGTCTTCCTAATATCTAGCATGACAAGAAGTCCCAAGGAATTGATTAGATGTATTCCTGCAACTGGTAATATGTAGTTTCAATTACCGTAGCTCATTTAAAGATTGGTTGTTCTTGTGTGTTAATTTTTTTTTTTCAGATAAACTTTAATGTGATTTTTTTCATGTTACCTAACTACTAAAGGACTCATTTGGGTTTTGATTGAAACTGAATTAAATTTATTCTTTTAATTTTGCTAGAATTGGCATTTTAAGTATAATTATTCTTTCCCTCTGCTGTATCTCTTCATTTATTATTGTCTTCTTTGAGGTCTTGAGATAGGACTCTGTAGTTTTCTTTATGGGAATCCTCTACATTTTTAAAGCTGATTCCTAGATTTCTAATACTTTGTGCTGCTATTGTGAATACAATATTTCTTTCTCATTATGTTTCCTAACATATAATTTATGCTCAATCAATGAATTAATTAGTTCATTACTTCATTCTGCAAGTATGAATAGGGAAACCATTTATTCTGCATACTTATAAGTTGTACCTTTGCTGAATATCCTTATTATTCTTAATAAGTTTGGGGTTACTAAGCATACATCATTGGCTGTGATAATTCTGAACCTTCACTTACATAGTAATCGTGACAATTTAAAAACATATATGCAAATTATTTGACACTCCTTTTATAAAGAGGATGATGTCCTCTTCCTTTGAATCAGGGTTGACCTCAATGCATGCCTCACAGCCAGTAGAATTCAACAGAAGTGATATGGTATAACTTTGAAGTGAGGACAGACAAAAATCACTTCGTTTCCACCAGAAATTGTGGGACACTCCTCTGGGTGAAGGCAGGGTCTAGGTCATGAGTCTGACTACCGTGAGACCACCATATCAGAGAGGGCCCCTGTAGATACCTTATTTGATAGCCCAACTGATCTCCCAGCCAACAGCCAGTGTCAACAGTAGTCATGTTTGTGAGCCATCCAGAACATCCTGCCCAGTCAAGGCTTAAAGATGACTACAGCCCTAAATGACATCTGATTGTACCCACAGGAGAAATCCTAAGCAAGGACTGGCCAGATGATCCCTCCCTGAATTCCTGACCCAGAAATCATGAACAAAATAAAAATGGTTGTTTTGGGTGAATTTTTTGTACAGTAATGGCAACCTTGGTAGTAACCTCTCTTTTTTCTTGTCTAATTGCATTCACTCCATTGGCATCAGCCAAATACTAGATAATAGCAACAATGTAGGCATTCATGATTTTAATAGAAATACACTTGCTTTTTCTCTATTTTGGCTACATTGACTATATTAGATATTCCGTAGTCTTTTAGAGCTCCAGATACTCATTGGCTAAGTATCAGAAATCTCTGTAGGTCCAGGTAACCCCCAGGAGTAAGTATCCTCCTTGTGGTGATTCAGTGATCCAGGCTGATGGGGGTTCCTCCCTTCCACGGCTGTACCATCTGGATCACAGGATCGCTCCTTGACTGGTAAGACAGGGAAGAAAATGCTGTAGAGTCTCTTCCCAGCAATTTGATACTTTGGCATAGAATTGATACACATCATTTCTGCTCAACTGATTAGCTAGGACTTGTCACAACTAATTTCAAGGAGGGTAAAAAGTGTCATCTTCCTTTATGTCTGGATGGAAAGGAGCAGCAGATATGGGTAAATTCTAGTAATGCCTACCACTCATTAGCATAGAAGCATCATAAGTATGCTAACTTATGCTAACAAAGTGTCTTATAATTTCTAGCTTACTGAGACTTATACTTAATCAGAAATTGATACTAAATTTTGTCAAATACTTCTTCAGTATTAAGATGATTATATGTCTTTTTCCTTTTATCTGTAGACTTCCTAATATTGAATTACTCTAGGATTCCTGGCATATAGACCACTTGGACATGGTATATTATTTTTAAAAAGCAGCTAAATATAATAAAATTTGGGGAAAATCTTTGCATTTATAAATGTGACTGGTCTAAAAGTTTTAGGCATGTGTGTATGTGTACCTTTTCAGATTTGGTATCTATGCCATTTTAACTTCATAATATTCATAATATAAGTTGGGAAGCTTCCCCTCGTTTGCATTGTTCTGGAATAGGACATACAACATAAGAATTATATTTTTGTTCGAAAGTTTGACCAAGTGCACTCATAAAACTATCTGTCCTTGGGGCACCTGGGTGGCTCAGTGGGTTAGGCCTCTGCCTTCAACTCAGGTCATGATCTCAGGGTCCTGGGATTGAGTCCCACATTGGGCTCTCTGCTCAGCAGGGAGCCTGCTTCTCCCCCTCTCTCTCTGCTTGCCTCTCTGCCTACTTGTGATCTCTCTCTGTCAAATAAATAAAATCTTAAAAAAAAAAAAAGCCCACTATCTGTCCTTGTATCTTTGAGGGAAAAATTTACAATATAAATATTTTTTTCTGATGACTGGTCAACTCAGATTTTCTATTTCTTGAGCCAATTTTGGTAACATTCATACTTTCCCAAAATGATCTACTTGATGAAGATTTTAAAATTACTCTCCAGGGTTGTTCATAATACCCTTTTATAATGTTGTATAATTTCCCTTTTCACTATAATATCCCTTTTCTATTTTCCTGATTTTGAATATTTGTGTTTTATTTTGGTGAACACTGTCAGCCATTTGTTTTGTTGGATACAATAACAAAAAATTTCTTGGACTCAGTCATGAAATCTAGTGTTTTTCTGCATTTGTATTCATTGTACAATGTCTTCCTTTCCCTGGCAAGAACCTTGATTTCATGGGCAGACACTTTCTCTGATTTCTCAAAGTGAACCTTGGCTTTGAACTCCTGCATCTTTTCATATGTCTGGTGATGTTTTCCTGTTTGTTCATCCTTGTAAGTGGAGTTCTGAGCGTGCTCAGAGTTGGTAGCTGCTAGAAAACATGGCAGGGGAAGAAGGGGGAGGGGAAGGAGGTGGAGCTTGGTTATTTCTCTCTGATAGTTGAGAAATCAGACATACCTTGAGGACCGGGGGCTTAGCCAGAGGTGGGGCTCTCACTATATAAGCTTCATCAGCCCTGAAGAGGTTTGTGTCTGTGTTTAATGTTGGCTGGACACCACTTCTCCCTACCTTTGCCTGGTACCATTTCCCCCATTAGGAACTAGCTGTCTACATGGTTAGTTAGGAGCCACGTCCTGTCAAGGGCAGGCTGGAAGGAAATGTTGCTGCATGTTCCCGGTTCTATGGGCAGACATTCCCCCACTCTACCGGCCAACTCACCCCATTGTGCTTCTGTTCACAGTAGGGCTCCCGTGGGGCCACTTCTGGTCCTTCTTGCTGTCTGTTAGGCAGGCTTACTATTTTCAGCAGAAATATGGGAAGGCAAATCTGAGTAGCAAATTAACATGACACATAGGATAAATCTAGGAGAGGACTATAGATTCTCCCATATGAATCACTTTACACCAAGTCCATTTTTGTCCCCGCATTAAAAGCTGAAGTGGACAGCTGGGAGCCTTCTGTGTGTGTTGGCAGGGTCCCACTTCAGATTAGCAGCTGGAGGGTGGGGTGCTGTGCATAGCTTAGCTCAGTTTCCTAGTTAATAGCCCCGTCAAAGCTAAGCCTAGGATAAGGTTTTATTTGGAGATAGGATTCCAAGCAGCAACGAGAGTAGGAGGTGTAAATCAGAGAAGAGGGAGGAAGAAGCAATACAAAGTTGTGTTAATGGCGTTGGCTACTCCTGCAAGGGTCTGTTTGCTTGTTCTGAAACCGTGTAAAAAGTCATGAACTAGAGCTCAGAATTGCCTTCAGAAGCAAGAAAGGAGAAAGTGTTTGTTTACATGTCCGCTCTCCTACTGGTCAAGATTTGCCCCCTGGCAGCAGCAGGTGGTGGGGGGATGGGCAGGTAGCTCCCCAAGTCTGGGGGCATGCACAGGACTGCTAGGTGGGTTCCTGTGGGCATCTGAGAGCACACATCAGAAGCTGGTGGGCAGGAGCAAAAGGGGCAGAGCAGGTCTGAGCGGACGCCCTGTGGCTTCTCCTGTGTGGAGTCAGCAGAAGGCTGCTTGCTCACAACAGTCACGGAGGGGATCGGAGGCAGGGCTGAGGATGCTTGAAGCGACACGGTAGGCATCTGCTTTACCTGCCTCGTCCATATTCAGAGGAAGCCTGCTCTCCTCTCCCTGCCTCTGCCTGGGCTGCTCTGAACAGATTGGGGGCCCGAAAGCAACAAAACCTCAGCACGCCAAGCTTCTCCTTGCCATTCCTCCTCCCAAAGAGGTTTTTATTAATGTCCTTTCATCTCCCAGGGGGTAGAAATGGACCATTGGCCAATTTTCTGAGTGAGTGCAGACCATCTGCGGGGAAGGACTGCTCCATCTTCTCCGAGGCTCCCTCACCTGGTTTAGGCAGCAAACCAGGATTCAGCAGCAACCACTGACGATGATTGTCCTTCCGGCTCCTCGTGCCTCATCATCAGAGGAAACTGCCCCCAGAGTCACTCAGTGGCTTGGCAGCCAAGTTTCCAGCTCTTATGAATGTCTAGGTATTTGAGAGGGAAGTAGGATCAGATGGAGTCAGCCCTGGTCAGAACTTGGGATGAAGATGGCTTCTTGGCCTCACCCTATGCCACCCCAAAGAGGGATGAACCCACCTTTTCTCTGGGCACGTATAGCTGTTAGGGTCCTCATCATTCAAAAGAATGTGTCGATACCTATACCTGGCTCCAGCTGACTTTCAGAGAACTTTATAGTGGGGCCCCTTCAATTTGGTCCTCCAGTAAAGAGCTTTCACCAAGTTATTCCATGGCAAGAGGCCATCAGCCTTCAGGGAGGGAAATGTTGCATTCTGCTAAGCTGTTCTTTTTATTAAGAGGACTCATGGAAAAAAAAAATTAACTTCTTGCCTCTGTAGCAGGAACACTTTATTTATGCTGAGCAACTGGTTTATTTTTCCCTTTAGGACATGAAGTTAATGGGCTGTGTTCTCCTTCTTGGGTGGTTGGGCAGCACCAAGTTTTTGAACCCTTTGCTCCAGATGTATGGCAAGCCATTGGGTATGGTCCCATTCTGGCTATCATTGTGTCTATCCTGCTTTCGTTTTCCTATGTTCTGCTCTCCCCACCTTCTTATGTCATTGGGTTTTTCAAGTTATGAGAATAATATAATACTTAGAAAATAGAGAACATGAAGAGCAAAAATCACTCATGTTCTCTAGCATTAGAGATAATTGCTATTAATATACTGATACAGTCATTCATTTGTACATTCCATTTATTTTCTCTATGCATCTGTTTTTCTGTTTCTCTCTCCTTCCATGCCCTCTGGATGACCTGGAATAATTAGTTCTATTTTGTTCCAGTGGCTAATCCAGGACTGTGGAAACTGAAATCCTCCCCAGTTTCTCCTGGTTTCCATGGGTTAATTGCCATGCTCCTATCTCTGGTTATTGGTTTGTGATTGTCGTCTGTCTGTGGGTGTTAGATCTCTACCGCATGCCCTAGACCCTGCCAGAGGAAATCAAATTCCCCTCGTCGCCTCTTGCATGGCGTGTTGGTGAACTCGTGTCATGTCTTAAGGGTCTGAGGGCTTCTAGGTCCTCCCAGAGTTCACATGGAGAGCTTGAACTCCTGGGTTAGAGGAAGATCTTAGGCCCAACCAGAGCTACCCATCAGTGTCCAACTGAGGTGCTTTGAGGCTTGATGTGGGCCCACAATCCAGGTCCAGCCAGAAAGGAGGGCCAGGCAGGGCCAGACCCCACCTGGGTGGCTAATCACTATGGAAAGATGGTTCAGGTCACTGGCCAGTCTCCAGGTTGGAGCACACAGGGGTTGGCATCCCTCCCTGTTAAGGATGGCTCAGAGACATCACTGTGAGAGCACCTGAATCTTGACATACTCAAACCAGGTTACCCCCAGGTTGCAGGAGTACTGAGAGGGGGTCAAGAATGCTAACTGCTATTTTAGCAGAGGTCCACGGAAATGGTGGTAAGCATGTATAGAAGCATGTCCACAGTGAGATGTTAGGCGGAAGGAAGCCTATCAGCATGAGTATGTATGTATATAAGTTTATATATGTGCAGAAAGGTCTGGAAAAGCATGAAAATATTAATAAGGCACTTTGAGAAGTGGTGACTTTCACCTTAGGTCACAATTTTGCATTGAGCTCTTTCAAATGAACATATGCTACTTTTATAATAACTCTTAAAAAGAGATTTCCATGTGGGGGGGCAATGATATGCAACCAAACTATTTTTGTTATTAGGAGATAACATGAGATTTTTCCTTCTTTCTTATTTTCTCACTGTTGACCAATATTTTTGTGGCAAAAATAAGGCAGAATAAGTGAGATTAACATGACCAAGGACGAGGGGACAAGGATTACAAGCTGGCTGGCCACCAGGTTCCCCACTCAGGACCCAAGCTGGGAAGTACCTGTTCTCCAGGCTCTGTGGCTTGGGAAGGGCGGGGGTGGGGGCTGGGGGGCACCACATGTTGATTCCTTAGGTTGAAGAACCCTGCCGGGGTTCCGAAGGCTGAATGAGAACGAGGGAGCCCTGGCTTAGGCCCTGGGGCTCAGGCTTGTCTCTGGCTATGCACAAAACCCTTGGGAACCAGTCAAATCTAACGAACTAATTGTAGCTATTTCGCTTCCCCAGAGAGAGCTTTTCATCCAGCTCCAAGACTGGCTGCCTGGCACCCGAGTTTGGGGAGGGATTTGTCTCCTTGCAATGCTTGGGCCCTCTCTACCAGCCGCGGCATCTGGAATGGTGCCAGCCCAACTTCAGCACGAGTTACAGTCACCTGGGGGCACCTGTTAAGCACGCAGACTTCTGGGACCCGTCCTGCCCCGGCTGAATCAGACTCGGCATGTTTCAAAGTTTCTCCCATGAGCTGATGGAGGCGATCTATGGACCACACGCTGAGATGAGCGGGTTCAAGTGTACACCTGGCACCTTGGGTGTGGAACCCCATGCCACCGTTTACTGGAACACTGAAGAGCAGGTTCTGTGTCAAGAGGTACAGTATATTTCCAGCCCCTTGATGCTATAGAACCAGATTTCTCCAGTGGGATGTCGCAGGCAGGTCTCAAAGCAACTCATGGGATTGGACTTCCTTAGTTACGCTTCTGCTATCACCATGAGCTAGCTTGTGGTCCCCGCGGGATTAGGAGAGCTCCATGGAGCAGACCTGCCCTAGCCGAGTTGTCTAGGCAAGCTGGGCCCAGAATAGAGCCTGACACCTGCGTGGGCTGGCTGAGATAAGTTGAGCTGGGCCTACATCAGTCAGTGCCCAGCTGCCCACCATAAACGATTATTGTATTGTCATTAAATTTTGGGGCTGGTATATTCTGCAGCTGTAACTTCTGTATCCAGGGAGTTTGTTACTCTGCAGATCTTGAAACTGTGACTTTGGAGGGGCTTAAAAACTTGTTCATAAACTTCCCGAGTCAATCTGGTACCATTGCTCTATGAACCAGACTTGGGGGAAAAACTTTTAGGATCAACCCTTTTACTAGCTCCATATATAATCATGAAAAATCCCTTAACATTTATGAACCTCCAGCTTTCTCACCTGCAAAAAAAAGGGGCTAATCCACAATTCCTGCATTGTAGACTTGAGGATTAAATGAACACGAAGAAACCCTACATTTTTCTCCTCCTCCTCTTTCTACTTCTCTTCCCCACATCCCCATCCAACCCCAGGAAGACACCAGGGCGAGTATCTTAGGAAAACATGAATCTCAGGGTCACAGGTTTATTGTATAGATTTTCAACACAGCCATATTACAAACATTGTCAGGGAACATTTACAAGAATAAATAAGATGGACTTGCCGGTGTAAAAAGATTACACGTCACTGTAATGTACAGTCAAAAAATATATCTGATATTCATTGACCTGACATTATTTACCTTCTGCTTTTTTAAGCTAGAACTGGAAAGGAAAAAGAAAACAAAACAAAACAAAACAAGAACATAGACAGCACAGTGCTGGCTTTTTTTTTTTTAAAGTTGATTTATTGTGTTTTCTCTTCTCATACGTGCTTTATCTATCAAACACCCAAACTGTACAAGCGCAGGCCATTGGGATTCACGGAGAAGGCTGCAAACAGTGTGGAGACTTTGGTCTCATGCAGTATCATATGCCCAGTGGATGTGACGATGTCAGTCTCCCTAGAGTCGAGTGGGAACCCCATGAGGGCCCTTAGAGGGCGATGATGGTGTCCAGTAGCCAAGGCGATGTTAGAAGCCCTGACTCTTTGCCTTTTGTTGGCTAGTTTGATGTCGGGTGAAAACAGAGGGTAGAAAAGTGCTTTTGAGTCTGACTGCCAACATGGGGTAGCCTGGATTCACCTGGCCTAGCCCAGGATCCCCCTGGCAAGGAAACAGATGCCCTGGGGATGAGTATAATTACATGCCAATAGAGTCCCTGTGCTTTTTGCCTTTGCAGTCTGCTCCAAGAGGCCTCGACTGGGGAATGGGGAGAAGTGACCTCTGCAGATACTGTGTGTGGTAAGCAAAGCTCTGCTGTGGGTCCTGCTTGAACCTTTACTAGTTCTGGCTGTCCCTGATGGCCAGTGGGCCTGACCGGGGGTTGGTCTCATCCCAGATCTCGGTGGGCATTTAGTCTATGGCAAAGTAGCTGGTCTTTCTGGAGTTCTTGGTGATAACTAGCCTGGATGAAGGCTGGATAGGGGGCCAGAGCAGTGTCTTGGCTTGCATGGTCGGAAGACTTGGTTGGGCAGGAGAGTAGGGGATTTCAACCCACACAGACCAAGCACAACCTTGGCTTTGTGCTCTATAGGAATGACGCAGTTCAAATACAGTCCCATCTCCAAAACAAATCACTCATCTAGGGTGGAGGAGAGTTCAAGGTCATCTTAGCAATATTCTTTCTTCCCTTTAAAGTCTGGCCTCTGCTGGACCACTGCTGAGATGGGCAGCTCATCCTCTCTGGCACACAGCAAGTTCTTCCTTACAATCATCAAACTTTATGCATTGATCCTAGTTCCACTCAAAAGAGTGACCAGGGACAAGCAAACCATGCTTGAATTTGTCCAATGACCTCTAGGCATATGGGCACTAGCATTCTGCCTGACCCTTTGGAAGTCTATTTTGACCTGGGATGACACTGCTTGGCACCTCTGAGCCTCCAGACTGCCCTGGGGCTTTGACCCAAGGAATACCTTCCATTACTGATCTTCTGTGGGAGGGGCAGGGGCACCGTGAGCACTGAGAGCTTGTCAGATCATCCCACAGGACGTCTATGCATTTGTATCCAGAAGCCCAACCTACTGAAGTACGCTTTCAGGGATGCGGTTGTGCACTATTGGCAGGTTATTTCACATTCCCCTTCCTCCCCCAAATCTGAGCTCCACTCACGAAGGAACCATGAATTATATGAATTACCCTGAACTCCAGGCTTGCACACCAATACCCTCCTGTCCAGTGCTCTACCGCCTGCAGACTCTCATTCTCTGAACATCCCAGCCAAGGATCAGGGTCCAAATCCCATCCCCCAGAGCAGCACCGAGTTCCCTGTTGTCCAGCCCCAAAAGGTCTTCCCTACAGACTCATCCTGAGCTCTCTCACATTCCTTATATCAGCCTCAGTGCTCTTAGATAGCCAGGACGCCAGGCAGGCTGTCTACCACTGTGGATGCTGACTCCACCTCTTGGGGACCTAAAATTTATGAGTGGATTTCATGGGGGTGAATGTGGCCCTTTTGATGACCTAGTCCCATCTTTTCTGAAGGCAGGAGGGATGCAAGAGTTGGACTTGGTCTCTACAGGATAGCTTCACAGCCAGTGGTATGCAAAAGTCTATCTCTGGTTACCAGCAAACCAGATGAAAGTCTTCTTGTGTGCATTAATATGGCTTAGACATCTCTGCTGTGCTTCTGCTGGTCATATCCTGAAATATGCATCAGAGGAAATGAGTACAATGGCCCCCTCCACTCTTTGCCATGGACGTTCTCCCTGCTGCTCAGATTGTATATGCCCTCAAAGGCAGATCCCTGCTAGGTGACACCAGTGCCACAAATTTTATCACAAATTTATGTAGACGTGGAAAACCTCCAAGTTTGAACCCTTGCATGGGAATATAGGAACAAGGATGAGTCTCCTCTCATCTCTAGTTGGAGTCCCTTTGTCTTTTTCCCATTTTATTGGGCTATGATTTGGTGCTGGCATTAGCTGAGAAGGAACTCAGACTAGTTGGATGATGGGGAAGGCAGGTCAGGGCTTGGAGATGAAATGGCCATCCATGGGACTCATGGCTCGTCTTCTGGTGTGCCCTGCAGCTGGGGTTGACTGCTGGTCCCCACAGCTCTGGCCCAGAACAATCTGTTAGCATCCTGCTCCTCCTACTCTTGGACTGGTTTGTGTCTCCCATGGCATTCCTGTTGACTTAGCTGGGTGCTGATGGCCTGTCTGTCTAGCCCAGGGGTGGCCAGGTACAGACTCAAGGAGGGTGGCTTTCTTCACTCTGTTCTATGGCAGTGAGGTGTAGGAGAATTAGCATTTCCTTCGATGTCTCTGTGTCTGGGTAGGGCAGTTACTCCTGCTGAGATGACATGGTGAGCACCTGGCTATGCCCCTCGGGGCCTCACTTCTGCCTGCAGCAGCCTGACTAGACTGATACCTACCTGCACACAATGGGGATTTTTACCAGAGTGGAGGGAAGTGGATCCTCACGAGAACATACGACAAGAGCTAGCTTAGCAATGGTGAAGAGATGATGATTAGATATGATTTGATTGGTCAGAGGGAAAATTATCATCTTTTCTCCAGTATACCGAGACTTGTTCTAAAGCAACATCCTTGCTTCCAGTGGTCCTGGCCAGCCTTCCCCATCCCCATCCTGCTGAGCCACAGAAGTGACCACTTTGCCTTGTAGTCTGTGTGCATTCTTGAACATTTCTGTTGGGTCCCAACTTCTTGGCCTTGCCTTCCTGTTTTCTTGCCCAAAGCTCTCCAAATCGATGCCTTCTACCTGGCCAAAGCTGCTTTTTTCACATCTTTTTCCATTAATTGGTTGGCCCAACCTTGTATAACTAAGAAATGGCCAAGCTGACATGTGAACTTAAGATTGCCTCGCCAAGGGATGAACTGGGCCATGATAACCTGTGCTTCCTGGAAGTACCCCTTCCGGGGCCCTGGCCTGTTGCAGGAACCCAGTAGGTACATGTAATTGAAGTAAAGTGAGGAGCCTTATGGACCCCAGCCCTCACGTGAAGCATGTCCTGAGATTTGCCCCTATTAGCAACCATGCGACTCCTCCTAGACAAAGGGCATCAGCTTCTAGAAGCCCCAGCATTCAGAAATCTGCTCAGAAAGGCTGTGTACATCTTCTCCTTTTCCTTTAGGGTATTATAGGCTCAGCCTTCACCATGCCAGATGGGCACATCGTCAACATTCCAGGCTACGCCAGTGGGTTCCTTCCAGCATCAAACTGGAAGAAGCTGGAGTCGAGATCGACCCATGAACAGTGAGGTCATGGTACTCCCACACCAAAGCATCTTTCTAAGGAAAGCTGAGCTGGTCTTGAGCCTGAGTTTGGAACTGGTCTCAGGAGGAAGCAGTATGGCCAGACACCATGTCTCTCTGACTGGGATATGATTCCCTAGGGTCTGTCACAGGGAGTTGAGGGGACCAGAATCACTGGAAGGACCAGGGCACATCATTTAAAAAATAGTTCTATTAAAACAAATCAGGTAAATTAGAGTGGCATGCAAGTCTTGCATGAGTTGTCAAAGTAGAACAAGAAACTGTGAAGGAATTTTAAGCTTGTCTGCTTTGGGCTTTATGAGACCCACTGGGTTTCTGTTCCACTCTACCCTTTGCCATTACAGGTAGACCTGTGGGAAAATCTGAGACAAAAATCTGGTTTTTGAAGTCAGAAGGAATTGAATTCCTGGCTCCCCTGGTCACTTAACTGGGGAGCTGTGGGCAATGGATTTCTCCTCTCTGAGCCTCCGTTTCCTCATCTGTAAAATGGTGACAATCACAAACACTTCATAGGGATGCAGGAAGAATTGGGTGAGCTCACTGGTTAGTGTCCTCAACACACTCAACTCCCCTGGTTCTGTGGGAAGGCTGCCATTTGGGAGGCTGTTGCTCAGGCCACATGCAAAGGGAGGGCCGGTGGGAAAAGTCACTGGATCCTTCTGTCCCCATGAAGGGGGGTGTGCTGTGGTCATCCAGAGGCCCGGGCGGTTGTGAAAGGGCACACATGGAGGCACAGCCAAGATTCTTCCTGAAGACTTCTAGGGCACAAACACATGCAGACTGGCAAGGATCCCTCACATCTCTGAACAGGGTCCATAACTAGGTGACCAGGAGGCTCTGTCCTAAGTGGGGATGCTCTCTTGGGCACCCTGGAGAAGAGAGGCTGGCTCCTGTTCTAGAAGCTCAGAGAGCACAGATACGATTTTCCTCGGCCTTCTGGAAGACAGCCTACTAAGTGGACTGGGGTGGGAAGACAGCTTGGGGGAGGTGGTGTTTGTTCTTATTTCCTAAGGACTGGATCAAGCCCAAATTCCAGGGCACCATTACCCCATCTCATCCAGGCCCTGCCACATGCGTGCCATGTGGAATCTTTGGGACGATATCCCCGGCATGAGCCTTAGTTTCATCCCTTATAAAGTGGCCCAAGACCCGTTTGCCACCCTGCCTGCTTTGGAGAGTGGCTGGGTGTTGAGGAAATGGGGGGCTTCGCTGGGGGATCCATCGCCGGCCCTGGTTGGGTCATGTATCCCACCATGGCCTGAGTTTTTATGATTTCCCTTCTCCCTGAAGTCCCATTTTGGATTCTCACCATTTGAAATGATAGAAGCTAGTGTCATTCCCATGTGCTAGCTCTGTCACCCCTTTTGGAGCAGAATCAATCTGAGGCTTTGTGTTGGCTAGCTCCCCTCCCCCATTCTGCATGGATGAGCCAGGATCTGAGAAAAGAGCAGATGACAGGCTGATTTGCTCTGCTACCGGTTCCTTGCAGGCAGCACGACGGGTGGCTGGAGCTGTGGACTGGAGCCGGGGGACCTGCTCAAGCCCACCAGGGAAGGGACCTAGCAAGGGAGAAGAGTGAGTTCCTGGCCGGGGGTGGGGATGTGGGCTCCTTTGCCTTCCTTCCCTTTGAGATGCTTCCTTTGGAACTTCCAAAGTGACAGCCCTTCCGTGATCAAGTCTGGTGTCCCTGGACTTCCAGACAGCTCCAGAACCCAGGCCAAAGGCAACAGCTTCTGCGGGCTCCTTTCATGTCCCAGCCTCACGGGTCTGGAGGCCCAGGCCAGCCACCCTGCTCCACGGTAGAGCAGAGATCCTGAGTGTCTCACAGAAGCCGGGTCTCATGACCCATTGCGTATTTTGTTCCAGCAACAAAACAATGAGCAGACAGACACATAGATGTGATATTAAAAAGCACGCACTTCAGGGAATGTCTTCACAGTGTCTGATGAAAGAGGAGAGGCAGCCCCACTGGGCCCCAAGAGCGTCTCTCTAACACGGAGTCGAGCCCATCACTCGGGAGCTTGGCTCGCCCCCTGTGGCCCACACGGGTGGTCTGTACTCCAGGTAGGCTCTCTTCTCCCAGACCCTACTCATCTGCCACCCCTCCTGCGGTGCTGTGCTCGGGCTGGGCCTCACGGCTCATGCTACTGCCTGTCCCCTGCCCCCAGCCTAAGGACTTGTCACACCTCTGTGCCACTGTACATCCTGATCCCTTGGACTGATTTCCTTTCTTTCCTTCTCTTACCTGTTGAGACCCTGCTGGGCTGGATGCCATCTCCCCTAGGAAGCCCAGGCAGGCAGAGTCTTGCTCCCAGCTTCCTTTAATACTCGTGTGCTCTACCACCTTGGCACTGGGCGACAATCTCCCCAGTATGGTAAGTTCTTCCGTGCAAATACTGTGCCTTCTTGAATTCTGTGCTCCTCATCCCCTGTCTGGGGCTAGACCAGCTTCCAAGTGGAGCTTCCTGGACCCCAGACCACCCTGAGGCAGTCAGATACTGTGCTTGAGCCCCTAGTAGAGACCAAGGTAGGGAGCGTGACCCTGGCCAGCAGACCTCACAGCCAGAGGGAACAGGCAGCTGTTTTTACTGGCAGAGAAATGAGAAGGGACTAGCTTTCCTGGGGAGCCGGGAAGGAGTTATTGAAATACATCTGAAATTCTGGGCTTCCCAGAAGAACTCACATCAGAAAGAAAGAATTCAATTTCCACTGTGGAGTTCTCTGCTTGGAAGTTTCTAGCCTTATTTTACCCTCTGTAAAATAACTGCTTTGCTGAGAAAGATGAAGACAACGGTATGAAGAGGTCTTATCACCAATGTCTGCCTTTTCGGAACCCAGAATTTCATCATGGAGGGAGATGTCTCAGTTTCCCCCATTGTGAAGTGGAGATGATGACAGGTTGGTAGTCCTCTCAAGGGGGTCTAGACCACGTGAAATGTCATATGGAATGTGCCAAGCCTACAGTAGGTGCTTAGCAGATGCTGGTTCCCTGTCACTGACTCACCCATACTTTGGATAAGGTCCTAGATCTGTGGTGTGATCTCCTTGGCCTGTTTTAAACCAAAGGACACCTGGGTCCACTGTGGCCTTTCTCACGATGGCAGCTAGGGAGTTCTTTAGGAGGGAGCTCAAATTTGGAGATTCAAAATGATGCACAAAGCTGGTATTCTATCTGTCCCCGAAACTGATGGGACTGTCCTCAGATTAGCCTGTTTCCCTTGCTCAATGGCAGTGCTGTTCTGGGCTAGGAGTGGAGGGAGAGGGAATCTTTTAAGGACATTGCCAGGAAAGATGACAGGTCTGAGAGATTTGTCTTAGAGTGACACATCTGAACTTCCCTCCCCCTTTTATTTTGACATAACAGACTAAGATTTTATACCCTCAAAGAAAGTTTCTTTTCATACACGCTTTGGAAAATAATCAAATCACCCACCATCCAAAACACACAAGGTCAGCCAGAGCCCTGCCCCAGAGAGATGGTTCCTTTTCACGATGAGGACACAGAAGAATAGCAAAATCCCACGCTCCCCCTTCCCACTGATTACAAAAAAGCAAAAAGAACCTTTACCAAAGGCTGTAGACACAGTGGGCTGGCCAGTGAATGACAGGTCAAGGCCTGGGCTAGCCGTGGGATACAGAACAGTATTGGGCCAAGCCCCATGCAGGTTAGGTGTGAAAATGGGGGCCTCCACTGTGGTCTCGGGAGCATCCCAAGTTTCACACTGATCCAGACTGGCAGGTGTCCAGTTCCCGAGATCCCTGAAGGACACTACAAGGGGCAGCAGAGCAGGGACCCCCACCCCCCACCCCAAGAGCCCAGTCATTTCTGCGACAGCATGGAGGAGTAGAACACACAGCCCCTCTACCCCCAAAGACAAGATGCGCAGGGAGGTGCTGCTGAGGCTCTCACTCCCCAACACTCACATAGTCGGCTGACCAGGAGATTCACAAACTTGAAAAGAGCAAAAGCAGGAGGTCTGGGAACGGGAAAATCCGGGGCCTTGCCATGGGCGCACTTCTGCATGGGCTGGTGGCCTCAGCTGGTTGAGTGTGGAAGGGGAGCCTGGGCCTTTCAGAGCAGTACCTCCCACAGCTACAGGAGACCCCTCGGAAGGTGCAGAGCCCACCACGGGGCATGGGACAACCAGCATTCTCCTTGGAGTTGGGCAGGGTGCCGCGTCTTAGGCCCTGAGCCCAGTCACTGCCATTCACAGAAAAGGGGGGGTGGCTGCTGCAGCCTCCGGGCTCCGGCAGGCTCCCCATCCCATCAGGCTAAAAGGAGCTTAAATATTCCAGTGCTGCTTCGTATACAAATTTATACTGTTCCTGAGAGGAGGAGAGGCAGAGGGAGCAAAGGAGGCAAGAGAGAGAGAGATGAAAAGGAAAGGCATTTAGGTTAGAGACACAGATTTTGGAGGAAACTTCAGCTACAGCCCTATTAACAGTCATCGCAAAATTGTCCACATAATTATCCCTATCTGAACCTCCCCCAAGTTCTGCCTGGTGCCTTACACCCACGTCTTCCCAGATGCCCAGTGGGTCATTCCCTTCCTTGTCACCATTCTGGACTCAGGCGCCTCTCAGACTGTAAGGTGCCTATGAAGCACCCAGGAGTCTTTCTAAAATGCAGACTCTGACTGAGTAAATCTGGACTGGGTTGGGATCCTGCATTTCTAACAAGAGCCTAGGTGATGCTGACGCTGCCGGTCTACGGACCCGAGTTTGGGTAGGACCATACTTCGAGTAGGTTAAGACTCTTAGGGCAAAGCTCCTTGTGTATGGTCTGTGCAGCGGGCCTGAGGATCTGGGCTCCGCTGGCCCACACGCTCTCCATCCCTTCCTGCACAGCGTTCGAGCCCCGTGCTTACGCCGCGGTACAGGTCACATACGCTAATTAGAACAGGATTGGACCGACTTGAAAATAGAATTCACACTCTCCTAAGCCAGAATCCCTAATCCCCAGCATTAGTGTATCAGGATGCATACTTGGGCTGCCCGGCCCGGCAGGTAGTAATAGTTTGCAGAGGCTGTGGCCCGTTGGACCCAGTAAGCAGCCAGCTGCTGGTCGTTTGTATTATCTGAGGCTCTCAGAGAGCCCCCCCTCACCCCGCCCTGCTGGGGGACAAGCCTCCTGGGACACTCACCAGGGTCTCCACCATGTTGGATTTGTTGTTCCGCAGTGTTTTCACGATGTGGAACACGTCGATGATGTTTTGCTGCTGGATCATCTCACACACGCTGCAGATGGCACAGAAGGTTCCACTGCGGCCACCCCCATTTCTAGACACAGAGGGAAGAGGTAAGCAATGTAGCCCCCAAGCACCTCCTGATCCTGAAACCACATCAGGAGTAGTGGGCAGTGGCTGGCTGGGTACGTGCAAAGTCAGGCTAGGGCAGAGAAGCCTTTGTGGTTGGAGTCCTGTCGGTGCCATGAACCTGCTTTGACTTTGGGCAAGTCTTTTCCTATTCCTATAATGGAGGGTTGGACTAGATGCTCTTTGAGAACTGGATTAGCCAGATCCTTGTCCAAAAGGAGGTTCTGGGTCTACCTACACATCTAGTGATGAACGTGGAAGGTTCCAGGTGGTTTTCATCCTAGTTCTTTCCATCGGCTAAGGACAAAAACAGCCTCGGGTCAGCCAGCCTAGGTTTGGAGGTGGGGCTGGGTGTGTCTGAGATGGTCTATCCTGAAATGATAGGTCTCTGGGCAAGACACTGCCGAACGGGAGAGCAGAGCTGGAGGGTTCCTGGCAGGTCATCGCTCTGTGTCTCCTTTCCCGTGCTCCGTAATTCATGTGCATGGAAACGCCCCTCCAACTATTTACAGAAAGTCCCATAGGGAATCTGCCCGATTCGGAACTCCTGGGCGTGTTGCCAACAGCAACTAATGATTTCATGTAATCGCCTGTGTCTAAAGAACATCTGGATGGAAACCAAGGCTCTCGGTTTCCCAGATGTTTTATCTACGGGACACCCAACAAGCAGCTGTTTCAGGTACAGACAGCTGCCCCCTGTTCGCTGGCCAGCGCCCGCATTTTGGTGTCTGTTGTGTCTCTGGCCTCCAAGGACACTGCCGTCCCCGTTGATAGGAGGACATGCCTGTGCTTTCCTTTGGTTCAAACTGTGGGTCCCCTTGGCGAGGGGGACCTGGATAAAAAGGTACTCCTTCCTAAAAGCAGGCTAAAAATCACCTGTGGGAGGAGGAGGGAACCCCCCCACACACACACAGAAGGAGGGTTTAGTACTTTTTTGAAGCAAGAATGGCAGAGTCCAAGAGGAAAAGGTGAGTGGGCACAGGTGTCCCGGGGCCTGGTAGAGTGATACCTTGGATGGGTGTGCCTGTGTGCCAAAGGGGAGGCCCCCTGAGTGTGCGGAAGCGACCTGGATGGGGGGCAGGGGCTCGGTGGCAGGGAACCCGTTGCCAGGGTCTGGGATGTGGGCAGAAACAGCTTGGTTTGGCTGACTGCGCCCATCTAGGTGAGACGACACCTCACGGCATCTTTCCGGTGCCTGGCCTGGGATCTGCATCCTTGCGGAAGAAAGGATTGTGACAGGTAGTGGCCTTAAGCTGTGCGTGTGCAGGTCTCTCTGGCTTTCCTGACAGGTGCATGCACCCCTTGCTTGAAAGAAGGAACAGTAAGTTTGTTGTGTAAAGACTGAACTCGATTCTGAGGTCAGGAAGGTGTGACGAGGGCCTCCACTGGCTCCAGAAATATTTACTCTGCAGAGGAAAGATCACGGTGTGTTCTTCTTTGGGAAATAATTCAAGGATCTGGTCGGTGGAAGCCACTTCACCCCAGCTTTCTTGTGATTAACAGGACACATAGTGCCTCCTGTGTGGGAGTTGGGCTTACCCCGCTATCGGGAGTGCTGGGGAGTGGCCGGTCCACCCCTAATGTTTGCGAAAGGCCTCCTGGTTTTGCATTAATAACGTCACATAACCTTAGTTCAGGGCAACAAATGGGCAACCCCAGTCCATGAAAGATTGTGATTCCTCGAATATACACCCCTTGACTTTTTTAAAAATAATTTTTAAATTTTTAAGATAAACATGTAATGTATTATTAGCCCCAGGTTTACAGGTCTGTGAATCTCCAGGTTTACACACTTCACAGCACTCACCATAGCACATACCCTCCCCAATGTCCATATGCCCACCACCCTCTCCCTTACCCCCTCCCCCGGCAACCCTCAGTTGTTTTGTGAAATTAAGAGTCTTTTATGGTTTGTCACCCTCCTGATCCTATCTTGTTTCATTTATTCTTTTCCTACCCCCCACACCCCCAACGTTGCATCTCCACTTCCTCCTATCAGGGAGATCATATGATAGTTGTCTTTCTCCAACTGACTTACTTTGCTCAGCATAATGCCCTCTAGTTCCATCCACATCATCGCAAATGGCAAGATTTCCTTTCTTTTGATGGCTGCATAGTATTCCATTGTATATATATGCCACATCTTCTTTATCCATTCATCTTTTGATGGACATCTAGGTTCCTTCCATAGTTTGGCTATTGTGGACATTGCTGCTATAAACATTTGGGTGCATGTGCCCCTTCGGATCACTGCATTTGTATCTTTAGGGTAAATACCCAGTAGTGCAATTGCTGGGTCTTAGGGTAGCTCTATTTTCAACTTTTTGAGGAACCTCCGTGCTATTTTCCAGGGTGGCTGCACCAGCTTGCATTCCCACCGACAGTGTAGGAGGACTCCCCTTTCTCTGCATCCTCGCCAGCATCTGTCATTTCCTGACTTGTTCATTTTAGCCATTCTGACTGGACACACCCCTTGACTTTTTTTTTTTAATATTCGGAAAAAATTTTAATGTATAGGCCTTCTAGACTCACCCCTTTGACTTTTAAGGAATATTGCGATGTGGTATAGCCAGGCATGCCTATGGCCAGTGGCATCCCCTAGGACAGACACCGGTCACCCCCCACCCCCCCAGAGAGCCCTCCGCGGTACTCACAGGCAGTGGACCACAGTGCGCCCCTCCCTCCCATCATACTGCTCCTGCCACTTCTCCAGCCGCCGGACCACTTTGAGCAGAGAGCGCTTGGAGGGGGGTGTGTCCCGGTAGGCCGGCCAGCCGATGTACTGCAGGTGCTGGACTATCCGGTACCCATCCTGAGGCTGAGAACAGAGAGGCCGTCAGGGCTGTTTTTCCAGGGACACAAGCCCTTTACAGGCCCCGGGGCTGCAGCACCAGAGCGGGAGCTGCATCGTCATGGGGATATACTCCTCTTTCTCCCTTCGTGCATATGGATTCTCCTGCCACGACGTCCCTGCACCTCCTTTCTCCCTGGAAAACTACTGGTTTCCAAAACCCAAATGTCCCTTTCTCTAGGAAGAGCCTTCCCTGACTCTACTCGGCAGAATTCTTCTCTCCCGCCGAGGTTCATGTGCCAAAACATAGATCACCTTCCCACCGGACAGGGAACTGAGGGCAGAGACGGAGTTCTGGGACCCTGGGAAGCCCAGTAAATGGTAAAGACTGAAGCCATTCTTCAGCCATTTCACAGACGACCGATCTGCTCCCTCCCACTCAATACTCCTCCACCTAGCTGGTAAAGTCCCCCCGGAAGCAGCTAATCATCTTCCACCTTGGCGTTCTCAGGGTCTAGCCCAAAGCTTCCTGGATCCGATCAAAGACCCTGTCAACTCCTGCCAAAACAGGACAGCAGTGGGGAAGCACCGAATTCTGAGAAGTTTTGACCACAAGGCAGCACGTGTGTCAGGGAAGAGGCAGATGGCCGGCTGGAGGCCTCCCCCTGGGTCTCTGAGTGTCAGAGCCACTGTTGGTTCTGAAGCCACAATCAGCAGAGGCATCGTTTCCCCGAGGACGGGGATGATCCGGAGAGCACAGCACAACCTCCTGGCTGGACCCTTACCCGGGCCATGTTACAGATGCGGAATATTCTGTGGATGATGTCCTCGTCGATGTCTGCGGACACGAACTCCACCTGGATGGGCCCGTAGCACCCGGACGTCTTCTCAGGCCAGTACTGCATACAGAGCTGGGGCAGGAGAGAGGTCAGAGAGAGAAAGAGAGAGAGGCTGAGGGAGGCGTGGGGGCTGTTGGGCTCATATCCCAGGCCCTTTCTTACTGCCTGCAGAACATGCTGGCTAGGAAGGAACAGTAGTAGGGGGAGAAGTTGACCCTGCTCCCTTTGGGGAGCAGCCACCCATGTCTGTTGTTGAAAAGTCAAAGCTCTGGACACAGAAACACTGCACTTATAAAATATTTGCTCTGCTGATTCCGAACCTTTGTTAGGGTTGCTGGGCCTCAGTTTCCTCCTCTGTAAAGCAAGGGGGAATAATACCTCCCTCGAAATGCTGGCAGGATTGGAACAAGTACAGTCTCTATTTCAACGCGAAGCAAAGCAAACTTCCCCATTCCGGAAAGACCTTCCCAGATCCTCAGTAGCTTAAACACACAGGCTGTGGCATCAGACTGGTTTGGGTCCCTGTCCCGGCTCTGCTGCTCGCTTGCTGTGGCCCAGGCCTGTTTTCTCCCACAGAAGACCAGGTGACATGGTGCTGAGAGCTCCTGCCTGTGACCTTCCCTATTTTTCTGGAATTGGATTTAGGACCTATCCCTGAGAGCAAAAGGCCATGGTTTCCCTCTGACCAAAGACCGTGGTTTTCAGCCAGAGGTGGTTTTGCCAGCCAGGGGACATTTGGCAACGTCGGGAGACATTTCTGAAAGTCACACCTGGGGGATGCTGTGGGCCTCCAGCATGTAGAGGCCAGGATGCTAACAGCCATCCTACAGGGCATACTCCTCAGAGAGCAGTCCAGCCCCAAACAGAGTAGAGACTGAGAAACCCTGGCTTAAGATCCTAATTTGTTTCCCACATTTATACTGCCATCAAGGAGAGAGTAATTTATTCCCCTGTATATGTCGAGCCATTAGATGACTTCAGTTGGGGAAAGAATATTCAGGTAGGTGGCACGGGTTGTGGCTCAGAGAGGGGCAAACACGCTTCTGCAAATCCCCCGTTTTGAAGGCGGCACGGAGATGGACCCTGTGCAGGTCTATAGGCCCCAGAGTTGGGGCAGGCAGGGGAGCTAAGACTGGAGCTGCGGGTTTGCTGGGGACTTCCCTGGTGTGGACAAAGAGGCCATCTGTTCGACCATTGGGAAGTTACTGCAAAATGTACCTGAGACTCAGGAAGACCCACTAAGGCTCCTGAAAGCAGCTTGGGATCAAGTCTTTCATCAGCAGCCCCCGGCTATACGGAGCTTGCAGAAAGGAGCCAGACTGATGGGTGACCCATGGCCATGGTCCATGGTTCCCTGGATGCAGGATCTTCACAAAAATGATCTTTCTCCCTCTTGTTGAGAGAGCACAGCCAACTCTCCCTGGACAGTCACATGCAAAAACATCTTTAATTCCAGCCTTCCTCTAGAACCAGAACCAGAATGGAAGAGCAGGGGGGAAAGGAGGATATAGGAGAGAGAAAAGAACCCAAATTCCAGCTCTGGAATAACATGTTCACATGATGGCTTACAGGGTAAGCCTGACCCGTTGGCTGATTTTGCTAATACAGTTTGACTGAAATACAGCCACAGTTATTAATTTATGTATTGTCTGTGGTTGCTTTCAAACTACAGTGGCAGATTTGAGTCACTGAGAATACCCCGCATAACCCAAAGTTGCCTGCAAAACCGAAAATATTTCCTGTCTGGTCCTTTACAGAGAAAAGTTTGCCAGCCCTTGACCTACAGAGTTGTTCTAAGGATAAAGGAGATGATACATGTGAAGAAACCCTTCGTCCAGTGCCAGGCACAGAATAAGGATCCACTGAATTCCAGTAATTCACATTATTCTGGAACCGATCAGTGTCCAGCACACATGACCGCCATGATGGTAATTGCTAACATATACATGAGAAGGATTCTTCTAATCATTCCTCTTAAATAGCAAAGACGTGCAAGGCTAGGTTTCCTAATGCAGGGGTGCCTTGCTTCCCCATGTCCATCATGGGTTAATCAAGCACATTGAGAAAGGAGCTGGGTCGGTGTGTGGTGTGGGTGCTGGACAGTTGTCGGCTGAGCTGTGCAATAACGACAAACCCACAATCTGAGCTTCATTTCTCTTTGCCATTGGCTCTTCTGGCATGCAACCTTCACAGTAATGAGGGACTGGTAGAGATTAGTCGGTGGTGTGCCAAAGAAATCGGAATTAATCAGAACTGCCCATTAAAAAAATAATAGCCTTTATCACCTGCGTTGAATTGAGCTTTGCCAGAGGTTGGCTGTGATCCTGACATGAGGTACGTGGGTCACAGGCATCAGGGAAAAAGTCTATTACCCCCAATATTTTCAGTCCAGAGAGAAGGCGGAATGATTTGTCTCTTTTAATAAGATTTCCAGACCAATTTCTCAAGCTAATAGGTTCTACTATGCCTCCAACGAGACTCCTATATTTCCGGACATTTTTCTGCATTTGATTTTCCAGGTCACTCTCCCGTGATGTCCAGAGGGCTGGGGAAGGGTGCAGAGTCCTTCTAATCTGAAATCAGAGCCATCCTCTCGCTTGAATTCTCTGATTCAGGAGACTGGACCAGCAGCAGCGGCAGCAGCACGGTTACATCCAGCCCAGTGGTATATGGGCAGATGGGCTGTTTGCTCCGCCAAGCATCATCAGGTCCCCCCACAGCCACGGATGTCCTACATAGTCCAGGTATGGGAAACAGGAGAAAGATGGGAAAAGCCAGTGTTCTGTTCCCAGTTATCCTTCAGGGCTCAGAGACGATTCTCACCAATAAGAAATATCCTCTGTGGTTTAGCTCAAGGCTGTCCTGGTGCCCAAGTACTGGGATAGTGTCTCGGTGGGTGCTGTGTCCATAGAGTAGCTAAATGTAGTGGGGCTCCCGCTTGAAGCACCCTGGGTTCAGATCCCAGCCCTGGTGCCTTTCAGCAGAGTGACTTGGCCAAATCTTTTTTTTTTTTTTAATTTAAATTTTTAAGTTATTTTATAAACATATAATGTATTATTAGCCCCAGGTTTACAGGTCTGTGAATCGCCAGGTTTATACACTTCACAGCACTCACCATAATACATACCCTCCCCAATGTCCATAACCCCACCCTCTCCCTAACCCCCTACCCCCGGCCCCCCTCAGTTTGTTTTGTGACATTAAGAGTCTTTTATGGTTTGCCTCCCTCCCGATCCCATCCTGTTTCATTTATTCTTTTCCTGCCCCCCAAGCCCCCAACGTTACAGCTCCACTTCCTCATATCAGGGGATCATATGATAATTGTCTTTCCCCGATTGACTTATTTCGCTCAGCATAATACCCTCTAGTTCCATCCACGTCATCGCAAATGGACTCGGCCAAATCTTATAGCTTCTCTGGGTTATGAGTGGTTGGGAATCTTAATGTGTTACTTGATCTTTAGTGAGTAATAAATCAATGTGATTATTAGCAGTAATATTCAGTAAATTTATAATAACATGGTCAAGGCTCAATGCACATGGTGGTGTCTTGTGGAAAGCAGCGAGGAAGTGAGCTTTGCTACCTAGGCGACACAGAAAGGAAGCAGAGGCCACATAGGTGAACTGAGGAGCTTGACTGTAAGCACAGAAGCACCTGTGATTTACAGAAATCTTGGGAAGGGAGGGTTATGGTTTCTTTTTTCTTTCTTTCTTTTTTTAAATTCCAGTTAGTTAACATAGTGTTGTATTAGTCTCAGGTGTATAATATAATGATTCAGCACTTCCACACATCACCCAATGCTCATCACATGTGGCCTCCTTAATTCTTGCCCCCCATTTCAGACATCCCTCTGTCCCCTTTCCCTCTGGGACCATCAGTTCTCCATAGATAAGAATCTGTTTCTTGATTTGCCTCTCTCCTTTCCTTATTTTTTTCCCTTTGCCTATTTTTCTTCTTAAATTCTATATATGAGTAAAATCATTTGGTATTTGTCTTTTTCTCACTAGCTTATTCTACATAGCATAATACTCTCTAGCTCCATCCATGTCATTGTAAATGGCAAGGTTTAATTCCCTTTTCATGGCTAAATAATATTCCATTATATATCTACACCACATATTCTTCATCCATTCGTCATTTGATGGACACTTGGGCTGCTTCCATTATCTTGGATATTGTAGATACTACTTCTATAAACATAGGGGTGCATGTATCCTTTGGAATTAGTGCTTTTGTATTCTTGGGGTAAGTACCCAGTAGTGCGCTTGCTGGATTGTAGGGCTGTTCTATTTTTAACTTTTTGAGGAACTTCCATATGTTTTCCACAGTGGCTACACCAGTTTGCCTTCCCTCCAACAGTGCAAGAGGGTTCCCCTTTCTCTATATCCTTGTCAACTCACGTTATATCTTGTGTTCTTGGTTTTAGCCATTCTGACCGGTACGAGGTGATATCTCATGGCAGGTAGATTGATTCACATTTCCTGGATGATGAGTGATGATGAGCATCTTTTCATGTGTCTATTGGCCATCTGTATGTCTTTGGAGAAATGTCTACTCATGTCTTATGCCCATTTTTTAATTGGATTATTGTTTTTTGTGGGGTTGGGTTTTATAAGTTCTATATATATTTGTATACTAAACCTTTATCGGACGAGTCATTTGCAAGTGTCTTGTCCCATTCCATAGGCCGCCTTTCAGTTTTGTTGAATGTTTCCTGCACTGTTCAGAAGGTTTTTATTTTGACATAGTCCTAGTAGTTTCTTTTTGCTTTTGTTTCCTTTGTCTCGGGAGACATATCCAGAAAGAAGTTGTCATAACTGATGTCAAAGAAGTTACTGCCTATGTTCTTTCCTAGGATTTTGTGGCTTCAGGTCTCTCATTTAAGTCTTTCATCAAACTTGAAGTTGATTTTGTCTATGGTGTAAGAAAGTGGTCTAGTTTCATTGTTTTGCATGTGGCTCTCCAATTTTCCCAGCACCATTTGTTGAAGAGAGTGTCTTTTTTGCCCCTGGATATTCTTTCCTGCTTTGTTGAAGATTAATTGACCATATGTTGTGGGCTTATATCTGGATTTTCTTTTCTGTTCTATTGATCCATGTGTCCATTTTTGTACCAGTACCATACTGTTTTGATTATTACAGATTTGTAATAGAGCTTGAAGTCTGGGGTTGTGATGCCCTCAGCTTTGCTTTGCTTTTACAAGATCGCTTTGGCTATTGCGGTGGGGTCTTTTGTGGTTCCCTACAAATTTTAGGATTGTTTGTTCTAGTTCTGTGAAAATTGCTGTGGTATTTTGATAGGGGTTGCATTAGATGTGTACATTGCCTTGGGTAGTATAGAAATTTCAACAAAACGTGTTATTCCAGTCCAAGAGCACAGAACATCTTTCTACTCCTTTGTGTCATCTTCAGTTTCTTTCATGAGTGTTTTATGGTTTTCAGATGATAGGTCTTTCACCTCTTTGGTTAGGTTCATTTCTATGTACTTTGTTATATTGGGTGCAATTTTAAATGGGATTATTTTCTTAATTCATCTTTATGCTGCATCATTATTGGTGTATAGAAATGTAACAGATTTCTGTCCATTGATTTCATATCCTGTGACCTTGATGAATTTGTTTATTAGTTCTAGCATGTATTTGGTGGAGTCTTTTGGGTTTTCTCTATATAGTATCATGGCACCTGCAAATGGTAAAAGTTTTTCTTCTTCCATACTGATCTGGATGACTTTTACTTCTTTGGTTGTCTGATTGTTGTGGCTAGGACTTCCAGTATTATGTTGAATAAAAGTGGTGAGAGTGGACATTCTTGTATTGTTCTTGACTTTAGGAGAAAAGCTCTCAGTTTTTCTCCATTGAGTATGATGTCAGCTATGGGTTTTTCACATAAGGCCTTTACTATGTTGAAGTATGTTCCTTCTTAGTCTGCTTTGCTGAGGGTTATTATGAATGGTACTTTATCAAATGCTTTTTCTGAGTCTATTGAAGTGATTGTATGGCTCTCATTCTTTCCCTTATTGATACATCACATCAGTTGATTTGTGAATATTGAGTTACCCTTGCAACCCAGGAATAAATCCCAGTTGATTGGGGTGAATGATTTTTTTAATGTATTGTTGGATTCGGTTTGCTAGTATTTTGTTCAGGATTTGTGCCTCTATATTTATCAGATATATTGCTCTGTAGTTCTTTTTTGTGATGCCTTTGCATGGTTTTGGTATCAGGGTAATGCTGCCTGATAGAATGAATTTGGAAGTTTTCCTTCCTTTTCCATTTTTTGGTATTAGTTTAAAAAGAATAGGTATTAATTCTTCTTTAAATGTTTGGTAGAATTCTCCTGTGAAGGTATCTGGTCCTGGCTTTTGTTTGTTGGAAGCATTTTGATTCTGATTTAATTTCTTTGCTGGTTATTGTCTTATTTAAGTTTTTTATTTTTTCTGCTTCAGTTTTGGTAGTTTATATGTTTCTAGAAATCTATCCATTTATTTTAGGTTGTTCAATTCATTGGTATATAGGTTTTTTTAAATATTCTCTTCTGATTGTATTTCTGTGGTGTTGGTTATTTCTCCTCTCATAGTGATTTTATTTATTTGGGTCCTTCTTTTCCCATTGACAAACTTTATCAATTTTATTGATTTTTTAAAAAAGAATCAGCTCCTGGTTTCATTGATCTATTGTTTTGTTTTGTTTTGTTTTAGTTTCTGTAACATGTATTTCTGATCTAATCTTTATTATTTCCATCCTTCTGCTGGTGTTCGGGTTTTGTTGTTCTTTTTCTAGCTCCTTTATGGATGAGGCTAGGTTGTTTATTTGGGGTTTTTCTTGCTTCTTTAGATAGGCCTGTATTGCTATAAACTTCCCTCTTAGAACAGCATTTGCTGCATTCCAGAAGTTTTGGACCATTATGTTTTCATTTTTGTTAGTTTCCATGCACTTTAAAAAAAATTTTTTAATTTATTTTTTATTTATTTTCAGCATAACAGTATTCATTATTTTTGCACCACACCCAGTGCTCCATGCAATCCGTGCCCTCTATAATACCCACCACCTGGTACCCCGACCCCCCACCCCCCGCCCCTTCAGAACCTTCAGATTGTTTTTCAGAGTCCATAGTCTCTCATGGTTCACCTTCCCTTCCAATTTCCTCCAACTCCCTTCTCCTCTCTAATTCCCCATGTCCTCCATGCTATTTGTTATGCTCCACAAATAAGTGAAACCATATGATAATTGACTCTCTCTACATGACTTATTTCACTCAGCATAATCTCTTCCAGTCCCATCCATGTTGCTACAAAAGTTGGGTATTCATCCTTTCCGATGGAGGCATAATACTCCATAGTGTATATGGACCACATCTTCCTTATCCATTTGTCCGTTGAAGGGCATCTTGGTTCTTCCCACAGTTTGGCGACCGTGGCCATTGCTGCTATAAACATTGGGGTACAGATGGCCCTTCTTTTTACTATGTCTGTATCTCTGGGGTAAATACCCAGTAGTGCAATGGCAGGGTCATAGGGAAGTTCTATTTTTAATTTCTTGAGGAATCTCCACACTGTTCTCCAAAGAGGCTGCATCAACTTGCATTCCCACCAACAGTGTAAGAGGGTTCCCCTTTCTCCCCATGCTCTCCAACACATGTTGTTTCCTGTCTTGCTAATTTTGGCCATTCTAATAGGTGTAAGGTGGTATCTCAATGTGGTTTTAATTTGAATCTCCCTGATGGCTAGTGATGATGAACATTTTTTCATGTGTCTGATAGCCATTTGTCTGTCTTCATTGGAGAATTGTCTGTTCATATCTTCTGCCCATTTTTTGATATGATTGTCCGTTTTGTGTGTGTTGAGTTTGAGGAGTTCTTTATAGATCCTGTACTGTACTTTTGTCTGTACTGTCATTTGCAAATATCTTCTCCCATTCCATGGGTTGCCTCTTTGTTTTGTTGACTGTTTCCTTTGCTGTGCAGAAGCTTTTGATTTTTTTAAATTTATTTTTTATTTATTTTCAGCATAACAGTATTCATTATTTTTGCACCACACCCAGTGCTCCATGCAATCCGTGCCCTCTAAAATACCCACCATCTTGTAGCCCAACCTCCCGCCCTTCAAAACCCTCAGATTGTTTTTCAGAGTCCATAGTCTCTCATGGTTCACCTCCCCTTCCAATTTCCCCAAACTCCCTTCTACGCTCTATCTCCCCCATGTCCTCCATGCTATTTGTTATGCTCCACAAATAAGTGAAACCATATGATAATTGACTCTAATTGACTCTCTCTGCTTGACTTACTTTTTTTTAAGATTTTATTTATTTGTCAGAGAGAGAGAGAGGGAGAGAGAGTGAGCACAGGCAGACAGAATGGCAGGCAGAGGGAGAAGCAGGCTCCCCACCGAGCAAGGAGCCCGATGCCGGACTCGATCCCAGGTTGCTAGAATCACGACCTGAGCCAAAGGCAGCTGATTAACCAACTGAGCCACCCAGGCATCCCTGCTTGACTTATTTCACTCAGCATAATCTCTTCCAGTCCCGTCCATTTTGCTACAAAAGTGGGGTATTCGTCCTTTCTGATGGAGGCATAATACTCCATAGTGTATATGCACCACATCTTCCTTATCCATTCGTCTGTTGAAGGACATCTTGGTTCTTTCCACGAAGCTTTTGATTTTGATGAAGTCCCAAAAGTTTATTTTCTCTTTTGTTTCCTTTGCCTTTGGAGACATATCTTGCTATGGCTGATATCGAAGAGATTACTGCCTATGTTCTCCTCTAGGATTCTGATGGATTCCTGACTCACATTGAGGTCTTTTATCCATTTTGAGTTTATCTTTGTGTACGGTCTAAGAGAATGGTCGAGTTTCATTTTTCTACATATAGCTGCTCAGTTTTCCCAGCACCATTTATTGAAGAGACTGTCTTTTTTCCACTGTGTATTTTTTCCTGTTTTGTCGAAGATTATTTGACCATAGAGTTGAGGGTCTGTATCTGGGCTCTCTACTCTGTTCCTGGTCTATGTGTCTGTTTCTATACCAGTACCATGCTGTCTTGAGACCCATTTTGAACCTAAAGATACACCCAGACTGAAAGTGAAGGGATGGAGAAGCATCTTTCATGCCAGTGGGCCTCAAAAGAAGGCCAGGGTAGTGATTCTCATATCAGACAAATTAGATTTTAAACTAAAGACTGTAGTCAGAGATACAGAAGGACACTACATCATTCTTAAAGGGACTATCTACCAAGATGATCTAACAATTGTAAATATCTATGCCCCCAATAGGGGAGCATCCAATTACATAAGAAAACTGTTAATTAAGATAAAGAGTCATATTGATATGAATACACTAATCGTAGGAGATCTTAACACGCCTCTCTCAGAAATAGATCATCGAAACAGAAAATCAATAAAGAAACAAAAGCATTGAATGACACATTGGACCAGATGGACCTCATAGATATATACAGAACATTTCACCCTAAAATAACAGAATACTCATTCTTCACAAGTGCACATGGAACCTTCTCCAGAATAGACCACATACTGGGTCACAAATCAGGACTCAACCGATACCGAAAGTCTGAGATTATTCCCTGCACATTCTCAGATCACAATGCTTTGAAACTGGAGCTCAATCACAAGGAAAAGTTCAGAAGGAACTCAAACACCTGGAAGCTAAAGACCACCTTGCTTAAGAATGCCTAGATCAACCAGGAGATCAAAGAAGAACTGAAACAATTCATGGAAACCAATGAGAATGAAGACACTTTGGTCCAAAACCTATGGGATACAGCAAAGGCGGTCCTAAGGGGGAAATACATAGCCATCCAAGCATCCCTCAAAAAATTTGAAAAATCCATAACACACCAGCTGTCTCTACACCTTAAAGAACTGGATAATCAACAACAAATCAAACCAACTCCACACATAAGAAGGGAAATAATCAAGATTAGAGCTGAGATCAATGAGGTAGAAACCAGAGTTACAGTAGAATGTATCAATGAAACTAGAAGCTGGGTTTTTGAAAGAATCAATAAGATCGATAAACCCTTGGCCACATTAATCCAAAAGAAAAGAGAGAAAGCTCAAATTAATAAAATTATGAATGAAAAGGGAGAAATCACAACAAACACCAAGGAAGTAGAAACAATCATCAGAAATTATTATCAACAGTTATATGCCAATAAGCTAAGCAACCTAGATGAAATGGATGCATTCCTGGAAAACTATAAACTCCCAAAACTGAACCAGGAAGAAATTGACAACCTGAATAGACCAATATCTAGTAATGAGATTGAAGCAGTGATCAAAAGCCTCCCAAAAAACAAGAGCCCAGGACCTGATGGATTCCCTGGGGAATTCTACAAACCTTTCAAAGAAGAAATAACACCTATTCTCCTGAAGCTGTTTCAAAAAAATTGGAGCAGAAGGAAAACTTCCAGACTCTTTCTATGAAGCCAGCATTACCCTGATCCCCAAACCAGGCAAAGACCCTACCAAAAAGGAGAATTTCAGACCAATATCACGGATGAATATGGATGCTAAGATTCTCAACAAGATCCTAGCAAACAGGATCCAATAGCACATTAAAAAGATTATCTAACATGACCAGGTGGGATTCATTCCTGGGCTACAGGGATGGTTCAACATTCGCAAATCAATCAATGTGATAGAACAAATTAATTAGAGACGAGAGAAGAACCACATGGCCCTCTCAATTGATGCAGAAAAAGCATTTGACAAAATCCAGCATCCATTCCTGATTAAAATGTTTCAAAGTATAGGGATAGAGGGAATATTCCTGAACTTCATCAAATCTATCTACGAAAGACCCACAGCAAATATCATCCTCAATGGGAAAAAGCTTGCAGCCTTCCCGTTGAGATCAGGAACACGACAAGGATGCCCACTCTCACCACTCTTGTTCAACATAGTATTAGAAGTCCTAGCAACAGCAATCAGACAACAAAGGGAAATAAAAGGTATCCAAATTGGTAATGAAGAAGTCAAACTCTCTCTCTTTGCAGATGACATGATTCTTTATATGACTCCACCCCCAAACTACTAGAACTCATACAGCAATTCAGCAACGTGGCAGGATACAAAGTCAATGTACAGAAATCAGTGGCTTTCTTATACACTAACAATGAAAATACAGAAAGGGAAATTAGAGATTCAATTCCATTTACTATAGCACCAAGAACCATAAGATACCTGGGAATAAACCTAACCAAAGAGGTAAAGGATCTGTACTCAAGGAACTACAGAACACTCATGAAAGAAATTGAAGAAGACACAAAAAGATGGAAGACCATTCCATGCTCTTGGATTGGAAGAATAAACATTGTTAAAATGTCTATACTGCCTAGAGCAATCTATACTTTTAATGCTATTCCGATCAAAATTCCACCGGTATTCTTCAAAGAGCTGGAGCAAATAATCCTAAAATTTGTATGGAATCAGAAGAGACCCCAAATTGCTAAGGAAATGTTGAAAAACAAAAATAAAACTTGGGGCATCACGTTACCTGATTTTAAGCTTTACTACAAAGCTGTGATCACCAAGACAGCATGGTACTGGCTTAAAATTTTTTTTATTATTTTTTAAAATTTCTTTTCAGCATAATAGAATTCATTGTTTTTGCACCACACCCAGTGCTCCATACAATACGTGCCTTCCTTAATAACCACCACCTGCCCCCCCAACCTCCCAACCCCACGCCCACCCCCCCGCTCCTTCAAAACCCTCAGATTGTTTTTCAGAGTCCATAGTCTCTCATGGTTCACCTCCCCTTCCAATTTCCCTCAACTCCCTTCTCTTCTCCATCTCCGTATGTCCTCCATGCTATTTGTTATGCTCCACAAATAAATGAAACCATATGATACTTGACTCTCTCTGTTTGACTTATTTCACTCAGTATAATCTCTTCCAGTCCCATCCATGTTACTACAAAAGTTGGGTATTCATCCTTTCCGATGGAGGCATAATACTCCATAGTGTATATGGACCACATCTTCCTTATCCATTCGTCCGTTGAAGGGCATCTTGGTTCTTCCCACAGTTTGGCGACCGTGGCCATTGCTGCTATAAACATTGGGGTACAGATGGCCCTTCTTTTCACTACGTCTGTATCTTTGGGGTAAATACCCAGTAGTGCAATGGCAGGGTCATAGGGAAGTTCTATTTTTAATTTCTTGAGGAATCTCCACACTGTTCTCCAAAGAGGCTGCACCAACTTGCATTCCCACCAACAGTGTAAGAGGGTTCCCCTTTCTCCCCATGCTCTCCAACACATGTTGTTTCCTGTCTTGCTAATTTTGGCCATTCTAACAGGTGTAAGGTGGTATCTCAATGTGGTTTTAATTTGAATCTCCCTGATGGCTAGTTTCCATGTACTTTTTGATTGCTTCTTTGATTTCTTGGTTAAACCATTCATTGTTTAGTAGCATGTTGTTTAACCTCCATGTATTTGTGGTCTTTCCAGATTTTTACTTGTGATTGATTTATAGTTTTACAGCATTGTGGTCAGAAAAGATGCTTGATTTGTTGAGGCTTGTTATGTGGGCTAGTATGTGATCTATTCTGGAGAATGTTTCATGTGCACTCGAAAAGGATGTTTATTCTGTTGTTTTAGAATGGAATACCGTAAATATCTGTTAGATATATCTGGCCTAGTGTATTATTCAAACCCACTGTTTCCTTATTCACTTTCTGTTTGGATGATCTGTCCTTTGATGTAAGCAGGGTGTTAAAGTCCCTCCCTATTACTGTAATGTTATCAATTCCTCTATGTTTGTTATTAGTTGTTTTATGTATTTGGGTTGTATCATGTTGGGTGCATATATAATTGTTATATCTTCTTGTTAGATTGTCTCCATTTTATTTTTATTATATAGTGTCTTTCTTTGTCTCTTGTTATAGTTTTTGTTTAATGCCTATATTGTCCAAAATAAGTATGGCTATCCTGGCTTTCCTTTGACATCCATTTGCATGATAGATGTTTCTCCATCCCCTCACTTTGAATCTGCAGGTACTTTTAGGATTAAAATGAGTCTCTTGCAGGCAGCATATGGATGGGTTGTCTTTTTTGTATCTTTCTGACACCTTGTGTCTTTTGATTGGAGCATTTAGTATATTCATATCCAAAATAACTACTGATAGATATGTATTTATTGTCATTTTATTACTTGTTTTGTGGTTGTTGCTGAAGATTTTCTCTGATCTTGTATTTCTGTCATGTGGTATGATTTTCTTTAGTGATATACTTGGGTTCCTTTCTCTTTATTTTTGCATGTTTCTTACTGACTTTTGATTTTTGGTTACCATTAGTCTTGTTTATAACTTCTTCTACATATAGAAATTTATATAAATTGATGGTCATTTAAGTTTGAACCCATTCTTTACTCCTCCCCACATTTTAGATGTATGTTGTCATATTTTACATTCTTTTATTTGTGAGTCCCTTGACTGATTTTTGACAGGCATTTTAATTTTTCACCACTTTTGTGTTTCCTACCTTTATCCTGTGACTTTTGTTCTCTCCTTTCCACTCAAAGAGTCCCCTTTAACATTTCTTGTAGAGCTTCTTTAATGGTCACGATCTCTTTTAGTTTTGTTTGTCTTGGAAACTCTCTCTTCTATTCTGAATGATAGCCTTGCTGGATAGAATATTCTTTGTTGTAGGCTCTTCCCATTCAGCACTTCGAATTTGTCATGCCACTGCTTTCATGCTTGCAGAGTTTCTGCTGAAAAAACTGCTGATGGCCCTTTGGGTTTTTCTTTGTATGTAACTGTCTTTTTTTGCTTTATTTGTAATATTTTCCCTTCGTCACCGTATTTTTGCTATTTAAATCATAATACATCTTGGTGTGCATCTGCTTTTGTTAATTTTAATGGGAGTTCTCTGTACCTCCAGATCTGGATATCTGTTTCTTTCCCCAGACTGGGGAAGTTTCCAGCGATTACTTCAAATAAAGTTTCTGCTCCCCATTCTCTCTTCTGAATGTTATCAAGTTTGATGGAGTCAGTTCTCTAAGTTTTCACCTTTTGCATAACTCTTTTTTTTCTCTTTGTTCAGTTTGATTATTTTCCAATAATCTGTCTTCTAAGTCAGTAATTCATTTCTCTGCTTCTTCTATCCTTATATTTATTCCATCAAACATGTTTCTCATTCCATTTATTTAGTCCTTTATCTCTGTTATGTTACTCCTTACCTCTGTGTTAAATATTCCAGTGATGTCCTCCCTTCTTTTTTCAAGTCCAGTGAGTATCCTTTTGATCATCACTTTAAATTTTCTATCAGGCATGTTTCTTATATCTGTTTTGCTTAGATCTCTGGCTGTGGCCTTGCCCTGTTCTTTCATTTGGGATAAATTTCTGTGTCTCCTCATTTTGTCTGCCTCTTTGTGTCTGTTTCTCCTTGTTAAGGAAGTCAGCTGTGTCTTCTGTTCTTAGAAGTAGTGATATTATGAAGAAGAGGCCCTGGAATGCCCTGCAGTGCAACGTCCCCTTTTCACCAGAACCTGGCACTTAAGCAGAGTTTCCTATATTTGTTGCTTGTACCCAGCTGTTCTGAGTCACCTTTCCTTTCAGTGCAGTTGTCTGCGCTGACTCTCTGCTTGTTCTGGTCTATTATTCTCTATAGCTCCAAGGTCTATAGCTCCAAGGGGGCGTGCTGCTGGGGAACTTGGGAGTGGGCCAGTGGTAATAGCAAAATTTTTGCTGGGCCACCAGTCATATGCTGGATCTCCTGAAATGCTGTGGCAGCTTGGGGGTGCATGATGGGGCCAGGAGGGCCCGTGTGCCAGAGCTTCTGGGTGTGTCAGGCTGGGAGTGGTGCATGAAGGTGGCTGGTAATGGCTGGGCCTGATGCATGGATAGTGGTTGTGGGTGTGCTGCAGGACATGGCATGCGACGGTGGCTGGTTATGGCACAGAGTGGCAGCTGGGGACACAGTGATGTGCCTGGCCCACTGAGGCTGCTGTGCACCTATTGGCTGGTTAGGACACAGGTGCAGCTTTAACAGAATTTGCCCTGAGTCTAGGGCAGAGAGGCCAGCAGGTTTGGATTTGGTGAGTCCTCAGGAGAACTCTGGGGAGTGGCACACGAGCAGCAGGCCAGGCAGAACTGTCTCTGTAGCCCGGCTTCTCACAGATGGCTCTGTGTTTATGCTGGGGGGTGGGGGGTGGGCGGGGGCAGCACATGGTGCCTGTCAGGTCCCTCACTTTCAGAGAAGTCCCACAGTACACTCCAAAATCAGTATGAACAGACCTGTTTCCCATTTGCCCTGGTCTTGTATAAATTGTCACTTTAACTTGCCTTTCTGGGCAGGCTGCTGTCTCTTTAAGGGTGGTGACCCAGCTTTCACTTGCCCTCCTGGCTTGTCTAGGGCTGAGTCAGCTGACTTTTAAAGCTCAAAGAATTCAGCCTCTCTGGTTTTTATTTTATTTTTACACACACACACACACACACACACACACACGTATTTTAGAGCAAGAGTATGAGCAGGGTTGGGGAGGGACAGAGGGAGAGGAAGAGAATCTTAAGCAGGCTCCACGTGTGGATCCTGACTCAGGCTTGATCTCAGGACCATGAAGTCATAACCTGAGCTGAAATCAAGAGTCAGATGCTTAACCAATGGAGCCACCCAGGCGACCCAGGCCCCTCTGGTTTTTAAAGCCAAATGTAATGGAGATTAGTCTTCCGTGGGTGAGTTCCCTAGTGCAAAGGCTCATTTCTTTGCTCTCCACACATGCAGCTCCCTCGATCCTGAGGGCCACCCTCCTTTGCCTTTCTGACCTTCCTAACTTTCCAGATGCAGTTTCTTGTCTATATTTAGGTGTGAAGCTCTGCCAATCTTTGGATCACTGTCTGATTTGTTGATTTGGGATGTGGAAGATACCTAGTTGAAAATGTGGGAAAATGGGGCACCTGGGTGGCTCAGTGGGTTACAGTCTCTGCCTTTGGCTCAGGTCATGATCCCAGGGTCCTGGGATCGAGCCCCACATCGGGTTCTCTCCTTGGTGGAGAGCCTGCTTCCTCTTCTCTCTCTGCCTGCCTCTCTGCCTACTCGTGCTGTCTGTCAAATAAATAAATAAAATCTTAAAAATGAAAAAAAATGTGGAACAGGGTGATCTCAGGATCCCCCTACTCTGCCATCTTCCCTAGGAGACCTGTGGTTTCTTAAGGCCTTGGAAAATGGCAGGGGTTCAAGAAGGCCCACTTGCCTCTGAGACCATGAGAACACAGCTGACCTGGGCTTACATGCACACTCAATGCAACTTTGGCATTTTTTTTTTTTAACTAGTTGAAAACATTTTGAAGTGGCTTTCTCCAAGAATAGGTTCCAGTCCTCTAGTCTAGAGTCTGGATCAGTGGCCTTTTCCCACTTCATGTCCTGGCACCCACCCCCCTTTCTTCCCCAACAGTCTGAGAGGGACAGTGTTGCCATCTCGAAGGGAAGGCTTCACCACTGCAGACACACATGGCGAGTGCTGCTGATCACATCTGGGAGGGGAAGCCAGTCCATTTGCTACATCTGATTTAGAAATGCCCGCACTTCTGCCAGAAAAGCAGAGGGGCCCTTGCTATTTATTGTCAGACCAAGTTAAACCAAGCGTGTGTGGCTAGCCCTGGAACAGATGCTGTACATTACTCCACCTAGTGCTCTTCATAGCTGTTTGGGCGGTGAAAAGATGTCCTTTGGGAGTGCAAATTCACACGTGAGATATAACAAATGTGGAGTAGCCTCACTGTTGAACGTCATTTTCTTGCTGATGGAATCAGAAAGCTTGTTAGTCACTGGAATAAATGTGCTCTGATGAGTTGAATGAAAACTAGCATATGGGCCTACTTTTGGAATAAACAATTCAAAAGCACATTTCAGTGTACCTTAGTTATGCCTTTTGTTAATTAAACAATACTTTCATAGAATGGAAAGGCCAAGTAATATCACAGTTTCAGAAATGAAAGACTGTACTTATTAAGGTTCATAGTAGGAGACATCAGTCCTGGGCCACTTAGAGGTAAAGATGAATTAGTATTTATAAGGGAAAAATATGAAAGTCACTTAAACTGGTTTCAAAATTTAGATCAGTGATTATAAAATTCCCTTATTTTTAAAATTTATTTATTTGACACAGAGAGAGTAGGCACAAGTAGGAGGAACAGCATGGCGGAGGGAGAGGAAGAAGCAGACTCCCCACTGAGCAGAGAGCCCAAAGTGGGGCTCAATTCCAGGACCCTGGGATCATGACCTGAGCCTAAGGCAGATGCTTAACTGACCCACGTACCCTGATATAAAATTCCTTTAAATTCTATAAATTGGGGCACCCGAGTGGCTCAATGGGTTAAGCCTCTGCCTTCAGCTCGGGTCATGATCTCAGGGTCCTGGGATTGAGCCCTGCATCAGGGTCTCTGCTCAGCAGGGAGCCTGCTTCCCCCTCTCTCTGTCTGCCTCTCTGCCTACTTGAGACCACTCTCTCTGTCAAATAAATAAAAATCTTTTTTAAAAAAAAAAAAACATAATTGGCCAGCTAAGGAAGAGAGATTGAGGGCGAGGTGGCAGGTACAGAGCAAGGGGCGGAGAGCAAAAGGCACATGGCTGGTGGTCAAAACACATCTTCTCAATTCTGCCTTTCAACAGCCCCACAGGGTGAAAAATGCAGTCGCTATTGTAGTGGGTGAACTTAGGACTGTTGCTTTGGAGTCTGTTTCTAGGGAGGAAGGGTAGGAGTTTAGAAGAATATCTACAAAGGACAGTAGAATGGATGGATGGCAAAGTCTCAGGGTAGGCGTGAGAAAGAGAGCTCAGGAAGGACTTCTGGGGAAGATGGTGTAAGAGGAGAACCCTAAGCTCACTACATCCCGGGGATAGAGCAAGCTAATGCTCATATCCGTGCACATAATGCAGAAAACAACCTGAAGACTGGCAGAACAAACTCCATAACTAAATGTAGAGAAGAGGCCACAGGGAGAGGGTAGGAAGGGTGGAACTAAACTGATTCATAGGCCAACCCTGGGAGGGAGCTGAGGGTGAAGAGAGGGGAGAGAAACTGACTATCCCAACAGGGAGCCCTCACGGGGAAGGTGAATCCCCATAGCATCCGGCTGTAAAACCAAACTGAAATTTTCTGAGTTCTTACAACTGGGGGACTTTAAGTCTGGAATTTTAAAAAATCAGCAGGCTTGGTGCTGGGGAGGCCTGGAGTGGCATTAGGAAGCTGAGTCCCCAGGCTCAGACAGCACCACAGACAGCCCACAGAGATCCTGCCTGGAAGCAGCAGTCTGAAAATGCCAGGCGCTTATGGGTTGGAGTGTTATTTACTCATCTGAGCATGCCCCAGCGAGGTGGGGCTCGCAGGGAGATCCCTCCAGGAACAAAGGGGTTGGCGGGTGCCATTACCCCCCACCCCCAGCATAAACACATGGCCACCTGTGGGAACCAGCACAGCACCCACGCTAACTACTTAACTTGCTTACACCAAGCCCTGCTCCCCTGTGTTTTGGTAGATCAGCCCTTTTCAGTCATGTCTGCCTGAGTCCTGATGCTATGGGGTTCCTCCCTGAGAAGACCCTGTAAATCTTGTCAACACCATGTCTTCTAGATGTGTGCTTTGCAGGGCCTCGGTCTTGGCAGCAATGGTGGCAGCTGGTCACCTCCCGCAGAGGACACATGCACCTAGTTAAAACTGTATGCCCCACCCATGCACATATTATAACAGCCCCAGGAACCCTGGTCTCAGCAGCATGGCTTATGCCCATTGGAAAAGAACCAGTGCCCACAACTTGTGAGTACTGTGTGCCCTGCCTGTGCATGCTTTGTGGATTGGCCCCAGCTGGCCCAAGTCTTAGCAGAGGAGTCACATTCCCTCTGGCAAAGGACCAGGGCTACCTTGTTAAAAGTGCTCGCCCTGCCCACTACTTTCAAGACCAAGAGACATAGCTGACTTTCCCAACACAGAAAAATAGACATAAAGAGGTAGACAAAATTAGGAAACAGGGGAGTATGAAAAAGCAGAACTAAACCGCAGAAAGAGACCTAAGTGAAACAGAGATAGGTAGTATGCCTGATTGAGAATTTGAACTAATGGTCATAAAGATACTCAGTGGACTTAAGAGTGGAGGACATCTGTGAGACCCTTAATAATGAGATAACAAAGAGAACCAATCAGAGGTGAAGGACACAATAAATGAAACTAAAAATATAGGAGATGGAATAAATACAGGCTAGAGGAAGCAGAAGAATGACTTAGTGACCAGGAGGACAGAGTCATGGAAAGTAATCAAGCTGAGCAGGTGGGAGAAAAAATTATACAATACAAAAATAGATGTAGGGAACTCAGAAACTTCATCAAGCTTAATAACAGGGACCACAGAAGAAGAAAAGGGTGCAGAAATTTTATTCAAAGATATAATAGTTAAAAATTTCCCTCATCTGGAAAAACAAACAGATATGGAGACCAGGAGGCAGAGAGATCCCCCAACAAAATCAACCCAAGGAGGACCACACCAAGACCCTAGTAATTAAGACAAAAAAAGTAGTGATAAAAGAATTTTAAAGAAGCAAGAGAAAAGAAGTAACTTACAAGGGAAAACCCATAGGCTACCAGATTTTTGAACAGAAGCTTAGCATGCCAGAAGGGCATAATATATGCCATGTGCTGAATGGGAAAAATCTTCAGCCCAGAATTCTCTATCCAGCAAAGTTGTCATTTGAGAGAAAGAAATAGTCTCCCAGACAAACCAAAGCTAAGAAGTTCATGACCACTAAACCAGCCCTAAATAAATGTTCAAGGAGACTCACTGAGTGGAAAGGAGAGACCATAAGTAAGAGTAAGAAAAGTAGGAAGCACAAAAGCAATAAAAATGAGTATATCTGTAAAAAATGCTGAGTGAAATAAGTCAAACAGAGTCAATTATCATATGGTTTTCACTTATTTGTGGAGCATAACAAATAGCATGGTGGACATGGGGAGTTAGGAGAAGGGAGTTGGGGGAAATTGGAAGGGGAGGTGAACCATGAGAGACTATGGACTCTGAAAAACAATCTGAGGGGTTTGAAGGGGTGGGGGGTGGGAGGTTGGGGGAACCAGGTGGTGGGTATTATGGAGGGCACAGATTGCATGGAGCACTGGGTGTGGTGCAAAAACAATGAATACTGTTATGCTGAAAATAAATAAAAAATAAATTTAAAAAAGAATCAAAGGCTCACAAAATGAAAAGATGTAAAGTAGGACACCATAACCTACAATGTGGGGAGGAGAGGAGTACAGAATGTGTTCAAACTAAACAACCATCACCCTAATATAGACTGCTATATGTAGAAGATGTCATATATAAACCTAATGATAACCACAAATAAAAAATCAAAAAGCAGTAATAGATACACAAAAAATAAAGAGAAGGGAATCTAAATATATCACTAAAGAAAGCAACTCATTGCGAGAAAAGAGAGCAAGGGAAGAAAAAAAAACCAGAGAAAATCTACAAAGCACATACCACAATGCAAATACCACAAAGCAAATACCACAAAGCACATACACAATGGCAATAAATACATATATATATATCAATAATTACTTTGAATATAAATGGATTAATGCTCCAATCTAAAGACACAATGGAATGGATAAGGAAAGAAGACCCATCTATATGCTGCCTACAAGAGACTCATTTTAGTCCTAAAGACACCTGTAGATTGAAAGGGGATGGAGAAACATCCGTCATGCAAACTATATGTCAAAAGAAAGACAAAATACACTTCAAAACAAAGTAAAAAGAGACAAAGAAGAACACTCTCTAATAATAAAGGGGACAATCCAACAAGAAGATATAACAATTGTAAATATACATGCACCCACCATAGAACCATCCAAATACATAAAATAACAACAAACATAAAGGAGCTAATCGATAATAATACAGTAATACTGAGGAACGTTAACACCCCATTTGTATCAATGGACAGATCAATCAAACCGAAAACAAGCAAATAATGGATTTGAATGATACACTACACCAGACATATCTCATAGATACATTCAGAGAGTTCCATGCTAACACAGCAGAATATACATTCTTTTCAAGTGCACATGGAACATTCTCCAGAACAGATCACATACTAGCTCACAAAACAAGCCTCAACAAATTCAAAAAGATCAAAATCATACCATGCATCTTTTTTGACCACAATGCTATAAAACTAGAAATCAACCACAAGTAAAAATCTGGAAAGATCACAAATACATGGAGGTTAAATAACATGCTACTATACAGTGAATGTTTTAACCAAGAAATCAGAGAAGAAATCAAGAAGTACATGGAAACTAACAAAAATGAAAACACAACACCCCCAAACCCTTGGGATGCAGCAAAAATTATTCTAAGAGGGAAGTTCATGAAAATACAAACCTACCTCAAGAAGTAAGAAAAATATCAAAGAAATAACCCAAACTTACAACCTAAAGGAGCTAGATAAAGAAGAAAAAACATAATCCGATACTAGCAGAAGGAAGGAAATCATAATGTTTAGAATGGAAATACGTGATCTAGAAAGTAAAAAATGAAACCAGAAGCTGGTTCTTTGAAAAGACCAACAAAATTGACAAACATCTAGTTAGACTCATCAAAAGAAAAAAAAAAGATCACTCAAACAAAATTAGAAACAGAAGATGAGAAAGAACAACTGACACCACAGAAATACAGAGGACTGTAAGAGAAAATTATGAAAAATTATATGCCAAAAATTGAACAATGTAGAAAAAAATGGATAAATTCCTAGAGGCTTGTAAACTACCAAAACTGAAGCAGGAACAAACAGAAAATTTGAGAGACCAATTACCAGCCAGAAAATTGAATCAGTAATCAAAAACTCCCGAAAAACAAACGCCCAGGACCACAAGCTTTCACAGTGAATTGTACCAAGCATTTCAGGAAGAGTTAATACCTATTCTCAAACTGTTCCAAAAAGTAGAAAAGGCAGGAAAACTTCCAAATTCATTCTATGAGGCCAGCATTACCCTGATACCAAAAGCAAAGACACCACAAAAAGAGAACTACAGGCTGATATCCTTGATTAACATAGAAGCAAAAATCCTCAACAAAATCCTAGCAAACTGAATTCAACAATACACACACACACACACACACACACACACAATTAAAAAAAATCAGGTGGGATTTATTCCCAGGAAACAAGGGTGGTTTAATATTGCAAATCAATCAGTGTGATAAATCACATTAATAAGAGGATAAGAACCATATGATTATTTAAATAGATGCAGAAAATACATTTGATAAGGTACAATATCCATTCATGATAAAAGCCCACAACAAAGCAGATTTAGAGGAACATATCTCAACATATTAAAGGCCTTATATGAAAAATCCATAGCTAACATCATCTTAAATGGGAAAAACCTGAGAGCTTTTCCACTAAGTTCAGGAGCAAGACAAGGAGGTCCACTCTAACCACTTCCCCCCACCTCCACCCTCACTACTTTTATTCAGCAGAGTACTAGAAGTCCTAGCTACAACAATCAGACAAGAAAAATGAATAAAAGGCATCTGAATTGGTAAGGAAGAAGTAAAAATTTCACTATTTGCAGGTGACATAATCCTATATATAAGAAAAGCCAAAAGACTTTGCCATAGAAACTATTAGAACTAATGCTGTACTACTATGTGTTGGCTAATTGAATTTAAAAAGACTATTAGAACTGATAAATGAATTCAGTAAAGTCACAGGGTACAAAATCAGAAATCCAGTGCATTTGTATACACCAACAATGAAGCAGCAGAAAGGCAAATTAAGGAAACAATCACATTTACCATTGGACCTCAAATAAGAAGATGCCTAGAAAGGAACCCAAAGAGGTGGAAGACACATCCTCTGAAAGTATATATACTATAAAATACTCATGAAAGAAATTGAAACAAAGAAATGGAAAGACATTCTGTGCTCATGGACTGGAAGAACAAATATTGTTAAAATGTCTATAGTACCCAAAGAAATGTACACATTTAATGCAATCCCTATCAAAATACCAATAGCAGTTTTCATAGAAATAGAACCAGTAATCCCAACATTTGTATGAAACTACAAAAGACCCTGAATAGCCAAAGTGATCTTGAAAAAGCAAAGCAAAGCCGGAGGCATCACAACTCCAGACTTCAGGTTATATTACACAACCATAGTCACCAAAACAGTATGGTAGTGGTACAAAAACAGACACATACATCAATGAAACAGAATAGAAGATCCAGAAATAGGCCCACAGTTATATGGTCAATTAATCTTCAACAAAGCAGGAAAGAACATCCAATGGCAAAAAGGCAGTCCCTTCAAAATGCTATCAGGAAAACTGGACAGCAACATGCAAAAAAATGAAATTGGACCCTTACTTACACCATAGACAAAAACTAACTTCAAGTTTGATCAAAGACCTGAAAGTGAGACTTGAAACCATAAAAATCATGGAAGAGAACACAAGAAGTGATTTTCTGTTATCAACCACAACAGTATCTCTCTAGATATGTCTCCTGACGTATGGGAAACAAAAGCAAAAATAAATCATTGGGATTACATCAAAATAAAGAGCTTCTGTACAGCAATGGAAGCAACCAACAGAACAACTGAAAGTCATGACTGATAAAAGGTTAGTGCCCAAAATATATTAAGAACTTATGCAACTCAACACCAAAAACATATAATCCAATGAAAAATGGGCAGAAGACATGAACAGACTTTTCTCCAAAGAAGACTTTCAGATGGCTAATGGACACACGATAAGATGCTTAACATCACTCATCATCAGGGAAATGAAATAAAAAACCCAACAAGATATCACTTTACACCAGTCAAAATGGCCCAAACCAAAAACATCAGAAATAACAGGTGTTGGCAAGGATGTGGGGAAAAGGAAGCCTCACGCACTCTTGGTGGGAATGCAAACCGGTGCAGCCACTGTGGAAAACGGTATGGGGTTTCCTCAAAATGTTGAAAGTAGAACAACTCTATGATTCAGTAATTGCACTCTTGGGTATTTACCCAAAGAATACAAAATAAAATAATTCAAAGGGATACATGCACCTGATGTTTATTCTAGCATTAATTATATTAGTCAAATTATGGAAGCTGCCTACCTGTCCATCACAGATGCATGGATAAAGAAGTAGTATATATACAGACTATTAGCCATAAACAAGAACAAAATCTTTCCATTTGCAAAAACGTGGATGGGTCTAGAGAGTTTAATGCTAAGCAAAATAAGTCAGAGAAAGACAAATACCATACAATTTCATTCATATGTGGAATTTAAGTTACAAAACAAAGGAGCAACGGAGTAAAAAAGAGACAAACCAAAAAACAGACACTTAACTATGAAGAACAAAGTGATGGTTACCAGAGGGGAGGTGGATGGGCTTGGGTGAAAAAGGTGAAGGGGACTGGGAGTGCACCTGCCTGATGGGCACTGAGTGACCTACGGTATTGCTGAACTGCTACATTATAAATACACATGAAACGAATTCAATAGTGTATGTTCACTATATGTAACAGTAAATTAAAATAAAAAAGAGAGTGCAACTGTACAGCTTAAGAAAGGCACAATTTTGGGTAGAAGGTGGCATCACTAAGGGAGGCACGGGAGGAGAGGTAGAGGCCGGAAGTGGCTTGGGCAACAGAGTGTAGGGGAGAGATGTGCTGCCACATGGCAGGGGTGAGGAGGCAAGGTGGGAGGGCTAAGAATGAGGATGTGCAATGTTCAACCTTTGGATGGGGGGGCATTGCTGGAATTCCAATCCCACCTTCCCCAGTAAGGCCTAAGCAGGAACTGGGAAGTGTGCAATTCCCAGAAATCTGTGGAATGGACAATGGACTTGGCCACAGGATGGGGAAGAGGAAGCAGAGCCCATTTCAGTGAAATCTTCAAGGACAGAGTGAACTTGGCTGACTTCTGGGTTACATGAATTTAACAGATAATCACGTGAGACTTGGGACAAGTCATGAAACTGGCTTAAGGCACCAAGTCGGCGGCAGTGCTAGAACGTGAAGTCGGATTTCACGGCCCCAGACTACTCATTCTACTGTTACCCCCACTGGAACAGAAACACAGCCCCTTGCAAAGTCAGACTTGAGGATCGCGGAAACAAGAGACTTGAGTGTTCTGTGGGTTTGCCAGCAGGTTAGGCTGTGTTTTCACAAGCTGGGATAAAATGGGGATATCGATGCTTGCTATTTGCCTCGCAGGCATAATGACAAGAAAAGACGTCCCTGAAACATCACCCCTGCTTTTCTCCTGGGAGCATGATGAGCTTGCTTGCGTTTCTCACTTCTGGAAGCTCCATGGGAACGCACTGTTCTTGGTCTCACCATCCCTCACCTTTCTACCTGGCCTAGCATCATCTGAACTCTGACTTTCCATGGTGGGAGCCTCAGAACTGGGTGACTCAGTTTTTATAGAGCTCTTATTTGTTTTAAAACAAAGAACATTCCTTCCTGCTCCATATATCCAGGTACCAGTCAGGGATTATCAGGCACCGAGGCCTTGGAAATCCTATTGTTTAAGCGGTGACCCAAATCTTCACAATTCCTGGTAGAGGGCATTGGGCCCAAGTCAGTGGTGGGTTATGGGACTTTAGATAAATCCTTTTCCCCGCCTGGACCTCATCTTCCTGATGTGCAAAATGAGGAGAAATGGACCTCAGGCAGATCTGTGATTTCCAAAGTGAGGCCCATAAAGTTGGCAGGAGAAGCCAATGAGATCTCTCCACAATCTCTGAAAGCCTAAGGAGATCCTGTTGTCTTGGAGTGGAGGACCTTGAAGCTCTGGCTTTGGGCTGGAATGAGACCATTTCGTGTTAGCTCTGTCTGCCAACCGAAAATTCACTGGGGTAGTTACATTCATGGAAAAATATACGAGTAAAACTAACAAATGATTAATTAATTAAATACAGTTCAGAAAACAAAAGCTTCTAAAATAGCAGGTCTATGGAGGAAAGGCCAGGGAAATATCAAAGGTGTTTGGAGAACATATAGCTGATAAAATCTCAAAGATGTAAGCACAATAATGTGTCCTCCCAAGAATGAGTGACAAGTGGAACACTGAGAAGCTCCGGGATGCCGCAGGTATAGGCAGTGTAATCAATGAGTGGGGTGGCCAAGAATCCTAAACATCTAACACTTTCTGTGTGGAGACAACCAAAATGATACTGGATCTCACTGACCCTACACCCAATTCCAGGCTGGTGGGGTGATGTGTGGTGGTCCTCTCCTGCTGGATTCTTCCAGAGCTGCCCACAGAGCCCGGGAGCGATGTGACGTGCTGCTGGGACATTGGTTCTTCCCTCCCTTCTGCTTCCTGGTCAGCTTCTTCCTGCCACTTGGGGGTCTTGGCTGAGATGGTTCCAGCTCAAGACGATTCCATTCTGTTTGATGTCAAAGGGAGTCTGGCAGGTAGACATTACTTCACTACCATGTCTGCTTCATGGGGACTGTGGGTTTTTGTGCCTCTTTTGTCCATGTCTGGTCTGTGCCTGGGACACTGTAGGTTCTCAATCAGTGCATGGCGATGACTGAAGGATTGAACGCAACTCAGAAAGCAGGCACCTTGACTTTTAAAAGTGGCGGGGGGGTGGGAGGTTGGGGTACCAGGTGGTGGGTATTATAGAGGGCACAGCTTGCATGGAGCACTGGGTGTGGTGAAAAAATAATGAATACTGTTTTTCTGAAAATAAATAAATTGGGGAAAAAAAAAAAAAAAGGTCTTCTTCTGGGTCTGCAAGAGTCCTGAGGTTGTTGAGGTGGACATCTGCCTTGTCCTTGGCTCTCCCCATCTTGCTCTCTCATGGTTCCTGATGGACTTTGATTCAGACATGGATTTCTCCAGCCCGAACCACTTTCCAGCCCAGCACTGCTGACTCTGGATGTTCCCATGATTGCAGTCTCAAACCCTGCACTGGCACTGATCCCTATGCCTCTGGGCCTGAATTCCTGTTTTCAGATTTATTGCCTGTGTTAGTTTGCTGTGGCTGATGCAACAAATCACAAATGAGGTGGCTTAACGTCACACAGATTTATTATCTGGAGGTCAGAAATATGAAATGAGTATTAAAGGGCTAAAATCAAAATGTCAGCCGAGCTGTGTTCCTTTCTGGAGTCTGCAGGGGATAAACCATTCCTCATCTTCTCCAGTCTTGCGAGGCGGACAGCATTCCTGGGCCTGTGGCTGTACCACTCCACTCTCTGTTTCCATCACCATGGACTCTGGTCTTCTGCATCCCTCTTACTAGGATCCTGATATTGGGTCCACCTGGACAACCCAGGACAATGTAAACATCTCAGTGTCTTTAACTTTACCACATCTGCAAAGTCCCTTCTACTCTGTAAGACAACGCATTGGTCAGTTTAGAGACAAGGAGGTGGACAGCTTTGGGGGTGTGTGTGTGGGGGACATGATTCTGCCTACTGCACGCCCCCAACCCCAAGGCTGGTCCAGAGGGTCTCCTGAGCTAGCTAAACAATATGGCAGGTGCGACATGACCATGAAGAGGCTCCTTTTTGGTGTCTGTTGGCCACGGGCTCTGGTCTACCCACTGAGCCCACAAGGATGGAAGGGATCTTGAGTCAGGACTGTTGGGTATGACCAGAAAGGTTCTTTCTCAGGTGCCCCCTGGAAACCACAGTGCCATTTACTGGATGTTGCGGTTCTAGGTTATTGCCCCACTAATCTGATCACAGGCCTTGAAGTCCTAAAGAGCTTAAAAAAAAAAAAAGTCTCTAAGGTTGAAGACATGTAGATGCCTTCAGAGTCTTTATCTTCAGCCCCCGCTGCTTGGAATTGTCCTTGAACAGAAGCCACTGTGGAGAAAGGAAGAATATCCGTGGCCGGGGATGGCTGACTGAATGATGCGGTATAGGATTCCGAGTGAAGGCAGGCCGACTGGCCCACAGGGCAAGAAAGGAAGGCACTTGGAGAGGTCTCAGCCTCTCCTCCACCTTATTTTTCAGCGAGTAGTCCTGCTACAACCCTCAACACGAGCCCTGATGCTCTCGGCCGCGGTCCAACCACAGGATGTGGCACTGGTCCTCTGCTGATGCCCAGGACCTAGGGCAGACCCATCTGTGTGGCTGGGCTGGCCAGGAAGCCGAGGCCATCTTGGCAGGGACACGCTGGCAGGCAGATGCTGACAGCACTTCAAAGAACCGCCTTTCCAGGTGTCGAGGGCGGCTTTTCTGAGGCTCATGCGGTGTCATTGTTTATTTTCGCAAGGCACCCAGCTGTTTCGGTGATGATATTTATATCCATAAGTGCTCTATTCATCTGCTGATGTTGGGGGATGCAGCCAACCCCACAGCTCTTCTGAGCCTGGTGTTTTTGCATTTAGGGAAATCAATTCTCGAAGGCTGTATCAACATCTGGGGATAAGAAATCTTCATTTACCCAAGACCCACCCCGGAAGGGGGAGCCGGAGCCAATGACCTCGATCCCTGCTTCTCTACACATCCCAAAGTGAGGTTCTTCGAAACGCCTCCTCCGTGCCTGAGCTCTGGTTTTACAAAAAGGGATTCTGGAAAAGGCGGACAGCAAACAGGCCTTCACGGGCCCCACCTCCCTCAGCGGCTCAGGGAGCAGAGTTCATGGTTTTCCTTTTTTAGGCAAAGGAATAGGACGGCTATGGCTTCTGAGTCGGGCACTCCGCAGGCATCGTTGTTTTATGGGAATCCATTTAACGTCCTGGCTCTCTTGAATTCCCGTCATCTACTGTTTGAGCCCCAGATCTTGGAGTCACCTGTTCTCTCTCCCACTCCCTATTCAATCTGACAGGATATACCGGGTCTCCCTTCCGGATAGATCGAGAATCCACTGCACTGCTGCCCCCAGCTTCAAGCGGCCACCCTCGTCACCTGGAAGGACCGCAGACGCCACCTCCTCTCTGCCCTTTCTGCTCACTCCCTTAGCAAACGCTCTCCCCTTCCAGTACCAACAGCCTGTTCTCAACACAGTAGTCAGAGGGATGGTTTAAAAAAAAAAAAAAAAAAGTCAAAGTGGGTCACTCCTTTCCTCAAAAGCTGCCAGTGGCTCCCTTTTTCTCTCAGACTAAAACCTCAAGTCCTTGCCATGACCCACAAGGCCCTCCATGACCCGGCGGCCCTGCCACATTGCTGGGTCCCCTGTGGCATCCACTCTGGTCCAGTCACGGAAGCCTCTGTGCCGTTCCTGAGACGTGCCAGGCATGAACCCACCATCAGCGGTTGGTGTGGCTTGTCCCTTCTCCCTGGGATGCTCTTCCTGGAGACGTTCACACGGCTCATTCTCTCCCTACCTTCCAAACTGACCTTCTCGATAGGGTCTGCCTTGATCCCTCTATCACAATTTTACTCCCCAACCCACCTTCCAATCTTCCTTACCCTGCCCTCGTATTTTTTTTCCCCATATACTCATGACCTTCTAACATATAATTAAGCACATATAGGATGTTTGTTCTTCACTGTCTCCTCCACTTGAGAACAGAAGTTGCAGCAGAGGCGGGAGTCTCCTGTTTTGTTTGTTCTGTCTTGACCCAGGACACACTCCAAACACCTAGAAGAGCTCCCAGTGGGACACAGACGCCACAAATACAGCCTAAGAATGAGCATGTCTCTCCCAGCACATCCCCCCCGCCCCCCACCCCGCACTCAAGGCCCCTCCCATACGCTGCTCCTCCCCATGCCCCCCCCCCCCCCCCGCCTCCCCTGACCCAACCCAGGCCTCCTTCCACCTCCCCCCAGAGGCCCACTACCCAGACCTGGGCCCCTGCCACCGTCTGCGACGTCTCCTTCACCTCCTGCATCCACTGCTCTCCAGACCCATGGACTTGGATCTGGAAGCCCAGCTCCCCCATCTTTGCAATATCCTCCCCTACCATCTCCTGGCTGGCAGGTTTCCCTCCAGCTTCTCCTCTTCGTGGGTCCCCAGATGCGGCTTTCTAAGGAGCACTCAGCCATACCCCGGCTTCCAAGTGCTGTAACTCTCCCCGCTGGACAGCAAGTGCTGTCTCACAGTGCTCCCGGGAAGCCTGGGGCTTCACAAAGGCACCCAGAGTCCTGACTCCCCAAGAAGCGCTGGCGGTGGTGGGGGGTGGAGCGGGGGTGTTCGGGAGCTAGAAGACCAGTCTGGAGGGACCCAGCCCCCACCCCGGGGGCTCAGGCACAAGCAGCACTCGGTGAGAGCTGTTGCCTGCGCTGCGCCCGCCCGCATGCGCGTTTTAGTCAAGGAAAGGGTTCTGGTGCTAACAAAGTAAGCATCCCGGCAAGCCAAGGCCCAACTCTGCCGCAGCCTCATGCTAGCCGCGCCCTGCCGCACTCTCCAGCCTCACCTCGTCTGCTCCCAACAGACCCCAGCCCCACTGCGACCCCAGCTGTTGTGCAAACAAGCCATACGCAGTCACACCCCCTGGCCTTTGCCCCCCCACCCCGCCCCCATTCCCTCTGCTCAGAGAGGACTTTTTCCCATCTCCCTCCGCCTCACACCCCCAAACCTCTGCTGCCTTCTTCAAGGCCAAAGTCACCTTCTTTTTGAAGTCTTCCCTCACCCTCTGGGCAGAATTAATTGCTCCCTGTTCCCGGCCAGCACAGCACTTCGCGGCTGACCTCTATTACGGCGCTGCCACACGAGCTCGGGACAATTTGCTCATCCGTCTCTGTAGCAAGGCTGGGAGCCCCCGCAGGGCCGAGACCACAGCTCAGACCCACTGTATTTCATTCCCACACAAGGCCGGCACGCACGCAGGAGTGCGCTGAGGTGCCCTGAGTTTCTTTCAAGATGCCACTTTCCAAACACCTGAAAGGCCATTCCCACTTGTCCCGCCCAGGACTGGCTGCCCTGCTGTGGAGGGGCGCGGGCTCCAGAAGCTTTCCCATGACATGTCCCGAGCACTGGAACATGCTGTAGGCATGTGACGCTTGGAGCCGTCAGACCCAGGGGGGCTAAGGCATGAAGTCTGTCTGGACACAAGAGCCCTGTGTGATGACACCAGGGTCCTCACGGTGGCTCGTGGGCCAAGGGTCCAAGGTCTGAGCTCCAACTCTATCAGGGCGGGCTGCATCTCCCAGGGGTTAGGCTGCCTGGCAGGCCGGGGGTGGCCAGGCCTCAGGCTCTTCTGCAGGTTGGAGGTGCTCAGAGCTGGGGAGGCTCTGGGAGCCTCTGGGCTTGATGTGCTCAGCATTTGAAGCAATGACCCTGATCAGTGCCTGGCAGATGGAGCAACAGAATCTGGCCCCTGACTGGGGAAGAGGGCTGGGTAAAGCCCCCAACTAGGGAGTCATTGCTGGAAATGAGAGGATGCAGAGTGGGGGGTGGCAGGGCCCGCATGAGACCACCGGCCACTGGTGGCAGCAGGACAGGCTGGTTTGGTGCTCGAAGCCAGCCAGCACCTGTCCACAGGCTTCTCGGTCGGATGGAGGCGGCATGCGCTGACTCTTGGGCTCTCCCTCCAACCCTCGGGCAAGGCTGCCCAAACGCGCCTGAACACCTGGGCGGCAGCCGCAGCCCTCCTACCTGGGCGGTGTCCATCTCATTCAGCATCACCACGGAGGAGCAGTTGTAGTCGAACACTAGCCTCCAGAAGTCTGCCACGGTGTTGGGGAGAGGGTGCTGGGTGACCACGAAGGCAGCAGGCTGCTTGTGGCTCTGACAAAGGAATGATATAGGCTTCGTGAAAGACACACCCAGCAGAGATGTTCTGATGGTGAGGAGGCTTGGATGGCGGCCAGAGCCTCCCCCCCGCCCCCCCGAGCCTGCCAAACAGATTGCCTAAGACACCTACTTGTTCTGGCATCTCTGGGTGCCCCCAGTGGCCAAGGGGGCCTTCTCATAACGAACTCATTCTCCTCTAAACTAAGACATTTCATTAGGAAAGTGTCACTCGGCTGGGGATTATCCAAATAAATTATTTATGTTTTGGAGCTCCGCAAATAATCATTATTACAATATGAAATGAAAGATTCTGGAAGCAGATTTGCTGCTTTGCTGCCCAAAGCACCTCCTGGGACATTGGCGATATCTGTGTTTCTGTGCCCACAATGCTGGAGGAGGGGGTGGCTCAGCCCAAGACAGAGAGCCTCCTGTATTGCAGGAGGCTCACTCCTGCCCCAGGGTCAGAATGAGGGTGGAGCTGGCCTGTCAGAAGACGGACATGGTGTGTTGTGAGACAACAGGCAGTGGAAAGCTCGGGTTTTAGCATGAGACAGACCTGGGGTTCAAATCCAGCTTTCTGACTTGTAGGTTATCATCCATCCAACCAACCACCCATCCATCCAACCATCCATCCATCCATCCATCCATCATTTATTTGTACAGCCCTTTTTTGGTACTAAGCCCTGGCAAGTTATTAGACCTTTCTAAGAGGTCCACCATCTGGAAAATGGGAATCACAAGTCCCATTTTGGGGATAGTTGTCACGCAGAGTGAATGAGATTTGTGTTTGGGAAAAGACTAGTACACGTGAATGAGCTGTGAGCCCACTGGCAGGACAGAAACATCCCTGACATGATTCTTTATCCTTGGCACTGGTGCTGGGGCTCGCACCTGAGACCCCCCCCTCCCCGTACAGGTCCAGCAAACAAATGAATACACTCAGTTCCAGGTTACGGATGGGGAAACGGAGGCCCACAGAAAACAGCCTGTGAAAGTCTGGGCTACGTGGGAAGCTTTGCCTGGGCCCGCTTTACCACAGTATCTTGTAAGAAGGTGTTTGGAAAGACTGGAGGGCTTCTCCTTTAGTGGCCTGTGAAACCAGAGATTGTCCACAGATTATCTTCTTAAAAAGCTTTCTTGAGAGACAGTCCCGGTGGCAGACACCGCTATTTTTGGCCGAATGGTGAGTCAGCAGGAAGATGGGGAGGGAAGACGGACGGATAGGCCCATCCAAACGAGGGGAAGACCTGGGCAAAACACTCTGCCACCCATATTACATAAATGATCTCTTGATGCCCCAGGGGCAAAAAAAAAAATGCAGGCTTATAGATACTAGGGTCCTGTCTTCCAAGGGTCTTTTTTTTTTTTTTAAAGATTTTATTTATTTACTTGACACACAGAGATCACAAGTAAGCAGAGAGGCAGGCAGAGAGAGAGAGGGAAGCAGGCTCCTTGCTGAGCAGAGCTCTGCTGAGCTCGATCCGAGCACCCTGAGATCATGACCCCAGCGGAAGGCAGAGGCTTAACCCACTGAGCCATCCGGGCGCCCCTTCCAAGGGTCTTCTGACCAGTGGGATGATCCAAGGATGGAGGTGGGCTGGGAGGGCAATATTTAGTTTCCCCAAAAGCCAAACTCTAGAGGCAGATAGCAGGTTTTTGAGCCATTTCTAGACATGGAAAAGAATCTAGATTTTAAGAGTCAAAAGAGAGAATCCAGGCTTCACCCTTTCTGAGCTAGTCAACCTGGAGACAGTCATGCAAATACTCTGGGCCTCAGTATTTGATCCAGAAAGTGGGGACAATAACACCCAAATACAGAATGAGTCAGGATAAGTCCAGGCTCTGACATGGTGCCCAATACTGAGCGAATGTTAGTTCTCTTTCCTTTTTCCTTGTCTCTGTGATAAATGCTCTATTAGGCCAGCATGCCTGACAAAGCCTTATCTGAAAATATGCTCGAGATCCGCGCTCCTGCCGGGTTTCGGGGATCAGCCGGCAATCCATTTCATGGATAACATCATCTTTTACCAGGGGAAACATTAAAAATTAACCCAGAGGACTTCATATTTTTCTGCTAGGAGAAAAGCTGCTATGGTTACCAGATAATGCACAGACTGAACTGGAATACAGATAAGGACTTTTTTTTTTTTTTTGTAAGAAAGGCAAAGGCCCGGTGATGGCTCACAGGAGAAATGCCCCATGGACAAAGAGAACACAATCAGCATCAGAGCTTGGCAGAAGGCATCTGGCTCCAGGCAGCATCTAACCTACTAAGGAGAGGCCAGAAGCATGTTTGATCCTTGCATAGATGAGGAAGTCAAGGAGAGGGAATTGGGACAAGTGGGAGAAAAAGCAATGAGGAACTTAGAAGTGTGACTACACCCCCAGGCTCCATCTCTTGCCATACACACACACGCACACACACACATGCACACATTGATCTTGGAGCACTCTAAGCTAAAGCCAGAGGTCTCCCCTCCACCTCCAGCTATTTGATCTGACCAGGACAAAGCTCCCTGCTTCTGGACCCATAGAAGGGAGTCCATGGAGGAGTTGGGCACCTCCCATGGGCAGAGGCCAGGGCAGGACCCGACAGAGCTGATAGGCACTAAGCTCCTGTCACCTCCCTGCCTCCAACACCGAGGGCCCTTGGGGAGAGTTTCAGGAGGATCAGAGGTCAGAGAGCTAGTTGGCTTTGACCCCAAGAGAAAGCACTCTACATTCCTGCCTGCTCTGAGGGAGATGGGAAGTCCATGTAGGCTGCATGGTTGTGACCTTGGACATGGGTAGGGAGGGGGACCTGGAAGGGCTTATCTCAAATCAGGCAATGATATTCTTGATCTGGAGCCTCGGGAGGCAAGATGTCTGTGTCTTCCTGGATTGCACAAACTGTGGGGAAGGCCCACGGAATGAATTCTAGAGTGTGAGTTCTGGGTTCTGGCTCTGCCACTAGCTTTCCCAGTGACCTTGAGCAAGTCTCTTCCTCTTTCTGGCCTTAGTTTCCTTTGCTGAAAAGTACAAGGATGAGACCAGATGATCCATGGCTCCTTCCTGCCGCAAACATCTCTACCTCCAGAAGGTGGAGGGATGACCACTGGATGGAGATGAAGGACCAGTGGGGAAGCCTGCGAGTCAGGAGCAAGGATCCACTGGGGCAAGGACGTGACCTCCTCATTAGGGTCATGACTCCTCAACCAGGTCAGGGAGGGAGTGCCCTTCTTGGACTTGATGCTGAGAAAGCAGGAGAGAGTGCCCCTGATGGGACAGTCAGGAACACGTCCTGTCCCCTTCTGTGCCCCCTCTGCCACATCCCATCACTTGTCTAGTAACCTGTCAGTCTCAATCTTGCCTCTGCACAGGAGTTATCTGGGAACCTTCCTGGGAGCCCCTCCAGGGCAGAATCTATGTCCATACCATCCTGCATTCCCAGGGCTCAGGCCAAGGCCTGGCATAGAGAATGTTTCCTGAACTGAACGGAGGGCTGAGAGTCAGCTCTCTAGGCAGCAGGAGAGGGGACTAGGCAGGCCTGTACTGTGATGTCATGGACACACACTTTATGCTTTTGGTGCATTCTTTCCAGGCTTATATGGGAGCAAAGAGTCCAGAACACAGCTTGTCTATAGGTTTGGACCAGAGCCTTTGGGGAAGCAAAGGTCTTAGGGCCAGACGATCAGGAGCAAGGAGAGGTTGCCGGGGGGTGGTGGCGAGGGGTGTCGGTGCCCTGGGCTCCAGCCATCTCCACCTAGAAGGAACCTCCCAGTGAGTGCCAGCCAGGGCTCAGCTTACGTCCATCAGTGCGGCATTGACATAGTTGCTGGGCTCTCCGTCCACCGAGATAAGGAAGGGCAGGCAGCGGTCCAGAGGCAAGACATCCATGCTCCGGTTCTTATCGTGATTCCGAGGCAGGAGCCCGATGCTGCAGTCCTCGGGTCGGACACGGGGGGTCACGATGTTGAGGGTCTGTAGGGCACAAAGACAGACAGGTAGGCACTGCTCAGCCCTGTGCCTCAAATAGAGCAGATGGTGAAGTTCAAACTCAGCCTACCCCATCCTATCTGAATCCTTCAAGCTTGGCCCTCCAGTCGCCCCAACATCCCGCCCCCACCCCAGGGCTTGTTCCTCTCCCATGTGACATGCTGCCGTCTCCCTGTCGGGACTGTATGACACCCCGATGTCAAGGCTACAGAGGCAGCATGCCCATGCACAGAGCAGACACAGGCTGCCAACACCTGCCAACCTGCTCATCTCAGTAAAGAGTGGGCCAGCCAGGGGGTCAGAGGGTGGGGGTGGGGAATCTCTAAGTAGTGTTTCTGCCTCCATTGAAGTGTCCTGGAAGGAGGGAAAGGATTTGCCAAATGCTCCTCTCAGAGACAGTGGCTTTTATAAAGATTTTATTTATTTATTTGACAGAGAGAGAGAGCACAAGTAGGCAGAGAGGCAGGCAGAGAGAGAGGAAGGGAAGCAGGCTCCCTGCTGAGCAGAGAGCCCGATGAGGGGCTCAATCCCAGGACCCCAGGATCATGACCTGAGCCGAAGGCAGAGGCTTAACCCACTGAGCCACCCAGGCGCCCCTAGACAGTGGCTTTTAGAACGAGCTGCTCAGGATGGGTGAGAGACCCCCAGGGGGCAAGATCTAGGAGTGTAGAAAATTTCAGGGCTGGGTAATGCAGAGTGAGTCTAGCAAGCATGGGGCCAGAGCTGAATCGTCCAGCCAGGAGACCAGATGCTATGTGCACCCAGGAGGGGGCTCTGGCCTCCATCTCTCCCCTCCCAATCAGTAAAGCTTCCTTTGGAGGGAGCATAGGGGTACTGGCTGACTGGGGTATCTGCCTGTGGAATCATGGGCCGAGGACTTGCCCCTCTATTTCTGGAACTTCCTTGCTTCCTGCTGCCTGGTTCTCAGCAACTGTTGCCCAGGGATGACCCCGGCACGGACCTGAGAACAAAAGGCTGGACTGTTGGCTTACGCAGTGATTCATGTCTGGGCCTCCAGACCAAGCTGCCACCATTCTGGCTACCTGGGCTGCAAGGTATAGATGTGTCACGTCTGAGCTGAGCTGAGCTGAGCTCTGGGACGGTGCTTCTCAAAGTCTCGTGTGCAGACAAGTCATGTGGAGATCTTGCTACACTGCCCACTCTGGTTCAGAAGCTGTTGGTGGGACCCAGGATGCTACATTCTGATGAACTCCCAGGTGCAGCTGATGGTGTTGGCCTCCAGACCCCATTCTGGGTAATAGGGAGGATCTAGGACACACACACTCCAATTGCACAGAAATGGCAAGAAACCCCGAGTCCCCCTAGGGGTGGTGGGGCATGAAACTCACACCTGTGTTTAGAAACTGGTCTCCACCCACAACTCAGACTAGCTAGAACTCCATTCGTTCAAACACAGGATCTTAGTTAAAAAACAAGGGTCAACAGTCATCGAGTGACTGGTTCATAGCGGTTCACGGTTGTGCGTGGAATGTTCTGGAATTCATTCTGCAGCTTTCTAGAGCCTCGGACACTGGAAGCACTGGGCTTACCGTTCTCACAAAGAAAACCCCACGAATGTTCTCAGTGCCACTGAAGTTGGTTGGGTCACCGAGCCCAGGCCTTGCTCTTACCTGAAATTCGTCTTTGATCTGGCTGGAGTTAGTCTGGGGGTCCAGCCTGCTGATGTTGTAGTAGAGAGAGCGGAACTCGCACACAGGGATGGCGGTGTTGCCGCACAGGCACGCTTCCAGGATGGCGTCATGCACGAACACGTACTGCTCCTGCCACGCCATGGAGGGGAGAGAGGGGTCTGGGTGAGAAGAAGAGTGGCCTGGGCATATGTTGCCCAGATGTAACTCCATGGCTGGGAAGGATGGGCAGGATTTGCATAGCCGCATCACAGCTTCCTCTCCAACCCCAAAGGGCCAAGCTTCCCTGATTCTTCCCAAGCTCCCTTCGCAAGGGTAAGACTACGTTGTGGGACCGAGCAGTATAGTCACTGATGACAGTTAGAAACTTCTGGACCTGCCACAGCACGGGCTAATGGTGCCTGCCTCTGTCCCCTTGGCTGTCGCCTCTACCTCGGAGGCTGCTAACCTTGAGCACCTGAGATTCGTGCTGAGGGATTTCTTCTGTTCCCAGGAGCACACTGGGGCTGTGCCCAGGGCCAGCCAGCAAGGCTGGAGAGTCAGCACTCCGGGAAGGAACCCTCAAGCAGTGTCCCCCAGAGACTCGGGGCAGAAACACCTAAGCTCCTTCAGTTCCAGGTAGGATACTTGAGAGGGCATGTTCCCTACTCCCTCAGGGCTCCCAGCAGGCTTGAGCTCCAGGTGTCCACAGGGTGAAACAGCTTGCAAATCCCCTCAGCAATGTCACACGGCCTGGCTTCCTTTCCTTCTCTTTGCTTTCCAACCTGTGAGTCTTGGGATCGCCTCCCAAATCAACCACATGCCTTGTCTCAGGGTCTGCTCCCGAGCGCTGGGCCCCTTTGCCACCTGTGTCCTTGGCTCCTGCTGCTCTCTTCCCCTGGAACCCCGTGCCCCTATTGCTATGGCCCCTCTCCTTCGTTCCCTCTGGAAAGTCTTCTGCAAACCCACCAGGTGGAAGCTGTTGCTATTGTCCCTAGGCCCTTAACCAACATTTGTTGAGTGACTTGGCTCATCTCTACATCAAACACTTATCCAGATGCATCACGATGATCGATCTGAATGCCTGTCTCTGCACAGACAGCAGGGACCCCGTGTCTAGTGCCAGCCAGTGAGCCTGTCTTCCGCAAGCCTGAATCTGGAAACAGAGAAAGCAGCCACTCGGCTCTCCTGCAGCCTCACCGAGTGTAGACGCTAGCCTGTGGAAGTTAGCTCAGAGCCCACAGCAGGCTCTTATGTGTATATGCTTGTAAGTGGGGGGATTCCCCCACAGAGCCGGCAGTGCCTGGCCAGGCCCAAACCCAAAACTTCCCTTTGCAGGACCGATGAAGGACATAGCTTCTTATCTGCCCTAGCTGCCTGCCTGGGCACCCACAGCCTTCCCTAGAACCACGCAATGGGCTCATTAAAAGAAGAATTAGCCATGGCTTTGAGGAGTAGGGGGGGCAGAAAAGGCTGCCTAACAAGAGAGCATGGTTCAGGGCAAAGTGCATGGGCCTTGGGGTCACATGCACCCAGGTTCCTGTGTAAGGGCTTGGGGGCCCTTTATCTATAAAATGGGGATACTAGTAGGAGCCGCCCCATAGGCTTGTTGTGAGGAATACACATAATATCCCGAATATAAAGGACCTAGCATGAAGCCTGGCACATAGTAGGTATTCAACAATAAAGATGAACTCCTCCCATTTCCCTCGGGTCTTGGGCTCTCTACCAGAACAGAGGGACGCCTGAAGATTTGCTTTTCCCTCAAGAGCAGGGGCTATGTGTTATCTCCTTTGGAATCCCTAGAACCCAGCCCAAGTACTCAATAATTTTGTTGGTGAAGTCATTCCAGCAGGGACTGTGCTTGGCACCCAGTAGGCCTTCAGGAAGTGCCAATCCCTCTCTGTCCTCTCCTTCCCCCAGGGCAGGAATGCTATTCAAAGAATCCTTGAAATTTGCCATTCGGTCCCTGCTTGGATGCCCTCAGAGCTGGGGAACTCACCCCCACTGATGCAAGTGCTTGCACTGTGGGACCCCAGGGTCAGCAGCTGTGTCCTAGCTTCTCCTGTGGTCCCAGCGTAGCAAGTCAGGTATGCCCTCTCTCCACTTCTCTCACCCCCATGTCTCTTTCTATAGGATGTCCCCACTCATGGGTGTCTGTTCCACCCTGCTTCTCCTTGGCCAGGGTTGCAGCTCGCGGGCCTGCTCAGTCCCCCAGGACTCACCTCCGTCTGTACCAGGTTGACCCTCTGGGCCCGGAGCTCACGCACGCAGTTGAAGATGTCCACTACCCCCTCGTTCTCTGCCATGTCGAGCATGGTGTCGATGGCGATGAAGCAGCCGGTCCTCCCGGCTCCAGCACTGGAAGAGAGGACAGTGTCTGTTAGAGACCTCAGGGCGGGGGGGGGGGGGAGTAGGAGGGCGTAGGGAGGGAGGGAGGAGTAGGAGGGAGTAGGGAGGCGGGACCTCCCTGCCCCCACCAACCACTCAGCCCTGCCCCAAGAACCCTGTAGAGGGACAGCAGGCTGCAGAGGCCAGACACAACAGTCTGAATCCCAGCGCTGCCGTGAGATCCTGAGCAAGTGAGTGAACTTAGAGCCTCTGCATTCTCTTCTGTGGGAGAGCAATGCTTGCCGTGGGGGCTGTTTTAACAGAACCTGCTTACTTTTGTTGTCCTCATTTAGCAAGGACTTTATTTAATGCTTACAAAGTGCCAGACATTGTTCCAAGTGCTTTTATAAACGTTACCTATTAACTCCCTTGTGAGGGCATTGGGAAGTTTCTCACCCCATTTTACAGGTGAAAAAAGCGAGGCGCAGAGAGCTGACCTTGCTCAAGGTCACAGAGCTGGCATGTTGTGGAGGTGGGACTTTCACCCCAGCCATCTGGCTCTTGGATCTGTGCTCTTAGATACAGTAACAGTCATAGCACAAAACGCATGCTTTGACAACACATCCGCATGCTGTTTCCTCCTCCAGTGGGTGAAGCTCTCCGCTCTATATCGTACAAGGCATGGTGCCTGGCATACTGGAGATGCCTAATAAACATGTCTTCCTCACTCCCCCTTCTGTCTTTTTCCCTTTGTCAGCAAGCAGGCTGACAGATGGAAGCAAGGAAGGAGAGATGTGGGAACAGAAGGGAGGTGGTGGGAAGGCGGATCCTCTGAGTGGGCCCAAAGGCAGAGTGAATCCGAGGTCCCACGTGGCAAGCCCCAGGTTTGGCTCCAGGGGCACCTGCTTTCCCAGGAATGTGAGCCAGGAGCAGTCTTCAACTAGAATAGGTGACAGCCCCAAGGCCCTTGTCTGGTAGACATACTCTGATTCTGATACATGCTCAATTCTGATCACTGGTGGCTTCCTTTAGGAAGATCTCAGGCCAAGTACAAAATAGCAAAAGAACTCAGCATGACCCATGGACCAAGACCAGCCTTTCCCTGATCCGCGCTGTTTTCCAGGCATGGCTCTGAACCAGAGACAAACAGAACACTGGCCTTAAGTGCACGTAAGTTAGGAAGCGAAGGCCAAGTTAGCAAGGAGGCCCGTGCTGGCTGTGTTTTCACATGTTGCTTCCCCTAGGGAAACAAGCGATGAAGCAGGAAGAGAGCAGGACTGGCTGACCATAAACCCAGCAGGACAGGCCGGTAGGGACTGGGTAACAGTCCCACAATGAGCTGGAAAACAAACCCATGGGAAGCAGTCTTGGTTCTTAGTAAAATTTCATGGTTTAAAGTGGTGAAGTTTGACTTGTATTTATACATTTCCACACCCCAGTCCAGATGCCCCCAGAAGGGATGCAGCAAGTAGGCCTCAGGGTCTAGGAGGGGGCACAAACCATCACTCATCTGCCTCTTTCTGAAGCCTCCTCCTCCACCTGTGTTAGGGAAAAATAGCAGCCTGACCTGGTTTTGAATCTTGGATCCACCACCAGTGAACAACCTGCCCGGTGGCTGTAAGCCTCACACATCCAACCTGCCTCCCTGCTGGGTTCCCCTGATGACCTGAGCTGTATTCCAGCCTCACACAGCAGCGTAGCTCATCATACTTGGGGTCAGACCCCTGGCACCCAATCCTAGCTCAACCACTTACTAGCTGTGTGACCTTGGGTAAATGACGTGACCTTTCTGGCTTGCAATAACCACCACCATGAAAGGAGGCTGATAATAATAAACAAACCCACCCTGTCGCGTCGATAGCCCAGTACGTGTACATTGCACAAAATGATGCTGAAAAAGCATGGGTGCATGTAAATTACCTAGCCCTATGCCTACGGACATTGCAATTTCTCAGTAAATGTAGCCACTTCTATTCAACAGACATTTATGGAGCCTCCAGTAAGCACCGGATGCTGGGATGAGGAGTGGGGATCCGAAGATAAGCAGACCTGGTTTCTGCTCTGAAGAATGAACAGTCTGGGGGAGTGGACAAGTATTAGAGGCAGAGACCGGAAGTGTTTTTAAGTGCCGTGAGCTGTCAGGACTTCTCCTAGGCACTGCGTACAGGTCAGCCAGCACATTTCCTCTTCAGAATGGCCCCGGGAGTGGAGACCACTGCGCCCGTCGTGTTGGGCTGGCTAGCTCTAGAGGAAAGACGGGGCTGTCACGCAAGGAGAGGCTGATAAATCACCTCCCTTCCTCCCTTACCCCTGCTCTGGCTGCCCTCTGGGACACGGGACTTGGGGGGCTAACATTCTACTGTCCTTGAACTGTCGTGAGCCGTAAAACAGAGGATACATGCAAAACGCTTAGCGAGCCCACGGCTGCTGGTGACTGTCACCTGCCAATCCTCAGTGACCTCATCGGTGAAACGGGGTCTCTAATTCCCACCCACTCATGTGCGGAGGGAACACAGATGTCCAGCGACAAGAGGTCGGCCCTGAGATGCCTGCGGTTTGTGGAGTCTCTCCTTGGCTTCGCTCGGGACCTTGACCGAGATGGACACCGCCAGGGCAGGCGGAAGTCAAGAACGCGCAGGGTCTGAAAAGGTGGCCTGGGCCCAAGGTCACACTGGAAGAGGGAGGTGGGAGTGTGCGGGCCAGCTGGCCTTCAGGTCTGTTCCAATTTTTAATGCCCTTAACATGACACTTCATCTCCATTTAGGAGGACTGGAAGACACGCCAGTCACTCCCCATGCGACTTTCTAGGTCAGAGCTGGAAATACCTCTTCTCCATAATAAGGTGAAGCCTGGCGCTGTCCATTTACTCTCTGTTAAGGACCCTGCAGGCCAGCAATTGATTTTTAAAATAACAGAACTGAAGAGCTGCACGCTTCCAGGGAGGCTCCCCGCTGCTGCGGCACACCGCCGAGGGCGAGCCTCTGGACAAAAGCCTGTCCACTCCCGGCGCCGCTGGCCTACACCCGCGTGACCCGAGCAAATGGTCCACCTTCTCGGCACCTCAGTGTTCTCATCTGTAGAATGGGAAGGAAGCTAGCGCCCACCCCTCCAGGCTGCGTGAGGGGTGTGCCAAGTGCACATGTAACGGACCCTGTCATTGTGAGCCCACATCCCCAGGGGGCTTTAGTATTTCAGAGTAACAGTCATGATACTCACTGGTACTGCTACTATTACATTGTTGTTGTCGTCGTCATTATTGTCAGCCAACCCTGAGATCTGGGCTGGGCTTGGGGACAGAAAGGCCGGTGGCAAGAATGTATCTCCCTCACTGACAGCAGCACCATAGAAGCAGCATTGTTTGGAGCTGGAGCCCAGTGCTTACCTGCAGTGGACCACTATGGGCCCGGCCTCGGGGGGGTTCAGGAACTTGACCTGGCGCACGAACCCCAGGAGGCCGGTGGCATAGCAGGGGACACCGTGGTCGGGCCAGCTGGTGAAGTGGAAGAGGCGGAGCTCCCGGATCTCGTGGTAGCCTTTCTGAGGAGAGAAGGGGCCTCTGTTCCTCCAGCTGCCACTCCTATATGCCCGCTCAGCACCCAGGGGGAGCATGGCTGCCACATGGAGGGGCAGTGCCAGCCATGGAGGGGCCAGAGCCAGCCTCCCTGCCATGGGGGAGGACAAGATCCTGCCAGGTGAGCAAGGGTTGCCACAAAGGGTGACTTCTGTAATCTGTTGGGTCTGGGAGCCACAGAAGTAGATAATGTAGAGGTAGTGGCTTTGCTGCAGGACTTCTCAGAGCCTTCAGTGGACTGGTGTACACTCTGCATCCCCAAGGGGGCATTATAACACACCCACAGTGTTTGTCCTTTTTACAAGGGTGTCATGGGCCTTCTATTCAGCAGAACAGACTCAGAGAAAGGTTGGTTTTAAACACCAAGTACAAGTCATTTCCAGGGGAACATGAGGCCTTTCAGTGACTGGGATCCGTGACCCTCGCTGTCTTCATGGCTTTCAAGTTTTAAAAAAATGTGTCAGACTCCTCTATTCGTTAGATTCTTATTTAGAATCATAAGGCAGGGAACAAATAAAAGCAGAGCGTCTCTGACTGATGGGGGCAGTGGGGCCTGGGGCTCTGGTCGCTTCCCCTTCCCCTCCTACCACTCTTCAGTAACACCCTGCAGGCTAAGGGTGCTTCTCTGCCCAGTCCGTAGTCAGGTGTCACCTCTGGGCCTGTGCTTATGCAGTGCCCTTTCCTACTTTCTCCTACCTTGCAATCTCCTGCAGATAGAAAGCACCAAATAGGAAGAGTGTTTGATCATTCTTTCAGTTAAGGAAGATTCACCCAGGGTTATCTGTGCCAAGCCTTGTGTTAGGCACTGTGAAAACGGAAATAAAAGCCACAGTCCCTGTCCCTGGTGCGACTCATGGTCTAGCTGGAGAGGCAGGCTCCTAAGTGGATAACCTATTGAAGTGCTTAAAGGAGCATCAGGTAACCCCAGCTGGGGAAGGAGAAATCAGAGAAGGCTTCCTGGAGGAGGTGATGACACCCTGAGTCTTGAAATACATTAATAGTGAAAACAGTAGCTAACATTTATTAAGCACAGACTGCAGTTCTATTACTCTTCTGAACATTTCAGTGTATTAACTCATTTAATCCTCATACCAGTCCATATGTAGTCTCTGTTTTATGGATGAGAGGAAATCGAGGCTAAGCCAGGTTAAGGAACACACAAGGAACACAACCAGGTCATACAACTTGTAAGTTGTAACCCAGTCTGGACCCTGGCTCTTGGACCCCACAGTCTGCACTCCTAGTCACTACGAGAAACCGAGGCCTGAGTGTCGCCCCATCAAAGAGAAGGCAGGACTCCCAGGCAGAGAGGCAGCCCAGGTAACGTCACGGGGACAGGACTTAGCACGGCACACGCACAGAATCACAAACAGGGCACCCCCGGGGGGAAGTGGAAGACTGGCAAGGGTGGACAGAGGGACTGTGGGTGGGAGGCTGGGCGGGTGCCTGTTGCTGGGAGGCCTTGGATGCCACACAGGGTCTCACTGGGGATCGGGGGAGGTTGCCTGGAAGGGGAAGTGCATCATCACATTTGCATTTTGGGAGGGCTGTGTTGGGGGCAATGTGGAGCCTGGAGTGGAGTGGGAATGTTGGGGGGCAGTGCAGGAGGCACTATTGGCACCCTCCCAGAGCTCCATTCCTGGGCCAGGACCCCCATCTCCAGCTCCTGAGTCTTGGCTGCGGACGCCCACAACTCCCCCCCTTCTTCAGAGAATTGCTCAGCCAACCAGGAGCCCCTTCCCTTGGGGGTGGGGGTGGGCAGCTGGCATCCAGGGGCTGACAGGACAGCAGAGTGACCAGCTGACCTGGTGAGTCTGCCCAGGACTGAGAGGTTTCCTGGGACATGGGGCTTTTCCTACTAAAGCCAGGATAGTCCTGGGCAAACTAGGATGTTGGGTGGCCTTAACAGAGGAACAGAGGACCCTTTTGCCTCAAGACAGGATCAAGTGTGTGTGGGGGGGGCTCCTGCCCAGAGCTCCGGTGGGACCCAGCTGCCTTAGTTAGGTCTCCAGCTGAGAGCCCGTCCTGGCTTGGCTCCTTCCACTGCCCTGCCCTGGCCCGCCTGCCTCCCCCCCTCCCCCGCCCTTCTCAGAGCTCCTTCTCAAGCTTCAGCAAGCACACCCAAAGCCCTGCCACAGGCTCAGCTTCCCAGAAACCCAAACTAAAATGGAGTAAGAGTGGAGGCAGAGAGCCCCGTAGGAGGCTGGGGCAGGGGTCCAGGCGGGAGTGAACAAAGGCCCAGATGGAGGCTCCGACCCGGAAACTGATGGAGAAGAAACAGCTTCAGCAACACTCAGGGTTTATTTCCATTCTCCAGGTCAACTCAGCCCAGGGAAGCCCTTGTTCCAGCCCTTACCACCTCCACTGAGGTCGTGGATCAGGGCTCCTCCCTCCCTCATGGGACTATGCTCTCTTCACGGGCAGACACCACTTCCTGTCTACTATTTCTGGGTCCCTGACTCAGGAACCGATTTTGAGCTAAGGACCTGGGCAGTGTTTGCTGAGCACCTGCCTGTGGTTCTCTGAGGCCTCCCTGCTCAAATGTGGAGCCCAGGATGGGCTCCTCTGTCCCCACTACTCATCTCACTCCCTGCACTAACTGCATCCATGCCAGATCCTCCTCTGGGGTCTGCCTCCCCGGGCCTCTGCTGTAGGATGGCTGGCTGAGAGTGACTCCCTTTTTCTGGAGAAGTGCCCTCAGCGCACAGGATCTGACTTGCACTGCAGGTGACCTCTCAGTGGCTGGTCCACAGTCAGTGGGCAGATGGAAGCAAGGGGGCCACATCTGGGGTGTAGGTCCTGCTCTGGCAGCCCCTGCGGATCAGGCCTAGGTTAGACTCCGCTGAAGACTCTGTCCTTGCCCAGGTCCTTCCTCTTCTCCCTTCTCTCTCTCTCCCTCTCCTGTAAGTTTCTCTTGAAACTGGTCCCTGGATACACCATCTGTGCCCAAATCCTTGTCTCAGGCTCTGCTTCCAAGGAACCTGACCTAAGGCCACATTGGTGTACCTGTTGTCATGGAGAAGAGCCCTTTGCTCCTGGCTCTTCGACTGAGTCTGCAGACACAAGCCTTTAAGAGCATGAGGCTTGGGGCGGGGGTGGGGGTGCTACGGCGAGGAGGCTGCCAGGAGTAGTGTGCCCGTATCAACCATGCGTGCACTTGCTGTCCCAAGTATGTGCCTGCTTTGGTCCTCCCAGGGACTTGTCTGAACCCCAACAGCACAGCTCTAAGAGCAGTGAATCCCCAGTGCTTCTGCATTGCTGGCTCTGTGGCTACTTGGTCCATCAGTGTGGATGCTTCCAGAAAATGGCAAGTATAGAGTAAGTGGAAAGGGCATTGAGCTTCAAGTCAGGGGTTGAGGTGGGAATGTGGGTTAGCCAGCTTTCAGCTGGGCAATGTGGGACAAAGGACACACATACTCTGTGCCTAATTTTCTTCCCCCATAAGATGGGAGTATAAAAAAAGGGGCGGGGAGTAATAATAGTACCTTTCTCAAGAGGTTGTTGGATTCAATGACGTCATGTACGCAAAGCACTTAGAAAAGCACCTGCTTTAGTAATTGTTCAATAAATGTTAGTGATATCATAATAGGAATTAAATGATAAATCGTATTTGCTATCTTGTTCCTGCTTATCAAGCTTCTGCCAGCCCAGCTTCCTTTCAATGTCTAGACCAGCACTTCTCAATCCTGACGTCATGGACATTTGGGGCTAGATAATCCTCTGTTGCTGGGGGCTGGGTCTCTTGAGCATTGTGGGGTGTTCATCAGCATTGCTGGCCTCCATCCACAGATGCCAGCCAGCAGCACCCCTTCTTCCTCAGCTTTGAGAACTAAAAATGTCCCTAGACATCACCAAACATCCCCCGGGGGTCAAAATCACCACCAGTTGAAAACCATAGGCCTGGAACATGCGGAAATCTTCTTTCCCTGTGGCTCTGTGTGTTTGTTTCTTTCTGCCTGGCATAGGGTTCCTCCTGTTCTTCCCTCAGCTGACTTTCTCATTCTCCTTTGGCTGCCTGAATGCCTCCTCCTCCAGGAAGCCCTCTCTGACCACCTCATCTTGTCTTCACTCGTGGCAGGTTCCTTCCATAGCTTTTATCACCATATGGCATTTAGTCCATTTGTTTGCCTGCTGAATTCTGTTTGTCACTCCTGCTAGAGGGGGGCAGCCTCTGGAAGAGGATCCACATCAACTCAATTGCTGATCTGTCCCTGGTGGCAGACACAGGGTGGGCAGCTGCTGGGAAGCTTACCTTTTGGACGGTGAAGGTGCGTATGACGTACTCGGCCAGGGGCTCAGTCTCAATCAGGCTGACTTTAATGTCCCCGTAGACCTCCGTGTCATCCGGCCAGTATCGCACACACTTCACCTGCAGGGAAGGACAGAGACAAGGACAGATGAGTGTATGGCTGAGCGCAAGCAGCCGCCTCGTCCGGCCTTCCTGTTCCGATAAACCCGAGGGCGATTTGGGTGGAATTTCGGTCCAAGGGGCTGTCAGCTCGCCAGGGACTGGCAAACCGCACAGGGCCACGCCCTCTCCCAAAGGAACTGGAGCCGTTAGGAATAATGGTAGTACCTTCTTTGGCAGAGCTCCTTAAAATCTCCAAGTCCATTATCACACTAGGTGAGCGAATCAATCGAGGTGAGATAGGCAGGTGGTGTTACCCCATTTACAGACGGAAACAAAGCTTGAGTTGGGAGGTCCGGCACCTGGTCCCAGGTCACCCGGTCCCAGGTCACTCTACCTCTGGCTGAGCCCTCTTTCTGCTAGATCAGGTGGGGCAGGGGGGCAGCATCAGCGGAACAGAGATGAGAATCAAAGGTGGGAAGCGGAGTGGGTGGGGAGAGGGTCATTAACATCCAGAGGTGGTAACTGGGGGCTGGAAGGAGAAAGGCTCTCCGTTGGGAGACGGATGCAAGGAGCGGGACCCAAAGGGAAGCGTCTGCACAAAGGCTCCCTGCCCGGGCGGTGGGTGCAGATGCCAGCGACACGCCAGTCCCACACTGGACTCTAGGTCACACTCCGCGGGAGGAAAAAGAGATCACTGTTTTCCCCTAAAAAGAACAAAAGCATTACCATTCCGGGGGACGCTGCGCGGCCTAGAGTGGCATTTCCCACAGTGTGTTCCGCTGGGTGCTAATAGGTGTTAGGTAAAGAAAAAAAAAAAAAAAAACAAAAACAAGAAACAAAAAAAAAACAAACAAACAAAAAAAGGTTTTGTGGTCAAATGAGTTTGGGAAATGCTGGATTAAACAAAGTTAAACAGGCCGCTCTGCTACAAGACTCCTCAGCTCGTTGACCGTGCTAACGCTAAAGTGTTTTCAACTCTCCGAGAGGGGCAAAAAGTGCAGAGCATTTCCCAAACGTATTTAACCATGGAACCCTCTTCTCACTAGGCATCCTGCAGACGAGCATCCCATGGAACCCACTTAGGGAAACGCTGGTATAGCGCAACAGGCTTGGCAGGCAAAAGGATGCATTGCTGGGTTCTAACAGCTGGCAGCTTCCAAAAAGTGCTGAAATCTCTCTGAGGCTCAACTGAACTATTCGTACGGGCAGCTAACATTCACTCACGGCTCGCCGCATCCCACACCGCTTGCTGAGTGTGCTATGAATTCCTTCCATGTATTATTTTAATCGCTTATCACTGCGACCTTTACAGACATGATTATCACCCTGTTTTACGGATGAGGAAGCAGAAGCATTGGGAGGCTAAGAAAGCTGTCCAGGGTCGGGAAGGGATGGAGCCGCGATGCAAAGCCAGGCCACCCGGATAATTACCAGAAACATGGCCCCGTGCAATGGTCAGAGTCAAAATGAAAAAATGCACAGGGAGCGTCAGGCACCGTGGTTGGCTCCCAGCAGGAGTTCCGTCAAAAGACTGCTCCCCTGTTGCCTCCCCAGATCCAAATTAGATTCGTGATCTGTCCGTCGAGGGAATCTGTCTCCAAGATGGGACATTTTATAGAACAGGGTGGAGTTTGCTTCTGAATTCTTAAATCCTAGCCGGGCCTTTTTGTCTGTGGTAGCTGCTCTCGGGTCTGGGTCCTTGGGGAGCAGTGGTGAGTGGAGGGGCCATGATACTAGCAGGAGAGTTAAGAGTCAGAGATCATGGCTGCGATCTGGCTAGAGGACTAAGGGGTAGGTGCTCCAGCCCCTCTGGGGCTGTTTCCTCATCTGTAAAGCTGGGGATGGGACGAAGTGAGAGCAGGCTCAAGGATAAAGTCTCTGCTGGCCCCAGAGCCCTTTGAGGCCACGAGACGTCCACAGCCCTCTTCTGATTAGGAAGACAGCCCAGATTCTCTCTCCCACGATCTTGGAGGCCAGGACTCTTTATTTTAACCGGTGATCTGGTCCTTCGCCCAAACAAAAACTTACCTGGCCACTCTCCGGTTAGTTCCTATGCTAAGTAGAGAAGCCCTCTTTCTTCTGGTGTTGTGCACCCTGCCTTTCAACCCAACAGCCCACCCACCCACATAACCGCGGTTCACCAAGGGAGCGAAAGCAAGCCGGGCAAAGCAGTCCCATCTCCAAGCCCTAGGGTTAGCTAAGGACAAGGTAGGAGGGAGTCGAGATAGAGCAGAGCAGGAGACCAAGGCCGGAACCCTGAGGGCTATCAAGGTTTTCGAGGTAAGGGAGCAAAAGTCTGAGAGACTGAGTTCAATGAGAAGAAAGAAGTGGTGGTTGAATTCGTCAACATGAAGGATGCAGGTGATACCGACCGTCTCACTATGGGTGGGATGGAGAAGGGAGAAGAGAACGCGCGGGGAGAGACAGAGCCTGCGTGTGTCTTCAAAGTCTGGCAGAAAAGCAGGGACAAGAGAATCCTTTTTGTTGGCCTGTTTTGTATTTTCAGGGGGAAGGTGCTCAGGATGTTTTGTATGTTCAGGGGACTAATCCAGCAATGAGAAAAAGAGTTGCTTTTCGAGTCATAGGGGAAATGAGAAAATTCTTGCACAGAATCTGTGATTCAAGGCACTGGGATCGCCTTTGAAGGGGCTAGAGTCACTTCTTCCATCCAGGAGGCTGAGCCTGTAGAAACGGCAGACAGTCTACCATTTGGGTCAACAAAAATGGCCCTTTTGTATGGTTCACCCTGATAACAGAGGGGAAGAATGAGAAGAAGGTCATAGATGCAAGTAGGATTGTGGCTTTGTGGTGTGAAGATGAGCGTTCATGTCTGATGGCTTTCGTTGCCCCAAAGGGTATGGGATGACGTCATCAACCGAGCGAGGATGGAGAAAAGGATGACTTGGAGGGAAAGGCCGTATTCCCCGAATAGGAAGCAGGGCTGAGGATTTCTCCCACACGGGTTGTTGCGAGGGAAGTGTTGAGCAGGGGCACGTGCCATAAGGCACAGAACAGAGAGATGCTCAGGAGGACAGGGCCGGCAACCTCTGTCCAGGTAACTGCAGGAGGGGCTTACCCTGCCCACTTCCACGAGGTTCGTGACCATGACGATGCTGGCCGAGTTCTCCTGCCAGATCATTCTCCAAAAGTCCTTGACAGTCTCCTGCATCGGACCTGAGGACAGAGAAGGTGACAGGGTCAAGACCACAAGTGCAAGGACGCAGCCAGGAGGCTGTCCCTCCTGCATGGTCCTCCCAGGCTCTGCACAGGCGAGCGAGAGCGAGGCTGGATGATCCCCGCTGGGACACCCAAGTCGCTGAGGCCAGGGCCGGGGCAGAAAAGCAAAGCGGCATTCCAAACTAGCATGGTCTGCAGCACCCATGGAAACACCCACAGCCTTTCCTCTTCCCTCCTCTGTCCTGCTCAGGGGCTGTCCCCCAGCCCCATTTGCCCCCATCTATCACCTTATAGGGACTATATTATGGGTTAATAATATAGCTTAAGGCAGTTTTCATAAGAACCGGGCTCTAGGACCTCAATGAGAATCAGGGAGGAAATTGGGGTTTCAGGGGGCAGGGAGGAGGACAGAAAGCTGCCAGGAGCTGGACGCTCACAGTGCAGACAGGACAGGCCTGATTTTGAGCTTGACAAACATAGGGAGCATTCCCCTGGAGCCTCAACAGGAGGGAGGGAAAAGGAATGGACAAGGAGAGGGAGAGAGGATCTGAGAGTCCGAAGCAATTTCCTTGGAAATTTCTCTTTCAATGTCCTGGGCCTTCATCACTTTTACAATTACAAAAGAAATATAGGTGTTTGATATAAAAATCTCAATAGCCTTTTCCCATATATGTATGTATGTGTGTGTATATATATACATATATGTATGTGTGCATGTATTTATACATATGCATTTGCTGTAATAAGTAAATTATTATAGGCATTATTATATACATTTTGCATGCTCTTAAAAAATCTTACCAAGCATGGTACATGTTCACTGCGTAATTTTCTATAATATGGAAGTATCATACTTTAGTCCACTGAGCCACCCAGGCGCGCCGGAAGTATCATACTTTAAACAAGCTACCCACTGTTGGGCATTTAAGATTTTTCACTTTTTTCCTATTACAGATAACACTGTGACGAGTATCTCTGTATATGTGACTGCCCACCTATCTAGTGATCCACAGGATTTCTTCCCTAAAGGGTTCGAGAGGTAGGATCATTTTGAAGCCTCTGATAACGTACGGTCAAAGTTGTTTTCCAAAATGGCTGAGTACTTCTCTCTTCTAGGCGCACGCTCGTCCAGGAGATCAGGCACCATCAGCCTTAGCTCCCGATGGTGGATCCCTGGGGCACATGGCTGAGGCTGAGGCTTCGGGTCTGCCCTGCCTGTGACCATTTCTCAGCTGTACCTCCTTTATCTCTTATTCATATCCCTCTGCCTAGAGCTGAATTTGTCCCCTCTTTCCTTCCCAAACAAATGGATGCTCCCAGACACCCCTGGAGGCTCTCCGGCCCTACGCCCGTGTGACTTTTTTGCTGGCAGCAGCCCCTTCCTCTCTTCCAGTGAAGGGCAAGGACAGCTTTGAGGGATAGGAGGGCACTTACCCTGCGTTGCAATGTAGTGCCGAGGTCGATGGTATCCCTGGATGACAGGAGAGAAGCAGAGGGAAGGGCCTCCAGTCAAAGCTCGCAAACACCACAATATTAATAGGTATCCTTTCCAAGACATGCTTTCCTCACAGGCAAAATGAGAAGAGCATCAGACACTTCTCAGAGAAGTGGTGAAGATGAAATTAGGTAACGCATGGAAAACTCTTATTAAATCACTCAATGAGTTAGCCATTGTAATAGTTACTTGGGAGGGGCCCATATAGGCTTGTCTTGGAAGCAAAACTGGGTGGCCGTTACCTATGCCCATGCACCCAGAAAGGCAGAGAAGGAATTTTGGGGTTCCTGTGGGACACAAACTACCAAAAAGTCTCTCCTGGGTCCTAACTGTGTGCAGAACACCGTGGGAGTCTCTGTAGGGCACTTGACAGAAGAAAACCATTGCATTGTTGGCCCCCTGCATTAGTAAGGATTAGGAAAAAAAAAATTAGGAAGAATGCCACAGTGCCTCTCTGTGCCACAGGGTGGGCTTGGAATTGGAAGTCCCACTCATTGGGGTGGGAGGGGGGCATACAGGTGTGACCTAGAGGATGATAAAGCCACTTTCTGGTTCAGAGACCAGTTTCTGATATGTCTGTGTGCCCCAGTAGGCCCTGCCGTGCCCTGGTGTGGGGCCCCTCTGTGCTCCATCACCTTCATCGCTGGGGAAGAGGTTGAAGAGATCCTTCTCTTTTGCCTGGGTATGGCAATCCATGGGAGATGCTCTTTCTAGTTCCAGAGAGGAATTATACCGTACTGGGTAGAGTTCATGTTTTGGACAACGATTTGCATTTAGTACATAGTTAGTATTTACAGAATGAAGACATGAATGAATGAATGGATGGATGGATGGATGGATGCGTTTTCAAACTACGAATGCTAGTTAGGGATCCTGCTGGTGGAGAGGTCACGGACAGCCCCGAAATCCACTTTGCTTTAGGGTTAACCATCTCAGCAGGAAACAAGCCTGAATGGTTGATGAATCTCTCTTTTTGTCTCCAGTGTTGGTGATCAGTCTTTCTGTCCTGTTAGGGGCAGGGGGAGGGGGAAATGAGCTGCCTCAAGGCTCTCTCACTCAGGAAATGAGCCAGAATCGCCATCTGTGTGGTTAATGGTAAAACAGATGTGGCATCTCTCAATTCCCGGATCCACTTTCTGATTCAAAGACGTATTTTTGAGCCCCTGGCGTATTTCTCCAGCTCAGTCTTCCCCTCGTCCCCATAAATACTGAGTAGCTACCTTCCCACTGTTGGGCAGACTCTAGAGATGCCCGAGTTCACCGTCAGCACCAACCCAGGGCTGGTGGCATGGCCAGAACCGGTAGATTAACCACAGTCCCCAGGAATCAACAGCCCCACCTAAACTCCTGGTGTGATAACTTCTTAGCGAAGTCATCAGCTTCTTGAGGACAAACACCGCCTCCTCTAAGTTTAAAAAAAAAAAATGTCTTAGGGCCTCACACAGTGTGAGACTCAGAGCACATGTCCAATGAGCAAGTGGCTGGGAACTCAGCTAAATTAGGTACCGCTGGAGGAGGGCACGTGCACACACTCTGGACCTGACGGCCTCGGTTCGCATCCCAGCTCTGACCCTTGGGAGCTGTGTGGTTTGCAGCTAACACTTAACCGCCTTGTGCCTCCGTTGATCTTTTACCCTCAAATGAGGGTCTCAGACTTACACTGTAGTATTGCTACTGAGATTCCACGGCAGTCACTATGCCCCAGGCGCTCTTGTCCAAGATTTAGCATATATGACTTTCTCTTGTTATTTATTTTATTGGTCGCCTGGCAAACATTCATGGGCTGCTTACCATGACTAAGCATCTGTGTTGACCGCTGAGTGATGGTGAGTTCGGAAGCCCGTCCCTCCTCACTGCTCTGCCTCTAATGGAAAATTGAGCCCCTCTCTGAGACCGGAGAGGTGGGAAGGGAGGTGAGAGGGACCAGAGCTCTGTTCCTTCAAGAAAGATGGACGGGGGTTCCGAGGCTTACAGGAAGAATTAGACTCTGGGGGTTCTCTTGATTAGGTTTGGGAACAGAAGATAGTCCCCTAGAGTGTGGAAGGGTGTGGTTTCTCAAGCCCATCGTCTTCTGTCACCTGCATTGTCAACTCCTACTTGCAGTCCTAGTCCTTCCTGACTCGAGCCACAGCTGGCTGGCCTCCCTGCCTCCAGTCTGGTCCCACTGCCCGTCTGCTTCCGACCAGAATGAACTCGCCAGTGCATATCGGATTCTGGTATTTCCCTACCAAACAGCCTGCAGTGGCCCCCCCACCGTCTATATGATTGTGCCCAAATGTCCTACCTCAGGACTCATCATCTGTCTCTAACCTCACTGGCAGTTGTCACTGTCCACGCCCTCCCATGAGCCCCATGTCCCTGTTTCCCTGCACCGCACCTCAAATGAGCCTTCCTCCCCGAGCAGTCCTGCAGGCTTCCACGTGTGTCCAACCAACACACAGAGCGCCTGAGCGGCAATACGGCTTTTGTCCTCTTGTCCCCTTGGGCCGTGGACCCTACACTCAGAGCTGGGAGCAGTCTTTAGCAAAGGCTGGTGGGTGGCGTGTCTGCATCAGCAGGTCTCAGAGGTGATGCTGGGACACTCTTAATGGCGTTCCTGTCCCCTTCCTCCAGCAGCATGCCTGGTTCCTACCACTCTCGCCCTGGCTTACTGGCTGTCCCGCTCTTCTTGAGACACAGGAGTCATGTTTCCATGCGGAGGCCTTCGCACAGGGCATTCCCTGGGCCGGCCGCTTCTGGCCCCGGTAAGCTGGGCGGCTTGCTCCCTCCCTGCTGCCCAGCCTCTGCTCGGCTGTCAGTCACTTCACAGAGAGCCCCTCTGCCGCGACCACCCTGTTGGCCCCTTTCACATTTCTCTGGTTTCCTTTTCTTCAGGGCACTTATCACTCGGGGGCAGAATGTTCCTTGGTTATGGACATGCTCGTTGTCTGTCTCCCCGGCGGAGTGAGCACACCGGCAGGACAAGGCTGTGTCCGGCTTGCACGTGCCTGTGCCCCCAGCAGCCACAAGTCTACCTGGGCTGTCAGCCTTGATGAACACATCTCAAATGCACACATGCATGTGTGCTGTGTGCCCATCCACATGCTGCATGGGCATAAAAAGGCCCTCTCTGGTCTCCAAGACCCCATCGAGTCCCCAAAGAGAAAACATTCTAACCATGTGATTCCTCAGCAACGGAGATAAAAGGAAACGTGCTGCTCGGCTGGGGCTTTACTGGGGATTTGCCAAGAACTGGTGCAGAAAACTTCCTAACCTTAAAAGAACTTTGAGTGCGTTCAAGTCCCGCCTACACAGCACACAGATCGACTGCAAACCAGCGCCGGGCCTGCCTCCATCCGTCTGTGAGGAATGGGAAAGAGGCTTGCATCCAAAACGCATTTATCTCACTCTGAACTCCCGCATCTGTTACTTACTGGGGACCCAGATACGATATTTATTTCCAGACTGGTAATTTATAACAGATTCAAGTGGCCCATCCCTTCTCGGGCGTGCAAACAAACCCGCCGGCGGGATGGTTCAGACGGGAGCGGAACCAGGGCCTCTGAAGGCACAGACAGGGCTGGCCCCATCGAACTCGTTATCCAAATGGAGTTGTAATGGATCGTCAAGATCCAACTGGGGATAAATGACTCCGGCAATTAACTCTTCTGAGAGCAAATGTCCAGGAGGATTTCAGTGGGGGAGAGCAGGCCAAAAGAGTGAGGACCTAGGGAGCTATCTAGGATGTGTCTTGCCAGGAATCCCCAAAAGGACTCTAGGCATTTTAAGTTTGCTGGAGAACATGGTAGGTTCATAATTCATGGGACTCCCCATCCCCCACCCCACCCCATACTGATAACAGCGTGTGAGGAGGTGCTTGTACTTGGTACATGCTTCCCCCGCCATGTTCCCGCCTTTCCCTTCCAGACTTTGCTCTGCGCTGTGGGCTGGATGCTGACCTGTATGGACTATGTCATGGGGTTTTATGACTGCTGGTTTCCAGTTGGGTTCAGCCAATGGGGAGGGGGCAGAAGCTGGAGCTCAGAGGGCATGGGAGGCTGTGGGTATGTTCTTCTAGATCTGTTCCCGTCAGGCTGCTGAGGTTGGCACTGATTCTCTGTCACAGGTCACCCCTTCTAGCCCGGGGATACTGCACCCCACCCTACTGGTTTCCTTTAACCCTGTTTCTACCTTGTTAAGCCCCCGCCTCTCATTACTCCCTTTGAGTGAGCCTGTTTCCTAAGGGGAGACTGACAGATAAATCTGTTATCGTATTCTGCCGGGGTAGCATTTTTATCCCGCTTTACAGGTATCAGAACAAGTAAATAAGATCATAAGGCTAGTAAGCAGAAAGTTCCAGACTCAACCGGCCCAGCAACGGCTGAATTCATGACTCTGTTCTCGTGAACCTTTGACTCTGATCACTGAGATCCAGCAGAGGCCAGTGTCACCTATGAAGACAGCATCTAGCAGAGGCTGGCCTGTCTGCACCATCTACCTTTCCAAGAGGGAAAAGGTGGTGGGGTATGCTTAGTGCACAGAGAACTGGATTCTAGCCATGCAACCTCGAGCAACCTCAACCCCTGGCTTCTTATCCTTAAAGGCTTGCAGAATGCACTGTAATGATGCTAGAACCTGGCGGGAATGGGAGGCGTTTTCAGTGTTGACATCACAGAGACTCACCTGCATTTAAAGCAATTTCATTTGTTGCCTCGAATATACCCAAGTGCGTCTTGGCTCTGACTGTAGTCAGATGTTCGTGCAACTTTGTTTATCTAGGGAAGAGTCTTTCTAGGAAAGTCACTTTTGTGAGAGGGTTACCACTCAGATGGCAAATGCTATATACGGCACCCCAGGCTGGCAGACCCCATGTGGGCCTTTGGGGTTGTCACAAGTACTCAGCTGTAGACAAGTTCAAGGGGAAACCAGAAGGAAGTTCTGTTCAGGCTGGTTAGTTGCATGCTGAGTCCCCACTATAAGTGGGAATGCAAGGTGCTGTCTGGGAGTGGAGGCGGAGAGCAGGAGGAAAGGCCCCGCGCTGGGAACTCATCTGGTCTGGTTCCTAGTTTTGTTCTGCTGCTGACCAGACCCATGGCCTTACTAAAGCTCTGTAACCTCTTTAAACTTTTTTTTTGTTTTTGTTTCTGGAGAGGGAGAGAGAGACAGAGGGATGGGGGAAAGCGACTGAGGGAGAGGGAGAAAGAGAAGCCCAAGCGGGCTCCACACTCAGCACAGAGGCTGACACGGGGCTCATCTCATGACCCTGAGATCATGGCCCGAGCTGAAATCAAAAGTCAGGTGCTTAACTGACTGAGTCACCCAGACTCCCCAAACTTTGCAACATCTTCAACCTCAGCTTCCCTTTCTGAAAAAAATGGAGATGATTACCAAACTTGGGGGGCTACTGAGTGGTCTCCATAACTCATCTCCTTTGAAATCACCCATCACAGGGTCCAAACATGACTCATTTAGAGCCACTGGCTGTTGTCATCGCTCTGCTACTATTTAAGCCAGCAGAATACGTTGGGGACGTGACCCTTGATCAGATGCCTGCGCCCTTCTTCTGCACATCCTAGCAGTGAGATCCTCGATAAGTTACATGACTAATCAAAAGCCTTAGCTAACTCACCTGGGAATGGGTAGTAATGGAACTTGCTTTGTGAGGGGGTAGTCCTAGTTAAAGTAATGTTGAAACACAAGAGGTGATCTTAGGTTACTGTCAATCCTTCTTGCCCATTGGACTCTTACTCATTGACTAAGGCAGCACTGTGTCACCTCTTCCAGGAAGGCTCCCTTGACTACCCACCCCCACCCCAACCAAAGCTTTGGTTTTCCTTAATGTTTGCACAGGCCCTGCTCTATGAGGGTCTCCTTTCTTACCCAACTCCCTTACCAGACTGAGTTCCTTTTCAGGTCTGGATTTCCAGCACACAGTGGAGGACCTGCTCAGTGTTTGAGAAATGAATCCTAGATGCATAAAGGAGACGCTGCAGCTATGATGGGCAGATACTCAGAGTGCTTTGTCCAGGCTCGAGACGGGCTGCTCTGAACTGGCCATCTCCCGGTGAACTTCCCTGGGAGGGTCATGGGGACAGAGTCCGTGCTGACCTTGACTTCCACTGAAACTCCAGCCCCAGGTCCTGAGCACAGTCAGGCTCTCTGTAAAGCCAGGGTCTCAGTGGGGACTTGAAACCACTCTGGGTGTTTCAGACGCAGGGAATTCCGATGGGGCGCTGGTGACATTGGTGATAGAGGAGCTGAGATGCTAACCAGGCAACAGAGGGGCAACACAGAGGCTGGGACCAGCGGGAGACTGTGGATAACGGGAGACAGAGAAGCTGCCAGACCCCAGAGCTGAATTTGCCTGGCAGAGGCGGGAATTCTGGTGGAAGCTGGTGCCTGGTGGAGGCTCCCTTCACCTTCCGATCTTCCATCAGCGCCTTCTCTGTAGGGGTCAGCTTGCTCTCCTTCCTGCCATGCACGCGCACACACACACACACACTCACACACTGACACAGGCACACCATCGCACACATACTTAGATAAGCAATGCAAAGCAGAATGGGGAAGGACAAGAAATAGATCTGAGAGCAAGCAGACAAATCACTAACACCAGGCTCAATAAATATTTGTCGGATCAATGAATCATCTGGATTGGCCTAGATTAGGGGGAATTCAAACGCACACCTCTCCACTTCATAGCCTGTCTCTAGAAACGCGTGGCATCAGAGGGACCAAGAGGAGCTCCGACATTTGTCAAGGCCTTTGGGTTCCAAGCTGAGGTCCTGAGAAGCCTGGCTTGCACCGGTTATGAGAGGACCTCCATCTACCCCCGGTGGCCATGCTGCCCTTTTGCAAACTCTCGCTTCCATGGTGAAGCAATCCCCTTCCCTAACTGGGTGTCTGAATCCCAGATGCTCTTCCCTCGGATCTATCCTATCCTTGGCAATAGATAAATCATCCCAAAGCTCAGCTCTGCACTGGTCACCTCCACGATCAAAACTTCCAACAGCTTTCTCTTGCCTACAGAATCAAGCCCAGCTTTCTAAGTTTGACGGCAAACCACCGATGACCTAGCTCCAACCTTATTTTCCACTATCCCCATGACATAGTCTCTGCTCTGCTCACCCTGAGCCACTACAGACGCTCTGGCTCCAGCTGCTACATTTTTTGCTTGTGCTGTTCTAACTAGAGGCCCCATCTTTGCCCTCTTTATACTTTAAATTCATCCTGTGCTTGAAGCTTTGGTTCATATCACATTTTGCATTCCTGATGGAAAAAGCGATTTTTTCCCCCACCTCTGAATCCCTGCAGCATTTTATCTGAACATGTGACACTTACCACTTTCCAGTTTGCCCTGGAATTATTGATGTGCATAGCTTATCTTCCTGCTCAGGTTTTAAAGGGTAGAGACCATGGTGTTCTAAGTTTTATGGTTCCCATAGCATCTGGCACACAGCAGGCACTTTTAAATTTGTGTTGCATAAACGGCTATGCCTTCGAATGAATGAATGGATGGACAAACAGACACATGTACAAATGAATTAATGGGTGAAGGAACAAGACAGGCAGCTGTCCTGAGGCCCCACGGAGCGGGCTACTCCAGCCAGCTCCAAAAAGGATACAGCTTCAGACGGATAATCAATGCGGGTTACGCTAATTACATAAATCAGGGAGGGGCCGGACCCCTCCGGACACGTTCTAGGAGGGCCACCTTGTTGAGGGAGAGGCTGGGGGACAGCCATGGGTCTCGAACCTGCTACAACCAACCCCAGAGCCCCACCGCCCAGCCCTGTGGAGACTCTCACATCAATGTAGTTGGCGTTGATGTAGTCGGAATGCGGATCTCCATCCAGCACCAGCAGCCTCACCCGGGAATGGTCATCTGCAGAGAGATAGCAAAAAACAAGGAGGTGGGCAGTGAGGGGCTGTGGCGAGGGCCAGCACTGCCCACCTGCAAGGCTCCCGTGCGTCAGTAGTATGGGTATCGGGCTGCTTCCCATACCTTCTCTCATTTGACCCCTTTTCCCACCCTGCTATCATTCCCATTTACAGATAAGGCCGTTGAGGCTCAGGGAGGTTGCTGTGCCTTAGAAAGCACTGTGTATGCTCCTTCCCTTTTTTCCACCTGCCCTTCTAGCACTCATCATGAACCACCTGGGTGAGTCGCCTGCTTCTTTAAGTCTTCGTGATTTTGTCATTAAAAGGGCAGTAGAAATACCTTCTTCACACGACAGGGTGAGAGAGATCAGAACACTTAGGAGGCGAGAAGCGTCAGATCCGAACTAACATGTTTTCATTATTGCTGAAAAACAGCAAATTTGCCTATTTTCTTCATGTGCGCAAATGCTTTCCCTTTGTCTCTTGGAGAATTGTTGCAAATAGATTGTTGGCCACATATTGTTATCAATACAATCATTCAAGGGAAGCAGGCTCCGTCATTATAAAAGAGGTCATCAATAACTAAAAACATGTTATGGAGAATGCCACTTCAGACACAATCCAGGCATAAACAAGATTTGCAGGGTTTAGTCAATGGCACGTTTACTCCAAATAACAACAAATAAGCACCATTAAGAAAAAAAGCCCTTGTGCAGAAGAATCAGGCTAATTCTTTACAACTAATTAAGGCACGTGGTGACATGCCAAGGATGCACATGAACGGAACAACCTGGCTGGGTCTGGAGGGAGGAGGGGCTCAGCAGGCTGTCTGGGTCCCTGTCACCCATCGCTACATGTCCCTGCTTCTGCTGCCCAGTCTAGGACAGAGCTAGGGTTCCCAGCAAGTGGGCTGGAGCACTCAGAGCATCTGCGAGTGTCCCTGGGATCAGGAGGCTGGGCCAGCGTATCCTGCTAAGACATATGCAGCCCTCTGCAGTTTAAGGGGCACATCTATTACTACGAACAGGAAGCCCCCGAGAACAGGGCCATTAGCGCTTTGTTCCCTGTTTCATCCTCTGGGCCTCCAATTGCAGCAGGCGCTCTACAAATCCTTAGTGAGCCTCTGAACGGATCACCTCTTTGGACTCTCGCAGTGAGCCTGGGAGACAAGCAGCATAGCCCTGTTACAAATGAGGACACTGAGGCTCCCAAGGACTGACTGGCTGCATGGCCCTTGCGTCGTGGAACTAATTCTGAGCTCAGAAACTCCTACTTCCAAAGAGGGGTCTAAACGGGATGTTGGAGATGGCTTCAAGTGTACATGGTGGGGGTGATTAATGCCAGAGAATCGGTTAGCCAGTGATGGAAGAGCCGAGAAGCCAGAGAGAGGCTGTGAAACTCAGAGATCAGCGCTAGCAAGGAGTTGTTACCCCCCTGGGAACAGTGGGGCAGATGGTAGAGGCGAGGTTATCAGAGGTGGGGCTGTGCCCACTCTCTGGTGGGAGTAGAGACGTACCCTGGCTTCTTCCTTTCGCTGACTTACAATCTCCTACCAGGGCATGTCCTTGGCCAAAGTCAGCCAAATACCAGCTGGCAAGAGACTACAAAATGCAACCCACAGGGGTCAATTGAAGAGGAGAAGGCAAGGAATGGAACCCAGGACAGATAAAAAGGCCCAAGACTGGGCAAGACACTAGTTCACAAAAATTAGTCCTTGACCGTGTGCCAGGCACTATGATAGACACAGAGATACGCTGGATTGCCACTTTTCTTACTCCTCATGGGGGAGAGTTGCAGGTGGGAGGTCAAACTCATCTCTTTGGGGGTGGTGGGGGAGTGGGGTGTGAAGCTGGGAGTCCGAAGTTCACCTTTATGGAGTTCATGGCCAGTATCAGTGGACAATCATTTATTGAGTAGACACTCAATCATTTATTCCTCAACATAGCTCTGTGGATTACTACAGTATATAAGGATACCATGATGATATAGTATGTTCCTTCTTCCCATTTCACAGAGGAAGGAATAGGGACTTGGGGAGGTTAAGCACGTTCCCAACATTATGCAGCCTGCACATGGCAGAGCTGGGATTCTATCTCAGGTCTATCCGAACCTGAACGCCGGCTCCATCCACACATGGTGCTCTACCTGGACTTCCAGCATCTGGCAGGCACTGCTCCTGGAGTCTGTGAAAATGGTTGGTCCCAGATCCTGCAGTACTCTAGCTCCCCCAGGAGTGGGACTTCCTGTGGGACCCCTCCCACCCCACTCCAGGAGCAAGGAGTCAGGCAAGGCCCAGCACCTGACTCTGAGCTGACACTGTTGAGCCCCATCACCAGTGGTTACAAAAACGATATTCCCTCAGAAAGTGAAAATGCACATTGTGTTTTCACTCATTGGTCTCACTAATGACTTATTGATTCAAAAATCTCCTTTATTTATTGAGTTATGACTGCCCCTGGAAACGGCACTGGAAACAGAGATTCTGGCTTAAAATGTAGAGAGGGAATTTAACATAAAATGAAAGTTAAAATCTGAAAGCAAAAAGGATTTAAAAAACCAACAAGAAACAAACTTATTTAAGTTAAATATTCTTAAAGACGAAAGGGGCCTCTACCCTCCAGATGATGGTGTTTGTCAGTATCATGTCTTCTTCCATTTATAAAGAACCTACTATGTGCAGGCTGGTTGAATGGCCCAAGGAAGTACTGTCAAAATGATACTCATGCTTAAGGAATCTCGTGTGGGAGACTATACACAGAAGTAGAACTTCAAGGTCTGGGAAGTGGAGAAAGGAGGGCTTTGTGAAGAGTATGTGAATGAGGAATTAAAAGTGGGCTAAGACTAAATCAGTAGACAGTGAGGAAGGGTCCTTCCATCAGAGGGAACGAAGAAAGTGAAGACAGCGATCTTGAAAAAGCAAGCACACTGGGGAAACTGAAAACCGTTTCCTGCCTTGTGGACACAGCAGTGTGAGGGGATTATAGCAACAGAAGGAGAGAGAAAGAAGGTAGGCAGGGGTTGGGTTACAAGAGGCACTCAACCCTGTATTAAGGCACTTAGATGCAAATACCCATTCTGGGCTCTGCAAGGCATCCATATACAGGATACCTCTACTTTTCTGAGACCGTGAAAGGCTATTTTATTATGCAATGACCAAGGTTCACTCCCAGAGGGCTAACCAGTAGCCAGTGGGATACACCGATCATGTGGGGTATGAAGCTGAGGGTCAGGATCTGGGTTCAAATCTTAGCCTTATCACTTAGTAAGTCAACTGATCGACCTTAGTTTGGGTTGCTTATCAAAAAGGAGCCAATACTATATAGCTTACAGAGGGTTGGGGGGATTAAATGAGAAAACACAGGCACAAAAAGTGCCAGGGTATTTACAGAATGAAAAGACAAGCCACAGACTGGGAGAAAATCTTTGCAGAATATCAGCTAAAGGACTTGTATCCACAATATACAAAGAACACTTAAATTCAACAAGAAAACAACCCCATTTAAAAAAAAAACGGGTGAAAGATCTGAACAAACACCTTGGCAAAAAAGATACACAGATGGCAAATAAGTATGTAAAAAATATTCGACATCATATGTCATTAGGGAATTCAAATTAAAACAACAACGAGACATCTCTGTAACACCTACTAGAATGGCCCAAGTCCAGAACAGTGACCACACCAAAAGCTGGCAAGGATATGGAGCAACAGGAACTCTCGGTTCATTGCTGGTAGGAATGTGAAATGATACAGCCACTTTGGGAGACAGTTTGGCAGTTTCTTTTTAAACTAAACATACTCTTATCATATGATTCCAGCAATTGCTGTCTTTGGTATTTACCCAAATGAGTTGGAAACTTATGTCCATACAAAAACTTGCACACAAATGTTTATAGCAGTTTCACTCACAACTGCCAAAACTTGGGGGGGTGGGGAACCAAGATGTCCTTCAGTACATGAATGGATAGACAAATGCATACCCAGACAGTGGAGCAGCATTCAGTGATATTTAGAGATGAAAGATCAAGCCATGAAAAGACAGGGAGGAAACATACAAGCGAGTCTGCAAAGGCTTCATACTGTGTGATTCCCGCTCTGTGACACTCTAGTATGGACACGGTAAATTATCAGTGGCTGCCAGGGGCTTGGTGACAGGATAAGCAGGAGGGACACGGGGACGTTTTAGGGTCCTGAAATGATCCTGTGTGATACTATCATGGAGGATACATGTCACTGCACATTTTTTTAAAATCCCACTGAACTGCACAACACAAAGAGTAGACTCTAAACCATGGACTTTAGCGAATAATAATGGATCGAGATTGGTTCATTAATTGTAACAAATGCGTCACACGGATTCAGGTATTCATAACCGGGGGATTTGAATGTGGGAGGGAGGCAGGCAGCCCATGGGGACTCTCTCTGTATATTCTGCTCATTTCTTCTGAAACCTAAGATTGCTCTTAAAAAAAAAAAAAAAGGTACTAGGACAGTACCTGGTATGCAGCAGGTGCTTACTAAATGGTGGCTCTGGGCCGGACATGAGGCTCAGGGCTGAGATGCTTAGGAATGGGTGTTCCGGGCGCCTGGGTGGCTTGGTGGGTTGAGCCGCTGCCTTCGGCTCGGGTCATGATCTCAGGGTCCTGGGATCGAGTCCCGCATCGGGCTCTCTGCTCAGCAGGGATCCTGCTTCCTCCTCTCTCTCTCTCTGCCTGCCTCTCTGCCTACTTGTGATCTCTCTCTGTCAAATAAATGAATAAAATCTTAAAAAAAAAAAAAAAGGAATGGGTGTTCCCCACTTGTCCTTCCGTACCAGCTGTAAACCTACCTTCTGCAGAGGCAAGGAGGTATGTGTGGTGAGTATTCTTGAAAGCACAGAATTCAGCCTTGTGAGGAGTAGTGGTGTCCTCATGGTTTATTTATTCCTTCTGGGAGATGCTAATATTATTCTGTATCCCCTTCTTCTAACTTTATATAATTAGAAGGATAAAAAATTGTGTTTATCCACAGGCACATGGAGAAAGATGGGGCAGCGGGCAACGTGAAGTTTATACAAGGTAATTTACAAGCAGCCCAGAACGTTCATTATGCTCTATCTACATTTCGCGAGCCCGAAAAACAGCTAATTTGGTACTCCGCGTTTGATATTCCAGACGAGATGCTGAGAAGAGTCACACAGAGGAGATGCAAACTCCTCCGTGGTGAGGTGAGAAGAGTCTGGCCCCACCTGGCTCTCAGCTGACGTGGGAGATGGGCTAGAACAGGCTTGTGGGGAAGAGGAAACCGGTGGCAGGGGAGGGGAGACACAGCTGCAAAGATATGAAGATCCAAAGAGCTCTGCCGAACACAACTTCAGGGGAACAGAAACACCGTCCCTCTGGAATCAATCTGTTCCTTGTCATTTTAGGACAAAGACCAGTGGTATGTTGCTAAATGTTTAGCAAACAGCTCTCTGGAGGGAAAAAAGGCCCTGATCGGTACAGTCTGCTGGTTTCTGTGGTATAAATACTCCCACCATGACTAATTTCAAGCTACCAACATGGCATCAACTAGCTTACAAAATTCCTGAAAATTTAACAATCTGTTCTTGCAAGCTGGTATGAATCAGTTCAGGACACTACTAACAGGGAATAAAGCCCACAACGCTTTGCATGATCTGATGGTCTGGGATCCAATTCCCAGTCTAGCCTCATGCTCCCCTCCCCAAATACTATGCTGATAACTATGCTCTTCTTTCAGTTGCTCAAATGCACAATGTCTGCTCTGACCACAGGGCCTTTGCACATGTATAGGAACACCCCAACCCACCTCCACAAAGTCTGGCAACATCTCATTCTTCAGGTCTTTGCTCAATGTTCCTTACTCAGGAAGTCTCCTAGGATCTCTCCACCCCAGACTCTGAGAGCTTCCTGGACTTTACCTCTGAACTCTTAGAACAGCTGTATTTCTGTGACTACATGATTAACCTGTGGCTCCCCTTCACATTCTATTTAAGGAAAGGCATCCTATTTACTGGACTCCTCTACAGTGTTTGGCAGATGGCAAGTACTCAATAATTATTTAATAGATGAATTCATATTTGTGTCTGAGAGACTGAGAACCAGAAAGAGGTAAGGCCCCTTGCTTAATAGCCATACAGTTGATTTTAGGTAACATGGCCTGGGACCCAAGGCTCTTTCCTCTACACAGAACTGGCAAGGTATGCCTGGATCCTCTGCTCAAATATCCCCTTTCCCCATAGCTGATCTGTTACCCCCCTGATCTGTTACCCCCCTTCTGTCCTGTCTCCAGATTGACAGCCAGTTCTGCCTCTGCAGAGGAATCGGGCAGACTCAGGAGGCAGGTGGGAGGTCTGTCATACACTAACCACATCACCTGGGGCGAGCTCCTTACCTTCCCTGAGTCTCCATTTATCCAACTATAGCATCAAAATCCTATCTACCTTTGCCGATGTACTGCAAGGATTTAAAAAGGTGAGATAGGAAGGCACCCGGTGCGTCGTAAGAAATCAAACTCAAGTATGTAAATCCAGTGTAATTATTATTCTAGATCAGTGGTTCTCAAAATGTAGTCCCTTGACCAATAGCAACAGCAATGCCTGGGGGGTTGTCAGAAATGCAAATTCTTGAGTCCCAGCCCAGACCTGGTGAATCAGAAACTCTGGTGTAGGGCCCAGAAATATGTATTTTAACAAGCCCTCTAGGAGATGCTGATGCACACTCTGGTTTAAGCGTGTAGGTCAATGTTCAATTATGCAGCGAGGTGCCTTGTTCTTCTCTTCAGTTTGTCTTGCGAGAGACCAAAAGAATTGGGCCCTGGGACTAGACACCCACCTTGTGTTATGTGGTGAACCAGAGGAATTTATCTGTGTGGCATGAATACGATGTTCCCGGGTACTATTTTAAGGAGGTTAATGGATGTTTTTTTTGTTTGTTTGTTTGTTTGTTTTTAAGATTTTATTTATTTATTTGACAGACAGATCACAAGGAGGCAGAGAGACAGGCAGAGAGAGAGGAGGAAGCAGGCTCCCTGCTGAGCAGAGAGCCTGACGTGGGGCTCGATCCCAGGACCCTGGGATCATGACCTGAGCCGAAGGCAGGGGCTTTAACCCACTGAGCCACCCAGGTGCCCCAGGTTAATGAATGTTTTGATATTTGATTGTCATGGTGGTGGTGGTAGTGGTGTGTGTGTGTGTGTGTGTGTGTGTTCACGCCATTTTATGGATGAGAAACTCAAATCTCCAAGAAGTTTAACAACTCAGGAAAAGGTGTAAGATCGAGAACTTTCTCTTGGACTGGTGGGATCCCTACTCCTCCTGAAACCCCACGACCTGCTGCCCCCACTCCCCTTCTGTGCCGGTTCTGACTCCAACACTGCCCATCCCACTGTGTTCCCAACCCCATCCCCGGGGAGAGGGTTTTTTCCTCTTGTGTGCCATTCTAACTCTCCAGACAAACCACAGCCTCTCTTCCCCTCCTCCCCCAACAAAGGTAGCCCTACAAATGGGTCTTCTCGAGTGGAAACCACTTAAGAAAAGAATCACTCGAGAGAGGTGGGGCTGGGGAGAGACTCTCACTTGGATATATGATGTGCTTTCTTCCTGTCTTCTGGGCACTCAGGAGGGTAAAGGAAAGGTGCAATTTTTCAGAGAAAAGAGATTTGGCTCATTACAATGAACTGTGGAGCTGAAATATCATTTCCTAGAAGGATTGGAAATGTTAATGCCATCATCTTGCACGAGTGGATAGGGAGGAAGCAGACAATTCCACTGAGACTGCCTGGTACCTCATTGAAGGTAAAGGTCAGCACCTTCAATCTTGATTGGATTACCAGTATCCAGAGAGAAGGTGGCTGGGGTAGAAGAGGGAAACAGCCTTGCAGTCTCTGCACCTCCTCGCTCTGCCCACTCTGTGCCGGCTGAGGTTGGGTGGCTCCTTTGGATGGGGGCAGAGAAGTTAGGCAGAGAGGAGAAGAGCATTGGGAGAAGTGAGAGGCACAAGGACCACCTGATCCATTGACTGCTTCATCCTAAGCAGGCTGTCCTGCCCACACTCCATTAAAGGGACTTTCTGGAAGGAAGGAAGGTTTCTCATCTAGGTTCCTTTGGAAGCAGAATCTGAGACCAGGATTTGAGTACAAGTAGTCCTCATGGGAGGTGATCCCCAGAAGTGGGAAGGGGAATGGGAAGGAGATGGACAGAGGAAGGAATCTGGTAAGGGGTGTGTCATCAAGCAAGCTCCCATGGCAGATCACTACGGCTTCATCCTGCTGAGAGCTCCAGTGGGTTTTTCTGGCTCAGGGCAGAGGAGGAAGGGTGCTCACACACCCACTCTCTCAGTCAACGGCTGAAAGCTGCTCCTGGGGACGGTTCACCTCTTGGTACTTCTTGCTTGTCCTGTCGGCAGGCAGAGAGGGCTCCAGTGGCCAGAACAAGTCTTCCGATGAACCAGGGCACTGACGACTTCTGTACCAGGGCCCATCTGCAGGGTCCCTAACCCGCCCTCGGAGACCCCAAAGGAGAAGGCGGACTGAGAGCCAGAAGCACTGAACAACGCACCCCCTTTGCCGTTCCAGGTCTGTCTTCCCAGAATCAGCAGAGAAACCACTGTGAGAAAAGCCTCTAGGTTTCTTGTAAACCTGAGTTCCTCTCTCGAAGTGAGAAGGGCCTCTCTGAAAAGTTCATCCCAGTCGGCCATTTGTTCTGAGGTCGGAGCCCTAAGCACGTTCTCCCCCGAGAACATGATGTGTCTTGATGCAGAAGGATTCCTTGTCAGGCTCACATGGTATCCTGGCAGCACAAGCCAGGAGTGCTGGGCGGGGCCATCCTACAGACCCACGGGGTGACCTGGGCTGGGGACTCCACATCTCTGGCCCATCACTCCTTCGCTGTGAGCTCAAAGAGGCTGGACTAAGTCTCAGCTGGGTTTAAAAGTCGCTGCACTGGATTTGGAGTCAGCAGTCATTCATCTTAATGTGCCCTCTGTGCCCTGAGAGAGGAGAAACCGAGGGTCAGAGAGAGGAAGTGACCTTGCCAAAGGTCATGCGCCCGGTCCAGGGCGGAACTGAGACTAGAACCCGGCTCTGCCTGAGCCCATGTCCAGTATTCTAGTATACCTTGGCCCAGTGAACGAGGTCTGCAGGTTCCCCCGTCCTCCGGCTTTGGGTTGGGGTTTGGCCAGTGGAAGCCACCTGCACGAGCTGGAGCAAGAGAGAACGTGACGAACGTGCTTACTCCCTCAGCTGTTTGCTGGGGTCTCCGTGGGTTCGCTGCAATGCCTCTGAAGGCCACGCTTCCGGTTAGGTCAAGTCTCTCTTTCTGGGGGGTCCTGGTAGCTTCTCCTCTGAACACTTAGCCTCGAGGGCTGCACTATTCCTTGTCCTGTCCCCCCACCTACCTAGCTCACCCCTTTATACAAAAACCACTTGATTCAATTCTCTTCCCGCCTGTCCCCGGAGGGTCCCATCTGTTTCCTGCGGGGACCCCGACAGAGCTGATGAAATCTGCAGCCTCTGCAGTGGCTTCCTCTCCTCCCTGCAACTTCTTCCCGCCAGCCCAGGAAACCCCCTCCGGAAGCACAGACCCATGGGAACACTGGGGTGGGGGGCGGGGTGGGGGGGTGGTCTTGAAATTTCCTCTTGTCCACAGACTCTGTCCCAGAGCCACTTGAAAGCAAAGAACTCTTTGTTCTGGATCTCCCTTCACTTCCTTCCCTTTCATTGCCTTGTCATCCCACCGCTGGAAACCCCATGGTCTCTGCTACCAAATTCTAAACAGCCTCATTTGGAAGAAAGGGCTGATTTAACCAAGGTGTCTCTTCCATTGTTTCATTTGCAGGCAGCGCTCTCCCTCCTCCTCTTCCCCTTTAATCTTCTCTGTCCTCCTGGCCTGGGCCTTTGTCCTCCACTCCAGCCTCCCAGAGCTCTGGGTTCCTTAAGATGCTAATCACACCCGGTTTTCTTCTTGTGCCAAGAATATTTCTATTTATCAAGCCGCGGCAGACTTTGCCTTTGGGAGGGACACATACAAGGACAGGAACACTTTCCATTCCTCGGGGCTGTCTCTCTTTCCCCTTTCTTGTTTCAATTCCAGGACTCTTTCTTTGCTCCATTCCTCTGTACATCTTCCAGGGTTTTTGAATGCACAGGTTGCCTGATCCTGTCTCCTTTGTAGGGAGTGCAGAGTGATTCGGGCTGCGGTGCCTTGGAGAATTACTGATCCATCCGTGAGAAGGATTGTTCGGGCCCGTTGAGGTGGTATTGTTAGGTGTTTGAATTCCCTCTGCCATCTCTGGGTTTCCCCAGAAGGAGATGCGGGAGGAGGACACCAGTGCATGTGGTTTATGCGGGAGCAGGGGCACCGGCAGGAAGCGGGGGCAGGGAGGCAGCCCAGAGAAGGCAGCCCCCAAGAGGGGGTGTTGCAAGCCTGTTCCTGTGGTGGACAACAGCAGCCCAGGCCCTGTGGAAATTCTGGAAAAGGTTTCTGAGAACACACCCTCAGTGGGATGGGAAGGAGCTGGGCTATTTCACCGGCCAGAGAGAGATGGCCTTTTCCACAGAGTATCTTGCCCCAGTTTCGAAGCAGGTCCTCGGGTGAAGAGAAGCAGTCAGGGCAGCCTGAGGGGGAAGAAGCAAGTAAGGCGCCCAGGGCACAGCCCTCAGTGAGGTGCTTCCTCTCAGGGTCACTCCCCCGAGCATGGCATCTCCTTGAACGTTGCATGCTGGAGCCTTGCTCGCTCACTCTAGTCCCAATTAAGGATGCCAGACAGTCTGCTGGTGTTCTTGATGAGGGAGCAGGAGGCTGGCTGAGGACAGAGTAGAAGCTGGCGCCTTGCACCCCCTCTTCACCCGCTCCCCTCCATATGTGTAGCATTCCTCAGGCACCCCTGACTGCCATAAAACGATAAATAGTTAACTTGCAGGTATCGCGATCCTGCAGAACAGGAATCTCCCTTGCTCTACAGGTATCCTAGAGATCTAAACAGGGAGGTTACCTTATCAATAGCACAAATTTCCAGAGGCAGATAACTCTCATGTCCTGAAGCCCTAATGTCCCCCTCCCCACCATAAACTGGAGGAGACTGAGGTAGAAGGGAATGTGAATGACAGCAGGGTCATAATACCCCACTAAGAATCTCCCAACTATCTTGATGTTAATGCCTGACCTAAAAATGACATTGATCAAGCCATAAGGGCAAGGACTCCCCCCGGCACCTTGTAGGCCCACCTTAGCACGTGAGAGCTCTGTCGAAATCTCCCATCCCTTCACCACCTCCCCCCAACCGCAAGGTATATAACACGCCTACCCTAACAACTCGGGGCGGCCGCATCTCTGCCTGCCCACGGGTCCTGTCCCCGTGCTCTAATAAACCGCCTTTTTGCACCAGAGACGTCTTAAGAATTCTTTCTTTAGCCGTCGGCTCCGAACCTCACCCCACCGAACCTCATCTAGGTTCGAGAACTTCATCATTCTTCTACACCAGGGGGGCCGGCCATGGGGTGTGGGTAGGACGAGAGCCGACAGTGTCTTCTGCACCCCCAGGGATGGAGTTCAATCCCCTTCATTGTTTCTCCTTGCTGCTTGGAATCCTGCCTTATGAGCTGCAGCTTTTGCAGGGGCCAGGATGGTTCTCTTCCCGCCCCTTCCTGTGTCCCAGCTCTCTGCCCCCACTCAGACTCAGTCTCTTCTTCCTCCTGCATGTCATTGTGCCCTCTGTCATCCCACTTACCTCCCTCTGTTCTTCCCGAATATTCTCTATTTTACTTGAGAAGCCAGAAGGGAATGGTCCGTGGCTGAAGCTCTCTGGGGTCTTGTACAGAGTCTGCTTTCCAACATTAAGTTTCTATTTGCTAAGCCCCAGCCATACACCAGGTTTGGGGACACAGAAGTACAGTTATCTGCCTGCTGTCACAGAGCATCTATTCCAGTGAGGAAAACAGGCAGTCAGCAGATAGTCATCCAAATGCCTCTCAAATCTCAATGATGAGGAGGGTTAAAGAGAAGACATGCATTGTCCCCATGGAGTGAATAATGGGGTTTTGACCAAATTTGAAGGGCCAGAAGAATTCCCTGAGGAGGTGATGACTGAGAAGGATCTGAAGAATAAGTAGAACTTAGTAGTAGAGCAAAGTGAGGTGGGAAGGGCACTTTGATAGAGTACACAGAGTGTGCAAAGGCCCTGTGGCATGCAGAAAGCTCAAGAGACTGAATGAAGATCAGTGTGGGTTCACTGAGGAAACCGGGATGGAGAGGACACGTTATGAAACAGGAGTTGGAGAGGTGGCTAAGGGCCTTTGGATAAAGAATGTTTAGAAATGCAGGAAAGCCATTTGAAGGGTTTTCCATAGGAAACGACATGATCCAATTCCCATTTTGAGGATGTCCCCCTGGCTTGTGTCAGAGATAGATAAGTGGAAGTTGGGGGTCTGATTAGATGTGCAGCTGTAGGAAAATGGCTGGACGGAGTCCAGGTGAGAGCTGACAAGGGCTTGGGCGAAGGTGCTGGGGACCAAGGATGGGCAGGGAAGTCTGGAAGACAGACAACTTGGTGTATCTTTTTATCCTTAGCCCCCATGGGCTTTTGCATGGATGCCTGGCCCAGGCTGGATATTCTTGTCTCAGGGAGGCCAGGCCTCCTCACAGTGCTCTAGTCTTTATCTTTTCTTATCTGCACAACACCCCAGGAGGAAGACCTCCTTGTACTCAATTTACAGAGAGATGACTAAGATTTGGCGAGATCACCTAAGGTCTCACAGTCCATAATTTTAGGACATGGTATGCATGGTGCCCGAGCAGAGGATGGTCAGAGTGAGCTGCAACCTGTGCCCAGCACGGGAGCTCGATGGGAGCAGAGACGGAGGGCCCAGCACAAGGCCTGGGTCAGCAGAGGCCCACACGTTGTGGGTCTTAAAAACACACATCCTGATTGTTCGAGCATCTCTTTTCAGTGCTTTACTTGCAAGAAATCTTGCTGCCTACATTACTATCTTCCAAGAGACAAATTATAAATGTTTTCTGATTAGTTCTACCATTCATAGCCCATTCCTAAATCAGCACAGGAAACAGCTAAGCTAAAACTTCTGCCTCTTTCTTCCTTTGCAAGCTGCCTGTATCTTATGCTTTCTTCCTCCAAGTTTTTTTTTCTTAGGCAATGTCTAGACAGTTAAACAAAACAAAACACTGAACTGGGCTAGAAATAATTTGTTATTCAAGGTCTTTTTTTTCCCCCTCTGTTGTTGGCTAGACGGGGTAATCCTGAGAGCTGAGACCAGAGATGCAATGCACACAATCAGTGAGATGTCCAAAGGTCCAGGTTGAATATACCCTGGCAGACAAAAGCTGTTGCCAGCTCTTGTTTCAATCAGGCTATAGGCCCAACATTTTGCATGAAGTAACTTTGTCCTCTTTGCATTTATGCTGCTTTGAAGGCTGTGCATACCAGTATTTGCAGTGATAATACCGTGTGACCTACGCCTCTCTCCCTGTCTCACTGTCTAGCACTGAATATTACGCACAGTCGCACACAATGTTGTGTGTTGTTGGCACCGTCCTTATTCAGGCTTCACTGTCCCTTGCTGGGACCACTGCAGTAGCCTCCAGTCCCTCTCTCTCCAGGCTCTCCCAATTGAATCCATCCTCCCAATCAGCTACCCTAGTGATCTTTCCAAAATGGACCCCTGATCACGCCCATCCCCCTACCAACCTGGTTGATTTCATGTCACCTGATGGGTAGTCAGTGATTTCTGGTTCAAAGAAGGTGGAATTATTGATCTGTTCTGACCTTCAGGGACCACGAGAAACTAACACTATGGCTAAAAGTAATGGTGCCAAGCACTGCGCAAAGGTTCACCTACCTTTTTAAAATGACCCTGTCTTTATTGTTTGTAACATTTCAAAGGGAGGAGACTGAAGCTTCAAGAGGTCAGGTAACTTGCCGAGGGCCCGAGCTGGGATAGAAGCCCAGGCAGTCTGACTCCACAGGGCTCTAACCACTCTGCATCACAGCCTTCATCAAACCATGTATCACGGGTGATTACAGGAATATTAAAGCTCACTTTCAAGCAAAAAGTAATGACCTTGCGTGCCTCCCTGAGCTCTGCACAAAACATGGTTTCCTCCTGCAGGCTCGGGGCCACCAAGTGTCTTGGCCAATGCAGGCCTCTGCCACGCCGGGCATGTGCTGTTCAAGGCACTTACCTTACAGCACCTACCCCTCTCACATTGGGGACTGGCAGAAGTCATGAACCTGCCCCTAGTGGGGGCCAGCAGATCCCATAACCCCTGCCCCTAGTGTGACCAGAGTAGCCCTGGGCTCCTCTGGGCCTTGAGTTGGCTGCTCCCCAGGCCCTCAGGGCTCTTACAGGATATGATGTTTCCGTATCGATTCTTATTGCGGTTTTCATCCTCTTTGGCTGTGTCCCACGAAGCTGTCTGCCCCTCTGGTAAAGCCTAGAAAGGAAGGACAGAGTGGTTAGAATGGCCCGAGATAGGGGCTTTCTCCATGAGTCAATGAGCCGGAGGGGAAATCGGATCCACTGGGATGGTCACTCCGTACAAAGGGCTCCGTGTTCTTCGACGTGGTCTGGGGAGAGTGTGAACTTGGCCCCATCATGAACTTATCTACTCGTTCATTGACTCAAATGTCACTGATGCCTTCTGTGTGTCAAGAGCCCAGACGTGGCCCAGGGAGGGGAGTCATTTGCTCATTAACACAGTCATTCGACAGGCATTTACTGAGTCCCTAATGTGTACTGGGCACCGTTATAGGTACTCAGGATACAGAGAAATAGACAAAGTTCCCTTTGAGCTTCTAGTCAACTGGGCGATGCCACAGATGAGGGAGAAGACATATGTAAACTCAGACTGTGGAAAGTGCTATGAAGAAAACTAAGCAGGGAGAAGGGAGGGTGAGAGTTTCTTCAGATCATACAGTCCACAAGGGCTTCTCTGAGAAGAGAACAGTTAACCTGACTCCTTTTTTAAAAAAAATTTAATTTTTTTTTCAGTTTTCCAAAATTCATTGTTTATGCACCACACCCAGTGCTGCGTGTAATACCAAACTCCTTAATCATGTGAAAAATTCAGTTGTGCCCAAAGCAGGATGTGCTTTCCAGGCAGAGGGAACAGCAGGTGCTAAAACGGTAACCAAATGACCGTATCCAAGGGTAAGGCAGGGAGAGCGGTGATGGGGGCATCCACAGGGGCTGGGACAGCTCAAACTATAAAAGGTATTGTGGTCACCGGTAATGAGTTGGGTATTATTCTAAGTGAGATGGAGAGCCATGGGAGGGTTCTGAGCAGTGCAGTTAGCGGATCTGATTTATATTTTACAAAGTACCTTCTGGCTCAAATAGGGGACCCAGGTTCTAGGATGCCTGGGGAGGAGGCAGGGAGATCGGTTAGGAAGTTGTTGCCATGGTCCGGGTAAGAGATGAGGCTACCGTGGACCCTTGACTGGGACGGTGGCTGTAGATGTAGTAAGAAGTGGTTGTTTTCAGGATGGTCAGTTGAATATTGTGGATTTGAGTTCCCTCAGAAGCAGACTTGGAAACAAAGATTTGAAGAGGAGATCTTCCTCGGGAGGCAATCCTAAGGAGCACAGGTGCGAGAGCGGGGGCAACGATACGGTCACGGGAAGGAAGTCAGTACATGGTACCCCAGGAAGCAAGTCGCCACAGTGCACATCCAGGCTTTAATCTCACAGGCCCATTGCAGGTTGGGGGTATCTACCCACCAAATTCTCATGTACCACGGGTTGAGGACAACTCTTAGGAAATCCCTTGGCACTTCTGCCATGCTCTGTGGATAAGCCGTGCATATTCTCTAGAAAAATCCTTGGGCAACAAGCCAGAGGTGCTTCCGGGTGGTGGGCACTGGGTGAGCATGATGGGTAGACAAGTGTAGAGAGGGGCCGGCACATCTGCTGTAGGTGTGGACCATGAAGGAAAGAGGGATGAGGCTGATTCCTAGACTGCTGGCTTGAAGAGTGAGTGGAGAGCTGCAGCATTTGTAGAGATGGAGGAAGTACCTGGGGAGAGAGAGACCGGGGAGGCAGGAACTACACGTCGTGCTCTGGGCACATCAAGTGCTTAGAATGACGCCTGACACCTGCTGCGGCCGTGTGCTTCTCGCCGTGTTCCACACAGGAAGAGCTGCAGCAGCGGAAGCACATTTGAGAGGACCAGTCGGCATCCGAGCTGAGATGCAGAGTGGGAGTCTGGACACAGACGTTCCCAATCAGAGCTGGGGGGCGGGCTGGGAGTCATCAATCCAAGAGGAGACAGACAAGTCAACAACCACGTGGAAGGGTTGAGAGAGGTAGGAGCCGAGTGTGGTGGCAACACAAGGGAGGGTACAGTCACTAATCTCACAGAAAAGGACGCTGGGCGGTGAAGGGAGCAGGAACAGCGGTAGGGAAACTGCAGCAGCATGAAGGCCGGGCCACAATCTGATTCCTGTTTCCACCCCGCAGCCTGCGGCGTGGGCCGAGTGCCCTGCTTGAGGGCTGGGCACTGCTTCTGAGGCTGCATCTGTGATTCTTTCAGTCTAACACGCCTGTCTGCAGTGAAGACGGGGAGACCAGCATCCTCTCATCTCATTACGCTGGCCTTGCCTTTGTCCATCCATCCCTGACTAGGTTCAGCCTCAACAAGCCCACCAGCTGAAGGGTCAGAAATGCCACCCATCAGTGGGCATGCAGGACCACTGCCCAGGAAAAGCCCAGCTCATTCACAGTACCCCCTTTCTTGCTTCCAATCTCCCGTGTGTTAAGCCAACCTGGGTGGGTCTTCTAGAGAAGACATTGGCAAACTTCCTGTAACGGGTCAGCAGCCTGGGCTTTGCAGGCCAAGTACTCTGTGCCACCTCCACTCACGGTCTGGGGTTGCAGAGGGAACGCAGTCCCAGACAAAGCTGGGTATGATCTGATGAAACTTAATTTACGAAAACAGGTGTTGGATGGGATTTAGCCTGCGGCTGCCCTTTGTGAACCTTTCTTCTAGAAGCATGACTGGGATCCTCAGCTCTGCAGTGGCTGGGAACTGGTGCTCATTCTGCTTCCTCGCCATTCTAGATGGAAAGGAGATGGTGGGGAGGGGCTTGCCTAGGCTGCCTGGCTAAGCTGTGTTCTCCCAAGTTCGCCTTCCCCAGGGTTTCAGACCCACGTACTAGAGTGTCTTCCCAGCTATTAATTGATAAGAATTTTATTCTCTGTGTGTCACAAACCCTTAAGCATCCCAGAGGAGAAGCGAAGCAGGTGCTGGGCTCTGGGCACCAATCTCTGCCTGAAATATCAGTGTGACAAAAGTGTCATGGAGAGAGAGAAGTGCTCACTTTACAGAGGGCCTGTCTCTCCTTTTTCCCCTTGTCCTCTTCCTCCTCCCTTCCTCCTCATTACAAATGACCATCACCCTGCGTCCCCCTCGCCATCGGCGTAGGGCATCTCTAGACCGCAAGTGGTTCTTGCTTTTGCATGTAACTCTTAGAACCCAAAGAGTCTAGCTCTGGGGCCTCACCCTCCTGCCCCAGCCCAGTAGCTCCTGCTGTTTCAGACAACCTGCCGGGCCCATCTATTCCTGGCTCTCTGCAGTGGCGGGCCATGACTGTCTCACCGGCAACACTGGACTTCTCAAGGTTGAAGCGGGTACTCTGGGGTCAGTTTTTCTACTGGAAACTCTGTGTGATCAAGGCCAACTGTTCATTCCATGATATCCAACCAACCAAAGTGGTATGAAGCCATGAATAGGACACTCCAAATATTTTCATCATTATTTTTGGGGGGAAAAAATATGTTGGGTACCTACTATGTGCTAGGGCTTAGATTATGGTTAGCTGAAGGTTTTGCTATGGCTGTACATTAGAATCGTCTGGGGAAGCTTCAAAACTCCCAAAGTCACAGCCCTATTAAATTTCATCAGACTCCCTGGGGATGGGACACAGGCTGTCCGCAGTGTTTAAACTCCCTGGTGGTTCTAATGCACAGCCACCCTTCTTGCAAATAATGAATTTACCTGGAGAAACACTCAGCCACGAGTCTCCTCACTGGTTTCTCTTGCTTTGGTCTTGTCCCCTCCAATCCATTCTCCACTGTAATCAGAGAGATCTTTCTAAAATGTGAATAGGACCCAGTTCCTCCCCTTGCCATTATCTTCAGGATAAATTCCAAAGTCTTCGATACAAGGTCCCTACATGCCCCTCCAGCCTCATTGCTTGCCCTTATGCAAATATTCTAAAGATAGGGAACCAAATGCAAGGCCACAGACCATCTCAGGTGTTCCAGACTTCCGAGACAGACTTTATATATGCTGTTCCCTCTGCCGGAAATTCTCTTCCACCTGAGTCTGCCTGGAAAGCTCCTCCATCCTTTAAAACCCATTTCAAGCATCTTCTGTTTCGTGAAGCCTCCATCCCTGCTACTCCTCCCAGCACTCCAGTTCCTCCCCAGCTAGTGGGTCACTTCTAATATCAGATGGACTCCTTTACATCTAATAATTTGGAAGTCCTGTCTCCCAACCTAATGATGGGCTACTCCAGGAAAAGGGCAGCTTCTTGTTCATGTCTCTACCTCTAGAGTCTGACACTGGCCTGTATTTCATATCTACCTGAATCCCCTTTGGAATAAATGAATGGAGTGGACAGATGGTTGAAAACATTAGTGGGTGAGGTGGTTTCTGTGCGTTCTCTTTAATCTCAGAGGTGTCAGCGATCTTAAAAATCGATTTTAAAAATTGGTTGTGTTCCCTTCCATGGTGACCTTCTGGGCAGTGGGAAGGCTGATCCCTAGCATCAGCTACTTGGATACACTCAGTGACAGAGAGATCACTACCTCATAATTCTTCCTGTCCACTTATGGACAGTTTGGATAGTATTTTGTTTCCTCTGCCTCCACGTACTTTGCCTTTGCCCTATGCCATGGGGGACCCACAGAATTAACATACACCTCTGTGCTGTGATACTGCAGAGATTTGATGAAGATCCCTGTCCACACTCGGAGTCCTTAAATGGCACAATTTGGGAGTCATCTCAACATCCAGGCCATAACCTTCAGGGTGCACCCAGCATGCCGATATCCTTTGAAAAATCTTAAGCTGAGCAAAGCAGTTGTGATAAGTGGCCCTTCTCTGGGAAACCACATGGGCCCCTGACCTAGCCCTGGGAGGCTCTCTGTGTCCCTCGGTGGGGCTGGGGGAGGAGGGGTGAGCCTGGGGGCCACGATGCTGTTGACCGAGGTAGAGGAGACAAGGCCTAACAGAGCCACCTCGGAGTGAGCAGTAATGACCCCCTAATTGGCAGACTTTGATCATATGTCCATTTCCCTTTTTAGGGAGCTGCAATGTAATAGGGGATAATCTCTTGAAGGAAAAAAAAATATATATGAAGGAGTAAAAGTATGAAAGGGAGACTCATCTCCATCTTCAAAGTGAGCCAGCCGAGGGCCATTATTTTTACATTAGTGGCTAGTTACAGTAGATTGACTAGGGAATGGCGGCGGTCATTAGGAGCTAATCACATTCTTTTCAAGCCAAAATTGCCATCTCATTATAATCATCCATTATCAATCTCTGCTTTCCTCTTCTCATTCTCTTCTCCCGAGAGTGCGCGCTCTATTTTTACACTCTTCTCTGAGTGTGGAAATGTTTCCTACTCTTCAACAGTGTTGCTTTTTCTAAGGCAATCATTTGGGGGATATCCCAGAGGATGCGTGTGGGTATGTCCTCCTCCCTGGAGGTCTGAGCTGTGGTGTTCACAGAATCCTCAAAAGTCAGACCTGGAAGGATCTTCTGAGAAAATTGTTGCCTCACTTTAGAGATCGGCAAAGTGAGGTCTAGAAACAGGAAATGACTTGCCTGAGCACACGAGTTGAGTGGATCCATCTTCCCTCCGCTCCTCTGCCCTTCTTCCCGCCCTCCCTCTCTCCCTCTGTTCCACAGCAACCATCTGGGTGCTACACGCCATTCTTGGGTTCTAGAAATAACAGCAACGAACGTGGCACCCAGGATCTAAGGAACTTAGTTCTAGTTGTGGGAAGGTGAAGACAATAAACGAACAGACAAGATATTTACTGTTTATAAACCAGCATATCCCAGCGCGTTCATGGCAATATACGAGGTGCCACTGTAGACAGTGCCTAGGAGCGAGGGACAGCTTCAGATAGAACGGACTGCATAGGGCATTTTTGAACAGGTGACATTTGAGAAAGAAAGCAGCAAGCCCTGACATCCAGCAGCTGGCCAAGCACTCACAGCCGGATGCTGGTGTCTTACTCTTGAGCATAAACAATTTCTCAGAATGCCAACATCAGAGGCTACTCTGAGGCCAAGATGGGGCAAGGCATAAAAATGACCACGGTGTGGTCCTAACTAAACAGACACAGTATGAATATTGTCCAAGCCAAGAAAAAAAAAAATATGACCAAAGTTCTACCTATCCTGGGTGGTAGGAGAGACGGCTGCTCCTCTGTCACTCACAGCTTTAGCCTCTGTCCAGCGTCCTCTTCTTAGAGCTAGGATTTATTAAGGTCCCGAATCTTACCACTGCCTCACAATGCCCAATCCCGAACAAAGCCCCGTATCCCCCAACACAGCCCACAGCCTCGGAGCCGTTTCTCATGTCCTCTTACTGAGATATCCTGCAGGATTTAAACCTGGCTTGCTCAACACCAGGTGTGTTCCTACGTGTGTCTTGTTAACACACTGGCGCTGAACACTGATCGTCGAGCAGAAGCCAGCCGTGGCAAAAGCAGGGGGAAGAACTATCTAGGGCTGAAGCAAGAGCAAGTGCAAAGACCCTGACATGGAATGAGCTTGGTGTGTTCTGGAGCTGGAAGGGGGGGTTGCTCTCTGGGATCTAGAGAATAGGAGCAAGCAAGTGACGCAGCATGTGGGTGGGGGAGGGAGTGGCGTGCAATGGTGGTCGATGAACCACCGCCATGAGTACGAGTTTTATTCTACACCAGTGACCATGCTCCGGACATGTTTCCAGATGAGGAGGCTGAGCCAGTCCCAACAGCGCGATAAGTGGCTCGGAGATCTTGTCTCATGAACCCTCCCTTCATCCCTGCTGCCAGGCTTCACAGACTTGAAGGTCAAATTCAGATCTGGTGCCTCCTAACCCTCCCTGTGACTGCGACCCTCCCGCTCACCCATCCAGCTTCGCTCCCAGCCACGGAGCTCCGTAAGCCAGACACTCCACCTACCTAGAGAGACCCCGGTGGGGGTCCTGGGCTTTGCAGGCCCTGCTGTGCTGAATCAGTCCAGAGGACTGTGGAAACTACCTCAGTTTCCCCACTTACTACTTTAGTTCCCTGCTCTAACCAGGAATGGCCCCTGATGTCTGGCTGGTTCCTTCAACCTATTGGCTTGGCTCTCCAGAGAGAGGAGGGTCCTTTCTGAAGCTGGCCATCTTTCGTTGCACACTCGTCTTTGCACCTAAGCCTCTTTCTGCTGTGCCCAAATAGTGAAATGTCAGAACACAGACCTCCCAGGAGCAACTCAGCTGCCACCCAAGGCAGGGAGTGCCCTGCCACTTCATTTCCCTGTGCACCGCCTATCCTTGGCAGATTCTGCCAGTTATGATGTTCCTCATATGGTTTGACTGTATCCTTGGAGATAATTGGGTAGGATATGCCCTGGGGTGCAGTAAAACCAGGCCCAAGGAATGCTGACCAGGCACTTCCTGGCTGCTGCCTCGGGGCACAGCTGATGGCCTACTTTCTCCATGAGCTGTCCAGACTGCCAGGATTTCCCCAACATGCCTGCCCACCACGGCATTCTCTGGCATACTCCGAAGGGTCTCCACCAGGAGGCACACTTTCCCCTGGGTCTTTCCTTTTTTTTTTTTTTTTAAATTTATCTATTTATTTATTTATTTTCAGCATAACAGCATTCATTATTTTTGCACCACACCCAGTGCTCCATGCAATCCATGTCCTCCATAATACCCACCACCTGGTTCCCCCAACCTCCCGCCCCCTGCCCCTTCAAACCCCTCAGATTGTTTTTCAGAGTCCATAGTCTCTCATGGTTCACCTCCCCTTCCAAATTCCCTCAACTCCCTTCTCCTCTCTAACTCCCCTTGTCCTCCATGCTATTTGTTATGTTCCACAAGTAAGTGAAACCATATGATAATTGACTCTCTCTGCTTGACTTATTTCACTCAGCAAAATCTCCTCCAGTCCCGTCCATGTTGCTACAAAAGTTGGGTATTCATCCTTTCTGATGGAGGCTTAATACTCCATAGTGTATATGGACCACATCTTCCTTATCCATTCGTCTGTTGAAGGGCATCTTGGTTCTTTCCAGTTTGGCAACCGTGGCCATTGCTGCTATAAACATTGGGGTACAGATGGCCTTTTTTTTCACAACATCTGTATCTTTGGGGTAAATACCCATAGTGCAATTGCAGGGTCATAGGGTAGCTCTATTTTTAATTTCTTGAGGAATCTCCACACTGTTCTCCAAAGTGGCTGCACCAACTTGCATTCCCACCAACAGTGTAAGAGGGTTCCCCTTTCTCCACATCCCCTCTTTCCTTCATTTTTGTCAGGAATGCCTCTTGTCCACCAGCGATGCCTAATGAGTCAGGGAAAAGGCAGGGCTTTGCAAAAGGCAGACAGACTAGAAGGGAATATTTCTCCATGAACTTTTCTGAGCATTAAGTCAATAATTGCCCTTCCCAGCCCTGCCACATTTCTGAGCCTGGCCTTCAGGCTGGGGGCGGGGGCACGGGGGGTGCAGTGGGGACCTGCCTGCGCCACAGATTCAGCTGCTCTGCTCCACCTGGGACGTGGAGGCAAAGAGGAAGTGGCTGTTTCTATGCTCAGCACTCAGAATAGTGAGCACTAAGAACGGTTTATAGCCTAACACACTAAAAAGAAAAAAATACACCCTTCAGGTTAGGGGTGGGGGAAGGGTTGACCCTGTGGGGCAGGGAGGGGAGTTTGTTGCCAGCTGAACTCTTATGCCTCTTGATGTTTACGTGACTCTATGCATTTGTGAAAACTTAGGGAACTGTACACCTCTGCCCCACCCCCCAGTCGGTTTGATGGCATGTGAACTTAAAACAATGAAAAGCAAATACACCTCATGGAGTTTGGTGATGATTCATGACTACCGGAAGCAACCACGGTAGGTTGCTACACCGTGTTGGGTGCTCAGGTGTTTGGAGTCTCGTCCTTCCCTGTCTTGCCTAAGGATGTGCTTACAGACACCCACAGCTTACTTCTGGAACTCACTCTCTGCCTCCCTTTCATCACAAACATCCAATTTACTGTCATAAGACCAAAGATGGGGGCTCTTTGCAGCATCCATTCTGGTTTGCCTTGGACCAAAGGGCTTCCCGGGGTTGTAGGATTTCATTTTAAAACTGGGACAATCCTGGACAAAACAGGACAAATCATTCACCCTAGGAACAGGTAAGATGGAGTATTCAAAGAATGAGAAAGTTTTGTGAAGTGTTGGAGGCTCAAGGTCTGGTCTCCATGGAGGTCCATGAGTTCAGTAAACACTAATATTTACTGAAGTCCGCTGCTGGCTGGTAGATGGGAAGGGCTGCCATGGACAGCTGTACTGGTTGTGCACAGTACAAGAGCCACACATCTGAGGCAGCATCATCTATTTGGTAGGCGTTCTGCATATATTATGAACAAGTATCTTGAGACATGTGCACCTTTCGCTCTTTCACCCTAAGGAACTGTGTGAGTTCCTGGTGGCCCCGCTGGCCCGGGAGGGCCCAAGCTTGCAACAATGTCTCTTTCTGCACTGAAAAGCCCATGCCTTAGGGATTATAAATGTGGATGGGGAAGGCAGGAGAGGATAACTAATGACATCTACTCAGAGTGGCATCAGGAGAGCAAATATTATTGCGACCATGTCACTAAATAGACGGTAATTTATGAGTTCTGCTGGGGAAGCCGAGTAGAAAATCAGATGGCAGCAGGATGGGGGTATTTGTCTGTGACAGGAGCGCTGATCAAAGCAGAAGAGTTGAGTGCGTGTCTGTGTGTAGAGTCCCAGAGCACCATTTAAAAAGCCCCCCATTAAAAGCTCAAGGTTTCTTTTAAAAAGAAATTTTACGACCATGGTTCTCAAATTTTGGTAGTCATTCAAATTTCTTAGGGAACTTGGTCAAATGCAGAGGACTGGGCCCTGTCCCATGTCAATGACCCTGTGTCCTAATGTTCTTTCCTGACTCTCCAGGTGATTCTGACACATGTCACAGTTTGGGAACCATTGTCTTAGGAGTAAGGTAAATGGGAGCAGCATATTTCTGGGGAAGAGTCAACTTAAATTTTAAGGCAAATACTCAGTGTCCCTACACAGACAGCCCAGAGATGTGGGATTCATTCTGCGTTGGTGTCTTTCTTTAAGAAATACTGCCTTTTCCTCTCCGTCAAGGAAATAAATAAAACCTAAAAGGGGGGAGCAGTCTGTTTCTCCCTCTGCCTCTCCTAGCTTATGGTTTCTCACTCTCTCTCTCTCAAGTAAATAAATAAAATCTTAAAAAAAAAATACTGCCCCCCCTTTTTTCCTGGATAGAACTATTCTTAATCACGAAGCCTTTTGCCAGCACACTGTAATTCAATGAAGTTGATATTTAGTATTCGTATATATTTTGCAGATGGTTGGTAGAAGAGAGAGGAGCAAGAATGTGCCCTGCCCTCATGAAGCCGACTGTCTCCTGGGGATGCTCATATGAGGGTACCTCTTTTCCTCCCAGCTCTGAACCCATGATCTGGGGGATCCCTGCATCCCACTCTAGACTACTGACTTATGGTCCCTTCCACACACTGCCTCTGTCTTTGTGCATGAGCTTCTGGGTGGCTGTCTCTGGGCTAACAGCTCTTTCTTGAAACAAAGTCAGCCAGAGTGAAGGGAGGGCTGTTACAAGCCAGGACTATTGGTCTTGTTAATTTCGTCCAGGAAAACTGGGCAAGGGGTGTAGAATTCCTCTTTATCTCCCAGCTGGTTTCATTTTTATTTCTCTTTTCATGGGCGGGCATCTTTGTTTCTCTTCCAAGAACTGGTTTGCAACATTTCATGTTTCCAAGCCCAGCAACTCATGCTTTTCCTCCCCCCACCCTCCTAGTTTTCTTCAACTCAGTGTCTCATCTTTTGTGAAGATTCTGATTGATCTTGGAAGTAATGACTGACAAAAAGCAAAAGAGAACACCACCCCGATCACCCCCCACATTGATCCTGGGCTGGCCTTACTCACCTGCTACAAAACATTTTAACTGGGGTTTGTTATCTAAGTACAAGCTGTGGTAAGACCATGATCTTCCTTTAAAGTAGGGACTTCATTTCCTTTGTTGAGCTTTCTGACTATCTCTGGGGCTCCAAACAGTGCAAGGTATACAGTAGGCACTCAGTGAGTGTTTCTAGCCAAATAAAATAGAAGCATACTGCAGAAGTCCACGCTCTGCAGTCAAATATTTCACAGGAGGTGCGGTGGGGACCCACGGATGGAAAAGTCTTGGCCAAGACCCCTCAGCATGTCAGGAACAGATCAAAAACCAAGTCTTAACTCTTGGTCAAGGGATTTTTCTCTGTTACCATCTGAAAATCACTCACTTGGTTATGGAGGCCTCTCATATCAAATGCAGAATATACTGTTTGTTCAGTTACAAAGAGAATTATAAGTAGAAAATAAAAATAAGCTCAAAAGAGAGCACTGAGTTAAGTCTCTCCTGCAAGAGCTTTTTCCTGCAAGAAAATCTCTCAAGTCCAAACCCACATGGTCTACTGATGTCTCTGGGCCACCCTCTGGAAAGGGCCCATTTTCTCCTTATTTTCAGCCATGGTGAGTGGAGTGAAATGAGCAGGTGGAGTCCATGTTTTCCTATTTTGGTCACCAGGAGTTCCCAGAGTTGGAGAACAGCCATGGTCTTCCCTTTTGTGGCTGGGGCACCTGCTGCTAATTCCCCAGGTCCCTCCCCGGAATCACCCTCATTTGAAAATTAAGGAGGGGGACCAGAATCTCTTTGGGGTCACCTGCCTGCGGGATGCTCTATGACTAATTTTATCAACCGAGAGAAAACGTTGTGGGAAAAGCAGAAGGTCTACCCTGCTTCTGCTCAGGTGGCTTTGAGCAGAGAAGGGAGCCCTGGGTTGTGCCGAAGCATCGATCTCCATGGTGATGCCCCATGTCAAGGCTGCCTGCCACTATCACCCACAGATGACTAGGGGAAACATGGCAACACTGGCTTTGTCCCCCAGCAGCCATGCGTGAGGCACGTCCATCCAGAGCTGGAGAATGAACAAATGTTTGCTCTCCATTAGGGCTGTGTGCTATTCCTCACAGCTGTTCCTTGTTGCCTTAAATAGTCTTAATGGGGCTGTAATAACCAGATCCCTTCTGGCCGCCCTACTGGGCTCATCATTCATTACGATGACAGACTGCCTGGATTGGACTGGGATGCAAATGCTTCCCATGGCAAAGTCACTACTTCCTGTTGTTTTGCATCTTCTCCGAGCCCGCTACTCCTCTGACCGTGATGATGCCTGGGCTTACCCGGCTCACAGACAACCCCTCTCTCCAGCCAACATCTCTGAGCATTTGCTGGCAGGCTAGGGTTTTTTGTTTTGTAACTGGGGAAGGTGGGAGAATCTGGGTTGGAAGAAACAGGACAGGGAGGAGGGAAGACGCTGCAGTCCAAGATCAGGGACGGAGGCCTCTTAGCTTCAATGTGGATGGGTTCCATTGCCTCTGGGAGGGGCTACCACATGTCCCCTGGCATCAGATGTGACCAGCAGTAAGTAGAGCAGGTGAGGTGAGGGGTCCGGAGGCACAGGCAGGGAATGCCCTGGGGACTCCATGGGTCACCTTAGACCAGTGTCCCTTAACCTTGAAAGTGCATTATAGTTACCAGGAGAGCTTAGAAAATACAGATCTCTGGATCCCACCTCCGGGAATTCTGATTTAATTGGTCTGAAGAACAACCTGGGCATTGGTGTTTTTAAAATTTCCCTACACAAGTCTAATGTGTGGCCGAGACTGAAAACCTCCAGGCCTCATATTTGTATGGGAGGTGCAGTTAATATGCCTTAGGTCTCCTTGAGTTCCTGGGAACTGAGGGCCAGGGGCCAGTCATGGTTGCTAGGACTTGAGATATAACTATATGCCGGGGGCCGGGGGTGGTGGTAGCCCCAGAAAGGGGTCCGGTAGAACTATCAATAGGAGGGAGATGCAGCTGGCCTAGAAAATTAGTTCTTACCTAGGCTCACAAAATTTGTGGGACATAAACATTTTCTAGATCACTTGGACCAATCCCTTTTCCCTCATTACATAAATATGGAAATGGAGGCCAAGAAAGGAGAATGACCACCCAAGGTCACCCAGATACTTAATGAAAGAGACAGGACTTGAATCCAGGCATTTTGACGATACACTCTGAACGATTCCTATGTGAATTCAAGTCATTGAACTTAAAATATATATATTGAGAGACTCAAGTTTACATGCCAAAGAGCGCGAGCTGATTTTATGTCTCTACATGAGAAAATGTGTGTGGGCTTGTCTGGGCTCTGAGCCCAGTCTCCTGGTTTGAGCAATTCCATCTTTTCCTTCAATTAGTGTCCCAGCCGCCTACTCACCTACCTGCCCCTGGTCTCCCTGCTCTGATCTATGCCAAACAATTATATCTAAAAGGCTAATTCAACTTAAAAAAAATGCTGCTCCCTTCCATGGTTTTGCATGACCCCTAGAATAGAATCCAAACTCCTTAGCCTGACAAGTGTCGCATTGCTTCCCTACCCCAGCCCACTCCTTCTGATAATTTCAGCCCTCTCTCCCTCCATGCTTCGTGCACCAAACATAGTTTTTGTACCAAACTGCTTCTGCTTCTTCTGGTTCTCTTCACTCAAACTGCCATGCATATCTCCACACCATACCTGGTCAAGTCCCTCTGCCCAGAACACCCTTCCTTGCTTTCTTCTGAATATTCCTATTTCTTAAGCTCTGGTTTAGACTTTATGTCTTCTGGAAAGCCGGTGGCCACCCATGCCGAGGCTAGGTTGAATGCATGCCACCAACCAAGGGCTCCCATAGCACTCTACTGTGACATTTTGCCAAGATATTAAAGTGATCAGTTTATATGCCTGTGTCTAAGAATAGGCTCAAATTCTCCCAGAAGGCAAGAGCTCTGTCTCTTCCCAGTTCCTAGACCCTAGTACAATGTCTACTCTATGGAGAGCACTTACACATTGAGCCGAAATTCCACAAGACTCAGTCCTTGGTTATCATCTCTGTTAGTACTCACTTGCTTCCTGACTTTGAACAGTCTTATGGTTTTAATGTTATCTATATGACAGTGAGTCCAGAAGTTTTCTCCCCAACTCGGGCTTCTTTCCCAAATTCCAGACTAATATATATCCAAGCACCTACTATCCATCTCCGCTATCAGGTCTAATAGACATCTCAAACTCAGTTCAAAATTGAACTCCCATTTGTTCCATTGGCCCCAAGTCTCTTCTCTCTGTGGCTTCCCCATCTCCATTAGGGACAGCCCCATCCTTCCAGTGTCTCAGATAACAGCCCTGGAGCCACTCTTGGTTCTTCTCTGTCTTTCACACGACATGCCAATGTATTAGGAAATCCTGTTGGTTCTACCACAACATATATCCACAATCCAACCATTTCTCACCACTTCCACTGCCTCACCTTTATCTCTCACCTGGGTTACTGCCATGGCCTCATGACTGGTCTCCCTGATTTTACTGTTGCCTTCCTATGTCTCTTCTCAACACAGTAGCTAGGAAGAGCATTTCAAAATAATGTCAGATGGTAATTTGTCTTCTCAAATTTCTGCAGTAGCTTTCCATTTCATTCAGAGTAAAAGCCAAAGTCCTTGCAAAGTCTTATAAGGCACTACATGGTCAGATCCCCCTTTATTTCTCCAATGTCATCTTCTATTACTCGACTCATGTCTATTAGTCTACCCTTGGCCTCCTTGTACTGCACTGATCTGGAACTTTCTACCTCTAGATTTCTTCTTCCATGTCTCTGCTTAAAGCTTATCTTTTAATTAAGAATGACCTTTCTACCCTATTTAATATTGGAACCCCACTTACTTTCTGTCCCTGGAATATACCATCTCCCTCCTTTGCTCTACTCTTTCTTTTTCCATGGTACGTGTGGGAGGCTGCATCATCCAAAGATTGTATTTGCTAATATCTCCTGTTCACAACTTCCTCTCTGTCCATTCAAAGAGAAGGTGTCTAATTCCACTTCTCTAGAATAGAGGCCATTATTACTTGCTTATGACCAATACAATGAGGTGGTAGTGATTCTTTATGATCTCCAAGTCTAGGTCACAAGGGATGATGTACTTTCTACTTTGGTCACTAAGAGGCTCACCTTTGAAGCTATGAGCTACCATGTAAAAAGTCCAACATCCTGAGGTTACCATGCTGTGAGGAAGTCCAGGTCTGTTCCTGCCAGCAATCCTACTAAGATCCCAGCAGACAGCCTGCAGCAATCACTGGATATGAAAGCAAAGACACTCTCTCATGATTTCAGCCCTAGCCCTAGAGCCTCCCCTGTCAAGATTTCAGACACCATATATATATATATATATATATATATATATATATATATATATATATATATATATATTTTTTTTTTTTTTAAGATTTACTTGAGAGACAGAGGGAGTACACGAGTGGGCATGAGTGGGAGGAGGGGCAGAGGGAGAGAGAGAATCTTGACCAGACTCCTCACTGAGCACAGTGACCCACTCCACACTTGACCCACTCCTCACTGGCTCGATCCCACGACCCCTGAGAGCATGACCTGAGCAGAAATCAAGAGTCAGACACGTAACTGACTGAGCCAGCCAGGTACCCCCGAGAGGTCAACTTGCATGTCAACTTGTCAAATCCATTCATTTCTATGGAAAAACAAAACAAAACAAAACAAAAACCTGAGCAGGAGAGACAGGCAAGAAAGAGCACATAGCATGTTGGTTTGATAGTAGAATTGGAGGCCGAGGAACCTTATGTCTACAAAGGAGCACAGTCTTCAAGCAGACCTGTGACTCATATACCCATTACATAGATTCCAGACATCATGGGAGCTTTGAGGACCAAAGCAATATCCAGCTAGAGTCTAGGAAAGGGGACAGGCACACTATGGAAAGCTTTCCATAAAATAACATTTCCCAATTCATCTCCAGTTAATCAGAAAATGTGTTAACTAGAAGCTAAACATCCCAGTTAACTGATTAATATAATCTGAACAGATTGAATGCAAGGTTCGTCTAGTTAGCGATGTTTCCGTCTGGGGACTAAATGATGGAAAAACAGGCACTGTTTTCTCTCTCACTATAAAAGTAGACCGTTTCCATGCCAGAAAGTTTGGAAAATGCAAAAAGGCACAAAAATAAATTTTAAAGATCAACCCAAATCCTATCACACAGGGACGGATACTTGCAAAAAAAGAAAAAAAAAAGATATCATTCTGGAAAGAAATTCACTAAAGGTGTCAAATGTGTTTGTATTTGTGTTTTCAAATGTTAGAACGCAGGTTCTAGAATAGTGTTTCTTGGTCTTTGACTATTTGTTCCTCTTTCTGATAAGTCATCTGCCTCCCTTAATGCTATGCAAACCTTAAAACAAATGAAATAGTAGGACTAATGACTTACTGAACCACCATGACACTAAAAGTGCCTTGCCAACAGCACACATTCTCCTGACTTTCACTCGCGAGGCAGATCTACATAGGTGTGCAGAAGCACGTGTGTGTAACACCTTCAGGGGCTGGGACTATTCAACAAAACCCCTAGGAAATAAGGCTCCGGGATGAAAGGTGAGGAGATCATCTCCTCCAACTATTATCCCAATTCTCCTCCAAAATTTGTAGACGGAGCCTATGAAAAAGGTCTTTAACTTGGACCATATTTGAAATTAAATGTACGTTCTCTTGAGCTGATCATTACTCACACCCATGGACATAAACATTTTTGTTCTCATACATGTGTCAAATACGCCCCCTGCCACCGTGTTTTATACGCTCATAAAGTTTTAGGACCAGACAGGTCCCTTAGAAATCGCCTTATCCAAACTCTCCATTCAACTAAAAAAGAATCTTAAAACGCAGGTAGCAAAATAATATCCTAATCTCACACAGTTTATTGTGTTGGAATCTGGCTGTCTGGACCCCCAATTTAGCACAATTTCATGACCTCACACAGCTTGTGAAATACTGCTTGGTAAGCTCTTTCTCAGAATATAGTCTGAGAGATAAACTTAGCCAGCATCATCAAGAATTCCAAATGTGTAGAGTCTGAGTCAATGCGTTCCCACTGCACACAGTGTAACTCAAGCAAGCATATTTGGGGCACATGCTGCATGTGAAAAAAAAAAAAACCACCCACAAAAAACTAGTACATATAACTCGGAGCCTGGCGTACAGTAGATGTTGGAAAGATATTTTGGGAAGAAAGGAGGAGAGGGAGAGAGAGAGAGGAAAAGGAGAATCAAAGAAAGAAAGGCTTGTTTTCAGAGCTGGCTTCTGGAGGAGGCTTGCAAAATTCCTCCAGGGGCATGAGGTCTTCTTTAGTTCAGGAAAACATCTTAATGAGTTTTTCCTCCTATTTTATTTTATTCTTTGCAAAAGGTGAGATCTAATGGACCAGGTCTCAAACAAAAGGAGGGAGACAGAGAAACTTGAGTTGTTCTGCATAATAGTGAGGGGAGTGCAGGAATTCTTTTCCAGGCTGCTGGGACAAAGGAAAAAAAAAAAAAAAAAAAAAGAAAATTTGAGGACACCACAAAGGACTTTTCAGAGGGACTGGACAGACATTGTGTCAGGAGATCAGAACCTCGGGAGGACTTCTTTTCAAGCATTTTCTGAACTTTGCTGCAAACCTTCTCTTATTCCCCAAGCTTCGGTAACAAGTTCTACTCACAAAGTCCTTTGCCTTAGCGATGCTCTGGGGAGGGAGGAAAGGGATGAGGAGGGGTGAGGAGAAGGTACAGAGAGAGGGGAGACAGCAGACACCAGAGGTGATACTGACTTGTGGGGGGTGTGGGATGGGTGTTGAGAACACAGCAGAAGCAAGGTAACAAGGCCAGAGGCGACTATGAGCAAGAAGGTCTCCCAGAAGTCACTGGCTTTTTTTTTTTTTTTTTTTAAACAGGTGGGATGGGGTTTGAGCCATCCTGTCTTCCTATGGCAGGAAGATATGAATGCAAAGTGATTCAGTAGGTCTGGGAGGGGACCGAGATGGTGTCTCTCCAGCATGCTCCTGAGTGATGCTGACACTCTGTTGGTCTGGGGACCAGACCTTGAGTAGCAAGGATTTAGCACCCATAAAACCTCTGCACGCCGCTTGGTTTCTTACCTCATATTCCTCCTTGAACCCGTAGCCCTGGCCTCTCTTCATCTGGGTGATGTGCTGGAGCAGGTCGGCCACCCGGATGGCAGGCTGGAACTGGTCCCGGGGATAGCTCATCTCCACGGGGTCGCAAGCCCGGTAGGGGTGAGTCTGGATGGTGAGGGTAGGCTGGGACAGCTCCCCACGGCTGCCATCTGCTTCAAAGAGAAGGAGGCAAAACATGCATCACCTATGAGAGTTTTGTCCTCTGTCCTCCCTGCTTCCCCCAGGGCAGGGGGCACTAGTTCAGGACTCAGGCGATCAGGAAGTTGCAGGAAGAACAGAGACATGCCGCTTCCCTCGCGTGGCTGTGGCTGTGGCTGTGGCGGTTGATTTAGAAAATCAAAAAGACAAACCAACCAAAGAACACAACAGCCCTTGGTTTGTTTCTATTCCAAGGGTGCGTATTGCGGAGCAGAGACAAAATTCCAGGTTGCTTATCATCCTCTGTCTGTCTCAGTCCTTGACAAGGGTGGTCTTGGCTAATCATGGCCAACCCCAGAACAAGTGAGAAGCCAGAAAGCTCTTTAGGAAATGAGGATGCCTGGAAATCATCTCTGGTGCCTGCCTGCAAGTAAGAAGAGTCACAGGTGTCTGGAGATCAGAGCCCCATGTCTGTTCCTGGTCCATTTGCCTCCATCCTTGAGAGGAACTGAAACCAGTCTTGGACCCCCAACTGATAGCAGGAACCCTCCTGACCCATTCAGCTGCTTTCTCTAGCTGTGGGCTCTGCAATAGTGATCACCTTCTGCCTGTGGTCTAGTTTCCCTATCACTTAACCCTCTTGATCCAGGAGTGTCAGTGAACCTTCTTGGCAGGTAAGGAAGCCCAAACCTCTTCCTTTAGTCCTGCCAGCTACTTCTCCCAGGCCTGGTCCTATGCCCCAACTCCTTTCTCAAGATCTGTACTCTGCTTCAAAATAATCTTCATGCCCACTGGACTGTTCTAACTACCCTCTGCTAGCTTGGCCATCCTGGAAAATAGCCTGCTGGGGCTAGATGTGAATTCCCCCATTCCCCTTGGACCAGAACAACCACATCCTTGCCCCACTGACTCCCTGGCAAGCATACACTGCTGGTCTTTCAGGGCTAGTCCGTCATTCTCACAACCATCTAGGCTTAGTTTCCCCCACCTCCTCCCAGAGACACAGACAGTCTACACCCTAGACCCTCCTGGTGTGGCATGCACAAGTAGAGAACTGTCCTATTTGATGCGACTCACCCCCGTATTTTCAGGATCCACAAAGTACCCCACTGAGCCCATGCCATGTTTACTCCGCAGGCTTTAGCATATGTTCCTGACTTTCTGCAACTCATCTTTTCAAAATTCATGTTTCCTTTAGCTTGTCTGTTGCTCATGTCACAATAATCCCCCAGACATTGATTCTGTGTGTAAAAGGGACATTTTCTTTGTGACAGGAAGAGCAAAACTGTTCCAAGCAAGGAAAGGACTGCTAACAGAAAGAGCTAGGTTACGTACAGGGGAGAAGGGCCCAGGTGAGATGTTAGCACAGCTTTCCTGACTGCCCAGAAGAAAAATACTCCTTACTTCTTCTCCTGGGATTGTAGGAAAGAGGTAGCACATCTTTACCCGCATTGTTTAAAAGTAGAGCTTTCAATTGAGATATCACCTTACACCAGTTAGAATGGCCAAAATTAACAAAACAGGAAACAACGTGTGTTGGAGAGGATGTGGAGAAAGGGGAACCCTCTTACACTGTTGGTGGGAATGCAAGTTGGTGCAGCCTCTTTGGAGAACAGTGTGGAGATTCCTCAAGAAATTAAAAATAGAGCTTCCCTATGACTCTGCAATTGCACTCCTGGGTATTTACCCCAAAGACACAGATGTCGTGAAAAGAAGGGCCATCTGTACCCCAATGTTTATAGCAGCAATGGCCACAGTCGCCAAACTATGGAAAGAATCAAGATGCCCTTCAGCGGATGAATGGATAAGGAAGATGTGGTCCATATACACTATGGAGTATTATGCCTCCATCAGAAAGGATGAATACCCAACTTTTTTTTTTTTAAAGATTTTATTTATTTATTTGACAGACAGAGATCACAAGTAGGCGGAGAGGCAGGCAGAGAGAGAGAGGAGGAAGCAGGCTCCCTGCTGAGCAGAGAGCCCGATGCGGGACTCGATCCCGGGACCCCAAGATCATGACCTGAGCCGAAGGCAGCGGCTTAACCCCTGAGCCACCCAGGTGCCCGAATACCCAACTTTTGTAGCAACATGGACGGGACTGGAAGAGATTATTCTGAGTGAAATAAGTCAAGCAGAGAGAGTCAATTATCATATGGTTTCACTTATTTGTGGAGCATAACAAATAGCATGGAGGACAAGGGGCGTTAGAGAGGAGTAGGGAATTTGGGTAAATTGGAAGGGGAGGTGAACCATGAGAGACTATGGACTCTGAAAAACAGTCTGAGGGGCTTGAAGTGGCGGGGGGGGTGGGAGGTTGGGGTACCAGGTGGTGGGTATTATAGAGGGCATGGCTTGCATGGAGCACTGGGTGTGGTGAAAAAATAATGAATAATGTTTTTCTGAAAATAAATAAATTGGAAAAAAAAATAAAAGTAGAGCTTTACAAACATGGGTGTGGCTACCCCTCTCCACCACACCCATGGGATCAGGAGTCAGATTTATTGGGAACTCACTCTCAACGTGCCAGGGACTATGGTAGGCACTGGCAATGCACAGCACACAGATTTCACCCTCACGACTTGATCGTCTGGTACAGCAGACCGACCAGAAGAACCATCTGAAGCAGGAGAACAGAAGCTGGAGAAGCCCAGCACATCGAGGGAAGAGCAAGGAGGCTGGGATGGAGAGAAGGTGGTGGGTGGAAATGTGAAGGGGCAAAGCTGTAAGAGATGATGAAAGGTAGCCCAAGGAGGCAGCAAATGGGTGAGAATCTCCAAGCCAGTGGGAAGCTGCTGAAGGCTTTTAAGAATTCCTCTCTTTAAAGAAACAATATAAATACATTCTTTGCAGGTGTCCCAGCTGGCATAAGTATGAGGCCTCCTTCCAGGGACCATCACTCCTGTGATGCTCTGGTGGGCCTGGGATGGAGAAGGGGCACTTGAGCTTGCTTCTCTAAATGCTGTATTTCACGATCCCCCGGACAGCTGGAGCTGGAGTTGGTGCCCAGAGCCCTGTAAGTGTCTCCCACTTAAATCACCAGCGCATATGGGGACAGATGTCTTTGGACACCCATGGTCTCCCAAAGGTCCTGGGGGTGTGGACTGCCCAGGAGGCTGGCTCCCTGGCAGAGAAAGGCATCTTCGGAATGGGCACCTGGCAAATTCTGTAGGATGCCAAATGTTCCCCAAACCAATATGGATATTTTCCCTAAACACATTGCTAGACAGACTGTAAACTTGGTGTCAGCAAAACCAACACTGGAATGGAAAACAAATGCATTTGAAATTTAACAACTTGTATCGCTGTAACATTTGTAATAATGTCAACGCCAGTGCTAATGATGCTATGAACACTCAGAACCAAGGGGCTTTCAAGGTTTATTAATTCAGCTAGGTTGCACTCCCTTTTCCAATGTATCTTACCTCACCTATTCCCTTATTAACCTCCGATAATGCAGAAGTGATGCCTTTTATCACACCCCATTTCACCAGACGCACTATACTTAATTTCCCATCATTAGGTTTAATGAAAACCCAATTTCACAACTCACTTCTCTCAGGAACCTACAAGTAATGCTACGTTTTTATCAGCCCCAATTAAAAAACGTTATGATGTTCCTATTCGAGAGGGAGCCTTAAAAGTAATGTGCGATTCGGCTGCTAATTCAACAAGGGCGCTAGAATTCACATGCTGCTCATAAAATGTAACTCAAACCAGCTGGCCCAGGGAGAGAACACTGCTCATTTTTCTCCTCACCAGACCCTTAATTTTCATGCCATTTCAACTTCCCATGCATGGGTCTTGCGTGTTTATTTATTACATAATCATATTTGGGGGGTCTTCTGCACCTTTTCTATACCTGTTGCCTAAAGCCTGTGAATTCCCCTGGAACTCCTGTGGCTGCCTGTCAGGGGATGGTGGGTGATGCATATGAGATCCCGCGTCACCACTGTCCCTCTACCAGTTCCCTTCCCGTCTGGACTTGACTTTTCTATTTTTTTTTTTTTTAATTCCCCCTGCTACCAGCCATTATTGATCTCCCTCCAGCTCCAGCCACATATTTCCAATTACTTGCTAGGAACTACCACTCCGACTGGTTAACAAATATTTACTGAGAACCTACATTGTGCAAAGCATGGTGTTAGACACCGCGTACATACAGGAAGGTGGAGGAAAGTGTGTTCAGAGGGAGATAAGCACCCCAGAGCCCTTGCAGGAAAGAAGAGATAAGGTGTGCATAAACAAGTCTAACAGAGGTGGGAAGGGACAGGTGCCCAGGAGATGGGGGGGTGATGTGCCGCAGAGCCGGGAACCCCAGAAATGTTTCTCAAGCTTTAGGCTCTCACACCCCACCTCTGTGGTTTTTGCCACAACTATGTACAACCTGCATCAGCTCTGTCTGATAGAACTTCCCACAATGATGGAAATGGTCCATATTTGTACGGTGCAGTATGATAGCCACTAACCCCAGGTGTCTCCTGAGCATGTCACTGAGGCTAATGTGACCGAGGAACTGAATTTTAAGTTCTGTTTCATTTTAATTCATTTCAATTTAAATATCCACATGTGGCTTATGGCTACTGTATTGGGCAGCATAGATTTAGAGAAAGAAAAAGGGAAATAGCACTTGAGTCACACAATAGGGCAGAGGTCTATTGGAGGCCCATGGAAATATAACGCAAGCCATATAAGTAATTTAAAATATATTTTTTAAAAATTTAAACTCAATTAGCCATCATTAGTTTCAGATGTACTGTTCAAGAATTTATCAGTTGTATATAACACCCAGTACTCATCACATCATCTTCCCTCCTTAATGTCTGTTACCCAATTACCCCATCCCCCCCACCCACCTCCCCTCCAGTAACCCTCAGCTGACCTCGGCCGCAGCCACTTCTTGCTAGACATGTCTCCAAAGGCAAGGGAAACAAAAGCAAAAATGAACTATTGGGACCTCATCAAGATAAAAAGCTTCTCCACGGCAAAAGAAACAGTCAATAAAACTAAAAGGCAACCTACAGGATGGGAGAAGATATTTGCAAATGACATATCAGATAAAGGGCTAGTATCCAAGATCTATAAAGAACTTATCAAACTCAACACCCCAAAAATTCAAATGATCCAGTCAAGAAATGGACAGAAGACATGAAGAGACATTTCCCCAGAGAAGACATGCAAATGGCCAAGAGACACATGAAAATACGCTCCATGTCACTTGGCATCAGGGAAATACAAATAACATTTTCTTATAGCAATAAAGTAAGGTAAAAGGGATAAGTGAAATTAATTTCAATAATACATTTTATTTGATCCAATACATGAAAGAGTATTTCAACATAGAGTCACTATAAAATTACTAATGACATATTTTACTCTCTCTTTTTTAAAGATTTTATTTATTTATTTGAGAGCGCATAAGAGGGGAGAGGTCAGAGGGAGAAGCAGACTCCCCACTGAGCAGGGAGCCCGATGCAGAACTCAATTCCAGGACTCCAGGATCATGATCTGAGCTGAAGGCAGTTGCTTAACACCTGAGCCATCCCAGCATCCCTATTTAGCACTATTCATGCTAGGGCTTTGAAATCCAATGTGCATTTTGCACTTACTTTAGTGTAGTCTCATTTCATTTCAGACTAGCCATATTTCCAGGGCTCAACACCGACAGGGGACTGGTGGAAGGTGCAGGTGGACATAGACTTATCCAGAGCCAAGTCAAGTGCCAAAGAGAGCTGATTTAGAGTTACAGTGAATGTCAAAGACACCGATCTAGTGGAAGGCAGCTCTTGCACAGCACTGCCCAATAGGGTGTTTTACGATGATGGACGTGTTCTACCTTTGCACTGTTCAAGGTGGTAGCCCCTAGCCCGTTGTGGCTATTGAGCAACAGAAATGTGGCTTGTGTGACTCAGGAACTGAGTTCTTACTTTACCTTAATTTCAGTTTAAGTTTAAATAGCCACACATGGTCCATAGCTGTAATACCAAAGAGTGCACATCTATACGAGTATGTCTTAAATTTTTTACAAACCAACGTCCTACATTTTTAAGCTTTATTTCATTATGAATGATAATAAAACATAAAATCATGGGTGCAATATGCCAGTTTTCACTAAAACATTTACCTAACAATTTTAAAAACAGCCTGGCCACGTGCTGTGAGGTGAGCATGACCTTGGTCAAGAGACGACTATGTCTGAGCTCAGGGTCTTCATCTATAACATAGGGAAGGTCAGTGTGAAAGATCTGAAGAGAGACCGCCCGCAAGCATGTGGACAATGCCTGGCTTCTGTTAAGTCGTGAAGAAACATTAGCTGCTCTGATGTTGGACAAGCTCTGCTGTTCGGCATTAGAGAATCTCAGACCAGCGAGGCATCTGGGGAGTCTTTTAGGGCTTCTGTCCTTCTTTCCTTCATGACACACTCCATGGTCATCTAAATATCTTATTCCATTCCTGCTGCTACTGCCCTAGTTCAAGTCCCCATGACATGACTATTCCAATCAGGTTCCTCACGGGTCTTTCTGCATCCATGGTTCTTTCTACACAGCTTTGATTAAGTCATTCATCTTAGCAGAAGCCTCTGCTGCGTCCAGACAGAATTTCTTCACTAGCCAACCAAATTCCTATAGTCTCTATTTCTCATTTCATCCATCACAACTCCTCTCTATCCATGTGGCCATTAGGGCAGGAGAGCATGAAGAGTGTTGGGGTAAGTATCTGGAGACTGCTCGCTGAAAGGGGAGAGTCTAAGCCTGGAGAGAGAGCTTGAGGTAGGAATGAGGCTGGCTTACTGCCTCGGAGTGGAGACGTGATTAGCACAAACACAGTGGGTGCTGTGGCAATGGCAGATGTCAGGGTCAAAACACAGAATATGAAGACAAAATCTGGCTTCAAATATGGGCCTCACAACTTTCTAGCTATGGGATGTCAGATAAGTTACTAAGATCTTTATTTGTAATTGGCATTAGAGATGGCGATGACCATCAACATCATCTAAGAAGGTCGCTGTAGCTATGAAATGGGATACATTGGAAGAAGTCTCAAGGTAGCACCTTGCCAGCAGACAATGCCTCAACCGCACCATTCCTACCAAGTATCAGTAAAGCCTCAAGAAAATAAACTTGTAATAGCACTGAAATCTAAGTCTGTGAGCCAGCCTAGCATCAGAATTTGGGAGGACTATCCATTAATCATGTCAGTATCACACTGCCTATGTGCATAAAGATGAACACTTCATTTTGTCAAAATTTCTTAAAAATCTCTGAAATTGTATAAAATCACCTTTCGCCTGATTCAACATAGGGGAATTTTCCCTCTAGAGTTGAAAGAGATTGCAGTTTCTTTGGTGAAGCTTCAGATGAAGTAGTTGGCTTGTGTTCAGGAGCCCTGTTTTAAGAAAAATGTATTCTGTAGTTCCAAATTCTGGACTTCAACTAGGAAAAGTGTATAGACTTGTGACCCCAGAGGCACAGTAGATCCACACCCCCATTTCATAGCCACTCGGGATGTGCTCTCACTCGATGGAATGGTAGATTAACTAAACTTCTCTTCAAACATGAACCTTACAAATAGTCATAACCCTTCCAGGCATGGCACCTGGCAACCACTGCTCTGTTTTCTGTGGTAACAGTTGCTTTTTCTGGAATGTAAATGTATATGTAATCATACAGCATACAGTGTTTTATGACTGTGTTTTTTTCACTTAGCAGGAGGCTTCTGAGGCTTTTCCATGTTGCAAATAGCAGTAATTTATTCTGATTGCTACATTTCCTCACCAACACTTGTTTGGTAAGGTTTTATTAATTTTAGGTAAACTTTATTAACTTTAGGCATTCTAGTGGTTGTATAGTAGGATCTCATTGTCATTTAAATATGTGTATTTTATGTACCAGTTTGACATTTGTTTTCTTTCTTTGGGTGAGGAGTCTGTTCAAATCTTCTGCCCATTTGTTTTTTTTTTTTTTTAAATTGGGCTATTTTATTATTGAATTGTAATCATGATATAGGCCCTTTATCATATATATTTTTTGGAAGTCCCTTACTCCCAGTCTGAGGCTCTCCTTTTTATTTTCTTAATAGTGCCTTTTGATGAGACAGGAATCCATCAAAATCCTAGAGGAGAACATAGGCAGTAACCTTTTCAACATCAGCCAAGCAACTTCTTTCAAGACAAGTCTCCAAAGGCAAAGGAAACAAAAGTGAAAATGAACTTTTGGGACTTCATCAAGATAAAAAGCTTCTGCACAGCAAAGGAAACAGTCAACAAAACAAAGAGGCAGCCCACGGAATGGGAGAAGATATTTGCAAATGACACTACAGACAAAGGGCTGATATCTAAGATCTATAAAGAACTCTTCAAACGCAACACACACAAAACAGATAATCACATCAAAAAATGGGCAAAAGTCAGGAACAGACACTTCTCCAAAGAAGACATACAAATGGCTAACAGACACATGAAAAAATGTTCATCATCATTAGCCATCAGGGAGATTCAAATCAAAACCACATTGAGATACCCTCTTATACCAGTTAGAATGGTCAAAATTAACAAGACATGTGTTGGAGAGGATGTGGAGAAAGGGGAACCCTCTTACACTGTTGGTGGGAATGCAAGTTGGTGCAGTCACTTTGGAAAACAGTGTGGAGATTCCTTAAGAAATTAAAAATAGAGCTTCCCTATGACCCCACAATTGCGCTACTGAGTATTTACCCCAAAGATACAGATGTAGTGAAAAGAAGGGTCATCTGTACCCCAGTGTTCACAGCAGCAATGGCCACAGCCATCAAACTGTGGAAAGAACCAAGATGCCGTTCAATAGACAAATGGATAAAGAAGATGTGGTCCATATCTACTATGGAGTATTATGCCTCCATCAGAAAGAATGAATACCCAACTTTTGTATCAACATGGAAGAGACTGGAAGAGATTATGCTGAGTGGAAGAGTCAAGCAGAGAGAGTCAATTATCACATGGTTTCACTTACTTGTGGAGCATAAGGAATAACACAGAGGACATTAGGAGAAGGAGAGGAAAAGTGAATTGGGGGAAATCGGAGGGGGAGACAAACCATGAGAGACTGTGGCCTCTGAGAAACAAACTGAGGGTTTTGGAGGGGAAGGGGGTGGGGGGTTGGGTGAGCCTGGTGGTGGGTATCATGGAGGGCATGTATTGCATGGAGCACTGGGTGTGGGGCATAAACAATGAATTCTGCAACTGAAAAGAAATTTAAAAAATTCTTTAATTAAAAAAAGAAAAAGTTTTATTTTTGATAATTCAAATTTATCAATTATCTGCTTTTATGGTTTGTTATTTATTTATTTGTTTGTTTGTTTGTTTGTTTATTTATTTATTTATTTTGTCTTGTCTGAGAAATCTCTGCCTAACTCAAGGCCACAAATATTTTCTCCTGTATTTTCTTCTACCTTCTCTCTCTTAATTCTAACCAAATGCATAGGGTTGAACTTGTAAAACTAATAGTAAGTACAAGGCTGCCCCACTGTGCCACATTTTGCCGAGCTGAAATGGACATTATATACTTAGCAACTGACACTGATACACTTAGTTACCTGAAGTAACACTAGTATGAAGGATAGAAAATAAATGCTTCACCTTTTTCTAATTTCCTTTTCTGGGCTCGAAGAATCAAAGACTAAGCCATCAAATATGGGGGGGTTGGGCACCTCTGAGCCCTTTCTTCTCCTCAATCACATTCACAATGGTCTCTGATGTGGCAAAGACAAAAGAAGGAGGATAAAGACCTTGATATCCCAGGAAGCAGATTTAGTATTGGGAAACCAAACTGGGAGAGGAACAGTCATGGGGAAGGTGACTTCTGGATTCACTGGCTCCTTCTGATAGAGATCAATCCTCCTCTTTGTGGGGAGAACATGAATTCGTCCTCCACAGTGGTCATATCAGATGGAGGGATGGTGTCAGACAGTCTGCAGAGGGATGGGGCCTCCAAACATCAATTACTCCTCCTGCCTAACCCACAGGAAAAGGGTTCTCACTATTGGGATAGTGAGGACAACCATGAGAATCTGCCTGTTCTGTTTGTAGCAGACACCAGTCCTGGAGAGATCTCTCCTCCTTTTTTTAAAGGTAAGTAAGCAGAAACAAAACAACATGGTCTTAGAACAATTTACCATATTTAAAATAAGGAGAATGACACTCTGAAGGCTGAGAAAAACATAGTTTTCAAAAGCGAAAAAGCAGCTAGTTTTGACTATTTCCCTAACCACCATCTCCTACCTTCTTCCTTTCCAGCAAAGCCCTCAAATTAGTTTAGGTGTCCACACATTTTCCATGTGACTCAGGTGGATGACCCTATTCCCAGATCTAGGAGTAAATCCTGATGTCCTTAAGCCAATCAGGTGCTCTTAACCTCTTTGCCAATTTAAAAAAAAATCTTAGTGAGATAGGAGGGGCTTTCTATTAAGAGACTTCTCAGAGAGTTCTCTTACTTCTAAGGTTATTGCGGTGGCCCCTCTCTCCCATTGGACATTATACCATTTGTGGGTTTGATGCTTGGACTTGCTAAAGCAATCCTATATCCATGAGGACAGTCAGGCTATAGGCAATGCCAACACGACATGGCAAAGTGGGGAGCTTGTCAGGACTTAATGACACTCTCGGGCATCTCATTCAACCAACCCTGCTCGAACCCTTGCCTTCCAGTTCTGTGAGCGAACACAACGATTTGTTGTTTAAACCAATTTGTTCTTGTTCTCCCCCCCCCCCCGCCATTACTGGTATCTCCGCCTACACATCAGTAAACAGAAATGCATTTTAGATTGCATGCATTTTGTTGGAAACAAAATTCAAGAAAACACAGAAGAGTAAGGGATGCAAAAGACGAATGAGAACAGATTTTTCAAAATGTGGATCAAGAAGCAACTAGGAAAAAACCTCGCTGGGTGAGGAAAGGGAAGATTGTAGGGAAAGCAGAAAGCAAGAAGCATTATTAAAGTGGACACTGAAGTCTGTAATGAGAATACGCAACAGGCAGAGACCGGAAGTGAAACCTGAGAACTAGGAGGCCTCCATGTCCTGTGTGCCTATCTGCTCCTGCGCGCTCATGTGTTCAGGCACCAAAAAGTCATTTTCCGAGAACAGAAAACAGGCACAGAAAAGACAGATTACTGATGTTACTAGAGAAGAGAGCAGAATAAACGACACAGAAGCTATAATAAAGGATATTTGTAAAAACAGCTCTTTGGCAGAATAAAAACCACAGTCTTCAAATGTAAAAAGTTCTCTGTGTACAACTTAAGAACTGAACAAATTTCCTGATGCTTCTGCTTAAATACTATGGATGAAGAAGCACTTAGATAAACATCTAGGCTGGAAAAAAAATGGTTATCTAGAAAGGAAAAAAAACTATGCTAACTCTATGTTCTGTTGCCCAAATTGAAATGCCAGAAAGTAACCGAAGAAAATTTCTTGAGGGATAAACCCCCCGAATTGTACATGGACATAAGTTGTTTCTTCATTTGCGAGGCTCCAGGAGACATTCCAGGCTACTCAAAGATTCAGAAAGTACACCTGCGCTGATTCTTTTCCAGAGGCTTAAGAAGGTGGAGAAATAAGGTGAGGGGAGTAAAAACCTTGTGATATTGAAGGAAATCATGCTATAAGATAATGGATTCCTTCAACACCGAAGCCAGTTAAACACAGATAGGATCAGAAAAACCAAAACAGATATGAATAAAAAAGGATGAGCTACAAAAAAGAATTCTTTTTTTTTTTAAAAGATTTTATTTATTTATTTGACAGAGAGAGATCACAAGTAGGCAGAGAGGCAGGCAGAGAGAGAGGAAGGGAAGCAGGACCCCTGCCGAGCAGGGAGCCCGATGCGGGACTCGATCCCAGGACCCTGAGATCATGACCTGAGCCGAAGGCAGCGGCTTAACCCACTGAGCCACCCAGGCGCCCTACGAAAAAGAATTCTTAAAGAGAACATTGGTTTAAAAAGTCTGATATAAAAATTCTTGGCAGGGCGCCTGGGTGGCTCAGTGGGTTAAGCCGCTGCCTTCGGCTCAGGTCATGATCTCAGGGTCCTGGGATAGAGCCCCACATTGGGCTCTCTGCTCAGCAGGGAATCTGCTTCCTTCCTCTTCTCTCTGCCTGCCTCTCTGCCTACTTGTGATCTCTGTCAAGTAAATAAATAAAATCTTTAAAAAAAACCTCTTGGCTAAAACCTGAAATTTCACCAAGAAAAAGGAGTGGATGACTGATACATCACCAGGAATATGACTGTTCACAACTGCTTTGTCTTTCATACACAGATAATCGACACATACTATTTTAGTCTTGATCTTAGGTCAAGGATCTAATTACAAACATGGATGTGCATATCCAAATGTGAGTGGACAGCTTTCCAACAGAGGTGAAAACAAAACAAAATAAAGCAAACCCCAGACCTCTACCATATGGGTCTGGGGTCTACAGTTCAGACGACTTGGGTGGTATCAAACTGCAAACATAAAAACCAACATTTCAAAACCTTCTGTCGTGAAAAGCAAATGAGAAACCGTGGTATGGAGGTGTTTTCATAATCCGAGACACGTGAATTCCCCCAGAACCAAACCGCTTCCACGAACGATGAACTCAGAGTGGGAAAAAATAAGATATAAAGAAAGACAAGCAAAAGAAAGACAAGGGAGAGACGGCAGATGTGGCACATGGAGAAATATGCCTCCCAAGAACTGAAAATAACACAGCAGTCAAAGAGGCCATCAAATAAACACATTTAGAGGGATTAAAGAGAAAACGGGAGGACTCGGAACCGCGGCAATAGTGCAGCACGTCATGAGGAAAGGTGGAGTGGCTTTGAATAGCATAGACTTCACTTCGAGAGATGAGACATAGTCATTGAAAGGAAAAAATAAGTAAATAAATATAAGAACAGATGTTAATGGAATACAATGGAAGATAAACACAGAGGCTGAAGAAAAGCAAAGGCTGGCTCTTTCCTTTGAAAACATCAATAAATTACAAACAGACTTCTGCCAAACATGATTAAGGGAAAAAAAAAGAGAGAGCGAGAGAGACACAAGTAAGCCACTTGGCAGTTGCTAGAAATCGGTGAAGTACTTTTGTCGCATGCTGAAGCGGCGAGTGAGTAAACACCTGGGAAAACCAGGAAGCCCATCCAAAGACAGGGATGGATGTGACCAGGGCCAGAAGTCCTGTATCAGCCCATCGCCAGAGCACCAGCTTCTTTTAAGCGCGAGGTTTTATTCTGAGAGAATTGTAGATTCTCATACAGTCCTGAGAAATAACACGGAGAAGTCCCTTAGACCTTCCCTGTGATCTTGGACAGTCACAGCACCTGTCACAGCAAGGAAACCGATGCGGACAGGTCACGGAATGTAGTCAGATTCCACCCATTTCCCACGCACTTGGGCGTGACCGAGTGTGTTTCCTTGTATACAGTATTATCCTGTGTGTAGACTCCTGTGGGTACTACCCCAGCCAAAATGCAGAAGCGGGCACAAGGGTCCTTCACATAAAAGGACACTAGCCTTTGTCTCTGGGTTGAGGGCTGGCTACTGGACTCTGGGTGACTATCGCACTAATAAAAAAAGAAGGATCTCTCGGTGAAACCTTTCCTGGTCCTCCTATAGCCCAGGGACCCACAGGGCGGCTACAGTGGCTCCTTATGTTGTGCACCGCTCAGGGCTGGAATGTGTCATTTACATGAGAGCCTTGCTCTTGTGACCTATACCCTGTTAATTAAGAGCCACCAGTCTTTTTCTGTTTGAGTGACCATTGATTGGATTCACTGTGTTCATTTTTTGCAAATCATACAGTGGAAAGATTCAGCTATACAGTCTAGAGGGAAAGGAAGAAGTGAATAGTCTGTGGACTTAGTGTCCACAATGGGCCAGAGTTAGGAAGGAAGACCTCTGTTCAGAGTCTCTCCTGTGGGTCAGAGGATTGGACCTGTGATGAGTTTTGTTTCAAAGGAATGGACCACTTGAACTTTGACTAGCAGAAAAATACCACATAAACAGATAATGAGATGTGTATCTAAACACTTTTGTAAGTGGATGATAAAGTAGGGTAGAAAAACTGGCTGGGAAAGAATGGGTTTCTGGGGAGTGTATTACTTGTCAGACGAGAATGGCACCTGTATAAGAAAGAAGAAAATGAGGTCACTTAATGTTGGAAAGATCAATATTATTGTGAAGTTCTTTACTATTATCAGCAAGAAGTTCCTTATATGGCTCTAGCATGTTAATGTAAATAGAATATTCAAAATAACTCCAAGAACACGTTTGGTCGGTTACTTGAAGTAGAAATAATGAAGAAAAGTGAATAGCATGGTTTTGATACTCTTGCCGACATGAAAAAAAAAAAAGGTTGATGTTGGGGTGGCTTTGGGGAGGAGTTTGAGCAGAGGGAAAGACTGGGGTTGTATGAAGAAGTATGTATGCTATACACAGAGGTATTGTTCTTCAAGCACGAGAAACTTCAGGTGGCTCCTGCAGATCATTTCTGTGTTTGGTACAGTGACAACCAGCATAAATAAGAATAAATAAAACTGGGTATTGGTTGAGCCATGTTGGATCACCTGCTTGCATCCCAAAACCATCATTTAAAGGAAAATCTGGGCTATAGATGATGAACTTATCCTCAAAGTACACCTTAGCTGGTTGGGATTGCTACCAGCTGGGGCAGTCTTCCACCTTGAAAATTCTAGAGTGGTTGAAGAATCAGATATAATGAGGGAAGAATGATTCCAATTAGAAAGGCTGAGAAACTCCCATCATTCCCTGAAGAGAGCAAAGTAGTGAAAAGTATAGACTTTGCAAAACACACCTGAGTAAGAACCTTGACACTGCCCCTTACTGGCTTTGTGACTTTGGGCAAGTTACTTAATTTCTCTGAACCACAGTTTCCATAAAAGCTTTCTGGATGATATTGCTGAAAAGTGAAGATAGAAAGGGAAAACCAAACATTGTGATTTATAGTTGTTAGAACACATCAGAGGTCAGCACTAAAGAAGGCATGGACATGGCCAAGGCCCTCATATATGATACCCCTCTCTTTCTCCATAACATCTGAAACAGTGTCTTCACACTTCCTTGAATCCCCTCCTCTTCCTCCATGTTCTGCTCTCTAGGAGAGAGGCATGAAAATTGTTCACAAGTTCAAAGCTGAGCATGTGACTTCCCTGCTGAACCCATTTATGGGCTGCCCACTGTCCTTCTGCTACATTTCTGATCATTATTAGTATGGACTCAAGGCTCTGACTGGTCTAGTTTCCACTCTCTCACTTGCCCCTTCTATGTTCCTCTGCCCTGTGCTTTCTAGGTCACAGACATGCACATTCTTGTCCATCTGAGAAACTGTACATGATGTGTTATTCTCCTGGAATGGTTAACCCTCTTGAGCCTTCCAGGGCCAAGTGGACTCCTATTCATCCTTCAGAACACAGCTCAAAAGCCACTTTCTCTTCTAGAATAGACAAACTGATCATGGTAGGGAATAATATCAGAACTGTGGTCACCTATTGGAAGGAGTGTGGGCAGGGTTTGACTGGGAATGGCCTTGAGAGGTCTTCCTGCCCAGCCTTTGTGTTATTAGGGGTTTGGGTGGCTCAAGTGTATGGAATTGTTGAATTCATGGAATCGAAAGCTTAGGAATATGTGTGTTTCTTTGTATGTAAATTTCACCTCAAAAGAAAAAAGCGCACACAGAGCCTGCATCATTGATATGCATAGTGCAATACTAGGGGAAAAGGAAATGTACTAATGTCTGAAATTTCCTTTGCAATGAACAAAAAGTCAAGAGGGATTGAGAGACCGATGATGGGAAATAGGTGATAAAGTAAAAATGTTAACAGTAAAATTTAGGTGATGGGTAGCAGATGGGTGTTTACTTAAAAAAAAAAAAAAACAAACAACACCAAAAAACTACTAACTTTGATGAATGCTTGAAGATATTAAGGAAAACAATCCTGTCTGCCTCTCTCCCCATCTGAGAGTATTGTCTTAGATCCTAACAACATCACCTTCATGAATCACAATGCATCTTCCTGAACACAGATATCGGCTCCATGAATTACAATAATTAGGTTATAGGTTGAATAATTAATAGTAAAATTATTCAATGTCTAGTATCCTTCTCTAGACTGTAAGCCCCATGGAGGCAGGTGCCATATATTCTGTTGTTTCCTGCTGTATCTCTAAGATCTAGTGGTTGCTCAGTAAATGTTTGTTTGTTAAGTATACCTGCCTCTCTAAAATCCATCCTCCATCTTGCTGATAGACATGATGCCTGTTTTCAAGGTTCATCTCTCATGCATTTTTACATCAATGGTGAGAGTAGCGAGATCATTTCCAACCACCTTGATGGGTACAGGGAGAAAGAAGTCACATTTATCCCAAATGCATTTCTTCCCCAGGTAGGCTACTGCTGATTTTAGTTATACCCACACCCAAGGTACTTCTCTAATAGTGAAGGTTGTCAGCTTCCCTATAACTCCAGCTTGGGCTGGACATGACCTGGAGTTTCTCATTATCCCCAAAGTTGTGCTCATACTAAAAATGGTCAGCCCAGCATTTGGTGTTGCGTATGTATCACTTCACTCCCAAACCCCCCTCCTCATAGGAAGGTGTGTGAATGGGAGGAAAAAAAAAAAAACCTTAAATAATGCCTGACACCGAAAACATGGCTTGTCTTATTTTCTCCCTCTCATTCATCAAAATCGTAATAAGACAAAGGTATGCAAAATAGTTGCAGAGTAATACTTAGCCAAACTAGAAAAACTCGATTTTGACAGGTTTTACAATCTTCAGGCTGACAGGTGACTTTGTCTTTCATTGATGTGTAAGAAAGAGAAAATGAAATGACTAAACTTGTCTGGGAGAGGAAATTTGAATGTGAAAATTTGAATGTGTTTGAAATGAGTTTACCATTGTACTGGGTGGATAGCAGTCTGCTTTCTCCATTTCAAACTATGCCCCGGATACTTAAGAAGTTTGTAGATATAATAAACCACTAAGACAACAGAGCATTAACAGAATGGGAATAGCACAGTATTGGTGTTACAAGACCTGAGTTTTCATCCTGGTTTTGGCACTAAATTGTCTAGCACAATTACTTTCACCTTTGTGGATCTTTTTTTTTTTTTTTAAAGAATTTACTTATTCATTCATTCATTCATTTATTGAGAGAGAGAGAGAATGCATGCACACAGGGGACAGAAAGAGGCAGAGGGAGAGCAAGAGGGAGAGAATCTCATGTAGACTCTGCATTGAGCGTGGGACCAACATACGGCTCAATCCCAGGACCCTGAGATCATGACCTGAGCTGAAACCAAGAGTCAGATGCTCAACTGACTGAGCCGTCCAGGTGCCCCAGCTTTGTGGATCTTAACTTTAAAATCAAGGAGTTGGATTAGACCATTGCTTCTCAAAGTTTAATGCACATTATCTGGAGATAGTATAAAATGCAGATTGTGATTCAGGGGGCCTGGAATGTGGCCTAAAAGTCTGCATTTGTAATGAGCTCCCAAGTGATACTGACACAGCTGGCCCATGGACCTGTACTTTCAGTAGCAATGGATTAGAAGATCTCTCTAAGGGAATTTCCAGTTAAATACAATTTATGTATTAATAGTTCTAGAGTTGCTCATGAGAAAAGCAGGGGCTTTGGGAGGGCTCATTCAGCTGGGCAGCTAATTCCTTTTTTTTTTTTTTAAAGATTTTATTTATTTATTTGACAGACAGAGATCACAAGGAGGCAGAGAGGCAGGCAGAGAGAGGGGGAAGCAAGCTCCCTGCTAAGCAGAGAGCCCGATGTGGGGCTCGATCCCAGGACCCTGGGATCATGACCTTAGCCGAAGACAGAGGCTTTAACCCACTGAAACACCCAGGCGCCCCTGGGCAGCTAATTCTTGATTTGAGCTCTGGTCATGACCTCAGGCTCCTGGGATCAAACCCCACGTTGGGCCCCTCTCTCACCATGGAGTCTGCCTGAGATTCTCTCTCTGCTCCCCACCCCCCAACTCAGAGAGAGCAAGCTCACTCTCTTTTTTCCTCTAAAATAAATAAACCTTTACCATAAAATAGGCAGACACTATCCTTTCTGCTCTTAGTGAATGAATGAGGTACTGTAGCTTAGTACTGTTCAAAACCCACCAAACAAAAATTTTCAAGCAACCAGAGCTGATGGCCTTTGCTCTGGAAGAACAGATATCCAACAATTCTCTCATAAGAGCTATCAAAGCAGTGTGCACCAAATTTGTGAACGAAGCAATGCACAAGCAGTGTTGTGAATGAATAAAGCACATCACGGTTTGGCCTAGCAGCCCTCAGATGCTGAATGACATAAGCTGATCCCTGAAATGGCAACCTACTTTCTTTGATACAGTGGATCCCAATCCTCGTGCTGTACAAGGGTCACTGGAGGAGCATATGAAATAGAGATCCCTTAGCTTCACACTCTGACCCAAGAATTCAGTAGCTTTAGTTTGGGCCAGCCATGTTTAGGAACTACTGTTATTACCATATGATGGGGGGAACAGGGCAATGAATGGGGGCCAGAAAGGAAATTTTGACTCAGTTCCTGGAGAGACAGTAAAGAAGAGCAGCTCCACAAGCCAGCTTCTCCAGAATCCCAGTGGCATCTTCTCATGGTAATGAAGGTATACAAGCCACAAGGGAATCACTGTTTTAGAAAAGCAGCCTCTGAATAGAATGGTAAAACTTTTAAGGACCCCTGAAAGCTTCAATGAGAAGTTTTCACTGTAGTACATTTTCTTTCTCTCTCTCTCTCTTTCTCTTTCTTTTTTCTCCCTTCCTTCCTTCTTCCCTTTTATTATTTTCTTTCTTTCTTCTTCTTCTTCTTCTTTTTTTGTCTATAGTAATGCATCAGAAGAACTGGGGTAAATGCTGAATCCACTATCTATTAAATAAAAGGTTTTTGGTAAATTATCATCATATCACACAGGTTAAGCCATGTAGTAGTTATCTATTGCTACATACAAAATAACCCCAAACGCAGCAACTTAAAATAACTAACATCTACTACCTCCCAGTTCCTGTGGATCAGAACTCTGAGCACAACTTTAACAGGTATTTCTGGCTCAAGGTCTTTCCTGAGTTGGTGTTCAAGCTGTACGCTGCGACTATGGCTGCATCGGAAGCCTCAGTGGGGTGGAATCCAACACCAAGTTCACTCATGTGATTATTGGAAGACTAATTTTCTCATGGGATTTTGGAGTAAGGGTCTCAGTTCCCCGAAGGCCATTGGCTGGGGAGCTCCCTCAGTTCCTTGCCCAGTGGATCTCTGCACAGAACCACCCCCCAAATGGCAGCTGGCTTCCCACAGAGCAGGTTAATGCAAGAGTGAGAGAAGGCAACCAAATGGATGCTATTGTCTTTTTATAACTTAATATTGAAAGTTATATCCTAATAGTTTGTCATATTCTATCATTAAAAGCCAGTCACTAGACCCAGCCTACATTCAAAGGAAGGGATTTTTACATGAATATATTAACAGGAGACAAGAATTATTGGGACTATCACAGAGGCTGCCAACCATAAACTCCAATGTCACTCCACAATGCCTTTGTGAAAGCCCCCCACCTAATGTAAATGAGAGAAGACTTAGAGAAATTACAGCAATATATGTGTATAATAGTATAATAATTTATTTCAAGGAGTCCAGTGAAAACTCTCCAGCTAATTTTATTCAGCTTTGCTAAGTGTTCTGAGCCTTTCAGTTAATGAAGGTTCTTTAATTCTTGCAAGGTTCCAAACTACCCTCTCTACACTTTTCCAAAGATTTTTCTCACCATCTGATACTTCAAGAGAAATAAATGGTTTAATTTTCCTTACAACGTGAATTGCCACTGACAACAATCTTTAATCATTAAAGAGTTAACAGTGCACTTTGAATTGCTTTACCCAGATAAAAAATTCATTCCCTAAGTAAATGAATTAGCCACATAATTGACAGTCAATTCCAGTAATAAAACACTAATTAAGTGATTCTGCTAAGTAAAAAGCACAATGTGATGAATTTGCTAAACAATGGCCTAACTAATAAATTTTCATGCTAAATAAATGGTTTGGAATGGTGACTAAACACTCAGCATGTCTAGGGTCAGTCAAAAAAGCAACTAGGCTTTTAGAAAACAATGACAGAAGTGACCAGCTTCTGTCAGCTAGGTAGCAGCTAACATCCTTAACAGCACTACACTGGGCTCCTTGCCAAGCAGGAACCAAGTGAATAAGTGTGAATGGGATAGATGTACTAGATTCGGGGATCGGGGGCAGGGAAGTCTCTATGGGTATAGAATGGGTGAGTAGCCTAAATGAGAACTTGGAATAGTCTAGTATAGTCAGATTGGAGTCATAGCACAACCCAGTACTGGGCAAGCAAAGGCAGGATTCAACGTTAGACCTTACCAGGCTAAGGTCAGAATCAGCACCAAGGAGAGATCCTGGGAGCAGTGGCTTCAGGAGAGATTTCTATAGACGGATATGTTTTATCATGGACAAGGAAGCTGAAGGTTATAAAGTTTGCTCTAGTGTGGTACATAAACAATGAATTCTGGAACACGGAAAAGAAGTTAAAAAATAAATAAAAAATTTAAAAAGTTTGCTCTAAGCTTCAGAAGGCTGGCATCGCAGTGGGACTCAGTCATCATAGGTACAAGAGTATGTGTTGTCCTTTAGAAGCATCTTGGGTTAATCCCATTTGCAACGGTGGTTTTTTTGGGAAGGATTTAGATTCAGAGATGTCCATGCTTCCCTTGGAAGGATTTGGATTTTCAAATCATATACAATAAAGAACAGTGTAGACTTTTCATCATTAAATCCTTGTTCTCTAGACCCTTGAGCTGGAACAGGGCCTTGATTTCCTTGCTTTTCCTTGAACACATCAGGGACCTTGGGGGTCTCTAGTAGGAATATCCTTCCCTGATTTTCCCAGACACTGGGAAGATCCATAATGAAATAAAGTTGAAGAAGGGCAAGCCATGACTGGTGTGGGGAAAGAAAAATATTAGAAGCACAAAACCCTCTGGAAGAGAAAGAGAAGGTCATAAAACGAGGGGCATCAGGGGCTGCATAGGAGTTCTGAAGAGTGCTCCTTCTGTTTTCCAGGACTGTGCTGAATGATGGAGTCCAAGGAAGCCAGTATTTGGTGATGAGCACTTTTAAATTAATTATGAAGATGAAGATACCAAGATTAGGGCTTCTAAGAAATGGAATTGCCAAGTTATCCTATATGTCTTTCTCAGACTAGTTCAGTGGTCTCCCCTCTGGTTTCCCCATCCCCACCACTGGATCAAAACCTGAGTAATCTTAGTCACCTCTATGTTTAACGGTTCTTGTTTTCCCAGCAACACACAAGAACAATTGGTCAAATACAGAATAGTTAAAAGTGAATCATTGTGATCCATCTTGATCACAAAATTGACACAGTGATTCATTCAATAAATACTGATCAAACATATATCATATGCCAAGTACTAGTCTCTACAGTGTAGACAAAAACAGGCACCATTTTTTCACTTGGGAGCTTACAGTCTAGTGAAGAAGGCAGACTTGAACCAAAGAACTCTTCAATGAATAAACATTTGTGTACATGATACTTGTGATACATTCTGGGAAGGATTAGAACACAGTGCTAGTAGAAAAAAAAATGGTCACTGTTTAGATAGGTGATTGGGAAGCCCTGCTAAGTTGTCAGTTCATCACAGATCTGAAGGATAAATAGGGGCCAAACGATGAATGACAACAAGAATATTCTGGGAAGAGAGAATAGAATTATGAAAGTCATGATGTTGGAAAATACTTAGTGTTTTCAAAGCATAGAAAGAAAATCAATATAATTGGATTATAGTGAGAAATCCGGACAGTGGCCAAAGATGAGACCAAAGTTAAAGACAGGAATAAAATTATTCTGAACCTTATAGCCCATGAGACATATTTTAGCTTCATCCTTGGAACAATGGGAAGCCAGTGTCAGGCTTTAGCTGAGCAGTGGCACGATGAAATTTGCATTTTTAAATTGTAGAACAGGCTAGGCAAGTAGCTATTTTATAAGTAAAGCATAATAATGATATTGAATTGTTAGGCAATCCTCTGCTGATGATAAATTTGAAAGGAGAGTGATGGGACAAAATAGGAAGGGTTACTGATGAGAGGGCCCAGGGACAATTTGCAAATGCATACATTTGCTAGAACATAGCTGGCTTAAGATTAGTGGAGGACCACATAGGTCTTCACTGTAGCAGCAGCAGAAGTGACTCTGCTAGTCTGGAATGACTCTCTGCTTTCTGAGCCTCTGTCTCATCTGTAGATCTGAGGAAATTTCATCCTACCTAGATCAAAGACCCTGAAGATGAAAGGGGTTTTCACCTTGGAAAAACTGAACTGACCCAATGAGATATTAGCTGAATAAGGATACTCATTTAAAAAACCAAACATGTCCAAGTATTTCAGAGCATCAAACTATCAAAATATTGACTGATCAAGAAAATATGGAGCAAGGAGGAAGTTCCTTCCAATCAGTACTTCCGGATTTAACAACAGTCCCAGGAATGGAATGTCACAGAGTATCCATTCGCTTACCACCTGCTTCACTACAATGAGTTGGTTACGCTAGTTGGGTTGTAGTGACTATTAATTCTGTGACCAGGTATGTTTGGATGGGAGTGTGGGTATGGGTGAGTATGTAAAATAAAATTTCCACGGGCACCACTATCTTGTGCTGTCCTTTTCCTTGAATCTGATATATGCAGAGACAATACTTATTTTTTACTGGCCATATTAACTACCACTCCAGTAACATTTTCCTCATTGTTGCTAGGATGATCTTTCAGAAATGAGACTCGGCGCTGCCCTTCCTCTTCTTAAGATCTGTGTTAGCTCCTTGCTGAGAACATAATAAATTTCCAACTTGCAGGTTTACAAGATGCTTTAAGGCATAGTCCTTGATTACCTTTCCCAGTTAGTATCCCACCACTTAACCTCATGGAGCTAATGCTCCAAAAGATCAGAACCTTCCTGATTACAAGTCTGAAAGAAGGGACTTCCTGAGAAAAGGGTCAGGGTTGGCTTGGCTTCAAGGAAAATCAGCACCTTGAACAAAGACCCTAAGTTCTATCTTCGCTATTCACATTTTCTCTCAGGCCCTATGGAGAAGTTAACATAACTGATGTGTTTTAGACACTGTATTTTAGGGGATATATTTACACTTACAAGGAGCTATACAAGAGAGCAAAATCTCTTTCTAGATTTTGAAAATCTTCAGAGATGCTGCTAGACCATGTGCTAGTAATGGAAGAGTTATCAACCTAACCAAGGTAGAAACTGGAGATCTAGAAAATATTCCTATGATTCTTGATTATACAAACCATGTAGGCTTTCTTACACCTTTGTACCCTTGTACAGAACAGTGAAGTGGTTTATCTCTAAGATTACCACCAATGATTCTTACCCTTCCTGTAGGCATATGCCAACTCCTTGATTGAGAGGTAGAGTCTGTTTCTCCACTCAGGCTGGCTGGTGACTGGTTTTAATAATGGTAAGCTACAGAAGTGATTTTAGCCAGTTCTGGCCAGCAGAAGTGGTGCCTAGATTTTAAGAGGCTGGCATTCCTCCTTGGCTTTCTTGGAACACTCACTCCGGGGGTACCAACCATCATGCAAGAAGTCTGATTGCCCTAAGTCTGCCATGCTAGAAGGGAGCCTAAGTTAGATGCATAGGGAGAGCGCAATGCCAGCTAGCCCCAGATATTCTAATAATTTCAACCCTGGGGTCAGATGTGCAAATAAAAGAGCTATTCGGGCATTCTATCCCTAGCAGATGCCACTTGAGGAAGAACTGAGGCCCCAGACATATGGACCTCAGATAACTGTCCCAGTCATTTCCAGCCATTAAAGTCATTCCAGCTGCCTCCTCATTTTCACACAGACACAAGATATCCCTGCTGTGCCTTGCCCAAACTCCTGGCCCACAGAATTGTGAGCAAAATACAATGATTGTTGATTTAAGCCAATAAATGTTGACATGGCACGTTATAACAAACCAAAGAACAATGACACATTTCTCCCTTTCTGTCTTGTCAAACTCATCCTTTAAAATTCAACTCCTCCATGTTTTCCAATAAGCTGATATAGCTTGAGAAGCCTAGCTCCACTTCCTACTGATATTCTCTGAACTCACTTTGCTTCTTCTCACCTAGTAAACCAACGTGGTCCAAACCCCTTCTTTTCACCTAGTAAGTGAGTCTCAATAACTGAAGAAACAGCTCATCTCCCCAAAACAAGGGGTGTAAAGAAGCCACCTCTTCATGACCATAGAAATTGGATTGACGTAATAGGTGCCTGTTGTCTCCCAGAACCTTCCCAAGCAACTGATGTTCCCATGGCTTCTTGTGAGGCTATCCAGCCCGTGGAGAACCACAGTCTGTTGCTATGTCTGCTTCTTGTATTTACTACTGTTTTTGGCTTTTTCTGCTGGCAGAGCAGAACGCAGTCCATCTGAGTTTTGCCCATATTTGTGTGTGGTCTGGAGCCTGCCAACAGGTCTTCTTTCTTTTTCCTATGATTGGAGGAATGACTGCATCACATTCCCAGACCAGCCAATAGTTGACCACTTGGGGATATTTTGAGTAGCAGCTCCAAATTTTGTAGGAACTGTGAAAAGGGGCTTGTAAAATTCCTTTGGTGTTGGCAGACTAGGGATTGGAGGCAGGGGGTGGGAGACATATTAAGATCTGGATATCAACCAATTGGCAAAAACAAACAAACAAACAAACTTTGATTCCTTTGTCTGCATATACTCAATTCTGAATGCAGAAAACAAGACGATAGTGTATAGTGTCTGCTGAACCAAGGTCTCTAAATATTCCTTTTTATTCTGACTTAGTATATAGGATTGCTTTGTCTGAGTCCTGTCTGTCTACACATCCGTCCAGTCATTTATCCATTCAACTAAATAAGCATTTTTTTTTGGTATCAGTTCTTTGCCACACACCATGCTATGTGCTAGGGATACAATTATATGCAAAACATTAATGGTCCTCCTGTCTTGGAACCTGGCATCTGTCAGAAGGGTTGGACCTTAAACAAACACAGTCACAAGATGAAGTCAGTGGTTAGAAGAAAAGGGGAACAAAATCCTATGAAGCGCCAAATAAAAGAATCCAATCTGGTCTGGGGAGAAACGGGCTAGGAATGGAAGAAATCTGTGAGCTGAGATCTAAAGGGGTCAGTTAGGAAGAGTATGGGTATAGTGAGATGAGGAGTTTGGAAAACATTTCTATTAAGTGCTAGAGAGTAAATAATTTAGGCTTTGTGGGCTAGATGGTCTCTGTATCCATCATTAAGGTCTCCTGATACAGCACAAAGGCAGGTATATATAGACAGTTTGTAAACAAATAAGCATAGAAGTGTTCCAATAAAGCTTTATTTACCAAAAGAGAGAGTGGGCTGCATGTGGCCTATGGGCTATAGTTTGTGCCCCCTGCATGGGACAGAGCAATCGCATGGATAAAAGCCCTGTGGAAGAAGGAATATAGAAGAGGTGAAGCACTGAGAGAAGAAGGTAATATGACTGGAGCTCATAGAGAAGGAGGCAGAAATATGTGACAGCTTGGGAGAGGTGGACGAAGCAAGACCTATATGTAAGGTAAGGATGAGAACTTTGGTTTGTAGCTTAAGAATAATCAGAAGCTGTAGAATTGTTTTAAGTCAGAGAAGGATGAGGCAGCATGTTCCAATTTGCATCTGCTCAGTTGTTAAGAAGAACATGGACTAGAGAACGACACAGATGAATATGATGATTATTTAGGGGCTGTGGATCTTATTGAGGTAAGAGATGGTGGTAACTGGGACAAACATGGAGGGAGTGGGTGTGGATGGGTTCTAGAATAATCAAAACATGGTGTAGAACTGGTTGTTGAGGGTAAGGGAAAGGAACTCATCAAGATGAGTCTGTACTGTTTCTCTGCTGAATGTGTCCTTAATGTTACATTGAATGCATCTCCACTTGCTTTGGTGCTAAGGAACTTATTTTCATTTCCAGCCTCCAGCCATCCACTTGCATGGTTGGTGAGGTGAAAAGTAAATCACTTAAAGAGAGATGAAGCACATGGCTAATGGGCAGGGTGGCTTCCCTTCACCAGACACCACTCTGCTTGCAGCTTCCCACGCATATCTCTACCAGAAGAATCATGCCAGATCACTGCTGTTTGCCATCCCTGTGGCTTTTTAAGGGAAGAACTGCCTTTTTCTTGTTAATGTCACCAACACTTCGTATTCTGGTTGGGGGATCTCCTCACTTGAAATCTGTACACTCTAGAGGTAGGTATGGGTAAGAGATATATTTGATGTAGTGTGGATAGTTCTCTCAGTTGAGTCAGGAATATCTCACTGAAAGTCAGCCTGAATAACTAAACCTCATGACACCGTCCTCCAGAAATACGTAGGGCACCATAAAGAGAATAGTGAGGATGGTAATGATGGGGACAGACAGATTTTGCCTGTCCTTGGCCCTGATCGTTTCTTCCACTTCCTCAAATGCTCCCTTCTTTTTTTTAATATATAATTCTTTATTATGTTATATTAGTCATCATACAGTACATCATTAGTTTTTGATGTAGCATTCCATGATTCATTGTTTGCATTTAACACCTAGTGCTCCATGCAATATATGCCCTCCTTAATACCCATCACTGGGGCTTACCCATCCCCTCACCAATCCCCCCATAAAACCCTCAGTTTGATTTCCAGAGTCCATAGTCTCTCATGGTACATCACCCCCTCTGTTTTCCCCCCTTCATTTTTCCCTTCCTTCTCTTAATGTCCTCCATGCTATTCCTTATGTTCCCCATATAAGTGAAACCATATGATAATTGTCTCTCTCTGTCTGACTTATTTCACTTAGCATAATGCTACTTCTTAAAGATGTTCCCTTTCCAAACCTCTACTTCTTGTTTATACCTCATACCTACTGCCCATCTCTTTGGCAAAAATTTTAGGTGGGCTTCTTGAACTGTGTGATGGATCCAACCCTACAACTACTCCTTCATCGACTTTCCAAGATATATAGATCCACTCCCAACCCACTAACATATATCAGACCTCAGGTTCTTTCAATTTCTAATTTGAATCAGAAAATTCTACTTTGAATATTGAGACTCTATCATAATCCAGGCTAAGTAGAGAGCCATGAGGCCACCCAATCCATTAACTTCTTCACACACTCTGAGAGCCATCTCAGAGTCCAGGTAGATGACCAGAACTTTCTGCATTTGGATCCCATTCACACAGTCCCCTTTATAGTCCTGTGTTTTGCCCCTCAGTTGTGACTGCTTTTCTATGGGTACTCCTAATATAGGAGTCCTGGTTCAACATTCTGTCTCTTCTTCCACTAACTTGCTAAATGACCCAAGGCAATGTGTTTCATCTCAATGGGCCTCAGTTTCCTTATTCATGGCAAAGTGTTCAATCACCTTGTGTATACAATGCAGCAAATATTTATATCTCTAGGCTGTACTCCTCCACTGAGCTCCAGGCCCACAGATTCAGCCACCAATGTGACATCTCTTCAGTGACTCAACAGCACCTCCAACCTAACCCTTCTAGATGTAAACTCCCCCACTTCTGCTCCAAATCTGGCCTCTTCCTGTGCTCATGATCTCATTTAATGTCATCACCACCCACGTAGGCTGAGTATGAGAAGAAAAGAAAAGATTTTGGACTAATCTCTGGGGTACTTCAATGATTAGAAGATGGAAAAAAGAGGAGGAATGGATAACAAAGAAGGAGGAGAAATGGCTGGGGAGGAAGGAGAAATACCAGAAAAAAGAAAAGTAAAGCAAAGAAAATGTTTCAATAAAGATGGGGTGCTGACAGGTCAATCATATAAACCCAGATTCAAATCAAGACTCGACCTCTTGGTAGCTAGGTGCCCTCAAGCAAGTTAGTTAAATTCTCGGAGCCTCAGTTTCCCTAAAGTACCTCATAGAGTTGTTAAGAATACGAAATGAGGCATGTAAAGGGCTTTGTTCAGTAAGTACACATAAAATGTTAGCTAGGAGAATTATTATTTATGCTTTCAACTCATCAAGGCTGTAGCACTGAGCTGAGGGAAAACAAAACAAAAAAACCTGGTCTGAAAGCTTGGTTTATTCTGCTACCTAGCAACTATATATTTACATTTTCAACTTCACTTCTTTATCCCTGAGTACTTTAACAAGCACTTTCTAAGTGCCCTGTTGTAATTCAGGACTACCTAAGAGATACAGAGAACAATCTCTTTTCTTCTCAAGATGTAGTGGACTAGCATAAATTGCCAAAAGCAACTTTAGCTTTGTAGATTTACAGAGGTTTCTTTGAGAAGGAACAGCTGGACTAGCTCATGATGAAATTAAAGGTCTAGAGCTGATGAAATGTTGTTCCTACTTGTCTACAATGGAAAGCTGAATCTATACAAATGAAAGAGAATATTAGGCCAGGTTTCAACAACATCCAGAGGCTCCTAACACTGGGATCACTCTAATTCCCAAATAGGTTGCCCCTCCTGTAAAGTGAACTGAAGTAGGCTACAAATTGAAGACTCTTCTCAGTAGGTTCCAGCCATATCTCTGGCCATATGCTCTCAACACAGAATACCCTGAACTCTAAGCCCCCTTTTCCGAGCCCACCACGATCTCTTTCCAAGCCTTTGTCCCTTCCACCAGGCACAATCTTTCTCTTCCACCTCTCTCAAGTTAAAATCCATTCTCTCGCATCATATTGTCTAAGGCAGAATCAATCACTTATTGAGTCTATGATGAGTGTTCCTAGGGCACTAAGTACATCTTTTCTCTATCACTTATCATATTTATTGAAATTAATCCACTTACAAGTCTCCTCTTGGAGGACAATAATATCCTTGAAGGCAGAGACCATGCCTTATTTATCTCTACAACCCCTATAGCACTTGGCATACAGTAGGTATTCAATGAATATTTAAAGGAACATCTCAGTTCCCATAACCAGGAGATGAAAAGCATAATTCAATTTGAGAAGATTCTGTTTGTGCAGAAATTGGATTGGGGGTCTACAGAAAATGTCTACAGAAGACAAACCATTACTGACCATATTTCATTCATCCAAAGGAGGCAACTCCCACTTCTAGCCCAGGTTCTTTTGCTGGTGACTCAATAAGTGACCTTAAGGGAACTCTCTGGGACTCAATTCTTCATCTTTAAGATGGGAAGCTTGGATCAGATGGTGTCTAAGGTAATTTTAGTTCTGATGGTCTATTATATCCCTTTTTGAGTCTATGTCCTTCTCTGAAACTTGTGTTAGTTTAAGTCAGTGTTTGTGATAGACAGTTTGTCTACTTTTTCAAGGCCACTTAAATTTCCATTTCGCACTTCCAGGGAATAAATAATTCCATTCAACTCTGGGTTGCCAGGAATTAAATAAGTGTGTCCTTTAATCTGTCAGCCAAGTAGATGATTACAAAATATTCAATAATCCCTGTAAAATATTCAATAAAACTGGAGGTGGCAAGCTTGTAACATTCAATTCCTCTCCTAGATTCAATTTAATCTTGGAGCAACCAGAAAATATAATTGTCCTTGCAAACAGAATTTCGTGCATTTTTTTTTAAATTTCTCTTCATGATGTTCTGTTGAGCTCTTGGTTTCACTGTGTGACTCATGATTGCTTTTCCTTGTAAATTTCCACTCCTTCCATTCTCTTAGGTTGTTTGCTATTCTGAAAAAATGAGAGAAAGCTCCAGATATTGTTGAGAAAGAATGCCTACAAATGGGGCACAGCTATAAATGGGTTTTAGCAACCTTAAGCCCCAGTACCTCCAAGTGGTAATGCCTTCTTGGTGCCTCCACCCTGGAATATGGGGAGCTTGTCTGTCTCCCCCAGTGTGCTGTAACTCTCCTATTATCAGAGACAACTTGGCACATAAAGAACAAGGCCTTTGGAGTTTGACAGTCCTAGGCTTTACCTGGAGCCAGTGACTCAAATCGAGGGTGGATCGGAATCATCCGTAAGGCTTGTTAAAAACAGTGATGGCTGGGCCCCACCTGCAGAGCTTTGGGTTCAGTAGGTCTGGGTGGGGCCCAAGAAGTTGCTCCCATGTGATTCTTATTTGGGGACCACACTCTGAGAACCATACAATGACTCAGTACTCAGTATCTGGGGACTTCAGTTTCTTTCTCTATAAAATAGGATGAGTAACACCTGTGGTTTAGTGGCAGGGTCTTGGCTGTAGGCATGTCAGATCATGGTTTCAGTTCCAGCTCTGCTATATCAAGCTGTGAGCGGTAGGCAAGTTCCTGTTTAAACCTCAGTTTCCTCACTTGTAAATCATCAGGGACAATTACAACACTTATTTAATCTTCCCAACAAGATAATGCTTATAAAACACTCAGTTGGAAATAGGCATATAATTAATGTTCAATAGAGGATAGCTCGTATTAATCATCATCATCATCATCATCATCTAATAATTAGTGCGTTTTGAGGCTCCAGACTGGGAGGATTAAGTGGACTTACTGGCTAACACAACAAGAAATAAAAAAATACCTCAGTAGGCTGGGATAACAGGGTCAAATCCAAAGAGAAGATATAGCACAAAGGATAGTTCTTTGTTTGGGCCCCCAAGATCATCTTTACTTGGGCTGAATGAAGTAGCCTTAGTTGGAAGCCATGAGCTCTGCATTAAGCAGATATGTGATGAACATCTGGAGGTTCACTCAAATGTGAGCAGTATATTCTGAACTCAGATTGGGAATCCAGAGTGAGGATGATGGCAGGTCTCTAAGCTTCCAATGACTAAACCTAATGCAGAGAATCACAGTCATCTTGGAGACCATGCACTCCATGGACATGGGCCAGATGGAGACAGAGGTGCCAATCGAGATTTTGAGCAGACAGGAAAATAGAAATGTATCCTAAATGAGGCTGATGGCTGATGTGGGCTGCTCAGCCCGAGGGAAGGAGCTTCAGGGCACGCACATGGTCACAGTCCGACAGCATGTGGTTGGAAGTGGGTACTACAGGAAGGGAAAGACTGACTTCACTACCTTATGTGAGATCAGAGACCAGCATATAATGGCTGACCGATATGTCTCTGGGTGCGAAACAGGAATATATGGATGGAAGTTATACACAGCAGACTGCAGCTTAAAAGGAGAGAGAATTCACTACCAGAGGAATTGGAACCAGATGGGGCTCAGAGCTAGAAGATGTTCACTTGAGTTCCAGCTCCATCATTGGTTCTCTGATTCATACATTCAAACAAATACTCAGTGGGTATCAGATAGGCCAGAGAGTTTGGGTAGTGGTCAGGGTACATACTGATTGGCAGCCATGGACAGCCTAGGAGTCCATGCTTAGGACTTTAGCCTTTCCCTCAGGGGCTACAAGGACCCACTGAAGGGATTTAAGCAAAAGTGATTTAAGCAAAAGGGAAGGTCAGGTTGGAGTACTACAAAGATGGGACAGCAGAAATGTATTTAACTTTATTGAATTTAGGATTCTTTATGACACCAGGATAGAAATTCCTACCTGGTTGTGATGCTTTGAGAAGTAGAGATAATGCAGCATCTAGCAAAATGACTGTCCCAGTAGGTGACCAACAGAGAGAAGATATCATTAGCAATCTTTAATATCACACATAATCAAGGGCATAGCATCCCAAGGGAGGGTCACAGTCAGACCAGTTTTCCCAGAGACCCATTTCTCCAGCTGCCTCAACATCCTCCTGACAGGGGGAAGGACTCTTCCTAAGGAGTTAAAGGCAACTTCAGCCATATTACCCTTTTAAAGTCATGATCTGTATTCCCTATTTGAATCACTTTAGTTACATAACATGTCCCTAAAATAATCAGGTTAAAATTCTGCCTGGTGCTTCCTTCTGCCCGCCCCATCTCTGCCAAGCCATTCTGCAGGGTATCAAGCTTGGACATTCCCTGATGTACTCAAAAGGACATCTTTTTAGGAGGTCTGTGGGCTGAAGGTCACAGAGTACCATCAGGTTTCAGGATCACCCGTCTTCATCAGCAGCAAACATCTCTGAGGCCACGGTAAGCTCTGAGGCTACCGGGTATATTTTTGGTTACACGGGAGGTACAAAGTCAGGGGAAGAGTCCTGTGGCTCTTTTTGTAGGCTGTCATGCAGCCGTTGTTGGGCTCTGCAAAAATCTTTGGTGTTGGAGCACCTGTTCCCCTCATGAGCTGCGAGCTCTCTGTGCCTGGGGCCATCCCTTACTCTTCTATGTATCTGTCTAGAGCTTGGTCCAGATCAGAAATGCCTGAGGTTGGGGACATCTGGTCTACAGTCCCACTTCCTGGAAATCTCCCAGTGGGATGATTCCTACAGATCCTGCCTGTTAGAGCACCCACCGCACCCCCACCCCCACCCCAGGCAGTTGCCTTCCTGTGGGCTCTTCAGTGGACAGAGGAACCAAGAGGAGGCGCTGTCCTTCCAGCCGGCAGGGCAATTCTCCTTAATCTCCTTCCCCTCCTTCACTGCGCCTTGCAGTGGGCAGAAAGTTAAATGTTAGAGGGAAGACAAAGACAGTCTGTAGTCCACACCTCACTATGTGCCTTGAAGAAGATTTTTCAATATCTCACAGCACCAGTTTCAACTGTAACATGGGTTTGATAATACACCACTGTAGAGGGCTCTGTGAGCTGGCTGGTCACGGGGAGAAGAGCGGCGCTCCCCCTTTCTCCTAGCTGTCAGTGGCTACCATTCATAGTCCAGGACAAAGTACACTGGTTCTGCAGTCAGATAACCCTATTTGGCTTCTAATCCCATCCCCACTCTTTGTGGGTGCAACGTTGGACTTATTTATTTCAGCTCTCTGAAACTCAGTTCCCTCATTAATGAAGTGGGAATATTATATAATTTATAGGCTTCCTACGAGACTTAAGACTGGGATTTATACAATGCATATGGTCTAGTATATACTGGGCACCAATGAAAGTTACCTTCCTTTAGGTTTTTGCTACTAAAAAGCTCAGAACCAAATTGGAATTTGAAAGTTACCAGCCTGCATATTTAGATCACTTTTTAATATAATGCAATTACATTTTAATCCAACCTGATCTTGCTCTTGTCTTCATTTATGTGTTCCCGATTTGATTATTTATTTCTCTTATTACTGTTTTACTGTAGGCACTTTTGCTGGCTATGTTCCCAAATTCTCTGCAGAGATAGATGGTTAGAATCAAACTGATGTCAGGAGAAATGGATCCTTAACATAACTCTGCAAATGCTTATGTGATTGGGGCATGGAGTCTCTCTGAACCTCAGTTTCCCTGTCTGTAGAATGGGGTTAATAAAAAAAATCTACAAACTATCTTATGATGCATGAATAAAGATTTTTGTCTCCAGCATTTCTCAAAAGGACCTTTGAAAATTATGAAAAACTTGGCAAAAACACTTCTTATATACAAGACACTACTTTATACATGCCTCAGAAGGCAAACTGTGTATGTTCTGCTTGTAAGGGACAAGGGTTTAATGATTTCCTTGGGACAGGTGACATCTAAGGAAGGACAAGGTGAAAATGACTGCATGAAGCTGCCATATTCCTATTCCAGATCCCTGGCATTAGACATCTTGAGGTCAGGACCCTCAATCGCCAGGTTCTTGTCTTTGTTTTAACCTGTTCTTGGAGGCCTGAGTGACACATATACCAGACCACCATCTTCTGTAAAGCCCCCCAGGCCCCAATAAAGATAAGACTCCCTGCTTTCCTTTCTGAGTCTCCCAGACGCTCTGTACCTTCACTCTCTCTGCTTTCACCTCCTGCTGATTTGTCCTTGATTTCTAGCCTGTGCACAGCTAGGGACCTTCATGACTGGTCCTGCAGAAACCCCTCTGGGTCCTCGGACCTGGCCCGCCAGCATCACTATCATAGAAATTCAACAGGGATTTGTTTTGAAGCACTTTGATTTGAACTGAAATGAACACGGACAAGATGACACCAGGAACAAAAGAGATAAAAAAGAAGATGTAAGCACAGATATAAAAAGATAGCATCAGAAGAAAGACCTGGAAAATTATCCCAGCGAGCGAAAGATTTCAGGAAAAAAAAAAAAAAAACAATCAGGTACACAGGGCGATAAGATCAAAATGAGATTACTTAATAAAACCCAGCATTTCTTCAAACCAAAGACAATCCACATTGTTTGTCCTTGAAATGTGGCGTGCCCTCCTTTCTCAAGACTGCTGCAGCCCTCTGAAGCCAGGCCCAGCGCTGACAGAGCCCTGTCACCCTTGCAGCCCCGAGGTCATTGTTCCTGTACAAAATCCAGAGGCTTGCCTGAATGGCTGCTGCACAACTTAGCAGTCATTTGGAATAGAAAGCCCCAGAACATCAACGTATGTAGGGAGAAGGGGAGTTTAAATTAGGCAAGAGTCCACCTGTTCAATAATGAAATAATTGCTCAGGGCACATTCTTCTGTAATCTTTTCTGATGTGACATGTATTCTCCGGCTCTGCCTTTCTCAGTGCTTCCTCAACATTTGCAAATCATCTCAGGGCCTCCTAAAGCCGATGCAGAAGCCAGGCAGTCACTTCCCTAATGCCGCGAAAATAGATTCAATTTTACATACATCAGGGTGATTTCAGAAGCAATTTCTACATCTCTAGTGTAAGCATTACTTACATTTTTCCCCCTCAAATCTCATCCCAGTGGTTCCACAGGGCATTTTAAAAGGTACCTGATGCATTCCAGGGCATTAAAAAGAATCCCCAGAGCGTGTTTGTGGCTATAGCCTGAGGACACCAGATGCATAGATAGAGTCCTGAAATATTCAGGGATGCAAACAAATGCAAAATTTCTTAACAATTGAGTATAATGCCAGTTCAATTTTTTCCCCTGTCTTTCTAAAAGCAATGTCATTAAAATGTATATACATGTATATATCTGTCTATATATGTCTTTGCCTATGTATATATGGATATGTCTGTGTTTGTATGTATAAATCACACGTGCATATCAGTCATTTGGAAATATTGTCTCTCTTTACTCTGAAGATGTCTAATTAGATTCTGTTGGACAGCTTTCCTCTTCCTCTCTGGCTGGCCAATCTACCTGAGTCGTGGGTGCTTTCTTGTAAATTTTAGCCCAAGGGGAAAACAGTGGTGATGTTTCCCCTTGAAATCCAAGAAACTGGTATTACCCAGGTTTTCCCTTGAGATGAGAAAGCTCAAGATCAAATACCTATAATTTTGAGGGTATGTAGCTATGACTATAATATTTTTGGATTTCAGTCTTCCCAGGGCATTTCTACAAATGGAAAAAAGATGTGCACAAGAATCTGGCTTATCCAGGAAAGGTTTTGGGTGAATGGGTATCACTTGGCCAGGATGTTCTATCAGATAGACTCACCACAGAACTTCCTGGCCCCTAGGCCCAAAGCAGGAGAATCCGTGAGAGATTAAATCAGGCGGAGACTCTCAGGAAGCTCTGGACTTAAGGAAAAGCCCATTTCTCTGTCAACACCCTGTCTGCTTCTCCTGGCCATCTATGCCACTCTGCCCTTTTCTCAGTCCTGAGGGCAAGTATGAATCCCTGTGATTCATCTGTGTTGAGAAAGGAAAACGCACTGGATTTGTGGGTAGGCAGACTACAAACTTGCTCTGCTCTCTGAGGAAAACGGAAGTTAAATATTTGCTCATGAAATAATCAGTATGCGATGTTAGATTTTGTCTTTAAAGTCATCACGCAATCTTAAGAAGTGCGCAGACTCAGCATGGCCAACGACGAGCAACGGAATAGCATTTGTCTCCTGAAACAGCGCAAAAGGGGGGTATACGATGCCTCTGAGGTCGCATTTTTGCTTACACGTTAATCTGAATGTGATCACGATGAACAAAATCAGATTAATCTGGATTGTGCCACATCCTATGGGACCACTGGCCTAGACTTTTAAAAGATCTCAGGACCCTGGAAGAAAAAATAAAGGCGGGAGGGCCATTCCAGGTGGAAGGTGATAGAGAGACATGATGACCAAGTATAATGTGAGCCCCTTGACTGGACCCTGGACTAAAACAACAGCCACAACCACAACAACCAACGCTTGGGGGCCCCTGAGGAAATTCAACTGTAGACCGGTGTATCAGATACTGAAATAAGGTTACATTTCTTGTGTGAGATAATTTTATAGTGGTTATGTTGAAGAGCTCTCCTAGTTCTTAGGAAGCACTTGCTGAATTCTCTGGAGATACAGTGTCATGATGTCTACAAGCTACTTCTAAATGGCTCAGAAAATCACATTTTATATATATATATAGACATGCTCACTAATTACTCACACACGCTCTCTCCATGTGTGTTTGTGTGTGTACATCTCTCTACATATAATAGACATTATATAATATATATGTATGTATACATATATATGTGTGCATATATATACCTTTTTTATATATATATACCTTTTTTTTAAACCTATAAAAAGGTTGAAAAAATAGTAAAATGAATACTCATATACCTTGTCCCTAGACTCTCTAATTACTCACACACACTCTCTCCATGTGTGTTTGTGTGTGTGTATATCTCTATATCTCTCTACATATAATAGACATTATATAAAATATATATGTATGTATACATATATATGTGCATATACATACACACATATATGTGTGTATACACATATATGTATACATACACATATATGTATACACATATATGCACACATGCATATATGTATACACACATATATGTATATATGTATACATACACGCATGTATGTATATATGTACACACATATATGTACACACATGTATGTATATATGTATACACACATATATGTATATATGTATACATGCATATATATTTTATATAATGTCTGTTATATGTAGAGAAATATAGAGATATACACACACACACGGAGAGAGCGTGTGTGAGTAATTAGTGAGTCTAGGGACAAGGTATACTCATCAGCTATGGGACACTGGAGAACTTGCTTCTCTGAGCCTCAGTTTCCTAAGCACGTAAAATACAAACCATTATAATCCATGATGCACCTACCTTACATAGTTTATATGAAACACTGTTTTGAAAACTGTATTCAATTCAGTGTGGCATGTTTTTCTCATTATGGACGTAACCATGTCCTCTTTTATTAGAGAAAAAAAAAGAAACCCCAAAACTGTTAATAGTTTTGTTAACAAGCAGTTAAGACGGTCTGCTCCCATTTCCATCTGCTTTGGGGGGACAGTCTTTTAAATCCTTCTTTTCCCTCGAGATGGGCTGCTTCAAGTCTCTGCCAAGGAGAACCTTCATCCTTGGAACATCCCAGGGAAGCATCCTGAGCCCATGCCCTATAGCATCTAACCACTGTGAGGGGTCCATAGCAGAGGTACCAGGGTCAAGCTGGACCATGGGCATTTCCTTACACTTAATTGGCTCAACTTACTGAATCCATTAACATCCTGAGAGCTGGAGGAGAAGCCTTCATCGTTGCGGCTGGTGCTGAGCTTGGTGGTGGGTTTGTCGGCTGAGGCCACAGGTCCCATCTCCCTCTGGGCTCCACTCTGTGTCTCCTTCTGCTTCTTGGCCAGCTTCCTTTGGGACATGTGCAAGGGGAAAAAATCACAGTTAGATGGTTTCAGTTGTATTAAAGGATTGGGAAGACCAGATTGCTCTTCTTTCCCACTCATCATCCTCAACTTCTGAACCTGTTTCATTCTCCAGAAACAGTCATGGTGGGTCTTCCAATGCCAAGGTGGAATAAGCCTAAGACCTCCTGAAATCATTAATGGCTTTCCTTTACTCAGAAATATGAGATTTAACCTGGCTCATTTCCAACAACAGGTATGTTCTTTACTTGAACTTAAAATGGGAAATCAATGAGACTTGGGTGATGCTTCCCTTGCTCTCCTTGCAAAGTGGGGGAAGAGATCAGATGGATCTTTCTGTTCCTAGGGCTCTGAATGAGATTCACAATGAGAACTAAGAGACTAAGATTACAAAATAACATACCAACCAATGGTAGACTGAAGTAGGGTCTGCTGGTTGGTGAAGGGTAAGGCTGGGGGTGGGGGTAGTCAGCCTTATAGATCAAAGGAGAAAACTGAAAGGTGAACTGGATGACTAACTATTCCCATAGGAATAAAAGATCCTCAGAACCAGGTGGTGTTCATAATAATACTAGCTTAAAGCAGTGGTTCCCAAACTCGGGTATAAATTAGAATCATTTCAAGAGCTGATAAAAGGACACAGAGTCCCCAACTCATAAAGGCAGGGTAGAGATGAGGTCAGTGTGTGGTCACCTAGTTCCCTAGGTAATTCTGACATCATCCGCTGGAGGTTAGAATCATTGGCTTTGTCCAGGAAGGCCTGGGTTCATATCCCATCTCACCATCCTATGACCCTAGTAAATTCTTTAACCTCTTCAAATTCTGAACTCATCCTCTATATACGGAGGGAAACAACTGGGCCGGCGCCCCAGGGTCATGATGATTAAATGAGAGCCAGTGTGAAACACATCAAGCACAGTTCCAGGCACACAGAGAACATTCAACACGTGGCAACTGCTCTTCTTGCTTTTATGGAATCCCTACTGGTCCAACCTCATTCCAGGAGACCCATTGTGAAATCCCTGGATATCAAGTGGTAGAGATTTTGATACCTTCTGTAGCAGCTGATAGGTTAAAAAGCTCTTCATATGGATTTCAAATCTAACTCCCTTTAATCTTAACTGATTGTACTGAGATCTTTAGAAATACAAGAACATGGCTAATACCTCTTGCATGTAGCAATTCTTCAAATATTTCTAAAAAACCAATAAGGTTCCTTTGAGATTTCCCCACATTTTTTATTCTAAATATAGTTATTTTGTTCCTGTGATGTGGAAGGTGATGGGCACATTAAATATCTTTGGGGTAAATTCTCCCAGGTCTGCTGCCCCATTTTGCACAGGTCTTGGCTTCAACTTCAAACTTGATCACTCCTACCTCAGCACAAAAACAACAGGTCTCTCAGAGAAATCAAATTCAGCACCATATAAAAAATAATTTTCGAAAATGGAGCCTGTCTGGTCACAAAATAGGCTGTTCAAGAGGTAATGATCTCCCTATCAGAGGAGGTATGATACAAAACAATAATCCCAGACCTAGAAGTATTTTTTAATTAAATATTTTATTTATTTGACAGAGAGAGACACAGAAAGGGAGGGAAACCAAGCAGGGGGAGTGGGAGAGGGAGAAGCAGGCTTCTCACTGAGGAGGGAGCCCGATGTGGGGCTTGATCCCAGAACCCTGGGATTATGACCTGAGCTGAAGGCAGATGCTTAATGACTGAGCCATCCAGGGACCCCTAGACCTAGAAGTATTTTAGGGTAGTTCATCTAGGATCAGTTCTGGTTTGATAGTATGATAGTAACCCCTTCCCATGGTCCATCAACGTAGACACAGTCTTCACAGAAAAATAACAGATGGCACACTCAAGAGGGGATAACTTGGGGACAGTTTATGTGTAAAAGGACTACTGCCAAAAGTAAGAAGGGTAAAGGAGAATGCAAGGTCCATTGTAATGACAGGTGAGCTGTTGGCCACCATGTGTCCAGAGGGACAAGCAGAGGAAGCAGTGACCAGAACCCCAAAGGAGAGAGTTGTGAAGACAAGAGAAAACCACCTGCCCAGAAGAAGCAACTCTCTCTCAAGGGATCCAGCCGACCCCACCCTGCCCAGGGAGGGAACTAGGGGCATAAACACCCTGACTACATCCTCCTCTCTCACCCTGACCCCCAAACAGTGGCTCTCATTAGCTAAACCCAACTGGAAGCCGGGGGCATGGAGTCCATGTTGATCTAGCATTGAAAGCAGAGAGCACAGTGGCAAGGCAGAAGAGTGAATCTGGATCCAGGAAATCCCCACCAACAAGAGAATTTTATCTTCCCAATTTGGGCCCCAATTTGAAGACAAATGCAGCCTAAAATGGAATTCCCTTCTTTCCTTCCTACCTTTCCTTCCTTCCTTCCTTCTTTCCTTCCCTCCCTCTCCCTCCCTCTCTCTCTCTCTCTCTTTCTCTTTCTTTCTGTCTCCCATTGACCCGAGGAAAAGAAGGGCCCTCAGGGAAAGGAATGCATCATTTGGTTAGGATGCTTTAGCTATAGGCATTGCGTTCCAACTCAGACAGAAACAAGAAGGAGCAAAGCATTAGACCAGTTGGGCCTTTTCTCACCTTCTCCAGGCCATCAGACTGGGGGCAGGGGGAGCACCAGCGAAAGAGAAATGAGTGGGTCTACTTCTGATGACATTTCAAAATTTTATTCTTCATTTATTATCAAAAAGGAGTGTGTTTAAAAATGTATATGTGACCTTCTTAATCATAAATTTGGAAAGATATACAGCCGATTCATTGCCTCTCTCTGAGCTCTCCTCACATTGCCCCAGCAGGAAACAAAAGGAAATCCAGTAAGAAAGTTAACTTTCAAACTAGAAGTGAGTGTGTACTAGAGGCTTTGATAGTTCTGTAAGGGCAGAACTCCCACCAATCTCCTTCCATTAAGGGTAAAATGATATGGAGAGAGTTGTCTCAGGCACAAATCATTTGTTTCCAAAGGAATAATAATAATAAAACAAAGGTCTTGCTGCATCTATGAAAAATAGGCATTTAACAGAAATGTTTGGGTAGCTCTGAAAACCTGGATGAAAAATCGAGCTTCTCCAAAACATAGATATTTAAGAACTGGACAGCTAACCAAGTTGTAAAAACTGAGGAGGATGGCGAGTTTAGTATTTAAGCCCATGGCTGACAGTATTTGCGGTGATAATGATACTCTGTGGTAATTTAAAAATGTATAGGCAGGTGTTTGAGCAACTGGCAAATACAGCTACAAAGCGAAAATAGAGGAAAAGGATGTAGAAGGAAATAAAACACAAAACCATAGTTTTGGAATCTGTATTCTATCAGAATTCAAAACTTAAACATTAAAAAACCCTCCTGGCAATACAGGAAAAAATCATGTTTATTCTTATAAACATGGAGCTTAACTGATTCCCCTCCCTTTCTTTCCTTAGAAGAGGGGGAAATCCAAGCCTCTGAGTAGGGCATGAAATTTCCTCTGCCTATGGCTCTAGGCTTCAACTCAGCCTTATCTTCCACACACACGTCCTCTTGGGAAACACCAACTGCCTATCTTCATCCCCAACAATTCCTCAATATTCTCTGCTCCTTAAAGTGTCCCCATTCTTCTCCACGGGGCACCTCCTCTGCATCCCCCAAGGCTCAGCAGTATTCAAATGCCACCTTTCCTTTGAGGTTTCTCTTGCTCCTCTAACTAGATTTGTGGTTTTCTCTTTCACAAATGTGGCTGACTCATCCACTGTACAAATATTTATGGAGCACCTACATGTACCAGTCTCTGCTAGATGTAAGATCACCATGACAAGAGCCAGACATGACTTTGACCTTCACAGAACACAGACACTACTGGCAAAGAAAGGCGCTAAACAAATAAATACAGAAACAAATATAAAATCACGAAAGTGGGGAGCCTGGTGGTTCAGTGGGTTAAGCCTCTGCCCTCAGCTCAGGTCATGGTCTCAGGGTCCTGGGATCGAGCCCCGCATCGGGCTCTCTGCTTGGCAGGGAGCCTGCTTCCTCCTCTCTCTCTGCCTGCCTCTCTGCCTACTTGGGATCTCTTCACTCTCTCTTAAATAAATAAATAAAATCGTTAAAAAAATTTTTTTAAGTCACGAAAGTGATGAAAGCCAAGGAGAAGAAACACATGGAGCTAGGAACATGCCAACAGGTGATTTGAACCCTCTCAGCAGATTAAGGAAAGCCTTGTTGCCATGTCAGCTAAGCACTTGTCTAGTTGAACTGAAGTGAATTCAACTCTCCCACCCACTGGGGCAAGAACCTCTTGGGTGAAGGGCTTTTGACTTCTTGCACCTACTCCAATTTCTCGCTAAGTGTCTGGCACACAGCCAGTGCTCAATAAATTTGTTGTACAAATTTATATTTAAAAGTCTACAATTTGGAGTGCAGAAAAAATTGCCATGCTACTCTGACTGCAAATTATAACCACTTTAAAAAAAGATACGTACAAGGAAAGAGGAAGAAAAACTTGCACAAAATTAGTTTGTGACCTGAAATATTTCTACTTTATGAATATTTTTGGCTGACAACTTGGCATTTTCTTCCGGTGGTTGTCACAGAATTCTTGTGATGTTTGCAGAATTAATGGAATGTTTACAGAAGTCAGAATTTTTTTTTTCACTTAGAGCCCATGGAATAGCCACAGCCACAGAATGTTTTTTTTTTTTTAATCGCATAAAATGGTTACATGATAAATAGGATAGTCATATCACTCATGGAATCTTCAGATCCTTCAAGACCCACGTACTTTTGACTTCTGAAACTTGGGATTTTTTTCTCTGTTCTGGGATTCTTGCCAACTGGGTCACACAATTTCACCAGCAGGGGGTACCAAACGCTGGTAAAAAGACAACATGCATGGAAGCGTTTCTATTCCTCTACAGGGACATTTTTAGAGCTGAAGAATGTTTTAAGACTTGGCAATCCAAAGTTTACTCTTTCTGACAGGTGGGAACAATGTGACGTGACCATGGCTCTTGGCATTCTTTCTTCTAACAGATCACTCTGAGGTCTTTCTGACCTCTGCTTGTTAGCTGAGTGAGTGTAGGTGGCAGGGGAGATGCCCCATGATGGACTGTGAGTCCTATGATTTATTCTCGGCACCACTCTTTATAAGGGGTAGCGTCAGGTGGAATGGCTCGAGGGAGAGGAATACGAGGCTGTGAAAGGTTCTGAAATCACACTTTGAGAGAAGGAGCGCTGGAAACAATGGGGATTATTTCTCAAGGAGAGGGAATATTTAGGAATGCTCTCTTCACTCATCTGATGTCTGGCTCTGTTGTGGCCCCAGGGGCAGAATTAGAAACAGGTTGGCTTGAGACAAGGAAGAAAGAACCAACTAGAAGTGCTTGGGTCTCTTTTGGAAGTGCTGATGCCCCACTGTCCTTCCCGTTTCTTCTTTGATCTTCTTTCTCTACATCTTTTAAGTCCCAACTCAAACGTCCCCTAGCCTTAGAAGTCTTTGTCTCCTTCCCAAAGTTAGTAGTGCCTTCCTCTTCTCACTGGTTTGTTGGAAAAATGTTTAATAAACACCTACTTTGTACCAGTATCTCTTAGAAAGAGACCATGATGTAAAAAACCAGGCATGGCCCTTGCCCTGCTTAAGCTTTCAGAAGAAATGAGCATTCCATCACTGGAAAAGTTGAAGTAGAGACTGAGAAGCCACTTGGGAAAGAGGCAGTAGGGAATTCCACCATCTGGATTCTGTAAAACCCTTGAATCTATTCTGGGCTGGGAACGGGAGGCTCCAGCCAATTGGGGGAGAGTCCTGGGGGTTCCCCATAGCATGAAGAGCTATGCCCATGCTCCTACGGAGACATGGATAAGGCCTTCTTTCTTTTGCCCACAGGGATATTCCTTTGACCCATCCTCTATTGGTATCTCTGAACAGACCTTCCTGGGAAGCAACAAAGCTGAGAACACTGGAGCCAGAGAGATCCTCAGCCCATAGAAAGTGGACAAAGAAAACACAACTGAGGCTCTACCCCTATTACAAGCTGGCCCTCTACCCTTTGGAGCCAGGTTGTCCCTGAGCTGGCAAGATGGGATCTTTAATTGAAGTTATTCATCAGAAATATAAGGGAACTGTACCATCCGCTCATTTTACTCAAGAAGAAACAGGCCCGGACAGAGCAGGGGCTTAGCCAAGGCACATGGCACAACAGCAGAGGCCACAGAACCCAAACCCTGCTTTCTATATGCCAGCGCAGGACACCTGTTCGAACAATCCTCCCCCTCTCTTTTTGGAATGAAATGAGAAGTGCCAATTCAGTCCATGGTACACATGATTTTTGTCCCTTGTGAATGCAGCAAAACCTCATGAATCCAAACCTCACTAACTCAGAATTACTGTAATTGAGGCAGGGGCTGGGCTACCCCGCATCAGAGTTGATAGCATAAATGAGGCTATGGATATGTGCAGAATTTAAAGGAGAACACACCACTTTCTCTCAGGAGGCAGAATGGCAAAGCAGTTAACACACTGGCTTTGGTGCCAGACAGCCTGGCATCAGAACCTGGCTCCATCTCAGACGAGCTGTATGAGCTCTTGCAAGTTACTCATCCCTCTGCATGTCAGTTTCCTTCAGTCTGAAAAGAAGGAACAACAGTACTTGCCCAGAAGGTGGTTTTGATGATGAAACGGTATGTGACTGGCAAAGCAGTGATCCTAGTGCATGGTATACAGTAAGCACTCAATACATGCTCTCTGGTAATCTTTTAAATACAGGAGACAGCCATATTAATTTAAACTGCCTCATTACTTATTAAATAGGAATCTTCTCAAGTGGGTGTCCTGAAGAATGCCTTTTCTCTAGAAACATCCTTTGATGTGTCCTAGAGCCACACTTCTCAACCTTGGCTACACAAATCATTTGGGGAGCTTGAAAAATTACCGATGAGCTTCTAGTTTAATCGGTCTGGGGTTCAGCCTGGGCATGGGGGTTTTCAGAAGCTCTCCAGGTGATTACCATGTGCCACCAATCTTGAGCACCACTGATGTAGAACAGGTTGTCTTTGGACCAGCAACATCAGTTTCACCCGGAAACATATTAGAAATGCAATTTCTCTGGCTCCACCCCTGATCTATGGAATCAGAAACTCTGAATGATTAATAATCTTTCCAGGGAATTCTAGCACAAGCTGAAGTTTGAGGACACTGGTATTGGGAATCCACTCTTCGGCTGGTCTGAATCAGTGAAGAGTCCCTATCATGTTTCACTTGTGGAAGTGGAGAGACCAAGAGGTAGGAGATCTGGGGTGCCTGTGTGGCTCAGTGGCTTAAGCCTCTGCCTTCAGCTCAGGTCATGGTCTCAGGGTCCTAGAATCAAGCCCTGTATTGGGCTCTCTGCTCAGCAAGGAGCCTGCTTCCCCTTCTCTCTCTCTCGGCCTGCCTCTCTGCCTCCTTCTGATCTCTCTTGCTCTGTCAAATAAATAAATAAAATCTTTAAAAAAAGAAAAAAGAAAAAGAGGTAGGAGATCTGGATGCCAGCTTAGGTCTCCCGATCCCCTACTGAGTTACTGGGGACATGCCCTTTCCCCTTTCGGGATATTGATTTCACTACAAGGGGCAGTTGGTATCTTAGAACCAAGGCAAGAATAGATGCTTTTTAAATGACTGTCCTTGGTTGCCTTGGGTCCCCTCCTAAAGATATATTGAAATCCTGACCTCTGGTACCTGTGAACGTGACCTTCTTTGGAAACAGGGTCTTTAGAGATGGAATCAAATTAAGATGAAATCATTAAGGTGGGACTTACTCCAACAGCTTTGGTATCCTTACAAGAAGGAGATTTGGAAATTTGGATGGAGACATGAAGGGAGACGATATGTGAGGACAGAGGTAGAGAATGGAGAGAGGCAGCTGGAAGCCATGGGTTGCCAGTATCCCCTGAAACTAGGAAGAGGCAAGAAAGGATTCTACTCAGAGTTCTAGAGGGAGAACAACCCTGCCAACATTTCAGTTTCACACTTCTACCCTCTGAAAATGAAAGGGAATAAATCTGCTTGTTTTCAGCCATCCAGTTGGTGCTACTTTGTTATGAAGCCCTAGGAAACAAATAACATTCTCATGAAACAATAAATACCAAATTTATTTCACTTCTTTAATAAACACATATATAATGGCACTTATTCCATGCGAGGCACTATTAAGGCTATCACAAACACAGACTATTGACTCCTTTAATTCTTCTAATTACTATATGAGATTGGGAGCTTTTTACATCCTCATTTTACAGATGAGAGAGGGAGGCAGAGAGAGTGGAAGGAACTCACTGAAAGTCCACCCAGGCTTTAAGAGATGTAGCTGGGATTCAAACTCAGGCAGTCAGGCCTCTGAATGTTCTCTAAGGTTCCTTGCTAAGTCATGCTTGGCCAAGGGCCTACACATATCCACTCTCGTCTCAAAGTTTTTTCAGCTGGTTCCCTTCCTTCCCAGGCAAACACACACTCACACACATATGTTCACAGATGGAGGCAGAAAGCTCACACTCATACCCACTCACATCCAGCCTGCTCATGACCTCTGCGGGGTAACCATTCTGGAAAGTAGCTGGTGGGTCCTTCCTCTCTGACCCCCATCACCGTAGCCTGGGGCTTCTATGTGTCTCCACCAGAATGGCAAGGTTCTAGAAGTAACTGTAACACATCCCATCATAACTTAAGAGGCCAAAGGACCCCAGCCAAAACCTGTTACCTCCATCTTTCTGCTCTCTTGCCCTCCATGTCTATGCCTCTACCTCTCTGCTTCTGCTTCTCTCTTCTGGATGTGACTGCTCCTCTCTCTTCTGTATCATACTCTTTCCACTAAGGACAGAGTCAGACTCTGTCTGACCATCCTCTAGAGGGCTGGCAGGAGAACCAGTGCAGCAGAAGGCCTAAGACAGGTGCCAGGCCCTCCTCCCATTGGCCATATGGCCATACCATCCCTTGGTCCCTGAAGCAGGACCCAGACCCAGTCTGGAGCCAGACTGTCGGGGTTCAAGTCCCAGCTCCCTGATTTACTAGCTATGTGCCCTTGGAAAATTACTTAGCTTCTTTATAACTCAGTTTCCTCATCTTTAAAAATAGGGATTAATTACAGTGAATTCTTATGACAACCATTTGCAATAGATACTAACTTATAAATACTAAGCACTTACAGTAGGATCTGTCATCCACCAAATAAGTTCTCTACAAGTATTTGTTAAATAATAAGCAATGAGAAGGGAGTACATGCCTCACAGGAATCTGTGGTTGAGACAGCAGCAAGTGCCCAGAATGCTTTCAGGCCACTGAGCTCAGAACCCCCTGGGCTAAGCAGGTATTTGATAAGCTCTTGTTCGCAGAGTTACTCTGATGATTAGAAATAAGAGGTATAAACTCCCCAGCACAGTCTTTGGCATGTAACCGACATTCCGTAAATGCCAGTGTTTTTTCTCTCCCTTCTTCACACTAGCAGTCTGCATGCTTTTTCCCTGCTTTATTTTTACCTTAATTTTGTGTTTCATCTGCTCCTTGGGATGAGCGCTCCAGGGAACCAACGTGATGATTTTTCTCCCCTGCCCTCCTTACTCCATCCATATCTTGCTTAGAGGACCACAAACCAAGCCAGACACTCCGGCAGATGTTTTTCTCTCCCAATCACACTCTGATCCTCAGTTTCAGGTCATTATAGGTTACAGAGTTAAGTTCTCTGGGCTGGAATGGTCTTTGGGGTTCTCAGAAGTATTCTTCCATCCTAACTGGGAGACCCCTGGCAACGCCTCAGCAAGTGGCCATCCAACCCCTGATTGCCAACTCCGGTGACAGGGACTCCTCCCCTCTGCAGCCCTTCGAGAGGTGCAGGTCCCTACCTGGGGATGTTCTCCTCTGAGCTGCGGCTGAGCTGAACTTAGTCTCCTGTCTACATTCTCTTGGAGGCTGGTCTGCCCGCTCTGCCCATCCAGCCTATCCATGGATGGATGCACGACCACGAATCCTTCAGACTTTATCCAAAGCAACCTCTTCCAAACCATCTTTCCTCATTGTCGAGGCTCTTTGGCTCTTCCTTCCCCAGCTCTGTGAACCTCCTTCTGCATTCCCCATCCCCACGCCCACACTTCTTCTCAGATCTCAGCCCAGGGCACACTCTCTTTCTCATCTCTCACTCCAGGCCTTCAGTTCCCATCCAGAAACCATACTGTCCTGCCAGATGGCCAACCCCCAGGGTCACCTTCCCTGCTAGACTGTAACCACATGAGCAGGGGCCACGCTGGCCTCATGCACTTCCCATGTCCCGGGGCCCTGGACAGCTTCTGGTGCAAGCACTGTAGAGTTAATGAATCCACAGATCACAGATCTTTCAAGCTCCATTTCAAGCACTAAGTCTTCCAGGAGGCCTTATCTGATCTCTCCCTGATGGGACAATACCTCCACTTCTATCCCTGTCATCTGCCTGCCACTCTCACCATCCTTCATTATAGTCATTTGCATAATATGCATTAGGTCACATTTCTCTTTTCTCTAACACCTAGTTCAGCACTTGGCTCATTGTCGTAAAAGCTTTAAAAATGTTGACTGACTAAATGAATGAATGAAAGAGTCACACTTTTTAATTCCTTTATTGTTCCTCAGTTTCCTATTTGAGGGTGCCCATGACTTTGACCTGACACTTCTAATCTATTTCTGCCCCAAGCGTTTGTCCTGGAGTGGTACAAGTGGGCCTTTCTCTACAGATGGTGTGTACAGTGATTCTCAAACCTGAGGGCGCTTCAGGGTCACCTGAGGGCGTGTGAGAACAAGGATGGTTTCGTTCGACCCTCAGAGGTCCTGATTTGGTGAGTCTGAGGCAGGACCCGAACATGTGCATTTCCAAGTTCCTAGGAGATGCTGGGACTATCCTTGGAGAACCTGTCTACGGGATGTCACCCCCTGCCCCAATGGGGAGCACATACCATTTATCTGCTGCCTCTTCTCCTGAATCAGCCACCTCCAACCTTATTCCCATCCCCCACCTCACCCATTTCTCCCAAAACTGCCAGTGGGCACAATATACTCTTAAGCATTCCTATTTTCTTAGGACTTTATCCTAATGAAAGAATAAAATGGAAAGAAAAAAAAAACCCATATATTCTGTAGGTCACATTGGAAGCCAGCTTTGTGTATGCCAGGGGTTCTTTATCTCAGCACTACTGACAGGTGGGGCAGGATAATCTTTTGTTTTTTTTTTTTTTTTTTTTTTTTTAAAGATTTTATTTATTTATTTGACAGACAGAGATCACAAGCAGGCAGAGAGAGAGAGGAGGAAGCAGGCTCCCCGCCGAGCAGAGAGCCCGATGCGGGGCTCGATCCCAGGACCCTGGGATCATGACTTGAGCCGAAGGCAGAAGCTTTAACCCACTGAGCCACCCAGGCGCCCCAGGATAATCTTTTGTTGAGGAGGCTGTCCTGCGCGGGCTTCTACCCACTGCATTCCAGCAACTCCTCTCACTCCCAGATGCGACACATCAAAAAAATGTCTTTAGGCATTGTCACATGTCCCCAGGGGGAGGCCGGGGAGGGCAGGATTGCCCCTGAGTGTAATAGTTTAACATGCAGTAAGTACCACTGTGTGCTCGGTATCTTAAAAACACCTATAATCCTCCCAGCAACACTACAAGGGAGTGATCATTTCTTTTGTTTTAGAGGTGAGGGATTGGAGGCCCAGAGGTTAATCCCAAACTCATAAAACAGGTAAAGGGACCAGGTGAGATTGGAGCCTCAAGTCTCCCGGCTGCAGAGTCCGCAATCTCCTGGAGCCCACGCCGCTGCTTCTCTTAAAGAGCCAAGTGCCAGTCACAGCCTCGTAAATGTCTACCGACAGGGGACCGGTTCAGTAAATGACGGTGCATCCCCTGGATGGAATATTATGCAGCTATTAAAATGATGGAGTGCCTTTAAAAATGAAAACTATGTAACAACACTGAAGAATGCCAAATGGCTTACGTTAAGTTAAAAAAAAACAAAACAAAACAAAACTAGACAATCAAACTGGGTCTGCATTGTGACTGCCACTGCGAGGACATGTCTCCGCACTAATGTGTTCTAGGGAGGGTATTAAGGACAATTTTCATTTCTTCTTTGATATCCATTACTGCTATCAGAACGTCTCTGCGATCATTATTTTTAAGTAGTCGCAGGGTAATAAAATTCAAGATGTTCGGTTTGTCACAGGTCTTTCTTCCACCTGAATTAGTAGAACGAAAGCGTCTCTAAATCCTTTGCGTGGAGCAGGGGTTTGACACACGCTCACTTCCCCTCAGAGAGCCCTGTTGCATGTATGTTTCTGAACCAGGACATCTCTCCTTGAACTGACCAGTGTCCCCGAGGCGCAGCGAGTTCGAAATGCGGAAGAAAACATCGCTGAAGGCATCGGTGTGGCTCACTCCGGGAGCCGGGGCTGTGAGGAGCCCGCAGCCTGTGAACAGCAGATGTGTCTGTCTGTCAGAGGGTACAGAGCAGCGTACCGGCTTCATACATTATGCATCAAGAGTGGCCTGGCACCCTGGCCTGGCCGTGCGGGAGAAGGCTTGCATAAGGAACATCTGATGAACTGATTGGAATGTCAAAATGTCATTAAGGATAAATTAATGGATGTGTTGCTTTGGCTGTAAGAGGCAGCGCCAGCAAGACAACAGGCTGCCGGCGGGCTGTTCCCTAGCCCAAGACAGACGGCGTTTGCAATGGAGATTCATGGTCTTTATGCAATGTGAGGTGCTTTGCAGGGAGAAGAATCAACAGAAATGCTCCAGCACTTAAGCACCGTAAAATCACAAGCATGAGATAAATTAATTAGTGTACACTAGGAAGGCGGCTGGTCTGTCTGCACTCCTGGGGAAAGCTAGAATGGATGGCACTGGGTTGGAGAGGATGGGTCTCAACACCAGACTCCTAAAGAAAGCAATTGAATTTAATGTGTAATCATAAACTGCAGCTGATGGAAAGATAAGTCTGGTCTGCATTTTTTTTTTTTCACGGATACCATTTCTGTCTACTGCTTCAAGCTGTTTGTGTCTGTGGGTCTTGTATCTTAGGTGATCAGGGAGACTGGAACCCACTGCCACTTGCTTCTAATGCCACGGGGGAGATCACAGTAACTCATCACAGGGGAAGCCCTCTGGGAAGCCTGACTTCCCTTGGGACATCCAAGGTAACAGTGGTCTATGATTCCGGGATGGGAGGCTCACTACTACACATGCAGCCTATTCTACTGCTCAACAAGCATTGTTAGAAAGGCCTTTCTTAGGCTCTCTAGCATCTTCCTCCTTGCAGCTTAGCAACAACAACAACAACAACAACGCAATAATGAAAGTACCTAACGCTTACGAGGCCTTTGCCAAGTACCAGGATCTATGTTCTTGTCAAGTTACCAACAGATCTTGTATCCTCTCCACTTTGCAGTAATAGGAAACTGCAGAACAGAGAGGGTGAGAGACATGCCCCAGGCCACACAGCTGGTGCACGGCAGAATCAAGATCCAAACCCAGGTCTGCCTAAAACTAAGTCTTACCGTCTTCATTATCCCGTAACTCTAATTTCCATAACTCCCACTCATGGAATAGAGCCTTGCTTTTAGAGCAATTCAGAATGCGAGAAGGCAAGATACGTGGAGCTAATATTTTGAGCACATACTGGGTTCTTTGGCTAAGTATCTGGCCTAGGTTAGCCTAACCTTTTTTCCTTTAATTTTTTTTTTATTTGAGGACAGTTGACACAAAATATTACATCAGTTTCAGGTGTACAATATAGTGATTCAACTTCTGTGTTAGATTATGTTCACCACAAGTGTATCTACCATTGGTCACCATACAGCACTATTATATATATATATATATATATAATATCACTATCATAATATCACTATTATATATATATAATAGTGATATTATGATAGTGATATCATTGCTTATAATTCTTATTCTATCTTATTCCCATGACTCCCTCATTCTGTAACCAGAAGCCTGTCTCTCCCAGTCTCTTTCCCTCATTCTGTCTGTCCCCCCCCCCCCGGCAGCCATCAGTTTGTTCTTGGTATTTATAGGACTGATTCTGCTTTTTGGTGTATTGTTTTGTTTTTTAAAAGATTCCACACGAATGAAAGCATATGGTATTTATCTTTCTCAGTCTAACTTACTTCACTTACCATAATACCCTCCAGGTCCATCTATGTGGTCACAAATAGCAAGATCTCATCCTTTTTTATGGCTGTACAATATTCCAGTGTGTCTGTCTGTACACACACACACACACATACCACACATACCACTTCTTTCTTACCCATTTGTCTTGCCTAATCTTTCATGCAATAGCCCTGTTTGCTTGAAATAAGGTACTATTTCTCTACTTGAGACCTCTCTTTTTTGTCTTTTTTTTGTGTCCACATACATTAGAATCAGGTGCATGTCTATATATTAACAATGAATAATTAGGATATGAAATTTAAGAAATGGTACCATTTACAGTAGCATGGGAAAAAATGAATCATTCAGGCATAATTCCACCAAAACATGCATGGGACCTGCATGCTGAAAACCACAAGTGGGTGATAAAATAAATCAAAGTAAACCCACACAAATGGAGAGACACCATGTTCCTGGGCCAGATGTCAGGATATTGTTACAATGTCAGTTCTCACCAAACTGATCTATAGATTCAACACAAGCCCAACCAAAATCAAGCACAATTTCCTGCAGGTACCAACAGCTGACTCTAAAATGCCACTGTACACTTATTTTTAAAGAAAGAAATGGTGGGGAGGGTTTCAAACCTCAACTGTCCAGAAAACGAAACCAGACACTTGCTGTCTTGCTATCATATTCATCTGGGTACATTTTTAAGTAACATGTTTTCTCTATGTTTGACATAACTGAATTTGAATAAAGTTCTCTCCATGGCAGAAGCTTATTTGTAAGAAAAAAATAAACAAAGACACATTAAGAGACAAAAGTTTATCCTATAAAATTAAAAATGGGACTTGGGGCACCTCAGGGGCACAGTTGGTTGATTTTGGCTCAGGTTATGATCTCCCGGGCTGCGAGATCAAGCCCCACATTGGGCTCTGCACTCACTACGGAGTCTGTTTGAATTTCTCTCTCCCTCTCCATCTGCCCCTCATCCCCACCCACCCCACTCTTTCTCTCTGAAGTGAACAAATCTTACCAAAAAAAGGTGGGACTCAAGAGGCCTATTTAAGAAACAAATCACCTTGTCTTTAATCTTTGTCCTTCTTTCTCCAATGCAGATTATAAAATTTCTTCCAATTATAAAAAGATGATTGACCTTGATCTTGTTCAAGTTTTGTCCCATTTACTAAGGTGAATGTATTTAGTGGAAGAAAGGGGTTGGTACAGGTTTTTTTTTTTCCCTCCAATCATAATTTGGAGCAATGGTTATAAACTTTCAGGTAGTGACCGACTCTGGACTTTATTCATTGCACATTCTCTCTGGTCTCTGAGGGCATAATTCTGACCAGCTCTGGTGCCAGATCCCTGTCACACCCACCTCCCAATCCATCCTAAGAACATGGTACCAGTAACGGGCCAGTCTGTTCCATGAATTTCTTTCAAATAGTCTGTGGCCCTCATCAGTTTGGTAAGCCCTCATTTCCCTACATTTAAGAGGATACTTCCTCCCTTGAAAGTTATAGGAGATACCTGTATAAAGGTACTGTGTGAAGTACAAAACACGTGTAGACCTAAAACATAAAATATAATAACAGCTACAAGGCACTGAGCACCTACTATGTACCAGGCCCAGACCCAGACGGTGTACACGCAGTGCTTTCTCTTATGCAATCCTGGTAAAGCCCCCCAGGAACCCTCCAAATCTGGTATCGCTGCCCTCCTTCTACAAATGAGGAAACACAGGCTCAGAGAAGTTAGGTTAGAAAGTGGCAGAGGCCAAGATTCAAACACTGCATTAGCAGTCCACGTCTTCTTTCTATAACATTGCTTCTAGGTACTGAGTATGGTTTTCCTCGCCATTCAGAGCTAAGGCAAAAGCACTTTTGAATACCTACAAGAGGTGAAAGACAAGAAGACGGAATGATCATTTATTGATCAAACTTCTCCTAGCTCAGACGGCTGGAAGATCCCTGTATGGTAACACAGTGGATGCATACACTTTGAATGAGCCACCAGTCTCCTGGAAAACTCCTCACATCTTCTTGGTAGTTTTGCAGTATAAAGCAGAGCAAAAACAAAAGAATGGTATGAGATCCCTTATTAATCGTATGTGAGTTTAGATTTTTCACCTCAAGTTCTGTCTTCATCAGTAGATGTCCAAATCATAATAACGTGGGAAGGGAGGATAAAGTAAAACAGAGACTATCTAAGCTTTTCTTGATTTCTAATAATGTCCCTCGTCGCTAAGCTGTTTTCCAAAACAAAGCAAGCCGTCTTTAATCTTGAGGCTCAGTTTGGTTTATAACCTTAATAGACTGTATTTTTCACTCTTTTTTTTTTTTAAAGATTTTATTTATTTATTTGAGAGAGAGAGAGTGTGAGAGAGAGCATGAGCGAGGAGAAGGTCAGAGAGCGAAGCAGACTCCCCATGGAGCTGGGAGCCTGATGTGGGACTCGATCCCGGGACTCCAGGATCACGCCCTGAGCCGAAGGCAGTCGTCCAACCAACTGCGCCACCCAGGCGTCCCGTATTTTTCACTCTTTACAAAGTCAAGTCTTCCAGTAAAAACAGGGTCTTGACCACACCAACCTTTTAGCCCTTCCACTTAAAAAACATGGACGGTTGTAATATACCCAACAATCCCTCACCCTCCTAGAATATCCTGCACAGTGGCTCAAAGCCATTGGAATGAGAAACGGCTCCAGAATGAAGCTCAGCCAATATTCTTTTATTTTGTTAAAAAGCAGATTTCATAAGCAGACGTACTGGGCTTCTTGAGGTTTCGGTGATGAAAAGAATGCTCATGAACACTGATTTCTCAGGAGACTGCTCATGGCGGAGAGATCTTTACTCCTCATGGTAGCACCAACACCACTATGAGAAGTGATTGTTATGAGAAATTAAATGCTATTTTAAAATGTGTCTGGAGCATTTTTGCCATTCGTTAAATGGCCTCTACACATTTGTGAACAGCATAGAGATTGTCTACCTCGATATCTAAAGGAAGGAAATGCTACTGGCCAATAGGGCTCTGTCTTCTAGGGCTCTGCCCTCCAAACTCAATTTCCACTAACATAACCAAAGCTATGTCTATACGATGATACAGTGGAATCAAATTCTCAGCTGAGGTTCTGGGTTAAGCAGACCTAAGCAGGCCCTCGTGTTCATCTTCTAAATGCCGATATGCCATGACTCTATATTCTCAAGCTCTCTCAGATGGATGGTTTTCAGCCCTGGTTTCAGATCAAAGTAATCATTACAACCAAAGTAAACCACATTTAAAATGTGTAGCCATCCCTTGACACCAATGGAATCAGTTCTCCGGTCTTTATAGGTTTGGCTTACAGTACCCTCCCTACCTCACTGCCCTCCCCAAACACACACCAATCCTCCGAGCTCTGCTCCTAGGAAGGGGGCAACATACCCAGTAGGACAATAGGGCTGTTCACAAGAGAATGAATGTTCTGCATTCTGCCTTCTGAGGAACTTGCCTCTTTTAAGGCAGGTTTTGGCAGCCATATTACAAAGGACAGACCTGTCATTCCCCAGCCCTGATTTTAGAAATCACCAAGGGTACACCTTCCACCTCCAACCCCAGCCTTTTTTCTGACCACTGGTCTACAAAGTCTTCTTGTGTTGAAATGACATTGTCCACCTTTGTGGTGCTGGCCAGAATCATTAACTGACTGTGATCTCTCCCACAGTGGGGTGGATGGATGCCAGGAGAAAGGGCATTTATCTGATTACTCAGGGGAGAAATTATGTAAGTTTAAGCACCACTATCTACAACTGTTCTACTTCATTCTGACAAATTCTTCTTCCATTTAACTTGTGTTTGGAAGTTACAACTTCTGTCTTCCCCCAACCCTGACACAGCCAACCACAGCTCTGTCCTAGCTCAGCTTTGTCATTTAATAAATGACAATTCCCCTGGCACACATTCTATGTCATTCAGTTTCTTTAAGATTTTATTTATTTTGAGAGAGAGAGAGAGAAAGCATGAGTTTGGGGGAGGGACAAAGGGAGAGGGAGAATCTGAAGCAGACTCCATGCTCAGCATGGAGCCCGACGTGGGGCTCAACCTCGTGACCCTGAGCCAAAATCAAGAGTTGGATGCCTAACCAACTGAGCCACCCAGATGCCCCTCATTTCATGGTTTAAGAAAATCTCATGAATGGGGCACTACAATTCCCATTTTATAGGTAAGAAATAAACTCAGGATGCTTAGGAGTCACAGCTGCTCCATAGTAGGTCTGGGACTCACACCTTCTCCTTCCTCTTTTCTTGCTCTCTCTACTCCATTCTTTTCTTCCCAAGTTGCTCTCCAGCACATCAACTATTTAGTTATACAATGTGTGTGTGTGTGTGTGTGTGTGTGTGTGTATTTCTAGACAGTGGGGCCAAGGAGAAACATGGGTGTCATTTTTCCAGTGAGGGGTCCTGTGTCTTTCCCCTGCCAGGCATCCTATTAAGCCCTTTGGCCCACAGATGTCTTTCCTCGAAGTAGATTTGGTGACTTCTACCTTTGTCATGTCTTCACCTCCCTCTTTCATGTGCCCTGAACATTCTTTTATAACTTTCATGGGCAACTAACATGGGCAAGTTGCCTTTTCAGCTGTGAGCTTCTTGAGAGAAGGACACTTCTTTCTAAACACTTGACACCTAGCTCAATACTTAGCACAAGAGTAACTGCTCTGTAAACGCTTATGAATGAGAGAACATGTCGCTGAAACAGTACAGTCTTTCTAAAATGTGGGTGCTGTCGCTCCCATTTTCCAGATGAGACACTGAAGGTGGGATTGTGTCCATCGCGTCGAGCGCCCTAAGCTGCTGAATCAGCATGCCCAGGGCTCTTTCCTGCACAGCACAGTTATCTGTCTGATGAAACCTTGTTAAGTACCTCCAAGCCCAACCAGACAACTAGGTAATAAGTGGGAAAGCACTTTGGAAGAGATAAAGTTGTATACACAAACGCGATGTAATCATTATCATCATTATCAACATTGCAGAGCTTAACTAAAGCACTTCCTTCCATTAAAAGCACAGCGTTGAAACACTTAGAAAGGCATTTTCTAATCTGTGCCTCTGGAACCTATCTTTGCAACAGCCTTAGCTGCAAGTATCCCACTCTGGGGATACTTGCCAAAGGCAAGTGCTTTCAGGGTTAAACCCATTCCTGCCCTGGAGGGCCCTGAGGAGTGCCGTGGTGGGCACTTCTGACCCTCGCTCTCTCCTCTGGCTGAATCAACAGTTGCTACAGTCTCTTCTGTGATACACAGTGAGCTCCCCCAGTGGGGGATATGGATGAAGATGCCCACAGCCTCCCGCCCAGGACAAACACAAGTGAGAATCAAATGCCTGTGAATCAATCACTGTCCGAGAAAGAACTTTTTAGAGTTTACTTATCATCAGTGAGCAACAAGAGGTGAGCCCAGTTAGTTGGCCATGGTGTGTCAATAGGCAATGCCATGTTTGTGTGCAGGGGAGGGGCATGCCATGCACTAGATCCGCTCGCCTCCAGTGGCCAAACGGAAGAGAAGCTAATGGAAGTGTGGCAGATTGTGTTCCCTGAGAATGAGACTTTGAGACTGAAATTGATGAGCAGGAAATGAATTAGGACATGCTTCTGGGGTCAACGTCTGTGGAAGGGAAAGGGGTAGGGAAGGTGAAGGAGGGGAGGGGAGGGGAAGGGGAGGAGAAGAAAGGGAAAAAGAAGGCGTGGGTGGAAGGGGAATTTGGTGATGCAGGTGCAATGAAAGCTTGAGCCAACCCCATGGGAAGTGCAGAAGGGATGACTTTCACACCCCTCATGACCTTCGATGAGGCAGCTCTGAAGAGCTAGTTGTCCCAAAGGGGCTGTCAACCAAGAGCTCCTCCATTCTTTAATTTTTTTTTTTAAATTTTAGTTTATTAAAATTCTCAATTTTAAATTAATTTAAAAATTGTATAATTGATATATAGTGTTATATTGGTTTCAGGTACACAATATAAGGATCCAGAAATTCTATACATATGTCAGTGCTCACCAAGATAAGTGTATTCTTAATCCCCTTTATCTATTTCGCCTATCCTCTACCCCTACCTCGCCTCAGGCAGCCTCCAGTTTGTTCTCTATATTTGTGTTTTTTGTTACTGCTGTTTGTCTCTTTCTATTTTTCTAAATTTCACATGCGTAAAGTCATATGGCATTTATCTTTCTCCAGATGATTTATTTCACTTAGCATTACACCCTCTAGGTCCATCTGTGTTGTTGCAATTGGCAAGATCTCATTCTTTTTATGGCTGAATAATATTCCATTTTATACACACACACACATTTATATACGCATTTTACACACACACGTACACACACATGCGTGCGCACACACTTCCACAACTTCTTTATCTATTTTTCCAAAGAAGACATCCAGATGGCCAACAGACACATGCGATGACATTCCACATCACTCATCATCAGGGAATCGCAAATCAGAATCACAATGAGATACCACCCCATACCAGTCAGCATGGCTAAAGTCAAAAATACAAGACACAACAAGTGTTGGTGAGAATGTGGAGAAAAAGGAACCCTCACACACCGCTGGGGGGTGTGCAAGCTCGTGCAGCAGCTGTGGAAAACAGTATGGAGTCTCCTCAAGAAATTAAAAAAAAAAATAGAACTACCCTACGATCCTGCAATTCCACTACTGGTATTTACCCAACGCCCTTCATTCTTGAAAGCAGATCGGAGTAGCACATCACAACTTTCTCCGAGAACTTGTCTTTCCAAACACATTTCCGTATGTCACCCCTCTCTGTCAACACAGAACCCTCCACACTCTCTTTTACCTTCTTTATAAAGTTCAAATGCATTTACAGAGTAGAAGCATTTAAGATCACAGGCATACCTTTCTAAGCCTCCAGGCACCACTAATACCTAGTTGGTTTTAAAACTTAAAGTATAAACTTAAAACTGAAGTATAAACATCTTCCATCTTCTTTGGAAGGGAACTGCTCATTTGTATTTTTCCTGATTAAGGTGACAGAGCCTCTGACTTGTAGATGTGCTCTGTTCGCTATTCATGACTGATGTGTTTAGACTCTAATTCAATAAACAATAAAGCACTCCCCATCCAAATCTATCCGTTCACATGATCTGCCCCAGTGCATTTATATCTATCTTGTTGCATCAGCATTCATTACTTTTTTGCATTTGTAATTGTGACACGCAAGTACATTTCTACACCTAAAGCCAATACAAAATTACAAAACAGGTCTGATCCGAAAGTCCCGCCGCATCATTATAGGCCAAAATAAATGAGAGCGGATACGAACTTCTAGAGAATGGAATAGTCTAGTTCAGTGGGGGATCAGACAAAATGGGGGCATCAACCTCACACATACACCCACCTGTGTGTACTCATTCACGTGATCAACACAGTCTTACGATGTCTGATTTGTTCTGGGCTCCAAGTTAGTCATCAGGAAGCGAAAGATGAGTAATACACCGTCCTAGTCAACAGGGAGACAGACGTGCGAATACACCGTCGGCAGTCTAACCTGTCTAACCCGAGAATGGCTCGTGAATGAGTGAGTCAGCAGGGGATGAATGAAAGCCAACTGAATGCAACGACAATGATGAGGGCGCAGTGCTACAGAGACTATGTCCCCTCTAAAAAGACACTGGAATTTTGCAGGCACAGATGGTGCCGAGGCATCCTGGGAAGAGGGCAAAGGGCAATACTTTCCAATACTGAGAAAGGGACAGTGGCCTCGGGGAGTGAAGTTGTTCTAAGTCCACACGCGGAATAATTAATCTGAGGTGTGTGCGCACATGCGGATTCCCGGACCACACCTTCAGAGGGACTGAGCTGCTCTGGGGTGGAGCCCAGGAATCAGAATTTTTGCCACGTCCTCCTCTTGGCGGAAGGGCAAGCGGCAGCATGGCTCAAGCCTCTGCCTTGGCCTCGTGGCAACACCTTCCATTTCTGCTTGTCAACACGTTTGCCGTCAGCTTTTGGTAAATGATACTTATCACCTTTAAATGGTTTCCTTCTATTCCCATTTTTCCTTCATTTTTATTTGAAGTGACTGATGAATTACATAAAATGCCTTTTGAGTATCTCTTGATATAATCATTTTAAATTCCTCTTTACGTATATTGAGGCAAAGATATTTGATTTGCAAAAGCCTGTGGTGTGGAAAGGTGTTCGCACTGACAAAGGACGTGGTTTCTTACTTTGAGTGAGGATCAACCGTGTCCTAGGCATTTTCCAAGCATCATCTCCTCGAGTCCTTGTAAGCTGTCTGTGAGGTATGCGCTCTTAGGCTCCATTTTACATATAAGGAAACTGGGATTCAGATGCTTAACAGGACCAAAAGTTACCTTAAAGATAACAGCAGCATAGGGAGGTACAGGGTCTGAAATTCTAAAATTTGTTGACATTTTTTTTTCTTTTTGAGAACAGATCATCTCTTTGTTGACTTTAGTTGTTATGTCTTTTAATATTATCTTGTTCTTCTCATTCATTCCACACACACTCACTGGGGTTCACTGTGCCTGTGTGGTGGGCACCATGGGGGAAACCTCAATGAACAAGAAACATCTTTAAGGCACATTTGCTCCTGCCCATGATAAAAAGCAGCCACAGTGAGAGCGCTGACAAAAGGCTCATTCCCACAGGTGGAGAGAATCAGGTAAGACTTCCTGTAGGAGGCGCTGTTAGATCTGGACCTTGTAGGGTAAATGTAGGATTCAAATACGCTGCCATGGGGAGAGATAGGAAGGATATAGGGGGGGAAAAACATGAGTTTCAGAGCGTCTGTAGACAGGGCTCAGCCCAGGTCACTGTTTTCCGCCTCCTTGATACTTGCATGGCATTTATCCGAGGCTAGGTGAAACCGTTAAGTGCTCTCTCTCTCTCTGCCGGAACAGTTGGTAAACATCTTAGTGCTTTTTCAAGAACTACTACACTAAAATGTCTCTGTTTGAAACAATTACTGTGCCCATCACACACCCTGAGATAAATTAACCCGTGAACACATGCCAGCTCCTGAAACCTTTTAAAAAACAGACGCTGAAGTTGTTGGGTGCTTCTTTACTATAGGAAGGCAAAAAGGCATTCTAGAGAAGCATTTCTGTCAGCTCGGAATGCAAGGAATCATAGCTACTATTTATAAAATACCTCCTTTGTGTCAGCCACTCTGCATATACCCTCCCTCACCAGCCCTCTCAAAAATGCTAGGGAGTCACCGCTGTCATCGCCTCCCTGCAGATGTGGAAACTGAGGCTCAGAGTGGTTCCATGATTGTTCAAGGTCTGAACAATCTGGCAAAAGAGGTAGATATTAGACTGTGATCTAGGTCTAATATCAAAGCACACATTACTTCGCTATGTTTTCTCGTGTGTTGGACAATGGGGGACCGCATTCTAGACTCTCCTCTGTCCCTAGGACTCAGTTCCTTTGATCTATATAGCTCTGTTTGTCCTGGCCATAAGCACTCTGTGGGGGGACTCTTCACTCTAACCTTGGCTGCCTCTGCTCTGGCAGTCTAGTGCTCTCAGCTGTGACCAGGCAAATCCCCAGGATAGCAAAGCCAGAATTGCCTCAAGGGCCTCCCTGCCAACCAGGGATAGCTACCACTTCTTGTCTCTAGCAAGGCACTGAGGTCGTTGCATGGAACTGAGTTTTTGCCAGGAGGCAGACTTGCTTGTGGATCCTGGCTCTCCGGCAGCCTGGCCAAGGGCTGTCCAAGCACACAGTCTAGGTGGGAACCCTTCCATCCCCTGAAGAACAGAGTTTAGGGAGAAAGATGGGCAGGGCTGAGGGGGCATGTGGTCCTGGGTTCAAACCCTCGCCCTGCCACATCCTGTCTGTGGGATCTACACAAGTCCTCCAACCTCAGTCTCAAGGTCTATGTAGACTCAACACAGTGACACGTATCTTGCAGGGCTTGCCATGAGCATGAGAAGAGCCTGGCCCATACTAGCAACCGATGGGTGGTTCCTTTTAACCTCTGCCCACTTCTCAACCGGACCAGGTATGCCTCATTCACTGCTGTGTCTGCAACAGCAAGCACATGGTGCAGCGCACAGTAGCAGCTCATAAAACAGAACGAATCTTGAACTCCAGCCTCTTTCTGCCTCAAAACTCTAGGGCAGGAATTGGCCAACTATGGCCCTCAGGACAAATCTAGCCCTGTATTTGATATTTTTTAAATATTTTTTTTTCTTGCAGTATTTTTTTAATTAATTTTTAATAAACATATAATGTATTTTTATCCCCAGGGGTATAGGTCTGTGAATCGCCAGGTTTACACAATAAATTTTTTTTAATTGAAATACCTCCATGCTTCTTCCCTTGTCCATCAGCTATGGCTGATTTCCTGTTACAACAGCAGAGTAGAGGCAACAGAGACCATATGCCTGCAGAGCCAAAAATATTTACCACCAGCTCCTTCTGGAAAAGGTCTGTGGACCCCTGAGCTTGTGTCTAGGATCTTTCAGTGCAGGGAGTGCCCTTGAGGACCTCTTTGTTTTGGGGAAAAAGAAGTTCCTCTATTTTTTCCCTACTCACACTTTATAGCCCCTTTCCCTGGCTTACCTACCTTTTTTTCCTTAGCTCTCTCCACCATTCCTTAACATCTATGCCACTTTTTAAATACATGTTGTTTATTCTTGATCTCCTCTATTAAAAAGCTTCATGTGGGCAGGGAGCTTTGTTGTGCTAACGCTTACATGCCAGTTGGGACCGTCCCCCGGCACACACTTGGGAATCCCACAGATACCTGTTGACTGAATAAACATGGATTTCAGTGACAAGATTATTCAGCCAAAGCATGTTGGAGCATTTCTCTTTCACAGAAGATTTGGGGACTTTTAGAGGGACCAGGTGGCTCCCCAACCCCAGGGGGAGGTATTGCTTTTCCTATTTTATTGATGAGACCACTACGACTCTGGCTAAGTCAGTGCTTCTCAAACTTTGATGTGCATGCGAGTTGCCTGGGGTTCTTATTACAATGCAGGTTCGGGTTCAGGAGGTGTGCGCTGGGATCCTCATGCTGGAGTTCTAACATGCTCCGGGTGATTCCAACACTGCTGGTCTACAGACCACACTTGGAGTAGAGAGGGCTGAAGGCATCCACTCAGGTCCATCCCTAAGACTCGGGGGAGTGGAATTCTGAACCTGGAAATCACAGGGTCAGCATTTCCCTGTGTTTCCTTTCCTCCTTCTCCATGCATCTCTCAATCCTATGGCCTCACAGAACCCATCGTGCCTGCCCTCTGGGGCTGCTCCCTGTCCCCAAACACTCTGCCCCAAGACCTTCCCTCCCACAGCTGCCAGCATCTTCAGGCTCTTCCTTCTGCAAAGCACTTCTCCTCTTGGTTCTGAAGATTTTCCTCCTGCCTCTGCTTTGCCAGTTCTTCTCCTCTCCTGAATTGTTAGCTCAGCTCCTGAGCTGGCATGAGTTTCACAGTCTAATAGATCTGTGACTTAGAGCTCTGAAGTTTGCAAAAACTGAAAGACCCTTGTGTATCACTGCACCTTGAAGTACAAGTACCTGAGTGTCTGTCCCCTACACTTTCACATTTTTCATCTTTAATTCTACCACAGTGCCCAGGCATCCAAAGACAGGGCTAAGTACACTGGCTAACCGACAAAGGAGCTAAGGTGCCTAGAGATTATGATGGGTCATTGCATACCCATACCTACTGTTGAACACTGAGGCCAGAAGAACCTCTGGAAGACCAGAGGAGCTCCTAGGGGCCACCACTATTGTCCTGAAGGGGGAAAGAAAGAAACTAACATTTCAGGAGTGCCAACTTTGTTCCAGGCACATTACAAAATTCCTAATTTCCTGAGTTAGGCACTATGATCCCTATTTTGGATTTAAGAGAAATAAGGCTCAAGGAGTTCAGAAGACTTTCTCAAGGTTTCATACGTGAGTGACAAAGATGTGACTTGTACCCAGAGCATCACAACTCTGAAAGCTCATTCTCTTTCTACCACAGCGACAACACCCCATGTTGTTCCTGTGCTTAGAATTCTTATTTCTTCAGTAGTGGGAAAAATCCATCTTTATAAACACTGGTAACTATTCCTTGCCCCATTAGAAATTTAGTCATCCCAGTAAGCACTCCTATACCAGAGTACATACAAGCACCTCTTAGCTGACATTTCAAGTGTTTGGTTTTATCCTAGACCCCAGAGAGGGTTGCATACTGGGAGGGTGGGGCTCAACGTCCTGGCCATCTCTCCATCCACAGTGTCTGGAACATAATGGGCATGTTCAATGGATGTTTACCAAAGGAATGAATGAATGAAAAAATAAAGCAAATTCTCTGGTACTTTCAGTGTTGGTGGTGGTGGTCCATTTGTTCCTGGATAATCTGATGGCAGTAGTACCAGAATCTTATCTGCTCATTGTCTGGTCTATTGACCTGGAACCCAAACATTAAGCAAACGGGGTGGGAGAGCCTTATTTTGGTCCATCCTCATCAGTGAAGGCTTCAGCCGATGATCACTAGCAGACATGGCCTCCCTCATAAGCCTGGGTGTGCCAGGGGTGGAGCAGACATGGAATGATGGACAATACACTTTACCAGAAGCCAGGCATCCTGAGTTTTAATCCCACTGGATGAGTGGGTTTCATACACTTCCCTTGACTTCAATTTTCAAACACTGGAAATGCATATTAGGAAGATGGGACTACTTCAGTGGTTTTCTTAACTTTTCATTACCAAGGATCTGTTGATGGGAGATTTTTCCCCTTTATATTTGTGTTTTCAAAATGTCTGTTAATAATGAGAAAAATCATCACCTTCATTTAGAAAGTGCAAAAAAACTGACAGGCAACAGGCCAGCTATAACTACAAAATGCACTGGTAACATGAGATACCTAATGCCAAACCCCAGACTGCAATCATTCCAGCCCAAAGCAAAGATCTTGGATGTTTCTGTCACCTGTGAAGCTGGTTCTAGGTAAAGTCATGGTTCCCTGAAAACTTACTGAAATACAGGAAACAGCCCATGATTTTTTTCTAACCTCTGTGTGCCTTGATGCTACACATTCCCCAAGTAGACACCAATGGGCTCTGAAGCTGCTGAGACTGGTGATTCTGTTTTATCTCTGCAAGTCCTGCAGGGGGATTAGGTTAACCTCTTGATGAAATTCAGGGATTTCTAACTAGAAAATTATACTGCCTTCATATCTCCAAAAATTGGGGGGAAAATCCAAGATGGCAGAAACATAACAGACATAAACAATGAGAGCACATTTTCAAATGGAAAACATCTATGTGAAATAAAAACTTTGGGGTTACAGATGACTTAGACAGAAATGAGTATGAGAAAACCAACAGACACTTGGTTGGTGGAGGAAATGCATGCTACAGTTCCCTCCCAGGGCACGAAGAAAAGTTTCCCCGGGTCGATACTTACAAGTAATAGGAGTAGGAATAAGCATTTCTTCTATATATTGATGGGCAGTCAGATGAAGGAAATGTCCAAAAAGGGGGAAAAAGAAAAGACAAACAAACAAGAATTAGATTTATATGAAATCTTGATTCTTAGAAATGCACATAGTATTTCAGCATCCCAAAGCTCAAGGAGATGCAAGTTTCTCTAATCATCTTCACTGAGAATCAGATACTTCCGGTGGTAGAAGGAGTGAGACAGACCTCTCTTAACAATGGAGAAATTCACTACTCATGCTGAAAAAGCCACGTCTAATGTTGGCTGGTTTACTTGTTTGAAGGTTCTTTTCTTCTGGTCAACTAAAACTAGCTTCCTTGTAATTATGACTTTTTTGGCCTTCTAGAACTATTCTACCACTCTTCCACATGATAGGCTCTCATGACCTAAGGAAAGCCACAATGATTTCTATGTTCTCAGTTTCAGGTCAAACCAATCAGAACCTATTTAGTAAGGCCATGCTAAAAGCAAGGTAATCAGGTAGCTATCATTCAAGATGGCTCTCCCACACTTCCCAGTACGCATGCTTATGTGTAGTTTCTTCCCACATTGAACCAGGATTGGCCCTGTGTGACCAAAAGGATGAGGTAGGAATTGCACTCTGGGAATTTCTAGGATAGATCAGAAAGAAGACTTGTAGCTCTCTAGAGGTCTTCAGAACCCTCAGTTGGGACCCTGACTCTCCTTGAAGAAGTCTAAGTATCCTGAGGTTGCCATCCTGAAAAGACCAACTGGAAAGACACTAAAACTGCATGAAGAGAGACATCCAGCCAGCCCCCACCAGTTAGATTATGTCAATGGAGACCCTTGGTATCATGGAACAAAACAAGTTATTCCCTTAAAGCCCTGACCAAAGCTCAGATACATAAGAAAAAGGAGTCACTAAATTTCATGTTTGTTACATATCAGTGATCAAAACAAAATTCAAACTCTATCATTAAGAGCACTGCACTAAGAGAAAGAGAATTCCAGCCTTCAATTCAAACAGACTACAACTTGAATAAATTCTATGTGCCTTTATTTCCATATATGAACCTCATATTAGTTGAAGTAGATCATTAGTTTTCAAACTGTGTTTGTAGCCTCCTGGGGGTTCTGCATAGTAGCCTCACTGAAATGGGAGAGGGGAATACTGAGCAGGTAGGACTGCTGGTCCCCCACTATCCATGAAAGCCAGCACTTCTCTCTTTTTTTAAGTATTTTATAAACTGGAGTTTCACTTAAAATTTCACATGACAAAGAATTGCGCTCTCCAAAAGAAAGCTTGAAAAATCACCACCTGAAATCTCTTTGCATGATGTCCCTTCTAGCTCTTGGCTTCTGAACAATAAAAACTCAAATAAATCCATGATATTTCTTTTGTTATAACTTTTTGTACTTTGTAGGAAAACAAATAGGAATTCCTTTATCTTACAGACTTCACCACACAGACAATAACTGATACATTTGTGGATTGAGAAAAATTGCTGATAATTAAGGTCCCCAAATATCCATCTGAATAGGCAAGAATAGTTCCCTTCCCTCTTGAGTTATCTGGTTAATTGCAACAGTTATCCCAGTTTGCTTGGCTCAGGAAGATGCAGTCTTTATGTCTGCAGCGTGGGGACATGTTCTTGGAGCCTCAGACTTCTCCCTCTTGAGTAGGAAAGTAGCCAAAGTCTCTAGGCAGGGACACTTGTAGTATTTCTCTTATTCATCAGGAGAAGCCAACTCTCCTCTCTCAGAAGGAAAGTGACTCTGAGAAGTTATGGCAGAAAGGAAACCCCATGTATACTTGGGAAGCCGAGCTGGGGAAAATGAACCATAGTGCAGCAGATCTCATAAAACTGTTCAACATCTTGGGTTAAAGGAACAGTGCCCTAGATGATGAAAGGGATGAGGAATGTGATGGGTGGAATTTGGAAGCACCCACACAAGTCACCAAATCCCCCTTGCCAACCATATAGGTTCACACTGTAAGGAGACCATTCCTCTCCTTCATGGCTGGCTCTGTGGTCCAGTGCTTAGAAACGTGGTCCGTGGGGAAGAAAGCTGGGCTTCCATTTTATGAAGACTTACTGCTAACTCTGCTCTCCATATTGTCAGGGACAGTGGCTGAGATTTGAGAGGGCAGGGTTCTGATCTCAGGTCTTTCACTTGCTCACTGTGACATTTTGGGCAAGTCAGTTCCTCCTTCAAACCACTGTTTCCTGATCCATGCACCAAGGTGAATGGCATGGATAACTGTCAGCCTAAATCGCCTTGAGGAGTGGAAATAGGTCTTTGTGTTCCAGTACCACCACTTGCTAACTACATGGCTTTAAGTCACTGAGTATCTCTGAGTCTCCGTCTCTCCACATCAAGGCTGGGGACAATAATTACCTATTCCCAAGAGTCACTGTGGGCATTAACACGAATCTAAATCGTATTTAAATTATATGTGATATATATAATATATGAAGTATTTTAAGAAAATCATATTAATCTTAATTGATATTAGATTACAGTAATCTAAACACCTGACATTAGTAGTTCTCAATAAAGGGGAGTTTATGTCCCCACCTCATCCATATATATAAGGTTTACTGCTTCTCACTCTGGTAACCAGGAACAAAGTGTTCACCTCTTTAGGAATGATAGGAATAATAATAAAATAATAAAAATACTTATGGAGCACTTACTATGCATCAGGCATTGTCCTAGGCTCTCCTACTTTAACTCATGTATTCCTCACAACCACCCTGACATATGGGTACTATTATCATTCTCACTTTACAGAGGAGGAAACTGAGGCAAAGGTTTATGTAATTTGCCTAAGATCATGCAGCTAATAACCAGATTTGACAGCAACATGGCTCTAAAGCTTGTGTTCTAGACAACTAGCCTGTGCTGCCTGTGAAGAAGGAAGAAAGCAGATGGATGTTGAGCAATGCAGTGGGTCTAGCATGGAGATGACAAGCGTCTTAAAACTTTTAATCCCCCAACCACCCCATGGAACAAGCATTATTGTTCTTGATTTTGATTGAGGAATCTGAAGCTCTAAGGGATCACTCCTCACTAGGTCTATTGCTTTGCATAGTTTGGGACCAACTGTAATGCCTCCATACTGAGCCAGATGTCCTCTCCATCAATAGCCCCAACCTGTGCTCTAGGGCCCTAGGCTGCACTCAATATTCTGAATCTTCTGGCTTTTCTGCTTTCAACCTTCAGGACTCACCTCTGCTGGGCCACTTCCTCATAACAACATGCTTCTTATCTCCAAACTACCTCTTCCCAGTAGCTTTTCTGAGTTATCCTGGTTGTCACCGAAAGCTTGTGGGTGCTATCCTGACCCAGCTTCAAGGCAACTTCAGGAGAATAGCAACTGACAAGCTTCAATTAATTGAGTATCTTTCCCCAATTATATTGCAAAGTGTTCCTGGGCAAGGATTACAGTTTTTTACTGTGTGGCCATAACACAGTATACAGGTGTGTTTTCTCTCAGGCTTGAAGAAGATTTACCGAAGGTCTAAATTTACAAGGATACAGTGATATTGCAAGTAACAGATTGCCTGAGACCAAAAATCGTGAACAGGGAGACAGCTGTGCTCAGAAAAAACCAAAAAACTCCAAACTTAATAAATCATATACTGCAGAATCTTCTTTTCTGCTGGCTGACAAGGCTGACTTGAGGCACAGCTTTCCTTTGTTCCATACTACTTAAATAGGACTAAGTTATCTATTTAACTATCCGTGTGACCATCTACCCAACCATCATCCATCTACGCATGCATGCATAGTTCACCCATCCCCCCTTGTATCCATCCATGCTTCCATCTACGCATGCATGCGTGCAGCCATCCATCCTTCCACCCATCTAACCACCCATCCACCTACCCCCTTGGTAATCTACCCACCCACTTATCCATCTAGTTTATAAGCCCACACACTCATCTACCCTTTCATCCAACAACCCATCCATCATCCCCCCATCCGTCTCCCCGTCACCCATTCAGCGAACATTTCTCAAAGGCCTACTATATGCCTGTCCCTGCCAAGTTCCAGAGATAGAAAGACAAAGAGATCTTGATCCAGTCCAAAAGTCTGATGAGAGAGCCGGCTAAGAAACTTGTAAAACAAAGAGTAATAAGAGTAATAAGAGCTACCACTTAAACAGCAGGAGGTCACTTACATGCCCGCTATTGTGTTAATACATCAGGTAGAATACTTTATTTAATCCTCACTATGCAGCGTTATTATCCCTGTTTTATGGATGATCAAGTGAAGCTCAGAGAGGTTAAATAACTTACTCAAATTTATATAGTAGGTAAGTGGCATGGCAGGAATGAGAATCCAAGCAGTCTGACTCCAGAAGCCTACACTAAGGGAGCCTGGGTGGCTCAGTTGGATAAGCATCTGCTTTTGGCTTAGGTCATGATCCTGGAGTCCCAGAATCCAGTCCCACATCGGGCTCTCTGCTCAGCAGGGAGTCTTGTTCACTCTCTGACCCTCCCTCTTCTCATGCTTTCTTTCTCTCTCACTCACTCAAATAAATAAAAATTTTTAAAAAGATGTGATTAAATTCTAAAAAAAAATGATAGAAGCCTGCATTAATAATCACTATGCTATACTGTCTTCTGGAGTGATAAGCAACATGAAGTGGCAACATAGGGAGCAGTGGGACCGTATCCAGGGTAAGGGTGGGGTAAGGTGGTCTAGAATCTATGAGGCTTGAGGAGTTGTAAAGTCAAGGAGCATCTAGATGGATGGAGGAGGAAGGGTACTTCCAGGCAGATGGAACTGTCTATGAAATGTAGGGGTCGGTTAGCAAGGTGAGAATGTCAACATATTGGCAGGGCCTAGCTCCCAAAGAGCTGAAGGACCGTAGTCCCAATATCACAGCTCATAGGGAGAACCCAAAGAGCCAAGAGGCCAAATATTTTTCTAGATGAATGTTTCTGGCAGGAGTGTGAGAAGAAAGTTGGAGGGAAGAGGGATTGGGGTCATGAATGCTACCATAGGGGTCCAAGTAAGAAATGTTGGGGGCCTTTCTTGTAATGGCCATGGGGAGGGAGAAGTGAATGTGAAAGGTGAGTCAGTTGGTGATTAAATGGGAGTGTACTGAGAAGGACCTCCAGGGTTCTAGTTGGAGCAGCTACCTGAATGGGCACAAACAGAAGGATTTACTTTTCAGTGTGTGGAGCAAGGAGCTATTTAGAATGGCATGGATGAAACAGCCAGCATGACCCACTTAATTTGGGCTGCTTTCCCACCTCAATGAACCACTGAAAATTACACTGTATGATTCAGCATCTCAGCAAGTCCTGTTTTATATTTCATTCAGGCTCGTGTGGCATCCATTATCAGACTGGCCAAGTATGAGACCCAGCTCTGCCACTTATTAGCAATGGGATTTGGGGCAATTTCCTGAAATTCCGCATTTTGGTTTTGTGATCCGTAGCACGCTACAAACTCACAGTGGCACTGTTGCTTTTGGCCGGCCCAGAAGTTCCCTTTTCCTATCACCTCATGTTTTCCCCGCTGGATAGACAGTGCATTCCTTGAAGGCTCAGACTATGGTGAATCCTTCCCATACTGCCCTTCCAACCTCACGTCCTCACCACACTGGCTGTACGGCTGATGCTCCATGTTGATAATCGGGTCTGTGTTCTGAGTGAAGTTTTCCTGCCCAAGAGACAAAGTGTGAATCCTGGGCCCCATCTGTTCTAATTTCACAGGGCTCCTCCATTCAACATGTTTTTAGGGAATCCCCAGTATTTGCATGGCACGTTTGTGATAAGGATGAATCAGAATAGGCAGCTGATGGTCTAGCAGAGAAGATAAGTTATGAATACAAATGACAAATATAATAGGATATAACATGGAGCCTCAGAGAGGGGATCCAGATGGTGAAGAGACTGTGTCTAGACTGGAGGTCAGCAAAGGTTTACTGGAGAAAGATGGCTTTTGAAGGAGACCTTAAACAGGAGTAGAGTCAGGTCCCATGGAACTGAGAAACATAGGCATTGAATGAGGAGGAGACTTCACAACCAAATGTATAGGAGTGGATAAGACCTTCAGGAAATCGGCCAAAACTACTGTGAGCAGGGGATGGCGCAGCTTGACATGACTCTCCAGATGACCTAAATAAAACATATGCTTATTTTCTCATCTCTACTCCATGAACTACTGTTATAAGGGAGGAGAAGCCATAAAGGGACTTTTGACAGCAGGTTTGGGAATCCAAGTTTCATTTCTGCAACATCACTCTGACTGCAAGTCATTGCAAGTCTGACTGCAACATCACTCTGACTGTGGAGGGTGGGTAGGAGGGGTGGGGCTGGGGAGGAGATGCATGCAACAGAGCTATAGGGGCCTTCACCAGGGAAGGAGCCGTAGAGGGAATGAGGGGGAGGATGTGACCAAGAGAAGGTAAAGGTGCAGGTTCAGAAGTATCAGGGTGATACGACCCCATCATTTTGACTGATGGAATGAGAGGTAGTTCCTATCATTCATAGGGACACAGGATCGTGAGCAGGTTGATGGGCAAGTGATGACTAGAGCTTTGACCATGAAAACCTCGAGGGATTTTCAAAAACAGATATCCCAAGGCAGATGATACAGGGCAGTGAAGCTCTGGTGAGAAAAGGCGCAAGTAGAAGATCCCGCCCTCCTGGGTCATTCCCCTCTCAAGGCCAGCAAAACTACACCTAGCATGTGGATGCATCCACACCTGAAGACCTGGGTATATGGCATGGTGGCTGCGTGCAAGGGAGGGTCACAGAATATTCCTGGGGCCGGGGGCTTGTGGGAAGCCTCAAGGAAGAGGCAATAGTTGGGAGTCCTACTTGGAGGAACTTGGGCTGAGGGTTAGAGAGTGGCAGGAAGCTTGTAGGTGAAGACAAACGTCCGACATTTGCTTCAGGGCAACAGTGTGCGCGACAGCAGAGAGTATTAGCAAATGATGCCTGAACCTGGGCCACCTGTTTCCTGTTCCAGGATTCACTTATTTTCTACCAGTCTCCATGGACTGACAGAATAGAAGCTACCAGCATTCAGTTAACTCTCTGGAGTCACAGAGCCTGGGTTTGTGTTTTGATTCTCCAAGGACTGAGAAAATCATAAACTCTTTCGAACTTCAGTATCCTCTTCCCTACCCCCCCCCAAAAAACAGCAGAAAACAAACAAACACCCCCCCCCCAAATAGGAGTAACAACATCCTACCTTGCTATGACTATTTGAAGTATTAAAATCAGAATATGGGGACCATTTAAATGGAAAATCTACAAATAGGTTAGAATGTGTGTACTGATTTTAGCACTGCCCTTAACATATTAGCAGTGGGTTTGGAGTTGGCTTGGTACAGTTGACAGTCACATGAGAGAGTAATGTCCCTGTTGATATTATGCATTATGATCTCTTAGGCAGGTACAGGAAGTAAAGTCTGCCCCAACAATTAGCTCATTTGATCTTCAGAACAACCCTATGGGATTAGCTGCATCTCACAGCTGAAAAAGCAAAAGGCTTAGCTTTGTTGTTTCTCCAAGTCTAGCAGCAAATAAATAGAACTGTGGAGATTTGGACCCAGTTTTTCTGCTTTCTTGTCCATAGCAAAAAGATGTCTATAGCTATTAGAGTGGGAGCTCCTGGGGCAGACCCAAGTCACAGAGAACCAAAGTACACCAAGGGATGCACATTTTTCTCAATGTAGGCTCTCATATCTCAAAGTCAAAACACCTCAAATTCATTCTTGGAAAAGTTACTATATGGGCAGACAAAGCACCATTGGCAGAACATCGAGGTTGGACCAGGAAGATCTGGGAAGGGGGAAAAGGAAGAGAGATGGAGGTGGCTAGAACCATGTGTAGGGACTGACCTCAAAAAGGTCTCCCAAAAAGTTGCTCAGTTTCCATTTGAAAAGAAAAAGGAATGGAAAGGTAATGTGGGATCCAGACAAGTCTTGGGGTACAACTCTACCAAAGAATGCTACTTCATCTGGCTCCAGGGTTTGCCCATGCAAAAGTAAATGGCTACACCTTAAACCTTGGAGGACCATGCTCAGACTTCAGTGGGTGTGTCCCAAGGATTAAATTGGGACTATGAAGCTTGTGGACATGCATACATATGTGCATATTGCCAAAACAAACATTAAAATGTAGAATCTGGGACGCCTGGGTGGCGCAGTTGGTTGGACGACTGCCTTCGGCTCAGGGCGTGATCCTGGAGTCCCGGGATCGAGTCCCACATCAGGCTCCCAGCTCCATGGGGAGTCTGCTTCGCTCTCTGACCTTCTCCTCGCTCGTGCTCTCTCTCACTGTCTCTCTCTCTCTCAAATAAATAAATGAATAAACTCTTTAAAAAAAAAATAAAAAAATAAAAAAAAATAAAAAAAAAATAAAAATAAAATGTAGACTCTCCCATATGTGAATGGCTAACAAACACCTTCACACACCAAGGTTAAGGCACTGAGGCTTCAGCTTTCCATGTTCATTTTCATTGATGGCACCCAGAGCCCTATAGTAGTAAGACAAGGGACCACAAGGGTGGCCAAGCAGCCCTTTGGCTGCATATTCCTTTGGGAGAGGACATCTAGCAATTCTAGAGGGAGGAGGCCAGGGAAAAAGATGAAAAGGACTATAGTAATGGGAGTTTCTATTTCAAAACTCAACAAGGTGCATGAAAAGTTGGTATGTTCTATTACATTGTGGCATGCAGAGACCATTCTGGAACATTCTGAAGTCCAGATGTGATCATGAGAACCAGGAGTAAAGGATGGACCCATTATCCAACCAATATTCAATATCCCAGTTAAGAACTGTATCGGGTGGTGATGTAACATGGGGGCTTAAGTGGGTAGGAGAAGAATAAACGAAACAAGATGGGATTGGGAGGGAGACAAACCATAAGTGACTCTTAATCTCACAAAACAAACTGAGGGTTGCTGGGGGGAGGGGTGTTGGGAGAAGGGGGGTGGGGTTATGGACATTGGGGAGGGTATGTGCTTTGGTGAGTGCTGTGAAGTGTGTAAACCTGGCGATTCACAGACCTGTACCCCTGGGGATAAAAATATATGTTTATAAAAAATAATAAAATTAAAAAAAAAAAGAACTGTATCGGGGAGGAGCTCCAGGTTAAGTTCTTTTTTTTTTTTTTAAAGATTTTATTTATTTATTTGACAGAGATCATAATAGGCAGAGAGGCAGGCAGAGAGAGAGAGGGAAAATCAGGCTTTCTGCTGAGCAGAGAGCCTGATATGCGGCTCAATGCCAGAACCCTGACATCATGACCTGAGCTGAAGGCAGAGGCTTTAACCCACTGAGCCACCAGGCGCCCCTCCAGGTTGCTTTCTTCTAATGCTCATGTAACACTCTGTATCTCCGTGGAGCTCTGATTCTGCATTGGCCTGTGTTCAAAGAAGCCCTTTCCAAAGAGCCAAAGGTACTATGCAAAATACTATAACTTGTACCTTCTGCAAATCCTGTTTGAATCACCCACCAACGTTTCATATCCCTTCCTGCAACTGTACATTTCTAAATACCCATTTAATCCATTACAAAACAACCAAGCAGCAACAACAAAACAATTGATTTAACTTCCTTCATTAAGTTTTTCCCTTGGTCCCCTGTGTTTCTAGCTCATTCTCTGTCACTTTCTAGTTCAGTATCCCAAAAGAAAACAAGCAAGAGAAAGACTCTCTTCAGAGGGTCACAAGGAAGCCCCAAGGCCAATGATAATGAACACTGCAGGGAGAATCGAGGGACATCTTCTGTGTATTGGAATACCTGGTTGGGCTTTGGGGAAATTGTTGAGCCAGCTGAATCCCTCAAAAGCAGAGGAAATAGGAAGCCACCATTCCCATGTCCATTGAGGTGACGAAGAAGACCCAGCTCAAGCCAGTGGAGGAGGCACATCAGGCGTGTGACTTCCGAGAGTTCCTGCATCCAGGAACTAACTTGAGGTCACAGTGGGACATTGAAGAGATGCTGACACCAGGATCCTTAGTTGTGATGATCTGCCTATTATTTGGGTTTTCTTTTCCTTTAATACCTCTTCCTTTTAGGTAGCTGTGGATAGCCTTCAGGCCAGCAGTAAGTTAGTGACAGATTTAATTGAACAATGACGTTTTCCCCATACTTCTATATGGGGCTGGAGTCAGAAGAGCTAAAGGAGTTCACCAAATGCTTCTCTGTCCTTTGGGGGCATCTCTCAACATCAGAAAACATTGTACACTACTGGCAAGAGTACAGATCTATACTATGTTCTTTTTTTCTCTTCTTTCCTTGCCCTGCACCCATCTGTAAATTATTACTGTCAACTAGGTTTTCTTTTCCCTTTCTCTTCTTTTTCCCAAAAGATACTGTGTATGCAAACAGTGATTAGTCCCCGCCCCTGCCCACCCGCACTAATGCCACAACATCTCAGATTTGCCTCTTGGGGACACATGGTAGTCATGGGACTCCTCTTCCTTGGGTCTAATGGACAGTTTTGATACAGGTGAGAGATGATGAAGATATGCAGTAGAGGTTAAATCCACACAAAGGACTCACTTTATACCTGTTCCCACCCTAGAAACAGAAAGCTCTTTCCTCCCTCCCGAAAAGTCACACGTTGCAGAAATAGCTGCAGAGAAGGAAGTGAAATTTCTCACAAGCTCACAGACGATGGTGACGTGGGTTAAGCCAGGCTTTAGAAAGAGCAAAATTGGAAGAGCTTATCTGACTTACAAATCAGTGGCAAAGAATGAGAACATTTCAGGTCTATCAGAGAGGAATGCGTTTCTAGTAAATTGGTTACGTTTTCCAGGTAGGCAATCCCAGAGTCACCTCTGCCTCTAATGTATCTGTGACTCTAAGAAACATGTCAGCAATCTTACACGTGCTTACTGCTCCCAGAGAAACCAGCCTTCATGTTTGACTTCATCTAATAGCAGCTGACTTGTCCCTGAGACCTACAATATGGTCTTACGGATGATGGGGATATGACAATGCAATGCTGTCCTTAATGCTTCGGGGGCCCTTGTTCCGGATATTAATGTCATACCTTCCCTTCCCCCTCTCCCACCAGAAAAGCAGTAGCTGGGTAAGAACCTTAACTCTCCCATCATTCTACTGAGAGCCTGTTAGACAAAGCCTATCAAGAAAGGACAAGGTCCTACAAGAAGATGTCCTAGCCAGAGGGAGGATTGGCTGGTTCAGAAGAGAGTCATGAAAGACACAAGTATATTCCCGTGTCAAAATGGCCAAGAGAAGGCTGATTGCATGTATAGTGGGAATGCCAGTATTTCTGACTCACTGAACACTGGAAAGGGAGATTTAAAAAAAAAAAAAAACTTTTCTGCATTTATATTCATGGGACTCCTTAGGTAGAAGCTAGGATTTGTCTTTTTGCTCTGGTGGGAAGCAAATTTCACGAGCACTTTTTGTTCCACAGATGGAAGCAAGTGCCTGGTCCCTGTGACAGGGCTTGCCCTGAACTCTGAATGACAAACAACCAGAGCTTCAGGCTAAGGTGTTAAGTGGTTTGTGTAATGATGTAAAATTATCTTTAAGCTGGAAGCAGGGCATGCTAAGGCACATAATGTTACAATGTAACTAAATGTTTTGTTTGCTCTGGCCAACTAGGGAGTGGGAAGGTGGAGACCAAGAATGGGACCACCATGTTGAAACTGAGAAGACAGAGAGGTGGGTGGTAGGCATGGAAACATGGCACCAGCCAAAGGGTCAAGGAGAGATGGGCCCTGGGACTCCCTGTTTGGAGTAATAACCTTGCATCCAGGGTTAGTGACAGCTTGATATGCTTCAGCTTTCCTAGATGAATGTTTCCTTTCCAAAAGGAAACTGTCTGCAATTCCCTTATGAATGTCTGATAAACAGATTTGTCAGTGTGGCAAATCTTAGGGATTTGGGGATGAGGAGGCGTCTATACCCTGGCTTTCATGAGCAAAGCAACAGGCGATAACTGTGTTAGTAGACCCAGGAGGACATCTTATGGAGAAATAACAAGTAGCAAAATTCTAGGTGGGAAGGTATTATGGGACATAGAGTAGGAAAGAACCTTCCCTTGGGACTACCGCACTACAGGAGGCTTATCTCTGCCACGTGGGGGTCAGCTTGGGATGCTGCTGGTAGAGCCATGAGAAATCAGGGTGAGTGAAGGCAAAAAGGGTGAAGCATGACTTTCCTCCATCTGTATTTTTGGGGCTTCCCAGTAATCCTGACGAGACATGATCGGTTACAACAGAGCAGTTAACTCTGAGAAGACTCATGACATGGAATCCCATGGCACACCACAGTGGCCTAACCGCAGGAGGGAACTTTGGCTCTGTAGGAAACCACCCATCTCTGGGCCACTTACCAAGTAGGCAGATGCCAATCCAATGAGCCACAAGTGGCTCAAGGATTTCAGGATTTGAACACTGATAAAAGAAAGCCCCTGCTTGGAAGTGATCAACAGAGCCAGGACCTGGCCGCGTGGCAGTACTGGACCAGCTGGGGTCAGCAGAGTCTGCAGGGCAGCACCAGACACTCACCTCCTCTTGATGGTGAGCATGACACCCAGGAGAATGATGATGAACATCAGGAGGCCAGCGATCACACCAGCCATCTTCACGGTGTTGTCCACCTGCTTCTCTGGCTCCACAGTGTTAGAATTCTGAGTGGAGGCACCTTCAAGGGAAAAGAAGAAGAAAAATGTTGAAAGGGCTCATACGCATGACTAGACAACAATTATTAGACAACAATGACAACAGGTTCCATTTATGGAGAGCTGACTAAGTGCCAGGCACTACACTGAGAGCATTACACACAGTGTCCCATCTAATCTTTTTGAGGATTAGTCCTTTGTGATGTTAGGATTATTATACCTTTTTTTTTTTTTTCGGAGGAAGAAATTGAAGTTCAGAGAAATGAAATGAGTGTTCCAAGGCTGCACAACAGCTAGGTTGGGGCATCATTATCCTCCAGGGAGATCAAGTGGAGAGTTTTATCCCTCACACTGATTTGTCCCTCGAATCAAACCATGGATCTATAATTTGATTCTTGGGTTTGTGGAATTATCCCAAGCCCTACTTTATTCTTTCTGGTAAAGGGTGAAAACAACAGCTTTGTGTTAAGGTAACATGATTAAAATCACTGGAACTTTAAAGGTAAAAGCATAAAGATTTTGTTTTGTGCCTTAGATGAAACAAATGGTGTGGCAGAAATTTAGTGCATTGAAGGAACTGCCTGGGGTTCAGAAAACACATGTGACTGACTCCATTTCTGGAATTTAATGCTGATGTTACGTGCTCTGCCAGGTACTAACTTGTTGATTTCATTCCAGGTATCCAAAAAAATGCCTCTGCTTGGCCTCTTCAGGCAATGGACCAGGGATCAGAGGTCCCTTCTCATTCCGGACACCTCCATGAACACCTCTGGAGAGTGGCCCAGAGGTTACCAGCACCCTGAATGAATTCCTCCCTGCTGCTACTCATATTCCCAGCAGTGCCACGTTTGTGTGTGGCAGCCTAAATCCACAGAATCCTTCCCCTGACACACCCCTACTTTTCTGCCTCATCAGCACCAGCTCGTTCTTCATCAGTGACTACATCTCCTCTGTTGGCCTGTGCCCCTGGGAGAGTTCTTTTCTCTTCACTAACTTCTAACTCCTTGTAACACTTTGCACACACCTCAATATACAGATATTAGTTATTTGCTTCTCCATCTGTCTCCTCCCATGGTCTGCAAGCTCCTTGGGGGGAAGATTATACCTCTTTTGTCTTTGTTTCCTCATGGCAGCAGTGAGCCTGGCTTGTAATAGGTGTTCCCTTAATGTTTGTGATTGTTCAACGTTTAGCTGAAGGGATGACATCTCTGCCCACACACATTTGTTCTCATGGAACCAAATTGAATTTCTCCTCTTTCAGTCATGTGTTCACAGAACTCAGCTGAATTGAAGGGATGTTAGTGCCCATAGCTACGATTCTGATTCCCCAAAGTCACTGATGTTTAAGAACAGCCCTCCAGCACAAGGATGCATCCCTTCTTCTTGGTTAAGAGTGTCAAGGGTTTTCCTGTATCAGGAGACATTCTCCAAACTGTCTTGTAACTGGGACAAGCTGGGTTTATGTAGTCCAGCCTCCCCAGTGGGAGTGGACAGTCTCCAAGAACAGGGAATGAGTGTTCTCATCTCTCTAACGCCAGAGTCTCACACAGGCCATCCCCCTCCTCCAGTTAACAGATGATTACTGGATGATAGAGAAGTAGACAGCAGTTGTTTGCTTCATTCATTCATCCACTTGCTACTGAGCATCCATGTGCCAGCCAATGTTATCTATGGGATGGATGAGAGATCCTCCACCCAGATGGACTCCTGAACATGGGATCTTATTCAGTTCCCTTCACCAACTAAAGGCAAGACCAGCTCACCAAATCCCAGGCCTGCCCAAGCAAGCTCTACTAATCTACAGCCCAGAGAGTTCATGAGGCAGATAGCCAACCACCTCTTTGGCAGGCTGGTCTCCTATCCCAGAATGGGGGCTTATTCCAAAGGAGCACCCACATGGCCTCCATTTCCTAGTTTGGAGCCATGACTTCTGAGATATGGCTAGTCCACTGCATATCAAACATAAGGGAAACTGAACACCTCAGGTGACAATTTCCTCAATTGTGTCAGAACCTTTTGATTTGGATTTGGATTTGGAGGAAGGAAACTGGCTCTGGAGCATTCACTGCCATAGCTAAACTTTATTTAGTGCCTGCTCTGAGATCCTATTCTAGAGACCAGGGGTCTAAGGGCAAAGGAGCCCTGGAGAGGATTCTATTACCTTAGGAACACTGTTATTGGCTTGGCTTAAAGAGATTCATACTTCATTCCTCTGATAAATAATCACAAGCTCTCCTGATATGCCAGGCATTCAGTGATACAGTGGGAAGGAAAACAGGCACAGTTCCTGCCCTCAAAGAACCTACCATGAGTGGTGGGTAGGGCTCGAGAGACAGAATTAATGAATGACGAATCGGTAACGTAAACTTTCAAGTCTGTTGAGAATGAGAAAAGAGAGGCATGTTGCACTTGGAAAGCACATACTAGGGGAGGGAATCACAAGCGGCAAGATGTGGTGGCCAGTGGGGTGAGCTTCAAGGGACGATGGGATGTAACCAGGTAAAGAACATGAGAGGAGCCTGTGAGAGCCACAGAAGCAACAGCACTGGCTGAGGCTGTGTGATGGGGCAAGGAGCCTGGTGCATTCAAGAAAGGAAAGAAACATAGTGTAACCTCGGGCGAGAAAGCACGGTGAGCACGGCGAGAGAGAAGCTGGAGAGCGCAGCTGGGACCTGTCCACACAAGGCATCAGAGGCTACAATGAGACATTTTGTTCTTCACCTTGAGAAACCCAGAGAGCCATTTAAGTGTTGTTCATGGAGCAATACTATGCTCAGATTTACTTTTCCAACAGATCATTTCAGCTTCAGTGTCGAGCCAAAGTGGCCTGAAGAGGCGAATTCGGAAACAGTGGCAGGCATCCAGGTGGGCTTAGGTGATGGCGGTGGAAACAGAACAAAAGAGATAATTACCTGAAATGCATGTAAATCAAACCAAAACCTCTCAATGGGACGAATGCAGAGAATGAGGGAGAAAGATGTCAAGGATGCCCCAAGTCTTTGGTAACCTTCTTCTTCTTCTTTTTTTTCTTTTTGAAGATTTGAGTGTGTGTGCATGAGCACATGTGCATGCATGTGTAGGGGAGAGGCAGAGGGGGCGGGGGGAGAGTCCTCATCAGACTCCTTGCTGATCATGGAGCCCAATGTGGGGTCGATCTCATGACCCTGAGATCAGAACCCGAGATGAAACCAAGAGTTGGATGCTTGACCAACTGCACCACCCAGGTGCCCCAGGTCTTTGGTGTTCATAAGAAGGTGGATGATGGTGCTGTTTATGGGTCTGAAAAACAGTAGGAAAAGTATAGCTACAGAGAGAAAATGGGTGTGTTTGGAAAAATATGAGCTAGAGATACACTCTAGAAGAAGGACGGTTAAAAACGCACGTCTGGAACTCTGGAAAGAGGTCTGAAATGGAAGTAAAAGTGTGATATATGCACACAGACCATATCTAAAGGCTGAGGTTGATGGGGCCACCCAGGGAAAGAATAAACGGTGACAGGAGAAGGAAGATATGCCTGTAGAGGAGGCAGAGCAGGAGTGGCCAGATGGGTAAGAAAACAACCCAGGAGATCTGAGCACCCTAGAGCTAAGAAAAGAGTGTTTCAAGAAGGAAGGAATAATGAACTGTGTCAAACACTGCTCGCAGGATGGAATCAAGATCCACAGTCAAGGGAAAGTGAAGGTCTTGGATCAGTGTTAGAAACCGTTCCCCAAATAAGTCCCAAGATGCCCTACACTGAAGCACCTTCAGTGGTGACCATGAACCAATGATGGTTCAATCCAGGGAGGCTTTCTGAAAGACCAGAACCCAGTGGTTTAGACAAATTCAATGAGTTCAGCCAACAAGCATCAGAGGTGAAATCACACACTCTGTACAGGAGCGTTACGAGAAGGAATCATGCTTGGCTGACCCAACCAGACTCCAGGAGCAGAGACATGAACATGGCCTGGGACATGGCCAATCCAACATCCACTGCAGTGCCCCTTCAAGGGCATTTGCTGTAGCCACTGTAGCATTGTTCAGAAAGGAAGTATGCCAACCATGTTGAAAGGGGGTACGGGAATAGAGGAGATGGCTCTGGGACTGAAGGCCAGATAGCATTCCTGTATGGTTCCTCCATCTGAGAAGAAGAAGAAAGGGATGGAGACCAAACATGGGCTAGCCCTGCTCCTGGTTCAGAGTCAGAAGTATCCCCATGAGGCTTAGATCTAAGTGTTTAATGGAGCAGATGGGACCCTGTGATAGTACTTACAGGGAAGCACATAAGGGTTGCCTTTGTTTTTCTTAAATATTTATTTATTTGACCTAGAGAGAGATCACAAGTAGGCAGAGAGAAAGGCAGAGAGGGGGGTGGAAGCAGGCTCCCCACTGAGCAGAGAGCCTGATGTGGGGCTTAATCCCAGGACCCTGAGACCATGACCTGAGCCAAAGGCAGAGGCTTAACCCACTGAGCCACCCAGATGCCCCAAGGGTTGCCTTTTGATAGGGCCTGCTAGCAATGCGATGGGCTGTCTCAGGTAAGCACTGATAAACAGGAGCTCAATTACTACGATTTTTTTAAAAATTCAGCTTAAATGGCCTGATCCATTAGTGGGTGCCAAGTAATGTGCCAAACAATTTTCATTTTTGAGGTCATTTAATCGTCACAAAACTCAGAAGATGCTAGTTTTGTTTTCCCTTTTATATAGATAAGAAAACTTCACGGAAGGGTTAAATGACCTGTCCAAGGCCATATAACTAGTGGGTTCCAGAGCAGGACTCTGTGTACAGGGTTCACCCTCTTATCACTATAATGAACTGTCCTTGATATAGTTGCAGTGAAGGAAATGCCAGGGCTGTGTCCACAAAGAAGGCTGGCCACATGGCTCTCTGACCAGAAATCCAAGGGAACTTTTTCAGAGGTAGAACTGAGAGCCCTTAAGGAGTATGGTAGCTGTGTTGCTTTTGCTCTAAGCCCATCCTTTTCATGAGAGTCAAAGTTAGTGCCATATCAGTCCCCCAGTCTCTAAAAAGCCCTGTTGCTGGTTTTGGGTAACTTCTATTTGCTAACCAGGGATGGAGATGGGAGTCTGCTGAGAGAAGGGGGAGGGACTTGGATATATTCTCTTCATTTCTGTCCTCCACTGGGAGCCAGCCTAAGAACAGTCCACGTAAATCAGAACTGGCAGCTAAGCACCAGGTGGTAAAATCATCCAATTGGAGAAACTTCAAGGCTCTACGTGAGTCCCGTGTGTGATGGAGTCATCAAAAACAATCTTGTGAGCTCAGCCTGTACTAACAGACCACTGTCTCTGACATGAGGCTTCATGCTCAACCTCATACCTGGATCAGCTGCACCCTTTCACCTCTGAGCACTCCCAATGCTGAGCCAGTCCTCTTCAAGCAGCTGCTGCCACCCCTGATCTCTGTCCACGAAATTTAGGGTGGCTTAGAATCCAGACCCCTCTTGGCTCCAGCTCAGAGTTCACATCTGGCTATCGGTGGACTACCTACTCACTGCTGCATATGGAAACCTGGGCCCAAAGGAGAGCTCTTGGTCTCATGAAGTCTTCCCTCTCCCTCAATATCTTCTCCATACAAAGGACCGAGTCACTACATTTTACATTCCTACTGCCTCTTCCCATGTTTCCAAGCAACCATCCCAGGTTATATCCCTCAAGGACTCCTGCTATCCAACACGGACAATTAGCTTTGCTTAATACTGCACTAGTCAGGCCACTCTGGTGAGGCTTATCCAATTGACTCTAGCATCTGAAAGGTGCTTCCAGGGTAAAGACAGGCCAAGAGCCTTGCCACTCAAAGTGTGGTCTGAAGACTGGAAGCATCAGCATTGCCTGGGATCTTATTACAAAGGCAGAATCTCAGGCCCCATCCCAGATCTAATGAGTCAGCACCTGCATGTTAACAAGGTCTGGTTGTGAATCAGGTGCACACTGCAATTCAGAGATCATTGACTTTGGAGGAATGGCAGTCAGGTCAGGACTTTTCAGCCTAGAGAATGGAAGATGCGGATGAGACTTGGTTCTTGCCTTCAAAAAGCTGAAAGGCCATTGCAGAAGATGGAATAGACTGGTCCCTTCAATTTTAAAGATTGGAGTTAATATCAATGGGTAGAGTGACAGGGGTAGATTAGGGACCAACAAAAGGAAAGGTTTTTATGTGGAAGCACTATTCAGCAGAGGCTCAAGTCCAGCCCCCGTAGGCAGCATTATGATACAGAAAGGAGCATGAACGCAGTCATGGTTCCCAAGTCCTGTTCCAGAGTTGGCCTTATTTTTCACCTGCCCACTTTGTGTCCACCTGTTCTTACCTCCTGGGCTTCCTGGATGCTTCACTAAGCCCAATCCCTGTGATGGGATACTGACCTTTCTTCTTTGCTTATTGACACTGCTTCCCACCTCAACTCAGCATCCCTTGATTCCAGTGATACCCATGCTCAGGGTGAGAGACATTCTCCTTAGAGATACAGGACTCCTACGCAGTCTACCTCCAAATCCCCAAGTCACCCACAAAGGCAGGAGAATGTGTCACCCACAGTGAAAAACACTATGTGGAAACTTGGTGTTTTCCCATCATGCAGAAGGACTACATGATTTCTTATCCACCTTTGGAATCTGAGATTCTATGGTTTTATGAGATCGATCAAAAGCAATGGGTTTCAGGCCAGAAAAACATCAGTTTATGTCCAGACTCCATAACAAACAGGTTGTGTGACCTTGATCAAAGCAATTAACCACCAGGTGATTTGATATCCTCATTTGTAAGAGTGAGTAAATGCCAAGTTCACAGGAATTTTCTAAGGATCAAATGTAATAACAGAAATAAAAATGTTTGATGAACTCTGAGGAACTGCTCACACATGTGATATAATGATGGCATGTCCCTGGAGCTGGGTCCAGGGTGGTAGCAGGAGGTTCCTGTATCTATTAACTGTGGGTGTGCTGTGGGTGTGCTGTGGGTGCTGGGGCCATGCTTCCTTGCACTCTGCTGCCTGAGTTCATCTGATCCTTAGGATGAAGGCAGGCAGAGCTCCCTGGAATGACTCACTTCACTTTCATCCAATAGGCAAGGCCTGTATCAGGCTTACATCTGGATGACTTAATGGCAGCAATAACAAAATTTGGCAACAAGGGATTAATGATTCATTCTCAAAGTGCTCTCACTGGCTACAGGCCCAATTCTATAGCTTTACTTCAGAGAATTTCCCTGGGAAGATTTGGAGCAAAAATAGAAGTCTCAGATAAAGAACATCTAATTGCAATTGATAAAACCAAGAACATCCCAGGGGATGCATAACCCATGCTGGTGATCATTGCTGATGGTAAAGAAAGGAAGCTGGCTCTCGGGAACACCATTCCTAAAAGCTGCAATCTTTAAAACACACGGTCCCCTCTTAGCTATCCAAGGGCATATTATCCCCCAATCTTACTGTGCTGGCAGTTTACCCCATCTCCTTAATGACTTCTTTTCTCAAAGAGTTTCTCTGTCTTTACTTTGGCTTTGCATGCATCTGGCACCCAGTGGAGAAAACCTTTCAAACTCTGACTTGGGATCTGGTACCTCTATGCCAGTGAAGGTTTTAAGGATTGCAGATATCTCTGATTATGGGGCAATGGGTTGCCAAGAGGAGACAACAGGGAAAAGATAAGGAAGCTGGGCAACCTTCCGGCTCTTCTGAAGTCAGGTATACACCATATTCCTTCTTGATTTTGCTGGAAGCGGATTCTTAGAATGGTGGGCTATTTTTAAAATGGAATTTAAGTCCAAGATCGGGAATAAAAGTTGGTAGGAAAGCATCTGGATACTTCATTAGATTCAAGCCTCCAGACTTTACAAATTGCATCCCAAGGCATTGAGAGCATTTGTAATTGTGATCATGAACTACTTTGGCAGTCTTTGAGGACTGAAATTGTAGCAAACAGGAGGGGTGCGAGAAGCCTGGGGAGAAACAAATGCTGTTGTTGATTTTTTTTTTTAATGGAAAATTGTGGATTCCAGATATTTTGCAAGAGTAAGTGTGATGTTGATATAGGGGGAAAAACCCATATAGACTGGATGATTAAATCAGAATTTTTCCCTTACTGTTTACTAAAGGAAGGAATAATCACTAGAAATCAGCACAGGCTGTGCATCCGTCAGCATCCAACCAGGAAAAGGGAAACCACTCCAAACATGTAAAATGGAGCAAATTTGCTAGAGAACGGATACACAGGCATCAGGAGAGGGTGGATGAGGCAGCCCAGATGGTACCGACACCAAAAGTCATTACCCAGCATAGACTAGAGAGACAAAAGGATGTGGTGGTCCTCATCAGAGCCCAGAGGTCAGGATCATCCAAAAGAAGTTGGAAGTCTGGTAGACCTCAGGGAGAAATGGAGTCATGGAGGGCATATAGCCATTGTCCAAGAAGGTGTCTGAGGCCAACAGGAAGAAGGCTTCTCCTCCTTCTTACTGTACAATTAATGTCTCCTCTTGGCCAAACCTACATGCCAGTTGATATGTAGGGAAACACAGCCTGCCAGGGTTACCTGCACATCTCAGCCAGCAAAGGAAGAGCAAAGGAGGGGTGTGAGGCCAAACAGGCGAAGGGCCAGTGAGGGTAATCTATGAACAAGTGATGGTGTTCACCCCATTGCCACTTTTGAGAGATGTCTGGGCTTGTCAATCGGGAGCAAGGCCTAGGACTGTGTGTTAATTTCAGCCAGAGTCAAGGTCAAGGCAGAGACCTTGTGGCTAGCTTTCAGGAAAGGTAAGTGTTAAACTGGGTCATTCAGCAGGTAATGCTTACTGGTATTTTTTTAAAATTTTTTAAATTTATTTTCAGCGTAACAGTATTCATTGTTTTTGCATCACACCCAGTGCTCCATGCAATCCGTGCCCTCTCCAATACCCACCACCTGGAGGAGGTGGTTGGAGGTTCCCCCAACCTCCCATCTCTCCCCTTCCTGCTCCTTCAAAACCCTCAGATTGTTTTTCAGAGTCTCTCGTGGTTCACCTCCCCTTACTGGTATTTTGATACCATTACTGGTATTTTGATCTAGAATGAGCCAGGTTAAGTGGTCTTTGTCTATATGCCTGTCCCTGCTGTATCACGCAGCTCCATTCCATAACCGCTTTTCTTGAAGATTATCTCCCCTTATGCCCTCTTTCCAACATATCATATTCTAATATCGAAGGGATTGATGAACATGTCATGTGAATCTTGTTATACGGGCCAAATTATACAGACTTTGCTCAAATGATATTTAAACTTGACCTTTTAAACTTCAGTTCCCTCATCCTTTTTCACTTTCCTTGTATATCAACCACCATCTCTAAGCCCTTAACACATTGAGTTCAGTTTTATTATTAATCTCTGGGCTTTCCCTATAATTCCTTTCTTGATATTTAGGCACCATAGCATCCCGTATAATTACACAGGGAGACAAGCCTTGCTCAAGTTTAAGTAACTGTTGTCTCCTTTACTCCTAATACTCTTTCTCTGTTCCCACGATGACTAATTTTTTAAAATTTCCGACTACCTCCCCCACACCTGGGAACAGTGCCTCCCTCACTAGGTCTCGTTGACTATGGAGTGCTCGAGAAAGATTATTCCATCATTCTTCTAAGTGACATCACCTAGGATGTTTCGCAAGTAATAAATAAATTGCCTCAATTCATCATATGACAGTAATTGCTTTTAGCCAAGATTTAACTCAGAGTCAATGTCAAGGAGCTGGAAAACACTACAGAGACACAAGTTTTTCAAAGATAGCTCTACCCTTGCTGGAGAAAAACCATTTAATAAGTACTGAGTTAAGTGTAAAGAAGATACAGATTTCTAATATCCTGGCCTCCCTCAATATCACCCAGCTGGTCCTAAGAGGTTGGAATTGACTTCTTCACAACCCATACAGCTAAAACTGCTAAATACTGCTGACACAGGTTGCCCTCTTTTTCAGCCTTAAATGGAGGTTAGCACCCCGTGAGATGGGAATAGCTTTAATTGATTGTTTGAAAGCACTTCGGCCACTCAAATAAATTGTTCCTCAAGTGCTGATTCTGCTTGGTCCTCTGCATCTCCTGCATCTGTTTCCAGGTGGATCCTGCTTTACACAGCAAACGCTCTGTGTAGGTCAAATTCTAATTCAGTTGTGTTACGTACAGTAGGAAAGCCATGTAAGACCCCCATGGCGAATCACTCCTAGGTGTAAGAAAACTCCTTTATTGGAAATTGGGTTTTTTTTTTTTAATGCATTCAGAATTTAGCATTATGGACTTATTTAAGAGGAGTCATGCCCGACCCATGCCAGGCCTTGTCATCACTGATGCATCCCTGGGAAGGCATGCCCTTCACCACTGGTGGGCTGAGAATTCCTTTACACTTCCATAGCTCCAACTGCTCCTTCCTGTGCCCAGAAGCCCAGAGTGCCAGGACTTACTAGAATAGGACCATGAGCTATGGTTAGAGTTGGGTACACTTTGAAGACTGCTTTAAGAGTCAGATCATAGTTAAGGTTAAAGCACAGGATGTGGCTGAGGTAGGGGTCACATCTAAAGGAGGGAGCAGGAGCTGGCCTGTGGTTGGGGTTTAGGAGTGGTCTGCTGGTCAGTTCGCACCCATTCATGGTGAAGAGGCAACCTATGCCTAGAGTTGTGATTGGACTTTGGCCAGTAATAATACTTAGCCCATGGAATGGACTGGACAAAGCTAAGTGACCTCCAAAGGGATTACACCATTACCTTGACCTCATTAGCACCCACTCAACTCTAGGCCACAGAGGAAAAGTCCTGGACATCGCCCGATGAGAGGTGCTAGGACTTAACACTGATGGTGAGGACAGCAAGGTGCTGGGCATGCAAGGTAATTCAGAGACAATCCTGCTGTCCGGGAGCTCACTACTTGGTGGGAGAGAGAAGTGTGCGAGCCAAAAATCAAAGCTAACACAAGTGTGTACAGGGAGGGGCACGCAGGACTGCTTAGGCAAAACTTAACTACAAACTTGATTTTCACATGTCATCAGTGGTATGGGACATGCCCTGAGTATCCCTGAGACCGCTCAGTGACCTCCTTTCTCCCCTCCCTACCCTGGCTCCCTAGAGTCCAGGCAAGGCCGGCCCTGCCAACAGGGATGAAGACGCTGAGTCAGCTCAGTGCCTACAGGACCAGCTCCCCGCGTGTAAAAATCTGTGCACTGAGCCTGAGCACAGGGGGCTCAAAGCTGCTTAGCCACGGCAGAGAGCAGCATTCACGGCCTGTGATGGGGATTAAAGGTTTATTCTGAAGAGAAGATGGGAGAGAGGAGAACACCCACTCTCTCGTATGCCCTGTGGCCAAGGAGACCATCCCATCAGACTTTCCAGGCAGCCAGTATGATGTGGCACAGACAGTGTAAGGGAGAGTGTGGGCACCCTAAACAAACTGTGTTCTTCCTGTGGAACGAGGGAAGCCTTCTCATGAGCAGTCACTGTAGCCAAGTGTCCCAAAGCCCATTGGGATGGCAGACAGGTCACATTAACACCAGGATGCCAAGAACAGGTTACCACAGCCTGGTTGGTGAGGCAGAGGCCAAGGCCAGGATGTGACAAGTAACAGATGCTAGGACTGTTCACAAGCAAGAAGCAGAACCCAAAAGAGGAAGGTCAGAGGCTAGCTGTGAGCCAAATGCAGAAAACAGTGCACAAGGAGACCTCACAGTGTGGGCTCAAGAAACCCTCTGGGAGGGAGGACAGCTTTTGGTCTTGGTATCACTGAGGTCTCTCCACTCCACTGTAATGGTACAGCCTTGAGGGTGGACTCCTGCCCACGGCGCAGGGCTCTGGATCCCCATGTTTCCAAGTGTATTAGTTTTGTAGGGTTGTTGTCCCAAATTACCACCATTTGAGTGGCTTAAAGCAACAGAAATGTACTCCCTCATAGTTCTAGAGGGGAGAAGTCCAAAATCAAGACATCCAGGATTCCTCCTGTGAGAGCAGGTAGAATCCTTCCTTGCCCCCTCCCGCTACAGGTTTGCTGCAGTCCTTGGAAGTCCCTGGCCTGTGGCTACAACATTCTGCTCTGTCTCAGTCACCACACAGTGTTCTCCCATGTGTCTGCCTTTGCCTGATATCTCCTTGTCTTTTTTTAAAGGATTTACTTATCTAATTTAGAGAGTGTTTGCATACACACCCAACTGTGGGGGTGGGGGGAGGAAAGGGTAGAGGGAAAAGGAAAGAGAATCTTAAGCAGATTCTGAGCTAAGTGCAGAGCCCAATGTGGGGCTTGATCTCACAACCCTGAGATCATGACCTGAACCAAAACCAAGAGTCAGATGCTTAACCAATTGAGCCACCCAGGCACCCATGTTTCCTTCTGATACGGACCTCAGTCTCACTGGATTATAGCCTGCCCCATGATTCATCTTAACTAATTACATCTGCAAAGACCCTCTTTCTGAATAAGATCACACTAACAGGAACTGGGGGTTAGGACTTCCACCCATCTTTTGGGGAAAGACATTGGACCCATTAACAGCAGGCTAAGCTCAGCCAAGTGATCTGGGAATGGGCTGTGGACAGAGGGAGGTCTTGGCATATCACCAAGTAAAATGCAATCACTGATAAAGGTTAGGATCAATCACACCGTATATGGGAAGAGGATGGGATGCTCCTGCTTGGTCATGAACTGAGCTGCAACAGGGGCTTCCAGAAGGCCAGAACGTCCTGGCTTTATTTGTCTGTCTAGCTTACGGTGCACCAGATCAAGGTGTCCCCAGGGACATAATTCCTCAGAATTATAATTCCTCAGAGACATAATTTGGTTCTTTCCCACCGCCTCTGGTGAAACTGATCCCTTAAGGAGTGATCAGATTACCTGACCCAAAGGGGTAGGAATTTGGAGGAGAGGCAGAGATCTACCCAGCCTGGGTAGCCTTATCCAGATCTTGCCTCTGGAATATAGTGCTGGCAGTGAGCATCAGAGTCTGGAAAGGAAAAGAGGCACGGGAGGGAACAAGAAATCTATAGGAAGGATTAGTGGAAGCACGGGCAGGATCAGAGGGAACGGCCGATAAACACGCAGCGCAGCATTCAGATTAGTGCAATGAAATTGAGCTTGGGTAATAAACCCAGCAGCGGGAATAGCATCGATTGTTGAGATTCCAGGCAAATCCACCGTGAACATGTTTTCTTTCTTCTAGCCTTTGCCCCTTGGCTTTTGGAAGCAGAAACACTGAATCACTGTGTTCTGTACTAAAAGCTGAACTACGCCCCTCCCCAAAGGATGGATGCAAAAGTAGCTCTGTGTCAGGAGAGATGACAGAGGGCAGAAGCAGGGTCCAAAGCGTTTGCAGCCATGGCCGTTGCCCTCAGGGGCAGGCTCAGAGTTCTGAGACACAGACCAGAGTTTCTGCCTACAAGCCTGACTGCCCCTGGACCAGCACCAGGGGAGCCCAGGAGAGCCTATGTGGGGCCAAACCAGCAGACTTCAGGGACCTCCATTCAGAAACTCCAGAGAATCAGTCCCTAAGAAGCTTGGCAGGTGGGGCCGCACAGAGTTCAAATTCTGGGTTGAAAACCAGTACTCAGTGACTCACCATCAGCCTAACCAAATGGAAGAAGGTGAACCAGGGGAGGTGTTGGGACCTTCGAGGGTGGAGGCAGAGGGTGTTGGGAGGGAGCACCCCATGCTTGGCTCATGCTCTATGAACATGAATCATCCACTCACCTGTAAGGCCACTCATGCACGGGATCAGGTGAATGACCATTATAAGTGTTATGGGCACAGACTGAGAGGTGACACAGAGCAAACAGCTCCAAGACGGTGTGCTTGGGATATGAACATGGCCATGCTGGCGGGGCTCCCTCACTCAAGGCTGACTCAGGGGGTCCTCTGTGCACACTGGCCTGGCATCTCCTCTCAGTGCAGCCTGAGACAGTGGTGGGGGGGTCAGGGACAGTTTTGTCTGGACTTGATCTTAGGGGGTAAGGGAGACCCCAGAGGGAGAGCATCCCAGCGAAGGGAGGGAGTGCGAGAAGGCAGGTCCTGCTAAGATCAGCGGGGTGAACGGGCACAGGACGCCAAGGAGGGAAGAGGTCGGGAGAGCAACTAGAGAGTGAGGGTCTGATTCTCCCAAAGCACAGGGGAGCTTGGGGACATTTCCATCAGGAGCAGACGCTTATTGCTGGACCGTCACTCAGGTTCAGGGGAGCATACACTGGAAGGGCACCAGTCTGGAATTTGGACACGAATCTGAGCAAGATGTCATGGATCTTGGGCATGAGAGGCAGCGACGAGGAAAGGAGAGATCCAGGAGAGATTCTGGAGGCAGTATCGGTCCCACGTGGTACCAAAGTGGAGCAAGGATGGCCCTGGGATTCCGAATCTGAAGGTAATGGCAGTTTGCATGAAGCCCGGAGACTAGTTTCTCCTTGGTCAAGCGAGAATAACCCAAGACAGAAAAAGGTATAGTGAAGACCTCAGTCATATATGATGCTTGTTTTGTAGGCAACAGAAACATTGACCTGCTATAGGGACACCCCACGGGGCAGCAGCAGCCCAGAAAAATGCCTTCCTCTTCTGCACCAAAGCTGCTGATTCAGCAGGGAGACTGGATGCAGAAGCCGGCAGCCGGAATGGTCCCAGAGCCTTGTGCCCATCAGGTCATGAGCGTCTATTGTAAGACTGCTGACAAAGATGGCATTCTGGTGTGCTTGATCGAGTACCGTGCTCCCTCCGTGCTCTGCCGAGTCAGCCTGCCCCCGTGCCGACAGCCAAACGGAGGGAAGAACTGTGTGGGCCTGGATCCTGAATGTCACCTTCCTCTCTGACCTCCAGCTGCAGTCCCTGCCCCTCACCTGCAGACGGCCCTGGCCTGAGCCTCGGGACCCATGAGGCCTGGGTCAAGGGGAGCTGGAGGACGCCCAGGAGGAAGGCTCAGGGACCTCAGCATCGTGTCGCCTCTACTCACTGTCCTGCTCTTGCCTTGGCCATCACAGCAGCTGGGTTGCCGTGCAACTGGGTCCAGCCTCCCACTTAATATCCTTACTCCCTAAAGAGCCCCTAAATTTATGAACCCTGCTTGACATTTTAGGCTGAGGCTCTGACAGGCTCTTAACCTCACCCCCCATCCCCCACGTTTCTTGGAAAGCACAGTTCCGGTCCAGCCACCTGCCTGAATTTCACCATCAGCGAGTTGCCCACCCCTTCCTGTCTGGATCTCAATTTCCTCATCTGTAAAATGGGCTTAGGATAATAATAATAGCAAGAGCGAAAATCCAAGTACTTAATGCTTATTTTTCTCCCTTATTCCTCTTAACAACTAATTACTATTAATATCCCCATTTTGCTGATAAGGAAATGGGACCGCTTACATAACCTCTCTGTGACTCCAAGTCCTGCTGCTAGTTATGATGTGATTTTTGAGGCATAGTGCTGAAGCCTTCTGCTCTGGTATTTCCTGGTTCTTGGCATATAATAGGTGCTCACTAATGTGGACCCTGGGCTTAGAACATGCTGGGTAGGAGTGCAGACTGTCCAGAGAAATTTATCATCCCTGAGCTTTGTGATTTCCAATGATCAGAGCCTCAGTTTCCACCTCCATCAATGAGAACGCTAAGAGCAACCTACGGGTGAAGTACACTAATAACGGGAAGCCCTTTGCATGAGCACAGGATGTAGGAAATCTGTAACACGTCTTAGCTGTCCCAGTATTCTTTTCCTCTGCTTGCTAGATATCCCTAATGCTACTATCCCCCAGAGCTGCGACCTCTCTCCAGCCAGCCTGGCAGGCTGTGTCCCCCACTGTGGGTCTTCCTTCTCCCTCTCTCCACCTAGCACAGTCCCGTCATGGGGGGTGCTTGGGTTTCAGCCTTTTCCAGAGCACTACATATGGTTTTACTGCTTCCAGCTCCTGTTCTCACACCATCTGTCCTCCCTTGCCAGGGGGCATAGCCTCCCTGAGAGGGTCGCTGAGACCCTGGGGTGTCTGAGGCTGCAGAGGCCACCAGGCACCACACTGAGCCCTCAGGAGACTGCCGTGCTGCTTCCCCATCTGCTCTGGGGCCCCACAGCTTTATTGCAAAGGCTCAAACTCTACCTGGGTCCAGAATTTATAAGCCATCCCTGGGCAAGTTGCTTTAGAGGCAAAGCAGTCTCCGAGAGTGTTTTATGGCCTGAATTCTGCTACTGCGGCAAGGCTCTGATTTTAAAAACTGCCAGGAAAATAACAACAGAGAGTTTTCCCATGATGTGGATAGGAAAGAAAGGAATGACAGAGGGGAGGTCCACTTGATAACCTCTCCAGCAGAAGCTGGATCAGAAACCCATCCCTTCCCTCTGACGACCCTCGCCACCAGTGAGCCTAGTCAGTCTGGGACTCATCCATATTATCTCACAGATAGGACCTGGGCTCAGAAAGGCTGTATGATGTGCCCAAGTCCCCCAGTTTTAAGGAATGGAGTTTGGGCTCCATATGAGGGCTTGGCCCAAAGCCCTTCTTGTGGAGAATTGACAATGGGGACTGGGCACAGTCAAGGTGGTGAATCTGGGTCTGGTAGGGGTTCAACTCAAGAGCATGGCTGACCATTTGGGCATCCTCTCCAGCCTCTCCAACCCAGGGTCCCACACTGCTGCCTGGAGGCCTGGCTGAGTTACTACCGGAGCCAGAGAAGGGGTACCTTCTGCAGCAGTGGGTCCATGGGGTCCCAAGTCCTTCAGGTGAAATGTTAGCTTGGGACTTGTCCACCACAGCCACAAATCACCCCACTACAAAAAAAAACAAAAAACAAAAAACAAACTCCTAACCCTGGCCATGAGACCTTATTTTTGCAAGGCAAGAATCCCCAGCTTTCACCCTCATACCCACTAATGACAACCAAATACACTTCCAGACATACCAAATGTCCCTGGGTGTGTGTGTGTGTGTGTGTCAAAGTAAAACAAAGGAACTGAACATTTACTGAGTCATGTCTCCATGCATATACACTTCTGTTCACCAATTAGGCACAAAGATGGCAAAAAAAATTATTTTGCCTCTAGATCTGTGCTGTCCAACATGGTAGTCACTAAGCCACATGTGGTCGCTGAGCACCTGAAATGTGGCTAGACTGACTGAGAAACCAAGTTTTAAAATTTATTTTATGGTTTATTTTAATGAATTTAAATTTAAAAACTAGTATGAGTAATGTTTACTTATTAAACCTAATGTTTACCTTTTTAAGGCTATATTTCATTTTAACTGTTTAAAATCTAGCATCTGAACTGAGATGTGCTGTAAATGGAAAATGTATACCAGATTGCAAAGGTTTAGTGCAAAAAAAAATGTAAAATAACTTTCATTAGTAATTTTAAAATACAGATTGTGTCTTAAAATGGTAACATTTTATAGGCACTGGGTTAAATAATATCTATTAAAATTAATTTCATCTGTTATTTTTTAATGCGACTCTAAAAAACATAAAATTATAGCGGTGCCTGGGCGGCTCAGTTGGTTAAGTATTTGTCTTTGGCTCAGGTCATGATCTCAGGGTCCTGGGATCAAGCCTTGCATCGGGCTCCCTGCTCAGTGGGGCCTGCTTCTCCCTCTCCCTCTGCCTGCTGCTCCCCCTGCTTGTGCTCTCTCGTTCTCTCTCTTGCTCTCTCAAATAAATAACTAAATGAAATCTTTTTTAAAAATGTCAACTTCTATACATAGTCCCAGTTCTCTTTAATGGAACCGTGCAGCTCTGGAGGATTTCCACCAGGGGAGCTATTGCCCCTCAGGGACCCTGCAGACTGTCTGGAGATAGAGTTGGTTGTCATCATTGAGGAATGAAGTGCTACTGGCATCTAGTGGGTAGAAGCCAGACATGCTGCTAAGCATCCTGCCCGGCACAGGACAGCCCCCCACGACAGACAAGCATCCATCCCCAAACGTCCCTCATCCCGAGGTGGAGGAGCCCAGCCCCCCAGCACAGCCAGGATGTCAGAGACCTGCAGAGCTAGCTGGAGTTAGCTGAGCAAAGAGGGTAAGGCTGTCACCATACCCAGTTCTCATGATTAACTACGGTAGGGGTGCCATGGTCCCCACTCCAGAAGAGAAGGAAGCCCAGAGAGGAGAAATCACTGGCCCACCATCCCGAGGCCAGAAGGTGGCAGGGCTGAGAGCTGAACACAGCCTCCATTCCCAATGCCAGCCTCTTCCCTGCTACACGATGTGGTTCCATGGTTCTCCGGCCTGTTGCAGACCCGAAAAGAGGCTTCCCGAGCTTCTGGTCTACCGCCCCCATCCCGCAGAGCCGGCAGTTATGATTTCCACCGGCCCTTCTTGCTACCAGGGGATGAGCACGAGCAAACAGCCCGTCTGAAAGGGACATTCTGCTCTGAGAGAAACACTCGCAGGCCCCTCACCCATCAAATGGGGCCGAGAAGCAAACGGAACACGATGACATCAACCTGTCAGAGGAGGAACATTCAGACACCTCAGAGGCAAGAGGGAAGAACACATGTGCCCAAAACAGAATTGGCTCCGTTTCAAGAAAACATTATCAGACCGCTCGACTTGAAGAAATGCCAGAGAACAATGGCCCAGCGGAAATGGAACTCCCACGCGGGCTCCGGGGACACGCGGTACCTCTCTAGAGTGGGTGTATGCAGCGGTGAGTCTCTCTCCCCTCACCGTGACCACGCTTCTGCGAGCGACTCCCTACCTCCCCGGGGGTGGGGGGCGAGGCTGGTGGGCCTGTGACGGGGGATGACAGGGGACTGACATTTCCTGAAGGCCTACTACGTGTGGCTGTCGAGCAGGGCAGTCCGTAGGGTCACCTAACAGTGATCTGTAACAGGACTCTAAAGTGTGACAATGAGATTTACAGGTGACAAAAGGCTATGCAGCTTGCTTAAGGCCATCTAGGTGGGGAGGGGTTATGATGACATTCCTGGAGCGTTGGCAGCCAGCGTGCTGAGCTATGGGGGTTGGGGGCAGGGACAGCTGGGCTGCAGTGAGTGTTGGTGTTGTTGACTCACCCAGTATCTCCACTCCCAGACTGGTACACCAGGCGTCCAGCAGCTGTGGATTCTGGCTGCTAAAGGCTCACAGATGCCTCCTTCCCAGCAGAAGGACCGTAAGGCAAAGGCGAGTGGCCTCCCCAGGGGCCTGTGCACTCCCATGACTGCCAATGGCCGGCTGGCATTGTGGCACAACTGCTGGCCCCCTGGCTTCAAGGTGAGGTTTCTGAGGGCTCAAGCTGCCACAGGCCTCCACATCCTGCCCGATCCTGCCTCCCTGACTTTCTCTCCTGAGAATTCTCTTCAATGAGTCATTTGCACAGGAATCCCTATCTCGGGCTCCGGGTCTACAGAAACCAGCCGAAGACATTCACTAGCAGTCATATTTCTGACTTTGGGGAAGAGGGTGGACAGAAGTGGACCATGAGGTACCAAATGGCCAGACTCCTGTCATCCCTGCAGGTGAGAGCCCCTCCCCCGCCATGACAAACTGGCCAGAGACTGGTAGAAAGGAGGCCACTGTCTGAGCAACCACTCATGAGACAGGCATCAGGTAAAGATCCGAAATCACCAAGGACTTCCACTAACAAGAAAGGGCCCTAGAGTCACACCTTTAGGGCAGTGGGGTCTCTTTGGTCTGTAGGACCTGCCATCGGCATCAGTCTCTGACACAGGTGGGCTCTGCATCCCAGTCTTTGAAGAGAGACAGATGCTGATGGAAAATGTGGTCAAACTACAGCATGTTTGAGGAAAGGGGCCGATATCCTTCACACAAATACCTCCTCTAGGCTGGGCACTCTTATTCCAGCCCATCCACACTCATTATCTTGTGTGGTCTCAGAGTATAACTCCAGAAGACTCTGCACGTGCAGATTCTAGAAGCAAATGCTGCCCCCTTAGAGGCAGCCATTATGATTCCCACTTAACATGCAGGAGAGGTGGGGATCATCACATTTAAAGGGCTTGTCCAGCACACAGGGGAGGCCTGGGATCCCAGCCAGATCCAGTCCCATGCTAAGCACAGACACAGGAGGCCCACGTCCCCAAACTCAGACCACGGCTGAGCTGTCACTTCTGTGGACACACACTCGGAGCTCCGAGTATGTGTGTGTTTGAACACCACACACCTCTCCTTTGTAGCCGCCCTCACAGTTATCATTGTGCATTGATTAGGGTGGCCTTCTCCCTTCCCAGAAAGGCATAGGAACAGGTCTTCTTTTCCTCATCACTGCATCCCTCCATGCCTAGAACAGTGCCTGGCACATAGTAGGTACTTAGTAAGCATCAGTGGAATGGAGGAGTGGGTAGCTGCATGGATGAAGGGAGGCATGGAGAGGTGGGGGGGGTGGGCGAATGTGGGAGGGTGGCTGGAAGAGTAAATGGGTAGGCAGGTGGCTGGCGTGGAGGGACTGCCAGTTCCTCTCTGGTGCACCTGGCCTGAAGGACACCCTGAGCATGGGCCATGCTCAATTCCTTCCCTCCCGCCCAGGGCTCTGGTGGTCACCTGTGGTGAGGAGGCAGAGTGGAGTCCCCGGGGTCACCTGGGCGCTGCCCATTGGTGCTGACCACAAGGAAGCCAGTCCCCAGGCAGCATGCAGAAGAGAAGGAGAGAAAGAAACACACATGAAAACGAGCGGCATGGTGAACAAGACTACAGTTCTTGTGGCTCTGAAGAGCTCACGCTAAACAGCAAAAGAACATCACGACCTAACAAAACAAGGCTGCAATCGATTTTTAAAAATGAAACGAGGGCAAGAGTCAGCATTTATCAAGCACCCACGACATGCCAGGTACTCTGCTAGGTATCTCACGTACAATGTTTCTAAAGCGGAGAGCAACCCGGAAAAGTCCGTATTATTATAAATGAGCCCCATCATCTTTCCACGCCCCGTCTTCTCTCCCGCTCTGCTTTCTTAGTAAATGGTGGCCCCACCCACGTAGCAGCTCCATGGAGGAATCCGGAGTCATCCTTTGCCTCTCCTTTTTACTGACCTCCCACTTCTAAACCTCAGCATGCCTCAGTAAGTCTTCTCCAGGAAGGCTCTCGAAGCCTCCCTCTTCTCTCCAATCTCATTGCCACTTGGTTCAAGCCACACGCACGCTTCACTGGGGAGCACTCAAAATACCACCTTCCTTGCTGGTCTTCCTCTGGTCTTGCCCCCTTTCAATCCACCCTCCACCCTACGGCTAAAAGGCATCAGTAAGGGAAACCTCAGAGCCCCTTCCCCAGCTCAGACCCTCGGTGATGAGATCCTTGCTTGTCCCTCCACACTCTCTCCCTCAAGGGCAACGAAGTCCTCTCCATCATCAACAGCCCACTACATTCTTGTCTGTAGACCTTACCCAAGCTCATCACCTTGTGAGGAATACACTCCCTTTCTACCCCTTTACCCGACTAGCAACCGCTCACCCTTCAGGAATCAGTTTGGAGCTCCTTTCTTGGGACTCTCTGGTGTCTCACCGTGTATGGGACAGATATCCCATTCTGTCTTCCCATAACACCCCAATCTTCCTTTCTCACAGCAATAACCCTGCCCTGTTATTAGTGGCCACCTTTGCCTTGACTCTGTAAGCTCCTTGAAGGAAATGACCGCGTCTCATTTACTAAGTGCTCCTGTGATCTTGTCTCGTACCTGGCACGTAGTAGGGACTCTGTTCTGTTGAACAAATGAATGAACAGGTGAAGAAATGAATCAGAGCATGGACATAACTTGCTCAAGGCCCAGAACTAGTAACGGGCAGAGGCAGTATTTAAATCCTGGTTTGCATGACAAATGCTCCTGGGCCTTTGAAACTGACTACTTGTCTCTGTAAAGAAAACTATATAAAGGGCAGGAAGGTGTCTAATGCTTGGTGAAAGCCTACATGTTCCTCTAGTGATTCATCAACAGAACTGTATAAAGCCCTTACGCAAAATGAGGAGAGAGGTAGGGCACTCCAGACCAACCAATAAACAGGAAGTACATCATTTCAAAAAAAAAAAAATCACATAAATAGCAAGCTTGAGCAAGGTCATGATATACTATAAAACATAACTGCCAGTCAATTGTCATCATAATATTCCTCCCCTTAGCGGTATGGGAAGCGTCACCATTTTCAAAGTACACGCTAAGTCAGAGGTCAGTGAACTGTGGCTTGTGGGTCAAATCTGGGTTCTCAGAGTTTTCTGCATGGCCATGAGTCAGGAATGGTTTTTACACTTGTAAATGGGGTGTTTGCTATTTGACATTACCTTTTTTTTTTTTTTTTAATTTTTTAAATTTATTTTCAGAGTAACAGTACTCATTGTTTTTGCACCACCCCCAGTGCTCCAAGCAATCCGTGCCCTCTCCAATACCCACCACCTGGTTCCCCCTACCTCCCACCCCTCACCCCTTCAAAACCCTCAGATTGTTTTTCAGAGTCCATAGTCTCTCATGGTTCACCTCCCCTTCCAATTTGACCTTACTTTTAAAAAATTTTTATTTGTTATTTTTAAATTTTTTATTTAAATTCAATTTTTTTAACTTATAGAATATTCTTAGTTTCAGGGGCAGAATTTAGTGATTCATCAGTTGGGGGAAATAAAACAAAAAAGAAGAGTAATATTTTATGACACATGAAGATTATATAAAATTCATATTTCGGTGTCCATAAATAAAGTTTTATTGGAACATGGTCACGCTCATTTTATATTTCTTACCTATGGCTGCTTTCTGTGCTACCATGACCAAGTTGATTATGTGTGACAGAGACCATATAGTCTGCAAAACTGAAAATATTTACTATCTGGCCCTTTACAAAACAGCTTGCCAACCTTATTCTAAGTGGCTACTTTTATTAATTTTTCCCCACCCTTGGAGGTAGGCAAAACATGGCTCACATGTCAAAAAGAAACAGAGGGTTGAGAGAGGATATGACTTTGGTGTTCCCACCTGGCCTATTTCAGTGGCTTCCTACCTGTTCTCCCCATGGTCTTGCCTTGTCTGTGCCCCAGATCCCAATCTCATCCACCTTCTAAGGCGATCTGCTTAAACACTTCCAACGGCTCCCAACTGGCCCTTGATCTCAGGGCCAAGTTCATAAATATGCTCTGGGGCTATACAGAGTCTTCAGTGTCCTGGTCTTGCTCTCTCCTTCAGCCCCACCTCTGATTACTCCTTGTGGTGTGTGGTCACATAGTGTGTGCCCACATATGTGCCTCTGGCCACATAGGCATCTATTTCTTTGCTTTGACCCATTCAAGTTCAGCATGCTTCCAGTCTCCAGCGATCTGCACATGCTACTTCATCAACGCAGAAGATCTCCTGCCTTACTCTCCAGCCTTGTTCAATATAATAATGATCACTCTTTCAAAACTTGTCTCAATAACCACATTCCTGAAAAGGCACAACCTAAACCGATTTATGTTTCCCTTCTTGGCTCCCAGAGCATCCTGGATTTACCTTCATCATAGAACTTCATCACACCATATTGATAGAATTTATCTGTTTGCTGTTCTCCCGCTAGCTATTTGTGGAGTGCTTATTATAAGCTCGGCGTTGCACGAAGCCCTTTGTATGCATTGGCCCATTAAATTCTTACATTAGCCCCATGAAGTGGTGATATTGTCACTGTTTTACAGATGGGAAACCAAGTCACAGAGCAGTTAAGTGCCTTTTCCAGCCTAGAATTAAAGACTCTCCAAATCCAAATTCTTAACCCATCTGGGACAAGAGGCCACAATCAATAGGAAGTTGCACTCACTATGTGTTTATTAAGAACTAAATGAATAAGTGAAATTCCGGTTTAGTATTTACCTGCTAGCTGTGTTGCTTAGAAAATTACATTTCTGAGTTTCAGTTTCTCTACTAGTTTCTCTAATAGTTGAAGCCTGGTTGACAGGCCCGGTGGAGTCTCCCCACCCTACCGACCTAGGGCTACAACTCTGCCGAGCAGCAGTGCTCAGCTATAAGGGGCAGAAACAGGGGTATAGCTGGACAGGTGGTGGGATGGGAAGAGGTTTTCCTAGTGGGTGGAAGAGCAGAAGATTAGTAATGGATCACGGGTCTCAGCAGGACATAAAGGGAAGCTGAAACAGGAAAGGGGCTCAAACCTTTTGGGTAGAGATGACAAGTGTTTTCTGGTACCTAGCCTACCTCTCCTCCTTAGGCACACAGAAGAATCCAAGTCTCATCAAGGCCATGTAAGTGGAAGTGACAAAAGTCATTTCTAAGTGAGGTATTCAAGATCCAGATTACTAACCCCACACTTTCTCTTCCCCTGCTGTGGGGTATCTATGAGGCCACATATATTCTAGATGGCATAACAACAAAAATTTTTGGTATCAAGCTACTGATATTTGGGTATTCATTTGTCGTTGCAGCAAAGCCTTTCCTATCCTAACTAATCCAGCAGAAGAAAAGGTGCTAGTTTCTTGTCTTCTCTTCTACAACCTGGTTCCCCATCATACAGCTTTTCTGTTAGAGGCTTCATGACTCCACTCTCTCCATATTTCCAGCCTATGTTCATATATATTTATATGAAAATTAATTAATTAATTAAAATAGTAAGACCATGCAAGAAGGAGGTCACAATGCTGAGTGCCTCAGACTTCCCTTTTGACTTTTATTCCCTTCTAAAGCAAAGAATGTTGAGTAGAAAGAGATGCTAATGGGCTAAAGACGACACTGAAGCAGATAACCTTGAAGACAAACTAACTTCTTGGTTTATCAGCTTCAATATATTGTAGCAACATGGAAGGCTGAGGGCTCTTTGTGGTACCGGGTCTGCTGCAGATTCCAGGACTTAGTCTGGACACTGCCAAAGAGACAAAAGACCCATCACACCCTAAAGATTCTACTATCAACTATTACTGGAAAAGAGGCATGGAAGGGTTTAACAAATAGGAGATAGGAGACTCTGACAGTGGCTCATAGAATCTCACCCAGTCTGTGTCACTGACAAGATTCAAAATGGTGTGATGGGAATGCCATGAGCTTTAGAGTTAGAGCTCAGCTACAATTCTGTGGATCCTTGAGGTTTTTATTCAACCTTTCTGGGCTTCTACTGCTTCATTTTTTAAGTAAGGGTAATAAGGATGATTACTATTTATTTAGTGCACAATACATGCCAGGTTTTAATTCTGTCATTGCATTGTCAACTCATGTCAGCATACATAGGTCTGTGACTGGTATACAGTAGATGGTTAATTTTCATTAAGCCCCCCTTCACCACCCTGCTCCTTCAACACTATGTGAAACCCCATCAGAGAAAGCTCTAATGGAACCTTCTTCTATTTCTAGCCCTTGGCTTCAGCCTACCCAGATATCCCCCTTTCTTTGACTCATGATTTTAAAACCCTGCTATTCCCTTTGTAAGATGTAATTGCTTTGCAGCATCAGATTTGAGCTAAGGTCAACTCAGGTGTCTCAGTCTTGGGTAGATAATTCTCATTTCTAGTTCATAGGGATGAATTGAGACTTCCCAAGGACATGCTTGAAGGACAAGTGTTGGTTGTGGTTCTGGTTTTCCTGGACCAAAAACTGTACCAGCTTTGTCTTCCTGAGTGGGGTGAGGAAAACATATGTATGTGTATTGGCAGTGTGGAGGAGCAGTTTGAACAGTCTAGAGAGTAGGGATAGGAGAAGGATATAAGAAGACTAAGGAGCTGTACCAGTAGTTGTAGCAAGAAAAATATTAATAGGTTGGGATATTTGAATGCCATTTTTGGTTACTTTTAGTTTACTTATGATGTAATTCTCTCCTTCTATTTTGTCATAAAACCTTCAGGAAAAGCCACATTATTCCTTTGGCATTTTAGGACATGGAGAGCACTGGGTGAGAACAAAAGGGGCCAAGGGTCAAGGCAAGCTTGTCACACGCAAGCAATTCTGAGAACCCCCATTGCGGAAAATTCACTTCATTGGGCTTGCATAGGGAGAAACAGCACTACCCTACCCTAACCACCAAGCACACACTCTGGGCTTTCCCCCTCTTAAAATCTGTAGGATTTCTGGGCGCCTCGGTGGCTCAGTGGGTTAAGCCTCTGCCTTCGGCTCAGGTCTGATCTCAGGGTCCGGGAATCAAGCCCTGCATCAGGCTCTCTGTTCAGCAGGGAACCTGCTTCCCCCTCTCTCTGTCTGCCTGCCCCTCTGCCTACTTGTGATCTCTCTCTATCAAATAAAAAAATAAAATCTTAAAAAAAAATCTGGTAGGATTCCTAAGGTCTGAACAATAGCCAAGAGTCTTCCAATAGATGGACTCACTACAGTCTACCTTTCATAAGTGATCCTTCACTGGGGTCTTGACTTCAGCTACCATGGCTAGATTTGGGCATGCTGTGGTCCTGAGTCCCTCCTGAAAATGCTGGGTAGATAATGAGAAAAGAAAAAACGCTACAGTCAAAGGCTAACAGGTGCATAAGCAAAATGCTACACTCAGTCAATAAAAATAGGATTGCTAGAATCTCATCTAAACACAATAACCTATAGCTGAAGAGCTTAAAGACTACGAGCTGAGGTTGACATCATTCCTTTGCCTATGTTTCTGCACTTTGGATCTAGCCTGAGTTCATCTAATAAACATGTGATTTGTGGAATCATAGAGGAAATGCCAGAGTCCAGGCTTTGGCTTTTCTTCCTTGGAGAACAGCAATGAGAGGCTTGGACCTCTAGGTCTCCTATCAGAAAACATTCAGAAGAATGATGGAGGGAAGCTCAAGTTGTTTATCATCTGTTATATTCTTGACCTTTTATGTGCATTATCTCAAATAACTGGGAGAAACAGTCAATGACCTCTGGCTTAAAATGGGTGTGATAGACTAAAAGGGATTTGATTTATCCAAGGTCAAACAGTTAAGCTTTGGACATGGGATTTGAATCCAGGTGACTCTAATTCCCCATTTTTCCATGCAGCCTCTCAAAGAAGCTTCATATAAGATAGAACCTTCCATATAGAATTAGATCGACAGAAGAGAGGAGGGCAGGCAGTGGAGGGCAGGCAGGAGATAATTCCTACATTGTGCTTCGCTTCTCACACCACCTGTAACATGTTCTTCTTAGGGTTAAGGAATCCGAGGACACATCATTTCCCCTTCTTGGCTCTAGTCTTAGTATCAGCAAAATGAGGGCATTTCACTGAAGAATGGGTATTTATTGTCCTGCCAGTCTCTGCAGGGGTGAGAATTCATTATGAAGAGAGAAGAGAAAATGCTGGATGAAATGGTCTACCTCAGGCTTAGCCATTATAAAAAGAAGCTACATTTACAAAAGACCATTGCCCACGCCTCTTGCCTGTTGCCCTTGGGACAATGGTTTTAGTCCATCACTACCACAGGGCAGCATGGAACTATTGGTGACATTGGCCCCTTATCTCATGCTTCATTATTCTGGAGTTCAGCTTTCAGCACCTACTCCGAGGGGGTTGTTTTAATGGGATCGTTAGAGAGTGTTTACTAGATTAAAACTGTGGCTGTCTTCTGCAAAGCAACTCTGCAAATGGCTTTATGGGTTTCCGGATTTATTTTGTCTCAATGACTAGGCTCAGTTTGCAAATCAAATCAAAGCTGATTTTTCTAACTGCCACTCGGGCGCACCCAGCGGGAGTCTGCAAAGCCAGCTGTGTTCCCTTGATGGCTGGTGCCAGAGACGGGAATGCTGCTGCCTGCTGGTGGCCAGAGAGGTTCTAAGAGGAAGAGGGCAGACAGCTTGACCCTAACCAGGGCAGGCAGTCAAAGTCAAAGAAAGCAAATTTTCATTTTCTGGAAGGAGAAAAGGCAGATAGGATCTATGTGACCTCAAAGACTCACAGGCAGAGAGAATCGGGAGCCAAATATGGACTCGTGATATTGAAGCTCTGTCCAAATGAAGTGTCCCATGGTGGAAGGAACTTGTTGGGACAGAAGTAAGGTCCCTGTCACAGCAAGTGGAGCTGGACATCCGTTTCTGGAACAGAAACGGACTGGTATGGTTTTAGAACTAAGCCTCTGGGTCAGAAACCATTTTCCCCTTGATCTACTCTGAAGGCATGGACTGAGATGCGCAGGTGCCTCCTTCAGCAGGTGCAGCCTGGAACAGGGGCATCATCACCACATGGGATAATCATTTTCCACAGGAAGGCCTGTTCCCCCCCTCCTCCTTGAGCCTCAGCACCTCAGAAGTCTAACTACCCCACTCCAAAGTTCTATGTGCTCCATTTTCCCAAGGGTCACCTCTGAGCAGACTCAGCTTATATCTCCAACCTGGTTCCTAAGTTGAGCCCAACCCTCCTCTTCCAAATGTAAGGTAAACATTATTTAAGGGGTCTCAATGCACCTTCCCCTTACTTGCCCTGTCTTACATTTTCTGTTTTAACTATACAAATGAAACCTCATTGTTAAGTAGTCTTTGTACTGCCTTCCCTTCAAAGAATAAATAATATTTCTGTTTCTAAACCAAAATTTAATTTTTTTAACCCATTAGCTGAAGTTTTCTCTCTATGGCTCTGAACAAGTTCCAAGAGTACAGTGTGCCAAGCAGAGGGCTTTTAGAATTTTCCTTCAGCTCTTGAAGTGGAGGCAATTCCATGATCTTTTTGCTATCCCTCAACCCAGCAATGAAACACATCCTCTGTATAAGAAGAGCACATGGTAGATGCCACTGGTGCCACTCTTCCCTTTTGGGGTTGGTGCACTGAGTGTTGAGACTAAGGGCTTATACCTATGACTTTCTCCTGATACATGTGTGGGACTCAGCATTGCCATCTCCCCCTGGAGCCACCTGAGAGATGGAGGAGAGGGAGAAGGGGAAAGGAATAGGGGAGTACCAACAACTAATTGTTATGGGGGGGAGAGGCAGAAATTCTGGTCTTCTTGTTCAAGGCAGAACAACTTGGGAGAAGTTTATACTCTACCTTATCTAGCCTAGGCTTTAATTTATCTGAGAATAGATTCTTGCTTAGCATTTTACTACCTCTCCCACTTTCCTCTTTCATTTACAGATTTCTTCCAAGAGCCCTCCCTTAATACCTTCCCTGTGCCCAAATCCCTGCCTCAGGCTCTACTTCTAGGGAATCTCTCTTAAGAGAGGTCCCGTTTGTCTTTAGCAGCTCATTGATAAACTCCACTTCCCCACTAGCTGAACTTACATTCAGATTCCTCTAAACCTCCAGCCAAAGTCAATCACAGGCAAACCTTGGCTGAGGAACAAAGTAAAGAGGAATGTGAATCTGGGGTAGTGCCAATGAGTCCCCCACCAATGAAAAAGACTGCCTTCAAGGCTTTTGAGGTCAGCTTGTTCTGATCCTAGGATTATCCCCTTTACTTGCAAATACCAAACTCCCACTCCACAGTCCCTTAGCTGTGCCTTCAATTTTGGTTCTGTAAATAAATAGTGTCCCCTGGTGATATGTGAATATACCCACCAAAACCTCTGTAAATACTGAGGACTTGGGCCTTTACAGGGACTTTGGGCCAGGGGTGTGGCTCTTCTCACAGTCTGATGTGCTCAGTCAGCTGGTCTCCCAAATCCTACCCTTGGTCCTGGTCCTATGCAATTCCCAGTGTTAGGTGAGAAGGGGTGATGACGGGCAGAGAGACACAAAGTCTCCTATGCTATACCAGTCCCAAGGAAGCAGAACCCCAGGTGATGGCTTGGAAACATATCCGCCATTACTGCCTGAGCCTTTGGCACCATTGATATTTTAGTCCCCATTCAGTACATTTCACTTCTCTTTGGAAGCTCTGATCACAATTATAACTTCATGATTATCTGTTAAAATCATACATGTAAGGTCTGTTTCCACACTAGACTGGGAGCTCCTTGAGGACCAGGACCATGTGTGCTGATTCACCATAAAAACTGTAGTTCTCTTCAAAGTGTACCATTCGCAGATGCTCAGCGAGCCAACCATACGAAGGAAATAACATTCATTGACAATAATTTTATCCAAAACACTTTGCAGTACAACACTTGTACACATATTGTATCATCTGATCCTCTAACAAACTGGGTGGCAGAGGTCTTCATGTACTGGAGCTGGCTTGTCCCATCTTGCTAAAACCAACTGTAAAACATTCTTGGCTATTTTGCAAGCCAGTTGTTAAACCATCGGTAACTTCATTGAACATCGTGGGGATATTTACATCCTTGAGATCAACAGAGACTATAAATAAGAGGTTTTCTTTTACAAAGAGTAGGTTTATCATCAAACCACTGGCAGTCGGTGTGTTAAAAAATGTTCTGTAAATGAAGAGATGGACATAACATTAAATATGGTGCCGCTGAGTTTCAGGAAGATGAAGTGTGACTTTCAAGGTCTCTGACCCTTGTTACAGTGAGATGCTGGCTTCAAACGCATTTACTCATTTCAGCAGGCATTTTTCAAGTACCAGTGATGTGCTGGAACTTCCCGCCATGGCAAAACGTGATGGGGAAATTAGTGGTTAAGACCAAGGAGCTCCTTGTGAGAGAGCCTCTCAATCAGCTGTCGTAGTGCCTATCCTAGGAGGTGGGCTCTGCTCAGACCCCAGAAGCATGACTGGATCAGGACCTGATACTTCACCACCCTATGGAGCCTGAGAGGGGTCCTGCTGTCACAGACCAAGCCACTGGGTGTGTGTGGATGGCTCACTGTGTTTACTCTCTGTCCAGGGCTCCTTCCACAGAACCTGCAGCTTCTCTGCCCCCAAACAGCCCCAATGAGCTTCCCAAGGGAACAGCAGTCAAATCTAGAACTCAGCTCACCATCAGGAGCCCCCTGACAGGACTAGTTCCTGGTCTTTGCACATTCTTAAAAGCTATTGGGATTGTACCATGAATATAGAATAGTAAGAGGCTCCAAGGGAAACCACATGGATATTACCCCTAACCGTATGGGTTCTGCTATGAGTTGAACTACGTGTCCATACCCCAACTCATATACTGAAATCCTAACCTCCAGGGTCTCAGAATGCACCATCTACAAACCCTATATTCAGAGCATCTCAGAATATAGGGTTTGTAGATATAATTAGTTAGTTAATTATGATGAGGTTAAACTAGAGTAGGGTAGGCTCCTAACCTAACAGTATCAGTCCCTAAAAAAAAAAAAGAAAAAACTTGGATACAAGATGTCCACAGGGGGAATGCTATGAAAGATGAAAAAACCAAGGAACATCAAAGATTGCCAGCAGCTAGGGGAGAGGCATGGATCAGACCCTTCCCTCATAGTTCTCAAAGGAACCAACCCTACTGATAACCTAGCCTCCACAACTGTGAGACAAGAAATTTTGTTGTTCAGGGGCACCTGGGTGGCTCAATGGGTTAAAGCCTCTGCCTTCGGCTCAGATCATGATCCCAGGATCCTGGGATCGAGCTCCGCATGGGGCTCTCCTCTCAGCAGGGAGCCTGCTTCCTCCTCTCTCTCTCTCTCTCTCTCTGTGTGCCTTTCCACCTACTTGAGATCTCTGCCTGTCAAATAAATAAATAAAATCTTAAAAAAAAAGAAATTTTGTTGTTCAGTCACTCAGCTGGTAGTACTTTTGGCACAGCAGCCACAGAAAACTAATCCAGGTCCCTTGCTTTGCAACCATCCAAACTGGGCAGCACTACATTAGAGTTTGGGTGACTATCAGGGACATTAAAGACAGACAAGGGTTAGAGCCCCATGCTGGATCCAGGTGTGGAATCTAGCAGAAGAGGTGCTGCACTTGGGGTCAGGGCAGAATGACCCTGCCTGAATGTTGGGGACTGTTACATTCTCCCTGTGAACGCTCTAGTTCACACAGATGACTACAGACACCATCTGGAATCACCAGGGTCACAGACAACACACCAGCCAGGGCGGTGGCCTCAAGCTTGCACATGCGCTCACACTCCAGAGGCTGGATGCCCCCTGGCAGCCCCACAAGGAAGATGCCATGATGACAGGAAGGTGGGGGAAGCACTTGGACGGAGCTGGATGGCCAGTGGAATATGCCAGAGCCACATCATCCACTGCCGATGCCTGTGGGATTCCCAGTATCTTATTTTCCCCTGTTAAAGGGGAAAGTGTTTTCAGCAAACTCACAAAGTGGGGAATTTGATTCAGGAAAGAGATGGGTCGAATGTGGCTTCCTGGCCTTAGATCCTTGATACAGAGCAGTGCACGGATTTAGAGAGGGTTTGACTTTAATCGAGCCTGGATGCTCCCAGGCTACCTCAAGGCACAGAGAAGACACCAACCAAATAGAAGCCTCCTTTTCTTTGCTTTTTCTTGGCTTTATTTTTCAACAAGTATTCTCTTATCTAGGTCGTACTGAGAGGGCTAACGCCCTGGAGTCTGTAAGACTGGCACTCTGCATTCTCCAGCTCTCTGTCCCACTTCAGGTGCTCCTAGAGCTCTGTCTCTTGGGGCTGAAGTGACTGCCCTTGAGGGCCTGGAAAGGGAGGGTGTCGGTCCTTGGAATCTACCTCTGACTATCCTGGCCAGCTAGCTGGGCATTCACCCTGATTCACTTGTTCTCATCTTTCCACACACCCACATGAGTACACACTCATATGGGTGTGAGTACACACTCCCACTATATGAGTACACACTCCACTAAGTACACACTCCACTAAGGAAGACTATGTCCTAAAGGTCAGACAGGAGGAGAAATTCTTATGCTACAAAGAGGTACAAGCTTTCTGCTCTAGTTCTTTAAAGACCCCTGCAATGCTCCTGCAAAGGAGCAAGGCGGCTCTGCAGAAGTAGGGCATGGTGGGCCTCAATCCTGAAATCACCAGGAGAGTTTTAGTTATTCTTTTAAAAAGTCCCCATAGGTACCTACTAGATTTAGAAAATCCGATCTAACTGACTACCCTTTAGCGGGGAGAGGGTATGCCTCGAATCCCACAGGCCCATGGAAGGCAGAACAATTGCATCAACCCCTCCCTTGGCTAGAGGTCAAAAGCCGGAGGGGAGCCACAGAGCACCATCACCTTGGGTGAGGGAGGTCTCCCTGTGAGTTTCCTTCCCTTGCCGGGCTGCCCCTTTAAGCAGGACACCGCAGACACCCGGCTGTCCTGCTTGCCGTCTGGAGCTCTGGTGCTATCCTACTGATACTGTTCTTCCTTCTGGATTATCTGCTTTCTTCCGTGGGAAAGTCTGCCACAGCCTGTGATTTGTGCCACTTCTGTTTGTAGGCCATCAATTCTCCTTGCCTCACAAAGAGTATTTTATCTCTTTCTGTCCAGTAGCCTGAGTTCCTGAGAGCGAACAAGTGAGGGACACACTGGCCTCTCATGACTTATGTGAAATCAGAGTGAGTTCTTACCGCGGTGAGTCCGTAGTGCTTTCGTCTTCTCCCTTCTATATCCCCTTCCCTCTTCTGCCTACAGATTGAGCTTGTTTTTTCCAAAGTTATGAAAGTCACAAGTGATAGGACTTTGTGCATTTGTCAAATAACCCCAATTATTCTCCTCCTCCTCTCTCTTTCCCCATGCCCTCATCTCTTCCTCTTCCTCCACACGTGTGCATTTTCTTCTGAATGAGTGTGCATGTGTGTATATTTTCATGTACGCATAGACACACTTGGGTCATCATCTTTGTTTATGGTTTCTACCTATGATTATATGCCTACTTATGTTTATAACTGTCATCTCTGAGGAAGCATCCTATGTAACTGAATGGGTTGTCGATAAATGCAGGGAACCACAGGATTGTTCGATTTTGGTGTGTTTATATGGAGAGAATGGTTGTTAAAAATATCCATTCTATAACAAAAAGATAAACCTGATTTCTAGCCATTCAACCTTGTAATAGGTTAAATGATAACAAACCGTTCATTGATTTTTTTTTTAAAGAGTAATAAACAGAAACATGTACCAATTGAAAGGGCCAGGCAATTCAATTATAATTAGAAAAACAGAAAGTGATGAGCCTGAACAATGCTGCCTTAGTTTTTGGAATAAGTACTGGGATAAATATACATAACAATGCAGTGTTTGTTTTCTCATTACTAAAAGCACCAACACTATCACCTCATTTGTGAAAGCCAAACCCAGTGGAAAGAAGTACAAAACTCAGAAGATAGGTTTGACAGACATGCTTAAAAAATATACACATAAACAGACCCAAATAGAACCAAAATATATAGCAGAAGAACATTTGAGTCAATTTATATTCACCACTCTACTGATTAATATACTAGTCCATGCATCCATCCATCTGTCCATCTGTCCACCCGTCCATCCGTCCACCCATCCAGCCATCTACTCACTGATTCACCAAATGTGTTTTGAGTTCTTAATAGGCTTTAGGCACTGTTATTAATATATACTATAGGTATATATTAATACCTAGATGCAAATGACTCCAATGAAAATAATAATTTTATTTTTAGTAATTGTTGGCTCAACTTTCCCTCCATAGCTAGAAGGAGAAATACTTAAACAGCTGAAGACAGACAAGGACATGCCAACATACCTTTTGTAGCCAGGCGAACGCAGTTGATTTTGGTCTCCTGCGAACAACAAAAGTGAGGTTCTGGTTAATTAGTTGCAGGTTTGATTTGTTATATAAAGAAAAAAATATACATATGTGTTTTTTTTTAATTTATTTTTTATTTATTTTCAGCATAACAGTATTCATTATTTTTGCACCAAACCCAGTGCCCCATGTAATCTGTGCCCTCTCTAATACCCACCACCTGGTTCCCCCAACCTCCCACCCCCTCCCTGCGTTTTTAATTATAATTTTAAATCTGTCTTTGCCATTTCTTCTTCCATTGGAATCATCTTTTAATTCTATTTCTTCATTTCTTTTCAGGCTAGGTACATACTTTGTTCCTTTTACTTCCTGGCTCTGATCACGTCATAAGCTTCTTCCCCAGGCAGAACAACTTATAAACATATCAGATGCTGCTATTGCCTAGCACAGGACAACTTTAACAATGACACTAAGTAGGTATACTGGGACATGAGTTAATAGATGGCACCAGGACCATCCTTGGGAACCTATAAAAGATTAATGCATCTATCAGCACAGACTGATCAGACACTTGGCAGTAGCTCAGTCAATAAGAATGTGTAAGAATCAAACTGCAAAGCTCATATTCAAAGAGTCACATTGGTCCCCAGATCGTTGGTGAATCTCACGGTTTCCATGGATAATGTTGTGAATGTATGCTTACGTGGCAACTGAATCTTTGCTATGTAAACTATCTAATTATTGTTGGCTCTTCCCCAAGTGGACAAAATCCATAAACTTGTGATGTTACTGGGCATGCAGTTGAGTTACAGAAGAGTGTGCTTAGAAGGAGAATCATTTTTAGCCAGCTTTATTGGGATGGTCTCCCAGAAAGCCCTAGAACCAGTTGAAAATTCCAGTTGACTAAGCTCTACCTCCAGCAACAGTCTCAATGTAGTGTGTCAATGAAAATAAAAGGCAAAATGTGCAAGTGTGAGAGTCTCAAGAATCAAATGTGTGTCTTCCCACTGCTTACTCATAAGAAATCACTGCATCTTGAAGGCACTTGGGTTAGTCAGGTCTATGAGGGTTCCTGGACCCAGTTCTGTTGTGTGTGTGTGGTGGTGGAAGGGGGTTCTTTCCCTTCCATCCCACCAAGCAATCCTCAGATACCAGCAGGGTATCTGAGAATTAAACTCAGGTCTGACACTGTCTACCTGGAGATGGCATCAGATTCCATAGGTTAAGGATTCAGTTCTATAGGACTGTCCCGTACCCCACCACTTTAGATGCCAGGTATGAGCCTCAGGCTGTTATCTGTGCTTTTAACCTCCCAGCTACAGTTTGGAGGTTCCAATTTCTAAAGCAGCTCACAGAACTCAAAGAAACATGTTAGTAGATCACTAGTTTATTGTAAAAGGTTGTAACTCAGGAACAGCCAGCCAGATAGAAGAGATGCATAGGGTGAGGCATGTGGGGAGGGGTGCAGAGCCTCCATGCCTTTTCCAGAAGTGCTGCTCTCCCCAATCTCCCCCAAAGCTCTCTAAGCCCAGTCCTTATGGATTTGTATGGAGGCTCCACTGCATGGTCATTATTGACTAAGTCATCAGCTACTGGATGATTCAACCTCTAGCCCTTCACCTCTCCCCAGAGGTCAAATAGGCTGGGGGTGGGGTGAGACTGTGGGACTGTGGAACTAAATGTTCCAACCCTCTAATTAGGAACTGATCCTCCCTGCAACCAGCTTCTTCCTTAGGTGGGGTCCAAAAGTCACCCTTGGCAATAGCAAAGACATAGCAAGAGACACCTTTAGGGCCCCTGACACTTAGAAAATTCCAAGGGTTCAGGAAGCTGTGAGCCAGAAACCATGGACAAAGACCAAATAAACATGAGAAATATACTTTTGGTCATCTAAATGACTAAAAATTTATTTCTAAGAAATCACAATATTGCACCAGGGTTACGCAGAAGTATAAAACCCATGAACTTCAGCAGCTAAAAACAGTAAAGGTGTATTTCCCACTCAAACTAACAGGTCCAGGATAGGTGCATGACTGGGTCTGAAGTGGGATAGTGGTGGTAGATAACTGTGATCACTGTAGTCACTCAGAGACCAAGGCTGGTGCCTCTATTTAAATTCAATTTAGTTAACATACAATATATTATTAGTTTTAGGGACAGAATTTAGTGATTCATCAGTTGCAGAAACACCCAGTGCTCATTACATCAAGTGTTCCTTAATGCCCATCATCCAATTACCCCTTCCCCTCCCCATTTCCACTCCAGGAACCCTCAATTTGTTTCCTATAGTTAAACGTCTCTCATGGTTTTTATCTTATTTTATTTCTCCTTTCCTTCCCCTCTGTTCATCTGTTGTATTTCTTAAATTCCGCATGCGTGAAATCATATGGTATTTGTCTTTCTCTGACTGACTTATTTCACTTAGCAGAATACCCCTTAGTTCCATCCACATCATTGCAAATGGCAAGATTTCATTCTTTTTGATGGCCGAGTAAAATTCCATTATATGTATTTATATGTGTGTGTGTGTCACATCTTCTTTATACATTCATCTGTTGATGGATATCTGGACCCTTTCCATAGTTTGGCTACTATGGACATTGCTGCTATAAACATTGGGGTGCATGTACTCCTTTGAATCTGTATTTTTGTATCCTTTGGATAAATACCTAGTAGTGCAATTGCTGGGTTATAGGATAGTTCTATTTTTAACTTTTTGAGAAACCTCTATACTATTTTCCAGAGTAGTTGCTCCAGTTTTTATTCCCATCAAGAGTGTAAAAGGGCTCCCCTTTCTCTGCATGATCACCAACATCTGTTGTTTCCTGAATTGTTAATTTTAGCCATTCTGACTGATGTGATATCTCATTGTGGTTTTGATTTATATTTCCCTGATGCTGGTGATATTGAGTATTTTTTCACGTGTCTGTTAGCCATTTGTATGTCTTCTTTGGAGAAATGTTTGTTCATGACTACCTCCATTTTAACACAAGGTTTCATGGTTCACTGAAGCAGAAGCAAAGAATGCTGGAGTTGGGCACTCAAAAGCAAATGTTTTGTATCAGAAGCTACACTTAATTGACTCTATCAAGAAGCTAAACTTACTTGACTCAAGTCATATGGCCATGCCTAACTTAAGTGAGGTGGCGAAATGGAGTCCTCCATGTACCTAGAAGTAGAGAAGATATGGTAATGTCTACAGCAGAGTCTATTTTCTCTAGGTACACCTCTGAATGCTAGAAAATGTCACTTTAAGTATGACTCCCCAGTGGTCTTGATTCTATTCTTCACACCACAGAAAGTCTTCCCTTGCTTGTGTACAAAAGATGTCTGGATATCAAAAAAATGGTTCTCATGTCCATTGATGCTCTTCAACAATTCCTCAGATGGTAAGAGTTCAAGTCCTTTGAACCAATATTGCTACTCATCCTGGAACATCCTGCAGTTTTATCCCTCTTACTGCGATGGAACTAGAATAGGAAGCAGCAGTTTACATGTGGTCTTGTCAACATATGATTACTTAGATTATCACTACTTTCTATTTTCCTTAGTTATACTGGGCTTCTATTAACACAGCCAATATGCCAATATCTCAGTTTTTCACTGATCACGATGAATGTGCCATCAACCTTCTCCTGACCAAAAAAAAAAAAAAAAAAAAATGTGGTTGTATTGCTCAAATGCAAGTACAGAGTCATATACTGATTTCCCCTATCGACTTCCATCTTCTTTGATCTGGTTGCTACAGCTTGTCATCATATTCCCCACCATATATAAGTTTTTGCACACATTTTTCTATAATTTTATCCAAATCTTATTAATATAAGTGGTAAATCTTATTAATATAAATGGTAACCTGGAAAATGCCATTGATAAAGATTTGTGACATGTACTAGAATCTGCGTTCCAGGTTGGCATTCATTGCTTATCAGAATTTTTGATTATCTAACTATTCATTTCCTCAACTGCTTATGCACTTGGATTCTCCTGCTGTGTTTTCCCACCAAAAGAGTTTGCCATAGGGTCAAACTCACTTCAGGTACTCAGACTCTGTCTACTGCATTTCCCCACTCTATCAGTCTAAGAACTCTCTCAAAGAAAGAAGGTTGAGTTGACATAAGTTGTTTCTTTAGGACAAGTGTTTCCCTTTCTTTCTTTCTTTTTTTAATGCTGAAAGTGCTCTTTTTAAAAAATAAACAATTACCTTATTAAACAACTGGAAAATGTAGAAATATTAAAAGAATATCACACAGTATGATTCAAATTTATGAAGTATTCATTTAGGTGTTCATATGATATATCAAGTAAACTATATTTCAAAAAAAATTTGTTTAGGGAGGATATCCAGAAGACAGAAAGAAGGAAAAATTACATAAAAAATATAAAAATAAGGTGAAAAGAGAGTTTGTATATTCTGTATTTTTCAATTTTTTTGAGTGAGGCTTGAATGGCTATGTATTTCCCCCTTAGGACCACCTTTGCTGTATCCCATAGGTTTTGGACCAATGTGTCTTCATTCTCATTGGTTTCCATAAATTGTTTAAGTTCTTCTTTGATTTCCTGGTTGAACCAAACATTTTTAAGCAGTCTTTAGCTTCCAAGTGTTTGAATTCCTTCCAAACTTTTGCTTGTGATTGAGTTCCAGTTTCAAAGTATTGTGACAGAAATAGAAGTTTGAATTATATATGTATAATATATGAGCTATGAGCTGTCATCAACTTTTACCAAATGAATGCTAAATCACTCAGAAAAAAAAAAAAAAACAAAAAAAAAAACAAAGTATTGTGGTCTGAGAATATGCAGGGAATGATCTCAGTCTTTTGGAATTGGTTGAGACCTGATTTGTGACCCAGTATGTGGTCTGTTCTGGAGAAAGTTCCACAAAAAGGAGAAATTCATACTAATATCCCCGATGAATATGGATGCCAAGATTCTCAACAAGTTCTAGCTAATAGGATGCAACAGTATATTAAAAAGATTATCTACCATGACCAGGTGGGATTTATCCCTGGGATGAAAGGGTGGTTCAACATTCACAAATCAATCAGTGTGATAGAACAAATCAATAAGAGAAGAGAGAAGAACCATATGGTCCTCTCAATTGATGCAGAAAAAGCACTTGACAAAATACAGCATCCTTTCCTGATTAAAACTCTTCCAAGTATATGGACAGAGGGAACATTCCTCAACTTCATAAAATCCACCAATGAAAAACAGAGAATATCATTCTTAATGGGGAAAAGCTGAGAGCCTTCCCGCTGAGATCAGAACATGACAAGGATGACCACTCATGCCACCGTTGCTCAACAAAATACTAGAAGTCCTAGCAACAGCTCTAAACAGCTCTATTTCTAAAAAGAAATAAAATGCATTCAACTTGGCAAAGAAGTCAAACTCTCCCTCTTTGTAGATGACATGATCCTTTATGTGGAAAACACAAAAGACTCCACCTCCACATTACTAGAACTCATACAGCACTTCACTAATGTGGTGAGATATGAAATCAATGCACAGAAATCAGTTGCTTTCTTATACACTAACAGTGAAACTGTAGAAAGGACAATTAGAGAATCGATTCCATTTAAAAAAGCACCAAAAACATAAGATACCTTGGAATAATCCTAACCAAGAGGAAAAGGATCTATACCTGAGGAACTACAGAATGCTCATGGAAGAAACTGAAGATGACACAAAAAGATGGAAAAACATTCCATGCTCATGGGTCAGAAGAATAAACATTGTTAAAATGTCTGTGTTGCCCAGAGCAACCTATACTTTCAACGCCATCCTGATCAAAATACCAGCGACATTTTTTCAAACTGCTGGAACAAGTAATCCTAAAATTTGTACGGAATCAGAAAAGACCCCAAATTGCTAAGGAAATGTTGAAGAAGAAAAACAGAGCTGGGGGTATCACATTGCCTAATTGCAAGCTTTATTACAAAGCTGTGATCACCAAGACAGCATGGTACTGGCACAAAAACAGACACATAGACCAATGGAACAGAGTAGAGAGCCCAGATATAGACCCTCAATTCTATGGTCAAATAATTTTTAACAAAGCAGGAACAAATATCCAGTGTAAAAAAGACAGTCCCTTCAATAAATGGTGCTGGGAAAATTGGATAGTTATGTAGAAGAATGAAACTTGACCATTCTCTTACACCATACACAAAGATAAACTCAAAATGGATGAAAGACCTCAATGTGAAACAGGAATCCATCAAAATCCTGAGGAGAACATAGGCAGTAACCTCTTCAACATCACCCACAGCAACTTCTTTCAAGACACATCTCCAAAGGCAAAGAAAACAAAAGCAAAAATGAACTTTTGGGACTTCATCAAGATAAAAAGCTTCTGCTTTTCCTTCCTGCAAAGGAAATAGTCAATAAAACAAGAGACAACCCATGGAATGGGAGAAGATATTTGCAAATGACACTACAGACAAAAGCTGTACAAAGGGCTGATATCCAAAATCTATAAAGAACTCCTCAAACTCAACACACACAAAACAGATAATCACATCAAAAAATGGGCAAAAGACATTAACAGACACTTCTCCAAAGAAGACAAACAAATGGCTATCAGACACATGAAAAAATGTTCATCATCATTAGCCATCAGGGAGATTCAAATCAAACCACACTGAGAAACTACCTTACACTAGTTAGAATGGCCAAAATTAACAACACAGTAAACAACAAGTGTTAGAAAGGACGTGGACAAAGCGGAACCCTCTTACAATGTTGGTGGGAATGCAAATTGGTGTATCCACTTTGGAAAACAGTGTGGAGATTCCTTAAGAAGTTAAGAGTAGAGCTACTTTATGACTCAGCAACTGCACTACTAGGTATTTACCCCAAAGATACAGATGTAGTGAAAGAAGGGCCATCTGTACCCCAATGTTCATAGAAGCAATGACCACAGTCGCCAAACTGTGGAAAGAGCCAAGATGCCCTTCAACTGACAAATGAATAAAGAAGATATTGTCCATATATACAATGGAGTATTAAGCCTCCATCAGAGTGATGATGAATCTTGGAACACTGAAAAAAAAAATAAAATTCAAAATGTAAGTAAAAAAATAATAAAATAACTTGTGAAGGAAATATACTGAACCATAAGAACTGTTGCATGGTTCATTTGAAGTGCAACATACATAGTATGTTAGTTAGTAGACAAGCAGTAGACAAGTCTACTAACCTTAACTACAGTTTGCCAAATTTTTCACAAAGCAATCACCCACCTATGACCAGTACCCCTGATGGAAATGCCAAACATTACCAGCACTTTAGAAGTAACTTCCTGCCCTCTCTAAATCACTTCATCCCTGCAATGGTGAACACTAACCCACCTTCTGTTTTAAGATTTTATTTACTTATGAGAGAGAGAGAGAGAGAGAGAGAGTTGCAGGGTGGGGTGGGGGCAAGCAGACTCCCTGTTGAGCATGGAGCCTGACATGGGACTCAATCCCAAGACCCTGAGATCACAACCTGTGCCAAAACCAAGAGTCAAATGCCCAATTGACTGAGCCACCCAGGTGCCCCTATATTAACCTGCCTTCTGTAATAGTGTTCTCTCTTCCTCTCTCTCTTTTTCAGAAGATTTATTTTATTTAGAGAGAGAGAAAGAGAGAGAGAGAGGACATGTATAGCGGGGGAGGCAGAGGAAGAGGGAGAGAGAAACAAAAGCAGACTCCATGCTGCAGTCCAACGCAGGGCTTGATCTCATGACCATGAGATCAGATCTGAGCCGAAAGCAAGAGTCAGATGCTCAACTGTGCCACCCTGGTGACCCAGGAATGTTCTCTTTAAAATGTGTTCCATTAAAAGGAATCTGGGTAGCTGCAATGGTTTGTTCTACTGCCTTCTGTCCCTCATTGGGTCATTTGTAAGAACTTTCTAATTCTGAGAATCATCTTCCCTTCCACAATTGCATTCACGACTGTGGGCCATTTCCAACACAACTTCCTCCACCCCATATCCATTAAAAGCTGTTTTCTATAATCTGGAGTGCATATCTCATTATGCTTAACTCTCTCTGGCTCTCACAAACATGACGTTGACATGTCTACTTTCTCCCAAGCTCCTGACACCTTTAATTCCATAACCAATTTATCTTTGTTGGTTAGAATTAGATACAAAATAACAAAGTCCTAAATCACTCTGTTGACCTTCTGCGTGACTGAACTGTTAGCAAGCAAGTCAGGAAGGTGCTAGATATGCTGCATCCCGACATATGGGAAGTCTGGCCAGTGCACATATACCCAAAGTCCCCAATCAGTTCAATAAACAGGAAATGATTATATAAAGCTTTCAGAAAAGGAGAAACATTTGGTATATTTTCTATCTTTATTATTACATCCTACTTCTACGTCTGTAATATATCCTGGGACAGTACAATAATTTCATTTCCCCATCCTAACTTCACTCAAATCCCACTTCCCACTTGATATTTGTGTATCTGGACACAGATATGTACCATATTGGGGCAGAATATAATTCCCTAATTGTTTGATTCTGTTGAGACCTAGTCCTACTCAAGCTCTGCCAGTACTGGGCAACATTGAGCAAGTCACCAACACTTTCTATTGCTCAATTTTCCCATCAATGAAATAAGAGAGAAAAGGGTAGAGTGGCTACAGTGGGCAGAGTATTCTAAGTTTGCTTCAGTGGGCAGAGTATTCTAAGTTTGCTTCAAGTTCACAAAATGTGAGGTCTGGTTTCAGCTACTGGCTGTCCTCCTGCTCTTTCAGTACTCTGTTCTCTTGACACCACTCCATATCATCATATCCCTCCCCACAACACACAGCTTACTAAAAATAAGACAACACCTTGGGTGTGTGGGGGGGTACCTTTCATCTACCTTATTTCCCAGAATGCCATATGTCTACACCTACTTACCGACTCATGGTCTCCATTTCAAGACTACATCAAGTCTGATCCATCCATCCAGCCAGCCATCCAGCCAGCCAGCCTTCACTACCTAGGAAATTAAAGGGTATCTCTCTAACTCAGAGACTTGCAGCATAGTGTCCAAGGCATCAAATAGTTCTATAATTGCTACTTATTATCCAGATAGGCTTAGGTTAAGTTATACTACCACCCTGACCAAGAAGTCATAGATAACTGGGTAGTGCATATAATTTTTATTCTATTACCCCATTAGACTGCTCTAGGTAATAGGATGGGGAATTAGGCCTGACCCCAGTTTTCAAATAATTTCCCCAGTTACCCTAACTCATGCCTTTGTCTTCTCTAAGATTGAGTCACCCTTGTAAATATGATGAAAGTTAGTCCTGACACCATAGTTTAGTTTGCTGAGTTGCTTTGGCTCCTCCTTTAATATTCCTCTAAGTCTTGGCTGGGGCTCCAACAGCCCACTTAACCCTTTATTAATCTGGTCAACCAAACATCATATATTTGTTGATATGATCACTATTAATTATATTGATGATTTCTGAATGATAACTATATGCCAGGCATTGTGCTGGTATTACAGTATTACGGAATTATAGCATGGGCAAAACAGACATAGTCCATGTCCTCATGGAGCATGTACACATTATTTTCAAATGTTTGTGACAAACATTAGGCAACTATTCTCACAAATAAGTATCTAATAACAAGTTGTAATAAACCTACTGTGAGGAAGAAGTACTCAGTTCTATGTATGTGTATCAAGAGGACATGAGGTGTGGATGGGAAGGAAAATAATACACTGCCTTGAGCAAAGACCCTTTAACCTGTGACCTGGAAGATCAGTAGGAGGTAATTATAAGAAGTGTCAAAAACAGTGTGTCCTGGACTCAGGAACAGACATGCAAAGACCCCGAAGTGAGAAAATGTATGTTGTAGTTGAAGGTGTAAAGAAGTTGGAAGATAACATCATAATGAAGAATTTGAAGAATGATATGAGATGAAGCTAGAGACAGAAGCCTGGTAGTCTTTTAGGCTGTAGAGTTTCCGTCTATATGTTAAGAACAACAGGAAACAATCAAAGAGTTATGAACAGGAACAATAAAGTTTCCAGATTTATATTTTTTTAAAATATAGAGACTGTTATATAGAGAACAGACTTATGGTATAGGAAAAACGAGTCAGTAGGAAGAGGGTAGTGGTGTAGTCTAGCCTAGAGATGGTGATGGCCAAAAGAGTGGCTGCAGAGGCTGTTTCAACCTCCCCCACCCTAGGAAGGCATATTTTGGCTCTGCCTGAACTTAGAGACTTCCCACTACCTCACCCCACCCAATGCTTATGATTCTGTATCGGCTTCTGGTACAGACACCTACTGGGTCCTCAATCTAATTTCTCTGCACCCCAATTCTCTTTGACTCTCTTCTAAAAATCCACAAAGTATACAACCTTAGCATAATTAAAATAGAGCAAATCCTCAAAACTTCATAATCTCTGTTAGTAAAAAACAGACAAATAAACAAACAAAAACCACAACTGAATGAAATATTTCTAAGGTTTTCAGCACAAGATTTTGTGGACAGCAAGGTCCATACAGGAAAGCAACTTAAAAGAGAAGAGATGTAAGCCAGAAGAGGGTGTAATATTGATCTGAAGTGGTTTTAGAGTGGAAGGGGTTAGAGGATGTATCAGCCTAGTGATGGGTATTAAGGAGGGCATGTATTGCATGGAGCACTGTGTGTTACACATAAACAATGAATAATGGAACACTACATCAAAAGCTAATGATGTACTGCATTGTGACTAACATAACATTATAAAAAAATAAAATGATCATTAGCAAGAATGAGTTCACATGTAGGAAAAATCTGAAAATGTGGAAAATGCTGGTAGATTAAGACAATGAATAGGTAGAAAAGACTTGAAGGCATACAAATTCAAGGGGTAACCTTAAATAGGTATAACTTATGGGAGAAAATAATGTAAAAAGAAGGGAAAAGTGCCCTTGGGAGATTGGATGAGGAAAAGGAAAAGAAGCAGAAGGAATTTTAAGGTTTTATAAGTCAAAAGAGAACAACAGCAACAATAAGTCCAAGAATATGCAAATACCCATCCCCCAACAAAACTTAAACTTAGTTATCAACAAAACTTAGTTATCCGTTAAAAAACAGGACTTCACTACTATATCAGAATACTGTGTTTTTAAACTAGAAATATTATAAGCCACCTTAAATCTACAATATGAATAAAAGAAAGGAGCCAAATACAACTACTATATGAAGAAAATGGAGGGGTATCTGGGTGGCTCAGTTGATTAAGTGTCTGCCTTCAGCTCAGGTCATGGTTTCAGGGTCCTGGGTTTGAGCCCTGCATTGGGCTTCCTGCTCAGCAGGGAGCCTGATTCTCCCTCTCCTTCTACCTGCTGCTTCCCCTGCTGTGCTTTCTCTATCAAATAAATAAATCTTAAAAAAAGAAAATAGAAAATAAAAATAAAAATATCCTAAGTGATGAAAATCCATCCCCTAAACAAAACAAAAACAACTGCACCCCAGAAGAAAATGATAAACAACACTCCAAATTGAATTAAATTTCCTCAAACAACTTTGAATTAGAAATGCAAAGATTAGAAAATGAAGTGTCTAAAAAAATCAGCACAAAAAGAGAGAGATGACTGAACTCAGGAAAATAAAAAGGCCAAAGCACTTCAAAAATGAAGTTTAAATAATAAGGTGTCCAAAATAAAACTTTAACAAGGGGCACCGAAGAAAGGGAAAAACAACCAAAAGAAAGAAAATGAAATAAATAAAACAGCCAGGGTCAGTGAAAGGGTGACTTAAAGAGAAGACAAAGAGGATCCAATATATGTATACTTGAAATCCCTGAGAAGACAGAACAATTTGATAGGCAATGATTTAGAACAATAATTCAAGGAAAATTTCTGGAATTAAAAGATAACCTGTAAAAAAAAAAAAAAGATAACCTGAGGGCGCCTGGGTGGCTCAGTTGGTTAAGCGACTGCCTTCAGCTCAGGTCATAATCCCAGTGTCCTGGGATTGCGTCCCGCATCAGGCTCCCTGCTCCATGGGGAGTCTGCTACCTCTGACCTTCTCCCCTCTCGTGTTCTCTTTCACTATATTTCTCTCAAATAAATAAATAAAATCTTAAAAAAATTAAAATTAAAATTAAAAAAAGCTTCACCTGATTAAATCAGGCCTACCTAGGAAATCTCCCTTAAAAAAAAAAAAAAAAAGGATAACCTAAGTCTACATATTGAAAGGACTCAAAGATCTGAAAGATCTATTCCAAGATCCTAATAAAACAATTCAACTTAAAAAAAGAAAAAAAGTCCTCAAGGACTCCAGGCAAAGAAATCAAATAATTCACAAGGGCAAGAGATGTCATGAGATATCTCCAAAGCAACATAAAAGGCCAGGAAATATGGGGAGCATTTTCAAGAAACTCAAAGAAATTATGAACTAAGGATTTTATAACTATCCAGGCATGTTTTGAATTTCAAAGCTATAGAAAAAATAACTTTCAACATTCAATAACTCAATGAATACCAATGAATACTCATGAGTCTTTCTTGAGGTATTTATCAGAGGATAAGTGTCACTCAACAAAGATTTGACTGAAGAAACTTCAGCAAAAGGAGTGATACATATTTAACTGTAAATCTAAGACTAAAACAAGGTCCCTACCTAGATACAACACAGAAATGTTATATTTTCTGACAATGTAGAAGTAATGCAAGAGAAAGTGAAAAAGAGAAAAAACAGAGAAAGAGGAGAGTAGGATAAACACATTGATTGTTCTACAGGAACTAGGTGAAAGTCAATGGATCTATCAAAAACTTACAAGTCAGTGATGTCTGCAAGATAGCAGAATAAGAATTTCCACTACTCATCCTCCTACAGAAATATAATTTTGACAACTACACATGGAGAAGAGTACCTCTGGAGTACCTTCGTGGGAGCTCAGAAGTCCAGCAGAGGGGTCCCAGTACCCTACCAGAGCAGAAAGTCTGAAAACAAATGCAATGAAGAGGGTAAGAGGAGCAGTTTCACTTTATTCACATCACCTGCCCCCCAGAGTGGCACAGCCCAATGCCAAGAGAGACCCCATAAGCTCATGATTTCTCTCCTGGGGCTATATGAGAGCACAGTGAATGCCTGGCTTCCTCAGTTGGCAAGGTGCTTCCCAAGAGGCCGACTCATTTCTTGTCCCAACCAGAACACTAAAGGGATAAGCATGGCTAAATAGTTTGAGGGACATTAGGAGTAGGGAAAAGAAAAATATATATCTACATTTTTAGGGTATATAGGAGTATGGACTATTATTGAGCCTTAAAAAAGACAGACATCCTGCTATTTGCAACAACATAGATGAACCTGAAGGACATTATGAAAAGTGAAATAAGCCAGACAGAGGAAAACAAATACTGTGTGATCTCACATACATGTGGAATTAAAAAAACAACAACAACTGAAGTCGTAAAAGCAGAAGGAGGAATGGTCTTTGTAAGGGGCTGGAGAGCAGGGAAGATGCTGGTCCAAGAGTTATGTAGGATTCCTAAGTTTTGGAGATCTGCATCATACTGTATTTTATACTTGAAACTTCCTTAGAGAGTAGATCTTAAATGTTCTCACCACGCACAATGTGAGGTGATGCGTATGTTGGTCAGCTTGACTGTGGTAATCATTTCATCTTAAATGTATACCACTTTTATTTGTTGATTATACCTTAATAATTCTGGGAAGAAATGTTGACAAACCAGACAGTAAAGGTTAGCTACAAAGAGAGGACTGAAGGATTACAATGATAACTACCAGAAAAGAAGTACAAATCCTTCTGAATATCAAAAGACATTTTAGCACAAAAGAGTAAGGAAAACACATATAAATAACGATATAAAGAATAGGTGATAGAGTTGAGACCAAACATGTCAGTCATGTCAACAAATGTGAATGGTTTTAACTCACATAATTAAAATGAAAGGGATTTCAAACTGTTTCATAAAGCAAGACCCAAGTGTCTGTTATATATAAAGATCATACCTATAACAGTGATTCAGAAAAGCAACAATAAAGGAATGGGAGAAATTATACAAATAAAAAAAACCAGCAATAAGAGCAATCCTGATATCAGATAGATGAGAATACAATTTAAAAAGCATTAAATATAAGAAAGGACACTTTCTAATGCTTAAACCCACAATTAATGAGAAATGTAACAGGTATGAACATCTCTGCACCAAAACCACAATAATCACCTTCATGAAGTAGAAACTCTAAGAGATGCAAGAATAATAGGCTATTGTCAGCATAAGACAGATCAAGTGGGAAAAAAGGCACATACACAGAAATGCTAAAATAAGCAAACCTACTGGATGTGTATCAAACCCTACAGCCTGATAATAGAAAACTTCTTATGGTTTTATGAGACATTCACAAAAATTGACCATATATTAGCTAATTAAGAAAGCACCACTATGTTCCATAAAATAGAATTATTATCAATATTTTATGATTACAATGTAATAAAATTAAAAATTATTAAGAATATTAAAAAACCAAACAGGTCCTTCCACCTCAAAAGCTCCAAGATAATTTCTTTTGACTTACTCCTAGGTGAACAGGGCATTAAAATACAAGGAAAATTCTACATGTCAGAATCTATGAAAAACATTTATAGCAGACATAAATTGAAAGAATGAAAAAAATTAACTAAGTTTCCAGCACAAAAATCTAGGAAAGGAACCAAAAAAAATGCACCAAAAAGAAAACAAAAGGGAATAGGAAAGGCAAAAGAAGAAATTATTTAAGAGAAAAATTGTAGAACAAAGGGAAAGAGAGAGGGAGCACCATTATACAACTCAGAAATGACAAAGGGGAAATAAACACTGAAAAAGACGAAATTTGTAAAAATGTGACTATTCTTCAGATGTCTGGAAATAATTTTGAAAAGCTAAATGAAATTGATAAATGCCTAGGAAAAATGGGTCATATTAGAAATAAAAACTTATACTACAGTCCACAGAAGAAAAAAAGAAATATGTCAGGGACTAGTCCATAAAAAACACACTGCTCCCAGATGTCTTCACTGGGTACTGTGACCAGACCATTAAAGAGAAGATGGTACTAACATATATTGTTCTACAACATGGAGAATGAAGGAGAACTTGCTCATTTCTTTATGAAACTAGCATAACATTGACACATAAACTTGGTAAAGACAATACCAAAGAAGGGGAAATTATAGACCAATTTTATTTTTGAATGTGTGAGACTCTTAAAGTGTTAGTGAACAGAATTCAACAGTGCATTGAGAAAAATAAAATGCCATGGACAAGTGGAATGTATTCTAGAAGTGGAAGGTCGGTTCACTGTGAAGAAACCCATTCATATAATATATATACCATATTAATAGATCAAAGAAGAAAATCATTATCTCTAATGTAGAAAAAGCATTCAATGAAATTCAACATTTATTTCTAATTTAAAAACATACTCAAGAAAATAGGAATTGATGAAGACTTTCATAATATGATGAAAAAAAACTTAGTCCTAAAATCAGCATCCTACTTAATGGGGATTTAGTGAAGGCATTCCCACTAAGATCAAGATCAAGAGTAGAATGTTCTCTATCTCCATTACTCCTTTACATCATACAGGAAGTATTAGCCAGTACAGCTGGATAAAAGAAATCAATCAGAGCATACACACAGAAAAACAAACTTTCTAAAAAAGATTTATTTATTTATTTTTGAGAAAAGAGAGTGTGCAGAGGGAGAAAAATAGACTCCCTGCTGAGCAAAGAGCCCAAGGAGGCAGGGTGAGATCTCTCCAATCTGAGATCACGACCTGAGCCAAAATCAAGAGACCCATGCTTAACTGACTGAGCCACCCAAGTGTCCCTTGAAAATAAACTTCAAAATATTTCTGTTTGTAAATGACACGATAGTATAGAGAACATTTATGTGAACTGTATCCATATATAAAACAGATAATCAATTTGAGGATATCATGCCAGCAAATACCATTTACAATGACAAAGATTAAATCATTGGTAATAAACTTAGCAAGAAGTACAAAAACCTACATATGAAGAAAGTTTTATACCACCCACGAAAAACAAGCAGACTCGAATAAATAGAAAGCTATGCTCTGTTCTAAGTTAGGACAGTTTAACATCTTTAAAGATGTCATTTCACCCTAATTAATATATAAATGGAAGGTAATCCCAGTAAAATTACTAATAGGATTTTTATGGAAGTGGAGAAGTGACACTAAGACTTACATGAAAAAATGAACATGCAAGAAAAAGCAGAAAATCAGTGAAAGAGAAAAATCTGGGCAGGAAGACTGGCTCTATTACATATTAAAACATAAAAATCTCTGTAATTTTAACTATGTCGTACTATTGTATAAATAGGCAAACACACCAGTGGAACAGAATGCAGAGTCCAGATAAAGACATAAGAACACATGAAAATTTAAAACACAAGACAAGGGGCATCTCAAATATTGAGGCAAAAATGGACTTATAAATAAATGATACTAGGACAACTAAATAGGTATTTGGGAAAAAAGATAAAATTAAATCTTTACTTCACACCATATGCAAAAATAAACACCAAACATCAGAAAGCTAAAATGTAAAGAAATGAAAGTATATAAGCATTAGAAGCAAAAGTGTGAATTTCTTTGTAAACCTGGTGTAAGAAAAGGTTTATCACTATGACTCAAAGTTTGGATTCAATAAAAGAAAAGAAATTGATGCATTTGACTACGTATTTTGGGGTGTGTGTGTGGCAAAAACACTTATAAGCGGAGTCAAAAGATAAATAACTGGGAAAAACTGTAACATATATCACAGATAAAGAATTAATATCCCTTATACATAAATAGCCCTTAGAAATTGAGGGTGGGGGAGTAAAAAGCCTGATAGAAAACCAGGCAAAAGACATAAGGAGAAATTGGAAGGGGAGGTGAACCATGAGAGACTATGGACTCTGAAAAACAATCTGAGGGGTTTGAAGGCTCAGGGGGTGGGAGGTTGGGGGAACCAGGTGGTGGGTATTATAGAGGGCACGGATTGCATGGAGCACTGGGTGTGGTGAAAAAATAATGAATACTGTTAAGCTGAAAAATTAAAAAAAAAAGACATAAGGAGAAGGAATGCTTGGTTAGCTCCATCCATAGAGCATGCAATTTTGATCTCAGGGTCATGATTTCAAGCCCTGTGATGGGGGCAGGTTTCGCTTTTAAAAAATGAGGTATAAGGATGGAATTAAGAAACTAAAATATCTCCTAAATATATGAAAATATATTTTGAAATATATGTTAACATCACTTATAATAAGAGAAAGGAAATTAAAACTATAGTGAGATAATTTTTTTTCTTTTAAAATTGAGGTATAATTGACATACAATATTATATTAGTTTCAGGTATATGACATAGTGATTCAACATTTGTTTATATTATGAAATGATTACCACAGGAAGTCTAGTTACCATCTGTCACCATACGAAGTTGACACAATATTACTGACTATATTCCCCATGCTATATATTACCCTATGACTTATTTTATAACTGGAGGTTGGTATCCTTGATCCCCTTCAAACATTTTGCTCTCCCCCAAACCCCTTCCTTCTGGGAACCACCAAGGTCTCTGTATCTATGAGTCTGGGTTTTGTTTTGTCTGTTTGCTTTGCTTTCTAGATTCCACATATAAAGTGAAATCATACAGTGTGTCTTTCTCTGACTTATTTCACTTAATATAATATCCTCAAGATCTATCCATGTTGTCACAAAGAGCAAGATTTCATTCTTTTTTTTTTTTAAGATTGAGAAGTGTTCCATTGTGTGTGTGTGTGTGTGTGTGTGTGTATACACATTACATTAAATATATACACACCACATCTTCTTTATCTAGTCACCCATTGTGGACACCTAGGTTGTTTTCGTCAAATATATATGCACTCCTACATTTGTTGAAACATTATTGATAACAGCCAAGATAAAGTTTCTTATGTATAACTTTCAACACACACTTCCAACAATATAGAAATATATATTCACACATTCCATTATTACAATGTTTGCAATTGAAAAATACTGGGTGTTCCCAGTCCCATATTGATGAGTTCCTCATCAATATGTCCATACATGAGAGTAATTGAATAAACTAATATATATCTATACCATGAAATACTATGCAACTCTAAAAAAGAATGGGGAAGACCTCTATGAACTAATATAAAATGATTTCCAGGCATCCATGGTATGTCGCCTTTTCTATAAGAAGGGGAAATAAAATATATATGAATTTCTTGAGTTTTTCCCAACAGTTTACAAGAAACTAATGACATTGGTTTCCCACAGGGGAGGTGGGAATGGGATGAAAAGAAATGGTATGTACCTTTCTGCATATACTTCTTTTATATGACTTAAACCTTTGAAATCATGTTGTAATATTTTACATATTTTTTTAAAAAGGCAGTAAGAATGGGTAAAGGGAACCCAAAGTGAGTAACAAAGATAACCCAAATAACATACTGAATTATTTCATCCTTGGGGCCTTTACATTGCTGTTCCTTCTGCCTGGAATACCTTGCAATCTTCATGTCCTCATCTTTTGAGTTCTGTTACCTGTCACTTCTTCAAGATGCCAGCCCTGATAGTTCCACTCAACTGTTACATCATGAGACTCTTCTATTCTCACCCATCACTCTACGAAATGATTTGTGGATTTACTATTTGTCAGCTTTCTACGCTCCCCACCAGATGGAAAGATCATGGAGGCAAGAGACTTGCTCATTCTCGTCACTGATAGCACAGTATCTGGCACATATTAAGCATGCCATGAAAAATAGGTGGTGTTAGACATTCAAATTCTAGTTTTGTTTTTCATCAGTTGAGTGACCTTGAGTAAAACTCCTGGGCAAATTCCTTGGGTAAATTCCTTAATCTTCCCGAGTCACAGTGTCCTCATCTACAGAATGGTAGCAGAATCCAATGCACATCTCACTGGGTTGAACAAAATTTTGAATACACAAGTGCCTGAGAGATGCAAAGAAGTATATGCACATGACTTTATTTTTTTTTTTAAGATTTTACTTATTATTTGAGAGAGAGAGACACAGTGAGAGAGGGAACACAAGCAGGGGGAGTGGGAGAGGGAGTAGCAGGCTTCCCGCTGAACAGGGAGCCAGATGCACGGCTAGAACCCAAGACCCTGGGACCACCACCTGAGCTGAAGGCAGACGCTTAATGACCGAGCCACCCAGGTGCCCCAACATGACTTTATTATTGAAATAATTTTTTTATGCTGGGATTATTGAGAAGATATTTTCCCCTGTCTGCAAGAGAATCCATTATAAACTTTTTAGCAGGGCATGCATAATCCTCCAATCCCCCATTATCTGCTCCCTGCCTCCCTCTAGACTTCCATCTATTATCTCAAAACCAATCCTGACAAATCTCCCCAAATCCTGGAACAATACAATTTGAGTTTCTGCTCAGACACTTCCTTTTCAGGACACAGTCAGTCCTCTGATCTATTGTCTGCATGAGAAATATTCACTAATCTTCCATACTCTCCTGAAATACCATTTCTTCCATGAAACTTTTCCTCAACATCTTCTCATCGCCTCCATTTCCAGGTTACCAATTGTACACTGGGTACTCCACCAATGAGATGCCTGATATGGCTTATTGTACATGTTTGTTTTTAGGACTCTCTTTTCCACTGTATTGTGGGTTCTCTGAGGGCAGTGACTGTAGATTATTTACCTGTGTATACCCTCATTGACTCAGAGCAAGCCTTTTTTTTTTTTTTTTTCCCCCATTTATTTATTTTCAGAAAAACAGTATTCATTATTTTTTCACCACACCCAGTGCTCCATGCAAGCTGTGCCCTCTATAATACCCACCACCTGGTACCCCAACCTCCCACCCCCCCGCCACTTCAAACCCCTCAGACTGTTTTTCAGAGTCCATAGTCTCTCATGGTTCACCTCCCCTTCCAATTTACCCAAATTCCCTACTACTCTCTAACGCCCCTTGTCCTCCATGCTATTGGTTATGCTCCACAAATGAGTGAAACCATATGATAATTGACTCTCTCTGCTTGACTGATTTCACTCAGCATAATCTCTTCCAGTCCCGTCCATGTTGCTACAAAAGTTGGATATTCGTCCTTTCTGATGGAGGCATAATACTCCATAGTGTATATGGACCACATCTTCCTTATCCATTCATCCGTTGAAGGGCATCTTGGTTCTTTCCATAGTTTGGCGACTGTGGCCATTGCTGCTATAAACATTGGGGTACAGATGGCCCTTCTTTTCACGACATCTGTATCTTTGGGGTAAATACCCAGGAGTGCAATTGCAGGGTCGTAGGGAAGCTCTATTTTTAATTTCTTGAGGAATCTCCACACTGTTCTCCAAAGAGGCTGCACCAACTTGCATTCCCACCAACAGTGTAAGAGGGTTCCCCTTTCTCCACATCCTCTCCAACACATGTTGTTTCCTGTTTTGTTAATTTTGGCCATTCTAACTGGTGTAAGGTGATATCTCAATGTGGTTTTAATTTGAATCTCCCTGAGGGCTAATGATGATGAGCATTTTTTCATGTGTCTGATAGCCATTTGTATTTCTTGATTGGAGAAGTGTCTGTTCATATCTTCTGCCCATTTTTTGATGTGTTTGTCTGTTTCGTGTGGGTTGAGTTTGAGGAGTTCATTATAGATCCTGGATATCAACCTTTTGTCTGTACTGTCATTTGCAAATATCTTCTCCCATTCCGTGGGTTGCCTCTTTGTTTTTTTGACTGTTTCCTTTGCTGTGCAGAAGCTTTTGATTTTGATGAAGTCCCAGAAGTCTATTTTCGCTTTTGTTTCCTTTGCCTTTGGAGACGTATCTTGAAAGAAGTTGCTGTGGCTGATATCGAAGAGATTACTGCCTATGTTCTCCTCTAAGATTCTGATAGATTCCTGTCTCACGTTGAGGTCTTTTATCCATTTTGAGTTGATCTTTGTGTACGGTGTAAGAGAATGGTCGAGTTTCATTCTTCTACATATAGCTGTCCAGTTTTCCCAGCACCATTTATTGAAGAGACTGTCTTTTTTCCACTGTATATTTTTTCCTGTTTTGTCGAAGATTAATTGACCATAGAGTTGAGGGTCCATATCAGGGCTCTCTACTCTGTTCCACTGGTCTATGTGTCTGTTTTTATGCCAGTACCATGCTGTCTTGGTGATCACAGCTTTGTAATAAAGCTTGAAATCAGGTAAGGTGATGCCGCCAGCTTTATTTTTGTTTTTCAACGTTTCCTTAGCGATTCGGGGTCTCTTCTGATTCCATACAAATTTTTGGATTATTTGCTCCAGCTCTTTGAAGAATGCCGGTGGAATTTTGATCGGAATGGCATTAAAAGTATAGATTGCTCTAGGCAGTATAGACATTTTAACGATGTTTATTCTTCCGATCCAAGAGCATGGAATGGTCTTCCATCTTTTTGTGTCTTCTTCAATTTCTTTCATGAGTGTTCTATAGTTCCTCAAGTATAGATCCTTTACCTCTTTAGTTAGGTTTATTCCCAGGTATCTTATGGTTCTTGGTGCTATAGTAAATGGAATCGATTCTCTAATTTCCCTTTCTGTATTTTCCTTGTTAGTGTATAAGAAAGCCACTGATTTCTGCACATTGACTTTGTATCCTGCCACGCTGCTGAATTGCTGTATGAGTTCTAGTAGTTTGGGGGTAGAGTCTTTTGGGTTTTCCATATAAAGAATCATGTCATCTGCGAAGAGAGAGAGTTTGACTTCTTCATTACCAATTTGGATACCTTTTATTTCTCTCTGTTGTCTGATTGCTGTTGCTAGGACTTCTAATACTATGTTGAACAAGAGTGGTGAAAGTGGGCATCCTTGTCTTGTTCCTGATCTCAACGGGAAGGCTGCAAGCTTTTTCCCATTGAGGATGATATTTGCTGTGGGTCTTTCATAGATAGATTTGATGAGGTTCAGGAATGTTCCCTCTATCCCTATACTTTGAAGCGTTTTAATCAGGAACGGATGTTGGATTTTGTCAAATGCTTTTTCTGCATCAATTGAGAGGACCATGTGGTTCTTCTCTCTTCTCCTATTAATTTGTTGTATCACATTGATTGATTTACGAATGTTGAACCATCCTTGTAGCCCAGGGATGAATCCCACCTGATCATGGTGGATAATCTTTTTAATGTGTTGTTGGATCCTGTTGGCTAGGATCTTGTTGAGAATCTTAGCATCCATATTCATCCGTGATATTGGTCTGAAATTCTCCTTTTTGGTATGGTCCTTGCCTGGTTTGGGGATCAGGGTAATGCTGGCTTCATAGAAAGAGTCTGGAAGTTTTCCTTCTGCTTCAATTTTTTGAAACAGCTTCAGGAGAATAGGTGTTATTTCTTCTTGGAAGGTTTGGTAGAATTCCCCAGGGAATCCGTCAGGTCCTGGGCTCTTGTTTTTTGGGAGATTTTTTTTTTTTTCCCAATTTATTTATTTTCAGAAAAACAGTATTCATTATTTTTTCACCACACCCAGTGCTCCATGCAAGCTGTGCCCTCTATAATACCCACCACCTGGTACCCCAACCTCCCACCCCCCCGCCACTTCAAACCCCTCAGACTGTTTTTCAGATCTCACTGCTTCAATCTCGTTATTAGATATCGGTCTATTCAGGTTGTCGGTTTCTTCCTGGTTCAATTTTGGTAGTTTATATTTTTCCAGGAATGCATCCATTTCATCAAGGTTGCTAAGCTTATTGGCATATAACTGTTCGTAGTAACTTCTGATGATTGTTTCTACTTCCTTGGTGTTAGTTGTGATCTCTCCCCTTTCATTCATAATTTTATGATGATCTAACAATTGTAAATATCTATGCTCCCAATATGGGAGCAGCCAATTACTTAAGAAAACTGTTAATCAAGATAAAGAGTCATATTGATATGAATACACTAATCGTAGGTGATCTTAACACGCCTCTTTCAGAATTAGACAGATCATCGAAGCACAAAATCAATAAAGAAACAAGAGCATTGAACGACACATTGGACCAGATGGACCTCATAGATATATACATAACATTCCACCCTAAAACAGCAGAATACTCATTCTTCTCAAGTGCACACGGAACCTTCTCCAGAATAGACCACATACTGGGTCACAAATCAGGACTCAGCCAATACCAAAAGACTGAGATTATTCCCTGCATATTCTCAGATCACAATGCTTTGAAACTGGAGCTCAATCACAAGGAAAAGTTCCGAAGGAACTCAAACACCTGGAAGCTAAAGACCACCTTGCTTAAGAATGCTTGGATCAACCAGGAGATCAAAGAAGAACTGAAACAATTCATGGAAACCAATGAGAATGAAGACACTTCGGTCCAAAACCTATGGGATACAGCAAAGGCGGTCCTAAGGGGAAAATATATAGCCATCCAAGCCTTGCTCAAAAAAATTGAAAAATCCAGAACACACCAGCTGTCTCTACACCTTAAAGAACTGGAGGATCAACAACAAATCAAACCAACTCCACACATAAGAAGGGAAATCATCAAGATTAGAGCTGAGATCAATGAGGGAGAAACCAGAGATACAGTAGAACGTATCAATGAAACTAGAAGCTGGTTTTTTGAAAGAATCAATAAGATCGATAAGCCACTGGCTACACTAATCCAAAAGAAAAGAGAGAAATCCCAAATTCATAAAATTATGAATGAAAGAGCAAGCCTTTAATAAATGATTGTTGGATTTTTGTCATCATCATCATCAGAGAGACAGGTGTAGTCCTTTCACCAGAGACTAGGGACTCCCAGGTCTAAACCAACCTAAGCCAGGGCTATCCTTCATGCTTTCCTGCATAGCTCTTATCTGACCTTAATGATCACTGCTCTCAGTGAGAGATCCTTTGAGCTGTAATTACTAATTGATGTTTGTAAAGTCTTTGAAATTCTCAGATGACAGATGTAATCAAAGGCCAATTTATTATGATAATTGTTATTAGTACAGCTCCTCATTATTTGTTGATGTTAATGGCAGGGCCAGCAGGTGTTTCAAGATTGAGCAGGGGATTGAGGCTGGCCATACATGGGAGGAGAATGAGATAAATGTGGATGTGTGGGGAATTTGAGGTCTTTTAGGGACCCCTGCTGGTTTCAGTCTAGCCAGATTCTACTTTGTGGGGTTATGAGTCAGCATGAAGCAAGGCACTAAATGTACAAGGCTGCCTAATGGCATTTTTACAAGCAAAGGTTCAAACCCAGCTCTGTCTCTTGCTTCTGGAATGTGCTTTGGCACATTCTGAGTCTTGGCTTGCTCATCTGTTAAATGAAGATACATACAGTATCAATTTACACTTGCTGTGTAATTGTGCAATTTACACTTGCTTGAGGCACGTACAAATGGATGTGGGAAGACCAATTAGGAGGCAGGTTTCCTAGGCAAGAGATGATGATATTTAGGACTAAGATGGTGACAGTGGAAATAAGAAGAGTATATGGACTGAAGAAAATTTCAGAGTGCAGAACCAGCAGGATTTGGTGACAACAGATATAGAAAGTGAGGTGTCTTGGGCAACCCAGACTTCCAAAATAGGAAAGACCCAAGGACCTTTACAGAGCTGAGGAATGAACAATTCAGCTTTTAAGAAGTTGTTGTGTACTACTTCTGTCAGTCTCTTATAGCTTTGGTTTATGTGAATTTCATCAGCTCTGTAGCCTGACCAACTGAATTAATGGTTTGCAAACTTGGGGGCCATGATATAAAAGTTGGAATATGACCAACATTCAGTTTCCAGGAAGGGCTTACAGAAGTGCCCATTTGTTTCTCTGTAAGTAAATTCCCAAGTTCCCTTTGAAGTCTCATACTTCTATTCTCCCTGATGCATCAAGTGTGCCAACTGGAGTCTCTGCACACTTTGGACCTCACTGATTTTGTTTCTCTTCCCTGAATTACACCCGCCGCCAAACCCTGTTCACAGTCTATTTAAATCTGATTTTAAAAGTCTGTGTACCCACTGATTTTTTTTTCCTGGTTGATTTTTTTTTCCAATTTATTTATTTTCAGAAAAACATTATTCATTATTTTTTCACCACACCCAGTGCTCCATGCAAGCCATGCCCTCTATAATACCCACCACCTGGTACCCCAACCTCCCATCCCCCCGCCACTTCAAACCCCTCAGATTGTTTTTCAGAGTCCATAGTCTCTCATGGTTCACCTCCCCTTCCAATTTACCCAAATTCCCTACTCCTCTCTAACGCCCCTTGTCCTCCATGCTATTTGTTATGCTCCACAAATAAGTGAAACCATATGATAATTGACTCTCTCTGCTTGACTTATTTCACTCAGAATAATCTCTTCCAGTCCCATCCATGTTGCTACAAAAGTTGGGTATTCATCCTTTCTGATGGAGGCATAATACTCCATAGTGTATATGGACGATGTGGTCCATGTACCCACTGATTTTTATAAATATTTTATTAATTTATTTGATAGAGAGATTGAGAGTTATAAGTAAAGAGAGAGAGAGAATCTGAAGCAGATTCTGCGCTGAGCACAAAGCCTGACAAGAGGCTCAATCCCACAATTGTTGAGATCATGACCTGAGCTGAAACCAAGAGGTGGTCACATAACTGAGCCACCCAGGTGCCCCTGTGCACCCAGTGATTTTGCTTGTTCTGTTCCTTAGCATACTTCCACACTCTATCTCATATACTCACCCATGATATTCTGAAAATGATAGCTAAAATTGTTTATTGCATACCAAGCACCATGATAGGCATCTTTAATGCATCTTATTTAATATTTATATATCTTTTTTATAAAGTTGATTCTATGGGCATCAAAATTTTCCAAATGAGAATGTGATTAAGAAAGTCTAAATCACTTTCCTAAGGCCACATGGATGGCCAGTGCCAATCTGTGCAAAAGACCCCATATTAGGCATATTCATTAATAATGCTTACAGAAAAGAAACTTTGATATCCACCAATCTTATTTGATGGAATCAATTAATGGAATGATATTATATAGCATAAGAAACAGTAAGTGTAAATGGAACCATTAAATTCCAGTTTAAGTTTAAGGCAAGATGGCAGAGGAATTTAGGACACCTAAATATCTTTGGGTCCCAGGAATTCAGCAAGTTATCAAACCATTCTGAACACCTACAAACAACAGAAGATCGAAGAAAAGAAGAGTAGCAATTCTAGGAACAGAAAACCGACCACTTTCTGGAAGGCAGGATGTGCAAAGAATGAATCTGATATGATAGATAGGAAAAGAGACCCCGGGGGTGGGGGGGAGTGGGCAGCCCCCAGCAAGTGGTAGAGCAGCAGAGCACAAAATCAGACCTTCTAGACGTCTGCTCCACTGAAGCTAAGCAGGGGAGAGGGAGTGTGCAGCCCTTGGGGGACAGTGTGGTCTCAGGACCCATGGGGTCACAGAAAGACTGGGGGTGTCTGAGTGTGGCAGAGCTCCCAGGTATCAGAGCACAGAAACCAGCTGCAGAGACAGAGCAAAGGCATACACTCTCAGCTCAGGATTACCTTAAACTGTGATACAAGGCACAGTGGGCCATTGCTCTTCAAGCAGGGACCCAACAAGCGGGAGATCCAGGGAGACTTACCTTTCTCCCCTGGGAGGAGCTGTGTGGCAGGAATCTGCTGGGTTTGGAGACTCGAAATGGGGCTGTATGCCTGAGAGAAAAATGCTTGGTCACAGGCCACGTGAGCTCAGAGCACAGCTGGAGACCAGGAAGACAGGAGTGACTGTGCACTGTTCTCCGAGGGCGCACTGAGGAGTGGGGCCCTGACCTCTCAGAACCTTTTTAAATTTTCATCTTTACAGTCATAATCCACACCTTTATCATGCTTACCTTTATTTTTGTGTATATATACAAGTTTTTCTTTCTTTAAAATTCAGGATCCAGTTTCTTATAACAGACCAAAATACACCCCAAAATCAAGTGTGTGGCTCTATTCTATTCACCAGTCTGAGATATAAAAATATATATGTATATATTTTTCTCCTCTCTTCTCCCCCCAGTTTTGGGTCTCTTCCGATTTGGTTGGTGTATATTTTTCTGGGATTGTTGCTACCCTTTTAGTATTTTGTTCTCTCATTTATTTATTCTTATCTGGATAAAATGACAAGGCAGAAAAACTCACCTCAAAACAACAACAACAACAACAACAATAAGAAGAAGTCCTGATGGCTAAGGACCTAATCAATATGGACATTAGTAAGATGTCAGAACTAGAGTTCAGGACGATGATTACCAAGGTGTTGGCTGGGCTCAAAAGAAGCTAAAAGATACTAGGGAATCCATTCCAGAGAAATAAAATACCTTTCTGGAGAAATAAAAGAACTAAAATCTAACCAAGTTGAAATTTAAAAAAGCTATTAATGAGATGCAATTTAAGGCGGGGGGGTGGGAGGTTGGGGTACCAGATGGTGGGTATTATAGAGGGCACGGCTTGCATGGAGCATTGGGTGTGGTGAAAAAATAATGAATACTGTTTTTCTGAAAATAAATAAATTGGGGGAAAAAAGGAGGCTCTTACTGCTAGGATAAATGAGGCAGAAGAGAGTATTAGTGATATAGAAGACCAAATGATGGAGAATAAAGAAGCACAGAAAAAGAGAGATAAACAACTACTAGAACATGAGGGGAGAATTTGAGAAATAAGTGATAGCTAAGACAAAACAACATTAGAATAACTGGGATCTCAGAAGAAGAAGAAATGGGGGGCAAAATGTATATTGGAGCAAATTATAGCAGAGAAGTTTCCCTAATTTGGTGAAGAAAACAAGCATAAAAATCCAGGAGGCACAGAGAACAACCCACCCCCCTAAAATCAATAAAAATAGGTCAAAACCCTGTCATCTAATAGTAAAACTTACAAGTCTCAGTGACGAAGAGAAAATCCTGAAAGCAGATCAGGAGAAGAGGTCTGTAACATACAGTGTTTGAAATATTAGATTGGCAGCACACCTATCCATAGAGACCCGGAAGGCCAGAAAGGACTGGCATGATATATTCCAAGCACTAAACAAGAAAAATATGCAGCCAAAAATACTATATCCATCTAGGCTGTCATTGAAAACAGGAGAGATAAAAAGCCTCCAGGACTTGCAAACACCAAACCAACCCTACAGGAAATATTGCAAGGGGTTCTCTAAACAAAGAGAGAGCCTAAAAGTAACAGACCAAAAAGTAACAGAGACAATATATAGTAACAGTCACCTTACAGGCAATACAACGGCACGAAATTCATATCTTCTAATAGTTACCCTGAATGTAAATGGGCTAAATGCCCCAATCAAAAGACACAGGGTATCAGAATGTATTTTTTAAAAAAAGGACCCGTCAATGTACTGTCTGCAAGAAACTCATTTTAGACCCAAAGACACCTCCAGATCTAAAGAGAGGGGGTGGAAAACAACTTACCATGTTAATGGATACCAAAAGAAAGCTGGGGTTGCAATCCTTGTATCAGATATATAAGATTTTAAGCCAAAGACTGTAATAAGACTGTAATAATAAGGACACTATATCATTCTTAAAGGGTCTGTCCAACAAGATCTAACAATTTTAAATATCTATGCCCCTAACGTGGGAGCAACCAATTATATAAACCAATTAATAACAAAATCAAAGAAACACATCAACAATAATACAGTAATAGTAGGAGACTTTAACTCCCCTCCCCTCACTGAAATGGACAGATCATGTAAGCAAAAGATCAACAAGGAAATAGAGGCTTTAAATAAAAGACCCACTGGACCAGATGGACATCACAGATATACTCAGAACATTCATTTCCAATGCAACAGAATACATGTGTATTCTTCTCTAGTGCACATGGAACATTCTCCAGAATAGAGCACATCCTGGGTTACAAATCAGGTCTCAACCGGTACCAAAAAATTGGGATCATTCCCTGCATATTTTCAGACCACAATGCTTTGGAACTAGAACTCAACCACAAGAGGAAAGTTGGAAAGAACTCAAATACATGGAGGCTAAAGAGCACCCTACTAAAGATTGAATGGGTCAACCAGGAAATGAAAGAAGAATTGAAAAAAATTCATGGAAACAAATGAAAATGAAAACACACTGTTCAAAATCTTTGGGACACTGCAAAGACAGTCCCGAGGGAAAGTATATAGCAATACAAACCTTTCTCAAGAAACAAGAAAGGTCTCAAAGGATCTGGAAAAAGAATATCAAGGAAAGCCTAAACCAAGCAGAAGAAGAGAAATAATAAAGATCAGAGTAAAAATCAATGAAATAGAAACCAAAAGAACAGTAGAATAGATCAATAAAACTAGGAGCTGGCTCTTTGAAAGAATTAATAAGATTGATAAATCCCTGGCCAGACTTAGCAAAAAGAAAAGGGAAAGGACCCAAATTAATAAAATCATGAGTGAAAGAGGAGAGATCACAACCAATACCAAAGAAATACAATTATAAGAACATATTATGAGCAAATATATGAGCAAATTTGACAATCTGGAAGAAATGGATGCATTTCTAGAGACATATAAACTACCAAAACTGAACCAGGAAGAAATAGAAAACCTGAACAAACCCATAATCAAAAATCATCAAAAATCTCCCAAGAAACAAGACCCCAGGGCCAGACAGCTTCATATGTGTATATATATATGTATATATATATATATATATACACACACACACACATATGTATATATGGTAAAATTGAAATTCATATATATCATATATACATATATAGAATTCATATATATAAACATATAACATATATATATATATAAATTTATATATATAAATTTATATATATAAATTTATATATATATAAATTCATATATATAAACATATAACATATATAGCATATATATAGCATATATATATGCACATATATATATATAAATTTATATATATAAATTTATATATATAAATTTATATATATATAAATTCATATATATAAACATATAACATATATAGCATATATATAGCATATAACATATAACATATATATATATATAAATTTATATATATAAATTTATATATATAAATTTATATATATATAAATTCATATATATAAACATATAACATATATAGCATATATATAGCATATATATGTTATATGTTTATATATATGAATTCTATATATGTATATATGATATATATGAATTTCAATTTTACCATATATACATATGTGTGTGTAATATATATATATGCTATATATGTTATATGTTTATATATATGAATTCTATATATGTATATATGATATATATGAATTTCAATTTTACCATATATACATATGTGTGTGTGTAATATATATATACATATGAAGCTGTCTGGCCCTGGGTACCAGGTGGTGGGTATTATAGAGGGCACAGCTTGCATGGAGCACTGGGTGTGGTGAAAAAATAATGAATACTGTTTTTCTGAAAATAAATAAATTGGGGGAAAAAACATATATATGATTTTATTTATTCATTTGACAGACAGAGATCACAAATAGGCAGAGAGGCAGGCAGAGAGAGAGAGAGAGAGAGAGGAAGAAGGAAGCAGGCTCCCCGCTGAGCAAAGAGCCTGATGTGGGGCTCGATCCCAGGACCCTGGGATCATGACCTGAGCTGAAGGCAGAGGCTTTAACCCAATGAGCCACCCAGGCACCCCTCTACCAAATATTTAAAAAAGAATTAATTCCTATTCTCCTGAAACTGTTCGAAAAAAATAGAAACAGAAGGAAAACTTCCATACCCATTTTATAAAGTCAGCATTACCTTGATCCCAAAGCCAGACAAAGACCCCATCAAAAAGAATTACAGACCAATACCCCTGATGAACATGGATGCAAAATTTCTCACCAAAATACTAGTCAATAGGATCCAACAGTACATTAAAAAGGATTATTCACCATGACTAAGTAAGATTATTCCTGGGTTGCAAGGTTGGTTCAACATCCACAAATCAATCAATGGGATACTCTACATTAATAAAAGAAAGAACAAGAACCAAATGATACTCTCAATATATTCTGAAAAAGCATTTGGCCAATGAAACATCCTTTCTTGATCAACTATTCACAGTATAGGGATAGAGGGTCCATACCTCAATATCATAAAAGCCATCTATGAAAAACCCATAGTGAATATCATTCTTGAGGGGGAGCTTTTCCACTAAGGTCAGGAACACAGCAGGGCTGTTCAATATCACCACTGCTATTCAACATAGTACTAGAAGTCCTAGCTTCAGCAATCAGACAACAAAAAGAAATAAAAGGCATCTGAATAAGCAAAGAAGAAGTCAAACTCTCACACATTGCAGATGATATGATACTTTATGTGAAAACCCAAAAGACTCCACTCCAAAACTTCTAGAACTCATACAGAAATTTAGTAAAGTGTTAGGATATAAATATAAATGCATAGAAATCAGTTGCATTTCTATAAACCAACAGGAAGACAGAAGAAAGAGAAATTAAGGAGTCCATCCCATTTATAATGCCACCTATGAGATACCTAGGAATAAACCTAAGCAAAGAGGCAAAGAATCTGTGCTCAGAAAACTGTAAAGCACTCATGAAAGAAATTGAGGAAGACACAAAGAAATGGAAAAATGTTCCATACTCACAGAACAAATATTGGAAGAACAAATATTGTAAATATGTCTAGGATACCTAGAGCAATCTACACATTTAATGCAATTCCTATAAAAATACCATCTACTTTTTTCAAAGAAATAGAACAAATAATCCTAAAATTTATATGGAACCAGAAAAGACCCTGAATAGCCAGCCAGAGGAATGTTGAAAAAGAAAGCCAAAGTTGGCAGCATCATGATTTCAGACTTCAAGCTCCATTACAAAGCTGTAATAATCAAGACAGTATGGTACTGGCACAAAAACAGACACATAGATCAATGAAACAGAAGAGAGAGCCCAGAAATGGACCCTCAACTCTATGGTCAACTAATCTTTGACAAAGGAGGAATGAATGTCCTATGGAAAAAAGACAATCTCTTCAACAAATGGTGTTGGAAAAATTGGACAGCCACATACAGAAGAATCAAACTGGAACATTTCCTTACACCACACATGAAAATAGACTCCAAATGGATGAAAGAACTCAATGTGAGAGAGGAATCTGTCAAAACCCTTGAGAACACAGGCACCAACCTCTTCCATCTCAGCTGTGGCAACTTCTTCCTAGAAACATTGCCAAAGGCAAGGGAAGCAAGGGCAAAAATGAGCCATTGGGACTTCATGAAGATCAAAAGCTTTTGCACAGCAAAGAGTCAACAAAACCAAAAGATAACTGATAGAATGGGAGAAGATATTTGCAAATACATATCAGATAAAGGGCTAGTATCCAAAATCTATAAGGAACTTATCAAACTCAACACCCAAAGAACAAATAATCCATTCAAGAAATGGGAAGAAGACATGAACAGACATTTCTGCAAAGAAGACATCAAAATGGCCAACAGACACAAGAAAAAGTGCTCAACATCACTCAGCATCAGGGTAATACAAATCAAAACCAAAGCGAGATACCACTTCACACCAGTCAGAATGGCTAAAATTAACAAGTCAGGAAATGACAGATGTTGGGAAGGATGCAGAGAAAAGGTAGTCCTCCTACAATGTTGGTGGGGATGCAAGCTGGTGCAGTCACTCTGGAAAACAGTATGGAAGGTCCTCAAAAAGTTGAAAATAGAGCTACCCCATGACCCAGCAACTGCACAACTGGGTATTTACCCTAAAGATACAAATGTAGTGATCGGAAGGGGACATGTTCACCTGAATGTTTATAGCAGCAATGTCCACAATAGCCAAACTATGGAAAGAACCTAGATGTCCATCAACAGATGAGTGTCTAAAGAAGATGTGATATCTATATATCTATATCTATTTATCTATCATCTGTCTATATACATACATACAAACATACACACACATACATATGGGAATACTATGCAGCCATCAGAAATACCCAAAATCTTGTCATTTGCAACAATGTGGATGAAACTAGTGGGTATTATGCTAAGCAAAATAAGTCAACTGGAGAAAGACAATTATCATATGCTCTCTCTGATATGCAGAATTTGAGAGTCAGGGTTGGAAGTCGTTGTGGGGAAGGGAGGGAAAGAGAGAAATAAGACAGGTCCAGGAAGGGAGACAAACCATAAAAGACTCTTAATCTCAGGAAACAAACTGAGGGTTGCTGGAGGGTGGGGAAGGGGGTATTGGGTGGCCAGGTTATGGACATTGGGGAGGGTATGTGCTATGGTGAGTGCTGTGAATTGTGTAAGACAGATGATTCACAGACCTGCACCCTTGAAGCAAATAATACATTATATGTTAATTAAAAATTCCAGTTTAATACTGTATCAAAACATTGATGGATAATGGACCAATGAATTTCTGGAACAGAGATATGATATTGACCAGTATCTCCTCAGGGCTCCTTCTATCAGGATGTATATGATAAATTTCTCTTCTAGTGTCTCCCATGAAAAGTATGTATGCTTCTTTCTGTCTACTAAGAGAAGCTTTGCAAACCTCCCATACACTCCTTTTTGCCTTTTCTCCCAAGAAGCTCAAGAGGTATAGATAATGTTCTCATTAGCCACCTATATTAGGTCCCTGGTATAATGATGACCTTTCTGCCACTAAGATTATTGAACTAACTAAAAATTTTAACTAAATATGTATACATATTCATACATACACCCGACATATATATACACATATACACACATGATTATATACACATGCCAAAATATTTATGTATATTATGTATATATACACATGTTGAATTTTCACATGCACACACAGACACACACACACTCATGTTAGCAATATCTTCATTCAAAAGGTACTTAGCAATGCTCACAAAGTTACCATACCTATTGCTTATTCCTCACAAAGACCCCAGTGAGCTTGGGAGGGCACACCTCATCCCCATATGACAGATGGGGAAACTGAAGGTTAGCAGACCAGTATTCAGTTTAGGTAGCTAAAAAACAGCAGAGTCAGTTTTTAAACCAATGGAAACCAGAGGTATCCCAAATTATTCACCATTTGGGGGCCAATTGAGCCAAACTTCATGGGGACCCTTGTCTTCCAAAGGGACCTGATGGAAGCAGAAACCCCTGCTTTATGGAAACTTAGGCTGCTACTTCCATGAACCTCTTTAGGACTTAGGGCTGGAGCCTTCATTGATGCCTCAAGACCCAGGCTGACAAGATTATCAGCTGTCAACATTTGGGTAACCTTCATTTCCTTTTCCAAATGAGTCTAAAGTATATTTGCATCAAAAAGGAAAATGTTCTTGGTCCCTTAGGTCTCATACTGTGATAATAAAATCTGTAGGAAATGTAAGTGAGTGGAAAAATAAATTAGCAACCTGGGAGAGCTCATTTTGGTATTTGTACAAGGTGACACTCAGGGAATTTCTCTGTTACTTGAAAAGAGAAGTTTGAGCCCCACCGGCCTTCAGTAGAAGTTCAGAACTTTCAAGAGCAGGTGCTAAGGCTCACCTGGTGGAATAGAGTCCAGAGGTAGGTACGCCCAAGGGGCTGGTTGATACCCAGGATCCAAGGATTGGGAAGGAGGACCAGGTAGGCTGATGGAGCATGAAACCTAGGCTCTGATGAAAGAACAGAACTGAGAAGAGCATTGACCAGGCCTAAATCCTCCAAAGTGGTTGTAGAAAGGTTTTGTTGATAACCCTGGATTCCAAATGTCCATTTCAATTCAATTCTCTGCTGTAACAGAGCGGATACAATCCAGAAACAGGTTCCTAAATAGGACTATGGCAACAAGTCAAAAAAAAAAAAAAAGGTATGTGGAGGTCTTTGGTTCACAGTTTTCTATTACAATCTGTATCAGCAATTGAGGGATGGGAGAGGTCTGAAATTTTCTGAGGCCTCTCAACCACACTGCATGGCAGACTTGGAAGAATGACTGCCTTTCATAGTGGAATAGTGTCACAGGGAATATTAGACTTTCTTTACCCTGTATCCATGGAGATAAAGAGAGAAAGCTCTTATTAAAGCCCTTTCTTCAGTATGAAGTAACTGAGATGCTATGAGATTATTGGGTGCTGATGGGATTTCAGGCCATCCATTTTACTGCTTCAAATGGAGTCACTTTGTTTGTGAGACCAGTCAGAAAGTAGCACAGATGATAATACTTTCTTAGTGTCTGGGATGCAGTAGATACTCAAGAATAGAAAGTTTTCAGGATCCATGATAGGGACTGCATAGGAGCTTAAAGAGTGCGTGTGGGTATTGTGGAAATTGGAAGGGTGGAAGGGAAAGCTTCATAATTGTGCATAATGTAGAAGTGTGGTGGTCATTAGGAGTGGTCTCAAATATCCCAGTTCACATCCTAGGCACATGGTTGGAAGGCACTGCCTCACTCTTTTTGAAGTTTAGCATGGCTACATGAATAGCTTTGGCCAATGGAATGTGAAAGTGCTATGGGTCATTTTGTGTAGAATTTGAGAACTAGTGTTTTATTTGCCATATTACTTTCTCTGCCTTGGTGATAGTGGAAACGTATGTCAAGATTGGCCTTCCATTAGCCTAGGTCTCCAAGTAACTATGATAAACAGAACCCTTCTGCTGACCCATTTTGGATACGTAGGAGTGAAAAAAAATTTTTTTTCTGATAATACACTGAGATTTCATGGTTGTTTGCTACTATAGCATAAATTAGTTTGTCCTAAGTCATATAGGAGTTTTCTTGTAAATTCCCTGACAGAACATCTAAGATCCAAGTCTTGAGATACCCTGTGTGATCTTCACTTTTTGAGCTTGGAACTCCCACGTCTTCTCATTCCATGGTTTACCTGACCTTTTCCCACATGACGCATGAGCAGTCACTAAAGCAGAAACAGAATCAGGAAATGGGATTGGGAGAAGTAAGATTACTCTCCAAAGACAAAATCAATTATGTCACAAGATTCAACAAGAAGAGAGGTCAGGCTTGGAACCATATGTGAAACATTAAACTAAGAAAAAGATAGCCTGAAATGGGGTTAGGAGGAAGTTAAGTCATGGGCGAGTCAAGGCAGTCAGCAGCTGCCACATAGACATGGTTCCTGAAGTCAGATAAGGATGCTCCAACTTTCCCTTCCTTCAGGAGAGGAGCTGCAGGAAATCAGCAAAAGGGAAAAGAACAAATATTACAACTGTGACACATGACTTATATGTATTGTCTCATTTACTCTTCCCAAATTTGGGGGAGGTAGGTCATTAATCACATCATACATCTTGGGATGTTAAGTAACAGCTCACGTTCACATCACTGGAACTGGCTATAATTCAAAGCCAAATCTGTCTGATGTCTACCTCTCAATTCTTTCCATCCCTCCATGCCACAGAGAATCAATCCATGTACAAATGTTCTTTTAATAGTGCTTGGACATAACTAAATATAGCTTCCAATATATTCAGAGACACAGAATTCTCTCTAACCCAGCTCTACCTAGATACCCCTAACTGTTATAATGTGATTACATTGCAAACATGAGGACCCATTCAAAATAGCATCTGGCTTCCGACTGCTCTCAAGAGGCAATTGAGTTCAGGAGCTGGAAGAGAAAGCGAGAGAACAAGAACAATCACCCCTCTACTTCCCACTTCTCTTATTTAGATCACCATTTGGCAAAAGCATCATTCAGGTTAAATATGCCCCTACATGATGAAAAAGATATGGCAAGGAAAGAGTTTTCCCTGCTACATAAACAGAATACGCACAACAGCCCTGCCCAAGAAAAGGTGGCTTCTGGTGGGTATTTGCATGAATTTGCCACACTTGTTTTGCATCCAACCGTTAATTATGGTCCTTTCAACTTCACAATCATGGCTAATGGTGGTGGGGATGCAGAGAACAGTAGATTCAGCAGACCTCATTCTGGGAAGAGTGGGGGAGAAAAACAATGCAAAACTGCACCCACCTGCTGTTTACAATTGAGACAGCTACTCTGGGTACCATTTGGAAGATCTGGAGGAAATCAAGGCTGCCCAGGAGCCTGGAGCTTGGGAAATGAGACAGCTGGGGAAAAGTCTTACTATTATGATGGAAGGCAGGTCTTTTAGGGCTCATCTGTCTATGGTGAAAATAGCTCAGAACCACATCTCATGCTACACTGGATAGGAATTCAGACTGTGCTGACACTTATTTGGTGCTTTTCAGAATTTGAGATCTTTCCCCATTTAATCCTCAAAGTGATTGTGTAAAGTGTATATTACCATTTTGATTTCATAAGTGAGGAAACTGATTCACAGAACACAAGAAACTGTTCATAATCTCATTCATTCATTCATCCAACAATAATCAGGTATCTACTATGAGTTATATATTGTACTCAATATGGAGAATATGGCAGCAAACAAAACAGAGCTGCTACCTCCTGGAGCTCTCAGTCTAAGGAGGGAGGCATGTACTATATAAAAACCAGTGAAATTAAAATATGCTTAATGTTACAAAGAAAACACACATTAATGTATGAGTAGTGGCATGGACAGCTCTTAGATAATATGACTGGAAAGCTCCTAGAGGGTGTGACATTGAAGATGAGGCCTGAAAAATGAGAAGGCGCTAGTTCTGCAAAGAATGAAGAAAATAGACACTCAGGTAGAATTACAGCTTGCATAAGCACCCCAAAGAGAGAAAAATAACTTGGAACGTTTGAGAAATAATGTTTTAGAAAATCGTTAAGAGAGGCAGAGTAGTGAAAATGTAGCAGGTGTGGTCTAACTATATCTGTAGCACAAGGCAGGTTCTGGGTACCCCTTTTTAAGGAGGGCATTGGGAAAATGGAGTATGTCTATGAGAGTATAGAATAAATAGGACTAAGGACTTACAGAAAATCATGTCATGTGAGAAACAAAAGCAACTGCATGTTAAAATATCAGAAAAAAATATATAGTGGAAAAAAGACAGTCTCTTCAATAAATGGTGCTGGGAAAACTGGGCAGCTATATGTAGAAAAATGAAACTCGACCATTCTCTTACACCGTACACAAAGATAAACTCAAAATGGATAAAAGACCTCAATGTGAGACAGGAATCCATCAGAATCCTAGAGGAGAACATAGGCAATAACCTCTTCAATATCAGCCACAGCAACTTCTTTCAAGATATGTCTCCAAAGGCAAAGGAAACAAAAGCCAAAATAAACTTCTGGGACTTCATCAAAATCAAAAGCTTCTGCACAGCAAAGGAAACAGTTAAGAAAACAAAGAGGCAACCCATGGAATGGGAGAAGATATTTGCAAATGACAGTACAGACAAAAGGTTGATATCCAGGATCTATAAAGAAGTCCTCAAACTCAACACACACAAATCAGACAATCATATCAAAAAATGGGCAGAAGATATGAACAGACACTTCTCCAATGAAGACATACAAATGGCTATCAGACACATGGAAAAATGTTCATCATCACTAGCCATCAGGGAGATTCAAATTAAGGCCACATTGAGATATCACCTTACACCAGTTAGAATGGCCAAAATTAGCAAGACAGGAAACAACATGTGTTGGAGGGGATGTGGAGAAAGGGGAATCCTCTTACACTGTTGGTGGGAATGCAAGTTGGTGCAGCCTCTTTGGAGAACAGTGTGGAGATTCCTCAAGAAATTAAAAATAGAACTTCCCTATGACCCTGCAATTGCACTACTGGGTATTTACCCCAAAGATACAGATGTCGTGAAAAGAAGGGCCATCTGTACCCCAATGTTTATAGCAGCAATGGCCATGGTCGCCAAACTGTGGAAAGAACCAAGATGCCCTTCAACGGATGAATGGATAAGGAAGATGTGGTCCATATACACTATGGAGTATTATGCCTCCATCAGAAAGGATGAATACCCAACTTTTGTAGCAACATGGACGGGACTGAAGGAGATTATGCTGAGTGAAATAAGTCAAGTAGAGAGAGTCAATTATCGTATGGTTTCACTTATTTGTGGAGCATAACAAATAGCATGGTGGACATGGAGGGTTAGGAGAAGGGAGTTGGGGGAAATTGGAAGGGGAGGTGAACCATGAGAGACTACGGTCTCTGAAAAACAATCTAAGGGGTTTTAAGTGGTGGGGGGGTGGGAGGTTGGAGGAACCAGGTGGTGGGTATTAGAGAGGGAACGGATTGCATGGGGCACTGGGTGTGGTACAAAACAATGAATACTGTTATGCTGAAAATTAAAAAAAATTTAAAAAAGTATCAATAAGAAACAACCTGGATGGCTAACATGGTAGTTGGTACTGTCATATTTTCTCCAATAGGCTGACATGGGAAAGAAAGATTTGATTTGTTCAAATCAATACAAGTGCACAGGAGTAGTGAGCTAAGGAAACCAAATTTGGCTTTACAGAAACAAGAAAGTTCTAATAAAGGAGTCAGCGCTTTCCCTCCAGAGTATTGCAGTGGTCATGCTGAGGCTCTATAATGCCCTGCCAAGAATGCTTTATTGGAGATTTCTTTGTTGGCTTCTCCTCTACATTAGATGACACTGCAAAATCATCCAATTCTAAAATGCTATAATAGATCTATAATACAGCTATGTCCAAAGCAATGGTTACAATATAGCTGATTCACAATAAGACTGGCACTGAGGATTCAGCACCAAGGACAGAGCACTGACAGACAGTGCTGCCCTTGTTTTCTTTCTGTAAGAAACCAGGGTATAGTTTTCTCAAAAACTTGGAAATGAGAGACTGGACTCTGAGGAACTAACTGAGGGTTTTGGAGGGGAGTAGGAGGTTGGGTGAGCCTGGTGGTGGGTATTGTGGAGGGCACGTATTGCATGGAGCACTGGGTGTGGTGCATACACAATGAATTCTGGAACACTGAAAAGAAATTTAAAAAATAAATAAAAAATTTTTTTAAAGTTGGAAATGGAGCTACCCTTATGAGCCAGCAATTGCACTACTGGGTATTTACCCAAAGATACAGATGTAGTGAAAAGAAGGGCCATATGCACCCCAGTGTTCATAGCAGCAATGTTCACAATAGCCACAATGTGGAAAGAGCCAAGATGCTCTTCAGCAGATGAATGGATAAAGAGGATGTGTTCCATATATACAATGAAATATTACTCAGCCATCACAAAGGATGAATACCCAACTTCTGCATCAACATGGATGGGACTGGGGGAGATTATGCTATGTGAAATAAGTCAAACAGAGAAAGACAATTATCACACAGTTTCCTTATTTGTGGAACATAAGTAATAATAGCATGGGGGACATTAGGAGAAGGAAGGGAAAAAATGAAGGAGGGGAAATCAGAGGGGGAGATGAACCATGAGAGTCTAGGGAGTCCAAGAAACAAACTGAGGGTTTTAGAGGGGAAGGAGTTGAGGGGACACGTTAGCCCAGTGATGGGTATTAAGGAGGGCATGGATTGCATGGAGCACTGGGTGTTATATGCAAACAATGAATCATGGAACACGACATCAAAAATTAATGATGTACTGTATAGTGTCTAACATAATTTTAAAAAAGGAAGAAAGAGTCAATGGGTAAGTGTGATTTTAATAATCTGATAAAAATTCCCAATAAAAGTGCCTGTCAACAACTCACACTTCATGGAAATGTCTGCAAGGATTCTGAGCACCATGGCTCATGATGCATATCATACTTGGGCTCTCCATAGTGTTTATAGGGTTGGATTATAATACTCCACATTTATATAGATTACTCTAGAGTTTACATAATGTCCTTATCCTCATCTTATTAATAGTCAACATAGATCTTACATCGACAGTTAATGAGTGAAACCACATTCGTAAATCTAATGACTAATTATTTGACACATTATTTTACTTATTTATTTTTAACAGCTCCACTACTAGAATGTAAACAGTATGAAGGCAGGGGTTTTTGTCTGTTTGGCCTACTGTTTTATTCTGGGCACTCAGGAGAAGTGCCCTTTTTTGATATATAGTATATGCTTCCTAGATATTTACTTAATATATTTAACTCTTTTTTAGCAGCTTACTTAAAGTCAAAGATACTAGGATTTTTTTTATGTAGGTAGTCTGATTGTAAAGTCTGGATATTTAGCCACTCTGCTAAATGAACTAATAAAACAAAACAAGACAATCCTTAATATGGGTGGCTCAGTGGGTTGGGCCGCTGCCTTCGGCTCGGGTCATGATCTCAGGGTCCTGGGATCGAGTCCCGCATCGGGCTCTCTGCTCAGCGGGGAGCCTGCTTCCTCCTCTCTCTCTCTGCCTGCCTCTCTGCCTACTTGTGATCTCTCTCTGTCAAATAAATAAATAACATCTTTAAAAAAAATATCCACAGAATAAATGTATCTGGACCCTAACATTTTTTTACGCTAAAAAAAAAAAAAATTGCAGATTAGGTTGGGAGTAATATAATTGATTGTATTGTAAATTATTCTACCTGGCCCACAAACACCCTGCAACAAATGGCCATTTTTACTTTACTTTGATTTGTTTTAATTTACTATGACTTTGCCCCATCCTTTGGTTTTAATCTTCTAGTGATATAGAAATATCTTGACCCAGAATATTTTTTCCTCTTTTATGAGCGGAACAAAGCACCACTTAAAAAAAAAAATCAAACCTAATGCTTTTGTCTTCTGGCTTGCTTTATAGTTGCCGATTTTCACATTTACTTATAGTTTCCTTTGCTTCTCCACCTTTTCTTTGTAGTCTGTTGTTTTCTAACTTTTTAAAGGATAGATTGGAAAGCTGCCTTTATGTTTAAAAAACTATACTTCTCAAAAATTCTCAGTATCAAAAACAGAGTAGAAGTTATTTATTCCATCCTGTCTAATGTGGAGTAATTGGCAGATTTTTATTCATACTCCACTCGTCAATCCTCCAGCTCCTCCTCAGTTTTTGTTAACATAACAGCAAATTACAGACCCAGATTACAAAGTTAATTCTTAATATTATACATTTTCTCCTTAAGTAATTATTTTTATGTTAACCATCTCTTTTTATAACATATTTATAGCAATAATTTAGCATTAACACTGTGTTGAATTAGTTTCCATGTTCACCGCAGGTCTTTTCATTCCATATATCTTTGTTCTAGATTTCCTTATTTTGATTCATTGCTTGGTCAATTGCTCTTTGAATGATTTATTAGAAGCAGGGCATGTGGGAGCCCCTGGATACTGAGAATGTCTTTCTGATGTATTTGCACAAGAACAACAACTTGGCTGATAAAGAATTTGTGGGTTATAACATTTTCTCTTCAAAAATCCTCCAGGCTTAACTGCATTGTCTGCTGCCCTTTCCGAGATGGAGGAATCTGAGAAGGGCCAGGCAGAGATCTGTTAGACTGAGAATGGCTTTTCTGCTCCTATGACCCTTTAGCTTAACTCTTTTTAGTAAAACTTAATACTGAATGCAGTAATTTGAAATACAGTGTGCAGCTTTTCCTTTGCCAGAAGAAAACACTATGCTGAGTGCCCAGCTCTCAACAACATTTCCTCTCTGTTCCTGTGAGGCCAATGGCACATTCAAGATCCCTGTCATAAGCATGCACCCAATCCCCTTAATTTTCTTCCTGCAAATCTTAGTTCCAGAACAGAAGCACACATAGTGTGGGATCAAAGGCGTAAGTAATTCAAGGACCCTTGTTCATCTCGAAGCAATAGCAGAAACTGCTTCCTAGATGAGGTAGCTTTGGGGTAGGATGGCTTTTTTTTCCCAAAGGCAAAACTCCGTGTCTTGAGGAGATAGTCCATTGTGTGATGTTTGGGAAGCAAAACTTCCCACAGTCCTCCTATGTCACCTGCTGTTCTACCAAGAGCCAACCATGCTTGTGTTCAGCAAATTCCTCCTGAGGTCCGTATCTCAATTTCTTGGGGGTTCTGCAGACTTGGTCTCTTGCTGGTTTTTTTTTTTTTTAAGAGTTTTGGTATCAATGTGACAGAGAGTGAATTGAGTGCAGCTGCTACTCTTCTTCACAGCATGCAAACCCAAAAGCACCTCTTGACATGTTGCCAAGAGCAGGGAAAGTCACACTTTCTTAGAGCTGTGCTCCACCAATAAACTGGCCAGTCTGGGATGCAGAGAACCAGGAACAAGATGGGCCCCCAGATGCTTTCTGCTCATCTTTATGTCTTCCTCCTCAATACATCAGAGTGTTTCGTGCAGAGGGAAGACCAGATGGACAGATGGAAGGCAGTCTGGCGGCTTCTCTTTGTAGTTTTAAACTCTCTGTGAGGAACGTTGCTTGAGCAAGTAATAAATGCAGAACTGAAATACCAATGTGGAATTTAAATGGCTATGTGGACATTTAAAATGTTAATTAGTTCCTCAATCCAGGTTTCTCGTAAGGTAATGACTTCCACTGACAGACTAAACTCTCCATCTTGGCCACCAGAGCCTACAGAGGCTACATACTTCAGCAGATCTTGCTTTTGTCTCAGCGTTTCCTTCTCCAGTGAGCTTCTCACTTCTCCAGAAATAATGTGAAACGTGGTACACACCAGATACCCCTATGTTACGAAAGCTCTTGGGGGGCACCTACTTTATAACCTTAATACGAATTATACAGCTTAGCATATGGCATTGTTTGTTATATATTTGTTGAATGAAATACAGCAATCTGAGATATGTCCACAAAAGTATTCTAGATAGAAAATACTTGTGTCATAAGAGGAACTAAAGATACTGAACTTTCAGGGATAAGATCAGATGGTACGTTTGAACAGAGGGGAGGTAGATGGTAAGAAAGATCTTAGGAACTAAAAGAATGCTGCCCAAGAAGGCAATTGCACTGGTTCTCCTGAGACCTCAGAGTCTGGACTAATGGCAATGCATAGAAGCCATAATAAGAGACATGCACAATAAAAGCTATAATAAGAGCAGCACAATAAAAGGACTTCTTAGAACTACAGCCACCCCAGAGATCAGTAAAGTTACCACGTAAAGGAGTAAGTTCTCTGTCACTGGAGTTACTCAGGAATATGCACTAATACCAGTTAAGTGGGATATTATAAAGTTGATTGTTTTATGTGGAGGGGGAGGGAAATAGGTATATGGTGACCTTTTAGATCTTTTCCAGCTCTGTGCTTTTGTGATGTTATGACTGGCATCCCATGTTGACCAAAGAAATATTTGACATTAAAAAAGGTTACCTTGTCTTTGGGAGAAGAAAACATCTTCTAATGTGATTATTGGTAATAACAAAAGAGTTAACATTCACTGATTAACTACAACATGTTTAGTTCATTCATAAATAATAAATTGATAGGTATTATTCTGTAGGTGAGGAAATTGATCTTCAGGTAGGCATGTGATTTGCCCAGAGGAAATCTGAAAGAACTTTTTATCTTTTATTATTTTTATTTATTTATTTTTAGAGAGAGTATGTGCATGCACCTGTGGGTATGTGGTAGGGGAGGTTGTTAGGAGGGGCAGAGGGAGAGGCAGAGAAAGAATCCCACCCAGGCTCCTCACCCAGTATGGGGCTCAATTCCGCAACCCTCAGGTCATGACCTGAGCTAAAGTCAAGAGTTGAACGCTCAACTGACTGAGCCAGCCAGGCACTGCAGACCTTTTAAACTTTGAATACTGAGGTCTGAAACTTTTTTCTGTAAAGGGTCATACAGTAAATATTTTAGGCTTTATGTGGCATAATGTCTTTGTCTCAACTACTCAACTTGAGACACCTGGGTGGCTCAGTTTGTTAGCCATCTGCCTTCGGCTTGGTCATGATCCCAGGATTCTGGGATCAAGTTGCACATTGGGCTTATCACTCAGTGGAGAGCCTGCTTCTCTCTCTGCCTGCCACTCCTCTTCTTGTGCTCTCTCTCTCCGATAAAAAATAAATAAATAAAATCTTTTAAAAAATAAACTACTCAAGTATACTGTTATAGCATCAAAGCAACCTTAGACTATATAAATGAATAGGCATTGCTGTATTTAAAAAAAGTTTACACACACACACACAGGCATGGGGCTAGATTTGATCTGCATGCTAGTTTACATTTGAGAAGAGGAAAATACACACAAGGCAAGAAACCACCTCCATGTGGCCATACTTACTCCATTTGCTTTGCTGAGTGCTTGGAAGTAGATGCTGTAGCTTTTCAGAGGGGAAAGAGGAGGGTTCCAGTATCCATTGTATGTCTTATTGTCACCCACTGTAAATGGCTGTGTGACAGGCAGGTTGGCGGGCTTCAATTCAGCGGCAAAGTAGTGTAGAGAATCAAGGCTGGAAGCATTCCTATAGCTCACAGGCACCGAAAAGCACTCAATGATGTCAGCTGCCCTTCGTGACTTCTGAAGTCGCTCTTCCTTGACAACCAGCTGATAAACACTGGACAGGAAAGAGAGGAAGATGAGCAACTTTCTGGGAGGACGGACTTGTTATTTATCACCACTTCTGTCTACAACTAAACCTCCCTCCTAAGACTTAGAATGAATAAACCCACTGCTTTGTAGAAACCCATCTCCATTTAGATGTCCCAAGGCCAGCTCACACTGGATATATCCAAAACGCAACATGGTCCCAAGCCCAACAAATTCTGCCTCCTCCTTCTACATTTTTTCTTTAGAAAAGGGTAGCATTGCCCATCAGGGGATGAGATCTCAAGTATGGGGTTCATCCTCAATTCCTACGTCTTTGGATATCACTCTGCACTTATCACCAAAAAGCCCTGTTGACATCGGCAATCTGTACCTGCCCCTTTCCTTTCTTTCCCTTCACTGAAAATGCTGAGGTTGGGTTCTTCCCTACCTCTTCCCTGGATTCAACTTGTCTCTTTGCCTCTAACTTATTTATCAACTACCCAACTCATGGACCTTCTTGAATATAACACTGTCCCTCTTCAAGCACTCTCATAAGCTTTCCATTATCTGAATGATATAATCTAAACTCCTCATCCTGGCACTGGAGACACTTGTGCCTGGCTTCCTGTCTTTTGGAAACTCTTGGGCTAGTCCCTGATTCTAGTGGCTCCAGACCCTCTGCTATTGCACAAACATCCTGTGGATTTCACCCCATGTCATAATCAGTTCATGCTTCCTCCTGGCACCTGTAGTGCCCTCCACTTCTGCTGGTGGAAGCCTTTCCCTAAAGGCTGAGTCTATCTTTCATCTCCTCAATGAACTCCGTCTAGACCCTCCCAATCTGAATGAGTCTTCCTCCTTAGTTCCCCTAAAATTCATTAATGGATATCTTCTTGGGATTACAGTAATATGTACATGGAACTACCATTTCTCTGGCTAGGCTGTGACCTCTTGGACAGTGGGAGTTCTGGTTTAGTTATCTCCGCATTACTCCCTCCACCATATACTGTTGAGCAGGCTGCCTGATACCCATACAGTGATTGGTGAATACTTGTTCAAGTGAACCAAACTAAGCTGAAAGCAGGCATGAAACCAAATATGACTGGATACAGAATCCCTAATTAAGATAAACAGTAAATACTCTGAATTCCTGTCTAGTGATCTTGTGCCGTTCCTTTCAACTTAGAAGTAAGTAAGGAGTGCTCACTTTGGCAGTGCATATACTAAAATTGGAAGTAAGTAAGGAGGTGCTAGTGTGTGAAGAGATGACCAAGCCTTTATTCAAAGCCAGCTATATGCCAAATGTGTATACTTTTTAAATAAAAGTTACCCTAATGTTTGTGCATTTGGATAGCATTTTACTACCTCCTTGAATGTATACAATTTGTACTTCTCTTGAAAAGTGCTTTTTTTTTTTCCTTGCTTAAACAACAAACATTTTTGTTTTGCAGGATATAAGTCCAAGATCACAGTGTCAACAGGGATGGTTCCGAGAAGTGCTTAAAAAAAAAAAAAGATTTTATTTATTTATTTATTTGAAAGAGAGAGAGAGAGAGAAGAAGAAGAAGAAGAAGAAGAAGAAGAAGAAGAAGAAGAAGACGACGACGATGACAACTATCCACTGAGCAGAGAGCCTGATGCAGGGCTCAATCTCAGGACCCTGAGATCATGACCAGAGCCAAAAACAGATGTTTAACTGATCGAACCACCTAGGCGCCCTGAATGAATGTTCCTCTTTTAGAAGAATTTCATTGCATAGATCTCTGGGACTCATGCCCTAAGATCAATTTCCCAAAGAGTGCCCCCAGGAAACTTTTGTGAATTAATGAGGTGATTGCAGCAGTGGCCCCAAACCAATCATTTAAAGATGCCATAGTGAGATAGCACATGGTTTATGAAGATGGAATATGGTAAGGGCTACCATCTTTCGATCAGGCTGTCCATCTAGAGCTATTTGGTTAAGAAGCACAACTTGGGCGAAGACAGAGGCACAGGACCATTTGAATTAAAAATAAAAGGATACGGAGGGACTGACCCAAGGAAACATGCCACACCCAACATGGCAAGTCTTCCCCTGAATCTCCTTAAGCATGGGGATCATCAGTAATGCAAATGGGAAAGAGACATATGAATGTCTGCCACACTTAGAATGTGGTATCTGAGTTGAGGTAAGCAATGGCTCAACAAGCATATGTACTGTTTGATGGGCACATCTGAATGAGAGCTCAGTGGCCCAGAAGGCATGTGAGTGGCATGTGAGTGAATGTAGCCCATCTTTCTGGGAATGCAGACTACATCTTAGTGTGAGCAATGTCCAAATGAGCATCTGTAGGACTTGGGTGTCTAAAAACTGAGCAAACATATACTCTTGGAACAAGTGGGTGTGATATCCAGGTGACTGTCACCTAGGTGTGTGCACACCTAAATGTGTATGACATCAGAGTCTGTTTATGTGTGTGTGACATCAGCTATATATGTTCATAAAACTGAAGTCAATAAACACCTAAATCAAATTAGGGCTTCGGTGCCTATTCCCTCCTCCTCAACCCCGGAGTCCTTCTCAATGACACAATCAGTTTGTTTTTCAGGACAGATAAGCTCAAAACAATCTCTGAAAAACATCACAAAGACCCAAGAACCAAGCCTAGAGGTCACAAGGTGAGAGTGGAGGGGTGTCTATAACAGTTTTTGCACCCCCCAATGGTTTACATGTAATAGCAGTCTTCAGTAAAACTTTGAATCTGGCTAGAGTATTAAGGACTGCTTGTTGAGGGCTTATGTTTCATGGAACTTTAATCTATGAGGGAATGAGCAAAAGGCAATGAAGAGTGAAGGACCAACAGTCTCTTGGGTCCACCTGTGGGAGCTTGTAATAGCACCTACAAGATGGAACTGGGCTCTCCAGCCTATCTAGCCCTCATATCCTCCTGACCAGGTTGGGAAGCACGAAGAGCCTCATTCCTAGGAACAGGGGTTGCAAAGATCTGTGAGTCTTTCCCTTGAGGCCCAGTCTATCCCTAACTACTCTTGGGTTAACTCCGTCAACGTGAGAAGACCTCTGTTTCCATTTCTTTCTTTCTTTAAATTATGTTCAGTTAGCCAGAATATAGTATATCATAAGTTTCTGATGTAGTGTTCAGTGACTCATTAGTTGCATATAATGCCCAGTGCTCATGACAACACATGCCCTCCTTAACACCCATCATCTGGTTACTCCATCCCCATATCCTCCTCCCCTCTGTAACCCTACGTTTGTTTCCTGGAGTCCAGAGTCTCTCATGGCTTGTCCCCCTCCTGACTTCTTCACATTTAGTTCCCCCCCCTTCCCCTGTGGTCCTCTGCTCTATTCCTTATGTTCTGCATATGAGTGAAACCATATGATAATTTTCTTTTTCTGCTTAACTTATTTCACTTAGCATAATTCCCTCCAGTTCCATCCATGTTGATGCAAATGGTGGGTACTCATCTTTTCTAATGGCTGAGTAATATTCCATTGTATATATAGACCACATCATCTTTATCTATTCATCTGTTGAAGGGCATCTTGGTTCCTTCCACAGTTTGACTATGGTGGACATTGCTGCTATGAACACTGGGGTGCATATGCCCCCCCCCTTTTTTTTCACTACATCTGTATCTTTGCAGTAAATGTTTTCATTTCTAAGCCCAAAACTCTCATGCCACTCCTGACTCCTTCTGTCACCCTTGCCCTCTAAATTGAGAACCCAAACCCTTGGGAGCTTCACTGGGGCTGAATCTCATTCCTGGAATCGCTTTCTATTGTCTTTGGCCCTACAATGATGGAATGGATCAAAAAGAGTCACAAGACTGGCCTGGGCACTGCCCAGGACTGGCATGATATTCCACAAAAGGCTAGAGATGGAGGCAGAACATGTTTCCAGGGGCCAGCCTGTGATCCTGTCACCAATCTAACTATTGATGACTCAACTGCCAATTCAACTACACTCCGTAGCCAGATTACAGAAGATACAGAGGCCGACAGCAGAGTGTCCCAGGTTTGTCAAATTACAGCAAAAGTAGAAAGCCAGACTTCTCATTTACGGTCCAGTATCCTTTATTTCTCTACCTGCCTTCTTTTACTAGAAGCCGACAAAATGTACAAAGGGCCTTCTGAGTATTTCTTACTTAGCGGCTTGAACTACTTTAATCTTTCCTACCCAGCTCCTTCTGAAATCACAAAGCCTAGCAAAGGCTATATTTGAGGAGGGGCGTGTTAAACTGTGCTGTCAACCTACAGTTCACATAGAGTTGGGATGAATGTGCCAAAATATAGCCAGCAACACGCTCAGGCCCATTGTGCCTGCAGCTTGTCCATTCAGAGGCAAATCTGCAACCGCAGCCAGAAAACTATAAACCATTTGGTCATTAAAATCTTTCTGGCAGCAAATCCAGCCTCTCTCCAAGATCAGGAAACTCTGATGAAGGAGGAGGAAGGAAGAGATGGCACATGCAAATTATGCAACTGTCCTTCCCCACTTCAGGCAGTGGGGGCAGGGGTGGCTGGGGCAGGGACAAGATAGTTTCTTTTTGTTTTGTTTCTTTACTCTGATCATCATTCTCTTGGAAATATACCTACCTAAGCTCTTCTCAGCATGCTGATAATGATAAAATCATACCTAAATGAGAACTCTCCAAAGTCTTATCTCAAGTGCAAAAGTAGTCTTTACAATAAACTATTCAGGAGCCTTTGTGGAGAGAAAGGATTTTTTTTTTCTTTTTTAATACAAAAGTCCTGATAGTATAAGAGGATCTTAAGATGCTTACCTCACAACATACAGCATTTATGCACCCATTTCCCCCTCCTGGGACATCCCCTCTACCTCTCCCAATGAGCAGACTGACATTTGTGACCATATTTTCTGTATAAGTTCTCCTGAGAGTCTCTTCTTACAGGACCCTGAAAGCAGCTATACTCCAACAGGAAAGGCAGAGGGGAGTGCGTGCCTTCTTTCTTCTCCCTGGCTTTTGCTTCTCACTGCAGCTCACCTTCAAGGTCCACTGTTGACCCTTGTTGTTAGGGTGACTGCCCCTAGCCCTCTCTTCCTGATTGTTCAGACTTAGCCTTGCCGGTAGCTTCAACCCTCTAGTTTGTATCTCTTGAGACTAGAACACTCTCCTCTCATGTCCCAAGACTCCAGCCCATATAGAACAGTTGCTTGAGACACCCTGAAGAGGAAGACACACAGCAAATTCTCTTCAGGTGTTAGAGGACCCGCCACCGGAGACTCATGCCCCTTCTGATTCCTGAGCCAGCAGTCTGCATGAGAACTCATGCTCCTCTGTGAGGGACCAGGGGCCTATCTGAGGCATCCATCAACCACTAACCCAACCCATGGTCCCCCTTTGTGTATCTGGGAAGAGATCTCTAGCTAGGGGCTGTTATTATCCATGCAGAATGCTGAAGTCAGGTGACAGAGAGGAGACTGTGGTTCGCAGGTGATGATTGCCCAGGTTCATAAAGGGTACATTTGGGTCCAATATTCTCCCAGAAATAGGCTTCATAAATTCATACCCATTAGTTCATACTGATATCGTCAGTTTAAATCCACTAACACAAGATGCTTCACCCTCCCTACTGCCTGTTTATCCTTTTTCCTCCAGTAAAAAGCCTCCATCAATATTCTTTACTCATTTACTCTCTCACACAATGAACACAAAATCATTTCAGAATTAACTCATCAATACCACAACCAACCTCAATATTTAAAAGTAAAATTCAAGGTTTCTCTACTTCCCTGTTCTAGCTCCTTCCCAAACAATTCTGTCTCAAAGCCATTAGATAGGGCAGAGTGAGACAGGCATCCCTGTGTGATGGGGGACATCATGGTGGCCCAAAGTGGGGACTGGAAGCCCACCTAATGTCCCTGAGACCCATTTGGGTGATCTGTAAGGTCAAATTATGTTTAGAATACCATTAAGATTCTAACTGCCTTTTGCCCTTTTATTTTTTTCCAATTTATTTATTTTCAGAAAAACAGTATTCATTATTTTTTCACCACACCCAGTGCTCCATGCAAGCCGTGCCCTCTATAATACCCACCACCTGGTACCCCAACCTCCCACCCCCCCCGCCACTTCAAACCCCTCAGATTGTTTTTCAGAGTCCATAGTCTCTCATGGTTCACCTCCCCTTCCAATTTACCCAAAAGCACATACCCTCCCCAATGTCCATAACCCTACCCCCCTTCTCCCAACCCCCCTCCCCCCAGCAACCCACAGTTTATTTCGTGAGATTAAGAGTCACTTATGGTTTGTCTCCCTCCCTATCCCATCTTGTTTCATGGATTCTTCTCCTACTCACTTAAGCCCCCATGTTGCATCACCACTTCCTCATATCAGGGAGATCATATGATAGTTGTCTTTCTCCGCTTGACTTATTTCGCTAAGCATGATACGCTCTAGTTCCATCCATGTTGTCGCAAATGGCAAGATTTCATTTCTTTTGATGGCTGCATAGTATTCCATTGTGTATATATACCACATCTTCTTTATCCATTCATCTGTTGATGGACATCTAGGTTCTTTCCGTAGTTTGGCTATTGTGGACATTGCTGCTATAAACATTCGGGTGCACGTGCCCCTTTGGATCACTACGTTTGTATCTTTAGGGTAAATACCCAGTAGTGAAATTGCTGGCTCATAGGGCAGTTCTATTTTCAACATTTTGAGGAACCTCCATGCTGTTTTCCAGAGTGGTTGCACCAGCTTGCATTCCCACCAACAGTGTAGGAAGGTTCCCCTTTCTCCGCATCCTCGCCAGCATCTGTCAAAGTACAGCATCCCTTCCTGATCAAAACTCTTCAAAGTGTAGGGATAGAGGGCACATACCTCAATATCATCAAAGCCATCTATAAAAAACCCACCGCAAATATCATTCTCAATGGAGAAAAACTGAAAGCTTTTCCGCTAAGGTCAGGAACACGGCAGGGATGTCCATTATCACCACTGCTATTCAACATAGTACTAGAAGTCCTAGCCTCAGCAATCAGACAACAAAAGGAAATTAAAGGGATCCAAATCGGCAAAGAAGAAGTCAAATTATCACTCTTCGCAGATGATATGATACTCTATGTGGAAAACCCAAAAGACTCCACTCCAAAACTGCTAGAACTTATACAGGAATTCAGTAAAGTGTCAGGATATAAGATCAATGCACAGAAATCAGTTGCATTTCTCTACACCAACAACAAGACAGAAGAAAGAGAAATTAAGGAGTCAATCCCATTTACAATTGCACCCCAAACCATAAGATACCTAGGAATAAACCTAACCAAAGAGGCTAAGAATTTATACTAAGAAAACTATAAAGTACTCATGAAAGAAATTGAGGAAGACACAAAGAAATGGAAAAATGTTCCATGCTCCTGGATTGGAAGAATAAATATTGTGAAAATGTCTATGCTACCTAAAGCAATCTACACATTTAATGCAATTCCTATCAAAGTATCATCCATCTTTTTCAAAGAAATGGAACAAATAATTTTAAAATTTATATGGAACCAGAAAAGACCTCGAATAGCCAAAGGGATATTGAAAAAGAAAGCCAAAGTTGGTGGCATCACAATTCCGGACTTCAAGCTCTATTACAAAGCCGTCATCATCAAGACAGCATGGTACTGGCACAAAAACAGACACATAGATCAATGGAACAGAATAGAGAGCCCAGAAATAGACCCTCAACTCTATGGTCTACTAATCTTTGACAAAGCAAGAAAGAATGTCCAATGGAAAAAAGGCAGCCTCTTTAATAAATGGTGTTGGGAAAATTGGACAGCCATGTGCAGAAAAATGAAATTGGACCATTTCCTTACACCACACACAAAAATAGACTCAAAATGGATTAAGGACCTCAATGTGAGAAAGGAATCCATCAAAATCCTTGAGGAGAACACAGGCTGCAACCTCTTCGACCTCAGCCGCAGCAACATCTTCCTAGGAACATCGCCAAAGGCAAGGGAAGCAAAGGCAAAAATGAACTATTGGGATCTCATCAAGATCAAAAGTTTTTGCACAGCAAAGGAAACAGTTAACAAAATCAAAAGACAACTGACAGAATGGGAGAAGATATTTGCAAACGACATATCAGATAAAGGACTAGTGTCCAAAATCTATAAAGAACTTAACAAACTCAACACCCAAAGAACAAATAATCCAATCAAGAAATGGGCAGAGGACATGAAGAAACGTTTCTGCAAAGAAGACATCCAGATGGCCAACAGACACATGAAAAAGTGCTCCATATCACTCGGCATCAGGGAAATACAAATCATAACCACAATGAGATATCACCTCACACCAGTCAGAATGGCTAAAATCAACAAGTCAGGAAATGCCTTTTGCCCTTTTAGTGCCTTACAAGCATACTATGGAGTTCTTAAAAAGCCACAAGACTTCAAAACTGCACGAGGCTGGTAGTGAAGATATCTTTTTGAGACACTGATTTCATTTCCTTTGGATATATAACCAAAAGTGAGATTGTTTTATCATAGGGTAATTATATGTTTTTTAAATTTTTTGAGAAATTCCACACTGTTTCCCACAATGGTGGTACCACTTTACATTTTTGCCAACAGTGTACAGAGCCCCCTTTTCTTTTATGTTTTTTGTTATCTTTTGTGTTTTTGATAACAGGCATTTTAATAGGTATGATGTGATCTCTCCTTGTGGTTTTGATTTGATTTCCCTGATGATTAGCGGTGTTTTCATGTATCTGTTGGCCAACTGAATGCCTTTTTTTTTTTTTTTTGGAAAACTGTCTATTCATGTCCTTTTTCTGCCTTTAATTAGATTATTTTATTTTTTGCTAGAGAGTTGTAGGATTTCCCTTTATATTTTGAATATTAGTCCCTTAACAGATATGTGGTTTGCAAATGTTACTTCCCATTTTTAAGTCTGCCTTTTCATTTTGTTGATCATTTCTTCTTCTTTTTTTTTCCAATTTATTTATTTTCAGAAAAACATTATTCATTATTTTTTCACCACACCCAGTGCTCCATGCAAGCTGTACCCTCTATAATACCCACCACCTGGTACCCCAACCTCCCACCCCCCCGCCACTTCAAACCCCTCAGACTGTTTTTCAGAGTCCATAGTCTCTCATGGTTCACCTCCCCTTCCAATTTACCCAAATTCCCTACTCCTCTCTAACGCCCCTTGTCCTCCATGCTATTTGTTATGCAAGGTCCATTTGATCATTTCTTCTGCAGTGAAAAGGTGGGTTTTTGTTTGTTTGTTTGTTTTTTGGTTGTTGTTGTTTTTTTTAGTTTTATATCGCTTTTTATTTATTTTTGCTTTTGTTGTGAGTGCTTTTGGTGTCATTTCCATTAACTCATTGCCAATACCAATTTAAGGAATTTTTCCCCTATGTTTTCTTCCAGGACGTTTATGTTTCAGGTCTTAAATTAAGTCTTTAATCCATTTCAAGTTGATTTTTGTGAGTGGTATGAGACAGGGGTCTAGTTTCATCTACTTGCATGTGGATATCCAGTTTTTCCAATGCCATTTATTAAAGAGATTATCCTTTCCCCATTGCATATCCTTGGCTTCCTTGTCAAATAGTAGTTTGACATATATTCATATATGTATATATCCATATATGCATGGATTTACTTCTGGCCTCTCAATTCTGTTCCACTGGTCAATGTGTCTGTTTTTATGCAATTACCTTACTATTTTGATTACTATTGCTTTGTGATATAGTTTTGAATCAGGATATGTGTGGCTTCCAGCTTTGTTTTTCCTTGTTAGGCATGCTTTGGCTATTTAGAATTTTATGTAGTTCCATATGAATTTCAGAACTGTTTTTTCTATTTCTATAGAAATGCCATTGAAATCTTGATAAGGTTTACACTGAATCTATAGATGACTTTGGGTCGTGTAGATATTTTAACAATATTAATTCTTCTGACCCATAAACACAGGACATCTTTCCATTTATTTGTTCTTCTTCAATTTCTTTCATTAGTGTTTTATGATTTTCAGTGTAGTGATCTTTCATCTCCTTCAATTTATTCCTATTTTATTCTTCTGATATTATTATAAATAGGATTGTATTCTTTATTTTTCAGGTAATTGTTATAGAGAAATGCAACTAATTTTATATGTTGATTTGCATCCTACAACTTTATTTACTGAATTTTTATTTATCCTTTATTATAATTCTTTTGTTACAAGGTTATTATATGATATATGTTATATATAATATCTCTCATATATATCTTATATATAAGATCATGTCATCTGCAAACAGAGACAATTTTACTTTTTCCTTTCCAATTTGGATACCTTTTATTTCTTTTTATTGTCTGACTGCTCTGCCCAGGACTTGACTACTATGTTGAATAGGACTATGTTGTCTTCTTATTTTAGGGGAAAACCTTTCAATTTTCATCACTCAGTAGGTTAGCTGTGGGCTTGTCATGTTATCATGTTGAGGTATGTTCCTTCTATACCTAATTTGCTGACATCTTTTTAAAAAACTCAAGAATGGTCAATGAATTTTGTCAAATGTTTTTCCTGCATCTACTGAGATGATCACATGATTTTTACCTTTCCTTCTGTTAAAGTGATGGATGTATCACATTTATTAATTTGTGTATGTTGAACCATCCTTGCACTCCAGGAATGAATTCCACTTGATCAGCCAGGATCTTTTTAACGAATTCAGTTAACCAGTATTTTGTTGACACTGTCACTGATTTTTCAAGTGAGGGCAGAGAATAGTCATTTCAAAATCAGAAGTGTGTTGCTCAGGAACAGTGGTTCCCAACTCTGGCTGTACATTCTAATTGCCCAGAAGACTTTTTGAAAATGCTCTTCCTTGGCCCTACCTTAGACCAAATCAGAATCTCTAGGGGGTGAGGCTATCACATCAGTACTTTTTTAAAAAGGGGTCTCCAGATGTTCTTAATGTGCAGCTATAAAATCACAAATCTAGATAATTCTGATATTTCTACCTTTACCCTCACAACGACATCCCCCTTCAACATTCTTAACTTTGTTGAAAATCATTGCTTTGGGTCATTCCAATCCACCATAGCATTCATTCATAATTACTAGTTTGCTTGAATCATTGTCTATTACACCTGTTGACTTATTTCTTTTATAGCTTTTATCACAGTTGCAATATGTCTTACCTGGTTATTTCTTTTATTAGCTTACTGCTTGTTCCCTAATAGTCTCTTAATTTCATGAGGTCATGAGGTCTGTTTACTCCTGCATCCCCAGCTTCTAATATCTGCTAAACATGTAACAGCTATTCACTAAGTACTTACTAAATAAACAAACTTGGCAAAATTTATAAGATGAATTTCAAATGTTCATGTCAATTTTTTCTCTCTTTTAAAAATTGTATTATTTGTTTATTTATTTAGAGAGAGAGTGTGTGTGAGCTGAAGGGAGAGGAAGAGGGAGAAAGAATCTCACGCAGACTCTGTGCTAAGAGCAGAGCCTGCCATGGGGCTTAATCCCATGACCCTGAGATCATGACCTGAGCTGAAATCAAGAATAGGATGCCTCACCGAATGGGCCACCCAGGTGCCCCATTCATGTCAATTCTTACTGCATGCTTCAATGCTATTTTAGATGCTGTTCTATCTCCCCAAAACACCTTTTTCCTTTTTCCCCATCTTGAGAATTCCTCATCCAATCCAGACCCACATCTAATGTTACTTTTTCCAAGGAGTGTTTCTTGCAAGCCAGAGCTAGTTTCTCCTTCCTCTGTTCCCAGAACTCACTGTCAACACTCCTATCATAGCTCCCACTGCTGTGTACTGCAATGATTACTTCACCCAACAGAAAATGTTGAAAGACACTTACTATCTGTTAGACACCATGTTAAACTCATTCAACACATGATCTAATTTGACCTTCATAATGCCTCTAAGAGGTAGATACTGTTATCTTAATCTGATAGAATAAAAGAAAAAAAGTACAGAGAGGCCCAGAAATCTACCCAGAGTCACATCACTGAATGCCAAAGTTGGGATTTGAATACAGTCTGACTCCTGAGCCCTCCGTCTTAACCATGAGACCACACTTTTTTTTTTAGCATACCCAAAGTTGAACCATCATCTGTACTGTAACCCATAGGCCGTGATCGTATAGTGGTTAGTACTCTGCGTTGTGTGTACTGTAACCCATAAAATAATCCTCTTTTTAAAAAAATTATTTTTATGTCAAGGAAAATACATCTTATTAAATTTGCATCTTGAAAAGTAGATAAGAGAAAAGGATCCCTATTACCCAGCCACTCTGATGTAATCATCAATGAAGTATTGGTAAATCATCCACCATTCTCTTCTTCTGCGGGAACAAATCTCTGATTTAATACTGGAAGTCAATGAGGTAAAGCCTTTCTTTTATAGGTATTTATCTTACAGATAACTTAATTGTTTTGCAAATACATTTTTAATATTATACACAAAAGGCTCCCCAATAGCAAATATCTTTATTCCAGAAGGTCTTGTGACTTAGCAAACTTGTCAACTAAGATGCCCTTAATATTAGCACACTAAAAACAGGTAAAGCCATAAAGTTTTAATTCAAACACACTGACTAATGATTACATGGCCTGCTAATACCTTTTCTTCCAAAGGACACTTGATTAAGTTATCTATAGGAAAAGGTAAATGCACTCCCCACCAAGGTTAGCTTTGTTCTCTCTTACGCAGTCTCTGTACTTCCTTAGGTTAATACAATTTCATGAAATAGTAGGAAGCTGCTTAGTCTCTATATTTTCCTAGATTACCAGAGGGCCTTCTGGTGACTAGAATGACTATAGGGAAAGGTCCCAGACAGTACCAACTGGTGTCAGAGTTCATTCATATACAGGTAGTAAAGCCTGTTAATAAACAGTAAATAAAATGTTTAATAAAACAAGGGCTCATGTAACACATCTTTAGTAGATTTCTAATAAATCTGATCAAAATATAATATTAGCATTTATAAACCTAGTTTCTGGTTTTTATTTTCCTGGCAAAATCTGCCAGAAAATACGTATTTGTGTGATCTTGGGCAAGTAATTTAATCTCACAAGAGAAGAGTTATTACATTTCTTAATCACTCTTTCTGGTCCTGTGTGTCCATCAGCCTGATTTTGTGTGCTCTGAGGTTAATGGGGGCCTCATGGACCTCTTCAGAGTTGTTCTAAAACTACTGGTGCCTCCTTTTCTAGTGAAAAGGGCTAGAAAAATTAGTCCTCCTCTTCCCCAGCCTTCACCTGTACTCTGCCTTAGGCTAGCATTTCCAGTTATATGTCTTGGAAAGAAGTTAAAAAAAGCCTGCTCCTTTGCCTCAAGGGGGACCTACTGAAGATGTAATTCACTGTCCAGAGAACCCCACAGAATCGTACCCATGTTTGTTTTTTTTACCTTCTCTTTCCAGCTTCCCTTTGTTTCAAACTAGTTTCTATTGGGAACAACACTTTAACAAATCATTTGCTTTTAATTCCTTGGTTTATGAGTTTGCTTCAGGAGAACTCAACCTTAAGTAACCTCTACATTCCTCAACTTCCTCATACTTAAAAATTATGGTGTGGGTCTTCTTGAACAGTAGAGTGAGGGGCTCAGCACAATCTCTCTCCAAGAGCAATGAATAAACTGAAGAATACTGTCCACACTAACAAATTCAGGAATAGCTGGAGAAAATGCATAGTTTTAAACATCTATATTAGAGGGGGAAAAAAGGTCTCAAATTAATAATCTATGTTTCCATCTTAAGATAGTAGATAAATGAAAACAAGTTAAACTCCAAGCAGGCAGAAAGAAGAAAAGAATAAAGATTAGACTAGAAATCAATGATATAGACAACATAAAAATAAGAATGAAAAATCAGTGATTCTTTGAAAAGATCAACACTGTCAGCAACTCTTTCTCTCCACTGGTCAAGAGAAAGAGAAAGATGATATAAATTACCAAAATCAAGAATGAAAAAGGGGACATCACTACTGACCCCACAGATATTTCTTTTTTTTAAAATTTTTCCCCATAGATATTTCAAAAATTATAAAGAGATGTCATATAAAACTTTATGCCAAAAAACGCAACTTAGATGAAATGTAAAAATACCTAGAAACACACAATTTACAAAAACTGAGTCATAAAAAAAGTAGAAAATTTCAATGTACTTATAAAAAGTAATTGAATTAGTAATTAAAATTCTTCCCTCATAAAAGTCCAGCCCATATGGCTTCACTGGTGAAGTCTACCAAATATTCAAAGAATAAATAATTCTGATTTTTTCATAAACTTATCCAGAAAACAGCAGAGGAAAGAATTCATCATTCTATGAAACCCTGATAACAAAACCAGAGAAATACATTACATTAAAATAAAACTACAGTCTAATCCTTCATGATTAATGACCCCCCAAAATTTAACCAAATATTAGTAAACTAAATTTAGTAACATATAAAAAACATCATATAAAAAACATCATATAAATAACATATAAATAACATCATAACTAATTGAGGTTTATCCCAGAAATGCAAGGTTGATTTAATATTCAAAAATCAATTAATTCAATACAACATATATTTAAAATAAATGGGAAAAAACACACAATAATTTCAATAGATTCAGAAAAAAATTGCCAAAATTATATGCATATTAATGATAAAAGTACTAACAAACTAGAAACAGAGAGAAGCTTTCTAAACTTAATAAAGGCCACTTATGAAACATGTAAGTGAAAAACCAGCCTCAAGGGTAAAAGACTAAATGCTTTCCCTATAAAAGCGTAATAAGACAAAGAGGTCTACTCATCATTGTACTACAGATTCTAAGCAGTGAAATAAAGCATTGTGCTAGACAGTCTAGCCAGTGAGTCTAGTTAATAAATTAAAGGCACTAGAAGGAAAGGAGTTAAGGTTTTATTTGCAGATGGCAGGATCCTATACATAGAAAATTCTAAGGAATACGCAAGACACAGAAACAGACACAGATAAACACATTCCAACTAGAATAAACAACTTCAACAAGGTCACAAGATACAAAACAAAAATACAAAAATCTATTGTATATTTGTCATTGGCAAAGAACAATCTGAAAATGAAATTAAGTGAACAATTCCATTCACAATAGTACCAAAAGGAATACTTACAAGTAAATCTAAACAAAAGAAGTGAAATACCTGTATACTGAATAGTACAAAACATTGTTGAAAAAATTTAAGATATAAATAAATGGTGAGACATTTCATGTTCACAGACTGGAACAGACAATATTGTTAATAGGGCATTTCTCAGCAAATTTATCTATAGACTTGATGCAATCTCTATCAGAATCTCTGGAGACTTTCTGCAAAAACTAACAGGCTGATACTTAGATGTATATGGAAATGCAAAGATCCATAATAAGCAAAACAATTTTTAAAAATAAGAACAAAGTTGGAGGATTTATAGTTCCTGATTTTATACTATGAAAATCAATATAGTGTGGTGTTGGCACAAGACAGACTTACAGATCAATCGAAGAGAACTGAGAGTCCAGAAATAAACCATTACATTTATGATCAACTGATTTTTGACAAAGAATCCAAGAAAATTCAATGATCAAAGAATAATCTTTTTGGCAAATGATCCTGGGCCAACTGAATAGCTACATGCAAAAATACAAATTTAAATTCATACTGTATACAAGAACTAACAGAAAATAAATCCTAGCCCAAATGTTAGAGCTGAAAGTATAAAACTTCTAGGGAAAAACAAAGGAGAATATCTTCATGATGTTGGATTAGGAAAAAGTGGATGATGTAACACCAAAAACATGATCTATTAGAAGGGGAAAGGAGATGAGTTGGATGTCATTAGGAATTTTTTTAAATTGGGCTTCAGAAGACACTGTTAAACCAATGAAAAGACAAGCTACATGTTGACAGAAAATATTTGCAAAATATATGTATGATAAGACTTCCTTCCAACATACATAAGGACCCATTACAACTTAAGAACAAGAAGACAAACAACCCAATTAAGAAATTGGCAAAAGAGGGCGCCTGGGTGGCTCAGTGGGTTAAGCCGCTGCCTTCGGCTCAGGTCATGATCTCAGGGTCCTGGGATCGAGGCCCACATCAGGCTCTCTGCTCAGCAGGGAGCCTGCTTCCTCCTCTCTTTCTCTCTGCCTGCCTCTCTGCCTGCTTGTGATCTCTCTCTGTCAAATAAATAAATAAAATCTTAAAAAAAAAAAGAAATTGGCAAAAGATATGACTAGACATTTCACTAAAGATGAAATACAAGTGGCTAAAAAGCTCATGAAAAGATGGTCAGCCTCATTAGTCATTAGGGAAATGTAAATTAAAACCACAATGAGAAACTACCAACTCACCCATTAGAATGGCTATCAGTAAAAAGACAGACAAGAGCAAGCGTTGGCACAGGCAAGGAAAACCTGGAACCATCATACACTGTTGTTGGGAAGGTTTAAAAAAATGGTATAGACACTTTGGTGAATGGTTTGGAAGTTCCTTGAAAAGGTCAACATGCAACTACTATTCACCCAGCCATTCCACTAGATATCTACACAACAGAAAAGATAACATAGGTCTACACAAAGGCTTGTATGTATATAAATGCTAATAACAGCATTATTCATAACTGCCAAAATACTAGAACAATCTAAATGTCTATCAACTGGTGAACAAACAAATAATATGTGGCATATCCAAATAACAAAATATAATTCAGCAATGAAAGAAACAAATTACTGATATGTTCTACAATATGGATTAAGCTCAGAAACACTGTGCTAAATGAAAGAAGCTAGATGGAAAACACTATTCATTATATGATTCCACTCATCTGAAATGTCAAGAAAAGGCAAATTTATAGAGACAGAAATCAGATAAGTGATTTCCTGGGACTGGAGGTGGGAACAGGAATCAACTGCCCTCAGGCACCGGGTATTTTATGGTGTGACAAACTATTCTAAAATGGGATTACGGTGATGGTTGCACCACCCTATAAATTTACTGAAAATCACTGAATTGTACACTTTAAATGGGTGAATTTTATGGTATGTAAATTATACCTCAATAAAGCTGTTAAAGAAATGAGGGAAATGGACTGAATAATCTTGGATGTTCTTTCTCCCTCAAAAGTCTGTGCTTTAGCATTCAACTATGCACACATTTTAATACAAAAATGCTATGATAAACCTTTGGCATTACTGTACAAGCCGGGTTAAGAAACAAATGTGAGCTTTATAATCCCCAACAGAATCTAGCTTTGCAATTACATTCCCCACATTAAAGGTCACTTGGAACTAAGAAGCTGAAATTTACAATGACATGTCTTAGTTAGTCAAACTTTATTCTAAGGCTCTGGGAATTCCTGGTTTTTCCACCACTGTTTGCCTAGCACAACAGCCCTTAAGAAAGGCAAGGCAATGGGAAGAGGGACACACTGGCAGTCTGTCATGTGCAGGCGCATAAAGATGCTTGGCTTCTGACTAGCTGTGTGACCTATTGCCCCCCACCCCGTCTTCCATGTGCTTATTCATTTATTCATCAGTGGCTACAGTGTGGCAGGTGCAAGTCTGAAAATAACATGATCCCTGGTTGATGGGAGCTCAGGACCAAGACAGGGAGACAGGTATTAACTCCTCAGCATAGTCCAATGAGGTGAGGGCAAACAAGGAATTCAAAGAGGGAAGGATTCTGAGAAGAGGGACACATACAGGATAGTGTGAGGAGCAAATGAGATAATGTGTCTAGAGAGCACTTTCTACAGAGTAAAGTACTCTATAAAAGTCGGCTGGAGCCAACCCAACTGCTGCATCAATAACATCGTTATTAGAGTGTTATCAAATTAGATAACAGAGATTTGCTTTGTTTTCCATTTGGACCGTCCTGTGATTGAAGTGCACTGGGTAAATTTAATGAAAGTGGATGTTGAAAAGAAGTTTTAGAGAAAGAAATATGTTGTGTAAAAGAGCCGTAACCACTTTCAAATTAAGTTTGACTTATTATCTGATGAAAGCAAAAGAAACCTTTTAAGGAAGAGCAGACAACCATCTGATGATGGCCAGAGCTCCATACCCTCTTCTTCAATATTTAAAAGAAGTATAACTAGCTTTAACTGAGTATGCACTTACTTGCAATGACATATATTAAATCAAAATGTGGAAGACCTGGTTATGATCCTTATGTGCCCCCTCTTAATCATAGGTCTTCTCTTGTTCAGAATGTCATACACAAGAACCACCGTGGCTCTTATTGTAATATATATCCAGAATCTGACCACTTCTAACACCTCTACAGCTACCACCTTGGCCAAAACCCCATCATGTTTCAACCAGACTAGTGTAATAGCCTCTCAACTCGTCTCCCTGCTTTCACTCTTGCTCCCTATAATCTGTTCTCCAAACAGTAGCTAGAGTGACCCTTTAAAAACATGACTGGTTACGTACTTAGAGTAAAAGGCAACATCTTTGCAATGTCTCCAAGGCCCTCTCTTATAAACTCTCTGGTCTCAGGGTGTCTGAGTGGTTCAGTAGGTTAAGTGAACGCTTTTGGCTCAGGTCACCATCCTGGAGTCCCGGGAATGAGTCCCACATCGGGCTCCCTGCTCACTGGGGAGCCTGCTTCTCCCTTTGACCCTCACCCATCTTGTTCTCTCTCTCTCTCATATAAATAAAATCTTAAAAACAAAACCAAACAAACTCTCTGATCTCATCTCTTCAAATTCTCCAGTGACACGGCCTCTTTGCCAATCCTTGGACACCCTAACCATGTTCCCATCTCAAGACCTTTGCACTTGCTACCTTCTATGCCTGGAATGCTCTTCCCTTAGATATACTCAGCCCTTGGAAAGCTTGCTTCTTCATCTCTGCCAATGAAGTCTGACTGGACCATTTTATTTAAAATGCAACCCCAGGGGCGCCTGGGTGGCTCAGTTGGTTGGACGACTGCCTTCGGCTCAGGTCATGATCCTGGAGTCCCGGGATCGAGTCCCACATCGGGCTCCCAGCTCCATGGGGAGTCTGCTTCTCTCTCCGACCTTCTCGCTCATGCTCTCTCTCACTGTCTCTCTCTCAAATAAATAAATAAAATCTTTAAAAAAAATAAAATAAAATAAAATAAAATAAAATGCAACCCCAATCCTAACATAACTTGTTACACTTCTCTGCTTCATTTTTCTCCATATCATTTACCATCATCACACACATGTGCATACATGCACACACACACATAAACCTTTTGAAAGAGGACTGTAAACAGTAAAAATGCCAACCTTCCTTTGGGGAAAAGCAACTGGATAGATAGGAGGCCATTTAGCTGGTATTTGGATAGATGACCTTGATTGGGTAACCTTTTCTAAAGCAGCACTGAACTAAAACGCAAGGTCGGGGTTTTCGTTCTGGCTTCACACTCCCCCGCTCTGCTGACATGCTGAGCGAGTCACTTTACCTCTAGAACTTGCATCTAAAATGGGAAAAGTCCGGCCAATGCAATAAGACCCAAAATAGACGAGATACACATTTTAGAAAGGAAGGCAATTTATCATCATTTGTAGATAATATGACGGTGACCTAATATATCGACGGGAATCAACTGAAAGGCCCCTAAAATTAATGAAAGAATTCAGTAAAGTGCTTTGATAGAAGATAGAGATAAATAAACTGTACAGCATGAAACACAAGCTAGAAGATGTAATAAAAAGTCCTTTTAGAATAGAGTCCTTTAAAAACAGCTAAGGATCACACAAATAAATGTACAGGACTGACATGGGAAGGAAAAATAAAGCTCTCTACTGAGTGAACTAAAAGAGAGACTCTCCAGCCTCTAGCACAGGACTTGGCAGAGTAGGAGATAAATAAAGGGAGAGAAATGGATGGTCCAGGATGAAAGCATCACACACTGTAAAAATGCCTGTTCTGGGCAAACTGAGGTTTTTTTCTTCATAAAACATGAGGCTAGTTAGGTGACATTTGGGAGGTCTGGAGATGTGTATGACCCTAATTTGAAAATTCTAGCAATTTCATTGGGAGGTGCTTTGTTTTGTTTTATTTTCTGGTTGGTTTGTTTAAAGTAACAAACATAGTTAAGAATGTCTTTTGGGGCGCCTGGGTGGTTTAGTGGATTAAAGCCTCTGCCTTCGGCTCGGGTCGTGATCTCAGGGTCCTGGGATCGAGCCCCCATATCAGGCTCTCCGCTCAGTAGGAAGCCTGCTTCCCCCTCTATCTCTGCCTGCCTCTCTGCCTACTTGTGATCTCTCTCTGTCAAATAAAGAAATAAAATCCTAAAAAAAAAAAATAAAATAAAGAATGTCTTTTAAACAAAGAAGGGTGAAAAACCACTACTGAGTATTAAAGCTTATAATGATGTTACAGTAATTAAACCTGGAGTACTGGGGCACCTGGGTGGCTCAGTGGGTTAAAGCCTCTGCCTTCGGCTCAGGTCATGGTGGATCGAGCCACACATCAGGCTTCCTGCTCAGTGGGGAGCCTGCTTCCTCCTCTCTCTCTCTGTCTGCCTCTCTGCCTACTTGTGATCTCTCTCTGTCAAATAAATAAAATTAAAAAAAAATAAAAAATAAACCTGGAGTACTGGAGTGTGATTAAAGGAAATTGGGATAAACGTGTGTATGTGCACACATGTATGAATTTTACATATAGAAGCAGAAGCAACACAAGTCAAGGGAAAAGAAAATAAATTACCAATAAATAGTGTTGGGAAAAAATGCATAATTATGAGAAAAGACACCAAATTTAAGACCTCACCATGTATGATAAACCATATTATAGCCCATTGATTCGAAATATAATATACTTTGATTTTCAGGGTGCCCTGGCAATCAAATGCAATGTTACTGAATCCTGGATTGGATTGTATAAAGCTTTAAAGGACAATTAATTTATATAATTGAGGAAATTGGAATATGAACTATATATTATATGCTAATATTATGCCAATTCTAAGTTTCCTGAAGTGGTAATTGTATTGTGGCTTTACAGAAGACTGACCTTTTTCTGAGGAGATACCTAGCAACCATTTGAGAGATAAGAAAATATGACAAAATGTTTACAACTGGTGAGTCTGGGGGAAGGATATATGGATGTTTATTGTGCTATCCTTGCAATATTCTGTAGGTCTGAAATTTAAAAAAAAAAAGATCTTCAGTAGAAAGGTCTTTTTAAGTTTTAACAATAGAATGATGCACAAAAGATAAAGATGTGTCTGTTATAAATTTGAAACGTCTGATTACAAGAATAAAAAAATAAAATAATAAATTAGAAAAGCTACTCCCAGAAAATCTGACACAGACAGAAACAATACTTTAATATTTGAGATATTTGACATGCAGGATAAAAATAATAAGGGGTATACATAAAGATCAATAATGCCTTTGTATACATAGAGGTATGCACTATATTCTCTCTGCATAATGAGGTAGAACTAGAAATTATTAAAGAAAAATTCTAAAAAAATAAAAACTTCCAGCTGGGAAAAATAAGAACTATCCTAAATAACTCTAATATCAAATAGGAAATCAAAACTACAATTTCACACTCTTTAGAAACTATTATGATGAGAACAATGATGTTTAATGCTTATGGGATAGGACCAAACCTGTTTTCAGAATCTGAAAAGCCTTTGTTATTAAACAAAAAAGAATGACAATAAATTAATTAAGCATTCCATAAAAAGAAAATTAGAATAAACAACACTGGAGCCAGATGGCTTTTCCAATGATTTTTTTTCAATCTTTCAACAACTGATAATTCCCATGCTATATAAACAATTACATAAGACAGAAAAAGAGGGAAAACATCTCAAGTTATTGCAAATTATTCCTCTAATATATTATTAAACCAGTTCCCCATAAAGAGATTATTTAGCTCAGGTACACAAAATAGATTTAGTAACAGAAAATCTAGGAAAATAACACATAAATAAAATCCATATGATCATGTGACTAGATACCAAAAAATCATGGTAAAATTTAATATCCATTTTTGATATAAAAATAATCACAAATATAAGTGGTAAAATGCAGGTAATTTTTCTTATCATGTTTTAAAAATACGTACTTTAAACCTACAACTACCATCACAAATAGAGTAAATTTCCTAGGGGTGCCTGTGTGGCTCAGTCCACTAAGCAGCTGCCTTCAGCTGGGGTCATAATCTTGGGGTCCTGGGATCAAGCCCCACATTGGAATCCCTGCTCAGCAGGGAGTCTGCTTCTCCCTCTCACTCGCCCCCTGTGCTTACTCTCTCTATCTCTCAAATATATAAAATCTTAAAAAGAAGAAGAAGGAGAAGGAGGAGGAGGAGGAGAGGGAATTTCCTAGATGGCTGATCATTTCAGTTGGGGGTAATGCAAAAAGGTCAACCATTAACATCATTTGGCAACATTGCCCAGAAATCTCTACAGTATAACCAAAGTATAAAACCAAAATAAAAGCTATCACAACTGGAGAGGGGGACATAAAATTATCATTATTCACAGACGAAGTGATTATTGGACTGGTAAAACAAAATAATAAAATTTAATTAAATTCACAAGAGGTTTCAGCAAATGGGATGGGTAAAACACACATGCACACACACACACACACACACACACGGTTTTCTTAAATACCAGTAAAACCCAGTAAGCAAACATAATGAGGGGAAAACAGCATAAAATATCACAAACTATATTAGGAAGGAACAATTTTGACAAAGTAGCTACAGATGTAATCTATATGAAGGAATCTATGTAATTTTCCTGAGAAAGAGTAAGACTTGAATGGATACGTTTGCCCTCTTTCAATGTGCAAAAGCTCATGGTAATGTAACCATTTCAGACTAAGTATGAGTCTTAATCCAATTTAAGTCAATTCTATTGGAGATTATTTAGGGAACATGATAAAGTGATTTTAAAATTCAGAGGGAAACATATGTGGGTGAAAATAGCTAAGGACAGTTGGAACAACAAGAATCATTAGGAAGACTAGATATTAAAATGTTTCATTACACTATAATTAAAGTGGGTGGTACACACAGTGATCAACAGAGGCAGCTTTAATGGAACCATGAAGGCAAACCAAGAATATAGTGGGATGCATAAAAACACACAAGCGCACACACATAAGCAACATCACAAGTCAGCAGTTCCATAAGGAATAATCAATCAAGAATAAATACCCAATAAATATCATTAAAATGATGAGTGCTATTATGATATGTGACAAAAGTAGTATGCAACATTTTAAGAGAGTATCACAATTATGTACAACCTTATTTTTTAATTTGGTAAAGAAAAATGGAAAAGAAATCCCACCCCAAATGTTAATATTATATGATGAATAATAGAGGAGTTTTTCCTCTTTATTTTTCCATAATTTCTATATAAGCATATATCATTTTTGTGATGAGTTTAAATTAATCTTTATTCAAATATAGTTATACTAACTACCTCAGTGTTGTGATAGAGAGCAAAGATGATTAGGGACCTGACAGTACTCTAAAAATGATTATTTAATGTAATATGTTACAACTAGCCATGGTATCATTTTTTTAAATTGATGGATGGATTTCTGTGCTTAGGTGACATGGTATAATCTATGCCTAATACGCTTGTAGTTTGCTGAGTAATGTCGACTTTTGAATATTTAGTAAACCTACCCCACCCCTTCCAAATCTCAGAGTGTTATTTCCCAACCAAGTTCATATTGAAAAATATCACTTCAATCAAGGATCCAGTAATGAAGGAAGGAAAGTTTACTCAGTTTATGATGACCATGGACCAACAGCTTATTAGCTAATATTAATAGCTTATGTAAACAATAACTTTAAGGGGCACCTGGGTGGCTCAGTTGATTAAGGGTGCAACTCTTGATTTTGGCTCAGGTCATGATCTCAGGGTCATGAGATTGAGCCCTGCATGGGGGGTCCATGCTCAGGGGGAACTCTGCTTGAGTTCCTCTCCCTTTAACCCTCTTCCTACTCAGGCACGCTCTCTCTCTCTCTCTCTCTCTATTAAATAAATATTTTTAAAAACCAAAACTTTAAAACTGTTTATGTAGACTATAAAAAATAGACTTAAGTAATAAAGAGTGTTTAGAACCAACACTGCCAATCTACAAGGAGGAGAATGCTGCAAGGCCTTTCTACTTAGTGGTCCCTGAACCAGCAGCATTCTTAATCATCTAGAAATGTGCTGGAAATGAAGAACCTTGGGCCCCATGCCATATCTACTGAATCAGAAACAGTTTTTCGAAAGACTGCAGGTAATTCATCTACACATTAAATTCTGAAAAAGCAAGAAAGTGGAATAGAACACTTTAGGGAACTGAAAATCTTCCTGGTTTGTTTTGTTTTTCTAATAAACATTTGGAAGTATTTTATGTCCCCCAGTGGAGAACCAGGCTGTTTCCCTCACCCCAGGCCTCCCAGCATTGTCTTCTTCTTCAGATGTCCTGGGAAGCAGCCCCTTTACCCTCCTGCCAAGTTCTCAGTTGAAATGTCATTATTCTTTTCTAAAGTCACCTTATATTGTAAGAGGAGTGAAGGAAAAAAAAAATAAAGTTGAACAGACTAGCTTCAACAGGGATTCAGCCTCCAAACGTCATGATTAAAACCCATAGTGATGCTTTTATAGAAGATGCTACAGTGGCTGTTTTTGAGATGGATCAGTAGGGTGCTTAGATGTCTCTACTTGCAACAAAGACATTTCCTTAAGGAAACTGTCACATGAAAATCCTCTGTGCATGTTTTTATAAGACTATCTGAAATCAATTATCCTCAAAAAGCCCTTCTAAGCTCTAAAAAGGTAAATGGGATGATTATTAATTAACCATTACATTAATAATAACTAGTATATTAATGCCAGGTAGGACCAATAAATGCTATAGAAGAATAATAGCACCAACTATGACATTTATCCCATGGGGAAATGTAACCCACTGATGAAATTATTTGTAAGAGGGCAGTGACCTGAAAATCATTGATGTGTAGGGAACTGTAGGTGTTGGCTTTCCATCCAACAAGAGAATTGCCTGTGACTTTCAGAGCCCACACTACTCATCTCTGAATGTGGGGCTTGGAAATAGGGACTTTCAACAAGCTCACCAAAGCTTTCTTATATATACCAAATTTCAGAGACCCTCCTGTAGAAACCTTGCCCTGATTTTGTGACAGGAGTCAAAGAGACCCTTGGATACCGTATAATCACTTAATCTAGCAGTTCTCAAAGTGTCTTCTCTGAAGCTCTGTGGGAGGGTCCCCAAGACTGTTTCTGTGATTCTACAACATCAAAGTGGCTTTAACAGTACACTAAGACTCTATTTGCCTTTTCCCCCCACTGTGTTGATATTTGCGCTCACTGCAGACACAACGGTGGGTAAAATGGCTGGTAACTTAGCACGAATCAACGCAATGGTTTCCAACTGTTCTGTCATTGGATTCTTCACCACCATGTAAAAACTCACTTTAGAAAAACCCCAAATTCCAGTTGTGGCTCAGTGGGTTAAGCCGCTGCCTTCGGCTCGGGTCATGGTCTCGGGGTCCTGGGATCAGGTCCCGCGTCGGGCTCTCTGCTCGGTGGGGAGCCTGCTTCCTCCTCTATCTCTGCCTGCCTCTCTGCCTACTTGTGATCTCTGTCTGTCAAATAAATAAATAAAATCTTTAAAAAAAAAAAAAAGGAATGTCCTTGATGAACTTGCAGCCTTCCCTTTGAGATCAGGAACACGACAAGGATGCCCACTCTCACCACTCTTGCTCAACATAGTATTAGAAGTCCTAGCAACAGCAATCAGACAACAAAGAGAAATAAAAGTATCCAAATTGGCAATGAAGAAGTCAAACTTTTTCTCTTCGCAGATGACATGATTCTTTATATGGAAAACCCAAAAGACTCCACCCCCAAACCACTAGAACTCATACAGCAATTCAGCAACATGGCAGGATACAATGTCAATGTACAGAAATCAGTGGCTTTCTTATAAACTAACAATGAAAATACAGAAAGGGAAATTAGAGAATCGATTCCATTAACTATGGCACCAAGAACCATAAGATACCTGGGAATAAACCTAACCAAAGAGGGGTGCCTGGGTGGCCCAGTGGGTTAAAGCCTCTGCCTTCAGTTTAGGTCATGATCCCAGGGTCCTGGGATCGAGCCCCACATTGGGCTCTCTGCTCAGTGGGGAACCTGCTTCCTCCTCTCTCTCTACCTGCTTCTCTGCCTATTTATGATCTCTGTCTGTCAAATAAATAAATAAAATCTTCAAAAAAACAAAAAACACCTAACCAAAGAGGTAAAGGAACTGTACTTGAGGAACCACAGAACACTCATGAAGGAAATTGAAGAAGACACAAAAAGATGGAAGACCATTCCATGCTCTTGGATCGGAAGAATAAACATTGTTAAAATGTCTATACTGCCTAGAGCAATCTATACTTTTAATGCTATTCCGATCAAAATTCTACTGGTATTTTTCAAAGAGCTGGAGCAAATAATCCAAAAATTTGTATGGAATCAGAAGAGAACCTGAATCGCTAAGGAAATGTTGAAAAAACAAAAATAAAACTGGGGACATCACGTTATCTGATTTCAAGCTTTACTACAAAGCTGTGATCACCAAGACAGCATGGTACTGGCATAAAAACAGACACATAGACCAATGGAACAGAGTAGAGAGCCCAGATATGGACCCTCAATTCTATGGTCAAATAATCTTCGACAAAACAGGAAAAAATATACAGTGGAAAAAAGACAGTCTCTTCAATAAATGGTGCTGGGAAAACTGGACAGCTATATGTAGAAGAATGAAACTTGACCATTCTCTTACACCGTACACAAAGATAAACTCAAAATGGATAAAAGACCTCAATGTGAGACAGGAATCCATCAGAATCCTAGAGGAGAACATAGGCAGTAACTTCTTCGATATCAGCCACAAAAACTTCTTTCAAGATATATCTCCAAAGGCAAAGGAAACAAAAGCAAAGATGAACTTTTGGGACTTCATCAAGATCAAAAGCTTCTGCACAGCAAAGGAAACAGTCAACAAAACAAAGAAGCAACACACGGAATGGAAGAAGATATTTGCAAATGACACTACAGACAAAAGGTTGATATCCAGGATCTATAGAGAACTCCTCAAACTCAACACACACAAAACAGACAACCGTATTAAAATATGGGCAGAAGATATGAACACACACTTCTCCAATGAAGACATACAAATGGCTATCAGACACATGAAAAAATGTTCATCATCATTAGCCATCAGGGAGATTCAAATTAAAACCACATTAAGATACCACCTTACACCAGTTAGAATGGCCAAAATTAACAAGACAGGAAACAACATGTGTTGGAGAGGATGTAGAGAAAGGGGAACCTTCTTACACTGTTGGTGGGAATGCAAGTTGGTGTAGCCACTTTGGAAAACAGTGTGGAGATTCCTCAAGAAATTAAAAATAGAGCTTCCCTATGACCCTGCCGTTGCACTACTGGGTATTTACCCCAAAGATACAGTTGTAGTGAAAAGAAGGGTCATCTGTACCCCGATGTTTATAGCAGCAATGGCCATGGTCGCCAAACTGTGGAAAGAACCACGATGCCCTTCAACAGACAAATGGATAAGGAAGATGTGGTCCATATACACGATGGAGTATTATGCCTCCATCAGAAAGGATGAATGCCCAACTTTTGTAGCAACATGGACAGGCCTGGAAGAGATTATGCTGAGTGAAATAAGTCAAGCAGAGAGAGTCAATTATCATATGGTTTCACTTATTTGTGGAGCATGACAAATAGCATGGAGGACAAGGGGAGATGGAGAGTAGAAGGGAGTTGAGGGAAATCGGAAGGGGAGGTGAACCATGAGAGACTATGGACTCTGAAAAACAATCTGAGGGTTTTGAAGGGGCGGGGGGTGGGAGGTTGGGGGAACCAGGTGGTGGGTATTAGAGAGGGCACGGATTGCATGGAGCACTGGATGTGGTGAAAAAACAATGAATACTGTTAACGCTGAAAAGAAATAAAAAATTTTTTAAAAAAAGAATGTCCTTGATGAAGCAGTAAGATGTGTTCATTCCAATGCTTGAGTGAATGTCTTTTTTTTTTTTTTTAAGATTTTTTTATGTTAGAGAGAGGGAATGCATGCCATGGGGAAAAAGAGGGAGCGTGAGTCTTAAGCAGACCCCAGGCCCAGCATGGAGCCTGATGTGGGGCTTGATCTCATGACCCTAAATCATGACCTGAGCCGAAATCAAAAGTTAGATGCTTAACTGACTGCACCACCCAGATGCCCCCCACTTTTTTTGAGCACATGTCCTTTTTTTTGTTCATGGGACACATGGGAAGTTCTGATAAATCATTTCTCCTGCTCTCTTTCTATGTGTTCTTAAGGAAAAAGATTTCTGTGATCGAGTTGCATGGCAAAGCAGCCACATTTTAAACGAAGCACCATTTTTTTTTTTCTTAAATGAGTGACTGACAAATTGTGGTTATTCGCATTTGGATATTTGGCAAACATTTTCTCCAAATTAAATGAAATTTATCTGTCACTTAAGGAAAACTGACAGTATTTGTTCATAATTGAGCTTTCAAATGAAAATTAGAATTTGGAAAACTTGTTATCTGTCACTGTGAACTTGACAGATTCCCAATACTCTTAAACTTACTGATAAGATCAGTGGTGATATTATCAAATGTGATTATTTTGATATTGTGTAATGTGATGTGTCAATATTTGGAAGATTTTTGTAATTCAGTGAAATTTTTCAAAGGACCAATGTAAATATTGCAAAATCAAGAAGAAACTATCAAGGATAAAATATCCATTCAAAATGCAACATATAACTGATATATTTTGATATAACAGAATACAAAAAGTTCACTGACAGTTTCATTGCAACTAAACTTGAGGAAACTCCCACTCTCTGAGTTTTGGCATAATATCAAAGGATATCCATAATTACTTTAAAAGGTTATTGAACTACTCCCCCTTTTTCCATTACATATCTGTGTGAGGCTGGGTTTCCTTAACATATTTCAACCAAACCAATTCAAGACAGCAGATTAAGTGCAGAAACAGATGGGAGAATCCAATTATCTTCTATTAAGCCAGACATTAAAAATATTTGTAAAAATGTGAAACAATGTGCCTCTTCTCCCTAATCTTATTGTTTTGGAAAATAGAAATCTGTTATTTACATTAATATGTAATGATTTTATTACTATTTTTAAATGATTTCTAATGTTCTTAAAACATGTCTTTAATTTCTAATACAGTAAATATCAATAGACAATGAACAAAAGCTATTTGGGACCTTCCTTGTTTTTTGATAATGTAAAGAGGTCTTGACTCGAAAAAGGTTGGGAATCTTTGAACTAATTATAAACTTTCAAAAAATTTTTAAAAATGAGGAGGCTATCAAGATCCTCCTAAGTCAACACTTCTCAGTGTTGGCACTTTTGACATTTTGGCTAAATGTTCTCTGTTACGGACGGTTGTCCTGTACATTGCAGTATATTTAACAGGATCCTTGGCCTCTACTCACTAACTAGATGCCATCAGCAGCCCCCACCCAAGTTGTAACAAACAAAATTATCTCCAGTCATTGTCTCTGGGGAACAAATTAACTCTGGTTGAGAACCACTGTCATAGGTAAAAAGATGTTAAAAAGACAACATACAAAAAGGACTGTATAAAAATACACAGGAAAAAATATGTTTTGCCATGAATCAAAGAAATGCAAATCAAAATGATAATATGCTTCCTTTTAAAAACCCATTAAATTATCAAAGTAAATGTAAATTATAACATGCCATCTCTGTGAAGTTGTGGTGAAACTGGATTATACAGTTCTAGGAGGACTGTAAGTTGATGCGTCAAATTGGGGAAATGATTTGGAGATGGATGTCAAGACACAAACATGTTTATGACATAGCAATACAAAGAGCATAGACTCTAAACTCTGCATTAAATTTGAATTTTGGCTTTGAAACTCACTATCTGTGTGAACCTCCTACAAATATTTAAATGATATTATAAAAATCCAAGGACAATAAATGATTATTGTGAAAACTGGTTGAGATAATAATGTGAGAGAGTTCTCCTTTCTACTGAAATTTCACGGACAAGAAAAGATGAAAAAGCATATAAATCCACAAGGAAAGAAAGAACAGGGGTGGGGCCATTAGCAGTTAAGAAGTTTCAACAAAATTCTGGAAGACTAAAAATGGCCAGAGAATGGGTGTCTGGGGTGGGAAGATAAAGAAAACCAAACTATAAAGAAATATGAATCAGGGGAATTCGCTTGCCAATGGATTTCAAACAAGACTCTGATCTTAGAGCAGAAAGGTATGGGGAGTGTTTAAGTGAAATGTGGGGCTGAAAACAGGGGTGTCAGTCAAAGTCTGTACATGAATCCAGCAAACTCTTGAACATGGACCTCTGTCTACCTGCCTTCTATTCTTACCCTGTAGGCAGAAGAGAAGAAGTTCCATCTGTGGAGAATCTGAATGTCTTCACTCCCCAAAACCCAGCATGTTCAGTCAACTTCTACATCTAAACTTTTATTTTTGTATTTTATCTTTTTTAGGTTTCTTCTAGTCTTTTAATCATTCTTTATATGCACTTTTAATAAAGAATTAAAATTATGTTATATGTAATTTTATATTTTTTTTCACTTATCATCATGTTATGAACATTTCTTAAATTACTCATTTAATCAGAAGGGAAAATGGCACAACTTCTCCTTTCTGCCTTTTCAACTTGGAGTTAGACAATCCTGTATTAATCTTGAGAGATTTTCAAAGGAAACGGAAACACTAACCCCAAAAGATCTCTGCACCCCCATGTTCATGGCATTATTTACAGTAGCCAAGACATGGAAACAACCTAAGTAGCCACGAATGGTTGAATGGACAAAGAAATTGTGGTCTATACATACAATATTATCAGCCATAAAAAATGATATTATCAGCCATAAATATTATGGATATTATGGATATTATCAGCCATAAAAAATGAGAAAATCCTACCATTTATGATAAACATGGATGGACATTGAAAGCATTATGTACAATGAAATAAGTCAGACAAAGAAAAATACTATACAATCTCATTTATATGTGGAATCTAATAAAAAAACAATCAGACAAAAAACTCCTAGAAAATGAGATCAGATGTGTGGTTACCAGAGGCAGGGGGTAAGAAAGAAGCAAGTTCTGGAGAAAGGTAGTCAAAGGGTAGAAATTTGCAGGGTTGTAATGGATAGCATGAGCACCACAGCTAACACTGCTGTGTGACATGGAAGAAAGTTATAAAGAGAGTAGGTCCTAAGAGATTTCATCCCAAGGAAAAATTTATTTTCTTTTTATTTGATCTATGAGAAGATAGATGTTTGCTGATCCTATAGTTGTGATCATTTCATAACAGATGTAAACCAAACCACCATGCTGTACCCCTTAAACTTATATAGTGATATATGTCCATTATTTCTCAATAAAACTGGATAAAAGAAAAAAAATGGACAGGTTTCCAAATTAACAAAGTTTTCCAAAATATAACATTTCAATTTTTCTTACAAAAAAGAAAAGAAAAGAAAAAGAATAGAAAAGAAACAAGAAAAACACTGAAAATTAACTGGCCTCAACATGTGTAAACTAAATGTTACACTATAAAACAAAAAGTACCTAAATATTATGAACAACTATTTTTTATTTCTATTAGGATTTTACCTCAAATCCTGTAATATTATGAGATGTCTGAATTTCTGAAGATAATTAAATTTTGGATCTTTTCACTTCAGAAAAAAATGTGGAAGAGGCATTAAGAATAGAAGAATAAAACTGAAGGCTACTGGAAGCTATGATGAGAAAACAAAAGGCAAGCACAGATTGATACAACTATTAATGTGTCATTTAATTTTGTATCATTACTGTAAGAAATTGCAGTATCTCAAGGAGATACAGGGTGACCATATTTCCGAGTTGGCCCACAAGAGTCCAGGTTAATACTTATAGTCTTGTGATATTTATTTGACCCCCTTCATTCTCAAAGTGTTGTGGTTTGGATAATCAATGATATGGTCACTGGAGTAATGCAGTGACACAGATACCTAGAAAAGTCTCCTGACACAGATACCTAGTTGAACACCACTTAAGAGGTGTACACAGCAGGACATTATGTACACGGCAAGTCTTAAAACAGATGCCCTTACCACGGATAGCGAATGCTGTTGGAAATACTTTTTTCATTGTGATATCATCAACATATACCAGTGTCAGGTTTGTAACATAAGGATTTGGCATTCATTTACACTGTGAAATGTTCACCATAGTAAGTCCAGTAACCATCCATCACTATACAAAGCTATATATGTTCCCCCTTGTGATAGGAATTGTTAGGACTGGCTCTCTTGGTAACTTTTAAGTGTACACTACATTATTACTGACTATAGTCACGAGGCTGTACGTTGCATCTCCATGACATTTTTTTGTTTTGTAACTGGAAGTCTGCATTTCTTGACCCTCCTCACTCCCTTTGTCTCCCTTCCCTTGAGTAACCATTGTTCTGTTCTCTGCATCTGCAAGTTTGGTTTTGTCTTATAGGTAAGTGAAATCATACAATATTTGCCTTTCTCTGTCTGACTTACTTCACTTACCATAATCCCCTCAAGGTCCATCCTTGACGCCAATGGCAAGATTTCATTCTTTTTCATGGCCAAGTAGTATTCTGTTGTATACATGTACCACATCTTTATCCATTCATCCACTGGTAGACATTTAGGTTATTTCTATATCTTGGCTATTGTAAATAATGCTGCAGTGAACATTGGGATGCATATATCTTTTTAAATTAGTGTTTTTATTTTCTTTGGATAAATGGTACAGAATTGCTAATCATATTGCAGCTTTATTTTTAATTTTTGGAGGAATATTCATACTGTTTTCTGAAGTAACTGCATCAATTTACATTCCCACCAACAGTGGACAAGGGTCTCTTTTTCCCCATATCTTTGTCAATACTTGCTATTTCTTGTTTTTTTAGATAATAGCTATTTTAACTGGTATGAGGTAGTAATCTGTGCTTTTGATTTGCATTTCCCTGATGATGAGTGATGTTGAGAATCTCTTCATGTGCCTGTTGGCCATTTGTATGTCTTCTTTGGAATAATTTCTACTTAGGGCTTCTGCCTGCTTTTTAATCTTTGCCATTGATTTGTAAGAGTTCTTTATGTATTTTGGATATTAACCCCTTATTGGATATATGATTTACAAATATTTTCTCCCATTCAGTAGCATACTTTTTCATTTTATTGATAGTTTCCTTTGCTATGCAAAAGCTTTTTAGTTTGATGTAGTCCAACTTGTTTATTTTTGCCTTTATTGCCTTTGCTTATAGAGTCAGATCCAAAAAAAATCATAATCCAAGACCAATTTCAAGAAGCTTGTCACCTATGTTTTCTTGTATTCAAGTCTTTAGTCCATTGTGAGTTAGTTTTTGCATGTAAGATAGTAATCCAGTACCATTTGTTTGGATGTTGTTGCCCAGTTTTCTCAACACCATTGATTCAAGAGACTGTCCTTTCCCCATTGTATATTCTTGCCTCCTTTGTCATAAATTAACTGACCATATAATTGTGTATTTATTTCTGAGATCTCTGTTCTGTTCCATTAATCTATGTGTCTTTTCTTCTGCAAATACCTGACTATTTTTATTACTACAGCTTTGTAATATGCTTTAAAATCAGGGAGTGTGATGCCTCCAGATTTGTTTTTCTTTCTCAAGACATCTTTAGCTATTCAGGGTCTATTATGATTCCATATAAATTTTACGATTATTTCCTCTATTTCTGTGAAACATGTCATTGGAATATTGATAGGGATTGCGCTGAATCTATGGAATGTTGTGGGTAGTATGGACATTTTAACCATGATAATTCTTCCAACCATGTGCATGGAATATTTTTCCATTCTTTGTGTCTTCTTCAATTTCCTCCATCAATGCCATCATTTTCAGCATACAGGCCTTTCACCTCTTTGCCTGAATTTATTCCTAGGTATTTTATGCTTTTTGATGCAAATGCAAATGGCACTTTGTTCTCAATTTCTCTTTGTGATTACAATAAATTGCTTTTAAATATGGACTACAAGCCTTGTTGGTCAGGTGAGAAATGCACCAATTTAAAAGAGAGTAGTCAATTCAAATGGCAAAAAATGATTCCAGAGGAAATGGAGACAATACAGCAGTCAGCAAAGACTCTCTCTCTCTCCCCCAATCAAAATAATATCCTCAGTAATTGAGAAAAGAATGCTTCTATAGCCAAGAAGTGATGATATGAGGAAAATAAATTCTGAGAACCATAAATAGCTCTTAAAAGAAAAAAAATTGGGGGCGCCTGGGTGGCTCAGTGGGTTAAAGCCTCTGCCTTCGGCTCAGGTCATGATTCCAGGGTCCTGGGATTGAGCCCCGCATCGGGCTCTCTGCTCAGCAGGGAGCCTGCTTCCTCCTCTCTCTCTCTCTCTGCTTCTCTGCCTACTTATGATCTCTGTCTGTCAAATAAATAAATAAAATCTTTTAAAAAAATTGGAATTGCTCAGCAACTGCTACATAAGGGTTATTCTTCTAGAAAACAGAATGAAAAGACCAAAAAAAAAAAAAAGAGAGAGAGAGAGAGATAAAAAATGAAAAGAAAAGGAATATGTAAGAGTCAACTTGAAATGATAGAGCTCGGTGAGAAGAAAAATGTGTGAACAGCATAATGAAAATATCACTTGAATAAAATAGAATAATTGTACATGTTAGGATGAATTTTTAAAAAATACTATACAAGACAGGTCAAGTAATGACAGGTAATGCAGCAAAGTGGATAAGAGTTCAGACTGTGGAGCCAAACTGTTATGCTCAAATCCCAGACCAGCAACACACTAGCTGCATGAATGTGAGCAAGTTACCTAATCTCTCAGTACTTCAGTTTGCACATCCTAAAATAGGGGTCAGGCTATTCTTACCTTAAAGGGTTTGGATGAGAATTAACTGAGTTAATATATGTAAAGAACTGAAAATAGTACCTAGTACATAGTAAGCTTTGAGTTAATTATACGATACTCTCACGAAAATAGTATATACCACTTGGCACTGAAGTGCCCTGCTTTTATAGAATTATAAAATTAACCATTGTGTATTTATTTAACTAGAAATTGTGGTATAACTACATTGGGAAGCTGGAAGGGAAGTCCTGGATGATTTAAAACAGCCAAATTCTCATCTATAATAACAGGAAGTAAATAGACAATGTCTACAATCAATGGTTTTAAAACAGCACGTTATGTAGTGACAATGCCAATTCCCAGAAGAAATAGAGAATTACAGTGCAGTTGCCTTTGGGACACAGGACTGGGGCGCGACAAGGTGGGGGAGGGAACGGGCATTGGTTCTCTGATTTCCTAACTATGTACACTTGTTACTTTGAGATTCTTTTTAATTAAAGAATGAAAAAGGTTATTGTATATGAATTGGCTGTCAGTGCCCGGCATATTAGAGTAGACGCTCAATACATTTTAGTTAGATTTTATTCATTTCAGTAATTCCACTCACGGGAATTTTTCCTCTTTAAAGATACAATACCACAAGAAAAACATGGATGCTTATTTCTGGGTTATTTATAACAACAAATAACTGGAAGTGACCCAAATTATCAACCATATAGGAATGTCTAAGTCTTGTGCAAAAATTTGGTTGAATGCTATAGGTCAAGAACTTAAGTTTATTGTTTCAGATGGCTACAGACTGGCTAAAATATACCCCCCCCCCACACACACACAGTGAGAGATAGAGAGAGAGTGAGTGAGAACACACTCTGATGTGTTTAGACTAGGAAACCTGAGACAACCAGGGTGTCCAAACAGAGGAGATAGAAGTGTGGTGCATCTTAGAGCAGCTTCTCCTGCCCCTCAAGTCTTTAATGGAGGGTTTCCAGCTGCTTGGGTCACTATGGAAAGGGAATTTCTTCCAAAACTCAGAGTTTCTTTTTGAGCTCTGGTCTCTTATTCTTAAAATTCACATCACTATCCGGGAATGATGCACACAAACAATCAATGCCATTAATAGCAATTACTGCAGATACGTAGGAGCCTCTCCCTTGTCCTACAGTCAGGCTCAGCATTAGCCAATTCATGACTCCCATGGAATTCATTCTCAGGAGTGGCTCAGCCTCCAGCTCCACAGTGCTCAGAAAATCCATTAATTAGCAAAGTATTGACGAAACGAGGTGACGACAATGAAAAAAATGGACGATACGGGGCAACAGAGTGAGTCTCCATCTGAACCTACAGACAAGGCCTCCGTCTCTCAAAGAGGCCATGAGCTGAACAAGGCAGCTTCTCTAGATCTTCGTTTTCTCACCTGAGAAACGGGATACATTTTCCCTGCTTCCATGTGATGCTATGAGTATAAAATGAAATGATGCTTGGGAAGTTGTTGATCATGGGTTCTGATCCAGAGTAGGAGGAATTCAACCAAACTCAGCTACGTGTGTGACTCACTCCTCAGAACTGTGCTTCTCAAGCTTAGCATGCATCAGAGTCCCTTGGAGGCCCTGTTAAAACCCAGATGGCTAGGCTCTACCCCCAGAGTTCCTGATTTGGTAGGTCAGCGGGCAGGGCCAAAACCTCTGCATCTGTAACAGATTCCCAGATCATACTGCTGGTCCAGGACACAGGCACAAATACTACCAAAACTAACTGGGATAAAAGTTGAGACTTTGGAGAGAAAAGAAAAAGGCCAATGGAGAAAGTTTTCTACGGGTCCTCATCTGTCCTTTGTCCTGATGCCCACTGGGCAGAACCTTGACTTAGCATCTTTACCAGTGCTGCCTCCTTCCCAAGCTCCCTTCCAAGGTTCTCTCACTGAACCAAACCTTCCTTGTCAACTTCCTGCACTGAAAGATGACAGCCCGATCCCATCTGCCTGCATCCTACGTGCTGATGCAAGAGGCCACCTTTTTAGGTTCCAAGAAATTATGCATTCGTTATGGAGGAAATTAACACCTCAAAGCAAACTATAATTAGGAATTCTTCAATTCAGTTTATGCTTTTTCAATTAGGCACTCTATAATTTTAATCATGGGAGCATTAACATGTTTCTGTAATTTATATACCTGTGGTATAATTAAGCCTGGGAAACACATTGCTCTAAACTTGAATAGAAGGGATTGTTTCCCTTCACACTTGCAGTATTACAGGTCCCTAATGGAGAGATGATGCCAGTTTCAAAGGAGCCATTTCTAAGTTGCAGAGGCCAATGAGAGAGCTCCTGGCTTTGGAAATGTGAAGGCGTTCGTAGACCATGTGGTGCCTTTGAACATCTGGCTCATGCGTAGACATCTGCATCCCCGAGCTTCAACTCCTATTGTGACTTTCAAAACATTCCCGCCATTGGAAACTGCTTTGGACAACTATTCTTGGAAACTAATTTCAATTAAGCAGGAACAGGGTGTCCTGGCAGGGGAGACGTTATCCGAGAGCCGTGGGAAGCAGATGGCTCGGAATTGAAGAAACTAAACAATAGGCTAAAACTTAGCCTGGAGAGGGACCAAACTCCTTTTTGTACACTGATTCCTCTTCCCCCTTCTCTGATTCTGCTCCTTTCTCATAATTTCTGCTCTGCCTTTTAGCTACAAAGCAGGGCCCAGATACTTTGTGCAAGGTAGTCCTCTTGGGATTCCGAGCAGTTCTGCAAATTCAAGGAATTCAGAGGCACGCTGAAAGTTTTTGTGCTTATTCAGTCTGAACCTCTGAACTTTCTGAAGGTTAAAAACCTTCATTTTATCCCCCCTCCTCTTCCTGCTCTCCCCACAATAGCAAATTCAGATTTGCTGACTGCAATAAAAGGAAAAAGAACATAATCAAAACTGGCCCGGGGGGACAATGCATACAGATTCCAACCCAGCTGAGTGACGCACCCGTATCGCTGCAGCATTTTGGCACTCAATATATTTTGTCTGATCTAAGAAAATATGGAACTTTTTATAGAGCAAAAGTTGGAAATGGATTTGTTTCTCCCACGCTGCTCTAGCCTTCCACCAAAGAATACAGATTTGTTCAGATCCCGACACTCTGTCTCACCAAACATCCATCTTCTACCTAAGCCCCCTATCTGCACTGAAGTGATATATTCAGATGTACTATGAGCAACAACACAACATGAATGGGTTCACACGCCAGTCATTGTCACCAGCGTAGGAAAACAGGGGTGTGTTTCTGGCCCCCATATGGACCTTACTTAATGAAGTAAGCTGGCAGAGACCCTAGTTCGGCTCTTAGGAGCTAAAATTGATTATCTTCATGCTGAAACATACACCAAAAAGAGACGCAAGTTCCAAAAGCTGTAAAGCCAACAGGCGCAATTCCACAGTAAAATGTAAAACAACTACTTCCCCATATCATGAGAATAAGCAAGTACAGGCACCGGAGAAGAGAGTTCTTGGTTCCCTTTACTGGCTCCCTTCTCCACCCAGGAGCCCACGTGCCAGCCAACCTGGTGGTACCAAGGCTGTGGCTCGAGACCAGCATGATCATCCTCTGGGAGCTTGGGCGAACACAGATTCTCGGGTCTGGTCCTGTTAGCCGCAAGGATGGAAAACAGTCTACCTCTCTCCTAGCTCCCTTGATGATTCTAATTACCCTGGGGTCAAACCATTTCCTAGATGCCACCCCAGTGAGTGGGATGCAGTGGAGTTTGGGGACCATTGTTCAGGAAGTCAGGGTCTGAACAGCAGGTCAGCCCAGTCGTAGGTGCCTATTAACAGTCCCTTTGAAATGCTTACATTAATAGTCCCTCTGAAACTATACACAGGCCATGTCCTCTATTTAGCAGATCTCTGAAGGTCTACAGCAGTGCAGTGAACTAAAATTTTCTGTGATGATGGGAATGCTATTCAATATGGTAGCCACCAGCCATATGGGGCTACTGTCCTTGAAAGGTGGATAGTATAATTGATGAATCAAAAGTTTTACTTTAATTTCATTCTAATTAGTTTAAGTTCACATAGCTCCCATGTAGCTGTGGCTTCAGTATTAGACAGTGTGGGCCTAAAGTCTTGCCCTTGAATCCTTCTTGTGTTACTGGAGCTGCTACCCCTGTCCTGGTTATGAATACTTTTTTATACATTTATAATCTGCTTAGTGAGCCTACACTCAAGTGGAAATGCACCAGTGAAACAGCAAACCAAAAACAGTTGTAGCCAGGCAAGGAAAGGATGGGCTGCGTCGTGAAAAGGGATAAGTACGAATTTCTTCCGCCTCATGGCTAAGTTGTTCTTGTCCTACCAAAAAGCCAGGACTTTCAAGATCACCTCTCTCACTGCCACTGAGAGGAGGCAACTCTCTGAGTGCTAGCCCTAGGCAGCTGGAGCGAGCCTTGTGCAGAATGCTTTTTGGATGAGAGCAAATCTCCTTGGATTCTAACATGGCACAGATCCATTCACCAGCTCAGAGAACATCAATAGATCAGGCTATAGAAATGCACTTGATGGAGGCCGACTTGAAAGTCTGACCTTTGGACGGCTACAGACAGAGAGACTGAGAACCATCCGTTATCAGCTGTGCAAGATCTGAGACAAAGCAGTGATGCAAACTGTCATGGGGCCCAGAACACTGCGAGGAATAGAAGTCAGCAGAAAAAAGTTAGAGCAAAAGTGAGACCGGGAGAAAGCACCTTGCAGAATCGCTCTTGCTCCTGCAAAGCGTTTTACCACTTCCCCAGGGTTGGGAGGATTCATGGCACAAGAATTACATTTACTCAGACAGCCTGCCCATCCTTAGTCTGGCTTCTTTGGTCCTTGAAATAACTTGGCTTCAAGGACCTTCACCTTGAATTCATTACCATCCATCCACTACCACTGCCAACATGGTCACACCCGGAGCCATATTCTCCCACTGCAGGGCTCCATTACTAAAACCTTATCTTTGATCACGTTACTCTCTGAATGCCACTTCCTGTCTGTCTAGCCTCTCCCAGCCTTGTACCTTCTGCACAGCTTCCTCAACAGCACTGGGGTCACCTGGCCCTCAAAATCTCTGTCATTTGCACATCGACCTCCATGTGCTTTTAAAAATCAAGCCTGGACCATATGACCCATATATTTTTTTTAATTTGAATTTTTATTATTTTTTTCTTCATATTTTAATTTAAATTCTACTTGGTTAACATAGAGTGCAATGTTGGTTTCAGGAGTAGAATTTAGCGATTCATCACTTACATACAATACCCAGTGCTCGTCATAACAAGTGCCCTTCTATTTTTAAATTTTTTTTATTAACATATAATGTATTATTAGCCCCAGGGGTACAGGTCTATGAATCATCAGGCTTACACACTTCACAGCACTCACCATAGCCCATACCTTCCCCAATGTCCATAACCCAACTAACCTCTCCCTACCTCCCTCCCCCCAGCAACCCTCCATTTGTTTTGTGAGATTAAGAGTCTCTTATGGTTTGTCTCCCTCCTGATCCCATCTTTTTTCATTTATTTTTTCCTACCCCCCCAAACCCCCCATGTTGCCTCTCAACTTCCTCATATCAAGGAGATCATATGATAATTGCATATGACCCATTTTTAAGAACTTCCGTTGACTTCATCATCTTCTTTCTCCCATGGCCCTGGATCAAGGTAGGTGTCTTTCTTCTTTTCTACAGTAAGAGCTGCTGGGAGCTCTTAGAGAAAACTGAACTATAAAGCTTCAACCATCTCCTATTTAAAAAAAAAAAATTCTTCCTTTGGCTTTCACGTTTTAACTCTGCCCTGGTATTTCTTCTACCTCTTTGGCCAGCCCTTCTCCATCTCCTGTGTGGTTTCTTCACAGCGGGGTCTGGTCCTTATCTCTTCTCATAGATACTCTGCCTGGATAAGGTCATCTGCTCCTCCCATGCTTCAAATACCACTTGAATGTTAATGGTTCTCTAGTCTCAAACCCCCTGCTCTCATGCCTCTCTAGCCCTCCAGCCTTCTGGAATTTAAATAGTCCCTATGGTAGGAGGTGAACATGACAACCACACTCTCTTCTCCCTCATGCCAGTGACAGTCTGTTTCCATCTCTCCAGATGGCAGACGGTCCAAAATAGAACACTCTCTCGTTCTTCATGTTCCAGCAACTGCTCCTCCTGCTCCATTTAAAATATTCTTTCTGAAACACCTGTTTTTCCTCTTTGGTTGGAGCCTAAGGAATAAAATCCAGAATCCATCAACACTGGAACCAATTCTTGGTAAGTTGGGCTGTTTGGGGACTGAGAAAAGGAAACCTGCAACACAGGGTGAGCTGAAGTGACTGTGAGCCCACCTACATTACCTGAGGCCCACCCTTCCCCCTTTTGTTTTCCTGCATGGTCTTTCCTACTGGGGCTTTGTGTCATACTCACTAGACTGACCCTGTCTCTTTGGTTAGTTTCGATGGTAGCAACGTATCTCTTTAATCGTAGTTACCCGTGCCCTTTGTCGCCATATTTAGAGTGTGGGACAGCCCCATCGGGAACAGCCCTGCGGTAGTATTTATCCCACTAGGTCTTATTTCTGGTGCCTCTTTTTGTATCTGGCTCCTCCTTTTCCCCAGTCTGGTGTGATGAAATCCTGGCATGTGAATAGACTTGGCAACAAATGATATTACTTACAGAGCTAAATCTTCTTGCAGTCTACGTGAGAATGCCTCTTGCCCATCCCTCCACCAAAGTGGGTCACATAGCACCCCTCATCTTCAGTCTGCAGAAAAGGAGACCCAGAGAGCTGGGGAACTAAGTGAAATTAATGATGTCTTGAGAAAGAGTATCCAAGTATAATTGCCATTTCAATGTCTCCCAATACAGACGGGGACTCAGGAACGGCTCCATGCTAATAAATCCTCAACAATCTTCATTCCGCCTTCCTAATTGGATACTATCATGTCCTCATATCTGAGACTCATATGGTAATGATGCCAGTTTTGCTCACTGAAGCTCCAAGGGACCAGCGGAAGCCTTCTGTGATGGTTTTACATGCTCCCCATCTGGGCTCCACGGTTATTAAAGGAATCCTGGAAAAATCTGGCAATTTTTCCTCTTCTTCCCAATTAAGTGTTTTCTTTCTTTGGGAGTAGACTGGATCTCCAATTTGTAGGGCAGCTCGTCACTGTGCATTTCAAAGTCATAGTATTAACTCCCTGTACCTGTCAAGTGCAAGGGGCTCCGGGTGTTCTCATTAGAGAGCGAAGAGAACTTGCAGTGGGTATTAGAGGCCACTCACCAGATCCCTCTATCTCCATGTACACAGATTCTCATACTCCCAGCACTCCAAGCCTAGTACAGGTCTGAAGCATCCCATGAAAGCAAGTCACAAGTCTGAGGTTTGGAGGACATCCCTCGGAGGTCCCCAGCACTCGCCTGGACCACACATCATATCTCAGTCCTGTTTCTGCCCACCTGGTTCCTTATCCCCATCATATTCCTAATCTTCCAGGCCACATTCATCACCACTGGTCTCCCTTGGGTAATCTATCCTCCTAGACTCTTCTGTCCTCAGTGTTCCTTGACTCAGAGACTCCATGTCACGAATAAGCCAGAACCTGGCTGTCACCCAGGACAATGTCTTTTCTTTCCCATCCACCTGCCTACCCCATAGAGTAGTCATCACCAAGGTTGCTGCCCATTTCTCCCCGATCAAGGCCCTCTCTCTACCACTTCAACCGTTCAGGCATGGATGGCCATCCCTTCTCATCTGGAGAGCAACGTCTTCTGGCCCTTTCCCATCCAACCTCATCAGGGGCCACCCGCCCTTACATTTTCTGCCCACTGCTGCCCTCCTGGCCTCCTTTTATTTTTCTAACCTCATCTCCTGACTCCCCAGCCTGGTGTGATCCTCTCTTAGGTGAAACCCAAGACAGAAACCCAAGAAGAAAAACCAGTAAGGTGTGCCTTGTCGAGTTGGCTTCCCTCGTGGGCAACCAGGATTCAGTCTTAAGGGAGGTATGTGAGGACCCATGTGGCACACGCCTTGGAATGGTCCATGTGGAGGACAGGAATCTGGGCATGCTTGGACTCCCGTCCCCTCCTGGCATTCAGACCTGTGTGATTCTGAACTGGATCTGCCCGCTCACACTAACCAAAGTCTGTGGGGGCTTTGGAGGAAGCACTGAAGCCAAGAAGAAAGAGGGCGGGGTGGCGCTGCAGGAGGGGTCCCGTCCCTCTGCGTGAACCTCTGCACAAACCGACCAGCTCAGCCACAGCTAAAATGAGGTGGGGGGTGGGGTGAGGTGGCCCCAAGCCAGTGAGAGCCAGCTATGATTGCGAACAATCTGTGTTGTCAGTTAGTGTCTGTGGCAGCATTTGCAGGGAGCTCTCTCTGCCATTAGGATGTCTGCACGTGGGCCTGCTCACTCATTTCTGGATCTCCAGTGCTCAGCCCAACGGCTGGCACATGGCTGTTTGCTCAAATTCAAATGCATATACCACCTTAATGAATTGTGAATGGGAAACCCAGACTCCTCTCCAGGGATTTGGTCTCCCCTCTCCTGCTTGGTTTTGATTGCAGGTCCCCAGTCTGGTTTCCGTGTTTATAAGGTGTCGCTAAAGGAAGCTCACATGGGGCCTCAGGCCCCTTCCCGAGGATGCTTTGGATCTGCTTTCCTTCGATTTTTATAGCATATAGTGGCTGGTCCTCCAACTGGAAGGCGCTGCTCTTAGCCCTTGATTTGCTGGCCCTTTTGGCTGTAGAGATGCCCCAGCCCCATCTGCTTGATTTCGTGTTTCTGAAATGTGCTGAAATCTGAGGCTGTGTTTGGAAGCAATATTGTTCTGAAGACTTTCTGACATTCATGGAGTTCGCGGCACATTCTCTGATGTGTCACACCCTTGCCAGCACCCTGTAGCCAGGACTTTCTGGTGTCTGAGCAGCGAACAGGCATCAGACACAGCAGGTCTCAAGTCTCTGACCAGGGAGTGCCCAGTGCAGAGCGGGAGCCCTGAGCAGAGCTGATGCATCCTGCTGCAGGGTGGGAGAACTGGACACTGGACAGGTACAGAGAACGAGCCGGGCACAGACAGCAGCAAGGCAAGGGCTCAACTGCTAAGAAGAGAACAAAGGGTTCCCCACACCTGTTAGGACAAAGTCCAAACTCAAGATTCTTTACCTGGCCCTGGCCTGTTCTTTGCCTCCCTCCTCTTCCCTGCCCAAGAGCTCTGTGGCTCCAACCACCACGTGAACACACGCTGTACCTTCTCTGCCTGGGTTCCCACAGTGTGCTGCTTCCCCCTCCTTTCCTGAGCAAATCCCCCTCAGCCGGCAGGTCTAGGAGCTGGCAACACTGCCTCCAGGAAGCCCTCTTTGCACCTGAGCTCATCAGGCACATGATGGATGCCTCTACATTCAGCTCTCATAGAAACCTCTGACCAGGCTTTTTTTTTTCTTTCTCTGATTGTCTTCCTGACAGAACCACATCATCCAAAATGGTAGCCATGAGCTAAGAATGACCTTGAAAGACTCTTTAAAGTCATTTAAAAATTTAAAAAGCCAGTTCCTCAGTCACACTGGTCGGATTTCAAGTGCTCAACAGCCACAGGTGGTTGGAGATGCTGACTGGACAGCATGGACACAGGACATTTCCATCGCTGTAGAAAGTTCTACTGGGCGGTGCTCTTATGGATTGGGAGGCAGCGGAAGGCGGCACCTATGAATTGCATTTCCAGTCCCAGGACCTGACATCTACCAGGCACGCAAAACAGACGTGCTGAATCACTCATTTGTGTTTCCGAGGACCTACTAAGTGTCAGACACTGTCCCAGGGGAGGGGAACCATTAGTGTTGAGCCTCACATCTGCAGGAGCTCACAGTCTCGAGAGGGGCAGGCAAGACGCAGAACCAAGAAAAACCCACTGGCAGGTGCACAACACAACCAAAGAAAGAATAAGGAAGGAGAGACTCCCTGGGCCCTGTTGAGTAAACACGGGTAAAGGGAGGCAGAGGGAAGGGGAATAAAACCAGAAGCGGAGGTCAGAGGCAGATTCTGATGGGCCTTGAATTCCATGCTAAGGAGCTCGAACCTCATGTGGTGGAAAGCCAGTGACCCATCTAAGAACTTCAGGGACCATTCTAGAGCTCAGTGGAGAATGGACTGAAGGAGGAGCAGTGGACAGCAGGCAAACCAGCAAGGCCAACGTGGCAGGTCAGGGGGGTGGGTGTGGCGTGGCAGAGGGGTACAAGAAAGAGGTAACCGCACAGCTGATTCCAAGTGGGGTGGACAGGTCTCCGTGCCTGAAGGGAGGGGAAGGAGAGCAGGGGGATGTTAAGGTGTCCCCAAAGAAGCCAGCTGGGGATCTGGGGTGGGGGAGGCTACAGAAACTGGGGCTCTGCCTCAGAGACTGCATTATGGGTGATAAATTCACGGCCAAGTTACTTTCTTATGAAGGTTACCACAGATACATCAGTGTGACAGGCGGGGCGTGGGGGAAGAAGGTTTGGCGGGTTCGAGTTGGAGCTGAATATTAGATTCTAGTCACTATTTGATTGATCTTTTAAGCAATTCTGGGATTCTGTCACTTAAAAACCAATAAATCTTTGAAGGCCTGGGGAAAGCAATGCAAAAGCAATAAATCTCCATTGTGGAGTATTAGAAAAATAGGCCAAGCTTCCGAGGTGGTTTGGATGGAGGGATGGGGGTGCGGGAGCCCCACAAGACAATCCGCCCTTGTCCTCCTCACCTTCCTGCAAGCTCTGTTCGACCAGGCAGAGCCGGACCCCTGGCGCTTCCCAGGGGCAGCAAGGGGCAGAGCAGGGCTGGGGTCCGGCTGCGCCAGGGCCAGAACACTGCTGGCAGAAGGCGGGAAACAGCTGCACGGGCAGGGCCTGTAGCCGAGGCTCAGGAGTGAGGCTGCGGGAGGACCGGGGACTCCGCTCAGGGACAGGCTGGGGTTCATAGGTTACAGGCTGGGCCTGGACCACTCTGGGCTGGAGGGCCCCTGTGAAGTCACCTTGCCTGCTCCAGAATCCCTAGTCAATGGGAGCTCACTCCACAGCCCCACCAAAAGGTTACCGAGTCTTCACTTGACATCCTGGGCAAGGTGCTAAGTCCCTAGGCAGGGAATACAGAGCCTCCGGAGGGAGCAATGAACTCAGAAGCAGGAAGCAAGGTCCACACACTGGCTGCATGGAGTATGAGCTCCATGACCTTGAGCCAACCACTTAGCATCTCAGACCTCATCTGATAGGGAGACAGTACTTTCCCACAGCTGACTCCCTGGGTAAGCAAGGACCACATAATACAATGGCATTAAAGGAGCTACCAACCATAAAACACGATTCCAGACGTCTATGACCCAATCCATCCAGTGGGCTCACTGTGTCCTGTGGTTTAGAGAGCCTTCCCTGTCTTCTTGACGCCTGTGTTTCTCTGACCTGCTGGCCAGGGATGTTCTCATCCCTCTGGCCAGGCCAGTTCTCTCCATCAGTACACTGTCCCCACAGGCTTCACAGGATCTTGTTCTGCCAGTTTCAGTTCTGTATCTGGTTATCTGCTCCATGCCCTGCCCCTTCCGTGTTCGCATGCACGCTTGCAGGATACTAAGCCTCAAGGGGACAGGTGTGTATCTACCTTGTATCTTGCTCTATACCCATTACTGAGCTCAGCTCCTGGGACATAGCAAGGGCTCAGTAAATATATGCTGAATGACCTAATGGTCAATTCCTGCCAGATGGGCATCTTAGTGCCTAGAGTTCAAGGCGAAAAATGGTTCAGGGAACTGAAATCTTCTGTGACATTGCCGCTGCTGTCATTGCTGTTGACCTGGAAGTCATGCAGGCCGGGCCTGGTTAGTTTCCTTCTCTTTTTGGCAAATGCCCAAGCAATGGTCTGAAAATAGTTCCTGAAACGGAGCGTACGCCCACCCTCCATGATCCAGAGCCTCGGGAAGAAAAGCAGCCAGACATTTCCAGACACCAAGCATTGCCCCTTTGAGCAGTGACATTTAATTTTTTTTTTTTCCCCAATGGAAATGTCACCAAAATATGTCATGCACAACTTTCTCCTTGGGAGGTAGTGTGAAATGAGTGCTGACTTAGGGTCAGCTGAACTGAGTTTAAATTCTGTCTGTACCACTGCTTGCCTCCTGGCCTGGGTCAACTTACTTGGCTTCTATTTATCTCAGTTTCCGTCTCTGCAAAATGGGGAGATGATTATTGCAATGTTTTGAGGATACAGAAAGTTGATGTACGGCGACAGGCATGTAGCAAGGGCTTCCTCATTACATGGAAACTAGCAGGCTCTTTTCACTTAAAGACACGGATCGTAATGCTACACTTTTAGCTGAACCAGAACAGTTAACAAACATGCATGGCTGTGACAGTCTGCAGGGGTCAAAGCAGGTCGACCTCCCGGTTGGCCGAGTCATCTGGGATTGTCTCATACACGCGCCCTGTTTTTCTTTGCTCCCTGCTCACTCTCCTTTCTCGCTGCTTCTGGGTCATTTCCATTCCTATGTCCTAATGCAGTCTTAGAATGCAATGGGCTTATTAAACAGATGTGCAAATGGAGAGCATGCAGGCCCAGAGGGAAAGTGTAAGGGGCCCTTCTCTGGGGGCAGCTGCTTCCAGCTTCCCCATGAACACTGGTTTGGGCTGCTTAGAGGACCCCTTTGCTGGTCTCTGGAGATGGGCAGGCCTGGGTGCTAAGTCCCAACTCATCACTTACTTACTGGCTCTGTGACCATGAACTTTTGGTCTCCTCATTTCTAACAGGAATATAATAATATGAATAGGTTAGTCAAGGTTAAATTCTTGGAACATAACAGGTGCCCAATAAAACACAGTGATAATTACTCCCATCTGTGTTCAGCTGGGCTTGATGGGTTTCCAGAGGCTCATAGGTAGATAACCTGATTCATCTTGAGGATGGGACCTTGGACCCTGTATAGAAAAATCATCTTGATCCTGCCACAGGGCAAGACCAAGAAGGCTTATTTCTCAGTATAACTTTTGTCTTAAAAGAAGTTTCTCCACAGCTTTGCACTGGGATAAAGTTAGGGAGTCCTAGGTAAAAAAACAAAGCCCTTTCTTCCCTACCATGGAATCAGTTAGGGTCTCGAAAAGCTCTGGAAATTTGAACAGGATAGAAGTCCCATCTTATCACTTACTGGCCCTGTGACCATGAGGAAGCGGGCAATTCCGTGACTCCATAGTGATGGTAGATTTTCAAAAAACTATTCTGAAGAGAACCTCCTGAGTGCCACAAAGAAGAAGCCAAGCCAACGAAGGAAGGAACTTTCGGAGGTCTGGCTGGCTTTCGGCATTTCCGTATTTTATTTGGCCCATATGAAACAGCTATCCTCTATGCTTTCCTGATAAGGAAAATGGAGGGTCAGGGAGATTAAGTATCCTTCCCAAAGTCACCCAGCACTGTTGGAGCAGGATCTGAATCCAGGTCAGCTGTCACCAAGGTCACATCCTCTCCATCACCCCACACAGCTGCCAGCCGTCGGCAGCAAGCTAGAGAGAATCCGCACCTGCCGGGAGTCGTACGGTGGGATGCTAGCTGATGAGGTCGCCTTGCTGACCCGTAGGCTCACAGCGATACAAGGGGACACCGAGGTCTCCAACATGAAGGTCTTAGGCTTTCGGTCTGATCTGGCCTGTGTGCCTGGGTCAGCTGCTAACTTGCTGTGCAGTGTTGGGCAAGCTATTCCTTTTTCCCAGAGTTTACTCTTATCACCTGAGAGGCTCTCTTAGATTTTGAAATAGTGACCAGTGCTGCCGTATGGGGGGTTACGCGCTGGGAAAGGGAGAGGCATGGGTGGCCCCAGGGGAACCCATGGTTTGGCACCCGGAGGACCTGCATTCGAGTTCAGCTTTCCTACCCACTCCCATGGGCTCTTGAGCATTACCGAGCCTTGGTATCTCCATGCGTAAATGGGGACAATCCCTTACAGAACATGCACAGACAGTGCAATCCGTGTACAGAGAGAAGCAAAGGACCACATTGCCGGAGAGTAATGGGAAGAAAAGCAGTGAGTCAGGCAATGATTCCTCTGAGGGAACAGCCACCACCCACTTGGGCTCATCACAGATAGGACGGTCCGGAACAACCCATGAAGAGAACACAAGGCAGAGGTTCCACGGTCAGGTGTGCCAGGAGCACTGCACACACCTGTTGCAAGGCCTGACTTAGAGTGAGACCCTGTTCGGAATCTTTAGAATACACAGCAGTTTCCAATTGCTGGCCGTTGATTCTGTTTCCTCTGCCACCTATGCTTCCTGGGTCGAGCTGGATCCAGGTTGGAAAACCAAGACCTAGATCATCTCAACAGCCTCCATCCTGGCTGGTCTCCCTGTCTCCAGTATCATAAACGTGACACTGCAGGGGGCTAGCCCGGGGCTCCCCAAGACCCCTCAAAGAAGCTGGAGCTTCTCAGAATTGGCCCTTATTCTCACCCGACCACTCCTGCCTTGACCTTCATGCTAAAGGAAAATCTAGAGCCTTGGATTAACTAGTCCCGATTGCTCCTCACAATTTCAGGTGGCTTCTCTCCTCCTGGCCTTGCTCATGCTGGACCCTCTTACTACTTGGCAAAAGATGCAGCTCAGTGTCACTGCAGACTGTCAGCTGGGAATATCTTCTCTTCCCTGAGCTCTCATAACAACCTATGTATATCTCCGTCAACACGTACTGTATTGTAATTATGTTGTCATGTTTCTTGCTTCCCAACTCAAGTGTGACTTTCTTCCGAAAATGACTTCTTCCCAGCTAGTTTGGTACTGTCTCCCAAGCAGTTAAACAGTGCCTGGCCCTGAGTGAGTGCCTAGTAAATGTTTGCTGAAGGAATGAATAAACAAATCGATTTGATCTCTTGTGCCACACTCATTCCCCACATATGAGATGCTCCAAGTCTGCTTGTTGAACTGGGAGGAGCCAATTTTTCTTTTTTTTTTTTTGAGTAGGTTCCCCCATCCAGCATGGAGCCCAACATGGGGCTTGAACTCATGACTCTTGAGATCAAGACCTGAGCTGAGATCAGAAGTCAGATGCTTAACTGACTGAACCCTCCACGTGCCCCCGAACTGAGCCAGTCTGAAAGCTGTACCCTGGGGCAAGGTGTCGTGGTTGGCAAAGCCCAGTGACGAAGGCTGCTCACCTGACAGGGGCTCCCCGTGACTGAGCGGGCTTCAGCATCACCGTGATGGTCGTGTCTGTTTCATTCAGTGGGGTGTCGGTGTCGTATTCAGGCATCGACGGAGCTGGGCAGAGAGCAGAGAGAGGAGGGCACTCAGCACAAGTCTCAAACCCAGCTCACCACCTCCCTTTGCTGCCATCTCTAAAGATACCCAGGATGACCAGTAGGGGGACATGGCGGAACCAGTTGGGTGAGAGTCACAGGGCATCCCAGGCTTTCAGCAGAGCCTGCTCTCCTTCCAACCTGCCTGGAGGTCCCTCTCAGGTTCACAAGAGTCTGGGGAAGGATGTCTGGGAGGTGGCCAGCAGCCCTCAGGAATCAAGTCCCCCACCAAATAAACAGATAAAAGCAGTAAGTCCAAGTACTTAACAAAGACATGAAGGCAGAGTCGACCTTGTTCAACATATTTGAAATGCAAATTACAGCAGTGATGAACTAGTTCCTCTTATCCTTTTTTTTTTTTTTTTTTATGAGACCCTCCCTTCTCTCAGGCCCAGCTGATAGAGGAGTACGAAAATCGAATCCCTTGGGAAGGTAATCTAGCCGTTTGTATTAAGAGCTATTAAAACCCACATCCCTTTTAATTCAGTCTTTCAATTTCTGGAATTTGGTCCTGAAGTTATAATCCAAACCAAGGAATTAAACTTTATTCTGTAACATGTTTATTGAAGCGTTATGGTATAAAAACACGGAAGCACCGCACACATCCAACCACAGGGGAATGTTTAATTAAATTACGTCCATCCACTTGACAGAACATTATCACGAAAGCAATGTACCAACATGGAAAACGCTCATGGTAGAAAGATAAGTGAAAACATTAAGCTGCAAAAACCACTGTGGGTATCTGTGCAAAGTATGTATGTATGCAGGGCAGAATTGCACAGGTATTCTCAAAAAATGTAAATTGTAAAATGGGATCGGAGATAATTCTCTACTGATGTTGCCTGGAGGTGGAGGGGGGCCATCTCAGGGACAGCAGGGGACATCTCAGACCTCCGTGGCTTTACACTAGTCATTCCTTCCCTCCTTCCTTCATTCATTCCCACACATTTCATGAGAACTTGTGCTGTGCCCTGTACTGACAAAAAGAATATTGCTGAAATCACATTTTTTACAAAACAATATGTATGAGAAAAAAATGTACTATTTAATGCAATTGTGTGGTAAATTATTTGGTGAAATCACTTAGGGTTCCTGCTGGTCTAGTCTAATTTGTATGTTTTTTACACTTTAGGAAGTTCGTGATTTCGGTTTACTTCACAAGACTACAATGCTAACACATTAGGGACTGCATCGTCCTAATTGTTCCATACCACGAGGTGACAGCTGGCTCTGCCCTTTTATGCTCCCAGGAAAATTAGGAATGGGGGGAAAAAAACCCAGAACACGTTTCTTCCCTTTCTCCTTTCTATTAAGAGAGATACCTGAAATTTTGGTGGCAATCCTAGTGGTGACAGGGGGTCCGAAGCCCTTGGCTGTGCTGGCTTTGATGGTGAAGGAGTAGGTGGTGCCCGGGTACAGTCCCACAAAGAGGTGGTGGGTTTCATTCCGCAGCTTGAAGACCTTCCCCCGCTGGCTGGAGAGGTCGGCACTTGGGTCCAGGGAGCCGACGGCCTTGTAGTTGATCTATACGACAAGCCAGGAAGCAAACAAATAAATATGTCACTTGGAAAGCTAGATGGAACTCATCCAGGGGAACATCTGGAGAGGAAAGGCGAAAGAGGCACGTGGACTTGACAGCAAGTTCTGCTGTGACTGTCCAGCTTACACATTAACCCAACCTTGAACACTCCACTGTTGATACACGGGAGCGCGGTGGCCCAACAGAAACAGAGCGTGAGCCACACGCCTGCTTTTCAGTCTTCTCGTGGTCACGTGAAAAGGGAATAAAATAAAGAAGAAAGTAAAATTGATTTTAATAAGATATTTTGTTGAACCCGGTATTTGCCAAGGTTAATCATTTCAACGGGTATTATAAAAAATTTAACACGGTCTCTTATATTCTGTTATTCAGGTCTTGCGAATCTAGTACGCAGTCTGTCCATTTGGACGAGCCCCATTTCTGAAGCTCAGTGGCCACTCGGGGCCAGTGGCTGACCTATCCGGCAGCCCCAAGAGTGGCGCTTCCATGCGGCATCCCATAAGGATGGTTTGGAAGGCTCATTAGAAAGGCAGTTCCCATGTCCCTTAGTCCCCACAGCGTCCTCTGGGGCTTTCTTTCTTTTTTTTTTTTTTTTCTTTTGTTGCCCTTTTATTTTTTATTATTATTATTTTTTCAATTTATTTATTTTCAGAAAAACATTATTCATTATTTTTTCACCACACCCAGTGCTCCATGCAAGCCGTGCCCTCTATAATATCCACCACCTGGTACCCCAACCTCCCACCCCCCGCCACTTCAAACCCCTCAGATTGTTTTTCAGAGTCCATAGTCTCTCATGATTCACCTCCCCTTCCAATTTACCCAAATTCCCTACTCCTCTCTAACGCCCCTTGTCCTCCATCTATTTGTTATGCTCCACAAATAAGTGAAACCATATGATAATTGACTCTCTCTGCTTGACTTATTTCACTCAGCATAATCTCTTCCAGTCCCGTCCATGTTGCTACAAAAGTTGGGTATTCATCCTTTCTGATGGAGGCATAATACTCCATCGTGTATATGGACCACATCTTCCTTATCCATTCATCCGTTGAAGGGCATCTTGGTTCTTTCCATAGTTTGGCGACTGTGGCCATTGCTGCTATAAACATTGGGGTACAGATGGCCCTTCTTTTCACGACATCTGTATCTTTGGGGTACTTTCTTATGTGTTATCTTGTTGCTTTCCACCAAACCTTGGGGCCTCAAGATACTCATTCTCGTTTTAATATTGGAGACACTGAGGCTGGACTGGAAGGAACTTGCATGAAATCAGCACTTTCCAACCTCTCTCCGGTGATGGCCCAGGTCTGTGTTTCTCAATCCCCTGCCGAGCCATCCTCATCTGCAGACCACACCGCCCGGGCGGCTCACCACGTATGTGAGTCTGGTCAGAAGCCAGACCCCTCCACACTCTGCAAGGAGCCGGGTTCTCTGGCCCCACCCTTGGGTGTTGGCGCAATGTCGAGGTCCTCTGAGAGTTTCTAAGCGTTTGCTCTCCGTTTCTGTACCTACCCTGCTGTGAAAGGAACAGACAGGGGGCATCCCAGCACCAGCACGCACAGATCACATTTTGAGGGCCACATTCCTAAATCACACAGCTGTTAAAGTGACACACACAGAACTATGTGTTCGCTTCATCTAGTTTGTTCCATTAAAAATGTTTTATTAGAGTATAACGTGCATACAGAACACTCTACAGTTCGGTGAATCCCTACTAACTGGACACAGGCCGATAACCCAGCACCCAGTCAAGAGACAGACCACCACTGGAGCCAAGACATAGCCCGCGTGCCCCCACTCTGAAGCCTCTCCCCTCCCCCAGTAGGATGACCTCGATCCGGACTTCTAACAGCACACGCTAGTTTTCCCCCCGTCTTGCACTTAATATAAATGGAACCGTACAGGGCGCACTCCTGCGTGTCTGGCTTCTTTCGCTCCGCATTATGTCGGTGAGACCCGGGCAGGCTGTCACGCGTTCTCACGGTTATGCGGTGTTCTGCCACCGACATGTGAGTAAACCCAGGCCTGCCGCATCTGAAGGCTGTGCTCCTTATTCTAGAAGGAGCTGCCCGGCTGGGAGACAACGCATTGTTACGTAAAGAAGGAATTCATCCATCTACTCGTCATCCCCTTATTTGCTCCTTCCCAAATGTTGCCTGTGTAACATTTGTGTTCTGGGACCTGCATTGTGCTCTGCTGGGTACAGCCCAGATCAGTGCAGGCTGGACCCTGTGCCCAGGTGTCTTCCACTCCAGAGTGAGGTAAGGCAATGGCACGGTCACCTTACATCACTCTGTCTTCTGTCAAGAACTCAGCCTTGATGGGAAGAGCAGATGAAGACCGAAACAGGAACGTACCAACTTTCCATCCCAAATAAGCAGTCTGCTCTTTCTGGCAAGGGCACCAGACATTTTGGAGACAGAGGTAACTTCTCTGTCCTCCGTACAGCAGTAGCAGGGCAGCGACTGATGTCACTTGCTGAGGAGCAAGGCCACCTGCTTGGGGCAGAGCAAATCGTGGAGGAGGAATCCAGAGAGCCGAAGGTTTTGGGTTGTTTGCAAGCAGAGCTTCCGGCCAGGGGTCCCTGTGTCGCAGGTTCCTGGCGAATCTGTCCCCAGCTTTCCCTCTGGTCACCTCTGCCTCCTCCACGCTTCTCGGAGGGAGGCACAGCAAATATCAGCCTCTCTGTGTGTAAGGGCCGTTCCGAGGGCAGGGAGCATTCACAGGAAGCTCTAGGTAATCATCCTGGTTACTGAAGGCAGGTGATGCACACGTTCTCTGGGCTCCTCCCACGTGACACCCCAGCAGCATCCCAGGGGACTTCCTGGAGGGAGTCCGCTCCAACTGCTTCCAAAGGTAGCTGGATGGGGGACACGTCCGCCACTAGCTACCTTCCTTTCCTTCCCCACTCCAGCTTCTCCATCATCTACTTGTATTCCAGTCTGTGTCTCAGGATCACCAAACTAAGACAGTGTGCTCACGGAGGTTTCTCAGGGGAGAAGTGAGCTGACATCCGAGGATAACAGTCAGAGGTAGGAGCATTCCAGGTTCCCAGCAGAGGGAACTGCCTGGGCAAAGGCCTGGGGTGGGAACAGGCTCGGAAGGACTGAGGAGAGCCCAGTGTGACCGTGGGGTGGTGAGCAAATGGGGGAGCTGAGCCCCCAGGGTGCTGCTGGATGCCAGTTTCCTGGGGCACAAGAACAGACACATCCAGAGCACTCTGCGGGGCGGGGTAGGGGGGCAGCCAATCCCAGCGTACCAGGTGCTCCTGCAGCCTTTTGAAATTCTGTCCCTGTCCCCCTGCCTGGGCTGGTGGCAACCACACTGATATACAGACACCGGGAGGTAAAACTCATGCCTTATTTACTAGCCAATTCCTTTCCTGCGCTCCAAATTCAATCCAAAAGCGACTCAATTTCCACCGAGCTGTCAATATAATATACCGTGCTCCCTTGCTCTCCTAACCTTTCCTGGTATTACAGGATCCTCACTTACTTGTAATGAAACACTATGAATAAATCAATGTATGTTAATATAGCGTGTCTTCAATTTTTTATGAAGGGCTTCACCAAATCTAATTCCCACTGCTTTGTCAGAAACAGTCTTTGAAAAATTTAACTTGCAAGTTTTACGAAGTTAGTGGGGGACGGGGCTGGGGAGGGAAAGCCAGGAGGTAAGAAAATTGGAATGGGATGGAGCTGTGGCCATAAAATGCATAATGCAATGTGAGTCTTTGGAACTAGAGGAAGGGTAGGATTTGTTAGAATAGGAGACATAAAATAAAGAGTTAGTGGGGGAAAGGGTGCCAAGCTGCCTGTCAACCCGGGTCTCTTTTGATCACTGTCAGGGAGATTCCCAGCCAGAAGCCAGAGTGAGGACTTCCTAAGGAGAATCCAGTCATGTCACCCCTTAGAATCAAAAAAGCAGTGGTTTCCCATTGCTCTTGGGATCTGGAGCACTTTCTTTCTTTCTTTTTAAGATTTTATTTATTAGAGAGAGAGAGAGATCACAAGTAGGCAGAGAGGCAGGCAGAGAGAGAGACAGAGAGAGAGAGGAGGAAACAGGCTCCCTCCTGAGCGGAGAGCCTGATGCAGAGCTCCATCCCAGGACCCAGAGATCATGACCTGAGCCAAAAGCAGAGGCTTTAACCCACTGAGCCACCCAGGTGCCCCCTTTAAAGCACATTCTTACCCTGTGGCTTTCAACAGCTCTCTGCATGAGCTGGCCTCCCGTGCCCTCCCTCTTATGTACCAAGGCTCTATTCCAGTGTCTAAAAAAAGCTATGGTTCCATTGGCCACAGGGCCTTTGTACCAACTATTCTGTCAGCTGAGAACATTTATTCCCTTCCCATGCCTTCTTTTTACCTAATTAATGACTGCTCATGCCTAGACCTCCCTTAAAATGACACTTCAACCCATTAACGGTCACCAGAGGGGAGGTGGGTGGGAGGATGGGTGAAAGAGGTGAAGGGGATTAAGAGGACCGTTATCACAATGAACAGTGACTGATGTGCAGGAATGCTGAATCACCGTCTTGTACACCTGCAATAGGTAACATTGTATATTAACTATACTGAAATTAAATATATAGATACATTTTATATATGTATATGTATGTATGTGTGTGTATATATTTATACACACACACAAAAATATAGGCACCCTCCCCCTGCAAATGACACTTTTCATGAGTGCCTTCTCCAACTCTCCCGTCCTCCTTTTTCATGTTCCAGAAGAACATCTCTTTCCTTTGAACTGCTGACTTTACAACAAGCCAGGCAACTGTTTCTTTCATGAGTCCCTTTTCCACTAGCCCAAGGGTTGAAAAAGTAAAGCCCGGAAGCCAAGTGAGTGTCACCGTGCGTGTTGGTACATAGAGGTCTCTGGGAGCACAGCCACGCCACTCAGTCACGGATCACTGTGGCTGCTTCCATGCTACGGTGGGGGGGGGGCGCGGAGAGGGTTAAGTCATGGCAGAGAGAGTATGACTCATACCGTGTAAAACATTTACTCTCTGCTGCTTCATGGAGAAAGTCTGCTGACCCTCGTAGTAGACTTTACGCTCCACAAGGGCAAGGATCTCACCTGGGTTTTGTTCCATGTGGCTTCCCCTCGCATGTCTGAAGGAAAGATCCAAACAACTGTGTGGTGTGAACAACTAGCTTCGCTTCTCTGAGCTTAGGGTTCTTCTTCTATAGGGTTAAATAATCATTTAAATGTTGGTTTCTGTTTGACCTTGCAGAGTGACCCCTGCTTCTTTTCTGTGGAAGGCAACCTCTTTGATCAGGAGTGAGGACCTCCAGGGGGCGTCCACGAGCCCCTTCTGCCTTTGTAACAAGGGTCCCGACCACCACGGACCGTGGGGCACCTTGTGAAGAACAAGCAGCCTTTCTAGCCTGGGCTGCAAAGGATGGGGCAAGACAGGCAGGGAGAACAGGAGATGATTTCCCTTGGAGGGCCCCGCCAGGAAGGACCTGTCTGTTTCTTAAACATGCTCTAAGCTGTGCTGTGGTCCAGGCACTGGGCTGGGTACTGGGTAAAGGCAGGCAGAGCAGCTGATGAGATTCTGCTCCTGAGAACGAGATGCTGCATGGAAGGGGAGGGAAGATGTAGGGGTTAGGGAACTGCCCGCAATGCAGAAGCAGGGGATCGGTCTGAAGATGCAATCTTCAGAAACACAAATAGGGGGCACTCACCATGTGCCAGGCACTGTGAGGGGGCCTTACATAAAAACCATCTCATTTCATCCTCCCCCAAAATGGTATGGGTTCTTTACGGTCATTGCCGTTCTTCAGTTGAGGACACGGAGGCCAAGAGAAGGTTCGTGGGCCGTGGGGCAGTGTGTCGCAAGGGTGGATGGGACTCACTTCACCAAGTGTTCTCCGCTGCCTCTACTTCCTCATGGTCTCATCTCAGCCGGTGCACGAATGTGCACACCATGACACACCCAGAACTTGGACAAGTCACTTAGAATACAGGGAGATGTCCTGGAAGGACCAGAGCACTGTTCAAAGAGCTCACTCACGACAGATGACCCCAAGTGGAGGAAACTCTAACTGCATTAGCAGGCAGGAATGATAGAATAAAGTGTGTGGAGTCCTGCCCACCTATAGCGTGATGCTCCAGAAGCTTCCTTCATAGCTCAGCTCCCCTCTCACTACACCCCTGCTGTCTTTGTCCTAATCCCCTGGGGGGAGGGGCAAGTCAGCATCCGACCTTAGACCTCCCACCAATTCCTGACTTTCTGCACACGGCTTCCAGCCCATCCTCTGAAGGTCTCAACCTCCTAACAAGGTTACCAACATCGTCAGTTCATTAAAAAAAAAAAAAAAAAAAAAAAAGTTAATTTTTTTTTTCTTTAAACCCAAAACAAATGGTTGATGTATTTTCTCCCTTCTCTGGACCCACTGTAAAACTGTTTACAGACACGGTCTCTGCCATCTTGGTGATCTCCAAAGTAAACACAAGGAAAGACCTATTCAAGGTCACTGCCTCTTGTCAGAAGTGTTAGTGTTGTCTTTTTGGCTTCCTGAAAATTAAAAAATCAGATGTGAGCACATTTCTTCTTGAACAGATGGGTGAAATGCACATGGCAGTGACTTCTCGGCCACGGGGCCCTTGTTTTTCCTAGAGAGCAGAGGGCTATAACGACAGCAGGAAAATGATTATGACTGACACGCGTCCTGCTGCTCCTGGTGTTTCTAATCCAGTTCCTGACTTTGGGGACAAACAGAGACACTGATGGAAATAGCAAGGAACCAAGATCTTGCAGAACACAAATTTGGGAGTGACCGGTTCTGCTGGGGAGAGTGCAGACAGCCTCCTGGGGAAGCTGCCAGACTGTGGGGCTGGGCCCGGACTCCAGAGCAGAGAATGCCCTTGAAGACCTTTTAGAAAGTATTAATGCCTGCACCCTACCCGAACTAACTGAATCAAATGCTCCAGACACAAAGACCTTGGCAGCAATACAGTTTTAAATTTCTCTAGGAGATGCTATGGGGCAGGCGGGATCGAGAGCAGTAGAGCTGGACCCCTTACATGAAGGGGGTTAAACAGAAGAATTGCAAACTGTGGCCTGTGCCAAGGAAGGGTGTCCTCAAAGGGCATGCCTGGAGACGAGGGGACTCACCGCAGGAACACTACAGCGGTAAAGGCTACAGGTGGGTGAATGCTGGGTTCGGTGGTCCCCACTGAGGAGGAATTGATGTGTCTGCACAGCCTTGTCTCCCCCCAGAGTTACGAGCTACTGTTGTGGCTTCATTAGCAGAACAGATTCTTTGGATCCCCTCCCCCCCGGGGGAGGGGGAGCCGGATCCCTCTCTCCCTGAGTGTGGGCTGGACCTAGTGACTCATTTTACATAAACCTAGTATGAAAGGGGGTATTATAGTAGCTTCGAGTGGAGAGACCTGGCGGATGCCACCTTAACCAAATGATCAAGGTCAACACTGGCCATGATCAGCCATATTGAGGTGAAGCCATATTCTCACCACCATATGATGTGGTGAGAAGGGTATTTGCCCTCTGTGGTCTTTTTCCCTAGAACTTCAGCCCACCAATTAAACAAACAAATAAACAAACAAACAAGCAAACATCAGGGCACCTGGGTGGCTCAGGTGGCTAAGGGTCTGCCTTTGGCTCAGGTCATGAGCCCAGAAGCACTACAACAGGCTCCACGCTCAACAGGGAGCCTGCTTCTCCCTCTTTCTCTGCTCCTCCCTGCCCCACTCCTACTCTCCTCTCTCTTGCTGTCCCTTTCTCTCTCAAACAAAAAAATTAATAAAATTAAAAAACAACAACAGCAACAACAACCATCAGACCAACCCAGACGCAATGCTGGTCAGCTATCTTAAAAAAATGTCAAGGTCATAAAGACAAGGAAAGACTGAGACACTGTCACAGAAGGGAGAAGGAGATGTGACATCTAAATGCTACATAAGAACCTGTAGGGGAGAAAAAGGACACGTGTGGAAAAACTCAGGCAATCTGAGAACAAAGTCTGAGGTCTAGTCAACAGTAAGGCACCGGCATGAATTCTCAGTTGGGATAAATACACCTCAGCTGTGGGAGAGGTTAGTATCTGGGGAAGTTGTGGGAAGGGTACCGAACTCTGTACTATTTTTGCAACTTCTCTGTAAATCTAGAATTATTTCAAAATCAAATGTTTACAAAACAACAACAAAAAGTGGCGTGCCGGGTTTGGTACCTGGGGGGTCTTTGTGGCTGCAGAATAAAATCAACAATATCCACGGAGCTCTTGCCTCGGCCCTGTGCTAAGCCCTGGGGAACCTCCAGAAACATCCAGTTGGGTCAGGGAGACAGGCACGGTCACAGGAATGAGCGGCAAAGGCACAGAAGGATTATTGCTCTGAAGGAAGGGAGGCTGGTCCTCAGGAGCATGTAACAGAGAAGGTTTCTGGGGTCGGGCAGTCTTTCCCCCAGAGCATGAAGGGGTTAACCAGGTGAAGGAGGTGAGAGGGCTGGGAGATGGGGCTGGGGGGTAGGGGGGGTGGGGGGGAGTAGAGGCTGCAGAGATGTTCCTGGATAGGATGACCGCTGGCCTATGTAGCATTTTTGTGGAAACTAGGAAAAGCCCGCTCTCCAGGCAGATGCGGGTGCCCTCCATCCCAGCCCCTGGCTCATCAATGAGCTGAGGGTGCCTCTGTGACAAGAAGAAGAGAGACCCTTCTGCATGCCCAGTCATAGTCCTGACAAATACAGTTCAGTGCTTTGTGGATTTCATCCTCTTAGTGGTGTGACTTTGGGCAGTGCACGAACCATACAACAGAATGTGACAGCCCTGCTTTGAGGTTGGTCATGGAAGGTTTTGTGTGAATACTTGGATGTTTAGATTTTATCTTGAGGGTAACAGAGCCGTTAGAGGGTAGGCTATCAAAAGAAAGATAGGGTCATACCCTAATTTGAGAACAGGTCTGCTGAAATTGTGGTCCAGAGCCAAGATAGCATCAGCATCACCTGGGAGCTTGTCAGAGATGCAGGTTCATGGGCCATCCCAGACCTACTGATCAAAAGGTCTGGGTTGGGGACCAGGAATCTGTTTGCACAAGTTCTCCAGGTGATTCTCAGGCATGCTGAGTCTGAAGAGGAACATTTCCTGGCAAGGGGAAGGAGGACTGAACTGACTAAAGGAACAAGGCCCTTTGGGAGGGGCTGGCTCTCACCCAGATTACAGGGGACAAAGACGGCCTGGTTTAGACTAGAAACAGAGGGGATGGAGAAGGGAGTGAATTAGAGAGCTGGTGAGTCCTGGATGGTGAGGGATCAGATGCTCAGACTGGTGGAAATAAGAAGGAGCCAACCCTTGGCATCAGGCCTGCAGGCAGGTGAGATTTCACAGGCTGGACACTGATGGAAAGATCTGTGGGAGTCCGCTAGCCTGGGCCTCCTGAGGCTGCTCATATTCAGGATGGGGAAGAGGAGGGGAAGGAAGACCATGGATCTGAGCCTTGGGAGAACCTACCCTGAAACCCAGAACCACAACTGACGGAGCTGAGCGCTGAGGATGTATTTTATAACCTCATCCACTGAAGTGCTCCACTATTCTTGGCCGAGGCCTGCCAGGCTCCTCTGGTTCCCAGGGTCAGAGGCCCAGCCTGGGGGTTTGTTTTGCCCTGCCAGCGCCTTGCCTGGGCCGCACTCCTTCTCCAGAGCTGCCAGCACAGGGACCAAGGGCTGCAGCGGCCGGGTGGGTGGGCTGGTCAGGTCTGCGGCCACCACCCCACAGGAAGCCTCTCCCAGTCTTGCCTGCAATCCCTCCCTTGGCACGGATCAAAGATGTGCTGCAGAAGGGAAGCTGGCTGGTTTGCCCAACATGGCTTTTACTGATTTCCAATCAATATCCTGTTTGCTGACTTTGGCTGGTTTCCTGGTGGCTCCGGGATCAAACACAAGGAGGAATCCAGTTCGGAATCCAGCTGGCCCAGGTCATGAATATTGGCCACCCAGCAACCCAAGCTGCAAAGCCGGCCTGTAGGTAGTAACAACAAGAGCTAACATTTACTGAGAACTTACCTTGTGCACCTCCCTCCCTTCCCTAAATCACCATCGCGGCCTTCAGTTCCTGGACAGACCTCAGGTGACTGCGCTCCTGTCAATACGTGTCCCCAATACCCCACCACTGCACCCCTGAAGCAGCGCAGCCCCTCCAATCCTCACCCCTGGGCTGCTCTCAGTGTCCTCCTCTCCCCTCTTCCAGCTTCCCCACATGCGAGGGATATTCTGATACTTTCACTCTGTCAAACTGCTCTGAATTTCAAAGACGCAGCCAGTCGGAGCCCCATAACACAGCCGCCACCAACTCGGATGGCTCTAGATTCTTTCTTCCTAAACTGTCATAACGCAGCTTAATAATATGAAGCTTGATCCTCCTTTCAGCTTTTAGTCTCATGCTGGGGTGCCCTGGGTGCTCTGATTTTGTTATTTTCACAGAAACCTTCTTGCTTAATGAGTCTGTCTAGTGATATTCCCAATTGCTTTCAGTCTGCGTTGCACTATTTCCTGGGCTTCTAGATGTAAGTGGCTTGCCTTCCAACTTCACACTCAGCTGATTTCGGTTCTGCTGAGTTTAACCTGGTTAAGTTGCTAAACTGCGTGACTGATTCCTCTCCAGTTGGCTTTGGGCATGGAGACGTGAGAGCGGTCGGATGATCCCTTGACCCTGCTCCCTGGAACCTTGCAGCGTGGCCCATGGGATTTCTGGCAGAGACAGCCTGGGGAAATCCTTCGCCGAGGGCAAGGCCCGGACTCTATTTGTTTACTGCTGTAATTGCCAGCACCCAGCTTGGCGCAGAGCAGGAGTCAGTGAGGTTTACCGAATAAATGAGGATTATGGATGAAAAGGTAACAGACTCAGAATGTGAGCCTGGTTTACACTGAAGTCATTCTGATGCCAAAGTCCAGCATTTTCCACCCTGCCCTACACCTCATCCTTGACCCTCTGCACATGTCCATGGGTGGCCAGGTGTCAGAGGTGGGGCATGGCGGTGGCTGCTACCTGCCGTGGTCAGACCACAAGGCTTTGCCGTGGGTGCATCTGGGCCTGCCACCCCTTGGAGGGACTTGGCAAGCATCCCTGGCAGCTGGGTCCACACCTGTCTGGTAACTGACACTAAATTAGCTGACACTAAATTAAATTGTTTATTTAATAATTAATGAGGCCCACTTTGGTGAAGCTCTTGTCTTCTTAGGGCTGTTTCCAAACCTGTGTAAGTAGAAAGACCCTTTAGTGCTTTTCCATTTTTTGGTGGTTTTTACAAATGGTCATGATCCTTTGACACTCATACCCTCAGGAGGTAGAGCTTTTGTCCACCTCCATGAGTCTAGAAGGACTCGTGATGGTTTTGATGAATAGAACATGGAGGAAATGATGCGGTGTGACTTCTGAGACTGGGTCACAAGGGTAATGCAGCTTCTGACCTGTCCACAGGGGGACACCCGAGTCTACAACATGGGAAGTTGCTGCACCAGATGTTGTCATTCTGGAAGGAAGCTTGGAGCCCATGAAGAGGCCATGTAGACATGCTCTGGGTGAAAGCCCCCACTGAATCCAGGCTGGGAGCCTTAGCTGTCTGGGCACCAGTCTGGTAAGTGAGCAAGCCTCCAGACGGTCCCACTTCCCACCCGGTCACTCCTAGTCATTTGAGTCCTCCTGGCTGAGTCACTAGACAACGTAGAGCTGACACACGCCATCTATGCCATGCCCTTCCGAATTCCTGAGCCCAGAATCTGGGAGCGCAGTAAAGTGGTGGCTCTCCGCCACCAGGTTCTAGCATGGTTTCTTCTACAGCAATAGTAACAAGGCCACCATTTGTCCATCAGACTTGACAGTTTCTTGGGAGCATGGGTAACGTTTTATTCACTTCTGTATCCCGGAAAGGAAACACAGTAGATCCTCAGTAAGTGCCTGCTACCTTCCTGACCAAGGATCAAAGTTAGCAACTCCAGTGATGAGACATATGGACATCCGGAGCCACCTGGTAAGTTGCTCTGAGGAAGGCATATCCCTTGTGTGGTATTTTTGCCCAAAGTGCCTAAATCACATTGATGGGCTCATCTGGAATCATGGAACCACAGGTCAGAAGCCAAAGGCTCAACCTCTGCTTCCTACCTCCTTGTAGAAACTTATTACAACATTAATAACAACAACGAGATAAGTTAATATTTATTGCCACTCAACTTTTTCCAGGAGCCATGCCAAGCACTTTCCACACATTACCCATCTAATCACCACGCGTGTAGGAGACTAGTGCTATTATTATTCCCATTTTACAGACAAGGAAACTGAGGCTTAAGGAGACTAAGTAGCTTTCAAGGCTTCTCAGAGCTAGTAAGAGTCAGAGCAGGCTTGCTTCCCCAGACAGTGGAAATCTAGGCTCTACCTCCTTAACCTCAGGGCTCTGCTGTCCTGCTGAAGAGGGATCAGTCTTGTTCCCAAGAGCTAGGACACTGGACCTGCTGTGGAAACTGTCTGCTGAAGGATTAGCTGGCATGAGAGAACGTGCCCGGCATTTGGAGGTGCAGGGAAAGCTCCAGGTTAGAGAGTTGGGGGGATATGGAAGTCAAGGTTGAGGAGGACTGGGGTGGAAGTGAATCTGGACAATGGGAAGATGGGGGGGGCCCTGCCCCAGACTGCCCTTCCTGAGCACCCCAGAGGGTCTCTCCTTCTGATCTGGAGCTTCCTGCCTTCTCCTCAAAGGCTTAGGCAGGGGTTAGATTCCAGAAGGCTTTCTGAGGAGAACTTTACTAATCACATAATAACATATTCTGGGGCAGCAGGGGGCTGAGGCTCAAGCTTCACTCCACTGCATTTTTCTCCAGTTCAGCATTTTCCTCATGAAACTAAAATAGAATTGATTTTATCCCCCCTCCCAAATTAGGTATTAGGAAAGGAATAAAAGGGTGGGCATATGAGAGGTCTGAACATCAGTTCAATCCAGCAGAGCACATATGTAAAATGTTTTATGAGCAGGGGAAGGATTTATGAAAGCATTTTTTTTTTTTTTTTTTTTGGTTCTGTCGCCTCCTCCTCACAAGAGATGAAAGCTTTTGTTTTCCTCTCTTCTTGGTTAAAATGGTCATTTATTCTACCACTTTCTTTTGCTGGTCTCCGGTTAGATCTTGTCCATGTGGTATTTTCTGCCCACCCCTCCCCCGCAAGCAGACACACACAGCAGGTAACTATGCTATTCAGAGAACTGTCATTTCTGCTGAACCAGGTCATCCGGGGAGCCCACACCCTCCTACCTGCAGTGACCCCAGGCCCTCAGCGGGGTCCGGAATGGAACCTCACAGCTGGAGGGAACTTTTTCATTTACAAAGCACTCGGGAGAAAGGAAGGCTCAGAGAGGCGAAGGGGCACAGAGAGGCGAAGGGGCACGCCTAAGGTCACACAGTAAGTGGATTTTCTCTGAGGAGACAGCTGTGGCATAACAAGTCAGCCTGGGAGGGAGTCTGAAAACTCAGGTACAAATCCTGGCACTTCCTCTGGGCACACAGTGGTCTCCAGCAGCACTGCCTGCTAGAAACAGAATGGGAGCCACATCTGTAATTGTATCTTTTCTAGGAGCCACGTTAAACCAAAAAAAAAAAAAAAAGAAACTGGTGAAATTAATTTTAATAATAACCCAAGATATCCACAATGTTATTGTTTCAGCGTATGATCCTTGCAAAATGATGAACGGGATATTTCACCTCCCATTTCTCCTCCCGAGTGTTGGAAAGCGGGTGTGAATTTTGTGTTTCCTACACAGAGCCGCAGGTAATGAGTGGCTGGCCAGCGCGGGTCTACACCGGGGTTTCTCAACTCTTTTTTCTTTGTCATCATCACCTCTTAAGAAGCCTTCTTAGTCACTTTTCCCCCTCAGTCTCCGGCATGGAATTTTAATTGTACAGATATGCCGTACAGCTGTGCCGTACGGACGCTACACATATTTGTGCAGCTGTGTGTGTACACGCACACAGACGAGGGAGATCGTTGGAGCACACTCCTTCCTGCAAGAACCGAATTTCATCGCTTGTGGGGGATAACACTGTGTTGAGAATGTCTGGTCTAGAACAGGCAGGAACAGCCTTTTTAGTTCTTATCTGTAAAGCGAGGACTCATGAGTAGACAACAGAGTTCTGTGGAGAAGCTTCCAGTAGTGCCAAGCATGGTACGGATGCTAATAACCGTGTGGGACCGGCGCTTCCCTCCCACACAGCTGGTGCTGCCGGGAGTTAGGACCCCTCCTGGGCCAGCAGGCTGTTCCCAGGGTTTGTGCTATCTGCCCACGTCCTCACTCCACTGTCACAGGGAGAGACCCAGGGTGCCATCCCTCAGCCTGGCCGCAGCTTGGCTGAGGACACCAAGACCTTGTGGATCGCTGCTTTGATGCCTGGCTCTCCGTTGCTGGACACTGAGTTGATGCCAAATGTCCAGGAGGCATCCCTGAGGGGCAGCCGCGGTCTCCTGACACACTAGGACCAAGCTTTTCTTCCTCCCCTGGGTGCCCTCTGGCAGAGGGGTGATGCCAAGGTTTATTATCTCCACAGAGACACGTGCTGTGTTCTGATACCTTCACCTCCCATAGTCTCCTAGAACCGAGAGGTTGCTAACTGTGGGCTAACACTGTTTCTCCCCTTTTAAAAAGTCCATGCCCTTTGTGAAGATGTAGATTTGATGCCTCAGCTTCTGGTTGATTCTAGCACCTTCTTGCCTTCCCATCCCAATCCTTTGTAGAGGCCAGTGAGACGCATCCCTGCATCTACAGTGCCCAGGGAGCCGTAACTTGTCATCAACAACCCAGCCATCTCCACCCAGTTCCTCCTCCTGTCCCATCTGAGTGAGGTGCCCTCAGAAGCAATGTCGGGGTCAGTGGGGAATCATCCAGAATGCCTCTGGAGATCAGGCCCTCAGTTCCTCCTACTCACTCTGTGGTACGGCCTGTGGGCAGTGCCGTGAGAACATGGGTGCTGGGCTCAGACAAGGCTGGCTGGCTTCCATGCGTGGCTTTTCCTACAAGTCCATTGACTCTACATGGCGCGTGTGAGTGGGCTTGCTGCAAAGGCTACGACTCGGAGTCCCGAGCTGGGGATGGCAGAGTCAAACCCAGGAAGTGAACACTGATTGCCTGGTCTTCTAGAGCCACGCCTCATTAGGCACCCATTGTAGGGAGAAGGGAAGCAGCCAAGCTGCAGACTGGAAAGGAAATTGGCTTTGGGATTTTGTCTTTTCTTTTCTTTCTTTCTTTCTTTTTTTTTTTTTTTGCTTTTGCTTCATAGCAAAGTGTACTTCTCGGATTCTTGTGTTTCTTTTTAGGTATAAACCCTCCCCTATCTTTTACTTGGGAGGGGGTTCGGAATGGAAAGATACGGAATCTCATCAGCTTCAAATCTTTTAAAAACTCAGAGAAGACACAAGGCCAAACTCTGAATTCTGAAAGTTAACAGGTACGCATGTGATCATGGGTCCTGGGGTTGACTCTTGGCCACGATGCTCAGCAGCTGGGGGACCTTCAACAAGACTCAGTTTTATCATCAAGAAAAAAGACTTGCTGTGGAGCTAAAGCATGACCACATGGATAAGAACCCCTGGAGATGCGCAGACCTTAGTAGGATAGCTAGCAGGTCTGTCAGACCTCAATTTGCAACATGAGAGGGTCTTTGAGGCTACTCTGGGGAACCTATAGATTCATTCAATCTGAATCAACAATTATTTATTGAACTAATATAAATTAGCCACTATGTCAGGCACTGCAGATATATCAGTAAACAAGAGATAAAAACCTCTACCCTCCTGGAGGTTCCTTCCATCTGCCAGGCAAGTGAGAGGAGGGAGAAAATGATACAAAATGTAACATACAGTTACTTAGTATGTGAGCAGATGACAGGTGCCATAGAAAAGAGAAAGGACACAAGAGATCTGATGAATAGCCAGGAGGCCAGCGTGGCAGGGGGCCAGTGAGCAAAGGAGGACAGATGGGAACAGGGTGAGAGGGGGTGGATGGGGTCCCTGTAAGATTGAGGCTTCTGGTCTGGCTGGAATGGGGCCCCCTGTAAGTCATGAGCTTCACTGGACTGAGAAGCAGCCCTAGAGACAGATCTATGGGTTAGGGCTGGCTGGACAGACTGAACTCTGTGTCCTAAAAGGTGATGAACGGCTGCTCCAACTCAAGCAGGGGGGTAGGAGCCCATGAGCTCCTGGGACTCCAACAAGGCTCTGGGCCCAGGGTAGGCGGAGGGCAGGCTGGTGTAACTGGGCCCACGTCCATGCCCTCTGAATCTATAGGGTACTGCAGAGCCCAGCCTTTGGACCCTGTATCCCTGTCGGCTGCCCACCCAGTTTCCTTTCAGGGCCACTTCTGGGTGAGTCAGGGGTAAACACAGAGCATGGAGTCAGCCTCAGGCAGGAAAAATGAACACAAATCATTTTGTGTTCATTTTTCCTGGCCCTCCCCCCAAGGGCCATTTTCATGGCCCTCCCCAAGCTGGACCTCAGAGGGAGCAGCTGACTTGAGGAGGTCAAAGGCCATTATAAGCAACACTCTGTACAGTGGGTGATCCCAGAGCTTTGACAGGTGGGGCCTTTAGTGATAGCCTCCCACGAAGCCTGAAACCTTGACACTCTTTGCTCTCTAAGTGGAGGAATTAGTGCTGTGGGCCCAGTAAAGCTTCAGGCATGCTGCTGGGCTAATAGTTAAAGTACACCATCTCTTTCTGAGGTCTGTTCCTGGAATTCCAGGCTCTCATCAAGATGCAAGGCTCACAGATCTCTCAAATGTGAAGAAGGCAACCCGGAGCCTCTCTCCTCAGCATGTACAAGGTATGCAACTGGAAGGTACTGGGTGTTTTGGGTGGGAGGTGGAAAGAATCATTCCATTGATTCAGATGAAAGCTTTTTCATTGAAAAATATCAAAATTTGCATGAAAGACGGTTGCTAAAGTAATAGCAATTCAAATGCTCTTTGAAGTGCTCTGAATATAAGTATAGAAACACTCCCATGGAGATCTGTCTGGACTGGTTCTTGTCTTACCTCTATGTTACTGGGTTCACTGGCAGCCTTGGATGGGGTGATGGAGTGGCCACACCACCCTGGGCTGCCTAACCTGTCACAGGTTTAGAGGGAGTCCTCCATCAGTTACCGCCTCTCTGGGTCTGACTCTTTTCTCCAATGGCAAACAATCCCGGGGCCCAGATTTTACCTCCAAAGGGAGAATTCAGGAGCCAGGAAAATATTCCAACAACAAACTGGACACTTGGAGGAGGGATGTGCTATCTGTCTCCAAATCTGGGTCCCCCTGGAGAGGTTTAATGGTATCCCCTGTCCATCCTTTCCATCCTGAATCTGTGTGTCTAAGTTGCCATTTCTGAGTCAATGGAGTCCGTGGTGTTACAGACACATCTGCCATCTTGCCTTCAATTGCTCACAGGACAGAGACTCTGCTAAGTCAAAAGGGTGGGTTGGAGCTCAAAGGTGCCATGGTAGCAAGGACCAGAGTTATCCCACAGCAGGTTGAAGACTCTTTGAAGCAGGTGGCATGGAAATTGACCACCAAGTCAAGAGTAAAGTCAGTGTGCAGAAAGGAAGATGGGCAGACAGACCAAAGGAAGCAGGGACAGTGGAGGAGAGCAAGAAAGAGAGACCTGGGTGTTCGACTTTCCAATTACATGTCCATGACACCAAATCATTTTTCATCCACTGCCCAGGACTGTCCGTAAAGCCAATAGGAGCTATGTCGAGGGACCCTGTTTCTGAAAAAGTATATCTCCCTGATGAGAAGATCTCATCTCTACCAAGACCTCATTTGGATCTTCAATCCATTCCTTGCCCTTTCTTCAGCAGAGAACCACAAGTTATGGCTTCCTCTAGCTCCACAGCCACCTCCATGTCCCCTCCTCTGGGTCCATGGTCCTTCCCTCCTCGTCCCAAGTCCTGCACCTGCTCACCATGAACCATGGAGTCACCCAAGCGCAGACTCCAAACTGCATTAATTCAGGTGGGCACCTGGTGCTCCCCAAGGCTGCAAAGTTTATGCAGCCAGCAGAACTGAATGTCGATGCCTTCATTTTCCTGTCATGCAGTTCCCTGGGGAACCAGCCCGGGAAGCAGCTGTGTGGGCTGATAAGGGCTTTTCTGCCTTGCCAGAGTCCTTGGTACCAGCTCCAGATAAGGCCCAGTGATGGGGTCTGGCCCCTGTACTGGGTGTCAAGTACTGTGTGTACCACACATACACACAGGCACAACACCCCACCCCACCTGGCCATGTCCCTGGCAGAGGGAGGGGCATTCCCTCAGGAGACAGACCGGGGTTCTCCTCCTATACCCCTAAAATAATACCCGTCCCTAGTCACTCCTCAGAACCAGGAGAAAGCTGCCTAAACTGGTTAGGAACATGGGCTCCACCACTATTTGTGACTCTTTGGACAAGTTGCTTAGCTTGTGGTACCTCCATTTCCACATTTGTTAAATGGAAGGAATGAAGTCCCTGTTTCAAAGGTGTGAATGAGGAAATGTTTGGTATAATACTGGGAAAGACCACAGAACAACTCCTGGGAAACAGTAAGTCCTCAGCAAACGCATCTACCATTATTCCTGCGAAACACAGAAGTCCTTCCATTGTTCTCCACTGCTCTTAAGAAAAACAACCATCTGCACTGTGGCCCACGGATCCTGCATGATCTAGCCCTTCCTATCATGTCTGTGCCATCTCAGTGACCGCCTACACCCCCCTGTATGTGCTAGCCTCTTCCCCACACCTGGTGTTGGTCCTGCAGTCCTGACCACAGAGGTGTATGGCCAGGCAGTTCCTGCCACACTGCACACTCTTCTGTTCCTTCTTTGTTTGGTTAATACCTTCTCTTCCTTCAGTTCTCCATTCCACCATCATTCTCTCAGGCAAACCGTCCCTGCCCAAGTCCGGCGTGCCATGACTGTCTCTGAAAGGGCCAGGACCATTGGGCACAACTCTAGGAAGCACTGCTCACATTGTATCCTTGTGGATGGTGTGCCTAGAGTGGCACAAAGCAGCAATGCAGTGGGACAGGAGGTCGGGCTGGAGACAGGGATAGGCTGATGGGGGTGTTTGGGGAGGGGGATCTGCATTATCTGTGGGTGAAGGAAGAAGAATATCAAAAAGACACCGCCCCTTGCCAACAGTTTCCTTGTGACTCAGGGTCTGAGCACTGAAGGCTCGGTCTTATGGCTCATGTGGTTTTTCTACTCTAGTCTCTACCATTTTTCCACTATGGTCTTAACATCTATCGCCAAGATACTATTTCCGGAGTTAAATGGAAAAAAAAAAAAAAAGGCAACTGATGCTCCCCTTCAAATACCCACCTACAGTGATCCTGGAAGACGAGCCTCACTGCCCACCTCATGTACACAATTTCACATTTTACTTATTTGCCTCTCTGAATAATATCTGCCACTCTGACCAGACTATGAGACAGGAGAACAGAGACCACATCCGGGACATTCCCTGCAGTCACCCAGCAGCTAGGGCACAGAGCAAACCCTCAGTGAATATTTGTGGATTGAATGAGTCAGCCTCAGTTTCAATACCAAGGGCTGTCCTCTACTCCAACACAATCAAGCCCAGTGCCTGAAATTCCAGCCCAGTCCCCAGTTCAAGGAAAAGAGAGTAAGGAGCTTCCATCACATGGAGTAGTATGTTCCAGAATCTGTTCTTTCACTGAAGGAGAAACAGACAGTTGTGTCCAGGGAAGCTGCTGGGTTTGAGCTCTCCTACCCCTGCCTGTGTGAACTTGGGGACAAGACTAGGATCACCTTAGAAGGAGCAGATGGATGACAGTCCCAGGCTGAGGCTCCAAGAGAGCTAATCTAGAATGTGGCCAGGCTACCAACATTTTCAGCAAGTCTCTCCTCCTCCTGGGATTTTGATGCAGTTTGTTTCCAGGCTGTTGGGGAAGGGAATATGGCTGAGAGACCCTGCATGAGGAGGCTCCAAAGGTCCTTTGCTTCCCTAAGAATCCAGGGTGTAAGGAAGAAGCAGAGAGTCCAACCAATAAGGATGAAAAGTCCCTTTGTACCTTGGTTATGTTCCCAATTGAAGAAGGACAACTACAGACAGGTTAGCAAGAGAGCTGGGCCAGGAAATAGGAATTCTGAATGGAAGGGAATTAGGAATTCTGGAATTCGGGTGAAAAGCAGACAGGGTCTGCTCAGTTTTGATAAAGGATTCTTAGTTCTATTTAGAGGACATGTAAATAGAGTATTAAAAACATTGAGAATGACGTGGAAGCAACTTAAGTGTCCACTGACAGAGGAACAAATGAACAAAATGTGCCAGACACGTACGATGGAAGGTCACCGAGCCTTAGAAAGGAAGGAAACCTGATCCAGGCTCCGAAGGGGATGAACTTGGAGGACCTGACGCTGAATGAAATAAGCCAGTCCCACCCACACAGGCAGAGCGGTAGGACTCCACTTGTAAGAGGTTCTTAGAGTAGACCAAGTCCCAGAGACAGAAAGCCGAGTGATGGCGGCAGGGGTGAGTCCGTGGTTACCATTTCGTGGTACAGAGTCTCCGTTGTACAAGATGAAAGAGTTCTGGAGATGGACGGTGGTGAACATCACGCGTGTATTTAACCTCTGAACTGTATGTTTAAAAACGGTAAGATGGTAAATTTTATGTCGTGTATTTTACTACAATTAAAAAAAAGGGGGGGGGGCGCCTGCGTAGCTCAGTGGGTTAAAGCCTCTGCCTTTGGCTCAGGTCATGATCTCAGGGTCCTGGGATGGAGCCCTGCATCAGGCTCTCTGCTCAGCAGGGAGCCTGCTTCCCCCTCTCTCTCTCTGTCTGCCTCTCTGCCTACTTGTGATCTCTGTCTGTCAAATAAACAAATAAAAAAAAAAAAATCTTTAAAAAAAAAAAAAAAAAAGGAAACACAGACACTGACTCGTCTTTCACATTCTTACCCACCCCCCAAAAAAGACAGAGACCCCAGCCAAGGCAGGGCACATGGAGGCCGCTCACGGTTTCTGAGCACCTACTGTGTACCTGGTACTTTGCTAGGTCCCCAGGATCCACAGTATTATTTAATTTGCTGAGTAACACTATGAGTTAAGGAATACTCTTACCATTTCCTGTTGAGGAGACAGGCCCAGACAGGGTGAGTGACTTCATCTAAGTTGTACACGTGGTGGGACGCAGCCCAGCTGGGCTCTGACCGCCATCCAGAGAGCGGGAGACAACAGGCTCGTACGTGTTGCCAGAGGAAGCACTTGAGGACAGAGTGACGGAACTATCAGTGCATAAATATTCATTTTCAATCCTTATTTTCAAGCAGGGGCTTAGGGTTTCTAAATATTTAGATTTTCATTTGTAAACTGACAGGATTCTGCCGTTGACAAGAACTCTCAGAGGGAACGGAGCTCAGTCCTTTTTGATTGTCACATCCCCAAATGACCTTTCTGCTGTGTCGACGCTTCTAACAGCCTGGATGTGGTCCTGGCTACAGCGGCAGGTGGCCTCCAACGTTAAATGAACCGGTTGATGCCAATATTAATTTGCAGCAGCAATAATGGGAATCATGGACATATGTGTAGAGCTTTGCCATTTGCAAAGTACAGACTCAATCTGATGCTGAGCGCAGCTCTGGGTGGCTGGCAGAAGAGGTGTGACACCCTGTGACAGAGGGTGGGGAGGAGAAGAAAGCCGGGGAGGGGCCACAGCCACTTAGTTAGAGATCGGGGCTCCTGTGGCCCCCATCTGATTGCAGGTTCTGTGCTCACTACACCGCAGAGTCCTACCTGTGCTGATGGCAGAAGCTATGGGCCAAGCACGGTAAGGAGACCACTTCACAGCATGTGTCATGCAGGACTCATGGAGATCCAGGGTCCAGAGGGGTAGGGAGGCATGAATGGCCCAATCTGGGCCACTGCTCTCCCCTTAGAGGCATGGGGGTATGTGGAAGTCTGCACCCCCAAGAGGGAGGGCCTCCTGAATCCAACTCAGTGCCCTGGGTACCTCCCTTGCCTTGTCTGTCCTTGACATCTACATAAGAATGGGGTGACTCCAAGGCCAGTGGATTCAACTTTTGTAATGCCCCACCAAAATCCCACAGCTTCCCTCAGCAGCCCTGCCCCTAGGTCTCAATCTGCTTTAGCTCATTTTTTCTCAGAAACCTTACCAAGGCTAGGTCCACTATGTTATCAGGTGTGAGCAAAGAGAAACCTCCCTCAATTAAGCCGGCAAGTATAAAATAAATGAAATGTAAAGTAAGAGAAATCAAGGTGACTAGTTGTTCCATCTCTGGCCTTGACATTTTTAAACACGCAAGTACATGAAGAACGTATACCTTAAAAACAGTGACAGAGTTTAAAGTCAAGTTTTCAAAATGTCAAAATCCACCATCCATGGTACTAGAAAGAAAACAACAAAATGGAAAACAACAAAATGGGAAATCTAAAAACAGATAAGACCATCAATATCCTCAATATAGGAAAAGTTCTTGCAAGTCAATAAAAAAGAGGAACATTCGAATGGGGGAAAATGATAAACAACATGAACAGGAAATTCACAAAGATACTTATTTGTCAGTGTGGAGAAAAGAGACTCAATCTCACTTGAAACCAAGTACATGTAAATTTAAATTAGATATCTGGGTTTGCTTTTCTAAGTAGTAAAGAGAATTTAAAAATGATTAACACAGAGCTTTCTTAGAGTGGGAGTAAATGGGCACTTTCATGCAGTGCATTGATGGGAGATCTCTTTCTGGGACTAATCTCATGGTTAGAAGCCTCACATAAGAAGTCAGTAATACCAGAGCCTGACACAGAGAACAGAACCGTAACCAAATAACCAATACCATACTAAACCAAAATTATAGACCAGCATATAATTTTCTTTTCAGATTTTATTTATTTGACAGAGAGAGAAATCAGAAGTAGGCAGAGAGGCAGGCAGAGGGAGAGGGTAAGAAGGAGGCTCCCTGCTGAGCAGAGAGCCTGTTGCGGGGCTCAATCCCAGGACCCTGGGATCATGACCTGAGCAGAAGGCAGAGGCTTAATCCACTGAGCCACCCAGGCACCCCAATTTTTTTTATAACAATATACTACTGCCAATAAGAATCTATTCCAGAAGTTGAAGGATTATTACAATTAAGATTCTCCTAATGTAACGAATCCTATCCATGGGTCAGAGTTCAATCCAAAAGATGTCGAAATGTATTTGACAAAATTCAACATCAATTTACAAAGAAAAGGCAAAGTATGTATAATCTAGGTAAGAAGGGAGGCTCTCTCTCTCTCTTTTTTTTTTAAAGATTTTATTTATTTATTTGACAGAGAGAAATCACAAGTAGGCAGAGAGGCAGGCAGAGAGAGAGAGAGGGAAGCAGGCTCCCTGCTGAGCAGAGAGCCTGATGCGGGACTCAATCCCAGGACTCTGAGAGCATGACCTGAGCTGAAGGCAGCGGCTTAACCCACTGAGCCACCCAGGCGCCCCTAGAAGGGAGGCTCTCTTAATGGGAGAGAAATATCATCACACAGAAAAATGTGTTACATCCACATTTATCTACTGTGTACCCGCCATGGGCCAAAGGGTACACAGACAGTGAGACAAGCCCCTGCCCACATGGAGGCTACGTCTAGTGGGGGAGACAGGCGATGACCAACTAAACAGATACATAAAACCATTTTTTAAAAACAAGTGAGTGACAGGTGCTGTAAAGAAAGTCAGGTTGAGGGCTTACAGAGTGATCAACCATCAGCTTCACGTTTAGCACAGAAAGGCTCAGGACAGTCCCCTTGAAAGTCAGACACGTGGAAGGAGATGTTTGGTCAGACCTCAGTGGTTCAACTTTGCTATCAAAAGGCAGGCACTTAGAATTAAACAAACGAACAAACAACAGCTGCCATAAATAAAGCAGCATGAGAGGGTGTAAAGATTGTATCACTCTTTGGAGAAAAAAAAAAAATGTGAACGCTATACAAACTAAAACACTTCCAGAACCCAAAGACTAGATTTTGCCAAGAGCAAACGATCACAATGGATGGGGGAAAACCGCATCCCCAATGACGCTAGAAAGCTGTAATGAACAGGGCTGAAGAGCCGGGAGATCGCCAGACAGAAGATGGAAATGCTTTCACCCTGCAGGGGAGACACAGCAGTCCCAAGTTCCAAGAGCAGGAGGAGAGACATTTTCAAGTTGATCCACTGCAAAACTGTCTCTGAAATGTCATCAGGAAAGAATCTCCCTTACGCTGACGAGCCCTCACGGTACTCCTAAGAGCCTCCCATCAACAAATACCCTTTCCCCAGGAAAACTACTCCCGAAAAATGCATCCTCTCCAGGCCACAGTTGGTTGCACGTTGTTGACAGTGATCAATGGCTCCATTATGTAGATTTGCTTTTTGCTCCATTTTGTCCACCAGACCGTCCAGCTGCCTGCCTGGAACAGGCACACACCAGGGGGCTCCGAGCTGTCCAAAATCATGGCGGCCTCTCTGGGAAAGGTTCCCACCAAATCCTCCCCCCCTCCCCCCCTCCCCCAACCCCCAAGAACCTTGTTTTGCTAGCTCCTTCTGTGAGAGGAATTTTAGGAGGTACAATGGTTTAAGAGCCCAGATTTGTGCATTACTGCTTATGACCTGAAATGGGAAAAAGAAGCTTCTGACCAGATTGGGGCAAAGGGTTCCAGACAGAAGGAACAGCCTGTGGAAAGAACCCGAGTCACAAAAGCCTGGAGGGTTTGAAGAACAGTGAGAAATTCTGTGCGGTGGTGTATCTGCCTAGGGAGATGAGCTGGGGGCGGGGGGCGGGGAGGGGAGGGGGGCGGGGAGTTGGGGTCAGATAAGTAAAGGGCCTTGAAAGGCACGATAAAGGGTTCAGGCTCTATGACAAAGCGGTGGGAAGCCGACTCTGGAATTAAACCAGAGAGCGATGTTATCATATTCTCCTTTTTAAAGGAAGAACACAGCGGTGATAGTTTGAATCCATGTAAAGAGAAGATACAAAGCCGGAGAGGGAGTGAGGCTGTCAGCTGCTTGTCTCCGAGTTCGGTTTGCAATTACCTCCTTTCTTTGATAACTTGGATGAATGCCATTTCTACCACTGTGTTTCCTTCTAGGCAAAGCCACTTTGAAGAGCATGAGGTCCACAGAGGGAGTGCTTCCAAGGGCATTGAGGGCAAACACCCTTCACCTGTGCTTGAACAGCCTTGGTGGGGAAACGCTCTTGGGCCACCTCCATGATCAGGCACAGGGAGGGCTGGCCAGTGGCGGAGTAGAGACCCAGAGAGCTGTCTGGGAGCCCCAGGGGCATGGTACGATGCCAGAAGTCTTCAAGCAGGGGCCCACCATGGAGATCAAGTCTAGTTAGTGTTCCCAGAGGGGAGAGACACTCAAGTTGAAGTCCTTCTGGGAAGGTGGCGGTCTACTGTCTCTACTGTCCCTCGTTATGCTCCCAAACATACGCAGGCATGCACACGCAGGGCCCCTCCTAAGTTATTTATAATACCAACAGATCCTCTTCCAGAAGTTCACGGACAGGAGCCACGAACACAGATGCACCTCTGACACCTGTCTGACCGGCTCCACCTGACCTACTCCCTTCAGATCCCTGACTCTCAAAACATCATCGTCCTGACCCCCTGCCCCGCCCCCGGAAAGGGAGTTACCGTACTAGCCGGCCATTCACACCCTGGGTTCTGAAGCGCGTGGCTGACCCAAGTGGGAACGGCATCATGGGCTCTGTTTCCTAGTGAGTTTTAAGGACTCGATGTCAGGATGGATTTGCGGGCCTTTTCAGTGCCCTTGGCCCACTCTGACACGCAGTCAGACCAGACTCTGATTCGGGAGGCCTGGGCGGGGGCCCGAGAGTCTGCATTTCTAACACATTCTCAGGTGACCCTCACGCTCCCCTCGGCACTGAGTGGTTCTAAATACTAACAGGCAAGTTCCCTGTAACAGTCTGAAATTTCCACTGGGCTTGAGATAAATGACTGAGCTCTAAAACCCCGTGCTGCAACGCGTCAGCCTCGGGCCCACACCTGATGCATTTCCTTGCTAGGAGCCTCCATCCCCCGTCTGCAAATAATGCCTGGAGAAGGCACAGTAGCAGATCTGGGACTGGGGAGTTGGGGGAGAGGAGGGAAGAAGAGGGGGAGGAAGGCAGCACGAAGTAGTGGAGGCAGCGGTGCTAGGATTTGTAATAAAAACCCCCACAGGCAGAAGCGGAGTGAAGGTATTACAAATCCCACGGCGGCATCAGAGAAGCAGCAGTAAAAATCATATCATTATCATTAACAGGACAGCCCTAGTGTGAGGGGTCCGGCTGGCTGCAGTGCTGAGACACGTCAGCACCGGGGTGGGGGCAGACTAGGAGGAGCAGGTGTGGTATATCCCACTGCTTAAGAACCCGGACTCAAGCCTGAATTTATTTGTTTTTATTTTTTAAAGATTTTATTTATTTGTGAGAGCGAGTGAGAGCACACAAGAGCAGGGGGGTGGCAGAGGGAGATGCAGATTCTCCCCTGAGCGGGGGAGCCCAATGTAGGGCTCCATCCCAGCACTCCAGGATCATGACCTGAGCTGAAGGCAGATGTTTAATCAACTGAGCCACCCAGGTACTCCTCAAACCTGAATTTAAAGATGAGTCTTCTACTCACTAGCTATGTGACCTTGGGAAAGTCCTGTAATGTTTCCATGCCTCGGCGGTTTTTTTGTCTGTATGATGGCACCTGTTTTTGAGGTTGGCTGTGAAGATCACATGAGTTAGTATATATAAAGGAGAGGTCATGGTGCCGGAGAAGGGGTCAGGCTCAGAGACAGGGTATGAATTGTTCTAGATCCAAAGAAGTTTGCTAAAATGGACTCCGCTTCACCTGTCTATGGTGCCCTTCTGCACCATGAAAGCAGGAACTATATCTAGAGGAATCCTTTTTCATCCCCCTTGGCAGGCTGCCCTATGGAGTCTCGGGGCTTTGTGACCTCAGCAGGGCATCTGGGAAGCTGCACGCTCAGCCAGAGCCCACTGCCCCTTGCCTCGGCTGAGCCGAAGAGAAGAAAAGCCATTACACATGAGCGGCAATCTTTGATGCGTTAGCTAATGGCCTTTCATTTTTCTGGGGTTTCCCTTTTCCCTGTTCCCTTATTCAAGAAAGGTCATCAACCCCGTTCTTGTTGATTGCCTGAAAGCAATAGTGCACCAGGGTAGAGATCATCCTCTTTTATTGATCACTAATATATTCCCTCTTCGGGAAGTTGGAGAAAGTCATAGATCTTTTATCCTTAGTCCCCCGCAGTGTTCTCATTCCTCATGACAGGGGAACGCAGGCTATCCAGAGAAGGAAATGCTCCTATTCCGATTTTCTGGCCGTGAGCTGAGCATAGGAGAAATTAAGGTGGAGGGCATCTTTTAGGAGAACTGACAATGGATGAAAAAAAGAATATTCTGAAAAAGATTCAGGTACCCGCGGTGGCAAGGGTTGGGGAAGGAATGTAAGCTCCATGAGGAGACATCCTGTGGCTGTCCTGTTCTGGTGCCTAAAACAGACTGGCCCCAGATCGCCAGCCAGGGCATCTATCAGGAGTCTTGGGTTCTCTTCTCAACCCTGTTGCCAATTTACTGTATGGCTGAGAGGCCTCTCCTCTTCTGGGGTTCAATTCCCTCACCTGGCATTGAAGATCCTTTCATGCTCTCATATTTTCTCTCCTGATGCCCTAGTTTACTTCTTCTTTGCAACCTGATATTCTCTTTTCCATGAACTGTTTACTGACATTCTGTATCCCCATAAACAGGAGGCTCCACAGGAGGACCGGCTTGCCATCTCTTCCTCAACCCCGGCTTCCCCCTGCTTAACACAGAGCCTGCTGCGTATCTCATGCAGCGACTCTCCGCTCCATGAAGGAAGGACTGGATGAGCTCTGTTTTCATCACCAGGCATCAGAGTAGAGCAGTTAAGATAAGGGCTTCACGTTCAGACTCCTGTGCTTGGACCTCCATCCCACCACTTCCTGGTTCTGTGACATTCTGCAAATTGATGAACTCCTTGAGGCTTAGTTTCCTTATCTGTACAATGGGGACGCTAATGACACTCACCTCATGGGATTGTGAAAAGATTAAAAAGATACACAAATTTCTTAGAAAAGTCCTGACATATGATGAGTACTCATTACTTATCAGCGATTATAATAGGATCGTCATCACTTAGTGATGATCTAGGTAACTGAGAGGAAAAAGAAATTCCTTGTGAATTCCAGACATGAGTTGACAGATGTGACATTAAGTCAGCTTGCTCTAGCAAGCCTCCAAGGGGACCCACTCAACAGTTTCTGCTGTGCCAACCACATCTGCACTTTTCCTCCTGCGATCCCATATTTCAATGTTAATGTGCATGCCTCTTCTTCTGCCTTTGGACTCTAACCTCTTCAGTGCGCCAGGCCCCCTAGTCTCCTCTCCACCAGTGCCTCCCTCCCTCTACCTGTCCTAGTAAAGTGCCTCTGGGCTTCGGGATGTGGTATTCCCCCTATCGGTAATGGACTTCCCACTCCCTTCCAACTGAGTAGCTCCTGATCATTGTTCAAGACCCAGATCAGGCTCCTTGACTGCAGGAAGATTTCTCTGAACCCCTAGGCTGGAGAAACACATGACTAAGTTCTATTCATTTCCCTGCAGCAATACAAAAATCCCCACTATTTCATCAAGACAGAAAATGAAAGCAAAGAAAAACCAGTGGGAGTTCCTCGATATAAGTCAATTGGCTATGACCCTAATCACACCATCCTGGGGGGAGGTCTAGAGCTGCTAGACCCAAGTTCAGAGTGCCCACACCCCTCACTCCCTCTCCCATTCCTATAGAACATCTGGGCCTGCGTGGGGACCTAGATCCCACTCTCTCACTTCACCTCTTTCTCATGTTCCTAAAGAGGAGGTAATAGGCCAGGTACCTCCTCTCTTGTTCTTGGCCCTGGCTGGGTGATTGGGAAAATGAAACAGACTGGCCAAGGTTTAATGCCCCTAAATTGTAATTTCAAGGTAATTTGAACTCCCTTCCTCTTGGGGATGGATGGAAAAGCTAAAGTCTCCTCGAATCAGTGTGTGGAATTCAACAAAGAATTAAGGTGCCCCTCTGCCTCGCTCCAAAGCCTGTGTGAGACCAGCAGGATAATCAATTTCACAATTCTGTAAAGCTGATTGAAACGTGATTACAAAGCCAGCCAGAACATTCTCTCTGGGCTCTAAAAAGGCCTGTTGCACAAGTTATAAAGTGTATGGTGTCTGGCTGTCCACAGCACACCCACCATAGTCAATGACTCCCTTCACTTCCTAAGGTTTAATCCCTTGCTTCCCCAAGCTCCAGAGTCAATCCTGCCCAAGGCTCATATGGTGTGTGTGTGTGGTGGGGAAGTCCCTTAAGAAATGAAGGTCAAGTTTAGCAGACACGTTTTGGGCTGAACTGCTATTATAAGCTGATTAAGGAAAATTTCATGCTTCAGTATTACTCACTGCTGAGTTTCTGCCTCAGTCTCCCCATCTCCCTCTCCACTATCTCACAGTCCTTGTGGGGTCTGAATCCTTGCTCCAAACTGTTCTACTACCTCCTCCAGAGCCCTGTCCTTTGAAATGACTGACGTCCTGGCATTGAGATGCAACACTGATTTGCCTACCAGTAGACTATGGAACAATCAGGGTAACCCACCCCTACCATGCTACCTGAATCTTGGCCTTCCCTTCTTGGGTCTTCACTTCCCTGAGGCTCAAACCTGACTAGGCTGGTTGGTCTCAGTTCCTTTTCTCATAAGCCCCTGGAACAAGAAACAGGTACCTGGAGAACTGGATCAGGGCACGAGTTTCCTTCCCAGACACTAGATCCCAAGAAGAAAGAGGAAGGTGGTCACATCACTAGCTACAGCAAAGCTCCAGGGGAAGGTCAACAAAGAGGGGAGCAAATGAGCCCACTTGGCCCTGGGACTCCTGGGACAGCCTCACACCCCATCTACCATGGTCTGGCTGGAGTTTGTTTGTTTTCTGTTTCTCCCAATAGATTCTGAACTCCCTGAGAGCAGGATCTGTTTCTAATTCCCTGGGATATTATAGATTTTTATTACCTTGGTTGGCTCACAGGAAGGGCCTTTTGGACGCACTAGAGGAAAATGCTTCCATGATCCCTTTGAAGTTAGGCAAGTTGACGTGACTGACTTTGGGCAATGAAATGTGAGTAGAAGGGCCCCATATTTTCAGGTAGATGCTTTTTATTTTATTTATTTTTTGTAAGCTCTACACCCAACTTGAACTCAACAACCCTGAGATCAAGAGTCACGTGTTCTACCGACTTAGCCAGCCAGGCACTGCTCAGGTAGGTGCTTGAAGGGCCAGATCCCAATTTGCTACCTTGTCTTTTCCCTCCGGCAGGATGATGGGAATGTTCAGCATGGTGGCTGCTCTATCAGCCTGGATCCCATCGTGACTCTGCCCCTCTACTGACCCACAGAGAATGAGTAGTACAGATGACAGATAAACTTTTAATGTTTTTACTTAGCAGGAATAACCTAGTCTAACCTGACTGCTAGAGGGTCAAAAAATATCTCAGGGAGAGTGGAGAAAGAAGAGAGGGTAGGGGAAAGGAAGGAAGGAAGGAAAGAAGAAGATAGGAAGAGCAAAGAAGGAAGGAAGGGAGAAAAAAGGAAATGAGTATATGCGTCTCCAACTCCCTTTGAGGTTCAGCTTCCAACTTAGAGAGGTGAGAACTACGGTGAATCTACTGAGCTCCCTTCATCTCCAAACACTCTGAGAACTCAAGTGGATGCAGACACAAAATCCATGCAAAATTTCGTTTTCCCGGATCAAACACGTAGCATGCCAATATTTGTAGAGAAAGGTGGCAGAGAAATGAGGCAGGAAACAAAGCAATTGTAACTTTTTGGGTAATATATCCAAGCCATAAAGATTTCATTAGATTCCCTAATAGATTGCTAATGAAAAATAAGACCCTTTCCTATTTTACCTACTTCCTGAACATTAGAATCAACTCGGCTTTCCAAGCTTTGCACCCCATTTACATTAATTAGAAAGTTCCATATTAAGGGAGGCTTTTAATGGGCTGTTATTGCAGATTATTTTACTGGTGAGCTGCATTGTTCTGTTTAATAGCACATAAAATAGCATCATAGGGGAGACTCTGATAAAATTGAAGTTTTGATGGACTCTGGGGCTGAGATGGCCTTTGCTGGGGGGCAGGGGTCCAGGGAGATTTTCCAAGTAGGAGAAATGGCTCTTCTGCCTCCTCGGACTAGAGCTTATTCTAAAGCATTCAAATGTTTCTGGCTCCAGAAGTCTACACTGCCTCCTGCCGAGTATACTACTAGTATACTATTTCCAGATCCCTGCACAACACGAGGCAACATCTCTTATGGGTCTTTGTGGATAAGATGGAACAATCTTGGGAGTGGATATAAGGAATGGATTTCAGAAAGACAGATTGCCTGGGCCAAGTGGGGGGTGTCATGGAGGTGGGTGCCAGGTCTGTCCAGGAAAATAGGGGAGGTGTGATTTGAATACACCGAGGGGCAAACGTGGGAGGACAAGATGCTTGGGGGAAAATGATGTTTGTAGCTCTGGGGAAGAGGATGCAAAGTGGGGATAAGTCTCACCTATTGGAAATGCATTAAACAGAAAGAAGCCTGGTGGGTGAGTTGTGATACTTTCACAAGTGGGGTATCATGGTGGCTCTAAGGAGAGCCACAGGTGCTGGCATGGGGCCCAGATGATATCTGACTGGACAGCAATTACTATTTAGTGGTCTTTGTCCCCAACTGTGCCATACCTAAAAGGTCTCACCCACAGGTGTTCTTGGAGGTTTTCCTTGCTCCAGGATTCCAGATGCTTCATGCCCATGGGATCCCCACTTAGCCCCATGGTATGAGAATGCACTGATTCAGGAGGCTGTATGGAACGGAGTAGAGGAATGTGGGCACTGGAATTATGTCTGTGTTCAGATCCCAACTATCCTACTAAATAACAGCCCTATGTTTTGGGCTTAGTCAGTTAAACATTTTGAACCGGTTTCCTCAGCTGAAAACGTGTCCACTTTAGGGCGGTTGAAAGGACTCAGCAAAGTCATGCAGGCAAAGATTTAAATGCAACTCCTGGTATCTGAAATGTGCTTACTATGTGTGAGAGATTATAAGTAGGATTAAATAACTTTGGGTGGTTTAAAATATCAGCACTTTGGACAGAGGGCAGGACACCTGAAACTGGAACCATTCCAAAAACCAAAGGGACACCAGTGAAGAAATGAACCATGGGGTCTCTGATCTGAGAGAGCCTTGAATGATGCCTTCACCAGTGATGTTCGAGGTTGTGCAATCTGGCCTCCTGGGTGCCTTGACTGGATGCTGTAATCTGTGGCCCAAGTAACTGTGAGCACCACGGGCTCATGCAATTTTATTCTTGCCAGGTTGGCCGAAGGATGCTCCTAGGCAGAGATCGACAAAAACCAACCCTTTTGTTTGCTCTACCCTGGAGGATAACCATAATTCAAGGTCTCACCAGGGAGCTTCCAGTGGATGTGGGAGGTCAGGAGGATGGTTCTGCAATTGAATTTTGGGACTAGAGGGAGAGTGATTAGTTTGGGGCTATTGCTCCTACAGTGTATGACATTTGGTAAGGAATGATAGCTACTATTACTCCTATTGCTGAGTAACATGGGAATAAATGCAAGCATGTTTTATTTTCACCTCTTAATACCACAGTAGCATGATTAGGACAAAGACCTTCCATGCCATCAGAATCCATCCCGTATTCTGGGTTTAGGTCTAGCTATGGTACTGGTGACCCACAACAAACCTTGATCAGGGAGATAAGGGAATAAGGGACCTGGACACCACTGTCACATTGAAGAGTAAGTAGAAGAATTCTCAAAGAAGAGGAAATTTTGTTGCTGCATGATATGGATAGCATTCTAATAGTGAAATGGCAGTCATTTGAGGACTATATGTATTCTTTCTAAGTAGGATCAGTACATAGTGGGGTGGGTAGAGAAGTAGATACAGCAATAGAGATGGAAGACCTATCAATCTGGGTTTGACATGGGGCACATGGTAAAAATCAGACTGCTGCCTTGCAATGTTGGCAGTTCCCCTCACTGTGGGGATTCAAGCTAAATGTGGATTCATTCATCAAATGCTTATGGAACACGGACCAGTACAGGATCAGTGATAATATCTGGGAATACAAAGTAAGATCTGCTTCTTGCTTTCAGTAATTCAATCTCAAGTAGAGAAGACAGACCCATAAGCAAATACTTAAATCAATAAGGCATGATATATGTCAGCACAGAAATGTGTACGAGGTTGTGTCAAAGCAAAAAGCTGGTGGAGTGGGGAGGGAGAGGAGCGGGAGGTCAGAAGATGCTCTGGAGGGTGATGGGTTCTTGAGAATGAATAAGTAGGACTCTGGTGGGTGGACAAGGATTGGGGAGGGATGGATATCTATCCACAGAAACAATGTCTGAAATGGCATCATGAGAATATGAAACAGCATGTAGGACTGTCAGAAGTTTGACGTTGCTAGAGCACAGGATGAAAGGCAGGGTGCCTAAGACAGATAAGTCTGGACAGGCAAGACAGAATCCAAATTTGGATCCTGTGGGACAATGAGAAGTAGTATTCAGGGGTGACATGGTTAGATTTCCAAAATCTGTGGTTATAGGCAAGTTGGAAAACCACTGCGAAGTATCCAAAAAATAAATTATGGCAGCCCAAGCAAAACATGGGGGATACTTGAGGGAATTTGGTAATCTTCTGGATGTAAAGAAGAAAGAGCTGAGGATAAACTAGCTCCCAGATTTCAAAGGGACCATCTCTTGGGGATGCTTGATAGGAATTTGAAATGGATCATCTGAAGAAAGAGGGATATTTCATTTATTGGACATCTATTGTTATGTCAGATGTGGCTATAATCTTATACATCCTTATAACAACCCCACAAAATAGGAATTATCATCTTCATTACATATGAGGAAATTGAAGCTATTCTGTGTCCAAGATCATAGAGCCAAGGCCAAATTTGACCCAGAAGTGTCTGCATTCCAAAAGCCATGATTTTCACATAAGATTCTCTAAGTTCCCTTTTCATTCAAGATTTCAGGATTCTAAGCACACAAACTAATTCTTGTCTGTTCAAAATTGAAATAAGGCAAGTCTTGGTAGAAGTAATCTGACTTTATACCCAGCCTGGTTATATACTCTTTCCACATTAAATATATTCATATAGGATATAAGCAGTACCTATAAATATCTTTCCAATAAAAGCGAGGCCATGTATTTCTCAGTGATAATACCCTGCTTCGGGCAGTGATATAAACCAGCAGGCTGAAGGCCAAACAACTTTAGCCAGCCCAGAGATTCAATAAGTTAAAATACGTTTTGAGAGAGCTTCAGGCCAGACCTGTTTTTTCCTTAGCAATTATATGGAGACACCTTATTCAGCACAAGCAGACTGGCTACAGGGTGTGAATTTCTGTTTAAAGGGGCACCAACAAGTTATCCAGGCAAAAGCCTGATCTGAATTTAAACTTGAGAATCAGAATTAGGTAACTGGGTTTTTTGTTTGTTTGTTTTTTGGGGGGTCTTATTATTTGATAATATCTGTCAACAAAAATCTAACATATTCTTTCCTCTTCCTGAAATGACTTTTCCTCTAACACTTTTCATTTGGTAATTTCCTATAGACCGGTGGTTCTTAATTGGGGGATATTTTGTCCCTGGGAAATATTTGGAAATATCTAGACATTTTTGGTTTTTATAACTTAGGGAGGAGTGAGGGCATCTAGTAGATAGAGGCGAGGGATGCTGTTAACATCCTACAATGCACAGGATAGTCCCCACAAAAGAATTATCCAGTCCAAAATCTCAATAGTTCTAAGGTCAAGAAATCCTTGCTATAGGGCTCGTCCTGATTTTCAACTAAATTAGATCCTCATAAATATATATTTTTATAGTACTCATCACATTTTGTGGTAATTTATCAATTTATGTGATTATTCATATAATAACTTTCTCCCCTACTCAACTGACAACTCTGGAAGGTAAGGACAGTATTTATTTTCCTTCTCATTGTATCCAAGCAACTAGTGTAGTGCCCAGCACATGGGAGATGATCAAGGAGTTAATGAGTGAACCAACACATAATGAAAGATGGAAAGCAATTAATCGGTGGGTTGTGTCTCTGAAATTATCTACATCTCTAATTAGAAAAATTTCTACCTCTAATTGGAAAAATTAATGGAAAACATAAATGGATTGATTAATTCATTAAAAAAGTATAAACCAGGAATCATTTTTCACCCTGGTGTTGGCAGATATGCAGGGTACTAAAATCAGCCAAAGTAAATGCCCTGTGGAAGCCAGCCTGCACACTGGCCCCCAGTGATCCCCATCTCCTGGTATTCATACCCGTGTGTGGTGACCTCCTGCCTTCAAGGCTGAGTCATAAAATACACCGTGATTTCTCCCCCTCTTCTATGCATCTTTCACTCTGGTGGAAGCCATCTGCCACATCATTAAAGAAGCCCACATTGTGAGGAATGGAGGCATCCTGCTGATAGTCATGTGAGTGCGCCATCTTGAAAAGAGATCCTCCAGCCCCAGTCAAGCCTTCAGATGATACAGTCTCAGCAGACAACTGGATGGCAACCTCATAAGATCCTGAACCAGAACCACTCAACTCAGTCATTCTCAGATTCCTGACACTCTTAAACTGTGTAAGATAATAAAGGATGGAAGAGGGGGAAAAATTTACCAAAGAGCAAGGGTTATCTTAAGTACTGACCAGGAAGCTGCTGTGTAGGAGTAGGAAACTAGCTTATGGAGTCAGGCCCGAGTAATTTAGATTTGCTCCTGCATTATAACTGACCCCAAAGAAATTAGTTAGCTCTTTCTATTGCTTTTACAATAAGAATAATACCCACTTTCAAAGGCCACAACTAGAAATAAATTGATAATATGTAGTGAGATGTCAGAAAGATGAATTAAAGGGGTATTTAAGTTTTTTGGAGGAAAAAGAGAAGGGGGTTAACTATCAACTCCTTAAAAGAAGAATTAAAAGAAATTATTATTTTAAGGGTGAGTTCCAACCTCCTTCAACACAGGGACAAATTAAAAATTTTTATTTAATATCTCTCAATTACCCCTTGTAGAGAGGGAGGAGGAGCCTTTGTGCTGCAGCAAAAGTAGGAAAGAGGCAATGGCTCGACCCAGAAGGTGAATGTAGCAGTGTGGAAGGCTGCAGCAGGATTATCCTAACTGCAAAGACACAGACATGTTAGGATGAAGACATTCTGAGCACCAAGCTCAGCAGCCTCAGGAATTAGAGCCCTGGTCAACGTCCTGGTTGCTGAACTTGGTAAGGTGGGGGTTGACACCATCGACAAAGGTTCCAGAGCACCTCAGGCCTGGAGAACTCACAGCTCAGAGGCAACCCAAAGGGCCAAAGACCAGAGGCCCTTCTTGGACGTTCCTATAGTGAGTGGGTCATCCTGAAGTTCTTTTAAGATCCCAAAGGCTAGGGAGAGGGGGATGTAACAACAACTGGGCTTAGATGAACTGCCAGCCACACGGGTGAAAGCAGAGAAGTTTCATTTGATTGAGTAAAACAGAAGAAACCTGATAAGTCTTGCCCCTGGGTATCACTGAGCAAGTCATACATGTTGAAAACAGAGTTTAAATGTGCTGAATTTTAATGTGTATAAGCATGCTAATCATTGTATAACAGCCTATGCTCCTCCCAGTACAAGAGCTTATCACTGCCTGATGCCCTGCATGTGTCAACAAGATTGCCAAGGGCTCCACTGGGCTCCTGTTCTCTTCCTGCCACACTGAGCGATGGTCAGACTGGAGCACACTACCTTCATCGCCATGCTGAGTCCTGCTCTGCCCACTGGTCCCACACCCTCTCCTGCTTCCCAGTAGCTCTCAAAGGGTTCTATCCCATATGTAACCTGGTGCCAACTCCCCACCCTCACGGTTAATTTGTTCCCTGCAGGCATTCCATTTCCCCTCACATCTCACTTCCATTTTGGCTAATTCCAATGGAGATGATTTTACCTAAACTCATTCAGTTCTAACACAAACATTTCTTCCCATACCTTTTCTCAGACCTTGCATGAAATGTGTTTGTTCCTTCCCTCTGCTCTAGCTGTGAGTCAGCCAAGGCCCTGAGAGGTAAGAGGGCTGTTCACATATATCAAGCACAGCGAAAAAGGTAAAATGATATGTTTTGTTAAGAAAACAGAGGTTGACATTTTCTTCTGGTGGAGGGCGTTTACTAATATTTCTTCTGATGCTTTTCCAAAAAACAATCCGCTTTGGTTTTTTGTTTTTGTTTTTAAATCTCAACCCACATTTATCTTTAAATTTAAAAAAAAAATCTTTTCAATGACCCATAGTCGCTTGGCTTGGCGTGGGAAGAAGTGAGGGGATACAGAGTCCCACAGTACTAAATTTGGTTTCTAGGAAAGATTGCAACATAATCACGGCTGCTTAAGTTCTCTCCATATCCCCCAGAGATTTGGAGCTTCACAATGTAATGATAGGAAAAGCTTGCATGAGCCCTGCAAACTTAGAAGGGTAGCATCCATAGGCAAGAACGTTGAAGAACTTCCATGAGGTCAGAGGCAGATGGAGCAGGACTGAAGGGGACACAGATGGCAAGCTCAGGACAGTCAATTCTGCTTTGACGTTTGTTTTGAAAATGCAAACTTGTCTATTAGGGAATAATTTGAACATAAGTTTTGTCCATGTGTCATTTCGTACAAGAGAAGCACAAGGTGATGCAGAGAACTGCACCCAAATGAACCAAATCATGTAGGAATACACAAAATGCACACACACATGCCTTAAACATCTGCCTACTCCCTCAGTTCATGGCATGTTATCAGCCACATCTGGTGTTCCAGCTTCTTCCATTTCAGACTAACTTCCTTCCATCAGTTCACAGTAATTCAGAAGCTTCAACCTGATGCTCTCAGTTCCACAAGAAAACGTCATCCTTTTTGAAATAAAAACAAATTATTTAAGACTGAAATATGAGACCTAGAACCATAAAAGTCCTAGAAAAGAATGTAGACAGCAATTTCTCTGATATCAGGCATAGCAACTTCTCTCTAGATATGTCTCCCAAGGCCAGGGAAACAAAAGCAAAAACAAACTAATTGGAACTACATCAAAATAAAAAGCTCCTGCAAGGAAATAATCAATAAAACTAAAAGGCAACCTATGGAATGGGAGAAGATATTTGCAAATGACATATAACTGATAAAGGGATAGTGTCCAGAATGTATAAAGAACTTCTAAAACTCAACCCCTAAAAACAAATAATCCAATTAAAAAATGAGCAGAAGACATGAACAGACATTTCTCCAAAGAAGACATCCAGATGACCAATAGACGACTGAAAAAATGCTCAACATCACTCAACATCAGGGAAATGCAAATCAAAACCACAATGAGATATCACCTCACATCTGCCAGAATGGCTAAAATAAAAAATTCAAGAAACAACAGGGGCTGGTGAGAATGTGAAGAAGGGAAATCCTTTTGCCCTGTTGGTGAGAATGCAAACTGGTACGACTACTCTGGAAAACAGTATGGAAGGTCCTCAGAAAGTTAAACCCAGAACTATCACATAATCCAGCAATCACATTACAGGGTATTTACCCAAAGAATACAAAAATGCTGATTCAAAGGGATACTTGTACCTCAATGTTTGCAATGACACTGTCTATAATAGCCAAGATACGGAAGCAGTCCAAGTATCCATCAATGGGCGAACGGATAAAGAAAAGGTAGTATATACATATGTATATATATCCAATGGACTATTATTCAGCCACCAAAAAAAATGAAATCTTGCTATGAAGATTTCATATGAAATCTTGCCTATGAAATATGTGCTATGGTGAGTGCTGTGAATTGTGTAAGACTGATGATTCACAGACCTGTATCCCTGAAACAAATAGTACATTAAAGGCTAAATAATAAATGAATAAATTTAAAAAAGAGAAACAAGGGGAAAAATGAGGGGGGGTAGAGAGAGTGAAAGAGAGAAATCAAGAACAAACTGACAGTTACTAGAGGGGTGGAGGTGGGGGATGGGTGAAATAGGTGATGGGGATTAAGGAGTGTACTTGTCACGGTGAGCACCAGGTGGTTAAAATAAAAACCTAATAGGAAGATCACATTTATGGTCGGATTCATGTATTTATAACAACTTAATGAGTAAAAGTTTGCAACTATTTTTATTAGGCTCCTGTGTTCTTTTTTGTTTGTATTGGTTACTGATAAAGTTTTTGAGTATATGGGTAATCCCATTTTCTTATTAATCCCTGTGGTTTTTATTGTGCAATTTGACATAGTGATTTTTAGGAATGCATTACTCATTTTATATTAGAACTAATGATATTCCCAAGTGCCAGGTACATAAAGGGGAATATATGTTAACAGAATTCCACTGGAAGCTAAGTGAAAACCTCATTAACCTCATGGTTAATAAAATGGAGTGAAAAATTAGTGAAATTTTCACTCCATTTTTTTATTATATTGACAAAAATAATTAAGCAATAATGCCCCTCAAATATGCTAACAAAATATCATTTCTGTGCAGGAAGATTGATGCACAAGGATTTTCATCACAGCTCTGATGACAACAGTGGAAAAATATACAGTAATGGAAACGAGTTAAATAAATTATGTACATCTTAATGATGGTATATTATATAGTCATTAAAATGATGTAGAAGATTATTTATGAGATATGGAAATGATGAGAGTATTATTACATAAAATAATGCAGGTTACAAAATTGGCATGTACAGTGGAATTCCAATTGTGCATCCTCTAGAATAAAAATGTTTATGCCTCCATTTGGATATCAAATCCTGGAAGAATGCAAGCTTTAGTACACAGAGATCATATGTGATCATTTTCAATGGTATATATATGTACTTTTTATATTATATAAAATAGTAGTGAATCAGATACCTATGGGTATTTCAATGTTCAGTGGCTTAACACAGCAGTGATGTGTTATTGCCATAACTCTGTGAGTCAGCACTCTGGACTGTTTTTCTGCTGAGCTTACTAGGATCACTCATGGGGCTGTAGTCCCTCACATGAAGGCTAAGCTGAGGTTGGAGGTTCCAAGATGGCCTCACTCCTAAGTCTGGCTGATTACTGATCAGAACACTTTGATGCTTCTCATTTGATCTCTTATCCTCCAGAAGACCAGACTGGGCTTCTTCAGAGAATGGTAGCCTAGGGGGGTAAGAACAGATATTTTAAGTGAAGGTCTTTGAAGATCTGGTGTCCAGATGTGCACATGATTATTCTTACCATATTCTCTTGGTCAAAGAAAATTACATGGTCAAAATAGATTTGAGAAGGCAGGGGAACTAGATGCCATCTTTTGCTGGGAAGAGTGACAGTATTACACTACAAAGGTTCACGAACATGAGGGATGGGATTCACTGAGAACCATTATTATAACACGGTAAGCCATCTAACAGATAAATCTAGCAAATTTTTCAATTTTCCTCCAACTCAACAGGGCTTGTCAGGATTCTCTCTTGAACTCCATTTAGGTTCATCTTTGGATTCAGTTGGCTGGGAATTTCTAGGGACCAGTGAGGTGGGTCCACCAGGGCTATGTGGAGGCCTAGTGGGCTCATCATTGTAGCTTATTATAAGAACAAAGATGGTCAAAGCAATGACGTAATATCCAGTGATGGTGGGTTAGAATCTGGGGAGGGGTTACCCACACAGCGTCTTGCATTCAGATTGCTCTAGAGACTCATGCCTTAGTCCTAGAATAAGAAGGATGGGGGGAAGGAAGTATTTTAGTTATTTTTAGTGAATTCCCATGATCTTGATAATGTCGCTGGTCCTTGTGGCATCACTGGTCTGTTTTCGAGCTATCAGTTATCCCCCTCTGGCAGCGAAGGAAGAGCCTGTCCCTGTAAGCATCGGCAATCAGGATGAGTTTAGTGTCAATGCCTACAGAGGACATCCAAGATCATCCTTGGGCAGTAGAAACCATGGTACCCTCAGAGGTCATTACCCGCATAACTACAGCTTTGACCTTTGGCAGCACATGAGAAGACACCTCCTAGTGGAGAGGGAAAAAAAATATCAGAAATTATACCAGGATCACCTAGGGCTTTAAAAATGTGTACATTTTCCTGGAGCCCAGTAATTTTCTGATTTTAATGGGACTGGTCTGAAGTTGAACCAGGGAATCTTTTAATAAATCCTTCCCAGGTAATCCAGATGCTGAACCAGGCTTTTAAATCTCTAGACTAAACACAGGATATCCTGAAGTGGTTTTGGAGAATCCTGAAGAGTGTTCCTTTCCCCCGGCTCTTGGGTGTACAACCAGATTGCTTTGAGACTTGCAGTGACCCGGGAGACAAGGGATATATTTACCGACTTCTCCTGAACAAGCACTGAGACAATATGGGTTAAATACAATTCTGTAGGTTCTAGCTACCATTTATATCACTTTTCACCCTGGAAAATGTAGTGTGTTTTTCAAACATTTGACTTATGAAATGACTTTGGCAATATCACCTTTTGTAAATTGAAGATGGCCTATAACTTGGTTGCCTTAGCAACAAATTGGATTGAACATTAACATTTGAATCCAGATGGTATTCCAGGAAGACAAGAAATAGCCTCTGTCCACTTTGGAACGCACCCATCGTGCAGTCCACACCAACATTTGACATGGTCCTAAGATATCTCGTGTTGTCTTTAACCCAAGTCAGAGCCATGCACATTTCCAAGGCTGGATTACAGTTTCTTTTTTTCCTTCTTCTTCTTCTTCTTCTTTTTTAAAGAGACAGCAATGTGGAGTTAAAACTGATCATTGCCTTTGGAAGCAAAACTCTCCCAGCATCTGATTCAGGGCCAGTCAGTGTTAGAATCATAGGGGCAGGCTTCAATACCATTTCTGTTTCCTCTAAGGAAATACGACTTTAGATGGACACAGATGATTGACTCATTTATTCAAATCATTTTTATTGAAAATATATCTTTTGCCAGGTCCTATGCTAGGTTGTGGGGATACGAGCATGGCTACTGCATTTTCTGCCCGAAAGGAACTCCAGTCTGAAGAGGAGATGGTATTGAAATCGCTGCTGTGTGTTGTGAGAAGGGACAATGTAAAGACATTTGCAAAACTGGGGGAGTGGAGAGGAGGCCAGGTAAGGATAGAACTCTCCCCCTCTATGAATGCAGCAAGAAACATACCCTCAAGGAGCCACAGCTTGCTGGATAAAGGCAATGGAACAATGCAGAGAGAAGGAGCATCTCTCTGCAGAAGGAATTGTTCTTGCAAAGGCCGGGAACTGGAAGCTCGTGGTGCATTCGGGGTGTGCCCAGTGCTGTGATGTGTTCAGGCAGGAGAAGAGAAACACAGGGCCCTGTAAGTCATACTAAGCCCTTGGGCTTTAGAGAATAGGAGCCACCAAGGGGCCCTGAGCAGGTAAAGCAACATGCTCAAATGCACATCTTAGGAAACTGGTAGCGATCCTGAGGATGAACCGAAGATGACAACAACAGTGAGGCTGTTTAGGGGACGACTGGGATTTTAACTGCTTTTAACCAATGAAGCTATACCGAGAGGAGAGAATGGGTATTTGGTGGTCAGTTAAACGTGTGGTTTGAGGAAGAGGGTGGAGTCCAAGATGCCGGCTCTGGCTTGTGGATAGTGGGTCTCCATTTTACCAGGACAGAAATATAGGAGCAGAAGCAGTTTTGATCATTCAGATTTTTCAATTTGGAATAACTAAAAGTGTTAAGATGGTTAAAAGAAAAATCACTAACCTTTCAAAACAAACGAACAAACAAACAAAAATGCACAAGAAAACTCTAGTAGACTTGGCATCTAGTAGACCTGCATTACTGCAGGCTTAACGTCCCAGAGGCTTACGGATTTAGCCCCTTCTCCCCTCACACTCTGCCCATCATCCTTGTGAACAGCTCACGAAACGACAAGCAAGGGAAGTCCTGTGGAATCAAACTATTGCTTACGTAAACCATGACACAGTGGTGTGGGCTAGGTAAGTGGAAAAAGAGATAATAATATGTGTATGGTATTCTATAGTTCCCAAAATGCTTCTGCCCAACCCATTTTACTATCTTACCACAATAAATAAACCTACAAGAAAAAGGTAAGTTTTATTTTATTTTAGATTTATTTATTTATTTATTTGACAGACAGAGATCACAAGTAGGCAGAGAGGCAGGCAGAGAAAGAGGAAGGGAAGCAGGCTCCCCGCTGAACAGAGAGCCTGATGCGGGACTCGATCCCAGGACCCTGGGATCATGACTTGAGCTGAAGGCAGAGGCTTTAACCCACTGAGCCACCCAGGCGCTCCGAGTGTTATTTTTTTAACCACTGTTTTACAGATGAGGACACACACAGCCCACACATGCCCACGTGTGCAAAGCAGGCGTGGAGCCCCGGAGGAAGACTGGACCGAGGCAGAGCTGGGTTCAAACACCAGCTCTGCGGATGACACATGTGTGTGAATTTGGGTGTGCCAACATGCTCTGCAGGCCCCACGCCCTGCCCTGTGAGATGGGGTTAGTGGTGGTACTGTGCAGATTGCATGCTGTTAATGGAGGTTCCCAGCCCTGGCTTAATGAAAGGATGTTCAATTCCCAGGCACGGTCACTACCATAGTTGGCTTTACCATCAGACAGTGTAGGCAGATCACTGGAACAAGCCCAAAGCCTTAGAGAGGACTGTCTCAGTGCTACTTTGTAGGACCGTACTTAAAATATTTTGTAACTGCTCCTCTTGATCGGCTGGGTGGTGGGGAAGTCTTTGCTAACCCCACAGCCTCCTATCTACCTCCCCAGTCACAGTCGGTGGACACCTAGCCGATCAATCAGATCCTCTATCCAGAGAATCTGGAATTAGGTCGTTCTGATTCTAATCAAGTTAAGAACGCTGGAATGGGCTGGGATGGCGTATTCTGCCATGTGAAGGTGTCTTGGGAAAACAGAGAGAAAGGTGATCGATGGCAGAGAATGAAGCAGGTTAGCAGAAGGAGCAGAGGGCTGGAGTGAGAAAGATGAGGACAGACAGAGCCAGCTGCTGCCTCAGTTTCTGTTGTGGGTTTTGGTTCCCCGAAGCTTTGCTGACTTGAGATTTGTAAGTTATCCTTGTACCTTTCCAGCAAATCCTCCTCTCTTGATTAAGCCAGGTGGAGTAGGTTTCTATTATTTGCAACTAACCAAGCCCAGGCTAAAACAGATGAGGGTCTATTTTCAGATAATTGAGCCCAAGAGACTGGAAAGCAAGCACACAACCAAGATATTTGTGAAAAATGCAAAGAAATTTACATGCTCATTCTCAGAAAGGTGCCCTATTTGCTCATGGAGAATAGAGCAGGAAAAAAGGAACCACTGGCAAGAATATTGAGGCAGTTGTGAATGGGTTTAAGTCTGACCTGATGACCTATATTGAATAATATGCAGCCTTTATGATAGGGAGGGAGAGAGAGGAGGAAAGAGAAGCAGGGAGGAAAAGGCAGTGAAAGGGACGGAGGACATGAGAGGGAGACAGGGGGAGACAGAGGAGGGAGGAAAGAAGAGAAAGAAGAAAGGAAGCAGGGAGGGAGGGAGAGAACAGTAGAGAAGGGGAATTAACAATCTGGTTTCCAGCAAAGTAAAAGAGAAAATAATGCGAGGTGTACATTATAAGACATTTAATCTTGAAGGACTTGCAGAGTTTGCAAGAACATCTCCTGCTACTCACGCTGCCTTTGGTCTTGACCCTCTCAGGAAGACCGTGGGGTGTGGGTGTGCCGGAGTGTGGACATGCTTCCTTGTGCTTATGCATGAATGGGTGTGTATTGCAAGGAATGCAGTAATATTTGATTCTGTGAATAGCTAAGATAGGCAGCTCCAGCAAAGATGTTTCCTTATTCTAAATGTAACACTTATGGTACTTGCAAATACACGAAAGAAGACTGGGCCTTTCTGTCTCCATCATATGGGAGTCTACCTTCTTACCCTTCTCCGCCCTCTGGGCTTTTGTCCCAGTTTCCCACAAAACCTCCTGTTCTCCGGACTTGGTTTGGAACCTCATCCTGGTTCCCAGATCAACAGAGGCCTTGCACTCCAGTGAGTCTCTTCCCCCACATCCACATCCAGTCCTCTTCTCCACCCAAGAAGAAGATATGGCAGAGATGAGATGGGTGGTCGCCAAGTCAAGTGCTTAGAGAAAGTTGGGCACTTAGCTGTGCACTCAGGCCATACGACTGAGTTCTGGCAATGGAAAAAAGGAGGAAGTGCTTGTAGGTCTCCTCAGAAAACCCCATGAGGAATCCATCCCTCTCTGCCTCTTGCCTTGTCTGACAGCCAGATCCTACAGTCACTGAAATGCCCTAGGGGATAATGGATACAGCAAATAGGAAGAACCTGGGTTACACTGAGTGAAGTAGAACTCACACCCACATACCCCCCAACATTTACTCTCTCTTCCTTTTTAGACCAGTAGCTGTATTTTATTTTGTTATTTCCATTTTTACCTATAACACATCATCTCTTCTTGTAGTTTCACACAAAAGCAGTTTAATCATAGGACACTCGAAGGGTGGGGTATAGTAGAAAAAGCCCCAATTCACCAGATCCACTTTGTGACTTTGGACAAGGCCTGTCTCCTTTCTGGATTTCGGGTTTCCCTGTTAGTAAAACCAAGAGGCTGTTCTACAAAACACACATGAATTTTTCAGTGCTAACATCTTATTTGTTTGAAAAATGAAAAGTGACACAAAACGTTAACTATAAAGGATTGGAAAAACATTTGAATTTGACAGTTAGAAAAATAAAAAGGGTAATAATCATAAGCAACATAGAAGCCAAACATAATTCTTTAAATTGATATATATACATTTGTATTTATAATATATATATTTGTATTTATAATAGAAATACTTTATATTATAATTTATATTATAAATACATTTATAATATAATATTTACATATATTTATAATATAATATTTATAAGTAAATATATATTTATGTAATTATTTGCCAGAAAGAAAAGCATAATAAATTCCATTACATCGGCCATCTTTTATAAATCATATTTCTAAGTACAACCCAATCCAATGAAAATGAGAGCCTTAATTTTTTGGAAGATAAGAAATTTCATCTTAAATACCCAAACCTTAGATCAAACATGGGAGTCAAATGGAAATTATAAACTATGTAAAAAATAATAAATAGAAAAAGATATGCTAAGATATGTGTTCACGCTAAAACCTGTGGCAGCAGATAAAGCTATAATCAGAGTAAAGTCATCCAAGAATTTCAACTTTATGAACAAGAAAAAAAAATAAACCAAATGAATTTAGTAGAATATAAGAACTGAAAATAAGAATATAAAAAAGGGCAGAATACATATGTAAATAAAAGCTAAAGCTGGCCCTTTGAAAAACATATGCATATTTATTTGGTGAAGCAAATAAAGATAAATGATGTATAATATAAAATACTAAAAAAGAGAAAGGCAATGTAACCATGAATAGGAAAGAGATTAAATGTATTTAAAATTTTAAAGAGATTATTATAAATAGCTATAGCAACAAATTTTAAAATCTAGAGAGTAATGATAATTCTAGGGAAAAAATAAGTTCAATCACAGAATAGAAAATCATGGAAGACTATAAGACTGTACTTAAACATCTGTTATAAAAACCCTATCATGGGGATGCCTGGGTGGCGCAGTTTGTTGGACGACTGCCTTCGGCTCAGGGCGTGATCCTGGAGTCCCGGGATCAAGTCCCACATCAGGCTCCCAGCTCCATGGGGAGTCTGCTTCGCTCTCTGACCTTCTCCTCGCTCATGCTCTCTCTCACTGTCTCTCTCAAATAAATAAATAAAATCTTAAAAAAAAAAAAAACCCTATCATGGCTAGATCCTTATTCCAGCTGTTTTTTTAATAAAAGATAATCCTAATGACATTTAAATTATTTTGGTCCATATAAAAATAAAGACAACTTTCCCATTAATATTTGGTATCAAACATAACCTTAAGAGCAAAACAAACAATGCAAAAAATAAAACCAGCAATCAATTTTAGTTATGAATACAGATGGAAAATTTTAAACAAATGGAATCAATCAGTGCATCAAAGGGATAAACCATGACTAAACAAGGATTATTCTAAGGATGGTTCATCATCAGCAAATATATCAAGACAATGTATTGCTACCAGAAATTAACGGGACAAGCCATATGGCTGAATCAATAGATGCTGAAGCGACATCTGTTATTGTGCTGCATAGTGTTTGTTTTCTCTTATGCTGGTGAGTAAAACCAAAGCTTTCCTCTGGGGATGCACCTGCTCCTCTCCACTCAGCAGAGGAGTACCGGATGGGTCTCTACCCAGTCCGATGGTGAAGCTTGGGTTCTACATCTAAGTCAATCAACACACCACATTACCCTGGTTCTGAAGATTCTCTGATTTAGGGGCAAGCCTATGGCCCTTCCAAAGCCATTGAGATGAGATAAGATATCTTATGGAATTCTAGGAAAACCTGTCACTTTCCTCATTACTGGATTTGACGCTAAATGCATGGATTTTAGAGTTGATGCAGCCCATTAAGGAGCCACAAGGGCAGAGTCTGTAAGAAATACCAGATCCTGGTGACACGGTTCAAACCTTTATAAGAAGCTGGCCTCAAGTCAGCTTTATCCTGTATGTTTTCGGCTATTAAAGCCAATGGATTCACTTTTTGCTTAAGCTAATTTGAGATTTCCTGGCACTTGTCATAGATGGAGTCTTCACTGATTTTTTTTTTTTTTTTTGCAAAAATACATTAGATAAAATCCAGTAAATAACCTAACAGGAATTGATGGGCACTACTTAAATACAAGGGCTCTTCAAAAAAACACCAAAAAACAAAAACAAACAAAAAACCCTCAATTAAACCTTACATTGAAGAGTAAAATACTGAACCCATTTCCTCCAAAGTCATGAATAAAACAGACATGTCCACCGTCTCCACTTCTATTTAATATTATTTCAGTGGCTTATGCCAAAGCACTTATTCAAGAAATGAAATACCCAGGAAAAATACTGAGAATGAAGGGAAGAAACTGAATCTGCCTGCAAATGATGAGACAGTAAACTCAAAAACTTGAGAGACTATTTTTAAAACTATTATGGTTTATACAGGAGTTGTTAATTTGGCTAGAACTGACCTAAATACATAAAGATCAATAGCAATGATCGAAGGAAAAAAACCCCATTCATGATTAGAAACTAGAATACTATGAAGTAAGCATACATTTGACAAGAATGGTTCTGGACTTAACATTTTATAAAAGCAAATAAACAATACACTTTATTGAAGACATACAAACATGTCCTGAACAATCAGAGACAGTGTAGGTGTGAATGAGAAAACTCAATATACTAAATATGTATGTCCTTCCAAAGCCAATACAATAATGGAACCTAATGTCACTCAGAGTCTTTATGACTTTAATTCATAAAATTGAGCACAAAATTATTTTAAAGTTCACATGGCAAACTGTATGTCTAAGAAACAAAGGCATAGAGACTAGGATTGCAAGAGAAAAGATCAAAGGAATTAAGAACTAGATTTTTGGAGAAAAAATTGACAGACTTTTAACTAGATAAACTAAGAAGAAAGAAAGAAGAGCTCAAATAAAACAAGAAATGAAAGAGGAAACATTACAACTAGTGACACAAATACTGAGGCTCGTAAGAAACTATTATGAACAATTTATGCCAACAAATTAGAATGAATTCCTAGACTTTCAAGACTAAATCATTAAAAAAAAAAGAAAAGAAAAGAAAAAGAAAAAAAATCCTAGGGAATCTTAACAGACCAATTAATCTCTAAACAGGAAATTAAATCAATAATCAAAAACCTCTAACAAAGAAAAGATGGCTTCACTGGTGAATTCTACTAAACATTTAAAGAATTATTACCAATCCTTCTTGAACTCTTCCAAAAAATTAAAGAGGAGGGAACACTTTCAATCGAACTGAATTAGGCCAGAGTTACCCTGATTCCAAAGCCAGACAAAGACACTACGATAAAAGAAATTTACAGGCCAATTTACCTGATGAACATAGATGCAAAAATCCTCAACAAAATACTAGCATACTGAATTCAACAGTACATTAAAAAGGATTATCACACCATGATCAGGTAGGATTTATTTCTGGGATGCAAGGATGGTTTGACATACATAAATCAATGAAATTGATGTGCACTGACAAAATGAAGGATAAAAATTACATAATCATCTCAATAGAGACAGAAAAACCATTTGGCAAAATCCAACAACTTTTTATGATTAAAAATTCTCAATAAATTAGGTATAGATGGAATATCCTTCAACATAATTAAAACCATATACGATAAGCCTCACAGATAACATAATACTCAACAGTAAAAAGCTGAAAGCTTTTCCTGTAACATCCAAAAAAAGAAGGATGTCCATAATTACAACATTTACTCAACATAGTACAGGAAGTCCTAGCCAGAATTATAAATAATGAAAAGCCATCCAAATCAAAAAGGAAGAAGTAAAATTATCTCTGCTGGCAAACGACATGACTTTATATACAGAAAACCCCAAAGACTACCAAAACAATCAGAACTAATAAATGAAAACTTCAGTAAAGTTGTAAAATACAAAATCAATATACAAAATCAGCTGCATTTCTATATGCTAAGAAAAAATATTAGAAAGAGAAATTAAGAAAACAATCTCACAAAAAGCATCAAAAGAAATAAAATACTTATGAATAAACTTAACCAAGGAAGTAAAAGAACTTCGCAAAAACTGTAAAACACTGATTAAAAAAAAAGAAGAAGAAGACAGAGATAAGTGGAAAGATAGTCCATGGTCATGGAGTAGAAGAATTAAATTGTTCAAATGTCATACTACCCAAATCCATCTATAGATTCAGTGTAATCTATCAAAATTCCAACAACCTTTATCACATAAACGCAATCATGAAATTCATATGGAGTCACAAAGACCCCAAATAGTTAAAGCAATCCTGAGAAAGAAGAACAAAGCTGGTAGCATCTTACTTCTTGATTTCAAATTATATTACAAAGCTTTGGTAATCAAAGCAGTATGGTATTGGCATAAAAACAGACACAGAGACCAATGGAACAGAATAAAGAGCCCAGAAGTAAACCTGTACATTTATGGTCAATTTATTTTTGACAAAGCTCTCAAAAATACACAGTGGGGAAAGAATAAATATTTATTAAGTTTATTTATTAAATAGTAACTAAAATGTTTATTTTAATATTTATTAAACATTAATATTAAATATATTAAATAAATAAATATTTATTAAAAGAATAAATATGAACATCATACACAAAAATCAAGTCAAAATGGATTAAAGAATTGAATGTAAGAGCTGAAACTGTAACAATGCTCGAAGAAAACATAAGAGGTAATCTCCTTGACACTGGTCTTAGCAATGAGTTTTTGTATTTGACATCAAGCAAAGGCAACAAAAGCAAAAATAAACAAGTGGGACTAAGCCAAACCAAAAAAAAAAAAAAAAAAAAAAAAGAGAGAGAAGAAAAAATAAAAAACCTTTTAAATAGCAAAAGCCACCATCAAAATGAAAATGCAGTCCATGAAATGGAAGAAAAATATTTGCAAACTCTGTATGCGATAAGGGATTAATATGCAAAACATGCAAGGAACTCACAGAATTCAATAGCAAAAAAGAAGGGGGAGGCAAAGAAGTTATTCTGAATAGATATCTTTCAAGAAGACACATAAATGGCCAGCAAGTACATGAAAAGGTGCTGAGCATCACTAATCATCAAGAGAAAGGCAAATCAAACCACAATGAGATACCATCCCATACCTGTTAGGATGTCTTTCATCAAGAAGGCAAGAGATAACAAATGCTGGTCAAGATGTAGAGAAAAAGGAACCCTTGTGTACTGTTAGTGGGAATGTAAATTTGGTACAGCTGCTATGGCAAAGGATACAGTGGTTTCCTAAGAAATTAAAAATAGAACTACCGTATGACCCAGCAATCTCACGTCTGGGTATGTATTCAAAGGAAATGAAATCACTATCTTGAAGAACATTCAACTCCCCTGTTCATTGTAGCATCATTCTCAATGGCCGACAACCTACATTTCTGTTGACAGAGATATGGATGGATAAAGAAAATGTGGTGTGTGGTGTGTGTGTATGTATGTGTGTCTATGTTAAATATACAGTGGAATATTCTTCTATATATATAGTGGAATATTCTCCAGTCTTAACAAAAAAATACTGCCATTTGTGACAACATGGATGAATGTGGAGGGCATTATGTAAGTGAAATAAGCCAGACAAAGAAAGAAAAACACTGCACGGCATCACCAAAGAAAAAAAGCAACTATAAAAAGAAAGAGGAACCATTTCCTTTTATTAAGCTTACAATAAAGTCATATAAAGAAAATAATACACTATTTTCCTAGAAACAGAGAATAATTCAGTGGAACAGAATAGGACTCCTAGAGTTGGACCTAACATTTTACGAGTATATTATAAGTAACAGAGGTTGAAGTTTAATTCATGGAGATGTAAATGTATTTTAGTTGGAAAAGTTTGGTTATCATGTAAGATAAGGTTTTCATGGTAGAGTTAAGAAAAACGAACTATTCTACTGGCAATGAAATTCAGAAATAAAATTTGGAAAAATCAACTATTCTACTGGCAATGAAATTTGGAAATTCTCAGATAAAATTAGAGAATCTGTAAGGCATATCAAGAATGATCGCCAAAAGAGCTAACCTCTACCCCTTAAATAGGAAACTGGACCCTTTGTGTTAAACCCAGCCTGAATTTCTTTCCTGTTAAGAGAAAATTACATGCTGCTTATACATGGGTGGCCAGAGAGTTAAGTCTGATAACAGAATAATTTATCTTGTAATCTAATAATGAAATTATAGAGGGGAAGTTGGTAGCTGATAGATCCATTAAGTCTAAGTTGCTGTTGTCCTAAAATGGAGTTATTAGACTATAGTAAAGTTGGCACTAAATCAGGAATAATGTCAAAATGAATGTAGTATTTGTACAAATTGATGAATTAACAACTTGTCAAATTATAAAAATGCAAACAGGTTGTTGGAAAGCAAAATATTTGAAAGGTGAAGCAGTCTCAAGTAATTTGCGACTGTATTTTACTTTGTTTTCTGTTAGGTTCAGAAGGAATATTAAAATAAGATAATGAAGATAATGCAAATTAATGTTTTATTGGTCCCTTCAGGACAGCGTTTGGCACAGCCCATGTGCCAAACCTGCCCTCTTTCTGTTTTTGTAAAGAGAGTTTTATTGGAAAACAGTCATATAGATTTGTTACCTCTTGTCTCGACTGCTTTCATACCACCCTACTGGGTTAAAAGAAAACTTAAAAATTTTAAAAGCAGAACAGACTACAATCTCTGACAACTCAATAAATTTAGAAAAAAAAATTACAAGTAGGTATGAAGAAACAAAAACCCAAACCATTTAGGAATTTTAAAAAGTCTACTCAGAACTTAATTCAAAAAAAAAAACAAAACAACAACAAGAAAAACCTCAACACATTTTGTTCCAGAAATTTTTAGAAAAGAGCAATAACTATTACGTTTCCTACAAAAACACAGGGAATGTTGCCAAAACTGCCTATTTCATTACATACAAAAAGAGTGAAAATAAATTATTGAAGGCATTTAATCCAAAAAGAAAACAACACATTGAAAAAAAATCCTCATGAAAATCCAAGGTAAGGAGAAGGAGGAACTAATAAAATAAAAGGTAATAAAAAAGTAGATTGAAAGGCATATTTAAAATTGAATTGGTTGGAAAGCAAACACATAACAGATATACCAACAGCTAATAAAATCAATAAGAAATAGAAATATAAAAATATTCTAAAATGCACCTAATAACAGAGCTACATAAAACAAAACAAAAATATACTCAACAACAAAAAGACATAAAACGAAAGCTGACAGACCTGAAAAGATAAATATACAAATACACAATCACAGTTAGAAACTTCAATACTGCTCCCATAACTGACTGAACAGGAAACTATCATTACACCTAGAGAAAGGAATGAGCAAAACTATAAACCAACTTGACCTCATTAGCATTTAGAGCACACCATATCTAACCATAACAAAATATGTATTCTTTTCAAGTGCACCTGGCACACTCCCCACAGTAAACCATATACTGGGCTATAAAATAAATCTCAGCAAATATAAAAGAAACTGCAATCATAGAAAATGTGTTTTCCAATCAAAGTGGATTTAAACTAAAAATCAATTCCAGAAAGATATCTGGAAAGTCCCCTAATATTTGTAAATCCACAAAACACTTATAAATAACCCACAGACCGAAAAATAAAATCACGAGGGAAACCAAAGTACTTCATATTGATTGAAAATGTAAACAGAGTATAGTCATCTAGGTGGGAGAGGGGGGGCCAGCTAAGGCAGTACCTGAACAGAACTTGATAGCATTAAAATGCCTGCATTAATATGATCTCTCTGATATGAGGAATTTGAGAGGCAGGACAGTGGTTTGGGGAATGGGGAGGCAAAAATGTAATGAGATGGGATCTGGAGGGAGACAAACCATAAGAACTCTTAAGCTCACAAAACAAACTGAGGGTTGCTGAGGAGAGAGGTGGGGTGTGGAGAAGGTGGGTTATGGACATGGGGGAGGGTATGTGCGATGGTAAGTGCTATGAAATGTGTAAGCCCAATGCATCACAGACCTGTACCCCTAGGGCAAATAACACATTATATGTTAATAAAATTTTTTAAAAATATATACCGCCGAAAAAAATTGTGCTAAAGAGCATTCAGTTTAAAACCAAACTGATTTTATCTTAGACCAAACTGATGTTAAATTAGGGACTCAAACTGAGTGAAATACAGGAGCTCCTGCTAGCAAATAAAAAATAAAATAAAATAAATGCCTGCATTAGAAAGTAAGAAAGTTCTTATATCAACAAGGTAAGCTGCACACTAGATGAAGAAGGAAAGATGGAATGCAAAGGAAGCAAAGGAAAGGAAATAAAGAGCAGAAATCAGTGAAATTGAAAACAGAAAAACCATGAAGAATCACAGTAAAAATCGAAAGTTGATTCTTTGAAAAGATCAATAAATTGACAAATCTCTAGCCAGAGAGATCATGAAAGAAAAGAGAAAAGATACAAATTGTTAATGTCAGGAATGAAAGCGGAGACAGCATTACAGATGTTTGAGACATCAAAAGGAAAAAATGGGAATGATATGGAGCAACTTTATGCTAATAAAATTAGATAGCACAGATTAAATAAACTATATGAAGGACACAAACTATCAAAGCTCATTCAAGAGCAATTAGATAACCCAATTATCCCCATATCTACTAAATAAGTTAAATTTATAATATAAGGACCTTTCATACAAGAAAAATCTAAACCTACATGGTTTCATTGGGGAATTCGACCAAAACTTTAAGGAAATAAATCATAGAGGGGAAAAGGGTAATATTTTTAATCAATGGTGCTGGAACAGACATATATATATTAAAAAAAAATGGACCTCCATCCACCCCTCACCCCATATTCAATAATCCACACAAAACAAAACATTTTTTGACCTTAGGTGAGGCCAACATTTTTTAGATATGACCTAAAAAGCACCAAATAAAAAGCCTTTGATTAGTTGGAGTTCACCAAAATTAAAAATTTTTACCTTTCAAAGGACACAGTTGAGGAAATAAAAAGGGAGATCACAGACAAAAACAAAGTATTTACAAAACACATATCTAACAGAGGAGAACAGAGGACATGTATCCTGAATAAAGAGTTCTTACAACTCGAAAATAAGAGATAACCCAAATTTTAAAAGGGGCAAGTGATTTGAACAAACACTTCACCGAAGATCTACAGAAAGTAACACATGAAAAATGCTTAATGCTATCAGTCAGGGAAACCCAAATTAAAACCACGGTGATATCTGACCCCTTACCTATTCACCTATTTAGATGGCCAAAGAGCAAAGAGGGAAAGACAACTCAAAGTCCCAACAAGGATACAAAATGACTGGGACTTTTCTATGCTGCTGTTAGGAATGCAAAATGGTACAGCCACTTTGGAAAACATAATGGTGGCTTCCTGTAAAGTTAACTATGTAATTTATATATGATCCAGCAAACCTAATCCTGCACATTTACCCAAGAGAAATAAAAATATGTCTATGTAAAGACTTGCACACAAATATTCATCATAGACAAAACAGGAAGCAACCTAAATTTCCATTCATGAATGGATAAACTGGTGTATTATTACTCAGCAAATGGGACACAAATGGATGGATGTGAGCTAAACTTACTGTAGTAATCATTTTGCAATATGTACATATATCAAATCATTACATTGTACACCTTAAACGAATATAGTGTTATATGTCAATTATATCTCAACAAAAAATGGAAAAAAAAAAAAGAAACAAACCACTGACACAAGCATCCATGCCATAAGCCTTGAAAGTATTGTGCTTCATGAAAGAAATCAGACCCAAAAAGCTACATCCTGTGAGATTCTATTTATTTGACACTCTGGAAATAGCGAAACTATAGGGACAAAAATCAGATTAGTGATTTTTGGGCTTGGGGAGGAGGAAACTTTTGGGGGTTACAGAACTATTCTGTATCTTGACAGTGATAGTAGTTATTCACCTGCACAAATCTGTCAAAATTCATTACACTGTCCTGCTAGAAGGGCAATTTTTATTAAGTGTAAATAAGACTTTGGGGAAAAAAACCCTTAATTAAATTATTACACAAAAAAATTATTTGTGAGAAAAGGCAAATAACCATGGACAAAGATAAAATTAGAATGATAAGGCACAATAGTTTTTCCAACCTTACCACTATCCTATTTGAAAACCTGGTTGAAATCAGAAACTAACAAATTTGACTGAAAAAAAAAAAAAAGGAAATAAATCTGTAAACATCAAATAAACTAAACCACACAAGAATGTTCAAGTGAACTGTGTTCCCTTCCTACACCCAAAGCACTGGGACATCTGGTTTTATGAGAGAATATTTTCAGTCCTTTAAGAAGCAGGTAATTCCTAGGTGGGGGGTTGGGAGGGCCTGATGGTGGGTATTAAGAAGGGCAGGTACTGCATGGAGCACTGGGTGTAGTGCATAAACAATGAATCTCTGAACACTGAAAATATAAAATTAAATTAAAAAAATAAAAGAAGAAGAAGAAGAAATTGCTACAGCCGGGGGTGTGTGTGTGGGGGGGAAGCAGGTAATTCCTACATCAGTGAAATGTTACTAGGCCAAAAAAAGAGAGATGACATAAGAATTCAGACCAGGGAGGGAGACAAACCATAAAAGACTCTTAAACACGGGAAACAAACTAAGGGTTCTTGAAGGAGGCAGGGATGGGGTGGCTGGGTGATGGACATTGGGGAGGGTATGTGCTATGGTGAACGCTGTGAAATGTGTAAAACTGATGATTCACAGACCTGTACCCATAACCAAATAATACATTATATGTTAATAATAATTTTTTAAAAAAGAATTCCTGTTTTAAGCCAGTCTAACAGACAAAACAAAACCTGAGACACAATGATTTAGAAATACGCAGGACAAACTAACTTATGAATATGGATACAAAAAATTCGAAATTTAACACTGTCAACCTAGCAGCCTATGCAAATAACTCTACATTGTGGTGAGATGAGATTTACTTTGTCTGTAAAGGATGAATTAATATTAGGAAGACTGCCTTCATTCATTATCCCGCTGAGAGGTCAAAGAGGAGGTCACCAATCATTTCTGATTCCATGGCTTGATACCTTTCCCCAAAGATCTCACACAGCTCACCCCACACTGAATTCAGGTCTCTGCTTAAATGAAGTCTCCCATCAGAGTGGCCTCCTTAGGTTAATTCCCTGAAATTTCACCTCCCCTCCAGCCCAGCACCATCTCTTTCCACGGGGGAGGAGACTCGGCCAATGGTCCACTGGGTTGCCCACCTCTGCTGAATAAACACTGCATGGAAGTCGCCGTCTCCCTATAAGACTTTGACAGGTCTTCAGCATCCATCCCTGATAAATGACTTGGTAAAACAGAAATAAATGACTACTTTTTAACATGATTTTTTTAAAAAAAAAAAGTAAGCTATCTCATATCTGAATCTCGCTTCACGTTTAGTGCTTAAACAACCCAAGTATTTCCACTGGAAACAAAGATGTCCTCTATTCCAGACATAACTGCCAAAGCAATTACACGAGAGGTTGAAATAAAAGATATGCCTGTGGTTAAAATGGAGAGAAAAATGATTATTATTGGCCAGCCTTGGCAAATCAACTGATAAACATATTAGAAATGGCTAGAAAATTTTACAAAGGTAGCTTGTTGCCAAATTAATATAAAAAAAAAAGCTAATGGGCTCATAATATATAACAAACAGAAAATGTAATGAAAGTAATGACCAGGGGCCCCTGGGTGGCTCAGTGGGTTAAAGCCTCCGCCTTCAGCTCAGGCCATGATCCCAGGGTCCTGGAATCAAGCCCCGTGTCAGGCTCTCTGCTTGGCGGGGAGCCTGCCTCCCCCTCTCTCTGTGCCTGCCTCTCTGCCTACTTGTGATTTCTTTCTAATCTTTAAAAAAATTAAAATAAAAAATTTTTAAAAAAAGAAAGTAATGATCCGTTCGAAAATGTAAGAAAAATTTTATTCATGGAAGTCAGAAAAAAAATGCTAAGAGCAAGCTTAACTAGAAATGTGAAGTACTTACATGAATAAAGCCTATGAAATCCTATTCAGAAACATGAAAGATTGGGGGAGGAGTCAAGATGGCGGAGAAGTAGCAGGCTGAGACTACCTCAGCTAGCAGGAGATCAGCTAGAGAGCTTATCTAAAGATTGCAAACACCTGCAAATCCATCGGCAGATCGAGGAGAAGAAGAACAGCAATTCTAGAAACAGAAAAACAACCACTTTCTGAAAGGTAGGACTGGCGGAGAAGTGAATCCAAAGCGACGGGAAGATAGACCCCGGGGGGAGGGGCCGGCTCCCGGCAAGCGGCGGAGCAACGGAGCACAAAATCAGGACTTTTAAAAGTCTGTTCCGCTGAGGGACATCGCTCCGGAGGCTACACCGGGGCGAAGCCCACACAGGGTCGGCGTGACCTCAGGTCCCGCGGGGTCACAGAAGGATCGGGGGTGTCCGAGTGTCGCAGAGCTTGCGGATATTGGAACGGGAAAGCCGGCTGCAGAGACAGAGCCGACAGTAAGCTCGCAGCTCGGAGTTGCCTTGAACCGGTCACAGGCTTGGTGAGCTCGGAGCGCGGCCGGAGGTTGGGCAGACGCGAGTTACTGGGAGCTGTTCGCTGAGGGCGCACAGAGAAGCGGGGCCCTGGGCTCTCGGCTCCTCCGGGCCCGAGACCAGAAGGCCGCCATTCGTATTCCCGTCCTCCGGAACTCTACGGAAAGCGCTCAGGGAACAAAAGCTCCTGAAAGCAAAGCCGAGCAGATCACTCAGCCCGGCCCCTGGTAAGGGCGGTGTAATTCCGCCTGGGGCAAAGACACTTGAGAATCACTACACCAGGCCCCTCCCCCAGAAGATCAACAAGAAATCCAGGCAAGACCAAGTTCACCTACCAAGGAGTGCAGTTTCAATACCAAGGAGAGAGCAGCAGAATTCCAGAGGAGGAGAAAACAAACCACGGAACTCATGGCTTTCTGCCTGTGATTTTTCAGTCTTGCAGTTAATTTAATTTTTTTCTTTTTCATTTTTTTTCTCTTCTTCTGCTAAAATTTTTTATAACTTTTACCCTTTTCTCTTTTAACGTTTTTTAACTAGATTATCTACTATATATATTTTTCTTTTTTATACTTTTGTTTATTCATTTTCTTTTTCTTAATTCTTTTTTTTCTTTTTTTCTTTCTTTCTTTTTGAACCTTTTTTTATCCCCAAATCAGAAGAGATCCTAATCTCTTCAATCTTTTTTTTCTTAATTCTTTTTTAATTCTTGATTGAATTTTTAATTCAATCTCTTTTTTTTAATTCTTTTTTTCTTTTTTTTCTTTCTTTCTTTTTGAACCTCTTTTTATCCCCAAATCAGAAGAGATCCCAATCAGAAGAGATTGGGAGATCCCAATCAGAAGAGATTGGGAGATCCCAATCAAAGGAGATCCCAATCAGAGGAGATCCCTCACCCAATCGTGAGGGGGGAGAAATCCCCCCTCACGATTTGGGATCTCTTCTGATTTGGTTAAAGCATATTTTCCTGGGATTGTTGCCACCCTTTTAGTATTTTAATTGCTCCTTCATATACTCTTAGCTGGACAAAATGACAAGGCGGAAAAATTCACAACAAAAAAAAGAACAAGAGGCAGTACCGAAGGCTAGGGACCTAATCAATACAGACATTGGTAATATGTCAGATCTAGAGTTCAAAATGACAATTCTCAAGGTTATAGCCGGGCTTGAAAAAGGCATGGAAGATATTAGAGAAACCCTCTCCAGAGATATAAAAGCCCTTTCTGGAGAAATAAAAGAACTAAAATCTAACCAAGTTGAAATCAAAAAAGCTATTAATGAAGTTCAATCAAAAATGGAGGCTCTCACTGCTAGGATAAATGAGGCAGAAGAAAGAATTAGCGATCTAGAAGACCAAATGACAGAGAATAAAGAAGCTGAGCAAAAGAGGGACAAACAGCTACTGGACCATGAGGGGAGAATTCGAGAGATAAGTGACACCATAAGACGAAACAACATTAGAATAATTGGGATTCCAGAAGAAGAAGAAAGAGAGAGGGGAGCAGAAGGTATACTGGAGAGAATTATTGGGGAGAATTTCCCCAATATGGCAAAGGGAACGAGTATCAAAATTCAGGAGGTTCAGAGAACGCCCCTCAAAATCAATAAGAATAGGCCCACACCCCGTCACCTAATAGTAAAATTTACAAGCCTTAGTGACAAAGAGAAAATCCTGAAAGCAGCCCGGGAAAAGAAGTCTGTAACATACAATGGTAAAAGTATTAGATTGGCAGCTGACTTATCCACAGAGACCTGGCAGGCCAGAAAGAGCTGGCATGACATTTTCAGAGCACTAAACGAGAAAAACATGCAGCCAAGAATACTATATCCAGCTAGGCTATCATTGAAAATAGAAGGAGAGATTAAAAGCTTCCAGGACAAACAAAAACTGAAAGAATTTGCAAACACCAAACCAGCTCTACAGGAAATACTTAAAGGGGTCCTCTAAGCAAAGAGAGAGCCTACAAGTGGTAGATCAGAAAGGAACAGAGACAATATACAGTAACAGTCACCTTACAGGCCATACAATGGCACTAAAATCATATCTCTCAATAGTTACCCTGAATGTTAATGGGCTAAGTGCCCCAATCAAAAGACACAGGGTATCAGAATGGATAAAAAAACAAAACCCATCTATATGTTGCCTCCAAGAAACTCATTTTAAACCCGAAGACACCTCCAGACTTAAAGTGAGGGGGTGGAAAAGAATTTACCATGCTAATGGACATCAGAAAAAAGCAGGAGTGGCAATCCTTATATCAGATCAATTAGATTTTAAGCCAAAGACTATAATAAGAGATGAGGAAGGACACTATATCATACTCAAAGGGTCTGTCCAACAAGAAGATCTAACAATTTTAAATATCTATGCCCCCAATGTGGGAGCAGCCAACTATATAAACCAATTAATAACAAAATCAAAGAAACACATCAACAATAATACAATAATAGTAGGGGACTTTAACACTCCCCTCACTGAAATGGACAGATCATCCAAGCAAAAGATCAACAGGGAAATAAAGGCCTTAAATGATACACTGGATGAGATGGACATCACAGATATATTCAGAACATTTCATCCCAAAGCAACAGAATACACATTCTTCTCTAGTGCACATGGAACATTTTCCAGAATAGATCACATCCTCGGTCCTAAATCAGGACTCAACCGGTATCAAAAGATTGGGATCATTCCCTGCATATTTTCAGACCACAATGCTCTGAAGCTAGAACTCAACCACAAGAGGAAGTTTGGAAAGAACACAAATACATGGAGACTAAACAGCATCCTTCTAAAGAATGAATGGGTCAACCGGGAAATTAAAGAAGAATTGAAAAAAATCATGGAAACAAATGATAATGAAAATACAACGGTTCAAAATCTGTGGGACACAACAAAGGCAGTCCTGAGAGGAAAATATATAGCGGTACAAGCTTTTCTCAAGAAACAAGAAAGGTCTCAGGTACACAACCTAACCCTACACCTAAAGGAGCTGGAGAAAGAACAAGAAAGAAACCCTAAGCCTAGCAGGAGAAGAGAAATCATAAAGATCAGAGCAGAAATCAATGAAATAGAAACCAAAAAAACAATAGAACAAATCAACCAAACTAGGAGCTGGTTCTTTGAAAGAATTAATAAAATTGATAAACCCTTGGCCAGACTTATCAAAAAGAAAAGAGAAAGGACCCAAATAAATAAAATCATGAATGAAAGAGGAGAGATCACAACTAACACCAAAGAAATACAAACTATTATAAGAACATACTATGAGCAACTCTACGCCAACAAATTTGACAATCTGGAAGAAATGGATGCATTCCTAGAAACATATAAACTACCAAAATTGAACCAGGAAGAAATAGAAAGCCTGAACAAGGAGATTGAAACAGTCATTAAAAATCTCCAAACAAACAAAAGCCCAGGGCCAGATGGCTTCCCGGGGGAATTCTACCAAACATTTAAAGAGGAACTAATTCCTATTCTCCTGAAACTGTTCCAAAAAATAGAAATGGAAGGAAAACTCCCAAACTCATTTTATGAGGCCAGCATCACCTTGATCCCAAAACCAGACAAGGATCCCATCAAAAAAGAGAGCTATAGACCAATATCCTTGATGAACACAGATGCAAAAATTCTCACCAAAATACTAGCCAATAGGATTCAACAGTACATTAAAAGGATTATTCACCACGACCAAGTGGAATTTATTCCAGGGCTGCAAGGTTGGTTCAACATCCGCAAATCAGTCAATGTGATACAACACATCAATAAAAGAAAGAACAAGAACCATATGATACTCTCAATAGATGCTGAAAAAGCATTTGACAAAGTACAGCATCCCTTCCTGATCAAAAGCCTTCAAAGTGTAGGGATAGAGGGCACATACCTCAATATCATCAAAGCCATCTATGAAAAACCCACTGCAAATATCATTCTCAATGGAGAAAAACTGAAAGCTTTTCCACTAAGGTCAGGAACACGGCAGGGATGTCCATTATCACCACTGCTATTCAACATAGTACTAGAAGTCCTAGCCTCAGCAATCAGACAACAAAAGGAAACTAAAGGCATCCAAATCGGCAAAGAAGAAGTCAAATTATCACTCTTCGCAGATGATATGATACTCTATGTGGAAAACCCAAAAGACTCCACTCCAAAACTGCTAGAACTTATACAGGAATTCAGTAAAGTGTCAGGATATAAGATCAATGCACAGAAATCAGTTGCACTTCTCTACACCAACAACAAGACAGAAGAAAGAGAAATTAAGGAGTCAATCCCATTTACAATTGCACCACAAACCATAAGATACCTAGGAATAAACCTAACCAAAGAGGCTAAGAATCTATACTTAGAAAACTATAAAGTACTCATGAAAGAAATTGAGGAAGACACAAAGAAATGGAAAAATGTTCCATGCTCCTGGATTGGAAGAATAAATATTGTGAAAATGTCTATGCTACCTAAAGCAATCTACACATTTAATGCAATTCCTATCAAAGTACCATCCATCTTTTTCAAAGAAATGGAACAAATAATTTTAAAATTTATATGGAACCAGAAAAGACCTCGAATAGCCAAAGGGATATTGAAAAACAAAGCCAAAGTTGGTGGCATCACAATTCCGGACTTCAAGCTTTATTACAAAGCTGTCATCATCAAGACAGCATGGTACTGGCACAAAAACAGACACATAGACCAATGGAACAGAATAGAGAGCCCAGAAATAGACCCTCAACTCTATGGTCAACTAATCTTCGACAAAGCAGGAAAGAATGTCCAATGGAAAAAAGACAGCCTCTTCAATAAATGGTGTTGGGAAAATTGGACAGCCACATGCAGAAAAATGAAATTGGACCATTTCCTTACACCACACACAAAAATAGATTCAAAATGGATTAAGGACCTCAATGTGAGAAAGGAATCCATCAAAATCCTTGAGGAGAACACAGGCAGCAACCTCTTCGACCTCAGCCGCAGCAACATCTTCCTAGGAACATCGCCAAAGGCAAGGGAAGCAAGGGCAAAAATTAACTTTTGGGATTTCATCAAAATCAAAAGCTTTTGCACAGCAAAGGAAACAGTTAACAAAACCAAAAGACAACTGACAGAATGGGAGAAGATATTTGCAAACGACATATCAGATAAAGGACTAGTGTCCAAAATCTATAAAGAACTTAACAAACTCAACACCCAAAGAACAAATAATCCAATCAAGAAATGGGCAGAGGACATGAACAGACGTTTCTGCCAAGAAGACATCCAGATGGCCAACAGACACATGAAAAAGTGCTCCATATCACTCGGCATCAGGGAAATACAAATCAAAACCACAATGAGATATCACCTCACACCAGTCAGAATGGCTAAAATCAACAAGTCAGGAAATGACAGATGCTGGCGAGGATGCGGAGAAAGGGGAACCCTCCTACACTGTTGGTGGGAATGCAAGCTGGTGCAACCACTCTGTAAAACAGCATGGAGGTTCCTCAAAATGTTGAAAATAGAACTGCCCTATGACCCAGCAATTGCACTACTGGGAATTTACCCTAAAGATACAAACGTAGTGATCCAAAGGGGCACGTGCACCCGAATGTTTATAGCAGCAATGTCCACAATAGCCAAACTATGGAAAGAACCTAGATGTCCATCAACAGAGGAGTGGATCAAGAAGATGTGGTATATATACACAATGGAATACTATGCAGCCATCAAAAGAAACGAAATCTTGCCATTTGCGACAACATGGATGGAACTAGAGCGTATCATGCTTAGCGAAATAAGTCAAGCGGAGAAAGACAACTCTCATATGATCTCCCTGATATGAGGGAGTGGTGATGCAACATGGGGGCTTAAGTGGGTAGGAGAAGAATCCATGAAACAAGATGGGATAGGGAGGGAGACAAACCATAAGTGACTCTTAATCTCACGAAACAAACTGTGGGTTGCTGGGGGGAGGGGGGTTGGGAGAAGGGGGGTAGGGTTATGGACATTGGGGAGGGTATGTGCTTTTGGGTAAATTGGAAGGGGAGATGAACCATGAGAGACTATGGACTCTGAAAAACAGTCTGAGGGGTTTGAAGTGGCGGGGGGGTGGGAGGTTGGGGTACCAGGTGGTGGGTATTATAGAGGGCACAGCTTGCATGGAGCACTGGGTGTGGTGAAAAAATAATGAATACTGTTTTTCTGAAAATAAATAAATTGGAAAAAAAAATAAAGTGAATTAAATCAGAAAAAAAAAAAGAAACATGAAAGATTTTATGGAGTCATACTAGCTATTGGATAAGAAATTCAATATTGTAAAAGGTATCAATACTTCCTAAATTAATATCAATTCAATGCAGGTACAATGTAAATCCAAATGGGTTTATATTGCAACTTAACAAAATTCTCTACCATTTACCTGCACAAACAAATAGATGAGAAATCCAAGAAACTTCTGAAAATGGGAAGTGGGGGACAAGACTCTCATCTATTACTAATGTGTTACAAAATTACAAGGTAAAAACCCCATGGTAACAGAGGAAAACAGACAATAGACAGTACAACTGAGTAGTGCCCAGAAATAGAATATGTATATATATAATATAGAATATATATGTATATAGGTATATAGGTATGTGTGTATATATATGTGGGTACATATGTATATATGTGTATATATGTATGTGTGTATATATGTATCTGTGTATATATACATACATACATACATATAAAAAAATACACACACACACACATATATTCAGTGTAAAAGACAACAGTAGTTAGTGTTTACATGGCTGGGCACTGGGTTCAAATCTCAGCTCTGCCTCTCAGCTATGGGACCATAGTCAAGCTGATTAACCTTTCTGGAAAGCATTCTTCTTCCATGTAGTAGAGGAAAACTAGGATAACAAGTAACTATTTCAGAGGTTTCTAATATAATTAAATGAAACAATATATAGAAATGCCCTCATGGGGCCTGGCATCTGACATTTAGTAAATATTCAACAAATGTTAGTATATATACACATATAGATTCTATGTGTCTATAATACATATGTAATTATTAAGTTTGTAGAGAAGAGATAGTTGATTAATGGTATCAAGACAACTCATTAGATATCTTGGACAAAGTCCACAAGAAGCAGAGATACACATGTGAGGATGTTCATCTCCACCATTATTTATAATGATGAAACTTACTAATTCACAGGATTAAGAAAAATGAGACACGTGTACATAACAGTGAACTGCATGCTGGTAGCACTCAGCAGTCAACAGAAATGAACCCAAGAGATCCCCGACACATTGCTATAGAAAGATGTTTCTCATACATTGTAGAGTGAAGAGAAGTAGATTATGGGGTGACATGTATGTAACAGGAACCTGCGATATATGACTGTGCTCACGAGTCTCAACGCCTCTTCCCATGGTGGGTGGAATGATGAGTCCTAGGAGATATGGACACTGGGAAGCTAGAACTGTGACCTTATTTGGAAATTGGGTGTTTGCAGATGTTATTCAGCTAAGGGTTTCAAGAGGAGGGAGACCTAGATTACAGTGCACCCTACATCCAATGATGAGCATCCTAATGAAAGGAAAGAGGGAGGAAGACACATTGAGGAGGAGCCCACATGAAACTGGGAGGCAGAGACCCTGATCTTGGGCAGCTGTCAGAAGCTAGGAGAGATACACAGAGCAGATCCTTCCTCGGAGCCTCCAGAAGAAAGTGACCTTGTCAGTACCTTGATTTTGGACTTCTGGGTCCACAACTGTGAAGGAATATGTTTCAGTTGTTTAAACCCCCTAAGGTCATGGTAATTAGCTACAGAAGCCATGGGAAAGAATTATACTTCCCAAACTCATCAAATCCCAAATTTATCTTTGAAAGTCCCCTGTCATTTTCCATGCCTTTCAGCTCCTCTCCACTCCTGGGGACCCACTGGCCCCTTTGCTGCTCCTAAGTTAAAGAGAAGAGACTGCTCGGGGCGCCTGGGTGGCTCAGTGGTTTAAGCCTCTGCCTTCAGCTCAGGTCATGATCTCAGGGTCCTGGGATCGAGCCCCACGTCGGGCTCTCTGCTCAGCAGGGAGCCTGCTTCCCCCTTCTCTCTCTCTGCCTGCCTCTCTGCCTACTTGTGATCGCTCTCTATCAAATAAATAAATAATCATTAAAAAAAAAAAGAGAGAGAAGAGACTGCTCAAAACCCAACCTTATACATGATTCATGGCGGCTTCTGACTGGATCTGCTGTGTCAGCATTTGGTCTACTGGTTATAGAGATAACAGCATTATCTGTATTAGAGGAACAGTGTCCATAACAGGGGAATGGGTAAGTAAATTAGAGTGCATCAGTTTGATGAAATACTACATAGTCACTGAATAAGATAATGACAAAATCTAGCAATACGGAGGAAAAAGGTTTCTGACATAACATGAAGTGGATGAAAGTACATTATCAGATCATATCTATAATATCACAGTAACTATGAAAGAAAATCCTGCTGGATGTGGGCAAGAACTTGAAACAGCTTGATTTTTCGGGGGCTGTGGGATCAACTGTAGGTGTGTTACTTCTTCCTTTCATTTAGAGTCTAAGGGATGTAATGGTATTTCGGCGAGAGTAAAAAAGAAAAGAGAAAGGTGACCCTGAGGGTATCACAGAAGTGAGCTACAGACAGAAAAGGGGGAATAAAACATTAGGGAGGCGCCTGGGTGGCTCAGTGGGTTAAGCCTCTGCCTTCAGCTCAGGTCATGGTCTCAGGGTCCTGGGATCTAGCCCCGCAGAGGGCTCTCTGCTCAGCAGGGAGCCTGCTTCCCCCGCCCCCTCTGCCTTCCTCTCTGCCTACTTGTGATCTCTCTTGTTCTGTCAAATAAATAAATAAAATCTTAAAACAGTTAGGAAGTGAAGGGCTTGGAATAGATGCTCCACCAATATTGTCCTCAGGGAGAACTGGGGGGGTGGGTCTCATGCTACAATATGAACTCTTGTGTTTCTGAACGAAGCTCAAATTCCAACAGGCAAATTCCTGGTCAGTCTGACCCACCCCTGAGTGTCCCACAACCTACAAGATAATTCCATGCTCCACACCTTCTGTGCTCTGGCCTTCATGGATCTTAACCCCTACAAACACCTGTGTTCTTCCTTGTGAAGAGTCCTTAGCTCCTGGGCATCCCCTCTTTTTTCTTTCCAGTAAACACACACAAAAATGGTGTCTTCTTATCCCTTCTACTATTTATGAACAAACCAACCCACCTGGTCATTCTCCAAGGCTCTAAGTCTCTGGGGATCTCCCCTGTCGGTCCAATTCCTCCCTTGGCATGTGCAGGTAAGGACACTGAGTTTTTTTTTTCCCAATTTATTTATTTTCAGAAAAACAGTATTCATTATTTTTTCACCACACCCAGTGCTCCATGCAAGCTGTGCCCTCTATAATACCCACCACCTGGTACCCCAACCTCCCACCCCCCCGCCACTTCCGAGGATGCGGAGAAAGGGGAACCCTCCTACACTGTTGGTGGGAATGCAAGCTGGTGCAACCACTCTGGAAAACAGCATGGAGTTTCCTCAAAATGTTGAAAATAGAACTGGCCTATGACCCAGCAATTGCACTACTGGGAATTTACCCTAAAGATACAAACGTAGTGATCCAAAGGGGCACGTGCACCCGAATGTTTATAGCAGCAATGTCCACAATAGCCAAACTATGGAAAGAACCTAGATGTCCATCAACAGATGAATGGATCAAGAAGATGTGGTATATATACACAATGGAATACTATGCAGCCATCAAAAGAAACGAAATCTTGCCATTTGCGACAACATGGATGGAACTAGAGCGTATCATGCTTAGCGAAATAAGTCAAGCGGAGAAAGACAACTCTCATATGATCTCCCTGATATGAGGGAGTGGTGATGCAACATGGGGGCTTAAGTGGGTAGGAGAAGAATCCATGAAACAAGATGGGATAGGGAGGGAGACAAACCATAAGTGACTCTTAATCTCACGAAACAAACTGTGGGTTGCTGGGGGGAGGGGGGTTGGGAGAAGGGGGGTAGGGTTATGGACATTGGGGAGGGTATGTGCTTTTGGGTAAATTGGAAGGGGAGATGAACCATGAGAGACTATGGACTCTGAGGACACTGAATTTTAGAGAAGCACCTGTCCCAGGAGGCCACATGGAGCTCAGAGTCTTGGGGATGGACCAGCTTCCCTGGTCTTGCATCTCCAACATGGAGGTCAGAGGCACAACCTTTCAGGGCAGTCAAGCTTTCAGGCATCTGGGAATGTAAGGGGCAGGGTGAACTCCAACAGCACAGTATAATTGAGTGATGAAGTCCAAAGACTGTGGTCTGAGAGATGGAACGAGGCAGAGGAAACAGAGACAGTTAACTGAAAGTGTATTAGCTTCCTTGGCCTGGATGTAACGATGACCCTAAACTGGGCGCCTTCCAAAACTGGTATTCATTCTCTCCATACAAGAACTCTAAAGTCAAGATGTGGGCGGGGCCACGCTATCTCTGAAGGCACTAAGAGAGGATTCTTCCTTGTCTCTTCTGAGCTTCTGGGACTCCTTGGCATTCCTTGACTTGTAGACACGTCACTCACTCCAATCTCTGCCTCTGTTGCCGCATGATCTTCTCTCTGTGTGTGCTTCTGTGTCCAAATTTCCCTTTTATAAGAATAGCAGTTATTGGATTAGGCCCACCATAATCCAATAGAATTTGATCTTAATGACATTTGCAAAGGCCCTATTTCCAAATAAAGTCACATTCAGTCAGTACTGAAGATTAAGACCTTAACCTATCTTTTGGGGGTTGGAGGACACAATTTAACCACCTACAGAAAGTAATCTTCCTGATGTTTTAGGGATAAAATACAAAAGAAAATAACAGCTGGAGAAAAGTAACAAAACTGCACAAACTAAGGGACAAGCTAATATCTCTTATGTTTTAAAAGTTCATTTATATTTTGAGGCAAATATGAACTCCTGCCCAACATGCTCAAAATGGATGAATAAAATGAAGGTAAGGAAAGCCTGACATTTATTGGTCCCCTACAGTGTCCCGGGAGTCCTTGCACAGAAACTCATTTTGCTCTCACAGTGACACAGGACAGGTACTCATATGACCCTTGTACACATAAGGAAACTAAGTTTGGCTACTGACACGTGAAATGTAGTTAGAACGGATTGAAATGTGTTGTTAGTGGAAAATATATATTGTACCTCAAAGTCTGAGTCTGCAAAAAAAGATCGTAAAACATCTCAATATTTTTATAGTAATTACATGTGACAAGCATACAATTTGGGATATATTGGGCTAAGCATCTACCTCGTTAAAATTATTTCTTCCTCTTTCTCTTTAGCTTTTTAAATACTGCAACTAGAAAATTTGACACTTGACCCTGACGCTCACATTATGTTTCCATCAGGAGGGGCCTCTCTACAATGTCAGAATTGAACAGTACAGAAGTCCAGATGAGACCCAGAATTAAGACCCCAAAGTGGGCCATGTGCTTCCCCTTAGGTCTCTGCCTCCACAGTGAAGATCCCGAGTTAGAAACAACTGTTTTAGGCATAATGTAGCAATGGTTAACAAACCCGTGGGGCAGAGGGAATCAGCCTAGCCAGCAATCCTGAACATGTGGTCTGTCACTGATACATGGAAGGTAAGAGGACTGTGGCCCTGAACTTGCCCTCAGAATCAACGTCTAAATCAGACTGGAACAGAGGGATGCAAATCACCCACATGAGGACCTTCTAGACTATCTGGAAAGTTCTATGTGCACAGAAAGAGCCCGCTACTGGGATGGGGAGAGGAGTCTGATGGCCAGGAGTGTCTGGGCTAGGTCCGGTCATGGAAGCTGCAGCCACAGCACATACCCCAGCCCCACCCGTGGGAGAGAGGCTTTGCTGGCAGGGGGCAGCCTCCTTTGTGGTCTGGGGGTAGGCAGAGGCAGAAGCCACTAAAAAACCTAGTCTGGCTCCTCTGGCCTTTGACCAAGGCTTGCCAAGTCTTCATAAAGCCCCCTATTTGAACCAAAACATCAGCTCCTGGAGGGGAAAGATTTGTTTCTGTTTGATCCACTAAGGTATCCCTACTGTCTAGAACAGTTCCTGGCCAATAGGAGGTACTCAATAAAGACTGAATAAATGAATGAGCCAATGAATGAATGGACTTGACCGCCATGGTGTGCTGCCCACAGGGAGAGCCTGTGATGGCTCTAAGGAGGCTGGTTTCTGTTGTGAGTGTGCAAGTGTGTGCAGAGATTGTGTGTGGCCCTGTGCCTGCCTATGTTTCAGTGTCACAACTGTACACACAGATCTATCCAACCCTGTGTGCGACAAAGCCAGAGGTCAAGCCGGGCTCACCAGAGGCTGCTGGCATATGCACATAGCTTCTCTGTGCACCACAGACTCAACAATAAGGGCAGTAGGCAGGAGCTTTGAGGTGCCTACAAGTATAGGGACAGCAGGAAAGGACAAGATTCGAGGGCAAAGTGTCTATCTATGGCTTCTCCTACTTGCACATCTCTCTACTTTAGACCCTCTCCTCATCACAGAGCTTGGCCTCTCCCCAAACACCCCTCCTCCCCATCTCAGCCCTGAACACGTGGTTTGGATATTAATGCTGTGGACCCTGGAACTGGAGGCTTGAGTGCCTCTGCCCGTACGCCCCCCTCCTCCACCGTCCTCTTTTCTGGGTCCCCTCCCCATTCCCAGATCTGGCCACTTCAGCCTCTGGTTCCTCTCGTGGAAGTGGAAGGTCAGCAGAGGACCAAGAAAGCAGAGTGGGTAAGAGGTGTGCTGGGATCTAACTGGGGGCAGATGGGCTTGTTGGCAACGGCCCCTCCCTCTCTCTGCCCTCCTAAGGGGAAAGGGCAGCTTTGAGGTTCGGGACTGAACTAGATGATGACTCTTGCCCTGCTGCCTACACACAGGAAGGGTGCATGGTTTTGGAGGGTAATGGCCATGCAAATCCAAGTGTGGGGGTGTGCAATATAATCATGACCATGCCGGCAGGTGGGGCTCACCAGCGATGGGAGCCACTGGTGGGAAAGCTGTAGCTGCATGTGCTGGCGATGCGCTGGGCATGGGAGGAAATAGGGTCTGAGCGAAAGACAGTTGGCCCCAGTCATTGTATAGATTGTCTCGTGGAGCAGGCCTCGCTGTGGACCTGGAAGATTGGATTGAGTGGTTTGTTGTAGGTAGAACTGTGTAACCCCCAAGAAGAAACATTAAAGTCCTTACCCACTCCACCTGTGAGAGTGACTTGCTGCCAGATTTGAAAGTAAGATCTTTGCAGATATAATCAAGACAGAAGGTGATCATTAAGGTGAACCCGAATCCAGTACGACTGGGGTCCTTGTAAGGAGAGGGGAAGAGACACGGACACACCAGTAGAAGACCAGAGGACGGGGTACTGACACAGCTGCACTCCCAAGGACGTCGACGACGGCGGGCAACACCCACAGTTCATAAAAGGGCATGGGACACATTGTCCCCTAAAACCTTCAGAGGTGGTGTGGCCCTGCCAACAGCTTGGCTTTGGAATTCTAGTCTCTAGAACTGTGAGAGAATCAATTTCTGTTGTTTAAAGCTGCCCAGTTTATGGTACTTTGTTATGGCAGCCCCAGGAAATGAATATGGGGGTGCTGTGGGTGAGTGTGGGGTGTGTGTGTGGTGTGGTGTGTGTGTGTGTGTGTGTGTGTGTGTGTGTGTCTTCAGCTATTACAGGTGAATCGATGCCAACAAGCATAATTTTGATGAGAAAAAGTGAGCCATGACATGAATATGTGTACGGGAGGGTCTTACTAGGACTGTCCAAATCCTACCATCTCCCAGGTTTGGGGTTCTCATGACCATGAAAAGCTGAGCTAGTCTCCACTTAGATAAATGTCTGAGCTCTTGGCCTCCATTCTGTCTGCTCCTACTGCCCCTGCTCCATGCAAATACAGTTTTTGTTCTGATTACAAACAAAACGCATGCTTGTCAGAAACAGTGGATAACTCACAGGGAAAGAGAACAAACAAAACATAAAGGAAAAATAATTAGTCTCTGTTCTCCTCATCCCCAGCTAATCACTGTTGATGTTATGTTCTCTTCCTCTTCTCCATTAGGCTTATTTCAGGAAGGGCTTCAGCTAGACCTGCAGTCCAACCATCGTCTGCTCGTGAACCTGCCCCAGTGGGCTTGGTCACCGATGCCAGAGACACTGAGGAATCTCTTTGGAAGAGGCTCTGGTCTTGGTCTGTCCATAGAGGATGAAGTTCCCCAGGAGACAGGAAATAGTGTGGCATTGTCTAGGACCTCCTCAACCTTATGGTGTTTGGGGGCATTTTGGGAAATAGTGTCTGGGGTTGGGGGGCTGATGGTTGCTGAATCAAAGAGGAGTAGGGAGGAGGAGCCCCTGGCAAAGGCTGAAGAGACCCCAGAGGGCAGTCCTCGGATCTCAATTAGAGAAGTGATTCCTTCTGTAGGGAGGCCTCGCCCAAGCCATATCCAGCTCATGCACAGCAGGCTCAGAATTAGCCTGGGTATCTGTTCCTGGCGGATGTAGGATTGCTCTATAGTTTCTGCTTCTCCTTGACCTCAGGTAGATACTGTACAAACCCTAAAAAGTGAAAGGGCTGATTAGATCCCATTTTTCTGAAAAATGAGCTGCAGTCTGTCTCTCTTTTCTAGAGATATTTACAAAAGGTATTTCCAGAAAAGTCTTCCACCCTACACTTTCTCAGAGGATTTGCCACCTGTAGTGGGTGAATGGTGGACCTTCAAAAGATATGTTCATCTTGAAAACTGTGACTGTGACTTTATTAGGAAAAATGGTCTTTGCCGATGTAATTAAGCCAAGGATCTCAAGATGAGGTCATTCTGGATTAGTGTGGACCCCAAATCCAATGATAGGTGTCCTTTTTCGGGGCAGAGGGAGGATTGAGACACGAAGAGAAGGCTATGTGAGGACTGTGCAGAGCTGGAAACATGTAGCCCCAAGCCAACAAATGCCAAGGGCAACCACCAGAAGCCAAGAGAGAAGCAACAGATTCTCCCTCAGAGTCTCCAGAAGGAGCCAACCCTGCCATCATCCATGACTTTGAACTTCTGGCTTACAAAACTCTGAGGGAATAAACCTCTCTTATTTAAGATACCTGGTTTGTGGCATTGGTTACAGCAGCCCCAGCAAACCAATACACTGTCACTGAGCCAGTTTTCTGGTCCCCTCATCCTTTAGAACCAAAAGGGAGTCATGCTTAACATCCAGAAGATACCCTGCTGGTAGGAACTTGATCCAGCTGTGTAGGACATTATGTCTCTACCCTACTGTGTTCATGAAGAAGGGAAAGAAGCTCTTAGGTGCTGTCCAGGTTCACCTGGGTTTGGTCAAGTTCTTGACAGTGTGTTTTCGAGATGGCTACATATAAATCCTATGTGTTGGGAGGAAGTGTTGGCTTGCTGATGTCACCATCATTTCCCTTGATGGGTTTCAGGCAGGAGAGTGCATGAATAAACTGGTATCTTAAGAACACTGGTTGGCGCCTGTAGAATGGACTGTAGTAGATGTGGACCAAGGATGAAAGCAAGGAGAACATCTGGGACATTCCTGGAGTCAGGGCAAGAGATGCTGGTGTCACAACTAGGGGGTAAAGGCAGAGAGGAGGACAGATTTCAGGGACACGCTGTAGGCTACAGTCCAAACACTGCTGAGAGGCTGTGTGCGTGTATTTTGGGGAGAGGAGCACAGAGCAAAAGGGGATCAGAAGTGATTTCATATAGTGCAGGGTCCTCCACTCCTCATCCTGGTCACTGACCTGATTACCAACTGGCCAGAGCCATCATTGTTCTCCCCAGCTACAAGCAAGGAATCGGGCCCCAACAAATGACCTGCACACCACCACGCAGGGCAGGTAGCAACGCTGAGACTGGATCTCTCTTTTTCACAAGGCTCGTGGCCCATGGTCCCTTCTCACCACACCCTCCGTCTGTCCCAACCTTCGGAGCTCGCCCTGTACCATGAGCCTCACTGACCTGGGCCTCCAAGCTCACAACCCTTCAGTCTAGACACAGGCTGATGCCATGCACCATAAAAGGGGACAGTGTCACCCCAGCAAAATGGCAGGTGGCTATGTTCTTTGACACCGTCATCATAACTCTGTTAACGGATTTAAAGGAAGTCATCTCAAGATAGGGAAAAAAAAGCAAATGCATGAAGAGGTTCACCGGGGCCTCATCTGTAAAGGAGAAATACAGGACACTGTGTCAGACAGGGCGGTTAAATAAATTGTGGTAGCACCACCTGATGGGCATCATGTAGCCATTAAAATGCTAATAATGTTGTAACCATGATATATTTTTAAGTGAGGAAAAAGCATTTAAAGTCATAGAGGTGTAATAATTACAGCCATATAAAAATTTCCTGTGCATCCAGATGGGGGCTTGAAGGAAACGTAGAAACAGGAAAATGTGAGATTCTGAGTAATTGAAATTGTCTTCTTTTTCTGTCACTAGGATTACATTTTATAAATAAAAACTAAGTTTTTATAACTAATTTGAAGTTTGTGCTACACCCCAACTGAACAGCCCCCTACGGCTCTCTATTCATTCGGCATCTGCTGAACTGACCCAACGGTATCTGGATGTGGAAAGGATCAGTGTCAAAGTGGGGTGTTTGTTTGTTTTGCCCCCAAAACGTTTTTGTTGCTGCCCTATCAGTGACTTGAGATACTCAGGCTTTTCCAAACCTCAACAAAGAAAACCCTGCTTTCCTCTGCTGGAATCCAATGTCACAGGTGCACTTTCTCTGTGCAAACAAAGACTCTCAATTTACTGATAGAAACTTGACAAAGCCAGGATTGCAGCTTTCAAGGTTACACCAAAGGCATTGCCCTAGGACTCCTAGAGGTCAGGATATGTGTTTCCCGTCAATGGATTCCAAAAACCCTGGCAGAAAGGACCAAGGTTAGTAATCAACGGTTCGTATCTCCCCTCTGTCTCCCCACCTGAGCTATAGGGGACTGATGGAATCTGCAGGACGGGAGAAGGGGAATTCTGCATCTCAAAAGCCTCAAACTGCAGGCAGGATGACCTGGCTGAAGCCCTCGTTGGAGAATGCTTTTCTCATTTACACGTGGGATTGCAGTTCTGGCATGATGAACTGGTGTCTCTGGATTCGGTGTCTATCGGGAAGACGTGGCAGTCGGCGGACCACACCAGCTGCAGAGCAATTACAGTGAATTGCGCTGCCCCTGGGCATGGCAAGACAGACTCTTGTCACTGCTGCCGTGGGCATGATTTTCTTCAGGTGAGCACACACAAATATAAAACAATCCTTAGCAACATCTTTCTTCCCCAGAAAAGAATGCAAGAGGGAATCTAGGATGGCAACAAGATATACAGGGAGAAGGTTCTAGTAAGAATCCTAAGCTAAAGAAAAGCATACATCTGTGATCCATGCATGCAAGGGGACAGACTTGGGCAAACAGACAAGGACTAGAAGAGAAACAGAGCAAGACTAGATCTAGGACTAAGACAAGGACTAGGGAGACACTTTCTTCTTTTCCATATTTCTGACCTTAAATAACTTATTGCTACAGCTAAAGCTGTATGGGTCCATTCTGGGAGAAAAAGAGAGCCCAAATAAAGTCATGCATTTCTCAAGGATTCCTTGAGTGTCTGCTGTGTGCTTAGCACTATTCTTGATGTTCGGGAAGATGTGGTGAATAAGGCAAAGTCCGTGCCTTGAGATCTAGCAACTCATTTACTCACAAACACATATGCATGGGCGCGCGCGCGCGCACACACACACACACACCACTAAAATGCAATAACAAATATACCCTGGGATATTGTACGGGGACTGCAAAACCCACTTGGAGGAGGTGAGAGGCAATCTCCTTGACAAATGGTAACGACTGAGCTGACTGAGAAGCAGATATTACCCCAGCAAACAGGAAGTGGGTAAGGGAGAGAGGCCTTGACCACCAAGCATCAATGTACACAAAGGTACAGAGGCAAAGGGCGGCTTATATTAAGATGCTGCTGGGCTGCAGAGAGGGAGGCAGGAGATGTCTAGACAGGAGATGAACAAGGTTGTGAAGGCTGAGGAGCCTGTCGGGAGCTCACACTGTTCCACTGGTGCAAGGCTGTCCACCCCTGCTGGCCTGGGTGTTTCCTGGGTTACGCTGATGGCTGATGGGCAGGGTGGATCTTGGGAAGATGACCAAGCACAGGAAGATCTAGCAGGTGATGGAGGCAGGCGTCTTGGAGAAGCTGAGGCCGGAGATGAGGTAGGAGTGAAGAGGAGGCAGTCCAGGGAAATTTCAGTGCCTCTCAAATCTGGCTGCAGGAGGAGCTTCTCGGGGCCCTGATTGCACTGAAGTTTCTGGTCCAGTAGATTGAAAGGGACATGGACCTCCCTGTCTTTGCAAAACTTTAAGGTTTACAAGCTCACCTAAGTTTGAAAGCAGCTGACGTGGGCCATCAGGTCCCCTCTCTCTCCTGTCCTCCCCTTTCTCCTTCCTTCCTTTCTAGAACTGTCTGTTAAGCACTTACTATATAGCAGGAATGTATTCAGGTTAAAAAGGACCACAGAAGCTGGTAGGACTAAAGAAAACGGAAAAGGCCTTTCATCCTGTTATGTTTCTCAAACAGAAAAACATGCACATCTCTAAGCAGAAACGCACAGATGTCTCACACATGGGACTGCACACATTCCAGTTGAAGAAGGATCGCCTTGAGCACCAAAAGCCACTGCTGAGGGGCCGGACTTGCTCTCCCAAAACTACAAGCTGATTCTCTGAAGGCACTGGTTCTCTGAAGGCACCGAGGGATGAGATGATGCCTTCTCTAAGCAGAAGGCATCATCTCGAGGCCCAGAATACGCTTCCCTTATTACCTAAAGATTGTAATTGATTTGAAAACATGAAACTTCACAAACTGCCCTATTTACAGGGAGCACTGCCCATTCTGACACCGTTCTGCAGATGTTTGAAAAGATTTTGTTTTCTTTTCCCCCAAAACTGATTTGGAATGGGAAACTTTTTTCCCCTACTGAGAAATATTATGCCAACTTGCTTTCTGCAATTTTCCTTTGATACTGACATACTAGACAGTGCATATGGTGTCAGAAATTCATGTCAGAACCCTCCCAAAGCCATTGGGGGCACAACACCATTCAGCTGCAAAGAGGGAAGGGCCAAGGCTTTGAATACCTCTGTTCAGCTGCAAAAATATTCAGACTGGATGGGATCTGCCAACAGAATCGTGCCTGGTGAAGCCCCCCTCTGCTGAGGGCCAGGAAGCCTCCTGCTCCTAATCTGGCCCCACCTGCTTTCTCCCACCTGCCTCCCTGGGCAGGCCCCTGTCCTGACTGAGTGCCACTGCTACTGGATTTGCAGGTTCTGGCTGGGAAGACACAATGAGGACCTGAAGATGGTCTGCAGGCCCATGCTGGTTCCAGACCTCAATCTCCCCATTTTGTCCCAAGGCCACCTCTTGAACTCCCATATACCAGCCCATCCCACATAACCAACCCAGTGAGGTGGACTGCTGATGACTGGGAGCTCTGGCTCGATCCTGTAATTATTTATTGAGTGCCTTAAGAGAAGGCACCATGACTGACTCCGTAAGTGAACGGTTCTTGTAATCCAGCACGGCAGGAATCCAGGTTTCCCTGACTAGTTGTGTGACCTTAGGCAAGTTACATCCTCTCTCCAAGCCTCAGCAGTGAACGACCCTCACTTGGAAGGATTCAATGCTTGAGGTCAATCATGTGATGACAAGCGCTCTGAGTAGTGCTTGGCACTGATAACAGGGGTCTTCTGTAGGGTCCTAGCAGGAAACAAATGGATTATTCAAGGAAAGTTAATAAAGGAACCATTTACACTATTGCTGGGGTAAAGGAAACAAGGCACAGTGCAGTAGAAGGGGAGGATTTAGTATGGGGTAGAGGGGTAGAGGAGGGAGCAGTTTCTGGAACATGGAAGGTCAACCTTGAGAGAAGTGGAGACATTCCTCTAGGGAGATGGAGAAGTGATGTCCCCTTTCTTCCTCCCCGCTCCTTCTTCTATCTGTTGCAGAGCACTCTTCTGCTGAACAAAAAGTAAGAAGACAAGGCAGCTCAGTAATGTCTGAGATTCAATCTCCTGAACGCAGGCAGAGAAGGATGGAGAGAGCAGGAGGAAGACCTACCACATCCCAGGTTCTGGGAACTCAAGAGGGAACAAAACATGTTCTTGGAAGTCTAAGACTTCTGAGTCGAGTTGCAGACAGATACAGAAATAAACCATCACAGTATAGGGCGATAAGTCCTAGAATAACATAACAAGAAGGGACCTCAAATTCAGGTGGCTCAGAGTTACAAAGTGTCCCTGGAAGGAGCCTCAAGCCCTTCGGAGTGCTTCTGAAGGACACACAGCTTTTAAATGCAAGAAAGGGGGTTTGGGAAGGAGCTCCTAGAGAGAGGGAAGATAGGAACATGGAGAGCGTGGTGTGGCTGTTAGGCAAAGCATAGGGATTTGGGAAGAGAGATACAAACAAAACCAGGAAAGGATGCTAGGAAGGCCAACAAGGGGTCCATCACTCCTAAAGGGACCTGCTGGTCAAGGCAAAGAGGGGTTCAGAAACTATCTTGAGAGCCACTGGGATTTTAAATAAGACAGTGACTAGTAAGATCTGTTCTTTAGCAAAATGGCTTTGGTCACTCAAGGAAGAAGGTATTGGTTGTTACCACCCAGACCCATAAGCAATGGAAGGGAAATCCTGAGATGATACAGACACGGCGCAGGGAGAGCATGGTTCTAAACTGAGGCTCCCAGCAAATGTTCCTGGCAGGGCAGAAAACCTTGAAGAGAGTTCAGGGCTCTGCGTGTCCATCTCTAAAGAGCATTGAGTCTTATAATAATGCAGACCCTGACTCAGCACATCTGGGGTGGGGCCTCAGATGGCACATTTCCAGAGTGCTCCCAGATGATGCTGATGACAGAGGACATACTTTGAGTGGTTAAGCTTCCAAGGCTACCCAAGTGCTCATCCACAGATTAACTAATTGAGGCCACGGGAGGGCATGCCTGTGGGGTATCCAAGTAGGTCAGTGGCAGTGCCTATGCCAACCTAGCTTTGTGTCCACCAGTTCTCAGTTCCTGTGGGGCCCCCAGGACCTTCTGGGAGATTGTCAGAGGGCAGGCACTTTACTTGCTACTTAAGGGTAAAGGGGAGAGGACACGAACAAAGAGTTGATGAACCAAAAGTGTTTCCAGCACGTCCTTGGACAGTGCAAATGGATCTGCCAACATGTGTGATGAGCTCTTCACACATCAGCCTGCTCTGAGGGTATCATGAAAGCGCACATAAATCTCTGCTGGGCTGCCAAAGGCCTGTTTCTCAGACAGAGTGATTGGCATAAAAGCACAAGACTCAAACATACGCTCACACTGGTGCAATCTCACATGTTTGGAGAACAATCTGGTAATATGCATCAAGACTTACAAAGGTGTTCATTCTAGTCAACCCTGTATTTCGTGGGGGGAGGAGACGTCTAAGACAGAAATACATGGAAGAGAGGAGGAAGAAAACCAGCCATGACACTGAATGACTACTGGGTAGCGACATATACCTAATTCTTAATAGTCCTGAATTGTAGACTGGAATATTGCTTCTCCTATGCGCATTTTAAAAAGAAGTTTAAGACTATAACTCAATTTCAAAGCAGTTAATTTGCCCGAAAGTCTTCCATCCAACAGGTAATATTCAAATGAGAATTTGAAGCCAGGTCAAGCTGATCCGAAGGCCATGCTCCTTCCACCATCACACAACACCATCATGTGCATATTAGGTTCATTACAGTGTTATCCAAAATAGAGAAAAACAGCAGTGGAATGGATAAGTAAATTAGGGTATATATACTCAATGGGAAATTATGCAGTCATTAAAAAAGATAAGCTGTTTCTATGATGCTATAAAAGCATCATGATTGTGATAAAATGCTTAATGAAAAATTACGATAGCAAATTTTATGTAATTATAGTTAGGTAAAAGATGTACGCATATTAAAGAGAAAATACAGGGGGAAATAATTGTTGTGCTAGGGGAAGAGATTATACGAGATTTTTCTCCTCTGATACCCAAACTTCCTGTAATATTGTTAGAAGAACTGGCTGGGGAAGGCTAAAATTACAGAATACATGTGTTGGCGAGGACTGCAAAGGGCAGACTGTACATATAAGGTCCTTAAGGGGAGTTCCAAACACGGTCTTAAAACCACCACGCATGCTCCTGTCCTCCTGTGGCTCTGTGTTTTAGTCGGAATTGTGAAGACACTCTGGAGGAACGCTTCCAGTGTTGAGTTCCACCCCTCTGGCATCTGCCTTGGAAGGAAGTCACAGCACAGGTGCCTTATCCCAAGCAGCAGTACCATCATTAAAAAGAACTGCCTTCCAGGACTGCAGATGGTACGCTCACACAGAGGGTGGGAAAGGACAAAGATGGCATCAACGTATCACAGATGACATTATGACAGCCCTCTAGAGTGCTTTGAGGGCGGGATCCTGAGGCCATGTTAAGGTCCCAGGGAAGAGCGTGGCCTGATTGATGTCTGCCATGCGAATGGTATTAAGGAGGAGAGGGGACATACAAATATCCCATATTCACCTCCATTTGTTGGGAAATATGAAATACTTACATTTGAAACTAGAAGTAAAGCAGAACTATCCTTTCTAACTTTGGGTTTACAGATTTCCAACCAAACGCATGCATATTGTTCTAATCTCCCCCCTCAGGTCCATTCCTCCTGAATGAGGAGGGTTATTATTTTGAAGAGGGTTATTATTTTCAGCACATTTCCACAATCAATGGAAGGCACGTGAATGTCGTTGCTTGTTACTGACAAATCTACCGAGCAGAAAAAGGCAAGTGGAGATTCAAACTTTGCTAACCAGCTGCTTAAAGAGATCCAGGTCATTTTTACCATATCCCCCAAATTCTGTCTTATATTCTAGGGAGATCAGTCAACATTACCCCACAATAGAATAATTAGAAAGTAAAATACCGCCTCTGTACTCAGGGGATCAGAAAGTCATTAAAAGGGATAGTTAAGTAGATTACACTGAAATTGGAAAATGTTTGACATAGCGAAAACCCAAATTTTGCATTATGGTCATAATCATGCAAAAGATATAATTGCACAAAGATGAGAAAAAAATAAATCCATATGAAATGGCTGGTGTGTGAGGGCCTGGGAATGGGGTTACTTTCCTCTCTCCATCTCCCTAACACCATGTAGTGTTGTTACAATGTCACTAACATCAAGAATAAATTCTTTTTAAAAAATCAAGCCATCCTAAAGAAGCCAATATTTAAATATGCTTTCTTCACTTCGATTCAAGTTTGGAGTACAGTTTTATCCATGCAACCAATATTTATGGAGTGCCAACTTTGTGTCAGGTACTGTTTTAGATACATGAGATGTAGGAGGAAAAAAGATCCCTCACCTTGACAAACTGACCTCTTGAAAGAGGAGCTCATGTAGTCTAGTATCTTAGGATTTTATATGGTCCTATCAGGTTGTATCTGTCAGTTAACTGATGTCAAGGGTTACTCCTAACCACCAGAGCTATTCCTCAGCCATCAAAGTGAACCTCCCCAACCTCCATGCATTAAACAAAACAAAACAAAAAAACCACAAAACAAAAAACACACCGGTTTCAGTACCTACTGTTTTCCAGGTACTGCATACAGCACTGAGTTCTCAAGTAGTGACTCATATGGATGTGATTCCTGCCTTCATGACACCTTACAATATAGAAAGACACGTTTATAAATAAAGGCACAGTACTTGTGAATTGTGATACATGTTTTCAGGACAGGAAGCAGGAAGACAGTGCTAGAGAACAATGGTGAATGAGTAGAGTCCTACTTAAGTGGAGACTGTGAGGAAGGGCCTTTCTGAGGAAGGAGTAGGCACACCGATCCCTGTCATGTGAGAATGGGTTAGTCATGGGAAAGGAAGTGGAAGAGCTTTCTGTCAGCTGAGAACTCCAAACGCATAGCGCCTGAGGTAGGAGGGAATGTAGTCTTTGGAGGACAAGAGAGAATGCCAGTGACAATGCAAGGTACAAGGTCCTTGAGCCCTAAGCTGGTAGTTCTGATTTTATGGGAAATGCATTATTCTCTGTAGGTAAAATAATAAAAACTTGGGAGACCATAAAGAAAACTTAAATATAGAGAGATTATATATTGTACAGATGTCAACTACCACCCATGATGTTCTATATGTTCAATGCAATTCTGATCAAAACTACCACAGGGGTTTTCATTAAATTTGTTAAATGGATTCTAAAATGAAAGAGCCAAGGGCAGGAATAATCAAGATGTTTCTGAAGGAAGATGAGGAGGAGAAGGCTCTGTCACAGATCAAGATTAAGTGTGAGCGAACATAATCACAACTGCGTGTGGTTGTGAGAAGTGGTTCCCTCTGGAACAGAGAGCTCAGGAACAAATAAATGCATTTAAGGAATCCTGGCCTAGGTCAGATATGGCTGGGTGGATCAAGGAAAAGAAGGGATGATTTTTGAAAGGAAAAACTGGGAAACACCTGGGAAAAGTATTTATCTATAAAGAAAAAAAAATGAATTTGCACCCCATCTCACACCATACACAAAAATTAACTGCAGATAGATCAGAGACTCATATTCAGACAGAAAAACCCTACACCTTTAGTAGGAATATAGGGAATCATCTTTGTCACCTTGGTTTAGTGAAGAGCTTTTGAAGGACACAGAATGTGCTAACTAAATACGCAAAGACTGATAAAATTGACCATATTATATAATTAAGGGCTTTTGTTATCAAAAGATACTTTACAAGAAGCAAAAAATGGCAAGTCACATATGTAACTGACAAAATAGAACCAAAAATAAAGGACTACTACATATCAGTAATAAAACAGATAATCCAATAGGAAATGGGCAAGCAATATGAATGGGTATCCCACAGAAGAAAAAATGCAAATGAGTAACAAATATACAAAAATATACTCAAACTTTCTTAACAATCTAGGGAATACAGAGCAATACAATGAGATGCCATTTTATACCTGTTTAACTGGACAAAATTAATAATCCTGACAATACCAAATACTGGAGAGGATTTGGAATGGTGGGAGTGCCTATTTTTTGCTGGAATAAGTTGGTGAGACTAGTTTGGATATGAACTCAAGAGAAAACCTTATACATTTACAATAGAAGATATGCACAAAGGTGCTCATCACCAGTGTTGCCAGAGGCAACATCCTGGAAGCAATCCCAAATGCCTGTCAAAGACTAATGCATAAACACTTTGTAGTATCTTCACATAGTGGAACATAATACAGCAGTTAAGACAAATGTAGGCTGAACTCATCAATAGGGATGACTGGTAGCAACATAATATGGAGTTGAAATGTTTCAAATTATAAGTTGTATATAACCTTTTATTAAAGTTAAGAGACTAATAAAACAAAATAATATGCTTTTAAGAAATGCGTACAAGTTGTAAAGCTATGTAAAAAGGAATTATATACAGGATTCAAAACAGCAGGGGGAGTCAGGAGGTTGAAATGAAAGATGCTTGTAAGCAGATAGAAGATACTGTCAAGTTCTGGTTGTCTCAGTAGCTGGTACGTTATTACAAAAATGAAATAAAGAGTGAGCACAAAAGAGGGTCATGCACAGACCAGTGAGGGAAGTGCTTCATGAAACTAGGAGTAAAAATAATTCAATTTGGGTGGGTGGGGGGCCCAAGTGGTAGGTCAGAGCAGAAAGGATCCTTTGAAGTGATCTGGGGTCCAATGCTCCCAGGTCTTAGATATAATAAAAGCCAAGGCCCAGGTGGCAAAAGGGACTCACTCAAATACATTACTTGGCCATGGCAAATTAAAAAAGTCAGTCGTAAACTTCCTAATTGCATAATTCACTATTTGACTTGAAATGACACGAGCATGCTAAACATATAAATAAAATAAAAAGAAGACCGAGAAAGCAATGACCGTTGTTATGACCTACATTCTGAAGGGTTCCGAAGGAGACCTGGTCTGTATGTGTGTATGTGAGCTTGCCTGCACACATGTATATGCACCTGCTGTTTGTATGCATGTATATGCGCCTGCTGTATGTATGCCTGCATGTATTGAATCCAACATGATGTAGGCCAAGTCTCTGTACAAGTTTTAAGAAACCATTTTTCTCTTAATCTAAAAAAGGAGTCCCTAGCTCACAGTGAGCAGAGAAGAGCTACTGACTATCTCCTGAGGCCAGTGAAAGGGCAATCTCTGAATCAAAGATTTGAATTCCAGCCTCCAGAGATTCCAGAAGGAAGCCTCCAATGTCCTGATGAGAGATGAGAGCATACAACCCCCATTCATTTGTTGTGGCTCTGACCACAACTGAAACGGAAGAGCCGGCCAGTTAAAAACATCAAGTCCACACTGCGTTGCCCAGTCCAGGTGGAATTCCAACAGGAGGAACAAGGTAAAACATGGGAGATGAAAAGAGAATGGCTTATGATGTTTAAAGAGGCACTTGGCAGCTTAGACACCGCCTCTGGGCACAGCTTATTGAAAAGACCACGTAGCCAAAGAGAGGGTTCCATCTCTAGCTGCGTGGCTGTGCATACAACTGTTCCTCTACAAGGTCCTCTGGGTGCACAGCGCATCAAAACACAGGTTCCCTGCTACGTAAAGGAACACGAAGGAGAGCCAGGACTGTGCCAAATGCAGAACTACCTTGTCATTTCCTTCCCTCCACCCTCCGAGGACAACAGCAAATGCCGGCGATTAAAGTTTAACCTGGGGATTTTTTTTTTTTATTCAAAATTGTCCTTGAGAGGAATTATGGCAGAAGCACATAAGAGACAGCAAAGAGCCTACAGAAATTATGGGGAGCTTCTCTCATACCAGTCCTATGGCAGGGATAGGAGGTGCCCTGGAGTTCCTCCAGTCTGGAAGAAGACAGACAGAGCCCCACATCTCTGGGGTCACCAACAGTCAACTCTCCAAAGAAACAGAGTGATTCTGAGCATGTCTTTGAGCATACACAGCCTCACACACATGCAGAGGAACACATAAGTACATGAGTGCGTACACATCTGCCAGCGGGCAACCACATAAACTCACACACATATGGGCTCCTACACACACACGCCAAGACAAGCACACTCAGCCACACATGCACACTGCAGGATAACTCTCTCCGCGGCAACTTCTACTGTTTTCTTACAGCTACACCGATGATTCATGTTTATTGCGAAAGCCTTCCTGTTTGCCAGGAGAACATGATTTGCTGTTCTTCAGGTAACAAGTGCTACGCATCTGTTGATCCCCTGCTGTCACGTTACCTGACTCCTCCCCAAACACCCAAGACATAGTAGAAAAAAGAAACACCCTGAGGCAAATATACAGGCTTTCCTGACATTCCACAAGTGGATGACAGGCACCTCTAATGGTCTCACTTACATAAAGGCAACTTATTCACATCAGAGCACAACTTCCTTCCCTTCCAGACTCCGAGTGCCAGAAATAATTCTTTTCAACCCATAGCCATTTCTACTGAGACACCTGTCAACCCGCTTGTCAGCCCAGCAGGCCTGTGTAGGGCATCTACCCAGGGATGCCTGCGGTTTTCAAGGCTGTAGGAGAGCAAGAGCCTATGGAGGCTGAGTAATGGGCTGGGGGTTAGGAAAAATGGCTCCCAAGCATCCCAGGGCCCAGACTTTTAAGATTTAGAAGAAGCCCCTGGAAAGATGTATTGAATTTTGTGTGTCCATCTATCTTTTTTTAATCTCACACATAAACAAAAGAACTAATTTCTCCTATGCAGGGGAGGGAAAATATTCATAGGGTGAGGTGTGTGCTGGGCTCCAACTCAGAATTGCAAGATGGCGCTGGTAAGACACCCCAGGGTACTGACAGACTGGTACGGCCCTGTGTGCCTTCAGCTGCCCCACTAAGTGCTTAGTGACTGTGAAGGGAAAAAAAAAAAAAAGGCCACAGAGCTTCTTGAATGTGAGCTTTAGAATAATTACCACACAGCACCTGCGTAGGGTGCGTTGGATATAACATCAGGTAATGTTGGATTCTGGCAGAGTCGATGAAGATAAGGGAAGGCCAGAGTCAAGCCTGGGTTTATTTAGTTAGTATTTGGCTAGGATAACATACCAGAGTGAATTTTTTGGATTCATTTTATGCAGTATTTTTCCCCAACCCTGGATGTGCATTAGAATTTCCTCAAGAACTTAAAAAACAAAACAAACAAACAAACAAACCAAAACACATGGATAAAGACTCTTTCCCAGAGATTTGGATTAATTTGAATGCAGTGAGACCCAGGCATCCACCTTCCATCTATCCATTTATGTATCTAACTACCTATTTATGTGTATGTTTTGGGGCTCTCAAGATAGGATTCTAATCTTCACTAAACTCACTAAATTCACTAAAATTGTTAGACAAAAGTTTCACCATTATCCCTTGTTAAAACAAAGCACACATCTACACATTCACCCAAGGAGTACTGAGCACACACTACATGCAAATTTCTGTTTTAGGTCCTAAATACACACTGAAAAGCAAAAACGTAAGTGGCCAGCATCAATTCAAGACCAAAGGCTCTTGCGCCGGAGAACAAGGTAAGAACCACTGACATAGTTCAATTCTAAGGTCATCTGCGGGCAGAATTCCATCTTGCTCAGGAAGGCTGTTTTTTGTTCTATTCAGATCTTCGTCTGACTGGGTGAGGCCCACAAACACAGTGGAAGCCACCTGCTTTACTCCAAGTCCATTGGCTTAGATGCTAATCTTCTCTGAAAATACCCTCACAAAAATATCCAGAGTAATATTTGACCTCATATCTGGGCACCTCGGTTCAACCAAGTTGACACATCAAATAACCATCACGTGGCCCACGCCCTTATGAGCCTTGAGGTCCCAGAGATGACCCAAAAGCAGACAAACAACAGGAGTTCAGATTGTGAAAATGGTAGGGAATATAGAAGCAAGTTGCTGGATGGAGTGGACGGGAGAGGGAAGGCATCTCTTGGAGATGAGTAAGAGGAAGGAGCCAGTCGTGAGAACTCTAACGTGACAAGTGCTACAGGCAGAAGCAAGGACATCTGCAAAGCCACGTGAGCTGCAGAGAATTCGGTGGGATTGAGAAAATCACAGAAGGCCAGGGAGGGGGGCCGGTACACAGAAGACAAGGGGAAGAAGGACAAGGGATGACATTAGAGGCAGAGAGGCAGACCCCAACCATTAAGACCAAGCCAAATTAGGAGAGATATGTGATTGGATTTACCTGTTAAGGTGTTCTGTCTGGCTGCAGAGTGCAGTGGAATCCTGTGAGTAGGGGTTAGGGGATGGGTAGGGAGGTCCTGAAATGATCGAGGCATCGGTGAGTGGTGGAGATGGGGCCACGTAACCTAACCTCTGTCTATTTCGGCAGGAGGAGCAATCAAACTTTCTAGAGCATGAGCTGTATGGCAGGTGGGGAGGAATGAATGATTCCCACATTTCTGACTTAAACAATTCAAAAGAAAGAAGAGCTTTTTTTTTGTTCCTAGTTAGAGCCTGGCTCAAGTTATACCTAATAACCGCCCGCATTATGCAAATTGTGTATCCTAATTAACGTAGATCCAGCCTGAATTATGCAAATTCTTGCTTGGGCTGTGTTAGTCACTTCCTCTTATACCACCTTCTGCTCATCAGGACCACATTCCATAGCCCCCCTCTCCCCCCGACCACTCCTCTGTGGACCAGAGCCATGTGTGAGTCTGGGGAAGAGCAGGACCTAAGGGACCATTGTAGCTAAGCCAAAGGACAAGAGAAAGGTGTGCCTGGGGAGTCAGCACCTCCTGAGGGCCTCCCTCTGTGAGAGCTGGCTGGGAAGCCCAAGCCTGCAGCCAGCTCCCCTCTCTCCATCCCCATGTGCCGGCTCCAATCCCAGACGGAACCCCTCTGCGTCTCAGCCTTCTCATCATGTGCTCTGACGGAATGTGGATTTCTGGGGCCCCTGCGTTTTGCTTAGACCAAGCCCAGTCATCTGTATGCTGGAAAAATATTGACAACCCTCTGACCTACCGTACCTTTTCAAAGCGCTCCCACACGGGAATGCCGCCTTATTTTATGGAGGCGAAGTCTGTGTTTTATTTAACTCGGAAGGCCAGGAGCCTAGAATAGCTTGCAAGATAAATGTCAATCAACTCCAGCATAATCAAGACACCCATTCCTGCCTCATTAGGGTCCTCTCATTCCCTTTAAGCTTCTCAGATTTATACACTGTAATTAGAAACTTGGTGATTCTCAGTGCTCCACAGCAAGGCTTACTGGGAAGTTTCACGTGTCTGAATTTTAAATATTTTCACACTTCGTTAACCCAGTTGCCAGTGTAACATCTTCTGGCCCAGTTCCCTCACACTGTGTGGTTTTTATTTTTGGACAGAGACGAGAACAATTAATTGAATTGAAACACGTATTGATTACTGTTTTTCATGAGCTCTGAACAGCTTGCCTCTGAATGATTTTATTGAAGAGTTTTTAAACAACGGGCTCAATTGTTTCCTCGGTGACCCCATTCTGGCTGCAAGTACCCGTCTACAGTTGCGAGGGCCCCGGACAGGGGAACCCTGCTATCTCGTTCAAACCCAAGCAGGGTTCTGGAAAAGTCTAGGGAGATGGCTTGACGTCCACATCCCTGTTGAATCCACTCAGCCCTCCGGTCCCATGTGAGCAGGGATCTTACTCCGTTCATTCAGTGGCTAAATGGAAGGATCCTTCCTTCAAGGCCTGCAGTGTTTTCATTAAGCAGCGCTTCCTGGGTCCGAGCGCTGAACTTGTAAGCTGTCTTAGGCCGGTGTTTCTCACATTTGCCTGTGCACATGCATCATTGGGAGATCTTGTTAAAATACAGACTCTGATTCCGTGGGTCTGGGCTGGAGCCCGAGATTCTGCATGTCTGACGTTGATCTGCTGGTTTGTGGCGACGAGGCCTCTGACATTACCCAGCTCTGAGCACTATGTGTCACAGTGTTAGGAAACTGATCACAGAGGTGCACTCTGTATGTTGCACTAAAGTACAAATCCCCAGAGATCTGAGGCCATGGTCTGATTCATCCTAATGCCTCCTGTCACAGTGAAGGTGAGGCTGGCTTTGGTGGGTTCTGAGGAGCACTCAGCTCCCACTTCAGTGAGCAGGGAGAGAGGTCGTAACTGCTGGAGGTCTTAGACTGTTTCACAGCCCCAGAGGGGCATTAGGCTGAGGGCTAGACTCCCGTTCCTTAGGGAAGGGAGGTCCATGGTCTCATGGTCCATGGCTCCAGGGAGCACATCTAGATAAGAAGTCCTGACTGAAAGAAAAGGCGTCAAAGACCAGGTTAGCAGCAGGAAAGAGGCAGATGTGACAAAGTTCTCGCATCTTCCATCTGGATACAAGATCTTCCCATAAGGAGCTCAGCCCTCCTTGCAGTATTATAGGAGATGGAAATGTCCTTGCCTCTGGCACCTTTTCCAGATGTCTCCAAGATGCCTGTGTACCCACAGCCCATTCGCCACAAAAAAGCCGGGTGATCTTTTAAAGAATATAAATCTGATTCTTTCATTCCTCTCCTTAAAATTCTCCCAGGGCTTTCTATGTTTCTCAGGATAAAGCACAAACACTAGAATTCCTGCACAACCTGACCCTGCCCACACATTTCCCACGTGATCTCATCATCCTCCTCCCTGGCTCCTGAAGCTACAGTCACCCTGACCTTCTTCCTGTTTGTTAAACTTGTCAAAGTCATTCCTACCCCAGGGCCTTTGCCCTAGCTGTTATTCTTCAAGTGTCATCACTGCTTTTGTGTCCAAAGACTATGGCTACAGGCAAAGTTTCAATAGCAGAGCAACTCCAAAATGAGGTATTAACCTGTGATTTTATGGATATGACATGGATTTATTTTTCTCTTGATTCTTACTCAGCTGAGGCCTGGAATGATCTGACACCATTATATTACAAAGAGGGGATGTAAGCCCAGAGAGAGAATGAGACATAACCAAAGCCACTCAGATTTGGCAGAACTGTCCAAGGATGGACACAGAGGTTGTGACTTAGACTCATAGGGAAGGAAATTGAATTTTTGAAATTTACTTGAACCTACTATACTGAATCATATATACAATATTTACATAGTCACAACCCTCGTTCACTACATCCACTGCCCTTCTTCTTGACTTTTCACTTTGCCAAGTCCAAGATTATATATAGGACAGTAGAGAGAATCCTAGATTGATTTCTCTTCTATTTGTGTTAGCCTATTTTTCTTTGTCACAAAATATACTGTTTGAGACCAGAAGAGGGTGATTTGTAATTTATGGGTTCCTCTCTAGGAATTACAACCAGAACCTAATTTTAAAAATCAAATTGGTTTCATCTAATTAAATTTGGAAATTGCCTCATAAACACATACTCTGTTATAAATGTCTTTAAAAGCAAGGTCTCCTGCTTGTGAGCTGGGGCAGGAATGGGTTGAACCCAGCGTGGAAGGGACTCCCTGTTTCTCTACTCAGGAGGACATAGTCTCATATCAATTGCTGAAATTTTTTTTAAAGATTTTATTTATTTATTTGACAGACAGACAGATCACAAGTAGACAGAGAGGAAGGCACAAATAGAGAGAGAGAAGCAGGCTCCCCACTGAGCAGAGAGCCTGATGCAGGGCTCGACCCCAGGACCCTGAGTTCTTGACCTGAGCCCACGGCAGAGGCTTTAACTCACTAAGCCACGCAGACGCCCCAACTGCTGAAATTTTCTAAGCAGTGGTGTGGTCTAGAGCACTACTGAGCCAACGTTCATGCCTGTCTGAACCATCAGGGAATCTCGTTCACATGGAGATTCTGATTTAGGAGGTCTGGTGGGGCCTGAGATGCTATGTTTCTAACCTGGTAATGCTGCCAGTCCATGAGCCACAATGAGTAAATGGTAAGGCATCCACACTTGAATTTAGGACCCACAAACTTGCCACCTTAGCTCTATGACCTTGGTCTCCACACGTGACCTCTCTGACATTCGACTTCCTTATCATTATGTACTGTGAGAGCTAACGTTTACTGATGCTATTTTTTAAATGCCAAACACAGCATTAAACATAAATAGATATTTATAGATCAGTGTAAATAAGAGGCTACTTGATGTGCCCACGGTTACACAGCACGCAAGGAGCAGAGCTAGGGTTCAGAACTAGGCTGTTGGACTTCAAAAGCCAGCATTCTTACTTTCTGAAGCTCCATTAACTTGGGAAGCACATGGTCACAGCCATGCTTTTTTAATAAATATTTTATTTATTTATTTGACAGATCACAAGTAGGCAGAGAGGCAGGCAGAAAGAAAGAGGAGGAAGCAGGCTCCCCGCTGAGCAGAGAGCCCGAGGCAGGGCTCGATCCCTGGACCCTGGGATCATGACCTGAGCTGAAGGTAGTGGCTTTAACCCACTGAGCCACCCAGGTGCCCTGCCATGTTTATGCTCAAAATACAATGACCTCAGCCCATGGCCTCGTTGGCTCCCTTCACGACAACATCCAAGAAGCATAGCATACTCCCGAAAGGTGACCTCCAGAGCTCACAAACAAGTCACACAGCTACAGCCTTCCATCCCTGGCTCTCTGTAATCACAGCCCAAAGAGAAGCCAAAAAGCTACCTGAAGGTGTTTCGGCAGAGCTTTGTCTGGGACAACCCCTCGCAGAAATGCCGGCATCCCCAGTGACTGGTCTTAGAAACTGCATGAGATTCAGGGCTCACATGCAAAAGAGAAGAAGGGTGCCCTGTGCCAATCTATGCCCACCTTGGTGCCCAGAGCTCCAGAGAGTGTGCCGCACAATGAGTGTCAACTTTGAGGAACTACTGCTCAAACAGCGTGTGCCACTCACGGCTGGGATCACTCTCTTGCTCTCTCTCCATCCATGCCTCTCTTCTTCTCATAGACCGGCACGACCTGCTTTCCCCCAACCCAGCCCAGCGTACATCCCATTAGAGGAAGAAGGATGCGGCTCCCAGGGAAGAAGTCGGTCTGTGCAGGGACAAGACTCTTCCTTCCACATGACTGAGCCCAGTGGTTTCCAAGTGCAGCTAGGCACAAGGACTAGGGCCTTTTCAGGACAAAGTTGTCCTCAATTCAAGGCAGAAAGAGAGAAAATAAGGAGACTCATGAGTTATTCATAAAGCTAAATTTATGCAATTTGAAGGACTGCCTTTTATTCTTAAATTATGTCCTTTCTGTATTTTTGAAATGATGTCTTTTATGAAATGATATTAATAAAAAATGGTAAAGAACTGTATGTTGGTCCTCCAAACCTTTTGAAGTGTTACTTGCCTGTGAATTCCAGAAATCTTGAACATCTGGCATAGAGAGCCATTTATGTAATAGTACCAAGTATCTTAACTCCCAAAGTTCTGGGTCCCTTCCCTCTGCTTTACAAAGAGCTGGTCGCCACACACCATGGATGTCTATTTCACTTGTATTGGTTCGGTGGGGGTGTCACAAAGAACGACAGGTTGCTTTGAAATGATGGGGCTTTGTCTCAGGTGAGGACCTGCTATTCCCTGGTGAGGTACTACTGAGCACATTCTGGGCAAAGGCAATATGGCCCCTCCCCTCCTGTAGCAAGTTCCCCAGGAAGGAAGCTTCTCCCAACCATGTGGCCCAAGATGGAGCCTTAGGCAGCTCTTCTTTAGGGGAATGCTGGATGTGGTGAGCTAAGGCATCTTCCGGAGGTGTTTTCTTTAGCACCATACATGGTGGATGGCCTTCTCCTTTCTCAGAGAGCTCTGGGGTCCTTCCAGGTCTCTCTAGAGAGCTCCTGTGCCCACCAAATTCACCTGTTTCTCCCTCACCACTGCTCTTTGACTTTCCTCTCTTACGTGGGGATGCTCTTTCCCAGCTCGCTCTCAGTGCACCTCAGTACCTCTCACTGCCTTCCCGCATGAGCCCTCGGTGTCTGCAGTGCATTTCAGCCCAGGAGTGCTGGGAACCTTGCCCACCTCAGACCCTCCAGTGGAGCCCAGAAGCAGCCATCACCACTTCCATTTTGCAGAGGAGGAAGCGGGCCTGGAGAGGGGAAGAACTGCCAGAGGTCACGTGAGACTGTGGATGCTGGGCTCCATCCCTGCAGCTCTGGCTTCCACACTCTTCCCTCTGCACCTCTGCACCTCTGCACTGCTGAGCTCTCCACTCTGTACCTCTGCACTGCTGAGCTCTCCACCACAGCGCTTGCCACAGTCTCCGGGGGTCTCCAGATATGCAGGGGCAGGGTGGGGGAAGGGAGGAGAGTCAACTTTGACCCCATCTCAGTACCAGCATTCAGCCCAATCTGCCTTATTGAAGGTTTGTTGCTTGTGTATGTTTTGCAGTGGACTTCTACACACTTTGCTCTAAGTTGGAAAGTTTTCAGGAAGCCACCTGGTGTTGGCTTGATGGATGCCTTCCTGCCAGAGGGGGTTCTGTTCCCCTTCTGATAGAATAAGGCCCTGCTGATGCTGGGAGGGCGCTTTCTGACCCCGTCACCAGAGCAGCAATAAAATACGCTGTGGCTGCAGTGATATGAGGGCTCAGGAATCACGTAGCCCCAGGGCAGAGACTGACATTGGGATTCTCCTGGAAGCCCAGAAGCTGGCAGGTGTAGGATGAGTATCAGGGGAGCACTGTGGTTTTCCAGACAAACTGAACTAACCTACTGTTGGCCAGGCAGGGGTCTCCTTGGCTATGCCAGGACAGTCTGCCTCCCCGGGTGCCGACTCCGTTCTCAAGACATCAGCCATCCCTGCAGTGTGCGGTGTGTCCAGTTTTCTTTGTCACTGGGGCTGTCAAGCAGCTCGGCTGTATGCCCTTGTGTCTCCTTCCCACTACATTGTCAGAAACCCCTGCCTGAGTTGTGTCTCTCACTCACCTTCAAGCCCTCAATGGAGTCTGCACGCAGGAGGCATGCATCCCACTTCAAACTGACGCAAACTGAACATAGCCAAGCCAAGTGATACGCAAATGGGTCTTCCTACCTCATAGAGTGTGATGACCCCATTAGTCTCGTTGGGAGGCTTCCACTGGATGTAGATCTTCTCCTCAAAGGGCCCTCCTTGGATGGATTCTAGGGGAACAGCTCCTGGAACTACAGAAGGGAAAAGTTAGGAACCTGATGTCACTTTCCACTCCATTTCCCCAGCCCTGTTGACCTAGAACAGCAGTTGGCCAAGCTTTCCTATGAAGAATCAGATAATGAATACTTTGGGCTTCATGGCCATACAGTCTTTGTCACAACTGCTCAGCTTTGTGTTTACAGCACAAAAATAGCCACAGAAATCCAGAAATAAATGGGTGTGGCTGTGTTCCAATAAAACTTTATTTAAAAAAAAAAAACCACACTAGACTACTGTTGACCCATAGGCCAGAGTTTGCTAACCCCTCTCCTGGATCGTCAATGGTCTTTCATCTCGCAGATTGAGCAAGTCCGACTTTGAATTAAACTGACCAGCACAGGGAGGACATCAGTAAGTACCAGCACTCCTGGCGGGCGGGATTCTAGAATCAGACTCTTGCCTTAAGATTAGTAACTGAGGTATGCATAGTGAGCTTCACTACCGTTTTCTTGACCTTGTCAGGTTGTCTTCAACTATAGGCAGGGGTCTCCAACTAGTCCTCAGTTTCCTAATTCCTGAATCCAACAGGATCTATGTGTCTTGAAACCTCAGTCCAATTACGAGAAGTCTGTCTCATTCCAAGAAGGCAGCTAGTTTGTTTCACTGCTGAGTCCCCATTGCCTGCCACATGGTAGAAGCTTAATAACCACTTGCTGGTTGGTCGAGTAGGTGAATAAATGACCCATGCCAGCATTGTGCCCTAATGAGCAAATCCTTTCCTAGGCTGTTTCTGTACCCAGGTCAGTTTTCCTGGCAGCATCCTCCTGCTGGATTCCAGCATCATTATGACAGTCTGGAAGATACTGAACCATAAAATAAATGATTCTCCAAACTTCCAGTTATAACCCCCTAAGGAATCATGAATACATGTAAATCGTTACCGGATCTATTTATATTTTGGCATTATAAAAGCAGGTACTTTTACTAAGCACTTACTCTTTGATCAGAATTTTACATACATTATTTCACCTAAGCCACAAAACAGCTCTGCCCAGTATGTATTATCTCGTTTGTGCTGATAAGGGAACTGAGGCTAAGAGAATTAAATAACTTGCTCAAGGTCATCTGGCTCTTAAGTTGTAAAGAGGGAACTGAACACCTGTCTGTGAGCTTCAAAGCATATACTCTTAATCATCACGCTATGCCTCTCTCGATATAGCCTTGGCCATATGTTGCAATCAGTTCCCTATTGTTAAATTAAAATATATTTAGTTTTTCTCATTATGGACATGATACACAGAATTTGTTGAATATTAAGAATATACAGATAGGGTAAAAAAAGAAAAGAACAAAATCACTCACAATCCCCATAACTGGAGATATTTTTCCAGTATTTTTATGCCTATGCATATACATATTTTGAAAAATTAAACTCCTACAGCGCATAGTCTGTTGTGACCTTTTTTTTTTATCACTGAACAAAACACAGATTTTTTAAAAAGAGAAACCTTAAATGTTCTTTGGGGCCATGCATTTTAATGCCCCATTATTGTCACCATTATTATTGGGCATTAAAATTGGTTTGAATTTTTTATGATTATAAGTAACACTGCAATGAGAATTCTTATAAATAAGCATTTTCATGAAACTCTGCTGATCTCCCTAAGAGAAATTCTTGGAAATTAATTTATTGGGCTAAAGTAGATGAACTATTTTATTTTTAAGGCTTTTGACATGTCTTGTCAGATTGCCTTCCACAGAGTTTGTACCATTCTGAGCTCCCCAAAAGAAGAACATGACTATTTCCAATCCTTGCCAACACTGACTATTTAAAAAATTAAGTGTATGTGTGTGTATCCTTTTTTGAAAACTGGAGAGTGCAGGTTTTTTTTTTCCAGTTTAATTGGCCATTTGCATTGATTCTTTTATGAACATGCTCTTTATACCCTGTTCTCATTTTCCTCTATGGTTCCTCATTTTTGTCCATCGTTGTCTTATGGGTTTGTAATTATAATCTGTTTTTAAAGATATAAGATTTTTTGCATAGATTACAAATATTTTTGTCAGTTTTTCACTCACTTCTTGACTCTTTAAGGTATCTAGAAGCTTCTAAGTTGTCAGATCTCTAATTGCTTTCCCTTATCTATTCATCCTTGTCACAAATATCAGGACTTTGAGGTAAGCGCACAAAGTATTGGGAGAATTATAACAAGCAGAGAAAATCTAGTCTGGTAAGTCAGGATGCTAAGTGGAAGATAAAAGACAATGGATTAGTAAAAGTTTCTAGGGTGAAAGTATGGGGGGTAGGTGTTGGAATGTAGTGAGTCACTTTGTGGGGACAACAGTGGAAGAAGCAAGGCCATCCTGGAAAGAAAGGATGGTAATTCGTCAACAGGGTGACGGTGGTACAGAAAAGCAGCAGATGGTGCAGGAGATTTGCAGCTGCTTAGCGAATGTGATTTGGTGGTGATGTTATGATAAGGGTGAAACAGGGAAGCACTGTGTCAAGAAAAAACCCAGCTTGTCTGTTTTAGACACCTGGAGTGGTCAGAGTGCTGTTCATAGAAAGGGAGCCTTAGAGGAGGGCTAGTTTTGGAAAGGAAGCTGTTGGGTTTTGTGATGCTTTGTTTGAGGTGTGTGTAGAACACCTAAATGGCAACACTAAGTAGCAGGTGGACAGATCAGATTGGGTGACTACTTAGAGGGGAACCAAAAAGCAGGTCCAAGGCTAAGCCAAGAGGAACTACAATCTTAACAATCAAAAGGAAACGAAGAAACTGAGAAACTGAGAAGCCATGATTCAGAGAGGAACCTCGGAACCAGGAATGAGGGCTGTTTGGAAGTAGTTGAAGGGGGATCTAGAAGGGGCTGGTTCACAGTGATGGATGTGACTGGATAGTCATGGAAACTGTGAGCTTCAATTTGCCCACTGAATGTACTGTCTTCAAGGTTACCTGTGAATTACACAAGAATAACTGAAGGGGAAAGCTGGCCTCACAGCCCTCCTACTGTGGATGGAGGAGAGAGCCAAAGGTGAGGGACTGTGCCCACACCGATCAGCGCTTTGGGCCACGAGGGGCGGATACAAGAAGAGCAGGGATGGACTATGGGCCACATCAGTGGCCCCTATGCCCCATGGGCGGGAGAGGTTATGACGGAATGGCAGGTGATCAGGAAAAATCCAAAAGTGAAGTAAGAGGTAGAAGAGTGGAAAAGAGACAGGAAAGGACTGGAGTGGTTCTGTCCTGAAAAGACAGGAATGGTGGTGGGTGGAAAGAAAGCACCTTCCCTCTTGCAAGAGAAGACAAGAAAATGTGCAGCTGCTTTGGAGAGGACAGAGCTGAGGTGTCCTTAGGGCTCCATCTTCTTGAGAAGTGAGAGTGAAACCATCTGCCAATAGGAAATTCAAGAAGCTCTAAGTGGTGCAAAGTGAGCTGGATGGAGAAATGTAGAGGCCAGTCTTCCCAGGGGAGGCTGCGAGTGTGACAATCAAGCTGCGACCTGTCCTCCAATTCCAGTTTGGAGAAAATTCTCTTTCTCACCCCAGGTCAGAAGAAGGGTCATCTCTATGTTCTTCTATGGGATTTATCCCCACCTTCCTTTGAAACCTAACTCATTAATCCATCTGGAACTTATTTTATACACTGCACAAAGTAGAAATCTAAGTACAGTTCTTTACAGTTTTCTTAGGACAATTAATTGACCAGTCAGAACTTTCCCCAGTGATTTAAAATGTCATTTTACTAGCATGTTCGATGATTTTATAGGCTGACATGTGTTGTGTGGCTCCCTGTTCTGTTTCACTGAGCCTCAGCCTCTTATTCTGACAGTATCTTTCTGCTGTGTTCATATAACATGTTTGAATAGTTGACAGAAAAAAGCTCTTTTCTTTTATTATTCTTTTGTGAAGTTTCCTGGGCTCTCACTATCCACTTGTTTTTCTAGAAGAGCTTTGGAAAAATTTTACAAAACTTCAAAAATGTTCCAGTCGAACTTTTGTTCCAGTTGTATTCTTTACTTCTCTGAGGGGCAAATGACGTCTTTTTGTAAAGGGTCCTCCTATCAGTAATGCTGCCTAAATCTTCACCTATTAATGTTCCTTTTTTGTCCCTCCCTTAAAAATCTGTTTTTAAAATTTCTTACAAATTGCATTCCTAGGACTTTATTGCTTTTGTTCATATTACTTTTGACTCTATTAAAACGCTTCTCTTGTGAAATCTGTCATAAGACAAAAATACATGGAATAAATGTATTTTAGAGTTCATAAAATAATTATGAAGTGAACACACATGTACCCACTATTCCCTCTAAGAAATAAAATATCACTGTTTCACTGAAGCACCCTGTGTATCTGATACTGCTGACTTCTCTCTCCCCCTTCCAAAAACCAAAACCAAAAACACTCAATCATGTAACTAACCTGAATTTTATGTTAATCATTCTCTTTATTTGGAGTTATAAATATATACTCAGACCTCATACTAAGACATCATTTTGTTTCTTCTGGCTTTCTTATACATACATACATTCTTATACGTACATACTTTCTCATACATTCTTATACATACATACAAATCATTATATGATTTGCATTTGTCACTCAACATTGTTCGAGATTCATCTGTGTTGATGCATGTGTTTTATTTTATTCATTTTATGAATACAGCCTTATTTTTCATTCAGTAGATGGTGAGATGTGCTAAAGATGGATGATAAGATGACTTCTCAGAAGAGCTAACTTAAAACACAGCACCTATGAATATTTTTGGACATTCAGTTGAATATTTATAGATTTCATTTAGGTGTACCTGAGAATAGGATAGGTAGACTAAAGGTATAAACGTCTTCAGCTTTACTGAATAAAGTCAAATTGTTTTCCAAAGTGGGGGTAACAATTCATACTCCCTCAATATTCTGAAAGTTCCCACTTCTCTAAATCCTTACAAACACTTAGTATTGTCAGATTTTAAAATTCTAGACCATCTAGTGAGCATGAACTCACACCTCATTGAGGTTTTATTTGGTTTTAATAATTTCCTTTTAGATTTATTTACTAAAGAGGTTTGCTAAATAAACATCTTTGTTTATTGAATATTACTATCCTTTTCTTATTTATTTGTAGGTGTTCTTTGTATATTCTTGTTACTGATCCTTTTATTGGCTATGTGTGCTATAAAAATCTTCTCTCACTTCATGTGTTTTCCTTTTCTTTTTATGCTACCTTTGGATAAAGATCAATTATTTATTTCAATGAAGTCAAATTTATCAGATCTTTTCTAGAGAAGGAAAGAGAAAGACTTAGTAACTTGATTTCAGTAATCATTTCACAATGTATATGTATGTTAAATCATGCTGTTGTACATATTAAATATATACAATTTTATTTATCAAGTATACCTTGATAAAGCTGGGAAAAAAACCCAACAGACTCAGTAGCAGATGCTATTGGTGTCCTGCCCATACACTAGTGCTTACTGCAAAACATCTGTTACTCTACCTGAAGGCTGTGAAAGCAAACTTGGTTTCTATGCAGGGTAAGCATGAAGTCTCAGAGAGTTAATGCCCCTAAAACATCCTTCAAGCAATGAATGACAAGAAGCTAATGGATGAGTATACTAGTCTCCTCACTGTTTGGTTGGGTTAACTACATGACATATTCTATATATACTTTTCTTTTTTTTTTAAGATTTTATTTATTTATTGGACAGAGAGATCACAAGTAGGCAGAGAGGCAGGCAGAGAGAGAGGAGGAAGCAGGCTTCCCGCTGAGCAGAGAGCCCGATGCAGGGCTCGATCCCAGCACCTTGGGATCATGACCTGAGCCGAAGGCAGAGGCTTAACCCACTGAGCCACCCAGGCGCCCCATCTATATATACTTTTCAAACTACCTCCAATAAAAGTGACTATTTTATTGTTGTGGTGGTGGTGGTTGTTTCCAGCCCAATGAGAACCATTATTATCATAAAATACAAAACCAAAAAGAGGAAAGCAAAATTAAAAAGTAAAGGTGAAATTTAAAAACATAGAAAAATGCAAACTCCTCCTTTTAAAATTCTTAATCTCTGTTTCTATAATTATCTTGTCATGGAGCAGGAAGATTTCATAAGTCACTGCTGGTCTCTGGATCACACTTGGAGTGGCATGATTCTAAAACACAGTTATTGACAAGGTAATTTTCTTAATAACACATTAATATTGGCTTCCTTCCATCCATTACCACTCTTCACAACCAGACCACTTCCTAATTCAACTACTTGCATTTGAAAAATTATCCCAGGGACGCCTGGGTGGCTCAGTTGGTTAGGCAGCAACTGAGCCTTCGGCTCAGGTCATGATCCCAGCGTCCTGGGATCGAGTCCCGCATCGGGCTCCTTGCTCAGCAGGGAGCCTGCTTCTCCCTCTGCCTCTGCCTGCCATTCTGTCTGCCTGTGCTCGCTCTCTCCCCCTCTCTCTCTCTGATAAATAAATAAAATCTTTTAAAAAAATTATCCCAGGGTTAGATAAACCTAAGCAAAAATAATAAACTCCAACAAAAAAAATATTACTTAAGAAATACTTTCTCTTAGGTCATAAGAATATTTTCTTAAATTATCTTCAAATAATTTTAAAATCATGACTTTTGTAAAATGTCTTTGACTCATTTATAATTGTGTTTTCATGTATGGTATGAGGCAGGGATCCAATTTCAATTCTTTTCCCTATCCTACCACCACTTAACGAAAAAGAAAAATTTATTTACTCAACTGATCTCCATGCTACCTTTGCCTTCCATCACATTTCCACATACATATGGGTCTATTTCTAGGTTCTGTTTTGTTCACTTGTTCTATTAGACTATCCCACTATCAATACCACATCTTCCTAAGAAACAAAGATTTAGGAGTCTTAATATGTGGTGGAGCAAGGCCTGTAAGTTTGTACTTCAGGTTCAGAACTCTCTTGGCTGTTCTTTTTTTTTTTTTTTTAAAGATTTTATTTATCTATTTGTCAGAGAGAGAGAGACTGAGCATAAGCAGGGGGAACAGCAGGCAGAGGGAGAAGCAGGCTCCCCTCTGAGCAGACAGCTGGATGTGGGGCTTGAACCCAGGACCCCAAGATCATGACCTGATCTGAAGGCAGACACTTAACCAACTGAGCCACCCAGGTGCCCCTCTCTTAGCTATTCTTGCCTTTTCTCTGACATATACATCTTAGGATGACCTTGGACATTTTTTTAAAATGTCTTGTTTCTGTATTGGAATGGCATGAACTATAGATCAAATGGGAATAATTTAGGTCTTTCTATATCATGTCTTGATAATATTGAGTTTTCCCACCCATAAACATGGCATACCTCTCTTTTAGGTTTTCTTTAATCTCATTCAGTTCTTTATACAACACTTATATATACTCTACATCTTGAAATCTTACGTTAGGTTCATTCCTAAATACCCTATATTTTTATTGCTATTGTAAACAGTATCTTTAAAAACATACCACATACTTATTGGGTGATTAGAAAAGCAATTGGCTTTTAAATGCCAACTTTTGTCAAGCATGTTACATTCTCTTCCTAATTCTAATAATTTGTGTACAAATTTCTTTGGGTTATCTATGTAAATAGTCATACCATCACAGTTGATAATAGTTTTGTTCTTTTCCAATCTTTTAACTCTATTTAATTTTCCTGTCTTCAACCAGAGCCATCAATATGATATTTAGCGGAGATAATGGTAAGTATCTGTGTGCTTTCCAATGTTAAAGAAAATGATTTTATTATTTCATCCTCAACTATGATGTTTGCAGGTTTCTTAGAGTCCCTTTATCAGGATAAAAAGGTCCTTTTTATTCCTGGTGTACAAGGATATTTTCTTTTTAAATCATGCTGAGCTTTAACTGATGCTTTTTTGTGCCTATTATAGTAATGATACATTTTTGTCCCTCTCTGAGTTAATGTAGTGAATTACATTAATGGATCTACTAATGTTGAATCAATATTGATTTTCTAAAATAAATTATTATTTTCCTAGTGTACACAGCAATGGATTGTCTGCTAATATTTTGTTTGGGGTATATGCATTTAATTTTTCTTTTTCTTATAATAATAAGCTTGTCTGGTTTTGATATTGAGATCACACTAAAGTCATAAAATGAAGAGTCAAGTGTTACTTCTTTTTTTGTTCTTTGAAGGTACATTTGTAAAACTGGAGATACCACTGCCTTGAGTGTCTGTACTTGTAAGACCATTCCAAACTGGTGTTTTCTTTGTTGGAAAAGTTTATTAAACTACTGATTCTATTTCTCCATTTGCTGTGAAATTATGTAAGTTTTGTGTGTAGGGGGATGAGTGAAGTTTTGGTTTATAGTTTGCCAATAATTTTTCCATGTCCCATAAGTGGTAAAATTTATCAGTATAAAAGGGTATTTAGTATCTTCATTTTATCCTTTTGTGAAATAAACACCACATAAGCATATAAAACAAATATTCATCTCATTAACTTATGAATAATCAATTTTATGCCCTCAAAAGATAACCTTAACTTCATAATAATAATGAATCTTGCTTTTCATTATAATTTTTATTTCTTAAATACATTCCTAAGCTAAATTCCTAAATACATGCATCCCTAAGCTCTATAGGGTTTATTACTAAATAAAAATCCTAATATAGTAAATAGTGCTAAACTCTTACAAAGATCAGTCTGGGAGAACTAGCCTCTTTACATTATTGCCTTCCACTCCATGTATTGCCTTCCACTCCATTCTACCCCAGCATTTATTTCTATATTCTGGTGAGAATATGGATTAGTGTTTTATTCTGTTTTTAAATCTTGCTTCTTGCTATAATGCTCAGGGGACATTTGCTTTGAATTATCAGATTAGTCCCCTTTAATAAAAATGAAAGCATATTTTCATCTGTCCAATAATCTTTCCTTATGCAACCTTACAAAAGGTAGAACGAGATGGTTTACTTTGGTGGGTCAAGATGTGTGTTGCTAGTGATTATCAGAGTCCCTGTTTCAAATATTTCTAACCCAGAGGGAAGGGGAAGAATTTAGATATACCCATCTATTACTTGGCCACATAAGAGGTCTATGTGCTTGAGGGTGGGGTGGGGAAGGTTTGAGAAGGAAAATAACCAGGTGGCAGGAAGCTCCTTGTCAGAGAGACAACAGTTTTGATATCTTTAAGGCAGTCTTAAGTCATCTGGAATACTGCCCCTACTTGTAACTGGAACATCTCTTCCCAAAGCTAGCCTTTCATTAAATCCTTTTCTTTTACCATATGCAGGCTTGAAGAGAGAGAGCTCTCCTTCTCTACACTGTGGACTGATACATAAAGATGGCGTCTCCTGCTCTCCAAACCCTCACTCCATCCACTCCGAGCTCCATGAACTCACCCTTGCCTTCAGCCCTGGTCAGTCAAAGTTGGAGGGTCTCAATGCAGTTAGGCTTGGAAGCCTTTCCTCTTGGGCTCCCGGGGTGAGGAAGGGGTCTCTTTCAGTGAAGTTACTGCAAAGACATCTTTGCCCCATGGAGGTCCCCCTTCCTCAACACAGCATTGCATCCCTTCCTTCCGGACTGGGGATGGCATCCTCTTCCAGTTCCCAGGGCAGGTTTAGTGGTGTTCTTCTCTCATTTCTTTGGGAAGGTACTTTAAGAATCAGATTGCCACCTTGAATGGAAACTCGCACCTTTGCCCTGTGGCCCCAAAAGGCAGCACTGTGTAATGACTAAGATCACAGGCTGAGCCAGACTGTCCTGTTCTTGCCATCTCGTTGTATAACCTGAAGCAAGTTGCTTAACTTCTTTGTGCCTCAGTTTCCTTCAAAGTGGGAGATAAAAATAGTCCCTACTTGATACGTCTTGTGGTGATTCAATATATCAGCATGTGTGAAGGGCTGAGCAAAGAGCCTGGCACAAAGGTGGTGTTACTCTGTGTTTGCTCCTCCCCCGGTCCCATCACATCCCCTGAGAACTGCTCTAGTGTATCCTGGAGAGCACCAATATGCTTTTCTTGCAGAATCAGGATCATTCCTCTTTTCCTTGGTGTTCTTGCCCCTATTCTTTCTGAATGGTGTTAGACTGCTCATCATAGAAGCCATATCCTTCCCAGAGCTCACTAAGTGTATTAAATAGCTTTCTTCAAGCATCTTCTGATTTCTGTGGTAAATAATTTTAAAATCTATTTTGTCTCTGAAGACTCGAGATTCATTCATTCAATAAGTTATTTACTGCATGCTTGTTCTCTGCCTGGCACTGTTCTGGGTGCTTGTAAAAAATATGCAGTAAACAAAACAGAAAAAAAAATGGCCTCCTTCATGTACATTCTAGTTAGAGAAAACAGATACTAAAATGTATACTGAAATACACAGTACATCAGTGATAAATGCTAATGAGAGACATGAAGCAGAGAAGAGGGACAGAGTGTGGTGCCTGAGGCTTCCAGTTGTTCACAGAAAGGTCAAGGAAGATCTCCTTGACATTGACTTGAAACAGGTGTAGGGATCAGCCCTGTTTATTTGAGGGAGGATCATTCTTGCCAGCAGAAATGGCCCCCACAAAGGTGCTGAGGGAGGGACACAGTTGGCATATCTGAGGAGAACCATGACTAGATCTGTGTAGTAAGGCAGAGGCAGAAGGAGACGAGGCCAGACAGGAAGCCAGAAGTAGTTGTAGCCACATGGGACCCCGAGAGGCACTGTAAGGACTACGGCTTTTCATCTCAGTGACATGAGAAGCTGCTGGAAGGTTCTGAGCAGAGGGGCGATGAGATGATTTGCCTCATAGTTTAACAAGATCATCCTGGCTTCTGTGCTGAGAAAAGAGTGTAGGGGCCAGAGCTGAAGCTGAATGATCATTTAAGAGAGTACTGTAATAATCCAGGTTGGACATCACAGTGGCTTGGACCAAAGAGTGAGGAGTAGAATCTGTAAGCAACGATTGCGGGATAAGCCAAGAGAATGTGCTGATGGATGCTATGTGGTACTGCTTCAACCAAAACAAAAGGGTACCAACCATAGAGAATCCATGTTGAAAGGTATACAAGGGCTGTAGGTGTGATAAAAGTGAGCAATCAAGATTTTTGACTCAAGCCACTAATAAAAGGCAGTTGGCTTTAATGGAGATGGAGAAGACTGTGGGAAGAATGAATTCGGTGGTGGTTGAGGGATGATCAGGAGGTCAGCTCTGGATATGTTTAATTCCAGAGACCGATTAGCAAACCAGCTGGATAGGCTGAACAGGCAGTTGGATAAATGAACCCAGAGGGCATGGGAGAGGTCCAGCCCCGAGATACCAATTGGGGAAACCATTAGTATATCATTGGATTGTAAAGCCAAGATATTAGAGGAAATAATTAGGAGGAATCAGTGTGGATCAAGGGTCAGCAAACCATGGCTACAGCCAAATTCAACCAGCTGCTTGTTTTATCAGTAAAATTTTATTGGAACCCTGGCGCATACATTCATTCCCACAGTCAGAGTGAGATAGTTGAGATGGAGTTTACAGAGGTATACAGGCTCTTCCAAAATGGCCCCTTGCTCATGCGTAACAGAAATTTTGCAAAGATCCTTGCTTTGGTTTCTTTCAAGTTACACTCCTTGGTTGAAATCTGCATTCCATGTCTGATACTGGCCCCACACTGCTGAGTGTGGACTCTCCGCAGAGGGTAAGTTGAGGGCTTTCCATATGACTTTCAGGTAGGACGCTCTAAAGGGGTTGGTGGCATTATCACCCCATTTTGCAGATGGGGACACTGCAGTGCGAAGTCCGTGAGCAACAAAGACTGCCTAACAATGAAGTGAATGAAGCCGGAATGGAACCTGCATTCTTCTGACTCCAAAGTATTTTCTGAATCGCCCTTTTTTCCATATTCTGATCAATGTGGGTTCAGAATGGCTAAAAAACAATGTCACCACCTCTGAGTGGCAAAGCCAGGTCATCTCAGCCTGGCACCAAGGCTCTTTTGGCCACCCCACACTACTGTTTCACAGGTCAAGATGTCCTTCCAACGAAGCCCTCTTACTTTCTTTTGATTCATCTGGGTCTTTTTATCCCCCTTCTCTCTCTCATTGTGAGAAGACTTCTTGGAGAAAGATTCTGCTTTCGTCTTATCTTCTAATTCTATGTTACTTTAGTCTTCTTTTTTTTTCTTTATAATTCTTTAATGAGTCCACATATTTCCTTCCCACAATTTCATTTCTTCTTGTATCTAACAGCACAGAACTTTCCATCCTTCTGACAGAGTTCTACAACAAAGGTTAATTACTTTATAATTTCATTCCCTTAAAAAAAAAAGGCGTACTAAAATTGCTAATTTTAACTGTGCTTCTTGTCAGTAGGTTCATGTAAATTCACTGTAATTAAACCAGATGTTTTCTTGTGCCTAAAAGTCAGGTGGTAATTTAAGGGAAATTTTCATTTCAACATAAAGGGGGACAGAGTGTAATCAAGGGAAGGTTTCTCCGCTCCTGTTTTTCTTTCTTCTTCCCGTTTTCGTATCTGGGAAGTGGGGCTGGTAGTAGTGAACTCTGCAGGCAGATGTGGGAATTGAGTCAGCTTACATGAAAGCGCAGAGCCCCACTGGGTCAGCAAAAGTGCCCATCCTGGTTCTTTTATCTATGTCTTTTTTTTTTTTTTTTTTAAATTTTTGGCCTCTCCATTCCAGGGGCCATATTTGTTGACTAGTTGGCTCATTATCAACAGACTCAGAACTAGCTTAAGAAAAATCAGAATAATTTGAAAATGGTTTAAAGGTCACCAGAACCTGTACGTGTGTCTGATGGAGACAAGACAGATTTCCCAGTCTTGCTGAAGTTGTTTTGTTTTATTTTGTTTTTTTTTTTCTTTTTCTGGATGAATTTTTACATTTTAAGATGTTAAATACATCTTTTGTTTGTTTGTTTGTTTCCTCCTGGAGAGAGAGTGCATGCAAGGCGTGTGGCCGGGGTGTCGGGGCGGGGCGGGGGGACAGAGAATCTGAAGCAGGGGCCTCATCTCACAACTCTGAGATCATGACCTGAGCTGAAATCAGGAGTTGGGTGCTCAACTGACTAAGCCACCCAGGCGCCCCGCAAATGTATCTTTTTAATGGAACTTTGCAGGGGTGTATTTGTAAATGTTTCACAACCAACTTCTCAGGAAAAACAAAACACCATCATGTTTGCCAGTATCCACAGTGTAAAGTCGCCAACGTGACAATTTTGAGCAATGAATATGGTATCACATAACTGCAAGGTAGGAAGACAGGCTAACGAGCAGCTCCAGCAAGCCCGGATGAGAGTATAGACTGCTTACATTACACATATCCTCCCCTTCTTAACCAGTGACTATAAGCAGGGCCCTGAGATAGGGGGAAGAGGCATGGACTTTGATATCAGTCATTCACTCACCAAACAGTTAATGAGCACCTACTATGTGCTTGGCAGGCAATAAATATGTGTTTGTATATGTACATAAGTACACACATGCACACACACTATTTCAGATGATGATCAATGACAGAAAAAGTAAAGCACGGACAGTGTTGGGGAGGTTTGGTAGGTTATAGGATTATCTAATAGATGGTCACGGGGAAAGAAATCATGGGTAAGATTTTTGGGTCTATTTACTGGCTCTGCCTCTTGCTGCTTGGAAGCCTGGGACAGGTTCCTTGAACTCTCCAAGCCTCAGAGTTCTCTGTCCCAAAACCATATAAATGCACCAGCGCGGCAGGATTTGGCGATTCCCTGCAGGAATGAAGGATACCAGCACCATGCCTAGGTCAACACGGGCATTCAAAAACCACAACTACATTTCTCCTTACCTTTTATAATATCTCAAGGTCATCTTTGTGAACCTCAAAAGTGTACTGAGTTCTAGTTAAATGATGCTTTTAAGACCTGTTAAGTTAGGTATAGCTTTTTACCCTTCTACCAAATGATTCTGGACTGTTGCCTTGTTACTTGCTGCCTTTTATACTTCTCTTCTCACTTCTCTCTTTGTTAGATTTTGTGTGCTGTTTGTTACTAAATGTGCGCCCGTCCCTAGCAACATGCAGCCTCCTTCTAGCGTCCTATCTGTATGGAACCAGATACTGAGACTTCTAGAAATGCACACAAAATACAGACACTCACTCCTGAGACACGTCAGTCTTCCCTATAATGCAAGCCCATTTACCATATTCAATTAAGTAATATATGTATTATGCATCACTAATCATATTACATATAATTGTATTATTATATTGTGTACATATTATTAGTTATGATCAATTACATTTTATATACTTACTGTAAATTTTATGGGAGCCTAAAATTCCTTATTATAAAGTAGGAAAAACAATACTGTTTGCTTTCTCATATTTGGTGTTAAGATGAAGGAAGCTACATTGCTAGTGGAAATATAAAATGAGGGCACCTGCAATGGAATATTCCTCAGCCATCAGAAAGGATGAACACCCAACTTTTGCATCAACATGGATGGGACTGGAGGGGATTAGGCTGAGTGAAGTCAGTCAAGCAGAGAGAGTCAATTATCACATGGGTTCACTTACTTGTGGGACATAAGGAATAGCATGGACGACATTAGGGGAAGAGAAAAGTGAAGGGGGAGAAATCGGAGTGGGAGATGAACCATGACTTCAGGAAACAAACTGAGGGTTTCAGAGGGGAGGGGACTGGGGGGAATGGGTCAGCCCGGTGATGGTCATTAAGGAGGACACGTACTGCACGGAGCACTGGGTGTTATACACAAACAATGAATCACGGAACACTACATCAAAACTAATGATGCACTGTATGGTGACTAACATAACATAATTAAAAAAATAAAATGAGGGTGCCTGGGTGGCTCAGTCATTAAGCATCTGTCTTCGGCTTCGGTCATTATCCCAGGGTCCTGGGATCGAGCCCCACACCAGGCTCCTTGCTCACCGTGAAGCCAGTTTCTCCCTCTCCTCTCCTCATGTTCTCACTCTCTCTCTCTCTCTCAAATAAATAAATAAAGTCTTTAAAAAAAAAAAAAGGAAAATGTAAAATGAGTGTTGACATCTAACACAACTGCATGTTTGCTTCTCTTTGGACCCCAGCAATCCCACTTGTAGGAGTTTGCTGTGAAAATGCAACTGTACAAACATCAAACCATGGAAGCAGGAGGCTATCTGCTCCAGTATTAGTTGTCATCGCAAGTCACGGGAACAACCTCGGTGTCCCCGGCACCCTGTCTGAATAAACCGTGATAGAGCCACATCATGAGTCCCCCGTAGCCAGCAGAAAGAATGATACAAAGAATGATACACACCGAGATGGGAGTGATTTCCAGAGTATATTGTAATGAACAAAGACATGTGATGTGGCGCATATCTACTGTGCTATCTGCTGCATAAAAATAAGAGAAGGAGAAATAATTTTTACTTTTTTTTGCAAACTATTGGAAAACTAGTATCTGAAATGAATAAAAACAATGACCTTCCAGGCGTGGATGGGAACAGTGTGAGAGACCAAGATGGCGGTGCTGCCTCCGAGGGTACTTTTTTTTTTTAATGTAGTACGAGGGTACTTTTTAAAAAAATTTTTTAAAAATTCAACTGCTTTGAATTTAAAAGCAATAAAATTAAATCAAAAGGGTGGAGGGAAGGCAAACCTTAAAACTGAAACAAACGAACCTAACTGGGCATCACGTGGATAATAAAATTGTATAGATAAAAGACTAAGCCTTGAACATGGTATTTTGGCTGCTTATAGGGAGAAAAACTGAAAAGAAAAATCTTTAACCTAACCTGTTAGCTTTCCTGTTTTGGGGGGCGGGGGCTTGGTATTGTAATTCTGGAACTATTTTATTACACACCGTGGGATGGAGCAAATAAAGAAACGTGCGGATGGCGAGAACCAGGGTTCTCTCAGTGGGAGGAAAGAGATCTACGCATGGAATGAGGTAAGAGGTGATTTGAATGAGTACAACCTTGTGATTTAAAACAGATAAATCCTATCCCTACGTCCTACCTACTTGAAGAGTCCAGAGATGGTAACACTCCATCGATCAAGCTAAGATGTATATCTTCATGCCAAAATACCACTCCCCACTGAAAGCAACCAGAAATCCTCAGATAAGTGGCTGGCTTTAGGTTTGGGGCAGAGATATAACAAGGGTGGTCTAGAATACTTTGTTATGGCAGAAGCAAGCAAGAGTAATGAGAACATGTCAAAAGAACCTAGGAGCCAACCCACTAGCCACAGATGAGACGATGCAAGCATCGAAGAGAATTGTAAATAGTACTGGATTTTAATACAAAGAGTCAAAAACAAATGATTTAAGAGTCAACAGGAATATTAAAAATGGGGAAGGGAGTGGGAAAAGAAAACCCTTCTATAAAGAAGAATACTAATTAATACATGTAGAAGGAAGGACAGATTTCAAATTCACCCTTTTAGGTGTCTGGGTGGCTCAGTAGGTGAAGTGTCTGCCTTTGGCTCAGGTCAAGATCCTGGGGTCCTGGGATCGAGCCCCCACATCGGGCTCCCTGCTCAGCGGGGAGTCCGCTTCTCCCTCTCCTGCCACTCAAGCTCTCTATCACTACCTCTGTCTCTTTCTCTCAGATAGATAAATAAAACAAAATTCATGAATTTATAAAATTCATTGTTTTATAAACACCAATGTAGTAACCGCTTAATTTTCAAGGAGGCTAAAACTTCTGGGTGAGAAGTTTGTGGGGGAATCAGGAACTCACCAGACCTCAAAGAACCACTGCACAGAGTAGTAGCTGATCTACAAAGGGAAAAGGGCCGTATTTACAGCAGAGAGATTTAAATCTGAGTGACCAAAGCAGCATGTCAGGGCCTCTCTGACATTATGTAACTCTAGATACAATGCAGTGAAAAATACACATCACCAATCTATGTGGCGTTTTTACCAAAAATGTCTCGTTTCTTGGTTTTGTCACGTAAAATCATGCTTAACATGATTGGACATGTGAATGTGGATTATCTACTTCATTCATTTTTAATTCATGCTAAGTTTCTTAGATGTCCTATAGTATCATGGCTGTGTAGGAGCACATCCTTACCTTCAGGTAACATACGCCCTCAGAGAGCTGAGAGATCAGATGTTGGGGTTTCTGCAATTTACTTTCAAAGACTTAAAAATATTACATTGTATTTTTATATGTGATAGCTCCATTTCAGACAGACCATACATAACCATGAGTCAGAAAATGGAGCACGGCATTCACCAATGGTGAATCTAGGCCAGCGGTTCACAGGTCTCAATCTTTCTACAGCTTGGAAACATCTCACAAGAAAATCTTGGGTAGGAGTTGTTGCGTCTAACGGGCCCATTAATGCCTAGCATGCGGTAGGCGCACAGTAAACCTAAGTGGTAGCCAAAGTGAGACCATTATCAACATTGCGTTTATGGTTCAAGGTCTCATACGTTCCATTTCATAATCGTGACTGCGGTCTGGGGAAAGGCAGAGAAGGAAGCACTGAATAAGTAAGCCACAGTTTTGTCTGAGTCATATGTGAAAAAAGAACAAATAAAGAACCCATTTAGTTTCCTAGCTGCTTCCCAACGGATGCAATGGAGCTCAGTGGCCATGAGCTTCTTTCGCCAGGGATGGATTACTTTGTAAGCCCTCAAAGGCACTGGGGCACTGAAATTGCCAATTCTACAAATTCCCCAGAAGACAATTTTGGAGCAGAGACAAAAGCAGCGTGAATCCAGGAAGCTCAGTCTAAGAGGCTGCTCTGTGGCTCCCTGAGGGGGGTTTCAACTAATCCACTGGAGCCACGATCTGTTCTCAGCCTGCCCTTGAGGTGAATGAGTTCCCCGTCAACAAGAATGGTGCCCCTTTCCTTAATGGAAGTGGATCCCACCAGAGAGAGGGGTCTGCACTCCTCGGCAATCTTCCCTCAACACCGCGGGTCCTGTCGCTGTGAGACAGAGGACCGCTGTCTTGGATGTGGGTGTTTTTAATATGATAATGTCCACATGTCTCTGCAGAGGAGGAATTGATGTTTTATTAATGGTGTTTAATTAAAGTTTAATTTCAAAGCATTGCTGCTCTCAAGTTATTTTGATAAAGACTTTGTGATTTTTTTTCCCCTGCCTGGTGACAGGAAGGAGAAAGGGAGAGGTTGAGGCATGGCTTCAAGACGGGACTTGGGATTTGCTGTTGCTCATGTAGGTAACCCTCCCAAAGCAGCCCGATGTCTGCAGAGCATCCTGGAGGAAGCACCCGGGGCTGCTCCTGGGCTAAACCCTAGCATTCCCGTGGACCCCCGACTTTCCAGGCTGAGTTTCAACAGTGGCAGCTCCTCCCAAGAGGTCTCATAACCGCTTGCCACGGAACCACCCTTCCTGCGTTGGCTCCGCTTCTCAGATCACACGCTGACCGCGTCACCATGGCTTAAGAGTCTAGGTCAGATTTTCTCCAGCTGTTGGAGTGCATGTCTAGAGCTCTGGAGAGGTGTCCTAGGGCAGGCTGCTGGTTTCTGCCTTGCTTGTGCTCTAGGATCCTTTGTCAAGACATTTTTTTTCTTCTGTGGCTTAATTCAAATGTGACAGCCACATTCATTCAAGACCTACAGCCTGCTGGACATCATTCCAATTTCTTTTCTTTTTTTAATGATTTTATTGTTAAGTAATCTCTGCATCTAATGTGGGGCTTGAAGTTATAACCCCTGAGATCAACAGTCACGTGCTCTACCCACTGAGCCAGCCAGGGGACCGCATTCCAAATTCTTTACATACCGTCCCTTTCAGTGAGCATAACAACCTATCAGGTGGCCACTCTTTGGATCTGCATTTGCGAGGCAAGGAAACCGAGGCACGGAGGGGGTAAGAGGCTTGTCCCAGGTGTGCTGCTCCAGAGCTTGGCCTCTGTAGCTGCAAGTCCTTGTACCTGCTGGAGGGGGCGCTGTGCATCTCTGAAATGGCACAGCCCTCCAGGGAAAGGGCCACAGCCCCTGGGGTGCAGAGGGAAGCCCAGATCAGATGCCCAGCCCTCTGCAGGAGGTAGGATGAGAATGGGTTCACAGGAAGCAAGGCACTCCGGTCACCTGACAAGGCTGATCCGGGGGAGAACTGCGTCCCCAGAGGACAGAGGTCCGCTGCAAAGCAGGAAGGTGGGGGGCCAAGGTGACAGAGGCTGGTGTCCACTGCAGTTACTGTCTACAGAAGCCGCGTCTGCAGGGACGACGTCCTGCAGAGTCACTGTGAGGATGAATTTAAAGGCTGGTCACGAAGGGTCTGCCATGCAGGTGGGTTGTGTAAAACTTTCAGTTGTTAAGACAGGATTTGGGGAAAGGACAATGGGGGACAGGATGAGCAGAGGTGGGCACACTTTCCTCCATCTCCTTAGGGGACACCACAGGTGACGATGTGGGTCTGGACCCCAGTGGGGGCCATCACTCAGGGTCCTTGAACTTGTTTATGTGAAACAAGAGTGTTAGGTGGAATTGCCATGGTGAGGCTCTGCCTTGAGGTCTGTAGTCTGCCTGGGTCAAGTGGAGATGTGCCTCAGGTGGCTGACAAGGACAGTGTTCTGACCATTCCGTCCCATCCCTCTGTTGCGCTCCTCCACCTTGCATCTGCATGTGCAGACGGCCAACACTTCCTGAGCATTTCCTTGCCAAGTTTCCCTCTGCATCTCAGCCCTGACCACGATGACCGCTCCCTTCCTTGATCGGGGGGGAAGAGTGATGCATGAGCTCTCTGCAGAGTTCTCCTGCTGACCAGGTCTCGCCCCCTTCGCTGGATATGGTCTGAAGTTGCACCTTATCCTCCTCCTCTTCCTTGTCCTGCCCTCACCTCCCTTCCTAGACTCCCTGGGGAAAGCTTCCTTAATCCATCACCTGTACCCAAATCTATCCCTCACAGTCTGATTCCAAAGATATAACTAAAGACGTCCCCACAAAGCCAGAGAGAGTATGGCTGGAAGGAAATCTGAAATACAGCCACTGAGAAGTGTTTTCTAGGTACATCCTAGAACCAGCAAATTCTGTCCTCCCAGAAATGAGATAACTGCTGTGGTGGAGTTCCATGCAAAATGCACTGGGAGCCCGGGAGGGAATGCCCAAGTCAGCTTGGAGCAATCAGGGAAAGCTTCCTGGAGGAAGCAGCATGTGTGCTAAAACTTGAAGATGAAGAGAGCTTGTCTCACAGACATGAAGGGAGAGGCCATGGCAGCAGGAGGAAACAGCATGGGCAAGGACAGAAGGTGGGGAAGTGATATGTTCTAGAAGTTACACGTGGTTCTGAAGTGTCTGAGTTTCAAGGTAGGAGGCATACTGGGAGGTAAACTGCAAGAAACTGACTCATCACAACCTTGTGGGGGCAGGGAGTGGGGTGGGTCTGGGGAGATGAACTGAAGGGTCCCCAGGCTCATTTCAGGTCTTTATTTTGGTCTACCGGAAGCAGTTCACTGACACGAGGAACACAGAATGAGAAATCGGTATGGAAGGGGAGACTGGTTCATTTTTGGATACTTCGAGTTTGAGCTGCCTGTCGGACATCTGGGCGAGTACTTGGTTCTGGGTGCATCTGATGCCTGTGCTATGAAATTTACATGTATTTTTAAATTTTAACTCCTGCAGAATCCGGAGTGGTCTGACTCCCAGACTTAATGCACTGAAATGACATGATCCACAATGCCTCTCTGGGAGGTCCTGGTGTGGCTAAACACTGGACACAGAAGGGGCTACCAAGTGAGAAGAGGGGTGGGGGTATGGACGGGGCAAATCTGAGTGCATGTCTGAGTCTATGGGCACAGCACCCCCTGGAGTTGTTCAATGCCCTTCATTAAAGACTCTGGCGAAGAGGCAGCTACAGAGGAGGAAATTAAAGATAGAGGAAGAAAGAAAACCGTATCACTGACAGGTGTGGCCCCTGGGACAGGTTCAGCATTGCCCATCCCCAACAAAGCACAACCCCCCCACCCCAACCCCCCGCCACTCACCATCCTCCTCCGTCTGCACCACCAGCTCCTCGCTCTCCATCCGGCCCTCGGGGTTGGACAGCAGCAGCCGCAGCCGGATGGTCATGAAGGGGCGCAGGCCCCGCAGGGTGTAGTGGGAAGAGGTCTGAATGACCTCTTCCGCCTCGTACTGCTGCTGGTTGAACACGTACTGGTACTGCACGGTGAGGTTGTAGCTGTGGCAGCGGGTCACCGCGTAGCCGAACGGTTCCCACTGCAGGGTCAGCTGCCGCGCGCGGATGTCCACAATCTCCACGTTCTGTGGGCCGTGCACGGGGTCTGCAAGACACACATGCAAAACACAGGGGCTTTGAGGACCGTGGGGAAGTGGGGTGGGGGGGGCATTCTCCCAAAACAGAGGGGACCGGCCCTCCAGACTTAGCTCAGCCACAGCCTTCATGACTATGGCCACAGAGAATATAATTTAATTAACATTTTTCTGTAAATCAAACTTTTTTTCTTACATAACTGCATGCCTCTAAAAGAAAATGTAACTATATAAAGGGAAAACCCAAATCACTTGCATACATAAATGTTAACCATTAAAAAATGCAAAGTTGTGGAATTCTTGAAGGTTCATCAGGGTACCCCCGAATACCACCCCTGAGTACCACCAACAGCGCACACAACACTCCTGGGATATACTCATTTAGATGGTTGCTGGAGTTCTGACCTGCCTCATGATTAATCCAGCCATGGGCTCTCCCATTGGGAGACCAGCCCCACCCCCCCCCCCGCTCTCATTAACCGCACTGAGGTGCACAGACTGCAAATCCAGCCACCAGCCCAGTGCTCGGTCTGTCCACACCGTCACAGGTGCCGCTCACTACCTTTTGCAATTTCCCCTCCTTCCACTGACAACACGGCTCATCATTCCCTAGCTTCCAACGACAACCCTTGACCTTCTTCCTCTTCTTTCCAATTCTTTCCAAACGGACCCCTCCAGAGCCATCATGCTAAAAGCAAAATCAAGGGCACCTGGGTGGCTCAGTCAGTTAAGTGTCTGACTCTCTGATTTCAGCTCAGGTCATGATGTCAGGGTTGTGAGATGGACCGCTGCGTCAGATCCCGTGCTCACAGAGAAGTCTGCTTGAAATGCTCTCTCCCCCTCGGCCCCTCCCCCTGCTCACACACTCTCTTTCTCTAAATAAATAAATAAACACAACTTTAGGAACAGATATGATCATGCCTTCACCCTCTCCTGCTGTGCCATCCTTTCCCACGTGGTCCCAGACCCCCAAATATAACACTGGCTGTCTTATTTTAGCACCCATCTTCTGTTTATACTTCATATAGAATAGATGCTTTTGTACAAAACAGATGATAACAAACTGAACACTTAAAACAAAAATCCCCACGTGTGAAGTCCTTCTGTAAAGCTTAGGCATTTCTTATAATAGAAGCATAACTTCTTTTGTGATCAGCATCCCCATAAGTTCTTGTGTTGACTATCTGAGCTGGAAGTAGTTCAGCACAGGCTAAAGATAAAATCAGTATTTTCCCTCCATACTACCCATAGGACTTCACCAAGCTCTGTCATTTCTTTGGGTCCATCTTTTATTTCGTTTCTAAAATGCAGATAACAATAGTACTAACCTCACCAGAGGTAGTGGGGTGCGGGGGATGGCTAAAGGAGGCAGAGTTTGCAGAGCTGTTAGAATTGTACCTGGAACTTACTAAGCACTCAGTATATTGTGGTTTTTCTTTTGCACCAATAATAGCGATTTAAATTATAAAGCTCCGTATGCCGTCTCTACTCTGAACGTCTTCTAAGTGGCTATGCCACGAAGCATCCTTATGCAAAATAACAGATTCTACCACCCTAAGAGCATTGAGGGGTATTCGAATTTAGGGGTATTAGCATCCTGTCCCCTAAGAGCATTTAGGGGTAAGGCTGCCCTTCTGCCAATGTAACAGTAAGAAAGAGGGCGGGACTCGTTGCGAACTGAGTTCCCTGACCCGCCCCTATAGGGAAAAATGCGCTGTGAAATGGTGTCAGAGCCTTACCAAGGAACACACTTCCAAGCAGTCTTCTTTTGAGAAGGATGCCCAGAAATGTCAGGGAGCCTGGCAAACTAGCTCAGAACTGCTCCCATACTGCTGGGGACAGCGAGCGGCCTGGCTCTGGATTGACTGTGGAGTTCACGGTCACTTGTACAGCCCAATTATTCATGTTCACAGGCCCTTTGTGTAAAAGAGAGCCGGCGTTCCAAAAGCAAATGGGTGACATTGAAAATGTGACATTGAACAAGCTGTTGCTGAGGGTGCATTGTGCTGAGCCCACACAGAATAAGGTGAAAAGTGCGGTCCCCATAGTCGGGGGTGGGGGAGGTTATGATGTGGTGTGGCCAATTGGTTCAACAAATTTTGAGGGTATGAGGACAAATGTACAAGCACAGGATGAGCGAGAAGCTGCTTGCCTGGGAAGTCTGTCCATCCCCACCAGCCTCGCCCAGCTGGAGCCTTTCTGCAGATCCAGAGGCCAGAACTCTCCCAGCCCTGATCAGGACCTCACTCTCTCTGGGCGGGCCTTCAAAACGGATGCCATACCCCAGTAAGTCCATCACCCCCAGGCTGTCTCATCTCATCTCCTTAGAGTTTGAGAACAGCAACATGTAAGACCCTTTTAAATCCAAGAGTTGTCCATCTTGTTAAACATCTTAAGATGTACCACAGCCCACGTTAAATATTTCTGGGGGGATCTCCAACGTGTCCTTAAAGCACAAATGAACCAATAAAGACAAAACACCATCGATAGCCAGCTGACTTAGTGCTGGGTTCTGTCACCTGCTCCCTCTTGTGACCCTGTGACGGAGGGACTAACTGCCAGCCCCACTTTGCAGATGAATAAACAAAGTCCAGACAGGTCCAGGAATTTGTGTAGAGTAGCAAGACCAGCAAGTGGCCAAGAACTTCTATTCACCTGGCTACATGCCTAGGGTGGGAAGTCAGAAGCCACGCCTGACCAGAGGGGTCTGGGGAGTCACGGCAAGTGCTGTGTCTGCCCAAGAGGGAAGCAGAGCCGGCCTCTCCCACCTTCTCCCCTGCGCTCCGCCTGCCGCCCTCCCCTTCCCTGCTGGAGCTGGGCCATCCCATCTCCTGCTTTTACTCCCTGTTCAGTTTGTCTCCTCTGTGAAGATGTCCTTGCTGAGTCCCTGGGCAGAGCTCAGTGGCTATTTCTTTCTCCTCTCGTTCACTGTATCTTTATGTACTCGTGTTTCAGTCGGCAGCTTTTCAGAAGTCGGTCCTGCCTGCTAGAATGCAAGTCCCGGGTGTGAGAGCAGGGTGCGGTCTGCTCATCCCAGGAGCCCACGTGCAGCCCAGAGACACGCACTGGATGGCCCCAGGGAATATATCAAGACGAGGTCCAGATGCCCCGTCCCGTTTTGCAGACCTCACCACCGTCCGGGAGGAAAGCATCACTAGCCTCATCGGGGAGGAAAGCGGAACTCTGTGGGCTGTGCCACCCAGTGAGCACACGGCTGAGATCCTCACAAGTCTGTGAGGGGCCAGGGCCCCTGTATTTGTGATGTGCCGTGATCCGCAGGGCATGGAGACCAAGTCAGCACGGACCGGAAGCCACCTGGGCAGGATGCTGGGAGGAGGCGGAAAACTGAAGGCAGAAAGGTTCCCTGAGCCTCGGGAACCAGGGGCCTGCTGGAGAGGGCAATGCAGAACTCAGTCACACTTGGTACTCAGCTGACTACTGGCCTGTCTTCCCTCTGCCGGTCTCAGCTTCCCCAGAATTCTCCCCACAGCTCACCTGGGCATCTGTGCCCTCAAACACCTTTCTGCTCTTCTTCAAGGAGGGAGCAGGCAGAGGCGCCTTTTCCAAGAAGGGAAGGGATGGTGAACGCCCACCAGGCAGGAGAGACGCCTCCCAGGGGTGGAAGGTCAGAGCACCAGGAACATTCCTTGCTTCCTCTGAAGCCAAGGCCACTCTCTTCAGACAGGCCACAGGGAACAGTGGCGGAGCACAGCTTGAAGCCAGACGCTGGCGCTCACTAGCTGTGTGACCTTGGGCAAGGGTACTTCATCTTGGAGCCTCCATTTCCTTGTCTATAAAGTGGAAATTATTGCACTAATCTCAGAGGGCTGTTAATGAGTATAAAATGAGCTGTAAAAGGGGAGAGAAAATTGCCTCTGTCTAACAGTGGGCATTCCTCTTAGATAAAATGAACTTTTTTGGAGAAAAGCCTTAAGAAGTTTATTTGGAGCACAAGCTGCCTCCCTAAGGCCTTGGGATCAGTTGCGCTCAGCCTTCAGAGGAAGAGAAAAATGAATCCACAAGTTGGCTGGGATTGAACAGGAGAAGATGGGGGAAATAAGGGGGCAGAATGTTGCCGGGAGCCCAGTGTGACTGTTCCCCGTGTGACTCCAAGAACTTCAACAAGGTCCTCAAAATAACACAAAAGGGTCTGGACCTCCTGTAGATTCTAAAAAAAGCGGAAATCTGCATGTCTCTCTTGGACCACTGAAATACCACCTGGGAACACAGGGACCAGAAGCAGAAGGCATTTGGGAAATATGGCCCCATGTGCTACTGTTAACCTTGAGGCATAATTTTGGGGATTTTCCAAAGTATGAAAATTAAAGAAGATCAAGGAAGACTCAGTTCCCATGCAAAAGGCAAGACCTCCAGTAGAGCTGTGGGTTAGACAGGTGTGGATTAAAGTGTTTGGAAATTTCGAGAACTCCCACTCCAGAAAGGGAAAGACAGTGGCTACTGATGACCAGGCAACCCTGGGCTAAGCATCTGCATGATGAACACAACTGTCTGGTGGGAAATAATTGAGGCCAATGAAGGGACGTGACTGATCCAGAGCCACACAGCCAAGTCCCCAGCTCTGGGCTCCCACCTCACTCTGCACAGGTGTCCGGCCCACTCAGCATTTGTCAGGCTTTCTAGGAACTGCTTGTTCATTTATCTGTCACTCCTCCCAGGCTGCCAGGGACCACATTCTGTTTGTCCAGCAAGTCCCAACACATGGTGCAAGGTCTGCATTTATTAAACCGCAATGAACAGATGGCGACCTGTTCTTGGGAACTGAGCTCGGACCCCTGACTCCACAGTCCCAATTTTGTCCCTGTCACGATGTCATGGAGCCTTTATGGCGAACATATTTGTTTCTGCATTTAAGCTAAAAGAGTGTCCTGAAATCCGCACGATGAAAACTGGTTTTCAAAACCTTTGATGGCAGCATTCATGCTTTTAGTCCAACCTCTCCCTGCTAAACCTCAGCCTCCAGACCCAGCTTCTGCTCCGGTAATTGTCTGTAGCACAGAGAGGCCTGGGTTTACACTGAGATGGATGCAAACAAGGTGGAAACTGCTGAGAAAGCCTTGTGTGTGCAGTGGAGACTGGTTTGTTGGATTTACACCCCCCATGGAAATATGTCCAAGCTTGGAGCCTAGGGTGGTTTCAGCCACCAGAGAAGGCCACACCCACATGACCTTCCTAAGTAACAGCCTCCAGGCCAATGAGAAGACAAACAGTGGGAAGACAGTACAGCTTGGTTTATGGGGAAAGCTGGAAAATCTTCCTCTGATGGAAAATCCAGGTGGCTTGGCCTCTGGGTAAAGTTTCTCTCTGCTCTTAGACCTGGCAACAGGAGCCCTGTCCTGAGCCCTGTGCATTAAGGAGCCCTTCTCCTGCAGCAGGAGGCAGTGGGCCTTTAAAGCATCCTTCTGCATCTCATGCTTCCTGTTCTGGACCAGCATCCAGGTACCTGATAACCCCCGGAATTCCCTGCCCCAGTACCTCCAACTCATTTCCAGGGCCTGTGTGAACCTCTTGCCTTGGTCTGCCCTTCCCCAAACTATATCCCATGTGTGTGCCTTGCTAGGCCCAAGGGGTAAGCAAAGGATGGCTATTTTCAGGGAGTGGGCAGAACTTGGACATGAGGACTAAAGTCCCTACACAGGTGTGCATGAGGCTTTTATGGAGGTGGGGGGGGGCGACAGAGCGAGAGGAAAGGAGAAGGAAGGAGGCCACCAGGCTCTAATTGTTCTTGCCCCAGACCCTAGTGTGTTCTTGCACAGGTTAGAGACAAGAGTGAGTGTGGGGCTGTGTGTGACTGACTGGCTCATGTCTTCAGAAGCCCCCTCACTCCTAAGCTGCCTCTGAAAGGCAGGCTGGTCCTCCTGACCTCTTTTACATGTCCGATCTTACTAACTTACTAGTCCTTCCTGAAGTACCATTTTCAACCTAATACCTGAGCCCAACCTGCAACCTGTACCCTCCCACCTTCAAACTCCCTTCCTCATTTCCCACGGCTCATGCCTCTAATCCTGGAAAGCCAAACATCGCATCCGGAACCTCCCATACCTCCCTGCTCTTCTTGCCCACGTTCTACCTGCTGCTTGGGATGCCACTGGCAAATCCTTGGCCAACGGATTCCAGGCCCAGCGCCTATGCCACCCTTTCCTTGTAACTTTCTCCAAAAGCCTTCATGCCCAGGTGTAATGGCTGCCTCCATCGTGTTTTCTCTAGCTCAGCAGCTCATCTCCTCCATACCCCACATCACACTGCAGGTTAGTCATTTAGAGGCTCTGTTCACGTTCACCTGCTCCCTTGTGAGCCCTTAGATCTCTTCATTTTCATAACGACAACACATGGCTGCTTCATACATAAATTGAGGAAAGAGTAAATATACAAAGTAGGTGATGGCTGGCGACCAAACCAGAATTAAGCTCCTCCCCACCACAGGAGAAAAGAAGGGGGTGAATCAGGGCTCTCTTTACACTCCAATTATGAAGGGGAGTTACGTGGTTAAGTCAGAATTTGTGGCTTTTTTGTTCTATGCAGGCCCAGCTTCCATTCCTGCTGTCAAAGGCAATAGCTGTAGAATCTCCTAATGACCTTAATCAAGGCAGAACATCTTATTAAAAAAAGAGCAGCCAAGCAGATTTCCAAATCATGAATTTTCTGTTTATTCATCTTTGCATGCGGAGTTGGCTGTAACATATGTCCTGTTCAAAGTTGAACCTACATTGAAATAATTTGGGGCACGGGGCTGAAAATGTGGAGGTGGATAGCTTGTATGTAAAATTAATTTTTTATCCATTTGGAGATGCAATTTGAGTTCCTTTCAAATTAAATTGCAATGGAGTCCTAGGCAGCTGGAAACATTATTGCCAGTATAATTTGATACTGCAAGAGCAGTAATACGTTGACAGATATTTCGATGTGACCGTTAATTTGCAATTTCTGCATGGAAATGATACACGAAGGGAGAAAAAGGTAAAAGGAAGAAAATTAAAATCCATCTTCCTTCCAGCATCATCCAAACCCACTCTCGTGCTTACTTTCCACCACCTCCTTTAATTTATTGCAGATGCTTAGTGGACAAGAATTTGTTGACTATTACCACGGACATCTTATAGAAGGAGGCAAGGACAGGAATCCAGAGGCTTCTTTGGAGAAATGCTGGTCCACTCACCAGCCAGGGTCACCAGGTCTTACTCATCCTGATAAATGGAGACCTGCGGGGCTGGAACATGTTACCTTGTGAGAAAGTGACCTCACTGCTATCCTCTTGCAGCAGTGAAATAAAGAAAGTAATTCCTGTATGTGTTCACTGGCTCATTAATTAATGAAAACTACTCTTGAGCACTGGAGACGCCACGGCGTCGTAAGAACAACACTGGCTCTGTGAACACCTGCACCTAAAGCAAGTTACGTGTCCCATCAGCCTCTGTGCTGCATTTTTTTCTTTCCTATGCAGAACATGGGAGGTACCCCTGCCTTTCGGAGCTCTAAGGGGAGCGAAGGAGAGTCTCCACCAAGCTCTTGGGTGGTATGTGACACAGCTGTGCTCACTCGGATACAGCTCCCACCTCCAGAAGGGAGGCAGCCAGAGGAGCTACTGAGATAAAATAGGAGTCCTGTAGGTTCCTGGCCTGGGTCTTGATCTCGTAGGCTGTTGGGTTCATGCTTTTAACCAACTATAGTTAGGAGCCGAGAGTTTCCATTAATGTGCCTTCAGATAGTGCTGTCTCTATGCCTTATTTCTACAAACACATCTTGAACCTCTGAGATGGGACAGGCATTGGGGGTGCATGTGAATAAGAGTTCTTGCCTTCATGAGACTCGTGCTCTAGGAGATGCAGACACAACAACTGTGATGAACGGAACGATGAAATCTGGAGCACCTTTTTGCAGGGGGAGTGCCAGGCTTCTGGAAAGCACAGGGCAGAAAGACACAGCCGAGCGCTGGAGACTCCTCTGAGCCCACTGAATCATGCCTCATGCACAGCCCTCACATTCTTTTCCATAGACACCGGAAGCCACCAAAGAAATCTGAGGTGAGTGAAGGTTAATGACTCCCCCACAACCGCATTATTAGGTTATAATAAAAGCAAGTCTTAGGCCAAACTCTGCTATATAGATGACCGCTTATTACACAAATGTCTATTAGCGAGCAGACACAGAAGAGGTCAAACCATCTATTCTGTAAAGTTCAAAGAAGTCCCAGAAATCTGTCCTTGCAGAAGTTGGCAAACGTTTTTCTTTTTCTTTTCTTTCTTTCTTTTTTTTTTTTTTTTTGGAAGGGGGTTGGGTCGTAAATATTCTAAGCTTCTCAGGTCAGACATTCTCTGTTATGACTGTTCATCTCTGTTACCGTGGTGCCGAGGCAGACCAGACTATCGTGCACACAAATGGGTGTGGCCGTTTCAATAAAACTTTATTTACAAAAACCAGTAGTCAACACCAGGGCTGCCCCTTTTCTACTTCTCTTCCGGGGCCAAGATCAATTACACTTGTAGCTGCATCACGAAACCAGGAATACTCCTTCTCCAGTGGGTGACCAGGGCTCTATGGGAATCAATCACCGCAAGTTCAAGGCTGGGTTCTTCTTCATTATATATGTCCAGAAAGAGCTTTAAAAACATTTTGGCCAGTCCACGTATTTTGAATACCTTCAATTTCACTAATGAGAGTCCACTAATAATATTCATTATTATGCTAGTTAACAGGTCCCTGATTTCAACTACAACAACCAATTTCTGACATTTAGTATGCTAATCGACAAAATGAGGGTTAGAGATCAAGGTATGGCATCAGAAACACCTGGGCAACACAGGTGCTGACACAGTGCCTGAAGGTTGTCACTCTTCCCTCCTCCCTCTATGCCTACCTCTCTTCCAGCTTCCACTCACCCCCTGGGTTCTCAGTTGCTCTGGGAAGACTTGCTTTCCAACGCTCATCTCGCCCACAGATGGATTAACTGTGCTGCTTCATGTTCCTGACCTTGGCCAGGATATAAAACAGGCAGATGAGGGCTGCTCCGACAGCCCTATGCTCTCAGCCCTACAGCTAAGCAGCTTGGAACGTGGATGGGAAACCAAGAGGCAGATACAACCTAGGCTCCAAAAGGACCCATCAGCTGGGGCCATGCACCTGCCATCCAAGGACCCCAGGCTGCTTACCGAGCCACTCTCTTGCTCCAAACACTCCTGTTTTGTGCTAATGGGATTAGGATCTCTGCTCCCCCACCTGGCTCCAAGCTCTTCCCTGCCCATGTGGGATGATAGAGGGACTCCACGGGGCTGGAGGGGGACGAGCAGGCTTCCTGTTTCTAGGTGCATCATCCAACATCACTCCTTCACCCTGGGCAAGTTCAGTCTGTCTCAGCAGTTAGATCTGGTCTGCAGTTTCTCCAACATTTCAACAGCCAGCCTCAGAGACACCAGCACCCACCACAAGTGCTATATCTTCCACTCTTTTAATTGTTTATGATTCCAGGCCATTCTCTTTGTTCTATCCAGCCCTGGCAGTGCCCACCTCCCATAGTGGCTACACTGGTGTAATACCTTCACCTTTCCTTTGTACCTTGTTGGTTTCCCAGCCAATTCTTTATATCTCGTTCACCAGAAGGTTTCCAAACTTCCTTGGGTCACACTGTCCTTGCTGTTGGGGTAACTTTTCACAGAGTTCCTAACCAAAGAAACACCTAACAGTTTCATTTATTAGTTAGTCCCAACAACTTAATTGGATATAAATAATATATCCTACAACATAATAAAGGTTTGAGAAAGCAGTACACACAAAAGACAAAATACTGTAATGTCATTCTGTAATAGCCACAGTTACTTGCTACTGGGGCGTATGTATCTGTTGAGCACTGAACAAGCAACTCCTATTTTCTGCTCCAGGTGGACTTTTGTGCGATACTTGCTTCTCATCATACCAGCTACTGGAAGGCCAGGTTTGCAAAGATACAGTGCAAAGATACAATGTACCTTAGTCTAATGCTGAAACTGTGGACCACCTCTACCTAGTCATTTATACAGTATTAGACAGAGGACACTTGTATTTCATGATCTTTTAAGATTAAAATCTAAAATGCCCTCACGTGATACCTTGGTGAGTTCACTGTGGTATCCTGGGCTGCTTCGTCATGGTTTGAGAAGCATCTCAACAAATCATCCTCTCTTAAAATAAGCGGTGTGATTTATCTGCTAACCAGGCAGGACCCCACTGCCTGAACTCCATGAACATTCTGTGTCCTCATCCTTCTTCTCCAAGAGCTCTCTTCTGGTTGGGGACCTCCTGACCACCCTGACATCCTAGCTGGCCTGTATGTCTCACGGGAGGCTCAAACCAGTAGTGCATCTTGTGCCAAACTGGTGAGCAGGGCGTTGGGCCGCACCTCCTACCATGGTGACAGTCCGGGGGCTCAGACGCCAGGAAGAATTAAATGGACACGGGCACAAGATTGCAACCTGAAAATAAAAGCTTTGGAATGTTTAAAAATTACTTTGCTGGCAGAGGAAATGGGGTTGGAAAGAGAGAAGCAATTTCTAAATTACATGGTTTCAGTTTCCAGAGAGGAAAAGAGTTTCGGGGTGGGAGGGAGGTGAAGGGGAGCCCACGAGGTCCACTGGGCTTCCTTCCATTCAGTTTACACTGAATTCATGGCAAGTCTACCTTGTCTATTTATTTAGGAAAAATAGCAGAACAAAAAGAAGCCCAGGAAACTCAAAAGGAAAAGCCGGAGAGAGACTGCAACCTGAAACATGTCTGATGGTCAGAAGCCACCTAGTACTGGGCCTGGGTGAGGCCTTAAGCATTCTGAACACTGCCCTTCTCCTTGGCAAACAGTCTGCCGGTGAACAAAATGGGCAGTGGAATTAGGGAACAGTCTTCCCCGTGGCCAATATGCCATCACTGTGATGCTGGTGAAGGTCTGTGTATCAATCAAATTGTTTCTAGAATATGTAAGACAAATAAACACAAGCCTTATCTCCTTGTTGGACCCTTAGCCCCTCTATCTCAGAACTACTGCCTTCTCTCTTAGTTGGAGAGTTTGGCTTTTTATATTCAGATCTGGGGCTTTTCACAAAAGCCGAGGCTGCTCACAGCTGAGAACCCCCCACCTCAGGACATTCTTGATCTCCCAAGGAATAGCATTAATCTACAGACACTACTCAGGGCTGCAGGGCCTTGAAGAGGCCTGCTGTGTCAGCAGGCCCAGAAGTGCCTACCAAGCTTTTTTATGATGTCCAAAGCTTTATTCTTTGAAATGTACAAGAGGAGAATTAAATGGAAGCAAAAATTTCAAACAAAAACCACTGTCAGTTGAAGGAGGCTCCTTCTCTGTCGGGTCTCATTTGGGGCTCATGTAGGCATTGAGAAAGGGCAAGGGACAGAGCAAACCCGTCTACTCCAGTTACCTTGGAGAAAACCACCAGGAAGGGAACCCCAGGAGAAGAGGGAGCACAGCAGAACCGTAGCTAGAAGACCCCTTCACCCCTGCCTGCCTGCCTCACTCACTGGTGAAGCACCCCACTCACAGTGCTCTCAGCAGGGGTGATGGCCAAAAATGCACACGTGGGGTTTCCTGGTGGCCCCTGGCCATGACACTGGGAGACCCAATCCAACCACAGGCTCTTACAGACACGGCAAGTGATCACCCTTCATATCAGAACTGTACTCCCCGAGGCGCCTGGGTGGCTCAGTGGGTTAAAGCCTCTGCCTTCGGCTCAGGTCATGATCTCAAGGTCCTGGGGTTGCCCCCCACATCGGGCTCTCTGCTCGGCAGGGAGCCTGCTTCCTCCTCTCTCTGCCTGCTTGTGATCTCTGTCTGTCAAATAAATAAATAAAATCTTAAAAAAAAAAAAAAAAGAAGAACTGTCCTTCCCTTTGACATTCAACTTGGACTCACCCTTCTAAGGCTGCCCTCTGACACATGGGGGCTCCCATCTCCAGGGTCACCAGGCACAAACCCCTCCTCACTGAGCATCTCTCCTCCATCTGCAAAGGGCTTTGCTCACATAACTGATGTCTTCCCACCTTCTCCCTCCTGACTGACAAAATTTGTTTACGAAATGCGTGACCTCGAATAAGTAATCTTACCCTTTCTAAGCCTGGTTTTAGAATATGTAAAGTGGAGCTCAGCATAACTACCTACCACTTAGGAGTCTTCTGAGGAAACAGAATTATCCGTGCTCATGTATTAGTGGGCTATTGCTGTGTAACAAATCGCTCCCCAGAGCCACAGCATTTATCTGTGAGCTCATGCATCTGCCTGTCTGATCTAGGCTGGGCTCAGCCAGGCTTGGCTCCAGGCTGTGTGCTGTGCTCAGGTGTGCGTCATGTGTGCTTGTGGCCAGGCCCAGGCTGAAGGGGCAGCAGTGGCTCGGGGTATGATGGATGCATCAGAGCCAGGCCAACCCTTGCAAGAGCTCCTGAGACCTCCCTCATGTCACATCCACTAATACGATATTGGTCAAAGCCAGGCATGTGGGGAAGCCTGACATCACAACAGTCACTCCTCCCAGGAAAGCGGAGGTGGGGGCAGTGAATATGGCTGAATGATAACCTAGTGGCACTGATCAGTATGAGTTTCTGTTTTGATTAACAGGGACAGCCAACACTTCTTACCTTGCACAGGCTTGGTCCCCCAAGGGGAGGACAGTCTAACTTCAAGTCAGATCTCATGGCAGCCAGAAGGTATATGAGGGGTAGCAGCTGCCTGCCCTTCCTGCTTTCGGACTGTTAGGAGCTATGTCCCTGGGAAAGGGGGTAGTAAGTCTTATAGACAGGCGTGGGGAAAGCAGCCCTATCATTGGAAATCCTTCTTGATCTCAATATGAACCTTCTGATCCACCCACTATACTGGGTCAGGTAAGTCTCTGCTGTCCTCACTTCCCACAAGCTGCTCAGACCACACCCCTCCACATACCCTGCTCTCCTATGCCCCACACCTAAACTCCTACGACAGGCAAAATAATGCCCCTCTCCCCAAAGACGTCCATGTCCTAATACCTGGGACTTGTGAATCCATTAGTTTTCATGGCAAAAGAAACAGCTGCAGAGGTGATTCAACTAAGGACCTTGAAATTAAGTGATGGATTTTCTATGTGGGCTCCATGAGCTCACAGGGGTCTGAGTGAGAGAGAAAAGAAGGTCAGAGAGGAGAAGAGAGAGGGCCATGCTTCTGACTTTGAAGATGGAGGAAGGGCTCACAGGCCAAGAAATACAGGCAGCCTCTAGAAATTAGAAAACAAGACAGCAGATTCTCCCCCAGTCCTGCAGACTTATTTTAGACTTCTCACCCCTGGAAAAATACATTTGTGTTGTTTTAAGCAATTGATTATGTGTTAATTTGCTAAAGCAGCCATAAGAAATGAATTCAACCCTCAAATAGTGTTCTGCTAATTTTTGTTGGTTTTTTTTTTTTATCCACACCTCTCACTCTCATTGCCCTTCTCCACAGACCCACATCCTATGTTCCACAGATGTTCCTCTGCTCAAATGAAATTCTTATAAAATGCGTGTAATGTGATAGCATGCACGTATACTCATCATGGACATTGGAATGTGTTATGTCTCCTTTATCTCTTCAGCGCTCAGTACTCTGGTATTGACGTCCGCTCAGGTGGCTGTGTCCTTCCTGCTAACCATCCCCTGGGCTGCATTCATCCTCCAGAATTGACCCATCTATCCCCCACTGATGGGCACGCCGTTCGTCTTCAGTTCACCCCGATCAGAGCCCGTGTCCTAGGAGACCCCCCTCACACATATCCCCTTCTGGATGTGTGCACAATTCCTTGTGGGATACTCCTAAGAAGCAGGAACACTGACTTCCAGGGTACGTGTGTAAAGTCCCCTGGGGACTCACATCCATGGCAACCCTTAGAAATATCCAGTTTTTAAACAAAACTTGTGCCAGCCACTTTGGAAAACAGTATGGAGATTCCTTAAGAAATTAAAAAATAGAGCTTCCCTATGACCCTACAATTGCACTACTGGCTATTTACCCCAACGATACAGAAGTTGATAAAAGAAGGGCCAACTGTACCCCAATGTTCACAGCAGCAATGGCCATAGTTGCCATCTGGAAAGAGCCCAGATGCCCTTCAACAGATGAATGGATAAAGAAGCTATGGTCCATATACCCGATGGAGTATTATGCCTCCATCAGAAAGATGAATACCCAACTTCTGTATCAACATGGACGGGACTGGAGGAGATTATGCTGAGTATAATAAGTCAATCAGAGAAAGTGAATTATCATCTGGTTTCACTTGCTTGTGGAGCATAAGGAATAACACAGAGGACATTAGGAGAAGGAAAGGAAAAGTGAATTGGGGGAAATTAGAGGGGGAGACAAACCATGAGAGACTGTGGACTCTAAGAAACAAACTGAGGGTTTTGAAGGGGAGAGGGTGGGGGGTTAGGTGAGCCTGGTGGTGGGTATTAAGGAGGGCATGTATTGCATGGAGCACTGGGTATGGTGTATAAACAATGAATCTTGGAACACTGAAAAAATAAAGTTTAAAAATAAAACAAAATACCACTGAGCAAAAAAAAAAAAAATTTGTGCCAATACGATGGGTACAAAGTCTTTTTCCCATTGCTGTTTTTTTTTTTATTAAGATTTTATTTATTTATTTGACAGACAGAGACAGAGTAGGCACGTAGGCAGGCAGAGAGAGAGAGGAGGAAGCAGGCTCCCTGCCGAGCAGAGAGCCCGATGCGGGGCTCGATCCCAGGACCCTGGGATCATGACCTGAGCCGAAGGCAGAGGCTCACTGAGCCACCCAGATGCCACCCCCCCATTGCTGTTTTAATGTACTCTTATCTAAGACTAATGAGCTTGGTAATATCTTCATATATCCATTAGCCTTAGTTTTCATCTTTATAAACTTTATAAAGTACTCATCTTTATAAAGCCTTTATAAAAGGTTCCCTTTCATAGCTTTTGCTCAATTATCTACTCATCTGTAGGACTTCTTTGTATATTCCAATTTTTTTTTGCTCTTAATTCTGTTCACAGTGGTCTTTGATAAATAAAAAGCCTTTATTTTTGATGCAATGAAATCAACCAAATTTTTAAATGATGTTTTGTTATTTTAAAAAACTTCTCCCAAATGACCGACCTATTATCTTTTCTCAAACTTCTCTCGCATCCCAGGCATAGTCAGGTTATGCTTTTCAGTTCCTTTGAAGTTAGGTGTGTCGGGGCTGACTTTGCCCAAGTGATAGGCAAGCAGGGATGGTCACTTTTAGGGTAGCTCTAAAGCTCAGGTCAGACTGGTCTCTGTCTCCCTTTGTCCTACCCTAGATGCACTTATTGTAATGAAGCCTTCTTCAGCCTGGGACCCTGAAAGCTTGAGGGAGCAAAGTCACGCTGTGGTCATCTCTATGAAGAGGGAGAGAGACAGAGACGAGAGAGAGAGAGAGAGAGAGAGAAGAAGAAGAAGGAGGAGGAGGAGGAGGAGGAGGAGGAAGATAGAAGGGGGGAGGGAGAAAGGGGAGAGAGAAGGAAGGAGGGAGAGAAGGAGAGAGAGGCACTCATTTCGGTTATAATACTGCTTTTATAATTATGGCTTTATATAGAAAATATTTAAATCTGGTAGGGAAAGTCCTCTTTTTCTTTTTTTAATAAATCCCTCCTTGATGCTGATGGCTAACTATCAATCTTTACTCTTCTCTATACATTTTAAAGAAAGTTTATCGAGTTCCTTAAAAATCCAATAGACAGGGGTGCCTGGGTGGCTCAGTGGGTTAAGCCTCTGCCTTCAGCTCGGGTCATGATCTCAGGGTCCTGGGATGGAGCCCCATGTCAGGCTCTCTGCTCAGCGGGGAGCCTGCTTCCTCCTCTCTCTCTGCCTGCCTCTCTGCCTTGTGATCTCTCTGTCAAATAAATAAATAAAACCTTTTAAAAAATCCAATAGACATTTCCATTGACATTGCTTTAAATTTATAGGTACATGTGGGATGAGAATGGACTGTTTGTACATTTATTCAGATCTTCTCCTAAGTCTTTTATTAGTTTTCAAGTTTTCTCCATTGAGATTTTTGTGATTCGGGCTATTTAAACACTAACTATTTGATCATTAGTGTTGTCATTGCTTCAGATTAGATTTTCAAGTTTATTATTGCTGGTGTAGAGGTTTGCCATTGATTTTTTTAAGTTGATCTTCTGTCTGGCAACCTTGTTGAAATCTCTTGTTATTTCTCATCTTACAAATATTTCTAGGAGGATTTCCATACCATCTACAAACAAAGAGTTTTATTTCCTTTCCAATCCTTGCACATCTTCTATCTTTTTCTTTCCTTAGAGTGTGGGCCCCAAACCCCAGCACTACGTTAATAGCAACTCTAACAGTGGGCATTTTTTGATTCCTGATCTGGAAGGGAATGCATGCAACATGTTAAGTAGAATGTTGGCTGTAGGATTTTGGCTTGTAAACTTCGGCAGTTTAAAAAAAAGTTTCCCTCTCCTTTTCTTCTTGGTTTCAAAAAAATCATCATAAATTGGCACCAACCTTTATTAAATTCCTTGTCTCATGGATTGAGACAATCATGTGATTTTTATCCTTTAGTATACTAATGTAGTAAATTATACTAATATTGAAATAAGCTCACTTCTGGGATAAGCCCCATACGAATCCAATTATTACTTCTGTAAGAGAGTCTTGGGTTCATTAGCTAATATTTAGGTTAGGATGCACTTTCTATATATTCATGGATGAAATGGGCCTATATTTCTCTTTTCTTATATTCTTATCGGATTTTGGTGTCAAGAATCCAGTAACTTCACAAGAGGAGCCAAACAACTTTTCTTATTTTCAAGAGGAAATGACATAAGTTATAAATTAAGTATTCTTTAAAAGTCTGGTGAAACTCACTTTTAATCCACGCAGTATTTTGAGGAAGAAAACTTGACTACCATTTCAAATTCTTTCATCTTATCGGTCCATTTCAACATTCTCTTTCTCCTCATGCCAATTTTGTCCTTTTATGTTTTCCCGTAATTGGATCTACTTAACGTAAAGTTCCAAACTTAATAGCACATTATATTCTTGGGTTTTTTTTTTTTTTTGAATATTTGTGTTCATTGCATCTTTTTTACTGGTCTTTTTTTTTTTTTTTTAAGGATTCTTTTCACAGAATCAGCATTCATTCTTTGAAACTCCTCTCCATTACTGTTAATCCTTATTGTATCCATTTTGCTCCTCTTGTTTCTTTGGGCTTTTTCTGATATCCTTGAGTGTTTGGCTCATTTTTTAGCACTTAAAATAATTACAGATCCACACAAAGTTACCAAGAAATGTACAGGAAGGACGTACGTACCCTCCACCGGGGCACTCCTAATTTAGTAACTCACGTAACTCTAGTATAATATCATGAATTGGAAATGGATGTTGGCCCAGTCCAGAGTTTATTCAGACTTATACATGCACTCATTTGCATTTCCCTAATGGCTACTTTTATGCCATTTTATTATGGCTTGGCTTTAGGTAAAAGCCACTACAATCAAGGTTCAGAAGTGTTCCAGCATAAGTCCCCTTGTGTCACCCTATTCCTCGACAGGCCACCCTCTCCTCTCCACCACCTGAAACCCTTGGCAACCACCAAGTTGTTCTCCATCTGTTTATGATCTCGAGACTGGAGCCTAAGAGAATGTATGTCACGCTTTGAGATTTCCTTTTCCACTCAGCATCATCCCCATGACTACATCCCATTTTGTTGCTTCTTTCTGAAGTCGGCTCCTTTTCATTGCCAAGCAGGAGCTCTTGGTCTGGGTGGCCCACCAGTGGTTTGATCATTCACCCACTGAAGGATATCTGGGTGGTTCCCAGGTTGGGGTTATTCAGAACACAGCTGCTATGGACATTCACACAAGTTTCTGTGTGAATATGTCTTCATTTCTCTGGGATAAATGCCCACAAGTGTAACTGCTGGATCATAGGGTGAGTTCACTTTGAGTTTTAAGAAATGGACAAACTGGGGTGTCTGGGTGGCTCAGTGGGTTAAGACTCTGCCTTCGGCTCAAGTCATGATCTCAGAGTCCTGGGGATCGAGCCCCGCATCAGGCTCTCAGCTCAGCGGGGAACTTGCTTCTCCCTCACTCTCTACCTCCCTCTCTGCCTACTTGTGATCTCTCTCTGTCAAATAAATAAATAAAATCTTTTTTAAAATGGACAAACCATTTTCCAGAGGGGGTAGACCATTTCACACTCCTGCAAGGGACCCGGCTCCTCCACATCCTCCCCCGCATTTGGTGCCATCACTAGTGTTTCTGCAGCCATTCAGATAGGTGCCTGGTGTGATGTCTTCTGGTCTTCATTTGCATTTCCCTAATGGCTAATGATGCTGAACATCTTTTCATGGGTGTTTTGCCATCTGTATATCCAGCTCATTTGTTTTCAACTTTTGTTTTCCCATAAATGGATTTAAAGCTCCAGATTTTCCTGTAAGTATTGTTTTAGCTCTGTTCTACAATAGACACAGGCTCTGCTTTCATTCTTATTCACTCCATGAGTCTTTGTGATTTCGTTTTTAACCCGTGTTATTTAGTAATACGTTATTTAGTTGTCAAAATCCTGTGATTTTTTAAAAGCTGTCCCTTAGTTATTAATGTCTGATTTTATTGTAGAACAGTTGCGGAATATCGTCTATGTAATATGGATTCTTTAGAATTTAATTGGGTTTCTCTTATGGCCTAACACATTCTATTTTGTGATTATATTGTACACGCTCAAAACGTGTTTTCTCTCTTTGGGTGTAGGGTTCTCTGTATTAAAATTATTTAATATTAATTTGCCAATATATTCATAAGCTTGACTTTGTGAATTACATTTTTCAGATCTACGACATCTCTATTTTTGTCTACTGGATACTCTGTTTAAATAGATTGATCTCCTAATCTGGTCATTAAGTTGTATCCATCTAAAATGATGGTCATAGCCATCACAACAACCATAATTTGTGACTCTTATCCATTTCATGTAAAATTTTAAATTCTGTGTGCTGGGCACCTGACTAAGCACTTTGCTTAGACTGCATTTACTTCTCACAGTTGCCAGTCTCAAATGTCCCATTGTACAGATGAGAACACCGAGAGCCTAGCAGCAATGACCATATCATGCACCCAGCACGAGGCAGAGCTGACATGTAAATGCAGGTGTGTCTGTTAAGTCTATGCTTTTAGTGACTCTCCTCTAGGACTTGGCATGTTCATTTGCAAAAGGAAGAGGTTAGGAGAATTTTTAGGGTTCATTTTTAGTTTAAGAAACTCTCCATTATTATCATTATTTAAGTTAGCATTTAATGAGCTCTAGTCACACAAGTTCTAGGTTCTGTGCTAACCACAGTATCTGCACCATGTCATCATCCTCACAACTACCCTGTAGAGTATTATAATCCTAATGTTACAGATGCAGAAACCGGTGCTCAGAGAGGGTTCCCAGCTAGGATATGAGATGGGTGGTGATGACTCCAGGGCCTATGTGTCTAATCCCAATGCTAGCCCTTGGTCTTCCACACTGAGCTAGAGGTTTTATATACAATGTTTCATGGAGCCCACAAGAGCCTTGAGAGGGAGGAAGTTATACAGTTCCTGAACACATCTATCCAATTCATATTCCTGTGGCTGACCCTGGGAACTCCTGAAGAGAGTCCTCTACCTTTCTTACCAGATGGATTTCTCTCTTTCATACCTTGGAATCTGAAGCAGAGCAGCCTTTCTTGATTGTCCCAGGTTACGAACACTCCTAGATGCAACACCTCACCCCTGTCCAAGTGCCTTCCCTGTTAGTTCCTTTCTTCCTCTTCACCACTCCATCCCAATTCCCCACTTCCCAGGGAGGCACACACACCCCCTACATCACTGATTCTCTCCTGCTTCCTTCCAGAGAAGTCCCACCCTCAGATGACTGCCAATCCAGATACAATTTATAGTATCCTTTAAATGAGGAGATGTAGGCTTTTCCCATTCATCCCCACCCTTTTATCTACCTGTTTTTTTCTCCCTCCCCACAGTCCCCCGGAGTAATGAGAGAAAAGCAGAGAGTTATTACCATGTTAAGCTGCACTAAATGGCTTTACATTATGGTTAGAGACCTCTGGAGAAATAACGATGAGATCACTACATCTTTTGTTCTCAGAAAAATAATGTGGCAAAAAGGCACCTCTAATCCTCTGCTTTAATTTGTTTTTATTGATCTCTTTCAAAATTAGGGAAACAAGTTTTCTCATTGCAAACGTTATGACAATGCATGGGGAGGTCCTAGTTATAACAAGTAATGAAGTTGGGGCTGGGGAGAAGCATCTTATCATAAGGCAGGGGCTGGGGGGATGGTGGATGAGCAAGCACCCATGAAAGGAAATAGACAGAGAAAGGAAACCCATAGGAATTACTGGCTAACTGTAAGTGGTGGGCTTACAAGTGATGTCTCATCAAAAAGGTCCTCCACGACTGCAATCAAAAATACTACCCACTCCCAGGACACCTGGGTGGCTCAGTTGGTTAAGCAGCTGCCTTTGGCTCAGGTCATGATCCCAGCATCCCAGGATCGAGTCCCACATCGGGCTCCTTGCTCAGCGGGGAGCCTGCTTCTCTCTCTGCCTCTGCCTGCCATTCTGTCTGCCTGTGCTTGCTCTCTCTCCTTCTCTCTCTCTCTGACAAATAAATAAAATCTTAAAAAAAAAAAACTACCCATTCCCTAACTACCATATCTATCCTCTTCATTTTCTTGGCACTTGGCACTTGCAGAAATTATCTCATTCATTATGGAATTTATGGAATTATTTACTTTCCTGATATCCCCTACCCTAGCCTGAAAAATGGATTGTACATGAAAAAAAAAAAAACCTTTGCATATTTGTTTTTCTATTTCTTCAGTGCCTAGAACAACACTTGGCACATAATAGGTAGTCAAATAATTGGATGGCTGGATGTCTGGCTGGCAGGATGGGTATGTAGAATAAATGTTTTTCTCTGCCTCCAATCTTCTGTGATTTCTAAATTTCCTATAATGAGCAAAAATTACTTCTCTAATTAGAAAAAAAGAAAACAGAAGAAAAATAGGTAGCATCGTCACTTCCTACAAACCTCCCGTTTCCTCAGACATAAGTGGGTGATCCTCTTCTGATCTCCCAAGATTGTCTGTACCTCTCACTGGATACCAGGCTTTGTTATCTTAGCAACTCTAAATACTTCTGTACATTTCCCATCTTTCCCACTGGAGTTTGAGGTCCCTGAGTGTTAGGTTCATAAACTGTCAGAGCAAGAAAGAACTTAAAATCAAAGGTCCAAGTTTCTCCCTTATAGATGAGGACAATGAGATTCAGAGATGATCCATCCAAACTCAAGAGCAAAGAATAATCCAGAAAAAAAATGCCAAGTTCTCCATGCCCTATTTTCTTCGTTCCAATTGTCCTGTGTCATTGGGTACATCTGTAGCAGGTCCAGCACTCTTACTGGGAACTGGGACCTACTGCCTCTCTTTGCCTGCTTATCAGACAGTGCCTTCTGCACCTGCACACTCACACTTCCTATTCCAGGGCATCTGCTCAGCTCCTGAAAGAAGAGGAAGGGCAAGCAAGTGGAAGGACTGTACTTACACCTTCTCTCCTTATTCCACAGGTCCTTGCACGTGGTATCTTACCCCTTATGCCCAAAGAATCAAAAAGGAGAAGGGAGAGAACCAACCAAACAAACAAACAAACAATGCTCTGGCAGCTATCATGAGACATACAGGCCATTTACAAATAGTTTTTCTAAGAAATATGTGCTGAGCCTCTTTCAGCTTTGCCTTCAGAGTCACAGCACTCCAGTAAGGAAGAAATAGCTTAGCTCTAAAAAGAATTTCAGGGCACCTGGGTGGCTCAGTGGGTTAAGCCTTTACCTTCGGCTCAGGTCATGATCTCAGGGTCCTGGGATCGAGTCCACCATCGGGCTCTCTGCTCTGCAGGGAGCCTGCTTCCTTCTCTCTCTCTCTGCCTGCCTGTCTTGTGATCCCTCTCTGTCAAATAAATAAACAGAATCTTTAAAGGAAAAAAAAGTAGCATTGGTATATTCTTTCCTCAGTTTTTCCTGGTATTAAATGTACCATTTACATATTTCATCATTTATTCTTTTTTAAAGATTTTATCTATTTATTTGTGAGAGAGAGTGCAAGAGAGAGCAAGCATGAGAAGGGGTGTGGGGAGGACAGAGGGAGAGGGAGAAGCAAGCTCAACTGACTGAGCCACCCAGAGGCCCCAAATTTCATCCTTTATTCTAATGCTTGGCATCTGACTTTTGAAGATGCCCTTTACCAGATTAAGAAAGTTAACTTTTATTCCCAGATTTATGAGATTTTTTTCAGTTTACTCTCAATGGGTTTTTAATTCCAGCAAATGATTTAATGCATCTATTCAGCTTTGAGTCTTCTATTTGGATTGATTAATGTGGTAATTACATTAACATATTTTCCAATGTTAGTCCTTACATTTTCTTAATGAACCCAACTTTGATTTCATCTATTTACTCTTTTAACTTTTTAAATTTAAACTTTTATAACTGATATAAACATGCAGAAAAGTACCATAAATAAAAAATAAGCATCTTGGTAAATTTCCACCAAACAAATGTTTCCATGTAATCAGCACCAACACTGACAAATGAAATACTGCAAGCAATTCAGAAGCCCCGCTATGGTCTTTCACAACCACTTACTCCCCCTCCCCCACCAAGGATATTCAATACCCTAACTGGTAATATATTAGTTTTGTTGGTTTTTGAACTTTTATATAAACGGAATCATAAATATCTACTTGTGTGTATATTTTGTTCATAATTACGTTTGTGAGACTTCACCATCATATCAACATGTAACATTATTTCATTTATTCTCATTGCATTGTAGGACCATCTCACAATTTATTCACTCTGTTACTGAAAGACATGGTGTTTTTTCCAAGTAGTTAGCTATTAAGATAGTGCTGTTATGCTAATATCATACTCATTGGTGAAAAACAGAGTTTTTCCTCTAAGGTCAGGAACAAGACAAGGATACTCACTCTCACCATTTTTATTCAACACACTAATGAAAATCCCAGCCACAGCAATCAGACAAGAAAAAGGAATAAACGGCAGTCAAACTGGTAAAGAATAAGTAGAACTTTCATTATTTGCAGATGACACAATACTGTATACAGAAAAGGCTAAAGACTCCACCTAAAAACTACGAGAACTGATAAATGAATTCACTAAGGTTGTAGGATACTAAATCAATGCACAGAAATCCATTGTATGTCTATACATTAATGAAGCAGCAAAAAAACATTAAGAAAATCACCCCATTTATAATTACACAAAAAATAATTAAGTACCAAGGCAGTGAAAGACCTGTACTCTGAAAACTATAAAACACTGATGAAAGAAACTGAAAATGACAGAAACAAATAGAAAATCCATACTACTCAAAACAATCTACAGATTTAATGCATTCCCTATCAAAATAACAGCAGTTTTCACAGAACTAGAACAATACTAAAATTAGCATGGAACCACAGAAAACCCCAAATAGTCAAAGCAATCCTGAACAAAAAGCAACGCTGGAGGCATCACAATTTTGAATTTGAGTTATATTACAAAGCTATAGTAATTAAGACAGTATGGTACTAGCACAAAAATGGACACATAGATGAATGAAACAGAAGAGAAAACCCAGATAAAAATCCACAATTATGCAGTCGATTAATCTTCAACAAAGATTCAAAGAGAGTATGCAATGGAAAAAAAGACTGACTCTTCAATAAATGGTGTTAGGAAAACTCGACATGCAAAAGATTGAAACTGGACCATTTTATTATACCACACACAAAAATAAACTCAAAGTGGATTAAAGACCTAAATGTGAGACCTGAAACCATAAAAATTCTAGACAAGAACACGGACATTGGCCATAACAACATTTTTCTAGATATGTCTCTTGAAACAGGGGAAACAAAAACAAGAAGAAACTACTGGGACTACATCGAAATAAAAAGCTTCTGCACATCAAAGGAAAAAAAAAAGGAAACAATGAAACTAAAGGCAACAGACAGAATGGGAGAAGATATTTGCAAATGACACATCTGATAAAGGGTTAGTATCCAAAATACATAATGAACTGATACAACTCAATACCCCCCCCAAATAATCCAATAAAAATGGGCAGGAATCATGCAACATGGGGCTTAAGTGGGTAGGAGAAAAGTCCATGAAACAAGATGGGATAGGGAGGGAGACAAACCATAAGTGACTCTTAATCTCACGAAACAAACTGTGGGTTGCTGGGGGGAGGGGGGTTGGGAGAAGGGGGGTAGGGTTATGGACATTGGGGAGGGTATGTGCTTTTGGGTAAATTGGAAGGGGAGATGAACCATGAGAGACTATGGACTCTGAAAAACAATCTGAGAGGTTTGAAGTGGCGGGGGGGTGGGAGGTTGGGGTACCAGGTGGTGGGTATTATAGAGGGCACAGCTTGCATGGAGCACTGGGAGTGGTGAAAAAATAATGAATACTGTTTTTCTGAAAATAAATAAACTGGAAAAAAATTTTAAAAAAATAAATAAAAATACAAAAAAAAAAAGAAAAAAAAATGGGCAGGAATCAAAGAAGACATCTTTTTCCAAAGAAGACATCCAGATGGCCAACAAACAAATGAAAAGATACTCAACATCACTCATCGTCAGGGAAATGCGAATCCAAACTATATTGAGTTATCACCTCACACCTGTCAGAAAACCAAAATAAAAACTCAAGAAACAACATATGTTGGTGAGGATGTGGAGAAGGAACCCTCTTGCAATGATGGTGGGAATGCAAACTGGTGCAGCTACTGTGGAAAACATGATGGAGTTCCTCGAAAAGTTAAAAATAGAACTACCCAATGATCCAGTAAGCACAGTATGGGGTATTTACCTAAAGAATGCAAAACACTAATTCAGAGGGATACATACACCCCAAAGTTTATAGCAGTCTTATGTACAGTAGCCAAATTATGGAAGCAGCCAAGGCATCTGCCAATAAATGAATGGATAAAGAAGATGTGGTAAAAAAAACCATATAATGGAAGATGACTCAGTCATAGAAAATGAAATTTTGCCATTTACAATGACATGTATGAAGCTAGACAGTATAATCATAAATGAAACAAGTCAGAGAAAGACAAATGCCTTATGTTTTCATTCATATGTGGAATTTAAGAAACCAAAGGACAAAAAGGGGAAAAGCAAGAAACAGACTTAACTACAGAGAACAAACTGATTGTTACCAGAGGGGAGGGGGGGAAAGGGATGGGTGAAGTAGGTGAAGGGGATTAATTAAGCCCTTATCTTTTTTGTTTTTTTTTTTTTAAAGATTTTATTTATTTATTTGACAGACAGAGATCACAAGTAGGCAGAGGCAGGAAGAGAGAGAGGAGGAAGCAGGCTCCCTGCTGAGCAGAGAGCCCGATGCGGGACTCGATCCCAGGACCCTGAGATCATGACCTGAGCCGAAGGCAGCGGCTTAACCCACTAAGCCGCCCAGGCGCCCCAATTAAGCCCTTATCTTGATAAGCACTCAGTAATATATGTAACTGTTGGAATCACTATATTGTACACCTGAAACTGATGTTCACTATACTGGAATCAAAACGAAAGTTAAAGAAAAAAAAAAAAAGATTAGCGCTATTATGAGCATTCCTTTACGCATCCTTTGGTGAGCATACATATGTCCTTCTGTTGGAAATATACCTAGAAGTGGAATTTCTGGAGCACAGGGTAGTATACTTTTACCTCTATGCATACCAAGGATCTGCAACCTAGAGCCCATAAGCCAAATTCAGCCTGTTGCCTGCTTTTGTAAAGTTTTATTGGACCACAGCTACATTTTTTTTAAATGTACTGTCTATGGCTGTTTTTGTACAGCAATGCAGTGTTATATAGTTGTGACAGATAGTATACCTGCAATATCTAGAATATTTACTACCTGGTTCTTAACAGAGAAAGTTTGCTGTTCCCTTCTGTAGACTTCCTATTTTTTAAAGTGGTTGTACCAATTTATACACCCACTTACTGACATTCTTCACTGAATGAAATCCCAGTTACAGGTAGATATTGGGCTACAATTTCCTTTTGATTTTTTTTTTCCTAGTGTGGATTTGTTGTCAAGGTATCCTAGCTTTATGAAATAAATTAGGGAGTAGTCCTTTAGTTTCCACTCTCTGGGAGAGTTTACAAAAACATATAGATTTTAAAAAATAATATACACCTATATTTTCCTCTTAAATGTTTCATTGAATTCAACTACTAACTGAGTATTTTTTAGTACTATTTCATCTTGGGTCAGTCTTGGAGGTTTTATTTTTCAAGGATCCGTTTTAGTTTCACTTATTGACAAAATGTTACTTATGATATTCTTTCATTGTAAATACTTTAATAAAAATTATTACATATATAAAGAGAATGAAAATGTGTATGTAGAGAATAATAAAATTTGCTCCTATGTATGCAATACCTACATTAAGAAAGAGAACAATACCAGTGTATTTAAAATCTATTGTGTTCCATTCCCTCTAGGAGGTGACCACTATTCTGAGTTTGTATAGGTATACACATACTACACAAACATATCCCTAAACCAGAGACTGTTTCATTTTCCATGCTTTTGAAGTATACATAAAGGGAGAATATAAGTATATATCATTCTTTGCCTCATATTTTTCACTCAAACATCATGTCTATGACAGTCATCCATATTAGATAAGTCATTTTTGTGTTGGTTCACTTGTTTTTACTGTCCTAGAAGATAAAATTACACGAATGGATAGAAACTACAATTTACTCATCAATTCTCCTGACATACACATTTATGTTGGTGCCACATGTTTTAGCTCTTGTGAGCAAGACTGCTTTGAATGTTCATATATTTATCTCCTGAGAATACATGCACGAGACTTTCTCTAGTCCAGCCGATATACTGTTCAGTGAAATTACTGGGTGTTATGGTAAGCACATCTTTAATTTAATAGATAAAGGCAAATTGTTTGTCAAAGTGGTTCTGGGAAATTACATTCTCATGAGGAGTGTTAAAGAAGTTGCTATTGTTTTAAGTAGTCACCAGTGCTTGGTAATTCAGGCTGTTTGATATTGCCAATCATATAAGCACTTTCTTATTTTAATATTAGCCATATTTTTAGATATCCTCTTTTATTCCTAACATTGTTTGTTTATACCAAGATTTTTTCTTGAGGGGAAAAAAATATGGAGGTTGGTTTGTTTTTTGGTTTTATTTTTTACATATGTTAAGAAAGTTTTGACTTTGTTGATACACTCTGATGTAGTTTTTAATTTTTATTTAATGTCTGAATATTTATTATTTCTTACATTCTATTAGATTGTTTTAATATATTGTTCTCTTCTTACCATTTTAAGGTGTATACTTAAATCATTAAATATTAAGCTATTCTTTATTATTATATTCACTTTAAAGCTATAAATTTCCCTAAAGGTATGAGTTTAGCCAAATCCCTTGAGTTTTATTTGTATTATTTTCATTATCTTTTAATTCTAAGTAAAAATGTATAGATTTTTGTAAGTGTAACTTTAATTTTCGCTTTTCACTATTAGTTTAATTCCATCGTGATCAGATGATATAATTTGTCTGATACTAACTCAGAGTTTTTATTATTTTATTATCAATTTTTTAACTGTATTATACATTCTTGAGAAGACTATATTCTCTAATCTTTGGATGAACATTTTGCATGTTTCAATTGGATCAGTCTTATTGTGTCATGCAAAAATGTTATTTCTTTATTACTTGCCTGCTTAGTCTGTAAATTATAGAAAGAGGTATATCTGATGTCATTTCCAGGAACTCTTTCATGCACTCTGTTCCCACCAGCATCTTTGCTGTCCTTAGAACAGGTCAAGAACTCCTCCTCAGAGCCATTATACTTGTTGCTTCCCCTACTTAAAATGCTTCTTTTTCCACCCCAAACTACGTGCCTTCCTTTCTCCCCCACTTTATTCAGGTTACCTTATGAAAGAGTTCTACTTTCATCACAATCTATCCAATAACTCCCGTTCCATCATATTCTGTCACCTTACCCTCATTTATTGTTTCCTTCTAATATTTATCAACTGCTGACACATTAAATATATTACCTTTTCCATTCAGGAGAATGTGTACTTCCTAAAGAAAAAGAATGTAGATATATTCATCCCCAGAACTGAGAAGGAATCTTGCAATAAAACATGTTCAGCAAACATTTGTTTATGATGAATGGATGAATAGTAAAGATCTCTCATTAACACACCTGAAATTTTCTCTTTGCAGTTTTGTCAAATTTGACTTTACATATTTTGAGATCACGTTATCATGTGCATAGAAATTTAGAGTCACTGGAACTCTCAGAATAAACAAATCTTTAAAATTGAGAAGTACATCAAATCCTCTTTTAATAAAGTATTAATTTATCATTTTACTTTCAATATATTTTTTCTGTCATAGTATGGTTTTACCAGCTTTTTCCTATTATTGTTTTTCGGTTATATTTTCCCCATATCTGACTTTCAGTCTTTCTGTATCCTTATGTTTTAAGTATAACTCTTTGAAAATTGTATAATTTGGGTTTTGTTTTCTTTTTTTTTTAAATAAAGATTTATTTATTTATTTGACAGAGAGAGATCACAAGCAGGCAGAGAGGCAGGCAGAGAGATAATGGGAAGCAGGCTCCCTGCTGAGCAGACAGTCCCATCCTGGACTCAATCCCAGGACCCTGAGATCATGACCTGAGCCTAACCTAAGGCAGAGGCTTTAATCCACTGAGCCACCCAGGTGCCCCTGGGTTTTGTTTTCTAATAAAATATAACAATTTTATGTTTAAACAAGAAAGTTTAGTCCATTTATATTTGTTGAGAATATTATTAAAAGTTTTAACATTGTATGTTATCTTACTCTTACTATGTTTTCTTCCTTTTTTGCCTTACTTTAAATTTATTATTGAGTTTTTAATTCTGTTTTATTAGAAGTCAGACTTTGAACCACCAAATATTTTGTTAGATTCTGCAGGTCATCAGGGATAAACTATGCAGAAATGTCTCTGAAATTTATGCATTTACATAGCATCCATTCAACATGTCCTACATTCTGGAAGCTGGGCAGGGAGTACTGACAATATACTATCTCATGGAATTCAAATACCAACTACCTCCCAACAAGGAAGTCTCTTTCAAGTTTCTATTGAAGGTGATTCCTCCTTTTCTCTCTCCTTATTTTATATCCAACCAAACAGCTGAGTCACCAAGTGTACTGCTCTATCGAAGGATTCTCAAGTTTCAAAAATATGCTTAATAGAGTTCATGACTTTATTATTTTAAATGGCTATGTGACAAATTGGACTCTTTAGTTATTTATTGAGGTGACAGATTTTTAGGGTCCTAGGTGGAGAGTGGGATTGATATGAGCAACAGGAGCTACTGCTTTAAATGTGTAAATTAACACTTCTTTGCATATCAACAAGATGTGCCCACCTTTCTGCTTGGTCTCCAAGGGACACAGATGGCTCACAACCCTCTGTGACATTGGAAAGAGAAAAAAAAAAAAAGTGAGTTATATTTGCCCTTTGACTGTGTTTTCCATTGGAATTTGATTAAAGAATATTTTACTTTGTTCACTGTCCTTGGTAAAACATTCAGCTCAATGAAAGGTTGAGTCAAAACAAGCAGCTGAAAGGTTCCTTAAGTTCCTTCCCCATGGGTTCTTTAACTGGTAGCAACAAAGTCACTTCTAGGCAGAAAGATACAAAGCTACTGACTCCGTAGTCGGTTATGTATATCCTAACCTATGCTCCTCCATCCATTGGAGGGTATGGAAAGACCGTATTAGATCATCCATTTCTGTTTATTTATTCAGCCCTTTAACACTTCCTCTTTGGTATATGTTTAACGTACATAATCAATTATATAATTAATAATATATAATTAATTTTTACATCATATATATTATAAATATATTACATATATATATAATTAATGTATACATAATGCACATAGTACATTACTCTTATAAATTACGTATGCATTCATCAGTAAGTGTATGTATGTATGGGAAAAGTGTGCTCAGAAATATTTTACTGATAATGTTTGCAGGTCATTTAAAAAAAAAAAAAAAAAAGTCCACTGATTTGTGAAACAGATCTAGAAGCCTGACAGCCCATCCACACTATTCTGTGAGCAGACGGACCTACAGACTCATCACTCATACAATCCCAGCTCTTTTCTTGTCCTTTTTTCTTTTTTAAGATTTTACTTATTTATTTGACAGAGATCACAAGTAGACAAAGAGGCAGACAGAGAGAGAGGAGGAAGCAGGCTTCCTGCCAAGCAGAGAGCACGATGTGGGGCTCGATCCCAGGACCCTGAGATCATGACCTGAGCCGAAGGCAGAGGCGTAACCCACTGAGCCACCCAGGGGCCCTTCTTATGCTTTCTTTATTGACCTAATTCCTCCTGGAGACACTGAGGCCTTCAGTTGAATCTATTCTCAGAGTCCTTTCCTCCTACCTTCTCTTCCTTCCTACAGTCTTGTCCAGGACCCAGATTATTGCCACTCAGTTCCAGATATTTCTGGAATTTTTTAATACTCAGGGCAGTGAACAATATCGCACAGTATCTATCTGTCTTCCTTCCTTCCTTCTTTTTTTTTTTTTTAAATCACACAGTGTCTTAGGAAATCCCTGACTTGAGGAAAAAAATGAGGATCTCTTTTTACATCAGGTTCCCTAAAGGCCATGGATTTTAAATCTTAAACAGTATCGCTGCCAATATATATGTGAAAAACTGAAATTATGTGATTTTAGTGTAAGGTTTCAAAATGAGCTGATATTATTTTGACATTGAGGTTCTGATTCCTCTGTTTTCCTTTGCTGGGATCCTCAGTGGGCCCATGGAAAGCCTCTGACCAGGACCTGTGTGAGTGTCTCTTCCCTGTCATTCACATGGTGAGGGTAGTATTAAGACACTGTCTTCCTCGATCCTAAGGTCGGGCTGTGTCTCATTCAAAGAGTTTGGTGTAGCAGGAGGAGCCACGTCAGGAAAACAGACTGTATTAAAATGCCAGTCCTGGATTCATCCAAGCTGTGGGACCTTGATGCACGGACGTGTATTAATTAGTCCAGGCCAGGTTATACTGTGGTTAAAACAAGCCCCAAATCTTAGTGGCTTGAAAACGACAAAATATTTAATTCCCACTCACGCTATACATCCATGGGCAGGTTAGAAGTGGGCTCTGCTCATCCTCATTATCCATGGGCCCCAAATGATGAAGTGGGTGACAGAGGAAGAACCCATGGTGATTCATAACCTGGGCTTTTATGCTTCCTCCTAGATGAGATACGTGTTACTTACACTCACACGAGTACACCTGACCAAAGACGGCACAGAAATCATCTCATATAACCAGAAGGAGAACAAAAAATATTTGAGAGGCTCACTAATGATTATCGTACCAAACTATTCCACATCCCTGAGCTCTGGTCTTCTCTGTTGAAACAAGATAGTGATAAGGATGAAGATAAGCTAAATTAAACCGCCTCAATACAGGAAGTGCCCAGGCCTTCCTATAATGCCTGGCCACTAGCTGAGCCTTGACATATATTAGCTCCCTACTGGCTGCATTTTGTCCTCTCCCCTCCAGACCTGAAAATAGAAGAAATTGGTTGGAGAATGCCAGGGGCCCAGTTTCCAATTCCACTAAGAAGAGGATGAAAATGAGCTGTTACAGCAGCCAGAGGGCAGGAGGCCAAGGTACCCAGCCAGGCCCTAGGGATCACATAGAATTTCATTACCCAGGGGACTTTTTTTTTTTTTTTTAAAGCACAAAATAGCTAACCCTCTAAAAAACCCAGATGAAGAAGTCCACAAAGGGAGTCACAAAGGTTGCCCAATCTCTCTCCAAGGCCAATGCAGGGTGTGCATCTTGATAGAGTCTGGCATTTTCATTAACATATTTAATCATACTTTTATCTTTAATCATCAAGTGGTTTAATAGTGTGCATTGCATTCCCAGGCCCCAAATAACAATGGTTATGTGCTTCTGTGATAGATGTTTTTAATAAAATCAGTAATTACCCTTGTGTGTGTGTGTGTGTGTGTGTGTGTGTGATTATCTTTCTGTTTCCTTTTTAGTTTTGGCTTTTAGGTATGTCAAAAGAAATCAAGGGTAAGGCAGAACACGCAAAATACCATTTTTGCTTGCTTTTGTTTTAGTAGTGGCTGCTTAGTGAAGGGAAGGGTCTTCCGGGTGTGGATTCTAATGTAAGTTCCATGTAGGCAAAGCTGGGGATGGGTGTGGCACCTGGCTTTGGTGCCAAGCCTAAAGGGTTGAAATCCCAGCACTGGGGGGAGACGGGTTGGACAGATGACCCCTCTGTGCTGAATTTCCAAATCTGTAAAATGGCACATGATTATTCCTCATAAAGTCTCTGTGAAGAAACACAAAGATGTTTGAAAAGTAGTTTCATTAGCAAACACTTAAAGCACCTTTACTATGCACTGGGAAGTATTCTAAGTGATTTCAAATGTTACCACATTTACTCCTCCATCTCTCTTACCAACATAGGTACTCTGACTACGAGGCAACTAAGGGACAGAGAGGTTAAGCAACCTGCCCATGGTCCCACAGCTGGGAAGTGGCAGAGCTGGAATCAGAAGCCAGACAGTTGCCTCCAGGGTCCACGCTCTAAACAAGAGAGCTGTTATTGCTGCTGTTATTGGTCCCATAGGTCCATTTTTTACTTAACAGACCCGGCGGGTGGACCGGATGCTTTGCTACTACAAGCTCAACTTGCTTTCCCTCCCATGTTATCCCAGCAACCTTTGCCTAATTTACATTTCTAATCAAACTGCCTTGCAACCTAAGGGGTGGTGTGGATTCGTTTCTCAGAATGGAAGTGACCTTTATTTATACTCATTGTATCTCCCTCTGCCCAAGAGTCTAGGATATTTTTTAAAAATAATTTGATTCAAATTATATTGTTAGAGGTGAACCACTGGGCAACACAGTTCCTTTCTCTATACAATGATGCTCTTCTGCCATTTTATCAACTGAAGGGATGGGCAAACATGATCAGCTCTCATTCATTTAGCAAATAGGTGTTGAGCACGCATTTAGGATTGGCTGTCCAAGGACAACAAGTACTGTTCCCACTCTGGCTTTCAACTCCCCCTTCCTCTGTGGGGGGAGGGTGCTGGTAGTTTTAATCCTGGCACAGTTGTCCTGGAGCCCTCCAACTGCAGCAGGACATGTTACCCCATTTTCCGAGCCATATAATCTATAAAATGGGGTTGCCCTAAAAAACCAAGAATTTGAAAATGTGAAACACACACGTCTTGTGCTGGGCACAGAGCCGAAGCAAGGAGAGAGGTTGTCTGTTTCTAGTTAGAATTTATCATGTACAAGAGGCAAGGACCTTAAAGGCACACGGAATGTGCTATGAGCAAGAATGCCATTACCCTGAGTAAGTGCAGGACGACTTCATTTCCAACACCCACCCCCCATGTGGCTTGTAGGACCCCAGCCTAGGGCCCTTCCTTCCTTAGAAATTGTAGTTTGTAGCCTACTTTCTTCTTGAATAATCTGGACTGTTTTTTATTTAAAAAAAAAAAAAAGCATTCCTGGGACATGGCTGGGTTAAAATTCACCTGCAATTTTACCTTCCACATGCATGAATTCACACCCTATAAAGTGTTAACAACAAAACAAAACAAGACAAAAAAAACAAAAAAGGAGCTTAGAGCAAAGAGACACACACAGTAGGAGGGAAGGTGTTTACTGGTTATGCAAGAAGTGCTATGTTGAGCACAGAGCAGCATACGTCCACAAAAAGGAAGCTATTTTTCCAGCCCAAAAAGATGAGGTACAACAACCTTTCCCATTATCTCTTTGGGCCAAGAAATCAAGACAAAGGGACAGAATCTAGGGGCAGCCGGGAACAGAACAAATACAAATCCCTCAGAATGCAAGTAACAGAGCTGTGGGTCTTAGAAGCAAAGCGGGGAAGCCATTTTATTCTATTCATTTTGCAGAATGAATTGCTCCTTTGCAGAAGGAAAGCTCCATTCCTCAGCTAGAGCGCTGATAAAAATTCAGCATTTAAAATAATTCTTGAGCAAAAGTATTAATAAAGGCCTTGCCTGTTCCGCAAATAAGAAAGGTCTCGATATGGCAGAATCCTAGCAGAGACCAGCGTGAGGCAAGAATGGTGAGAAGTTTAGGGGAAGCCAAACATTAACACTCAAGGGCAAGAGAAATTTGAATGGTACCAGGACAGAGACTTTTTGTCTTATTCGGAGATGACTGAAGGTTTTCACCAATTTCTTTGTATAGGCAGCTCATTGTTTACCGTTTTGTTGTCATAATTATGGTCTCTAAACTGAAGAGTGAAATGTATTAGTTCTCCACTGAGAATCTGAAACAGTTATTCCAGTTTTGTCCCTAAACTGTGGACCACAAAATGTATTTGGAGATCACGATGGGATACTCCCAACTTGAGGAGCACGGCTATGATTTTGGTGACAAATGGCCAGAAGCAGGTAAAGAGCCTATTTTTAGAGATCAGCATCTGAGAGATGTGTATTTCTGTCTACCTTGTACCTTTGCAGGCCAGCCTCTTATTTTCTTGATCTTGAACAAGGTCCTACCAGTGAGAGTAAAGCAGTTCCATTTTTCATAGTAACCTCTAGTCTTCCACTTAGAACAAAATTTAATTTCTAGAGTTGTGTACATTACCATCCAAAGTTTGAGCATTATGCATGAGCATGATACAAAATTCAGAAGGTACAAAGGGAAAAGAGAAAAAGACTCTATTCCTCCCCTCTTCCCGAGCTACGCCATCTGTCCTATTTCTCTCCCTGGAGGCAATTACACTTAGCATTTTGGGGTGCAACCTTTCAGAGACTTTCCGTACTTAAACTCCTAAATGTGTTTTCTACATGTAATTATTTTAAATTATCATACAAAAATGTTTATTTTGGTGGGTTACAGATCCATGAATTTTAAGATAGATTTCATGTATCTGCTACCACTATCAGGACACAAAACAGTTTCATCATCCCCCCCCCAAAATTCCCTTTTACTATCCCTACGTAAGTCTCAACATCTCTACCCATCCTCCACCCCCATCCAAACACCTCTGGTTAGGGGCCACCACTGGTCTCCTCTTCATCACCACAGTTTTCCAGAATATCACATAAATGGAATCCTACAATATGTAACCCTGTGAGACTGTCTTCTTTACTCAGCATGATGCCTTTCATCTTTACCCCATTGTTCAGTGTGTACCATATCTCACTTATCCATTAATCTGTTGATGCCCCTGGTTTTTTGGTAATTACAAATTACCAAATTTGGTGATGAAAGCGTCCAAGGACATGTTTTCATGTCAACATAACTTTTCATTTCTCTCAGATAAATACCTAAGAGTTGGGTTGCAGAGTCCTTTGATGGTGCATGTCTAATTTAATGACACATAACTGAGAAACCGTCTTTCACATATTTCATCTTTTAACATGAATGGAAGCTGAGGGGCACCTGGGTGGCTCAGTGGGTTAAAGCCTCTGCACTTGGCTCAGGTCATGGTCCCAGGGTCCTGGGATCGAGCCCCACATCGGGCTCTCTGCTCAGCAGGGAGCCTGCTTCCTCCTCTCTCTGCCTGCCTCTCTGCCTACTTGTCATCTCTGTCAAATAAATAAATAAAATCTTAAAAAAAAACATGAATGGAAGCTGAATGTATACGTTATTCTGCATTTTGATTCTTTTCATTAGCAATGCATCCTCTGGGTCATTCCTTTATGTCAGTATTCTTGGATCTCATTCTTTTAATTACGCTGGTTTGTTATTTCTCTTGTTGTGGTTGTGTTTTTCTTGTATCCTCCATTGATTCTTGAGTGTTTTCTAGGTACAAGATCAATTGCTGTGCCAATTACTCCTAGGCTCTTGAAGAAACCTTTATATTTTGTTTTATTAATTTCTGGATACTTTATTTATTCTACTTCCTTTGTCTTATTTTGTTGAAAAACTCTAATTTCTTAAGTTAGCTCCTTAATTCATGTACATTAAACCTGAAAATGTATACACTGGACTAAAAAAAAAAAAACAAAACAACGTAATACAAAAGAGTACAAATTAAGACCATGAGTGCACTGCATTACCCGTATCCCATCACTTCGGATATGTTTTCATTGTCATTTTCTGGGTATTCTTAATTTTAATACTGATTTCTTCTTTCACCTGAGAGGGCTGTGAGGTTTTTTTTTTTTTTTTATCATCATTACTTCTTTTAAATTTCCATCGTACACACAAATTTTTTAAGAAGAATAACAGAAAGCACTCTCATTACCAAGTTTAAGAAACAGAACATAATCCCTACTTCTGAAGTCCTCTTCGTTTTCCTCCTCTAATTGATACTTCTCTCCAACTTATGTGCTAATCCTTCAACTGCTTATACACATAAATAAGTGAAATGATTATTTTTACCTTTATGAAATCGTAATGGTAATAATGCACATTCCACTGTAATTGGCATTTTTCTCTCACCAATGTTTCCAATTCATCCATTTTGGTATTTAAAGCAGTTACTTGTTCATTTTCATTACTGTGTAGTATCCCATTGAGTGTAAACATCACAATTTATTCATTTTACTACAGATGGGCAGCAGGATTGTTTCTACTTCTTAGTTTTTACATACAAATCTGCTAATAATACTGTGCCTGATCTACGATCTATGAATGTCTAGGTCTGCCAGTTCAGATCAAAATTGCTAGGATGGAAGATAGATCTCTCTTTAGTTTGGTAATAAAATGCCCAATTGTATGTCAGGTGGTTTTACCAATTTACATCCACCTCCAGCAGCATATCAGCAAGTCTCTTGTTCCACATCCTTGCCCGTGTCTGACAATGTTTGACTTTTAAATGTTTCTTTACACACAGGCTCTGTAGTCATATCATATAGTACTTTTAATATTTGTGTGATGTTAATAGAATTGAACAGTTTTTCAATTCTTCATGGTCATTCACATTTTACAAAAAATGTCTTTTTTTTGTTTACTCTTTCTTTTCTTTGTAAATGCCTTGATTATATTGATTCACCAAGATCCATTATACCTTCCAGATGCTTATTTGTAATTGGCTTTGTATGTGGCAAATATTTTCTCTCCTGGTATGTGGCTCATCTTTTAAATGCATTTGGGCTGCTTCTTCAGGAACAAGATTCAAGGTTTTAGTATATTTGCATAACATTTAAGAAATTACTCTCTAATCCAGCATTGTAAAGTATTTTTCTCTACATTTTTCTTAAAATGTGACGGTTTCCTTTTGATCTGAGTCCTTAATTCATCAGAAATTGATTTTGTGTGTGGTGAGAGACAGTATCCAAATCAATTTTTCGCTGTGGATAATCAATCATCCCACTGCTATATATTGGACTGTTTCACTCACAATTTAGAAACCAGTTCCATAATATGTATGGTCCTGTTTATGGGCTTTTTATCCTTTTCCATTTATCAATCTCTGTATCAAAATCACACTTTCTTCATTTCTATAACTTAAAGTATGTCTTTGTTACTGGGAAAGCAACACCCTCCATAATTTTCTTCTTCTGCATATATTAGAAAATCCACTTATCTAGTTGCATTAGGATTTTTATTTTAATCACCATTAGATCTATAGATCAGCTTGGGAAAAACTAACATCTTAAACACACTGAGGCTTTTTAACTAATAATATGCCTATTTATTTAGGTCATATTTAATGACTTCCAATAAAATGCTATAATTTGCTTCATAAATAGAGCATACAAGTGTTCAATCCTAAACAGTATTTTTTCACTGTATTTATCATTTTTTGAATACCTTTTCTGTTTGCAGGTATTTTGCAACTGATTTTTTAGAAAGATTTTATTTATTTATTTGACACAGAAAAAGACAGTGAGAGCAGGAACACAAGCAGGAGGAGTAGGAGAGGGAGAAGCAGGCTTCCCGCCTAGCAGGGAGCCCAATGTGGGGCTGGATCCCAGGCCCCTGGGATCATGACCTGAGCCAGCCAAGCGCCCCTGCTACTGATTTTTATAAGCTCTTTATTGAAGTGTATTATACAGAAAACTACAGAAATTAGAGGAGTACGGCTGTATGAATTTCCAGAGCATATATATACAAGTAGCCAGTACTCTAAGAATCAAAATTCACCATGACATGAGAAATGCCCCCAACCCGTGACTACCACCCCATATAAAGATAACGATTATGCTGACCTCTTTTATATCTTTTTAACACTCCCAGAGCCATATAGAATGTATTCTTTTATGTCTCATTTTTTTTGCTCAATATTATGTTTTTGAGATACATCTGTGTTGAACGTGCTTATAATTTATTCATTCTCTTTGCTGTATAGATTTACATTTTGTAAACAGACTACAATTTATGCATCCCAACATTGGTAGATATTTAAATAGCTTCCAGTTTGGGGATATGGCTGCCAAGAACAGTTTTGAGTAAGTCTTTTTGTGTACGTATGCTCCCATTTCTGTTAATTTGTTCCCAGGAGTAGAACTGCTGGTTTATGCATATCTTCCGCTTTGTTAGATCTTGCCACGTGATTTTGCTTTTTCAAAGTGTTTTTAGCAATTCACGATTCACTTACAGTAGATGAGGACTCTAGTCAGAATACAACCTGTTCTTCACATTTTGATATTTCTTATTTATAGAAACAGATGGCAAGTTCTCATATTAATTTAAATATTTTATCCACATGATAAGCTACCATTCTGAAAAATGAATTCACCTTAAGTCATCATGTTATTTTGTATATGGTTGGCTCTATTTTTTTTTTTTTTGCAAAAACTTTTGGTTTCTGAATGTTCCTGACAGAATTAAGTTATAATTTCTTCTCACTTGCTGATCTTATCTACACTTTTGGCATTAAGTTTATATTTGCTGTGTAAAATCAATCAGGGAAAGTTTCTGCTCTTCCTCTTCTCTGTAAGACTTTAGGTAAGACTAGAACCTCCCATTCCTCTGATGTTTGGAAGAACTTACCTCTTCAGCCATTTGGACCTGATATTTTCTTTATGGGGACATTAGCTACTGGTTATCAAGCAAATTCATTAACCTCAGATTTTCAGGACTGTTTAGATTTTCTATTTTTTCCTTAGTCAGTTTTTATGTTTTTCTAAAATGTGTTCATTTCACCTAACTTTGCAGATTTGCTGGAAAATTATGTTATCTTTTACATCACCGATATGTTTGTTATGGTCTTTTTCTTGTGGAAAATGGTTTATTTACACTGTCTTTTTTTTTCTCACTTAATATTGGCAGAGGTTTGTCAATTATTTCAGCTTTTATTAAAGAACTTTCACTTTATTGATCTCTTCTATTGCACATTTGTACTCTATTTAATTAATATCTGCTTTACTCTAATTATTTCCTTTCTATATTCTTTGTTTAATCTAACTTTGAAGTGGGATGCTTAGTCCTTGAGGTCTTCGCTAACATAAACTACATTTCTCCCCAAATACTGCTTTAACTGCATTTCATGCATTTTGATATACAGTACTTTCATTATTGTACTATTCTAAATATTTTCCCATTTCTATTGTGATTTCTTCTTTGACCCCTGAATAATTTAGGAGGGAATTAAACTCCCATGCAGATTTTTATATGGTTATTTTTATTGATTTTAATTACTTTATAATCTGTGAAAGTTGAAATAAAATGGAGCTAGTTATATCAAGGGGTTTTAAGATGGGGCTGGGAGGCATTAAGGAGGTGGGCTTTATGCATGTCCTCATTCGCTAAGGTAACAGACTTTTGCTTAGTGATAGCCTTAGCAACCAATCATGGTTAACCAAGATTAGTTTTCTGTCACCAACACCAGTCAAAATTCTTTGTAACTAGCATACACAAGCATTCCCTTTTTGCCTTAAAAGCCCCTGACTTTTGTCTCCCAGTGGAACACAATCTGTGTTGCTACCCAAATCCATGCTCTGTGCATTGGAATTCTGAGACCCCAAATAAATGCTTTTATTTCAGCTCTGCCTCTTTGCCCTGTCTACAAATTGAATACCACCGTCTGTGTGATACTGTATTGAGAATTGATTCACAACTGAACACGGCCATTTTAAATAAATCCCTCTGAATGCTTGAAAAGAACATGTCATCTTCAATCATTGAGTGCTCTGTAACTTTGTTGCCTGAATATCCATACTAACAATGCTTTTATTCTGATTAAAACATCACTCACTGAGGGAGGGTATGTTGACATTGTCCACAATGATGGTGCATCTGACATATTCTTCTTGTAGCTCCAACAACATGTGCTTTGAATTTTTAAAGCCAGGTTAAGAGCAGCATATCCAGTTTTAGAATGGGTTCGATCTTCAAGACGAATGAAATATTTGTCAGTATATCAGTATATTTAGGTATATTTATCTCTAGTAATATAAGCTTTCTTCTTAGTGTGCTTCCAAGATAAGCTACACCACTAATTTATCTTCAACCTTTCCACAAAATAATTCAAAAGATTATTTTGAACTGACTCCTCAAAACAGTATATAGCTCAATTAAAAAAAAAAAAAAAGTCTAATTGGAAACTTTGGTCTCTTCCAGAAGAGTTTTGTATTTTTGTTCTGGATTTATTCCTGCCATTTTGTTTTTGTTTGTTTTTGGTTTTTTTTTTTGTTGTTGTTGTTGTTGTTTTGTTTTGTTTTCCTCTTCTTCTTCTTCTTTAAGTTTTATTTAAATAATTTCTATACCCAACATGGGGACTGAACTTAAACCCTAAGATCAAGAGTCACACACTTCCCTGACTGAGCCAGCCAGGTGCCCCTCTGTTTTGCTCTCTGTATCTAGATTTCCTCAATGGTCCCCAGTTAATGCAGTTCAGGTACTCCTATTTGAGTTAGTTTTAGTGTTCTGCTTCACCTGGAATTATCCATTTTATCTCAGTTTTCAATTTGATCAGAATAAGGTTATCCATAATATTCTCTTGTATTTAAATTGTCACATTTGTATATAAACAATTGTTTCCTTTAACTCTGCACATGTGTCTTCTTTCTCTTCCTTTTGACTTCGCTTATCTTCTTTAGGGTATGTTTTTCTATTTCATTAATTTCTATTCTTGTGTTATTTATCTCTATTCTCTCACTTTGTTTGAATTTATTTCACAGTTTCTTTTTTTTACTTATTAATTTTAAAGGTAAGTTTGCTAATTTTCAGCCTTTTTGAAGATAAGGATTAAAGTCTATAAACTTGCTTTCATTGAATGTCACACGCTTTCATCTGCAGCTTTAAATGTACTTTCTATTAATTTTTTCTAAATTTTGAGATAATTGTAGACTTACATGCAGTTGTAAGAAATAGTTATGGAAAGACCTTTTATACTCTTCATCCATTTCCCCCCCATTATTTTAACATCTGACACAACTGTAATACACTATCAGAACCAGGATACTGTCAAATACAGGATATTTTTGTCACCCCAAGGATCATTCATGCTGCCCTTCTACTGTGACACCTACTCCCCTCCTACCCTCATCCTCTTAATACTGACAGCCACTAATCTGCTTACCATTTCAGAAACTTGATCATTTTCAGAATGTTATATAAATGGAATCATACAGTATGTAACCTTTGCGATTGGATTTTTCCACTGAGCCCAAATCTCTGGGGTTCCTCCAGGTTTTGTCTCCACAGTTCATTCTCTTTTATTGCTGAGTAGTATTTCAGGGTAGGCAGGGTACCACACTGTGCTTAACTGTTCGCTTGCTGAAGGGCACCTGCATTGTATCCAGTTTTGGGTTGTTTCAAATGAAGACGTAATGAACATTCATGAAATATGAATTATGAACATTCATACTCACATTTTTTGTATGAACCATGTTTACACAAGAATATGTACAAAAAATGTTTATAATAACTTTACCTATAATAGATGAATATATCTTCATTTAATATAACTTTGTTGTTACTCCATGAATCATTATTTGGATAATGATCTTGATCTTAGCCAAAAGGCCAAGAAGCAATCATTATTTGGAATTTCAAAAAATATCTATGTAGCTATAAATATAGAGGATTATGCTTTTGTTGTTGACTTCTCTCTCCTCTTTCTCTGTCCCTCTCACTGGATATCAAGAGATCACTAGATAGAAAGAGAAATGTCTATATATATAGATTAGCATTCATGTTTTAAAATTTGTTGAGTCCTTATTTGATCAATTTTATAAGGTTTCAATGTGTGCCTAAAAAAGAGTATGTATTCTCATTTCTAAATGTATGATTCTTTATATTTCTGTTAGATCTTATTAATTTTCTTACTCAAATCTTTTAAATCCCCATTAATGGTGTATACGTTTAATGTATCAAAGACTAAGATGTGTAAAATCTACTATGACGGTACATTTGAACATTTTCTGGTGAGTACAGTCAAATATTCTCTCATACGTTTTAAGCTGTTTTATTTGGTGCATACAAGTTTAGAATTATTATATCTGCCTAGTGATTTTATCTTCTCACCATCACATAGTTTCTTTTTTTTCTTATTTTTTTTTCCTTAAGGTCTATTTTGTCTGATATTACTGTAGCTACACTGGCTCTCTTTTGAATAGGTTTTTTCCCCATAATATCTTATTTTATTTTTTTTTAAAAAACTGTGCTCATTTTCTCATTTTTTACTTCCATTCTCTCTGTGTCCTTATGTTTGACATGTGTCTCTTAAAGCACATGCAATTCCAACAACAGAATATTTTTGCTGTAAAATGTAGTACAAATAAAGAAAAGAAATATAAAGCAAAATTAAATGTTTATGAAGCAAATATCCTTGACATCAAGTCTTGGGTCAACAAATAAAATCTTCCAGCCACCCTGAGAAGCCCTCCTCCAGTTACATACCGTCTTTCTTTTCCTGAAAAGTAGCCAGTATCCTACTGGCTTTGATTTTGTCTATAGTTTTGTTTTCCCAATGTTCATCCCCAAACACCAGCTTTAGTTTCCCCTCCACCCCATTTTGTCTGTCTGCTTTTTTAGAAGAAAAAGTCTCTTCTGATCTGTAGGTTCTCCTTCATTCCACTTACTCTTTTTGTCCAGGGCAATTTATGTGTTAAAACGCAGAGTCATTGGATCTACAGACTTGGTCTGGTTTCATCTTGTACTTCTTGTACTTCTTGTACATCTTGTACTTCCTCTGCTCCAGCTCTGAAATCAACAACTTGTCTAAGGAGGCCTGGCTCCTTTATGGGAGTATGGTATTTAGAAACCAAGATCTGAGTGTTAGAGGAGTTCACCATTACTGAGGTATCAATCATTGCTTCTAGGTCTTCTCTGTAGACAGTATACATACACATATACTAACCCATGTAAAAACACCCATCTCTATATCTCTGTTTATTATCTGTCAATCACTTATCTATCAACTATCTATCTATCTGGCTTATCCCTCAGTTCATTCTATTACTTTCGAACCCAATCCAGGAGTGTTCAATCCAGCAGTGTTCATTCCTGCATTACCAAGTCTGGCCATTTCATATAAAGTTGAGTTAAAATCTCTCTTAAATTCACAATAACATTTCTGATTTGAAGTCAGGACTACAAGGTATTTATTTCTTCCATCTTACATCAGTATTGCCTTTGTTCTCCAGGAATCTTGCTTCTCAAGGAGACAAAAGCAAAATAGAATTAAGATATCATATAATCATTCATGTGCTTTTTTCCTTATTGTCTATTTGACAGTCTCATGGTAACAGTAAAGATACCAACACTAGCTTCATTAATTTAATTACTGAAACAGCAAAATTTTCTCACAGACCCTCTTCTTACACTTCTGCCTGCTTAGTAACTGAATGCACACAGAGCACACAGCCATTTAATATTATACTTTTACCATAAAAATATTTGTTTAATGTTCACCATCAGCCCTTTTGTTGATGTCTCTCTAATCATGTTGGTTGACTTAAGCTTATTCTTGATGAGATCCTTCAGAAAGAACTCAGGAGAACATTTTCTCATTTCTTGCCTGTTGATAGCAATTTGTCTATAGTCTCTATGCTAAAACTATGTCTGGCTGTGTATAAAGTGCTTGGCTCACATTTTCTTGAGTATCATAAATATCATAAATACATTGCTCCATTTTCTTCTGGCATAAAGCATTGCTGTCAAAAAGTCTGATAATAATCTAATTTTCTTTCCTTTATATATGACTTAGCCATTTTGCCTGGAAGCACAAAGGTTTTTCTTGTTTTGTTTCTTTTTTTAAGTAAAAATCAAATTACTAAAATATGACTCTGTGTTGACCATTCCAGTCAGTTTTCTCAAGTAGGTGGGGTGCCCTTTCAAAATGTAATTTTTTGCTGTTTTTGTTATTTAGGTAAAATTTTCTTGAATTGTCATTTTGGGTACTTGTCTCCTGACTTTGAGTTTCTTCTTTGGGAACTCTATTTAGCTACAATGATCTTAGCCTGTCTTTGAAACTTTTCATTTTCTCTTTATTCCATTTACCTCTTTCTTTTGTAAAAGTTCCTTCCTTTAACCTGGTTTTCTTCAGGCATGATCCATTGTATTGATTTACTCTTCAGTTACCTATTTATTTTTCATTTCTAAAATATATCTTCTTAAATTTCTGTTTATTTCTTCAGTCCTGTGAGTTCACGCTGGGTTCTTCTAATTCTAATTTTTACTCTTCCTTCATATCTCCTATCATTTTCTTGATGTCTTTAGCACTCTGAAATAGTTATATCATAGTTTTTGTTTGACTTGGAACCACATTTCTCTGGCATGCTTTTATTCTCTAGAGGGAGGCTATTCTGTTTCGTGATACCAACTTTGTACGTGCTTTGATTCCTATCATTTGGCATCCTTTTAGGTGAAATTAGTTTTCCTGAACATTTAGAAGAGGATGTAGTTGAAAACTCAATTTCTAACTCCACAGAGTTCTAATGTTAGAAACGATGGTGGTTTACTTTCTGAGAATGCTCTAGCTCTGTTTTTCTCACATTCTTTTATCTGGGCCTTCAATTTCCTGTCACTATTGTCTCTGCACTGCTCGATTTTGATTTTTAATCCCAGGATTTATTCCTGGGAGGGGGCTCGGGCTGGCTTCTTTTGGGAGTTCACAGGGTCCAGACTACTCCAGAGGCTTTACATTTTACTGCTGACCCTTTGTTTTCATCCACCATTGGAGAGTGCAGAATTGATTCCAGTATTCAGCAACTATTCTCATTCTTATTTTCAAGCTTTCCAGTGGGTACCTGTTGGCTGTTTTTGATCCTCAGGTCCATATGATGCTTCACTGCTTTTCTCTCCTGCTCCCTGTACAGTCCTGATACCATGCAGGCTTTGTAGCTGGCAGTCTGATAATCATCTGATATTCTTTCCTTTGTGTAAGTGATTTAGTCTTTTTTTGCCTGGAAGCACAAGAATTTATTTTTCTTTTAAAGTCCAGGAAGTTTACTGGACTAGATCTCACTACTGGCCATCCTACTTGTCTGCGGTTTGACTCTCCTCCCTCACAATTTGTAATTCATGAGAATAGCTTATCATCTACATATTTTGTTGGTATTACCCATGGGTTACTGTTTTGCTATCTGAGTTTCTTTTATCTGTTTATATGGGAGAATTTGGGAAGATTCAAAAACTAAGTCACCAGTGTCATTTTCCAGCATGTAGCTTTCGATCTTTTTAAAAGGAACTTAATCTGACAACATCTCACTTAATAGGTGAGCTTTGTACAACGTTGACATATATTATGGTTCATAATAAGTTTGGCATTAGTTCCTCAACTTGTTTTGCATTTTTACTTTGTCCCTGAAATTTCTAAGTAATTTTTAACCCTCTCTTTAATTCAGTTTTTCTCTCTAGTGTCTTGAAATTCAGTCTTTATCTTTCAAAGTTTTATAATGTATATTTCACTTTGTACCCCAATATTTCAGTACCCCACTTACGAAACAATGCAAGGATGTTAGAACACTTTATATCAATGCACTCTTTCCCACTTTCTATATTATTATTGTCCTGCAGTTTAGCTCTGTCCCATTTTTAGCACAGGTACACACTAAATTAAGCAGTACTATTTTCTCATAAAGTCAATGTTTATTTAGATTTCCCACTCTGTTTACCAATTCCCTTGCTCACTTTTCTTTTTTACACATGAGGCCTTTCTTCTAGGGTGGACTGATCTTCTCCTTCCTGAACTAAAACCTTTTGACCTTCCTATAGTGAGACTACTAGTGGCCCATTCTCGGTTTTTGTTCATCAGAGTACCGTTCTCTCTTACTTTTCAGTTAAGAATGTGAATTAGTTTTAATTATTTTTCTCCTTCTCTCAGCACTCTGCAGAGTTTTCACTCTTCTCTGGCTCCCATGGCTGCTGTTGACAAAGCTTCTTCTGGTTGGTCCTTCCATGAATGGTAAGGTCATCTATTTATTTTTTCCAGCCTTCTCTGACCACAGTTTCAGTGCTTTAAATTCTCTATAGATAGTCTAGATATCTTTTTATTCTTTTTTTTTTAAATTTACCCTGTTGAGGAATAACTGATGAAAGAATTGTCTTTCATCAGTTCCAGAACACCCTGAGCTATATCTCTTCGAATATTTTCTTCTCTCCCCGACTCCACTTACAGCACGCATATGTGGGACTCGCTCATCCTTGTCTCATGTCTCTTCACGCCTCTTTCTTGTTTGCCTTTTTTGTCTTGCTGAGTACATTTAGGGTAGTTTGCTATTTCTATCTTCCAAGTCATTACTTCTCTTCTCATGTATGTCTCATTTCCTCCATAACATGTCCATTGAGTTTATAATTTCATTTCTAAATTATATTTGATTCTTTTTATAATATGCCTCATCAACAGTTGGTGCTTTTTTGATCCATTATGCCATCTTTCATTTCTTTAAATGCTTTAAATATTTCTTTCCCTCTATTTGGCTCTTCACTGAGGGTATACCATTTCAAGTGCGTGAGCTTTACTGAAGGTGGGATTTACTTCTAACTCACCCTATGGCTATTTAAAATTCAGGCTCTGGGTTCTTTTTACTGTCAAATTCACCTAGGGCAAGCAATGCTTTACACAGACTTACTACTCTGTTCCCAGCTCTCTCTTCACTTTTGTCCCTGAATATTTCCTTTAATTATAGAAGCATAATTATTCATTTAAAAGCACACTTGTCATTTTCCAGTAAGTAGGTAATTGTTATAGGAGGATATTTTAAGAATACCTTATTTTTAATATTGGCCATAATGGAAGTCCAGTGGGTAATTTCCACATTTCCATCTCTGTAATTTTAATTCCAAGAGTTATGGGGGTTTTTGTTTTTGGTTTTTTTGAATAGAGAAGCTACAGCAAAAAGGCTAGGCAGAGAACATTGAATCCATTTATCTGTTGTTTACTGAAGTTTATCGTCTAATAATTTAACATGAAATGTGAATGGGACCTGTGGTCCTGGAATTGTGGTGTGTTCAATAATGGCTGTCTCTTGCATTTATATGTAAATGGAAGTTTGGTTGGTTACAGATTTTAGGGGTCAAATTTTATTTCTCTGAAACTTTTAAAGATATTATCCTACTCTCATTTAGCATTTAATGTTTCTACGGAAAACCTTTATTTTTCTTTTAGAGGCCACTTGATATGTTCACTTGTACAACAAATGACTCCTTGTTTAGACTACAAATCCATTAACTTCACGATGAAATCTATTTGTTTGACTATTCTGAATAATGTTTTCCTAGAACATAGTCTGATCTCTTATCCTTTAGAGTTAAGTCTCCTTTTATTTCTGGAGCACATTCTTGTTTTCGATCTTGGATTTTTTTTTTTTTTTGAATTATATATCTTCAGTTTCCTTCTTCAGAACTACCAATTAGGTATATATTTTAATTCCTTTGTCTTCCATGCTTACTATTCCTCTTTAATGCCTTTTAATTTTCTGCAGATTTCCATTTTATGTTCCCCACTCTGAAGCTATTTAATATTTTTAGGACCGTCTATTCACCTTTTTAATGGTTCAGGTCTGGATGGCTTCTTCATTTCTCTGATGGTTTTATTTTGTGGTACCACCCCATTTCTCATTAAAGCAAGATCATACTTTACCCCCTGCTTGATTTTCCTGTGTTGAGTTGTGGTATGAAAATGTAATCACTTAATTTCCTTTTAAATTAATGACGACACATTTGGCCCAATTTTCAATGTATATATGGTCATACTTTCTAACAGTGTGTGTGTGCACATGTTTATTTGCCTTCTCTCCTTTCCCTTCCTTAATTTTATCCTTTGTGTAGAACCCGTACTAGTACCTTTTGAAAAAAGTAGTATTACCAATCTTTGATTGGGTTTTACTTGCATTAGCTATATATAGAAGGTTTAATTGGAAGTGGGGCAGAGCCATGCTCTAAGCTTGCAGCATTCTACCAAATTCATGGTAAAACTGTTTACGGTGGCAGTGTTGGATAGGTTTATTTATTATTTTACCCAGCAAAAGTCAATGTCCCCATCACCCTGATGCAATAAAACAGACCCCGTCCTTGGTTTTTATTCAATCAGTCTTTCATTGCTTCTCTGTAATGCCCAGTTGTATCCAGGGACTGTCCCACCCATGCCATTCCTGACATTGACATCAGAAGTATTATTGGTCTTGCCCCTTAGGTTATACCAGCAGGACAGTTTGAGGTATGCAGCCATAGACATCTTGTCTCAGCACATGACCACATCCTTGGTCTGCACCTGCAGCCCTACCTCCTAGTTACTGTCCAGCATGATCAAGTCTTCCCAGCTTTACCATAGCACTGGCATTTCCTTTCCTTCTGATTTTTTTTTTTTTTTAATGCAGGGGTAATTTCTGAGAGCAGAAGAGGGCAGAAGGATCTTCACTCTGTTATCTCAAAATCAAAAGTCTGTTACTCACCTTTCTTAACAACCTTTGATATGAAACATGTTGGAGGCTTTTCACAAGTCTAAATAGATTATAGGCTGTCCCTCAAAATGTCATTTGTAATTAGGCTGTCTGAAGTTTGGAATGCATTTTCTTATAGAAACCAAGTTATAAATGGTAGCTGGCAACTAAGGCCAGCTTTTCAATAGGCTGTTTAGCCGAATACATTGTACTACTAGCATTATTCTGGCCTCACAGAACTACTATTTATTAAGTTATTTCTATGGAAAAGTGAATTCCAAGTTCTAGCTAGTAGAATATAGCATATTTTAAAATGTAAAGCTATGTCACTGTCTTGCATAAAATCCTCCAGTGGTTTCTCATCCTTCTTAGGCCGGAGACAAAATCCTTAACATGGTCCAGCAGGCCGATGATCTGGCTCTGTTGGCCCCACTACTCAAACTGGCCTTCTGACTGTTAATGGAATGTGTCTTGCTTCTTCCAGCCCTAAAGCTCTACCATATTTACTTCCTTTTGCCTGAAAAAGCTTTTTCTTACCCATCAGCCTACTCTCTTTCAGACAGAACTCAACCCAAATTCCATTTATGTGGGAAGCCTTCACAGATCTCAAAACGGGCCAAATCATGCTGCTTTATACATTCTAACAGCATTGGGTCATCTTCATTTATGTTTGCTACTATATGCCCTGCACTCCTCACAGAGGCTGGCAGGTGGTAGATAGCCAATAAACATGTGTTCAATAAACAAATGATTACATATTTTGTATCAAAGACAAGAGCTCTTAAACTGAAACCTGCCTGCCAGGAGCCAAAGACATTTCTGTACCCCTTACCACTTCTGCTGCTGCTGGTCTGGCTGTCTTGGCTCTGAGTCTTGGACGGATCATGTGAATGTTACATAGAACTCCCAAGTTCTGCCCTTGTGATGGCCAATGCTGTCAGTCGTCCTCATTACTATTATGTGAAAACACTGAGAAATCATTAAAAATAACTTTTTATATGGTTCCTCATAGGATCACAGTTTTCAATACCTAGAATACAAACACTGTGATATAAAATCAATTACATGTAATGTTATATTGTCCTTGATGTCTCTACTTCAACATTACACAACGGTGGCCGTAGGTCCTGGAGTTTTCTGGAATGGCTCCATTTTTTTTTTTTTAAAAGATTTTATTTATTTATTTGATGGAGAGAGAGAGATCACAAGTAGGCAGAGAGGCAGGCAGAGAGAGAGGGGGAAGCAGGCTCCCTGCTGAGCAGAGAGCCCTATGCGGGACTCGATCCCAGGACCCTGAAATCATGACCTGAGCCGAAGGCAGCGGCTTAACCCACTGAGCCACCCAGGCACCCCCCCCTTTTCTTTCAATAACAATTGGGCTCTTGCCCTTTGACAGTATACCTCACCTATCAGCTTTGCACCCTAATTTCTTTTTCCATAAAACCTGGCCTCTATTCATTCATGGTCTTGTCACTCATCGAGGGGCCTAACTGTCTTTTTGAATCCTCTTAGGCTTTCCTGCCAGGCCTCGTTCTTGGGCAAAGAAGTTAGGTAAGTTGACAGCCCTCTACGTGAATCAGAAGTGACTGTTTCATGTCTACATTTCCCTGCTCCGGTTTCTGTGCCTCCCTCTGATCCAGTTTCCCCACCGGGGAGATGGTGTTAGTGCCCAGTGCAGTGCACAGCCCTTGAAAGGCTACTCTGTAGTAACGTAATTGCTAGATTCAGAAGAGGAAGGGCAAAACCCCAGGAAGGAGGTCAGGCTCTGTGTGGCCAAACTAAGGAATGGTATCCTCAGGTTGCTGAGCCTTAGTGGACCCCATGAATGAAAGTGTCCTGAGATTGCCATCGCCTAACAAGCAGTCTGATGCCTGGGAACCAAGGATGGCCCCAAATGTGAAGGGAAGAGAAGGGGAAGCAGATGCTGCTGTTGACGGTAGTTACCAGGAAGTTCAGTAACACTCTCTGGGGTGAAATTTAATAAAAAGTACATTTAAAAAACATTTTTTTAAACAGAATTTTTTTTATTTTATTGAATATTTATTTTTTTATTGTGTTCAATGAGCTGCTGTGTAGTATATCATGATTTTTTTCCAATTTATTTATTTTCAGAAAAACATTATTCATTATGAATTTTTGATGTAGTAAAAAATCTTGATGAAACAAATCGTCTTTACTCCTGAACAAGTTGTTAAGGTCAAAGATGACTTGACGGGTTTGTCATTTGTACAAGGAATGGAATTTTTATTCAAATATTCATACCTGAGCTACCGCAAAATGGATTTATCTAGCTTATTTAGCTTCCCCTCCTCCTCCTAGAAAGTTCTGTGCTTTCTGTTTCTTCCATTTCTTTACCTATTGTTGGCTAGAAAATGTTACTAGAGGTCTTTAGTGTCCATGAGCTAATTAGGTCTGTTTGTTAACTTGAGCTATGTTGATACTGGATGAGTTTATAAGGCTGTGGACGTGCTATTTGCTTCAAACAATTAATTGATTTCATATCTCTTAAGAAAAGAAAGGGTTTGTACATGACTGATGAGGCAGTTTCCAAAGATTCAGGGAGAAATTAGAGATGGTTCACTGAAGCACGACCAGATAAATAATCCTGGAGGGAGACCACACTTTCTAGGATCACCTTCTTTCACAGAATGTGGGGACCCACAGAGCACTCCCATGAACCCTCGCTAACTCACCCAGCCATGCATTCCTCAGTCACCATGTGCCTGCTGCAAGCCCAGCCCCGCACACCACGGCTCTCCTCCATGAAGACTACAGAACCTCACCAGAAAGACAGACACATATGTTCTCAACGTAATATCCCTTCAAGGATGTATAAGCTATTGTGTGAGATTTGAAGAGGGAACAGTTAGCTTAGCCTGGAGATCCTGGGGCAGACTTTGAAGAGGAGGTAACTTTGGGGATCAGACTCATGGACAGAAGAGGAGTCAACCAGGTCAAACAGGAAAGAGAAAGTGATGCCTTGAGTACGGTAAGGTCTTATCTTCCTGTTCACGTTTGTGAGAATGCCTGCCTGTGTGCCAACGCTTCTCTCTGACCCACTGGCTTATCCCTTCATCACACCAAGCTGTCAGCTGAGGCTGGGTAGAAGGGGAATAGAGGGATTCCCCTTCTACCCAGAAGGAAGGGGAGGGATTAGAGGGAATAGGCATTCAAGTCAAGTCAGTATCCACAAGCCCTGCTTCTCATGTGGTAGGGCTAGGGGAGGGCCCATGCATGTGCATTCTAAACAAGCAGGCAAGATAAATCTGATCCCTGGGATTCCTGGAACATACTTAGAGAAATATAACCCTAGACTCCTCCCTATGACACAGTCCTCAGCACGTGTTGAGTCAAACTCAACACAAAACACAGGAAATGCCTAAGAGATAGAGAAGCAAACAATGGCTACAACTAAAATAACCAACCGTAACTCCTGCTGCCAACTGTTGGTGGCACGTAGCTTTGGCCCACCGTTGATGTGGAGGCCCTTTTTTGTAATCTAGGAAAGCTGAAAACAAATATGAAAGTTAGGGAGGCGTTAATAAATGCACAAGTGCCAACAGTGCTTTCTTAAGGCGTAAAACTCTCTCTGTTTAAGCAAGGCTGAGAAGTTCTGATGTGGTATGAGTACTTCACAAGAAGCATATCTTTCCTTCTTTTCAGAACAGAACAAAGACAACAGCCAACTGAAGATCTACCCAAGGGTAGGAGTGGAGAGTCGATGTATTTTGTTAAAAGTGATTATGAGTAGTGAAAAGGGCATCATCAGGAATTGGGAAAGGAAGGAGGCCTCTATAAATTCACTCCCCTCTTACTGATTACAGTTTTTACTTTGGGACAGTAGACAGGCCCGACTTACTGGGGGACATTGATAAGAAAGTTAACAGCTGTTCTTGGGCAATCATTCAGCAAATATGTATTGAATACTTCTTGACTATGAGGCCCTCTTGATTCTTAATTCTGGCATTTTCATTTTGGAGCGTAGCCAACCACCGAAACAAGAAGCTGTCAACAGAATCCAGACTACAGGTGGAACCTGAGGGATGATGCCACAGGGAGAGACCAAGTGCGGATGCAAGGATCGGTACCCCAGGATGAGCAGACACTCACTTTAAGAAAGACAGTCTTTACTTTGGATAGATGTTGGCTCTCCTACAACAGTCCTATGAATACACAGCTTCATAGCATATCAGAGGTGGAGGGGAACCCAGACCTCTTGTGGTCCAGCCCTCTAACTTCACTGAAAGGGAAACTAAAGCACAGGGAATAGACTTGGCCAAGCATGTGCTACGTGAGTAGCAATGCTCTTGCCTGTCTGTCAGGTACTGGGGCTAGAAAGCCGAGCATGACCCCTCCAGGGAGCCCAGGGAGACAGATGCCCAAACTAGTGTGGCATGTGGTGAAAGAGGTGGAGGGTACATGACTTGGTTTGGGGATACACGCAAGGCTGAGGGAACGAGGAGGCCATGATGTGTGACCCTTCGTCTGTCTTGTGCTTAAGAAGGGAATGGAGGCCCATGGGGGGGAAGTATAGAGCCTGTGGTATAGGGTCAGCATAAGTCCCACCCAAGGGCACTAAGTTCTTTGAGCCTCAACTTCCCTTCCGTAGTTCCCACGTCACAGGATTGCTCTTGAGGCTAATATATGCACAAGCACTCAGCACATACGTGTTCAGTGAATGGGCACAATCTGGAGTCCTTCAGGGACCCCCCTTCACGCCCTCCTCTAAAAGGGCCACACCCACTGTAACCAGCTCTTCTTCAAGGAGAAGGTCTTGAGAAAGTGATTTGCTGCTTTGGGACCCAGACCGTCTCCACAGACCGGCGACCATTCCTCCAGCCTCTTTTCGGAGACCCTGGGAGGTGTTAAGGTTGGCTAGCCAGAGCCTCCAGGTACAAACCCAATCCTTTCAAATGGGACTTCTCCTCCTACAGCTTTGAGGGGGAGAAGTCCCTGGCGCCTCCCACAAAAGAAAGATGTCCCACTGAGCCCCAGAGCTAGCTACTGGAAAGTCATTTAACAGAAGCTTCCCAAATCCCCTTTTTAACATAGGGAGAGGTGTGGGAGCCCCAGTAGCTCCCTTTAATGCAACTGGATTAATTGCCTGCTCAGAAAACAGCTCGATTCTAAATGATCCTAAATGGCCTCTAATACCTGTAATCTTCCCTCCACCACGTTACCCGGCTGCATTACCAAAGCAGGGCTGGTTTCAGGAGCTGGTTTGCTCTGTAAACAGCAGGCAGCGTTGCGGGAGGCCAAGGAAATCAGGCTCAGTTCCAAGGGAAGGCTGAGAAATTGATGAAAATGCCACTGGCCTATTCACCAGCCTAATTTGATTCCAGGAAATCAAGCGACGGAATGTGGACTGGTCTATTCCACAGATGCGGTGTTCCTTTGAAGGACTGGGTAATCAAACATGGGCACACTACTGGCTCTCCGCCCTGGGTCCCTCCTGGCCGGGCAGTGAGTATCCCTCTAGAGGATCTTGCTTTTCTTTCTGTAAGCCACAGAGGGAGCCAACAAGTCACCCGACATTTCAGTCGATCGTCCACCTGGGAGATGAAGGTCTGGCTTTGGGTGTACATCTGCCTGGAACATAAGTGACTGTCACAATTAAGAGAAGAATGGACTCTGATTGGTACCCTGTCTCTGTCACTCCTGAGTGACCGTGGGCAAGTTCTCTCTTGATATCTCCGTTTCATCATCTATGAAATGAAGATGATTAACAATAAGAGTACCAGCTAAAGGGGTTTTGGTGAAGGTTACATGTCTTGGACAGATCTAAGGTGCCTCAAGAGTATCCTGGTCATGGGAAATGCTATGCCCCTATGTCTGGTTTCATTGTCCCAGCACCCCTGGTTATACATGGGCAGGCGCATGGCCTTCCTGCAGTAATCGGAGGGTGACAGCTAGTGTGTGGGTGAGCCAGGCGCATGGGGTGTGACACTGAGGTGTCCCAAGTATTACCACCTTCCTCTCCTACTGATCCAACCCTAGAAGCTAGGCCGTCTTCTCATGCCGCTGGCAAACTTGTGAATGTTCCTTTTAGCTGGCTGCCCTCCCTGACCACATCTGGGATTTTCATGGAGATCCAGAGAACATTGAGGGAAGACAACAAAGTCACCTGGGCTGGGATGAAGGTTGGGAGAGGAGAGGCTAGACCCACCGGGAAACCAAAGGTGGCCAGACAGAAGTCTGCATTCCCTCCCTTCAGGCCAGTGAGGTTAAGGGCCAGGGACAGAAATCAAACATGCTTGAACGTCTCAATATTTGAGCTGAACATCTCAATATTTGCTTGAACATCTCAATATTTGAGCTGGCCACTGTCTTTACTGTTCCCTTTCTGGGGACTCTCAGCCCTCTGATGTCCAGCTTTGAGGGTTCTTGTGAGCCCTTGGTAAACAGGGACCAGCAGAGAGAGTGTGTGGAGTTCCCCAAGGACAGCATCTCTCCTGACAAAGCCTCAAGGACAAGACGCAGACCTGCACGGCCAGACACCGCACTCAAACAACACTGGCCACCTCTTCAGCAACATTATCCCTAGTGACCCAGATGCCGAGAGCCACGCTTGTCCTCACTCTATAGCCTCCAGACCTGGTGTGGAGCCCTGCTTCTCTACTCGCTGACCGCTCTGTGACTGCCCTGCCTCTGGACATGGGGCTAACCATCATGCCTACAACCTATGGTGATGAGACACAGGGAGCAAGCACATCAACAACGGTCAGGGTCTGAGGAAGGCGCATGACACAGCCGGTTCTGGGCCTCATGGGCACCGACTCTCTCCCTGAATCTTCCTATTCCCCACATGAAGCCAGCCCTGCTGGAAATCCTTGTGGTGCAGATGAGAACACAAAGTAGGAAAGAGGCTAACGAATTCATTCAAAAGTCATACAGCTGGTGTAAATGGGGAGCCGTTTGCAAAGTTCCTGGCCCGTGGTAAGCATGTGATAAAAATACAGCTGTTCTGGCAGCTACCATGGGTGCTAAGTTTCGATGGCGGAAAAAGGGCTCACGGCCTGAGGAGGGGACCCCCTCAGAGTGAGGAGCTGATGGGACTAGGCAGTCACTACCTAGGAGAGGTCCAGGAGTGACAGTGCCCTCCACTAAGAGGCCAAGGACATCTGTGTCTCATCTCCAGGTAAAAGCAAGCTTTGATGTGGGCTTGATTCGGAAAGGGCTGTGAGCGGAAGACCCAGTGCCCACTCCAACGCCACCAGAAGTAGCTGGCTCCGATCAGGGGCCCCACACAGACAGCGGGGGCTGTCCGAAGGGACTTCATCACCTAGGGTCTCAGTGATCTCACCTGTAAACTGGACATGCTCACATCCTCTCTGTCTACCAATAAGCGGCTAGGGGGCCTCACGAAGATAGGCCATTCCCGTTATGCTTCAAAGTCTCTCAAAAAAGGAAAGAGTACAACTTTCAGGGAATTTAAGGCAAAAGCAAATGTCCCTCAAAGGTGAACCCTGACAGCTCTGGTGGGAGCAGACATCCAAGGGTGTCAACATCTCAAGCAACAGCTTCCCATGTGCTGGGCAAATTTTCTCTTCCAAAGCAAAAGAAAGCAGCTACTGTTTCTCAAAAGTTGCCTGTGTCTTCTCTGTTCTAATTAATCCTCATAGAAATCACACGAGATTCGTGTTATCCTGATTTTATAGACATTAACACTGATATTCCCAAGAGGGTAAATGACTCAGCCAGTAGCACGCAGCTGGCGACCTGGGAGCCCCGGGTTTGGACCCAAGGCCATGTAGAGCCCACATTCTTATCAATGATTCTTATTCTGCTCTCAGCTCCTATGTCTCCTTTACCCTGCCTGAGCACACCTGTCTGGAGACATCTGCCCTCCCACGTGTGCACACCACGCCACTGTTAATGGTGTGGGCTGTGGGAATGTCCTGACCGACTGTGGTGGGCCTCTGGGTACGCACCTGTAGAAGGAAAGTACTAACAGTTCACTCACTGGGTCATCTCAAGGTTGAGTGAGAACATGGCCAGAGCACCTAGCACACACAGGAGAGAGTGCTCAACTTCTCGACTAGGTGAGTGATGTGATACCATTTGGGGGTCATTGGATTGGCAGAAATGGAAACACTCCTGTAACACCAAGTGTTGACACAGATGGGGTAAACACTCCCTGGTGCTGGAGTAAATGGATGGAACCACTTAGGAGAGCAACTTGGCAAAACTTACTAATGTCTAAAATATTGCTTCTCTATAGCTCCCCAAGGGAAACTCCCTGTGCCCCAAGATGCAATTTGGCAGAGGTCATTAAAGCATTTATTTTGTTAATGGCAAAATATAGCCAACCTCGATGCCTGCTGAAGGATTAATGACCACAGAGCTATGGTATATATCCCTTATGTGCATCTATCCTCCAAGAAGTATGGGTAGGTGGAAAAAAGGAAGTTCTACAATATAAACAAGTATTGTTTCAGTTGAAAAAAAAACCTCAAACAGGACAATAGGTTTCATATATACACATACATGTATGAAACACATCAGATTAGGCCTTTTCCACTGATAAGCATAGTGCCCAGGAAGCTGTGAGGGAGGGCCACAGGCCTAAGTGGACTAGGTATTATCTGATCTGCTCTATTTTTCTTCTACATGTGAATACATGCCCACTGTGGTACTTACTTTCAAAGGCAAAATAATAATGATGACAATGATACGACGACAATGTATTAGGTGCCAAGTCTGAGTATTCGTTTTCTTCCAAAATAAATAAGTTAAGAAATAAGTTTATATGTATTACTCTAATTGACATACTTTTATATGCCGTCTTTTTCTTTTTCTTAACTAAAACAGGAATGATCCTTTCCATTGTGTTGATAAAGACAGTGAAGTTAAGCTTCAGCAACCTGCCCAGTTAGGAAGGAACAGGTTCAGGATTGGAAACTGACTGTTCTTTCCATTTTTTCATTCATTCCCCAAGACTTCTGCACCCTGCCCACATTCAAGGCACCGTGTACAGGGCTGGGGATGCACAGAGGCTAAGATGTTCTGTCTGCTTTCTCCACATCACAGCCCAGTGAGGAAAGTGGGCAGCCCCCCCCCCCACACACATGTACGGCACAGGGAGCCATGCTTGAATGTCGTGGGTGAAGGTGTGCTCTTTACTAACACCTGAGACAAAGCAGGAAGCACAATTCCATGACAAGATTTGGGTCTGGCTCATAACCATGGAGTTCACCACCAATATGGCCTAATGATCCAAATATCTCCATTCTCCCAATAGACTCCTGAGTCGGTAATAATGGAAATGGGTCACTGGGCATTGCCTACCTATTTGCCAGGCGTCATTCCAGCATTTAAATGCCTTGACACATTTAATTCTCAAAATATCCCTATGAAGAAAGTCCTATTAGAAGCCTCATTTTACAGAGGAGCCAAGTGAGACACAGAGATAAAAACAAAACAACTAGACAGATAAAAGCTTGCTGGAGATGACAGCTAGTGAATTCTGGAGCTAGGTTCAATGAAGGGCTATCTAGCTTGATACCCCCATGCTCTACTGCCGTCCCAATGAAGTACTCCAGGGTACCCACCTAAATATACCTGTATGAGCATTCCCTCTCCCAGTCTTCTGTGAAATCAGAGCAAATTAAGTGAGTATCCGATGGTCTCTCCTTTTTCAGGAGTCACTGGTGGTCAGAGAGAGAGTAAATGGGTGGGTTCTTTTGGGCTAAATCTCATGTCCCCTGTTGGCAGAAATCACCATGCTCTGCAAAGAGGGGACTTAATTTTTTGCAAATGCAAGTTTGCAAGAGCCTCTTAACCACAGCCCTCTAATCAGAGAAGCATCTTGCTAATTGTCACTAATGTGATTAGCAGAATTAATTGGCCACTCAAAAATATTACACATCAAGCCACGTGGGGACTAACCTGTGCCATCATCAGGAACGATACTGCTCAGTACAGAGAGGGTAAGACAACTGCCTCTGCAGGGACAGCCTGAGGCTCTCATTTATCCCTTGCAGGAGTCGTGACTATGCTATGTATTAGACAAGGACAGAGAGATACTGCTAACTATTCATCTGGGCAGTTTCACCAATATCTGTCACTTCCAGGGCCCTGTGTTCTGCTGCATAAACCCTCTTCCTAACCACCCCCCACATTAGACCCTTTCATACTTCTACCCCGTTATCTACACCATTTGCTTCCCTGAAAAATCTCCTCCTTCTCCTGGTTCTGTTTGTTAAATCCCTATTCACTTTCTGACAGAAGGTCCAAATGTTGTCAGTCCACAGACTTATCTCTAATCTTCCTCCTCTGTTATTTCATGGTGCTATGTACAAGCTTCTGTTTCACTCACACTATGAACCAGTCCCCTCCACTGACAACAGGAGCACGGGCTCAGACCCTGTGCTGTTCCCCCTGTTCTAGCCTCAGATCCTAATTACAGTGCTTGGCACTTGGGAAGACTCTTGGCACCGGCTGGCTGACTGCCTCTGGATCTCCAGACAAGGCAAGGGGCTGGGTGCACCCTGACTGTGGCTCTGGGCTTGAGACTGTGGATTTAGGGAACACGCACATTGCACTGCCAGGGAATTATGTGAGAATACCACACACAGGACTTGTTATCCTTGCTCAACTTTTTACCAGCTGGAAAAAAGTATGCCACAGAAAACCCAAACCCAGTATCTCCCATACTAGACTGCTTCCTCCTAAACTCTGTTGTTCCTACTGTGTGTCTCTGACCTTGGGGAATCCAAAAACCAGAGAGTCACCATCCCTTTCTTTATCTTCACTGATCAGCCTCAATATATGTTTCCTTCCTTCCCATCGGATCGACACCTTCGCCACCAGACATGCCTTAGCCTAAATCTAAACATTTCGCACCAGATTCAGGTCGCTGGGGAAAACATCCAGCAGAGAGAGAAAGAGATCAAAACAAACAAGCAGAACAAAGGAATTTGGAGAAAAAGGACTCTTTAGGGATGAAGACAAATTAAAACAAAAATAAAAACAAAACTATTACTCACACTTCCAGAGCGATGAGAGCAAAGTGTGAAATGCTGAACAAAATGTTAGAAGAAAAAGGAAATTTCAGAATACAATAAAGAGCACTCAAAAATTACAAAAACAGTATTGTATATTAAAACTCAATGGAAGGGTCAGAAGACAGTAATGAACAGGTCTCCTGAAAAGCACAGCAAAAGGGGGAAAAAGGGGGAAGAAATAAAAGAAAACAAAAACACTCCAAAGATTTAGAAAACAGCAAACACAGCAGCAGAAAAGGACCAATCCAGCGGTTCCAACAGGGAAAATGAAGGGAAGGCATTATGAGCCAAGGAGTTCAAGAAAATTTCCTAGAAGTAAAAGATGGATATTGCCAGAATGAAATAGCCCACCATGTGCTCAACCAAATAAATGGACAAAAAATTGGTCCACGTTCAGGCCTATAATTGTTCAATCTTACAATGACCAACCGTGGATGGCGGGAAATGAGGAGCACGTCATCATCAGGAGCCAGAATGGCTTTCGTCTTCCCAAAAGCAACGCTGGGTGCTGGAGTGTGATAGAACAATGTGTTCAAGGTTGTGAAGGGAATCATTGACAGTCAAATCGCTAACTTAGCATAAGGGCTGACTATGGAAGGCCTTCGCATATTGATCTCCTAGACGCCATTCCTTAGGAAGATGCTGTAGGACGTGTTCCTCCAAAACAAGTCAGTAAGAAAAAGGGAGCCCGAGACAAAAGGAGTAGAATTGGTGGGTACAGGATCAAGGAAGATGCCGGGACCACAACCGTGCACCAGACAGAATGTGAAACACCAGCCCAAAATAGGCTGGAGGCTCTGGGAGAGCTTTCAGTAGGAGGATGAAGTAAAAAAATAAAAAATAAAAAAAAATAACTGAAGCATCTAAGTATCTCAAGAAGAACTTCAGATAATTGCCAAAGAGTTTGGGCTGAATTAGTAATAAAAACATAAAAATGAGCCAAACAAACCATAAACAAGGCAAATATTAGCTTCAGGGAAAACATAATAGTTGTGCGGGAAGGGAAAATAATCATAATTTCCTGCATGGCTCATTGTGAATGGCATTTACATAGTCAAAATATTGTAAACGCTGAATGCAGATCTAACTGAACTTGGATATAAGTTTAGTGGAAGGATGGGGAAGGGAGGTGGGAAGGATGCCTGTGTGTATACTAGGCCGGACAGCAGGGATAGTTAAATTATCTTCCTCAGGAGAGGTTAGTAGGTACTGATAAAGTGGAAAAAACGACAAGTATCAACAGAAGTGGCTAATTTAGAAACAGGGAATTGACACAATCGTAAGCAGGTGAGAGCTGCTGGCTCCTGGGTGAGGGGCGCTGGGGCCCACACATATTTTTAACAAATGAAGAACAATGTGGAGGTGTACACATATAACTTGGATAAAGAATTAAAAATATAAAGAAAATTTCACAATGTGCTATCAACACTCCTGAGGTTAATTAAAATTTAATGTGATCCCAATAAAAATAACAAGAAAACAACTGTAAATTTCATATGAAAAATGAACAACCTACAATATCAGGTAACTGAAAAGGAAGAGCATGGGGGGGGGAGGGAAGGGCAGGAAGGGGTCAATTCATTCTCCAAGATATTAAAGCATATTTTAAATTTTCAGCAAATAAAGCTGTACCGTCTTGGTACACAAGTGGGCAAAAGAAACACACTGAAAAACATAGAAGGAGACCAAAATACAGCATGGATTTAGCACATAATAAAGGTGAGAAAAGAAATACATTATTTAGTAAAAACTACTGGGTGGCCACTTAGGGGGACGAATGCAATTGAAGCCATACGCCACACAAAGGTAAGCTTCAGATGGGCCAAAAAGATGCAGAAGATCAAAGTCCAAAAGTAAGAGAAAAGGGTTTTGTTTATTGATGAACGTGGAGTGGGAGAGAGCCAAGTGTGACTCTAAGTCCGGAAGTCAGAAGAGGAAAGACTGATACAATGACATAAAATTAAAAATAAATAAATAAATAAATAAACAATCTGAGCAAAGTGAAAAGACTTTAAACTGGAGGAAATCAACATTCAGCTTTCCTGACACAGAGAGAACTACTATAAACAAGTAAATTAAGGAACAACAATCCAACAGAAAAATGGGCACAGGAGATAGCTCCTGGGGAAGAAAAATACAAATGACTCTTAAATATTTGAAAAGATGCTCAAATTAATTTATAATCCCAGCATATCAAATCACATTTTACTGAGATACAATTTTCACAGATCATATTGGAGAAGTAAAAAAAAATATATATGTATAATATACTTTGTTGGTGAGAATGTAGAGAAAACATGTTCTCTTTAGTATTTCTGTAATAACTGCAACATTATGCAATCTCCATGGAGAAGATAATTGGGCAAATCTATGAAAATTACATCTGCAACCACCTTGGGACCAACAATTCTACTTCTAAGAATTTTTACTACTAATATACTCACACATACATGAAACAATGTTTATAAGAACAAATGACTGCAAATACTTCTGTATCTATTCGTTGGGATCTCTTAATCCATTACCTCCATATCATAAGACTCAAGAGCCATTTTAAAAAGCTCCTTATGTAACTGAATGACACCCAGGCTATGCCAGTAGGTATATCCAGCAAGATGCCCAACAGCATGTTTATTAACATCATTGCTTTTAAAAAAAAGTGTTGGGGGCACTAGGGTGGCTCAGTCAGATAAGGGGCCAACTCTTAATTTTGGCTCAGGTCATGATCCTGGAGTCATGAGACTGAACCCTTCATCAGCCTCCAAGTTCAGCACAAAACTGGCTTGAGATTCTCTCTCTTGCTCTCTCTCTCCCCAATAGATAAATAAATAAATAAAATCTTTAAAGAAAGTATTGAGAGGCAACACACACCTATGTGCTTACACATAAGTAAATATTTTTCTACTTACTATTTTATACACTGATTAAGTGGAGAGAAGGGAACTGGGCAGGTGAGGAACATAGGTTGGAGGGAAAGTTACTTTGTACTCTACACCAGTTTGTGCCTTGTGAATTCTGAGTCTCAGAAATGCATTACACAGTTAGAAAACAACAATGGGCCAAATTAATTTCAAACTTTTTAATATGACCTCTAAGGTGTTGTGGAATAAGCAAGGAGTTCAGAAAAGCAGTAAATGTCTTCCTGATATGGAAATCAACAACTGTTAAAATTAATTCTGAGTGATCCTACGTACTTCTATTCAGAAGTTACCCCTTCCCTTAATTCACAGGACTGACTTAAGCTTGCCATGTGTATGTGGCAGAAATACTGTAAAATCAAAGAACTAAAAATATATGGCTAAAGACTTTACACGCACAGCAGGTAACAGATCTTTCACTTTATACATAAGGAAACAGATATGTAATTTATACTAACAGAAAAGCAGCTAGAGTCTCAAGACAAAGGAACCACATGATTAATAAACTATAAAATAATAAGTACATTGGAAAAATCATAAAATTATTTCAGATAGAAAAAAATAACCGATCCAAAGCTCAATTTTTACCTGTGGTTAAAAACTCTAAGAAAACTAAGAATATGTACCTAAATATATATACCTAAAAACTATAATAACTAGTACACATTTTTGGGAGACTTTAGAAACATTCCTTTTAAGACTGATAATGAGAAAAGATACCCAGTATCAGTGGTTCTGTTTACCAAAAAATGAGGAAAGGAACAGGGTAATGGGGTAAATATTAGAAGGGGAGAGATAAAATTGCCATTATTTGCAGATAATAAATTGTAAGAGAAAATATAACACAATCAACAAATATTAGAATCCATAAAATTTTACTATGTAGTCAGATACAATATCAACTCAGAAAAATCAATAGTTTTCAATATCATCAATAACTAAAAAACAAAAACAAACAAAAAATGATACCATACTCTATTGCAATGAAAGTCATAATATATCTAAGAATTAACCTAACCAAGAAGTCACAAGACCTATATGAAGACAACTTTTTAAAAATCGAATAATGGACATGGCAAAACTGAACAAATATAGTCATTCCACGTTCTTGGATAGGATGAAATGATCTAACAATCATGCCATTTTTTAATTCAATCAATCTATAAGTTCAATGCAATCTCATAAAACCACTACTAAGGTTCTTTTAGGAACTAGATAAACTTAGTTTAAAATTTCGGGGCACCTGAGTGGCTCAGTGGGTTAAGGCCTCTGCCTTCGGCTCAGGTCATCATCCCAGGGTCATGGGATGATGCCCCGCATTGGGATCTCTGCTCAGTGGGGAGCCTGCTTCTCTCTTCCTGTGCCTGCCTTTCTGCCTACTTGTGATCTCTATCAAATAAATAAATAAAATCTTTAAAAATAAAATAAAATAAAATTTATAAGAAAGAACAAGTCCACAGACACCTAAAGTGGGGCATAGGGGCCTGCCTTATTCAATACTGAGACAGATTAAAAAGATAAAGTTATATTGGAATTAAGCAGCAAGTTCTAAGATAAACCAGTGAAAACTTAAAAATGCATTATATGATAAAGAATAAATTGCATACCAATGAATAAGCAACAGGAAGATTAATAGATGTGTTGAAGAAACTGGCTCACCCTATCCGAAAAACTAAAATGTAAATTCCAAAAGCCAATTCCAAGTGGATCAAATACCAAAACATGAAAAGTAAAACAGCAAAGTTAACAGAATAAAGTACAGACTTTGTGATTTAACAGTGGAAAGACCCCTTAAAACTTTAAAGGCACACACACATACACAAAGACACACACAAATGAGTAATTTTATTATATAGAAATTATGGATTTATATTCAGTAAAACAACACAGATTGGAATAAGATACTTGGCAATGACTGAAACAGACAACTGAATTATATCTGGAGTACAAATTCAAGTCATGAAAATTTAATAGAAAAGATAAGAATCTTTCTTCCAAAAAACAGGCAGAACTTATATGAATAGATAATTAATAAAGAAGAGGAAACCTAAAATGTTAATAAGCACTGGGTTAATGCTCAAACTCATTAGTAATCAGAGAAACGAAAATTAAAACAATGTATTGGCATTTAAAAACTTAATAGACTGGAAAACATGTATGGGAGACAGTTCATGCTGGGAGATAGCCAGCGCTGGGGGGAGATGGGAACCCTCCATCACAACGCTGGGACTAGTGCAGCCATCTTGGAAAACAATTTCCAGCACTGACACCAACTAATCCAATCTAGGATCCAGAAGTTCAGACCCTGATTTATAGTCCAGAGATCTTCTCGTAGGACTGCACGAGTGAATGTGCCTGAAGAGTCATACGTAGTGGGGGTGATTTGAAGGCAGTCTGGGCCCTTTCCAAAAGAGCCGATAAGGAAAGTGTAGAAAATCATGCAGGGTTAGATGTAGTGGGTGAAATGCACATATCTTAACCCAGATGGAACTTAAAACATACAGTGCCGATTGAAGAAAGGGTGAAAAAGAATGAGTTATAAATGATTCATTTGTATAAATTTAAAATACACAATTAAGTGCATTTTTCCAGAACACAAAGAAATGTAAATTAAAGGCATTAAAAAAGACAGTGGGAGTGGTGTTGGAAATGGGAGAGAGGGACAGGGATATAAAGGGGTGACTAAAGGGAAACAGAGAGGGGTCCTTTGCAGAAGAATTAGATTAGATGTTATAAAAGAAGGCATATCATTAACTCAGCTACCAGCACTAGAGGTCAAAAGGAAAGTCAGCTTCATTTTACCTCTATGCAATAAATATTAGGAAAAATATTGTAAAACTATCCATGTGAAGAGGAACCCATGTATTTCTTTGCCTAGAACCCTGTGTAAGACATTTCGCTCAGTAACACGGGAGGGAAAGTTTGTTGTTCATGTTACATACACAATTCCAGCATTTACCTGGGACCCACTGCCTTCTCTCCCTTCCCTCCCATATGTAGGGTATCTTGACACCACTGGGGACAATTGTGGTACCACGTCAGGACGTTCACCAGGGCAGAAACCCACCCTGTTTCATCTCTATCTCAAGGACCTATCTCAATAATTCCTTGAGTGAATCATTTTGAACTCAGTCAAAAGCACTTAGGCAAAGGTGAGATGGCTTCCAATTAAAAATGGGCATGAACTGTGAGTGGTTTGAGATGTCGAAACTTTGGGGAGACTGTAGGCTGGTTCAAAATAAAAAATGGGAGCCATTGACTAGATAACCGTGTTAAGCACTCTCCATTTATTATCCTCTACACCCACAACCAAGTTTGTAGGCCCATTTTGCAGATGAAGAAATGATGGCTCCATAATGAATAATTCTTTATTGTTGTATCTTCTGTACACACCTTGGTTTGGGGATCTCTAACTGTCCTTCTCTGAGTTACTCTGATGGGTAACCTATGCCTGCCCAACTCTGTTGTGACCTCAGCAAGAGTAGTAAGAGTCATAAAGGCTCAGGTATCTCCAGACCATCTTTGCAATTTCTGGAAGGGATGTCCCCTGGCAAATGAAGGTGACAAAGAGGAAAGCCATGACATGAATGAGAAGGGGAATGAAAGAGCAGGAGAGGGAGAAAACAGAAGGGGGACAGCAGCAAATCCTACCCCAAACGTTTTAATTAAGTGATCCGTAATACTACTCTTTTGGTTAAGGCTTTTGAGTTCTGTTTCTCTCAACCGAATCAGAGGAACAGATGGCCTACCCAAGATCTCACAGCTAGTCAGTGGCAGAGCTTGTTGTCTTCCTGATCCAAAGCCAAGTCACTTCCTACAGGCTCATGCTGTCTCTTGGCCAGGCCCAGATTCAGACTGGTTTCAAGGGGTCACTGTGGCTCCCAGCAGGTTGGACATTCCACTCTGGAACTGCTTCAGCATGGAGCCAAGTTCCGTCCATCCCAGTAGATTCAATGTTTAGAAACTGCCCAAGCTTGGGTTTATGGAATGGAAGAAGAAGACCCAGAAAATACCTTTCAGAATTTTGGTGGGACTGGAGCAAATAAGGATGACACAGTATCGGTCACACCCTTGGTTTGGAAGACACCTCTCAGTGAGTCCACGACTACTTGGAGCAGTGGCCTCCAACAAATACGTTACCTACCACCCAAGAAGGGTCCTTTGAAGAGACAGAGCCCACAGAGTGTGGGCCCTGGAATTGGACTCAGTTCCTCCCTGTTGGATATGTAAATGGAGAATCTATTTCACCTCTCTATGCTTCGGAACCTCATCTGTAAACATGAGGCTACAAATGAAAGCTATTCATATACATAAAACATCTGGAAGAATTCTTACACCTTACTGACCCTCAATAAATTATATATCTTTCTCTAGAAGGTGTATGTTATTTGTATTTATGCATATTAGACTTTTTAAGGCATTAATCCTGATGTGTTGGTTAAAACATCTGCCTTGTTACTCTATCATCATACCCTGCAAAGAGCCGGGCCACTCCCATTTCATACACTTCCCAGTGGTCTCATTCTTTTAGAAATAGTCATCAGGCACACACAAAAAGCAATTTAAATGGTTCATCTTTCCTCTTTTCATCCATAGACAAATTTCAATAATTATCTTAGTCAACCCATTAATTAGTCTAAATTTGCCCAAGCATAATTGATGCTGCCTACACAATTTTCTATAAAAATTTGAAATGGATGGCTAAACAGAGACTTTTTTTTGTTTGTTTGACTAAGTGCATTTTCCCCTTATGCAAAATGTGTTAGTCAATGCTTATTTAGTGTAATAAGCTAGTTTGGTGTTCTTGTCTGCATCTGTGATCGAAAGAAGTTTGAATCTCAGAGTTCAAACTATGCACTGGCCATTTCTAACTTGCTAACCTATGGTCAGCTCTTTAAATTCTTGAAAGAAGTTTCCACTGCCTTATTTGTTGAATGGGGATCTGGTGACCTTAAGTCTACCTTCTGGAAATACTCTCTTGCCTTGGCTTTCCTAGATGAACATTACTTTGACTTCTATACCCCTGTCAAACACCTCTTGCTTTTCTGGGTATTCCAGACACCTTATTTATTGGGCTTACCAAGGTTCCATTCTCATTCCTCTTCTGTTATTAAGTAGGCCTCCATTCCTGGGTAATCTGATTGGTTACCACAAGTATATGATGGGAATACCCCTTACAGATCAATATCAATCTATAACTCCAGCACTGCTGTGCATAATTTTTTCTCATCTCTGGACCATTCTCTTCAACAGTCTCTGTTCCCCTTAGAAACTATTAGGGGAATAAATATGGGGACGCCTGCAACAGGATACATCCTTCCAAGTATTTGGGTGGATTCAACATGACAAGACCGTAATGAAAGAAGAGAAGAACGGTAAGTTTCCAAACGAACTTCGTGAGAAATTTCAGACAACCTAGGCATCAGATACAGGAGAACAATACCTTCTTAGCCCTCATTGAGAGGGTTGATGGCTGTAACAACAGACACATGTAGAGAGTAGAATGTAACATCTGGACACAAACACAAATATAAACAAAAATTCAGAATCTAAAGGTGGCATTTCAAAGCAGCAAAATAATGTTGGATTATTCAATAGTATTGGCATATTTTGTTAAATATATGAAAAATATCCTACCTTGCCTCCAAATAAATGCCAGATGGAATAAAACTCTCAGCGTAGTACAAAAGCAAGCAAGCAAAAAAAAAAAAAAAAACACCGCAATTTAGGTAAATATTTATGAAATGTGTTTGCACTGGAAGCTTGCAAAGACAAACCATTAAAATTGGGTAAATTTAATCACATAAAAGAGGTATTTTCTCATTATCAAAGATGATTAACACATTCAAAAGTACAGGTCTAAATGGGAAAATATTTGCCAGACACAAAACCAACCAAGACTAATGCTACTATAAAGTGTTCTCGCAAATCAATAAGTAAAAAGATGGGTGCCTCCGAAGAAAAAGGGTCATGGGATTTGTGACTTAGGAAAGAAAAAATACAAGTAGCCAGCAAACAAGCAACACTATCCCACCTCAAGTGTCAAAGATTTAAAAATTAAAATAACATTTCTGACATAGGATATTGTTACGGTTTAATGAAAAATAATGCCAGGTATCGGTTAAGGGGCAGGTCAATAAAGAGCTCCTTTGACTAGTAGTACAGCCAGTTTTAGAAGGCAGACCAACTTTCCACAGCCTATCTGCGTAACTAAAACCTCAAAAACGTGGGTAATTTTTCACTCAGCAACTCTATATCTAAAAATTTATCTATCGATACATGTCTGCATTGACACATGTATAACAATGCTCTCTGAAATGGTGTAATAAGAAGAAAATTGGAAGTAACATAAAATTCAATGATAGGCTAGCTCAAATAAAATTCTTGTCCCAAAAGAGTTCCTTAAACTCCTCTCCATTTCCTCAAATCTGCATTTGGTCCCCCAAGTCCTAATGAACCCACAAAGTCACCAATGGCCTCTGTCACTAAATTCAAGTAAGCTCTTTGATCCTTTGCTCACCTGATAGCCCAGCAGCATTCTATATAAACGGCCCCTTCTTTCCTGAAACATTCTGCTTCCCCTGCCAGTTATTGCCAGTGCCCTTCCCTCACTGCTTCTCTTTATCTTATTAAATGTTGACATTCCTTCCTCCTTTCCCTCCCCCGCCCCCACCCAGCAGCTTCTTAAATTGAGGCCCCAGACCAGCAACATCAGCATCATGCGGGAACTCATTAGAAATGCAAAATCTCGGGCTCCTGCTCCAAATCCATTGAATCAAAAACTCTGGGGACATGGCCAAGCAATCTGGATTTCTAACAAGTCCTCTAGGAGACTATAATGCCCATTAATGTCAGAGACCCACCATCTTCAGTTACTTCCTGCTAGCAAGAGAAGCCGGGACAGCATAGTGGTCTTGTGTCGAGGCATGGGAGACAGACGCTCTGGGTTCGATACTCTTCTCTGGCCTTATCATGACCTTCAACTTATTACTTAACCTCTCTGTGCCTCAGTGCCCTCACTCATAAAATGGAACAACAACCATGTCCATCTTCCAGGCTTGGGATGAGGATAAAAATGAGATCATCCATGACAAGGTTGTGGGCTAGCCCTGCACAGATAAAGTGCTCACTGAATGGAAACCATCCTCACCTACACATTGATGTCTATGGACCAGACCTCTTCTTTGAGTTCCCTGCCTACAGCCTTACTGCCTGCGTATCTCTATGTGGGTGTCCCACGCACACATACATCCCAGGCTGAACCCCTCAGCTCCTCCCCAAGCTGTACAGCCCTGTGCTTCCACCTCAGCCCTGGCCAACTTCAGTGTCTTAGCTTCTCAGAGAAGAAACTCCAGAGCCGCCACTGATTCTGTCTTCCATCTCACCTGCCGCAGCCAGCCAAATGCCAGGTCCTGAAAACCCCCTGCACCCCTGCAATCCATCACACAGGCCTCCCCCTGCTCTCCTAACACTCAAAATTCACCAGCATCCCAGCACAAGCCCAGCACTGGACTCCCCACTTCTGCTCTTCCTCTCTACCCATCCATTCTCCCCAGAGGAGTCAGAGGGATCGCTCAAATACAACAGACACATCACGTCACTCCCCTACTTCAGATACTCCTAACACTTTCCACTGTATTTGGAGAAAATCCAACCTTGTCACCATGGTCTAGAACCTTTCCAGGATCAAGCTCTGTCCAGGTCTCCCTCCTCACTTCATGCCTTCTTTCCCTCACTGATGAGGCACCTGGTTTCCTTCAGACCCTTGGATGCACAGAGTACACCCACCCCCCCGTCCCACCTTCTGGCGCTCTTGCCATCTCCCTGGTCTGCTCAGTGTTTATACTTCAGGCTCCAGGAGAAGCACCACTCACTTCCCATGGGTGAGCTTGACTGGGCCATGGGGTGTCCAGATATTTGATTAAACATTATACCAGGTATCTCTGGGACAAAGTCTTAGAATGAGATTAGCATTTAACTTGCTAGACCAAGTAAAGCAGATTGCTCTCCCAACTGTGGACGGGACTCGACCCGCAACTGAAGGCCTGGGTAGAATGAAAATGATGATTCTGCTCTCAGAGAAAGCTCCTCCTGCCTGACCGCCTTCCTGGGAATGGGAAATTCGTTTTATCCCGCCTCCTGCCTAGAACTTAAAAATCAGCGTTTCCTGGGTCTAGAGCCTGTGCATGGTCAGACCAGAACTACGCCATCATCTCTCCTGGATCTCCAGATTGTCAATGGCAGACCTTGAGATCTGCCAGTCTCCATAAATGTCCTTATGATAAATCTGTATCTGTAACTATGTTTCTCTGGGCCCCCCTAACTAACTCCTTTCAGATACCTTTCTGTTTCTCCCAAGATAATTTCCCAAGATAAAAGTTGGCCTTTTATACATCCCCTCCCCAGGCTGTAGGTCTCTTTTTCCACACCTAGCTCTCCTGAAATTCCTTGTCCAGACCACAGAGAATGGTTGATTTTAGGCACAGCTGTGCCCACAGAGCTAACACAATGCTCGGCAATTACTAGACTCATATTTGCGAGATGAAGATCTATGTAGAATATCCCACTCAGTTATAAAAAAATTACCGTAACAGATTATTTGCTATCATAGTAAAATTGTGAAATACATATGTGGAAAAAAGCTACATAAATATATACTCAGTATAGTACTGTTTTCATAGGATATGAGAAAAATATTGAATACAAGGGTGAAATTGCTTAGGTCTGGCTGGTTTTTCTGCCTTTCTGCTTTTCTATTTCTCCCTCAGTTCTCTGGCTTGAATGTGTACTTCTTTTTGTAATTAGAACATTTAGTAAAGACATTATAATCTACTTCTTCTGTATATCTAAAACACAATACCGATAACAGGAAAATGAAATGTAGGAACCCTATTTGTAACAGAAGAAACACCGTAATTCTCTTTCATGTACAGATCTCTACAAATCAACAAACACAAGGCCATCAGGGAAGTTTTTAAAAATGCGCAAAGGACATAAATGGATTGTTCACATTTAGAAAAGACATTCTGATGTCTGATAGCCTATGAGCACCATCACTATTATTAACTAAGGAAGTGTAACTATAAACAAAAGATATATTTGCTCTTGTTCTTGGCCAAGATGAAAAAAAGAGATAAAATCCAATGGTGGCATGATTTCATATAGTTTTACTCAATAATGTAATTTCTTGGATTTTACCCTACATAATGAGTTGTTGTAAGATGCAGTCGCTTCTACTAAGACATTTAACAGTGGCAAAGTTTTTGGAAAACCCCCAAAACAAACAACAACAAACAACTTTTTTGGGAATTAGTTCAGTCAATTACAGGCTCTCCATAAACCAGAATGCTGTTCCAACTTACATATGATGTTTCAGGAGAATACTGACAATACAAAAACTGTTTTGATCTACTTTAAAAAGAGTGTACTGTGGGGGATGGGGTTATGGACATTGGGGAGGGTATGTGCTTTGGTGAGTGCTGTGAAGTGTGTAAACCTGGCGATTCACAGATAAAAATATGTTTATAAAAAATAAAAGATTAAAAAAAAAAGAGTGTACTGTGAACTTCACCCTCCATCATCTCAATTTTGGAGGGAAATGCATAGACTGTAGTAAAAAAAAATTTAGGGAATAGAATGAAATATTATCAGGATTAACCCTGAGTGGTAGAAGTGCTGAGTTTTGCTTTTTTAAAAAACCTTTTCCAATTATTCCACAGAAAATGTCTTTCTTTTATAAACCAAGAAGAAACTGTATTGTGGTTAAAGAGCAAAAAAGATGGGTCTGTTGAGCATGGGGGAGTACAGTGTGTTAGGAGCCTGGGTCTACAATAAGAACGAGGGGGTCGTGGGTGTCAAAGATGGAGGAAATGGTACCTGTGTCCATGACAGGAGACGTTCTAGAATATTTTGGAAGGAATTAAGTAAACATAATGAACAAAGGGCAGGTGTACAGTAAGATATCTCTGCTGGTCATATTTTGTGTGAACAGGAATAAAGACCTACCCTATGGTATGTAGGGCAATCCTTGGATTTTGGAGACAGTCAAGGGATGTGTAGGTACTGGGGGAATATTCCATTGATAGCTCAGAATCTCTCACTGGTGAACACGCATGTTCAAGAGGGACCGTGCATTAATCATTTCTGTTTTCTTTATTCCTAGCACTCAGCTGGCATACCGTAGGTCCTTAGAAACTGTTTGTCACAGGAATAAATGAGGCAGTGGGAGAACTCCTGACTTGGGAACAATTTGAAATTGACTATTTAAACAATACCACGCGCCAGTCCATGATAAATCGCACACACACAAACACACGCACACACACACACGACTCTATTCTAGTTACGGAAACCCTATTCGTGAGACCACAAACCTTCTTCATTCAATCCAACTCTTTTTGAAAAATGTAGTCTCAAGGACTGACACAACCTGAAACATGGACTGTTCTTTTTCTTTAGAGAAATGATAGTGCATTAGATTTATGTAATGCCTTCTATCTGGGCACTCATTAGTAAGTCCAGTTTGATGTGGTTTCTTTCTGTGGCACGTTGAAATAGTGCACTTTTGCTCTGACATTTGTACTTGCCTAAAGAAGGGAAGAGTTCTTCCCTAAAGAATAATGACTTGCCCTGACATCCCACCTCCAGTATGAAGCCAATCTATAGCGAGACAAAGCAAACAGTCGGTAACACGTAGAAAAGCAAGCTGTTCACATATATACTTTTCCATCTCTGCTGATGTCAGTGTCCATGTGCACTCATGCCCAGACTTCAACCATCAAGTCTACCTAAACACAAAACTTAATTGGGGCAAGGGCTAAGTAGAAACCCAACTGAAGTTTCCTGCCAAAGAAATGGGGGCTGAGAGTCAAATTTGGTTAAGCTGGTACCATCCCTCTCTGTTTCTCTCTGGGAAAACCCATTCTTGGTACCTTCCAATAACTCGCATTTTCTGAACTAGGTTCACGGGAAACCTTTCTCGTGGTGGTGACGAGTCACAGAATGACTCCTCTCCAAATAACATCCCCCATCCAGTCCCCAAATCATCCACCATGGTGGTTCACAGTTCCACCTTCCAAGATGCCAGTGTGAACAGAGCCTCCTCCGTGGGACACACCCCAGGAGCGCACGGATTGCACATCTGAGACTGCGTGAGTCAGGGATCCCACTCCTGACACAGGAGAAACCTCGGAGGAACTGCAGGAAGTTGAGCAGGAGCCCCTTAGCTTGTTAGCACTGTGGTGAGGGGCTCCAGGCCCACGGGATCCTGGAGACGGTGTCCATCTGTCTCTCTCATCTTCTCCCTGTCCCACCCACTCCTCCTCCGTCTGGTCCTTACCGCCACCGTTTCCCTCGACTCTTCATATTTACTTTCTCTTTCTCTCCCTGACTCACTTTTACTCCCCACCCCACCCCATCTCCCTTTCCCTCTCTCTCCCTCTCTCCCACACACTCTCACTTTCTCCTCTCCACTCGACTTTCATTTTCTTGTTCCCCACGAGCTCTCCTTCCTCCTGCTGCTCCTTCTTACTCTCCCTCACGTCCCACACACTCACGTGCTCTCCCAGGCCTGCGCTTTTACTTTGCTGCACCCTTTTCTTCCTACCCCCACCCCCCCACCCCCCGCCCCAGCTTGCATCCATCTACTTTCCTTCTCTAACCCACAGAATTTTAAGCAGAGATCGAAGTGGCCAGATCGGAGTTTTCTAGAACAACCTGAGAGCCAGGACCAGATGGAGACCTCGGGCAGCAAGGCTGTTGCGATATTCCAGGACAGAGTTCTTTTGACTTAGCAGCAGCAGGGGGAAGCTGGATGCAGGAGGTAAAATTACAGGTAAAACCCATGGGGCCGACTGATGGTTCTGGGGCTGGGTGAACAGAGGGCCGACTTGAGGCGACGGCAGGGTTTCCGGCTGGGTCCACAGAGAAGGACACACTATCAAGAGCCATGGAAAAGGACAGAGGAAGCAGGTCTGGGCATTCTCTCCTCCTCGAGCCCCTTTGTCTAAAGTAAAAAGAATGCTGTGGCCTTTAAGACAGGAAATGCTCTTGGAAGAAGAGAAAGTAATTCATAATTACACACAGTCACTCCTTACATTTTGTTTGTTCAACTTCGAACGTTTCTCCCTCTGTAGACTATTCAGGGATGCCCTTAAAACACATTTTCTCTGTACAACTTAAGCTCTGTGCATTAACAGATGAAAAAAAAAAAATAAGAGCTGTAACACAATGCAGCTCTTACCATCCACCAATGAAACGCCCGCAGTATCACTTCTTTGTACAATATTGTTGATGTAAACAGTTCCCCAGAGGGTTTGCAAACTCTTTGAAGGTAGGGAGGCTGTTCCCCCACTGCTCACCACTGGGTCCCAACTGTCTCCAGGAGTAACAGCCCAGAGTGGGTGGTCAGGAACAGATTTGGAATAAATGAACATTTGAAATCTTTTATCGATGTTGTCATCAGCTATATTATTCTGTGGAAACAGAACACATGATACAGCAGCACTCATATTTGTGATGAGAATGGCAGGCCCCCCCGCCAGACCCCAGGCAATGATAGAAATCATCAAGCATCACTGAACTTGGTAAATTTTTAGCCCTCGTTGGGTGCTCACTGGACTTACACTGGTCAAATGTAAGTCCTGTGTGTTCATTTGTCAATGAAAAGAACCGAGTGGAAGATCTAGTGAATGCCGGAAATAAGGCCTTGGGTATTTTATGTTAAAGGCGAGGGCAGTTTTGGGATTGTTGTGATTCATAGATTTCTGGAAATAAGAAATCACTCCTACCAAAAAAGAGAAAGAAGAAACCATGCCAACAGTTCTGATAGGGGACATCTGACTTTTAAGTGTGTTTTCAGAGAAGTACCAAGGGGGGGCGCTGTTCACCCCCCAGAGCTCACCCTTGTATGTTACATAGAGAAGGAGGTGAGTACTTGTCAGCAGACCAGACTGCGGGACCAGGATGACAAACAGCCTCTCACGTGTGCCTTTTAGAATAACTCAGGGCACTGCTCCGAGGGCACCTGGGCACAGATGTCAAACTAATGGGTACAGATGTGTTGGGCCTGCAAGGGAGGAGCCGAGGCTCAGGGAGGCACTTGCTACACATCATATAACGTTATCGTCAAGTAACGTAATTACACACAGTCGCTCCTTACATTTTGTTTGTTCAACTTCGAACATTTCTCCCTCTTCCAGACTCTTCAGGGATACCCTTAAAACACACGGATAGAGTGGGGAATCAGCTCAAAGGTTTAGGCTACTGTCCCAGGATTGGAGGATACATGCATAAACGCACAGGAAAACACCCTGCCCTCAGGAAGTTGACCTTGAGAGTCATCAGATATAGAGAGGCAGACCATTTAAAAACTAAGTAACTAAATTACACGGAAAGAAGACAGTGCCTGATGAAGCGGAAAAAAAACCCACAACAAGACCGAGACCAGGGTAGGCATGCCGGTGCTGGGGGGAGCTGCCACTGTAAATGGGGTGGCCAGGGAAGCGGGGGTAGGTCGCATTACTGTTCAGAATCGGTTATTTCCTCCCCTCCAAGGACAGGCTACATCCTGCCCCCGCCATGCGACTCGTGCTTCTTCCCAGCCCCGAGATGGGAGACTCGCCGCAGGACTCGCTTTGGCCAGTGGAATGTGAGCAGGTGGGACACATGCCACATCCAAGCCCCAAAGGCCCTTGTGTGTGAAGCTCCATCTCTCGTGTCTGCCTTCTGCCGGGGAAACCGGAAGGTCGGGCGAGGGCTGGTCCTTCTGCCTGGGTTCTGGAATGGGAAAGTATGTGGAGCAGAGCCACAGCCGCCAGCAGGCCCACATCTGTGGGGAATGTGAGCAAGGAAAAAATATTTCTTGTGGAAGCCGAGATCTATATATATATCTATATACACATACATATATAGATAGACAGAGATACATAGATATATATACATATACATATATAGAAATGTGTGTATATATATATTTATATATAACAATAAAGCCAATTAATATAATAAGGTTTTCTGAGAAGGCGACATTTCACGTGACAAACAGAAGGAAAGGATAAAACCCAAGGCCCAGAGAAGTGACATAACACTCTCAAAATCACCCATCCATGCGGTGGTCACAACCATATCATATCGGAATCCCTCTATCAGGACGTGTTCACACCAGCCTCTGGGGCAGGGACCCGTCCAGCCCGGCAGTCCCACTGGCACAATGCTGTTCTTGGTCCCGGTCAGGTGTACTTCCTATCCCTCTGAGATCCTACAGCAACAGGCTCCTGCCAGTCAAACCAGCCCCCATTCCTTAAGGCACAGGGTCCTCTCGTGAAAGAGAAGGCAAGTGTGCCCAAGCCTGCAGCTGAATTCATCCACCTTGTCCTTTACCTGTCGCTCAGATCTTGCAGTGACCCTGCGACCCAAGCCAGGACAGTGCTTATTGTCCCCTCTTGTTCACAGACGAGAAGGCCAAGCTCAGAGCTGAGCAGCTTCCTTTAAGTTGCAGACGGCAAACACGGGGGACAGGAGCCCTGCTTTTCTGAATCCAGGGACGACCCTGCATGGCCAGAACTTACACATACTTTGTGTCATTTTGTTGTTGTTGTTGTTTTAGCACGTACGGATCTGATGAGTCAAGCCTCCTGACAGTGAAATGAGGTGGTTTGTTATTCCTTTTATAGAGATGAGGAAATTGAAGGTCAGAGATGTGCAGCAACTCTTGGAAGGTCTCAAAACTTAAAAAAGAGCAAGGTCTGAACTGAGGATTTTTCCCTGCCTGGAACCTGTGAGCGAGCGGCATGGAGCCTTGCCCTCTGGAGAGGTGTCTATGAAGATACAGGATTCAGCTCTCGTCTGCAAACACACTGCACATTGTGGTTAGTTTAAAGCTCAGTGGACATTGTTACTTTATCAATTCATCTCTAAATTGATGATAAGAAAGCACCTGCTGATGCCCAGCCAGAGGCCAGACTCAACGTGCACGAGGAAACCACAGGCCATGGTGCATCTTGATTCAGACAGGGCCACTGCTCACCAGCGTCTGCGGCTACCCAAGTCACATACCATGGAATGTGTATCTCTCTCCAGCACTTCTGCTCTGTTGGACACTTTTCTAAATTGGGAACTACTAGCATCCTGTAAACATGAAAGGTAACCCACTGTGACAGAGATGGGAAAGTGGGGGTTGGAAGCTCAACTCCTCCATGGAAAAGCTGTGTGGCCTTGAGCAATGTTTTCAAAGGTTTGCTTTAAATGTTCAACCCAGGACTCACTCAGTGATTCCTTCATTTATTTAATGATATATGGAATGTCCATTATATATCAGTTACTGTGCTAGACTCTGGGAATAGAGCAATGAACAAGTAGACATTCCCTGTTCTCCAAACAAATATCCACAAATGCTCGTCACTGTTTCATTCTGAATGCACAGAACGGCTCCTCTGTCCTTATCCTTTGCTCTGTAAAGGGGGCCTCTGAACCAACAGAACAATTCGCCAGATCATAGGGAAGTCTCAAAGCCAGGGAGATGTGGTAGGGATACAGCATTCCCCTAGAGTCCCCATCCCTCTGCCAATGTATAACCCCGCCTCTCTTGACTAAAAATCAGTCTCAGGCAGCCCGTCCCACACAATCGTGCTGACCAAGGGCAAACCACTGGCCAATCTGCTTCCTTGTGCTTGGAAGAGCAAGTGGGTCCAGAGAATCCGTGGCTAGAAAACAGATGAGGCATTTCAAGCTGGAAGAGCCATTCATCGGACCACCTTGCCCATGACCAACACATTCAGCAGTTACAGATACAAATATTCTTGCGGTTAAATGAATCATGTATTTAAGGGACTGGTGGCTGGTACTATCCCTGTTGGTCTTGACAACCCCATTGTGAGGGAAATGAACTCACAGGGCACAGAGGGAAGGGACTGGGATTCATTCCATAGCTTCTGGGAAGGCAGGTGAAAAGGTCAAGTCCAAGCAGTAATGACCAACACATTCAGTGAATTCCCAAAGGGAGCTGGGTGACAGTAGTAGACGCTGATGTCAAATCCACCTTACCCTCATGGATTTACTGACATTCTTACCATGACCTAATGGGAATGATTCTCCTTATGAATTAGGACTTGATATAACCACCTGCAACCCTGCCATATCCCTTTATGGCTGCTGTTCAGGGGCAGCTTGTGACTGATGCAGAGCTAACTGACTATAATAAGAGCCTTGGGATTGGGGTCAACTTGGGCTCGGCATTCCCAAGACTCTGAGCATTATCTCTGGCATGAATGAGTTGGGAACACCATGACCAAGATGGAGGATGTCAAGTGATGGCCAACTGTCTATATCAATGCTACATGAGTTTGCTCGGTGAACTCCATGAGGACAAACACATCTAGAATGAGGACAAAGGTCAGATGTCCGTGTGTGGTCCTTCCACGGTCCTCAAAGTAACCTCAGAGCTTATCCTGACCTGTGGGTTGTTACACTGATGGGACAAAAAGTCAGAGGAACTGGGAAAGTTATTGGAATGTACAAAGGGGCTTGATTTATATAGATTTTGGCAAAATTCTGCTCTATGAGCAGGATTTAATTTTAGGGCCACGTGGTCTGCTTTGGAATTCCAAGCTATCTAAGTCCCCTGGGAAAACCACCCAGGATTCTGTCCTCACCACTTTCCCTTTGTGACTCCAGAGGCCACCGATCCAGGGGAGTGAGGGTGGGTGGCAGAAGCTCTGGTTCTAGCAACCGAGACAGTTCACAGAAAGCACTCAGCAGACAGCCTGGTACCCACTAGAGCAAAAACAAACCTATGTTCTCTTGCCCCCCATCCTGCTTCTTTTCCCATGAGTTCACTTAATAGATTTCCAGCTTATTCATATTTTCTGCCCCACGGTGTCTAAAGGAATACAGCTATTATGAGGGGAGGGGTAGTAGGTGCCCAGGAAGAGAATGGAATGCAAAGGCTCGCGGGCATGGCTGGACCTTCCAGTACCTTCCCCTGGTGCTCTTTGACCCTCTAATTTGAAGAAACAGGACTCTGAGAAGAGAGAACAACCTGGTCTCCAAACATGCCTGCCAATGCTATTCTAAATGCAAAGAAATGTCAAAGCTGAAATAACCATAATGCAATTGTACTTAGCCTGTTTACTGAAATATCAGTCATTGCTTTGCACAGCAATTCCATTTTTAAAGTTCATTGTGCTAGAAAAATGTGGCAGCTCCTTAATTCTTACTTTCTCATCCAAGCCGGGTGGGAGGTGAGAAGTTTTTGAACTGTATGAAAACCCACATGAGACATTTCAGCTGCGTCTCAGAGCTCCCTTCCAGCATCCTGCACACACTCCCTTCCCTCGTCGACTTAGAGGAAAAACCCCACCCCCAAGGCCTGCCCTCATTCTGACAACAAACATTAAAATTTCCATCTGCAGAAGGAAAGACAGAAAAGAGGACAGCACGGGGACGCGGAGTACCTGTCCTGCTGTCTGAGAAGGACCAGGGCTCAGCTGGCAGTTATAGGTGGAGTCTGGTCCCTTTGCCTTCTTGCCTCATCCTGCATATTGGCATCGACAGCTGGGGTTTAAGAAGTAAAGTTCCGGGGGTGCCTGGGTGGCTCAGTGGGTTAAGGCCTCTGCCTTCGGCTCGGGTCGTGGTCCTGGGGTCCTGGGATCGAGCCCCATGTCGGGCTCTCTGCTCAGCGGGGAGCCTGCTTCCCCCCTTTCTCTGCCTGCCTCTCTGCCTACTTGTGATCTCTCTCAAATAAATAAATAAATAAAATATATATATAAAAAATATATGTAATATATGTATATATATGTACTATGTATGTATACATATAATATATATGTATATATGTACTATGTGTGTATACATATAGTACATATATATACATATATATTACATATATAAATATATATAAGTAAATAAAAAATATATGTGTTATACACACACACACACACATATATATATATATATAAAAGAAGAAGTAAAGTTCTGTGGATTGCCCCACTGGGATCTGTTGGTCTCCAGCACCCACCTAGGCTCAGTCAGCTGGAAGGGTGGACACAAGATTATCAGACAGGAAGATGGACTATCATTGTGTCTCTGGTTCTTCCACAGTAGGGTTTCTGTGCCTCGGTTCTCCTGGTGTTTGGGCTGAAGAGTTCATTGCTATGAGGGGTCATCTTGTACATTGCTGGGCTCTCCACGACATGCCTGGCCTCTCTGTGCACCTTTCCTAAGTTGTGATGAGAATCTGTCCAAAGATGTCTACAGACATAGCCAATGGTTGTTGAGAGGCAAAACTGTCCCTGACTGAGGCCACCGCCTTCATCTCTGCAGACAGCCCTTCTTTTAACTCCCTTTGCTAGCCCACTGAGCACACCACCTGCCCGCAGCTGGGACCCTGAGACAGGTATGTATGCCAGCCTAGTACACCTCAATCAGGATTCTCCCTGGAGGCCACTGAGAGCATGCTGTGTCCCTCAATAGACTGTGAGCTTCCGGAGGACAGGGCCCAGGACCAGATCACGGACAACACCCCCACCCAGGCCTGTTTCTAGGTATCCGACTGGATCCCAGTGGCTGTCGTGAAAGCCTCTTTCTTGGCTTCCTCCTCTAAGGAAGCAAAACACAGGCATGCTGCTCTACACACTCTCTAGCCTCTTTTTATAATGACTCTTCAAGATTGCCGGCAATTTCCTCCCAGGGACCGAAAGGTCTATGAGGCTTCCGAGTTGGCACCGGTGCCCTGTGGTTAACCTGTGGCTGGCGGCAAATTGGGCAGGTCCCCAGGATGCAGCAATCACCTCTCGATGAGGTCTGCTTTTGCCTTCAGTTAAGGACTGTAACAATTGCTTGTTCTTCCTTGGAAATATAACCTTGGAGATGAACTGCTCTTGAATCACTATCTGTGTGCGCTAGTTTCCTTTGAGTTCCAAAAGGGGGGACCGGCCTCCTCCTGCAAACTCGAGAGGAAAGCACAGGCCTCAAGTCCCTGCCTGAGCTCCTTAGTCTCCACAGAGGGCTGGGGCGGAGGGCTGCAGGCCAGCCTGGGGACCCCAGCAGGAAGGTGAACTTGGCCTGATTTGCTTCTGGACTGCCGGTGTCAAGACTGAGTATCTAATAGCCACAATTCTGCCCCAATGCCACTGTCACCATTGCATGCACGCCTTGGGGACGTCTTAAGACAAAAATTGGCACAAATGACCTCACTGGGATGTACCTGCGAAGCGAGGTGTAAAGTTCTTCTAGAGTATATTTAGAGCCTTGTATGGCTTCTCCAGTTCTGGAACTCTGTACACTTCCACTTGTTTCTTAACAAAGACAAGTTGCCCATGGACTTGGAGGGGAGGCTGGGCTTAGAATGCTGGTCTCCACACTTCATCATGTTGCCTGCTTTTGCCAAGCTAGATGGGCCAGCGAGCAGGGAACTCTAATAGGCGCGCATTTCCCGCTCATGGTGACTGGCACTCCGTGTGTGTGGGTTTCCCCACTTAATGCGCCAGATGCCTCCAGGACGGCAACCTCACTCACTCGGATGCCAATCTTGGCTGCGGTTTCCCCCAGGGCGACTCTCTCTGGGGCTGGATCCCACGACTGCGGTTCCACTCTCACGCTGCTCAAGGGTTCTAGCAGTATGTGGCTGCAGGTATGGAACGAGGCTCCTCTGTTCTGAAGCATCAGCTTGGAGCAAATCACATCAGCTCTGTGGACTTCAATTGCTTCATCTATTAATTGAAGGTGAATGTTTTTATCCATTCCCAGAATGTTTTTTCATTTTGTTTTTAATATATAACTTGCATTCTGTAACAGATACAAATTTTAAGCGTGCAGCCTAGTGATTTCTAAGTAGGTATATGGAGAAGCTAAGGGCAGGCCACCCCAAAAGGTGCCACTTGGGCCTATCAGTTTTGTGGTTTTTTTTAAAAGCTACTTAAGAGACAGTCAGTGCAAGAAGGACACTCAGACCATCCTCTGTCCCTCTGAAGGCAGAAAATAAATCTCCTACGTGAAAAGCCCTCTCCCTGGCCCAGGAGTACCCTTAGCACCAGAGAGCTGAGAAGTTCATATAAACAACCCACAGTACTTTTTCCTAGCTTACTCCCCCAGCCCAAATTCTTTTCTTTTTATTTTTTTTAAAGATTTTATTTATTTATTTATTTGAGAAGGAGAGAGAATGAGAGAGAGAGCAAGCATGGGAGTGGAGAGGTCAGAGGGAGAAGCAGAATCCCTCACGGGCAGGGAGCCTGATGCGGGACTTGATCCCGGGACTCCAGAATCATGACCCAAGTCAAAGGCAGTTGCTTAACCAACTGAGCCACCCAGGCGCCCCCGCCCTCCCCACCAACCGCAGCCCAAATTCTGTTTAGAATTCCTTACAATTCCCTGGAGCTCCCAAAGGTAAGTTTTCTTTGTCCTGTCAACCCCTTACAGATTTACTGTCTCTGTGCCTAAAAAGTATAAAAACCACCAGCCTTGGTCATTGCTTTAAGTCTCAATTTCAATTCTGGGTCTCCATGCACACATAATAAAACTTTGGGTTTTTTTTTTCCTCCTGTTACTCTGTCTTGGGTCAACTTACCAATTAGTCCAGCTGGAAAACTTGGAAGGGAAGAGGGAGAATTTCTCCTTCCCCACCTATAGCATCCACCCAAACTGACTCAGAGAACATCCATTTCTAACACCGCAGAAGTACCCTTCACACCCCTGCAGAGGACCGCTATTCTGATGTTTATCAGCATCAGAGTAGTCCGTCCTACTCCTGGACGTCATATAAACGTATGCATTCTTTTGGGTTTCAGTTTCTTTGTTCGACATGAAGGTGTTAGGATGAACTTACTGTACTGAACATGCCAGCAGTTTCTCCCTTCCTATCCCCAAGTAGTATCCCATGGCATGGACACAGTATCACAATCCGTTTAACCGTCCTCCTGTTGATGGCCATTTGGACGGTCTCCAGTCTGGGGCTAGAACACTGTTCTCAACATTCCTATGTGGAGGTCGGCACTCACCTCTCTCAAGTCCCTTCCAAGGTCCAGCCCCAGAGATGTAAGGCTCCCCCCACATCCCACACCCAAGTCGCCCCCGCCTCCCCTCCGAGCATATCTGCGTGTCCCTCAGGTACCTGGGATCAGCATGCTGTACTCCATGTCCACACCCTCAGCACCTGCCTGCACAATCCCACCAGACTGGGTGCGACTCGCCCTCCTCCAAAGCTATAGGCCAGCCAACGTGACTTTTCAGTGTTCTGAATTCGCCTCATTCTATCTCCTTTCCTGGTCTCTAGAGTAAACTAAACCCAGACGACAACATTACCTTGACAGGGAAATACACTCTAGAAAGATCAAAGGCTTAAAGGCCTTCGATAAATCCTAAATGCTAGAAAATCTACAGAATATTTTCATATTCTGGCCTTAATGCCCCCAAATTACGATAACACTAATGCAAGGAAGAAAAACTGAAATAATTAAAAACTTCTCTATAGAAAGAATATAAAAAACACAAATACATTAAAAACTAAATAAACATCAAAAGACACAGTAGTATTATATTATCTTATATATGTAAAAAACTCTTACAAAAATAATAAAAAACGTGTGAAGCCCCAACAGAAAATAAAACACATCAAGAGGCAATTCATAATAAGGTCCAATAAACATGAAAAAATTGCTCAACATTATCAATAAACAAAGAACAACATATTAAAACAAGCTGTTTATCACTTATAAGCTTAGTATTCAGACAGCTGATGGTTTTAAGAAATAAGATCTTTCATTTACTCCTAATGGAGTGCCTCTTTTCCAAAAAGATATCCCTATGATGAGGAAAAACCATTTAAATGTAGTCAGGTAATTAGGTTCCTAGGAATGCATCCTATGCCAATGGTTGGATACATGCCAAAACATGTACCATCTAGTTCATTATAAAGTGCTTATAAGATTTAAAAACGGTAAACCGGATGCCTGGGTGGCTCAGTGGGTTAAGCCGCTGCCTTCAGCTCAGGTCATGATCTCAGGATCCTGGGTTTGAGTCCAGCATCGGGCTCTCTGCTCAGCGGGGAGCCTGCTTCCTCCTCTCTCTCTGCCTGCCTCTCTGCCTACTTGTGATCTCTCTCTGTCAAATAAATAAATAAAATCTTAAAAAAAAAAAAAACGGTAAACCACCTAAATGTCCAGGAATATGGGAGTAGTTAAATAAATTATGGTACATATACATAATGGAATAACATACAGACATTGAAGTGATTGGGTGAATATATCTTTATCACAGATGCTCACGTCACTGCCAAGAGGCTAAAGTGGGATGCAAAAAATAATTAAAGAGGGCTTAAGTGGGTAAGAGAAGAATCCATGAAACAAGATGGGATAGGGAGGGAGACAAACCATAAGTGACTCTTAATCTCACGAAACAAACTGTGGGTTGCTGGGGGGAGGGGGGTTGGGAGAAGGGGGGGTAGCGATATGGACATTGGGGAGGGTATGTGCTTTTGGGTAAATTGGAAGGGGTGGTGAACCATGAGAGACTATGGACTCTGAAAAACAATCTGAGGGGAGTGAAGTGGTGGAGGGGTGGGAGGTTGGGGTACCAGGTGGTGGGTATTATAGAGGGCACGGCTTGCATGGAGCACTGGGTGTGGTGAAAAAATAATGAATACTGTTTTTCTGAAAATAAATAAATTGGGAAAAAAAAAAAGTTAAAAATAAATAAATAAATAATTAAAGATACGCCTCCATTCTTGCATGTGTAGGTGGGTGGGTGTGCCAGCACGGACACCTGCGGAAGGTGTTTGGAAGGTGTTTTATTCAGGCCAGGTGAACATCTGTAACCTCAGAGCCTGAACACGAGAACTTTTTTTTTCCTCCTATCACGGTCAAGTATGGATCTGCAGGGAGGCCCCACATCATGTGGTCAGTGAAGAGCCCCAGTTCCTTCTGTTGGTGGCTCCCCTGCCCCTTGGAATGCCAAAGTCCCCCTCTGGGTACCCTGCCTTTGGCCCTCAGAAGAGGGAAGAGGCAGGGAGTTGGGGGGACCTTCCAGGGGCCAGACGGGGAGGAGAAGCCGCTCACACAGCCCGGTACAATTGCTGCCAAGCGCTCACCCCTAACTGCAAGGTGGGGACCGAGGAGGCAGTCCGGCTCTTTCCCATAAGGGAACAGAAACAGAGCAAAACCCCAAAGTGGTCAGGTCTGGCTAGAAGCAGTTAGAGTCAAAACTCTGGTTTCTCTTTTCACTCTTCTGCATTATCTGGATTTTTCCCAAAGGATGAGTATATTTTTTTAAGTACGGAGGAAGAGCCCCATAAAGCTACTGGTGTTTTGATGGTCACGCAGAGGAATCAGGCACAGTCCCCACTGCGGCTCCAGCTGTAACTTGCGTCCTGGCGCCCTGGGTCCCTCATGTCCGGGCTGCATGTAGCCATTACTTAGAGCATCCCTTGGCTTCCCCTCAGGCCCCCGAAGACACAGCCGCCAGCGTCTGGAGCAGCTCGGAGCCCACCGCCTGCAACTCCCCTGCATCTGGGAGGCCTCATGCAGAGACGTGAACCCCCGGTGCTGGCCGACAGGGTCTGTTTGTGTCAGTCAAGTGCACAGCCTGTCCCATCTCTCAGAGGAGTACCCTCCCCACTACCATTTGTCACTGTCAGCTCGGGAGCAATTCTATTCCAGCCAGGCAGAAATAAACAGACAGCGGCATCACACACAAGGTGACAGGCAGACGCTCTGTCTCCCAAGGCGCCACCATCCCCACCGTGCCCAGCCGCGACCGAGCCTCGGGGCACGGATGCAGCCGGGGAGTCCGGTGGGAAAGGGGAACCAGTATGAAGCACCCTCTCTCATCGCTTGCCATCCTTGGCAGGGACAATGAAGGAATTTGGGAGAAAGCCTTCTCCCTACACCGAACAAGTGTAAAACCTCAGACTCCGTGTCCTTAGGGAAATGTAGGAGACAGAAGCCCATCTCTGTGGCTCGTCTTGCGAGCACATGCTGGCTCAGTGCCAAGGCAGATGTGGGGTCCAGTCCCCGCAGCAGGGCCCCACAGCGGGGAATCCGGGTGATCCTGTAACCTTCTGGCCTATAAACTGTCCACAAACATCCTTGTCCTTTATTTATTGACCTTGTGCTTCAAATGCACTCCTGGATCCTCCTGAACATAGACGACTCACTCCACCAGACTCATCGTCCCCTTTCCCAGCATACAGCCAGGGCTGGGAAGGGCTCTTATGCTGGAGAATCGATTTTCCACCCCCATTTGACCATGGGTGGCCTCTAGACCCGTCTGTTGTTGTTGTTTTAATAGACTTTATTTTTTTAGAGCAGTTTTACGTTCAGGGCGAGATGGAGCAGAAGTTACGGGACCTCAAGGCTCATTTGCGCCAATGAAATCCGAGCAGAAGCAGCGGCTAGGACTGCACTCAGGCCCCAAGCCCCTCACACACACACCCCTCCCCTCTGTCGTGCTGTTCCCCGCTGGCAGCTTGCTAGGGTCACGAGGACCAGGACAAGCTCTGAAGCCACGTCCTGAGGAGGTCAGGGCCTTTTGCCCACCCAGGCCCCTCCGTGACAGAGTTGTCAGAAAACCGCTCATCCTGTCTACATGTCCAGAGCGAGCAAAAAAGAAATTTCACTCAAGGCCCTGTGGGATCCTGGACTGGATCCTGGGACAGCAAAAGCACATTAATGACAAAAACAAAACAAAACAAAACAAAAAACCTGGTAAAATCCAAATAAAATCGGGTGTCTTTTTTTTTTTTTTTTTTTAATAGCAACCTACCAACGTCTTACTTTTAACAAATGCACCTTGGAAACATGAGTCATGAACGTCAGGGGAAACCGGGCAGAGAGGAGGTGAGAACTCTCTATACCCTCTCTGTGCCTTTTCTATACATTTAAAATATTCCAAAATTTAAAGTTTTTTTAAAATAATTTTAAAATCCTTCAAATGTATTGAGCCGTGCGTGTGTGTGTGTGTGTGTGTGTGTGTTTCTGTAGTCTGCCCCCACCCAGCTGACACAGTCCTCTTCATCTGTGAAACTCAAGTCAAGTTCAAGACCCGGCATGGACATCTTGTCCGCTGACAAGTTTCCGCGATCCCTGGTGGGTGAAGAGGCCCCTCCACTGTCCACTTTCTTCTTCTGTCACAATACAGAGAAGCCACTATAAGGCCTGCCCATTTCAAACCACCATGAAGTCTTCTTTGAGTCAGGACTCTTGTCTCCTTCACAGCAACAAGATTCCTCCTGGTGCTCAGAGACATTTGTCCAACACGGTCATGCCAACCCCACCTGTTTGCTGAGAACACGGACCAGCCGGAGTCACGTGGCTTCATTAACTGTGAAGTACCGCACGAAGCAGGCAATGATTAATTCATTGCAAAGAATGTATTGAACACCAGGCCTGCTTTCCAGTTGTGATGTATTTTTCCAGGAGGCCTCCAGGGTCTGCCCTGATACATGGAACTTGGTCTCATTACTGTGATTGTCTTAATTAGCATCGATGCAACAAAATGCCTTAAATAGTCAATCTATGCTATTGAACACCGGAAGACATTCAAGCTAGGAGCTTCCACCTCCTGTGTTCCTACTGGGTGCCAGCAAGCCCGTGCTGGGGGCTCTTACCTTATTATTTCCTTGAGTCCCAGAGGAACCCTCTGAGGTTGGTTTTATTATCCCCCACGTTAGAGGGGAGAAAATCGAGGAGCAGGGCGAGTGAAGCGATGCGATTACCACGGCACACTCTGCAAATGGAGCCTGGTCTCCAAAGTCCACCTATAACCTGCTTCCTCTCAAAGCAGCATCTTGACACCTGATTGATGGCCCGTCTCCACTAAGAACTGTCATAAAAATAAATCCAATTTCTTCCATGCCTCTCTGGGTTGGACCTCAAATAAAAGCTGAATGCCAGACCTCAAACAAACTGCTGTAAATGGAAGTCCAGTTGTTGGAACTGGAGCTGGGGGTCAGAAGGGCCCCACCCAGCCCATAGGAACAGCCTGAGCCCCTAAATCCAGGATCCTTCCAGCGTCCTGGAATCGCCCGGGAATAAGGGCGGTATTTCACCTCTTTTGACATGCTGTTAAGCAGTTTTCACAGCAAACAGCTCAATGAATCCTGGCAACAGCTGTTATCATTGTAACTTCAGAGATGAGGAAACTGAGCCCCAGATATGTAAAAGTTAATCACCGTAAATAAACAATTCACCATGATATCTGAGCCCCAACACCTCCTTTCCCAGAATACTGCAAACCATAAGAGGACAGGGGCAGCCCCTGCCTTGTTCACCGTCATCTCTAAAATATGTATCCCAGTCCTGTATACAATAGGTGCTCAATAAAGAGTTGCTGATCATCATCTCTAAAATATGTATCCCAGTCCTGTATACAATAGGTGCTCAATAAAGAGTTGCTGATCATCATCTCTAAAATATGTATCCCAGTCCTGTATACAATAGGTGCTCAATAAAGAGTTGCTGATCATCATCTCTAAAATATGTATCCCAGTCCTGTATACAATAGGTGCTCAATAAAGAGTTGCTGAATAAAGGCACTGGATGTTCAAGACAACAGGGATGACAGCATCTTTGGAGGACCCTAAATGGGCAACTTGATGATTGATGATGTTACATCAATATCAGCAAAATACCTAAGCTTGCACCACAACTACTAACCTACTTCCTCCTGCTCGGCCTCCTTCTCTACTGTGCCCCCCTAGAGCAGCCAGAGAGGTAGACCTCCCAGAGGCCAAACAGTAGTGGGTTCTCTACAGACCTCCCAGTGTTCTTCTTTCACACGTTCTCTCTCGGCCTTGAGTTTAGCATGGCTTGTATGCAAGGTCTCACACAACGCCCCCTCCGAAGACAGTTGCCACGATCCAGAAGACATTGCCCAGAGCCCTCTTCTCTTGCCCATCTTTTCTCTGTTGCCTCTAGGCATCCTCTTCTCCTCCCCCTGTGCCCTCCATGCATTAATTCGTGCCGTCAGACACCCGGGAAGGCGGGATCTGTCTGGGGCTAGGGAGGGACGGCACTGTCCTTTACTGTAGAGCCACCTCACAGCCCCACACCGGCTCGCACAGCGTGATGAGGACCACATGCACTCAACGCCCAGGCTGGAGAAAAGGCTGAAGCCTTTATTTATTTATTTATTTATTTATTTATTCTGTGGCTTAGGGTATCTCAGCTTTGGCTATTTTCTTTTCTTTCTTCTTTTTTTTTAATTTACTGTTCAACTTTTTAAATAAACATATAATGTATTTTTATCCCCAGGGGTACAGGTCTGTGAATCGCCGGGTTTACACATTTCCCAGCACTCACCAGAGTGAAGGCTTTTCTGAAGAGGTTTATTTACTTGAGGGAGAGAGCGCAAGCATCCACACCCAAGCGAGGGAGGAGCAGAAGGAGAGGAAGACAGTCTCTAGGAGACTCCCAGCTAAGTGTGGAGTCGGACACAGGGCTCCGTCTCACAACCCTGGGAGTCATGACCTGAGCTGAAACCGAGAGTCAGACGCGTAACCCACTGAACCACCCAGATGCCCCTGGAGTCTTTATACCGTGCCTGGACTCACGGCTGTACACAGTGGCCTGGCCTTACTGGACGCCTACCATGTTCCAGGCACGTTGCTGAAGACTTTACCTTGGAGCCCCTTATTAGAAGTCCCTCTTAGCATCCACGACTTTTCCTCTGTAATATTTATAGTTGCCATGAATGAATTTTTCTGCATTGTACATGGTGATCTGCGTCGTGTCAGACACGCCCACTAAGCTCTGCATTGCACAAAGCTGCCTTGTTCAAAACTCTACAGAACAGGGGCTCTTCCCAAAAATAAATAAATAAATAAATAAATAAATAACTCTTGTAAAAAAATTATGTTGTAGGTCACACTCTCAGTTCAAATATGTCACCCTTCCCTTATCCTTTGCCCAGTGACTGTCCAGTTCCCTCTCACTGAAGGAATGGCCTGGTCTTCAGGCCTGGCCTCGTGACTCGCTCTGGCTGGCAGGAGGAGACAGAGGCGTGATGTGCCCATTTCAATGCTCGCCCTCAGAGGACGCTCGCGGGCAGCTCCCCGTCTGCGCCTCTGCTTCTCTAGGAGCAGGTGAAGCCTGGACTCGCTCACTGGTTCCACGAGGAGGAAGGGAGAGTCAAGAACACATGAGATCAACATAATGACATTAAAAAAAAAAAAAACAAAAAACAGCCGCCTAGACCAGCTGACCCCCAGCAGCCCGCGGACAGGTAAACAGACAGCTGGGACCGTCCACCCTGCACACCCAGAGGCTGCAGAAACGCTCACTGTTGTGTGGCTGTGAGACTCCGCGCTTGATGTCTCTCGCACAGTCAGAGCTGACTAACGCGAATTAATATGTCAGCTCTGGGCAAGAGGACACCAAGGATCGGCAAGACTAAGTAACACTTCACAGTAAGGGCAGAAGCTAGGATTTACATTCAGAGCGGTCTGTCTGTCTCCAAAACTGAAGTGCTTCTCCTACCCTACGTTGTCCTTCTCCATCCTTCGGGAGGCTTGCTTTCGTCTGGTGGGACACCCAGGGTGGGGGGTGGGGGGTGGGGAGGGTGGAGTGTGGGGTGGGGTGGGGTGGGGTGGGGTGTGTGTGTGTGTGTGTGTGTGTTTGTTTTCTCTCTCCCATCTGTAGCTCCCAAAAGTAGCACAGAAGTGACCCGTGGGCAGATGCTGTACTGACTCAAGATATCTCACCCCACTTGTCCTTGCTAAGTAACGGCCCTTGACTCTGACCTCTCTCAGCACGTACACGTGTTCCTCACTGTAATGTATAAATGCCATTCCAAATAAGCTACGGAACCTACCAGGTAGGGGAGCTCCAGGTGATTAATGCCTCTCTCAGGTGGTGGAAACCACTTAATCTTCAGCTGCAAGTTTCTGACTCCACCAAACACAGCTCTAATCGCCCACAAATGCACTGCCTGATGGGCCTTTATTGCTTAATTACCAAGGTGAGAGGCTCGTAATTAATACACCATTTACTCCTACATTTAGATGTTTCCAGGAAATGCCACCAAAGATTTTCCAAGGAAAGTCACATTACTTGTCACCTCACTTTGTATCTCCTACCGCCTGCATTGGTCACCTCAGTGGTTCCCAAACTTTTTTTGCCCACAGCTAAGTTGAACAAGCAAAGTAAAAGACCCCAGGGTTTATCTCCTCTTCCCTGTCCCACTTTCAACTGACCATGAACTTGGTGATGATATTAAAAGTGGATTACAGAAGTGGTAACAATGACGAACATTGTAACAATGTAGCAACTACACACAAGAACAAAAGTAAAACCTAACAATGATTTTGTAGATACATTAACGCAAGACGAAGAGTCATTAAAAGTTCTAACCGTCTCCCTCCACACTTTGGATGTATAACAAAAAACTCTTTCCAAAAAATGTGGAGATTCCCACTATTTTAAGTATGAAGATCCATTGGCACCTTCTTAAGATGTCAGGGCACTGGAGCTGGCAAGACAGACAAGACTTTAAGGAGCAACGAATTGGATCCTCAAAGCTCTCCTCATGAACTCATTTTAGTTTAGAACACAAAGTTTCATTTCCCTTACAAACCAGTGACTTTGTGGGTTATAAATGAGTTGCTTTTACTGCATGTACAAGCACAATGTGGTGAAGTGGACATTCCTAAAGATGTCCGTTTGTACCCAAGGCTTAGACACCTTGCTTAGAACCATTAAATGAGGTCGTGTGTGCTCGGTGGATTGACGGTCGGCCCCTGGCGAGCTCCTATTGCATGGTCCCAGACCACACCCCCGGAAACAGAATCAGCTTTGGGTAGCAATTTGATCATCACAACTAGGAAGTGTCCGGATCTCCACTAGGGAAGCAAACCAAACAATGTCCTTCCTTTATCACGTTCACTCCCAGCCCACTCACAGTGACAGATGCCTAACACCCTAACCTCATCAGGTGAATGGGGCGTTAAGAGTTAAGACCTTTTAGAGCACTGGGTCAACACTCGGGTTTGGGTCTGGAGTCTTTAGAATCTTGTCCTGGTTCTTTCAAATTTTTGCTAACTCCAGGCTGGCTTATTTCCACTCCCCTCCCCCTCTGCCAACGCTGGGAGGATTTTTTTTTTTTTTTTTGTAAACAATGTGTTTATTACAGAAAATGAGGGAAATATCAGAAGTTAGAAAATAACAAACACACACGATTCAAATGTTCAACTGTCAGGTAAAATAAATGTAAGCCGCTATCTTCTTGCAATCCTATTTGTTCATAGTTGTTCGACTTTTTTGCACGTTATGCCACTTAATACTTTCTCAAATTTGCACAGTTTTCTATCAAATATTATGGCATCATCAAGGGCCATGTTACAAGTGGTTCTTCATAAACATTTTAACAGTGGCAGAGACAATGAGGAGGATAAGATTATTTAACTGCTTTAAGGGAAGCTTCAGTTGTTTCTAATCTGTCCCCAAGAAAGCCATGCAGGGGTAACTACCAAGGCAGATAGGACAATGCCCCCTCCACATGTCAACATCTCCGTCCTTGTCCCAGATCTGTGAATATGGTGCCTTACTTGGCAAAAGGCGTTTTGTAGACTAAGTTAACTAGTTAAGTTAATTAAGTTATTAATTAAGTTAATGGAGGATATCTTGAGATGGGGAGATTAAGCTGCATTAACCCAGTGGACCCAATGTAATCAGGAAGCTCTTTATAAGTGAAAGATGCGGGAAGGGGGAGGGGAGAAGAAATGAAGGGAAGGGGAGGAGGGGTGGAGAGGAGGAGAAATTCGAAGATGTTTCATAGAGGGCTTTGAAGACAGACAGTCAGATAGACCACAGGCTGAGGGATACAAGAGGCCTCCAGAAGCTGGAAAAAGCAAGGAAATGGATTCTCCCCTAGAGCCTCTCTAAGGAATGCATCCCTCTGACATCCTGATTTAAGCCCTGTAGGGCACATTTTGGACTGCTGACCTCCAGAACCACAATTTACAACAAGTAGTAAATACTTGTTGATTTAAGCCACTTTGCTGGTGGTAATTTGTTACAGCAGCCGTAGCAAACTAATACATACCTCCTTGTAATGAAACAGTTTCTAAAGCTCAGACTTCTACTAGGACAGATTTCTAGAAGTTAGAACTACTGGGTCAAAGAGTATCCTATTTTGAAAGTTCTTGATAGACGTTGCTGAACTGCTTTCCAAGAGGGAGAGGGCTGCAGAGCATCTTCTGTAGAAGCTCCAGGAAGGGGACCCCAAGTCCTGGAAGGCTGTGTGCTCCTTGTAGCTTCTTTTCATTCTTGCCTAGGCCACCCTCTCCTCCCCTTGGCAGTACACCCAGCCCCTTCTGTAGACTCCCTTATTCCCTTCTCATGAGTCACAGCCTCATCTCCCACACAAGACCCAGAAAGATGCCATTAGCCCATGAAGCAGAAAAAGGAATCCCACTCTGGTCTGTACCCTTCTAGGACTTCCCATTACTCTTAACAAGGAGAACAAGCCCTATCCTGGCCCCAAAGCCTGACTCTTCTGACTGGCCTCTGACCTCACCTCCCAAAGGTACGCTTTGCCCTTTGTTTTTTCTGCTGTGGCCACAGGATCTTCCCTCGGGTTCTGCTCAAAGGCCATCCCTGCCTATCTCAGGGCTCTTACACACGCTGGCTCCTCTGACAGAACGTGCCCCCCACCTTTTCCTTTGATGCTAGAAAGCTCTCTCTTGTCCTCCAGGGTTCATGCCAAATGCCACTTTCCCAGGAAAGCCCCCCACCGTGACATGTGGGCAGTATCCGATGATAAATTCTTGTACTCTGCTCTCCTCTTTCATAACACTCACCATCATTATAATTAACTTTTTAGTTATTAACTTTTAATCAAAGCTTAATATCCATACAAAAATGTGCATATAACATTATCCCTGTGAATTTTCACAAACACACCTGTGCAAACAGCACCTCAGTCAAGAAATGGAACATTCTCTACCTTCTAGGGCATCCCAGAACACCTCCTCCCATGCCCCTTCCTGTCACTGCCCCCCACCACCCAGAGTTGATATGTACGTTGACTTCCTACAGCAGAGATCTGTTTTTTTAAATCAACAAAATCTGCAGTGGTGAGTAATTTTTTTTTATTGGTCTCCCTCATTAGAATATCAGCTCCGTGAGGGAAGGGTCCAATCCGTCTTGTTTGCCAGCACACCTCCAGGGCTCAGCATCTTTGTTCAACAAGTATTTGTCCAATTAAAGCATGCATTATTTAAAATTAGCAACAAATGTTGCAGAAATTGGGCCATTAGATGTAGGGTGTGGGAGGTAACCTGGCAAGGTGCCCACGAGAAAATGCAAACAAGAGAAATGGGGCACTGTCTGTCCTACAGGAGGAGAGACCTCAGGAGGAGGAGACCGAGGCCTCCAGGTGGCACTGGAGCTGAATGTGGGAGGTGTCCTCTCAGGGGGACAGCAAGGGTCTGGCTAAGGAGTGGCTGGGTGGCAGGGAGGTAGGAGTGGGACAGCCAGGAATGACCCTGGCAGGACAGCAGCAGTGAGTCCGGCCTCTCTACTGATGAAATGGGGGCCTGCACCTGCCCTGCCCAGGATGGACTCCATGCTATATCTTTCCAGGGCAAGAACAAGCTTTTGTAGAGGAGGAACACAAGCTGCTGGGCCCCAGAGAGGGGCCTCAACTAAGAAAGAGCATGTGACAGCACTGTGATGGGAAGTAAGCCAGCATCGGTCAGTCTCAGAGTGGAAGCAACTGTGGCTTGTAGCCCCGGTATGGCGAGGGGGGGGTGGTATTTGCCCCAAAAGTGCCCCACTGCCCAAGTTCAGACTTCACCAGCCCCTGCTTGCTTGCTTGCTTGCTTCCTTCCTTCCTTCCAGTCACACTTCTGTCTGCATAGGTATCAGGACAGGTCTTCCTGCCTGGAGTGGGGTGGGGGTGGGGGGAACAAAACTATCCTATTATCCACAGGGCGGGCTAAGAGCAAAGCAAGATGGGCTCCTCCCATCCCTCTGACAAGGGCTGGTTTAGGTTCCAAAGCCAGGAAGCTCTGAGCCTGCAGCCAGGGGGCAGAGCCGGAGGAAGGGACCCGAGCATTGTGGGCTGAGCCTCGGACACTCCCGCGTCCATCAGAGGGCTGTGGCAGCAGTATTTGACTCAAGGCCCTGGGGGTTTACAGCTAAAACCCCCTAAGTCTCAACAAATTCTCTAACTGGCAATTCCCTGCAAAGGGCTCTGAGTTGGCGCCATTTCCATCACGAGTTCCATCCAGGGACATGTGGGACATAGCGGTGCGTTATCACTATTGACATTTTCCAGCCTACTTTACTTTAGTTAAAAAGTGGGTGCCTGAAGATGCCACTTAATAACGTTGGTCGTCGTGAAATGTCACTTTGACAACTAGAAAAGTGGATTTACACACCCACCAAAGGTGACCTGTTTAGAAAGAGACAGCAGGGGTGTTCTCTGGTCTCAGAGAAAGACAGTTCGGGCCGTGCACCCCGCAGGCTACCACCACTGAGAGGAGGGAAGGAGGGGGGCAGAGCCCAAAGAGCACCGCAGCCCAGGCGGCTCCCAGTTTCAGGAGCCCAGCTGAGGGCACTGGGGGGGAGGGCACACTGGGCAAGGGGAGAGGATAGAGACTATGGGGTCCAGGGACTACGAAAATGACTAGATCTTGCTCTGGTCTTTGGTGGGGGTTGCAAGTGCCTCAAAAGACCCAGGAGAATAGGCTCTGGCTGGGAGGCTCAGTCTTTTGTTCATAGCAGAGGGTGGCGACCTGGTCAGATGAAGCCAAGGCCACAGCTTTGGCAGAACATTCTTTTTTTTTTTTTCCTTTTCTTTTCTTTTTTTCTTTTTTTTTTTTCCCAATTTATTTATTTTCAGAAAAACAGTATTATATTTTCACCACACCCAGTGCTCCATGCAAGCTGTGCCCTCTATAATACCCACCACCTGGTACCCCAACCTCCCACCCCCCCAGGGGGGTTGGCAGAACATTCAAATCCCAGCAGAGGTCCAGGTAGAGAGAGGAGGAAGGGCAGGGCCAGTGTCCCTGGGGAGGAGGCTGGGAAGAGCCAAGCCAAGTATCAGGACCCAGTCAAGGATCAAGGCCAAAGCATGGCCAACAGGACCGAGGGAGGGCCCCTCTCCCACCTTCCGGATTTCGGTCTTAGCAACAAGCACACTCAAATCCCTCCTCTCCCTCACCTCTCCTGGTGCTTTGTGTTTCACCCAGGGTTGACAAACATTTTCCATGAAGGACCAGACAGCAAACATTCTAGGTTTTGCAGGCCATACGGTCTCTGTCACAACCATTCAGCTCTGCCACTGTAGTGTGCATGTGTGCCAAGAAAAGTTTACCAAACTGGGCATTGGGCCAGACTGGGTCCAGAGGCTATCGTTTTCAAAACCCCTGATCTAACAAATTGCCAGGGCCTATCAATTTTACCTTCTGAAAATCTCTTGGATCTGCCCACTTCTCTCCAGGCCCCTCACCCGCCCAGCTAGTCCAGCCACAATCCTTTCTTGCCCTCACAACTCAACAGCTGCCTCCTTGGACATTCTGAGGTCACTTCTGTCCCCTATAATCTTCCACCAAGCAGCCAGAATGAGGGACCCAAAGTGCAGTTGTGCTTATGTGCTCTCTCTGCTTAAAAATCACCAGGGGCTCCCCATTGTTTTTGATATGAGATCTACAGTCTTGGCTGGCCAACCAGCCCCTTGAGAAATCCACTCCTATCCACCCCTCCACACTTCCCGCCCTATAATCCAGCCAGTGGAAACACCCTGGGGCACTGGAGGAATCTCTCCCTCATGGGCCTCTACCCTTAAATCATCCAGCATGGACCTTCTCGTATCTCCATCACACGGTGCCCCTTTCTCTCCTCAGTTGTCTTCTCCCACAACCTGCACATCACTTCTCCTGGACAGTCCGCCCTCTGTCCTGAGTTGGCACTGACTGCCTCCTGTGGACCCCCCGTTTACTTGTTTGTTAAACTGTAAGCATATGGAAGGGAGTTAACATTCATTGTTAGCAATGTAGCCACATCTTGCAGCACACGACTCATCCAAAGCCAGTGCTCAGGAAACAGAACCTTCCGACAAGCTGGGTGTGTCAGTGAGTCAATCAAATAACCCAGGATAGGAAGATGCAGTCAAAGAATATCGCAGGTGGCCACCATCCCCCAGGGACCTGAAGATGCTGTGGCATGGGTTCCTGTGGCTCTTCACACTGTGGTCAGCAGGACTTGATGGCCTGCTGTGCTCTGGAACTTACAGGTCAGGGGTTTTCCTGGTGAGCAAAATAACCTAACTTCCAGAACTCTCTGTGCTTTGTAAGATGGACTAGGGTTTGGAGAGACATAAAGGCATTCATGTATTCATGTTATTTTAAAACTGTTGGGGTGCCTGGGTGGCTCGGTGGGTTAAAGTCCCTGCTTTTGGCTCAGGTCATGATCTCAGGGTCCTAGGATCCAGCCCTGCATCGGGCTCTCTGCTCAGCGGGGATCCTGCTTCCCCCTCTCTCTCTCTACCTGCTTCTCTGCCTGCTTGTGAACTCTCTCTGTGAAATGAGCAAATAAGATCTTTAAAAAAATAAAATAAAACTATTAAAAGACAAACAGAGGCATATTAAAATTCTTAAGTTTATCTCAGCCTAGAATTGGGCAGCACCAAACCCTTTGTGGTCAGGAGTGCCCTGCTAACAGGAGCCGGGGAGAAAGTGTGCGAGCAAAGGGAAGAAATTATGTGATTGGCTATAGCTTAAAGTCTAGCTGTCCTCCTGGCTCTGATTTCGTAACCTTGAGGCAATCACAGTCTTGGATTTTGGTTTGCTTAGACAAGCCACCTCCGCAGGAGAGCCCCATTACTCTAGTGGCCTCCTTGTTGGACAACTTGTAGGAGTGTCAGCAAATTCACCATCATCTTCTCCTCTGGATGATTATTATTTTACTAATTCCTTCACCTATCTGCACATTCTACAAATGTTCCCCGAGTTTCCATGCGTTCCCATCCCTGGACCAGCCTCTGCAGCCACAGAGAGGGCCAGTTCCCAAGTCCTGCCTCACTGCCTGGTGGGACAGGCAGGCCCTTCTGATAGAGTGTGGTAAATGCTATGACAAATGAATGGTCAGGGACGATGCTCGGGAGGAAAATGAAGAATAAAATTGACAATAAAGTATACTAGAATGTTCAGGTCAAGTAGTATTTTAGAAACGAACAGACTTAAAAGTCTGAAGAAAAACAAGGCCAGCACCGAGAATGAGGACCAATATAGAGACAGTTAAAAAAAATAGAGCTAGATGGGTCAATTTACCACCAAGAGTTGTTAGAACAGAACAGAAAGGAAACATCAGGCTTTTTGCAAAATTGGATCACAGAAGCATAATGCAGTTTGCCAGGAAATCAACTAGTTTTAAAATGATTCGCTACCAAAAAAGAGCCATACAAGAGCAATCGGGGGGGGGGGGCGGTCACAACCTCCCAAGATGAGGTGAATGAGCAAGTCTAATGCTATGCATGGAAGGAGGGAGCCTAAATGGACCTCCTCGGTGGCGGTACAGATACAAGGGAGGGGAAAAGGGACACAGAGGGAGAGCCAAGCATACAGGTCCGAGAACATTGGAAGGAATGCAAACTGGTTTACTTCCTGACCTGAACTCCTTTTGATGTAAATAAGATGGTGTTCCAGATTGGTGATGTTTACCTCCTGTCTTATTGGAACCCTTGAAAAAGATGAAGGGTTCAGCCCCTTGGCAGTGACTGGTTATTCTGCCTCACTTCTCTGTCTGGTGTGGCCAGCAGGAAGGACCAGGCTGCCAGACTATGGGCCACAGAGGAAGGAGATCTATAGCACAGAGATCTGTGTTCCTCCCATTAAAAAGGGTTTGGCCAGATGGTCACTGACATGCCCAGGGACACAGGAGCAGTCCAAACACAAGGAAACCTGCAGAGATGGGCTGGGTTCCGTGTGCGTGTGCATGTGCATGTGCATGTGCATGTGCATGTGCATGTGTCTGTGTCTGTGTACGTGCATGCACATACCCGTGTTAATCCCCAGAGTGAGGCAGGGGACTAGGCAAGCTGGAGGGCAGAGTTCCTCCAGCCCTGAGGTCCTCATTTATACAACCTCGGTGCCAAGGGAGGCCTGAAAAGTTAGTCATGTCACCTTTCATCTTACTGATGAGGAACCTGAGGCCAGAGCAGGAGAAGGGAGTTTCTGGAGAGCCTGGGAGTTGAAAGTAGATTTGATCCCTAGTGTTTCTGGAAATATCCTGAGGAGCGACTCACCTCTGCAGCTCACTCTGCTTTCATGACACACCCCTCCATGACTGTATCCTGGTCTCAATCTCCAGGGCAGTCTACATGGAGAGAATAGTCTCCATTATAAGAGCATAAAATCTGAGACTCAGAGAGGTTAGTAATTTTTTGAAGGTCACAGAGCTAACCAGCGCTGCAGGTGTGATTTCAGATAAGGCCCGTTCGACTCAGAAGCTGTCTTTTTCATGGTCTCATGTTTTCATGGCCTAATGGACATCGGGGATATTCCAAACTTCATGTGCCTGCACCTGAACTGCTGGTCTTCCCCAGTGAACCTGCTCTGTCTGCATTCTTCTCCATCTGTTTTGGCAGCTGCCCCATCCTTCCCATAACCCAGGCCTGACTCTCCTCTCTTCCTCTCACTTCCACACCATTCCACCAGCAAATGTGTTGTCCTAATGTTCAACACCAACAGGATCCTGGATCTGCAATGACTTTCTAGCCAGAGGGATCCTTTTAACTTTGCAAGCCAACCATCTCCCTCTTCTGTTCAACACCTTTCACTGCTCCCACTTCAAGTAGAACAAAAGCCTAAACCCTTACAATGGCCTTCAAGGTCTTACATGATCCGGTCGCCAAGTAACTCCCTGCCTTCATCTTTTCTCACTCTCTCTGCCCCATACTCAGCCCTGGACTCCTTGTTCTTTGAATGTAGCAAATATACTTCTGCCTCAGGACTTTTGCACTGGCTGTCCCTTTGCAGGAAAGTCTTCCCTCCTCCCTTTTCCCTCATCCTTCAAGATCAATTTAACTAAATTTTCCTCACCTCCTTCAAGTTTATCAACACACAACATCATCAATAAGGCCTAGATTAGCCACTCTCTTTAAAATTATAAATCACTACTATCATAAGCATTCCCAGTCTCCCTTATTTTTAATTTATTTTTTATTTTCAGCATAACAGTATTCATTATTTTTGCACCACACGCAGTGCTCCATGCAATCCATGCCCTCTATAATACCCACCACCTGGTACCCCGACTTTCCCCCCACACCCCTTCAAAACCCTCAGATTGGGGGCACCTGGGTGGCTCAGTGGGTTAAGCCGCTGCCTTCAGCTCGGGTCTTGATCTCAGGGGCCTGGGATCGAGTCCCACATCGGGCTCACTGCACCACAGGGAGCCTGCTTCCTCCTCTCTCTCTCTGCCTGCCTCTCTGCCTATTTGTGATCTCTCTCTGTCAAATAAATAAATAAAATCTTTAAAAAAAAAAAAACCCACAGATTGTTTTTCAGAGTCCATAGTCTCTCATGGTTCACCTCCCCTTCCAATTACCCCCAATTCTGCTGCATTTTTCTTTAAAGTACTTGTAACTATTTAGTATATTGTAAAATTTACTCATTGATTATGCTTTTTGGTTATTTTTTATCTTTCTTACAAAAATGTAAGCACCTTGAAGGCAAGAACCTGTCTATTTTGTTTGTCAATGTAACCCAACTACCTGGAAGTAATAGGCAGGGAGAGAGAAAAGCAGACTTCTCACTGAGAAGAGAGCCTAAATCAGGGATCAATCCCAGACCCCTAGATCATGACTTGAGCTGAAGGCAGATCCCTAACTGACTGAGCCACACAGGTGCCCTACAATTTTACATGTTTTTAAAATTTTTACTTTTTTTTTTTTTTTCCATTTAAAGGCAATGCAATTTTCCCTACCCAGGGGCTTCTTTTATATTCTCTTTTCAAGTCTGATTTCTTTCTCTATGCAAACTCCTTTGTAAAGGTTACTCCTATTCAAGAATTGGGGATGGGGTACTGATATAGTATGGCTTTGTAATTCAGCACATTTTCCTGTCCTGTGACTTTAGGCCTGTCTCTTCTTTAGTCACTGTTTGGAGGGACCACTCAATTTAGTAAGTATTTTTTGAGCACTTAGTAGGTGTCCACCACTGTTCTGGGTGGTTGGAATACATCTCTCTCTCTCTCTCTCAAAATGAATAATGAAATCTTAAACAAACAAACAAACAAACAAAAAAAACACCCAAAAAAACCCAAAAAGGAAACATACAACTTACCAAGCCTGAACTAGGAAGAAATAGAAAATCTGTATATACCAATTCCTAGTAAGGAGACTAAATCAGTAACCAAAGACCTCCCAATAAAGAAAAGGCCAGGACAAGATGCTGCACTGGTGATTTTCACCACATGTTTATAGAAAACATAAGCTCAATCCTTTCCAAACTCTTTTTAAAAATGAAAGAGGACAGAACACTCCTGAATTCACTTTTCAAGCTATCCTGATACCAAAACCAGAAAAGGATGCTGCTAGAAAAGAAAATTACAAGCAAATATCCCTGATGAATATACAAAAATTCTCAATAAAATACTAGTAAAACAAAGTCAGCAGCACATTAAAAGTCTCATTTACCATGATCAAGTGGGATTTGTCCCTAGGATGACAGGATAGTTCTAGATATGCAAATCAGTCAATGTGATACACTGCATTAATAGAATGAAAGAAAAGAACCATATGATCATCTCGATAGATGGGGAAAAAGCACTTGGCAAAATTCAACATCCATTCCTGATAAAAACTCTTAACAAATAAGGCATAGAAAGAACATATGTCAACATAATAAAGGTCATCTGTGACAACCCTATGGCTAACATCATATTCATCATGGTGAAAAGTTGAAGGCTATTCCTCTGAGATCGGAACAAGACAAGGGTGCCAACTCCTATTCCTAGTCAACTAGTACTGAAAATCCTATCTATAGCAAGCAGGCAAGAAAACAAAATGAAAGGTATAAGAATTGGAAAGGAAGAAGTAAAATTGTCTCTATTTGCAGATGGCATGATTTTATATATAGAAAATCTGGAGACAGCAAAAAAACCTATTAAATCTAATCAATGAATTAAGTAGCAAAATATAAAATTAATGTACAAAAATCAGTAGTGTTTCTGAAATAACAATGAAATTTCTGACAAGGAAATAAAGTAGTCAATCCAATTTATAATAGCATCAAAAAATAATAAAATACTTAGGAATAAATTTAACTAAGGAAGTGAAAGACCTCTATGCTGGAAACTATATAACACTGAGGAAAGAAATAGAAGACACAAAGAAATGGAATGGTATCTCTTGTTCATGAACTGAAAGAATGTTTTAAAATGTAAATATTAACTAAAGCCATCTAGAGATTCAAAAAAATCTCTATCAAGATTCTGATGGCTTTTTTTTTTTTTACAGAAATAGAAAAGCCACTCCTAAAATGTATATAAACCACAGAAGACCTCAAATAGGAAAAAAAAATCCTGAGAAAGCAAAACACTCATTTCAAGCTATATTATGAAGCTGTATTCATCAACACAGTATGGTACTGGCTTAAAAAGAGACCAATGGAACAGAACCAAGAACCCAGAAATAAACATAAGCATGTACAGTCAACTAATATTTGTCAAGGGAACCAAAAATACTCATTATTGGAGAAAAGAGAGTCTCTCCAATTAATGGAGCTGGGAAATTTGGATGTTTACCTGAAGAAGAATGAAACTGGACATGTACCTTATGCCACTCACAAAAATCAACTAGAAAGAAATACTACATCAAAAACTAATTAGCTAGCTAATTAAAAATAATAAAATTTTTTTTAATAATTAAAAAAAGAAAGTACTGTGGAGAAAGAAAAATAAATACATACATACATACTTAAATATAAAACGTGAAACCATGAAACTCCTAGAACAAAACATAGGTACAAAGGTCCTTGACATGGGACTTAACAATCATTTCTTTGGATGTGGCATCCAAAGCACAATCAAAAAAATTAAAAAATCAACAACTGGGAATACATCAACCTGAAAAGCTTCTTCACGTAAAAGAAACCATCAACAAAGTGAAAAGGCAACTTATGGAATGGGGAAAATATCAGCCAATCATATATCTGAGGGGGCTAATATTCAAAACATATAAAGAACTCACACAATTCAACAGCAAAAAGTACCAAATAACCCAATTTAAAAATGGGCAAAGGACCCAAGAGACATTTCTCCAAAGACAGACAAAAAGCAAACCATACACAAAGAGATGCTCAATGTCACCAGTCTTTACGAAAATGCAAATTAAAACCACCATGAGATATCACCTACCACCTATCAGAATGACCATCATCAAAAGACAAAAGATAACAATGCTGGTATGGATGTGGAAAAAGGGAACCTTTGTGTACCCCTGATGGGATTGTAAATTGGTGCAGTGGCTATAGAAAACAGTAGGGAGGACCCTCGGAAAAATTAAAAATGGAACTATCATACGATTCAGAAATTCTACTTCTGGGAATACATCTAAACATAACAAAAACACTAACTCAAAAAGACATCTGCAACCCCATGTTCATATCAGCATATTTACAATAGCCAAGACATGGAAACAACCTAAGTGTCCATTGATGAATGATGGAAAAAGTTGTGCACACACACACATGCACACACTCACACAATGGAGTGTTATTCAGCCATTAAAAACAAAAACAAAAACAAAAACAAACAAAACAAAACCTAAGGAAATCCTACCATTTGGGACAACATGATGAACCCTGAAGGCATTATATTACATAAAATAAATCAGACAAAGGAATATGAGCACTGTATGATCTCATTTATATGTGGAATCTAAAAACAAATGAATGAATGAATGAAAAAATTTTTTTAAATCAAAGTCATAAAAAGATCAGATTTGTGGTTACCAGAGTCTGGGGGTACGAACTAGAGGAAGGGGGTGAAAAGGTACAAATTTCCAGTAAAAAGCCAAAGAAGTCCCAGGGATATAATGGGCAATATGAGGACTGTAGCTAATGCTGCTGTGTGACAAACAGGAAAGTTGTTAAGAGAGTAGATCCTAAGAGTTCTTATCACCAAAAGAAATTTTTTTCCTTTCTTCTTTCTTTTTTCTTTTTATTGTACCTATCTGAGAAGAGAGATGGGTGTTAGCTGAACCTACAGTGGTGATCATTTCACAATATATGTAAATCAAACCATCATGCTATATACACACCTGAAACTTACATGGTGATGTATGTCTATTATTTCTCAGTAAAACTGGAAAAGAAGTGCCGTCTAAAAGCAAAGATGCTTAAACCATCACCATTACGGCTGGAAGTAATGGAGAAGCTGAAGGGCTGCTGTGAGGTGTGGTGGAATTTTCACTGCTCTCTGGCTCCTTCCTGGAGTGTTACTGGGCAATTTACCATCCAAATCAATAAAGAGCTTAAATTCTGCTCTAAAGGAATAACTGAAGTGAAGGTTCAACAGCAGAGGGAAATAACAAAAGGGGCCAGGATCCTGGCTTTGATTCTCCCAAGTAGACCCAGCACTTGGGGTTACTTGTTAAGTACTAAGTGCCAATCATAATAATGGTGGTTTTGCTGGGAGAGTGTCAGTGCGACCCACCCTCCCTGGTCCCCATAGATGCATCTGAATCTGATCTCTTCTGTGGAGAGAAGGAATGGGGGAAGGGGGGAGGCACCTGCTTCAGTCCTCTCTGCAGGGTCTCTTTGCTAGGGTATGGAGAGGCTCCTGCAGACTTGGTGTGGAGGGCTGGCCCTGAAGGCAAGGCTTGGGGTGAAAAACAGAGAAGAAAAACAAAGAATGAACCTCAAACTCATGCCTACCAGATGGAGTCCCAAGGCTAGAGAAGGAATGACATGCTGGATCATGCTGTCCAGAGCAAAGAGGGGCAGAAAAAGGATCAGTGCAGGTTACATGAATGACCTAAAAGGATCCAAGGCACTAGGCTACCATCCATGTTTGTGTGGTATATAAAACCACAGACACAGACTAGAATTAAATTAGCCTGGGAGCCATTATCCCTCCAATGGACTGGATTAGTCCAGAAAGATGGACATCTTTTGCAATGTGCTCACCAAGAAGTTGACTTTTGAAATTTGTGGAGAGATGCCAGAAATGCTGGGAACCATGGGTGTCTGAGATCACCCTTTGTTTACTGGTCTACCGCCACACTTTGGTAGATTAATGCACAGAATTAGGAGTGCTAGCTTGCTCAAAGAGCTGGATATATACACAGATGAGAAGCCTATGAAACATTCCAGACCTTACGTTTTTTGTGCAACATGTAATTGACTCCGTACCCTTCCAAATATGTTCAGAAATGGTCCTCCCATTCATTCATCCAAGTATTAGTAGAATTACCATAAAGTGTTGGTCTTGGGACCAGGCCATAATACAGACATGACAGACCTGGTTCCACAGCAAACTCTTCATGGACAAAGAACCTATCTCATTCATCTCTACAACCCCGAGCTTAGTGGAGTATCGAGCGCACAGAGCTTCCCTCCCTTACCTTGTCCTGGCACCTTTAATTGTATGGTACCATTGACCACATGAATGAATGAATGAATAATGAGATTATTTGGGACTTCTTCAACTACCAGGGCCCACAGAGATGATCTTGAGTCTGATCTTGACAACGGAAACGTTTTCACAGAGAGCCAGTCATCTCTACAGAGCTTCAGAAAAAGTGGTTATAAAATCAAATACACACCCAGCTTAAGGTGATGACAATGGCAACTGGTCTGCTCAGTTGTTTGAGCAATGGCCTGCTTCCTCCTGTCAACCACAGTCCTTTTAACTGTCAGCAGGAAGACTTTAAAGGGGCTCATGTTCAGGATAGCTCTGTCCAAATGGCCATGCGAGAGGGCCACAGACACCCTGATCACTACTGAAAGAGTGGTCAGCCATGACCACTGACCCTCCCCTGCCTGAAAGCTTTTCAAGAAGTGTGTATATGGGCACACAAACATACATAGGTACACCCCAACACATGAGTGTATGCATACACACACGAGTGTATGCACACACACACAAACACACACATATACATACCCTACTTTATCTTCCCTCATTTGTCAATATTCCCTAAAAACACAATTTTATTGGTTGACAAATATTCCATTATGTGGATAAAAATACTTATAAAATATATTTAGCCATTTTTCTCAGTTCGATATTTTGGTTATTTCCACATTGTCATGGTTTCAAATAATACTGAAATAAACTTGGCCCTGTATTCTCTCTTACTTTATAGGGTAGACTGAATGTGGCTGCCAATTCTATCCCTCCCAAGCCAGGTGAGCTCTGTTCCTCTCCTGTTGAAATCAAACTGGCTGTGTGACTATAGGGCACAGAGGAAGTGACTAACCAATTTTTGTAAGAGACTTCCAGGTTTTGTTTCCTGCCCTTTGGGAATGCTCTCTGGAAGTCCTGAGCTGCCCTTAAAGAAATCTGACCTATCCAGAGGGCACCATCCCAGACAGTTGGTAGGTAGGCACTCCAGCCAACCAACTAGCTGAACCTCGCTTTCCAACCACCCTGCAAAGCTGCCAATAGGAGTGAAATCATCTTGAACCCAGACAAGTTCATCCTCCACCTTACCTGAGTGACCTCTGTCAATGTTACTTGGAGCAGAAGACTCTCCCAGCTGAGCCCCACCCACATGCCTGACCCATTAAGATCAGGACAGAGCAGAGGACTAACTTGTTTGAAGCATTAGCCCATTGTCTTCAGGCTCTCACAAGCCTCACAATGGCTCACAAGTCTCTATAGGATCTTGCCCTCTGCACCTCTCTGATGTACTCTTTGATCTTCTCCTGGCCAACCCCACTCCAGCTACACTGGCTTCCATGTTCCTCCTCCAAGAGAAGACACCGAACATGCTCCTTCTACTTTAAGGCATTTGCTTTCACTGTCCTCTCTAGGATGATGTTCCTCTCCCAGATAGCAGCATGGCATGGCCCTTCAATGCACGTAGGTCTTTGCACAGTAGGTAAAGGAGGTGTTACCTCTTTTCCCTCCATGTCAGCATCCTTGGGGACCTGGGGAGGACCCCTCTCCCCTTACCCTGCTTTATAGTACTTTCACTATCTATCTTTATCTATCTATATCTTTCTATATCTGTATCTCCAAATTGGTTTTATAAATAGATATGTGTGCTTGTATGTTTAATTCCCTGGCTGCCTCACATCTTCCACCAAAAAAAAAAACAAAACAAAACAAAACAAACAAACAAACAAACAACAAAAAACAAAAAACAAAAAACAAAAAAAAAACCATACATTATAAACTCCTAAAGAACAGGAACTTCCTCTGCTTTTATTATTGCTGTATCCCCAGAACCTAGAAGAGGGTCCTGAGTGTAGTAACAATCAGTAGGCATTTATAAATGAGGAAATCAATCAATGAATACATGTTCTTTTTTTTTTTTTTAAGATTTTATTTATTTATTTGACAGAGAGAGATCACAAGTAGGCAGAGAGGCAGGCAGAGAGAGAGAGAGGAGGAAGCAGGCTCCCTGCTGAGCAGAGAGCCCGATGCGGGGCTCGATCCCAGGATCCTGAGATCATGACCCGAGCCGAAGGCAGCGGCTTAACCCACTGAGCCACCCAGGCGCCCCTGAATACATGTTCTTGTATAGAAATCTTCCCATGCATTTCTGATTACTCCTCAAAATTTCTTCCCATGAGTTAAATTGTTGAATTGCAGGAATCATACATTAAAAAAAAAAATTTAGCACTTATTGACAAAATTCCCTATGGACTACACTGAGCTAGTTTCTATTAGTTTCTATTTTCTATGGGAATAGTTTCTATTCCCATTATGAAGGTGAAAAAGTGCTAATTTCCTTACATCATCATTAATATATGATAAAATCACTCAAAAATATTTGCTACTTGGGAACATAAAAAATGATTCGCTCTTTGTTTAAATTTGCATTTCTTTGATTCCTTGTGAACTGGATCCCTTGTCCATATGGTTATTGGCTCTACAACGTAAGCTCCTTGAGAGCAGGGGCTTAATTCCACCCACTACTGCACCCTAACATCCTGGAGAGCCCAGTAGATGCCAGGCGCATGGTAAACATTTGTTCAAAGAGTGAATTAACAGGAGTGTCTTCTTTTATGATTCGCCTGTTGAAACCCTGGTTCATGTTTCCTTTGAGAAGTCTACTACCTCTTTTCTTCTATTGATTGGAAATAACCATACATACAGATTTTTTCTTTTATTGATTTGGAATAACTACCTATATAGAATATTTACCCTTTTCTTCTGTCATCTGGGTTGAATTTTAATGTGCCAATTGCATTTTCTATTTTGTATATGCTATTTTTTTGACATTCAGAAATTCTAAGATTTCACAGTCACATCTACCATTTTATTTTACTTCCTTTATTAGATATCACGTTTAGAAGAAGATATTATAGTTAATAGTTATATAGTGCTTCCCAAATGCCAGGTGCTTTTCTAGAGACTTATATTACTCATATCATATTACATCACATGGATTACTCATTTGATCCCCACAGCTATCCTTTTAAGATAGACACTATTATTATTTCATTACACACAAGATAAAACAAAGATAAGGAGTTATGAAATAATTTCTTATACAAGACTTTTTTATATTTACTAACACATTGTTCAAATTGTTTTATGATTTCAGTTTTAATATTTAATAATAGTAATTCCTAGGGGATTTTTTTTGGGGGGGGAGTTTTGTGTGAGGTGAGGGTATAATTATTTTTCCTCAAATAGTTGCCAAGTCCTCCAGTGTAGTGTAATGAATAGTTTCTCCCTCCTCCACCAAATGAAAATTATACTTTTAATATATCTGTAACATATAATATACACACTCAACACATGCACCCACACAGAATGTTTGTTGATATTCTTATTTAGTTCAACTGAGTTGTCAGTCTTTTTAGTTTAATAATTTCTGTGATATGTGCAGTGAAGCACATTTATACTGCAGACATATAAAGAAGAAACATAAAAGGATTATCAGCGATTCCTTACAAATCCTGATTAAATGTACGTTCAGTGTTGTTCTCATGAAATATGCATACGTCAAATGAAAACATAAGCGATCCTAAACTGCATTATAAATGCACAATACTTTTTGGAAAGAGACTTTTTCAGACTTTTGGCAGCCACAACAACAACACACACACACACACACATGTCTCCTCCACCCCAGAGGAAGTATCTGCAGCCTATCGATGTTCAGCTCTACCACTTTTCACTGCTTTGGGTTTCCTACAGAATCACTCTGATTTAGTTCAAACTAAGAAGAAGCAAGGGGTTTAATGGTCAGGTTCACCAAGCACTCTTCTACCTTGCTGCACAGAGGAGACCATGAGGAAAAGGCTTCTAGTAGGTTGGGACTTCCCCGGCTCCCAGTGGTAGAGCTCCTTCACCTGACCCTTCCTCCCCCACTCCCTGCCACCCTCAGATGACCATGTGGACTTTAAAAGGTGAGTGACAGGAATGAAAAGCCATGGCTCTCCAGTCTGGGGAGAAGCAGCAGTTTGGGGAGTGGCTTGGCCTTTGAACTGAGTTCAGCTCCTTGTTAAGAAGACCCTGCCCACGACATCGGGGTAATAATAACGGCTTTTACTAATGTCTTGTAATCTTCAGCCTTTACACTTATTTTTTTTATTTCTATATTTTCTTACACAAAAGAGAGCATAGAAAACATCCTGTTCCCCCCTTGCTTTTGTCCTAATGATATATTGAAAACTGTTCCTCATTCCTTTCTCCAGCTGTATAATATTTTACTGGCGAGCTATCCCATCGTTTATTTAACCTGGGCCAGAGGTGACCCCTTGTGGCCCACTGCCTGGTACTTGACTTGTTCTGACAAACACAACCTTCTGGGACCCTTCTGGTGGTGTTACACACACACACACACACACACACACACACACACAGCTTGGTCCTTAGGAGCAAACGGCATGCTAAATCCTAGGCTCCCTAAATGCCCTGATTCACCCCATAATCCAGCCACATTAGCTGACACCTCATAAGCTCTGCCTGCCCTTTCTGTTCTCCACATCACCATGAGCCCTCATGCAACACAGCTACTGGAATCTACTTCCATAGATCCTGGCCCCATCCACAGTGGACACGGTAGAGGCATCAGGCCACTGTGTGCCCCTAACATTCCCCAGGGAACTTATCACTCCTACTTAAATCCTCACTCTCACTGCAGCTATGCCCCCCAAAGAAGCATTTGCATTGTTTCCCAGCTTCATGCTTCTAGAAATTTCCAAAGACACTGTCAGGCCCGGTGTCTGCCACACAGGATTAACCTTAAAGGCTTCAACTCCTATGAATTTGCTGCAACTTGGTCTAAGGACTCCAACCCTTAGACCACAAAAAAAAAAAAAAAAAAGTGCTTAGACCTTGACTCCAAGTAGAGCCCTGACCTCTGCCTCAGGTCAGGGCTCTACTTGGAGAGATTTTGACGTGGCCACAGATAGCGTTCTGACCCAGGTCACAGACTCAATTCTTATTCACAGACCAAACCCACATCCCAGCCTTACAGAGTCACGACTAGGTCGCAGACACAGCCCTCAGCCTCAGATCTTTCCTGAACACTGATCTGAGACCCAGACTCAGTCCTTGGCCTGTTTGTGACCAAGCCCAGCTGCCTCTACTCAAAGGGGTCACCAAGAAGGCTGGGCACACGTTACAGACAATTCTATGTGAGTGCTGCCTTGAATCTGGATGGCCCTCCTATGCCCCTCCCAGAAAATCATGCCTCTAAGTTCCACCTGATCACAGGGAAGGAGACTCTCAGAGACCTACTTTCAAGTTCAGCCTCTGTCCAACTGCATCATTTTGGGTAAATGAGCTCTCTGAGGAATTTATCTTTCTTTTATTTACGTAAAATGGAAAGGGAGGGTCCAAAATATCTGCAGGCCAGATGGTCACAATGATGAAATTACACGGTACATATAAAGTATCTGGCACATAGTAGGTCCTCAAAAGAAATACATCCCTTTGCCCCAGTAGGCCATTTTGTCAGCTGTCCCTGAATTTGTGGTGTTATACAACACACCAATAATTTCATATTGATTATACATTGAAATGACAAAAAAATGGGGGTATACTGGGTTAATTAAATACATTACTAAAACCGACTTCATCTGCTTTGTTTTTTTTTTTTTTTTTCTTTTTTAATGTGGCAACTAACAATGTTACAGTTACATGTACCGTTTCTAGGTCTAGAGGTCTGGGGAGGGCAGTTCAGGAGCAATAATAACAATGAGAACAACCACCACAGCCACTGTGAAAATCAAAGCTAACATCTGTTAGTGCTCACTATGTACCAGGCTGTTCTCAACACCATACTTATGTCCTCACAACACCTGAAAACAGGTACTACCATCAATTCTGTTCCTGACATGGGAAAACTGAGGCACCAAGAAGTGAGTCACACACTCTAAGCTGCAGTGTTCGTAAATCGCAGAACTAGGATTCGAGCCCAGGACATCTGGATCCAGAACTCACATCCTACAACAAATGCTACATTCATGAAAGTCTGTCTCAGGGGAGCCTGGGTGGCTCAGTCCGTTGGGTGTCCGACTCTCGATTTCAGCTCAGGTCGTGATCTCAGGGTTGTGGGATCGAGCCCCACGTCTGGCTCCATGCTCAGCAGGACTCTGAGATTCTCTCTCTCCCCCCCTCACCTCCCCCTCTCTCTAAAATAATAAAGTATTGTAAAAAAATAAAGGTGGTCTCAGCAGAGGCCCACTTCCCACAAGTGGGTTATCTCCCAGGGCAGAAACTTGTCCTGGATGGGTTCAATGATGTCATTGAGATGGCAACAGCAGGGACACACATCCTCCCAGCTTCCATCCACCCCTAATCCTAGGGATCTCAGGTCCATCAGACTGGGCAAGACCCAGCAGTGTCCTCCCCGAGGACCGAGAGTTCTTTACCTGGGGGAGCTAATGAGGACAGCTTCCTCAAACCCTCTTAGCTTTTTCTCCATTAGTGAGAGGTGACTCTGAGATCAAAAACCATGAAATCGAGGGTTCAAACAGCGAGATCGGTTCTTCAATTTGTGCGCCAGTCATAAACGCAGCACTTTCCTTTTGAGCAGAAACCCCACTTTTCAGCAGAAATACGTGATGTGTCATTTCTCCTACATGCAGTTTCTTCAAAGCACTTACTTGAGAAAGTAGAGGAGGAAAACCAAAACCCTAATAAACCCATTACTTTGGGGGGAGAGGAAGTTTGTGATCAAGCACTCAAAATGCTTTACTTACATGACTTCACTACTAATGGGAAAGTTTCCCAGAAGCTTGGCTCTAAACCCAACCCAGGGGGCCAGGAGGGGAGCAGGCACCTGTTCTCTTGCTGATCAATCTGAAGTCATAGCTGCAGTCCCAGCCCAGAATGTAACCCGTGCCGGTGCTGTTAGATCATGTATTTATAAATATTTGGAAATATTTGTTGAACACTGTGGCAGATTTTACTTTTCAAAGACGATCACTACTGTAACACTTACCCTACAGGTTCTCCACTGTGACCTTGCCCCTCCCCAATAAGGGGTGGAGTTTATGTCCTGTCCTCTTGAAACTGAGTGGATCTCTGACACCGCCTCGGTGGGGAAAGTATGATGGGCATGCTTCAGTGTGACTTTGGAAGTCAAGTCATAAAAGATGATACAGGTCCCACCAGGCTCTCTTGTTCCTCAAAAGCCCAGCCACCAGGCTGTGAGGAAGACCACACCACACAAAGAGGTCACAGGTGGCAGGTGTTTCAGCCAAGATCCCCAGCTGAGGACCCAGGAGAAAGCCGGATTGAACCCCATGCTTGTGAGTGAAGAAGCCTTCACCATGGCTCTTGGTTAAGAGCCATTGTCTGGAGGAACCACACAAGGAATCCCTAAGTAGAGCCACCTGAGTTCCATCCTGGTTCACTGAGACAATAAGAGATGGGGCACATGGATGGCATGGTTGGTTGGGGGTCCAACTGTTCATTTCAGCTGAGGTCATGGTCTCAGGGTCGTGTGATAGGGCCCCACAGTGGGCTCCACACTCAGCATGGAGTCTGCTTAAGAGTTTCTCTCTCTCTCTCTCTCCCCCTTCCCCTCCACTCTACCCATCCCCTGCTCTTTCTCTCTCAAATAAATAAATAAATCTTAAAAACAAAACAAGAGATAATAAAAAAAATAAACACAGTTCTCTTAAGTCCTTTAAGTTTCAGGTAGTTTATTATGTAGCATGACTGACGGGATCGAGTCGCTACTATGTAACAGGCACCATGCTCTCTACAGAAAGATGCAACAGTGAAGATGAGTTAGGAGCCCCCCTCAAGGAGAATGTCAAGGAGGGTGCAGCCGAGTGGGGGAGACTGAAAAGCCACTCATCACAAGCCCTTACCATATGAGCAGGTGACAGAGGGACACGCAGAGTACTGTGGGAACAAATCAGGGTTGGGGGAACTTAATAAAGCCTGAGGACATCAGGGAAGGTTCCCCAAAGCAGAGGGGCTTTTTGGGTTGAGTCTTGAAAATAGATCTGTGCCAATCAGATGAAAGAGACAGAGCTTTTTATTCACTATAAGGAGTTTAGGGAAAATAGAGTACCAAAAACAGACAGAAAATCAGCTACGGGAAAATCTTCCCAACTTTTTAAATTAATACCTTAAATGGAAGTAATACATACAAAAAGCCAATAATTCAAACCTCAACAATCGGTTGTCATACCAACAGACCAACTGACCAATGGAAAAACAGACAGTCTAGAAATAGATCCAAATGCCACAGGGATTTAGTATATTAAAAGTGGCATTCCAGAGAAGGATTTTACTAGAAATGCATATTACACAACATACACCAAGATTCAACTATCAAAATTGGAAAGCAAAAATTAATCCATTGAAATCCTAGGAGAAAATACAGGGGCATTCCTTTACAACCTTAGGGCATCGAAAGCCTTCCCATTTCTTTACTCAAAATCCAGAAACATTAAGCAAAAGATAAATCAATCTAAGTACATAACCAAAAAATGATGTCATGCCAAAAGAACGAGAACAAGACAGACAAGTGTGCATATTAAGTCAAGTCTAAGAAGAGAGTTGTATCAAAGTTCAAGGAGGGTACAATGTTAACCTGGAACTAGAACTTCTCCTCCACAGTCCTGAGGCATCTGTAGCTTCCTGCACCTATCACAGGGCCTGCTTCCCCATCACCCTTCTCCCTCATCCTGGAAAACCCCATCATTCTTTTCCAGGTGTGTTGACCCTGTAGTCATCAAGATTGCCAGACCAAACCCTGAAAGCCTGAAATGACATGAAAGCAAGCCCGGGAATCAAGGAAAACAATTCAAATATGGTGTCACTCGATGGATTTCCTCCTGTTCCTCTGACGTGAGGCTCATTTCTCCAATAATGAGAGCCTGGCTACAGCGTGCTGAACCTCAGTTTCCTCATGGGTAAAACAGACCACAGGAATTGTTTTTGAGAGTGTTTGAGAGTCTCAGCAGGAGTCATGCACATAAAAAGCCAAGCACGGGGCCCATAGGTCATGAATACAAGCCACACATGTAGACAACTGCTGCTGTCAGGGTTGCTTTGCCGGGATTCCATCCTGACCAACGGTGCCATCCAGGGCCGGACCGGCTTCGTAAGCTACCTCCACTCGCCTGTCTCTGCCCAGAGGAGAGGCTGCTTCTCCCTACTCTTTGTGTACACCATTAAAGCACGTTGCATAGATGAATGGAAGCTGTTACCAAAGACACACCCCGGGCACATGGTGCTGCTCATCAGGACGTCTGGTCACAGGCCACACTCCTGAGATTTCAGGCCACGAGATAAGGAGCCACTCCTTCTGGGGTTGCTCTGTCTGCCTCTGCCCTCAGTCTGACAAAGCCGGGGAGGCTGTCAGTGGATCAGGCATTTTCAGAACAAAGTGGAAAAAAGAAGATGCAGAGGGATGTCATGCTTAGAAGACGTGAAGCCACCCACTCCAAAGGTCTTGTCCATCCCTGGGCACCTGCCCTTGGCAGAGACCATATGATGCTTGCACCTGGGGTGCCTGCCATTCAGCTCAGCTCCCTGGTTTTCATCTCAAGGCCTCTGAAGACTCCCCCTAACCACGCCGTCAGCCCCTGTTGCTTTAAATCAAGGATCTGAAAGACAGCTTCTAGGAGTTTCCTGTGTCTTTGAAAATGAAAATAACATTGAGGAATAACCCAATTGTTTCTTCCGTTTCCAGTGGAGTGAGCTGGTTGGTGAACTTCCTATGTGTGAAAAACTCAGCCACTGAGCTGGCTACATGGTCCATCAGGCCATTCATGGATGGAACCGAAAAGCCGGCAGCAGGGGGGTGGGGGGATGGGGGGGGCTTCAACTAAGTAACAACGCGGGGACTGCATGGGACGGCAGGGCAGAAACGGAGCTGCGGCACCCAGCTCACAAGTCTCTGCCTGGCCCAGGCCTTGGGATGACCATGGGGTCTCAGAATCATCTGAGGAGCCTAGAAACATGCCTGCCTGGCCACTGCTAGAGGCTGACATGCCCCGCACACTGTCCTCACCTAGCGGCCATCCAGGCTCTGACCCCCTAGGGCCTTGCAGCTCTGCTCTGGAAGTATCGGGAAGCGAGGCTGTTCTCCTCATTCAGACACCAGTTCCTGTCCTCTGCACCCTCCCCTTCCCTGCCAACTAAGTTATCCTACTCTGTCTTCTTCAGAGTCGTGCTGGGTCCTATGCCACACACCCGGGTCACACAGCAACATGATGCCGCGTGGCTTGCCGGGAGCCACTAGGAGAGCTGGGGAGCTTTTGCCCATCTGGTCTGTGAAAACGAGATTTGGGGGAAGGCGCTATTTCCACACTTGTGACACATGTAAGCTCCCGGGAGGAGCGGGAAGTTGCTGCTCAGACTCGTATTAAGGCAATAGTGACAAGAGATAATGACAACTACAAAGATGACAACTCTCCTACTGGCAGTGGCTGTACCGACTGCACCGGGGATCCGGCTGCCTTCTCAGCGGTACAAGGAATGGGCATGTTTGAAGCGACTCTGTGACTGTTCCCCGACCGAGGCGGGAAAGAGACGTCGAACACCAGACTGGGTTTCTCAGGCTGGATGGATCCGGAAGGGCTCCTCTGCTAGAAGCGGCAGAAACCGGGAGGAGACATGTTTTCATCTGGCTGGCTAGCAGATCTGGGGCTCAGGGAGAGACTGAGGCTGGGGACTTGGATTCAGGGGTTATCTGTAGACTCAGCTGTTGGAGGCTTTGGGAGTTAATGAACTGTCCTAACAGAGTGGGGGGCAGGAGTAGAACAGAATGAGGAAGGAGTCCCAGACAACAAGCCAACAGAGAAACAGATCAGCCAAAGCAGGAGTAGCGGGAGACTGATGTTAAGGGAGGGGAGTGAGAGACAGAAGGTGGCTCCTGCCAAGGGGGGATTAAGCATGAGGAGGATGAGAACCCTCTCGGGACTGTGGGCTGGAGCAGGGGCCTCCATGCAAATCCCATTTGCTGCTGTCAATCCAGATTCTGGGACGCCAAGACAATTTCTCAGAAACAGATTTGAGACACACATAAAAAACATATTTTTTTCCCTGTAAAACTGGTTCATGGAAACAGAACTGAGGCGTGGGTATCCTTTATGAGTGACAGTTTAGGGCCAGTGTTTATTCCTTGTAATGTTTGTTCTTTATCTCCTGGGACAGGAAAAAAAATGCTGCTAACATCAACAAAATAAAAAAAAAAAAAGAAAAGAAACACACACACACACACACACACACGCACTTTGTTCCATCTGAAATCTATCTTTAAAAAAAGTCCTTAACACACACACACACACCACACACACACACATATATATATAGTATCCATATGTCCACATGTCCATATAGAGAAGCGATATTATGCTTGAGATACAGATATCCCTTAATGCTGATTTATCACATTGTACCTTTTCTCTGGACTGCTTTAGGGGAGCTGTCCCAGGAGCTGAGAATCCAAAGAGTCTGTTCTGACTCATGTATAGAATGTCCAGCTTCAGCTACAACATAGCAAATGCTTATCTACTTGCAGAATTTCAAAACTCCAGCCCCCTCCCTCCCCCCACAGCCGACCTCACCTGACAGACACGATGCTAGAATCTGGCAAAGTGAATGGATCACCGGAATCGAAGTTGATGTCAGTACTTCCGGGGGTTGGTGGAAGCCATGGGAACCTTGCCAGGCAGTAGCGAATGTTTATAAATGTCAGACATGGAGTTGGAGAGGGAAGACTCTGCCGTACTCCACCAATGGATTCACTTGTCCATCTTTCCTCTCTGGCTATAGGACCAGCAGCTGTCATGGTCAGAATGCTGTGGATGCTGGGTCCTCACTCCTACCTCATACTCAGCACCAACAAGGCCAAGAAGAACGCAGAAGAGACCCCAAGGAACAAGTAAAGGATTGGGGGAGGTCAGTTACTCATAGGGTTTCTCAACCTCAGCACTACGGATGTTTGGGGCCAGATAATTCTTCATTGTAGGGGACTGTGCAGGATATTTACAAGCATCCCTGGCCTGTACCCACTAGATGCCAGGAGCAGCAGCCTCCCAGCTGTGACAGCTTAAATGTCTCCAGATATTGTCAAATGTCCCCCAGGCAGCAGCAAGATGGCCCCCAGTGGAGAACCCCTGCACTAAACAAACGGAGGGACCAGGTGAGGTTTTTAATAAACCACACCTGAGCTCAGTCATGTCAGAAGACGTTCAGGACATCAGCTTTGTTAACTCTGGTGTGTCTCCTCCACCCCCACCAGTGGGACACCCCAAGCATGTTCCAACCCTCTATCAGATCTTCAATTCTGCCATTACACAATGTGTTCTGGATGGTTTGAAGAACCTTCTAGGGTCTAGGAAGAGATGAGTCTACCTTCTCTGTTCCTGCCAGCAAATTTTCATGGGAAGTTTGTTCCCTGCAAAGCTAAAGACTTCTCCTCCCATGTGCCCCCACCCCTGCCTGCAGACAAGACTGCCCAAGGTGTGTGAGGGGAAACCCATCCTGTGCCAGGCATGACCAAGCAGGTCTTTGTGGAAGCAAACATCCCTGCCAATCTGCTCAGCTTCAAAACCGCAGGTCTCTCTGGTGACAGGGGTTCAAAGAGAACACAGCAAAGAGTAAAGCTTTCATTTCTTAGGGAGGGAAGAAGAGCCTCCAGGAATGATTTATTCATCTACCCACTGGAAGTAAAGGCAGGACTGTGATCACAGGAGGTATCTGCTGCCTGGACTCAGGGGATTTGCCTCTGGTGATACAGATTCGAGAGGCAGAAAGTTCCTCAGTTAACTTTGTACCTACTGATGCAGCCAGGACCATGCAGCACTCACTTTATCTAGAAGTTTCTATTCACCATCTACAAAAAGTCAGTTTTACGTATACCAAACTTCACAAATTTCATTTCTAACATGTCTCTGGACTCAGATGCTTCTTTTCCATCTCTACAAGAAGGCAGTCCAGGCTTCATCTTCATTAACTCACCTGGACTAAAGTAATTGCCTCCTTAGGTCTCTCTTACTATCAATTCATCTTCGATATGGATGACCAGAAAGGCCTTTCTAAACCTCAAGAGAATGAGAAAACATTCAAATTCCTCCTCACCAAATACCACAAGCAAGATTTGAAATAAAAACAAAATCGTCAAGCTGGAGAAAGAAAATGCACTTGCAACATTCATAACCGATAAAACAAGATCTGTATTTCTCTTTCCTCTCATCTACATATGTAAAGAGCTCTCAGAAACCAATTAAAACAATTCAAAACCAGGCAAAAGATAAAATGAGACAATATACTAAAAATGAGTTTTAAAATAAAAATAAAAATATGGAAAACATGCATCCTTCCTTGTAATTAAGGGCCACAAATTAAAGAAGTTTTTTTTTTTTTAATTTTTTTTAACTCTTAGATTGACAGAGATTTAAAGGGTTGGGAACACAGTGTTGGCAAAAATTCTTGGAAATAGGAGTTCTCATACTGATTGGAATTTTAAGTTCGTCTCCAACTTATCAGAGGCAGTTTTCCTACATTGTCCTAGTTCTCCACTGCAACGTAATTAATCACCAAAACTGTATCAGCCTAAAACAGCACACATTTATTATTGTACAGATTCACTGGACCAAGGGGTCCAGACAGGACTTAGCTTGCTTCTCTGCTCTATTCAGGGTCTCCGAAGGCTGCAGCAAAGTTGTCACCCAGGGCTGGGATCTCATCTGAGATTTGGGGACCTCTTCCAAGCTCACGTGATTATTCACACAATTCATTTCATTGGAGCTGTAGACCCATGGTAGCTTGGTTCAAGGCCCGCAGGATAGACAGTCTGATTTCTAGACCCTCTGAGAAGGAGCTCACCTGACTGGGTCAAACTCACTCATGGTAATCTCTCTCTTGATTAACATGATTAGAGATCTTCATTATATCTGCAAAATTCCCTCACTTTTGCCATTGAGTGTAACATTGCAGAAGCGAAACCCTATTACCTTTGCCACCATCTACTGATTAGATGTAATCACAGGTCCCACCCACACTGACGTAAGTCATCAGAGGTCATCTGATAATCCTGCCAACCACATATACAGACCCAAAAGTAAAACATTCGCAATTTTTGTCAGAGCAATTTCACCTCTAGGACTTTATCTCAAGGAAATAAATGGACTACAGCCCATATATGCTCATATAAGCCTTTTCATCATTCTGCCATCTGAAATTAAAATAGAGAAGTGAACCAAATACCCATAAATATGAGATTAGCTGTAATATTTATGATATATCCATATAGGATATCACTCAAAGCAACTCCTCTTTGGATTAACTCAAAAGTCATATCAATGTTCTATCACACAGTTATACCCTATAGACATTTAAAAAACTACACAGTCATCAAAATGTATTTAAATAAAAGAGAGGTATAAGGTAATAAGTGGGGAAAGCAGGTTAGAGATCAAGCCCATCTCCACCTCCATCCATATTTATCTCTATCCATATGAACATATATTTCTGAAAAAAACATACAGACAAGTGTTAGTAGAAGGTATCTCCAGGTGTGGGAGTAGTAGGTGACCTCTGTTTTACACTTGGTTTTCATCTTGTAAAATTGTTTGAAATAGCTATGTATTCCTTCCTTTTATAATAAGAAAGAACAACAGAGCTATTTGTTGTTGTTGTTGTTGTTGTTTTAATGCTAGGGTATCCTTTAGTTTAAAAAAAAAAAAGAGCTGTGTACAAAATAGTATAGCCAAGGGCATCTCAACTTTTGTAAAATATAACTGTGAAGAAGAAAACTTGTTACAGAAGACACAAATTTTTAGTAGTACCTAGACAGAGATTGAGACCACAGGAAAACTTTTAGTTCCATTATAGCTGTTTTCTGCATTTTGCAATGAAACACAAACATTATTTTCCTAGTTTTTCAAACGAATCCCTGGTATTTTTCTTCTTTTTTGAGTATGAGAAAGGAACTTTAGGCAGGGTAAAGAATAAGCCAAAAGGCCCTCTCCTTTTTCCCCTGGTCCTGGTCAGGGCTTGCCCCTGCCCCCAAAGCCTCACAGCAGAGACCACCAAAATCCTTTGGGAGTTTCACACTGCATCCCATACACCTCCAAACCCATCCCAGGGCCTGCCACACAGAGAGTACCAGACTGTGTAGCCTGCTGGGTGTGGGGCACAGAGGACCCAGCACTAGGACAACAGCACAGTAGACACACAGGAAGCAGAATGGGCAGAATTCGGGGAATATGGGGTTGGGGCTTCAGGGCAGGGAAGAACTGAAGGCAAGTAAATCCCAGGGTCTGACTTGGACAGCTAGGTGGTAATACCGGCCTGAAGAAGGGGCAAACAACTTTGAGGGAGAAGAACTGACGAGTTCAAGGTTGGACACATTGGTTTTGAGGTCTATGAGTGACAGCCAGGTGGAGACATCCCTGAAGTTGTTACAGAGGGACTCTTACCTCAGTCCCCCAGCTGTCCCCACACACATGGCTGATTCTACAAACCACAGGAGCTTAACAGTGCATGTCTAATGAGTAAAACCCATCTGTCTCTGCTCAAGGATGAAATGCCCCAGCCTTAGGATTCCATGACTCCCCAGAGCCTGGAGAGAAAAGGGTGGGATGGGAGGGCTCAGTTATAATACCAGGTACCCCAAGAGGAATAACTTCCTGGGAAGCGAGGCCCAGCTTTCGGGAAGATAGTTCCCAAAGTATCTTCTTCTTGGGAAGATACTCACCTGCATGGCTCCCCTCTGCGATGTGCATGTTCTCCATCTGCCTTTGTAGGATGGGGCGTACTGTCGACACTCCCACCCTGAAAACCCTTCATGTAGAATGGACTGCCCATTTCCCAAAGCTGTCAGTGACCACCAAGACCAGCTGTAATGGAGAAGACGGACCCTAACTGAAAATGGCATTTGTCCCTGAGGCATCCGGATCGTACACCACGAAGCATTCATCCCAAGATGGCTCCCACAAATGCCATCCCCCAGCCCAGCTCAGGTCCTCCCTGGCACTCAACTTGCCTGTAAAGGGCTCCCACCACTACGTCCACCTGTATTCCAGGCCTCTCCTTGGAGCCATAACTGTCTCTTGAACTTGCCACATCACTCTTTGCACTGTTCTCTCAGTCTTGTCCACCCTTTCTGGTAGAACCCAACTGGTCAAGCCCTCCGTGGCCTTCAAGGCCCCCTGAGTCGTCACCTCTCCTGGTCAGTCCATCTCTAACAAGGTAGGTTTGGGGTCCCTCTTGTCAAGGCACTGCACTGTACATTTCTGTTTATGATTCTGTATCTCCTGCAAAACTCTGGGTTCACAGGTGGTGGTGTCTGGTCTCAATGCCTTCCATCCTCACCCTTGTCACAGGGTTAGATACCAGCAAATGGTAGATGCTGCCCAGTTCAGTGAGCTATCCCTGATAGCGGAATCCTTTCTTATTTATTCCAAACAGCACAAAGGACCACCTCTTAGAATAAAGGATTGGGGGCCACCTCTGGCTCTTCTCTGCTGGTTCCCCAACATGCAATTGGCCCTCCAATTGGTCTCTTTCATTTTCCCATTACATTATTCCAGTGGCTGCCATTCTCTGCTTGCAAATTATCATCCTACCGGTACAAAGCATCATCTACAAATTGCTTTATGGGCCATCAAGCATCAGCATGTGTCATGATTACGTAGGCGCTCATAAAATCCTAGCTTGATTCACAGGCTAGACACCAAGCTCACTATTTTACAGATAAGGAGCTGACTCTCAGTTGATCACTCCAGTTCAAATGGAAAGTGGCAGTTCAGACTGGAACTCAAGACTTGAAATTCTCAGGCCTGAGCCCTTTGCCCATGAACCTCCATTAAACAGACTTGTGTAGGCAGTGAATCGTGTCTGCTTTACTCAGAAAGAGAGAAACCTCTCAATTTTCTCCAGCCACGAGCTCGGGCCTTGCAAACTTGCTCAACAAATCGTTGCTGAATTAATGAATAAATAAATGTCCCTTTCCATCATGGTTTTCATTTTCTCATCTGTGAATGAGCATGTTGAGGGAGACAGTTCCCAAGGATCTCTCTAGAACACCCTTTCTGCAACTGCGTCTCCAGCCACTGGACCAGCTGTTGGGCCAGGGTCCGTGCTGGGACCAGTGCAGGTACGAAGAACGCCAGCTGCATTGGTTGTGAACAAGAAGCAACGACAACAATAGAAACGAGTTGAGAACATTTATGAAAAGAATAATAAAGTCACGCTTTCCTTGATGCTAGAAATAATAGAGGTCTCCCGGCTCGTTACCAGCTCTGCTTCTTGATGTCTTTGCCTGCCCAGCGTCGTTCATTCCCGCTTTGTCTGCAGCTCTTTTCTTGGGCAGAAATGTAATTTAGTGGGTGGCTTTTCCCACCACTCTGTGTCACTAACTCATCCACTTCCCTCTCTGCTTTTAAAGTTTCTGTTCCTTTGCTGCACAATGGGCTGCACATTACCACTTGCCTCCAAAGCCACCTGGGACCGAGGGACTGTTTCTGGAAGCTCCTGCGGGTCTTGAGAGAGAGAGAGAAAGAGAGAGAAGGACTGGGGGGTTTCCAAAGAGACCTACGTGCTTCTGGATCATTCTTAAGGATCCCGAGAAAGCTTCTGCAACACACAGGGTGGGCTGTGGGATGATGAGAATCGCGATCAGAGCGGGAAAGTCTTCCGATGCGGCGCTTACCCTCACCGGATGCTAGTCAAAGGGCGGTGCCTACCTCATTCCGAATCATCGTCGCGGCAACCCTGGGAAGCAGGTGCTGTTCAAAGGTCCATCTTATAGATGGAGCCACCACAGCACAGAGAGGCAAAGAAATTTGGTGGGGCACAAAGCGAGGAAAGGGTGCGGCCAGGCTTGGAACCCAGGCAGTGCGTTCCCAGAGTTCATGTTTTTACCAGTGTGCTGTTCTCCCCTCGAGTTGCTTACGACCCTCTCCAAAGCAGCCTTCCTGGCCCCCTCCTACACTACACTGAATATTAGAGGTGATAGAGCAAGGAGCTTTGAAATTGGCCAGAACTGGTCTCCATGCCCAGCTATCCCAAGATGACTCACTGTGTGACTGGAGGCAGATCAAGAAACCCTCGTGAAAGCCTCAGCTTCATTTGTAAAATGGGAAAGTTGCGTATTTCTTCACACCTTGGTAGACATTGAAGACTGAGGAGACAAGAAACGTCCCACATACTCTGGATCTGGAAGGCCCCAAGGCAGAGCTGGGGAACAGCACCCTTTCATTTGCTGTTCATTTAGTCATTCGTTTATGGGACAGTTCTTCCTGGAGTACTGTCCAGGGGTAGTAGTGCCGCCGAAATCCTCCTTTCTTACAGAGCATACAGTGTGGGGATGGGTTACGGAAGGTTAAAGAGTAAAAGCCACAAACGGCGCATACACGGCTCCCGAGATCAGTGTGCTGAAGAAAATAAAGAAGATACACAAGAGAGATGGGCATGGGGAACAGGGAGGGGCAGGATGGGGTAGAGTGGCCTGGCAGATGATATTGGAGGGGAGACCCAAAGGAGTCTGGAGCACCACCGTGCTGGAGCATGGTGCGTGGGGCGGGGGACAAGATAAGGAGGTGGGTTTCGAGAGCTAGGGGGGGCCAACTCATGCTGGGCCTTGTGGAGCCACCATGGGAGAGAAGCACAGATTTTCTCCGAAGCACAGCAGGCATTCCCATGGGATTCTTAAGCAGGGGAGTGACGCGATCTATGTTTTCAGGGCTCATTCTGGATCAGACACGCGGAATAGGTAAAAGGGCAGATGAATGGAGGACATCTAAGGGTGGAACCTGGAGATTGAGGGAAATGTTAGATTTCAACACTTGAAATGGATGGACAAGAACGACATTTCTGCTTCTATCTCCCTGGATGAGTCTCCCAGGATTCCTGGGACAGAGGAAACTGCAGTCAGTGGTGAGTCATCACTCCCCACCCACCTTCCGGACCCCCTCCTCCAGCCCTTCCTCAGCCCAGGGCCCCTAAGGGAGCTCCAGATTCAACAACTGCCACAGAACCAACATCTCCGTCCCTCTTCCTTCATCTAGTTGTAAAACAACCTTGCAAAAACAAATCAGATGGTAAGGGATTGGCATCTAAATAAACCAAGAAGTAAGGAAACAGAGAAGCAGACCCAAGCGTGTGTAAGCCGAGCTTAACTCTCCAACACCCGTGAGCCCTGCCTGGGCCGCAGGTGGCTCCAGGAGCAGGTGGGGCCCAGTCACTACTTCCTGCCGCAGTCGGAGGGCCGTGAGTCAACAACACACTAGTCCATAGCTCTCCCCCATCTTCCTCCCGCCTCTGCGTTTTCTGGTCTTTTAAACAGTCATCTGGTGAGAACCCACACATTTTATAATATTTTGTCTTCCCCTTTCTCCCTGTTAATAGGCAGGGCCTGCCAAATTTTGATATTCATCCGACTCATTCACGTCAGGCCTGAGAAGGAGAGGCGAAGCGACCCTTCTGGAAATGCCAAATCTGGTTTGTCTGGATCTTCAGACAAATAGCATGATTTAGGTTTATGGCTCATTAAAAAAAAAAAAAAAAATCGTGTCAGTAAAATTCCAGGAGAGTGCCTTAGTTAGTGGCAGGCTTCTTTCTCTCTTATCTCCCGATAATGTTCTTTTTAAGCCACCAACCACGTGGATGGCTATGGTAGTAGAAGGGAAGGACTTTGGAAAACAGGCTGGAAGGAGTTTCTCTCATTCTCATGCTTGTCTTGTATATACATCTGTTAGGGAGGAAGATGGAGATCCTCAAACCCCAAGTCCTCTGGTCCCAGGTACCCATAAGGACTACTGAACCCTCTAAGGTCCTGAAAGCCAAACCACTTTCTTGTCCCGGTATGACTCACAAACACCAAAGTTTCGCAGCTGCCAAAAAGGGCAGGAGGGTACCCATACACCAAGGTTGCTGCAGAAAAATTAAGATACACTGAGTAAAAACAAAAACAAAAACAAGCAAGCAAATACACAGAAACTGATCTCTACCTTCTTTCTCCCTGTTATACACCACACCCCTTAAGTCCTTCTTCCTGGGCCTTCCTCGTCTCCATCTGCAGGGTCTGCTCTGCCCGTGGCCCCACTCCAGCAGCTTGGTTGAGAAAATGTCTTGAAGCTGCACCACACGCATGGTATAAACCACCCTCAGACTCACAGGGGCCATAAGCATCACCACATCCAGTCCCCCGGACGATGCCTGGGGATACATGCCCCCCAGAACACAGCAGCTCAAGACATGCCCAAGAGAAGGAAAAGGAGGTGAGAAAGAAGATGTGAGGGACACGAGGGCTCCACCCTTCTTTTGCTCTCAGGAGAGCTTGGCGGAGCTGGCTTTGACAAACCTCCCGGAACACCATGAAGCCGCTGAGGATTCCATAATTGTATCACGCCCCCCTGCCTGCCATGCCAGCATCGCCATGACTGGTGGACACAACATGGCGGTTGACCTAGGTGCCTCCTGAGGGTGGAGTGCCGAGAAGGAAGGTCCCGTCTCGGGTCACCCAGACCAGGTGTTGTTCGTGACAGGGAAGCTGTCAGCAGGGGTGTCAGATACAGGCTATGGGACTCCTGGCCAGCTGGAAAACAGTCAAGGCCAAGGAAGAAAGGGCATCTCAGAGCGCCTGGCTCGGAGGCTCATGTAAGGCACAGGCCTAGACAGAGGACTAAGGAGCCCATTAAGAATCCAGTTGTGAATTCATACAACTCAGTCGCCAAAAACCCACATAACCCATTTAAAAGATGGGCACGGGATCTGAACATCTTTCCAAAGAAGATATATAAATGGCCAACGGGGACATGAAAAAGGTGTTCAACATCACTAATCACCAAGGAAATGAAAGTCAAAACCATAATGAGATACAACCTCACACCTAGGAGAATGGTTATTATCAAAATGACAACACTTAGAAAGTGCTGGCAAGGATGGAGAGAAAAGGGAACCCTTGTGCACTGTTGATTGGATTTTAAATTGGTACGGCCACTTTGGAAAATAGTACAGAGTTTTCCCCAAGACAGTAAAAATAGAACTATACCATACAAGCTCGAAAACCCACTTGCGGAAATATATCAAAAGGAAATAAAACCATGGTCTCAAAGAGGTATCTGTATTCTCCTTGCATGGCAGTATTCACATAGCCAAGGAATGGGAACATCGGGAGTGTCTGTGGGCAGGTAAATGGATTAAAAAAAATGTGAGAGACATATATAATGGAATATTATTCAGCCTGAATGAAGAAGGAAATTCTAACATTTGGACCAACGTGGGTAGATGTGGAAGGTATTACGATAAGTGAAAGAAGCCAGACATAGAGAGACAAATCACTTACAATAAGATCTAAAATTAGAACGTGGAACTCAAAAGAAACAGAGAGCAGATTGGTGGTGGCCAGGGGCTAGGGGAGGGAGGGGAATGGGGAGAGGTTGGTAAAAGGCACAAATTTCCAGTTATTAAAGGTCTGAGGATCTAACGTGTAACACGGTAACTATAGTTGATAACACTGTATTATATAATTGAAATTTGCTAGGAGAGTAAAATTTAAGGGCTCTCACCAAAATAATTTTAAAAAGTAAATACATAAGGTAATATGTACATTAATTAGCTCAGAGGGAACCCTCTCAAATCATCACAATGAACACTTTATATTCTATTTTTATTTGTCAGTTATACCTCAATGAAGCTGGGCCTGGGTGGGGTGGGGGGGGTGCAGGGGGAATAATCTGTTTACACCTGCCCCAGAGCCTGTAAGGATGCAAGAACGTGTGGTGTGGTCAGAGCTGGGCCGGTGGCCAAAACCATTCTCTGGGTGGGGCTTCAGCCACTTCACTTTCTGCCTCAGGCCAAGACTGACCCTCAGGACACAGCCCCCAGTGGGGGCAGGTAGAGCGATTCCAAAGCCAGTGAGACCTAAGGAGGCTGACCTCACAGGCCCAGTTCTGCCCACCAGGCTCTCGTCACTCCCTGCTGGTATTAATGTACTCACTTCTCAGACGTCTCTGAAGAAAGGTCAAGGGCTCGGTGAGTAATCATGGCTGCGCCAAACCCTGGGCCCCAGCCATCGATTTCCAACCTTAAGTTTTGCAAATGTCTCACGATCTTATCCAAATATGCTTCAGACCTCGGAGCAAAGGATGCTCCTGGTGAGATTTGTGGAAGATTGACGTAAAGGGGTTGAGGTTTTCGGAAACTGGCATGAAGGAAAGTGAATCAACCCGGACTTCCTGATACAAGAACCATCCACTGAGGGGCTGCTCGGGGGAGGGGCGTGGACACTGGGAGAGGGTGCTCTTCCCCTTGTCTAGGAGCTCAGAACCTCCCATATCAGTCCAGGAATCAGCCATTCTCAGGCTCCAGGATGCATCAGAATAAGCTGGAAAACAGGTTTATCATCCGGGTTCTGAGACCCTGACCCTCCCCCTGCCAAGTCTGATTCTCAGATGTGGTCCAGGCCCACCCCAGACCTGGAGAATCAGTCTGCCTTTACGGGGCTCCTCAGGGATTCCTGGGCACTGAAGTTTGGGAAGGGCTGACTGAGACCACACTGTGAGGCACCTTGGCTCTTCTCCGGCACGTGATTTTCCCTGACCCTGTCTGTGACCCCCCCCCCCATACCATTACCGCCCTGAGGGACCCCTTCCACCCAGTGACAAATACAACCATCCTACCAGGTCCAATCAGACATGCGCACACATACATCCGACTACCTGGGCAGGTGTGGATGGGACACGTCCCTGGGGAGTGGGGACCTCAGCACAGCCAACCTCAGAGCAAGACAATCAGGATGGAAAAAACACAGAGATGGCAGGCTCGCTGCCTCCTCACAGACTTCAGCAAAACAAATAAGGCAACAATCCCTTAGCCAGCATTTGCGGAGCACCTGCTCCGTGCCAGCCCCTTAGGGAAGGGACGGTCACCACACACATTATGCCTTTTGGTGGATAAATCCATGACATAAAAAGCATGATCCTTAACTGCCAAATGATGAAACAGAGGTGCAGAGCAGCTAAGTAACTTGCTCAAGGTTAAAACATTCGCGCTGGGATTCCCACCAGGTCTGCCTGATTTTAGATGCAGGGTCAATACAGTGAGGTGTGGCCACGGGACGGCGGTTAGAAGGGAGAATGTCAAACATTCATAGATCTCTGTTGATTTTGTCATAAAGAAAGTTCAAGTAGTTCAGGACGGAAGGATCCCCACTGGGGCCTGGGCCTTCCCACACATAGGATGTCAGTGAGTCTTTGATGGTTCCAACCGCCAAGTTTATAAGCCATCGGTTTGGGAGCTGTCCAGGAGAACTGGCCATAGTGATGGGCATCTTCTAGTCCTCGGCTGTCCCACGCTGTCCCCACTAGCCACACAAGCCTACTCAGTCCTTGAAATGCACCCCTGTGACGGAGAACCGAATGTTCAGTTTTACTTAACTCTGGATTGAAATCTGAGTGGCCACAGGCGGCCACTGGCTACCACAGTGGACCACACTGGACGGCAGGTCACTAAGGCACCACTCGCTGTTCTAGTGCGTCTAAACGGGTTTAATGGGAACATGTAGAAAAGGAGCTGATGGGCGTGGCAGGGCTTCTGGAGAAACAAAGAAGGTGGCTGCCTCTCTTCCCAATCCCTGTGTAGGGGAGTCTATTGAACAGACAGTGTGTTTCCAGCAGAAACGAGTGGTTCCAGAGGGGCAAAAATTGGCTTCCGGGGGTAAAAAGAATCTTAGTCCATTTATGAAGTGCAGATACATAGAACAGCACACCAACATTCACAGGGAGTTAGGAGGAAATGTTTTAAAAGGCTCCCAGGAGGGGCGCCTGGGTGGCTCAGTGGGTTAAAGCCTCTGCCTTTGGCTCAGGTCAGGATCTCAGGGTCCTGGGATCGAGTCCTGCATCGGGCTCTCTGCTCAGTGGGGAGCCAGCTTCCTCCTCACTCTCTCTGCCTGCCTCTCTGCCAACTTGTGATCTCTCTTTCTCTCTGTGTCAAATAAATAAATAAAATACTTAAAAAAAAATAATAAAAGGCTCCCGGGAAAAGGGTGACGGTGTTGGGGAGGGGGGCCAATGCTTTAAAAAAAAGACTGAGAAACACTATGAAAGTGAAAAGCAAGTGACATCACAGCACAGAAAGAGACGTTCTGCTTTCATGCCCAGTGTGATCTGTCTGTCTGCTGTACGTGGTCACAGAACAATAGCCTGGAGCTGGTCCCCCTCTTCTCATGGGTGGACAGTTCTCTATGGAGAGGCAAGGCTGGGCCAGCACAGCCTTCCCACCAGATGGCACCAGTCGCCCTGAATGAAAGCGGCCCTGGGCACACCTGTGCTCACGGCTGCGTAACCCACCGCAGCCAGAGAGAGAACCCCGAGGGTCTGTCAGTAAATAATGGATATAAGAAGGTGTGGGCTCTCCAACTGGTGGACTATTATTCAGCCTTCAAAAAGAAGCAACGTCTGACACTGGCTACCACAGGGACAAACCATAAGGCATTTTGTTAAATGAAACAAAGAAAGCTCCAGTTACGAAAAGACCCATCGCGCATTGTTCCAGTCCTATGAAGTCCCTAGAACAGGCAAATTCCCAGAGGCAAAAAGTAGATGGTGGCTGCCAAGGGCTGGGGGAGGGGAATAAGGAGCTGTTGTTTAAAGAGTGCTCCAGTTTCGTAAAATGAGAAGAGTTTTAGGGATAGACGAACAACTATGTCAATGTACTTAATGGTGCCTAACTCTACACTTAAAAACAGCTAAAACAGCCAATTTCATGTTATGTGTATTTCACCAACATTTTAAAAAATGGGAGGGGGAGAAAAGTGGCTCCGAGCAGTCTTTATGGAAAGGTCAGATCTTGGAATTGAAGGTCATGACTGAACCACCCACCATGGGTGGGATGAATGTCCAGACTAGACAGAAATATACTGTTACGTCTGCCTAAAGCCAGACTCAGAATGACATCACCCACAATGACCATTCTTACACTTGGAGCAACATGAAAACACTTGCCGAACACATGAGAATGCGCTCAAATAACAAAGTAAAATGAAATAAAATCTGAAGGACTGAGCTTGCTGGCGTGTAATGGTAAGGAGCCTGAGGGTGCTGGAGGACAAGCAGGGGGAGGTGTCGGGGTGCCAGGAACCCAGGGAGAGGGGAGCTTCGGGGTGGGCGGGGACCACGAGGTCTTGACTTTGCTTCTGAGTCTTTATCATCATCCCAAGCCTGGGGGTTGTGAGGGGTCAGTCCTCACTCTGCCCTGCCGACCCTCAACCTTGGTGCAGCTGCTGAGCCTAGAACCAGAGCTCACTGGAGCATCTTCTCTTCGTACCTGGGAGCAAGGACAAGGAAGAGGTGTGTGACATGTCACAGCTGACCGGGCCTCTCTCTTCCCTTGCCTCTCCCGCTTGTCAGGAAAATTCCCTAGTGCGTCTGCTATCTCCACCCACTTTACAGATGAAGAAACTGAAACTCGGCAGTAAAGCTGTCTAGCCAAGGACTCTCCAGAAAGTAGACTCACATCCACATCCTGGACTCCAAGTCCCAAATTATGCCTTTGGCACCTGATGGCCTCATCGGCCCCTGGAATGAGTGAGTCCTTACCAGCCCCAGCTGTGGAGCCCCACGGACCACAAGCAGCCTTAGCTGCTGCCTCAGTCCCCTTGTCTGAAGAACATGCATCACAACACCATCCTAATAAAGGTGCTGTTGTTAGGAAGGATTCATTCCTTAATGAATATGAGGCCCCTGGAAAGCCAGAGCATGACATAAATATCTGTGTTGTCAGCTTTGCTCTCTGCTGCAGATGAAAAAGACCATAGTCCCCCCATTGTCCTTGGCTAATAGCTCTGATTTGGTGCAGGGCAGGAGGAAAGAGACTCTATCTGGGCATAAACAATGCTGGAATGTTCGCGCAGTGCAGGCTGGGGAAGGAAGATGGGGGCTGGAGCTTGAGCTTTCCAGAGAGCTGTGTCTTGGCTCCTGCACTCCTTCCGACATCACCCACCCTTGCTGGACTCTCTTTCTCTCTTTCTCTCTCTCTCTCTGTCCAATGCTTGCCCTAGAAAGGACACCTTCCAATAGCCTCTTGTTTGAAATAAGATCTTCCTCCTGGAAGTGTATCTGTGGCGACCCATTCTCACTTTGTAGACGATGCTCATGGTGACCCAGGTACCAGGTGATGAATGTCAGAGCTAAGACTGGATGTAATCCAGTTTCCTGCTGTTGCATAGCTGCCAGTCCATTTCGACTGCTGTAACAAAGTATCATAGGCTAGGTGGCTTCAACCATATACATTTATTTCCTCATTGTTTTTAAAGCTGGAAGTCAGAGACCACGGTGACTTATTTCCTCATTGTTTTTGAGGCTGGAAGTCAAAGACCAGGATGACAACATGGTTGAGTTCTGGTGAGGACTCCTTTGCTGGATTTCAGACAGCCACCAGCTCACCGTGTGCCCATGGAGCCTCTCCTCAGTGAATGCACAGATGACTCTTCCTCTTCTTACAAGGGCACTAATCCCTCCATGGCAGCTCATTCTCATGACCTCACCTAACCCTAATCACCTCCTGAAAGCCACCCCTCCAAAGACCATCACACGGCGAGGTCTATCCAGTCCGTGGCAGGAACAAACATTCCAAAACACAGTGGCAGAGAACAATAAATGGTTTACTATGTTCATGGATTCAGTCCATTGGGAATTTGGGCAGGATGCACAAGGATGCCTTGCTCCATTCTACAGGGTCTGGGACAGCACGGGAAAAGCCAGCTGAAACTCATATGGCTGAGGGCTGGAGCAGCTGGAGCAGGAGGTATGCATTTCCAACAAGGCTTCTTCTCTCACATCTCTGGTGCATGGGCTGGGCTGGGACTGTCATCCTAGGACACTGACAGGTACAGGCCTTTCCATGTGATCTTGGCTTCTCTCCACATTCAGGGTAACCTCTGAGAAAGAGTGTCTCCAGGAGGACAGGTGTCCCAAGAAGTCTGCCTCAAGAGTGACATCGTCCCTGCTCCTCTCAAGGGGGAGAAGCAGTCACAGGCAGTCCCAGATTCCAAGGAAGGGAAGGGACTCTAGTTCCAGTGGGAGGAATGCCAAAGAACTTGGGGCTATGTTTTTAAACCCTCATAGGGAAAGACGTCAGAGTTTGGCACAAGTCTTTAGAACTGGGTGACTATCGTGTCCCAGACCAGATGCCTGCCTCCAGTCCCCACAGGGGAGGTAATTCAGAACATTCTAATACTCTGGATTGTGGTGTTTTTTTTTTTGTTTTGTTTTTGAATCATAAGAGGAAGAGGTTCTCCAAATTGCCAGCTCCCTGTGAAACATAATTCCATGCCTTCATGTTAGCAAAGAGGAATGTGAGACAGACAGGCCACTTCACACACCCTGCCTCCCATGGCTGCTAAGGGACACTGCCAGTGCTCAAAAAGGAGATGCCCAGCTCCAGATCCAGGGGTGCCTCTGTTCCTCAGCTGCAGGAGGCCATGGGGGCCAGAACCACCCATTTCTATTAAGGTAAGAAATCCATCTGCCGAGATGGGTAACACGCTGCAGAGCAGATTCTTCCAAGTTGCCCTTCCTCTAGGGAGAGGAAAAGGAACTAGGGAGGCCAGGAGGTGCTTACAAATGAGAGGGGAGGGCGGTGGCTGTAAGCTGGCAGGCCAAGGTGAGAGGGTCGGCCCAGCCTGCCAGGGTGGGCCTGTGACGGGCAATTGGATAAACACGTTCGGAGCAGGGTGAGTGTGCAACCAAGTGTGTGCACATTTTTAAATATACATTTCACGTGCACATGCAGATCACACTGACATGTGACAAATGTGCAGTGGCCTCCGGGAGCTGTGCTCCAAAGAGGCACTTATTCCATTTGACTGCAGGCATCGGAGCCTCAACAGAGGCCAGGACTCCAACAGGCTGTGGGAAGCAGAAGACCCGACTTAGCGGGAAGAACTTTTCCTTCTCTCTCTAGAACAGCAGCTCTTTGCGACGGCTTCTCTTCACTGTGGTTTACAGACTCAAGGCAGATGTCTAGATCAAGGAGTGCTTTCTGGAGGCTTGAAAAAGGAATCCAGTTGATAGAAACAGATTTTTGCACATCATTCTGGATTTTCCGGAACACAAGATTCCACAGAGGGAGAGGCCCTGATGAGACCTCTTGACTCAAAGGAAGGCCCAGTGTCTCTTTTTGGAGAGCAGACATTTCAACAAATATAACAAAAAGACTTGAACTTGGAAAGCTGAGAACTGAGGCCTCGCCAACCTTTCCCAAACTCCTCTGTGAGACAGGAAAGGGTTTACTGGTATTTAAATAAGTTACCTGCTATGCACCAGGTATTTTTCTTCTGGTGGCGGGCAGGTGGTGGGTAACACCTTTATTGAGATACAACCAGCCTACTATAAAACTCACCCAAAGTGTACAATTCAGTAAATCTTTTTTAGTAAATTCTCAAGAGTTGGGAACCTAGTATCACAATCAATTTTAGAAGATTTTCATACAAAGAGAACCCCCACACCCTTGGGCAGTCACCTCCCCTACCCTCCATCCCCTCCACTCCCCCAGCCCTAAGCAACCCCTAATCCACTTACTGTCTCTATAGATGTGCTTATTCTAGACATTTCATATGAATGGAATCATATAATAGATGATCCTTTGTGCCTCTTTTCACTTAGCATAATATTTTCAAGATTCATTCATGTTGTACCATGTGTCAGAATTTCATTCTTTTTAAGTAATAATTCTTTGTGTGTGTGTGTATATATATATATATGTGTGTGTGTGTATGTATGTATATTTTTTGCTTATTCATTCATCAGCTGATGGACCTAGGAGTTGGTGCTATGTGAACAATACTGCTGGTATGAATGTTTCTGTGCACGCATGTTTCCATTTCTCTTGGGTAAACACCAAGAGTGGAGTTGCCAGGTCATATAGTAACTCTACACCTCACCTTTGGGGGAACTTCCAAACTGTTTTCCAGAGTAGCTGCACCATTAGAAATCCATGCCAGAGCGGACGAGGGTTCCAGTCTCTCCACAGCCTCACCAAGACAGTATCATGTGTCTTTCCGATCACGGCCACTAGTGGGCGTGGGGACGCTCTCCTTAGAATATTGTGCTCAATCTTCACCACACCACTACCAAGGCTGGTACCACGATCCCAGTGCGCAGGTCCCAAAACTGAGTCTCAAAGAGGCCAACTCACTTCCCAGCCCAAGGCTGTACCACTGGTAAAGGGAAGCGACAGTCTGCAGCCAGGTCTAGCCAACACTCGTCTCCTGGCATTACCACCGGGCCTTCCCTCTCAGGCGAGGGATGCCACCCAGCACACCCACCACCACCACCGCTGCCTTCTCAGCAGCCTTCTCTTTGTGCTCAAAATCTGACTCATTGTTGAGATATCCAAGGATAGAAGCAACTAAACATTCTAGCCAAACGGTTCTTCCTCATTTGAGCCATGAGATGGGCCATCCCCTCCTGGCTATCTGCATTCCTTCTGTCGAGGGTGGCTGGCAGCCCAGGCAGGCAGGGAAAATCCAACATGCCTCTCTGTCCCCCAAGCCCCTCCAACAAGCCCCTCCCAAATGCTTGGTCCACTCGAGGAAGGAGACTTCCAGATGCAGCTCCACTGGGCTGCAGGGGGCTTAGTGGCCTTCCCCCCCCACACCTACTAAAGCACATGAGACTCTAGCCTGGCCCCCTGGTGTCTTCAGGGACCCCCTTCCCCATATCAGACTCATGGGGAATCTTTCTTGAGTTCGAGAACTTTTCATGAGCATGACTCCAAACCACCTGGCATGACCTAAAATGCACACTAAGAGGGACTCTGGTGGTGGGAGGTACCTCACAGCCCCCAGGAGGCCAAGGGCCTGTCCACCCCCCACCCTGCTTCCCTGCGCTCTTCGCCCTCCCCACCACACGGGAAGATAAATGATGCTGGGAGCCGTCAGGTGTGTTGTATTTATATGATTCCCATCGCTCCTATTCTCCCTCCATTGTTCTCTGATGTATGACAAAACTCCCAATTTGTCAAATGCTTAACAGCAGTCAGGATAATCTATTCTCCACACATTCACAGAGCTTTTCATTTTGCACAACTGTCACCGAGAAGAGTTTATGAATTTTCCATCATAAGGAATCTGAGAGGATGGAAGGGGGTGGGGGGAGGAAGAAAGCCGCCCCACCACAAACCAGTGAGTGACTCCTGTGAGTCACTGACGGAACTCGTTAGAAAGAAAGCAATGCAGCTTCTTAGGCCCCAGATGGCTGACATACAGTTGTGCTCTGCACTAAAGCCCATTTCCCTGGGGGCAGCCGTCTCAGAGGGGGGCTCCGCTGGTTTAAAATCCTTCTTTGGGATGTGTGGGGAGAATCCGGCCAGGGGGGAGCCCTCCTCCCAAGGGACTTTGTATTTAGAGCTCAAAAGAGTTAGCAGGAAGGACTTGTAGTCCAAAGCCCTCCACGCCCCTGGCCAACCTTCCACAGATTCCACTGCAATCCCCAGGAGCCCGAAGCTTTTAAAAGAATCATATACTGAGAGATGTACATGGAATCATCTGCAACAGCAAAAAATCTAGACCCAACCTAAACTGCCAGAGAGAGGGATGAGTTAAATAAATTACGATAATGGAACATGGAGCGCCACCAAAGTCATGTTTCCGTGGCACGGGAACATGGTCAGGATGGAATGTTAACTAAAGCGAGCTTCAGAACCGTATCACAGTTATGATTCCAATTTAAGTATATGTATGCATGGGGGGAAATGGCAGACCAGATGGAGAGACGCCCTACATGTTAAAACTCAAGAGATCATCTGCTTTTTACAGAGATATTTATTTTCATAGATTTCCCAAATTTTCTTCCATAAAGAAAGAAGTTATTTAAAAAAAAAAAAAAAAGTTGGTTTTGCCCAATGCAGTCCACCCAGGCGCTCTTCTGAAAACTAAACTCGGCAGAAAGCAGCCAGTTGTACAGTACACAGAATTTACAGCCCAATGGCTTTCTGACAGCGCGCACTTTTTCATTCACACTGGGTGACACTGCACTGAACAGCAGCTGTCCATATGATTTTAATCACAGTGGCTTTTGAAACCACAACCCACTTTCCCCCTTATTCTATTCCATTAAAAAGCTGTCTCTCGAAGCTAATGAGCAAATTCTCTGAGTGCTGGAGCCTAGGAACTGCTGAATCATGGGGCAAATAGCCCATTAAATCCGCATTAGTCAGACAGCCCTTTGAAGACTGACGCAGCTCCCAGAACTAGAAAGCCCCTCTGAGGACAAATTTGATCTGTGGCTATCATATGTAAATGTAAGCAAAGGCCTAACAAGATACGATTATTTGCAAATACCCTAGCTGTGATCTAAGCCATCAGCTCTAATTGGAGGAGTAACACATTGATAACTTCAGCAAGAACCTGGAGGCTAAGATTAACCTTTACAGGAACATTCTGAAGAGGGTCGTCCTGTTCCAAGAAACTGAGATCCTAGAAGCTACCCTCAATCACAACCAGAGGAGCTGGAGGAACATTTCGGCCTCAGATCCCTTAGTTTTTCCTTATTGTCTATGTCCTTTCTCATTTTACCTTCCTGTTCCAAGAAACTGAGATCCTAGAAGCTACCCTCAATCACAACCAGAGGAGCTGGAGGAACATTTCGGCCTCAGATCCCTTAGTTTTTCCTTATTGTCTATGTCCTTTCTCATTTTACCTTCCTGTTCCAAGAAACTGAGATCCTAGAAGCTACCCTCAATCACAACCAGAGGAGCTGGAGGAACATTTCGGCCTCAGATCCCTTAGTTTTTCCTTATTGTCTATGTCCTTTCTCATTTTACCTTCCTGTTCCAAGAAACTGAGATCCTAGAAGCTACCCTCAATCACAACCAGAGGAGCTGGAGGAACATTTCGGCCTCAGATCCCTTAGTTTTTCCTTATTGTCTATGTCCTTTCTCATTTTACCTTCTTTCCCTACCCACGTTGGTTTCCCTGAGCTCCCTCGTAATGTTCTTAGAATGTGCTCTTAAAATGTTTGCCTTAATGTTCTCCCTTTAGCAGCACATATACTGAAATGTTTGCATTAAGTCCTTCACAACCACAGGAAGGGAAAAAACAGGAAAAGTAAAAAAAGATCACCTTATCCCTGTGTATCAGATTGTTAGGGCTGCCCTAACCAAGTACCATAGACTGGGTATCTACCGCAGTTATGGAGGTCAGAAATCGAAGATCAAGATATCCGTGGGGCTGGTTCCTTCTGAGGGCGGTGAGGGACAATCTATCCCACGACTGTCCCCTAGCTTCAGGTGGCTTACTGGCAATCTTGGGCAGGCGTGGCTTGTAGGGGCATCACCTTGATTTCTGCCTTCATCTTCACATGGCCTTCTCCCTGTGGGCACATGTCTGTGCCTAAATGTCCCATTCTGATACAAAACCAGTCATAATGGCTTAGAGCTGTAATCAACGTAACTATGTCTGCAAGGACTTTATTTCCCAATATGGTCACATTCTGATACCCTGGGGGTTAGGACTTCAACATATAAATTTCCATAACACCTTGTACCAACTCAATCAACCAGGCTCCAACAAGGATCCTAAGCTCTGCTCTAGAAATACACAAACCCACAGACGGATGGCAGCCTTCCCATGTCAGCTGAGTTAATCCTTCCCTATCCCCCCTGGAATCTCCACCGCCAGTCTCCACAGCTGCTTTTACAAACTTTCACTATGTGCCCAAATCCTTCCTTATCCCAATGCTAGGAGATCATCTCGCCTCCTACTTCACAGAAGCAAGAGGCCATCCCAAAGAAATGTTCTGACACCCTTTTCTTGCCTGGCACCCCTTCTTTCCTCCTTCTGCCCTGTCATAGAGCAAGGGCATTCCTCTTCCCTGGGTCCTGGATCCCCCTGCCTGAGGCTTCCTTGGGGGCCTGGCCACATCAACCACCCACTCTTGCTTATATCTGCAACCTCCTCTATACTGGCTTCTTCCCAAATTCCAAGTTGGGCAATGAAACAAGCTCAAATCTTGCCTGCCAATAAGAGCAAAATCTCTCATCTCCACATCTGCTACTGTCCAAACCCTCCCCTCTACCTCGTGGGCTAATTTACTGAAAGTGTGAAATAAAGTGATCTTCAACTTTTCTGGTCCTCAGCTCTTCCCATCTGACTTTTGCCCTCGCCTGCGTGTTGGAAATTCTCCTGCCATGGACCTCTTGCGGTTAAACTAAGGATTTCTTTTAGTCCTCCTCTTAAGGGACGACTTGCCAAGTGTGGCACATCACAGACCACTCCCTTCTTTAAATACACACTTCCTTGGCTCCTGAGTGATCTGAAAGCTTCCCAGGTTCTCCTTCTTGGTTTACTTCACTGGCCCTCCCTCTTCTGCCTGTATGTTCAATTTTCATATTGCTTGGTATTATCGACTAGGTCTCTCTCCTCCCTGTCTAATTTATTACCTAATTAAATTGCTACCTACATCCGGAGGGCTCTCAAATCTATACATCTAGAATACTCCTTTCTCCTGAATTCCAGATGCCCATATTCCTCCCTACTATTACATCTTCTCCTTAGGTGACCCACACCCAGGAGTAGTTAAGGCAGTGGACAGCCAACAGGCAGCAGAGGACTCAAGAGGGGCAAAGATCCTCCTGGCAAGGTAAAGAAAAGCAGAGCTGAAATGAGGGCTAAGAGACAGCTCAATACCTTGTCCCTGCTTCACAAAAATAGTCTCAAATCCAAAATTCCTTATTCCTTCCTCTCCGTTCCGCATACCTGTAGCTTAAAGAACAGGGCTCTCCTTGACATGAATTAAATTTGAATAGCCTTCCCCCTTGAAAATACATTCTTCCTCCCCCAGTGCCCTAGTCTGTGAAGACTGCCCACTGAAAATCACGGATAAGTCATCAAATTGCAGAATGCTAGCTTTGGAATGGGGTACTGCTTTTTTTATATACATAAACAATTTTAAGTGAGGCACCCATATTAAATTCAGCTTCCTACTACCCACTCGGCTTGGTCCTTGACTCCACTGCTGGGTGGAATTATAATTGCTTGTAGCTGGAAATTAAAAAGATGTCAATGCAGAGCAACAGATGTCAAAATAAAAAACAAGATTAGAAACATAGATTCACGGCTTTGAGATGTAGGTTAGCCTAGGAAAGAAAAAAAAAAAACTGTTTCACATCATTATTATTAAAACAAAATGAAACTAAAAACACAAAGGCAGGGATCTTAGAGAACATGTAATCCAACACCCCGGTTCTGCCAACAAGGATACTAAAGCCCAGAGAGTTCAACTTTCTCAAGGTTAAACCCTCTCGATGGAAGAGGAAAGAATGGAGCTTATTCCACCAGCACAAGGGAAGCTGGGAAATATGGTTCCATTCCGCCAGGGCCTTTAACATATGGAAATCTTGGTAGCATGCACCAGCAGGACCTCGGGCATACACATCTCGACCATGTGCTTCTTCCAGAATCCCCCATTCTCACTAACTCCACACCCCCATTCCAGCAGGCGCCTGATCCTCCTGGATTCCCAGCGCTAGGCTCATGTCTGCACACGCAGCACAGCCTCTTCTCTCGGATGAACTTCAGCCCCATTTGCTCTGCTAGAATGTTCCTTTCCTTTCTGTTTTCTTCCTCCGGTTCTGGTGCAACTAGGCTCACTGGGTAGCATTTTGCTCACGTGTCTAGGAGCTCTAGAAAGTGCCCTGAACTCATGCCCTTGCTGGGCAGGACCCAGCCTAATGAGTGGACCTGAGTGAGAAATGATGGCAACTCTTACCCCAGCGAATGAAGAGGGAAGGGGAAAATGAGGCAAAACCAAAAGGAAACAAACACAAATCCCCCCCGCTGAGCTCAGAATGACTCAGCCAGCGTGAAGTCCTGCCTTGTGCCCCGCACTGTGCTAGATGCTGGTGTTAATCCTGTCTCCCTTAATTGAATCTCCCAGCCTTTAATAGAATCCTGCTATGTGAAATGTGCATAGGGGCCAAAAGGAAACAAGGCATTATTTATAATAATTGGCTCGCCATTATCCATTCACTTGGCACTGCCTGGAATAACATGATGGGCCTTTACGCTATTCACAGCCTATAAAAAAGTAGTTCTGTTGTGATTCAACATATAGTAATCTCCATTTTAAGAGGACAACAGAAACACTCTGCCATTATTCATCCCAGAGCTTTAAACAGTAGAAAATCCCTTTATCAGGAACATAAGGTTAGAAATGGCATGAGTTATTAATATTGCCATGTAGCCCAAAGCATTCATCGAGGTGCTCAAACTACTGAAAAAAGAAACTAATGATTTTTAAAAGCCCTGTCTAGTCAAAGGCTCGGACCAGCTAGCACTTTGAAAGGGTGGTGTAAAATGCACAAGCTATTCAGAACTGCGAAAGCTTAAAGGAAAACGGGGGCTAGGCTCTTCACCCCCAACTCACTCAGTTCTGGAATGTTCTGGAAGAAAACAGATGAAGGAGAAAACAACAACGCATGTTCAGAAACTCCGATTTGATTCAAGACGGGAGAGAAACAGGGCCGGAACTGCCAATCAGAGCTCGTGAACAATCATCCTGGTACATGCTGAACACACCTAGTGTGCCGTTAGCTGCTTGCTCATTTTATTCCCCTCCCCACCTTCCACAGAGGAGCAGAGGCAGCAGACAGCAGAAGATCATGCTACCACGGTGGCAAACTATATATCAGAGTCGCACCTGAGGACAAGCGTAAGGACAGCTGTGACGGCCACGGCAAGAAGGACACGCGTGTGCTTGGCTGGAAGCTTTCCGGGGGTACCAAAGGCAAGTTTCCAATTGGACTAGAAGCTTCCTGGCGGCCAAAGTGAAAAGGACCGTTACAGAATTCTCTTTAATAAGAACAGTCAAACGTTTTTCTTTCACAGCAAGGTAGAAAGATGAACGCGGGCACAGTGGCCTCCCAGATAGCGGCAAAAACAAGAGGCCGTTCAACTGCGAAGATGGAGGGGACCGGTGTACAAGGGGAAGGACCTGGGTTCTGGCACTCAAGGTCTCTACTGTGAGGTCTGGCTCACCTCCTGATAGCCCTGTGGCCCTGGAGAAGATCCTTAGGTGCTCTGAGGCATAACGGCATCATTCATTCACTGGAGATTTAAAAATATCTAATTTGCGAAATCACATGTCAGAGAAAGAGTGAGAAGAAAGGAATGATCAAGCATGTGAGTATGACATGAAAGAAAACACACAAAGCATCCAACACAGCTCCTGGCACCTGAAACACGCAGGATCCTTTCCCAGAATACTTTTGTCCCCCCCCCCCCCCCCCCCGCTTTCATTCCTTGCGTGAGATTCAATCTGGTAGGGCAGCCTGTTTTCTCATCTGGATGGCTCTTTTCAGCCTCTCTTCCCACTTTCACCCTCTGCTTCCCCCATGCCCTCCCCACCCTCCGCCCCGTAGATCTGCCCCATCTGGATCTGCGTAGATCTGCCCCATCTGGATCTCAGCATGCGGGAGTGAACGCGGGCGTGAACTCCGGCACAGAAACCCAAGCGCATGGGTCAGTCGGCAACCCCGTCAAGAGGGCCAGGACTAGCAACGAAGGCTTACGGGCATGAGATCAGCTACCACAACGTGGGAGAAAGCGTCACCTCAGAGGTAAGTTCTAACGGATCTTCACCGAAAGCTCAGGAGGAGGAACCGCTGTCTACGAAAGGTAATGATTTCTGTTAGGTATTTCTACCTTGAGACTCACGTACAGACTCTGGCCAGTCTCACTACTGAGCTTTTGTGTTGCCAGGGACCATATTTTCCAAGCCAAACAGCTAAATCAATCAATACATTACAATACGATACAATAAAAAAAAATGCTAACTGTCTAAAAATTAAATTACTTTTACACACTTTGGGGATCTTCTCATTTAAGGAAAAAAAAATATGGGAAGTTACAGCTGTCTTGGAAATTCCAGGTCACACGGTCACTGCATTGAGTGACTCTGACAGGCAATGTCATCATTTTTCAAAAGCTTCTCCTTCCTTTCCAGCTTGGTGAGAGGCCTCTGCTTGTGTCCCCTTAGAATGTGCACATGTCTCCATCCTGGCCCTGACCAACCTCTCTGTCTTTTTCCTTTTTCTTTTTCTTCTTTTTCTTTGTCTGCATGACGAACACACTGTTTGATCTGAAGCCCTAGATGACCTATGAGATTCTGTCAGATTAAGCCTCAAATTTTTAATAAAGCTTTATCTTTTTTCTTCATGCTTAAATTCTCATAAAATTCTGGATCCATTTTTATAGTATTTAATCACATGTTTATCAGAAAAAGCTGCATGTACTCACGTGGTAGGAAGACTCAGTTTTCTCATTTAAATAGACCACATGTGTCTGAATTAAGACTCAGACTGCAGGGTAAGGCAAAGGGTCTTTTTACCTATATTTGGGCCCACATCTGCTCAGGCTCTAATTTTCAGGGCCAATTTTCACTGTTGCGGAGTTGTTGTTGTCTTCTATTTTATTTTTTTTTTTAAATGTCTTCACTAACAGATTAGTTGCATGCTGAGACAATCTGTTTTAAGGATAAAAATTGAAAGCCAGAAATTCCAGTCTGAGCTCCTTCAATTTATTCTCAAGGGTTACTAATAAAGAATGTGGGGCATGTTTGTATTTTCTCAAATATCATGTAGGGTTATCTTTTTGTGGACACATATACACTGCCTGAGCAAGGTTCTACCCATCCAGGCCACAGAAGGGGACCAGAAGACAACAGGTCAGTCATTTGCAGAAACATCTAAGAACCCTAAGACTGAAGAGCCACTGCAGGTCCCTAACTGTCTGGATGTCAGCAAGACATCCGGCTAGAGAAAACAGGCAGGTGTGAGCACAATGGGACTGGTATGCAGCCAATCCCTGGAGCTTCCCCATCTGGGATATTAATGATTGTCCTGGACTCCCAGAGAGACGTTGTCTCTCTATTGTGCAGATGCTGAGGGAAGCTACGTTGGTCCTAACTCCCACAAAAAATAGTTTCTGGGTGGGATAGGGAAGAGGACAGTAGAAAAGGAACTGACTATCTTTTTATCGTGATGGCACAGGCCTCTGTAGCTTACCTGTTTAGCATTGCTGTTCTGCTCCATGGGACAAACATAAGTTACCTGATTAACTCTATTCAGACCATTATCCCTATAGCTAAGTAGAGCTGTCTTCCAGATACGGGCAAATTATTGCTCAATAGTTTTAATCCCTCCTACATCTTTTTCTTTCCTCCTTCCTGTCTCCCTCCCATCATCCTTCCCATCCACTTATTTTTTCACCCATCCATTCACTCATCATCCATCTTCCTATCCATCCATCCATCAAACCATCCATTTACTCACCCATCCATCTTTCTATCCATCCATCCACTCATCCATCCATCCATCCATCATCCAACCATTCACTTACCCATCCATCTTTCTATCCATCCATCTATCCATCCATCCATCCATCCATCCATCCATTCACTCACCCATCCATCTTTCTATCCATCCATCCACTCATCCATCCATCCATCCATCCAACCATTCACTTACCCATCCATCTTTCTATCCATCCATCTATCCATCCATCCATCCATCCATCCAACCATCCATTCACTCACCCATCCATCTTTCTATCCATCCATCCAACCAACCATTCACTTACCCATCCATCTTTCTATCCATCCATCTATCCATCCATCCATCCATCCATCCATCCATAAACTCACCCATCCATCTTTCTATCCATCCATCCATCCATCCATCATCCATCCACTCACCTATCCATCTTTCTATCCATCCGCCCATACATATATACATACCTACATACATCTGTTCAAAGACATATTATCCATATACTTCATGGCAGGTACTATTCTCAGCACTTAATATACATTCTCTCATTAAACTTTCACAATACCACGAAAGCCAGCTCTTAATATTCATTATTAATATCATTAAAATTTTAGAGACTGAATCTCTTGCCCAAGAACAAAATATGACCCATGGGCCAAATCTTATCCATTTCTCTAAATAAAGTTTAAATAGAATACAGCCATGCCCATTTTTTTAAATTTCTGCTACAATATTAGCAAAGTTGAGTAATTAACAACAGAGACCATGTAGTCCACAAAGCCTAAAATACTTACTCTCTGGCCCTTTAGGGAAGAGTTTGTCAGCCCTGTCACCCCTGGCCCTGACCGATAACACTTAGCAAGATGACAGCAGAATCAAGAGCTTAAACCCAGATCCACCTGCCTCAAAAGCCCTCTCCAACAACATACCCTACAGTAGAAGCATTTGAGTTTCACCTGCATGAGTCCCGGATACCTCAGGTAAGCTGGCCGGGCTAGGTTTATGGTCACGAGAGCAGAACTTAGATGTTACTTATTAAGTAACCAACCATTGTAGAGGACCTTCTTCATCAGTGAGAGAAGCCAGTGAGGATTTTTTTTCCTGGTAAAATAATTATAGAGATGAGTGTTGATGCATGTTTTGACTTTGCTGTAAAAGTACTTCTGTCTTCTCCAGTTTAAGTAATTACGTTTGTTTCTAAATAAAGCAAATGGAACTATAGTTGTCAAAGAATGCATAGATCAGTTGAACGCATTTATGGTATGCTAGGTAGAATAGAAGTTAAAGTGATTATGACATTCTAAGGAGAGATACTACAAAGTAACTCGTGCACACCCAAGTGGGTAAGTGTTACTGAGCCCTTTGTGAAAACAGGGGAGCATGGGGCTGAATGGAAATGGAAATTGCCTCACAGTGGGACCTAGTTTCAAACAACTTTTGCTATCATGATGCCCTACCAATTGTTTGTTTATTTTAGAGAGAGAGAGAGCATGCCCACATGTGTGTGCAAGTTGGGGGAGCAGCAGAGGGAGAGAGAGATTGAGAATCTCAAGTAGATTCTGTACTGAGCACAGAGCCCAATGCAGGGCTTGATCTCATGACCCTGAGATCATGACCGGAGCCAAAATCAAGACTTGGACGCTCAACCAACTGAGCCACCCATATGCTCCCCAGTTCCTTATTTTAAAATGTTTTCTAATGCTGCCTGGTATGAAGGATATGTTCCTCCCACACTTGAAAAGTCCAATTTTTCTGGGGCCTTCAGATGCTTTGCTTGGTACTGTAAGTGCAAATACACCCTGTACAAAGCAAGCAGCTTAAGAAGCAAGCAGGGACTCAAGGCTGGCATGTTGGCCTTAAAGAACAGGAAGAGGATACAATTCAGAACTGGACAGAAGTGATAAAGGAACTGGCCTGGCCACAGACCAAGAATCCAAAAGACATAGAGAAATAGGCACCTTTCAAAACAGACATGCCTGAGCACCTGCTCAGCAGGGGGTAAAAAAAACAAAACAAAACATGTTCTTGGCCCTGGATTTCAAAGCACACACAGAGTCCCAGCTGTGATAGGCTTAACAATGCCCCCACCAAAGATTTCCACATCCAAATCCCCAGAACCTATGAATATGGCTTACCCACCAACCTTCTATGGCAAAAGGCATTTTGCAGATGTGATAAACATCTTGAAATGGAGCTATTATCCTGGATTAGCTAGTTGGGCCCAATGTAATGTAATCAGAAGGGTACTATGGAAGGAGGAATGCAATGGAGTTACAGTCCGAGAGAGATGTGAAGATACTCTTTTGCTGGCTTTGAAGATGGAGGCAGAGAGCATGAGTGAAGGAATGCAGAGAAGCCTCTAGAAACTGGGAAAGGCAAGGAAATGGATTCACCCCTAGAACCTCTAAAAGAAGCAGGTCCTGATCAATCCCTCAATGTTAGCCCAGTGAAATTCATTTGAGACTTCTGATTTCCAGAGCACCAGAAGATAACCAAACTGTAACTGCAAGATAATAAATTTGCATGGTCTTAAGCTAAGTTTGCAATCATTTGTTACAGCAATAATAGGAAACTAACTCACTTGATCCAAGACAAGGAGCAAGAGAGGGGGAAGATCCACACACTGCCCTCGCACCTCGGTGGACTGGCCGGCATTAAGTGTGACTTCAGGTCCCCACCCAGCGACTGAATGCGTACAGCGACAGCATGCTGATGACGTAATTCACTAATTCTCAGCTCTGGTGTTGCTTGATTCAGAGTGTAAGGACAATCTGAAAAATTCCTTCATTTTATTTTTTTTTAAAGATTTTATTTATTTATTTGACAGAGAGAGATCACAAGTAGGCAGAGAGGCAGGCAGAGAGAGAGAGAGGAGGAAGCAGGCTCCCTGCCGAGCAGAGAGCCCGATGCAGGACTCGATCCCAGGACCCTGAGATCATGACCTGAGCCGAAGGCAGTGGCTTAACCCACTGAGCCACCCAGGCGTCCATGAAAAATTCCTTCATTTTAAAGCCTTAATTCATTTCAGTGAACTTTCAGTTGAAAACCTACACTCTTTATTCACAAATCTTTACGTCAATGCGTGCACGCAGAGAAGAAACAGAAGCACGTGTTGGGTGAGTGGCATGAAAACAGTGCTGGAGATCAGGAGGCATGGACAACGTGCAGGTCTGAGTGAATTCACAATGACCGCATGACCTGTGTGTATGCAGTGTTCACCAGGAGGGCCACTGTGAATCAGTATCAGGGACCTCAGGACTGTGGCGAGAACCACGTGTGGAGCTCAACACCACGGATACTCTCTGAGTAACTGAAGTTTTGCTGACCACAGCATGTGGTGTCATGGAAGTTTCCTCTGCCTGGGCCTCCTTTTAACGCACACAGCCCCAGTACAGAGATGGGAATGTTGCCCAGGGAACCAATACAGAACTAGGGAAAAAATAAAAAATCCAGTAGGTATGAATGATCATAAACTTTGAAGCAGATTGAAAATAGATACATGGGTCTCCAGGAAAGGGATGATAACTACATAAATAAAATTTGAAACAAGCACTTTGTAGCAGAAAGAATTTCGATAGAAAGTAATAGTTTAAATTCCATGGCATGGTTAATTTTATTACTAAACCCTATGAGTAAAAGGGCATAGTTTTTTTTTTTTTAAAAGTAATGTATTTGAAGCTGAAATTCATGAACAAGAAATGGAAAAATATAATAGTCAACAATGTGCTTGCTGCATCTCGACATCTGAAAGGTTCTAATATCCATATTTTCCTCTGATGTGCAATTATACGAACTTATAATCCTTGAAAAATCGTTATTATTTCTGTTGCTAGAATTGCTTGTAATAAGAATAACAGATATGTTTAGAAATATGCCTGGGTGATTACATCTGAACAAACATCACAGTAATAATTCTTATTTTGGGAAATGCTAGGATTCTGGAATTGCACACCAAATTAGTAACTTCTCTATTTTGAAGTCTTGCGTTTTTGTTTCATTTTTCATTTTAAGACCAGATAAAAATCCAACTTTCAGACAATGGATACTGAATTCCAGATCTAATTGCTGGAGCGAGCTCCAAATGGGGTTCAAAACACCTGCTGAATAACACTTGTGAATCATCAGCTTGAGATTCTCATCAAGATTTCTGCAGGCTGGGTACCCACAATGGCTTGTTAAGGACTTGCATACAATTCAGTTATATATAACTCATAAAAATGAATTATTAACTACTAGCCTGTGAGGATTCTTCCTTAGCTTTTTTAGGAAAGTCCTTGAATTAGTACTGACTATGCACCAGGCCCCCCAAATTGGTACTTGGGAGATTAATAGACTTGACTGATGATTGGAATACTATTAGGCTATGTTCACCTGACACAAGCCATCAGGAAAGCCTGGAGAAGGGTCGTGGGTCTTCAGGTCACACGTACAAGTCACCCACACCTTTCATAATATCAAGGGAGGGCAAAAGTCTCAAGGGGGTTGGGACTGAGCCGTAATTCATATGATTTAGATTCAGTATCATGCAACAATTCATAACAGTTACATATAAATCATCTAGCCTTTAGGCTGTGTTGCCAACTGTTCTTACTGTTACACTTCAGACAGAATCACTTGAGTAGAAAGCAACTACCAACATGGGGATACAGTTGAAGAAACCGCTCAAGGGAGAAGCAAACCTGTGGTGAAGAAAGTGACTTCATCCCCACTGCCTTTGAGAGCACACAGATGGGACCTGGAGATTAACAACAGGAATCTCGGCGTGGAGTGTGAGTCCCAGGCCCCATCCCACCGGGGGCAGACCCGACGGCCTGTCCAAGTGTCATCACCAGCACTGTCTTGTACTCTTTTCAGGAACTTCACAGTGCTGTACATGAGTGATGAAAAATAACCCTTGAACTTGCCGAGAAGATAATGGCCCTGGCTGGGGAGGGATTAAACAGAGAGAGAGAGAGAGTACCAGCCACAGTCCAGATCTCTAGCAGCCAAGAGCACCCCCTGGAGGGTATGTTCAAGTACAGGCTGCTGGATGCCACCTCCAGGGCTTCCCCAGTGGGTACAGAGGCCTAAGAATCTGCATTTCTGATCCCATGTATTAATGATGATGCTGGTCAATGGTCTGCATTTTCCGAATCACTAGTCTAGTTATTCCACCCAGAAGCCAGGATGATTTTCCACTGCTGCCTTCTCACTGGGTTTAACATCCAAGTCTGGACAATGTCCTGCCAGGCTCTCCATGATCTGGGCCCTGGCTACCTTGCTGGCATCTTCTGCCACTCTCCCTGCTGCCGGCCCTGCCACAGGCTCGTTAACCAGGCCAAGCTGACTCCCGCCTCACATTCATGGCAGTTACTGTCACCTTAACCCAGAATGCTCTTCCCACAAATCCTCAGTTCTTTGTTCAGAGAAGCCTTCCACAACCATCCTCTCTAAAAGAGCCCCTTTCTCCGTCCACAGCCCCCCTTCTTGTCATGCTCTCTCCCCTTCCCTGGCTTAATTCTTTTGGCATCATTTTCACCTGGAAAAAAAAAATGAACATTATTCTCTAATAGTCTGTTTCCTCCTAAGAACATGGACTCTGCTATTGTCACAGTGCCCTGGAAATCATCTACCACATAGTAGGCACTCAATGCCTATTTGTGAAGTGAAAGGATGAATGATTGATTGACTACATGAGTTGAAGAAAGAGCAGCTGCATATAAACCAGTTTCTGAGCTGACAAAGCCAATGGGGTACAAGGCATAAGATTTCAAATCCAAACCTGGGTCCATGAAAACAAACTATAGATAAGAGTGTGTACTGCAGAAGAGCAGGTGTAAGACAGAAGGTAGGCTGAATTGCATTTACTCATGAGAGTTAACCGTGCACCACTGTTCCCAGCCGCACATTCAGTGACTTTACATCGTGAGCTTGCAATTAATCATGGTGGGAATATTTACACCAAAGGAATTGGCAAACACTATAAATCAAAGCTCATTCTGTCAAAGAGCCTGCCTATCAGCAAACTGCTGATCTTACCCATAGAGAAACACATTTTAGTACTCAGTTCGATAACCTAGCCTATGAGCCAGTCATCATGAGTTGGTTATCAACTGAAGGACAGAAAATGGGACCTCTCATTAGAATAAAGTGGCACAGACTGGAAGAAATCATCCAAATCCTGCTCCAGGATGTCTATCCAGTGAGGCTGAAAGTCTGTTATACCCTGCATGAGAAGTCTGAACCTAAAATATGGGGACCTGTGCTTTTTGTGAATGATATCCACACTTCTCTCCTGCTCTAGATGTACTGTGCAATCTGATCCCATCCCTGGTCTAGGGAGGAATTTATGACTCAGGTTCATGCTAATCAACCTCAAAATCAGACCCACTAATGCCTTTTCAATTACACAGGTCAATACATCTCTCCCTCTCCTTCTCTTATTTATAGGAAGTGATCTGTTTGAAGTGATCTTTTTATATAAAATGGCAAGCCTGAGTATGAGTGCAAGTAAATAAAACACACACTCAAGGCCATGAGTCACAGAATGAAATGAGAACCAGTAAAAATTATTTTACTATTGATGATTACAGGAATTTCTTCTTGGTCTAACATTTTTGCTTAAATTTCAGTCACGCTGTCTTCTTAATTAAAAAAAAAAGTGGGGAGCCTATAATATATAAGTTGGATTTAACTTTTCTCCTCTGTTTATAAACTGTTTTCTCAAATACTAGAGAGGACATGGATAAGAAAAACCCACAAATTAATAGAGAATTAAATGGCAGAGCGGATTTAAATACCACATAATTAAAGAAAGGCCAGAAAAAAATCTCTTGTAACAAAGATTACCACAGCACATTAATTATCAACTCTCAGATAGATTTTTGTAACTCAAACATGAAAATTTTAAATTACCTTTCCAATTGTTTCTTTGAGCCATTAATGTCTTCAACAGGAGGACAAGCTGACCTTTAAGTTGAAACCAATTTTATAAAGTTTAAACCTGTTTTATACAGTAACAAGAAAAATCTCCCCCAAAATGATGCTGGAACCTTTTTAACCTACAGTCCCTCAGCAACTATAAACCTATAAGATACCTCCCTCTCACAACCAAATTTCATAAAGGAGTTGTTTAAACACAGTATTCACCTGTTCTTGGGCCCACTGTCACCGGGTTTGTGTCCACACCCCTCCACCACTAAGGCCAACAAGGACTAAATCAAACGGGCACATTGGACATTTTTTCACTTGAACCGATCTGGGGTGACAATCATAATGCATATTAGAATATTTGAGATTTGGAAGAATCTTTACAGAAACTTCTTTAATTTTATTCCATGTAAGTTTTAAAACATGAACCAGAAAAAAACGTTGTGAGAGATGTTTAAAATCAGCAGGAAATTTCGAACACTGCATCAGTCCGGCCTTGCTTTCCAGCTGACGACCGCCCTCTCTCCAGCTGGGAACTTGGAACGTGGACTATTGCTGGGGCCACACCATTTATGACAACACAAACACGTTTTTACACCATTTTAATCACTGTGTGTATTCAATGGTGTTTCTTGGCCTGTTTGTTTAGCATTCTATCATAAGCAGTCCCCATGTTGCCATCTGTAATTACCATTTTATGGCTGCATAATATTCCACTGAGTGGACAAACCATGATTTGCTGAACCATTACCATACTGTTAGGCATTTAGGTTGCTTCCAATTTTTGTTATCATAAATTGCCTGGCATTTAGCTTTTCCCTAGGTCTGGATCCCTTCCTTATGATAATTTCACCCATGTTAGATTACCAGATTAAAGAGTATAAACCATTTTTAAGGCCCTGGATACACATTTCCGATTCCTTCCAAGAAGACTCTATCAATTTGTACTACCCCCAGCCATGTGGGGAAACTGAGCTCAGAACAGTAAGGAATCCTAGTTGAACAGGAAGCAGTCAGAGAGGAGAGCATAGTATATTTTGATGGATTATATATCTGTTAGGGCTCTTCTCTTTGATGGAGAAATTACACACCCACCCCAGTCCCCTTTCCCCCTTACCAGACCCTGCCTGGAATCAATTAAAGGAATCACCAATGAGGGCCTCTGCTGTAGGTAGAATATCAGTTCTCCTAAGAGCCAAAACCCCAGGGATCTTGGGAAGACGCCCTCCAAGTCTGTGCCCAGCGCCAGCAACGTGAAAATGCTTTTCCTTCAGTGGGAGCCACATAAAGGCTGACAGCAACTCTTTTCAGTGGACAGAGAATTTGCAAATTTCTTGGATGAGTCATTCATTCATGACTGATGGTTCCTTGAGAACAGGCCACAGAGACCGGAAGCCCTAAGAAGAGTCAAGGCAATGGACAGAGAGATATGGCAGGATGGTCTTCTCTGCCTTGGGAAGACCCGGTACCCAGAAAGGCAGCAACACTCAGGGGCCCCAGGTACCTGGCCTACCTTTCCTAACCATGTGGCCTTATACAGACTCCTCAGCCTCTTTGGGCTCTGTCTCATCCGAGGGGACCTGACATCTGTCTCACAGCTGGTGTGGCACTGAGAGGACTGAGCAGCTGCACTTGCCCTGGAAGACCTTGGGACCCACCAGCGGAATAAGGCAGAGTGTCTAGCCACCAACAGTGCTCCTGTCCAAACCATGCCTACATATGCCTACAGATGGGCCAGGGACACAAGGACGTGTTAAATGACCTACATCTCCTCAAGGCTGTCACTCCAAAGAGGACCCACATACCTCTGGAGGTGCTGTGAAGCAGAATGAAGGTCACTGGCCCAAAGCTGGAAGGTCTCAGGTTTGAGCTCAGAACTAGAACTGGAACCCAGGCCAGCACACTTTCTTTCACATCATGCTATAGGGACGATTTTGGGCTATTTTCCAAACTAGAGACACCTCTATCCCTTATTAGCTGTGTGACCTTGGGATAGTTCTTAACTTCCCTGAGTCTCAGTTATTTATTTGCTAACTGGGGCTAAAAATGCCTACGTAGGAGACTTTTAGGGGAGTAAGATAATGGTAACAGTCATAATGACAACAGCAAAAACACTAATGGGGACCAAGTGATGAATGAATATGAGAGGCTAGTGGTGAGCTAAACTAAAGGCTTTACCTACATGATCTCATTTAATGCTCAAAACATCCTCCTGAGATAGCAACATTTAGTACTTGACATCACTGAGGTGCCCAGTGAATAGTGACTAGTATTGTGCTCCTTAATACTAAAGAGGAATAGAGAGGAACAGCCCAATTAGGATTGGTCTTCCCCTGTAACATCTGTTTAAAAGACCAGAGTGGTACTGATGGCCTTAATGACTCCATTTAGTAGCCTCCCTGTATCCCTGCTCTTAGACCTGTCACTGTGCATCCCCTTCCACTGACACCGGGCTGGGTCATGGGATTTGTCTTGGCCAAGGGTGCCACAGTGAGCTTTATGCCAGTGGAGGTCTGGAAACGTGTTTGTGTATTTCTGCCTCCCCTCTTGGACTGCTTCCCTTGAGAACAAGCCTAGACTAGGCTGCTGGAGGACAGAAGACAAGGAGAGCAAAGCAGAGTCCAGGCAACTCAGGCCCCCCTTGGCCATCCAGAGCCAACTGACCAGCCAGCTGATGCAAGACGCCCACCAGCCAGGGCTGGCCCTGGTCGGTAGAACCTTCCAGACAAACCCTGGACCCATGAGCAAAAATAAATGTTTGTTGTGTGCCCCAAGGTTTAATGGGTTTTGTTACGCAGCATAGTATGGTAATTGCTGATTGATACAACTGGTTCTGTGACCTCACAGACATAGTTTTCCTGCCTACATGCTGATAACACCTGTGAACAAGCGTCTTGCCCAACATTTTGCAGGACTTTATCATTTATTCCTCACACAAAAACCCATAGAGAACATGCTGTTATTACCTGTATGTAAGATTAAAAAAAAAAAAAAAAAAGAGGCAAGAAGTAGTTAAAATACCTTGCCCAGGCTCACACAGTTACATGACATTTGGAGGCAAGATGTGAAGTGGGGCAGCTTGCTTCAAAGCCTCCCAGCCCTCACCACTCCATACTCACTGCTGGTGTCCACTCACTGGCTTATGTCCCCGGCAGGACCGCTCCTTGAACCTCGAGGCTCTGAAGAGGAGCTGCACCCTCTCCTTCCCCGGGGGGTACCACGGTCTTCTGACTTCCCTGTCTGGCCAGGTCAGGGGCTGTGAATCAAGGGGCTGCCTCCGGCTCTGAGCTTACAGTGACACGCCACTCTCTGAGCAGACACTCTGGGATTAGCAAGCACATGCAAGAAAGCCTTTGACCCACACAAGAGCCCAAGATTCAGGGGTGGAGTAGTGGAGGGCAGTCGTACTCTTCCTAATGAGGTGCTTCTAAGACCCTGGCTGTGGGAGAACTTGGGGAGATGCATGGGAAAGCGGCGGGCCCTGCCTCTGCACTCCTGCCCCTTCTCGGTAGAGCTCCAAGAATCCACTACCCAGGCTTCAACCGGCTGAGCAGGTAAAAAAATCCCAACAGCCCTATTTCTGCTCTGGCCCCGTCCTCTCTGTCACCTGGACCTTTATGGCAGCCTCTCCTTGGGTCCTGCAGCCTCCAGACTCACTCTTCTAAATGACCCTATACCTGAGACCAGAGAATCTGGAACATGTCACTCCTGCGATGAAACCCCTACATGTAGCACTCAGGTCCCCTCCCCAATTGTCGGCACACCTGCCCAGACCCAAGGCACTGATCTGCTTGTTCTCAGCAGACAGAGTAGGTCTCCTTGCATCTGTGTTCAGGCTCCTCTGTCTAAATCTTCATCCCCAGCTGAGACTTCGCCAGGCTGGGTGGATCTGGAGACAGGTACAAGAACAGGGGCGGCAGGTGGGAGTACAGACTAAGCTGTCTTGCATGAAAAGCCGTGGTCTGGGACCTGCCTCTCCAGTGGCCACGAGGCCCCTGAGTCCAGAGACTCGGCGAGCTGGTCTTCTGGGTAGCCCAGAGCGTGGCCCCGAGAGCAGCAGGGGTATCTGGGAGGCAGGACGAAATACAGAGCCTCATACTTCATACTCCTAGCTTTCTACACATTAAAGACTTGAAGTAATAATTACTAGTTCATTTACCCTGCCTCCATCACAGCACTCAGTCTTGAATCAGTAGCTTACAGTCCTGTGCGCTCTATAGATGACTACGTGCTCATCCAGTCCCTCGTCTGAGGTGTGACAAAAGCCTTACTATCACTCCCATGACACAGAGGAGAAAGATGAGAGAAGTTTGGAACTTTGCTAAGGCAACCAGAAGGAAGACCCAAGTCTCGTGCCACAGTTTCCTCATTTCATTACCCCAAGTGAATAAGTACCATTTTACCTGGACTAGGCACATGGCCAAGCAGACTACTGCACTGCGGAAACCGGAAACAAACCTCTTTAACTGAAAGTCCCTAATGGGAGACCTAATAATAAAGCAAGAAAGGAAGAGTGTGACAGACACCCCGAGACCCTATGGCCTAGGCTGATGGGCACAGGCAATCTGCTTCCCGGGGCTCTCTGTCTGAGGGGGAAGAGGTTCACTCCCAGGGAGCTTGCTTGACCCTCAGCCGTGAAGAAGTATCAGAGAATTAGCCCTCCAGGACCCTCATCCAATGTGGGATGCTAGTGGGTGAGCAAATATCCCAGCTTCCTGCGGTGTGTCCAGCAGGGTCCCCAGTGGAAATTAAACCTCAGTTGGTCACAACCACAAGCCATCTGTTAACACACTCTTTGCTGCTTTTCTGCCCTTCCTTGTCTCCTTCTCCACTTCTTCACTGTCTTTGTGAGATCATCTCCAAAGGAAATTACCTGCACCCAAATCAGGATCCATTTTCAAAGGAAACCAAGATAGATGTGTTAAGATGGCTTCCTTTTTCCTCCAAAGGAGGACATGTGGGCTCAAAAACAATACTTCAGAGAGACAGAGTAAGTAGAGGCAGTTAGTGCAAAGAAAAAACCAGGTCATTGGGGTCTGTTCTGGGAGCAGAACAGAGTTACTTGACAGAAAAAATTTCACGACTGACACTTGGTGACATCATACCTGTATTTCAGATGAGGGCTATGTGTATGTGTATGTGTGTGTGTGTGTGTGTAAGAGAGAGAGAGAGAAAGAGAGAATTTGAATACTAATATGTATATTGGGGGTAAACGGTAACTAAAACAACAAAATGGGGGCGATGCTTGCAACTACTTTCCCCATTGCGATATTTTGAGAAACCAACGAAGAGAATCCATGTGAAACACCCAGCACTGTGCTTGGCACTCAGTGAGCGCATAATCAGAATTGCTTTTGTAGCAGACACTGTAGTGCACCCTCTAGACTCGCCTTACCTTACCGGCCAGCACACCCATCCTTAATGGCCATGGGTGGGGGGGAGCAGGTGTCCGAGGGATCCTAGCACCCCACCCCCACCCTTCCCCTGCTCCAGAAAATAGCCTCGACCTAGGGGAGTCCTGCTGCCTGGAAAGTCCAATTCTTGGTCCTGGTGACCTTCACTGATGGCAGACTGACACCAGCTAGGAAAGCCTGCACTCTTGCTGGGGGTGTGTGGAGGCGGCAACCCTGCCATTTGCTTTATGGCCCCAGGGCCACCGCCGGCTTGCCACGTGTTTTTGTAAACACTTCCTGGCACATAGCCACACCCATTCTTGTTGCCCGGGGCTGCTATTCTGCTACAACAGCCGCTGAGTCATTGCAATGTTGTCCACCCGTGTGGTCTGCAAAACCAAAAGCCTTTACTTACTGGCCCTTTAGAAAAGCAGCCTGCCCATAACTTCTCCAAAGCCCCAGGGCCCAACACGGTGGTCATTAGGGATAGGGGAGTATTTAAATTTAAATTACATTCAGTTCCTCAGCCACACTGACCACGTTTCAAGTTCTTAGGAGCCACATGTGGCTGGCTGGTGGCTCTGCTGTTTGGCTGCATGAAGAACATTCTCCTGATCACGGAGGAGTTCTGTTGAGCGGGGCTGCTCTAGGGCCTTTGCTTCTAGATCCTGGCCAAGGCTAGACGCTCCCTGATCCCATTCTTACTCTACCCCTCCTCCATCCCTCCATCCCAGGTTCTTCCTTCAATAAATCACATGGGCCTCCACCCCTTTTTCAGGCTCTGCTTCCAGGGAACCCTAGGGAACCCCATCTACGTTATTTATGTCCTTGAATTGCATCCCCAAGCCCACGACTTGGTCTCTCTTGTGACAAAGACTGTGAGCTACTAAGTCACAGGGGAGAAGATCAGGTGTCCCCCCCCACGCCCCCAGGCCCCACCAAGATCTCTATCCCTAGCACAGTGCCTGTCACAGAGCCTTCAATAAATACGGAGTAAATGAATGAATGAATCAGGTCAATAAACGCCCCCTCACCAGCTGTTCCCATGTGTCCAGCCAGCAGCCCAGAGCGCCTCCTGACCCCCTCCCACTGCAGAGCTTGGCTTCTCAGCCATTCAGTCCTGCCCAGCAGTCCCGCTGCGACAGCTAATAGATGAAACCTTTCAATTTGCAAGTTCCCCCAAGTATCAGCTATAGAATCTGCCAGAGCTCCGGGATGCCCCACACCTGGGATCTTAGCACTCAGCCCGTGACCCCACCTCTGAGACACTGTGCTTGAATGTTCCACCCTCGGCCCCTCCGACGAGAGGCATCCGTCCAAGGACGGAGGCTGCGTCTACCTCTCTGTGAACTTGCTAACAAGAACGATGTCTGCAAGACTCGGCTAATGCCCATTAAATAAGGCTCTTGAGGCCAGTTCTTCACACGTCCCAGGATCTGGAGAAAAATCCGGCTATCTAGATTTCTGGTTTCAACAGAAGATGCCGCAAATCATACTTGGAGGGGGCCGGGCAGAAAGACCTCATTAAGTAATAACAAAGGTCGGAGTTTCTCCTCTGAGATAAGCTTCACAGGAAATCTCTGGTCCCGCTCCACACGGCATCCAGGAGCACGCAGGGGCTTGGACGTGCTGTTAGTCAGTGTTTGCTCAGAGTCTGGCTGGGGATGCGGACCCCGCTGCTGCAGGGAAGGAGCTCACCATAAGGTTGCCTGTGGTGTTTATGGTGTTCTCCCAAAGCCCCTGGGGCCAACCCCTGGGTCTAGGGCATGGAGCCTAATTTGCTGGGCTGTGGGCAACCATCCCAAAGACAGATGCATCCCGGGACAAAACCGCACGGTGAGAGCAGACACCCCTGCGGCTTCAGTCAGGGGGATCCTTCATTAGTGGGAAAGGGGGTGCTGGATGGTTTGCCCTCACCCTCCACCACCCTTCCAGATCTTCAGGACTCCTTTCGTCCTTCCAGGAGACCAAGCCTGGAAGACAGAAGTCTCAGCCTCTCTTGTCTCTTATTAAAGCATCTGGTTACTTCAACGGCAGTAGGGAGGCAGCCACGATGAGGAGGAGAGATAGGAGAGATAGGAGAGATTCCGTCACTGGTGAAGAACTTGCCCATAGGACAGGTTGCCCTGGGCCCCCGAGAGGGGTTAAATAGCAGTCTTTGAAGAATCCTGTGATCGAGAGCCCCAGGACACACCATTCGCAGGGAAGTGTGGCGAGACTGTGGCCCTGCACATGCGCACGGGCCTCACTGGCCTGTGGAACCCTCACCTCCCTCTGCTCCCATGCAACGGGCTGATCGGGCTTCAGAAGCACCCACTGTAGATCTTCATCATGGCCTGCTGTCTTCATGCGTTTGGGCTGCTGCAACACAATGCCCCAGACAGGTGGCTTATAAGCAAGAACCATTTATTTCCTACAGTTCTGGAGGCTTGGAGTCCAAGATAACGGTGCTGCCGTGGTTCTGGGGAAGGCCCTCTTCTGGCTTGCAGACAGCCAGCTCCTCGCTGTGTGCACACAAGGCCGGAGGGGCAAACGAGCTCTCGGGGGGGCCACTGACCCCATTCTTGAGGGCCGTCCTCAGGACCTCATCACCTGCCAAAGGCCCATCACTGCCATTACACTGGGCATCAGTATTTCAACATACCAGTCTGGAGGGACACAAACACTCAGTCCGCTGCACCTACAACTAGTTCACTGATGCGAACACTTAGCCAACTTTAGTCCATCTCTGTAGATACATCCATGCATTTTTTGGAGTCGAATGATATCAGTACTGGTTAAGGTAATAACTCCCTAGTCCTTTGGGATTATGCAAAGGCCTTTGAAGAGACCACAGGTTTAGGCTCCACTTACGGCAAAGTGTTTGCTCCTCGTGGGCAGACATCCTTGTTCCTTGAAGTCCAGAGACAAAATCCCGCACAGTTAGTGGGAGAGCCTCTCTGTGTCTGCATAGCACCCCAGGGTCTCTAGGACAACCAGAGGCTCACACCAAAAACTAGATGCCTTCAAGGGTGAATTGCCTCAGGTCTACATTGCCCAGGCAGTAAGAACAGAGGGAAGGCAGGAAGGAGCCCCTCACCAGTTGCTGATGCTCTTAGAAAGAGCTCTCCCCAAAGCCATGCCCACGGCTCCACTTACACCTCACTGGTCAGAAAGTGGTCACATGGCCACACTCAGCTGCAAGGGGGGGATGGGAAATGTAGTCTTTTATCTGGTCACATGGTTGCTAGAATAAAATCAGATCTCAGTAAGGAAGAAAGTAAGAACCATTATCAGTTAGACGATTAGCCTTTTCTTGCACCTAGCTCACATTTTATAGGTAATAAAGCAGAGAGAAGTTAGGAAACTAGCCCAAGTGAACAGTAGAACCAGGAGTAACGAGCCAGCTTTTCTCAGCCAATATCCAACATGCTTTCCTAGCAGCATACCTTCTGAAGGGTTGAGGCTTTCACAGAAGTCACTGCCAGAGGGCCATTAACAAAGCAATATCCGCCATCCGACCCCCACACCTCCACTTCACAGACTCATCGGGATCATGAAAATCACCCCGAGTTTCAAAAATAAATCTGTCACCTCCATCAATCATGGAAAACAACTGGTCAGTCGCCTGCAGGGGTGGGGGCAGTGTCCAATCAGGGGTTGGACTAAATCAGAATTGACCCGTGGATTCATTCCAAGCATCACCTTGACAGCTCCGGGTGACACAATCACAGAAGCTAGGGTTGCTTTTATTCTCTGCCACTTGCTTTTCTGTCTTGGCTCTGCAGTGACAAGGCAGAGGTCATCTCCTTCATGGCTCTGAGACCCCTGAGAACACTTATGCAAAGATAAGGCTCGAGGGAAAAAACAATTTCCTTCCAATATCCTTAGCTTCTTGGAAAAGCAACTATAGTGGAGAAAATATTTATCTCTGCCACTGTGGCAAAGAATGACAAGATACAGCGCAAATTGCCTCACGTGCAGTGAGAAAATAACCCAATTAAGAAACCCCAGGGACACTCGGATTCCTGAGAAAGTGTACAGATCTCCATTTCTCTGGCTAAGCTCCTCTAAAAAGGCCCCCAAGCACACTGAAGTTTCCTTCATTCCCTTTCTTTCCGAATGGATCCTTTCACATATGCAACTAAATGGCTCTTGTATCTGAATGAGATTAGATTATGAAGAATTCTATAAGCAACAAGCATTTTGATAAATAGAGTGGGTTTGGTATATATCATTGTAAGCGAAGACTGGTAGGTGCCTTCACAGAGAGGAAGTCTCAAAGGGAAGGCACTGGATGACACAGAAGTCCCACCTGGGCTCAAACAGGGATTAAAGAACAAGTCCAAACGTCGTGCTTGAAAAAGTCAGAAGAAAACATGAACGTACTATGCATCGATTGCTGTCATCAGAATCAGGACACATTTGTCCATCCTCTATGTGCCAAACCTGTGTTAGGTGTTTTGAGTCCTTGGTCCAAGCCTAGAATGTAGTCATATCTTATTCCCATTTTACAGAAAAGAAAAAGGAGGCTCAAAGACCTTAGCCAACAGTCATTAGGCGACAGAGACAGGCATCAGTCTGGAGTCCACTTGCTATGACTGCAAGCCCAGTGTGGTTTCTCTGCCCCGAAGAGTGGTCTCCTTCTCCAGTACGTTACTGATGACACTCAAGAGAGGTGATGCTGTGTTCACAGGACAGACCCGAGGTTTTTGCCACGCTCCGAGGCTTGGGTCTGCCACTCATTAGCTCCTTAGAGGACAAATGACTTCTTCTTCTGAGCTTCTTCCTCATCTTTAAAAACAGCATGACACTACCTCCCCAGTCGCTGTTCATGTTTAATTTAAAAATGAGGTAAAATATCTGCCATGTATTCGGCTTCTATTCTATTCTAATGACAAAAATGGCCTATGAAACATCCTTTATAAAATCAAGGCTCCTGGAGAGAGTCCTTCAGGAGCAATGACCTGCTCCGAATACTCATTGCCATTTACGAGGTTTGTCCATTCCATCACTCATTAATCCATCAGCCTCTCCCTAACTACTTTGCTAAGCACTGGGGGACCAGAGCCTCAAAGACTCTGCGGTCCCTACCCTTGTGTGCTGAGGGCCAGCACGCAGAACACGTGCGCTTAGTGACTCCTGGCCTGTGTATGGTGATGGCCACCATGGCTCCCCGGACTCTTCATGCCATACCCCGACCTGCCACGAGGCTGAGTTCCTGCTTTCACTTAGAACGTCAGCCTCCCTTCCCTGCACATGACATAGGACCTCTGGAAACTACACTGCCAGTCCTGGCCACCATATACCTCTCTTCTCTGCCAGGGAGGCTACAGAGGACGGTGATGCCCATGGAGCCTCTGACAGTGGGCAAAGTCAGGGCTTGATCTCTTGCCAAGGGTGATTGCCCGACCTGCGGGTCACCTCACCCATCTCTGTGTAACGTCGCTCCGTGCAGATATCCTCAGCAGTGGGTCCCGTTCACATGGGGCACATGTGATGGAAGGGTTTAAACAATGGGTCTGAACAGGTCTGGCAACGCGGGAGCCTGGTCCTTAGCACCTCATGAGAGGTAAATTCCTCCAGCCCTCCTTTTCTTCATGGTAGCTCCCCAGGACCAACCATGGCTCCCCTCATGCTATGAAGCACTGGGGTCTGCAATTGTGTGTCAAGTCCCGTGCTCTGGGCTAGGGACACACTGGATAATAAGGCTAAGACATCCTCAGCCTTCGGGGGCTTACAGCATCCAATTTCACGGGATTAAGTCACAAGGGGAAAAAATGTAGATGGGCCTATAATCAGCAGGTGCATGGCAGAAGGTAGCTAAGCAGTGAGGAGGAGCTAAATGTCAAGGTGAGGGGAAGGCAAGGCCATGTGTGAGCTTCACAGGCCAGTCTGGTTTGGGAGTCTCCCCTCACAAAATATTAAGTGACCCACCTTCTACCTCCAACATTAACAATCATACTTCTTGTCATAAAATTATTTTGAAATACTTAAAAAATAATTTTGCTTTCCATATTATTTCTCTCCTAGTAACTCAGTAATTTGTCGTTGCCTATGGTTTCTCCAAACACTTTGTTCCTTTGGGAATGGTTCATCTGCGAGAAAAGCTGACCTAGAGTTTCTTGTTAAGCATAATGAAATGTTTGAACAGTAAATTTGACTATATATATTTATGTTATATATATATGTATATATAAAATAAGCATGCAGGTGTATTTCTTAGATATATTATTAAATGCGGATTAGCTTCAATACAGTTTGCCTTACATATTTTTGAATCGATAAATTGCTTCTCTGTGTGTTCAAACATTTCTAGAAGCACGGAAATCTCTTGGCCACAGTGTTTAAAGACAAAGAGCGTAGAAAGGGGGAGGGCAGGACAGAGGACGCTGGGAAAGCTAGTGAAGGGTCCTGAATAGCAGGAGGCTGTGGATACCACTCTGTGGGTGGTAGGAGGTCATGGGAATGATGTCAGCTGGGGGAGAGAGAGCCAGGTGTTCACTGGAAGGGCCATGTTGGCTGTCCCGTGGACGATGGGTGGTGGTGAGGACATGCAGTGGGGAGAAGCAGGACTGTAAGGAGGGACAGGAAAGAACAGGCTGGTGATGGGTTCAGGAGAGATGTGATCCCCTCCTTGGGATGTACTTCCAGAAAGCCTGAAGCTATTCATACCAAGAATTTCCACGGAGAGGAGTCATGGACGCACAAAAGAGTGTTACCTTTACAGACTGTTCTCAGCCCAACACACCCGGGCAACAGCGGCTGCCCAGAATCACCCTCTTTCCCGAATTCCTACTATGTTCTGGAGACCTGGAATGACTCTTTACACATACCTGCTCTTTTGAGCTTGCAACAACCCAAGAAGATGAAGGCTCTTATTTACAGATGAATTTATAGATGAGGAAATGAAGGTCCAGAAGAGTTTAGTAACTTGCCCAAGGTCACACAGCTAGTAAGTAGCGAGATGAGAGTCTGAACTGGGAAAATCATATTTTCCCCACAATGCCCTTTTGAATCCAAAAGCCCACTAACATCAGAGCAAGACTCTCACTATAATTAGCACAGAAGAAAGATTTATAGACAACGTCTTATTGCACTATGGCTCTAAACACTTAACTTCATTGAGACTATGAATAGTCACAAGAGTATGACTTCAGCATGACAATCCAATGGATCCTTTAAGGTCATTTGTATTCGATCCTAGTGGCAATGGGATCCGTAGATGTCTCTTCCACCTGGATAGGTTCTGTGGAAATGGACCAAAAAGGGAAAGATACAGAAGGAGCAAAATGAAATTACATGTAAAAATACAACATAGCGTACCAGAAGAATAAAGAAGGAGTAGTATCTGCCTCAGAAATTTACTGGGTCTCAAAACCTGGGTGACAAGGACGGGTAATGGGTGCAAAAGCCAAGGTGAGAGCTGAAGGAAGTAAGGCAGCTCGGAGTCCCAGGTCACATTTGCGGACAGGAGGAAAGAGCTGGAGAAGGAGCAGCTGGAAGGGATAAGGAGGGGAAATGCACCGTCTTACAGCTGATCGGATGTGAGAGCAGAGGGAGAAGAAGAAAGGGTCCCCAAGTGACTCCGGGTTTTGGAACGGGGTATGCAGACTGTTTCTGGCGCTCCACCTGCGGACCGTGGTAAGCACAGGACAGGTAGGAAGAGAAGTGAGGTATATAGACGCAAAGCTCAGGAGAGTGAGACGGCAACGTGCCTGTAACCTGTTGAAGCCAGGTGGATAGGTAATGTATTTAGGGAGGCTAATGTGTAATGAAGAGAGAACTGGGCAGAGGACAGAACCCCAAGAAACACCAAGCACAGAAATCAGAGATGGGAATCAGTGGACCTATGATCCTATAAGCAGGTCCTTGAGGTACATGAGATGGACACAGTTTTTATTTGAAAAATGAAGCTGACAATGCAGGCTTCAGGAGGTAAAGGTGGAAGTCTTCTCTACAGGTGCAGGCTAAGTTGGGATTTTTCTAGGATGTGAAGGGATGGCTGTGCCTTAAGAGGAGGAAATGCTGTAGCAAGACAGGAAGGCTCTAAGGGAAAATGGCAGAATGGGTATGGAAGGGAAAATGTCAGGTGATAAAAATTCAGAGCCTGCTTAAGCTGAGCCTAAAGACAGATAAGAACGTGCAAATATTTGACATGTGTTAATGCCAACAAGGGAGAGAATTGATTCTGCTCCAAATAGAGGGCTGTGACTTGTGAGTAATGATAAGGAATAAAAGCCATTGATTATCAGCTACAAACACCAAACCACTTGTTTGCAGAGTTATTGTCTCAGGGAAATGGAGGAGAATAAAGAGAGAATGTAGACTTGTAATAGCTACAAACAAAGCTGCTCATCCACTGTCGAGGGCAGGCTGCCGACTGACCCAGTTTTTGAAGAATCGTTTCAAAGTCTTGAAATTGCTCACTGATCCGGCAATGACCCTTCTGGGAATTTATTTATTTATTTATGCATTCCAGGCAAAAGGTATGTGCACAAATCGTGTCTACAGAGATATTAATTACAACTCTTGAAAAAAATCAGAAAAGACCTAAATGCCCAGAAATACAAGTTAAAATATAATCGATGGTACACCCACAGGACAGTGTACTGAGACTTTAGTAAAACAACATTTCCAAGGCACCCGGGTGGCTCCGAGGGTTAAGGGTCTGCCTTCTGCTCAAGTCATGATCTTGGGGTCCTGGGATGGAGCTCAACATGGGCAGGTTCCCTACTCGGCAGGAAATCTGCCTCTCCCTCTCCCTCTGCCCCTCCTCCTGGCTCACACCCCCTTTCTCTCAAATAAAATCGTAAAAACAAAACAAAACAAAAAACCAACCCACAACATTTCCACTTTCTCATCCCTGCTTCCGCCCTTTTGAACCCCTCAACAGCTGCTCCCATCAAGTCACCAGTGACTGCCAGGTTGCCAGATCCAAGGGGACCCTTATAGAGTAGAGCTTCCTGGGCCTTCAGGTGGTGGACAGTGTCCCCCACCCTCAGTCTTGCTGTTGCCCCCAAAGCTCCACATTTTTTTCCTGCCTGAGTGGTTGCTTCACCTTCTGCTTTTGCTGGCTCTGCCTCAGCAATCCAGCCTCATGCTGGTGGTGGCAATGGTAGCAATCCTCCTGGGGGCTCGGGGCTTTTGTTGTCCCCACACACTCTATCTAGGCTGATCGCATTTACTATCAGGGCTTGTGGGGGGGGGCATTCTCTGCTTCCCTGGAAAACTATGCATTGTCTGTGGTGCCAGCTTCCCCGTTATCTGATTCTGATTCTAAAGGAGCTATTTTACAGCTCTGCAAATTGGAGATAACTGCCCACAATGCGGAATCATTTTTGTCTATACACATGCAAATGGTTCTGTCTGAGGAGGGACAATCTTCCCCCTCCCCAAGGGAGGAAAAAAAAGCCAATGTTGCCTTCATTTGCCTATTCCTGTCAATATTCCTAATCTATACAAGTCCAAGTTTTGGATTTGCCTGTGTACTGTAACACCTTACCAGTTCCCTTGTGAATGAATTTAATAAAATCAGGTTCATATTTACATCTCGATGAGAATTACGATTTCATCTTTTCTTGAAGATTATCTTTTAACGGTCTTAAATGATATCTAGAGCCAAAGAGGCTGAATGTGTGTCTCCATTTCCGACCACCCTCCCACCTTACTGGTTCGCACACATGCAGAACTGGTTTCAGTGGTTGGCCACAGTCAGCTCTATAAAGTTGCATGGTATTAGCAAAGGCAGAACCATTGGGTTAGGTTCCTGGAAGCCTCTTACACAACCTTTTTGTCAACTAGTGAAAACATAACCCAGTTATAATGTGTGTATGTGTATATGTCTGTATATCCACACATATATGTGTATATATATGTATATGTATGTATGTATATGTGTATGTATGTATATGTATATATATGAACACACATAGATATACACACACTCTATAAACTATAATATAGGGATGCCTGGGTGGCTCAGTTAAGCATGTCTTTGGATCAGATCATGATCCCATGGGCCCCTTGCTCAGCAGGGAGCCTGCTTCTCCCTCTGCCTCTCCTGCTCCCCCTGCTTGTGCTCTCACCTGCCCTCCATCTCTCCCTGGCGAATAAATGAAAAAAATAAAATAAAATGTAAAAAAATTTCTTTAAAAAACCTATAACATATATAACTCGATATGACTTATTAACTGTAAATGAACTATATAAAAATATGTATAAGGTGGAGGCCGAGAAAAATTAAGGCCATCCCACCTCAGGTTTAGCTTTAGCATAAGTACAGCCATCTTAGCTCCGGCAGCCATCTCAGACCCCTATGCCCAAGGGCTGAACTTTCCCCTACTTTGCTTTAGTAAGCCCCACCCTGCTTTAGTTCCAGAGACCCCCACCCTGCTTTAGTAAGCCCCACCCTGCTTTGGTTCCAGAGACCCCCCCACCCTGCTTTAGTAACAGGAACCCATAAATACCCCTGCCTTAACTAAGCTCAAGGTCCAAGTCCCTACTCCGCTGTGTCAGGTATACTTGGGCCCAAGCTTGTGGAATAAACCCTCATGTGACTGCATCGGTGTTGGCTTCTTGGAGGTCTCTCGGACACAAAATCTTGGGTATAACAAGAACTATAGTTAACTCATTAATGTTGAACTCACAGTCAACAGCACTGTACCTCAGCCTGAACAAAGCACACCTAACACATGCATTTTCTCCATAAGGCGCCTACCTCACAGTCTTCCTGCTCTCAGGAACACCAGATAGCACTTCAGCAGTATACTTAGGGATGATTTTTTTAAAGATTTTATTTATTTACTAGAGAGAGCAAGCGATAGAGACAATATGAGTGGCGGTAGCAGGGCAGACAGATGCCCCACTGAACCAGGAGACCCACATGGGGCCCGAACCAGGACCCTGAGATCATGATCTGGGCTGAAGGCAGATGCTTAGCGGCTGGGCCTGAGCCACCCCGGAGTCCCACTTAAGGACTATTTTAAACAGCACCATCACCAACAAAAAGCACACAAGTGAGAAGAAACACAGGGCACTAAACTCAACCACAGAAAGGTTATTTGTTTACGGGAGGAGGCCTGGCACAAGGATGCAGAATAACATCTTGTTTGTCCTCAGTCAGGATTTGAAATACTTCCAGGACTCTGCACCTGTTTGCGAATGACCATGGAACGGGAGTATGAATTTTGGTGTCGCAGCTATACTTTAGCGAGTAGACAATTGTGCAAACACAGGGTCCTCAAATAATATAGTTGGACCATATTTCTGCATCCATATATTAAATGCAATGTACATGTCTCCTAACAGTCTTCAAGATCCATAAAAACCAAGATCACACCTATTTTATTCATCATGCCACACACTGAAGGTCAAGTTTCATACCTGAAGTTATTCAGGTATGGAGTTCTTCAAGACATGTCCAAATGAACTGAAGTAAAGAAAAAAACAAGTACATGGGAAAGTATTCATTAGCCATTTGTTAAATAAAGCAACTGGTTACAGAGCAAACGTGTACATGCTGGCTCAAGTTCGTCGAAGGAGATGAACATTAAAAGAAACAAGAACCCTAATTGGAGGAGTTACACCAAAATTTGGAGTAGTTATCTCTGAGTTCTGGGGTTTATTCCTTTTTAGTGTTTTTCTGCATCCTCCTAGACAAAAATGATGAAAACACTGTCCTTCATCATCGCTACAAAATGCCATTAAAAAATGGCCACCTGCAGTAACCTTCCCACCACGTTCAGCAGAAGCTGGAAAAACTGCAGGCATCAGAATCTCCCTAACTGGAGAGCAAACTTCTTGGTCCGTGTCCCCAGCCTGCTCACATGACCAGTTTCATAGCTCATCCCCCTGGGCCAGCACTCTGCAACGTCATCTCTCTCACCTGGTGTCTTTGAAAATACGTGGCCAGAATGAAGTGTTATATCCTTGGGGTATTTCGTGTGTCATATTACAAGTGTCCTGCTGCTCATTGATTCTGAATCCTAAACCCCCCCAAAACACAGAACATTGTTACATTTATTGTCACCCCTAATTGAGAAGGCACACCCATCCATTCCTCAAACCTCTGTTTACATCGGCCAGATGCTGGGATGAAATGCACAGGGCTCTGTCCTCAGGGAGTTCAGAATCTAGCAAAGCTCAGGACGGGGACGGCCCTTTGCTGCCTGCAAGAGGCTTCCAGATGTCTAAGCTGCCTCACTTTGATCAGATGCTTTGGGGTGGGCATAGTAGTCAAGGACATGTACTAACCATAAAAGGCAATTAAGGGTCACATTATTGACTTTCTTCTTCTCTGGGATATTCCTCTGGGCTCAATTTTATTGTGTTTAGTTCATACCGTCCCATATAAACTAGTTTGAGCCAAGTTTAAATGGATTTGCTGCTTAACCTTCATATAAAAAAATAATAATAATAAACATTCATTTAATCAGAACCTGCCCCCTCTGCCCCATCCCCTCCACCTCCAATCAATATTCACAGCACAGAGAAACCTTCCGTAGTGGCCAAAGGGCAGGAGTCTGAAGAGCTTAGGGTCAGAAGATGTTATTTCACAGCTATCTTGAGATTTGAGATTTAGGGAAAGTCCCTTAACTCCAGAGAGCCTCGGTGTCCCTGTGTCTGCTCACAGCAGAGATCAATGGAGATGATTGAAAGGCACTAGAAAGAGCACTGTAAAGAATTTGCAAAAACTGGCAGTACTGGCTACTTGGACAGGGCTGGAGCTTTCCTCCCAAACGGAGTCTCCCTAACTGTGGTCTGGGCATCTTCTTGGCTGCTACGTCATGTCAAGGGGTTTGCAATTAGGACCCTCATTCTGAGAGACTTTGTTTGGAGAAGCTTCTTTAGGTCAGGGTCCCAGCTTCCTTCCCTTCTTTCTCTCTCAAGCAGTCCTCAACCTGCTTCCCCAACCACTCAAAGTCTGGGAAACTCTGCGCTTATTTCATCAGTGGTGCTGGGATAATGGCTCACACAGATGTAAACGGAGTGCAGACCTTACCATGTACTGAAGACAAAAGTAAGTTCATGAGTTAAATGTAGAACATGAAACTATTAAAACTACCAACTTGGTAATAGATTTTTATTGCTGAGTGATGACGCTAGGTTGGTTTGTTTCAATTTTTGTCTGCGTATTTCTGATTTTCCAAAGGTTCCACATTGCACATGTATATCTTCCCAATATATATTCAACACTTACTTACTGAGTGCCTACATGTACAGGCATGATGCCAGGTACTAGCAACCAGAAAAGAAGAGGGTACTGTCCTCGTGGAGTGCAGTCTAATGGAAGGGGCATGTAATAAACAAAGACACATAATCAGATGATTACAAATCGGGATACATTCTGTGAAGTGTTATAAATGATTAGATAGGGACATTGTAGGAGACTTAGATAGAGCAGGGCATGAAGCAAGTTCTCTCCGTGAAGTCAGGAGGATGGTGGGTCAGCGGGGGAAGAGAGTTCCAGGAAGAAGGAGCAGCTCATGCAAAGGCTGGAGGCAGCAAAGAGCTTGGCCACGGGGTTTTGAGGAACAGAATAAAGACCAGAGTCATGGCTGGCACATCTGAGGCAGGCTGAAGAGAATGCAGAAGCAGAGGTTGTAGACAGACTTGAAATACCATTTCATGCCTCTGAAACTGGCAAATTAAAAAAAAAAAAAAAAAAACCATAGTCCACAATTCTGCCAAGGTTACACTGAAAGCACTCCTATCATTATAAAGCAGCATAGTTATTTCACTGAAAACCATCTGTGAGATGTGGCAGAAGTCATCACGACGTCTCTACCTTTTAATGCCTGACTCTTTGAAATTTAGTCCAAGAAAATAATTCCAGCAGAAGCACACAGGTTGAAAGAGGACGACACTTTGGAAACACCCAAATATCCAACAATACAGGCATCGTTTAGCAAGTTATGGTAATTAGACTCTAAGGGATGCGATGAGCCATTAAAACAATATTGGAAATTCCTTAAGAACCTGTAAAATATTAACTTTATGGTACTGAGTGACAGGAGAGGGCTATAAATGGCACATGGGGCATAATTACATGTTAAGAATGGGATCAGTGATTGAAGGAAATATGCACCAGCAAATATATATATATATATATATATATATATATATATATTAATTGGTATATGGAATGTATGTTCTCTTTTCAAAAATGTGCTCTGGCATCCATGCTATTTCACTTTGCTCAACTACAAAGATCAAGAGGACAATGAAGGAAGTGCGGCAGCAGTGGTCCCCATGGTAGCTGCAGGAGCCCTGGACACAGCTGGGAAAAGGGCTGGTTGGTCGAGGTGCATATGCCCCCCGGGATCCAAGACATCCCCAGCTAGGGAAATGTGTATGGCAATTTAGGATGGACAGCCTTTGCCTACTGGGCCCTGAAAGAGGACTCAGCTTCCACTCCTAGCAACTCCCACAGCCCCCTTTAAATATCTCAGAATGACCGTGGGTCAAGACAATGGTGGGTGTGATGCAGAAACTGTGAGTGACCCCGGCTTCCCTCTCTCATGATGTGTACAGTCAACCTCTTTCCTTTCGGAGTACAAGTGGCTACCCTTTGTGCTCCTTGAGCCCACTGCAGTGAAGAAGGTCTTTGGGCTCACTGGTTAGGAGGGCCTGGAGAGGGAGAGTCTCCAGGGTGTTCAACTGCCAAATCTCCCATTAACTAAGCACCTACTACATTCAGAGTATGGTGCCAAGCATTATTATACTTATATGGCCAGGAGGGTAAAAGCAGGAATTAGAGTCAGACTGCATGGGCTCTAGCCTTAGACACGCCCTAATCCTTGTGATTTGCAACAGAATACTTAACCTCTCTAGACTTTGGAAGTGATGGTGATGATGTCACCTACCTTCCTTGCGGAGTTGCAAGCAGATTGAGTGCATTATTAGCCATCATTAACATCAATGACCCTAATTTCTATGCAATTTGGTAAGCAGTATTATCCACATGTAATGGGGAAGATGGTTCAGAGACGTTAAGCCAACTGCCCAAAGCTGCCCAGCATCCTAATGACAGAACCTGGATCCCAAGCCTGATGGGACAAACTCCTAATCTAAACCATCCCCCGCTCCATATGAGCACAGCATAAAGTTGTGTTTGCATCCCGGGGCTCAGCAAGTGTGTGTACCTTCCGAGAATGTCGATGATACATGAACGATGATAAAAATAACCTTTCCCCTTTATATAGAGTGCTTTACAATGTATAACTACTTTTCACATTCGTATTTGACTCTGGGGGGAAACCTACTTCTCATTTGTATACATTTTATACAACACAGTGAAACAGAAACTGTTTACAGTGGCCCACAACTTACTGATATATATATGTACACATACACACATATAAATAGATAGAATATATATGGTCTTTGTGACTATGCATGCACATGAGGGCTGAGAAATTAAAACAATTTTTTTTTTTTAAAGGGAAGGTTGATCTCACTGAAAAAAAGGATTTGATCTCAGCATTAGCCGCCCTTTCCACAATTCTTTTTAGTGTTCACTTCAATGCAAAAGGTATGCAAAGGAAGGCCTGGAGCTGGAGTTGAAATCAATCAGGGGAAAGGGGAACTGCTCGGCAAGTGAGAAGACTTTATATCACCAGGTTGATCTGGGAGGGAGAGAAGAAGATGAAAAATCCCAGCCCACTGCTAGGACCTTTATGTCTACAGAAGGTTTTCAAGTTGTTTGCTGGTTAGCAGAGCAAGGCAATCCTTTGCCTGTGATCCACCAAGCATCGAGAGAAGAAAAGAGCCTTGTGTCCATGCAGCTTTGGGAGAGTGGTGGAGAGAGACAGGTTCCCTATTTGGGCCAGTTGGGACAGCCAGGAGAAACAGAGTGATGTTCTAGAACTCAGGGCAGGCAGCGAATAGTGTGGGGGTGGTGGTGATGGGGAGGGGCACATGGGGCATAATTACATGTTAAGAATGGGATCGGTGGGGAGGGGGGTCATGTACTCCTCTGGGAATCTAGGGGGGGGCACGATCAGACCAGGTGCAGGATTTGCAATGGGGAATTCTGGTCAATACTTCACAGCTCTGATAAACTCACCAGCTGATACATGGGCTGCATATTTATACTTAAAAAAAAAAAAAACTGGGATGGTAATTACATATGCAGTTTTGCAAGCAGATTTTTTTTAACTTATCATAGCATGAACATTGACCCATGCCATTAGATATTCTATGAAATAACATGGTTTGTAATGCCAGCATAGAATTCACTGTGTGCATGCATAAGAATTTTACTTAACTATGCTCCTATTGTTGGGGCATTTAAGTGATTTCCAAGTTTTTGCCCTTCTAAATAATGCAGTGATGACCTCCATGTATACAGCTCCTTTTGTGCGGCTCTGATTATTTTGTTAGAAGAAAAAAAATTAGCGAATTGGCCTCTAAAAATGCGGTGCCGGTTAACTCACCTGCAGAAGTGCCTCGGAGAGCCTGCTTCATTGCTCCTTGCCAATGCTAATTTTTACCAATTAAAAATAGATATATTTTGGTAATCTTATAGGTTAAAAATGCACTTAATTTGATTGTCTGTGACATTGGACATTTTATTTTATTTAAGATTTTCTTTATTTGACAGAGAGAGACAGTGAAAGAGGGAACACAAGCAGGGGGAGTGGGAGAGGGAGAAGCAGGCTCCCTGCCAAGCAGGGACCCCGATGAGATGCTGGGGGTCCATGCGGTGCTAGATCCCAGGACCCCTGGAATCATGACCTGAGTCAAAGGCAGACACTTAACAACTGAGCCACCCAGGTGCCCTAACGTTGGACATTTTAAATTTGTTCTTACTTTCATATTTTTTTTGACAATTACCTGTCAATACTTTTCAGCCTTTGTTTTCCATCAGTATACTGACATTTTTATTGTCAGAGTTCTTTTACGTAAGAATAGTATCCCTTTCTTCTCAATTCTGCCCTAATTCTCACACCCAACTTACCCATTTGCTTTTTGCAGTTTTTTAATATAGTATAGAAGTTTTTCTTTTCCTTCGTTTCTTTTTACATAGCAAAATCTGTAAAGTAGGACTCAATGGCTTCTTTGTTTGCTTTCAATGAACTGAAAGGCCCTCGTAATAAAAGAACAATATTTAGTTTCTTCTGGGTCTTGCTTTTTTCTGCTTTTAAGTGCCTAATCAATCCAGAATTCACTTAGCATATCATAATATATATGCAATGCATTTTATTTTTTCCAAATTATTAACGAATTACAAATAGACTATTTGTTATTGATTCTCCATTCATATAAATGCTCACAGCTAGTTTCACTACATACTGGATTATTTTCTGGGCTTCGATGATTATAGCTATGACAATGTTGATACTTCACAGTGACATGCCCCCCCACAACATTTTTTTAAAGCATTCTAATACTTCCTCCTCTGTATTATTTTCAGATCAATTTTGAAATCACTTTGTCAAGTTGCACAAAGAATCCAGGTTTTGACTGCAATTGAGTTAAACCCATCAATTAATTCGGGGAGAACGGATACCCTCACAATATTAAATGTGCGAATCCAACTATATGACGTGTCTCTCCATTTATTCAGGTTTTGCTTTATCTTCCTCAGTAAAGTGTTACAGATGTGAGTGTTTTCTTACATAGTTTCTGAACATTTCTAGGTTTACTCTTAAGCATTTATATTTTAATTGCATTTGAGAACAGGATACATTTTATTATATTCTGTATGGTTATTACTGGCATACAGCTATTGATTTTTATTTATTTGCTTTGTGTCTGACCATACTACCAAATCTCTTGGTAATCCTGATAACTTCTTTTTGTTTCATTTATTCTCTAGGCTTTGAGGTTGTAAGAATATTTGCTTCTGGAGAAAAAAAAAAAAGTACCTTGCCATTCCTAGCTTACTAAGAATTCTGATCAGTAACAAAGGCTGATTTTTTTTTCCCCCCAAATTACTTTTCAGCCTCTCTGGAGATCAGATGGTTTTTACCTTTGACCTACTGATAATAAGGCATTATACCAACAGTTGTTCTAGTATTCAAAATCTTTCATCAGTGCCTTTGTGGAACAAACCCAACTTGGTCATGGTGCCTTAATGCTTTCATAATGATGCTGGATTCTGGGGGTCATTTTAGAAACAGTTTGATCTTTGTAGCTATGTAGTTCAATGCTTAGCTAGGCCACCTGGTCAGGTATATGGCTTTGGGTGAGTCACTCAGCTTCCAGACAGTCAGTGGAGGAAATTATACCCGCCCCATTAGATTGCTGCAAGAATTCCAAGTAAAGTCCTCAGACAAGCTCCGTGCCATGCCGTGGGCCTAATAACCACAGAAACTCAGACTCCCGTAACTGTGGTTCTCATCATTATACTCATCCATCTCCTTTGTGTTATTGGCTCACGATTTCTATAGGCAGAGGAAACAACGACCTCCAATTTTAAAGTATTTGGGAGCTATTCTTTTAATCCAGCAAGTTTGATAACCAAAAAAGAAAACAAACATATTAGCTTTTATTATCATCAAGACCTCTCCGTGGTTCACTTTGTCTTCTAATCTCGATTTTCAAGGTTAGAAAGAACCAGGGAGTATTTACCAGGGTATGTTTGTTGACTTACTGTACTTTACCCTCCAGGCCCTAGTTCTCTAGGGATCACAGGAGAGCAGAAAAATCTAAAAGTAACAGGATGTTTAATAAGGTTTTTCTTGTTACTTGGGAATTGTACCTAAGACTACAAAGCCAAGAAGTTTAAGGAGTAAGTAAGACCACGTCCTCCTGGGAACAGCTGAGGAACTTCCAGATGTCCTTTTCGAGACTGTAAGAGGCACCCAACTGGGCGCACCCTCTCTACGCCAACGGCACACTTGGCCCACACAGCAAGGAGGCTGCGCAGACTGGGAGGAGAGACTCCCGGAGGTTGTGAATACGGGTAAGGGGAAAAAGCTCTAGCTTTTCTCTTCTTCTTTCCTAAACCAAGTGAGGGGCTCCAAGGTAGCCATCTGTAGATGTCATGTGTGCAGAGGGAGGGAGGGGCGGATCTGCAAGAAGAGGAGAGGGACATCTCGTGCCCCAGCAGATGCCTGCTCGTGTGCAGACACCCTTTGGCTCATGCAGCAACTCCTGAAGCAAGCATGGTGAGAGCAGGCTTTCTCCCCCTTCCTCCCCTCATCTCACTGCCACTATGCTCCAGGGAAGGAAGGAGGCACAGAACCCACAGAGGATGCAGAGAAGGAAAGGGAAAGTGGAAGAATGAGTATCGCTTCTCCAAATCACTGTGCACAAGTGGTTGTCGTAATCCATCTCCTGTGGGTGCCCCCGTCTGAGCTCACCGGCAGGACTCGGGCAACCATGTCCCTTTGAACGTGGTGTGGCAGGCATGGAAGACCCTCTTTCCCCAGCTTGTCTCGGTGCTGGAGATTTCTCCACTGGTTTTCAGATTTTGCTCTGGGGGGCTGGTGATGTGACTCTCGCTGGTCAATCCTGCTGTGCTTCCCTAAGACTCATGGGCAATCTCACCAGGATTACGGCAGGGGGAGGTAGGAGTTAGATGTCTGGGCGCCTACCACCAACCTACTCAGAAAAAAAGTCCCACTTGCTTCTAATTCAGAGCCCTCAAAGTTAGGCCAGATAAAACTACCCCTATTGAAGCTGAGGCTTATAGAAATTTAAGAGGGAGGAAAAAAAAAAAAGCAAAAAGGCTAGTTACATGGCTTTGTTCCATTTTCTACACCCTCAGTTTCTTTGTCTCTTTCTCTTCTTCCACTCCACCCTCGAACTGCAGGCTGGCCTGAAAACCCAGAGCCTGCCTGAGGATGCTCATTGAAAAGAGTAAGGACTCACCTCCATGCTCTGTTTGCAAGTTCTCATCCTTACAAGCCTTAGCTTCCCAGAAAAGAGGTGGGTCTGGATAACACACTTCTCTCACTTGCGACAAAGACCAAATAGGGAAAAACCCAACTCCTATCTCCCCTACAACCTCCAGACTCCATTATCAGGTACCACTGCACCCCGCAAGCACACATCAAGGACCCCAGAGCACCTGCAAAGCCTCTCCTTTCATATCTTCCCTGCAGCTCAGAGCCGCTGCCTGAGAAAGGAAAGACAACAACACTAGAGAAGTCCTTTACAACAGGGGCCATCGTACCAGAATGAAAGCAATCAGTTTAAGATCCCGACACCCTTCTTTCCAGGCCTGAGGACTTTTTTTCTTCCGAATAATGTTCATTAAAGGGCTTCTATGTTTCGAGTTCTCTGCTAGGCTTCTAACTTTACTCACTGAGGCTTCCCAACAAAACAGGGTGTTGTAATCTCCTGTAAATGAAGGAGAGAAGCAGAGCCGCAGACAGGTGCACAGACATCCAGGCACCAAGTACCAGCTGGAAATAAAAACCAGATTCTTCTTGGCTCTAAAGCCCCTATTCTTCTCACTCAATTCTAATGACGACTCTCACTTCACTGAGCCCAGCAATTTGAATTTCTCTTTTTTATTCCTTTAGAGAAAAGAGACAGACACATATCACTTCAAGTAGGAATCCATAAATATGTAAATAAAATATAATGTGCAATCAAACCTCAGGTGGAGGGAAGAAGAAGAGAGCTCTTCAAATCAGCAGTGTGTGTCACGTTTCGGGCCGTACAAAGTCACTTTCCACTTGGAAAACCTGAACTCTGCAAGCCCACAGTGAAGGGGGTGCCTAGGCAAGGGGGCCTTTGATTTACAGGGAGTAAACAATCAGGTGTGTGTGGGGGGCATGGGGGTATGATCACTTGGCTTGCCAGATTATTGATTTGTGGCTCCACAACCAGGAAGTGACAGTGATTGTGAGAGTCTGGCTCAAGGAGGGCTTCTGAGGGCGAAGGGAAGAGATTTCCAGAGCATAAGAGATAACTTTGAGTTGCTGAGGACCTGTTTCTGAGATAAGGAGGAATATGTCTCCTGAGAGTAAAACCAGATCCATATATTAAGTGGGTGTTGCACAGAGCCAGGTTTGGGTGACGATGAAGGAGAATTTCTTCTGTCTGATGCTGTGTGAGAGTTTCAAGGCATCGACAAGCAGGTGCTCAGGCCATTAAAAGTGGCACCTGGAGAAAAGATGAACTGGACCAGGGGTGTGTCTGCACCTCTCTTCTCCCTGGCCTTCCTCAATTGCTGGCCCTGGCCTCCATTCTCAATGCCATTGACCTTGGTTCTCCTTGTGAAATGTGGATATCTATTTTAGCAGCCTCTGCTCTTTTAACCTAAAGGAGACTTGGCTCCTACATAGGACCCCATCCAGAGTTTTGTGATAACTGGCTAGAGTTAGGTACAGAATAACAGTAAACCCCCAGGATCCATAGAGTTAAATGGTCTGCTATGGGAGAGCTTGGGCTTCCCATCAGAGACAGCGCTCAAGGTGAGGCTGGGTCAGCAGCAGATAGCCCTCCTAGGACCCATTTCTGGATGTCGGCTGTTGGAGATGTGCCAGAGCAAACCGCCCACTTTTAGGTAAGAAAAACTTCGAGAGTCCAAACCAGGATCATCAGGTTCTGAAATGCGATTTCCCATGACGATGAAGAACAAAAGAATACAGTCCACCCCTTCACCTGCCAGTCAGCCCGGAGACATGGACACGTAAGACTTCCTGTTTTAACAAGTCACAGTCACAACACTCCCGAAGACTAGCAGCAACCAATAATAATTTGTTTTATTACAGGCATCTGAAGAGTATTTTGAGCTTTTCAAAGTACTTTGATGTACATGATCACATATGCAGCCCATGCCTGTATCTCAGGAAGGATGGCAAATGATTAAACTGAGCAAAAGAACAAAACGATGGGTGAAAAAAAAAAAATGAATGGGGCATCTCCAGGGAATAGCACGAAGAAAGAAAATCAGACTGCTTTCATTGGTACTAAGAAGTCCCTTTGATTCTACAATCCAGGTGCCAACAGGTGGTTCTCAGGGAATATAAAGAGGTAGCCCGCTCCTCTCTCCTGAGCTCCAGGTTTCCGGATGCCATCACCGGCTGTGCACCTTTGACCCCAACACAACATCTTCAAACCTGAACTTGCTCCCCTGCCCTGAACCCATCTACTGTGTCTTCCATCCCAGAAAGCAATTCCACCACTCATCCCTCAGCCATCCAAACCAAAAGCCTAAAAGTATCATCTTTGGCCCTCTTCTCTCACGTCCACTTTCCCTATCTGATCATCTGTCCAGGTTCTGGCTTAACTGCCTTAAAGTCTCATCCTGAACTCCAAACTACTGGGCTAGGAGGCGACTGTGTTGCCGAACTCTTGACTGTCTCCACTCTTACAGGTGAGACCCCACTCCTGATGCACCAAGAATATACCTGGCCAGCAGCCTCTCACACCTAGAAAAACCAGAATACATCCCCACCTGCCCTTGCTGAATTGGCCCCCTGGTATCTTTCTGGGCTATCCCCAGGCTCATACCCTGAGCTCCTGCTTTAAGTCTCCGCTACCAGCCTCTAGCTCACAGTCTGGCACAGGGAGGGGGCTCCGGAGTTGCCTGACGGGAAGGCCTATGCTATAGTGGGCTGGCCCCTGAGGCTGGTCTCCATACCTGCCAGTCTCCCTAGCACTCAAGCCCATGCTCCAGAGGACACGTGGAGAGGAGACTCCATCAAACCATGTGATGGGGAGTCTCTGGACCAAGAAGCTTAGCACTAAACACTGACTTGCTCTGTGATCTTGGTCTGATGATCTTAGTCTTCCTCCTGTCCATCTCTCAGAGTTGCCTTCAGGATCAACATAATGGCTCATCACCAAAGTGGCATTCTTCGGTGGCACGGAGTACCAGCGGGACTTCAGTATGGGTGTGCCCCAGCATCACTCAGAGGGCTCCTTCAAGGACAGATTTCTGGGCTCCGCTCTGAGAATTTTCAAATCATTCAGTCAGGGCACGGGGCCTGAGAATTTGCATTTCTAGTGAGTCCCCCGGTGATGCTGATGCTGCTGGACCAGGACTACACTTTGAGAGCCAGTGCTCCAGACCATTTTAAGAGCACTGCCTTTCCACAGCAACCTGGTTTTTCTCCATGAAGCACGTTATTTCAATATTCGACTTTATGTTTATGTTTTATCCTTTTTGCTGTTTTGCTGGAATCTTAACTGAGCCTGTAAATTCCTCTGGGCAGAAATTACACCTTCCACACTCCACATTCTCTCATTTGCTGTTTTGCAAAATAATGAGTACATTTCCAGTGTGATTAATAATAGAAAAAGGAAAGGGAGGGGGGGACTCAGAGTACCAACCCCAATAAACAGCATCCACAAATGGATACCAGCCCTGAAATCCACTTAAAAATTAATTATGAGGCAAAGAACATTCCACCATCAGTGGCAATGTGGGAAACAAGATTATGTTCTTGATGACACATTTTGTAAAATGTGGGTTATTTAAGATTTTAGCTGTAACTTACTTAAACACCAACATTTTTTTTGAAATATAAAACCACAAACAGCATTTCAACTCATAATTTTTATAGTGATAGTCAGACAATTGTGTTTTCAACATGTAAAATCCATTACATAGTCGTGGCAACAGTTTGCAATAGATTGTAAATTTTTATTGAGATGATCATCTTGTGATTGAATTTCAAAATGTATTATATGATCATCAGCAAATAAGTCTGTGGGGGCTGCTAAAGTACTTTGAGTATCATTTATAAAGATCAAAAACCCTGGAAACTCTTTGATTTACCCAGTGGAAAGAGAAAAGTCTCATTGGCAGGATCAAATCAATTACTTTTATGGATGAATATTGAATTGCAAAGCTGAGATAAGGTATTACCTGGTTTAATAACATAATCTTATGTCCTTCTAAAATAGTAGGTTTCATAATCGGGTTTCAATAAGGAATTTTGCAAAAGGCCTGCTTTTGAAAATAATCAAGAAAATGGCATTTCCATTTATCACAGTGATTCTGTAACATTCAAAGGCATATTCCCAAGCAACGGACATCCTCACAACCTTGGGTTCCATACCACCGAGATGCACTATGGAAGTACTTCAGAATGATTACCGTCAATTCTCTTACAGCTCTTGTTTTGACAACATGAATGTGTTCCAACATGACTGACATGTTAAGGGACAATTTGAGCATAACAGGAGTGTCACATCTGCTGTGTGTGAGCCTGTATAGAAAACATTACCAAAGCAGAAAGCTGCACCCAGCTTAACAGACCCACACAGGAACAACCCACCTCAAACGACCACCTGCTACGTCCATTGACCGGACGTCCTCTGAGCCACATCCATCCCCAGCGGGTGTCACAACTTTCCACCACCTTCAGAAAGCATTCTTCACCACCACTGCTGCCCACAGACTGCAACCTTTCGGACACATACTTCCAGAGCACACTTGGGTCCCTTCAAGGAAATGCCCCATATACACTGCAGGATAAAGTCAAGTCCTAAACCATTAACATGCGTGACACTGTGCCATCACTTTTACTTACTTTCCTCTCTTTGTAAATGTGTCACTGATGAAGTAGGAGTGGTGTGCCCCAATCCTACTTTTTCCCATTACCCTGATGGGTTTTACTGTCTAACATTCCATACTGCGTGATTTTTAGGGACACAGATGACACATTATAGTAGAACTAATTGTATTTTGTTTTGGTTTTTTGTCCCATGGGGTCGCTGTGCTGACAGGTTTCTCTCCCTCCCCTCCTGCCCAGAAGCCATCAGTGACTCTTTTCCCAGTGGAAGCCAACGGCTCATGCCTCCACTTCCCTGCCCTGCGCATGGAAGCCCTGTGTTCCGTGCTGACGGCACACGCCTCTGTGCTTTCCCTGTGCTGTGACTGATGATCAATGGCAATAGAGTCAGAAAAACTCGAATGCAAATTCTGACTGTGCCACTGGTCAATTCTAGGACTTCGGACAGAAAGTTTAAAAATACTGGGTCTCTATTTCTTCATGTATAAATGAGATAAAAGTACATCAAAAGGTTAGGGAAGAAAAAGAAGGTAAGATAATGTGATATGAAGGAAAAACAAAACCAAACAAAACACTGAGTTTTTTTAACGTCTTGAGTTATAGTCGGAGTTGGAACATCTTAGGGATATGGTCAAAGATACAAACCTAGCCAGTGCCCCTACAAGAGCCCTGAGTCCCCAGGACCTCAATACAGCTAGGTTAAAAGAACCCTTTCAAACGTGGTCCCAGACGTCACACTCCTAAGCAGCATCCAAAAACCTGAGAGAAACGGCTAGAGCCAGAAGCCTCCTCTGTACACTGAGCTGGGATCTTCCAAAGATACTGAACCCAGATGACCCTTGAAGGAAGAGTCCTACTCTGGACTCTCAGGTTGGAACCAGGAGGCTCAAAGGTATACAGAGCCAGAAAGCCCTTAGGGACTAAAGCAGTTCCAGAATCCACTGAGAGACACATTCAGGGCCCGGAGGTACTCAAGATAGAGTTGGCACCAGGAACCCTTCGGAGACAGAACGAGGACCAGGAACCCTCAGGGAAACTATGAAAACCAAGGGATCATTACGGTCACAGGCCCAGCCAAGGGATCCTCAGGGACAAAGTTAAAATCACAAACTCCTTAGATATATAACAAGAATCAGAAGCTCTCAGGGCCTTTACCAAGCACACAGGGCCAGGAGCCCTCAGGAACACAGGACCAGGAGCCCTCAGGGACACTTTCAGCACTAGGAAGCCTCAGACATACAGAGACACCAGATGTCCTTGCAGAGACAGAAATAGTGTCCCACCGGAAATGCTGTCAGGACCAGGAACTTCTCGCTGACATATAGCTGGAGTCGGGTGGCCCTGTGACTCACAGTCAAAACCAGGCCATCTCCAGAGTTACCAACAGAACCCCAAGGTCCTCTAAGGCAAGACCAAAACGCTGACCATTGCTCTCTCCCACAGGACTCACACTTCCATCACAGAAGTGTTGGGATGATTGTCCCAGAACACCAAGAGGAAGGCCAACTGCCCAACCTCTCAAGATGGAGTCATAAACGAAGTTCTTACCTGCACACTTGGTTCTGGTGGTGAGGGGAGGCCCTGGTGGTCCTGTGCCTCCCTCCCCTGGTCGTGTGAGCAGCACCCGGATCTCGTACTCCACGTCAGGGTCCAGATGCCACAACTTATAGTTGGGAGAGTCCACTATGTGAGTCTCGGCCCAGGTGCCCGTGGTGGTGCGATATTCTACCTCCTTCAGGATGATGGGGCCATCGCCGATGATAGAATTGGCATTTGGCTTGATCCACAGGTATGTGGCCCCAACAGCCAGCAGCTCTGGGGGGGCGATGGGTGTGGGAGGCTCTGGAAGACAAGAAATCAGCAATAGGATGTCAGACCCGAGTGGTTTACAGAGAAGAATCCAAACACATAAGGACAAGGACAGAATTCCAGAGAGAGCAGCTCAGATCCCTTTCTTAACTCCATCCACGTCCTACTTGAATTTCCATGATTTTGTATATAAATACCTGAGTCGGTATTTCTTCCCCCACACTACCATATCTCCTTCATTTAAAGATAATAAACAAAGAAAGCAATAGTGGGTAAATGGTTTTTCTAGAACACGGACGACAAAGATGCCTGGGTTAATATTCTGCTTTCTATCCTCAAATGAGAACATGCCTTTATAGGAGAGGAGTTTGGTTCAAAGCCCAGGGGAGTCTGAGATTTACAAATATTTCTTTCATAGCCACACACAGGTTGTTAGTGGAAGTTCTCCGCAAGTAGTGCTAAGAGCCTAAGTAGCAAAAGGATGATGGCACGGCAAAAATTCAGCTTCTTCCTCAGCTCCAGCAGGAAGAAGAACAAGGAGAATGTCACTGGCACAGTTGCCACTGTGGGAATAGAGGGTCCAGGGAAGAGTCATGCGGCGTTATCTTCCATCAGCTAGGAGTTGCCCCACTCCCATTAAGTTCTATTTCTTCAGCTAAATAAATGAGAATTTGGGGTGTCTGGGTGGCTCAGTGGGTTAGGCCTCTGCCTTCGGCTCAGGTCATTGTCTCAGTGTCCTGGGATCAGGTCCCGCATTGGGCTCTCTGCTCGGTGGGGAGCCAGCTTCCCCCTCTCTCTCTGCCTGCCTCTGTCTACTGGTGATCTCTTTGTCAAATAAATAAATAAAATCTTTAAAAATAAATAAATAAATAAATAAATGAACAAGAATTTCAAAAGCCCTTAAGGGAGTCTTTCTGGCAATTCTTAACCTACTGGCAAAGTTGCAGAAATTAACATTAACTTTGTATTTCCTATTTACCAAGAAATCGCACATGCATTACTTTGTGCAAATCTTAGGACATTACCGCCTCCATTTTGATGCATGAAATCAAAGAACCCAAGCAATGAGGTCACGTAACTGAGATCATGAAGCCGGTAAGGCAGGACAGAACCCACATCTCTCCATTCATTCCCAGCCCAGCTGTTCCCTTGGAAAGCCGCTTGCCTCTAGCTGTCCATTTTCTAAAAATCAAAGTGTACATACTTGTTATTTTCTCCTATAGCAAAAAAATAGCAGTGAAACAATAAAGAAAATGAGAATAAAGAAAAAATAAGTCCCCTTTCCTACCACCCAATATAATAGCCAATTTTATTTCTCCATGTTCCAATTTGTATTCATATATTTAAGCCCTTTTCATAAAGCTACAGCAACATATAGACACAATGTTTTTATCTTCTCACTTAGGGCTTTCTAAAGACCTTGTTGGGGTGCCTGGGGGGCTCAGTCAGTTGAGTGGCTGCCTTCAGCTCAGGTCATGATCCCAAGGTCCTGAGATGGAGCCCTGCATTGGGCTCCTTGCTCGATAGGGAGTCTGCTTCTCCCTCTCCCTCTGTTCTTGCTTGTGCACTCACTCACTCACTCCTCTCTCTCTCAAGTTTAAAAAAAAAAATCTTTAAAATTTTTTTTAAAATATTTGTTTACAGCATGGATTTTTTTAGATTAATTTCACTTTATTTTAAAATTTCTTTTATTTTTTTATTATGTTCCATTAGCCAGCATATAGTATAGATCATAAGTTTTTGTTATAGTGGATTTTATCATCACTCTCTTAAATAGCTACAGAATCACACTAAGCCATCTCAAATTGCTGGGCACAGGAGTTGTTCCAACTTTTGCTACAGCAAATAATGTTGCAATGAACATCTCCATACAAAGGACTCCAGTTTTTCCTGTCTCGAGTTTTTGTGGAATCAATTGCCAGAATTGGGATCTGTCAATGGATCTGTCAGTGATTCTTAGAGTAGGATTAGGAAGTGGAGGGTGAGAAGAGGCATCTGGGAGTGGAGTACAATGTTGATGAGCTCAAGAACTTTTGGAGGACCTCTGGGCTCTTCCGGGTGAGAGGGGAAGGCAGGTACGGGTTTCAGTCTGGAACTCCAGTGAGAGCCTCAGGATAGATCAGACTCCTTCCGTGTTTGTTGTCGTTGCTTTTAAGATTTTATTTATTTATTTGACAGAGAGAGAGATAGAGAAAGATCACAAGCAAGCCGAACAGCAGGCAGAGAGTGAGGGGGAAGCAGGCTGAAGCAGGCTCCCCGCTGAAGTGAGCCCAATGCAGGGCTCGATCCCAGGACCCTGGGATCATGACCTGAGCCGAAGGCAGAAGCTTAACTCACTGAGCCACCTAGGCGCTCCCCCGTGTTTGTTTTTTAATTAATTACCTAGCCACAAATATTCTCCAGAGACAGAATAATTGCTATGAAACAGAGGTGGACAATATTTTCTCAGTGTGACTTGGAGAAAATCTTAACGGACAACGTCAGGTTGCCCTATTATAACCTGCCATTTGGTCAGAGAAGGAAATTAAGCAGATTAGTCAAGCTAGATGCTTTTCTTTACAAAGCCATGAAGGTTATTACTCAAGGCCTTGTTATCTCAAAGGTGTTTGCAAATTGATTTTTGGATAATTTGTTCCAGGTAGAGAAGTTAAGTTGGCAGGCAGATAATTTCTGGGCTCATCCTTTGTGCATTTTAAATATACGGACTCTCTGATCACCATTGTCAACTCTCTAGAGTTCCCGTCAGTTTCCAGGCCCCAAGGGTGGTATTCTTGGTAGGTCTATGACGATTCTGCCCAGCTGCTTAACGTAATTACTCACAGGCTGGCCCTGGACAGAATTAAGAGCAGCAGACTTTAGTACTTTGGAGCTTGAGCAAGCCACATTAAGCTCTCTCCCATCGACTTTACACCACAGTTTTTGCTCTATTTCAGGCATTAGCAGTAAATTGCTGACCACCAGAAAGAAAATAAAGTATCAATCTTTCCAAATGTTCCCGGTCTCTTCTCACGAATTTCCGATGGTAGGTACAATATTGTAACAAACATTCCCTCGAGTAAATAAATGTCTCCATCTCAAATGACTTACTGGTTGGCATGTCCCTGTGTAGACTAGCCAATGAGGTTCTCCCTCCCTCTGTCCCATCAAGAATATATCATGAAGTACATCACAGAGTTCACCTACTTGGCGCTAAGCAGCCATCGGATTATTGTTTTGTTTCCTCTTTTGTTAGTAACCACTGATTTATAATAGGCGTTTTTTACAAGCCACACTTTCGAGTGATACAAAGAGAGAGAAGTAAGGATGAGACACATAATTATTATTTTTTAAACTTTTAAAAATTTTTTTTTTTTTTTGGTAAGCACTTCCCTTTTTAAATGAGCAGAAAGACCATGTTTGTTAGTTCTTGCCTTTGACATGAACTGTTGAACCAGAGAGTGCAAGAAGTCGAGGAGGCCGCCTAATCCAACAGCCAGAGTCTTCAGAAATGAAACCAAAGCCTGGGAGGGCTGATGGCCTGTTAACTAGGAGGAGGTCAGGGGCCGGGCATCGGAACTCAGGGCCCAAGCAGCATTCCTGCTCCTCCCTTTTACTTCTTGTACTTCAGATGTGTAAGTAATTAGCCAGAAAGATCATTCAGGGTTGTCTTTCCTAGTAGGTGTTACCTTTTGAGGATGCAGAGGCCCTTGCAAAGATCTGGTGAGAAATACCAGCCTCTCTCCCCAGGAAAATGCACATAAGTCTATCTATCACTGAGAATTATGCCCAGCACTTCAGGCATTCGTGAACCCTTCTGAAGCCTAGGAATGAACCCCCGAAGAGGTGATATTGAGAAGAAAGGAAAAACACAAGAGATCCTGCCGACGGACCACACGCCCATAATAGCCTACAATCCTTTGGGACCCTGAAGCCACCCTTTGTTGCAGTCCATAGCAGGGGCTAGAAGTTGGGAGTAAAATCATGTACAGCAATGGAAATTGATGTTATGTTCCCGATCTAGTGCTTCCAGGTTCCCATGGTCCCAAACATCTGGGTAAAAATAAACATGTTAAGGTTTCCACGGGACAATGCAAAGTAAATGTGTAGGTCCTCCTGGCCATGGGCCGCCCAACACATGCATAGATTTCACATTGGGCTAAAATACTTAATGGATAAAGACATGACCCCACCCATGAAATGCTATATCCTAAGGAGAAATCTACAAAGTCTTAGTAGTTTGGGTTGCTGTTACAAAATGCCATAGACTAGGGGAATTAAACAACAGACATTTATGTCTTATAGTTCTGGAGGCTAAGAAGTCAAGATCAAGGTACGGACCAATTCAATTCTAGGTGAAAACCCTCCTCTTGCTTTGCTGGCTGTCTCCTTGTTATGTGCTCCCATGATAGAGAAAGAAGGTTCTCTGGTCTCATCCTCCTCTTAGAAGGGCACTAATCCCATAACGGGAGTTCCACTTACATGACCTCATCTAAATCTAACCATCTCCCAAAGAAAGCCCTACCCCTGCCCCCCAGCTCCTAATACCATCACATCTGGGGTTAGGACTTCAACAGATGAATTTGGAAAGGGAGGGAGGGACACACAATCATACAGTCCCTAGCAGAGGCTAGGTGTTCAAATTCATCCTTCTTTTCATGAGGGGCTTTGTCTAACTGTCACAATCTTGAGACGAATGACCGGACAGAACTCCCTGTGAAAAGAAACCCCACCTAGTACATACTCTCTGCTTCTCACATCCCAGACAGAGTGCTGAGCATGTGGACTTCAGGGGAAGAATAACGTGGGCTCTCTGGACGCACAGAACAAGAGGGTGAAGCAGTCAATTAAAGCAGCAATGACAATGGTGGAATGAAGGTCATAATTGAAGTGGCAGAGGTAGTTAGGGGGCCCATGAAGGGACCTAATCTGGTTTAGAGGTCAGGGAAGCCCTTGCAGAGAGAGCTTGTGACCCATGGGCCCAGGGTTCAGGTTAAGTTTATGAACAAAGAGAGAATGACTTTGGGGGTTCTGTAGCTGTGAGATGCTAGAGAAGGTACTACACAGGGCCATACTGGGAAACAATTAAATCTCGGTGCTCAGAACATTTGTGAGTTCACTCCTTCTGCAAATACTGAGCCCCCGCTATCTGTCGCATGCTGTCCTGAGTACTGAGGATTCGGCAGTAAACAAAATAGACACAATCCTCTGCCAGCAGCTCACATTTAACTTTCACTCAAGGACTGAATGAGGGAAGAGTAAGAAGAAAAGAAGGCAGTTTAGAAACTGATGAGGAGGAGGAAACGGGAGGTGTATGTTTATGGATTGACCAAATGACATGCAGCCATACAAGAGAATACCATAGCCAGGAATAGCCAGGAAAAAGGAATAAACTATGGACATGTATGACACAGGTGAATCCCAAAATTACATTATGCAAAAGAAGGAGAGAAAAAGGCATGATGATTCCATTTTTATGAGAAGTTCAAGAAGAGGCAAAACTGACCTACAGTGACGGAAGTCAAAATTACAGTTACCTATGGGAACAGGTACTTATCGGGATAAGGCACAAAAGAACTTTCAGGAGTGCTGAAATGTACTACATACTCATCTGGGTAGTAAAATAATAAAAATCAGAAAAGTGGTACCCCTAGTGGGGTGACTGCCTAGAAGGGGACTTAAGAAAACTTTCTGGGATAATAAAAATTTTCTGTATCTTGACTAGGATTGTGTAAGACTCATGAAGCTGTACTCTTCAAATAAAGGTATTTTGCTGTATGAAAGTGCTATGTTTAAGGAAAATAAAGAAACAAGCAAACAAAATATGACTTTTCTGTGACCCAGCAGGTGGGAAGAATGCCACTAAATTTCACCTGGAGCTGAACCCCAGACTATCTGGAAGGAATGAGCCTTTAATCCCTTATCATTTGTCCCCAGATAATTCGACCAGCATCACCAGATGCTATTTTTCCTAAGAAGAGGTCATTCCTTCACCCACCAGTTCACATCCATGAGCCTTTCCACATATGAAACCACCACGTCCTTCTTCCTACTTGACCCTGCGCCATCACTGTGCAAAGCCAGGAATGAGTGCCTCACATTTGATGGCACGCTCCATCGACAAAGTCTGGAACCAAATCCAGATGGAGAAAGTCTAGCCTTTGGGGAGCTGAGCTGAGAGACGGCACTGGCCCCTCCCAACCAGGCATCAAACCACTTCAAGGACAAACTCCCATGAACCTTCCACATACGAGTCCTGGGCAGCAGCTGCCCCGGACCTGCTTAGGCTCTCCTCCAATATGTAGGTGGTGAGGTGACCCCTTAATGTAATTCCACCTCGTCCTCAGGCAGCAATCTCCAGACCAATTCTGTCTTTCTTTTTCCTGCTGTGAGCACTTGTAACAGTTTGACTCCCCAGAAATTCCGACAGAGAGCGAAAGTGCTTCAAATAGCTAGAGAGCAAGCTTGGTGTGTATGTATTGTCTGCTCTAGACAGAAATCAAACCTTTGGAGAATAACTGAATGTTGCTAAGACATGAAGTGAGCCTTGACATGTTTTAGGTGGATGGAACCTGGCCTCTGACACTTTCCACCGCCCTCCACCCGCCTATCTGATCAACTTTCTAATTGCATTGCTATTTACCGACCCACGAGAGTTTGTGGGAATGCCGCCGCCCCCTACCCACCAACAGACACACAGACCCTCACGCTATTTAATCATTCCTGCTACCATAGGTTAGCTCATGCCATGGTTCTCCATCAGGATAGTTTTCTTTTTACTTTTAACCAAACCAGCCCCATTTTTCTTTTCGATTCTGCTTCATGGATACTCAAAGCATCATACTCGTTAGAGACGCTAGTGACTGGCACGCAAGACTGTTTCATAGAATAGTGACTTGAGGATCAAAAAGGAAAAGGGAAAACTAGCTTGGAGACAGGGTCCAAATCTTTCTTTGCTCTGCCTTTAGCACGAACCAGCTCTGTGACCCTGGACAAACCACTCAGCCTCTGAGGCTCTCCAGGTTTTCATCTTCAGACTGAAAGACTGTTTCACAATTCTAATTAGAAAACTATCTAAAGCCTGTACCAAGGACTACAGAGATGCTGTGGGCATATGTTCACGGACTCCACCTTGACTGTGAGTCACCAACAGGAGATCCCACCTTCTCCCTCCTGGTGTGGACCCTTGAGGTCTCAGAGCAGAAGACCCAAGCAGACACAGCACTAACTTACCAGTACGGGCCGACCAGAATCAGTCCTTGTGCCCCAGCCTAACACAGAGACCATGTTCAGTAAATATTGGATGTTTTATTCAAAAGAAAATTTTTGGTAAGTTTTCCCAAAACAAGATGCTGGGGTTGCCCTGAAGAGAAGAAAGAGAGCAAGGGGGAGAATGTTACAGAGAACGGGGAGAGGATATTCATGCTAAGAGCTGCAAGTACTTGGGGAGGAGACATCACATACGTGGAACAAACAGTAATCAAAGACACAGCCAGAGAAAATTTCTTTGAAATAAATGAAGATCTGAGCTTGCCGAGGATGAAGAACACAGTGGGCTTCAGGCAAAATCAATGATGAGACTCGAAATTAAGCATAAACCGGTTAATATTTTGAAATACACGACGAGGAAAGTTCCCACAAGCATCTAGAGTTTTAAAAACCAGCCTCTGTCGAAACAAAAAAGACTAAGCGATCAGTTCCCAGACTTCAGCATTTCGATTTGAAACATGGTGACGTAACAGGGAAGTTGATGAAAATAGTAATAATAATCCCAAATGACAGCAGTGCCAGCTAATATGTACTGCAAAATTGTATGCACCGGTCACTGTTCTTATTGACTTACTTGTTTTATTGTCACAGCAACGCCAGGGGTAGGTACTATTATGATTCACGTTTTGTTTTGTTTTTTTTAAAAGAAGAAGTAGGGGGCGCCTGGGTGACTCAGTCAGTTAAGCATCTGCCTTTGGCTGGGGACATGATCTCGGGGTCCTGGGATGGAACCCTGCATCGGGCTCCCTGCTCAATAGGGAGTCTCCCTCTCTCCCCCTCTCCCCCTCTCTCTCTGCCCCTCCCCCTCCTTGTGTGCATGCATTCTCTCTCTCTCTCTAATAAATAAAATCTTAAAAAAAGATAAAAGAAGAAGAAAGAGATGCAGATTAAGTAACTTTCCCATTGTTGAACAACTAGTAATTCAAGAAGCCAGGATCAGGGGCCCAGGCAGCCTTATGCTGGTGGTGGAGGGTAGGGGGTGGCTCCCAGCCCTAATAATGTAACACATACACAAGGTTTTAAGAAGATGTTTCATAGCCCAGGGACTTCCCAGCCACAGCTAAACTGCGGTGCACTTGCACAGCCAAGAGAAAGACACTTTCAGACTCTGAAACCTGCAGGAAATATAATGTCTACTTGCCCTTCCTTGGAGAAAAAAAATCACTCGAAGACAGACATCTACCTTGGGATGAATCAAAATCATGACTCGGGGATGGAGGAACTGAGCTCCCGAAAGGATCTAACAGACACACCGAACTTCTCTGGAAGAGTCTCTCACTCCTCCCTTTGTCCAGGAGCCTCGCTTTTTCTTGTCCTTCAAGGGTCAGCTCTTCTCTGGGATGCCCTTCCGGCTCTCACCCCAAGGCTGGGTCTTAGCCCAGAGTCCTGACAAACAAGCTCAAGACAAGCATTCTGTGCAAGGGCTTGACTGGAAGAATTTCGGGAAGGAGGAATGGTAGGGGAAAGGTCAGGAAGCCAAACGTGGGTGTGGTTCGAGCGGCAGACTCCAGCAGCCTGACCCCAGGGGAGCTCTGGAGCACAGAGTGTGCCACCTCCCTTGTCCCCCATGGAGACGAGGTCAGCCATTTGCACACTTGTGTCATCAGCTGGTCTAGGCTACTCCAGGGTGCGGGCCCAGCCCCTCAGCCAAGCAGCGTCCACGTGGCTGAGGACACTTACCCCAGGAAGACTGTAGTAGATTCCTAGGGCTTCTATAACCACGTACTACAAACCGGGTGGCTTAGAGCACCAGAATTCTATTACCCCACCATTCTAGAAGTGAGAAGTCTGAACTCAAGGTGCCAACAGGGACATGCTTCCTCCGAAGCCTCCAGGAAAGAGTCCTTCCTTCTTCCTCTACCTTCTGGTGCTTGCCAGCAGACGTTCATCTGCCCTGGATTACAGATGTGTCATGCCTCTGTCTTCACGTGGCTTCTCCCCTGTGTGTCTGTGTCTCTTTGTGCACATTTCCCTCTTGTGATAAGGACACCAATCACACTGGATGAGCTCCTACCCTTCCCCAGCATGACCTCACTTTAACTGAATAAATTACATCTGCAAAGACCCTCATTTCCAAACATGGTCACGTTCTGAGGCTCTAGGAAGAACCTGAATTCGCAGGGGAACAGTCGATATTCAAGCTAGTAGAGGGGGCAGGTGGGAGCCGTTGGCAGCCACACTCCTGGCAGCCAGGGGGCTGGGTGCACCAGGCAGGGGAGAGAGACGTGCATTGGGCACACTAACAGCATCCTCTGGAGTGGACAGGCCCTTCAGGGCTCCCTGAGCACAAGTTCATCCCAGAACTTGTACGGCACATGGAGATGATTGCTGGTAGATCTTTCTCGCGAGCAAACACCAAGCCATGTGGGCTTGGGTCCCCAGGCCCCATCACGGGGCCTGCTCTAGGGTGAGCTGGATCGTGGAGTCAGAGCATCCCGGCAGTTTTTCCCTCCCCAGTGTGGGATTCGAGGACATGGACCACCTATGAGCATTTATTCTTCCCTTTTCTGGCATAAACATTTCTACTTCTTAGGATTCTAAGCAACTTCTCCCTATGGCTGAGCTACCTTCTCTACCCCATCTGCAGCAGATTGTGGGGGCACCCAGGCCATGTTCTCTTGACTTAGCTCGGGGCCACTTGTAGTTTCAGTGGATAATACTGCCATGCACCAGTGACTTCCTAACCCAGCACCAACATGCCCCGGCCTAGAAGCTTCCTACAGCTGCCAGGGTCTGCTGGAGCCACTGTGGGGCAGACTGGGCATGCCAGGGTATTACCACTCCCTGCAACCACTGTTTTCCAATAGGGAACAGGAGCTAGTGGACAGACAACAGCCCAGTTTCCCTGACCCTTAGTGGGACAACGGGCCTGCTTTACTTTTTTTTTTTTTTTTTTTAGATTTTATTTATTTATCAGAGAGAGAGAGGGGGAGAGAGCAAGCACAGGCAGACAGAATGGCAGGCAGAGGCAGAGGGAGAAGCAGGCTCCCCGCTGAGCAAGGAACCCGATGTGGGACTAGATCCCAGGACGCCGGGATCATGACCCGAGCCGAAGGCAGCTGCTTAACTCAGCTGGGCCTGCTTTACTTTTAAAGGATCTTTTAAAGGATCTCTAGCAGACCTGACCATCAGAGGCTCCCCAGAACGACCAGCTCATTCATGCACCCTCCGGGAGAAGCCAGCCTCTTCCTTTCCTGCCTCACTGCCCCGCCCCTTTACCACTGTTCTCTTCCATTTCCAGATAAACGACTTGCAAACCATTATCTCAGGGCCCCGTTCTTTGGAGAAACCCGAGGTAAGAGATTAGGAAAACCAGGGCAAGTTATTTAACTTCTCTGTGATTCAGTTTCCTCATCTGTAAAATGGGGACGATAACCCCATTATAGATAGAGACACAGATAACCGCAACACCCGCAGGAAGGTTTGCCATGAGGATCCCATGAGGTAGTAGAGTCGGGAATCCCAGAGCAGTCCCAGCACCTCGTAAGTGCACTGCGCAGACTACCGTCTCCCACCTCCCAACCAGCAACGAGTGGGAAACCGGTGCCCTCGTTTTGCACTCCCCCCCACCCATAGAGAGACACAAAGATTCTATTAAATGCGCTCCCTTTCCCATGTCAGGATAAAGAGGGGCCCCAGTAATGTCAGAGTAAACTCCTGCCAACATTTCCACAAGCAGATACATTTAAGAGCTCAGCCTCGGTCTACTTAACACAGTGGTGTTGCAACCAATGAAGTCATTTTAAAAAAATGCATAATTCAGTAACGACTCAGCACCAAGCAGGATTTCATGATCTGTAACACTCTGTCTGCTCCTGGCTCCTCTTTTTTCCCCCCAGCGCCTCGATATTTTTGAGATCACTCTTCTTTGGGCCACTTCCCAAAATTAAGAACAGAGTAATCATTCTAGAAGAGCCTTTCTTTCCTGGCCAGCTAATCAAGGGTCCTAAGAAAGTATGAATCAGGAGTCTATCTTCCCCCTCCCCACCCCCAGGGGGGGTGGGCTTGGAGAGCCAGGGTCCCAAGCCTTTGGAATCAGAGGCCACACTGTATAGAAGTATCTCATCCTGGAACAGCCCAGGTCCATGAACAGGCCCGGTCTGCTTCCCCTGCCCCACCCCTGCCCAGCAGGTAGGCTCTGGAGAATTGGGTGGAAGGAAAGCAGGCCTTGGCCAGTTTGAAGCTCTGATTCCAGAGACGCCCTGTCTGTCACACCCGCAGGAGGCAGCAAGGGCAAGGGACAAAGGCGAATAATCTCCCAGCACCATGTGTGGGCTCTAGTCCAGGATTTATGCGTGGGGACTCACTGATTTCTCCTGGCACACCCTGAGGTAAACGCTATCACTGTATCCATTTTACAGGTGAGGGAGACCACATCTCAAAGGAATGTGCTAGTTATTCACCTCCGGTCCTTCGGCTCCAAGGCCACGGTGTGAGAAGCGGCTCTGGGATGCCAGGGCAGGGATTCTACACACTGCACTAGGGATTCCCTTGCCGGCCTTGGCTCAGTCCGACCTACAGAGGCTCCCTGCAGAGACCAGCAATGTGGAAGAGGGAAGGAGATGCGCGGATATCCCCCATTGGCCCCTGTAGAAGCAGTACCTTCAGAGGGCTCCGAATCGCCTAGCAGGGCCCCTCCTCCACACGCCCATCCCTTTGTGTGACCAAGTGCCGCATGTGAGAGATGCTTCCTGCAATTCCTGGCCGCCTCAGTGTCCCACGTTTGCTCTGTCATCCTCCCAACACTTGTGTAACTCTCTGTCTGGGGCGCCTGGGTGGCTCAGTCGGTTAAGCGTCTGTCTTTGGCTCAGGTCATGATCCCAGGGTCCTGGGATCGAGACCCACGTCGGGCTCTCGGCTCAGTAGTGAGCCTGCTTCTCCCTCTGCCTGCCACTCCCCCTAGCTGTGTTCTCTCTCACGCACTTTCCGTGAAATAAATAAATAAAATCTTTTAAAAAATTAAACACTTCTTTGTCTCAAGTACCCACTACGGTTTGCGGTTTCCTTCCTAAGATCCCGACTGACAGAAGATCTTAGAATTCTCTCCACCTTGTGGGTGACGAAACGGAGGCCCAGAGGCCGAGAATCCTGTCCCAGGTCATGCAGCTAGGACCCGGCGGCGCTGGGGTATGGGGACGGCTTGCTCTGGTCCTCAGGTCTGACCGATGTGTGGAACTGCCCCCAGGGTTCTCAACACCGGGGGCAGCTGGAGAGCAAGCCCGGCGGACGAGAGCCAGGGAGAGAGGTGTTCTGTTCAATGAACAAGTACCAGCGGCTAGATCTGTGTTCTGAAGACAGGAAGTCAAAGCAAAGCATCGTGTCCAGCTCAGACGAACCTAGGAGGCTGGGGAGTGAAGCAGGGGCAGGGATGGCTGAGCTGCAGGACACGGTGAGGAGGGCCGGACAGTGGCAGGCCAGGGTCTGGGGGACACCCAGAAGAGTGTGGTACGCAGAACGAACGGTGGCCCTCGAGAGATGTCCGTGCCCTCATCCCCAGAACTTTCCATGGCAAACCTGACTCCGAAGATGGGATGAAGGCATGAGTGGGGAGAGTGTCCTGGCCTGGGGAGGAGGATCCAGTGGACTCAGAAGGCTCCGTCTAAGTGACTGAGGAAAGCAGGAGAGTCAGAGACAGAGAGGGGCCAGCAGACGCTGCGCAGCTGGTTTCCAACACGGAGGAAGGGGCCACCCCGCGGAATCCAAGCGGCCTCCACAGACTGCAGGCGGCAAGGGAAGAGACCCTCCCTCAGACTGAAGAAATGCAGCCCCGCTGCCCCACTGTAGACTTCTGACCTCCTCCATGTTCGGGACGTAATGGGTTTGTACGTTTCAAGCCGCTGAGTCTGTGGTAATTAGTCAAAGCAGCCCTAGGGAGGGACTCGGAGGCGGCAATCAGATGGAGGGCATGAGGGAAGGCATCGTGGAGAAATCAAATCATGAAGTCGACATGAGAGAAGGAGACAGCCTGACTGGCAGCTGGGAAGGAGGCACCTGCGTGGAGACGAGAAGAGCCGGGGTCACTCCAGAATGGCCCGGCTGCTGGAACATGGTCAGGGGAGGGGGAAAGGGCCCAAAGGCAACTGGAGAGGTCAACAGGGACCAGAGAGGGAAGAGTCTTCCTGAGGAGCCAGGGGTTCGGCCTGAGGCTTGGTAAGGAGTCACGTGATGTACGTGCCTGTTCTTTCTGGATGATTCCTGAGTGCCGGGAGAAGAACAGATCCGAAGGAGAGACATCAGAGTCAGGGGGCACCATGTCCACCACTGAGAAGGAGATGATGATGTCTGGACCAGGATAACGGCCATGGGGCTGGAGAGACAGAGGACTAGACACAGGTTTAGGACATTGGCCAGGACTCAGTCTCTGATTGGACCAAAGGGGCAGCAAAGGGACCAGAACTGGGACCAGGACCAACATAAGACTAAGATCCAATAAGCCAGGTGAGTCCTGGGCACATGCATACCTGTGGAGCCCCAGTCTTTGCCTGACCTCCACAACGCCTGCCTGGTCCACGTACATGGTTTCCATTCCAGGCGTCCTGCCCAGCATCCCTGGGCACTGTACTGGCTTCTGCACACAAGGCCCCATACTCTGGACTCTACCCTTTCACATGTTCATATTCATTTTCCCATACCACGGGCAGGCAGACAGACAGTGTGACTTAGAACCTCCATCACTTATTTTTATGACTTTGGGCCATTCAATTAATTCCCTTGAACCTCAGTTTTTTCTTCACGTGTAAAGCCAGAGTAACGGATCCCGTCCCACTGGGTCCTGTTGAAGACCCAATGCAAATATCTGTAACATGATGGGCCCCCAGTGAAACGTGAGCTATTCCCTTCACCCCTGCCTTGGGGCCTCCCGCATTTGTCCCTCTCCCCAGCCCACATCCCCCTCCGTTAAGGATCACCCCGCCATTCTCAAGCCCCCCATGAACTCCGCTCTGGGCATCTGAGCAGCACCAGGCTACCTGGGGTTCATGAAGCTGCATGCGGGAACCGCTAATCTCCCAACGGGACGGGCAACGCACCCTCCACAAGCACCAGGGGGAAACACAGGGGCCGGGGGCGTCTTCACAGAACGCGTCTGAGAAGAACTGAAGGAGAGGGAGAGCTGGGTGGTGGGGAGGGAGGGAGGGAGGGAGGAGAGAAAGAGGCAATTCAGGGCAACCTGAGTCCAGGCAGTTCCCTCAGTTGCTATGTTACCAGCCACAGGAGAGAGAGCAAAGGAAAGGGGCGGTGGCTTTAGAGATATTGTTATTTTGCAAATTTCTCTCTTCAGCATACCCCTGGGTGTCAGGTGCAGGATGGGAACAGGGAGAGGAGGTACTGGGCTCTAAGCGGCTCAAACAGCCAAAGTGACTACAAGGTTTGACTGCTCTCAAGTGTCAGGAAAAGGCGTCCAGACGGATTAAGGGGCTCAGGACAGGCTGCTCAGTTCCTGGGGAGACTTTAAGAGGTGAATGCCCCCTTTATAAAAAGGATCCGAAAAACGTGGCTTCTTCCAACCTCCCCACCCCCACCGCCAGCCCCACCTGGGCTGCCCCTGCCTTCTGCCACATTCAGCAGGAAGACAGAGCTGGTGTTAGCAGGTCTAGAGAGCAGCGCTCTGGGAAAGGCCTCTGAACACAAGAACACGGAAAGGTCTCATAGACCATGGGCCACTGAGGCCTCACAGACCAGAGGCATAATTCTGACTCTAGCAGGTGGACACTGGGCTCTGAGAACCGGAGCAGTGGCTTCAAGTTGGCACCCACCACAGGCCACGGGACCTCAGTACTTCTGGGGCAAGGAGAGAATATGGAAGGGGAGAAGAGGGCATATTTACTAGGTATCCCATTTCAGGCACTATTCTAGATGTTTCTAACACCTCTGTCATGTGCTTCTTAACCACAGACAGAGGTTAACCCAGAGAAATACAGAGCAACTTCTGAGGTGATCGACAAAGTGACACAGTTTCTAGACAGAACGCCTCCCAGGGACAAAATTCTAAAAGAAGCTTGCATTTTTATATGTAGAAAAGGTTTCAAGGGAATACCACCTTTACACAAATTCTTTCAAAGGATGCAGAAGAAATACTTCCCAGCTCATTTGACAAGCCTAGGATAACTGTCACGCCAAGACCTTACGAGGATATCACAAGAAAAGAAACTTCCAGGCCAATCTCTCTCATGAACAGAGAGATAAAAAGCCTACACATTATATTAGCAAACCAAATCCAGGGATACATAAAATGAGTAATAGATCGTGACCACAGTGGGTTCATTCCAAGAATACAAGATCAGTTTAATATTAGAAAATTAATCAGTATAACTCATCATATTAACAGACTGAAAGATAAAAATCATGCAACAATCCCAAGAGATGCCAAGGGAGCATCTGACGAAAGTCGGAATCTATCCACGATAAAACTTCTTTTTTTTTTTTTAAGATATTATTTATTTATTTGACAGATAGGGAGAGAGCAAAAGTAGGCAGAGCAGCAGGCAGAGGGAGAGGGAGAAGCAGGCTCTCCACTGAGCAGGGAGCCTGACGTGGGGCTCGATCCCAGCACCCCAGGATCATGGCCTGGGCCGGAAGACAACTGCCTAACCTGCTCAGCCACCAAGGTGCCCCTATCCACAATAAAACTTTCAACAAGCTAAGAAGAGAAGGGAAAGTTCCTTAATCTGATAACAAGCATCCAAAACATGGTCTCACATCACAATCCATGGTAAATAGTAAATACTTTCCCCTGAATCTCCCCAGTTTTACTGGATGCTCAAGCCATGGCCATGGGCTAAGAAAAAGACATAAAAGACATTAGGATTGGAAAGGAAGTAATAAAGCTCTCGTTATTCATAGACTATATGACTGCGTATGGAAAAAAATCCCAGCGTCTCAAATTAGGATGAAAATCAAAAGCAAGTCTAACATCCTTTCATATATTAAAGCCAATGCACTTTGCTGTGCTGTTAGATTTCAATCAACAAAAGGGGAAGAGCTTCCTATCACCCATTTGCATGATATGTATAAGCTTTTCTAACCCTACTTCTATTTCTTCCCTCTTCAGATCTATTCTCCACTCTGTGTCCTGTCTTAACCTGATCTTCCTAAAGTAACAACTATATTCTATTACGTGGCCTCAAGCACCATGAGGGACAGGGCCCGGCGGCCTCTTCAGCCTCATCTCCTGCCACTGGCCCTCCTGCTGCTCAGGCTCCAGACACATGGGTCTGTTTTCAAATATTCCTAACGTGTTGTGAGCCTTTCTACCTCAGGGCCTTTGCCCATACTCTTTCCTCTTCTCCCTGCTCCACCTAGTTTACTCTCCACAGCTCAGTTCAAACCATATTTCCAGACCTCCCCAGGAGCTCTCAGACATGCTTCTTCAGGGCAGTTACATTTTCTGTGACCATTCACGCTGGTGTCCTCCACTAGAATGTAAGCATCATGAGGGCAGAGGCCACGTTGATATTTTTCAGTATCTTATTCACAGCACCTGCCTTGATCCTGGGCACACAGTAAACACTTCATAAGTATTTATTGAATGAATGAGTCAGTGCAAAAGCCAGAAGACTCTTCTTCTGTCAGGGAATCTGATTTTTTTTTTTCCCATTAAAGTTTGGAGTGAAGAATATTTTGAGAGTAGAGAGGAGTCAGAAGAACTGGTGGCTTGATCTTATCAGCAAACTCAGCAGTACAAGAAGCCTTGAGCAGAGCACACACTACCTCAGAAAGGGGCTGCTCATCCCTGCCCAGAAGGACCCCAGGAACCCAGCTTGCTACTTTAAGCATCGGTGTTAATTTTTTTAATTAAACTATTTTGAGATAATTATGGATTTATACCAATTCTAACAAATAATAGCTGCTATATATCTTTATTTTTATTAACATACAATGTATTATTTGCCCCAGGGGCACAGGTCTGTGAATCATCAGGCTTACACGTTTCACAGCACTCACCGTGGTACATACCCTCCCCGATGTCCAGAACCCAGCCACCCTCTCCCTATACCCCCACCCCCACGCCCCAGCAACCCTCCATTTGTTTCATTAGATTAAGAGTCTCTTACGGTTTGTCTCCCTCCCGATCCCATCTTGTTTCATATTTTCCTTCCCTACCCCCTACAACCCCTGCCTTGTCTCTCAAATTCCTCATATTGGAGAGATCATATGATAATTACCTTTTGCTGATTGACTTATTTCACTCAGATGCTATGTATCTTTTACTCAGCTTCCCCAATGATAACTTTGTGCACGAGGGGCATACTGGGTGGGGCTCAGTCTGTTAAGCATCCGGCTCTTGGTTTAGGCTCAGGTCATGATCTCAAATCGTGAGATCAAGCCTGAAGTCAGGCTCCAGGCTGAGTGCAGAATATGCTTAAGATGTTCTCCCGTTCCCTCTCAACCCCTCCCCACTGCTCACTTGCTTGCTTGATCTCACTCTCACTCCCTTCCCCCCCTCCTCCCTAAAATAAACAAATCTTAAAAAAAAAAAAAAAAACCTATTATGCAAGGGTGAGGATCATGTTGCTTCCAAATATCCTGCTTCCAAGAATACCAGGGGTTGGAAAAACCAGTCTAGGCAAAGGATCTGCATCAAGAGCAGGACTGAAATACATTAATGTGGGTGGTTGAGCCTGCAAATCTGACCCTGGAGTCTGGAAAGATGGCTTCTCCCAAGAGCATGCCAAAAGAGGCACAGACGACAGTACAAATCCTGAAAGATACAGGGATTACAGAACAGGAGCCGCGAGTTATAAATCAGATGTTGGAGTCTGCTTTCTGATATGTGACCACAATTCTAGATGATGCAAAAATTTATTCAAGCCATGCTAAGAAAGCTACTGTGGATGCCGATGATGTGTGATTGGCAATCCAGGGTCGTGCTCCTCAGTCTTTTAAATCTCCTCCCCCAAGAGATTTTTTATTAGATATTGCAAGGAAAAGAAATCAAACTCCTTTGCCATTAATCGAACCATATTCAGGCCCTAGGTTAATACCTGATATATATTGCTTGACTGCTCCAAATTATAGACTTAAATCTTTACCCAAAAAAAGGCATCTGCTTCTATGGGAAGAATAACAGCTCTGCAGTTAAGTGATGGCTGAGTTACTAGCAGGCCAAGTACTCCCACACTTAGCACACCAACCCCAAAACCATAACTGCGTCAACTGAAGGAGGGCCTCCAATGTCCCTCACAGGGCAAAGGTTTACAGTACAGATGCCCACGTCACAGTCTCCAGCTGGAAAAGCATCATGTGCTACAAGATCACAGTTCAGAATGTTATGATTAATCCATCATTAATTGGGGCCCAAAACATGAGTACTACTAAGACGGTGCCCATCACCAAATATTGCCAATGAATCATCAAATGCATTGAAAAGAAAAGGAAGAAGGAAGACGAGGAGCAGCAGCAGAGGTGGGAGAGGGAGACAGAGACAAAGAAGATAAAGATGACAAGGACAAAGAGGACAAAGAGGAAGAAAAAAAGGAGAGAAAGGAGGAGGTGGAGGAGGAGGAGGAAACAATTAGCAATCTAGTAATCTAGCCCTGATGCCTGTAACATGTACACTTGGTCCTGAATCCATTGTATTGAAATTATATACCCATGCTAGATGCTTCCAAGTTGTGTTGTAGAAAACTTAAATGATACTTAATGAGTAAATATAGTTATCCTTCCCAATTGAGATGTTGGATTTTAATAGGATTAGCAATGGTTTTTCATCAGCCTTTAAGTATAAAAAATAAAGCTGTCATTCATAAAAAAAAATCTATCATACAATATTTTATAACCAGAACATTGACACTGAAAAAGTCAAGATATAGCACATTTCCACCACCAAAAGGAACCCTCATGTTGTTCTTTTATAACCATGCTCACCTCCCTCCTCACTCCCCCCAACCTTATTCTCAAACCCTGGGAACCATGAGCCCATTCTCTATTTCTAAAATTCTGACATTTAAAAAATGTCCATAGTCTTTGGGGATTGGCTTCCTTCACTTATTATAATTTCCTGAAGATAGAACCAGGTCATTGCACACAGCCACAATTCATTCTTTTTCTTTTTTTTTAAATTGCTGAGTAGGATTCCATGGTACAATGTACCACAGTTAACCATTCACCTGGTTTAAAAAAAAAAAAACAACAACCTGGGCTGTCAGTTTTTAGCTACTGCAAAATAAAGCTTCTGTGAATGATCATGATTATACAGACTTTGTGTGACTGTTGGCTTTCCTTCTTCTGGTTTTCTTTCCTTTCTGGAATAAATGGCCAGGAATGCAACAGCTAGGTCCTGTGAAACTTGGAGCTGCCAGACTGCTCTCCAGAGGGTGAAGCCACCTTATACTCTCGCCGTCAATGAATGAGGGATCGGAGTTCTCTGAATCCTCTGGAATATTTGATGCTCCCATTTTGTCTCAGCCATCCTGGTATGGCCATGATACGGCACTGTGGTTTTAAACTTGGACTCCCCTAATGACTACTGATGTGAAACATCTTTTCATGGGTTTATGTGCCATCTGCATATCCTCTTGAGTGCAACGTCTGGTCAGAACTTTTCCGTTTTCTGATTGAATTGTTGGTTTTGGTTTGGCTGGTTGGTGCTGTTGTTTTTGTTCTGCTATACAGTGTGTTGTGTTTTTGGAACTCTTTATGTAGTGTAGATACTAGTCCTTTGTGTTTTGGGGTTTTTTTAAAAGATTTTTTAATTTATTGATTTGACAGACACAGATCACAAGTAGGCAGAGAGGCAGGCAAGTGTTGGGGGGGTGGGGGGAAGCAGGCTCCCTGCTGAGCAGAGAGCCCGATGTGGGGCTCGATTCCAGGACCCTGGGATCATGACCTGAGCTGAAGGCAGAGGCTTTATCCCACTAAGCCAACCAGGCATCCTGATACTAGTCCTTTGTACACACACGATTTGCAAATATTTGCTCCCACTTTGTAGCCTGTCTTTTCACTGTCTTCATGGGAGCTTTCACAGCGCAGAAGTTTTAATTTTGACAAGGTTTAAGTCATCCATTCTCCCAGTTATAAGTCAAGCCCACATGCATTTTTTACTTTTTTTTACTGTACTCAAATTCATCAGCACTCACAAATCAGTTCAGGTTCCTGACAAAATTGCGTTCAATCAAACATTCAGTTGCCAAACATTTAACTATATTTGGTTCTATTTCCTGCCATAGAGCATTTTTCAGTAACACAGAAATGCTGAAAAAATATGTCTATTTTGTTTTGCAAGTTTTAGTGGCACTTTTCATTTATTTTTCAGAGGCATAATACTTTTAAAATTGTGTTTTCAGTCCGGATGATGGATAGTTGCTTAAAAATGGGAACTAGGAAGCATATGCTCAAAACTATTAAAAAGATGTAAGATAGTAAAATCCAGAACCTATAACCCGAGAGGCATGTGTCCAAGGTGGCACTGTCCTTCAGAATCCCTTCATTGGACTTGACAGGGAAGAAGATGGCAGTGTTACCCCAAATTCAATCAGTGCTTCATTATTAAGCAGCTGTCAATCTGGGAAGTGTAAAATATACTTAGATAGTTAATATACGACCTTTGTTACTATAGAGCTGTAAAGAGCTGAAACTCAGTATCTCTTGTGTCAGAAAATCCCGAACCGTATCTGCAAATGACCGTCACTTTTTTGGTGGTGCTTGGAGACCCCAGTTGCTGTGGGAAATCTCTCTGCCCACCCCCCCCATGCTTTCCTTTTCTGATATCTATGCTCCTGTGTAACACTGACTGACCCCTTGAAAGTGGGCTAGGCCTCTTATTCACTTCTAACAAAAGGAAGACTGCAAAAGTGACATGACGTTGTTACTACTGAGATTCCATTACAGAAAGACTGTCCTTTGCCCTGTCCTTTTCTCTCCTTGTGTATCTCTCTATTCCCCCTCCCTTTCTTTCTTTCCCTTCCCTTTCCTCTCCTCCCCTTTTCCCTCTCCCTCCTTCCCTTCTCCTTACTCTCTCCTCCTCTTTCCCTCCCTTCTCCCTCCTGCTTCTTCTCTCTTCTCTTCCTTCCTCCCTTCCTCCCCCCTCCTCTATCTACCCTGTTGTGAGTTGTCTTATGGACAGCCACACATTCCCAAAGAAATGATAACTTCAGCCAATAGCTAATGAGGCTCTGAGACCAATAGCCACGGAAGTCCTCTTTTCAGGGGATCTTCTGAAGGCTTCCAGCAGCCATGTGAGTGTGTGAACTTGGGAGCAGATCTCCCCGCGGACTAGAATCGAGGTGACTGTGGCCTGTGAGAGCCCCAAGCTAGACTCACCCCATGATGCTGCGCCACCATCCCTAACCCGTGCCTCCGAGAAAATAAATCCTTGCTGGTTTAAGCAACCACATTTTGGGGTAATATGTGACTAATACTGCATACACACTCCATAAATAATTATAAATGTGAAGGAATTTTACCAGACGTTTTGGGGACTAAAAAGGGAAAAGTCTTGGCTACAAGTGAACATCAAGAGGCACCGACGAATGCGCACACACAATGCTTACAGCTTCCTTCAAGATCGGTTTCAGAATCACCTTTGAAAGTACAGCACACCAACCCGGCAGAAGCCTGGGGAGGACTTGGCTGAGTCTTTTTGAGATAAAAGTAAAAGGAGGCACCCTACTTTTCCTGAAGAATGCCCTCAAAGGAGACATTTTAATGCCCTTAAAGACATGTTGGAGCACTTGGTAAGCCCAGTGCTTATTTTTTTGCAGCGGTAAGCAAACAAGGGAATTAACACCTGGCCATTTGGTATATTTATTCCATATATGATAGGACAGTGATACCCATGAAGGCATTAGTTTGCCATTACTTCAAAAAGGATATACCTGGTGAAGAAACCAAACTATGGATGGATGTTTGCCCAGACAGGACTCAGTGGAACACAGATACCACAGCAGCGTAGGACAGAGGTGTCTCCACCAAGGAAACATGAATTCAAATGTTCTAGCACATACAGCATCATTTACGAAGAAAAGCTAGCCTTAAAATCTGTTTCTTTATTTCTTAATGCGGTGGGATAAAATGAAGGAAAAGGCCTAAAACTCACCTTTGTAGTCATATGCGCAATAAAATGAGAAGTGCATTTGAAAGCTTGCCCTACTACAAAGATATACCTCGGCCTATTCGGTAGGGCACATTGATGGTCTCAGCGAAATTGCTCTCATTTTTCATTGAAGAAAAACACATATAAGTAATAACAAAGCTTAAAAAAAAAATAAAAGCCTTGTCTAAAACCTCTTCTAGATCTTAATCAGGAAAGCAATCTGATTAAAGTAACATACACCAAAGGACAAACAGGCTTAATGTTACGATCCTCCAAGGTATTAACATTTTTTTTTTTTTTGAAAGAACTGATCTCGAAGGCATCCTTCCTAGGGAGCTCTTCACAGCTTGGAGGCCTTTAATGTTCTCTTAAAATGGGCCCATGAATTTCCTCTCCTACCTTTGATTCCCCTCGGGGAAAGGAAATGTAACTCTGCACGTTCCTGATTGGAAAGCTCAGTGAGGTTTCCCAACAGCTAAGATGTACTCAAGACTGACCCCAAACCATAGGTGTTCTGCCCAGAAGGTTGATGTGGGAGCATTTTGGTATCTCCTGGTCAATTCAAAAGCTAAAGTAACCAGTTCCTTTGCAGACAAGCAGCATGAAATGAGTCCCCCTCCTTAGAAATGGGAAGTCCCTGCAGGGCTGGAAGCTCCCCAGGAGTCCTCTAGGAGGCCTGGGCTGTACCCACACCTGAATGTCAAACAGCTTGGACCCTGCCCTGCCCATTTCTTACACGGTACCAAGTACCATTTGACCAAAGGCCCTTTGGATTAGGCTGTGCTACTCTTTTATTTTATTTTATTTTATTTTAAAGATTTATTTGACAGAGAGAGAGAGATCACAAGTAGGCAGAGAGGCAGGCAGAGAGAGAGGAGGAAGCAGGCTCCCCACTGAGCAGAGAGGCCCATGCAGGGCTCGATCCCAGGACCCTGGGATCATGACCTGAGCCAAAGGCAGAGGCTTTAACCCACCGAGCCACCCAGGCACCCCTATGCTACTCTTTTAAAAAAAGACCTTTAGTGGTTGTACCCGTGGCTCACACACAGCTGTGTACGAGAACCACATGGAGGAGTTCTAAAGCATCTGATGTCCAGCTTCCAACCTTTACCTATCAGATCAGAATTTCTGGGGTGAGATCTAGGCACCAGCATTTTTTTTTTTTTAACACTTCAGGTTTTTTTCAATGTGCAACCAAGTTTGAGAACCACTGCGTTACCTCCTTCATTTCCTGTACACTGACAACATGTAGGGCATCTGAGTGATTCCTCAAACACTCTGCCCTTCGCGTGGTAATTCTGCATGTGTTTCCAGTCTCCAGTCTTGTGGACAAGGCATTGGAGGTAGCAGGGAATGAACACATGAATGAAGGAAGGAAGGAAGGAGCGAAAGGCCTTGCCCACCTGTGTCCTCAGGGCTTGGAGGACTTCTAATGCTCACAGAGACCCCTGCAGAGAGGAAGCCAACAACTTACTCGCAATCATGGAGTTCAATGCACAAAATCAAAGCAGTGAAAGAGGGTAACAAAGGAGAAATCTAATCTCATGAGGTTTATTTTGCCAACTACCTAAACATCAGTAGAAAGCATAGTCCCCAGGGGCCACGACATCACCTCTCACTTGTGTATTCAGACACTCCATGTGTTTGCACAGAATCACTAGGATTATCCACAGGCGGCAAGCACTGGCTCAGAGAGTACATCCTTCAAGGCCTTGCTAATATTTCGTCTGCTTGGGAAAACCTCCCTGACACGTTCCAAAGTGTGGTACACACCAGTGGTACACACGCAACTCAATCAGGGGCACACCAATGGGCGCTGACCCATACATTAGTGTAATAGTTGAAGACAGACTTGAGTTTGCATTAGAAACCTACCAGACTTCCTTTCACTATTGTAATGTAATGATTATAATGATATGAATATGAATTCTCATTTGAGAGATCAAGGAACATGCTTTTTTTTTTTTAAGCATTAGTGTTAAATAAGAGAATAGATAAGGGAAAGAAATTATGAAAGTGGGCATGGAACAGACCGATGTGGGGAAAACGCTGTCGGGGGACTAATCAGCCCACCGTGGCCCGCACTCCTGGCTGTTTACATCCGGGCCTTTCTCCCCTTCCACAGAGTTGCCATAAGATGGGGATGCAGCCGGTCAGGCTTCTGCAGCCTCCGCTGTGTCAGACACGGCACCTCAAGAGGAACTGTCAATAGAAACCATTTTTCTTTTATTGTGTTACCAGCCCCATTTAGGGTAAAACCATTGACTAAGGAGTGAGCTCATGAAACAATTCAGGTCATTGCTAAAAATGTAAAATTGATATTACCCTCAGGAGCAGCCCTAAATAGATGAGGCGTTGCGTCGCCCTTCTCCCCCCTCCCCAGCTCCCCACCGGGGCGCGCCCTGATCCTTCTCCCTGACAGCAGCAGCAAGAGCTAGACCCTGACTCCCTTCCACCAGCTTGGCCACTGGGTGGCCGGATCTGGGAAGGCACGTGCGTCACAAGAGATTCGAGAGAGTTCTTGACATCGCGTTCAACCCTCTAAGCCAGTGTTTGGGGTTTTTCAGAGAACTAACTCCAACAACGCACACCACAGACCTCAATTCAGTGTGACCACTAGCTTGAGAAGCCTTCGGAAATCACCTTGCCCTTGCGGCTCAGAGCTCACGTGGTCCCCTCCCTGTCCCTCCCATCTGGCCTCAGCCTCCACTGAGAAGCCTGCGGGGGTCCCTCACAGAGGCTTTGCCATCTAAAAGGATCTGACACAGCTTAGGAAACAGGCAGACGTGGAGCATCTCATCCACAGAGAGGATATTTTCTCAGTTAAAAAAAAAAAAATGTGTTCTCACTTAAGAATGCTAATGGCCCATGCACAGAAATAAAATCCCTGACCTACTTTGAAGCTGAACTTAATAAACAAGCCGACCTTATTACTCAGAAGAGACTGTAAAACACTAGAATAAAGGCCGAATGGAATTCCTAGCCTCCTTCTTTGACAGGAGCTGCCAAGAAAAGCACAAAAGAGAACCAGGGGCCTGGGTTGAGCGTCAGGAGCCAGGCTTCACGTCCAGCTCTTCCATGGGGTCTTGTTGTGTGACCTAGGAGAGATCACTGTCCCTCTCTGGGCCTCAGGACTCTCACCCAGGGACTATAAGAGAGGCTCTCTGAGGTCATTTCCCCCTGTGATCACTGACAATTCTAATTTTTTTTTTTAAGAATATAACATTAAAATGAAAATGCAGAGTCCGTTATCAAGGGTATATTACTCCAGGCACTAAGAGGCAAGTGAGGGAACCAAGACATACCCTGTGCCTTCATGGAGCCCACAGCCTAGCGGCGTGAGTCGGGGCAGTCCATACTGATTAATGGATTTATTTCCTAGCTGCAGTCTGAAAGCCGCCACAAGGCTACAGCCGACGGAACACAACTTGTGTCTGCAACGAGAAGTCCCTGCGGCGATCCACCTGACAACTTTGATTTAGCTGAATGAATCTTTCAGTGCATTTTAAACTGCGGCACCGCCACGAGTGGCCATCTACAAGTTATAATCAGATTTATCTCACTGGGAAGGAGGCGAGTGGTGATACATTTCCGTGGGGTTTTAGGGCAATAATGTGAGTCATCCCTGCTCATGCTGGAGAAAATCCTGGAGCCGCAAGGTAAATTATCCAAACCGGAATCGGAATGAGGCAGGGAAGGCTGCTGCTCTAACAGGGGGTGCTCGTCACCCACACGATGTTGGGCTTGTCCGTCCTGTTGGGGGCTGCCGGGGGATGTTCGATGATGCTCCTCAGAAACCATCGGGGTGTGTGTAAGAGCAGGACCCCTTTCAGTCCAGAGTTGATGCTTAGAAACGAGGCTTCTTTGAGTCTCTAGAACTTGCTCACCCTCACAGAGTGCGGTGAACAAAGACAATGGGGAGTCCCCAGAAGGAACCAGAGGAAGTGGGGTTCCGGTGGAAAAAGGCAAGAGCCACAGTCACCTCCCCGCACCAGCCAGGGTGAAATTCAGGCCTCTGGAGCTGTATCCACAAAGATCGAAGTAGGATAGGAGTGAAGATTCCTGCAAAGACCAGAGAATGTGGGGTCCACAGAGAAGGATGTGAGGGACCCAAGCCAGACACCCCGGAGGATCTTCTCTGCCACTTTACAGATGCGGACATGGAGATTCAGAGAGAGATGCCCAAGGCCACTGGGTTACAAAGTGGAACGGGAGTATGTGTGCAGCTCCACACCACTGGGGTTCCCCCGAACCCAACCCTCCGCCTGTCCCAGAATTTCCTATATAGCCACCTCACTTGCCACTGGTGCTGAGACTCCAATCTCCCACATCAGCCGGCTGCTTTCTTTCTGCACCAGTCCCGGCCATGGCACCCCTATCAGGATGCTCCCACCCTCCTCTGGAGGGCTGCTGAGCTTTGAACATAGTTGCCTTGCCTTCCACTCCTTGTGACTCTAGAATCACGGCCTTGTTCTGGCAGCTATTCCTTGAGCTGCTTGAGAGCATCCGTGTTCTGGATACGCAGGTGCTGCCCATCTTCTCGGTGTGTGTTGTTCCCACCACCATCCCCAGGGATGAAGGCAAACGAAGAAGCAGCAGAGAGAGTCCAAGGTTGCAAGGAAGGCAAGCCATGGCTTACCAGAAAAGCTTTAAGAGGCTGGGGTAAAAACTCCTTTGTTTGCAGAGTCCTGAGTGTGTTCTCTGTTCTTAACCTGTTGAGAGTTCCCCTAGCACATGGACCCCTCCACAGATCCAGTCTGCAGTGTCTCTGCAAACAAAGGGCTTCCAGCCCCCTTGGGAGGACTGCCCTGTGTCCTGTAACGAACACACAGTCCTTGGATGGGAGGATAAAGACACACAGCCCTACAAAGCTGGGAGTGCACCGTTCCATCCCCATCGGACAACAGAGGCAATGGAGACCAAGAGAGAGTAAGGCCATGTTTAGTCAAGGACCCTGAGAAACAAAGAGGCAGCGTGGGGCTTGATGGGCATCTCAGAGTATCTAAGGCTCCACCAACCCCAACTTCTATTTCCATGAGCATCCCAGAAGAGGGCAACCCAGAATTTTAGTTTGGCTCCTCGGTTGGCATTCACAATGCTTAATTAGTGCTTAATTCCAGTTAAGCACTATCCCAAATTTTTCTTGGAGACCTCTTCCCCACAGCCAGCCCATACAGCTTGCGATCGGACCAGCCATCAGCTCTGGGAGTGGGCCCCGGTTCAGTCTGGCTGAATGCATCTTTCAGTGCACTTTAAACTCAATCAGCATATTCACACTCCCACTGCCGTGGCTCAGGGATGGTTCTGGAGTAGGCACATGCCCCAGATCTCCCCAGTGGTGATCAGAAGTCATTTGCTCACCCGTCAAGAGAGAAAGGTGGGATTAGCACTGGCGCCAGAGAATGGAAACATGATAGAAGCAGAGCCAAAAATATAAGAGAGCGACAGGAAGAGAGCAAGAAGCTAGAATGCGTGGAACCATTGTTTGAGTCTTTAATCAGCCCATGCTGGGAGCCTAGGAGACCTGTTCTCTGACTACTGATTTTCATAAACCAATAAATTCCCTTACTGATTAAGAAAAAAAAAAAAAAAAACAGAAAGAGAGAGAGAGAGAGAGAAAGGGAAGGGTGGGGGCAGGGATGGATGGAAAGGGAAGGGGAGAGGAGAGGAGAATTATTGCCAGGAACGGGATGAATGTAAGTCAAGAGGCAAACGACACATCTCCATCACACCCACTGCCCCACCCCGAGCTACAAGTGGTCTTGGCCTTTCCAAGAGAGCTGTGTGCAGTGGGCCCGGCGTGTCCTCATGGTCCAGCTGACACTCCGGTCTCTGATCTTCTCACTACTCCGTAATGCCCAGGCGTTACAGATTTCTTAGAAATAGGATCATGAGATCTCAGCTCTTGGGGAAGGAAGCTCAGAGACCATCCAGCCTCAGCCCTTCCATCACTAGAGGGAAAAAGTTGGTCTCAGAGAGGGAGGAAATTCATCCCAAGTCACAGTGAATGCAAGGGAGAGTTGGCCCTAGAGATGCCACATCTTCCTGAAGGAGCTATGCAAAAGCAGATGAGACCCTGACTTGCCCTGCTCCCTGGGCTCGCTACTGCTTTCCCAGAAAGAGAAGAGCAGCCCTGACATCCAGGAGCTGGACTGGTACCATCAGCTAGGACGTCAGGCTGCTGGCAGCTGGCCCGGCACTCCCAGCCAGGCCCTTTTGTTCTCTGCTTGGCTTAACCAATCTCACACAACACCAAAACCAGGCCAGCTTCCTGGGACCAAGAAGAAGTGAAGCAGAAAAAGACTGATTTACAATTTTTCTAAGGAAAATTGTAAAAAAACAGGCCACCATGCAAACCACAAAACACACATCCCCCTCTCGTGGTTCATGTGAGGCTGCTGAAACTCTTATCAATTACATCTTTCATCCCGCTCTAGTGTTACCTCCATCTAGATTAAATTTATTCAAATACCCAATCATAGAACTGTCCCCTTTCCCTGATAGATTTCAGTCTACGGCCAATGCCGGCTCCCTCTGACCCTCCCCCTAAAGTCATCCAACCAAAGCCCAAATTCTATAGTAAGTCCTTCTAACACCTTCTTAATGAGACTCCCCAAGGCTCTCCGTGGTGTGGGCTCTCACTCCCTGCAGCAAGTACCAAACCCAACTTGTCAACTACAAGTATGTTTGCTGTAAATCACAGCGCACCCTGCAGATGGAGGGCAATGACACCTCAAAAAGAAAAAGGAAAAAAAAAAAAAAGTTCCACTTCCTTGGCCCAATACAGAACGCTCTCCATGATCAGGCCCTATAGCGGAGACCACCCCCACCTCCCCATCCTACCTTCTGCCACAATACGCTGAAGCATGGCAGGCCTTTGCACCTGCCACATGCAGAGCCTGTTACCTGGAAAGCCCCTCCCTCCCTCCTCTCTTCTAGAGCCCTAGTTTAGGAAGACGCCTCTGGCTCCAGATAGAGTCAGCAAATCCTTCCTGCTCTCCATCACTTCCCAATGCTGTATCTACACTGATGGCGGCACACGTCCCTGTGAGCTCTAATTACATTTACCCTCCATGACCCTTCCTCACCAGGTGCAAAGCTCTTTGCAGGAAAGGAGTGTCCACTGTCCAGTGCAGAGGCTGAAACAGGAGAGAAGGTCTATACACTGGCTATTCAGGTGATTTTTTGTTCTGCACCGAACAAAGTCTTTGCTATTCAATTACTGCCATATTTCAAATCATATTCAAAATAAGAGCCAAAATGATAATGTGCAAATCAAAGCCCCTCAGAAAATGAAGGCTTTGGTCCATTGTAATAGTGTCACTTGTCATTCACAGAGTGCTCCGTGATTCACAAAGCACTTCCTCATCACCTTACCTTACTCAATGCAATCCTCATGACAACCCTGGCTTCTGTCCTGGCCACTCGCTCTTCCAAGCTGCTTAGACACTCGGAAGACTCAAGGCTGGGACACAGCCAGGGAATCAGCTATGACTGGTGACAGGTGGTTGTTGCCCTAGGTTCACTGGAGCCCCAGTCAGCTCATGGGTTCATGGCCTGAGTGTGTTCTGGGAACCAAGCCTGATAGTCACAATCTCATTTTATATCTATCCTGCCATTAGTCATGTATTAAATATACAAATATTTTAATTCAATGTCACCAGCACTTGAACAAAGTTGGGAAGTCAGACCAAACTGGATATGAATCCAGATTCTACTTATTAACTCTATGACTTTGGGCAAAGTGTTTAACTTCTCCGAGCCTTGGTTTACCCAACTATAAAATAGGAGTTTGAGAGAACCTAACTCATAGAGTTATTGCAAGGATGAAATGAGAAAATGTGAGCTGAGAATTTCTACAGTGGCTGGCACATAGTCATAATCTACCTGTAGTAAATTGTAGCTATTAATATGATTCTGCTATTATCATCACTCTTACTGCTATTAGCTAGGATGATCCTAGGCCATTTATTGTCAGATAGATTCCATGACCTTGCTCTGCTATGCGTAACAGGGGAGGGGTTGGGTTGGAGGGGTGCGGGGTAAGAACAACTTTCCCAGGCTCCTGTTGTCATCAGCGAGATGTGCTTAGAGGAGATTGGAGGGCAGAAGGAAGGAAGAGTCCAGAGAATATGTATCTGTATTTCAGGGTATACACAGGCCCGGATCTCTCTTTCCCTCCCTCCCTCCCTCCCTCCCTCCCTCTGACTCAGGCAGGGGCTCGTGTCACACCCCCAGCCCCTGGAGTCTCCGTCAGAGTTACAGCTTTTTTATAGTAACCCAGAGCCCCAAATACCAATAACACTGTCTCCGTCTCGGCACCACCCAGCCTCAGGATGGTGAGAGCTTCTGGTCATGGTTCATCCCTGAGCTGGCTCACCCTGTAACCAATTCCCGACATTAAATCACTTCTATTTCAAATATCTAGAGTTTGTGTTTTTCTTGCTGGGCCCTGACTGACAGATTACACTAGATATGTACATTTCAGCCAAGTTTCTTCCTGCATTAGAGTTTCTTCACTTATGAAATGTTGCTAATGTCTGGAAAGATAAGATAAAACATACGGGCGTGTATCCACCTCAGTATCTGGCACATAGCCGTCTTAAGAAACTGGGTCCCCTCTTTATCTATTGTAAGGAATTTCTGTGCAGATATCTCATTCCAAGAATGGTACCAGAAGGAAACAATGAAGAATGAAACTATTTCATAGTCAACAATGACCCTTACAAGATTATCTACCATGCCGAATCTTGAAATGGCCTAAAAATACAAGAAAAGAACATCACTACTATGGGTTGATTTGCATCCCTCCAAAAGGACATTCTGAAGTCCTAACCCCCAGTAGCTCAGACTGTTGCCTTAACTGGGAATAGGGTTCTTGCAGATGGAATGAGTTAAGATGAGTGGTCATACTGGAGTAGAGTGGGTCCTCATCCAACATGACGGGTGTCCCTATAAGAAGACAGCCATGTGAAGATGTACTGAGACATGGAGAATACCATCTAAAGATGGAGGACTCGAGTGAAAGATCTACAACTGAAGCGATAGGTCCCCAGGGCAGAAAAAAACTGGAGAGAGGCAACGAGGGATCCCTGCACAGGTTTCAGATGGAGTACAGCCTCCCCAACTCCTCACCTTCAGCATTCTAGCCCCCAGAACCAAAAGAGCATAGTTTTCTGTCATTTTACCATACCCAGTCCTCAGTGTTTTGCTGCAGCAGCCCTAGAAAGTGGAAAACACCTTGTAACAGGAGGTGGTATGGTAGGCAGGATTCCAAGCATCCATCTGCACTCATATTCCCTGGTGTTAATATGCTGTATCTCTTGGGTGGTGAGAAGGGATGTCACGTGGCACTCATGACTCTAAGAATGGGAGATTATCACCAGTAGACACAACCTAATGAAATGTGCCCTTAAAAGAGATGAGGCTCTTCCTGGTGAAGGAGTTTGAAATTCAAGAGTGTTTTGGTGTAAAGGCAATTCTCCGACATTGGCTTTGAAGCTGGGAGAGGCCACATGACAATAACGGCAGGTGGTCTCTAAAAGCTGAGAGTGCCCCTGGTGGAGAGCCAGCAAAGAAATGCAGACTTGCCATCCACCACCGTGAGGAAGCGAATTCAACCAACAGCAGAAATGAGTTGGGAAGCAGATCTTTCCCCAAGTAAGAAATCTGCCCCCTAAAACCTTGATTTCAGCCTTGTGATACCCTGTGCCCCAGGCTTCCGGCTTTCAGAGCTCTGAGATAATCACTCATTGTCCTGAAGCTGCCAAGTTTGTGGTAACTTATTACACAGCACCAGAAAACCAATACAGACCTGTACCCTCGCTGTCTACAATTGTTCGATATAAATATATCAAAGGCCATAAAGGAATACACAGAACATGGGTAATTTTTAGGTAATTAACCTAAAAATATGTTAAATAAACATGGTATGTTATTCTCCTCTGATCGCATCTCTGCCAGACACACACATGCAAACTAAAACAGAACAAAAACAAAAAAACAAAGAGGCTTTGGATAGGCTAGGGTGACAAGATGAGTGAGATTCAAAGAGTCTTTAGTCTTCTTATATAGTTTTAAGAATTTAAAAAAATTATAAAAGGACAAGATTGTTCCTGCCTCCAGCCCATGAGGAACAGACGAGTACAAGGTTTTACAGTGAGCCCAGCCTCCCAAGAGCTCAAGTTACTTGAAAGAGAGGGGCATAAAAGAGCCAAGATTTCATAAAATGCCACAGGAGAGAGGTATTTTTTAGTTAGATTAATATATCATCAAAGAGTCACAAATGGCTTTTTTCCCCTGGAAATTCCATATAAGCCCTCACTGCTATCATACACCTCCCTGCCCAAGGGGAAGCAACAGAGACATCTGTCCTTGTGGCTAAAATTGTATCTGTGATATGGGCCAAAGGTGGTTGGCACATTCCATAGTTCTCTCACTTAGCAGGTTCAGACGGAAACTTTAAGGGCCAGTGCACAGCTCCTCACATCCTCTTTTCCTCTGTCACAGTCACCAGCAAGGTTCCACATGGTGACCACTCAATCATCTTGGTCTCAGAGAAGAGGGAAAGTGTAGAGAAAAGTCCCCATCAACCACCAATGGCCAAATAATGTGAATAAAACATAAACCCACATCTGAAATGTGGGGCTGTTTGTTACTACAGCATTACCTAGCACATCTTACCAAGTAGGATTAAGGCTACCCACCCTCTTTTACAAGTGGGTAAAAGGAAGCTGAGAGATGAGATAATTGGCTCAAGTTCACCTGCTCGCTGAGTCCCAATGACAGGACTGAGCTTTAAGTTCAGGGGGCCCAACTCCTGAGCACATGACTCAAATCCACTGGACAGACATTCCTCTACTCCCTCATGCCTGGATAAGCCATCATTTTACTCAAGTGGAGGCAGGATGTTGACAAGAGTCCCACTTCAACATGAGGAGCACAGTGTGCTTCTCTTTACCTGGACAAATGAGTCACAGATGACATGGGAGATGCTGAGTACAGGGCAAGGGCATTTTGACCGAAATAGGGATTTCATTAGTTAAAGACTCTGAATGACATCCCTCTTCTCCCTGGAGAGCAGGTATCACTCAGGTGCCAAGGTGGCCCCTTGTCACCAAATCCTGTAGGCTCTAATTGTACCTTCTGCCCAGCCCGGATGTCAGCTTAGTTTTTCCTAGGTCATAGCTGATTTTCCAGTGTATAAATTAACCCTTATTTTAAGAGAAGCAAACATCACAATGCAGCCCAGAAAAGAAGTCTCTACTGAGAGCTTTAAGTACTAAAAGTCAAGTTCTCTGTACTTCTCTGAGGAGCTGAGAATGCACTGTGAGATGGCATGCTTGTCCAAGAACAGTCCATATCTGGGCATCATGGGGTCCTGCCCACCATTCCGGCTGAGCAGTAAGGGCAGCAGGATTCAGGCCCACCTCTGCAAACGACTACTAGAATGACCATGGTTGTCTGAGTCTCCGTGTCTCTATCTGTAGCACCAGAAAAGAAAGAATACTATATAAGGTGATTTCCAGCTTGAAAATACAACAATCAAAACTGATGCCAACTCGCAGACATCACTGATAGGCATGTGGAACAGCATGACCCCTACAGAGAATAATTTGGCAATATCTATCAAAGTTAAAAATGTTCAGCAACCCTAGGCCTCGAAAATTACACTAAAGATATGTTTGCATAATGAAATGACGTCTGCACAGAGTTATTCATTGCAGTATTGTCTGAAAGCAAAAGACTGGAAGCAATCCAAATGCTCACCCACAGCAACCAGTTCAATAAATGATGGTACATCCATACAATGGAACACGCTGGAGCTATCAGGAAAAAAGAGGAAGCTCTTTATGTCCACTGACACAGAAAGATACCCAAGACACGTTAAGCGGAAGAAAAAGTAAGACTCAAAAGACCTTGTGTAATATGCTACAATTTATGCAAGAAAAAGAATAGGAATTTGATTAACCCACACATAAAAGACCTCTGGAAAGATACACAAGAAAACAGTAACACTGAGAATCTCTAGGGAAGAGAAATGTGTGACTGAGATAAGAGTAAAAGGACAAATTTTCAGTGTATGTTTTATTGTGTCTCTTGAGTTTTGGGCCAGTTGAATATATTCCCTCCAAAAAAAATAAGGAATAACATTTTAAAAAGCCTTTTTTTTTTTTTCACTGCCACCAGCCAACAGTTAAATGAGAAACAAGAAAGTTCTTGAGCACACATCTGAAGATTGAAAACCTTAAGTATCTTCTTCCTGGAGCCCAGTATCCAAACGCTTCTCATAGACAAAATCTCCCTCTTCCTAATACGCATTGTACTCTCTACCTTCCTACCACTCCCTGCTCTTTAGAAATTTCACCAGATACCTAAAATGCAACTGTTAAACTCTCTAACATTTTCTTTACAATTTTAGGAAAAAAGCATTTAAGTATAAGAGAAAGGAGCCATGGAAAGGAATAAGAAGAACTAGGCCAGACAGAGTCATAATTCACTGAGTTAATAATAAGACTGTTATAATAGACAGAGTTGTAATTCCCTGAGTTATTAATAACACTATTAGATGAGGACTCTACCCTCTCAGGGCCTCAGTTTCTCCACTGGTTCAACAAGGGTTATGGAATAGGAAATGTCTCAGGTCACCTTCTCAGCTTTATCATTCTAGAGTTCTAAGAATTGAATGGGATAGAGCAAAGGCAAGATTTCATCCTAGAAGGAACTTTGAATTGTTACCCGATATGCAGTTTCTGACTCTACTAAATGTCCTCTGGAAATACCTCAGATAGACACAAAGGTCCTGGTGGAGATAGGGATGGTTCTAGACCCCAGAATAGCGGGAAGTGGAGTCCAATCAGAGAATGGTGGTCTGGCTGAATTGAGAAGGTAGCATTGGAGTTTGGACAAATTCCAGAGTAGCTGGAATTTGTAAAGCAGGGTACCAGAGCACATGTAAAGATTCCCTTCCCATCTGTGGATGATTGCTGGCCCATACATATGTAAGGCAAAACTCCAGAAGCTGTAGAAGAGAATAGTTAATACAAGGCTGAGAGCTGAGCAGAAATACCAGAGGTTGTACAAGGTTGAGAAACACTGGAATTGTGGTCCAGCTGCAGGGGAGATTCAGTAAAGACCCTAGAAAGTACAAGTCAAGTAGTGAGTATCATATCTGAAAGTAAGGACTCCATATACTAAGCTGACTGACAAAACCAAAACAGATCCATCCCCCTTCCCGCCAAAAAAATCCTGACAGTCTCAGGAGGATGTGCCAGTAATTTAACTGCCTAATAGGATAAAATTCAATACCCTTGGAAAGCAAACAGACATAATCCAGACTACCTATAGCACATCAGCCACAGTTGTTATATGAAGAATCAGGAAGGAAAAAAAAAAAAAAACCATAAATAGATACCTGAACAACACAGCAAAATGAATGAAAAATAAAGAGACTCAATTACCAGTGGTCTAACATATGTATATTTGGCATCTCAGAGAGACAGAGCTGAGAGAATGGGCTGAAATTAGTATTTAAAGAAACAATGTCATCAAAAAAAGGCAACCAAAAACATCTTTAAAGTTTTGTTGAAAAATGATTTAAAAATGTAAAAAACAAATCAAGAGATATTCCATCTTCACAGATTAAAATGTTCAATTTTCTTAAGTGGTACATTCTCCCATTGCTCTAGAGACTCTGTATATTTTGGTCAGAATCCCAAAAGTCTTTTAAAAAATTGGTATATTTATGCTAAAATTTATATGGAATACAAAGAACCTAGAAGACTGAAAACAACCTTGATAAAGAGGAGCACATGTATTGACCAGAGGTTTATAGAAACTCTCTATACTTCCCTTTGGTTCTACTATGAACCCAAAACCCCCTCTAAAAAATAATAGTCTGTTTTTTAAGTGCCTCAAGTGGGGTTTGCCTTCTAGCACATCTGTCGTTACCTCCACTTAGGGAGCTGATTTCTCCAGTCTGAGCCCCAGAATGAAAACAGAGGAGAGATGTGAGAGACTCACAGCTTAAGTAGAGCTGTAGTGATGAACCCAGGCGGGACCAGCCAACCTCTGGCTAACTCACAGACAGAAGAACAAATAAGTAATTGCTATTTGTTGTTGTCATCATTGTTGTTGTTGTTTATATAAAAAGCAGAGTTGAAGAACTGATTTTAAGACTTGGGATAAAGTCTCATTTGAAAAAGGCTCATTAATCTAGACAATGAGAGAACAAAATAGTTACAAGACCAATAGACCAACAGAAAAGGACATTGAATCCAGAAATGGACCCATACGTTTATGGACACTTGGTGCATCACAAAGGTATAACAGCAATGAATTGGGGAAGAATAATATTTCTAATAATGGCACTAGATCAATGGGCATTCATACTGGTAAAATGAACCCTAATCTTTATAAAACATATTGTAATAAAATCAATTTTAGGGGATCTACATTGACCTACATTTACAATGTAGACTAATACAGCTTCTAAAAAGATAATACAGGACAGTGCTTTTTTGATAGTGTAGAACACAAGTATTTCTTTTTTTATTTAATTCCTTTTCAGTGTAACAGAATTCATTACTTATGCACCACAAGAACACAAATATTTCTTTTTTTTTAAAGATTTTATTTATTTATTTGACAGGCAGAGATCACAAGTAGGCAGAGAGGCAGACAGAGAGAGAGTGAGAAAAGGAAGCAGGCTCCTGGCTGAGCAGAGAGCCTGATGTGGGACTCCATCCCAGGACCCTGAGATCATGACCTGAGCCGAAGGCAGCGGCTTAACCCACTGAGCCACCCAGGTACCCAGAACACAAGTATTTCTTTAACACGGTAAAAAAAAAAAAACAAATGAAAAGATAATTAGACTTCATTAAAATTAATATATTTTATTCAACATACACACCACTAATTAAACAAAAAGGCCACAGAATGAGAGGATAGTTATGATAAATACATACATACACACAGACACTAGACAAATACTCATATCAAGTAAATACAAACAACTCCTGCAAATCAGTAAAATACATCATTTAAAAAAAAAAGCAAAATATCTGAATAGGCAATTCACAAAATAGGTTATCGAAATTGTCAAAAAAAAAGGGGGGGAGCACTTTTGTGGTGGCTCAGTAGGTTAAGCATCTGCCTTTGGCTCAGGTCATGATCCCAGGGTCCTGGGACTGAACCCCACATCGTGCTCCCTGCACATCAGGAAGCCTGCTTCTCCCTCTCCTTCTGCCACTCTCCTGGCTTGCATGCTCTCTCTCTCTCTCAAACAAATAAATACAATCTTTAAAAATAAATAAATAAATAGTCAAAAATATACATTTAAAGGTGCTCAACCTCATTTGTCATCAGTATAATGCAAAACTAAAAATCACAATGAATAGTATATTACCATATACCTACCAGAATGGTCAGTATTAAAAGACTGAGACACTGTCAGGTCACTCTAGAATACTGCTTGGCAATATGTACTTGACCCAGAAAACAATTCCACTGCTAGTTATACACCTAAGAGAGATGGTGCCCAATACCACAAGAAAACACATACATATGTCCACAGTAGCACAGCCCATTATGGCTAAAATGGGAAACAACACAGACGTCAGTGGTAGAATGGACATGGTTTGGTATAGTCATTGGAACAAAACACCGTTCAAGAATGAAGAAATGAACTACTGCTACACACAACACAAATGAGACTCACCATATAATTGTGAATGGAAGAAAAGAGGCAAAAATTACAGACTTTATGATTCTATGTATATGAAATTCAAAAACGGGAAAAACTACTCAGAACTTATAACACGTTTGGGGTAAATTAATGACTGGGGGGGGGACACAAGGAAGGTTTCTATGGTGCTGGTTATCATTTATGCCTTGATCAGGGTGTATTAGGGTATTATTATCTGTCCCTTTCTCCAAACCAAAAGTCTAGTCTTTACCGAGAAAGCCGCCACAGGAGTCCAGTTGAGAAGGGACAGGAATGGAGACAATGAGAGAGAAGAGATATAATTAAGAAACATTTATGTAAACTGGCAGGTCCATTTTGATGGGTTACATCAAAAAAGGGGATGGGATGGAGTGGGGAAGCGTTGAGGAGAAGGTAGTAACCTAAGGTGGCCCTCAGGTTTCTTTCTGTGTTAGTGATGAAATGACTGGCAGGGCCATTAATGGAAATCAAAGAATCGGGAAGAACATCTTGAACTTTAGGTGCCTGTGGCCATCCACAGGAACATCTCTGGCAGCTAATTAATTGGGAGTTCACTGGAACTGTCTGACAAGAGATACGGGTATAGGAGTCATCAGCTTCCCTGGTCATAATTAAAATAATGAGACTGGATGGCATAAGAGGGGGAACATGGAACAAGAAGGGATATGTGAGCAGCACTCTGGGTGGGGGATACCACACTGAGGGGAAGGAAATTTATGGAAACACAAATCTGTGACTGAGACAGAAAGGATAAGCTGGAGAAACAGGTAGGAAACCAAGAGACATCAGTTATGGAAGCCCAGTTCCAACCGGAAGGGAAGGAAGAGGGGTCAAGGAAGTTAGCCAATTCTCTCAAAAACCTTGGCCAGACAGCCCAATGCTCTAAGAATATAAAAGTGATACAATTCTCAATCAATTGCTGTGCCTCTACTCAGGAATTGATCTACTTCAGAACAAAGTGTAAAATATTGTATCAGTTGGATTATACAAGAACTATATTCTGATATGCACAAAACTAGAAAGCTGGAGAAATGAAAAGACAAAAATCAAGCATCCAACCAAAACAAACATATAAACAAAAGAGAGAACACACACAAAAATGTTAGCCTAAATATTGAGCTGATTACCCAAAGTATCTTTTTCATTTATATGATGAATTTTTATATACAAATTGGGCTGTATTTTCAAATGTATCTTTACTTAATATGTCCATTATATAAACCAACTGAGTAGTATTGTTGTGTCCATACCATGAAAAAAAAGACATTATATGATTCTTGTTTTTCCCTTCAAATCTTTATCAATTATGAAAACTAAATAATAAATTTTACAATATATTATTAATCATGGTTGCAAATAAGTAACAGACAACAAAATATAGATGATGAATTAAGTCATTTAAGGAATCATTAGTAAAAACTTACTGACTTTAAAAACAAACAAACAAACAAACAAACAAAAAAACCTTGGCCAGAATCCAAGGACTTAGCTCTGTAGCTGTGGTCCCTGGGCCCCTGATTTCTCTCCTCAGAGCCTCGGTTCCTTCAACGCTAATGGGGCCATAGTGTAGTATCTGCATTAAAGGGTGTTGTCAGAAGTAAATGAGAGAACACATAAGAAGTATCTAGCAAACAGTGAGAGGTCATCACCTGTAATCATCATGATCCTGGCCTGTGCCCATTAAGCAGGGTGTTCGTTCTCAGAGTGGGGGTAACAGGGACAAGTTTATAGGCCAAGCAGAAAGAACCAGAAGGGGAAGTTCCCGGGATATCACAAAGAGGAAGCAGGACAGACGGGCCCCACCACCACAGATACCCCTGCTTCTCTGACTCAAGAATGGACGGGGAGACAGACACAGGTGACAGAGAAAGAGCAGATGCTGCAGTAAAAGGGTCACTCCTACCAAGGCCTCCATGACACGCCTCCCTGCCTCTAGGGAAGACGCCATCTTTGGGACAATCAGTGCAGGTGTCAGAAACGCTGTGGAAAATAATGAGCCTCATTCATTCACTTATGGCTCATTCATTCACTCACTCACTTTTGACCAGCACACACTCAACGTCTCCTATGTGACTAGGGGAATAAGAAACGGCTCTTCCCCTAGAGGAGGTCACACTCTTTGAAAATGGCCAAAGAGGAAGGAAAAACAAGTTTACCTTAACTGACCATTTCCACCATACCAGACCGGGGGCTTTACCCAAGTGATGAATGCGTCATATCCTATGTACCTATCAGCAGGACTGGGAGGTAAATGTCACTATTCCCACTTTACACACCCGAATACAAAGGCTTGAAAAGTTAGGGGATTAGTTCAAGGTCACGTGGACAAAAGTGGCAGAGCCAGCAGTGGAGGAAGAGAGGGTCACTGTAGCCCAGTACCCAGTGAGATGGGAGCCATACACACAAACTCTTATGGGAATTACAGAGGGTTTGGACACAGGAGTTTGGTCTTGAGTAAGAGCTTTCCCAAAAGAAAGGGGGTCAAGAGAAAGAAAAGGTTGACTAACACTCAACATGTGTCCCCAGGACACATGTGCCCATAGCCTGCTTCTCACACAGAGAAAGAACTTAGCCATAGACACCATGGGCCTCCCCATTACCAAAATATGACTCTTTTTACATAAGCACAATTCATTCTTAGGACCAAAGTTCTCCTGGATTTTCTCCAAGCCTCCCTGAGTACACAGAATTGTCCTTCTGCACTGTCAAATCCCCAGATCTCATACTTAGCAGCTGTTTTCAAGATATTTTGTCAAAACTTCATGCCCATGCAGGCACAGAATAATTTGTCGCAGGCATTTTTACATCTGGTTGACTCCAATCAAATCATCCAGAGATTAGATAAAAACTTACAAATTTTATCAGCTTTAATTACTTAAAACAATTCTGATGGCCCTTTGAGTCTCTCCCATCCCCCAGGTACTCAACACAAAGTTTCAGGAATAATAGGGAACAGATGGCAGAAATATTTAAGACTATACTTTTTTTTTTTTTTAACGAAGACAATCAAGAAAAGATTTCATTTATTTTGATTTTTTTTCCCATTTAGGAGAAAACTGCTTTACAAGGAAAAGGGCATCTTCATAAAATCCAGCCTAACTTGAAAAACAAAAATCCCTTTAATCTAATTTTAACCAAAATGAAGCCTCACCCCTAATGTGACTTTGATCAGGATAGACTTAGCACTTCAACAGATCTTGGGAGTGTGTTGAGAGAAGAACACCTGCGGGTGATTTAACGTGGTGTCTCGGGGGTCTCCATGGACCCCCCCGCAACTGACCAATGAGCTGGGCACACACAGGGTTGGGTGATGCTTGTGCAGACTTAAGCTCAGGATGTTTAGGTCCCCATGCACGCAGAGCAGAACGCACAGGCCTTCGAGCTGGAGGGTAGGTGGAGATGCAAGGCATCAGCTGAGAGCATCTCCCCTGGCAGGAAGAGACCCCAAGAGGGAGGCGGACATCTGGATGCCACCAGGGCCTTCATGCCCAGATTCCTTCCATAAAGCAGAAACTCTTAAGGTAGAAGTAGAATTCAGAAGTAGAAATGCCCAAAGCTTTTGATAACAGACTTGGGCAAAACAGCCTCGGGGCTTCCTTCCAGCTCTGAGTTCTATGATCCTCAGGCTGATCTGGAGAAGAAGCCTCCAGAAGGATGCACTCTGATATGGATATCAAAGTGTAGGTGGAAACCCTAGACTTTCGGGTCATAACTCCACTCCCCCAGCTGCAGCTAACCAGCTGTACAACCTGGACAAGCCACTTAACCTCCCTGAGCATAGCTTCCCTCGTCCACGGTCTTTCTTATTCAGCGTTAAAAATACCACAGTATAGTGTCTCGCACAAAAGAACCAACTGTAAGGAGGAGATCCCCCTCGCCCTGACTCTACTGCCAATGGCCCCTAAGTCTCAAAGACTTCCAGTGAGTGGTGAGCGCCCCTTCATCTGTCTGGTTCCTGCAAGGGCTTTGTCGGGGCTCATTCAGCGCTGCTGTCTCAAGTAAGTGATTTATCCCAGGGACTGGTGGGCCACTCCTATCACGTTGCCGCAGGTGAGCCCTGTGCCCGGTGCTAGGTAGGGGCTCAGCTGTTCTTTCATAGATGAACAGAGACCATCTTACTTGGCAGAGATTGTCTAAACGTTCACAGGCCCATGTCCCTTTCTTCCTTGGCACAAGGTGGCCGCACTCCCAGTCTCCCCTGCTCTTAGGTGCGGCCATGCGGTTCTGGCTAATGGCGAAGGAATGAAAACATGTACCGCCCTCAGGCTGGGTCCATCCAAACAAACAGAAAACAGCCCTAAAAATCTGATGCAGAAGAACAGGGTGACTTCAGAAGCCACACGGTGAAGGCAGCTGACAGAAGACAGAGCCTGGGCTCCCAAGTCACCACCTAGAGAAGAGCCACCCATCCTAAATATCTCACAAGTAAGGAGTACATGTCTCTCCTGTTTTAACCACTAGACATTTTTGGATTTGTTACGGCAACTCCCCCTAGGTCAGTGAGCCTGCAGCGGGAGTGTGCATCAGAATCCCCCAGACGGCTTAGCCAAGGGACAGATTCCTCATCCCCAAACTTTCGGATTCAGTAGGTCTGGGTCAGGGCTCAAGAATCTGAATCCCTCACAAGTCCCTAGGTGGTCCTGATGCTGCTGCTCCTTTGACCACTTTGAGAACCAGGCTCTCTACCCACGGCACTTACAAGCCTTGTGCTGGGACTCGGTAACCCTGATGAATGGAGTGAATGGGAGAGACTTGGTCAGTGTCCAGCCTGCCCAGCTGTCCAAGGCCCACAGTCTGTCTGTGTGAGAGGACAGCCACATCAATGCACTGTGACAAATGTCAAATGAGAGGAGTGTCAAAGAGACTGTGGGGACAGAACCCAGTGTTACCTCTCAATGGGCATCACTCCTCCAAGGGCAGGTCGGCGGGGTCTGACACACGTACCAAGTCAGGAAGTCTGCACCTTCAGAGCCATTTCAAGAGCTAAGGTTATGTGGGCCTGGACAGGGACGGGGTGCTTGGAAAGGGTGGGCAATGGATGGCGGAAGTAGGGCTCAGGGGGCTGAAATGTGTCTCTGGAGCAGCAGGGAGGCCTCAAGAGGTGGGACAAGGGTGTGTGGAGAGGAGCCCAAGCTGGGGAGTTGGAGCTGAGATGGGTCAATGAGAGGCCGAGCGGGAGGGCAGCTCAGAGGTCCCCCGCAGCGCAGGCGGAGGCGGGGGCCGGCGCCAGGAACGTGCGGGCAGTGGTGCTGGTATGTTCCAGTGCTGGCAAGCCGCTGAATGGCGGGTGGACAGCAGGGCTGAGAGAGGGACACAGAGAAGCCGCTGAGGGACGAGAGTCAGTCAGCTCAATCTGGGGTGTGATTGTAGAAGGCCTGTGGGATCTGTGGGCTCTCTGGGGTTCCCGGGACTGACAGCAGCGGGGTTCCCAGCTTATTCCGACCATACACCGGGTGCTGAGTCAGGGATCTGGCCTTTTCCCAGGGCCCTCTGGGTGCCATGTACACCAGTGAATGTGTATGCCTGTGGTGTACACACACACACGTGCACACTCACACACCCAGGTACATCTCTCACTTCTCTCTCCTAACTTCACAGACACCTCCTCCAGCCAGCCAGCCAGCCCGCCCGCCCACTGGTCAGTCCGTGAGCCACGGGGTGAACGCCTCCCCACGGACCGACCTTCCAGCCGCTGCTGCCACGTTCCAGAGGGGGCCCGCACTCTGTGTCTGGCTCGATGCTCTACCCAAGCAGCTTTCCCAAAGAACAGCAACGGCTTGGCCTTCCCAGGTCTCTATCGCCCTCTCCCTGCCTTACAGCAGCCGACACTGCTTGCCTTCCTCAGGACCCCAGCCCACTGGACTCCTCCCTCCCTCCAAGCCGGCACCCTCCACGCGCACCCCTCCTCATCCACTCGGAATCTGTGCCCCGCCGCTCCAGCAGCCCTTGCCAACCTGCAATTCCCATCGCCCTTGGCCCCTGTCCAGAAACACCCAAGCACGCCCTAGAGCAGCGCTCCCCAAAGGTTACTGGCTCTAGCTAGCCCCCGAAGGACTTGTCAAAATACAGATTCCGGTTAACCTCCCACCTAATGCAGTACTGCTGGTGTCAAACAAGAATCTTCTCGATCCCCTGTCTCCACACCCCAGTGTGGCTGCCACTGCCCACACCATCAGCACCACTGGCACAGCTCATGGAAGGCCTCGGGCTGCCACAGAAACTGCATGTTAACGCCTGACCCTTCTACTCCTTGAAACAGCCTCTTCCCTTCCCTTCGAAGACCCATCAAGACACCCTGAGATGTGTGTTTCTACTACTCTAAATGGGTGGGTCAAGGAGCTCCCCCTCTCGGGGAATGCTGGTGAATCCCATCTTCTCCGTCCTAGCTGGGAGTCAGAATCCTCCTCCCAGTCCCTTCTAAGACCCTTAGGGATACTCTGGGTCTGCCTGTCTGTTCTATGGCCAAACTCAGGGCTCTGCCCACATCCATAGCAACACTGTCCAACAGAACTTTCTGGAATGACAGAGAGGTTCTATAACCACAGTGTCCCATATGGTTGGTACTGGGCACATGAAGTTCTTGTGACTGAGAAACAGAAATTTTTACTTTAATTTTAATTCATTTAAAGTTGAGTTTAAGGGGCTACATATGGCCAGTGGCTGCCATCTTGGACAACATGGTTTTATAGGAATGAATACCTAAGAGACAGTCCCATTACACACCAGATGTTCCTTGGGCCCATGACAAATTTGAACGGTTTTGCAAATCTATCATCAGAGGCGGGTAGAAAACATGCCTGTCGGACTCAGATGGCCAGCGTTCAAATCCTGCCTCTGACGCTTGCTAAGTGGGTCACTTCGACAAGTCACCACCTCTCCGAAGTTCAGTGTCTTCCCATGCACGCACAGCCAAGGGTAGAACAGCTCTTAGGGAACTGCTGTGAGCATTAAATAAGTAAACACGAGGCATTTAGGTCAACGCCTAATATGTACGTGCTCAATCAATGCTCTCTTGTTACTAATTTTATTATTAAATCCTCATGCTAGTCTTTCAAAGAAAGGATTACTGTCTATATATTACACGAGGACACTGAGATGCAGAGAGGAAAAGAGGTCACTCTAGAAACAAAGAGCAACCTGGGATTTGAACCTGATCTGGCCCAGCTGCAAAGCAGCCAGCAAGCCAGCTGTGGGCGGGCTGCCACAACACGAGCTGCAGTGCCCACTCCCCAGGACGGCCTTCCCTGTGGCGACCCCAGAGTCTGGAAGGCGCTGGGGCTGGGGACTGGGGACCCTTCTCCCACAGCTCACTGTCACAGCCCTAGGAGCAGCTGGAGGTCCAGACAGAGAGGCACGTTGCCACAGCTGGAGTGTGTGCTCTCCCGCCTGCGGCCTGACAAGGAGTAGCCCACCATCCCCTTCTGCATCCTCAGGACTGGGGTGTCCTCGCTCTTTCCACTCTACCATACAGGGTCATGTTTCCCTTTCTACTCAGTTCGGCTGACTGTCTGTTTCTAAATCCAGAGCGAACCCCAGGAAAAGGACGCCTGCCTCTGAGATGTGCTCATCATGTTTCCTGGCAGAAAGTGCTCCAGCCCAGGCAGTGGGATCTCAAGAGGTCGTGCTGTGTCAGGGAGCGAGCCACCCAAGGACCCTACAGGGGATAAGCAGACCAGGAGGCCCAGGTAGCTGGCCTGCCATAGGAACAGCACTGGACTTGGACCCAGGAGACTGGGATTCAAATCCTGCCTCTGGTACTCAGTACCCTTTGACTTTAGGAAAATCACTTGATACCTCTGAAGCCAGTCTTAATGAAAATGAACTTGTGCAGAGCAATCTGTGACCATCGAAGTATTTTCACAGTCGTAGAATCATTTATCCATTCAACAAACATTCGATGGCCTACTCTGCGTTCTGTCCCTGGGGAGACAATGAGGGGGGCAAAACACCAAAGTTCTCGCCTTCAGGAAAATGATCACTTTTAATCTAATCATCTCGTGATGGATGCGGTATTACCATGGAGCTCAATCTTGCAAAGGAATATTACACAGCAGTGAAAATGATTTAACCAGAGCTGCAAGTCTGTGCAGATTCTTCTGTTTGGCCCCTGAACCCAGTCCCTGTTCTGCCCCCATGCATCGGGACATGTACCCCCATCAGCTGGATCCCTAGCTCCCTTGCCATCAGCTCCCAGCGGGGGTACTGCCCCAGCCAACAAGAGGCTATCACAGGAGACCAAAGGCTGAAAAGGAAGCACAGTGAGGGTATCTTTTCTCATTTCCTCCCTTCATCAATGCCTCTTCCGCTGGGACCTGAGCTCCCCCACATGTGCTCTGCTGCCCACCAGCTCTCAATGGGCTCTGTACCATCTCTCCCTTCTCCAGCCCCTTCGGCCCCGGCAAGTAACAGCTTCCTGCTTCTGCCTGTCCCCGGGTGCCTCATCGTGTCTGTTCTCTTAACCCTGTCCCTATCCTCTCAGAGGTCAAAATCATCTCCTCATTAAACTCTTCAAAGAGACAAACATGGGAAACAAAGTGTAAGGTACCTGAAGGACGTGTAACACGGGGGCTGACATCATCTAAGGATGGAGGCAACATTTTCCCTGAGAAATAAAATCTCAGTTGGGATTGGAAGAGTGAATCATAATTGCACCATGACATTAGCAGCGGCTCCCCCCCAACCATTTTACAAATTAGAAAATGAGGCTCAGACCAGGGAAAGGTGGCTGAGGTCATACAAACTCAGTATTGTCCCTGCATGCTGAGCAGGGTGTGGCCATGCCTGTCTTACGGGTCCTGGAAACCTCTGTGACTTTCCTCTTGCTGCTGGGACAACCCCAAACCTGGCCTCTTAAAACACAACGGATGTATTCTCTTATAGCTCTGGACGGGAGCGGTCCTACATATCCAGGTGTCAGCAGCCCTGCCTTCCTTCTGGAGACTCCAGGAGAGAGAGAATGTTCCTTGCCTTGTTCAGATTCTAGAGGCCATCGGCTTTCCTTGGCTTGTGGCCCCTTCCTCCTCCTTCAAGCCACCAACACAAAAGAAATTTTCCAATCTCTTTTTCTGTCTCTCTCTCCTTCCCTCTCTCCCTCTCTCCCCTTCCATTGTCACATCTCCTCCTGGGACCATGACCTCCCCCCAACTCCCTCTTGTAAGAATCCTTATAACCACATTGAGCTCAGATAATTCAGTATCACCTTAAAATACTGTATCACATCTGCTGAGTCCCTTTAGCCACACAAGATGACAGAGTCACAGGCTCTAGGGATGAGGATAAGGGCATCTTGTTGGGGTGGGGGGAGGCATTATTTGGTCTACATACAGAGCCCTAAGGCCTTAGAAGTGGCTAGAAACTTCTGTTACTTAAAGACTGACTCTTACTGCTAAAATGTCACCAACAGTCATGTCATTTACACAGAGAAACATGCAAAACCAGCATTCTGAGCCCAGGTGGCCTTTGGCAAAAGGGCAGCCTAGTGGCTGCTGTACAGCCAGGAGCAAGACACTTAACCTTTCTGAGCTTCGCTTTGCTATTTGTAAAATGGGAACAGTGTCTGTTTCCCATGTAGACAGGATCCCATGAGCTGGTGGGTGTCAAGAACACAGCAGGGGGTGGGGCTCCCCATCTCCATCTCTCTTGGCCCCCTTCTGTCTCCCATTCTGAGAACACACATGTACAGCCCACGTTCAGCCCTCAGTGGCTGCCATCACTACGCTTCGGGAACTAATGAGCTGTTACTAATGGGATTTTTCGGGGTGGGGGGCGGACAGAGGAGCTTCGGCGCCTCACTCATCCTGCTGAGATTTTGACATAGACACAGGTTTTAAGAGAATTAAGCCAAGAAGTCGAAATGCTGTGAATAAATGTCAGCATCCCTCATAAAATGTTACCTCCCAAGACCTCACTTTTCGCCAGTGAATACCCTGGATGTCAGGATGTCTCTCCAAAGTGGCTCTTAGCATGTCACTGGCCTCTTAACATCTTTTAAGGACTGCCCTGATGCTGACAAACCCAAAAAACCCTCCTTTGCCTTGACCCTCCAGTGGCCTCATGCTTGCCCCCGACTCCCCCTCCAGCTCTGTCCTGTAACCTGCATGTTCCAGTAACAAAATAAAAAAAATAAATAAACAAAAAGACTTCCCCAAACCTGATATCCTCTTTGATATTTATTCCTTTCCTTTTCAAGTCTTGACACATGTGATGTCCCTCAGTGAAGCTTCTTCCACTGTAAAATGGGTTTCTGGGAGCACTTTGTGAGACTATCCTTGGGACACCCCAAGGACACTGCCAAGGGATAACAACTCGCAGGGATTACATCAACAATACCATGTGCAGCGTGCCAGAGGTTGGCCCCCTTTCCTTGTCACATTGGGTAACAATCATGCACATCCTGCTTCTCAGGAGACTGTGGACCATAATTGGGTTAGGATGGTCTGGCTTGTCTCGTGTGTATATCCCTGAACACCTGGAGCTCTAGGGGTATTCGGTGAATACTTGCAGGGAGTTGGATGGAAGAATAGGGTGGGGGTTTGGGGAGGGGGAGAAGACAACTGGTATACCAGTCAATGTTCCATTTCAGTAGAAAGTTTTTTCTGGAGACTCCAGGGACACGTTGGCCAGGATCCACTGAGTCTTCCTGCTAACCCTCTATAGCCTCCATGACTCATCTGACCAACAACAAATTTGATCTTGTCACTTCGGTGTTTAAGGCCAATCCATCGTCCCCAAGATCAAGATCAAAGCCTTTGTCCTGGTCAAACCAGATCCTTATGATCTGACTCTATCAAGCTGTGTCTCTACTGGTGTGTCTCCAGCCATCCCTTCTCCTGGAGTTCAATGCCTGAGCAGTACCACACTTTGCGCCATTTGCACACTTTGCACACTCCAAACACCCCCTGGGTCTTGGCCCACACTTTGCCTGCATCCAGAAGTGACCTTCCTTCTTAAAAATCTCCAGTCACCTTTCTCAAGCTGGCTCAAATTAAAACTTCCAGTGAAGTTCGCTGTACCCTTACTCACCATCTGTTATTTTCGTTCTCGCTGCAGTAACAGCTATAAAAACCTTTATTAATCATCAGTATTTGGGCAGGCTGTACACTGGACGACTTTTATACCTTATCGCTAATCCAGTACTTCTCAGAGTTTAGCACACATCATAATCCCCTGGCAGATTTTTATTATTATGTATTTTTTTTTCCTGGCAGACTTTTTTTTTTAAGATTTTATTTATTTATATGACAGACAGGGATCACAAGTAGGCGGCGCCCCACCTGGCAGACTTTTAAAACACAGATTCATATACCCTACTCCAGATTCTGATTCAACAGCTCTGAGGTGGTACCTGAGAATTTATTTTTTTTTTTGTCAGGGAGTGGGAGACGGGGACAGAGAATCTCAAACAGGCTCTACACCCAGCGTGTTGCCCAACACAGGGCTCTATCTGTTGGGTCGCAGCTCCAGGAGTACAGCAGGAACAACAGAAATGACCGCGGGGGCTGCCATCTTCCAGCCCCCTCCCCACCCTTCCTCAACCCTAGACTCTCCCGCCAAAAGGATGTATGCCCAAGTCACGTCTCCATAGGTAACCCGATACCTACGCAGGAAACAGAAGTATCAGGACCCCCCCACCCCATACCCTCCAATCACCAAATACCCTACCGTATATGGATGTGAGCCCATGCCCTGCCTTGGCCAGATAAAAGACCCCCACCGACTCCCTCCCAGTGTGACTTTCCAGAGTTGTGGAACCTCGCCCGAGGGTGCCCACCTCCTCCCGGCGCAACTTTCCTGGCTCCCCTTCTCCTGAGCCCTGAAACATCGCCAGAGAGTGCCTTTAATAAATCTTGCCTTGTGCCTACCTCGCCTGGTGTCGTGTTTATCTCGCCTATAAAACCTTACACTATCCAACAACCCTGAGATCATGACCTGAGCTGACGCTCAACCAAATGAGCCACTCAGGGGTCCCCGAGAATTTACGTTTCTAACACGCTCCCAGTAATACCGATGCTACTGGTCCATGACCAGCACGCTCTGAGCAACATTGCCTTACTCGCAAGTAAAATTACATTACCAGTTCACAGGGGAGGAGAAGTTAGGCGACTCACCACAGGTCAAAGTACTCAGTGGTGAGGCCCCATTTTGAAACCCGGCCACTCGAGCCACAGCCCGAGCTCCCTTACTCAGCAGCAGCAGGGACAGCAGCCGACACCGAGGGACACTGCACTCCACACCAGACACTCCAGCAAGCACCCCATATAGATTATCTCATCTAATCCTCATATCCCTCCGAGATGAATGCTGTCATTGCCACATGATAAACGAGGAGGAAATCGGCATGAGAAGAGTAAGTTATCCAAGGTTCACACAGGCAGCGTGTGTTAAAACGGGCAACAGGCCAAGGGACAGTGACGGCACGCCCACACATCAGCAGTGACCGTTTTCAATATGTGCTGTTGTTCACCCTTCATTGCAATCATCTATTTCCACACAAGGCTCCCCACCCAGACCTTATCTTTAGGGTCAGGGAAATAGTCTAATTTAACTTTGCATCCTAGCCCCCGACGAAATGCAAGTGATTTGCAGATGCATAAATGTGTCTGAGGAATGAATACAAGACCGAAGGAGTAAACAAAAGACATGAAAACAACTGAAATCTTTATCATGTGACAAGCAGACTGCCCCTCTCTAATAAATGGTATGATAGGATCCCCAGAACCATTCGTAGAGGGGCTTCAAGGAGACCAATTTGACTTAAAAAGAAAAAAGAAAACAAAAAACAAAAAAAAACAAGGAAAACAACAATGCCAACAAAAACCACTGTGCAGAAGCTATGGGCCGGCATTCAAAGGCAGCTTCAGAGCCAAGCAAAAGACCACAGGTTTGGCAAAATGAGGCTCTCCACTAAAAATGCTTCCCTTGTTACCCTTTTAGCTAATTTCTCCTTTTCCCGAGCCTACCAGGGGTGTTGGTCTAGCAGATGCTATTCAAACTAACAGCTGCAAAGGGGAAGAGAAAACAGAGAGAACTTTTCTGATGCTTGTAATCAAGGGTAAAAATAAAAGAGGCACAATGAAAATTAAGTTAAATAAACAGTGATCAAGTCTTTTTCTTTTCCATTGCCTGTGGAGTCCCGCTGCGTGTCCAACAATGGGAGAAGAACAGGACGGGGGTGTGGGCTTCCAGGTCGGATCCCCACTGCATGCAAGGACAGCGAGACGCCCACGCAGAACCCGAGCTACGGGACAAGGGACAATTCTCACAGCCCCCTTCTCCCACACAGAAGCTGAGCCTGAGGCTGCAAAGGGAGAGAGCCAGGTGGGAGGCTGGCACAGGCAAAGGAGGGGCGTGAGCCAGGACTGAATGGTGCTTGGCCCTTGACGGTGAGATGTGGCTTTGCACTTAGATGTAGCCCTCGAGGCATCCATTAGTTCAGATGTCTAGGGCAGTGGGCTTAGACTTGGCTGGAGGCCCCGTCAAACGGTGGATAACCTGCTTCATCATGCCTAGCTCATCTCCTCTCAAGGCTCCAGGCTACACTCAGGACAGCCTTTCTGCAGCCGGGTTCTATGCTAGGCTCTGAGATCTGGCCTCCACTGGCTGAGCTGACCGTGGCTGTCAATGAAGACAAATAACGACAATTTCTACCACGTGTTGGGTGCTGTGCTGTGGGCCTGTCTTGCTAGTCCTCAAACAGCTCTGTGATGTGGGTAGACATTTTCCCATTTTACAGATGCAAAGGGTTCACAATGATGAAAATACAACACAAAACAAACGAATCCATGCCTGTGTCCCCAGCAGAGCTTATCTGGAAAGCAACAGAGTGCGGATCCTCATCGTGGCGTCTGGCCTGCAGCCCACACTCGGGTGCTCTGACAGAGGGGAGACATTAGGCTTCTAGACTCGTGGCTAGAACCAGACCCCTGAAAGGGAAGGATCGTGGTGGGAGCGAGAAGTGCAGCGGGAAATTGCTTTCAGACACAGCTGATCAGCCCTGGAAAACCAAGCCAAAAACAGCAGGGAGCCCCAGAGGTGCTGGAAGGAAGCAGAAGAGAGGAGGGAGGGGAAACCAGAGTCCATATAGTCAACAGACTTGCTCCATTTCACCCAGGACAGGTGGAGGAAGAGTAGAGAGGACTGCAACAGAAGGTGCGGGGGTTCCTTGGAGTCAACATCTGAGGAAGAGGAGGCATGCCTGCAGAACCATGGGTTGTGGGTTCCAGCTGACCTTGTAGTGGCTACTGTAGTATCTGCTTACAAGGAGGCAGGTGCACACCTTCCCCAGCAGCTGGGAGTGTCAACTGCTAGGCGCTCACACTTTAATCCCTCTCCGGAAACTGCCTCATCCAAGGTCATGTTTGCTGGAGGGAAGGGGACATGGTCAATGGCACATGGGAATGCAAAGGCGCATCCTCTAGCCTGAATTTAGGACCATGCCGAAGTGCTCTCAAAGCTCCAGGGATCTCCCACGTGTGGTTCAAACCACACTGCAGGTCCGCTTCTCCCTCTGCCCAGTTCTGCCTTCCTCTATCCCCTATAGATGAACCTCCAAAGAACTTTCCTGAATAAACCCTCTGCGTCCAACTCTCTGTCTCAGATTTTGTTTCCGGGGAACCCCACCTGAGAGATTCCCTCTGTCTCAATGCCTTCCAACACTTCCTTCAAGGAAACTTCTGGAGAGGAGGTCCACGGCATTCACAGGGAGGAGGAGCAGTTGAAGGGAACACCTTCACCTGGATCCCAGGCACAGGCAGCTCCTCCTGTCCAACTGGGCTCCTCCACGGTCCCGACGACCAGATGCAAGCTTCCCACACTGGTTCTGGCCCCAGCCGTTCAGCACAGTCTAATTGCACCAAATTTTATTTGAGTCTTCACTGGGGCTGTCACTTCATCCAATTAAGTGGAGGTTATGGAAGGATCCACTTGTCATTACAGCAATTCCTCCTTGCGCTAAATGCTCCCAGAATCTTAACTAGCAAGCAGGCACGATCAGAAAAGATGGCTGCGGTGAAGACAGTAGTATTTCTCTTTCACGGAGACAAACACGGGCAGGCCCCTGAGCCCGACACGCACTACCCGTGTCCGGCCGCTACATAAATTAGACAGGCCTAAATAAGTCAGGCTGGAGACAGGAACGGAAAGAGAATGCAGATGAAGCTTGCCACCAGACCGGCATTGCACGAAGGCTGGGAGCCCACACAGCTTGGGCCGTGTGGCACAGTACAAGGACCAAGTGGACAGCCAGGAGACGTGGACTCAGTGCCCTGCTCTTTCTCGCCTCAGGGCAGGACTTCCAACGAGCCCGTTCCTGTCCCCCAGGGCCTCCGATGCCTTGAGTGATCTGACCCCTGACCCTCTCCCCAGCCTCCTACTCCCAATACTTTCACCTACTCCATTCCAATCACTCTGACAACCCACCTGCAATTCCTCCAGCATGCCACACTCATTCCTCCCTCTAGTGTGACCTACTCAATGTCCCCGCCCCTTAGAAAGCCTTCCCACTCTTTCAATGGCCGACACCTTCTTGTCCCCCAGGCCTTCGATCAAAAAGTCACTTCCTCCAAGAAGCCCTTCTCATTTATCTACCAAAATAGGTCTCCTTCTTGTTCCCTGCCTCTATATTCTATTTGATTCCAACATGGCCCCATCACAAGCAACAGTAATACAGTGATCTAGTAACTCTTTCAAAGTCCATCTCTCCCTATGGAATGGTACTGTCCATGGTAGCCACGAGCCACGTGTGGTTAAACTAATGAAACTTTAATACAACTTAAAATTCAATGCCTCAGTCACAACAGCCACATTTCAAAGGCTCAGCAGCCACATGTGGCTACTGAGTTCAGATAGCAGACTGCACGGATGCAGATTTCCATCATCACAAAGAGCTCCCTCGGACGGTACGGGTCTATAGGATACACTTTGTGTGTGATCAGCCCCTGTATCCCTGGTATTTACAGTAGTGTCTAGGCATATAGTAGTCACCTGATAAATATATGAGTAAGTGAATTAACAAACCAACAACAAATATTTCACATGGGGGTATATTCAACAGAGCTAAGAAGTGGCAATGTTCCTATCTGCTCGAACAAGTTAAAGAAGCCTTCATGGAGGAGGTGACATTGAAACCAGGCTTTAAAAGATGACAGGATGAGAAGAAGGCAAAGAGGCACAGAGCAAAGAGAATAGCAGAGGGAAACCCATGGGATGATGGAAGATCATGTCATTTCCTGTTCAGGGGTGTGGCCAGGTTCTTGTCATTGCTGTTGGTGACAGAGTTGAGACGAGCACCCAGGTTTCCTTCAAGCATGATGTGCAAGGGCTCAGGGCTGAGATATTTGTTCAGGGTCCAGAATTTAAACATGTGCTAGTGAGGCATGCTGTTGAAAAGCAAGAGAGATACAGCAATTTTTAAAAAAAATTCAAGGTGCAAAAAAGGAATACAGATGCTCATATCCTAATAAGCTAAAAGATCCCATATCATATTCGTGGTCTGCTTCTTGTTGCTTCTATGCTGAAGATATCCTTCAGCACAAACAGGTTGCACAGGAGACAAGGAACCCATTCCGGGATGGATACACAGAAAAGCTGACCTCTTGAGAAGGCTTCCGGCAGGAGAACACAGGGAGGCAACCTCATGGGGAAGTAAAGGTGCCTGTTCAACGTGCCACACAATCAGTCCCCTCCCCAGATACAAAGCTTAGATACCTGCCCTCCAGGTGATATGTGCATCCTGACATCCACCTGGAAACAGGGTGACTCGGCCTCACAAAGCCAGGATGCCGGGGCCAAGGACCAGGGGGGAGGAAACAAGGCAAAATCATTGGATATCGCATCCCTTGAGAAGAGAAAGAGTCACTCTCTTCTGAAAGACCAGCTCATTTCCACAAGCAAACACATCAGAACGTGATACAGGGAGGAATTCCCAGGCTCTTCACTTTGCCTCGTGGAGATAAAAGGAAAAAGAAACAAAAACTCGGAGAGAGAGGCTGGTAGGAGCCTATGAAGCTGCCCCGCATTAATCAGCTCATCGCCCGCCCTTGCTGGCGCCCTCTTCGATGCCAGCCCTGGGTCTTTTGCTGGGAAGATGCAGGTCGAGCTGTAGCTGGCTGGGGAGCTCATTAGCGCCTCACCGGAGCCAAGGGCTGCCTGCCTTCCAGAACGTATGGTGAACTCTCACTTTAGTTACTTCTCAGAATCGATATAATGCTTTTCCAGCCGGCTCTGCCTACCGCCCTTGCAGCCGTTAGGGGCTACAGGCTTCTAAACAGAACTGTCTGGGCTTACCAACACGCATGCCTTCGCTGCACAGGGAAGAGCGCTCCAACCCTGGCACACGGGTCTTCTGGGCTCCTCACGCAGCGGGGCCCAGATCTAGGAAGAAGCACCTCCAGGGATGTGCTGGGAGTGGGGATCTAGCGGGCGCTGGGTGCTGGGACAGTGCGGACAGATGACCCTAGTGACAATAGGGGTTGCACTGCGAGGTACTTTAGACAGTTCCAGAGATGGCTCAGGAGTCCCAATTGGGACCCCAGACCCTGAAGCCAAGTCTGTCAGTCTCAGGCATGACACCTCAAGAACACTACATCTGAGATGGGTTTCCCTTAATGATTCCTTGGCTGCCTAGCCCAGCTTCCAGCTGTCCTGTCTACCACCCCATGGCCCAGGGGAATCTTAGTTCTATAGATGGCCCAACGGGCCATCACTCCAGCTGAGCTAGAGGACGCTGTGGCTGGGATCCTCACAGGCCATGGTGACTGTAAGTCCTGTGGAACACCACAGACTCCAGTTCTGTAGGCTGGCCTTCCAGAAGCCAACTTCTCTACAGAGTGTAAAGGACTGCCCTCAGCCCCACCACACCCCAGCAGGAAGCCAAGAGATGGTGTCCCCTCCTGCCTTCAGACTGTCTCTCAGTCAACCCTTAGGAGCCACACCCAATAGAGCAATACTGTTCTTTGAAGCCCCCTGACCACAACCTGAACAGAGAGTTGACACCGCCAGAGTCCCATGGTTTAGGATTATAGGTCAGAGCTCAGTGGCGCCCTCAAAGAAAAAGATCTAGCCCAACCCCACAGGCCAGTGAGGCAATACTACAGCTACTTCAAAGGATCTGCTGGGAGTTATTCAAGCTCATCCTTGAAATGTGCTGCATGAGCCAGCATTTGCTGCAGTAACAAACATCTCCAAATCTTAAACATGTATAAGACACTTCTTTCTCTTTCTCAGGCCTGTGGGTCAGTGTGCCTTGGCTCTGAGTTCAGTTCAAATCTCCTCCTTATGCTCCTCATTCCAGGAATGAGGCTGAAGGAGCAGCTGCTACCAACAACAGATTCTTCTAATGATGGATGGCAGTGAGGAAGATGAGGAGTAGAAACATGTGACCTCTTCTTGACACTGGCACCCTGTTCCTTCTCCCACCTTCTATGGGTCAATGCAAGTCACATGGCCAAGCTCAAATTTAACAGGGTCCTGTCAAAGTTCAGTGGTAAGGGCATTCTGCCCATGGAGTGGGATGAGGAGAAGTAAATATTTGCAGAACAAAACAATGTTCCAGAGGTGCTAGGGAAGGACCTGGTTCACAGAAATCTCTCAGAATATGTTAGATATGACACTATTAGTATCATTACCATTATTAGCAGAAGCTTTCTGCTGATGATTCACTGACATTCAGATAAGATTGAGGTAGATGAGGCAGAATTTCAGGGGCATGCAATGTGGGAGTGGCTCTTGGGAAGCTCCGCCCCTCTCAGGGGTCCAGACTGGACCTGAGAACTTTAATGGGGCCAGCTGCGACTAATGGAGAGGCTACAGCCGGGCCACATCTGAACCCATGCCTGTCCTTGGGACCAGCAGGAATGCAAGGCAGCATCCCTTGGAAAAGTGAGCTCCTAGCAGGGCCAGAACATAAACCTGACCTCCAGCCCCAGAATAAAATGCAATTCCACCATCACTAGGCAGGAGAGTATGTTCAGATGGAATTGATTTTTTTTCTACATTATTTTTCTTAAGGAAAAAAAAAAAAAACAAAAACAACCTCTCAGTGTTTATTTTTATTTCCTTTAGGCTGAGGCTTAACTCCAAAAATAGACAGTCTTTTTCAGTAGCCCTGTCATTAGCAGTTGCTACAAACACTCTGTCCCCCACACGTTGAACTGCAAGAAGGATACTTGAAAAGAGCAGTTAGAACAGAAGTCTCCAGAGAACCCCGGTGAGGGCAGTGGCTGCAGATCCTGGTACCCATGGCCTCTTTGAGGGCACGGCAGGGAGCCACCCTAGCATTTACCTCCCATGAGACTGGGCATGTGCTTCTCACAAGAGAATGCAGGGTCACTCATCCCCCCCAACTCCGGGTAGCTCTGTGTGCTTAGCCAGGTCCCTTCATATCTGAGACTCTATTCCTCACCTAGAAAATGGAAAGAATAAGAACTACAGCTCATTTGGGAAGTCTTCGTCATTTGGTTCATGTAAAGAACACCTGGTTTCATTTCAGCAGCTATGAACAGAATTCCCTCCACACACAGAGATTCTGGAAATAAAGAGAGAAGCTGGGCACAGTCCTCACCCTCAAAGACATTCTAGTCTAGCAGGAGTTCCTGCTAACTGGGTTTAGATTTGGGGACATATACCCTAACTTTCAGTGGTGGGGAAGGCTGTCAGGGAAGGCTTCTCTGAAGGGGAAACACTTGGGCTGAGCCACTGAAGACCTGACCAAGGGGGGAACAACATTCTGGGACATGGGACTAGTGTGTTCAAAAGCACTGAGGCTGACTATAATGACGTTGTAAAGGTCTGGAGGAAAAGAGACTGCAAAGGGCTCTGCCCATCCTTCCAAATAAGCAGTAATGAGATCTTATAACAGGGATGTTCATAAAACAAATGTCCAATGAGCCAAGCAGTAGGAGGAGCCAGCACAGAGCCCACGTCTGCACGCGTGGAGCCCATCATCTAAGGGACTGCACACATTCGCCAAAAAATGTGCAGTTTAGAGAGGTCACCTTAGATGACTCGGGTGGGCAAGGCAGACTCAGAAGACCAGGAACCAGGCATGTCAGAAGGTCACATGAGGAGTGAGGCCACTAGCTAGTAGTGTGACTAAAGTCTGTGGGGTCATCCGAGAAGGGGGCTTGTGGAGGGGGTTCAGGAGAGCTATGGGCTGAAGAGGCACAGGGTCCAATTTCTGGAGGCAGCTCCTTCTGCAGGCAATGGGGCCACCAGGGGTGGGGAGGGGCAGGCTTGGACCTGACAGTGGTACACAGAAAGGACGGGAAAGAAGAGAAAAAGGGTAAAACCCTGAGGGACGAAAGAAGGAAGGTAAAGAACCAGCTCCAGCCTTCCCACCCTCTCCTCTGTTCTCACGTCCCAGGGGAGTCTGTGGCCACTACTCACACCTGGAAGACACACGCCTTTCTTTCAACATAAAAAGTATCTGAATTCTGTACAAGCAAAGGCATGTAAGAATAATTCAGGAGGAGCTGGAGGGGAGACTTCACTGTCTGAAACACAAAGAGGTGCTGCAGGTTCCACTGTGTCCCCCAGAGAGGTATGCTTAAGTCCTACTTCGTGGTACCTGTGAATGTGGTCCTGTTTGAAAACAGGGTCTTTGCAGATGTCATCCAGCTCGTACTGGACTATAGTGGGTCCTTGCCCAGTGGCCTGTGTTGTAGTAAGAAGGACATTTAGATACAGAGACACACACAGAAAGGCATGTGAGGATAGAGGCAGAGACTGGAGTGATGTATGCTAAAAGCCAAAGAAAGGGGGAGGGGAGGAAAAAAAGTCCTCCAGAAGGAACCAACCTGCCAACACCTTGATGTAGAGTAGCACACACACCAGGCTCCAAAACAGTGGGAAAATAAATTCCTCTTATGTAAAGCCACGCTATTGAGGGCCGTCTGTCACGTCAGCCCTAAGAAACGAACACAATGGCGGATTAAATCTGTACCAGTGCGACGCCTTGGGGGGTGGCAAGCACAAGCACCCCAACAAGGACATTCACCCCAGCTTGCAGGATAGGGCTCCGAGCTGGCAGCTCCTGTTCTGGCCCTAACGCCTACTCTTACCTTACAACCAGCCTGAGCCTCTTTGATGGGGGTCACATGCAGATGGGACTCCAGGCTTGCAGGAGCCCAGTGCACATCTGGGTAACAGAGCTGCCAGGTGGCAGAGCTGGGGTTTAAGCCCAAGTCATCCTGTGGCCTGCTTTGGGACAGAATGGATAACCATAAGCAGTCCCTGTCCACAAAGCTCTCGGTATTTGCAGAACTAAGAACCACATTTTTAACACTCTCTGAAATGATCTCCCTTATTAGCTCCTTTCCTTCTTTTCTGCTCCTCTAAAATATATGCTTCAAGATAACAAAAGACCTGCCCCCACACAGATCTTTGGTGTATCCGTTGGGTCCAGAAGATTCCTGGGACAGAGCAGGTGTGTAATAAACAGTTGCTTCACTGACCAATCAGTTAACAGGGGCATTTGGAGAGAGCATCGCCCAGGCATATATTTCTGTACTGGTTTAACAAAGTTGTAAATGGAGTTAACTGCTTGCTGTCCCTGACCAGAAAAGAAGACTCACAGGAAGATGTCAATGCCACCCATTTGTACAGCCCTAGGCCATTCCCAACGTAGAAGAGCCGGAAAAGCCACCACCAACAACTCCATTGGTGCAGACAAGACCGGTACTGCCCCAAATGCTGGTAGGTAACCAAGCATTAGGAAGTGACGAAAGGCTGAGATTCAGAGTGCAGGGCAGAGGGAGTAAGGAGTTGGGAAGGACAGAAAGGGAGAAGGGACAGGATAGGGGAGCAGAGTTTCCCAGGAGGAAACACCCCACCTGACAAGCTGGCACAGGGAGCCAGTTACCATTTGTGACCTTCTGAAAGAAGAACAGAGCTGGTGGGGAGCGAGAACGGAAGTCGGGAAGCAGAGGTACAAAGGCAAAGATAGACTGGACTCAGAAAGGGATAGACACAGATAGGTATCTGGCTCTGCAATGGTCATGCATCAGAGTGAAATTCATTTAAACAAAGTGCATCCTTGTTATTTAAGTCTGAAACCAAGGGACCCAGATTGTAGGCCACGCCTACGAGTCCATCCTAAATTCTCCACTTACCACTCTAGAAAGCCCCGGCAGAGCAGCACACACACCAGGCGTGCCCCACCTGCACCCGCCTGATTTCTGTCTACCCAGAACCCCTCATTAGGGCAAGGCTCCCTCCCCACCACATCCTTCCAGAACACCTCAACTCTTCACATCTTGCCCCACTGGCCACAGACGAGGACACATGGTTGCCACGGGGCCCTTCTTCATGCTGCTGGGCAGAACAGCTGGTCCAGCCTTGGTTATCCACCCAGGCGGGGACAATCAGAATCCTCTCATGAGATGGACATTCAGACACTGAGAGAAGGAAACTCTCTTAGCTTTGAGGTGATAAGTAGAAGGTGTGACCTGAAGCCCCCAGCCCCCCAAGTTGTCCCTACCATTCCCCATGAGCATACACACGAAATACATCAAGAAGGAGCCAGCAGAACAGGAAACACAGAAAGGAGAGAGCACCCTGAGTCTACCATTAGAGCCTTGGGATGGGACTCTACACAGAGGCAGCCCCATGCATGGACATCCCTGAGATGTGTACCAACACCGTCCTTCTGGAGCTGTATCCAGTTAGACAAGGAGCAGTGCCACTCAGCCCTGAGAGGGCCCAGAATGAGAATGCCCCCCCCTCTCAATCCTCACCTCACAGCAGCCGATGCTGGGCCCCCCTGCCTTGACTATGCCAATAACCTTGGGCAGGACAAGGGCGAGTGTGTGGGCAGGGCTGTGGTCTGCAGAGATAGATCTCCAGCTGAGTCTTGAGGTCATAGGCAAATAAAACGGGGCCCACTTCGGAGATGCACAAGAAAGGCAAGGGGAGAGTCCTGCATCTGCCAGACAGAATTAATCCAAAGCCAATGGGGAAATAACTGGCAAAGCGGGGCTGGCAGAAATGAGCTATGCAAACAGGTCCCAGAGCAACTGTCTGCTGCCAGACTGCTCTGCCTCAGAGCTTCTGAGGATGCAAGAGAGGAGAGGAGAAAGGGCAACAGGGCAGGAGGCCAAAGACTTCAAAGGAGACAGCAGCCACCAAGAACTTCTTGATGGGATGGCCAGAGCACTTGCCAGAGCCGGCACACCCCACATCGCACTTGGACGTAATCACATTGCTGTGCTATAACCCCCTTCCCCTGCCCTAAATCCTCCAAAGTCGGCCCCAGCTCAAAGAGTGGGTGTGTATATGTATGTGGCAAAGAAAGAATGAAGGAAAATTGAGGAAAGAGGACTGGGTTCCAGGTTTGGATGGTGGAGAACAGAGAGAAGGTGCAAAGAGTTAAGAAGTAACTGACACTGAAAGCCATAAGGACCAGAAATCAACGAGTTAGAAGTGACCGTATCATGAGCCCCTAGAAATATGAAAACATTGGAAACAGACCTCATTCTAAACAAATCTCAAAAGGCAGGTTAACTTGTGTTGGCATGCTGGCTGCAGACAAATTTGGGGGTACGAGAGCTCCTCTAAGATCCAACCCCAGGAACACTGGTCATGGGCTCTCTCATGCAAAGTCAACGACAACAGGTGTTTCTACGAGCTGTCTCACCACAGCTTCTGAAAATGGCAGGGCAGCCCGTTAGGAAACTGGGGACCAGGAGCTGATCAGGAGTCCCACAGGGTGATACAGTGGGATGGGAAAGGTGGGAGCTTGGGACTGGGCCATAAAGGCAGGGTCCCCAGGCACAGCAACAGGACCAAGTCCACACAAACCCAAAGCCTGGGAGGTGGGTATTCTACAATTCCCTTCCTCCCTGCTTATCGGAGAAGTCAAGGAATAAGATCAACAGACCCTAGGATTCAGCAGAGATAGGCAAAGACAGCTGGAGGGGTCACCCTTGTCCCTTGGTCTTCAGACATCCTTGGTCACTTAATGGAGAACATTAGTCTAGTAGGGAAACAAAGCTGAAGGGGAAAGGGGGCTGTAAGCTCAACATCCCCAAAGGAAACCTCACAGCGATGAGTATAGACGTGCCTGGGGCAGCAGTGCCCAGAGAGCAGGAGCACCTCTGAGATGAGCTGGTCCAGATGGCATCAGGCAGAGGGAATCAGCTAACTCCGCTCACTGTGAACTCAAACTCACTGAATCTCTCTCTGACCGCTGTCAGGCTCCCACAAAATTCCATGTGGGAAGTATGGCACTACCCTGATGCTGTGGGTTCTGTCCACTATACCAGTGGAAACCTTAGAATGAGTTCTCTGTAAGCCATCAAGGTAGGAGAAACCTGAGTAAGGGATATGGGTCATGGCAAGTTCAGCTACTGCTCATTGACCCCACAGCCAGATGAGGTTATGGATGGAGGCATGGTCCCAGGCTCCGCACATCACTCAGGGATGCAGACTTCTTCCTGGAGATGCCACCTGCCTCCTCACATGGTCTCCAGTGTCACAACAGGACGGCAAAAGACAGGGCGGCTGGTGCATGGCAGATTTTGTATAGGTCTGGCCTAGAAGGGACATAGATCTCTTTGGCACACATTCCTTTAGCCCAAGCTGGATGTAGGAGTCTGGAAAATGCAACCTTCCTGCCTTGCCAGGAGAAAAAAATAAATGATACAGAGAACAAAGAATATTGTGACAAGAGTCTCTGAACCTCCCTAGGGGCATGAAGTAGGCCCCACACTCTGGACTTCTATGCTTTGTTTCACTGAGCCTCAGAAAATGCAAAGCAAGTGACATCATTCTTTCCCTTTTAGAGATGGAGAAACTGAGGTTCAGTCTCTTGCGCAGTTTAATTCAACAGCAAAAAAACAGGCAGAGCCAGGAGCCAAACCCAGCCCCTTGCCAGCTTCTAAAATACAGCTTCCGGCCTTCCCTAAGAAGGGCACTTTCAACAGCTGGTAAGAGGCAGCCAAATCCTGGTCCTGCCCCAGGGGACCCCAGCGGTTCCCCCATCTCATATATGTGAGGGATGAGAAGAGCAAGCCATAGGGCACATGTTGCTAGCAACTGACGCAAATAGGAGTCCTTCCCTTCTGAGAACAGATGAAGAGCCACTTGGCCAGTAAGTGTCTGCTCCATACCACCAGGCTGACCTCCATCAGAAAGGAGCAAGTCCATTTACTGGGCTGTGAGTCACATCCGGCTCTAGATACACAGAGAAAGCAGGAGACCTGCTACTCTGAGTAATAACGAAAAGCCGCTACAAGCAAATTTTATTTAAAAGAGAAGAGGCCAAAGCCCAGCCCCGCTGCTACCAGGATCTGGAAACATAGGAAAACAGCTGAGGATCATATACATTCAAAAACCAACCAACCAACAAAACACCTTTAAATAGCAAAGAAATCCACCTGCCCAGCTGGTGGCGGAACAGACATTTTGTATCAGTCTAAGAGGCCCATGATTTCACAGAGCTGCGTCACTGGTTTTCCACAGTATTTATGGAAAACATCCTATTGTTCCGGGGGGGACTAACTTTGAAGCCCAGCTGTGTAATACGGCCCTCGCTTATGACAAACAGGGAAGCAGAGGCCCAGGGAAATGGTCATTCGAAGCTAATATTAGCGGTAAAATGGGAGCTACCTTCCTTCTAGGCTTACCGAAACACTGGTTTGGAATCCCCTGGATCCGGAGGGCAGCACAACCTGGGCAGGGGACAGGAGGGCGGGGTTTAACAACAAGGCAGTGTGGGCATAATGAATCCCACCGATTACACTGGGAACCCGCTGCCCTCCCCCGACCCCGCCAACTGCTAAAATATTGCTTTTTGGCATCGGCATCTCACTACTTGCTCCAGATCTGTGTTTTTGTTTTTAAGATTTTTTATTTATTTATTTGAGAGAGAGACAGTGAGAGAGAGCATGAGCGAGGAGAAGGTCAGAGAGAGAAGCAGACTCTCCGTGGGGCTGGGAGCCCGATGCGGGACTGGATCCCGGTCCTGGGATCACGACCTGAGCCGAAGGCAGTCGTCCAACCAACTGAGCCACCCAGGCATCCCTCCAGCTCTGTTTTTATTTAATGTTTAAACATGCTGCCATGGGGAAGGTCACTGCTAAATGACTGGTGGGGCTTGCGTTGAAGTGCCAAGTGCTGTGCTTGTCCTCCTCTCCCCATGCCCTCCTTGGGCTCCACTGGAAGGTAGACTGACGTGGCTGGAGAGGTAGTGTGCCGGGCCAGGGGGAGGACGGGACCAGGCACAAGGACAGCTTTCCCGGCCACATTGGGCTGACTCAGGCTGTTCACCTGGACAGCCTGCCTATTGCCCCAGGTCCTTATGGGACCAGAGCCCCAGCCCACTCCCTGCCCTGCCATTCTGCTCTCATATTCCCTCTTGTGGGGCTGGGGTTTTACCTTGTGATATACTTGTCAAGATAATCACTTCCCCTTGGACTCCTTTCTAACGTAAGACCCTCTATTCTGGATAGGGCTTCCAAGCTGTCCCATCTGGCCAGACCCTGCCTGAGCTCCCACTGCTCCTAAGCTCCATGTGCCACAGTCAAGGCCATGCCCACTCCCTTTCCTTAAAGAAAACACGCAATTTCTGCCCTCCTATGTCATTCTGGAATTTGTAGACTCCACATCAATAAGTAACGGTGAGGAAGATAAATTTTTTTGACCATTAAAAAAAAAAAAAAAAAGCAACACCTGAATAAAGGATAATTGTCCAGCCATCAGGTACACTTTTGGGCCCCGTATCAGTGAGAGAGAAGAGAACTATCCTCTCATCTCTTCAGAAGTAGGACAGAAAGCTTTGGTTCAAGAGGATAGGCCTGGGGAGGTTGCCAATGATCTTTCTTGATCCAACCCATATCAGTTAATGTAATGCTATTATAACAAACAGACCTCAAGGCACAGTAGCTTCACACAATAATAATTCATGATTGCTTAAATAGCAGACCCACTTAGCAGGTGATTTTTCTCCATCGGGTGGTATAGGGATCCTGAATTTTTCAATATTTTGACTCCTCTGGCCTTCCAAGGGATTAGAGTCATCTGCACAGAGCCAACCAAAGAGGGAAGAAAGAATGTAGAGAATGACGGCCTACTTTTTAGACATTCTGGCTCTGAATGCTCTTCTCACTTTCCTTTGGCTGGAGTGAATCACATGGTCCCACTGAGAACAAGGCAGGCTGGGAAATGTAGTCCTTGGTCAAGGTGGTACTCCGAATCACAGCTCCATTCAGTGGAAGTGGAGGCTCATGGTCCCACTGAGAACAAAGCAGGCTGGGAAATGTAGTCCTTAGTCAGGTAGCTGCTCTGAATCACAGCTCCTCTCAGTGGAAGGGGAGGCTCATGTGTCTGGCACACACAAAGCAGCTTTACTGACAGCCAGAGACTCTCACATTCCCAGCAGTAGGTAGTTAGCTTGCATTTTCCTTTTACTGCATCTCCATGGGTATTTAGTGGGGAAATGGGAGAGGAGAGGCCACAGGAGCAGAAGTCACAATAAACCACAAGTCAATGTCAATTTTTCAGAGGCTGTGACTGAGACCGGCTGAATTGCTCCTTCAACAGCCAGAGAATTAGCTCTACCTTCTTTTCCCCACATCTCACCACCATCCCCCACCGCAGCCACCAGAAGCCCAGAGGATTGCAGCTGAAGTGCAGAGCATCAGGGATAAAGAGACCATCCCTTGGGGGGTGGGCGGGGGAGGCTGGGTTTCGCAACTGGCCCTTGGGACTGGCTAACTGTTGACCATGGAGGCTGTTCTGTGCTTTGCAGGATGTTTAGCAATATCTCTGGCCTCCACACACTCCCTCCAAGGTATGCCAATTAAAAATGTTTCTGGACATTGCCAAACATCCCCTGGGGGACAGAAGAACCCCCGGTGAAGGATCTAGAAGGAGGCCACACAGAGGGGAATTTAGCTCCAGGGCAGGGACAGAGAAAATGACCTGCAGCTTCCCTTCCAAATCTGGAGTCCACAGTTTATAACTGAGTTTAACTGGGCCTAAAACTGAGGTTCTCAGAAGCGAAATTCCATGAATATCTGCCACAGAATAAAATATTACAGAAAATTAGCATTAGGAGAGCCAAAAAAAAAAAAAAAGTCTCCATTACAGTAGGAAGAGGACAGATTTCAGGCAATGAGACTCTAAGTAGGCTGGGTAATCAGGCTTCAGCGTCCTCATCTGAAACGTGGGAGCAGGTGAGAATTTAACAGAACCTTCTGTGAAATATCCAGGGCAATGCCTGGCATGCAATAAATGGTCTACGAATGCCAGCTAACTACAGACCTTGCAGCTCATCCCATACCCCAGATAGTTCTTCCATTTGAACACAGGAGGGTAATGTTCCAAGTGAATGAGGATTTAATGCAATTGCCATTTGATTTAATTTCCAAATGCGTTAAAAGTGTTAACGCAACACATCAGCACGCAGCTGATAAAGTAGTCAAAATAATTCAAGGAAACCAATACTTGTCAGGTTTTATTTATCCACATTTATGCTTTTTTAAAAATAAGCTGGTCTTTGTGCCCATATAGAATACAATATACATAGATTTTTCCCCCCAGTTCGCCTCCCCCCACACACATATGCTCAAGTTAAGTTTCCCACTTTCTTTCCATCTGTCATTTTTCCCTTCCCATGAAAACCTAGCAGTGACGTTATGCGAGGAGGAGGGAGTTGGGGCTAAGACTGGGCAGCTGGCAAATGGGGCGCGGACAGGGATTGATGAAGACAAGCATAAACATACGAGCAGCACTTTGTTTACACGGGGTGAGCGTATCTGTGAGACCCCTCCCTCAAATGTAGGGGGCTTGGCACCGTTGTTCCTTTTTATAATTAGGAAGTCATGAGTTGACATTCCTAATTCAAGTAGCTGATACAAGATCGGAACCCAAGACCTCTGATTTGCTCTCTAGATGTTCTTGCCAATAGCAGCCATGGCAATAGTAATAGTAATAATAATAATAATATAAACACAACCCATTAATAAAAGTTAAAACTGAAGGAAGACAAAACTAAGCACCCAAGCATCAAGATTATTTTCCTACTGGGGGTATAGCTCAGTGGTAGAACATCCAACTGCAGGATCATTTTCCTACTGAACATAGAGGCTGCAAAGAAGATGGAGTGCTCTGGTTTCTTTGCATAGCATCTTTCTGGAAAGTCAAGTTCAGAAATGGGGGTTGGGGTGCAGGTGGGCCAAGACTTGGAGACACAGGCTGAAGCAGGTACACTGAAGTGGACAGGACTGGGAGGGGAATTGGGAGGGTTCACCCTGAGACAAGCCTTCCCTCGATCAGCACTGAATAAGGCCCAGAGGTTTTTTTGTTTTGTTTTGTTTTTTAAGATTTTATTTATTTATTTGACACAGAGAGATCACAAGTAGGCAGAGAGAGAGACAGAGAGAGAGAGAGAGAGAGAGAGAAGCAGGCTCCTTGCTGAGCAGAGAGCCCGATGTTGGACTCGATCTCGATCCCAGGACCCTGAGATCATGACCTGAGCCGAAGGCAATGGCTTAACCCACTGAGCTACCCAGGCACCTAAGGCCCAGAGGTTTCTTAAATGACCATGAGAATGGCCCCATGAGAATGGTAGACTGGGTAAGTAGCATGGCCATGCAGGTCAACTGAGACCCCAAAATTGCAACAAAGCAGGACAAGTAGAGGCCACACAAGTAATGCAGGGCACTGTAAGTCTTATGGCTCCCACAGCCAGGAAGAAAAGAATAAAGCAAAGGAAAGCAAGACTAAAAGGAAAAGATAAAAAGTGGCATTCATAAAGAGGGTGAAACCTGCCCAGAGACAGGAGGGAAACCTAAGTTAACGAGAACCTTGGAAACGGAAGGTGTGAGGAAGAATCTGCAAAGCTACTGCACGCCTGTGGAGGAAGCACTGAGAATGTTGCTGGATACAGCAAATGTTCGAGCCCCTTCTATATGCCAGGTATCCTGGATCGAGCAGGAAGCAAGACCTACAGAACTTCTGCCTTCAGGAGATTATGCAGTACAGAGATGTAAATGACAATGGCAAACAATGATAAAGTCTGAGAAGAAAACCACAGACTGGAACAATGGTAGAGCATTACAGGTGGTGGATGGGTGCTATTTTAGATAAGGTACTCAGGGGAAGCTCTCTAAGAAGCTGATATCTGAGCAGGGACTAGTATGAATAGAACAAATGAGCCATGTAATTATGCAGAAGGAAAGCATTTTAGGCCAAGTGAGAACAGCAAGTGCAAAGGTCCTGAGGTCAGAACTATCATGGTGTGGTTTAAGGAAGAGGAAATGGACTAGTGTGGCTAACAGAGAAGATGAAAGGACAAATACAAGAGGCAGGGGGTCGGAAATCAAAGAGACAAAGGAGCCAGATCTAGAAACCACTTTAAGAAGTTCAGATTTTATTCTGAGTGAGAGATAGGTCTACTGGAGGGTTTTGAGCAATGAAATGCCATGACTTAACTTGTTTTCAAATTGTCATGCAGCCTGATGCATAAAGGCTGGACCTCAGTGGCACAGGAATGAGAGAGGGAAAGAGCTGGTACAGTCATCCAGCCGAAAGGAGGGAAGGGCTGGTCCTGTGCAGAAAACGGCACAGTTGCTTGTGAGCCAAATCCAGAAGACCCCCTCCCATTTCTGTAAGTGTTATTGGCACACAGCCACACTCATTATTTACATATTTTCTATGGCTTTTGCTACAAAGAGCAGAATTTAATAGTTACGACAGAGCCTGTATGGCCCACGAAGCTGAAAATACTGATTACCATGCCCTGTGCAGGAAAGGTGTGCCAACCCCTGGTCTAGGAGGTTGACAGCAGAGATGGTGGAGAGTGGCCGGATTCTAGGTAAACCGAGGTAGTAGGTTTACAGGGAAAAGGCCAGATTCTAGCCCAGGCTCTTCCATCCCAAGCCTACTCTCTGACTGTTGAGCAATACAGCTCCCCAGCTACTCCCTCCTGGCCTCTGAGGGCTGGCGGAGAACAGGGACGGATGCTCCGGGTTCAGTTGTGACAGCGGCCTTTGAAGAGCTCCTGTGGCTGCCCAAGCAAAGTGCTCAGAGTGGGTCCTGGCTTTGGGTCTTCTCCCAGCCCGCAGCTGCCCTTCCCCGCTCCACTGTCACTGATGATGCACAGACGGGCCAACAGCCTCGGTTACATCGGAAGCTGGCAGAGGCTGCCGAGTCTGCGTCACACCAGCTATTGGATTCCCCCACCTCCCTCTCTCGGGCCTTATTTTTTCAGTAAGTGAGGATCCAACTGTCCCATCTGAATCTCAATGTCTGTAGGCTCTCTCCAAAGCCCCAGGAGGCCCCCTCTGTCCTACCCAACGAGCCTGAAGTACCAGTAGGTTAACACCCCAGGAGCAGCCCTCCACCATTGACTGGTGGGGACTCAGGTGCAAATATCCCAGCTCTCTCACCCCTGAGGAATGGATGCTGAATGCTTGGCTTCCCCAGGGACACTGCGCTCCAGATGTCCACCACGGTCACGTGCTTGAAAAGGCCTTCTGTGTTCACCGCACCTCCTAAAGTCCCAAACAAACCTCTTACACTCCAATTCCTGCCAAGCCTGCTTTGAGGGGTCCCTGTCCTGTTTGCCTCTGATCTTCACTTCTCATCCAAACAGAGGCTGTGTCTTACCATGGCCACCTGCATGGCAATGGCTTTCCACTGCTCACAGTCAGGACCACAGAAGAAAAGAACAGATGGCTGGAGGGGTCCGTCCTCCTGAGTGTGTGCACTACCATCTACGGACCACGGGTGAGGTTCCCGCAGAGCCTCCTGACTCCTACAGAATAAAGCTCCCACTCTACTCTAGGACAAGGACCTCCAGCATATCCACTGGCCTACAACGGCAACCTCAAACCTGTCACCCATCCATGTCTGAAAACTGCCCCAGGCCGCCCCCACTCAAGGGTCTGCCAGGCTGAGGTGTCCTTGCAGATGGGAGCACTTAGAAAAACTTCCTAGGACCTTCTCAAATGGCACCAAGTGTCCCACCCTCCATTTCTCTCAGCTCACACCGACGACAGGACTACTATATTGAATTTTCTAAGAAACACACAGAAGAGCACAGTCTGAGGCACCAGCAGGCCTGGCTTTAAATCCTGGTTCCATCACATAGAAGCTGTGTGACGTTAGGAAAGTTACTTAACTTCTCTGAGCCTCTGTGCCCTCATCTGTAAAAGGAACACACGAACAGTCCCTATAGAATACTGTTGTTAAGAGGATCGGTAAGTGCGGTAGGTACCCAACATGAACTGAATGACCATTCATCATAGGTTTGCGGGATTCTTCCCACTCAGCTATGGGCTAATCACACTCTCTGACCCATTGCTGGGGTTCAATAAACTATCAAACAAATGAACACAGGAATAAGTCTGCTACTCCAGCCATGCAATCTCTAAACCAGAAGCTGTAAACTCAAAGGCCTCCAGAAACCAAACTAGTGACATCAGCAAAATGGGCCAAAGGAGGGGCCATGGTCAGCTGTGCAGCGTGTGTCCCAGAATGGCAAAGCCACATTCACCCAAGACTGCTGCTGCAGGTGCAATGCGGCCCAGGCTGACGCCTTTAAATATTAGCCTTTAAATATTGGAACACAATGTTTAAAAAAAAAAAAAAATACAGTGCCACACAATAAAGCATTTCTGCAACTGACTTTGAACAACAAGCTGTATTTGGTGACCTCGATCCTATTTCAGAGACAGACCTTAAGATGGCTAAACTTAACTTGATATCATACAAATTATTGTTCCTTTATGTGGGACAAGGAAAAGAGCCTATGTACTTAAGCAATACGCCTACAAATCGTAGGAAAATATGATTATTGATACTTACAGACACAACTTGGCGGGGGGGGGGGGTCCTCCCTCTCATCATGGATCCAATGAGATACACTCACCCACTGAACAGATGAGGAGCCTGAGGCCCAGAGGGAACACATGATTGACCTGAAGTCACCCAAATAGCTGGGGCCAGAACTAAGATTGAAACTCGGGTACATGCCCATCCCAAATCCCTACTCTTGACCCTACCAAGCTGCCCAGGTAGGAGTCAACAGCAGTTTTTAAATCACAACACCTGACTCACAGTGTTCAACTTTCAAAGATTTTCGACTTCCTCCGGCCACTAATTCACATACTGATAAGAGGGTTCTGAGTCCATGGTAGGTTGTTAATACGGAGTCGGAAGATGGATTTAAAAATCACTACCAAGGGGCACCTGGGTGGCTCAGTGGGTTAAGCCTCTGCCTCTGGCTCAGGTCATAATCTCAGGGTCCTGGGATCGAGTCCCACATCGGGCTCTCTGCTTGGCAGGGAGCCTGCTTCCTCCTCTCTCTGCCTGCCTCTCTGCCTACTTGTGATTTCTCTCTGTCAAATAAATAAATAAAATCTTTAAAAAAAATAAAAATCGCTACTAACAACATATTTTTATGTTAGCAAATTTTCATCAGTATAACTTGGGTTGAAGAAACCTATGTCCCAGGAGCCCCCTGACTCCTACAGAATAAAGCTTGGGATAAGTGAGAGCATCTTGAACTCAAAATTGGAGGAAACCCAGAAACAGGGAGAGAATGAGTGCATCTGTGAGCACTGGTCCAGAACAGGCAGGTTGAGGGGCTGGACTGTCAACGGAGCGAAATCTCAATTACAGAGTAATCTAACATATACCCAGGTACATTATTGCAGCTCAATAAACAGCTCTTCAGAATTAAGTAATTCCAATTTGCTTTCATTTTGATCTGTGTCGCCCCGAGAATTTGATATTACCCACACTCAAATTACAAGGCATCTTCGAAAGCACTGATGCTCACTGTCCTGGGAAAGCACACGAACCACAAGCCAGCCAGCCATAAACACACCAACTAAGACAGAGACGTTGCTTGGTGTGGCGACAGCACCTGCTACGGATACCATCAGAGGGGATTCCATCCAGCTCCTGGCACCCCTGGGCACTGAGGGGCCCTGCGACCTCCCAGCCCCAGTTTCTGAAGGGATGATGCCACGTGGTTAGACGGCTGAGCCCAAGAAGAACCAGCTAACGTCTCCTTGGCTCCCAGATTCCTGACTCATCAGTGGTGGATTCCGGGGGGGACCCAGGGAGTCTGACCTAGCGTGGACCCCATGACCCAAACTTCCCAAGCCCACATGTTGACGCCCACTTTTATATCTCCTCCCTCCCTTTCCCTATGCTTGGCACAGGACTGCACGGGGAGAGACCACCAGTGGCCCTCTGCAGAGGAGGCCCACCCACCCAGCCCCTCACCATCTCTTACCTCCTTACCTGGGAAATCCCACCAACCTCGACAAGTTATTTTTTTAACAAATGCTTCTAGGGCAATGGCCCAAGCCCCTTTCTAAGAACGTCTACACACACTGTCTCCTTGAATCCTCAGGACACACCCCACTTTGAGGTAGAGAATCCTACATTCCCATTCCCCGATGAGCCAGCTGACGCTGGAAGAGGGTGATGTTCAAAGGCACAGAGCTGGAACGGGAGGGGGTAAGGATTTAAATGGACGGATTGGGGCTCTAGAGTTCTTTCCTGTCTCTGAATTGGAATGAAGTGAAGAAAATCTGGGGAAGAAAAACCTGCCGAGGGGTGGTTTTCCTTCCATGACACACCCAGGTCACCTGCCTGCCCCCACCCCGCCCCAGGGCATTTGTGTGGTGTGAACCAGGAACAAGGAACTCAGTTTGGGCAGCCGCACCATCCCCTGGGAGAAGACTTAGCCCTTGAGAATATTTTTGTTTTGTTTTCTCGAGGCTTCTCCATTCCCTGAAAGAAGGAAGATTTATGTTTATTCTTTGTTGTTTTTTTTTTTTCTTTCCTTTCCCCCCCCCCCAAATGTAAATATTTCAGTACTAAAGTATGTAACCATCCTGCTAAGTCATGGTAAGGGGTTCTAGGAGGCCAGTGAGTCATTCTTCATAAGACACTTGCCCCCAAATGCTCTGGATTGCTGCCTTCCCATGGGTTCCTGGCAGACATCCAGGGTGACCAGCTTCCTCTGATCAGGCTCCTGTGAATTCCTGCTGCTCTGGGTGTCCCCGGCCTTTCATTATCTTACTTGGCTTGGTTACCACTAGCTATGTAAGGGTGTGTGTGTGTATGTGTGTGTAAAAAGGGTAAGTTCATTTCTCTGAGAGCATGGAAAGTAGGAAACCCTCCATTCCAGAAAGGTGGGGACCAACGACAGGAGAAGCAGGAGTTAAAAGGGCAAATCAGCCACAGGTCAGAGACTTGTCATGAGCTCTGTGTGCAGTCTGGACCCTTTCAACACTGTTTATAACATCATGTTAGCAGGTGCCAACAAGGCCCCAACCCTCAGGGCCTCCAGCTATGGCCGAAATAGCAAAAGCCAGCCCCAGGCCGGACCCCAGCTCTGACCCTAAGGATGGTTTCTCAGCCTGGCTGTGGTTGCGCTCCCCGCTGTGACATGAATTAAAATACACTCTTAGTGCAGCGCCACAACCAGAGGACGACAGGAGACCACAGATGGGAAGGGACTTCTGCATTCGAGGGGCCCAGCTCCTAGCTTGCCACCTACTGAATACAAAAGGGGGGCAAAAATCGTCACCAAAAAAAGTGCTATCGCATAAAGGATTTCATCGAGGTGTAATACGCAGGGACCAGGTCACAGGGAGCACAGACCATGAAGGAGACCTCCGAAGGTGGCCAGCCAGCGCGTCACCCAGCACGGACCGGCAAGGGCTGCAGGAGAAGGCACGGGGCACAACTGTGGCTCTGGGATTATAGTACCACATGTGGCCAGTGCACTGCTCACCCCCAGCCCAAACCCCAGCCCAGGCAGGGGGCACAGTCCACAAAGGATAAACCACTGTCTCAACAAACCCCGGCCACCCTCCAAACCAAGGGCATGATGTTTCCCCATGGAAGTCGCATCCTCTACCCCAAAGGCCTCCAGATCTGGCGTCTGGTTCTCCTCCAAGGAGGACCTCCTCCTTGTCCTCAATGAGGGATGTAAAGGGAGAATAAACCCAGCACCTTCTGGTTTCATCGGTGTGTGTGGAAAGATCAAAACGCTCCAGCAGCGGCCATGGTCACTCGACCCGTTATCTCCTTACCAGCCTCGTGCCGGGCACCTGCAAGGTGCGGGCGAGCCCGTGGAGGGCGTGAGTGGACACAGGCCATCCTCCGGTGGGCTCCCACTCCAGCGGGCAAGGCTGCCACGCAAGAGGTCCGAAGAACTTCCAGAGGGGCAGCTCTGGAAGTTACAGAGCCACTGAGTGCTGAGAGGCCTGCAAAAGACCGCCATGTCATGAAAATCCATCTCACAGCCCCCAAAAAGCATATATATGAGGCTAATGTGACTGAAATGATGGTTTCTTGTATATATTAATGGCACTCAATATAAATGATTTTAAGATTTTTTTCCCCTGTTGTTTTGTTCATGACTGCCTAATTTGTTGATCTTCAGCTTAAGTGTTCATGGCATTATACAGACGAAATGAGTTCCTGCTGAGGCCAATAATTCATTCCCTCATCCATCATTCAACAAGTATTTTAAGGCTGAGCCTGGTGAAATGACCAAGTGCACAGGTCCAAACAGCCGAACACCGGTGGGTTCGTATTTGGGGGTGCTCCAGCCTCGTGCCACGCACCTGGCTAAGCCTGGGGGAAGTTGTGAACCATGAACCAAACAACAACAACGAAATGTTCCTATTCTCGCCACACTCAGGTTCTAAAGGACAAGAGGGAAAATTACCAAGAACACGAATAAAGGAAAAATATAATTTTGAGGCATGATAAGTGCTATGTAGAACAAGGGACAAGGTGACCTGCTAGAAGGCACCCAGCTGGTATGGGGGCTGAGGACATCCTCTCGGAGGAGAATGGCATGACGACACTCAAGCTGAGACCGGACTGATGACATGTGACCATCCACCTTGAGTCAGCACAGCCGAGGAGGGAGAATCTCAGATCACAGCTCCCAGCCTAACTTCAGACAGGGCTACCAACTAGAGGTCAAGGGACCGGCAACTAGGGGTCAAGGCCCTCACACCAACTGGTCTTTGACCAAGGAAACAAACTCAGGAGACTTCCGGGTGGGAGGAGGGGTGGGCAGAAGGGGGTCGATCCATGTGTTCACCTTTAAACACACTGGCTAACATTCCACAGCTAACATGAGATGAATAGCTTCATTATTTCGTTCACCAAATTACACTGTATTAAAATTTTAATCGGTGAACATGACGCTGGAAAATGAGTACATCTACACACTGCAGCTTTCCAGTGTAAACTGTCAAACCTCCCCCCCGCTTTTTTTTTGAAAAACCAATATTGCAACACAAAGAAAAATCCATAAAGATGCTCATATTCTTTGGCCTACCAACTCTACCCCTAGGGAATTTATACAAGGCAATAATCTGGTTCAATAGAAAAAAAAATGTTCTCTTTGGAAGAACCCTATTGAGGTGTTAATTGATGCACAGAGGAAAGATAAAACAAAAACAGAAACACCTGGAATTACATAAATGACTACAAATGGGGTGATTTTAAGAAATGGGGTGATTCACTTGATGAAACAATATATAACCATTAAGCATTACAACAAAGATTATATAGACTTTCAGAAATAAACGGGAGCTCCAGCTCCTTGGAAGGAGGAGAGAAGGCAGCAATGTGCATATTTTAATGTAAAGCATGTCGACAATACCTCAAGGTGAACAAGAACAAGAAAATTGGAAAGAATTGAATCAAGGCCAAGAGGGGTGTGGGGGACTTTTATGTAGAAAGTCCTTCCAAAATATTGTTATTAAATCAAGTTTTCAGTTAAAAAAAAAGAAAATCCCTCAGAAACAATTGTACTCTCCGAACACAGCAGTAGACCACCACCGAAACACAAAGACGTTGGCTCATTCAAATTTTAAACACAAAATAAAGCCAAATCTGGAGACGCCTTCTGTGTTGTATACCCCAGAGGCTTGCACAGGTGAGCCCTATAATAAGACTGAACTTGGACTAGACAGGCAACATGCATGATTTTACAGAAACCCCGCCCCTTTCTCTGCAGGGTGGGAGTGGGGGACTGGAAATGGCTTGTCTCTGGACTGACAGGGAGAAGGAACAGCAGCAGAGAGGAGGCCCCTGGGTTCCTCTCACTCTCTGGGGATGGGGCTGAGGCAGGTGGCAAAACCAGCCCCATGGGAGGGGCCACTCACCTTTCACGATGAGCTCCGCGTAGTTGGACACGCCGGAGCCGCCGTCGGAACGGATCACACAGCGGTATTTGCTCACACTCCGCTGGGCAGTGTCGGCCACGCTGACCGTGGCTGAAAAGCGTCGGTGGTTGACCACGCGGGTGACCATGAGGGCCGTGTCCCTGCCGTTCCACTGCTGCAGGACAGAGGGAGGGAGGGGGAGGAGAAATCACATCATCCTATGGCCCCCAGGGGCCGGGAGCTTCCCCCAGCTCGGAAGCTCCACCTGTCCCCACGTCCCCGGGGCCATGGCTTTCCATAAGAAGGACTGTCCAGGGCTGGCTTCTGCAAGTGATCGGACTAAAGTATAAATTTGCTCGTGAGCTGATCGGGAGGGGAGCGCCTGATGGCAAGGAGAGAAGGCACAGGCTTCCTCCCAATACCCTGGTTCCTCGCTTGGCTTGAGCTTGAGTCTGGCATTTGGCTCTGAACCTTCCTCTCATCTTCCTTCATCTCTTAAGCAGAACCCACAAGGTTCCCCCAAAGACAGACTCAGATAGGCTACTGAAAATATAACCCATGAAATGACAATAAACAGCCCGGCCCCTAGCTCCACAGCTAGGGCCATGATACCCCACCCACAGGCCAAGTCCACTCCACAGGGACCCATCTGTCCCCAGGACCTCTCCTCCTTGGCATTTGCTTTTTCCTTGGCCTGGAACCTCCTCCTGTCTGCCTGGGGACAGGCCTTCACCCTTAAGAACTCACGCTCAGCACACTGCCATCTCCAGTAAGTTGGCCTATCACAGCACCTTCTAGAAGCTCTTCACTCTCTAGTGGTTTTGTTGCCATTTGGGGGGTTTTTTGGCCTACACGTTTCCCCCTATAGACTAGACTCAGAGCTCCCCGAGAACATCCTTTAGCCCCTTTGTATCTTCGGCACGATGCCCAGCTTCCAGACTTGGAAAACATTTGTGGAATCAAGGTGAATGCACAAGTGTTTCCTTCTGTGCTGTGCTGACTCTCAGGTGTGATATTCTGAGTTTGAATGAGCCCCTCCCATAGCCGCGGTGAGTTGCCATGACCGGAAGGCAGTGCCAGAGGATGCAGCATGGGGGACTATTTCTTAAGCACCTTCTAAGCGCCAGACCCTGAATATCCTTTTTAATCCTCCCAGCCTTGTTTGAGGTGTTACTGCTCTTCTTAGCAGAATCCAAATGTCAGCGTGGCTCAGTAAATATGCAGACCAAGGAAGTCCCTTATCCAGCCTTTCCGACTTTGGGTCAATTTCTCACAGAGACCCTATCCTCCCTGCCTTTATTTCATTTCCAAAAGTAAAACTGAGCCGCTTCCATCATCTGCTTGGATTTTGGGAAACCTTAGGATTTAGCAGCTTCCCCACACTTGGAAGCTTCCATGATGCGATCTTCATCCCTTCCTGTCCACGGAAAACACCTGCAGCACACACACGACCTGCTTCCACCCATCCACGCGCCCATCAGTGACGGGTCGGGACTGGCACATGAGAAGGGGCACAGCTACTGTGCCCAGCTGCCCCCAAGCAAATGAGATGGACCAGCAGAAGAGGGAAGGGAGCAGACACCCAAGGAGCGCGCAGAAGCCAAGGCCTCTGTGTGACTTGCTCTGGACGGGACGGGGAGATCAGAGGGCATGGATTTCTTCTTCTTACTTTTTGGCATTCTCTAGACTTTCAAACACTGCTTTTATACTTGAAAAGAATAAAGGAAATAAAGGAAAGGCCTATTTGATTTGAATGCAGGCCATTGGGTGTCAGCCCTTGGCCCAAAGAAACCACGTGTTGCTCTAATGTGGGGTAACGACTCCCCAACCCTCACCTCCTCTAGCACACTCATTCCCACATGTGGAAGAGAGTGGTTAATGGGTGTGGCCAAGATCTACCTATGTGTCACCAATGTCTTAGCCAAGGACCAAAAAAGAAAAAAAAAAAAAAAAAAAGGCAAAGAGGGGACAGAGGAAGGACTTCCGCGTAGGGGGAAATAAGCAAAAATGCCAATGTGCCGGCCCGACAGATTCATGACCCAGACAGCCCATGACACATTTTCCTCAGACCGCCAGCGCTTGGAACAACCAAGAAATGTGGGAAACAAGAAAGACACCGAGCATGGTACCAGCACATGAACTGTAAAGAGCACCCTCTAAGAGGTGAGTGGATATGGACAAATACAAAGGAAGAAAATAAACCCCAGAAGAATTATAGGAAACAAACAAGGGCACCATTTGCAGGATGCCGAATGGCACCGGAAGTGAATCGCAGAATCAACACTGCAGAAGAGCACCGGCCAGGGCCAACAGGCTTGAGAAAATAACCCAGATCGCCAGGAAGGCACTGACCAAAGGGCAGGAGGGAGGCCAACTGAGGAAGAAAACAGAGATCAGACAACGTACCGGATGAGTAGCTGGTTCGCCGGATAATGGGAACTTGGGGAATGGAACACAAATCCTGACCCAGGTTGCATGAGCTCACTTGCTGGATGAAAACAAAACCTAACTCCTCGGACTGCCATGGCCTACTGTTCACGTGACAAAATTTATGAGCACCATCACCATCGAGGTATGTGTTTTATCTCACAAAAATATTGGACATTAGGAAAAAGTACTTAAAAATTTAGGCAGAAAAAAAAAATAACGTGCTGATAAAAAAATAAAGCAATCTGGTATAAAACGCCTCATCTGTAACTGTTTCCAGAGCCCAGACCACCTCTCTTGGATGTGGCTGGTCCCCCAGTGGTCACGGTGGAGCTCCCAGGAGACTGCATACTTGAGAGAGGTCAGGGCGGGAGCCAGGGCAAGACGGGACAGGAAATGATAATAAACAAATGCACACAAAGGACCAATATGTGCAGCCTTGGGCCATGGTTTCCTTTCTCTCGGCTTTGGTTTCCTTACGCCTCTAATGGATGTGCCCACTTTGTGATGTTCTCCTGATGCATTAATGGGAAGGAGTAACAGACCGTTTAGCCCATGATGGCGCATTCTGGTGTGAGCTGAGCTCTCCAAATTAACCATGAAACTAACCATGAAAAGTGGGGTAGGGATGACAGCCCCCCTCAATGCCCATGGGCTAGTCCCTGCAACCTGGGACTACGTCACCTTCCATGGCAACAGGGACTTTGAAAATGTTGATTCAGCTCAGGATCTGGAGATTTGAGGATGATCCTGGATGACACAGGGTGGGCCCTATGTAATCACGACGGGCCTCGCATGGGAGCGATGGAGGAGGGGCAGAGCTAGAGATGGGACATGTGGTGACAGAAGCAGAGGTCAGAGTGACATGACTGATGGCTTGAAGATGGAAGAAGCAGCAAGAACCAAAGAATGCAGACAGCTTCCAGAAGCTGGGAAAGTTAAGAGCGAATTCTCTGCTAGAGCCTCTAGAAGAAATGCAGCCTGGCCAACACCTCGATCTAACCCTGGAAGACTCATTTCTGACCTCTGATCCCCACACCGCAAGGTAATAAATTTGTGTTGTTTTAGCCACTGAGTCTCATTTGTTACATCAGCCATAAGAAACTAACAAACAGCAAAGAACCAGTTAAGTGCAAAACCTTCATTTTTCACACTTAATTTCAATTTTATTGGGCACCTGGGTGGTTCAGTTGGTTAAGCATCTGCCTTCAGCTCAGGTCATGATCCCAGGGTCCTGGGATTGAGTCCTGCATCGGGCTCTCTGCTGAGCCGGGGAGCCTGCTTCTCCCTCTCCATCTCCTACTCTCCCTCTCTGTTAAATAAATAAATTCTTTAAAAAAAAATTATTTCGATGTGACCTCCAGTATTATTTGCTTTTCTTCATAATGATGTCACATTCCAGAACAACCAGAGAGGACTAATGCATCTCCCTGAACCATTCACATTTTTCTCTTTAGTCCCTGAACCACCAAGCTTTCTCCCATCGAAGGATAGGAAATTGCAGGTTGTCTTATAAAATCTCTGGAAAATAGGCCTTTTGATAATCACACTTGTCATATTGGGAACAGGCAACAGCAGGACAGGAACGGGCAGGAGAGACGAGAGCCATGGTAGGAAATGGCACCGCAATGGACCCCCGGCAAGGAGAAATGAAGGTTAAGTTAGAGAGATGAGCCCAGACAGCAGGGGAAGTAGGTGCTGAAGGTCAAGACAAATGAGCAGCCACTGAGGACCTGAGATCAGGGGAGATCCTAGGAGACCAGGCACAGTGACGGGCTCAGCTACCAGAACACCGTGGCAATGTGGAGAAGGGATTTATGCAGAGGGACTGTGTAAGCAGCACAGGTTCCAACCATGGTCTCAGACCCATACACAGGCAGGAAGGAAAGCGCAAGGGGAGAAAACAAAGGGAGCTTTCATCAAGCAGGAACAGAGTCACGAAATTCAGGCTCACAGGCAACTGAGCAGGTTTGAGTGGGCACGGGGGTGGTGGAGCGGGCAGGGTGCCGGGAGCCGGAGATGGACCACAGCCCAGAGACACGGTGGAAAAGTAGATCCTCGCAAGCAAGATGCCAGGTGCCACGTACATACATGGGGATGCAAACGCTGGGACGCTGGGAAAGAGGAGAAGGACAGCAAAGAGAAGTCAAAATCTTGGGGAAAGCCAGACAGAAGCATGACATGGATAATGCGTATGGAAGCCTGCAGAAGAATCTATCAGGCTCCCGAGACACCAGTCCTGCAGGCTGGAAATATTTTTTTGGTGCCTGTAGAACTTTTTCACGTATAAGTATATCCTTCTTCTGAAATTTCGGGCATAGTTCCTTTCTTCTTTCAGACCTACATCAGTTATGCTAAAATGGAGTCATCTTCTCGTCCCTCTGTGTCCGGAGCAAACTGGAGAAATTTCCCAGTGGGCACCCATAGAGCCGGGCTCCCCAGAAGCAGAGCCTGGGACATGGGCACCTACCGAGTACCCTCGGGAAAAAGGGGATGAAGGACAGTGAGGAAAGGAGCCACTGAGGAGTGATGTGGTCAAAACAGTCCAACTTTGGCCTGACGTCCCGGAACCTGGGAAGCCTGAAGCGTACCAGCGCTGATCCCAGCTTGAGGCCAGGAGCCAGCGCCGGTTCCCCGTATCAGCCAGTCGCTAGCCATGGCCTGGCTGCCCGGTGGGGAAAGAAGGAAACCATTCCCATTTGCCCCAAAGCAGTTCGCCGCGGAAGGGGAGCTGGGAGCCTTTAGCAGCCAACCGCACAGTGCCTTAGGGCTGGGGGCACTGGCTCAGAAAGGGCACTGTCCAGGACACTGGTAGCATCCGTTCTACCCAGCGCTTTCCTGTCCCTGCTTCCTCCTCCTCCAGGACCTTGTACGTGGGGTCTCCTGAAGTCCCATGAGCCACTGCTTTGAGATATGCTGGTAAGTTGCTCCTGAACCTGTTCTAAAAGGGGGCAGGGGGGGACAGGGAAGGCGGCCAGACCGGGAACGGCCTCCACGGAACACTCACTACATGGAAAGCTTGAGCACCCTGCAGTGACACACAGCTTCCTCCCAGAATCCATCTATCTCCCATGAGTAAAGAGTTGCATACCTAAGTGAGTTTGATAAATATTTCGTTCACCCTAACAGGATTTGTCTGAGCATTTATTAAGTAAAAGTCACATTAACATTTTTGAGTACGAAGCCCTTGCCAGGCACCGTGTTAACTGCCTTACATGACAGAATGCACTTAATCCGTTAAAAATCTCTATGAAAGTGTTTCTCGGGGGTGGGGGTGGGGGAGTTCCTGGACCATCGGCATCACCTGGATAGCTGCTGGAAATGCACATTTTAGAGAGCATTCCAGGGCCGGTATCCATTTGTAGACACTATTTATTGGGGTTGGCAATCTGAGTTTTCCCCCTTCCTTGTTCTATTATTAACAGCACTAGAAATGTCCTCATTATTCAATGAAACACAAAATAAGAGACTAGAGAGTGTGGAAGGTGTAATTTCTGCCCAGAAGAATTTATAGGCTGGGTTAAAAGTCCAACAAAATGGCAAAAAGGGTCAAGTATAAAGTTGAGTGTGGAAGCGCTATGCTTCCTGGAGGACAACAGGATCAGCGCAGAGAGCTGTGCTCTTAGAATGTTCCAGAATACTAGTTCTCAAAGCATGGTCTGCACACCCACTGCAGAAGCATTCCCTGGGGAGCCTGTTGGAAATGCAAATTCTGTGGTCCCCACCCCAAACCTAATCATTCAGGATCTCCAGGGATGGAGCCAGTCTGGTTTTAACAAACCCTCCAGGTGCTTCTCAATGCCCCCATAAAGCATGAGAGAAGCCCTATTCATTACTCCTATTTTACAAATGAGGAAACTGAGGCAGAACTAGGTCAAGCAACACGCCCTATGAATGGTGCATACAAATCCTCTGCCAATCTCCTTAAAAAGGCAGATTCTGACTCAGTGAGTCGGAACCAACCACACAGACAGAAGCAAGTCCTTATATGACTTTGCTGAGTGACTGAATTAGCAGGTGGACCCAGGGGATCTGATTCCAGAGACTGAGGCCTTATCACCCCATTGTCCAAGTGCCATCCCTGTAGGACCGTGCGCGGTTATACCAGGACTCTGTGAGGGGTGGGTAGAGCGTGCAGTGTTTCAGAAACTCACTTTGTTTATTCAAAGAACATCAACTGCCATCTTGCGGGAAACGAGTGCTCCCAAGAAAATAGTCTGGGAGACTCTGTGAAAGAGCTTTCTGGAAACCTCAGTGGTCTCTAAGTCAGAAATAACCTACAGGAAGACACATTGCCCAAACATGTTCCCCCATTCTTGCGTACCAGGCTCTCTGAGTACATCATTAAGCAACGGCATACCCGACAGGCTATCGGGCTTGGGTGAGGTTTTCATAATCCAACTTCATGAGTCTAAAGCAGTGGTTCTCAAAAGTCAGCAGGCCCTGGAATTACCTGGAGGGCGATTCTGTCGGTCAGGAGCAAGCCTAGATAACCTGCATTTCTAACAACTTCCCGAGTGATGCTGAGGCTGCTTGCTTTGTCCTAAGTTTCTATGATACGAAGGGTACTGCCGTCCTAAGTCCCTCAGTGGAAAGGAAGGAGTCAAACCATCCCGCAGAATACATGAATGGGAACCCTTAAACCCAGGCCATTTCCCCTGGTTGAGCAACTGCACCGAAGACGGCCAGCCACTGGTGCGCCGTTCAGAGCCAGCTCAGGCTCCAGCTCCAGGCTCTCCTGGCAAACCAGAGTCCACCCTCGCCAGCTCACGGAACGCACTGAAGGAAGGTTATCTGCTTTCCTTGCCCAGATGCTTGGTCTGCCCGCCAAGCTCTAAGCCATGAGGATGCTTCTGCCCAGAAGGTAAACCTTTGTCCAATTCAGCCATGTAGCGGAGAGGGGCAGGAGTGGGGAGGGGGGGCGGGGATCAACCCACATTCTCAACTGAACGAAGGCCCTGTGAAACCCAAGCGGTGGTCCTGCTTAGTCCCATTTTACACTCCTGCCTCTCCCATCACGGCAACAGCTTCCTTTGAAATCTCTCGTTGTTCTTTCTCCTCTTTCATCTGTTTGACTCTCTTTTAAAACAACTCAAATTCCACCATTCCTTAGCCGCTTTTTTTTTTTTTTACATCATTTGAGAGTCACTCTTTGCAAGAGGAGTGCCAATACCCACTTTAATATTTCAGACTCTAGCACACGTGCATCCTCCCAGTCCTAGCAAGACCCGTCTTCAGGAACTACCTCGAGAGGAAGCCAGAGAAGCCGCTGACACCATGGACAGTCTGCTGTTTTCACGCTACTCTGTTCTAGCTACGGAGGCATATCTAATGGCCCCGCCGTTCCGTAATGCCCCCTCCCCTCTGCTCCTATGTCATGGCATTATTCCCTGCACAAAGAGTTAAGACATAGCCTGCAAAACGGCTGCCATTATTTCAAAGAGGGCACGCAGGCTTGTAATTGATTTATGATTGGTCAAAGTGGAAACGGTGCTCTCTTTCACGAAAGAGAAAGGGTGTGCAGCAGACAGGATGCCGGTTTCACAGGAGATGCTCCGACACAGAATCCTGGGAGCCTTCTTTCCTGGCTAGGAAATATTTAGGTGGAACTCTCACCGTTCATTTGTAAATGAATACGCTTTTCACTTCAAGGCATATTGCTTCAACGGCGCGACCTCTGGAAACTCAAACCTGCCTCACTGATTCCCTTAAGAGTGTATTTGCACCTCTCTGGCTATCTCTAAAGGGTAGCTTTTGATTATTTTTTATTAAAAGTTAAAAGAAATACAAGTGGACATAAATCATTTTTGATTAGCTGGGCTGAAGTCCTCCCAAGGGCCCCCTGCGTGTGTGGCTGACTGCTCATTTGGGGTGGATCTCGGGGTTCAGAGCTTCTGCGGAGTCAGGAGCATCCTGGATTAAGCCCCATAGGGAGTGGGAAGCCCTGAGCAAAGAGGGTGTGCAGGTGGTGCGTGGCTAGTTTGTGCGCCTCCCCCCTACCTCCGTGTGGCATTATCTCCCTTTGGCTAGTTCTGGGTCCTCGTAAGAACTCTAACCAAAGGCCACTTCCGCCAAGGGAGAGAATTTCCAGACAGACCCTCCTCGTCCCCTGGTAGCCTGGTCATGTTTGTGCTAAAATACTGAATTCCGTGTTAGCTGCTTTAGCTGCTTACTATTTGTCTCTGCTGTCTGAAGGTAAGCCCCGCGAGGATACGAAGCAGGTGCGCCTTGCTCACCCCACTTCCCCCAGCTCCCAGGTGCTGAGCCTGGGAGGGGCAGTGATCAAATCCTGGCATCCATCAGCTGAGGGTGGGCTGATGGAAGAGCCCCCAGGAAAGGGCATTAGAAAGTGAAGGAGGAAAGAGTAAGTGTGAGAAGGGAAATTTCCAGGAGTGAGGTGGCTACAGTCCTCAGAGACGTGCTGCTTGGGAGGAGGGGTTCCTGCATTAGGTACAGAGGAACTGGGGAGAATGCAACCCTTTCTGTAGATCCAAAGCCCAGCTAGATCTGCATCCCCTGGGTTGCCCTAAAGGAGCTGTTTTTTGATCTAAGGTACCTACAGGTGAAAAGAAGGAAAGACAAAGCCTGTGGTGACAGTGCCCTGACTGCAAATACACTAGAAACCACTGGATTCTAGACTTGCTGAGCTTTATGGTTTATGAATTATATCTCAATGAAGCTAACCCTGGGATTCCCAAGCCCAAAGCTCCCCCCTGTATGCAAATCTGGCCCAGATCCCCCTCTGTCATTCTCATTGGACTTGGCCAGGGGCAGGGAAAGGCAAGAAGGAATGGGACTCCGGCCTGTGGGGCTCACTGACCCCCTCCCAGACTTTTAACCCTCCAAATAGGGTTAAAAATAGCAAGTCCCAGAAAGCCTGGCTGTGAGAATTAAGTCCATCCTATCTGTAACCAAGCCATCAATGTCAACTGCTATGTTCTCGACCACTCAGCACTACTGTTTAGCTGTGGTGCTGCCACAGGGTTCAAAAGCAGCCCCACACGGGAGGGACCCCTGGTACAGACGTAGGCGGGAGGTGGAGGAGCTGGGTCCAGCACGTACACAGCCCCGAGCCAGCAGCAGCGGGGAACCAGGCTGGCCAGGAACATCGGGGGCAGAAAGGACTGACATGTCTGCTTATCTCGTCCGCCCTGGTGTGACTGCTGCCGAGCTGATGCACTCACAGGGCAAGAACCTCTTCCTGCCCGATTAGGATTTGCTCCCGGTCCAATGCTTGAGATTTGTCTAAACACATATGCTGCCCCTCCTGAGATCTGTGCTCAAACTCAAACTCACTCAAACTCACGACCTCCTTTCTGTGACACGTCACATGTTATTTGTTGTTACAAACCCGTGGGGAAGCAGATCCTTTGTAGGATCGCCTGGGACTGACTCAGCCTGCTCAGAGCCCAATGGACCACAGTCTTCCATAAAGACCAGGCGCCACACACGCAGTATTTCTAACCCCCCCGCCTTGGATGGACGGCATCTGCTGGTAAGGAGAGCGTGCGGGAAGGTGGGGTGGGGGGGGCTGCTGCTTCTCATTCTTCTGGGCCTCGTGTTTTTGTTTTGTTTTTCTGTTCCTATTAGTCACCTATATTCATTTAACGTATTTGGAGGAGACAGAAAAGGTGAAAATACAAAGCAAACATAATCTACCATCACAGTCAATTACTACGTGTCCTGGTATGCGTCTTACAGTGCTGATGCAGAATACTATTTATAGAAGTATGGGTATATTCATGCACGTAAATATGCATTGACGTTTATTTTTTGACAAAAAAAAAAAAATACCGAACACATTGTTTTATAACCCGCTCTTTTCGCTTAAACACGTCTTGTGAGGATGGGACTCACTATACTTCCATAACGTGGTATTCAATGACTCCAAGCCAGCATTTCCATCTTCAGTCCCTTCTGGGGGACATTCAGGATGTTTCCAGATTTCATCCTTTGGAACATACTTGCAGATACATTTTTTTTCTCTCTCTGGTTATTTTCTTCGATCAATTCCCGAAAGTAAAATCGCGCGTGAGAAGAACAGGTGCATTTGAGACTTCAGCTACCTACTGCCAAACTAGCTTCCAGAAAAGACATACCCACATCCAGATTATGTGCTGTACTCATAATCTCTCGGCACACCTCCACCTAGCTGTACCCTGCACGTTATTCTTTTTTTTTTTTTTTTTTTTAAGGGCTGCCCAAACCGTAGGCTGCTTTTCTTACTGGATATTGCACTCAGAATGTGCACCATCTACTTGCTTCAGAAATGCTTAGAAATGGTAAGTTTGGGGTGCTCAAGCCAACGTAGCACGTAAGGAATGAGCAAGTCATGAGGGAGGCCCTTCTACCAGAGACCATGGCATTATACTCTTCTCAAGGAGAAATCACTCCCAAACAAAATGAACTTGTTTATCATTGTCAGAGGCCTCTATCAGCTTTTTCCCTAAAGGACTAGTATTGTTCTAGTCTTGGGGATACACTCTTTTGCATAGATCCCATCCATTGATTTTAGGTAAAGCATGCATTGTAATTCCACAAAAGCCGACACCAGCAGCTGGGGGTTTCTTGGGGTATAGAAAGTTTCCAGGAGACAGTAAACAGAGGTATGGGCTAGTCTTCCTTTTTAACTTACCAATTTATGATCAGAAAGTACTTATAGATAAGCAAGCTCTAGAGTCCCACTCTATAGAAAGGAAGACAACTGTTCTCTCCAACACAGACCATAAGGATTTAGCTCAACTTGAAAGTCCACCAACCGCGCCCAAAACATTGCTGGAGAGAAGGGGTCCTGACACACTGTTTGCAAAGCAAAGTCACTGGCTTTATTTCCCTGACTTCAAACTGGTGGACAAAACTGTTTCCATCTTTGATGACCAACAGTGATTCCTTGGTGTCTCTTGGAAGCTACAGAAGGAAACAGCATGGTTGACAGGTAGACTCTCTTGGTCACAATGTATCTGTTTCGCTTACTTGGAAAGCTTCAGACTTGAGTCACAGAAGCCCTGATTGGTGGAACAGAACCTGGGCCAGTCTGTATGCTGCTCCTCCAGGTGCTGGAACAGATCCAAGGGAGCATCTCATGAGAAATTCGCTCCTGCCTCAGCCTGTGTCAGACCAGGGTGCTGTGGCCTCCTGAGTGGCAGGCAGGTGTCACAACAGGTGCCTCCTATTTTGTACAAAGACGTTAACTCACTTCCAATCACACTGCTGAATATAAGCCTGGACTTGACTAGCCAAGCAGGCATTTGCCGGAGAGCATGGGGTAGATCATCTACCTCCCAATATTTCCTGAAATATAGAGGAGGGAGACAATATTTCTGGGGTCTCCTTAAAGGAGTAGCTACTGAAACTATTCATTCACCAGTTATATTTAAAGCATCCCAGGATGGAAACAATCAGCAGAGAGTTGAGGGCATCATTCCCAATGCATTGCCCAACCCCCTCCCCTCCCTCTTCTGTGCTTTTGCACAGAGCACCAATATGGGAAATGAGCCTGTGAAACTCACTTGTGTGCCCTCAATAGAGAGAACGCCGTTCCTTCCATCAGACGCTGTTTTCTTTATGAGGACTCCTGGGAACAATTTCTGCCTGGCTTCTGTGTGAACAAGTTAGAATTTTCCCAAGCAATTGGTTTGTGTTTATCTTGTGGACACTCTGAACTGTGTATCTGACAAGTTTCCTTCATGCCGGTCACGGCTGTGGGGCCCGTGACCCACCAGGAAGCCCCAGATGTGGAGAAGCGCAGTTTTAACATTATGACCAGCTCTGCAGTGTGTTCCTTTCTTCCTATCTCCCGTTGCCTCACTTTTAATTTATGCTATCTTGTCATGCTTTATGTCCCATTGTAAGCCACCTGAAAAACGTTCTGTGAAATAAGATTTGGTTTGCATTGAAAAGGCGGTAAATAAATAAGATGCAGAAGAGCACCACACCGCGTGTTTCTATCTATTTCCTCCAATACTTCTATTACCTTCTAAATCCTTCCCCTGATAAAGCCGAGGCTTGGGACACGCAACTCAGAAATGCAGCCATAATCATGATAAAATAATTGGAAAAGCTAAATAAAGGTGTTGAAAATATTGTGTTTGTTCCTTCTCAGTGTCCTGACCCAACCTAGGCAATGCCACTGAAATGATAAAGCTTCTAGAAAGCCCGATGCACATCAATACGAACTACAACTGAAAGATTAATTAACACAAACACTTGAGTGTCACATGGAAGTTTACTATGATTCCTGTGGTCTGCAGGCAGCCCAGCGAAGCAAGAGGGTCGGGCACAATTATTATTTTCATTCTACTGCCCTGCTAAGGAGCAAGGAAGAACAGTCAGCCATGAGAGGTGCTCGTCCACCCAGACATTTTCCAACTAGAGGAAATGGGTTCAAACGCAAGAAAAGAAGCAGTACGATGAACTTCCATCCAAGTGTGCAGAGATGACTGGGCATAGGCTGGGGTCCAAGATCCAAACTATGTCAGCCAGAAGACATGGTGGAGATCTTTCAGTAATTGAAGGTGGAGGTAACTGCAGTTACAATCTTCCAACCATTATTCAGGCTTTGTTGAAGCTTGAGCTCTGCTCTCCACTAAGACATCCTGCAATGTTGCAAACGTCCCGTGGGCACTTGCCCAACATGGTAGCCGCTAGAAGCCCATGGCTACTGTCCACTTGAAATGCGACTTGCATGATGGGCATCAAAGTTCAGAATTTTATTTAATTAATTTAAATGCAAACAGCCATCATTGAGTTTAACAGGGCCACAGGATACAAGATCAATATGTCAATAAAAGTACAATATGTCAATTGTACTTCATATACCAGCAGTCAGAGTCAGGAATGGAGATCTTTTTATACCAAGATACCAGATACCCAAGGATAAGTCTGACCAAAAGAATGTGTCAGACCTATACACTGAAAATTGCACTAAGTGCTGAGTGAAATCACTACAGACCTTAAATAAATGAAGAACTATACCATGTTCAGACCCAGAAAAGTCATTACTGCTGTCAGTTCTCTGCAAAAGTGATTTATAGATTCAATGCAATCAATCCCCATCAAAATCCCAACAGGCTTTTCATGTAGAAGCTGACGAAGTGATTCTAAAAGTCAGATGGAAATGCAAAAGACCTAGAATGGCCATAATCGTTGTGAAAATGAAAAACAACCAGAAGACTAACACCACCAGACTTCAAAGCTTATCATAAAGCTTACAGGAACCAAGGCAGCAGGAGAGAGGCACCAAGATAGACAAAGAGATCAATGGAACAAATTCAAGAGCCCAGCCCCTGTCTCCGTGGACAAAAGCAGCACAGCAGAGAAAGAATGAGCTTTTTCAGCTAATGATGCTGAAACAACAGAGATATCTAAATGCACGCCAAAAGAGAAAAAAAAAAAAAACAAAAAACTTCGATGCATACCTCACACCATATGCAAAATGAACTCAAAATGCATCACAGACCTAAATGTAAAAGCTAAGATTATAAGATTTCTAGAAGGAAACAGAAGGGGAAAAAAAATCATTGTGACCTTCAGTGAGGCAAAGATTTCTTAGAAACGATGCTAGGACAAGATCCAAACAAGAAAAATAGATAAATTTGATTTCATCCAAATTTAAAATTGCTCCTCCAATGCTACAATTAAGAGAATGAAAAAAGAACCCACAGATAACGAGAGAAAATATTTGCAAAGCATGTACCTGACCAAGGGTTTGTATCCAGAACATACAGAGAGCTATCAGCATGCAATAACAGGAAACCAACCAATAAAAAAGGATCAAAAAAAGTGAGACAGACACAGCACCAAAGACGACACACGAATGCCAGCAAAGGAGCCCAAGGAGAGGTGTTCAGCATCACTGGTCCTGAGGCAAAGGGAAAGGAGAATCATGAGGAGATACCACCACACACCTGTTCAAATGGCACAAACTGAAAAGAATAACCTTACCAAGCTCTGGTAGGGACGTTGGTAAGCGACAACTCCTATCCACTGCTGATGGGAATGCAAAATGGTACGACCATACGGGGAAAAAAGCTCATAGTTCTTTAAAGCGACAGGTCTACCAGATGACCCAGCCACTCCACTTCCAGGCATCTGTCCCGGAGAAATGAAAGCATTTGCCTATGTGTCCCTTCAAGTCTGTGAATGTTCACAGCAACCTGTTTTTTTTAAATCACCTGTAACTGAACAACCCACGTGTCCATCCACAGATGAATGTGTAAAGAAATCATCGTATCTTCATAAAATGGGGTATCACTCAAACAAATTTTTAAATAAAGTACATCTATACACATCATAGAGGAATCTCAGAACAGTTCTGTGGAGTGAAAGGAAGAGTACATGTTGTGTGACTTCATAGAAAATTCTAAGACATGAAAATTAATACACGGTTGACCCTTCAACAACATGGGGTTAAAAACAGCAACCCCCAGTCCAGTAAAAAAAAAAATCTGTGTATGACTTTCATCTCCTCCCTCCAAACTAAACGACTAATAGCCTATGTGGACCAGAAGCTTTTCTGGTAACACAGTCAATAAATATATGCTTTATATGTTATATGTATGATATACAGTACTCTTTTTTTTAAAGATTTTATTTATTTATTTGACGGAGACAGCACAAGCAGGCAGAGCGGCAGGGAGAGGGAGAGAGAGAAGCAGGCTCCCTGCCCAGCAAGAAGCCCGATGTGGGACTGGATCCCAGGACCCCGGGACCATGACCTGAGCTGAAGGCAGCCACTCAACCAACTGAGCCACCCAGGCATCCTTATATACAGTATTCTTAAAGTGAAGTTAAAGAAAAGAAAATGTAAAGAAAACCATAAGGAAGTGAAAATACATTTACACTACTGTACTGTATTTATTGGGAAAAGAAATTGATGTGGACATGAACGCACGCAGTTTAAACCCATGCGAGATCAAGGGTCAACGGTTTGATGACAGAACACAGGTCAGTGGTCACCTGGGGACAGATGGGAGTAGAGAGCGGAAAGAAGGGATTTCGAACGGGAACGAGGATGCGTCTGAGGGAGATGGATACGTCTGGTACCTTGACTGTGACCACAGTTTCACAAATACACACACGTGAAAAGGGATTAAAGTACCATTTTAAATACTGTATCTCAGTTAAACCCCAATAAATTTGTGTAAAATAAAGAACAAAACCAAAATACGTTCAAGAGCCACATCTGTCTCCTCAGTGAACCACACAGTTTGACCCTCTGCGCTGTGACCCTAGCCCCTGGGATTTCTACATCAGCATCCATGGGGATATCTCCGATGCTGCAACAATTTGTGTCTAACTCCATGTCCCCTCCTTTCCCCCACCTCCACTGAAAGGGATTCTCTCTTCTCCTCTCTTGATTTGAAACTGAGACCAAGGAACAGAACTAAAAGCAGAACACATTTAAACTCAGAACATCTTCCCGACTTTCCTGAGAGACTCTTTCAGCCAAAGACCTCATGGCTTTGCTGGTGCAGTGAAATATTCTGGCAAAGAGGCGTTTTACCAGACTTTACCAGGATGCTGGGGAGAAGCAAGACCTATCAGACAGGAATCTCATGGACCACTGGGTGGGTATGGTCCCTCCCGTGAAGATTTCATGATTCCACAAACCTAGAATCTAAAGTATTAAATTTTGCCTTCGCCCTGGGTGTCTGGCTTTAAAGGACCAAGTCTGTTAGAAGACACCTTGGAAAGGGCACAGTTACAAATTCTAGTTCTGGCACTTTTATGTGTGTGGTCTTAGTTTCTCCATCTGTAAAATGGGTATCCTGATGCCTATAAAACAGAATTAGAGTGAAGCTCTAACAAGATCATGGATGTAGGTTTTCACCCAAGGAGCAGAGGTACAACAGAACGACTCCTCTCCTTACCCACACCAAGCCCTTCACCCCAGCACATACTTTCTTCCTATACCGATGGATGGGCAAGTATGAGCAGGAGGGGCCGCTCCTATCCTTACCTGGAGCCAAAGCTTGTCATGCTGAGACCACTTCCCACCAGCGATGCACTGAAACGTGGCATTCTGCCCCACGTTCACCTCGACATTTTGGAGCCGCAGAAAGTGAGGTGCTTTTCCTAGGAGAGAAACCAAATGGCACATGAGGACTGAATTGAGCAGCCTGCACCGCTTCCCCACGGGTGGACGGCAGCTCAGGATGAGCACTGGGCAGGGGGGAATCCACAGCGGGGAAGCCGCCTGGGGCAGCGAAGCTTCGGCTGCTCACCCGCTGCCTGGGAGCCAGGCTCTGCTCATTCTAAGAGCTTTGTGTGATCACCGCACTTAAACCCCAGCAATATGCATGCAGTGGGTACCATCCCCATTTCACAGATCAGAAAATGAAGGCTCTGAGGACTTCCGTAGTTCAGCACAGTCAGACAGCCAGAAAGTGAGGGAGCTAAGACATGAACCAGGTCTCTCAGAGCCTCAAAAATCCCTCTTTTTGGCGTCTGGGGTAATACTGGCATGTTTAGAGGGAATGCCTAAGTGGCTCAGTCGGTTAAGCATCCTGGGTCCTGGGATCAAGCCCCTTGTCGGGGGCTCTGCGGGGTGCCTGATTCTCCCTCTGCCTCTGTCTCTGTCTCTGCCCCCTGTTCGTTCTCTACCTCTCTCAAATAAATAAATAAAATCTTAAAAAAAAAAATACTGGCATGTTTGGAAGGGAAAATTAAAGATGGGGTGTGGGGAGGATGCACCAGAGAGAAGTCCTCCCTCCAGTGAGAGAGGAGAAAGAGAGACGCTGAAACAAAGCACCTCAGAGCCTGAGACCCACAGGCCTGGGCTCGGCGAGGACACTGATTGAGGAAGACGATAAGGAGGGCAGAGCACAGAAGGGAGGAGAGGTGGAGGAGGAAGCCAGGAGCTATCATTCACACAGGACTTGCTGTGCGAGGTCCACACACAGTCCCTCACTGAGCCCAACACAGCAGGTGGCCGGATCATCTCTGCCTCCAGTGAGGGAACTGAGGCACAGACAAGTCAAGCAGCATTTAGAGTCCACACTCTGAACTCTACGGCACAGTATCTCCCAAAGATGGGAGGGACGGGGGACACTGGCTCTGGGGACTTGGCATTAACAGGACAAGGGACTTTCAAATAAATGAAACTCACCGGGTCTGAGCAATCATCCCAGAAAGAAACTGTTATATATGTGGGGTAACGGGTTCATCTCTTTGCTTTTTGTGGGGTCAGGGTCTCGCCATGTCGAACTTACCTAAGAGGTGAGGGTTGCTAACCCATGTCTAGAAGTTCACTGAGGCACAAAAGTGCCAAGGATCCCCAGCACATCAACCAAATCAAGGATGAACCAGATAGCTGCTACCCCACGATGAGACCAAATGAACAGTTGTTAAGAGGATCAAGAAGCTTCAACAAGGGCCTCTGGCCATCTTTTCAGAGAGAGTCCAATACCCAGAGAGACACTAATGGCAATAATGTCACTTATCTAAAGCTCTAGCAATGTCAGGCCCTGTGACAAATGCTTTACATGTTTTATCTCATTTAACTTCATAACGTCCCCGTAAAGCAGACAATATGCCTCGTCCCCTTTCAGAGAGGCAGAAGCTGAGGCTCAACGAGTTTCATTTGCCCAAAGCTACATGGCATTAGTAAGAGGCAAACGAAATTCAGTCCGAATTTTAGCCCAAAAGTCAACATTTAAATCGCACATTCGCCGGCTTCCTGGGTGATGGGAAGTCAGTGGTGTCACTTGGTCCCCAGGGTGGAGAGAAAGGGCTTGCAGGCCAGGCTGGGCTGACTCGAGGCTCCTCTCATGGCTCCCAAGTATTTAATCATGAGTCATCCCCTTCCGAGCCATCTGTCCCCATGGCCTTCATACTCTGAATGACGTTTTCTACCAACGTGCGTCATGACATACAGAGCTCAGCCATTCCCAAACCTCTGGCATGATTAGGCAGACTTGCTGTGTGAAAGCACACCTTCTGCTCAGGCTCTTAAACCAAGGATGGCAGCTTGGGGACCCCCTCGTGCTACCTTCAGGACCCCACGGCTAAAGTGGTGTCAAGCAGCCGCGGCGCAGGGGGAGGGAGACCTCTCCTGTGGGGCTCTCCGAACTGAAGATTCCGGCATCTGGTCAACCTGACCAACATCATGCTGCTTTGATTGTCTGAAACCGCTTCCTTTTGGCTTTCCTGTATAATTTTATAAAGTTATTTTTGGAACTATCAATTCAAGTCCATTCAAGGAGGACTAAGAGTCAACACTGTAAGCCCCTTTATACCCCAGGTTTAAAAGGGAACATCCATTCGGTGCAGGGAGAGAGGACAGTCTTAGCTCCAGGGTTGGGAGGCTTTGTGCTGGGTTTCACAAAGGGACGTCTGTCCTTACCCTTGGGGACACTGGGCAAACAGTTTAACCTCTGGGACTTGTGCAATGAGAAATGGATCTTCTCCGGATCAATGTCCCCTGCTTGCTTCTGATTCCCAGCTTCTCAGCGGCAGACCTTTGTCTGGACTCTTTCATCTCCAGGCTCTCCTCCTCCTTCCCTTCTGGGTTCAGGGGTAGAGAATTTAGAGGCTTAATGGCCCCTGGGGTTAATATCCTGGTGAAACGTGAATGGTTTACAGCAGCGAGGCTGAACCCGTGCACCCACAGGAGCCACTTTTATAAATGAATAAAGTGGCTCAGTTAGAAAACAAAACAAAAACAAAACCCCACCTCCTTGCTCCATCATTCCCATTCCCACTTTTGACAGAGATTTGCATAAAATAGAGATTTCGGGGCATCTGGGTGGCTCAGTGGGTTAAGCATCTGCCTGCAGCTCAGGTCATGATCTCAGGGTCCCGGGATCGAGCCCCGCTTCGGTCTCTCTGCTCAGCAGGAAGCCTGCTTCCCCCTCTCTCTCTGCCTACTTGTGATCTCTGTCTGTCAAATAAATAAAATCTTAAAAAAAAAAAAAAAAAAAGAACAGCAACACTGCACACACAGTGACAACAGGGATCTGACACCAGCTTCAGCATTGAGGTGGCACTGAGGGATGGTAGGGCCTGAGGAGAAATGGATAAAGACCCCATGGCCCCTTGAAAGGGGCAGCTGTTACTCAAATCCAGCAGAGAAGGCCACTCCAGAGTACTTTGCTCAGGGCAGCCCATCGTCCAATTTTTCAACCCAAGTAAGAAATCCGATTTTATGTGAAATCTCTCATTCTGAAGTCTTGACTAAATTTCATTACAACGCCATGGAAGCTTAACCAAACACATCTGCAGGCGAGCTCTTCTCACGTGTGGTCTCTGTAGCTCCTGTATAAGTCATCTAGAACAATTCCCACTGGCCGGTCCTGCCTTGTCTGGCTCCGTAAATCCAGGGATACCGCCCACCCCTGCAGGCAGCACGCTGTGGATCACATGACTGCTAGCCCTAGCTCAAGGTTCCCAACATGAGAACGTGCCCAGAACACGCTCGTCCTGCCCAGCCCTCTCTGTCTGTATGCCCTTCCTCTTGGGTCTGCTCTTGGAGGCCTGGCCTCATCCCCACCTCAGGACACAACTGCAGAGCCTCCTTGTGTTGGCGACCTGTTCAGGCCACTTCTCTGAGCTCCTGGCCTCTCTGACCCTCTACACACACACACACACACACACACACACACAGACTCAAGTCCACTTCTGAGCCCTCTGTTCTCTCACCTATGGTTTTCCTCCAGCACCTACAGCTCGGGGAAAGAATTTATACCACCAGCTTCCACTTGCCAACCTGAGGCCAAACACAGCTGACCTTGGGGCCCAGCCTGGCCTCTAACTTGTGGTTCTAAACAATCCACCCTCACTCTCCATGGAGACCCAGCACCTCCAAAGTGGGATCCCGCTGAATGGGGCTAACAGCAAACCGGCTGTGCATTTGGGGCAAAATGCCTTGATGCTGGAGACATTTAAACTCCTGCCGATGTCAATGTTGCATCTGAAGACACAATATTGTGCCCTTTATCTCGCTCTTTAAACCTTCAGCGCTCAGTAGGAAGCCAGGCAGTTGAGGAGAAAGCACAGTACCTACATTAGAAAGGTGCTGGAGACACTCAGTGGGCTTGGGCACATGGCCCTGCAAGGTTGTGATGGGGGAAAAAGAAAAAAGGTTTAAAAAATTATACAAGTCAGCTTGGGAGCTAGAAACTTGGAGACCCTGTGGAAAATTATGCCGACCTTTCTCGTGTGTGATTGTAGCTGCGGTGTCCCTGCTCACAGCTGACACAGAGAATGACAGCAGAGGGGCGACTATGGCTCAAATAGTTTTAGAATCCCACAAAAATGTTAAATGCACTATAAAATACAGACGAGAGCATTCGGTTTGCAAGAGAAAATAATTTCCTTTGAGTATTACGCCTGTCTGTCGGTCGGTGTTTTGGAAGCTGCAGGGCAATCACGAGAAGTCGTAACTTCAGCCCAAACCGATGGAGGATACAGCTGCAAATCAGGCACTAACTGCCCCCCTCCCCATCGGCCCCGCAACTTCTGAAATATTCAGCAGAATCGCTTATTGATACCTGATGTTAATAGGAAAAAATGTTCTGGAGGACAGAAGTGGAGAATTACAAAGCCTGGGGAGAATGCATGTTTCTCCATATAGTTAAATTTTTAACACCCATGAGTGAAGTCATAAATACATTCATATGAAGGCTTTGGAGGGCGAAAGTTACCGTCACTGCAGAGGACAGCACGGAAACCACTAGCAGCATGCACGACTCACGTTCCCCGAGCACCCCAGGATGCACGCACAGTCAGCCTGCTCGAGGGCATCACTCGGGCTCCAGAAACATATACCAGCCCTGCCCGCACCAGCCAGGGGCCCTAGCCAAAAATCCAAGGAAGTGCTGTTTTTGACACCTTTGACTCCGAAAACTCATCCATCAAATAGGACCAGCTGACTCTACGTCCTAAATCTCTCTCTCATCTGCCTACCTCTCTCCACCTCTGTGCTTTGTTTCTGCACAGCACTGCTGACCGTCTGCTATGGTGTACATTGGGTCCCCGCCCCCCAAATATTCATATATTAAAGCCCTACTGATCAACACTGCAGAGTACAGCTGTATTTGGAGATAGGGCTTTTAGGTGGACCTTAATCCACTCTACCTGGTGTCGGGAGAAGAAGATTGGGACACACAGAGACTTTTCAGGAGCACATGTACAGGGACCTATGAGGAGCACAGAGCAAAGCCCATGTGAGGACAGAGCAAGAAGGCAACCACCCGTAAGCAAAGGACAGAGGCTTCAGGAAAAACCAACCATGCCCTCTTCACCCTCAAATTCTACCTATAGAACTGTGGGCAAATAAATTTCTGCTGTTTCAGCCCGCCCAGCCTACAGTATTTTGTATGGCAGCCTTAGCAAACCAATTTACCCTCTGTTATACACCATATAATTACCTGTTTGATTTCTAGTATCTTCCACCTCAATGGAAACCCATGAGGACAGAGAATGAATGTGTCTTACTCCCATAAGCTCAGAATCATGCCTGTCCTGGAGTACACGCTCAGTAAACACATGCAGAACGATGAACGGACTTCTCTCCACCAGCCCGGTCCAGGCCACCACCACCTACCTCTTCCATGACTCCAGAACTTCCTTCCTGACCGGTCTCCTGGCTCCTCTGTTCCCCTTCAACTCATTCTCAGCAGAGCAGCCACAGTGGTCTTCTAAACACTCAAACTAGATCAAATCAATCCTAGGCCAAGTCCCTCCAGGGGTGGCTCCCTGTGCTTCCATAAAGTCTAACCTCATCAAGGCACTCAGCCCCTGTGTCCTCCGGCCTCAGCCTCCCTCCCCAATTTTCACTCGGGTCCTTTTGTCCTTTTGCCCTGTGCTCCCTACGCTCTGGCTACTCGCACGACACCGGTGAATTCCCACGGCAGGGCCTCTGCACCTGCTGTTTCCTCTGCCTGGCCTGTCCCCCACCCTAGATCTGCGCACAAGGGACTCAGGTGTCAGCTCAGACCACAGGTGCCCAGACCTGTCCCCTGCCCTCTCTGCCTAAGGAGCACTCGCTGACTCCAGCCACTCATATTTATTCTCTCCACTGTGATATCATCATCTGCAATTGTATGTTACTACTTAATATTACTTAATGAGCGGCTTTCCCCCCTCTGCTGCTCGGCTAAGTTAACACCATAGAGACAAGGATTTAACCAGTTTGGCAACCGAAGTACCCGCCCTACCCCGTGTCTAGCAACAGTTCCTGACGCAGAGCTAACGTGCCATGATTTACCTGTTGAAAGACAGTAGAGCAAAGAGCTGGAGCGGATGTGCATGGAGCGCCCAACCGGACAAGGAGGCCTTGGCGAAGCCCCCCTCCCCTCCCCGTGACTCGGGAGCCGCGTGGACAGAGCCCGCCTTGGATGACACGTACTGCCAGGATTGATACGTATTGTTCAGTGGAATTGTTCCAATCCCAGCCACTATGACGGGGTCCTCACGTTCTGTTTTCTGGGAAGTTTAAGTCCAAGCTGCCCAAGCATCGAAGGTACGCTCGATATTGTGCTCCCATTACCCAGGAACGCAGCCAGAGTCACGTCCCTCTGAGTTGTACCCTACGGACCATTTGCTGGCGAACTGGCTCTCGGCCATAACCATGCATTTCGCGCTCTCCAGCGGGCCGACTACAAGGCTGCGAGGAGAACCCTACATTCAGGAGCAGCCCCAGTGAGGAAGGGCGGATTCCAAGTTGAGGTGGCGGAGAGCATGAGGCTTTGGGGTGGAAAGGCATCCAAACACCCTCCAGGGAACCCTTTCCCATACAGACTTCTCCAAGAGAAGGAAATATTTGGCTTCCATGGCAAACCAGTGCTTCGAGTTAAGGTGGAGTTGAGGTTGGAAGAGGGGACAGGTAGCAGGTAGGGCCTCAGGGCAGCGGTGAAAATTCCCACTCGGAGTGGAGAGATCTGGGATCCCAGACAAGAGAGCCGGGCCACATTCCCCTGGGAAGGGTCAAAAATCACTTACGAGAACCAACCAAACAGACGGTAAGAAGCAGGGCTGCAGGTGGGTGCTGCAGCGGGAAGCATCCCTGGCAGGGACAGGAGGGGTGTAGGGCCTAGAGAAGCTGAACCCCACCTCCCGGAGACGACTTCAAAACTGGAAGTTGGGCAGAGCTGAGCGTGTGGAGTTAAGCAGACCACGAGGAGGACAAACATGACCTCATGCACTGGTGCAGGCTGAGATCAAAGATCCTTCTTTAATGGGCAGCTGATCCTGATTCGCAGAAGGCCAGGGAAGGGGACAGCTTTATCCGGGTGGGTGGTGTTACCTGCATTTCTGCTATATAAATGGTGCATGGAGTTAGGGCAATAGTGCTTGGAGTTAAGGCAGAGCTGAAGTTGGAGCAAGGAACAGGAATCAGCCTGAGCCTTATGAAAGAGGTGAAAATTCCCACTGCATGGCCAGGGACGGATTTCTGGGAACCTCTTCACATGAGGTCTGGTTCAGCAGGCATGACTACATGGACAGACCCACCTAAGGAAATCCCAAAGATTCAGCAAGTAACCCAGAGGGCAGGAACCTTACGCCAGAGCAATGAAGATTCTGGTAGGATCTCAGCATTCCTGAGAAGCTGGCTGGTTTTCTGGGAAGAAGGGTTCCCATGCACAGACACAAAACACAATGATCCCAAACACTGTCTTGCCAAAACCCCTTGGAACTTGTCCCAAATTCCTCCAGAGAGGTGCTCTAAGCAACGAGTCAAACGATGACATTCTAGTGCCTGGGAAGGAAATAATAATGTTCAAGGTTCTAACAAATTCATTGCAGCGGAAGTAAAGTCATTTCAGTTAAAGCAATACGGGTGGGGCTGATATGAGAAGAGCCCCCAAATGAAAGGACTGGAAGGCCTCTAACCACAAGGGGCATAGCACTTCTTGCAGAAACAGCAAACAGCACGCAGACAATAGCATGACTCACGGCTACAAGGAGGGAGTAGGGCAAGCCCCCCAGGAGTTACCCAGAACCTCCTGGCTGCCAAGAAATTAATGGGACTCTCCAATATGCAGGATTCTAATAAATAATTCTAGCTGGAAACCCAGCTAGCCCTGGGTTGTCATCGTCCCCATGCGTATATCCCTTTGACTCTAGTCCCCCCCAACCAAATGTCACTAGGTAAGATGCCATCCAACGCCCCTCTGGGATTTCGTGAAACTGTGAACCAGACGTCCTTGCACAAACATGTTGACACATCTGAGACTAAACACAGCAAAGACAGAGAACTTCAAGAGAGAGACTGGATGGGCACAAAGGAGCGGTATGGCTTCTAGGACTCTTTACCCTGGACCTTAAGTACTAACCGCTATGAGAAATCTCTCTTGATGCCTACGCAGGGCTGATGAGTGTATTTAAAATTACTTTTAAAGAATTAATAGCTTTGGGGTACTTTTCCCTATGAGTGAACAGTGTACTAATTTGCTCCGTGTTTTGGTGGTGTTCTTTTTTTAAGACAATTGCACAAGATTCTATCCAAAGCCCTCTAATTCTTCCACTTCAGTGGTCTGAATCCCACTAATAAACAATCAGGACTTCAGACTCCCTTAATGACGGAGAGAGATTCAAACGAAGACGTTTTGCCACTCTCTGCAAATTCCTGGAGGTGCTGCCTGTTGAACAGGCCAGCGAAATTACGAATTTATTCAGGACTGATTGCATTGAGTATGTAAGCATTTCTGAAGGATTAAAAAAGAGAGAGAGAGCCAGAGATGGTTGTAAGCTGACTGAATAGTGGGGACTGCAGGCTCCAAGCTCCCCGGTCTGGCATGGAGGGAGGCTGAGTGAGGAGGAGGGAACAGACTTACTGCATGGATGCGCAAGGACCCGGATCTCGTCCACCGCGATGTACCCCGGATGACCCTTCAGAGAGACGGATTCAAATATCACCTGTAACACACAGGGCGGGAGTCAGTTTCACAGAAGTGGTTGTAGGCATCACAGGAAGCTGCCCAGCCCCCAAATCCTCTGTGTTTCAGCTTCCCACCACAACCTCCCAGAGAGGTCTTCTATTAGCCTTGTACGCTACGCTGGCAATGGACTTGGATTTTCAAAACAAAGTTAAAAAAAAAAAAAAAAAGAAAGGCACAATCTAATGCCCAGCAAAACAAGAGTCAGCCACATGGAACATTTTTTAATGGATTTCAGAAATAACGCTTGAATGCAGAAAAACAACCCAAACATGGCCTGAAACCCCGATCTGCACCTTTTTCATTGTTGTTTCAAGTGTAGCACAGAGGAGACTTCCTTCCTAATACCCCAAATTTCTTATGATGTGTGACAGAGGCGCTTATCTTGGAAGCTACCATAGCTGAGGAGGGTTTACCCTGATTTGATTCTACAACCCCCAGGAATATAGTCCGTCTGAATTTCTTTAATTTTAATTCTAATACAGTTAACATTCAGGGTTATAGTAGTTTCAGATGTACAACCTAGTGATTCAACACTTCCACACCACACACAGTGCTCCTCACAGCAAGGTCACTCCTCGACCCCCCGCCCCTATTTGTCTTGTGTCCCCCTAACCCCCCCTCTCGGCGCTGGTCCCATTCCCTCCTACCCCCAACAGTTTGTTCTCTGTAGTTAAGAGTCTATTTCTTGGTTTGTCTCTCTCTCCCATCTGAATTTCTTAATAACACCTCTTGAAGATAAGCCCCAGGCGCAAATGTTGGTATCCAGGAATCCAAAGGCAACAAGTCCTTTGAATTCTCCATTCTGACTCTCACCCAAGCAGTGTAATTCAGTATAGCTTTTAAAACTCAGTGAACAGCTTTCCTTGCCACCCAGTGTCTAACTTTGCCTAGGAGATGTGACTACCTATATAGACACCTTGACCTCCCTAATCCCGTGGTCTTTATCTCCCAACCAGCTTCAGCCACATCCACATCCTTATCCACTCCAGAAACCAGAAGTTTTATCCACGAGTATTCTGACACAGCCTCCTGCCCCTCACTCTTTTTAAACCTGCTCCCGCTGCTCATGTCGTACCCTGGATCTCGTGTTTCCCAGAGTCTATGTGATGGCCTAGACCTCCTGTATTCTCAGCAAGCCCAGGGTGGCCCTGCCATGTTGGCTAACCATTCCCATTGATCTCAAAGCCCCAATTCTTTCACCACCTCATTCCATTGACAAGTCTATTGCAAACCTGCCTTCTCTACTTCCATGCCTCACACAAATACTCCGCTTCAACATTACCCACCCAGTCCCAGCAGACACCCACAGCACGTCTTCAACAGGTAAAGGGACAGGAGATGGGCTGAGTTCTAACTTCTTGCCCATCAGTCAGAGGTTGGAGGACCTCGGATTACCAAACACCAACCATTGCCTCCTCTCCTCAAGGCATGCCCATGCTCGACCCTTCCCACCTCTGCTGCATGTTCCAGCTTCTTGGTCCTTCCTGGTTCTGTCTCTTTACCTGGGTCTCTGAACTCTTTTATCCCTGATTTTGGCACCTGTAAATGCTGGGGCTTTTCTTATTCTTTAAAAGCTACCCTTGGGTGGCAGGTTCTGCTCTGGCACAGTCTAGCTGTGTTTCTCAACGGTTTTATCTACACTCACTCTCAACACTCCCTTACTTCCCATTGCAAAACTCCCCATCCCACCCTCACCCCCGCCCCAACCACTATCATCTGGACTTTGTCCCCAACACTTCCCCCAGAACTGCTTTCATGGCAAATACCAATAACTTCCTAGTTGCTAAATCCAACAGATAGTTTTCAATCCTTATCTTAAGAAGGAAGACAGTGTTGTGGTTGGGCTGTGGATCAGAATGCCTGGGTTCTGGTCCTGGCTACACCACTCACTACCATGTGACTCTGGGCAAGTTATTTACTGCTCTGTGCCTCAGTTTCCTCATCTGTAATTACAGTGCCCACTTCCTTAAATAATTTTTCAGATTAGAGTTAATACCTATTTGGAACAACAAATGGCACATGGTAGATCCTCAATGTTTGCTAATAATTATTATTAATACTTGACCATTTTCTTATAATTATCAATGTTTGTAGCTTCTCCCTTTCTGGATCACTCTTGTTTAGGCTCAAATGACACTTCACTCTCATGGTTTTTCTCACAGATCTGGGGCTATACTACCATAGGTTTCTTAGTAAGCACTTGTCCTCCTAAATTTACCCCTCAAATGTGAGGTTCCTCTATTCATGTTTTTACTGAGCACACACTTCCTCCAATGACTGGCAATCCCCAAGTCCAGCACTACTCCATAATTTTCACTGAACAGTAGTCTCACCCAGCTAAGAGATCTGCATTTCATGCAGACATTATACACAGATGCCTCAAACACAATCTGTATGCAACAGATCTAAACAGCATCCCTATCAAATTGTCTCCCCTACAGCCCCATTGTCCTTCATGGGCCCCAGTGGGTTACCCTATGACCTGTCCAGTCATTGAAGACTGCGATTTGGGCATCTACTGGGGCTTCTCCTTCTGCCTTGCTTCTCATTTTCTTTTTGCTTCTTAGTATTTCTAAATCTGGCCATGTCTTTCCATTTTTGCTATTAAGTCGAACCATATGAAGCAACTATTTTGTAAGTCAAAGCCAGTTCAATTCCAGTCCAACAGCTCTGGTTCAAATCTCCATTGCTCTTCATCTCTAACCTTGTCAGCCTATACAATGGACCCTTCTCTCTCCTATCTTTCACTCCTCACTTCAAGCCTGTGGACAGAATGTAAGACGGATGATGAGACCAAGAGGAATACCTTCAAATGGAAACTTTTTGTGGCCCATGTGGTCACTCCAGGTTAATGGATTAAGAGGCCACTGTTCTCAGTGGGGCCCAGAACTCAAACAGCTATAATGAGAGAGCAGGGACCTGGTAGAGAGGGTGATGATGATGGTTGCCAAGAGGCAACATACTTGGGTGGTAAGATCTGTCATTAAGGCCACACATGGCTGCCTGAGGATTGTGTAAAATTACTTGGGAATGACAGTTACACCAAACATACAGCAACCGACTCTAGTATGACAACCACCCTGGAAGACGGGTTTACTAAGGTAACAGGGTCCTTCAGAGACACAGAAACAAAAATGTGTAGGGAGTGGGGGAAAGTCAGCAGAAATAAAGGATAAATAAAGGATAAATGCTATAGCCTGCAAAGAAGTAACTCAACCAAAGACCTTACTATAAAAAAATTAAGTATCTACTTACATTTTCAATAACTGAAAGAAAAACAAAAGCAAAGGCCATAGGGGAAAAAATAAAATAGAACACAGAAAACACATTTAAAAACAAGAAAGCATTCAAACTGTAATAAAAAATGACAAAAGAAAAAACATTTCTGTTGTGACAATAAATATAAATGGGTTAAAATAGAGAAAAGGTCTCAGACTGTCTAAATAAACAAAATCTAATTGTACACTACAAGATAAACAAAATGATCCAGTTAATTTAAAAGTAACAAGTTGAACAAATGTATAATGGAAAAATGCAAATCAACAGAAAATAGTTGTTGTAAAAATAATGTAAAAGTGTCAAAGTATAATTTAAACTGGAAAAAAAAACATTAAATGAATTAAAATGTCATTCTTAAATGCATGAGTTAATAGATTTAAAAAGAGAAAATGAAGAGGAATAAAAACAAAATTTGAAAACTTTAACTCGTGTCTTAGACTCGGGCCAAATAGAAAAAAAGAATTATAAGTATGTGCTTATATCTTATGAATATATGAATAATAAGATGACATAAATAATAATGAATATGAATAAAAATGCCTTTACTAAACACATATTATTTAATTCAAATGTCAGATTATAGGTTAAAGATTAACTTCAAAAAGTCTCTCAAAGAACAAACTGTATAGGTCTGGGTCTATGTATTTTCTACGTTTTCTAAGGCGAAAATTTAATGACAAAAGTTTAAAAAACAATTTCTTAAAATTGAAATGTATTTCTTAAATATGTAATGCCTTCCATAATAACTATGATTTCAAAGTATGTTTTGTATGTTAACAAAAGTCTGAAACAAAATTAAAAGCCAAATGGCAAGTTGAGAACAGTATTTGTAACATCTAGGTTGGCTAAAAGATAAATAACCTGTTTTGTGTCAAGAATTCTGGAGAATCAACAAAATAAATTCCCCAAAAGAAAAGTTGACAAGTGACTTCAACAGATAATTCACAAAAAGATAAAGTAGGAGTGATAACAATCTATGAATGTATCATGTAAATGATACCAGGAAGATTAAGGCAGATGAGTATTTTCTTTGTACCTTTCTAGGTTTTCCAAATTTTCTGCGAAAGAATGAGCTACCTTACATTTGCAAAAAAAATTAATTGCTTTACGGTGCATTACATTTTTGTATCTATCTTCATGCTGTATTACCACTATGGCACAATTAATTCCACTATAGCACATATCATCCTATCACACCATATTGTAATTACTTGTTCCCAAATCATTTCACTCCCTAAACTCTAAACCCACTGGGAACAGAAAGAGTGCCTTCATTCCTCATTTATAGAGACCTCCTCTGTACCCCAAACTGGAACACATGTTAGGGCTATAAAAGTGAATGAGACAATTAAAGGCCCTAACTGATGAACTTCACATTCTAGCAAATGGAAATGGAAATTAAATAAATATATAATATTAGACTCATTTTATAATTGGTGTTATGAAAGAAATAAATAGAATATTGTGATTAACTAAGGGGAAGAGGATCTACTCAGAGTGATCAGGAGAGACCTCTAGGAGCTGATACTTAAGATGAGACCAGAAGGACGAAAGTGACTCGTTAAGAAAAGTGTCGGGGTAAGGGCTAAGGCCATGAGGCAGGAAAGAGTTGGGGATGATCTGGGAGCCCAGGAATGAGACTGATGTGGCTGGGATACAGTGAGTAAGCTAGAGAGGCGCAAGGTGAGGCTGAGCATTAGCTGGGGTGGGGCGGGGGGGTGTCAGACGAAGTGGAGTCTTACAAGACATGGCAGGGAACCTGAATTTTCCTCTAAGTCACCAAAAGTTCTGAAGCTGGGATGTGACATAATCCAATCTGCATTCTACAAAGATCCTCCTGGCTGTGCTGCGGAAAGTGTAGTCATCCAATTGAAAGAATAAGGATGACTCTAATGAAGGTGGTGGTCAGCACAGACGTTAATGGCTGGAGAGGTATTTTGGAGGTAGAGATGAAATAATCGCTGTTGGAGCAAGAGCGGAGAAGTGAAGGAAAGAGAAGACTCGGTGATGACTCTTCAACTTGGGGCTTGAGCCTCTAGGTTGAGTCTGGTGTCCTTTACTGACATGGGAAGATGACATAATGAATGTGTGCGATGGGCACAGAGGCAGGACATCAGGTTTTCTTTTTGGCCATGCTAAGCTTGAGATACCAAGTAAACATCTTAATGGATATGTTGAGTGGGACCCTGGCTTTCTGCTTCTGGAGCTCACGGGTGATTTAGGACCAGAATTACAAATACAGTAGCTTTGGCATCTAAATGTCATTCCGAGCTGAAGAACTGGATGAGGTCACCATGGAAGGCAGAGCAGGTAGTTCAGAGAAGAGAGCTAGGGCCCAAGGTCAAGTGCTAAAAGCACAACAGAGGATTCTGTGTGGGGTGGTAGAGATTGAAGCATGATTTTAGGTAGAAAGAAATGAATCAAGGAAATAGGATAGCACGGAAGGGGGTGAGGAGATCAATGAAACAAGCTTCTAGAAGGAGGAGTGAACTGGGGTTAGGACTGCAGTGAGGGATTGGTATTGATCAGAAAGGACACCTCATCAACTGAGGCTGAACGATAATAAAAATAATAAAAGCTGAAATATAACCACAATAATAAAGGTTGGCAATATTTACCATTTATTTCACGGTCTTGATCCCGTCTCTCAAAAGTCCTAAAACATGGGGCCAGCTGTGTTACCAAAGCTCAAAGGCAGAGCCAGGGGTCGACTGGGAGCTGAGGGCCGGGTTCCCAGCTCATAGTGCACAGCCATACCCATTTCTGGGCTTCAGTGGAAAGCAGTCCAATTCTCATTTAACCAAAACACTTGGTCAAGCAGAATTCTATTTTTTTTTCCAGTTAATCAAAGGACAACTTAAACTCTGCTAACATTCGGATTGTTTCTCGCAATCATGACCCAGTGTCTAACCCGTATCGTAATTATTAACAAGGTTTCCATTAATGGACGCAAGGCTGGTCATGGGAGGATGGGTAAGAGGAAAACACATTTGTTCACTGTTCTCTCTCCCTTCCTCTGCAGAAATAACAATTCTAGAATGAGATAGGGAATCTTCCACTTATCAGAATTCCTCTTGAGTATGTGTGTGTGTGTGTGTGTGTGTGTGTGTGTGTGTGTGTGAAGCCTCAGGGTAGGTTAGACTTGGGTTTCTCAAACATGGGAGAAACATATTCCATAAGAAATAAGGGAAAGAATTGTAAAGGGTTTGCAATATACATGGTAAGATACTGATAAATATTACTATTATTGTTGCTCTTAGTCTGGGGAGAGGGATGGACAGTAAGAGGAGGAATCCCAGGGAATGATGCTAGGTCTGGGGAAAGGAAGAAGTTAATGGGCCACCCAACATAACCATCCAATCTAGTCGCCACCTCAAGCTTCCACTGAAATTCCTACACTCAACAGAGTCTTTGATAGGAGCCCCCATGGTCAGAAACTGGCCCAGGCCAGACTTCGGGTCCACATGGGGTTAAATGGAAATAAAGAGCCACATGTACTTGCAGGAACCAAGGGAGATGGGAAAGGTGATGGGAAGTAAGTACAGAAGCACAGAGAAAAAGACCATGGCAGCCCACGAATTCCTTGATGAACTCTCCAGACTCCTAAGATCCTAGAACTAGGGTCCACGGGACATTTCTACCACAGGGCAGGCTGGAGATACAGCTGAGAATACAGTACTTCCCGGGACAGAACTGGAGCAAGTCCTCCCCTTCACTGCCAGATCACTCACAGCAAAATGCTCACAAAGCACGCAGGAGCCAAGAGGGCCTTGTCTTGGGTTTGCCACTCCAGAACTAGATTTTTTTTTTTTTTTTTTTAAATAAAAATCATGCAAGCTGCCATGAGATAGAGCCCTCAATGCCTGGGGAGTGAGGCATCCACAACAGAGACACAAGAGTGGATATATGAGAAATAGGGCCAGAAGGGAAAGGAAAGGAAGAAGGCCTGCCTGGACTCACCTGCTGAGGCAGGCCCCCCAACACCGAACTCTCTCGACGAGGCTGGCACACAAGGCGGGTAGAGAATTGTAGAGGCTACTTGAGTGCTGGTTACAGGCAGCAGGGAGGGCAGGGAGGGCAGGGAAGGCAGAAGTAGCCCGTGCCAACACCCAGGGATACTCCAGGTCAGTATAAGGAGGTAAGGGCCCTGACAGGATGGGGAGGGGACAGAAGGCCTAGGCAGGGAAAGCTACCAGCTGTGCAGGACATTCTTCAATCCCAAGGCCACCACATGGACCTAGGATCAGCTACAAGTGCCCAGCCTGTAGAACCTTAGAGACCTCCTAGTGCTTGCATGGAGGGGCACAAACCTCTCCCCAGGCATGAGCATGAATGAAGTCAGGAATTAATTTCCCAAGAGAGGCTCAGAGATGAGTCACCCTCAACCTCTCCAAAAAGCAGCTTGTGTGCATGTCAGGGAAGGAACGGATAGGTCAGGACACGGTTTAGAGGAGTGGGTACTCTTTCCTCACTTTCTGTAGTCCTTGAGCAGGGAATCTGTACAGCCAAAGTCTGAAGGGCTGCAAACGTCTTCTCCAAAGAGAGAAAAATGTTGGCTCGCCAGCACCCCTCTTAGGAAGAGGACTATGTATTTCCATGGAGAGGGGTTGCTCAGGGTGAAATCAAGAGCGCCTCTCCCCTACCCTAGCCCCAGAGGGCCTGAATACAATGAGGAGAGCTCGCTGCTCAGCAGAGAGGGGAGGTGAAAGAGAGGAGATGGGGGGATGTGAAGGGTGGGAGAGTGGGCCCCCTCTGTGAGATGCACCCCCCTAAATTACACGGGAAGTCACTAAGCCTCCAGAGTGCTGGAAGCTAGTGCCCCATCTCTGAGAAAAGGACGGGACCTCAAGCCTAGTGGAATCCAAGCCTGGCAGGCCCTAGATTTCATGGATCTACATAGAAATTACAAGCACTAAATAAAGGGCAACTTCACCCAGGCAGGTGCTGGAACACGGAGTAAACAGGTGGCCGCAAACCAGTGAAAACTCCTCTTGTTTTTTTCCTAAATCTTGGGACAGAACAGTTCAGAATCATTAAAAACATAAAACAGACTTACTATCACCTGCATGAGGGCCCAGATCTAAAGCAGAGCTTAAGCGGTTTTAATAAGGCCCTGCTCTTCCGGGAGGAGGCAGGTGTGGAGGTATATGGTCAGGGGCGATTCATCCCCGGCCCTGCTGAGACCCTGGTGTCACAGAAACCCTAATAGGAGAGATGAAATTTCCCTGTTCATTATGGAACTAAAAGTCAATTTTGGAACTATGAAATAGGACTTTAATAAATGAATACATAAGCCATCAGGATCTGCGTCCCAGCACGGCTGAAAACTGAAACTGTGTTTAGTCCACAGAATCATACATACAAGACCAGAGTTCAGGGTCTGATGAATTTTCAAATCCGCTCTGCAAGCGTCTTTGACTCTCCTGACAGTCCCTTCTTCTGTCCCTTGGATGTATGCATGGGTAGTGACTCCTGGAGCATGCAGGTGCACCTGTGTGTGCCCCTCTGGGTGTGTGGCCACAGACTATGCACTAGTGGCTGTGTGTGTGTGTGTGTGTGTGTGTGTGTGTGACACAGAGAGAGAGAAGTTTCTGTCCTAAACTGTTACTTTTAGTACATTAGTGGCTTTCTCCCCACCAGCTCAGAGCAGAGGATACAATGTAATGGAATGATGTTGGAAGGGCCCAACAAGTTAGGAATCCAAAAATTCTCCCAGATGACGCTGCTCATACAGGGAATGATACAGAACTTACAGAGGACAGCTCAATCACGGTGGGGATTTCTTCACAGAAGACATCCTTCTCCCTTCCTCCATCTCCTGTTCCTCCCTCTGTTCCTCCTCCCTTTCGTCCAACAGTCGCTGAGGCCCGCCACCAGCCTGACACATTGGTTAATACACATGCTATCTCCTTCAGTCCGCAGAACTCTTCACCATACCTATTTCCTTCTCCATTTTACAAATGAGGGAACTGATTCAGAATGATGACAGAATACATCCAATTACACGGCTAGTGAGTGGAAGATTCTTATAATGTGCTTTTTTCCTCCCAAAAGCAGAAAACTGAGCTTGGTGCCAGAGGACCTAGGGAGGATTATGGGAACGTCCAGTCTACCGATGGCATGCCCTATTCTAGAACACAAGACATGTTGCTCTCTAACACAAGGAGTTACTACACAGGTCAATGAAAGGCAATAAGGTTACCACAGATCTGGGACAAAGGGGATGCCCAAGAGATGTCCTCTTTCCCCTCTGTATCCCTTCAAAGACCAGGGCCAACAATGACACTGTCCCTGTCCTGGATCACTTTTCTTGCTCATTACATGTGCACCTGTGTCCCTATCCTATAATCCTTTTGCATCAGGCCCTAGATAGGGGTTTTCTAACTGGAGCCCTATGGCTTCACTGGGGGTATCCATGGACTTACAGACACACCCACTTTATTTATACTCAGTTATATGGAGGGGGAGTCTTGGGTTTAGGCATCCGGGTTCTGGTCTCAGCTTTCCCAATGATTTGCTGTGTGCTCTTGGACCTCAGTACCTGTCTCTAGACCTGTTTTACTACTTATTTCAAGGTTCAGCAAACTATGGCCTGGAGGTCAAATCTGGCCCTCCTCTTGTTTTTATACATAAAGTTTTATTGGAACACAGCTGCATGCTTCCACTCGTTTACATGTTCTCTGTGGCTGCCTGCACAGTCCCCCTGTTGAACACAGTCCACAGATGCTAAACTGAAGGATGTCTCAGAAGTTCCCACCACTAATCTTGCCAGCCTCCGGTCCACTTTCTTGCCACAAAGCTCAGAAGAGACTCTAGAGAAATTTCCCCCAAATGCACGTCTGACTATGCCACCTCCTGACTTAAACCCTTTCAACAGTAGGCATGGCAATAACTGCAAAATAGGCAAAAAGGATTTATTGGGATGATGAGAATGTTCTAAAACTGGTCGATGGCGCTGATTGCACAACTTTGTAGATTTACTAAAAATCACCGGATTGCACACTTACATGGGTAAATTCTATGAAATGTACATAAATACATAAAGCGGTTTTTAAAAAAGAAAAGCTTTCAAGAGTCCCAGGCCAAGTGGGCCCGCAGCTGGGCTTCCCCTGGGTGCGCTCCGGGGACTGACTACAGCCTGTGCCGCGTGTGTTCTCCGTCCACACGGAGAGAAGGCGGCCAAGTGGGAGACGTGTTTAGAAGCCAGGGCAAGGAGGTGGCATTGCTGAGACATTTTTACTACAGTCATGAAAGTGCTGGTCCACAAGGAGTTGAACGGAAAACACTGATCTTTCCCAACAGTTTGAGGAGCGCTGCTCTCGGGGAGGGCTCACATTTCCTCTCCGTGGCCTGGCATTCAAAGCCAGCCACAACCTACTCACCTCAGCAAGCTTAGCCACCTGCGTACCTCCTTTGTGTCTCAGCCTTAAACAACCGGGAGCTTCCAAACTCTGCAGAAACTCTCTCCCTTGCTCCTCCTGCCCCTGGCATGCACCAGCCCTGACAAATCAAATGCCTTTTCCCTCCTTGTTCAATAATCACTTATTCATCCTTCAAGACTTAGCCTAGCTGCCACCTCTGCCTGGAAGCCTTCCTAAGTGCCTTCCCCCAAATACCCTCTTCCTCTGGGAGGGAATGGTGATCTTTTGACTAGTTATCCCAGCTCCCATTTTTCATCCATAAAACAGGAATAACAATAGTACTTCACTCATCAGGCTGTTGTAAGCAATTAGTTTGTAAAAGGCGTCAATGCCTCTGTTCCCCCAGCATCCTGTGGAGCTGGCTGTGTCCCATTGTACAGTAACTGGGTGTTTATTGAGGCTCTCCACTTCCTGAGCAGGATCTCCAGGGAGGCAAGGGCCATGCTGGACCATCTTTGCGCCCACAGGCCTGGCCAGGAGAGGCTCAGTAAACATGAGATGCATGGTGAGTAAGTAAATGAAGTCCTTTCTTGACTAACAAACTCTAGGTAGGGCAAGAGGTCTATAGATTTAGAATCACTTTAAAAAAAAAAAAATCAAACCAAAGAACACCATACCTGGTAGAAATGTGGCCAGAAGGTGCTGATGGCAAGCTCTGCCTTCACCCAGCCCTCGGTGACGACCCCAGACACGTTCCAGACAGGGTTTCCCTGGGGCCCGCCGTTCACCTTCACATAGACATTCAAGGCTCCCGGGCTGGACCTGTCGCGGCTGGAGAAGTAGTAATGGAAATCGATACAGTGGGTGTCATTCTCCTTCAGGGTCGGCAGGAGAAGGTGGGCCTTCTGGCCAGAGGCCCTCCCAGAGCTATTCACCATCATGAAGGAGCCTGGAGAGCCACAAAGGGGATGGAAAATAGAGACAAAGAAAGAAAGAAAGAAAATCCTTCTGATAATCAGGCATATCCATCAATGTGGGGGCCGGAAATCAAGTCACTCTACGAGGGCCCGACTGATCCTAAGGAAGCCACATCCCAATTACAGGAGAGAGGGGGAATTCTAAAACCTGCTCAACAGGGAGTTTAAAAATTAAGAGATCAGGGTGCCTGTCAGTTAAACATTCAACTCTTGATTTCAGCTCAGGTCATAATCTCAGGTTCCTAGGTTTGAGCTCCACATCTGGCTGCCGGCTAGGCATGGAGTTGGCTTGGGATTCTCTCTCTCTTCCTCTGCCCTTCTCCCACTCATGTTTTGTTTTTTTCTCTCTCTAAAATTTTAAAAAAAAATCTTAAATAAAATTAAAATTAAGGGATGGCAACATGTACTAGTATTTCTACAAAGTAGACAATCTATAAACATTTACAGAAGAAGCATTCTATCCAGCAGGTCCTAAAGGAAACATAGAACAAAACCCCAGGAATACAGCTAACTGCAGCCTCTAAGGGTAAAATGTGACATACACGCTCACGCGGGCTTGGGTTGTCTCAAAAGCAGGTCCTCTGTAATAAGAAGGTATCGTTCCAACACATTCCACAAGGACCCTTGCACTCAGGCTGAGGAGTAATTGCAAACTATCCATTAATTTTGCATTCAGCACAGGGCATGAGTTTATGTATCACAGGAGGACATATAAAAAGTAGAATATATTCAAGTAAGCAAGGAAGACTCTGACGAAATGTGAGAACCAGCTGGAAGATGGTCGGCCTGGAATGGACGGTAAGTAACACTTACTACGCACTTAAGGAGAACCAGTGTGACGCTAGGTGTCTTTTTAATATAGTATTTTCAGTTTAATCTTCAGAATGACCCTGGGAGGTAGAGGATTTTCATTTTCTTTAAAGACTGAATGGCTTGCCCTGGGCCACTCAGCCAGGAAGGGATGGAGGAACCCCATCAGCGTAAACTCAGCGTTTACACTATCACTCCACAGCAAACAAGACTACCGTTTTTCAAGCATTAAGTAGGCTGCCTGCCCACAGAAAGGAAGCGAGCATCGTTGGAGTTGCTTTGACAGATTCGACGGCTGTTTCTAGTTCGTCAACCTTCCCCGGATCCATGTCCTGGGCCTCCCAGAAGAGGCAGAGGGCGTGTCCCCATCCCTTGACGTTGGACGGCACTTGCTTTGGTCAACAGGATGTCAACAGGATGAACCGAGGCGAGGCGTGACGGGTGCACCCCCAGCTGGGCTTGCCCTCTGGCACTCCCACCACCTTTGATGAGGAGAACGTGCCCCCGTGAGCTGCTCCTTTCAGCTGGGGATCAAGGGGAGACAGGCATGGTGGAGAAGGGAGCTCAGCCAGTGCTGAAGGACCAGGCCATCCCCACCATAGAGCCCGGAGCACAGCCACGCAGTCAACACGCCCAACTCCAACACTCCAGTCCACCATCAACGCTCAGACCCATGAGTAGGAGAATAAAAGCTCACAGCTGTTTGCCATGGAGGCAGACCAGGGAAAGAAACCACAGGAGACCTATTTCCATTCAAAGGGCCTTCTAACAATGGCCTGGAGACACAGTGAGTTAGTTCCCTGCCGTGACAGGTGGCTCAGCAGAACCTGAACGATGGAAGAGACATCTAAGGAAATTCCACAGTCAACTGTGAGGGCCGAACTCTGTGACTTAGAGCCCTACAATGCTAGGAAACAAATTGCATCATAAAACACAGTAGATAAACTCAGGGGATCCAGGGATGAATATTACCACCTAGAATAACATTATTGCTTTGAAATCTTATTTTAACCACTAAAATCTTCCATTCGGAAGGAAACCTTAAGACTGCTTATCCTCAGTCGAGATGAGCCACTTCAGAAAGTAGCCTCATTTATTCACCCTAATACCCAGAAGACTAAAGCAGCCAGCTATGAAGAGCTGGGCAATCTGCTGCTCGCTGGGGTTCTAGAAGGTACCAGGCATCCATAGCCCATCCTCCCTGGGTTCTGAACGAATTTAAGGACAGACACGGGAGGGGGGTGCCTGGGTGGCTCAGTCAGTCATGCATCCGGCTCTTGATTTTGGTTCAGGTCGTGATCTCTCAGTTGTGGGATCGAGCCCTGAGTCAGGCTCCATGCTCAGTACGGAACCTGCTTCAGAGTCTCTCTCCCAGTGCCCCCCCGCCCCCGTGCCACTCTCTTTGTCTGTCTCTCTCTCAAAAAACATAAACAAATAATAAATAAAAACCTTAAAAAATATAGATACATGAGAGAGAGAGAGAGTTCAAAAACCCTCTATTTCATTATTCACAAAACTGGATTAGAGAAAGTATCTTGGATTTGAGGCCAAATTAGGCTTCCCGCCTTTTCTCTGCACCCACACACTCAGCATCAAAACAGTCATGGGCTCCCTCCTTCTGACTCCATCCAGATCCCCAGGGCCAGAGCTATCCTCCAGGGATGGCCACAGAGGACCCCTGAGGAGGCCCATCCCCAAAATGAGCCCACAAGAAGCAAGGGGACTAAGAGAAACAGGAACCTAGGCTCCCAGACTTTCACCATCCCACCTGTCAGAAAACTTTCCACCACCTAGGCTAAGAGCCACTGAAAGCGGCTCCCCCTCCACCCCTCCACATTTCCAAGAGAATCAAGTCTCCTTGTTCATGGCCTGGCAGAAACACACGGTAAGTGGAGAGATGCCCCTTGTCAGACATAGTATTTTAGAGACCATAACCTCCCCCATGAGGCAGCAAGGAAGGAACTACTGTTCGGGGAAAATAGTACAGAAAGAAGACTGAGCTAGCATCCATGCCTGTATCTGCTGCTTTATATTCCACAGGGTTCCAGGTTCCCCAGGAAGACATGAGAAATGTGACTGTCCCAGCTGCAGAGGTGTGGCACAGCTATGGGAAGAGAAGGCAGCCGGAGAAGCGAGCTGTGCCTGGCTCTCTCCACTCAGACTCCCATGGCGCCCCATGGACATTTCAGCTCCTGTCCTCCTGGCAGTCCACCCCGGGCTGCCTACACTCCGCAGCACAGTCGGGAGGGTGTCCCTCACACCAGCTCAGGCTCCTACTTCTTTTCATCCCAGCTCCAGTTTTGAGGCAAGCTTCCAGGGGAGGCAGAGCCACATAACCTAGAGCCACTCATAGATGCTTAGGGCTGCTCTCTGTCTTGCTGCTCCAGTGTTGGCTGAGGATGCTCCATCTCTCTGGAGACAAAGCTGGTAAGACACAGTGCATGGCCCTTCTTTTGGAGAAATTGCAGGTTGATGAACAGACGGGTCCTCTCTGCTGTTCGGGGCACATCGCTGATTACGTTCCGTGGCAGCCTCTTAGAGGTTGGTGGGGCCATGCCACTGGGTTCTAGCCAAGGGGGCCTGAGTAGGAAAGTGTGCCACTTCTAGGCTTGGTTCATAAAAGCTACCTCCCTCTCCTCACCCCGACCCCCATTCCTCCACCTTCCGTTATCTTGTCTCTCAAAGGATCGTCTTTGAACTGGCAGCATCAGCATCCCCTGGGAGTCGGGAAGAAATGCAGCATCTCAGGGCCCACTCCAGGTCTACTAAATCCAAATGTGCTTTTTTTTTTTTTCCTCCCCCAAGATCCCCAGGGATTTGTATGTGCACTAAGGTGTGAGAATCACTGTGCCATTGTCTTTCTCATGCACCAGCTAGCTGAAAGCCTAGGATTCCAAGAGAAATGGAACACAATCAAAGGAGCCTGGTTCCCTGAATGACCATGACCATGAGGACAGGCCACTCGCCCATTAGGAATGCTCATTTTGGCTTTAAGTAAACCAGGAATAAACTGTTACTGGGTTATTAAGCCACTGAAATTGTGACGTTGATTCCCGCAGCCAGCGTTATTGTTCTGGCACCCCCACAGAGCCCTTGCTTCCTCCTAGTCCCTTTACTTAAGGGGATAAGATGAAAAATGATAGTTACTAAGCAAAGCCGCAAGACGCTCCAAGGAGGGACATCGCTAAGAGCAGTGTCCTAGTGTAAAGAGAAGCAGAAAGAAAGAAGAAAAGGAAAACCACGCACTCTGAGCATGAACTCTTGAAAAAGCAAGAAATATCTTGGATCTTCATTAAGATCACCTGTCTTCAGTGGGCCAGCGCTAGGTGGGGTCAAGGTCACAATACCACTACGACCACCACCACCACCCTGGTCCTTCATGTCTATCTGGGTGACTTGATACGGATGTCATAGCCTTTAGACTAGACAGAAAGGTATGTGCTTTGGGGCACAGCTCAGAGAGAATAGGCAAGATCATTGGAAACATTAAAAAAAAAAAAAAAGGACAAAAATGATGACTGCCCAGCCCACCGCTCCCGTGCACATACCCACAAAGGAGGGCAGGGTGCAGGCCAGAAAGGTACAGCAGGACAGAGTCCTGCTCAGGAATGGCTTGGTGAAACCAGAAGAATGAGCAGTGCTACTCTGGAGTCCCAGCGACACAAGGTGACAGGGTGAAAAGTCAGCATCAGCAGGTGGCACCCCCAGCGGGAGGGTAGGGGTACTGCAGCCCTGGGGAAAGGACTTAGCAGCAGCCCTGCTGATGCTCTCCAAGAAGCAGTTTGTGGGAGTGGGCTTCCCAACGGGTCTAGAAAGGGCTCCTTCCTGACATGAAACATCCAATGCAACTGATCTCATCACTCAGGACAAGGGAGAGCCTTCTGAGAGCAGACAGAGGCCCAAAAGTCAAGCAGGTAGAGGCTCAGGGATACAAGATTTAGGTACTGGTTTGGTAACCTGTGACTCTTGTAACTAATTACCATAAGTGCAGAGGCTTAACAGAACTTTTAAAATTTATTCTTACATGATTCTGTAGGTCAGAAGCCTAAAATTAAGGTGTTGGTAGAGCTGTTTTCATTCTAGAGGCTTCAGAGGCTTCAGAAGATGGTCGATTTCCTTGTCCAGCTTTAGAGGCTGCCAACATGCCCTGGCTCCTGGCCCCTTCCTCCTTCTCGAAAGGACCATACTCCAACCTCAAGCTCCACTGTCAACTCTCTTGTCTCTGACTTTGGTCTTCCTGCCTCCCTCTCAGAAGGACTCCTACACACTGGAGAATCCAGAATGATCTCCCTGTTGCAATATCCTTAACTGAATCACTTCTGCAAATCCCTTTGCCCCATAAGGTAACATGCAGAGGTTCCAGGGACAAGGACATGGTCATCTTTGGAGGACCGTTACTCGGTCATCAGACACTCATATTAACATAAACACATATGGATTCCCAAGCCAGTGGACCAGAGGCACAAGGCCCAATCAAAGCGGCTGGTGGAGGCTGTCGACTGCAGGTAGCCTGGGAAAATCTGAGTGCTCGCCCATGAGTGTAGAAGATTCCTTGCACCATGAGATCTGCTCATCACCAAAGCCTTGGAAGTGGACATGAATGAAAATGAAAGGTGGGGTCCTATCATTTGGCTCTCAGTTTGGAGAAAAAAAATGAGAAAGTTTTAGGGTTCCAAGTAGGGGAGGTCCACCCTTCAGCAGTAGAAACTCCTCAGGGCTGCTGGCCACATGAACATCACAGTCACACACTGCTCCCCAGTGTGCATGGTTGACGTCTGCATGGTTAACCCCCCCCAAGTTAATCAGACTGATGACCCAGAGAAACTGTCCTGGTGGTCTGGTCACCCAGTATGTGAACTACCTCCCTGCATTTGGGGAACTCCCCTACTTTGAAGTAGGACCTCCCTTCTCCCACAAAAACAGAAGAGGCCAGATGCCCTCTTTCCCAGCCCGCTCGGTGGGTAATACTCAGGCACACATTCTGGGTTCCACAAAGCAGAAGCACCTGACTCCCATTTCTGAACTAGAAGCCCGTGAGTCACTGACCCAGGGTTCAGGGGCCCAGCCTGAGAGAACCCACTAAGGAGAGGGCAGCGGCAGAGACAAGGCCTCAAATCACAGCAGGCCAAACAGGATTGGCTTCATGCATTCGAAAGAACAGCTCTGGAGTAGAGCACAGACGGGATGACATCACAGAGAGAAGGGTGATGAACTTGACCCGGGGGGGGTGGGGTGGTCCCAGGCATGGGTGACACAGAACCAGGGTATGAAGAACGCACAGACAGCAGACGTCTCCAGCCAGCGAGCGCAGAATGAGGAGCCCCAGTGGTGGGATCTGGCCAGCTTGCCACCCGGCACAAACTCCAGCTCCCAGCAATCTTGCGCATGTGTTGCCGCATGTGTTGCTCCGAGTCCCCCAGGCACGTGCTCCGTGGCGGCTGAATTAACAATGTCAAGCCTGCAGTCCTCGAGGCACTTCCAGCCTAGAGCTCCCGAGGGCACTCATTTTCAGCTGTGGTTTCTCAGGGACAGGGCGGGTCCTTGCCAGCATCTATCTGCTGAGGTATACCCTCGGGGACATGCAACAGACCTGCTCTGGCCCCAAAGTCAGTAAGGTTCAAGAGACAGTTCCTTCTGCCAACTTACAAGGTCTGTTTTCCGCTCCTCCATCATGGGGCAGGCTCAGCTCATGCAGGGCCACTGCCCCTTGAACTCCACTGGGCATTGCCCTCTGAGACAAACTTTCTCCTCCGCTGTGGCCCTGTAGTCACCCCCTACAACAGGTCCCAGTCCTGTCTGCAGGACACAACTGAGTGTATACTAGGATATCCTAACGGCACATGGTCCAGTTTGCCTCTCTCCCAGCACCCCTTCCCCGGGAATATCCTCAGTTGGTTAGTGTACATCACTGGATGTGAAGAGATCCTAGAAGGTTTACAGCTTAAATCCCCACAGTAGGGTCTAGGTGAGCCTCTCCTCTTTCCCATCAGGATTCCTTTCCTGGATGTACGTCCGGTGGTAATCTGAGATAGATTTTCAAAGAGAGGGAACAGCATGTGCAAAGGCCCAGACACTGAAAGCCAGAACATTCAGCCATGCAAGCATAGTGTCTTTGGGGAGAGTGGGATCTATACTCCCCACTGCCCCAACATGCACCTTGTAGAGGTCTGGCCACATCCTCTGTAAAGGAAGGAAACCGGATCTCTGAGTGGAGCCCAGGCCTGCCGTTTGGAGATGGTTAAGGCGTGAGAGCCCTCATCTACCAGCAGCTCGGTGGGGCCCTCTTTGATCAACAGGTTGGCTTAATTAATATCATCCCGGGGCTGTCAGTTTCCTGGAGATCAAAAATAGGCCAGTCATTGCGCCAAGATCAGTCAGAAACAAAAAAGAGGAAGACTGTAAATATATTCTTTTCCCATCTCCTTTTCTTCCCCCCAAAATCCACTGACGTGATAAGGAACATAAAACAGCATTAGTATCCTCATAGTTATTATACATAGCACCAAAAATTGTGGAATTAAACCAGGAAGTACTCTCTGGCTAGCCATAAATTTTGCATTCTTTCCCTCCGTGCATAATAACGCCTTGATACGCGCCCCGTTATTGATGCGTCTGCAACACAGACCCCCTTTTTGGAGGGGAAGCGCTTCTCTGTGGCAGATGGCGGCTATTGTGTTTACACATGAGCACCTCAGGATTGCCTTTCCTCACGTCGGCAGTAAAAAGAAAGCCCTAATTGAGTTTTTAATGGCTTTGCACATTGTTCATTAAGATTACATGAGTGTGCTCAGGCGACTGGCAGCTGAGGGCCTGGAGCTCCAAGAGCTCAGAGCCATCCCTGCAGACAGGTGGCCCCGCCAGCTCCCAGCGCCAGCACCGACGCACAGGGAGCGGATGGCGGCAGGGACCCCGGCGCCGCCCCAAGCCAAGGCAGCTGGGATGGCACGGAGCGAGGGCTGGCACCACAGCCGGGAGAGCTGGCGGCTTTCAGTGCCGCTGCTGCGGTTTCTCAGCTGTGCCACTTGGAGCAAGCAAGTCAGTAAAACTCACTGGGCCTCAGTGTTCTCATCTAGAAAAATGGGACAATGAAAGCTCCACATCAAACTTTTAATTTTGTGACTGTTTTCAGTGACTCTTAAGTGAAAAACTGGACTTGACTCAGTCCAGGTTAGTAAGAAACGGCCAGGAGCAGAGGTCCATGGGCCCAGTGCCCTTGATGTTGAACATTACTCATGTTTATTGAGAACGCAGAATGGGCCAGGCACTGATGTATGTATCTCTGGGCACCCCGGTGAGGCGGCACCATGCTATCCCTGTTTTAAAGCCAGGAACACGGAGGACGAGGGGGGGTTTGCCTGCATAGTGGTCGTCCAGCCTCCCAAAGATGTCCATGTTCTGGCCTCCAGAACCAGTGAAAAATGAGACCTTAACATGGCAAAGGGGAATTAAGAGTTCAGGTTGCCAACCAGAGGACGCCAGGATGGGGGTGGATTACTCCAGACAAGAGAGACAGAAGAGGCAAGGTCAGGAAGGAACTGGAAGACACTCTGCCACTGGCACTGAAGATGAAGGGAGAGCCATGAGCCGAGAAATCCAGGAGGACCTCCAAGAACTTTCCAGAAAAGGCAAGAAAACAGATTGTTACCCTAGGGCCTCTGGGAATGAACACAGACCCACAGACACCTTCATTTTTGCCCAGCGCAAACCATTCAGGATCCCTGCCCTCCTGAACTATACAATAAAAAAATCTGTGTTACTTTTAGCCACTGAAGTTGTCAAGATTTGTTATAGCAACAACAGGAAACTAATACACAGCACACTTCCATGCTTCTGGGTTTCTGCTCAGGTAATGCTAATTCCTGAAATGCCCCTCAGCCCAGCCCAGCCAGGGTCCTTCATTAAACTACTTAAATGCCACTTACTATCACTGGCTTTCACTAAGGCCCAGAGATTACATATTCCCACGCTGCTGATCCTATCTATTCTGGACAAGGCTATGTTTAGCAGTCCAGAATGTTGACGTTTAGCTCTCTGGTCACAATATAAAGAGGAGGGGGCACGAAGAGTACCCCAAACCACAAGGCACTATAAAGTAAGAAAATGAACATAGAAAAGATGCACACTTCCACCAACAGTATCAGGAAAACTAACCATCACTAAAAGCCACTCATAAACACAACAGTTTAAAATAGCCAGAATAACAAATATTATCATTCAACGTTATCCATAGTATCAATGAAAGCACTCTAATTATCATGTGTCAAAAAAAAAAGGAAAGAAATTTCCTTCTTTTCTAATACACCAGAAAATGGGGAGGAGGGATTAATTACGGCTTAATGGATATAAAATATCTATTTAAAACAAGGAAAATACCTACTGAAGTTTCAAAGGAACTGAGCATTGTGAACATTTTGTCAGAGTCAATTTGTGTGAACAAGTAATAACCATTTCTGTAATCATTCATTCAGACCAATAAGTTGGGGTTTAAACATTTCATATGCAAATGTGTTAAAGGCACGTTTCCAAGAAACACTATCTGATAACCCATGGAGGTATGGATGAGGTCGTGTAAAAACGGAATTAAACCCAGGCAATTTGGTTTGAAGGTGCTGTTGGAAGGGGGTCTGTCCACAGGCATGTGTGCTCGGAGACCAGGCACCTGGGCTGCCTGTGCTCCTTCCCCATTCCTGAGAAAATGATGAAAGCAGAGGGGAAGAGGGAGGGAGAAAGAGTAGCACGGGAGGGAGAGGAGGCGGAAGGAAGGAAAGAAAAGAGAAAGCAGAGGAGTACACAGCCAGGAAGAGGGAGGGCAGCAGAGGGAGGTGGTACAGAAGGAGAAATAGAGATGAGGAGAAGAACACTGAGCAGGGAGAGAGGGGAGAAAGATGGCGACAAAGCAGAATACAGTGGACGCCCTGGGCCACCCCTTAATTACTTCTCATCCCCTCCACTCCCCAAACAAAAACAAAAGTCCTCCACCCAACGTTCCTCTTCTAGAACTTACTATGATGCAGTGATGAGAAAGGCCCCCACACAACCCTATGGGGCACCCCAGGACCTGGGCTACCCTCTTGACAACTCCACGGCTCGCCTCCCCCAGCATCCCAGCGTAGCTCAACATCCCGGCAGGAAAAATCAGTGTTATCACCAGGAAGACGATGCAATCCAACGCATGACCCAAGTAAGAACTCTGCAATACCCAGCATGAACAGCAGGTGAGACATAAGGCTTGTTCTAGTGGCTCTTTGATGTGGGAAATATCACACCTCTTCAGGCAAGGTCAAGACAGAATTGTGAACCTGTTTCAGGCACACCGAGCCTCTGGGAGCCTGGGAGCCAAGAATTCTCGCTCGGTTTCTTCACCTGCATCAGACGTGTGCAGCTAGCGAAGCCTGTGGTTCCCAAGTTGTACGGTCACAGAACTAGTCAGTGGCGGGCAAGCAGTCAGGACTGGCTTGGATTTTCTATCGAGGCTCCTTCGGGGGTGTGGGGTGTGAAAAGGAAAGACTCTTTACCTTGGGTCCTGCTTCTGGAGAAAGCCAGTGATTTTTCTGTCCCCCCAAGAGCTCCTTTCCATCCATATCATGCCCACTAGTTAATAACAGCCACAAACACACACTCTCACATGTTACTTATGTGCATTCAATTCTAATACCAGCCCTGTGCCTACCTGCTGTTCTCATCTTCCTCATACAAATGAAGAAACTGGGGCACAGAGAGATTAGGTAACTCTCCCAAAGCCACACAGCCAGTAGCAGAGCCGAGATGCAAACGCAGGAAATCCTGCTGTCCTTGGCTCTGGGCTCCTGCACGTGAGGGGGTTGGTGTTGGGGGGCTGGGCTCGGAGGCAAGGAGGGATCTCCAGCTCCCCGGGGTTAGCCGCCAGTGCCACAGGGAGCAGAGGGCAGGTAGGGAGAGGGGCAAAGAGTGGGAGGAAAGAACAGAAAGGAAATCAGTTGTCAGGCTGCTGCCATATTAAGAGTAAAGAGAACAACAGGGCTGCCTGTAACATTGTCAGACCCCAAATCGTTCCTGACAGTCATTGGGCTGAGTCCTTTGCTTCTGCAGCTCTAAATCTCTTAAATTGAAATGACATGGAACTAAAATATATATATATATATTTTTTTTAAATCTCCAAACTCTTCACACATCCATTGGCATGATAATATTTTGATTAGTTACATTTATGCTCCAATTACACTCACAGAATGTTCAACTGTGTCTTATATATAGCATGTTTGCCATGCTCCATGGAAAATACAGGATTATTACCCTCGTATATTTGCAATGGGAAAAGACACAAATGGAAGTGGAGGGGAGAGGGAAAAAAAAAAAAAAGGCGAAGCGAAGCGGAGAGATGACTAAGCCTGTTAAAATAGTGCTGTCTTGCCTTCACGTTACTAAATTGGGTCACTGCTATTATTTCCCAAGCTTTAAAATACCAGGGCTCGAAGAAGCATGCAGGATTCAAGCCTGCCTTCTCCTCACCTGCCACCTCCACCTCCCCTCCTAACGACGGGGTCTGACTCGGACAGCAACCTGATCACGCACCTGCGGAGAGGCAGTATCAACAGTGGGGGAAGGTTTGTGGTTTTCTGCTTTTTTTCTGGAGAGAGTGTCCATCTCTTTCTCAAGGAGGTCCTTAACCCTGTCCGTCATAAATAAATCTCTAAATAAAGGTTCCGAGCCCCTCTGAGCCCCGCAAAAGGCCTACCCTGGTGGTGCCAGGATAGACCTCTCACCGGGGACGCTGGCTAAAAGATGCCATCACGTTCTTTTGCTCTCCACTGGCTGACCACCTCGTGCTCGCCTGGGTCAGGGTATTACACTCTCTGATGCCACCATCAGGTGGGTCTCTCTGCCCCCGCAGAGACATGCTACAGGTAGTCTGTACCCCAACCCTACAGCACCCTCCCCTCCAATCCTCTCCCACTGGGGTCTTCTTTTCCATGCATTCTCCCTGCCACTGCCTCCCTAAGTCAGCTCGCTCGTACCTCTCTATGCCTCTGTTTCCCCCATCTGGATCCAAGCATGAAGACTATCCCCTCCCCACATTTCCTCCCACAGTCCACTGGAACCAAGCTGTCTATAAACCGAAGGAAATCAGTTCTAACCTCAGATGTTACTTACACATGCTTGATGTGCTGGACCCTTTCCAGAGAAACAGTCATCAGCATGATAGTCCTTGCCCCGGTGCCGGTTACAGACAAGTGAGCAGCCATGAGGAGGATGTGGGGGCTCTGGGATGCGGGCGTGGACATGGAGAGAGATCTAACCCAGACTTGATTTGGGGAGCGGTATAAAAAGAAAAACAACAACTTCCTAGAACAGTGTCACAGTGTAGAGTTCAGACTCTACACTGAGGCCTTGGTAATTCGGGAGCCAGGCAGGTAGAGATGGAGAGGCAAAAAAGTTCCCTGCAGTTGAAACAGCCCATTTCAAAGCCAAGAAGACTAAGACCATCTGTAACCCATAGAGATCCGAGAACAAAACGTGGCTACAGAGCAAGCACCTTACAGACCACCTCTCGAGTCTCCCTCCCTTGTTTTATAGACAAAGAACTTGATCTCCAGAGAGGTTCCCAATGACATGCCCAAAGCCACACAGCCAACAGGTGGCAGCGCCAAGACTCAGAGATTGGTGCATCTGACTCCAAGGTCAGGGCTATTTCCTTCTGAAACAGTGTTTCTCACATTGCAGCACCCATCAGAAATCACCCAGAAAGCTTCCTGAAGGATCACTGGATTCCACCCCCAGAAGCCTGGGGTGGGGCCAAGAATTTGCACTTTTAACAGGTTTCTGAGAGAAACTGAGGCAGCTGATCCGTGGGCCACACTTGGAGAATCATTGGTCTAACTGGGTCTCTACTGGCCAGCCCTCGGGGGGCCAAGGTCTGTAAACTGGGGCCAGCTGATAAAGCAGTGTCGCCCCACTCTCCCTCTGGGGCCATGGAGCAGGCAGTAATGCTAATCTGCCGGAAGGGGTTCCCTCTGACCCTGGACCACACACTGCTCCCCAATCTCAAGAGTAGGAGGGCTCCAGCCACTGACCATCAACCATGAGGCTCTCTGCTGCCACCCCACCTCAGCAAGGCTTCTCCTCTGAAACCCCCCTTCAATCACTGCCAATTACCACGAATATCATTAACCACTTACCGACTCCCCCAAATGTACTAGGGTCTGCATAGAAAATGGCACAATAATTATTCCTCCTCTTCCACCACCCTCTAAGGAGATACAAGAACTTGACAGCTGTTAACCAATTAATCCTGACAGCATTTTTTTTTAATGTAAAGGTATTTCTTTCACCTACGACAGGAAAAGTGATTTCCTTTTCTGAGGTGAGAGTGAGGGCCAAGAAAGGCCAAGTCACACAGCCAATATCACTACGGTCATTTCCTGCCTCTTTTTTTCTGCAGGGACAGTGGAATACTGGAAAACGCAGACTCTGGGTCCAGACTGCCTCAGCATACCCCAGCTCTCCCAGCTACCAGCTGTGTGACCCCAGGAAAGTTACTTAACCTCTCTGAGCTATAAAATGAGACAGAGAATGGTGGGGAATGATGGTACCAGCCTTGGAGGTTTGTTACGAGAACTTGATATGTTTGTGGAAGAGCCCAGCACGTCGTGAGATCTATGCAAACATTAGCAGTCAAGGTCAGCATGGGTGGCAGCACCTAAGCCCTCCTGTAGATCTCTGACTACAGTGGAGGGCGAGACAGGTGGCCCTACAAACTGGCAAGATCAGGGAGGTCCCAGGGTCACTCTCTCCACATGGATGACTCCAGGAGGCACCAGGAAGCCAGAGCTCTTGGCAGTTTACCCCAAGGAGCATCCCCCTTTGCCAGTGGTTCTCCAAACCTGGTCCCCAAACCAGCAAAGCGGCACCACCTGGGAACCTGACAGAAAAGCCAATATCTCAGGTCCCACCCCAGATGTCCTGGGGCAGAAGTTCCAGAGTGGAACCCAGTCAGGGAGGAGACGGAGCCCGGGATGCCAATGCACGCTCAAGTCTGAGAAGTACTTTCTTTGCAAACGGGTTTCCAGGGATTCAGCCTATTTGGGGAGACATGTGCCAGCTTCTGTGTCCTGGATGTTCCCGATATTCCCCACAAAAGGACGGGCATCCGGTGGAGTCACAACACCATACCACAGGTCCAGACATGTGCCAGCTTCTGTGTCCTGGATGTTCCCGACATTCCCCACAAAAGGACGGGCATCCGGGGGAGTCACAACACTGTACCACAGGTCCAGAGCCCAGGCTCTGGACCGCAGCCCTCAACCATCTCACACGCACCTGCCTTTCCATCCCCACTTCTGGGAAGACCTGTGAGCACCGGCCCCCTCCGTAGACCAGCCTGGAAGAGGCACTCACTGCCCTGAGAGGGGACGTAGCTTCCTCTGCGGGTCACAAGGCAGAGAAAACTCTGTCCCGTGCAAATAGACATATAGTCTCTCAGTTCCACTTGCAAACTTGAAGCCGTCCACATGTCCCCATTGTTGTCAAATGGCCATCTTCAGATCACATCCCAGAAGCCCCGACAGTCTTCGATGCCTTCATCCTAACTGCTCACTCTCCACTCACCCTTCCCTTCTCAGCCTCTTCCCAACTCTGTCAGCTGCAGGTCTGATTTCCTACTTCTGCCGTCCCTGTTTCCTAGCACCAGCTCCAGGCTCCGTGCCAGGGCTGTAGTAACTAAGTACTGCAAAGTGCCACCAACAGAGTGGCTCCCACAGTAGAAATTTCTAGTCTCACTGTCCCAAACGCTGCAGTCTGAGCCCAATGTGCTGGCAGGTGGTGCTCCCCATCTTCTGAGGACGGTGAGGAGGAACCCACGCCGTGGCCCTCCCCCGGCTTCTGGTGCCTTGCCGGCCATCTTCTCAATCTCCGTCTTCAGGTTCACCGGGCATTCTCCCTCTAAGTGCATCTGACTCCCCATTTCCTCTTCCTAAAGACACCAGCCAGACAAGATTAGGGGCCCACTTACATCTGCAATGGCCCCATTTCCAAATCAGGTCACATTCTGAGGTACTGGGGGGTTAGAACATCCAATGGGCGAAGGTGGACAGGCAGATACAACTTAGCCTAGAACAGCCTTACTGGGCTCAGGACCCAAAGAGGAGCCTCAGACTGTCACCTAGGAGGATTTCTGTAGAAATAATAAAACATTAAACTTGGAGATGTGCTTTTGTATTGTTTTTCATTATAAAGTGATATCAGGAAGGGGGGGAGGGAAACAGGCAAGTAGAACCAAGTGTAAAAATTATCCACTACAGAAAGACAACTACAGGAGCCCCTGAGGTATATCTTTATAGTCAAACTTCCTGGCATGAGGTTAGTTGCTTTCTGCAGAACAGCAGCATCTAATTGGGCTTGGGACTTCACTTGGTAAACTCTTCCTGAAGGAAAGTCTTAATGAGGGACTGCGGTTTATAGGGAGCTTGTCTGCCCCAAAGCTGCACCTGCAAGGCCGCTGGGAAAGTCCCGAGCATCCCTTCTGCGGGATTCACTGTGCACTGATGTCGCCAGTTTGTTCTACCACAAATGTCTATCGAGCGGGTGACGCGCCAGGCACTGTTGTAGGCCCTGGGAATACAGCTGTGAACAAAACAGTCAAGATACTTAATCAGAGACAGTTTGCCGAGATGAAAATTCTCCTCGAGAGCCTTGGAACAAGTTGAATAGGACTTCTGGAGATGGCCCCCCAGGGATGCTCAGCAGCCTTTCATCCCACAATTTCCTCATTTTGAGTTCCTGATTTTTAGCTCATCTTTCCCTGCTCTGAAGTGCCTTTTCAGTGATTATTTCCCCAGGAAGAACCTATGAATGGTATATTTTCTGAGCCCGTGCATTTCTGGCACTGCGTCATTTTTACAGCATAGGTCGTGAGGCTGCATCGACATCTCTACGGTCTCAAGCTATTCCCTTCTGAACAACCCAGACTCACATTTCACACACTTTCCTGGTGGAACAAGGGCAGTGGGATGGTGCCTTGCCTGTCAGAGGCCCTGGCGTGGAGAGTCCTCTGCTTGGGAAGCAACTGGATGGGCACATTTCCCACCCTACTTTCTAATGTACAGAAGATTCTTTTGCTGTATGCATTCATGCTTGGGAGCGCAGCAGAATGATGAAGATGCTGGACCCGGATTCAGACCGCCTGCAGGATAACCCCAGCTCTGCCAGTGCCTATGGTGCATTGCAAGGTGTATTACTTAGACTCACCATGTCTCTGTTTCCCAATCTGCGAGATGGGGGCAACAAAAATGCCAGCCTCTCAAGATCACCATCAGTATTAACTGAGTTATTTTATGCCATGGCTCAGAAGAGAGGCTGGCAGGCTTCTCCCATGCAAGGCCAGGTAACCAACATTTTAGTCTTTGCAGGCCATACAGTCTTTGTCACGGTGACTCGACCACAGACAATAAATGAATGGGTCTGTGCTCCAATAAAACCTGACAAAAACAGGTGGCAGAGGCAGCCCTCGGGCAGTAGTCTGCAGACCCCTGACTTAGAGGAGTGCCCAGCAAATACTAAGCTCTCAGTAAATGTTAGTTGTTATTATTATGAGCTGTGATTACACTCAGGAGGATGGTGGTTGGATGATCTCCTAGGCTTACTGTGTGGTTCTCGGACACCATGAAAAGATGGTGTACATGGAAAAACCCCCATCCAGAGAAGCATCCCAGCCCACCTATGGCACTCTACTGGTGAAAACTACACCTTCCAAGATGCAACTTGCCACCGTAATTTCCCTGCTAATTTTTGTCTTATTGTATTTGTGAATTTCAGCCTCCACCAAGATGGAAAAAGAAAGGGTAGGAGGAAAACAACAGAACTTTGAGAAAGTCCTGTTCTGGCTATAAAGGGATGTCTGTCCTATTTTAGGTTCTACTAGAGAGACAGGGAAGAATTAAAGGCTTATTTCAATTTTGCTGGGGGCACAGCATAAGTGCCTGATTTAATGTTTGTTTGCTTATGGACGGGGGTGGCAAGGGAAAAGGGAGAGAGAATCTTAAGCAGGTTCCAATGCAGGGCTCGATCTCACAACCCTGAGATCGTGATCTAAGCCAAAACCAAGAGTCTGATGCTTAACCTACTGAGCCATCCAGGCACCCCTTAATATTCTTCTTGACCATTCATTTAGGCTTAGAGTTGGGGGATGACCCCTCCAGATTCTGTCAAAGAGATACCTGACTTACCTGCAATGGTCTTTGCCTCTCATGCAGTCCTCATGGGAATTTTTGTGGGAAGTTACAGGAGGTCAGATTCCTAAAGGATCGTAGCACTTAGTTCCACCCTGGACTCTGAGTGTCCAGAGTAGCATTGCTAGGCCCTGGGCTCTCCTTCGCGCCCTCTGTCTCACTCCAAACATGTGGCTCCCAATTCTTTATTCACTTTTCAGGACTGAGTTTTCCCTTCATCACTTACACGAATGGTTAATCTATGCCTTGCTGTCTTTAAGAAGAAATGAGACACAATAAAACATTCCTCTCAAGAAGATCAACGTCTCGGGGCGCCTGGGTGGCTCAGTGGGTTAAAGCCTCTGCCTTCAGCTCAGGTCATGATCCCAGGTCCTGGGATCAAGCCTGCTTCCTTTCCTCTCTGCCTGTCTCTCTGCCTACTAGTGATCTCTGTCAAATAAATAAATAAAATCTTAAAAAAAAATGGGTATGTCCAGCAGGCAGGGTTTTTATACAACTGGACCTTTGCACAACCATTAGAAGGCTGGAGAAAGAGGAATCAGAAAGTTCTCTTTGGGAAACCCCTATGCACAGGGATCACCACAAGACTAATGTCTCTAATTTTGGCGGCCTAGGGCCCCACAGTGGGTGCTCACCAAATCCAGGCACAACCCTGCGTCTGTTGACAGCCCACACCCCTGGCTATGTCTGCCCTCAGCTGCTTGCAGGCTTGTGGCTTCCCAGCTCTTGGGCCTTCCAGAGCCCTCACTGGTGGGATCCAGTGGGACCCTGCAGGCTAAGGAATCTAGGCAAAGTAGTCCCCAGCCTTTTGTCCCAGCTGGGGGTGCTGTATCGATAAGTAGCATGTAGAGATCAGCAGGAAGCAAGCTGGCACTTCTAATCAGTTTAGTGGTGACAGCTAAAGCCCAGTCAAGAGACGTTGGTGCCACTGTCACGGACCACTTCTCCGTCTTGCTCCAAGGACCACAAACCCACTCTGAGGCTGGGCAGGGAAAGCAGCCAGGACTGAGGACGGTGAGTATGAGGGACACACGGCACGATCCTGCCAGGCGTGAGTACAGGCTCCCAGAGGAGCTGCTAACTCACTGGCCTTTGGACAAGAGAGCTCTCGATGGATGGAGAGAACCAGTGTTGAGTCAGACACCCTGGCTTTGAGCCTTCGCCACCCTAACCTACCCGGATGGATGCAGGCGTTTCCCAGGGCTGTCCTAACAAATGAACGCAGAGCACAGAGTAGGTGGTTTCAGACGACAAAAATTCATCCTCTGGCAATTCTGGAGGCCAGTAGTCTTAAAGGAAGGTGTCAGTGGGGCTTCATGCTCGCCAGAGCTTCTAGGGGAGAACCTCGCCGGCCTCCTCCAGCTTCCCTTGGCCACAGCACTCCAGTCCCTCCCTGTGTTCATGAGGCCTTCTCCTCTGTTTCAAAACTCCCTCGCCTGTCTCTTATAGAGACACCTGTCACCGGATTCAGAGCCCATGCTAAATCCAGGATGATCTCACCCTGAGATCCTTAAGCACATCTACAAAGATTCTCCCCAACCCACCCCAAATAAGACGACATTCGTAGGTTCTGGGAGTTAGGACTTGAACAAATCTTATGTGAAGAGCGGGGGTTTGTGCAGTGTCATCCCACTACAACTACACTGAGCAACCCTGTACATGCCACTTACCCTCAGACGAAGACCCCCATTTCTATACTAATAAAACAGGTAATGGGGCGCCTGGGTGGCTCAGTGGGTTAGGCCGCTGCCTTCGGCTCAGGTCATGATCTCAGGGTCCTGGGATCGAGCCCCGCATCGGGCTCTCTGCTCAGCAGGGAGGCTGCTTCCTCCTCTCTCTCTCTCTGCCTGCCTCTCTGCCTATTTGTGATCTCTCTCTGTCAAATAAATAATAAAATCTTTAAAAAAAAATAAAATAAAACAAGTAATGGAAGAAGAAGGCCCAGCTGGCACAGTTACAGGCGCAGGGAAAGTATGCATTAAAAATCCACTGGAGGGGCGCCTGGGTGGTTCAGTTAAAGCCTCTGCCTTCAGCTCAGGTCATGATCCCAGGGTCCTGGGATCGAGTCTCACATCAGGCTCTCTGCTCCTCGGGGAGCCTGCTTCCTCCTCCTCTCTCTCTCTCTCTCTCTCTCTCTCTCTCTGCCTGTCTCTCTGCCTACTTGGGATCTCTGCCAAACAAATTTTTTTTAAAAAATATTAAAAAAAATAAAAATAAAAATAAAAATCCACTGGACCTGAATCAGGCACCCACACCAAGGCCACAGAATGCTCCCCTAGGGCTGGTTAGGAGTTGGAGATGGACTCTGCTCACGGAGAGCTGAGACAAAGCATTTGGCCCAATTCGCACTGACGACTGTGCTCGACTGCCTCAGAAGGATTTTCCGGGTCTAAAGCCAGTGCTCTGTGCAACAGCACCTGGTGCCTCCAGTCCTTCATTTATTAAATGGGCAGGGAAGACAGAATGATTTCCAGAGTCCTTCCAGCTCTCACAGCCTAGGGTTTAAGGATTCGTATAAAAGTCTGGGCATTCGGGGGCGCCTGGGTGGCTCAGTGGGTTAAAGCCTCTGCCTTCAGCTCAGGTCATGATCCCAGAGTCCTGGGATCCATCGAGCCCCGTATCGGGCTCTCTGCTCAGCAGGGAGCCTGCTTCCTCCTCTCTCTCTCCCTGCCTGACTCTCTGCCTACTTGTAATCTCTATCAAATTAAAAAAAAAAAAAAAAAGTTTGGGCATTCAATAGATGACAAGGAACTCAAGAACTAAAATACTGCCCCCCACTCCACCCACAGGGGGAAAATCAGACTCAAGAGGGATCACCTCTACCCAGAGAGGGGTTTTCAATGCTTCTGCCCCATGGGGTTGCCCACCCTGTCTTAGAACTTCCTGTCCTCTAGGCTCAAGGTGGAATCCACAGCTCCACCACTTTCTAACCACGGGACCCAGAACAAGCCCCTTTCCACTTTTTTTTTTTTTCTTTTATGCTCTTTAAAGTGTCACAAAATAGAAAAGCCTACAAAGAATAAAATAATAAACAGCCCTAAGCTCCACTTTCCAGAGTGGGCCACAGTTAACATCTTGACGGATGTGCTCTGCCTTTTTATTTAAAAAAAAAAAAAAAAAAGATCACTTTATTGTTATGGTGAAAACGATACACATTTTGAAGAACGGAAGAAGAAACTACAGAAACGTACAGAGATGCAAGTTTAAAAAAAAGTCCCAAGTCTCACCACCCAGAAATAGCTATGGTTACCATATGGCAAACATCATAGTAAATGCCTCGTGGTACATAGACAGAGACAGAAAAGATGGCTGAGCGTGACTCGATGGACAGAAGAGCCAATAGAAGGAAACACTACCAAATGTGGGGGGGGAAAACATTCCATGCTATTTTAAATCGCCTACATGTCATTTATTTTGACTAGTCTTCCACAGGAAAAGGAAAACAAAATTGAAAGACATCTAGACCTTCCAATGTTTCTTCACCATGAGATATTTGCCAAAAGATCCCTGTGAGGTGAAGGATACAGATGGTGAAGCCAACATTAAGAGTCTGGAGTGATTGCATTGTTTTTTTTAATTGTTTATTTTCATTTTAGGCACTGTTTAAGGACTCCACGCTGTGAAAAATGGCACGATTCTTCTCCTGCATGTCCTCACAACTCCCCTCTCCCTGTCTGCCGACTTCTCTGATTTAATCGTTGGTGGCTGCTGCCGTGAAGCAGCCTGGGTTAGAAATCTTCGTATCCTGATCGATGACTGTACTTGTCAGAGTTATTTACTGTTAACTCTACATTTCTAGGGAGGCGCTACTCATCATCAATCCTTATACCATGAGTTCTGCATTCATGAATCTTTTATTTTTATTCACTCTTAATTAGCTGGATTTTGTGATTCAGTACTTTTTTCCCTCCAAGAGCTCATGGAAGTTATACTTAATTTGAGTACATGTATTCTTGAGGACCAGTGTTTGTGGGCTTTCAATCCTGGGATGTTCTTGGGCTGTTTTCTTGCCATGAGATCTAGAGCACGATCTTCCGTGGCCTCCCCAACACTGAATGCTGAGGACAGCTTAAATTTGTGCTCTTCTTCTAAAAGACTTTCAGAGTCTTCCTGACTCTGAAAACTGGGGAACTTCTCTCTTTATCCTAAGGCTGAACAGCTTTACTAGCATATACCTTGATGTTCAACATTTTGTACCAAATTTTCCTGGAACTCATGTTTCTTACTGTGGTAACATATAGAACATAAAATTTGCCATTTTGCCCATTTGTAAGTTTGCAATTCAAGGGCATTAGTTACCTCACAACACTGGGCAACGACCACCACCACCATCCATTTCCAAAACTTTTTCCTCCCCCTAAAGGGAAATTCTGGAACCCCTAGGAGAGAAGACCCCACGATAAATTATCTTATAAGTGGAGTCCTATAATCAAAACAAACAAACAGGGGCGCCTGGGTGGCTCAGTGGGTTAAAGTCTCTGCCTTCGGCTCAGGTCATGATCCCAGTGGGATCGCACCCCGCATCGGGCTCTCCTTGGCAGTGAGCCTGCTTCCCTTCCTCTCTCTCTGCCTGCCTCTCTGCCTACTTGTGATCTCTGTCAAATAAATAATACTTAACAAACAAACAAACAAACAAACCGAGACAATAAAACGTGTTAGGGAGACGTGGACAGATCAGAAACCTCACACACTGCTGATGGGAATGAGAAACGATGGCCCTGCTTACAACACACCATCTTCCGAACTACAGACTGAGTTATGCATTCATTTCAGGAATTTTTTTTTTCTATTCAGAGGCAGAATAGCATAATTCCACTCTTTTGGATCACAGTTCTGCTATATATACTAACTGTGAACTCAGGCAAGGGACTTGTTGGGTCTTAATTTCCTCATCTATAATTTGAGAATACTAATAGTATTGACCTCATACTCCCGTGAAAAATTAATTAAGACATGTAAACCTCTATAATGAAGTGTCTCGTGCAAAGTCAATTCAAAAAGGATTTGTTCTTATTAAACTAAACTAATCTATGTTATGTCATCTATTTGAATAAATCATGTTTCATATATATACATAAACCTAAATATCTATGCCTTGGAATACATCTTTTTTAATTCTTCATTTCCTTCTAGCTACCTTCATAATCATCTTCCGTGGACTATTTCCATCACTCTCACCTGCTTCCATACGCTTGTCAAGACTTTCCCCCATATGTTTGTTTCCAGCACTGTATATTCTACTTTGCTCTTGTTTCATTTTTTGCCATTCCTAATTTATCTGGGGGCTCTTTAATACTACGAATGGTATTTTGGGCCTCCACATGTTTCCTTTTGTCCCTATTAATCCCTTCCCATAAATTTATCACCTCAACCTTGAACTCTTCCCTTACTGTCTTCATGCTCCTGTCAGTTTGTTCCATACGGGAGAGCAATTATGAATAATCGACTTCTGCTCCTCCATTAATACCTCTTCCTAGGCTGGAAATACAGCTCTTGCGTGGTATAGTCCTCTGTTGGAGTGCAATCTTCTGGGCCTTCCATTTATTTATTTATTTGTTTGTTTAGATTATTACTATTTTTTTTTTTTTTACTATGCTCGCAAGTTGCTGTGCGGTTTCTTTCCTTCTGGCTCTGCTTGGGCAGCTCTGTCCGGACACTCTATTTGCCATGATATATAGCAGAGGTGACATCTGCCCCTCTTCCCACATAGCAAGGAACAGCTTGTTTCCCCTTGGAGCTCAAGTTTGAAGACGGAGTATTCTTTGTGCTGCCTTGGTGATTTCTATAACTGAATGGACCGGTGATGGGAAGGAGAGAGCTGGGCCAGGGTGATGTTCTGTCATGGTTAGGATACTGGAGATCTACTCTCCTTTGTCTCAGATTTTGTGAAATAGGCTGTAATCTGATTCCAGCTATTTGCAGATAAGTCACTCTTCCTATGAGGAGAGATTCTCTATTTCTTTTTTTTTTAATTTTATTTATTTTTTTGACGGAGATAGATCACAAGTAGGAAGAGAGGCAGGCAGAGAGAGAGAGGGAAGCAGGCTCCCTGCTGAGCAGAGAGCCCGATGTGGGGCTCAATCCCAGGACCCTGAGATCATGACCTGAGCTGAAGGCAGAGACTTTAACCCACTGAGCCACCCAGGTGTCCCAGATTCTCTATTTCTATTGTATCATTTCTCCAAAGCAATGTGTGGTCCTGCAGCTTTGGCTACCTTCAGGGAAGGTTGACCACCGATATAACTAACTTTTCTCCCTCCCCTTGTCTCTACTGCCATATTTGCCCCAGGCCATCTTTCTTATTCCTTTGCCAAACACCAGTGAGGTTAATGTTACTCAAACTCACTTTCCTCCACCAACTTGCCTAGTGCAGCCACTCTGGAAAACAGTATGGAGGTTCCTCAAAAAGTTGGCAATAGAGCTACCCTACGCCCTAGCAATCGCACTACTAGGTATTTACCCTAAAGATACATATGTAGTGATCTGAAGGGGCATGTGCACCCCAGTGTTTATAGCAGCAATGTCCACAATACCCAAACTATGAACGGATAAAGAACATGTGATACACACACACACACACACACACACACACACAAAATGGACTATTGTGCAGCCATCAAAAATGAAATCTTGCCATTTGCTACCATGTGGGTGGAACTAGAGGGTATTAAGCTAAGCGAAATAAGTCAGTCAGAGAAAGACAATTCTCATATGATCTCCGTGATATGTAGAAGTTAAGAAACAAGGCAGAGGATTATAAGGGAAGAGAGGAAAAAAATGAAACAAGACAAAACCAGAGAAGGAGACAAACCACAGAGGCTCTTAATCTCAGGAAACAAACTGAGGGTTGCTGGAGGGGTAAAGGTGGGAGGGATGGGGTGGCGGGTGATGGACACTGGGGAGGGTATGTGCTATGGTGAGAGCCATGAACTGTGTAAGACTGATGAATCACAGACCTGTACCCCTGAAACAAATAATACATTTGTTTATTTGCTTTCATCCAGATGTGTGGGTATTAGTGAGAAACCTCAGGGATTGGCTTCCTCGTGGGTGGGGAAAGAGAAGTCCAACTATTTCTCTCTATATCACAACAGTATTTTCTGTTTCTTTCCTTATTTATCATTTTATAAAGTTTACTGAATTTGATTATGCCATTTACCTTGTTTAGATGCTGTCATGAATTTTATTTATTGCTACAGTAGTTGTGTTTGCTCAGTTCAACAGGTATTAGGCAAGCAGAATTCTGTAACACAGTATTTCTGTCCACAATCTTCACCTGAGCATCTGAGTCACATTTTCCATATGTAAGTTGAGATAATAATACTCATACTGAATCCATGAATTTTTTTTTAGTTGTACTAAATTAGATAATATATGTAAATTGCTTTGCGAGCTCCCAAATTTTATATGAAGAGTATTCAATAAGTATATTTGTGAATGAATGAGCTGTTACTACTCTGTGGAAACAAACCTAGTTCTCTAATTCATGGGATTATAAAATGTTAGTACTTAAGGGAATCGTAGGAATCATATAGCCCATCCCATTTATTTCATACATAAGGAAACGAATGCCACGCTATTGTCTGTAGTGCTGTGTTTCATCAAGAGGTGGGCGACACAAAAATTCAACTATCTGGAATCTAATGGCAAGCAAGTAACTCTTAATAATTCTTCTTCAGAATAATCCTTATATTTGAGAAAAGTATTTTCATGTATTTCTTAGGAGGAAGGTCTTACCCTTCACTGGGCCCCTTGCCTTCACTTAACACCAAGATCGGCTTAGATATGCAAGCTTGTGGGTAGAAACTGGGAACGAAACTTAATTGCTTTCCATAAATTGAGGGCAGAAAAAATACAACAGAAGCAAGAGAAAAAAAAAAAAGAGAAAGGAATAACTAAATAAAATCGGTGTAAGTATAGATGAGAATGGGCATTGAAAATTGAGGTGTTTTTTTTTTTAAAGATTTTATCTATTTTTATTTTGAGAGAGAGAGAAAGAAAGGAAAAACAGGGAGAACAGCCAAGGGATAGGGAGAAGCAGGCTCCCCACTGAGCAAGGAGCCCAGTGTGGGGCTGGATCCCATGACTTTAGGATCATGACCTGAATGGAAGGCCAACGCTTAATCAACTGTGCCACCAAGGCACCCAGAAAATTCAGGTTTGATGCAATTTTCAGCTGTTTCCTCTGTAGTGTATATTTTCCTCATCTCATACAAAGAATATTTACTAAAGCCCACATGATTCACAGATGCTTTTGTAGTAGGTTCGTTGGAAGTTGCATGCCTGAATACATTTAGATCTGAGTAGAGAACAAGCAGACACATTCACTTGCAGAAGCTAAAGACTTGAGACCTGCTGGAGTGTATGTATGTCGGTCAGTTGTATCTTCCTGTGTTCAAACACAGCCCTGGGGCAGAGGATGGGGTGAGCAGGGCTGGTCCAGGGGCTCACGGTTTGTCAAGTGACTGAGCGGAAAGAAGAATTTTAACCTAAAGTTGAATGGACAGTCAACACCTGGGGGGAAGCCAAGCCCAAACCATGATGGAAATCAGAGATTCCAATACACGTCAAAGGGAGGAAGGTAGCAAACCAAACTTGTACCATCTGCTTCAGCCAACAAATAAGAATTTTCTGCCAGTCCAAACCTAGTAGTTATAGTCTGCTTCCCAGCACATTCTAGATCTGAAAAGCCTGATACTAAAACTAAATCAAAGAGCTCACAAAATTTAAATAAATACAGCAAACTGACTATTAATAATTATTTCCTAAGGTCTCTCTAAAATGATAAATGGGCTTTTTTCTAGTATTTAAGCTTCAAAACTACAGGGACAAGGAACATGAGTCAGGTTTCCACCTGAACCTGTTTCCTGAATTAAAATTCTGATTACCCAAATAAATGCCTGTTTACTTAAACACACACACACACACACACACAAGAGGTAATCTCAGTCAACAGATCTTATCAACCACTTTTGTATCCTAGGAGGAATAATGTCACCATAGCTTAAATTTTTTTAGGCAAAGTGGTTTTCAGTGAAAAGTTGTATACCCAGCAAAACTATCAATTATATCTGACCCAGACATTTGAATTATGTAAAGCCTCAAAAAACAATACTTCTTATAAACTCTTTATTAGGAAGTTATATGAGAATGCAGTACTGTTTGGACTGAAAATATTAATTTTTGTGTTCTCTTTTTTTATTTGAGTACCGGGCTTATATGAAACTCTGAAATGTATCTGGAAACAAATAAATTTCCAGGCTTGGGACTGACAGAAAGAAAAAACAATCTTCCTTGTTGGCCTGAAGCCAGTGATATGAGTTCTGAAAGCCAACCCAGATGATGGCCACAAGGAGTATCAAGCAACGATTTGGGTAGTGGGACAGGTAGCTCTAGAAGCAAGTGAAGTCTTCCAAAGAATAGAAAGACTCATTAGTTTAGAGGGTATGACAGAAAAGCAGAATGCAAATGGAAGAGATAATCCATTCAATCTTGAAGCTAGGAGCATTTTCCTATGAGAGATACAAAAGATATGCCTGAGGCCAGAAGAAACAAAAATACGCTCTTAGTACAACAATTCACTTTGCAATGAGAAGTATGCACGGTCACAAATGCAATTTATCAATCTTCAACTTTTATAATTATGCAACTGGTTAATCATAAAAGGCAAGAACAGGTACAGAAAAAAGTCTCAAAGTCACCAACTCTGACCACAGAAGAGGAAAGACAAAGCTGAGAGTTGGAAAAGAAGATGAGTGGGAGAAAGGAGAAAGCATTGATGGCCTCCTCATCTTATCCAGAAGACACTATTGATGGATCCTGGTATGAGAAGTGGAGGTTCATGCATATTGTCTGGACTGGCAATGATTACCAGTGAATGACACAGAAAGTAAAATCTAACTATAATGAGAAACAGAGGGTTACTCAAGAGGGCAATTCTTACTTCCCTCAACAGTAAGCCAGTAAATAATGCTCAAAGTTAGTAAGTCGAGAAAAACACTTTAGGGGCGCCTGGGTGGCTCAGTGGGTTAAGCCGCTGCCTTCGGCTCAGGTCATGATCTCAGGGTCCTGGGATCGAGTCCCACATCGGGTTCTCTGCTCAGCAGGGAGCCTGCTTCCCTTCCTCTCTCTCTATCTGCCTCTCTGCCTACTTGTGATCTCTCGCTGTCAAATAAATAAATAAAATCTTTAAAAAAAAAAAAAACACTTTAAGCCAAGTATTCACACCTGTAGACATAACCACCAGAAGAAACAGAAACAGTAGTGGATGCTTAGGAGAGTGGGATCTGGAAGGCAGAGGGCCCAAATAGCATATAGTGGCTTTTCAACATGAGCCCCACTCTTTAATTACTTTTCTTTTTAAGTAAACTCTATCCCCAACATGGGGCTTGAACTCATAACCCTGAGATCAAGAGTTGCGTGTTCTACCAACTGAGCCAGACAGGCACCCTTCTGAAGCTATTTGATATATCCACCATGTTTATTTTTCTGGGTGAACAAACACTTCACATTTTTTTGAAAATTAAACTTAATACTATATGACAATCTCATTTACAAATATGTACACCAAAACTTGCTTCCTGAATTAATCATAATTAATCACCATATGAAAAAGAAATATATGCATATTCAGGAACAATAGGCTTAGTCCAGGCTGGGAAAGACCGTTTGCAAATGTGAAATGCATTCATGGGTCACCGTTTTAGCTGGATAACGGTGAGAAAAACAATCTTCAACCTATTGTTCCTCAAGAGACTTTGGATACATTCTTGGCTTTAAAAAGGTCAGTATTCTAGGGTCCCTGGGTGGCTCAGTGGGTTAAGCCTCTGCCTTCATTCGGGTCATGATCTCAGGGTCCTGGGATCGAGCCTCACGTTGGGCTCTCTGCTCAGCAGGGAGCCTGCTTCCCCCTTCTCTCTATGCCTGTCTCTCTGCCCATCTATGATCTCTGTCTGTCAAATAAATAAATAAAATATAACAAACAAACAAAAAAGGGTCAGTATTCTAGACATTGAAGAACATTTCCTGAAAACAACAGAGTGCCCTCTGAAACTAAAGACAGCATCACATGTAAGAAACACCACAATCATTTCTACTAAATTTAAGAATGAAACAAGACTACCGTGATATTATTCAATGCTTATTTGCAAGTCCTGCCTAATGAAATGAAAAAAGGAAGGAGAGGAGGGAGAAAAAGAAGGAGTGAGGGAAACAAAAAGGAATACATGATAAAAAGTTAGACAAAATTACCATAATTTGCCTGGTAATATGACTGAACACCTAGAAAACCCGAACCATCAACTCAAAAATTTGGAGGACTGATAGATAAAGTAAGGTAATGATAAAGATAAAGTAAGGTGAATGGTTAAAAAATAAATAGATAAAACACAACAGCTTTCTTATATAGCAGCAATAACCATTTGGAAGCTCTAACAGGAAATAAATTAAATCACAATAGTAGCAAATACCTAGGAATCAATTTAAACAGGAATGTGTGAGGGCCAGATGAAGAAACCCATAAAACTTTACTGAGGGACATAAAAGATTCCTCGAAAATGTGAAGATACATGTAATGATTCCGAATCTGAAGACTCAATAAAAACGGAAATTCTCACAAAAAATAATTGGTACAATATTTGCAATTCTAATAAAACCCAAGAGTTTTGTTTTTTTTGTTTTTTGGAACGAGATCAGGTAATTCTAAAGATCACCTTAAAGTAAAAACAAAAGGTCACGCTTTTTTTCTTTGTAAAGGGGAAGGACAAGGTAAGACCCTATTAAGTATTGAATAACGTGATAAAGCTACCATAAGTAAAAGCGTGTTATACTGACATAAAACCAAAAACTAATGGCACCAAGTAGAAAGATCATCAACAGACTCTATACAAGAATGTTTTTGATGACAAAGTTTAGACTATAAATTTGGGGTCCTAAGACACTGGTTAACTGTTTAGAAAACAACAGACTGAGTTCCTGTCCACATGATGAACCAAAACAGATGTGTATGTGCATGTATGTGGTCCAGATATATGTATGTATTTATTTATATATATGTGAATATATATATACATACATATCTGTGTGTATATATATATATATTCACCAGTATGAGCAAACATACATAAATATTGCACACAAATATAAAGAGTTGAACATGAAAAATTACAAAATCAAATCCTTAAGGATTTAAAAAATATATTTAAGAAAATATCTTAGGGTGGGGCACCTGGGTAGCTCAGTGGGTTAAAGCCTCTGCCTTCAGCTCAGTCATAATCCCAGGGTCCTGGGATTGGGCCCTCTGCTCAGCGGGGAGCCTGCTTCCCTTCCTCTCTCTCTCTGCCTGCCTCTCTGCCTACTTGTGATTTCTGTCTGTCAAATAAATAAATAAAATCTTAAAAAAAAAAAAAAGAAGAAGAAAGAAAAGAAAATATCTTAGGGTGCCAGACTGGCACAGTTGGTAATGCATCCGACTCAGTTTAGGCTCAAGTCATGATCTCAAGGTCACGAGAGTGAGCCCTGGGTCAGGATCTGCACTCAGTAGACTATGCTTAAGACTCTACCCCTTCGGGTGCCTGGGTGGCTCAGTGGGTTAAGCCTCTGCCTTCAGCTCAGGTCATGATCCCAAGGTCCTGGGATCAAGCCCCACATCAGGCTCTCTGCTCAGTAGGGAGTCTGCTTCCCTTCCTCTCTCTCTCCCTGCCTCTGCCTACTTGTGATCTCTGTGTGTCAAATAAATAAATAAAATCTTTAAAAAAAAAAAAACTCTACAACTTCTATCTCTCCCTCTCTCTCTCTCTCTCAAATAAATAAATAGAGGTTTTAAAAACTCTATTTATCTCATTGGGGATGGGGAAATAATTTTTAAATCCTCAAAGCCAAAGAGGATATAAAGTTTTCTATAACTGACAACATAAAAATTAAAACTATTCATCAGAACATCAAAAATTCTGAAAGGAAGGAAAAAATGGGAAAATATATTTTAATATAAGTAGCAGCTAAACTTATTCTATAAAGATCTCATAAACATATATGGCAAGTATAAAAATATTCATGAGCAGGTAATTCACAGAGGACAAAACAAAATATGTTCAGCTGCACAAGTAATAAAAGAAAATCCAAATGTGTGCAGTGTCATTTCCTCCTATCACAAAAACAAAGATTTTAAAACAGTGTCAATTCCTAATATTATTAGCAAGATTTTTCTTAAGGGCAATTTGACAGGATGTATCACATTGTCATATTGTGTATCACATACCACAATATAAATCATGTGTCACATTCAAATACCCATCCCACCAAATGAGTAATCCCAATCTAGAAGAAATAATTACAAATCCCAAGATTTACATGAAAAAATGTCACAACAGTAGTATTTATAATACTTGAAAATTTGGAAGCAACTTCAATGCCCAAGGGTAAAAACATGATTAAGTAGGTAATGCATCAGTATGATATCCTTTAAAATGTAAAAGCTCATTCATTAAATTTAATTCATTAAATTTAAATGAGAAAAAAAAACTATCCCAATTTTGTAAATTTAAATGTACAAATGGTTCCTAACTTACAATGGTTCAGTTCATGATTTTTCGGCTTTACAATGGTGCTTAATCAATACATGTTTAATAGAAACTCTATTACGAATTCTCAATTTTGATCTTTTCCCAGGCCAGTGATATGCAGTGTCATACTCTCTTGTGCTCTCTTCCCAGTGCAAGGCAGAAGGAGGTGGCACACATCCAGTCAGCCATGCAATCCTGAAGGTCAACAACCCATGTTCTTCCAACCATTCTGTGCCCATACAACCACCCCCTTTTTCACTTTCACAATAGTGATCAATAAATTGCATGGGGGTATTCAAGACTTTAATAGAAAATAGGCTTTGGGTTAGATCATTTTGCCCAACCGTGGGCTAATGTAAGTGTTCTGAGTATATTTAAGGCAGGCTAGGCTAAGCTGTGACGTTCAGTAGGTTAGGAGCAATTAATGCATTTTTTAATCAAAATATTTTCCACTTACAAGGAGGTTATCAGAATGTAAGTCCATTGTAAGTCAAGGGTCTGTATATAACTAGCAAATATGTGTGGGTTTCAACATTAATCTCTACAGAAAAAAAGACTTGAGGAGAACTTGTTTTTGACATAATAGATGAAGCACATGCATTAACCTCCATTTTCTTTCTTCCCAAGCCTCATCAAAATGACAGTGTAGGAATTAAAAAGACATAAATCCACAAATACCAAGAGAATGGGGAAATAAATGACAGCAATTGAGAGATATCAACAATATCTTGAAGAGAAAAACAGTTGGACAAATGGTAACTGATCAAACAGAGAAAATCTGCCTTGTAGGATTTCATGACCTATGTAAGATGCTTAAGGAGACATATAAAACTGGGCGTCATCCTGGGAAGCCAACACATGGTGTGGAGAAAATATCCCTCACTTAGCTCTGAGAACACCAGGAGTCAGGCTTTATATTCACTGCCCTTCACAGGAACAGAGAGTTTCTATCTTAGGGAAAACTGACCAAATAAAGAAGAGACCTTAGATGCAAACATTCTAAGGGTCATCAATGAAAAAGCCAGTTTACTGCCCTTTCTCTGTACAGTCCAGTCCATCAGTGAACACGCTTCCTGTGACCCAATCGATGTGCTCAACATTTTAGCTCCCTTCTCTTAAATATGAATAGATAACCAATGATCACCAGCATTTGAGGAAACTTATAACATGAGTGAGAAAGGTCCAAAGTGGGGGGCGGGGGGAGGGAGGCAGGGGAAGAACAGACAGAAACCAAAAAGAAAACAAAAACAAAAACAAAAAAGCATTTTAAAAAACCTAAAGGATATTTCACCCAAGAGCAGAATGGCACAAAAAGGGAGCATTCAGAGAACCAAAAGAGAACTCTCAGATGTTAAAAACATGGAAAGCTGAAATTGAAATTACTGAAGTTGGCTTAAAAGGTAAAGTTGAGAAAAGTGTCCACGAAGTAGTACAAAAGAAGGAAAACAGAAGAGGATAGGATAATTAGAGGACTGGCCTACAAAGTCCAAAAGCTATTAAGATCTGTTAAAAAAAAAAAAGACAAAAGAAAACAAAGTATACTATCAAAAAAGAAAAAAACACAAAAATTCCCAGAATCAAAGACAATAAAGTTATAAACTGAAACTTACCAAAAAGCACTGCAATGAATAAATAATATCTACTCCAAAGCATTATGAATCCCTAAAATCATTGGGATTGAGAGAGGGAAAGAGACCCTAAAGGTTTACACCGTGAAAAAAAATTCTAAGGGCTTTACAAAGTACAAAGATAATTCAATGGAGAAAGGAGAGTCTTTTCAATAAGAAGTGATGGAACAATTGGACATTTGTTAAAAAAAAAAAAAGAAAGAAAGAAAGAAACTTGACCCATACCTCACACCAGATACAAAAGTTAATTTGAAATGGACCTTAAGCATAAAAAATATAAGCATACAAAATACAAAATCATAAAACAGGAGAAAATCTTTATAACCTTGATTTAGGCTAGAAATTCTTAGAAATTATACCAAAACATCATCCATTAAAAAAAAAAAAAACAACTGGCAAGTTAGACAGTAACAAAATTATAAACTTTCACTGTGTAAAAGATACTGGTAAGAGAATGAAAAGATGACCCATAAGATTAGAAGAAAATACTTAAAAATCACACATATGACAAAATACTTATGTTCATACTATATTTAACAACTCTTGGGGCATCTGGAGGACTCAGTGAGGTAAGTATCTGACTCTTGATCTCAGCTCAGGTCTTCATCTCAGTGTTCTGATTTCAAACTCCATGCTGGGCTCCATGCTGGGTATGAAGCCTACTGAAAGATAAATTAACTAAAAAGTAAAAACCAAAAACACAAAAACAAAAACAAACAAACAAAACCCAAAAACAAAACTCTCAAAACTCTGTAAGAAACCGGGCGCCTGGGTGGCTCAGTGGGTTAAGCCGCTGCCTTTGGCTCAGGTCATGATCTCAGGGTCCTGGGATCGAGTTCCGCATCGGGCTCTCTGCTCGGCGGGGAGCCTGCTTCCTCCTCTCTCTCTCTCTGCCTGCCTCTCTGCCTACTTGTGATCTCTCTCTGTCAAATAAATTAATTTAAAAAAAAATCTTAAAAAAAAAAAAACTCTGTAAGAAACCAAACAACCCATTTTTTTTTTTTGAATGGACTAAAGAGAAATACATCACTCAAAAAATATATATAAAAAGCAAAGAAGCACAGGCACCTGGGTGGCTCAGTCGGTGAAGCAACTGCCTTCAGCTCAGGTCATGATCCTAGAGTCCCAGGATCAAGTCTTACATCGAGCTCCCTGCTCAGCAGGGGTCTGCTTCTCCCTCTGACTTTCCCCCTATCATGCTCTCTCTTACTCATTCTCTCTCTCTCTCAAATAAATAAATAAAATCTTTAAAAAATAAGGCAAAGAAGCATATGAAAAGATGCTCAGCATCATTGTTCATTAGGTGAATGCACATTGAAACCACTGTAAGACGCCACTATACTCTTACTAGAATGCCTAAACTTAATTTTTAAAAAATACCAAGTGCTGCTGAGAAGAAGCAGAATCCTCACCCTGCTCATGAGTACACAAAAGGGGACAGCTATTTCCAAAAACAGACAGGCAATCTCTTATAAGGTTAAATATATATTTATCATATAACCCAGCAACCCCAGTCCTAATGTTCACCTAAAAGAAATCAAAACTTACACTGATACAAAATTCTGTGTGCTAATGTTTATAGTAATTATGCTCACAGTCACCAAAACCTAGAAACAATGCAAATATCCTTCAAGTGATGAGAAGATAAACTGTAGTAAATCCATGCAATGGCATACCATTCAGCAATATACATGATATTAATACACATGATACGGATTATTCTCAAGAGCATTATGTTCATTTAAGAAGTCAGATTCCAAAGGTTACATATATGAGCCCACTGATACAGCATTATGAACAAGGTAAAACCACGGGGACAAAAAACACCTTCCTTCTGCCCCAGTGGTTACTAGGGGCAGAAAGAAGGGAAGGGAGGGGCTGACTACAAAGGGTCCATATAACATCATTTTTTTCTTTTTAAAGAGATGGGTCTTTTCTGTATCATAGTACTAAGGTAATGCCTCTATGATTCTATACATTCATCAAAACCCACAGAACTACATACCAAAGTGAGTGAGTTTTACTAGACGTCAATTAAAAAATTTATTCTGAAAGAAAATTACATCTTATTAGAATTCTATACCCAGCCAAACTATCAAAGGTGAAAACAATAAAATTTTTGTTAACCACACGATATATATATTTTTTAAATTTTACTTTTCTTAACCCTTCTCTGGAAGCTCCTACATATAGTGATCTAATAGAACAAGGAAATGTGGGGGGGGCCAACAACAACAATTCATGGGACTTGTAAAAAGAAGAGAGCTAACATGAAACCTCAGGACAACTGGTGCACTGCGGATTTCGAGAGTATGCAGACCAGAGTCAACCATGAAGTTAGAGGGCTCTGGGAATAGGAGTATAATGGGAGAGAAAATGAAACCAACAGATACACCGGTGAGTCTAAACATAATGACATCAGATGAACACTCCCAGAGGAGAGGCAGAAAAACCTAGAGATTAGTTAAAAGAAAATGGATCAAAAACAAAGGAGATGTGGTGTATATGTACATACAATGGAATATTATGCAGCCATGAAAAATGAAATCTTGCCATTTGCAATGATGTGGATGGAACTAGAGGTATTATGCTGCGCAAAATAAGTCAATCAGAGAAAGACAAATATCATATACTCTCCCTGATGTGAGGAATTTGAGAAACAAGACAGAGGATCATAGGGGAAGGGAAGGAAAACTGAAAAAAGACAAAAACCAGAGAGGGAGACAAACCATAAGAGACTCTTAATCTCAGGAAACAAACTGAGGGTTGCTGGAGGGGAGAGGGGTCTGAGGGTTGGGTGACAGACATTGGGGAGGTTATGTGCTATGGTGAGTGCTGTGAATTGTGTAAAACTGATGAATCACAGACCTGTACCCCTGATACAAATACATTATATGTTAATAAAAAGAAAACAGATCCATTTTAAAAGGCAGTTACTAAACTCTATGACAAGAGAAATGAGGAAAGAAATATACTGACAAGATACCACATCCCCCAGATGTAAATAACATTAGTAAGGTTACACGGAGGCCAACCCTGAAAATGGCTCCCCCTCCACGGTAGGATATGCCAGAGCAGGGAGATGGAGGAAGGCAGTGTGCTGGGATATATGAAGGCATATGGTAGGAAAGAAGTTTAAGAAAGCTTCCAGAGAAATCAATAAATAATATGCAAACAAGGAAGAGCAGAATCTGTACGTTCCTTAGAAACGTAGTGTTAAACGCAAGGGAAAAACAATAGCTAAGAGGGATGAAACTGGTTGCCTGGGTCAGGGGTTGGGGGGCCGGTATGCAGGGGTAAGTAGAGAATCAAGGTGGTGGGGGGAGGGGGGCTGTTGCTTTTCACTCTAAGCCTCATAAAATACATTACTTTCAAAATTACTTTCAAAGCCATTCTAAACAAAGATAATGTTTCTGATAACAAAGTAAGAAAAAAAGAACAGACAGCCAAGACAGATATCAAATTATTAGCCATGTTTATCTCTAGATATTGGGTTTGTAGGTCATTTTCATTTTCTTCCTAGATTTCCCAACTTTGTATCGTAAAAATTGGAAGGGGGCAAAGAGGGAGATGAGAGAGGCAGAGAGAAATACAGAGTAAGAGGGAGAGAGAGTATGCGCAAATGTGATTCAAGAGCAGAAAATACTTCTCCCTCTTCCTTATTCAGGCAAAGCGTAATGAAAATCCATGTTTTATGAAAGGAACTCTGCATTTTAGAGAGTGAGGATTTCAGGGCATAACGTTTTCCATGAAATGGCAATTGGGAAAGTGGATATCTTGGTGTCTGGCCCACAAGTGGGGTTCAGACCGCATGAGCCGCTCCACTTGTCCCCCGCCAACCCCATTTTCCCATCTGCGCTGTAAGACGAGATCGTGGTTCCAGCCAGCTCTCTGCAGCTCAAGAATTTGACTCTGAGAAGCTTTAACCAACAAACCTGCCAAGAACAAGTCGCCCCTGCTGCCCAGGCGTGGAGGTAAGGAACGCTTTTCTGCCCACTGTCCGTGCAGGACCAAGCATAGTCCTACACTAGACACCTCAACCAAGATTCCCAGCAGATTTAGGTCTTCTCTAAATTGCCCATTTTCCAGGAGACAAGTTCCCCAAACCAATGAAAAATGGCTGCTGGGACTTCGGTGTCCCCACGTGATTTGTGCCTTCCCAGCTGCTGAATAAATAGTAACTCCTTGGACATTTCTATTTCCTGCAAAGCCCTCCAAGATTAGAGGAGATTCCCTCAGGACTCCTTGCAAACCCGGCAATGCAGAGCCACGCAGAGCATTCAGACATGAAAAGAAAGACCCCGTCTTCGGTGAAAGCCGGGTCCACGAGCTCTAAGACCCAGGTAAGGGCCAACCTCTGGTTTTCAGAGCTCGCAAGTCAGAAAAACAAACAAAACAGAAGGCGATGAGCTGAGCTTTGAACAAAACAGCCTCGGTGTGAATCCCTAACCGGCCGCTCACTTCCTGGCCCGAAGTTAGACACTTTTCGGTCGATTCATCATCCATAAAACTGGGACAATTTTCTTGTCAATTTAATTTTTAAAGTCTCATTTTTAATAGTTGTACTTTATAGGTAAAATATCTAACAGTATGATATGAAAAGAGCTAACGTTCGCTGAGCACCTGCCCATGCCTGTGGCTCCGAGCCAGGCGTTTTATGCACATTTTCAGCTCATCCTCACATATTGGGCACTACCTCCCACGTTAAGTACTACCATCCCCATGTTAAAAATAAACAAATGGAGGCACAGAAAGATGAAGTGACTCGGCCTGTGTCATTCAGCATGGATGTGTTCGAGCCAGAGTCAGTCCAAGGTCAGACTTACCAGCAGCCTCTGCACCTGCAGAGTGACGGGCGTTGCTCAGGCTGGAGGGTCACCAGCCCACATCACAGATGAGGGAGACCAAGTGCCGAAGCCAGGACCCGGCAGCCCTACAGGGGCGACGCGACGGCCAGGATGCATGTCCTTCATTGAGACACGGTCACAGAGTGGAGCCCACAGAAGCACATGTAGAGGACGCGCCCGCCAAGGCACCCACTGTGACCACACCCTGCTGCCTCAGGCCACCCACCACCTGGCCCACCCACTGTTCCCTCACCTGGTTCTGACAGGCACACCGTCTTCAGTTGGCAAAGCAAGTCTGGGTCCCGCCACCTTCAGCCACACCCGGAGGGCTTGCTGTCCTATCAAGACACCTGCCCTCAGCCGTCCTTCTCAGGCTGTCAACTCCCTTCCCCGTGCTCACCAAGAGCCCACACCTGCCACCAAGGCTAAGGGACAGACACAGCCCAGGGCTCGGCTTCACCAGGTCCACTGGGGTCCAGACCGCCTAGACTGTGCAGACAGCTCATGCATACTGTGGCAAGTGAGTTTTTAAAAAAGATTTTATTTTTTTATAGAGAGAAAGTGAAAGTGAGAGAGATCACAGAGGGAGAGGAAGAAGGAGACTCACCACTGGTGGAGAGCCCAACGTGGGCCTCAATCCCAGGACACTGAGATCATAACCCAAGCCGAAGGCAGACTCTTAAGTGGCTGAGCCCCCCAGGAGCCCCTCATGGTAGGTGATTTCTCTCCCTCCTAACAACCACTCACTCAGTGTGCGCGGTCTGTTTACTCAGGGACCGTAAAGTCATCACAGCTGGATGACTGAGCCTAGGACGGAGCCCAGCAACAAGTAAGAGGCCAACTCACATCTGCCGAGGGACAGAATAAACTGTAGGGCTCTACCCTTCATCCCCATCTTCACACTTAATCTGGAGGGACCGATGAGTCCCTCTCATGCCTCCCGACTCTCTGGGATGCTGCCTCAAGAAGACAAACCCAGGTCAGAGCACAACAGACTAACTGTCTTGGCCAAGGATGTTTTTCCCTGAATGACCCAACTAGCCTGTCTTTTAAAAATCACTTTTGAAAGGAATTGGGAGTAAAGAGGCTCTTTACATTGACATCCTTGTCAATACATCAGCAAATCCCCCACATCAGTCTCTAACAGCTAAAAGGCTAGGATAGAGCAGAATCAGGATCTTCCACAAAGAAGCCTCCAGGTCACCCTCCACACAAGAGTGATTCTGACTGGGGCAGCCCTCCTCCCCCATCCCAGGTTCTGGAAAAAGGGACATCAGATCCCCTCTGTCGAGGCCAGCACTTCCAGAAGACATGCTCACCAGTTCCCACCAGGTGGGGCAGCAGAAAAGACACAGGGCTTGGGAGGGGCCAGCGTGGATTTTAGTCCCAGATTTGTCACATGTAGGCTGTATGAGCTTGGGTAGTTTTTCAACGCATTCCTTCACTGGCCATCAATGCATCCAAAAGACAGTTATTCAGTCCCAACTGTGTGCCAGGCACCGGACTAGGCACCAGGATACGAGCATCAGGAAAATGGCTTGGCAGGGGGAGGGGGACAAGAGATAGGTCTTCATCAATAACCAGCCCAATAAACGTACATTGACGAATTGTGGTATGTGCCACAAAGGAAGACTGCAGCATCCCCTGACAGGGCCTGTCACCCTTAGGGCCTGATCCCAAGGAGGAAACATTTGAGCTGTGAGTTAAAGAATGAGACAGAGGTGGGGGATTGCCAGGCAGGAGGAGGAAAATGAGTCATATCAGCGAGGAAGCAGCATGTGCAAAAGTCCTGGGGCAGAACACAACATACAGCACATTGAGGGCATCGAAAGAACTCAATGGAACTTGAGGAGAAGCATGTCCAGTCGAGGATGCAGAAGGTGGCAGGGCTGCGTAGCAAGCTGGAGAATCTCGGATTTTAGACCAATGGAGAGCCATGAAGGCTGTCAGGCACAGAAGTGACATGATCAGAGTTTGATTTTAAGTCTTTTTTTAGTTGTTTTTTTTAAGTTTAAGTTAAGTTTAAGTTTAACGTTAGTTGTTATGTGCAGAATAAAGAGACTAGAAGGAGCCATGGCAGCACGCTGGTGGCAAAGGAGAAAAGAGAACAGATGTAAGGGATGTTTAGGAGGAAAAGTGGGCAGGACTGAGGGCTGAGGGAAGGGAGGAGTCAGGCATGCCTCTGGGTCTCAGGTATAACCGGGATGGGTGATACATCTGACCTCTCCACGAACCAGGAATACACTTTCCATTCGGGAGAGAAACTCGGGAGTACTGGGCGCTCATTTAAAGTTTTAGATGAAGTGAGACCACAAATAAAAGGCCAGCCTGCTGCCTGGGGCACCCCATGTTAGGAGTTCTCATCCCTCTCTGTACCCTCTTAATTAGGGAGCCCCGGCTGAGCCAGCCAGCCTGGGACTGCGGTCTGCGATGCTGGAGCCAGAAGAAGGGAGGTCCTCTCTGAGATCACGGACAACCACACACCCAGCTGCCCGTCACTGCACTGCACAGCTGCCTTGATCAAAGGCCCTACAACGTGACCTCAAAGCTCCATGGCCTTGTTATTACCTGGTGAAGAGCTGGACTGGAATCAATGCTAAAAACCCATCATGGCCCTTTCTCTGACCACATGCAATGCTTGCCCTGGGCAGGGCATCGACCTCTCTGGCAAGGGATTCATGGTCCAACACAAATGGGTGCCGACACCCCTTTGCTGCTTCTTCACCAGTGCCCAGCGTAGTGGTCAACGTCAGCTGCCTTTTTGGCATCCATTCCCCTTCGTCCTTCCTAGGCTCCTGCGGGGAGGTCCTGCTTTGGGCGGAGGGGCTGAAGCCACATTCTTTGGGCTGAATGGACAGCAGTTTTGGCTCCCACGTCTCTGGCCCCCAGATCGATCCAGGTCACTGGACTAGCACATCTACATAGCACTGGCTACTTTAAGCATCTGTCTCTCCCCCCTGAGGCCAGGATGAGGAGGGATGGCTCCATGGGCTCTGGCGGGCAGCAGGCGGTGGTCCCCTCCCGCATGCCTGCTGAGAGATTATGCTCCACACAGTCTCCCTGACCCGTCAGCCCTTCCCACTGCAGATGCGGTTCTAATCTGTGGCTCCGTCTAACCTTGGGAGTAAAAAGCCAAGTCAATGTCGCTCTGAATCTCAACTACACTTATTCTTTGTTCTTTCTCTTTAAAAAAAAAAAAAAAAAAGTGCCCTTCACATGATCTAGCTCTCAGGCAAATTGGAGAAAAAAAAAAAAAGAAAAGAAAAGGTTTTAATTAAAAGAAAGTAAAGCCTAACAAGAAACAAGGCCCTTTGAGCCAGGACAATAAAATCCGACCACTCTGGGGCCATCCTCCAGGATGTGAGGATTAAGGGGAAAAAGGGTTTTTGATAAAGGCAGCTTGAGAAATCACAACAGCAAACTCTGGGAAGAGTTTGCCGCGGGCCGGGCTCCGTTCTAAATGTGTTCCATTTTCCCTGCACTCTGCTGGCAGAAAGCTGGGAAGAGAGGGGGTGGGAAAAAAGGCAGGGTGAAGGAGAATGACCCAGGAACTCCTGTTACAGGTATGACATGGTCCTGAGGGTCAGGGGGAAGCCCAGCTCAGGGCCCCCTGGCCCCAAGCTCAGTCACTACAGGGGACCTAGACACTCTGCCCAGAACCCGCACAGAGCATGCCCTCTAGGCTATGGTTCCCCAACGCAGCTCAATTTTCATTTGTTCCGAATTTTTATCTCAATTCTAGGAGTTGACATTTAATGTCAACATTTATGAAATCCCCTGGGGAGCTCTAAAAACCTTGATGCCTGGGACCTACGCCCAGAGATTCCAGTGAAGCTGAACTGGGGTACAGCCGGGCAGCAGGACTCTTTAAAGAGCCCCAGGAGGCCCGCACGTCAGCCAAGGCGGCGTGCTAGTGCCCAGCAGCGTATGGGGGTGGCTCCGTTTCCTAGGGCTGCCATAGCAAAGCACCGTGAGTGAACTAGGGGATCGAAATGACAGAAATTTATCATCTCATCATTCCGGGAGTTGACGTCTAAAACCAAAGTGTCAGCTAGGCATGTTCCCTTGGACACCTGTAGGGGACAATCCTGCTTCACGTCCTCCTGGCTCCCAGGGGGTCTGCCAGCCATCCTTGGCACTCCCTAGCTCACAGCTGCAGAAACCCATTCCTCTCCATCATGTTCTCCCCCTGTGTGTCTGTGTCTGTGTCTTTCCATGGTCACCTTGTTTATTTTTTTAAGATTTCATTCATTAACTTGGCCGAAAGAGAGCTCAAAAGCAGGTAGAGCGGCAGACAGTGAGAGAGGAAGGGAAGTGGGCTCCCCACCTAGCAGAGAGCCCAGGACCCTGGGACCACGACCCGAGCCGAAGGCACAGGCCTCAACCCACTGACACCCAGGCGCCGCCCCCCCATGGTCACCTTCTTAAAAGGACAACAATCATACTGGACTGGAGGTTCACCTACTCCAGCAGGACTCTGCCAATTACATCTGCAATGACCCTATTTCCAAATAAGGTCACATCCTCAGGGACAGGGACAAGGATTTTCACATGGAACAAATCAACCCATAACAAAGGGTTTCAGTCCCAGCTTTTGCAGCCCTGTCAGCTCGGACCGCGGCCTCTGCCTGTCCACTACCTGATGTCCATGCTCGCAGCAGAGGTGGCTAACTGAAGGAAGCCCTAATACACCCGAACATTGGAGGGGATCCCCCAGTGGCCTTCCTGTCTGCAGAGATTCTGCTTTTCTCATTAACGGCCCTGGAGGTATCCGTGCAACTTGACTCAAAGCCTTTGCCCCTGGCTTCTGGGTCCTGAACTTTAAGCTGCCTGGCAAGGCCTCATTCCAGGAGAGATATATTGTACCCTGTCCCCCCAAAATCCCACTTCTACCTGGAGCCTAACCCCAAAGCAGAATCTCAGATGAGATGACAAGATCATCATCTACGGGTCTGGCACCTGCCCTCTGTTGGGGAGCACCATAGATCTAAGGACAACCTCTCCACTGGTGAGTCAAAGCCCCTTCAAAATCTGCACTGTTCGCACCCACCTGCACCATTCAGGAGCTGAGTGTCCCTGAGTGTCACTTAACCTCCCTGAGGCTCTGCTTCCCTCACTGTAAAATGCGGACTGTCATCTATGCCCACATCCCTGATCTACAACTTCCAGGATAAGGTCCATGTCAGAATTCAGAATGGTCCAGATTTGTAGAAAGATAGTAACGGCACACATAACATCCCTGGTGGGATCTGGGGCAACATTCTCTGCTCAACGCATAAATGCTTCTACAGGGAAACACACGAAAAAGGGAAACGCACGAAAACACACACACGGGAGAGAAATAAAAAACTACAAAGAGCTTCACTTTGGGTCAGATTCGGCAGCCAGAAGAATTTAGTGCAGAACTTAAAAATGCAACAACAAACAAATAAGCACTTTCCATTTTAATAGCTTCTTGGATTTCTGGACTCTGGGTAAGAGAATCTAGTTCAAGGCCTGGGGTGAGTATTCCAAGAGCATGGGTATGTGCAGTCACCTTGCAGGAGAGCTAGTTCAGACTTAATTAAATACTTGTGACTCTGGGAAAGAATAGGGGGAGAAAAAAAGGCTTTAATCCAGCTCAAGCCAGAGTTGCCACACTCCTTAAAACACTATAATTTGGGCCAAAGCCCCCCCCACTTCCATATTCTAAGTGGCTACAGGGCCTGGCATCCCCCCTAACCCCCCGCTGCTGCCCGTTTCACCCCCAGCACCACACCGAGGTGTCAGCACATCACAGAAGCCACGTTCATTCTAACCATCACAGTGAGTTTCACCTTTTTATTCTAGCACCAAGATTTGGCATAAATCACTGTGGCAACAAGACGCACTATTAGAAAAATCCTCAGTATCAAAGACTCCCATATTCTGCAACAGCTGCCTGGTGTCAGGAGAGGCAGCCGGACACAGATGCCCCGGTGCCCCCTCACGCTGGCAGCGGTTTCCCCAGAGAACACATGGCGAACACGGTCAAAACTCCAGAAGACACACCAATAGGCAAAGAGTCTGGGATCTGCAAACCCTGGGCTCGTCAGGCTTAGCACGACCTTGGAGAAACTAGTTCGCTTCCTGGGTCTCAAGGTCTCCACTTGCCAAAAAAGCACGTGGCTTGCGTTCCCTCCACAGGACCTTCGGTTTAAAACCTCCGCGAGGAGGATTCTCCCCGTGTGAGATAAGCTCGGGTTCCCTAAGGAGATCTGAGAAATAAACTGCAGCTATTGATAGCTTCCGATAGGCGATCGCAGGCGGGAGGTAAATAAGCAATTACAGAGCACACATCACGCGGGCGACACGCTGCCTTCGTGTGCTGACGGCATCGCAGTATTAGTGTGGCTCGGCCGCAGCCCCAGGAGCTCTGCCCCTCCCTCCCCCGCGGCCCGGCCGCTGCCACCACGGCCCCGGCTCCAGCAGCTGCCGCAAGCAGGGACCTGTCAGACATCAACCCAAGGAATTACTTCTTTTTGGAAGCACAAACTCCAGAATTGGAAGTAATTCAGGTAAAGGTGGCAGATGGCTGCATCTCAAGTTGTCACTTCTCCGAAAAAAACTGGCAAGGGTGACAACCTCTGGTGGCCAGAATCCAAAGATGAGGAATATAAATCATGCGGCAGGTGTAACAGGTACTTGTCGGGGCAAGGGGGTGGACTGAGGGCAGAGTGCTCCCTGAGAGGCGCAGAGAAAGGGGCTGGGCCCGTGGTGAGGAGTGAGCATGGGGGGGCTCCCGCCTGGGATGAATACCACCCCTGTGTTCAATTCCGGAGGTCACACTCTTATCGGAGTGAAGTAAGGGGTGAAGACGTGGCCACCTGTCATCACACTACAGTGACCTCAGAAAGTACATCGCCTTCCTTAGGAAGGAAATTCTGTAATGGGCCAAGAAAAAATAAATGTGAGGAACGTGCATGCGAAATCGTAGAAGCCCAGTCAAGAAAATGGCAAGATCAATAACCTGAAGGAAATTTGTCAGAACAATGGAAGATAATGAGGAAAAAACCCTGAACTTCAAAACTCAACATGATCACGTTAAATATACATGTTGGGACAGCATTTATGTCGACGAGCTTAAGAGAGGGAAGGGTCTTGGGGCGCCTGGTTGGCTCAGTGGGTTAAAGCCTCTGCCTTTAGCTCAGGTCATGATCCCAGGGTCATGGGATGGAGCCCCACATCAGGCTGTCTGCTCAGCAGGAAGCCTGCTTCCTTCTCTCTCTGCCTGCCTCTCTGCCTACTTGTAATCTCTGTGAAATAAATAAATAAAATGCTCTTTTTTTTTAAAAAAAAAAGAGAGAGGGAAGGGTCTTTTTCTGAGCACCAACTATGTACCAGGCACTGTGCTAGGCCCTTTAAATTCATGATTTCACTTCAGTCTCATAAAATGTATGAAATGGCTTTGATAGGGAAAATGCTAGTAGAAGGAGTGTTTCTAAACATTTTTGTCATGAAAAACCTCATAGGTTCATGGTAGGAAGTCTGTAAAATTCAAAAAGCAAGAAAGGAAAAGCAAGAACTCTTATAAACTCATCTTGAGACAGGCCTGATGCCAAAGCTCCTGCCGTCAATGTCCCACCTTAACCCCCGAGTTAGAGGTTCCTTTGACAAGATGACTTCAAGGTGTGTAGAATGTCCCCAGGACCAGTGTTTTCAAAACCACAAATGGTTCATTTCCTTCCTTTGTGGTTCAGAATATTTGTGGTCAGAAAACCCACTTGATTACCTAAAGTGGCAGAAGGATGCCCGGCTGGGACTCGCGGAGGGCATCCATGCTGACCACTCACTCATTATGACAAAGGGCTGGGTAGAGCTGCTAACACTTCCCTTCTAAACCCTTGAGCCCTCTCCAAAGTCACGAAAACACACTGTCCTTGAGTACCTCCGTCCATCCAGAGTCCATTTCTACTGCTCTGGCATCCATCCATCCATCCATCTAACCATCCATCCGCCTGTCCGTCCGTGCATACATCCACCCATCTATTTGAGCTCCCCCTTTAGGCTCATACCCATCCTATGAAATAGGTTTAGCAGGATTTGACATGCTGTCTACTCCTTCCCCCCTTTGCTCCCTGCCTGTCCACCCACAACTACATTCAGCCTCACACCCAGGCACTTTCTCTCCGTACTTTCTGCTAGTGTGTTTAAGCTCTGAGCTTAGGGTCTCTGAGATACAGCCTTCTGAGAACAGCTGGTATTCTGCTTGACCTTGGACCAGCCATGACATTAAACTGCCAACCCCTGGATGGGTTATAGGGGTGATGGGGCTAAGGAGCACACTTGTTGTGATGGACACTGGGTGATGATGAGTCACTATACGGTACCCCTGAAACTGGTGTTACACTGTGTGTTAACTGGAATGTAAATAAAATTTTTAAAAAATTAAAAAAAATATAAACTGCTACCCCTGGTACTATGCCGGTGAGGTGAGGACGGAGATGTCTCCGTAAAGGAGCGGTGTTCTATAAGGACAATGGTCCTGGACACCGCTCAGCACGGAATCCATCCCCTCCCTTGCCTGAGCGTGTGACCCTTCTCAAGATCATCGCTGGGGTCAAGCACGTACCTTATTCCAAAGCCACACATTGTTTCTGTTTGGTTTGTTTTCCCCATACGATCACTTTAGTGGAAAGAGGGTCAGCCTGGGGAAAGTGCAAAGAGCTAACTTGTGCGGCATCAGCCAAGTCATTCCCCCTGGATCTCAGTTGCTTCATCTGCAAAATGGGGAGAGGGGGGTGCTGTATGATTTGAGTGACCAAGGCTGTCCTTCCCAGGTCTGATGGCTCATGATTTTATATAAATCTATTTCCCCTCCTATCATAAACTGAAGTGTGCACACACGCGTGAATGTGGCCTGTGAGTCTGACTCTGGCTTCCTGCCGAATAACCCCGAGACTACTTTAAAAAGTCTATAATCCCAGACTGTCCCATGGACAATCAAGAACCCCTGCAGTGAGTGTGGTCCCCGTACAGCGGTCACACAAACCCTGTGCTATGCAAGGATGGACCCATGCCTGAGGGAAGAGCTTGGGCTGCCTGCAGGAATCCAAAGCAAGTGCGAGCCAGGTCTGGTCTGGAGAAATGGACAAGTACAGAGCACATGCTCAAGGGCAAGCGAGATGATGCCAGAACCCCTCGGGAAATCAGAGACAGGTCAGCCTCTGGGAAATGAGGACAGGGAAGACCAGGGCAGAAGAAGCAGCAAACCTCCAGCTGGGCCAGAGCTCAGGGTTCAATACAGGGGTGTTGGCAAAGAGTGCACACAGTCCTTGTCCCCAGTCATGAGGCAGCCATGCCTGCTGCGTGCGGGGCACCTCTCCATACACACAGACTTCTTTGGGGTCTGCAGGGGAGCTGGGCAGCCAGCAGTCCCCAGGGATGGAACCAGGCTGCTAAGGGAGTTAACACCTGCCCACCCCACCCCTTAGCCGGCCAGCCTCCACGAGTCACCCACCCAGAGCTGCAGACCAGCTTGCCGCCTGCTCCCTTCTCCCCATGCTTATAAGGCCACCCACCATGCTTTATAATGCAAAAATAATATTCCTGCTGCCAATGCAAATTATGTCCAACCATCCAGCCTCCCCTGCCTCATGCAGAAAGCAGCTCCACGGGGGGGGGGGGGGGGCGGGCCAGGCTGCAGTTACAAGGCTTATTAACACACCTAATGAAACACCTTGGGGTGACCACCCCCCTCTGAGGAGCTCAGCAAAATGCATCCCAGAAGCAGATGTCAGGTTGGGGGTGGGGGGACAGGAGGGCAAACTCTTCCAAAGCACAAAAGCCATGCGGGGAGGGACTGGGGCTGGCCCTGTCCTCACCACGTGTCCCCCAGGTCTGTGGGCTAACCCTTCAGGGTCAATTCAGAGAACCACAGTAACCACCCCACATCTCGTGGCCTCTAGGGGGCACAAGAGAGATCTCATGGCAGAGGAGAAAGCTGGGTAAAGGAGGCAGACCTTTGCTGAGGCTCAAACTCAAAAGCAATCAAGTTTTAGTTTAATTCACGAGGTTAACAGCTCAGGGCTCTGGGAAACCAGCTCTCTAAGGCTCCCTTACCGTGTCCCTTAGGAGCTCAGAGCCCTTCGTGGCTGGCCCGTCCCCACCCACTGCGGCAGGAAGCCCTGGAGAGTCAGCTGAGGACTTGGATCTCGGCCAGTCTCCAAGAAGGCTGCACAGCCTTGCTTCTCCCTCCTCTGGTCCTGTGTCTCCTGCTTGGAAGTGGGTACCCTTGTGTGATGGCGAGAAAACAGGCAGCCTGGACGCAACCCGTGTCTAACCCTTGAGAACAATATGACGCCAGGAAAAATGACCGAGCCATTCTGTGCCTCAGTTTGTTTCCTCATTTAATGAGGACACTGGTAATAACAGTCTGCATCTCCTCCAGTTTTTATGAAGATCCAGTTAGATAACGCAGACGTATCAGTCAGGGTCACACCTGGAGTGTTCAAATGAGAAGGAAAGTTAAAATAAGGAGACCATTCACAAAGGTACAGACAGGGCAAGGACACGGGCAAGCACTGCAGAGCAATCTCCACCTCTCAGGAGGTGGGGGTGCCCAGGAAGAAGGCAGTTAGTTTTTGAGCAAGAAAATACAGGAAACAGGGGTGAGAAGGCTCTCTGGAGAGGAGTAGTGACCTTCAGTCCAGGGACACAGCTGGCCTCAAGCAAGAACACAGAGAGGCATCTAGGGAATGAGTATCTGGACCACACACTCCCCTATCCCTCCCTCCCTTCAATCTCTGGGCATGCAGAAGCCAGCGGGCATTGCTGAGGTCCCTCCAGGTCAGTCTTCCAGAGCAGGGTGGAGAGGGCAGAGCATGGATTGAGGGGGTCACAAGAGAGACACCAGCATGGCACCCAAGACCCAGGAGACATTGTGCTACCCGAGGACAAGTGGGTCCAGGCCAGGCCCCTGGAAGACTCAATGGGGATTTAGAGCCAGACGCCATAGCCACCAATGTCTCTCAGCTGCCCCTGCTAGGTGAGTTGCTGCGTGTTGGGAGGACCACCTTCAGGTGGCACAGCCCCTCCAGCCCCTCCCGGGACCTACCAAGTTCACCTTACGGATGTGTAGGCTTTGGAAATGGCCTGGAGCAAGAGACAGGGAGGTCTGCATCCTCAGATCAAAAAACAGAGGTGTGTCTCGCAGCCGAGAGGATTTGGCCTTTTACTGAGTCAGCGAAACTTCTTCATCGAAAGAAGTCCATTCCTCTAATGAACAGCAAGTCCTACCTTCTCTTAAATCACCACCAGCCTCCTGGCTAAGACTTTCCCACCTGCACTAATGAATTCAGAGCTCTGCAGAACAATGGAAGTCTCTCTTCCACAGAAAAGCTCGCTGGACAGACAATCTGATAAATCAAATCAATGAATCGCGTAATTACGGAGACCTGGGCCAGTTGCTGCTTCTAGGGCACAGTGAAACAGCTCAGAGGCATTCAAGGCACTGTCCCTGGTTTCTCTTTCCCAAAATGACCATCCTCTTCACATGTCCCTAAATCAGCCCAAACCGGAAGCAGCGCATTCTTCGAGGAAGGGTGAAGTAGTGGGCAAAGAGTCAACGGTGGGGCCACCGTTTCCACTCTGAACCCCAGCTCTGTCTCTTCTTGGTATACAACCTTGGACAAGTCCCTTAGGGTCCCTGGATCCTGTCTTCCTCATCTGAATCCCTTGGGTAACAACCCCTAACTCACAGGAGCACTGAGATTTAATGAGAGATGCGTGTGAATCTCCTAGAACAGTACCTAGCGCACAGTAGGTCCTCAAGGAACATCAGCTCTTCTTCAGAAAAAGCAGCCTCCCAGGCTCCAGACACCCGAGTTAGTGTTTCCCACGCCCTCCCTTAAGATAGCAGGCAGGGCTGCCAAATCCCTCTGTTTCTGTGTCCTGAAACTCAGGTTGCTTCACTTTGTCTCATTTCTTTCTGGATCCACATTCCATCAACAACCAAACAGAGCAATGCGGGTTACAGAAGGGCCTAGAGAAGTGGTTCTCAGCCTTTACTGTGAGTATACTTCTCCCTGGGCCCCACATTCTGAAAAACTTTAGAAAGTCTACCACATACATAGGATTTCCAAAGTTAAAGTTACCTCTCCCTCCATTTCCTCTTAATCAAAGCAAAACATAACTGCCCCCTCAGGGCCCTTGGGTAGCAGAAGGGTTCCCCAACCTTGTTCACTGGGTTGACTCCACTCAAAGCCTAACCCAAAACACCCTGAGATTTCTTTGAACCTGTGGGGTTCAGACACACCATCACACAAGCATCCTGAAATCCTGAAAGCAGTTCAAGTACCAGCACGTCTCCTTCCCAGATTCCCCTCTCCTCAAGCAGAGAAACACAGCAGTAGGTAATCCCCAAGAATACCTCCACCACCACCAACCTGAGACCCCAGATGGAATCACTAAGGAAGACCAGGCACACCCCAGAACGGTACCTGCTAGCACGAGACAGAGTGGGGCTCATGTGGCAAAGGACAGACCCCCAAGGGTGAAGGGGCGGGGCTTCCATTAAAAGACTGAGCGCCCAAGCACCTGGGTGGCTCAGTGGTTAAGCGTCTGCCTTCGGCTCGGGTCATGATCCCAGGATCCTGGGATTGAGCCCCATATCAGGCTCTCTGCTCCTCAGAGAGCCTGCTTCTCCCTCTCCATCTGCCCCATGGCTTGTGTTCCCTCTTTCACTCTATCTCTTTGTCATAAATAAATAAAATCTTTAAAAAAAAAAAAAAAGGCTGAGCACCATGATGCAGCGCTGTGAGTTTATCTTCCCCCAGGCAAACCTGTCACCCCCACCCCCACCCAGAAGGAAGCCAATGCCCCTTCTATTCACTGGCTAAATACTCACCGCCCTGGGGTAAGGCCCGAGGCCACCCACACTCTCACTTTCCTTCAGGAGGCCGTGGGCTGCTGCTTCAACCCACAACATAGTTCCTGAGGAGCTTACCTCAGAGCACCCCCACTGACCGTGCAGAAATGATGTGGGATCAGTTGTCCTCACAAAGCAGCCTGGAGGCCCACCTAGCAGCTGATTCCCTTTCTTTCCATCCCATGGATGACTCACAGATGGGAAGGAACACGCTGGTTGCCTGGATTTCATTAGCCACAAACACCTTCACTCTGTGGTCCCCCGAGAGCCCTTGGGACTGACTCAATGCTAAGTCAAATTTGCAAAGCACGGTGTCCTGCCACTTCCCTGGATGGGCCCTTAAATCACAGTTCCTCCTTCCCGCCGGCCACTCTCCACGATTTCCGACATCCAGGTTACTGGTCCCCTGACATCCTCCTACACACTCATTCGAGTTGAATATTTTGTTCTGGACTTAACACCAGCTGTCTCATGGACAGCTTAAGAAGTACGTGAGTTTTTGTCTCTCCCTTCTTCCCTCATAAATATTACCTAATAAACAGCATTCTGTCTGGTGTGAGATTGAAAATAACTGCTTGATTTACTCTTTTCTACTAAAATTATCCTAAGATAACCTTAAAGCCTTAAAACTCTTCTCTGCTATTCGAAGACCTTGTGCTTTTACCAAGATCCGACTTCTGTTATTCTCACTTAACCATTAAGCCTAATGTTACTCAGCCCTAATTATCACGGTCTTGCCTTTCTCCTTTTTCAATCAAATATTAAAAATCCATTATGAGTATTTACATGTCCCTCCACTCTAACACCTCCCTGCCTGCCTCGAGCATCCCTTTCACTCTCCAAGTGTCTCAAGTGGGACAATACATATGGTCACCCAAGCACAGAGGATAAGATGCTTTCCGCTTATCTGCCACAGATTCACCTCAAGTTCTTGCTGTCCGTGGAACAAAGGAGGGGTCAGAAAACACTTTCTGTAAAGATCCAGATAGAAAATATTTTCAGTTCTGTAGATCACACTGTTACTGCTGAAACTCCTTAATCCCACCCCCAATCAGCCCCCAACAATATGTCAGTGAGTGGGTATGGCTGTGCATCAATTTCACTTACAGAAAGGAGCAGCCAACCAGATTTGGCCTGTAGCCCACTGCTGGCTAACTCCTGTGATAGTAGAAAATGGTATTTAATTTGCATTTGTGTTCTTTGATAATGAGGATGAGATTTTCCCCCAGTTTATAAAGAACACGGGAGGCCTACGTTGGGGACGGTAATGGGGGAAGATCGCAAGTTTGGTACACCTGCTACACGGGAGAAACCCATCACTCAACCAAATGAACAGATCCTGCTGGCAGGTAGACATACCAAGCTAGGGTCTGAGAGAGGCTCTGGATGGAAGTCAGGAAAAAAAAAAAAAATGGGGGACATCATCAGCCCAGAGATGGTCTTTAAGCCACTGACTTGAATGAAAATCATCAAAGGAGCCTGTGTAGCTGGAGAAGAGAAAATGTTTAGGGGCGACTCCACCCTAAGAGGGCCTGGAACCTGCAAAGGAGAACAGAGAAGACCGCTGTGGGAGGAGGACCACGAAGAGAGCTGGGATTAGAAGCCAAATGATGAGCAAGTTTCAAGGAGAAGAGAAGACCGGCTGGATCGAATGCCGCCAGCAGGTCAAGGGGCACAGCGATCATCAGTGTGGACACCAGCAGCGGGGAGCTGGACTCTAACTGTTGTGCTGGGGTACCGGTGGGGGAGACAGCAGCTTCAGCAGAGACCAAACCGCGGGAAACTGGCGCCTAAGTTCTCTGGGGGAGCCATGCTGCAAAGAGGAACTTTATTTTTTATTTTACTTTTCTGATACTTTTAACGTTCATTTTCACATATGATACAACCAGTCAAGATCATTTCCATCTTTGATGGGGTCCCTTAAAATATTCTCCCTTCAACATCACACGAAGTTCAAGGGCATGATGTGTTTCTTTTCTATATTTAACACGCTAGCAATCTATTTTCACATACGGACTGAGTGAATGATCTAACTCCCCTCTTCCAAATAGCCAATTTTTCTAGCAGCATTAATTAAATGATCTAGTTTTTCCCCCTTCTGATCTGAAATCCACTATTATCACATAATAAATATTTACATACACTCAAACCTTATTATTTTATTTTCTGTTCTGTTCCAATTATATTTCATTTCACCAGCCACTAAACTAAATTGCTTGTAGTGTTAAATTATTTTTATAACCCTTTGTAATTTTTACTGTGTAAATCTCATTCTTTAAAACGTTATTTTTTTTGCTACTTTTATGGGTTTAAGCTTCTATATAAACCTCAGAATAAATTTTATCCTGTTCTAAACAGCAATTCCTTAAGGATTTTGATTGAAATCACATAAATGCATAATCAATTAGGGGGAGAACTGACATATTTACATATGTCCAGAAGTATGCGGATCACACTTGTTCAAGGAACTATGAACTTCGATTTTCAGAGGTACAGCACTTTTCAGTGGCTTAAGGGTTCATTTCCACTGGCTCATTCTGGAAGTATGTCCTTTACACAGGGATTCTAACCCCACCACGGGCTGCCTAGAATGCCTCCTCTACCTTACAGAACCTCTAACTTGACCTGTCAGCTTACGTTCTGGCATCTATAGAGCCCCATATAAAGACCTGGAATAAAACAGTTTTGTATCAAGACTGACTGGGGTGCAGGTTTACCCCAAAGAGAGATGTATGCCAGGAGTGACCAGCAGTCTGATTTCAATCTCATCTCTCCACCATCTTGAAGGACAGGATCCTAAAACAGAACTAAGCTGAGTCAAATATCCGAGGAGACTGAACCCGTGGCAAAGGAAATGCACACAGGACGAGAAGAAAAATAGGACGACCCCATACCCCCTCTTCTCAAGTGTGCACATGTCTACGTAAGTGACAGCAAATCCCTTCCAACCTCCCATATCTAACCACAGAGAGGAGAGGTGGGGAGGCATGCTGTGCCATCACTGGTCACAGCTCCTTGGTCACAGAAGGATTTTGAATCCCCTTATACTCAAATGATAGTGGTCATCGGAGGATTGAATCTGGCTGGAGACACAATGGAGACATTCCATCTCCCCTTCCCTTTCCTTTCATTCATTCATACATTCATCTCTTCATTCATCTGGCAAACACCCATCAAGCCTGCTATCTGGCAGGCTCGTTCCGTACTGAGAATACAGATAGGAATGAGACTCTATCTCGGAGGCACCTACCCAGCTTCGCACTTGGCTGAAGGAAGCCAAGACTCGGCAAAGTTTGAACAACTCACAAAAAGAAGCCAACTGGTCAAGTAAAAACAGAGGTTTTTTTGTTTTTGTTTTTTTTGTTTTTTTTTTTAGCGTTAGGTCAACAATTTTATTATAATATTCTCCAAACCCTGTGTAAAAACAGAGTTTAATCAAGAACCGCCTGGCCCTTCTACACCCACCATCCCACAGAATTCACATCACAAAGCTTCCCGTAGCATCAAGCGACAAAATTCCTAATGCTGCCACCTGACACATGCCTCCCATCCATCCCAAGCCCTACACCTTGAAGCAAAGCAACAGACCAGCGGGAAGGAATCTGCCCACACCCACTTCCCCCACCCGCCCCCCTCCCTCACCGCCGCTCAGACAGAGACTCAGGAGGGTATTTTGCTGCTTAGCAAGCAGCATGGTAGTTCAAGCAAAAAAAGTTTCTGAACTCTCTAAGCATTGTTCATTAGCATAAACCTTGGAGAGGTCTGATAAAGTTCAGAGCTTATCTCCAAGCCTGCTTGCTCCCTCTCTGCCCAGAGCAGCAGCTGGGCAAGAGATCGCCTTCTTTGCAAGGAAGCAAATTAAATTAAATTAGATCATTTCTACCAGTACCAACAACAGCAGCAGCACCTTCAATAAAATTAAGATCTTGAATTGAAAACAAGGGCATTAGCTTCTGAAAACCTAATCCTACTGCCCAGTTTCGGCGCATACCATGGAGACCTTCTATGAACGATGAAACACAAACACGCAGGGGAAGGGGCTTCAGGAAGGCCCTGCAGCCCCTCCTGGCAGCCTATAGCTTGGTCTTTTGTTGCTATTCTATTCTTCTAGAAACACATATCCAATAATGTACTTGACATATAAATGGGCCATTTCAGTGAAACGGTCATTGAAAACCTTTTCTAATAAGAGTATGTCATCCCGGCTGTGCAAGAATGTATTTATAATCACACAGCATGGCAGAGTGGAAAGAATGTTGGGTCTTCCAGAAAATATGGTGGCTTAAGTACTGTTTCATAGAAACTCCATCTTCAAAGTTTACTGAAATGAATAAGAAGAAGGGAAAAGAGCAAAGAACATACTGTTCCTGCTGCAATCGGAGAGAGAGCCCTAACGTCATGCCGGAGAAGAATCCATGCCCATCTTCCCTTTCCAAATGGAACAGGGCTGTTGGAGGGAATAAATGTTGGATCAACAGAAAAGCTCAGGGATAGCTCCCAATTTGAAGGGAATCAGTTGGAAAGTATTGCCAGACCGTGGGATATATGCTAACCATCCCAAGCGAAGTTTGTTTTCCCCACTAAAGATTTACATCTTTCCCTAAATCCCTCCCTAGAATGGTCTGTCAGGCAGAAACCAGTTATATTGTATCAAGGCTCAAATGGGCAAAAACAGAGAATGGATAAGCCTAGAAAAACAAGAACAAACAAACAAATAAAAAAGCTTATGAAATAGAAAGTCTGCTCCTGACTCACAAGCAATATTAGCTTTAGGGCCCCCCCCCACCACCCTCCAGACACAGTCTCCCTTAACAACCCAGCAGAACTAGACCCAGTGTAAGACTTCAGAGAGAGACAAAGACCAGAGATAAGGCCCCCCCAAGTCCCCACTGATCTCCTCCCCCATAAGGGAAAGGGTCAAACTGTGCCCCAATAGAGTAGCAAAAGAAAATTCGGTATTCTCAATCTGGATCAAATTAACACTATCATGTAAAACTGGCCCCATTTATATATATAGTCAAGTAGAAAAAAAAATAAAGCAGGCTAAGACTTAAATGAGTACTGTGTCACCCCAATGTAGGTCTGATATGCAAAAAATGGTTACAAAAGAAAAAACCTCTCTCTTGAAGAAGAGGTGCTCCAGGAGACATAAACAAGTGCTTTGGAATCCTAGGGAAATTGAAGAGCCCAAGAATTCTCGGAGACAAGCAATGAAGAGGTGAGAGAACACGAAGGCTGTTTCCAGACTGGGTATGAGCGGTTTCCAGACAACCTCCAGGTCTACATGTTTGGTAGGGGACTGTCCCCTCATGGATACCAGACCCGCAGTTCCTGCACATATGCTGGGGCAGTGTGTGAAGAAGGGACACACTTTGGGGTGGGGGAGTGGAAGGACACTCATCTAGTCCCAATCAGGGACCAGACAGTGAAAACCAAGGTCATATATTTAATAAATGGCAGAGCCACAACCTAGATCCCAACTCTCTCCAGTATCTATAAATAGGAAAGAGGAGAGATTGTGAAGGGAGAAGGAAAGAATCTACGTTAGAAGCAGTAGCTAGGGTGCAACATATAAGCCCTGGCCTAGTAGCCAGAAAACACACTGTGGATCAAATCTGAGGATGCTTTCTGTTCTCCTGGGTATACTCCTAGGAGAAGAAGGGCTGGGTCACACACGAACTCCATGCTCAGCTTCTGAAGGCACGACTGCAAAACTCTGCATTCCCAGCAGCACTGATAAAGGTTCCAATTCCTCAGCTCTAGCACTATGTTGTGCAACCTTGGCTAAGTCATGTCATTCCTCCGTGTCTCTTTCCCCATCTGTAAGAGGAGGGGTTAACCTAGCTACCCGGCCTTTGCTCGCAGTGTTGGATAGTCACACATGCTTTCTTCCCAGCCAGTTCTGACCTTCCACTGCCCACATCCCCCAGGAGTTCCTCAACAGTGTGAAGTGCTATAGTAAATAAATCCCAGTTCTTCTCCTTCTTAGAGCTGGAATTATCTTAATGCAAGTTCCCAAATTATAATAATGCACTTCCATTTCCATTAGTATCTCTCAGTATACTTCTCCCCCCCTTGTCTATTCTTCTAACCTTTTTGCAAGCATCATCTTGTTCCGTCTGTTGGCTGTCAGCTTTTCTCTACAAGCTTTCACAGAGTTATGAGATTCTTGGCTATTTCCCCACCCTCAGCTCATAACTATTTTCCCTCAAGCCCAGCGACTGCTAAGTGGTCTTTGTGAAATCCTATTAGGATAATCTCCGTCCACGTCTCAGATGGGCTGCCTCTGGAAACCTCAGTTGTCTTCCTTCCCACAGTCTGCACATCATAGACTACATCCTGAGACACCCAAAGTCATACTTATTCACAAATGTGCTTAAAAGGCTCGAAACATGTGGACACAAGCAATAGGTTAAACTCAACAGAGACCCAGCTCAGATGTCATCTTCTGCAGGAAGCTTTTTCTGTTCACCTGAACCCCTCTCCCCGCAGAACCCTAGGGACAAGGAAACTGACCAACCAACGCTCCCGTGCTTCTTCTGTTTATGTTTGTTCTTATCATCTGTCTCATTAGATCATGGCCTCATGAATGTGGGACCTGGAGTAATTCATTCACATTGGCCTCGGCATCTGATATATCCTCAGTTTTCCTCACGTTTGTTGAATGAATGAATGAGTGAGCTTCTCTTCCTTGCTGTTGATCATGGGTTAACTGCCTATCTGTCTATCCATTAAACCCAAAACTCCCCTTGGGTAGGCTGGGATTTACTCACCATGGTAACCACTGTTAAAGAAAGAATTACTCTGACACTTGTTACAATGGTAAGGAGGAATTTAATCGAGACTATTGTAATAGAGATATGGCAACAGAGAGAGAGAAAAGGTTCAACTCTGAATATAGCAAAGACAACTGGGGATTTGTGGCTAAGGAACAGAGTGAGAGGGTGAGGGGATGACAAAAATCTAAGAAGAGACATCAAGGATATAGGGGATTCTTGGTAAATTGACTTAATAGGGATCTTGCTGAAGGCAAGCCAGAGTGATCCAATCTCAAGGGCTGGGCGAATCTTGCTACCACCAGGTTAAGTAGGCCAAAGACCAGATAGGGGATGGGAGTTTTAGGATATGGAGGCAAATTTGAGGCCCAATCAAGAAGCAGGTGTAGAGGAACCTAACTGACATTTGGTCAAGGAAAGATGTTTGTCACTCCCCCAAAACTGGACAAGTCCTGTCCTGGCAAAGCTGAGCATCCCTCCTCAGCAAACATTCAAAGCTCTCTCCTTTACTACTCCTTGAGCTGAAATAGCAAGTGAAAGTGCCCCAGCAGACAGTGTACAAGGGCCTTGGGTAGGGAGGAAGGCAGCAAAATGTGCTGAGCCCCAGATTAAACAAGAATGTGCACCATCTTCCCAGGATTCCATAGCTCCAAGGCTTTTCCAGGCCAGTCTTCCCAAATGACCCCTCATAGCTACCTTATCACGGAAGTGTATTTTCTCATACTTATGGATGGAAAAATGGACAGTCTAGAGCTCAAGTGTCATGTCATAGGTCACAGACCCAGAATTTATCTGTCTCTTCTCGGATTGGGATATGTTCTTGGATGGCTCTTACTCCAGGGTCTATTTCTAAAACTTAGAAGTCTTCCCCCAGCATTTCGTTCTTTTTTGATACCTGCTTTGCGATCTCTGACATTTTTCCAGTTCTACTCTAAAACAATTTTTCAACGCTGCTTGTAAATTTCTATTTTAAGTCAAATTATAGGTTTTAAATTAAACTGACAAGCTTTAAAAATATCAAATCTTCCCATCCAGGAATAAGAGACACCCAATTACTTATGTTCTCAGTTTTGCATTACAGCTTCCTTCTAAAGGTCTTTCATAGTGCCTCTTGAGTTAATTCCTCAGCCTTTTATATTTTTTTTGCTCCTTTTACAGAATGAAGCCTTTTAAAAATATACTTTCTAACTGGCTATTGCTAGGATTTAGAAAAACGTTGATTTTGTATATTTATTCCCTAACCAGTCACCTTGCTGGACTCTTAACCTGTTCCGATATTTTTTCACTTATTTCTCTTGGTACTTAGGAGATTATAATATCCTCTGCAAATAACGACTTTATTTCTTCCTTTCCCTTAATTATACTTTCAATTCCGTTACTGGAAATCCCTAAGTGAGTGTTAAACATAGTGATCATTAGCATCCTTGTATCTCTAGGATATAGGCTGTTGGTCTGGAGCAGACATGCACAAGCACACTGAGAAAACAGCTTTCCGTGACTTTGAGGGATGACGGTTCTTCTCTGTGTACCCCATCCCCAATCCAGACCCATCCCCACCCCACTCTCTGAAAGCCTGACTTCTGTGATCTACATCTTCCAGCCTCCCTTACACTCTGCCTCCTCCAGCTGAGTTAGACTGGTGGCAAGAACTAATGGAATACCAGACGGTAGAAATAATGAGCTATGTTCCTCTACAGCCTGCCTGGCAATCTTACAATACCATTCCCTACCACTGCCCTTTAGTCCTGGGCATAGTAACAGCTCCCCACTGTTGACAGCCTTTGGGTAATTCCCAACCCCTTAAAAATGCCTTTAATCTCATCCCACCTCTATTTCATCAAACTCTCTCCATTTAAATCTTCATATACCATATGCTTCTCACCCAGACCTTCTCTGACTGACTGACAAATAAGGACCTGCCATTAAGTGTTTTCAAATGTCTTTCAACATCTCCATATGATCAAAATATTTTGTCCTTTGTGACATTTACACATTCACGTCATTAAGAAGAAAAACTGAGTGTCTACTTCCTGCTAATTATTGTGGTAGGCACTGAGATTAGTACAGAAGAAAACAAGAAGGATGAGCTCTCTGCCCTAACATTCTTCGAAGAAACAGATACGCAAATAAAAATAGTTAAATATTACAATAGTGGTTAGAAAAGAACAAGTGTTTTACTAAGTAACAAAAGAGATATATTTAGTAAGGATTGTCAGAGAGTATTTCTCGCAAAAGGTGACACTGGAGAAAGAGCTGAAGAAGAATCTTCTGGGAAGGGATGATGGCAAGTGCAAAGGCCCTGAGGCATGCAAGAACTTGGTGTGGCTGAAGAACTGGCAGGACTGCTACCAGCAAGGGGGCAGAGGGTGTGGTAGAAAACATGCAGAAACAGGTAGGCAGGGGCTAGATCAGTGCCGTGCAACAGAACTACAGTGTAAGCCACATTTTTGTAGATTTCCTTTTTCTTTTTTTTTTTCAATTTATTTATTTTCAGAAAAACAGTATTATTTTTTCACCACACCCAGTGCTCCATGCAAGCCGTGCCCTCTATAAGACCCACCACCTGGTACCCCCAACCTCCCACGCCCCCGCCACTTCAAACCCCTCAGATTGTTTTTCAGAGTCCATAGTCTCTCATGGTTCACCTCCCCTTCCAATTTACCCAAAAGCACATACCCTCCCCAATGTCCATAACCCTACCCCCCTTCTCCCAACCCCCTCCCCCCAGCAACCCACAGTTTGTTTTGTGAGATTAAGAGTCACTTATGGTTTATCTCCCTCCCTATCTCATCTTGTTTCATGGATTCTTCTCCTACCCACTTAAGCCCCCATGATGCAACATGGGAGATTTCCTTTCTCTGGCATCCATCTTTAAAATGGTAAAATCAGTGAAATTCATTTTAATGTAGTTTACTTAACCCAATATATCTAAAATACTATCTTTTCAACATCTGAATAATATAATTATTATATATTATATTATATATTATTATAGTTTCACATATTTCTTGTTCTTAGTTTTTGAGAGGTAGTGTGCATTTTACATTTAAGCACATCTCAAGTTGGACAGGCCACCTTTCAAGGGCTTAACCGTCCCATGTGGCTGGTGGCCACCACAGAGCTACCTCGGGCCCATAAGTCCTTGGTGACAGGGGAGGTTGAGGAGGAGGGGCAGGGCACATGAGATTCATTTCGACTGCTATCCACATCACGCCTGGCACACAGGAGGTGCTCAGAGAATGCTTGCTGGGCACAGTGACGGAAGAACTACAGAGGACATGGCAGGTTCCATAAGTAGAGAGGCATCACCGAGATCACTCAAGTACCTGCTTTAGGAAACTGGGTCTATTCTGTGTCCTCAGCCAGGAGAGGAAACTGAGGTCTGCTTGCTGGGTCTCCTCTGGTGGGGGCCATTCAGCGCCCTCTCCTGTGCCTGGGGCACTTGGCACAGCTACTTTTTTCATTCAGAAAGATCGCTTTACACCATATGCTAGAGAGTGGGAGAGAGGGAGCCCATTAGCATTCATTGTACACAGCTTTTCATTTGGAAAAGCACCTCGAATGTGCCGATCCACATTGCTTTGCTTCATTTTTCAACATTCATGAGTGTAATTGCATTTATTTTTCTCGTCGAGACTGCAAAACAAGTGATAATTTACTGTATTACAACCCATATTGGCTGGGTTTACAGCCACCACAGCTCTAATCCGCCCTCAGATGGGCTGGCTGAGTAAGTAGGGGGTGGTCTTCCTAGCTGAGAACACTACATGTGTTTGCGACAGGAAGCCTGGTCCCAGCCAGTCAAGGGCACAGTGACTGCAGCGACAAGGAACCCAGAGGACTACACAGAGTTCACCAGGTATATTCACCTCCGCTATCTTGACGGCAGCCGTGTATTCCCATGTGACACACAGAAAGACTGAGATTCCAGGAGAGGTCCTCAGTCATCCCCGGGGATGGGCTGGCCAAGAGCCAGGCCTCCAACACGCACAGGTGGGCTAGGAACCCCGGCAACACGCGGCAGGGCCTACGCTCCGGCAAGGCCTGAGGTCCTACAGAAAGAAGTAGGCACAACCTTGAAATCGTGTAAATCCAAAGTGCTTGCCATCGCTGGGACTCCCGAGGAGCTGTAACGCCTCGGGTCTACGCTGCAGATGCTGACTTTCGGGACTCACACCCCCCACTGGAGGGCCCCGTCCATGTCCAAGTGCAGCTAGCTCTCTCTGCGACTATCTACATGTGAGAGTGGGGAAGCACATTTTGGCCTTGCATATGGGAATCAGCCTCCACAGTATTTACTACCCCTTGAAGAGAGAAGCAAAACCCACAGGGGCACTGACTTTAAGGCACAATTGCTTATGAATTAATGATTAATTTTATAAGTGATCAAGAGGATCCCACCCTAAGAGTTTCCAGATTTGTTAAACTCATTTCCTAAATAGGATGAAGGCAGTAGACATATCACAGGTGGCAAGACCCAGATCCTCTTCTATCCGCTGATGATAACAAACAAGCCAGAGAGAAAAAAGCCAAGAGCTGGGTTTGCCTAAAGGATCTGAGTGGGGCAAGGTAAGCAATGTAAAACCTTAGGTCTGAGTCATAAGTGACTTCTTCCATAGAGCGAGGCATCTTCTGGGTTCGAGCCCCATGTCTCCAGCTCTCTCCGAGGTGGGGAAGATGGGCTAGGGGGTCACCACAGGATCTGAAGGCTCAGGACCTGAGTAGGTTCAGAAAAGTCCCTCCAGCCACCTGGCCAAGGTGCTCCTGTCTCCAGGCGATGCCTCCCCTCCTCTTGGTTCCTGTCCCTTCCCTACGGTCAAGACCCCTGCCCAAGCAGGGTCTGGCCCTCCTGTCCCACCCCTGGCCAGGGCTCAACAAGGGTCCCACATGAGCCCTGGACAAAAGGCCTCCAATAGCTGCTCTTGGTATAAATGGGCTCAGGTCTGCAAAGGTGGCCAGTTGGGAGGGACCAGGGTCACAGCCATACTGCCTAGTCTCTCTCACACACAAACACAGACACACAATTCAGACTGATAAGGCCTCAGAGTTTCCCTTCAGTAGAGACAAGTTAACGCTGCACCCCCACTGTGAGCCCCAGCTGAGCAGGACAAGGAGGAGGTGCAAGCGGACATTGGAGAGGACCTACCACGTACCCATGCACCAAGCATTTTGTCCCATGTTCTCATATTATCTCATTTAATCTCCACATCCTCCACATCCTTTACACACTAGATTAAAGAAAACCCTGAGACAGACAGAAACTAAATAGCTTTGTTCCAGGTCCTCCACGCATGTCCTTCTGGGCTGTAGTGTCCATGAACTCTGTACGTGTATAAGCTTCCAGCAGCCTTTCCAAAAGTCAGCTACACAGGAACCAAGGACAGTGGTTATAGAAGTTTCCTTTCAATTGTAGGAAAGTAGCCTTTCCATCCAAGCAAACATTTCTGTTACCATTTTCCATTTTGCACAATCTAAAAATTTAACATAAAGTCTTAAAATCAGGATTCTAAAGCCGACAAGGTTCATCCACATTGTAGCATGTGACAGTCTTTCCTTTTTTAAGGCTTAGTATTATTCCATTGTGTGTATAGACCAAATCGTCTTTATTCCATTCATCTGTTGATGGGACATTTGATTACTTCCACTCCTTCACTATCATGAATGCTGCCAAAAGGAACATGGGTGTGCGTCCCTCTCTTGGAGATCCTGCTTTGGGTAGAATTGCTAGATCATATAGTGATCTTTAATTTTTTGATGAAACTTCATACAGTCTTCCATAGTGACTCCATCATGTTACATCCCCACCAACAAAGCACAAGAGTTCTGACTTTCTGGAATCTTTCCCAGTGTCTATTATTTTCTCTTGATTATTCTCGTTGTTACTACTACTACCATCCTACTGTATGCTGGGCAATAGCTCAGTTAGTTTGACTTGCATTTCCCTAATGATTAGTGATGTTGAACACCTTCTCATATGCTTGCTGGCTATTTTATAACTTCTTTGCAGAAACGTCTACTCAAGTCCTTTGCCCTTTTTTTTTTTAAGATTTTATTTATTTATTTGACAGACAGAGATCACAAGCAGGCATAGAGGCAGGTGGGGGGGGGGGAGAAGCAGGCTCACTGCCGAGCAGAGAGCCCAATGTGGGGCTCAATCCCAGGACCTTGGGATCATGACCTGAGCCGAAGGCAGACGCTTTAACCCACTGAGCCACTCAGGTGCCCTTTTACCCATTTTTAAACCCAGTTATTTGGGTGCTTTGCTGTTGAGTTTTAAGAGTTCTTTATACAGTCAGGATATTAACCCTTTCACAGGTGCATGATTTGCAAATATTTTTCTCCCTTTCTACAGGTTGCCTTTTCACTCTATTTCCTTTGATTCGCAGTTTTGAAGTTGGATGTAGTCCCACTTGTCTATTTTTGTTTTGTCTCTGCTTTTGTTGTCTTATCTAAAAAAATCACTGCCAAATCCATCATGAAGCTTTTCTCTTGTTTTCTCCTAGGACTTTCATAGTTTCAGTCTCTTGTTTTCTCCTAGGACTTTCATAGTTTCAGTCTTAGGTTGAGGTCTTTAATCCATTTTGAGTTTATTTTTGTGGATGGTCTGGTATGAGAATCCAACTGCATCCTTCCCTCTGGTTTTCCCAATACAACCTGTTGAAGAGACCATTCTTTCTTCACTGCGTGGTCCTAGCACCCTTGTTCAAAGTCACTTAACCCTATACGGGTTTCCAAAGGTTTAGGCCTCTAATGCCCTACATTAAATACCTTCCTGATTCAAAAACCTAGAGCGGTTTCTGCGTTCTTACTTAATCCCCAAATGACAGATTCCTCATGCCAGTCCATGATAGCAGCTATAGCTGAGAAGGTTTCTAGAAGCTCTAAATCTTATTTTGACCAAAGGAACTCTCAGGACTCTTAACAAAGAACACAGGCTTTTTGTTCATCCGTAGTTTTTTTTAATTGCTTCACTAGTGACCAGTAATGCTTTGAGAATTCTGAGAAAATATACCCTGGCTTTCTTGATGAGGAACACAACGCTTGGGAGAGGACTCATTTTTAAAAGACACTGGCAGATTCTAGCAAAGTTTAAAAACCAGCTTGCTACGGTAATGGCTGCTTTCCAAAACTGAAGCGGCATGTATCAGCACAGAGCACAGCGGCAACACTGCACGGACTGGGCGTGATGCAGGAGGAGGGCAAGTCTTTTCTTAAGAGAATGGGGAAATTTCTCTAAAGTGACCAAATGTTTCACTGATTGGCGACCACAGGAAAATAAAATCTGAAGATGTACACAAGATCTTAAGGGTTGGGGTAGATCACTGCAGCTCTGAGAACGGAGGAAGGTTGACAGGGAGGTTTATCTTCCTATGCCCATCTGTGCACACTCATGAAGACAAATTCCCCTGTCAAGCTGATTCCTTCCAGCTACCATGATTGACAGAAAGACAGACAGACCGATGAGGGGATAAGACCAAAGGATTTTTTTTACAGACATCGTATTTTATAAATGTGTCACTAAATTTCTCCCTTTTAAAAATGTATCCTTTGGGGGGTGTCTGAGTGGCTCAGTCAGTGAAGTGCCTGCCTTCAGCTCAGGTCATGATTCCAGGGTCCTGAGATCGAGCCCCACGTCGGGCTCCTGCTCAATGGAAAGCCTGCTTCTCCCTCTGCCTGTTCCTCTCCCTGCTCACGCTCACTCTTTCTCTCACTCTCGCTCTCAAATAAATAAAATCTTTTAAAAAGTATCCTTTCCTTCTTGAATCATAAATTACAAATCAAAGACCACCAGAGTCAGAAGAAATTAACTCCTGATTTTATGTATAAGGTAAATAAGACCTAGGAAGGGATGATGCTTGGTCCAAGGCCATAGAGCATGTTCATGGCAGAGCAAAGACCAAAATCCAGGATTCCTTACTTATTACTTATTCACAGAAAAAGATGCAGGGAAGCACAGAGAAAAGGAGCTGAACTGCCAAGTCCCATATTAGTGGCAGAGCTGGGACAGACACTGAGGATTGTCTCCCTCCCCACCAGGTAAGGAGGGCCAGGCTTACTGAACAGCCTGGTAGAAGACAGAGTGCCTACTCCAGCCCCACCATTTTCCCATGGCTCCCATGGCAGCACAAAGAAACCTCAGGAAGAGCTGCACTGGAGGGGCCTCAGAGATGTTCCAGCTTCCTCCTCACCAGGGAAACTGAGGTTCAAAGGGTCAAGTGAACACAGTCCCATGTCCATGTGTCAAAAGGTGGCAAGCCTGAGAGCATCACTGTGAGACACTGAACTGGGCTTGATTTCATTCCAGTCCACTCTCTGCCACTTAGTACCTCTGTGACTAGGAGCAACTTAATCTCTTTGTGCCTCAGTTTCCCCAGGAGCAAAATAGGGAGCACATTGGTCTGTTGTTAATCATTCAGGAGTAAAGACATTTAAAGTGCCTGGCACATAGTAAGTGCTCAATAAATGCTAACTATTATTATGAAAGAGACATTCCTAACTGGTACAACCGACACAATAAAAATCTGACAATCTAGGATCGTGCTAGACAATAGAAACATAATGTGAGCCACACAGGTTAATTTCTAATTTTCTAGTAGCCACATTTTAAAAGATTTAAAAAAAAAGGAAAGGTGATTAAATCTTAATGATTTTACCTAAGATATAATCTTATTTATAGCTAAAATATATCTAAGATATAATCTAAGATATAAATAAATATAATTTATATATAATGATATAGATCTAAAGTATAATCTAAGATATATCTAACATATAATCTATAATATCTAAGATATAATCATTTTGACAGACAACCAATATATAAAGCATTAATTGATGCTTGACATCCTTTTTTTCATACGAAGTCTTCAAAAATCTGGTGTGCATTTTACACGTATAGAAGTAGCCACATGTAAAGCGCCCAAAAGCCTCATGTGTCCAGTGGCCACCATGCTGGACACAACTGTTCTGGGACTTTCCCAAATGGGACTACAATGGGTTCTTGGGATTTTCCAGATTATTGGACCCTATTTTATGGAGTCACACAAGAGCCATCTTATTTGCACTGAATTGGATAAACTATATTTTTGCTAAACCATACTTTTCTTATCAAACCTCTCATAATGTGTAAGTATAATCCAAATTACTGTAGTATTCAAAGCATAAAGAAAATCCTTTTCCTAAGGACAAGACAATCCATATACTCAACAAGGTGTTCGCTTGGAGGAGCCCAACCCCAGAACAGCAGCTAAACCAAACAAACAGTCCATGGAAACCTCACCCTCTCCACTGAGCTGGCATCACTAGAACTGTGCGGATTCTGGGCAGTATCTTCCTCTTGGCCTGTTGGTCTCAGGAGCGGCTGAAGTAGACACAGCAAAACACTGCAAGTCATGGTGCAAGTCACCTCTGCTGTCCAGATTGAGGTCTGTGACAAATTATCCAGAACAATCGACAGGCTTACTCTGTCTCCATTGAGGTGGCCAATGATGGCTTACTCCATTCAACAAACTCATAGGATGGTCAATCCCCAATGCCCCAAAAGTAGGACATTTCCCTTCTTTCCGAGGCTGAAGACCCCACAAAAAGTTTTCGGGCTTTTTAAATACATGAAATATTCAGCATGTAGATGAATTAGTCAGATGTCTACTTAAGATGCCTGGGATATGATGTAAGGACACATACTTAAAATCATGTCATAAAATGGGAGATTGTGTTATAAACAGAGCGGTTCAGAGCACAGACTCTGGAGAACGAGTGCCTGAGTTCAGATCTCAGCTCCTCCATTTATGACTAACTTTTGGGTGAGTTACTCCACATTCTAAGCCTCAGTTTCCTCATGTGTAAAATAGGGATCGTTCATAGTACCACTCTGTACAAGTATTAAACTGGTTAAAAAAAAAAAAAAAAGTAACAGCCACTAGTAGAACTAGAACATCACCCAGTAAGTGTGTTCAGTCACGAAATAGGGGTTTATGATCCATTCCCACATATTATCCCTTGCATTTGTCACCTGCACCACCGGAATCTGGGTTTGTCCTTGGAACAAGCACTTCTTAGACTGAAGGACACCTATATACAACACCTTTACCTCTGATTATAACATTTAGATGTATTACATTTTTTTTACTACAACTCACTTTTATTTATCAGAATATTAATATATCATTATGAGGAATTTGCCACTGTTGAAACATCAGGTCCCCAGTGCTATTTTATATTTCAAAGATGTTCTGCTAGATAGTTAAGATAATATTTTAAGACAATGGATGAAATAAGTTGGTTTTGAATACTACTGAATTTCTTTTTCAATCCATAATACTTTTATTTTATTTTATTTATTTTTTTTAATTTTTTATTTTTTATCAACATATATTTTTATCCCCAGGGGTACAGGTCTGTGAATCGCCAGGTTTACACACCTCACAGCACTCACCAAAGCACATACCCTCCCCAATGTCCATAACCCCACCCCCCTTCTCCCAACCCCCCTTCCCCCAGCAACCCTCAGTTTGTTTTGTGAGATTAAGAGTCACTTATGATTTGTCTCCCTCCCAATCCCATCTTGTTTCATTTATTCTTCCCCTACCCCCTTAACCCCCCCATGTTGCATCACCACTTCCTCATACCAGGGAGATCGTATGATAGTTGTCTTTCTCCGATTGACTTATTTTGCTAAGCATGATACCCTCTAGTTCCATCCACATTGTCGCAAATGGCAAGATTTCATTTCTTTTGATGGCTGCATAGTATTCCATTGTGTACATATACCATAGATGTATTAAATTTTTTATAGTCCAGAAAATATAGTTCAGGTATTTTGTTTATAGGTACAAGTTAACAATGCTTTGGAATTTTTTTTAGTATAATTAACAGACCATGTTATAATGGTCTCAGGTGTACAATATAGTGACCCAACAATTCTATACATTTCTATCATGATAAGCGTATTCTAATCTCCTTTATTTCATCCATTCTCCCACTCCCTTGCCCCCAGCAACTGCCAGTTTCTTCTCTGTTTTTAAGAATCTGGTTTTTTGTTTGTGTTTTTCTTTGTTCATTTTTGTTGTTATTGTTGCTTAATTCCACCTGAGTGAAATCATAGAATATTTGTCTTTCTGTGACTTACTCACTTAGCACAACATCCTCAAGTTCCACCCATGTTGTTACAAATGGCAAGACTTCCTTCTTTTTTATGGATGAGTAATAATTCAATGTGAGCGTGTATGTGTGTATGAGTGTGTGTACACACTTTCTTTATCCATTCCCGTACTGATGGACACTTGAGTTGCTTCCATATCTTGACTATTGTAAATACTGCTACAGTAAGGAGGTTCCTGTATCTTTTTGAATTAGTGCTTTTGTTTTCCTTGGGTAAATATCCAGTAGTGGCATTACTGGATCATGTAATTCTATTTTTAACTTTCTGAGGCTCCATACTGTTTTCCACAATGGCTGCACCGATTTGCATTCCCACCAACAGTGCCCAAAGGTTCCTATTGTCTCCACATCCTTGCCAACACATTATTTCTTGTGGTTTTGATTTTAGCCATTCTGACCGATATAAAAAAGTTTCTCACTGTGGCTTGAATTTGTATTTCCCAGATGATTAGTGAGTTTGAGCATTTTCTCATGTGTCTATTGGTCAGCTGTAGGTCATCTGTGGAAGAATGTCTATTCAAGTTCTCTGCCCATTTTTTAATTAAATTATTTGGCTTTTCTGGTGTTGAGGTATAATTTCTTTATGTATTTTGGCTATTAACCCCTTATCAGATTGGATCATTTGCAAATATCTTCTCCCATTCGGTAGGTTGTCTTTATGTTTTGCTGACTTTTGAATTGAGGTTGGATATCACAGAGAGCTGGATATCAAGGTGAGCATCCATGTGGATATTAGAACAAGACTATTTTCCCAGTTACTAACCCATGTATATTTTCATCATCAAAAAGATCCCTTCTGCTGCTTTTCCAAGTCATCCTTATACTTGTTCTCATGTGCTCATATCCTTCAGAATAATACACTAGGCATGTCTTCAAATTTCTTGTCTTTTTTGCCCCTAGCAATTCTGTTATCACTGTAAACATCCCAAACTCACCCTGATTGGGGTCACTATAGGTTAATGTAGTTTCCCTAATTAATTTTATGGTTCCAAAGTACACGAAAGACCGTCCCATAATATAAAAATGCCCTATAAGAATTTTTCCAAGAGCTGTCTGGAGACAAAGATCTTGTCTTTTATTTGGACATGTGGGTACATTTTGGCTTTTCCTTCTCTTCTCCCACTGCCATTTCCTGGATGTTAAATAAACATGGTGCCTCCCTCTGGCGAAAGACCATGCAGCCCTGGCAGGTGAACGCTAGATCCAAGTGGGTGCTATGAAGGTAATGACACAGCTGTTGGGAACCACAACCTGATTCATGGTTGGCATTCCCAGGAGGCACTAGAGTGAGGTGGTCCAGAGTAGGGACTATGGGCACAGACTGCCTGCAGGCCAATCCTGGCTCCACCACAGGCTAACTATGACCTTGGGCAAGTCACAGAAGCTTTTTGTGACACCAGCCCCCTAATCTGTAACATACAGATCATAGTATTTGCATCAGAGCATTCTTAGTGGATTAAGGAATACATTTAAGGTACTTAGGATAGTACCTGCCACATCAGAAGCACCACATAAATACTGCTTCCCTCCTATCATCATGACGAATAACCACATCCATATACTCTCCCTCCCTCCCCTCCCCTCCCCTCCTCCTCCTCCTCCTCTTTCTTGATACACATCGACCTGTTAATCGTGATATTTGAGGGAATGGAGATGGTGACAGAGAGAGTTAACGTATATGGATAGGCTCAGCATTTCTTTAAAAATGAATGTATAATATTTATCATTCAATAGGGAAGAAAAAATGTATTGACTTAATAGTGGCTAAATGGGAACTTAAGAGCTCACAGCTTTAAGCCAATCAATAATAATATCAGAAGTGATTAAGGATGGTTAAAGGCCTCCACTTCCCGATCGTTGCAATGTAAGCACTGCATTAAAGAAACAGTAGGGCGGTTTGGGGACATATCATACTCCCCACACAATGGGGAGCCTCTTACATGTGCCACAAGCAGATCCGCACACTCCTGGGTCTCTGCCAGGCCCCAGAGTGAAGGAAGGGATAATCCCCAAGATCCTTTCATTTGCCCCAAGGATCAACTCTAGAGCAAAAGAGGCTCGACAAGCCAGACCCTGGGACCAAACGGCTCATCGTGATGGTAGCCTCCCCAGGCTGAGAGGCGGCACTCCAGATAGGAAAGCTGCAGATGCTCCGAGCGCCGCGAACATGCCAGAGAAAGCAGCAGCAGCCCATCCAGGGCTCTCCCAAAACTTCCCTACAGCCGCTTGCTCTTGACTTTCCCAACGCTTACCCCTAATGATAACTTAGTCTGTAGATGGATCACGTTCCCTGTGTCAAGCCCAATGCAGAACACAGAGAAGGCAGCACTGAGAAGCAGCCCAGGCCCTCAAGTAGCTCACAGCTTCAGGGAGGAATCATCGGTGTAAAAACTCGGCCACAGAGGACAGAGAAGAGGCTATTCCATGTGGGTAGAATCAGGGAGGCCCTCCTGGAGGAGGTGAAATCTGTTTAGCATTTGTTGTTGTTTTTATTTATTTTTATTAACATAAAATGTATCATTTGCCCCAGGGGTACAGGTCTGTGAATCGTCAGGCTTACACATTTCATAGCACTCACCATGTCCAGCATTTTGATGTAAGAGGAAGGGAGAGAGGAAAACGCCTTTCTAGCCAAAGGCATGATGGTGTGACCTGCAAGGTTTGGGGCTGAAAACAAGAAAAGTTAACTAGGACAATCTTTCCCAAAATGGAATGTTCTAGAAGACTGGGAGGCTCATCATGAACAGGAAGCTAGATATAGCCTTGAAAAATAAGCAAAAATTAAGGGAGTTCTAGGGAACCAAGAAGAAGGCAGTGTGCCAACCTCATTCAGTATCTCTTGTGGCTCAGACAACATGCCTATCACTGGACACCCCACCGCACAGGCTTCTGGCCTCTGGCCTGTTCTCCCTAGATGGAAAGTCCTGGGCAGGAATGGGTAACAGGTTGCCTCCAGACCGCATGTCCAACCACACCCACGCTGCCAGATGTAGTAAATTCCTGGCAACTTCACCTTCCAGCAAGTTCCACATTCCACACCAAGATGCCCCATAGTGGGAGATTCTCAAAATCAGGGAGAATTGGAGGCTGGACTCCCAAAACAAGAACACAAAGGCCTCCCTCACATGATTATATAGAAGGAGAATGGGAAGCAGAGAGGGCAGAAGGGGAGGCTGAGGCTGGAGACAGATGCCGATCCGATCGCGATAAAGTTCAATTATTACTAAGAACAATTCAAATATTTGCGGGGCAAACGTCCACTGCCCCACCTCCCAGGAGAACAGAAGCTAGGTGAGCAGCAGACAACAAAGCAGCTCATTACCCGGCAAAGAAGCACTGGGGAGCCCAACCTGCTCTTTTTTTTTTTTTTAAAGATTTTATTTATTCATTTGACAGAGAGAGATCACAAGTAGACAGAGAGGCAGGCAGAGAGAGAGGTAGAGGGAAGCAGGCTCCCTGCTGAGCAAAGAGCCGGATGCGGGACTCGATCCCAGGACCCTGAGATCATGACCTGAGCCGAAGGCAGCGGCTTAACCCACTGAGCCACCCAGGCGCCCATCCCAATCTGCTCTTACAGCCGATGTCCATCTTGACTTGTCAGTGCCTGGACGGCTCTCTGGCTGATTACTATTTTGAGCATCATTCCTGCTAATCCTCAGAACGTCTCCAACCAGTGCCTGAAGGGCTGGAACACGGCGCACTCAAGGGGACCGTGGCCCATCTCCTGACTTGTGTTGATGTCTTCAGAACGTACCACGGAGGTTCCCTACATGAATTCATAGTTAAGTATCCAGGACTCCATGTTTGACACACGGATGATATTCTTCTCTCAGATGTCAAAAGTAATACACAGTCACTCTGTGCATGGTACACCAGGGACTACAGAAATCCATACAAATGAAGGCGAATGGGAGCACTTCTGCGCCAGAGGAGCACGGAGATCTATGTATGAGAACATTCACTGCAACGTGATTCAGGAGTGGGTAACTCTGCAAAAAACTTAAATATGCAACACTATAGCGTGCTTGAATAAATCAAGAAACATCACTGTAATGGAAAACTATGAAGCCTTTAGAAAGTATGCTTTTGAGGAATATTTAAGGACATGGGGAAAGGCTTAAAAATAGCAGGAAGGAGAAAAATATAGATTTATGTAAGTGTGTGTGCCTATATGGCTTTTACTTTGTGCCTCCTCGCTACCTCTACTGTGATCATTCTTTACAATGAATATACACTATTTTCGCAATCACAGATCACGACTTTAAACAGAAACAACTTGAAAAGATGTTTAGTCGGGGACACTGCCACATATGCAACATATGTTTACCCCGGGCTTGAAGCCTCACTCCTCTTTCATACAGAACTTACATGAGGTTGGACCAATCGCTTTATCCTTCTGGGGCTTAGTTTTCTCCAAAGAAAGAGGAGACACGATCCCTGAACTCGCAGGTTGGTGGCCCATGAAGGATTTTCCTACACATTTCATCTAATCGAATTCTTGGTTAGAATCAACACAGAGAAGAATGTCAGTTCTCTTCAAGGGAAGGAAAGGCTCCAACCCTTCAGCACTCTGTGAGTCCTACTGTCGACAAGGTGATGGGATCAGGATACAGGTATGTGACGGCCCCAGGAACAGTGTCCTAGGGCTGCCATAACAAATTGCCACGAACTGGACAGCTTAAGACAACAGAAACGTATCCTCTTGGAGAAACAGGGGTCGACAAGTCTGAAATCAAGGGGCTGGCAAGGACCTGCTCTCTCCGAAGGCTCCAGGGAAGGAGGCTTCTGGTGTCTGCTGGTAGTCTGAGGCATTCCGTGGCCTATAGATGCATGGCTCCAATCTCTGCCTCTGTCTTCACGGGGCCACCTCCCCCGTGTGTCTGTGTCTCTCTGCCTCCACCAAGCCTACTGTGTGAGGGCCGCCAGGGACCAGTAGCATAAAGGGAAACAGCACCACAACCTGGAGACCGCAACCGCCTCTGCAGCAGGCCAACTGGTTGCAGTACACCCATCTGTGCGAATGCGTGTGTGTGTTTTCTCTGATGTTTCCTAACATCTGCCCCTTCCAGTCAGACAACTAACGAGGATCTTGGCATGTCTCTGCTCTAGAAATCTGTGCAAGATGCAGAGAAGGAGGAGCCTGAAGTCAATGGCTCCTTCTTTCCTCTCTGGTTTGAATGCTTACACATACTCAAGAGATGAGGCATTCAACAAGGGTCGGGCCAACGAAGTCGTGCCTTTGGGGTTTCCAAAGTGAGGAGAGACTCTTCCAGTGAGGAGGGTGAGGGATGGGTCCCGCTGGTCCCATACTGCTCTGTGGCACCAGCTCTTGAAAGGATGCTCGATGATGCTCCTGGGTTGGCTGGACCCACACAAGGGATCCAAGCCTGGAGAGCAGCAGGAGAATTACTAGACCCACAGGGACCATGGGAATGGGACAGTGGGCTTCTAAGGGGAAACCACAACAGCCTGGCCTGTTAAAGTCCAGGACATCTGCAAATCCCTACGGAAGGGGGACATATAAGTTGATACAAAGGCAACATTTCTAGCACACGTGGGTTTTCAGCCTGAGAGTCAGCCTTACCTCATACCGACACCTAAACAGCCTATGAGCAGAAGAAATTGAGGGACGCCTACCAAGCCCCATTGCCTCTGGCTTCAGCCCTTTCAAAAGGACACTTATGGTCCTGAATCTCTCTCCAGCTCCCAAGGAGCTCCCCACCCCGACTGGGCCTCAGGCTGTCTCCCAGGGTGGACCCGTGGACACTATGCCAAGGCTGGGGAAGGCAGGAAACCAGAGGCACCTGCAGGAAGAGCCAGGGACCAGACCTAGGTTTCCAGGGAGGCTCTGTGGGTACAGCAACCCCCACGCCTCTAGGGGAGCCCCAATGAAGATGAGGTCAGGGCCAAACCAACTTTGAGGCCTGTTATGCCAGGCCAAGGGCTCTGCCCATGGAAAGGGATGAGGAAAAGACTCTGAGAGGGACTGTGTGCAGCACTGAATTAACTATCTACCCTCAGATAGAGGAGGTGTGCAAGTCCTCGGGGCAGCAAGTACCCTGGGTACTGAAATGCCTCTCTGGTCCCTCAGGACCTGTGCAGACCACCTGCTGGGTAGTGCACTGGGGTAAAACAGCATCTGGGGTCAGGTGAACTTGAAGGAAGGGGCAGGTTCTCTAAGGAGAACTGAGACTTACAGTTCCAGAGACTGTAAGAACCAGAACCGAACAGCAGGCAACCAGGACCGATGAAACCCTACTATGTGCAGACACTTCACACTCACACAGGCATCATTCTGTTTAACTCTCCTACTGGTTCCCATGCTAAAGAAGAGGAAACTGAGGCAGTGGGGTTAAGGGCTCAGAGTCACTGATTTATAGCATAGGAATGGATAAGCTGGTCTGGAAACATGTTTACATCAAGAACTTTGAAAGCCAAGAAAAAGATACTATGGGAAGAACAAGGAGGGGCTCCTTCTTTACACAGACTGGCAAGGGACCATCCCCCTGAGGAGTCATTTGAGCTGAGGCCTGAAGAAACTGGCCAAGCAGAAAGCGAAGAAGACCATTCCAGTGAAAGGGAACAGCATGTGCAAATGTCCTGAGCCAGGAAAGGATGCGGCAGTTGTTCAGTCTCCAAGGAACCGACAGGAGCCAGTGTGTCTGGGGGCATTCGGAGAAGAAAAAGGCCTTGGAGAGGACACTAGATCATGCAGGCTGTAGCAAGGATTTCAGATTTCGACCCATGTGCCAGGAGAAGCCAGCAGAGGGACTAAGTGCCAGAATGACACTGTGTGATCCATCCATACCCCAGCACGGTCTGTCACACAGAAGGGGATCCGTCAAAGGTTGTGGAACATCTGAAAAAACAGACTCGAACCAGACTTCCAAAGGATGGAAACTGCTGGTTATACAGAAGGAAAGTAAGATTTCAGTTTTTGCCCAGGAGAACAAACAATTTGCCTAATCCAAATTCACTTTCATGCCTCTCTGCTTAAGAAGCACACAGAGCCGTGGAAATCCACCGGCGCATCATGACAGAATAATTTCAGTGATCATTATCAAATGCCTTTATTTAGAAAAGCTCAGAAGATTGTATTAGCACAATCCAGTATTTATGAAATGACGCTCTGCCATAATGAGGGGCTGAGAAAATCAAGATTAGAAGCAGGAGTCACTCCTTTGGGAAGAGAGATTGGCACGGTGGGAAAAGCAATGTCTCTCAGCTTTTCAGACCCTTGGTTTCCCGATCTGTAAAATGGAAAGATTATAGGAAAGATGAAAAATTCATCTTGAATGAATTCACCTCGAATGATGAAAGATGAAAATTTCATCAGGTAATAGAGGGCCCAAAGGCATTTCCAGAAGTTAATCATTCATTTCTCCATTTAAGAAACACTTGATAGTGAAATAAGTCAGAGAAAGACAAATATCATCTGACTTCAGTTACACATGGAGTCGAAAAAACAAATGAAGAGACAAAAAGCAGAATCAAATCCATAAGTCCAGAGAATAAGCCGATGGTTGCCAGAGGGAAGGAAAATAGGGGCATGCTCAAAACGGGTGAAGGGGGGTGGGAGATACGGAATTCCAGTTATGGAATGAGACCAGCTCACGAGGATGAAAGGCACAGCACGGGGAGTATTAATGGTGTTATAAGAGCAGTATATGGAGACAGATGATGGCTACATTTGGGGTGAGCAGGGCATAGCATACAGACTTGTTCAGTCACTACGTAGCATACCCACAATTAATATAACATTGTATGTCAACTGTACCTCAATTCAAAAAAGAAATAATAAGGAACAGAGAACAAACAAAATCTTTCAATTAAAAAAATAAAAATAATTTAAAAAAAAGGTAAAATACACTTGATAAAGGCTATTTGGCCATCCATCCATGCATCCATCCAAAGAAATGTTATTTTGTTCATAACAGGTAGGATGCAGCACTGTATTAAGCATGAAGATAAAGCTATGGACAGGACTGTCATGGTCCCCAGGCACAAAGAATGTCTCATCTGGGGGTAAAACATACACGGAACGAACAACATCCACTGTGACGTGCATTGTTGTGACACGCTTGTTGAGAAAAAGCGTCGGACGGAGTGGGAGTATTAGCAGAAAGAACGGACCCAAGCCGAAGAATCTCGGAAATGCTATCGCAAGAAAACCGTGATGATGCTGAGACACAGAGGGGTAGAACAAGAGAATGAGGTGGAGTAGAAGGTTCTATGGAGAGTGGTCTTTCCTGACAAGAAACGTGGCAAAGCAAGCGCACAGGGAGTAGGAGATGGGAATCAGGAGCTCAGTGCTGGAGCTGTGGAGTTTGGAGAGCCTACAAGACCCTACAGGTGGGCTAAGGAGAGGCAGGAAGAAATTATGTGTGCATGCAAAACACATGCACATACCAGAAGATCTGGAGGTATCCCGCCAACCACAAAGATGGCCAGGCAAAACGGAGCATGTGGTACATTTCAGCAGAGTGTTCTGGTTTCTGTGGGTCCCTAACAGAATGAGAGATTCTATCATCTAAACCAAGACACTTCTGAGAATAAAGTCAGCCGTGTTAAAAATGACGATGGGGCGACAGGCATACAGGTTGTCCCGCGGTCACCTTACGACGGGGCACGTGTCGTGTTGGCGACTCTGCTCACAGCCAAGCAAGATCCTACCAGATATGCAAAGCTCAATTCTGTACCGTCACACTGATTTACTTCACCTGGGGCTGGTATCTATACTCATGAAAAATTTACACAATTTACACCCTTAACTCGAACTATACAGAATCATCCAGTAACCTGCTTTGGAGTCAAACTCACAGTCACTGAGGCCATGCAGGCCACACCCTTACCTGCACATCCCTGGGCATCTTCTCTGTCTCCAGCTTAGTGGCCTCCTGTTAGACCCCTCTCCCCAGGGCATGGCCAGAAGACGCGGCAGCCAGGCAGTGCAGGTGTAGGTGTAGAGTTCATACAAGAGGTCTGATGGCAAATGAAGGCACAGGAGCGGGGGAAGGCCAGCCAGAGTGTGATGGTTACTCTTGTATGTCAACTTCCCTGGGCTACAAGATGCCCAAATTGCTGCTAGAACATTATTTCTGGGAGAGTCCAGGAGGGATTTCCAGAATAGATTAGCATTTGAATCGGCAAACTGAATAAGGCCTAGGGGCCCTCCCCAACTAGGGAGGCATCATCCACTCCCTTGTGGGCCCAAACAGAACAAAAATGGGAAGGTAGGGTGAATTTGTTCTCTCTCCTGGAGCTAAGGGCACCCGTCTCCTCCCGCCCTCAAACATCAGTGCTCCTGATTTTTGGGATTTCAAACTCCTATCAGGTGTATACCATCAGCCCTGGATTCTCAGGCCTTCAGACTCGGACTGAATTACACCACCAGTTTTCCTGGTTCTCCAGCTCGCAGACCACAGAGCACGGCACTGCTCAGCAGTCTGAACCAATGCCCATACTAAATCTGCTCTTAAATGTATCTCTCTCTATGTCCTATTCATTCTGTTTCTCTGCAGAACTTAATACACATGCAAACAGTATAGAACAAGTCTGAGATCTCCCATATTTAGCGGTCAAAGTGAGGAAGAGTGCCAGAAGATCTTGGGGGAAAAAATAAGACAAATGTGGGTTTGAGGGAGCCCTTGGGCAGGGAGGAACCACAGACACGATGCTTCTCCAATAACCTGGCATCTTTCCCGCTGACCCTGGGTTCACACATTCAAAGAGATGACCCTCCTGTTCCCAGAGTGGCAACACTTCCCAGCTCAGGTCCCTAGGTAAGCCTTTCCAAGAGTCCGCTCACCCAAGCCTAACCCACCCCAAATGTACTCTGAGCGTTCCTCTCCCAGCGTATCTCCCCTAGAATACATCAGCTTTCACTCTCATACGCCTGCCGCAAGCAGCTATCCATCAGGAAGGTACATTAGCCCTTTAGCTCCGCTGGTCAAGGATAAGCTGGGCATTCGGGATGTCAGAACATTAACTTTGTGAGCAATACTCTGACTGTGCCAGTTTCCCTAGATATATACAAGCTATGTGTCTGTGTCCTGGAAGAAAAGGAATGACCTCATTCTTCAGAATTTCTCTCCTACAAAATCCAACTACTCTTAGGTTCCCAAGCAAAACCCAGGGGACGCCCTAACTTGTACCTAAGTCTTAGGATCTTGAACTAAAAGAAATGCTAAAGGTTCCTGAATCCCGGTGACATGTGAGTCCTACCCCCTACCTTAAGAATTCACTCAGCCTTGGTTTGAATACCCCTGGGGATGAGAAACTTACTACCAATGAAACAGTCTATCGCCCTCTCAGACAGCCCGATCCCTAAGAAAGTCTGTCCCCACAAGTCATCCCAAAAGTGAGTCATCGTCAACACATGCTCCAACCCCGTGGGTCACGTACCTGTGGGCACCGCTGGGTCCAGCATTGGTTTCTCCCACGTGTTAATCTGCTCCCACGTAAATCCATTGGTCCCCAGGGCCACGCTATAACCACAGTTGCTGTAGTGCTCATCAAAGGAACAGCCGCCTACAGACAAAAAGAGATACGGGTAAATACATCCTTGTGCCTGAGACTTGGTACGTTACCCCCGTCTCGTCAGCTCTTCATTTACAGCTCTGAATGTTAAACTCCGGAGGAGATTTAAAAAAAAACAAAGAAAAAAAAGGCAAGCAAATTGGATTTTTATATTTGCTTTGGTGCTCTCGAGAAAGGTGCTGGTATCTGCAGGTGCACACACAACCCCCCCCCCCATTTAAAAAAGTTAATAAGGCCAGTTACATTGATTTCAATCTTCCTTCCTGAGAAAGTAAACAGCGATGTCTCATTCTAAGCAGGAAAAATGAATGCCAGGGCATGCCTCTGTGATTGCTTCCTGCCACAGGGAGAGACCCTGGGGACAGCAGAGAGAACACCCGCTCCAGAGCCCGGCCAGGCCAGCCTCAGATCTCAGTCGTGCAGATGGGGGCCAGCGGCAGCCGCACGCACATCCCAGTCTCCTCACCTGTGACATGGAGGGAAAGAGCCACTGGACAGAAACACCACGAGGATGACATGGGGTGACAAAGCCAAGAGTAAGTGGCACAGAATAAATCCCCCATATCTGTCCCCTGCCCTATGAAAGGAGTTGGTGAAAACTCCTGTTTCATGGCATAAAAAATCAAATTTGTGGAAGAATCAGACAATCGTACACTGGGAAGACAGTAAAGCCAACGTTCACAGTGTTTAAAGTCATCCACCATTTTAATAGGAAGTTGTATCAATTCAATTCTGACAAGGATTTATTAAGCATATGCTCAGGGGGCCGGAGGTCCCTTCCAAGTGATGCTGACAAAGATGCAGGGCACAGAACCAGGGCTCCAAGGAGGAAATGCTGGTCGGCCTGGAGAAACAGGGGCCGTGACATCCTGAATGAGGACTGATCAGGGCTCCGGCAGACCCAGCAGGAGGGGTCCAAGGGGGAAGAAGCACACCCAGGGTGAGCTGGTGGGACACAGCATTCTATAGCAGCTTCTGGACTCGTCTCCCAGGCCCAGTTTCACACCCAATCCAGCTCTGCCACTGCCTCCCCATCTCCCTGCTGCTCAGGTCTCATCACAACACCATCTCCCTTCCTTTCCACACTCCTGCTTCCCCATCACCCAGGCACACGTGGTTCTGATCCACACGCAGAAGCCATCCCTCACTAGCCTCAGCCTGTGTCTACAGCCTCCCCTAACATCACAGCACCTTCTCCACCAGCTGTCAAGGACGAAAGCCCTTCTCTGCACCCAGGCCTGGGATGTCCTCTGCTTAGTGGGGTGGAAGTCCCGTTGATAGGTATAATAATGGAAGACAGTCACAACACCACTTTAAAAAAAAAAAAAAAAAAAACCTACATTGTCAAAGGCTCCAAAGGCTTTCTCCACTTTTCCTCCTTGCTATGAATGAGAACGCGGCAGAGCTGGCCCTTAGCACCCCAATGTGGAGTCTTGGCTGGGTTAAGGAAAGCTGGACCTACTTTGTTAATACAGGGCTTTGGGCTTGAGTAGAGAGTATTCAATAACTTAGTCCAAAAAGGCAACAGGAATTTGGGGTGTCTTGTGTAGATATCTAGATTAAAAAGCAGAGGAGAGGAAGAGAGGAATGCAAGAAACAATAAAAAGCAGAAACCCACAGAAGGTGACAGCCAGTAAGAAATTTCCTGTGAGGAAACTGGCTGATGCTTTGGTAGGAACTAAAATATAGAACTTGGTTTATTCATCCTTCAATTCAACAATCGTTGTTGTTTAAAGATGCATTTATTTGAGAGAGCCCAGGAGCACAAGCAGGGAGTGGGGAGGACCGAGGAGGAGAAAGAGGGTCTCGGGCGGGATCCACGCCCAGTGCGGAGCCCACCACAGGGGTCCGTCTCGCAACCTGGAGATCTTGACCTCGGCTGAAATCAAGATTCAGGCGCTTAACGGAATGAGCCCCCCAGGTGCCCCCATTCAACAATTGTTTGGTGCAGATCCAACAGAGCCCGAGGCCCTGGCTATTCAGCAGTCTGTAGAAGCAGCCTGCTATCACTCTTCAGCAAGACAGACTGACAGTCAAAAAGTCCATAAAGAAACCTGCATGCATTTCAGCATCGTGCCACAGAGGCTGCTGTGGCTGGGGTGTGTGAGAGGGGACCACGGGCTTGGGGTCCCAGAAACAGTTTCCTGTCCTAGGTGCTCCTGTCCCTCCACTCCACCCAGCTCCTGGGAAAGAGCTGGCCACACAGAGCAGCCATGGGCGGCTGGTAATCCAGGGAACGGAGGGAAGAAGGGCGGTGACCAGTGTGCATGGACAAAGGTCAACAGGCAAGGACAGGAGGCCCAGGCCATGAGAGGAAAGGGTAGGAGAGGACACATCAGCCCACGTACGGTGGAGGAGGAGGGCCTCTGTAAGGCAAGGAGGAAGGTAACCGATCAGCTTCCACTAGACAGTATGCATCAGAACGGCTGAGAACAGCTCTGGCACATAGTAGGGCTTTGGTATCTGTTGAGTGACTGAACCAATAATGCGACGGGACACTTGACACAGACAAAGCTCTGCTTCAAAGTAACAATAACAGTGAGCATAGAGCCCCCTGTGTTCAGCCTCTCTCCCATCCCACCTAGGAAGCTCCCTCCCCAAGTGGTCTGTGTGGCAACCCCCAAGTGATCCTCCCAAATCACTACAATCTTCCCAAACTGCAGTAGAGTATGAATGCCCCACACCCACTATGCTTACAATTTAAAAACAGGGAGGGCAGCAGGTGTGTTGCTCTCCAGAAAGCCAACCTCCTTCCTCTACAATCTCCCTGCCATCACTTGCCAGGAGCCCAGCCTGGAGAGACAAATGAATCAGGTCAATGCCACGGAAAACAAATCCTGACGTGCTGGAATTGATAAGCAAGGGGCACATGCAGCATCTCCAGTGTCCACGAGAAACTTCTGCATCCTAAACAAAGACCAGCCTCCAGGGTTAGAGAAGGAAAGATTGGCCAAGACCACGCTACCTGTATGGCAAACTGTGTAGGTCTTCTCTCTTGTGCACACATGAGATGGGGCACCTGGGTGACTCAGGTGGTTGGGCATATGCCATCAGCTCAGGTCATGACCCTAGGGACCTGGGACAGCACCCCATGTTGGGCTACCTGCTTGCAGAGTCTGAGTCTCCCTCTTCCTCTGCCCCTCCCCCTACTCTTTGTGTGTTCTTTCTCAAATAAATCAAATCTTAAAAAAAAAAAAAAAAAAAAAAATTCTCTCTCTCCCCCTCTCCCTTTGCTCCTCCCTACCTCTATTTTTAAAAAAAAGAAAAAAGAGAAAAAAAAGAGCACTGTGTCTCCAAGCCACTTCCATCTGGGGAAGACCAGGTAGGAAGCCCTAGAACTGCATGTAACAAAGTGATATCCACCATTTGCATGTGGCATGACTGGCCCATAAAAATGATTCTTACAAAAAGCCTTCCTCATCTGCCCCTGCTGTGAGGACTTTCAAAACTATAAGGGAAGGCAGGGGCATCAAAGGAAAAATGATGTGAGACATGTGCTGGAAGAGAGCCAACCAGTCACCTGGGCAGCCGTACCAGTATTAACCTTCCAAGAGCAGAGTAACAACTTGTCTTATGTTGCTGATCCCTCAGGGGGATCAGGGGTTAAACATGACCCCAGCAGAAGCTTTTGCACCCTGACAAATGCAAGAAGCACGCTCTCCCTCAAGCACCTGCTCCATGCCCGGCCCTACACTAGACACTGACTACATATTTTATCTCATTTGCTTTCACTTAATGCTTGCAACCTGGTGAGGCAGGTTATTATCCTTATTATAAGTACAAGGTAATTAATGTACAGAGGGGTTAAGTGGCCTTCTCAACTCACATAGAAGGGAGTGTTAGAGCCAAGATTAATTCTGTGGTGATCTAACCGCACAATCCATGCTCTAATAGACCAAAGAAAGAATGTATTCCCCCAAACCAAGGACCAAGCCTTTCACTTGGAAGGTTACGAGAGAGGATCATGCAGACAAAGGGCTTCCAAGGTGGTTGGTTGGGTCTCTCCATTAGAATGCATTCCTTTGCTTATTCTAGAAACATTTAACAAGGTTTTTTATTTTTGTTTTGTTTTTGTTTTTGTTTTTTGTTTTTTATGTGTACTGTGTAGAGGCACAGAATCGACATAGAGAATTCTCATGCTCATATAGTTGGCAGAGCGCAGGGGAAAGCCAGTCCAACCAACATACACTTAAGGTGCAAAAATGCGAGGAACACCTTCACAGGGACATGCTGAAGCCCTAAGATCCCATTCAAAGGAGGGGGTCTGAGCGATCCCCGAACTCCCCTCCAGCAACTCCAGCACCTCCGCTCACAGTCCCGCGGTGGCTCAATGAACACAGAAGCTGGAAATCCAGCACGTCAAGCCTGACAGCAAAAAACAATCGAGAACAGGGAAAGAAAAAAAGAAGTTTCCTACATGTCTGCCTGCTAAAAGGGAGTTAGGTATTTGGTTCTGAGCTTCCAAAGGCCACTAGAAAAAGGAAAAATCTGTTCAGATGTTGGACACTCTGTGTTCATAAAATAAAAGCCAAATCACACAGGGAAATTGCAACCATTCCAAGTGCTTAGCCCACACAAGAACTTCTCCACCGAGACCAATGGTAGCAGAAATCCCTTTCCCCATCAAGAACAGTGTCTGAAACAACATCCACACAAGGAGTGCACGGCCAATGACATGAGTCTGATCCTCACAGCCATTCTCAACATAAATCGGAAGTATGACCCAGACATACAAGCAGGGGGAAAGCTACTCACTGGGACTCCATAGGATTCAATGTAGAGTCATCTGGCTTGACCCAGGGACAAGTTTTAAAAGCTATCTAAGAGAAAAAATATACTTCAGGGTTTTTCTTTTTTTTTTTTTTTAAAAGCAATCCTCCCTGAATTTTCTTCCTCTCTGCCAACAGATTGAGGAAGAGTGGTTATGAGCTCAAGATGAAACATCCTGACAGCAGCCCACACTGCAGCTGGGACAGCCCCCCCAGCTCACATCTCCTCCTCGCTTCGGGGCCTCCGCTTTTTGGTGTGCATCACGGATCCTCAGGAAACTCTGCAGTGGGAAGGGTTAAGGATTCCAGAGACTCAGCGAGACCTGGGAAGTGTTAGGAGCCACAGAGATGCAGAATCAGGCCACCAGCCAGGCACTGGCTCCTGAGAGCCAGCAAGAAGAGGAGAAGGGAGAGCCCAGCTGTCCCTGGACCCGTGGCATGAGACATGTAAACACTTGATAATTTTGAGTCTCATTGCTGGTCCTCATACTCTCAAAAATGGGGTTTACTTTCCTGATGCAATTCCTTAGGTCCTTAATGCCTGACCAAAGAAAGCTCCTGGCCGTCTCTCTGCAGGTGGTTGTAGCAGGCTACTTAAGGAAGACTAATGATTGGAAAGATCCCCAAAAGACTCCCATCTGGATGCTCACCTCATTCAATTTTGAAGAACAGGCAGACCCATTTAACTGAGGTCAACCTCACCACAGTCATCCGTAGGGAGAGGGGAACAAAAAAACCCCCCTAGCCTACTCCCACTCCAGGAATCAGGCTCAGCCTCCAGAGCACAGAGCCTGGTTTGGAGAAGACCCACATCACGCGTGGAAGGATGGGGCAGTGCAGCCGCAGGCAAAGGACCCAGCCCTACCTCCCAGCACCCAGGCAGAGGAGCGATTTCCCTGGATAGGTTGAGGTCGGAATGTGACAAAGGCCCCAGATGCACTGATGTGAGCCAAACATAAAAAGTCAACAGAGAAATGGAAAACTGTAGCTAGGAAATTGGATTCCGAAAACCCATTTGGGTTTGGTAATGTATCGCATATCAGCATCTGTAAGGGAAGTAAAAATAGTGCAGGATACATACTTTAAGATACATTAAAGCATAAATAAAGTTTATAGTGCCAATCAGAATTTTTTTTTTAAACATGAGCTCTTCTTTTGAAAATGAGAAAGGAATAGAATTCAATAAAAACATAAATGTGTCTGCCTCTGCATTTCTCAGATATGATCCTGTATTTTCTTGAACAGAATTAAGTTCTGAAAAAGAACTAAAGATTTCCTGGGCTTCTGCTATATGCCAGGCACTGCACTTGAGCTGAGTAAGTATGGATTTATAGATGTGTGTACACAAATGGAGGTAAGTCCAACTACCACCACTCTCTAAGACAGGGATCAACATGCTTTCTCTGCAAAAAGCTCAACAGTAAAAATTTTCAACTTTATAGCCATAGTCTCGGTCACAACCACTCAACTCAGGCGTCATAAAGTGAAAGGAGCCGTGAGACAATGCATGAACAAATGGATGTAGCTGTGTTCCAATAAAACTTTATTTACAAAAACAGGTGGTAGGCCCGCTCTTACCCAAGGACTGTTGTATGCCAACACCTCCTCTAAGAAAGAAGTGTTGCTTTCTCCATTTTACACATGAAAACTTGTCCTCTGAGCTACTAAGGGATGTGCCCAACTAGGAATTTCAGGGGGAAAGAAATGACCCCACAAAAAGCAGTAACAATACTATCATCTCCTCTTATTGGCCACTGCGCATATACCCGCCCCTGCAGGTCAGGCCATCTTGCATGTACCCATTTTACAGTGAAGTAAACTAACCTGCATGAAGTAGTAAAGTCAAGACATTAGTCTCAGGCTTTAATGGTACCAAAGTCTGAATATTTTCCATTGCTTCAGCCCTGCTGCTCTTAGAACACTGTGTGTGTTCAGAAAATCCAAGTTTCATCCTGCTACCTGTTACCAGGGGAGAAAAAGGAAAAGAAAAAAAAAAAAAAAAAAAAAAAAGCTGTGCCTGTAACATCCAGTGGTGGAGCATGAAAAGAGAGAAAACTGGACAGAACATCTTTAAAAATGGCAGAAATTTGCCTTCACTTGCTCTACATGGTCAATGCCCCTTCTAGTAAAGCTCATGACTTTGACTGACAAACATAAGCATGAACCACCAAGGTGACGGGCCATGAGGAAGATGAAACCGTCACACCCCATCCCCTGGTAAGTATAGACCAAAAATTCTAAACCCTCATAGCCCACTCAATATCCTCCTCTCCAGGTGCTCTAAGGGTACATCCAGCACTGGGGACCCCAGGAAAGGGAGAAATGGGACCACAGGACTGTGTCCCTCCAACTCCAAGCCCCAAAGCTCCATGAAAGCAGGGGAACACCCTATATCTCTTCGCTCAGCATCCAGTCCACCGTCTATGCCTGACCTTATTGTTCCATGAATGGCTGACTACATGGCGGCAGGGGAGCCAGGCTGAGACCCCAGAAGGTGGGCTCTGGTGCATCTTCCACTAGGCTTCCCTTGGGGGCCAAGATGAACCCTGTGGAGGCAGTGGAGCATGGTAGGGATCTGGAACTCACCCTGAGACTGGACCTTTTAAGAGCATTTACCCTGGTCCTGCAAATGCCCAGTACAGAGGAAAAGTCGGAACCCAGAGTGTGAAGGGAAGAAAAGGGATGAGCCCAGGTGAAACCATTCAGGCCATCGAACAAGGGGAAGAGTGAGGTGAGACACGTGCGGGCCAAGGAGTCCTAAGAGGAGAAATGAGAGCACCGGCAACAGACCCAGAAAGAGAAGTCGGCTGCTCAAGGTTACACGGTGAACAGGGACTGAGCGGGGGTAATGGGCACAATGCCGGCGGGGCTAGGTAATCATGGCACAAGGTCAAAGAGATGTGGACACAAAGCTACTGGGCAGACACAAATCCCAAGTAAATTTGAGTAAAAGTAACAACCAACACCCCATGTCGGGTGCTGAACTATAGGCCAGACACTATTCTAAGTGCTCACCAATAGTAGCCCATTTAATTATCCCAATCACCCCATGAGACACATCACACATACATACAGGCCCGTTGTAGAGATGAGGAAATCAACACTAGCCCAAGTCAAGCAGAGAGAGTCAATGATCGTACAGCTTCACTTACTTGTGGAGCATAAGGAATAACATGGAGGACATTAAGAGAAGGAATGGAAAAGTGAATTGGGGGAAATCAGAGGGGGAGACGAACCATGAGAGACTGTGGAATCAGAAAAAAACTGAGGGTTTTGGAGGGGAGAGGGGTGGGGGGTTACATGAGCCTGGTGGTGGGTATTATGGAGGGCATGTATTGCATGGAGCACTGGATGTGGTACATAAACAATGAATCTTGGAACACTGAAAAGAAATTAAATTTAATTTAAAAATTAAAGAGTAATTAGGAATAAGTGACAAACACACTAGAGTCATTAAACAAGTCAGGAATAAAGACTAGAATTCTTTAAAAAAAAACAACTACCCCAAGATCACAGAAATCACAAGTGTCAGAGGGAGGCTTTGAACCCAGACTGACCAGCTCAGTCTGCATTCTTACCCATTACACCAGGTTGTCATGACCATGAACTTGGAAGGCAAGCTTGGCCTTCAAAGGAAGTTCTGGCTGAGACAAATGGGTGGCTATACAGCAATTCTCTAATTCCCGTGAGAGGAACACTGAACCATCCTCCAAGTCTTCAGCCCCCAGTCACTGCCTGGGCTTAAGATGCTGGTCTGCAGTCCTGGAGGTCAAGGCAGGGAGGCAGGCCTCTCTTCAATGTAGAGTGGAGGCCACAGTGTGCTGGGGAGAAGAAGAAATGGAGGTGGGGTCTCAGGCTAGTGTCTCTTCTCAGGGCCTCACAAGGCTAAAGTCAAGGTGTCAGGCAACTGCCATTTCTTTCTGGGGTTCTAGTCCTGCTTGGAACTCAGGTGGTATGGGGCAGAATTCAGTTCCTGGTTATAGGATGGAGGTCCATATCCTCTGTTTGGCTCCCATCCCTGGGATACTCTCAAGTCCCTAGAATGCTGCCCACAGTTCCTGGCTCTCATGCTCCAAATTTCCTGCTCTGGACAGAGCACAGTCCTTTCTGAGGGCTTGTCCAATTCTGTCAGCTCCATCCAAGACCATCTCCTTTTTGATTAACTTAATTAAACCAGCTGATTTGGGGCCTTCACTACGTCTGCAAAATTCCTTGACCTTCATCGCTAATATGACCTGATCATGGCAATGAAGTCCATCCTAATCACAGTCCCACCCAAGGAATGGGGATTACACAGGGCAGACATGCCAGGGGCTAGAGGTCTTGGAGGCTCTTCCAGAATTCTGCTCACCTCAGTGGGTCATCCAGTGTGTGTCACCATGGCACAGCCAAACCACTGTGGTACAGAAGCGGCCATCAATAAGAAAAAAAGAATGAGCAGAGTTGCCTTCAATAGAGAAATTCAATGTTTACTGACATTGCACTTCATTAGGATCTGCACATGTCACAAAACAATACTCTTCTTTTGATTTGTCTAAGCATTTCAGAACGTAAAAACCATTCTTCCCTGGCGGGCCGCATCAAAACCAGTGAAGGTCTAGAACTGGTCTGCAGGCTGCTCTGTGCGGACATTCACTTTAATGCCATAAAAATGTCCAATTTTAACCCAGTCCCAGAGAAGGACCATGTTTCACCATTTGAGTGTTTGTTGTCTGTATGAGGTCATGGGCTTCTTAACACCTCCTTCCCAGGTCCCAGACGTAGAATGTTTCTTCCTTCCTCTGGGGAGTGGAGGAGAATGTGTCCCCTGTTGTCTTGTCTTCCAAAGCTACATTCCTGACCCGTGGGGTAAGGGCTGAGAGCGGCACAAGAGCTCCCCGTATTTAAATCAGCACTTCCCCTACATCCCAGCATGTGGTCTCGGGGACCAAGAAAACAAGGCCAGAGCACATGACATTCTCAGCACCACACAGGGGCAGGGCTGAGACTCAAGCCAGAGACTTCCTCCTGAGTCAGCTTTGAAAACCAGGGCAACATCCAAGGTAGATTCAGCTACAAAACTGGTGGGGCTCCATAGCTAACTAAAATACAGAGCCTCCTGCTAAAAAATTAAGAATTTCAACACGGCCACAGCAGAGCTTAAAATAAAGAATGGGAAAACTTCCAAGGACCAGGCTCCGGGCGACTGCACAGATCATACCCCCACAAAGCTGGTCCCGCTCTGTGGACAGCCGTATTCTATCAATAAAAGACCCAACCCCCAAGCCTTCAAGATCCCATCCACTTGCTGGCAAATGCTTTGAAGGCTGGGCGATATCTAAGTGGGGCTTAGAATGGTGAGCAGCCTATCCCGAGTAGGTCAGCCTTGCCCCTGGAATGAATGTAAACCAGCCTTGCATAAATTGAATTCCTTTTTTTGAATATCTAATTGAATTTGCAGAAGTGTGTGCCAGGGGGGTGTTTAAATAAGTGCACAAATATGATAAGAAGGCCTTCACACCATTATATCTAATTCAGGAAGCAAAAATAATGGCAGGGCACGTTCCAATTAGTGTTTGATTTATTTGCTTTAATAAATCCAATTAGTAGAATGTTTTATAAAGTCATCCAATGTCAAACACTCATGGACTCAACAGATAGAAACAATACTCCTAATAGGAAAAAAAAAATGTTTTAAAGCTTTTTGAACAGTGAATTTATTATAAATAAGATGATGTCTCTCTGATGGCTTGAGCTTCCCCCAAGGACCACAGAAAGTGTCTGATCTGTTCATTTGCTTCTTTCTCCCAAAGACTTCATGAGGCAGCGCGGGTTAATCTGGCCCATTATAATAAATCCAGGAACAAAAACAACAAAGGTGGAAGTTAGCAAAGGGACTTCAAGGGAGAGTAATGAACTTGCTGCTGGGTCTTCTAGACCAGAGACGTGTTTGGACTTCCAAAGGCAGCTCAGGAGAGCAGGAAAAGACAGGGCTGACAGAAAACAGTGGTGTTCCAGAACCTGATTCAGCACTCCCATGCCATGTAGAGTCCACCTATCAACTGGAGAGGTCAGCAAGCTTGGTGGTCCTCAGGCACGCCCACTTTGGGCAGTAGATGGTGTTCTTTGTCCACTGAGACATACACAGATGGGGATCCAAAGTGTGGAGTCTGGAACAAGCAACCCAACTCTGCTATTTGGGGCAGCAATTAGCTTTGTGACCGTGGCCAAGTTATTCAACTTCTGTGTTCCTCAATTTCCCCATTTGTAAAATGAGGATGATAACAGCACCTATCTCTTAGGCTTGTTACAGGGATTGGGTCAATTTAATATTTACCCACCAAGACGTGGACTAGTGCCTGGCAAATAGGTACCAAATGAGTACTGACTAATGTTCAGTCCCGATGTATGAATTAGACACGGGGAAGAGAGCTATGTTATGTATTATATTCAGGTGACACAATCTCATAAACAATACTTTAAAGAAAGTACCTGAGTTGGCCCTTCGTTTCCTGTACAGATCGGCAGCATCGATTGTGATAAGCGATTGCTCCGTACTCTAAGTCCAAGCTTCATTCTCCACTTACTGCTGTGAGACCCTGGGCAAACCACCTAATCTCTCAGGCTAGAGTGTCTACCCCCATAAGAGAAGGCGAGAAGTTAAACTCTCTCTAATGGCACTTGAAATCCTGATACCCTGTGAAATGGTGACTGTGTCTTCTACCATGATGACCGAGTGCAATTTGCTGAGATACAGGCATCCCGGCATCCCTAGGAGCTAGAAGTCTCCGTCCAGACCAGCGTCTCTGTGTGGTCTGCCACGGCGCTCAGTCTGGTCCGTGTGTGGTACAAGAACGTGGTGGCCAATGTGGCAGGCACATCTCCGTCTTCACATGCACCCCAGCCCTCCCTGGCACCAGTGTCCAAGCAGACCTGAGAGACAGCATGCAGGAGAGGTAGCAATGTCGCAGGGACAGTGCCATGTAGTGTGTCCAGGAGAAAAGAGCAAAGGAGAAGCCCATGTGTGGGGTCAGCACTCAGCTTCAACCAGTCAAGGGAAAGATCAGGGAGCAGGGGAGAGATTGGGCACCTTCGGTTAAGAGTGAAGGCAGCTCAATTTGGAGACCGGCTGCAGAGTCCACCAGCCTGAAAAGTGGCTCCACCCAACTGGGCACATCTTCCTCCCCGTGCCCCACCACCCAAAACAGCCTGGGGTCAGATCCAGGGATTGCACTGTTCTCCCCCATTTAAGGGGGTTGGGCACAGATCATCTGGCCCAGCTCCTAATTTTACAGGTGGGGTAACCACGAAAAGCACAAAGCTGCAGAGAGGGGTGCAGAGCTGGGATGGAACCCCGCTCTCCTGGCCTGGGGCCAGAGCTCTGCCTACTCGGAAGCCAGAATAGCATCTTTCATCTTCTCTGACACAACGGAGATGTCTTTTTCAAGTTTATTTCTGCAGGAGCAGGGAAGGAAAGAGATGGCCGCGGGTCCTACCCCATGTCTGGCAAACTTTTTTATCTGTCAGGAGAAGGTGAGTCAAGGTTTCCTCTACACAGAAGGATGGGCTTACAGGGCTCCCTGGCAGGCACTGTGCCAACTTCTCACAGCCTCTGAAACCCACACCAAGCTCTTGGGGGCCTCGAGGTCTCTGCACTTCCTCCTTCACTGCCTGCCACGCTCTCGCCATTAGCACTTCGTGTGGCTTCATACGGCTGGCTTGGGCAATGCCCACATCAAAACACCACCTCTGAACATCTGGGAAGGAACTGGCCCCCTCCCGCCTCCAGTTCATGATTACCGTATCACCTTTTTTGTGTGCCATGTGGTTGTGCCTCACCCCTTAATAACGCAGAAATTATTTACTCATTCACTTATTTATTTTCTACTTTCCTAAGGTGGACCTAGGTGCACCAGGGCGGGAGGCAGGCGTCTGTTTTATTTGCCGTTGCATCTTCAGGACTGTTCAAAGAGCTGAGCACCTTGATGTTTAAGAGTTTGAGGAAAAGTTGGTGAACGCCAAGTGAATGAATGAATGAATGGAGCCAAGTATGGTCAAGCCTCAGGACTGAATGACTCATCATCAGAAGATGATGTGTGGCTTGGTTCTGGTACTTTCTTTGTGACCACCAGTGGAGCAGGGAAAATCTCTGAGCCTCCACACCTCCATTGGTAAAGAGGCTAGCATTTACTGAGTACTTCCATGGGCTGTGCACTGTGCTAAGGCATTTTGATAGATATTTCATTGTATCCTCAAAGGGCCCCATGAGACACCTACTATCACTACCCACACTTTATGCATGATGAAACAGAGAACCAATTAGATAACTTGCCCCAAATCTCCAAGTTAGGAAATGGCAGGGCTGGGATTTGAACCAAAGAACTCCTATCCCAAACACTACATTCTTAGCCCCTGGGTGGCACCACCCAAGTGACCATGAACATTGTTGCCACTCCAGGAATTCCTAGCTTTCGAAAAACCTCTTCTGCAAACTAACTTTTTTTTTTTAAGATTTTATTTATTTATTTGACAAACAGAGATCGCAAGTAGGCAGAGCAGCAGTCAGAGATAGAGAGGGAAGCAGGCTCCCCACTGAGCAGAGAGCCTGATGTGGGGCTCCATCCCAGGACCCTGAGATCATGACCTGAGCCAAAGGCAGAGGTTTTAACCCACTGAGCCACCCAAGCACCCCAAAGTAATTTATTTCTAACATATAATTTATTCAGAAGGTGGGGGGAAGAGAAGCAGCCACATTTTGTAAGCCTCCATTGACAAGACCTGCCTAGCAAGGCCAGCTTTCTGAGTCTCCCCTCACTGTCCTAGTGTTCAGGGTCATGTGCAATCACCTGGTCCACCCGGGGCTCTCTTTGCGACTCTGGTGCTCCCTCTGACCCGATTCCAGACCTCAGCTCCATTAGTGACCTAGCTCACAGATCCTCAGGAGAGACCGTGACCAAGTTCTCCCACCTGGCCCAGCAAGGAGCACACCCTTGTAATATTCACTTCTGAGACATCGAGAATGCCTGAGAGGGGACATCTGAAGGTCATTTAAAGCTTTCCAGGGCTTTACTTTTTTTTTTTTTTTTTTGGTTAAAAAATAAAATAAAATAAAATAAAATAAAATAAAATAAAATAAAATAAAATAAAATAAAATCAACCTTCTGTGTCCCCTCTCTGACTCTGAATAATGAAGTTCCGGGCACTTTACGAGCACTACTACCCGATTTCCCCTTAGAGCATACCAGTGAGTTCTTTGGGATTCAGCATGTCATTTTGCAAAGTTGCAACCTGAGGCTCAGAGAAGTTAACTTTCTCAAGGCCACACAGGTGGTAAAAGGCAGAGTAAGGAAGAGAAGGACTTTCAGTCTGACCCCACAGCACAAGCCTTCTCAGCTGCATCCTGTCTCTTGCATGAAGAAACCACAGTACACATCTCCAGTCTGGCAATTCTTACTCTTCTTCTTATCGTCTCCGAATTAATGCAGCCCATGCCTGCAGGTCATCCATTAACCCTACACCGATTATCTACTGTGTGCCAGACCTCATTCGAGGCCCCAGAGAGAGAGCAGGGATGCCCAGCCGTGCGCCCCTCCTTCACGGAGCTCATGTTCGAGGTGGGGGGTCTGACAATGAAAACACGGAGAAATAAAGCAGGTAAGCACCCCCCCTCGCTGTGTTCATCTGTCATCGTGTCTTGAATGTGACGGGCCCTCCATAAATACATCCGCAAGGTACGGAGACAGAGAGAGTCTCACTGAGCAGCTACTCCTTGCCGGGCAACAGGCCAGCCGTTCTGCACCATCTCGCTTAACCCCCGCAGCCCTCCTACGGTGCAGGAATTACTCATTCTTACTGTAAAGACAAAGGAACTGAGATGCCTGTAAGAATCCGGTCCAAGTTCCCTTCACTTGTGGATTTTGACTCCGCTTCCTTTCCCCAAAGGTCATCATCCCTCTGTCGCACGAGGCCGTGCACGCAGAAGCCTCAGACACGTTGAGGACCACTTGGCAGATACCGGTGTATGTACTCGCTTGATAGAAGTATATTAATATTTAATGACGTAACGTTCCATATAGTCCATTAAACTCAATAATAGCATCTGGTCTTACATAAATCACCAAACTGCTAATTGTAAAGGTAAAATATTTCCTGAGGTCTGAGTGCTACGCTAAGTATACTGGGTGTGAGAAGCTCCCTCAAAAGAGTTAAGCTGGGCAAACCCGCCAGCTGGGCCTCATCTCCCACGCGGCATTAAATGCGCGTTAAATGGAGGATGGAGGGGTTTTGAGGGCACAGCATGAAGGGGCCTCGAGTAAGGGAAAGCCCCAGTTACCGGGAAGGCACGGTTGGGTCCGTCCAGTCGGGAACTGTGATGGCGCCCCGGGTAAGAGCAGTTAGGGCTGTGCGGGCAAGTCTCGCCGCTCAGTACTAAGCCGGCCCGCTCTCCCCTCCTCTCCAGGGCTGACCCTTTAATTCCCCAGAGAGGCAAATCTCACCAAGAGGGGCACCCACAAACGTGAAGCAGGGCGCTCTCCCCCACTCGGCAAGGAAGTGGCTTCTGATGAACATTTCACAAAGACAGAGCAGGGCAGTCACTAAAATTCCTTACTTAGCACGAGAAACAGATCCAAGGACCTCAGAGCGGGCCCAGCTCCGCCTCTCCACTGACCGGGAGATCCTGTCCAGGACCCGTGAACACTTCCCTCATCCTTGGCTCAGGCACACGGCAACGATCTGAAAATGCCCAAGGCACACGGTCCTCTGAGGGCAGCCCGGACAGCACGGACTCCACCCCAGGCTCCAGTTCTGCGGAACAGAAATGAACTTCTAACAAAGCTGCCACTTGCTGAATCACATCACAGCTCAGCCTCTGACAGGACGAGAGTGGCAGATGGTCTCGAAGACTTAAGATCTGCCTAGAAGACAGGAGCCCCACATTAGACTGGGCCCTGCCACCAGCTGACTATGTGACCTTGCCTGAGTCACGTTCCACTTGAAACTGATCTGGCTTAAAGCCCCTTAGGGGCTCTCACAGGACCTCACAGTGATGCCTGTGACAACACCAGAAAAGGTGAAAACTTCAACCGGACTGAAATCAAGGGCTCACAATAAAACTATCACAGGCATCTGGAGGACACTGAAATGGATTTAAATGCAAATGGCAGATCGACACTTGTTAGCATCTGGGGGAAGTAAGTTGAACCTTATGTGCCTGGAATTAAGTGGGTTGGTCATGTGTTCTCTGCACACTGCCAACCCGCAGATCAGAAACACACGGTATCTACCAGGTAGAAAACCGAGTCTCTGGCCCCCTAGTGGGTAAGACCTTGTTTGAGACCCTTGGAAGTCTCTCTTCTTTGCTATCTCTTAGCTGTGGTCACAAAATGAAATCTTCAGGGGGAAAAAAAAAAATATTATGAGCAGATTTTAAAAAAAGGAAAAAGCAAAAGAAATCATTGTGAAAACTTAAAGAGTAGACCTCTAAAAATGATCTACCACGGGAATGTGAAATATGCTTCAGAAAATGTCAGCATCCTGAATCCGATTCAAAGAGACCCAGCCCTTGAAACAGGAAGATAAAGCCACCAGCAGGGACTAGTCGCTTAATAAAGGACTTCACGCAAAGCGGAAATGCAAAATGCAGCATGGAAACCAGCATCAGTGAGAAAGATGGTGGCATAAATGTAAATTTATCAAACCCTCCAACCTTAACACCGACCGAAATGAAGACAACAATGCAAAAGTAGCAGAGAAACAGTAAAGCTCGAGGCCATGGTGCTACGACTTTCTCTCACAGACTTGAGAGGATGGGAGATGGCTGGGGCCCAGCCAAAGGGCCCAGTGTTTCACACACCATGGAACGCAGTCTTGAGAAGATGGCGGGGTGTGAGGGGAAGTGGCTGAAACCCTGGGAAACCCAGGACACTCTGCCAGTGGAATGTCACAGGCCGTGGGAAAGACGGAAGACACCGGACGGGAGCACCTGCAGCGGCTTCCATCAACAGCATTCCAAGGCCTCAGCAGTTTCCAGTGTCTGCAGCCCAATCCATTCTCCCTAGAGGTCCTGGGACCTTCTCTCACCTGGGAGCGCCCCAAAACTTGAGCAGGTTTAAGAGCTGGGGGTAGAGTGAAAGAAATGAGCGCGGGCAAAACGGTTTTCCAGGTGAGGACCAACAGCCACCACGGAAGCCAAAGCGATCATGAGTGAGGACTGCCCAACTTCTCCCCACCTGAAGCCAGCGGAGAGAAGCTTCCACGTCCCACCGGCAAGCACGGGAACACGTCCCCCAGGCACTGTGACCAAAAAGAGTGGGCGGAGGGAGCTGGTGGCAGAGTCCTCCCGCGGCCTCCGGAGCGCCGGCCATTAGAGAAGCAAAGCCGCCACCCGAGCACGCTGTAAGCCAGGGATGGCAAGCATCTTGGGGGCCAACCCATGGCCATGGGACCTTGGACAAGCCACTTTACTTCTTGGGGTTTCCATTTCCTCCTCCGTAAGAAGATAACACTGTATTCACACTTGGTGTGTGTACAGACACTGTACACTATGCGTACTTTAACATACATATTTACAGATATAAATATCCCATGAACCCAAACTACATTTCAACTTCCACTGTCTAGATCCCTACAATGTCCCGGACTATGCCAAAAGCCCCACCTCCAACCCCCAGAAGGAAATTACAATGAAGGAAAAGTTGGGAGTCCTATAGCAGTTGTTAAAGTGGTTAAAACTCACTTTAAGAAAAAAAGGGGGAAAAAAAAACCCTATCTTACTTTTGATAATTTGATAAAATATCTGCCAATCTTAATCTACTGCCCAGGCCTTGGGAAGGTACTGTGACAGCAGCTGCACAGGCCAAGGGTCCTGAAACTACCTCGCAGGATGCAGGAAGGGGGCAAGGAGCAGGATCCAGCCCCAGGAGCCATCAATGTCCTCATATGCTGCAGGGCCACCCCGCGGTCGGAATTTACGACCCTCTGCAGCCCCCGCACAGTTGCGCCGCTCACCTTCCTCATTTCACAGACCTCAGGCAGAGACGGGGGGCAAGATCTGTACCAGTCACCAACACGGTGACTCTCATGCATTTCGGATTTTTTTTTTTTTTTTTTACCTTGGGGAGAAAAACATTCAGCAACTATGCTAGAAAACACTGCTATTATCCACAGCTCTGGCAAAATACCATAATTCAAACATTTGCCTGGTTGGCTAAACCATGCTGAGACCAACAGGTATTTCAGACTCCTAGGAATTTTCCCAGTACCCCTCCCTTCCCTTCTCCCTGGCAGCTCCTTCCATGCGTCCATCACAGCCTTGAACCTGTAAGCTGCTTCGGGATACCTTAAAGCTGGTTACCTTTAAACCCTTCGTTCCCTGCAGGTTGTGGCTGAAGGCGTTTCTCACCAGAAGCCCCAAGCTACATCACGTGACATGCCCCAGACCACAGCCCCTAGGAGTCCTGCTGCACACCTGGGAGTTTGGAACTGCTCAGATTCACTTTTCAGTACAATCACCCTCATCTCCGTCAATTAGCTTTTTTTTTTTTAAGATTTTATTTCTTTTATTTATTTATTTGATAGAGAAACAGCAAGAGAGGGATCACAAGCAGGGTAGTGGGAGAGGGAGAAGCAGGCTTCCTGCCCAGCACGGAGCCCGATGCGGAGCTCGATCCCAGGACCCCAGGATCATGACCCGAGCTGAAGGCAGATGCTTAACGAATGAGCCACCCAGGCAACCCTCCGTCGATTAACTTTTCCATAGATTTCTCTCCGCTGCTTCTCAACAGTCCTGGGAGACAAACCTCAAGGCAAACCTCAAGAAACAGAGCTCTGCCCTAGCCAGCCACCTCGTTATACCAGGAACTTGCAGGGAGACAGCAACGCACTCCATCCTGGACCCGGTGGCAATCCTCACATCCTCCTTTATCATGTCCTCGTTATTTTGGAAATGATCAATGTTACAAGGCAAGACAGGGAGACTCCATCGGCTTTTTAACTGAATACAGACTAGAGGATGTTGATGGAAGGCGGGCTGAAAGGACCTTCGTGCCTTCTCCTCCCCAGGGAGCCTACAGTTCGCAACCAGCCTCACACCCAACAGATCACTGAGAGTAACATGCTGAGTCTCCACACGGTGCTGAGCCCCTGGAGAACTCCCTTGGTACCCACGAGAGATTCGAGAGCAGAGTAAGAAAACACCGCACGAAATAAATTCAAATTGACGGGGGTGGAGGGGATGACAGAGCACAAAGACTTCTTTGAAATGAATCACAAAAGAACGTTTTCTTAAATCATGGTGTCCCTCCAAAAAAATCTCCCGTATTTATCTTAGGCACTTTGTGAATCTTGGTGTACACATACACATACATACACAACCTCATAGAATTTCTTAGGGAGGTTAGCAGGAACAATAAACACACAGAACCTAGAAAAAAGTCTGGCACATTTTAAGAGCTAAATATATATTAGCTATTATATTGTTATTAGGAGTTGAGTGCCTGTAAAATGTACTCATAACTTAACACCACACATTTTGAAAAGTTACAGCTGTTGATAGATATTAACCAGTGACTATTCTACTCACTCATAAGTCACATCTATTCAAAATTCCTATTAGCACCAGTACATTTGGCAACATGGCCTTTTTGGTGTCATTAACATCTGAAAGGTGTGTTCATCCTATAGGGGTATCCAATCCACATTTACTTATTCATAAAACTCTATGTGCATATATAAGTCAGGATTATTAGCTTTATTCTAATCATAAAATAATACATTTCTACAGCAAATAATTTTTTTAAAAATTTAAGAACACAATCCCCTCCAAACTCACCTCTCCAAGAGGCACCACAGATCTACGGATTTTGAGTTTTTTCCCCACTGGCATATATACATAAATTTTTTCCACTGATATATACATTTATTTTCTAAGAAAAATTGGAACCAAAGTGAACATAAAGCTTTGCAACCTGCTTTTAAAGTGCATTAGTACATGAGGAGTGTTTTTTGCAAAATGTTCTAAAATCTAATTTTAATGGCTGCCATCCTGTATGCCAATAATTTACTAAACTGAATCCCCTTTTATTTTTCTTGTTTCCTTAATTTACTATTCATAAGGCAAGGAGATAAGCTTCAGAATATCTCTACATTGGTTTCCCCTGGAAAAATTTTGAAAGTTCAAACTCTGGGGTCAAAGGACATGCTAATTTTATACAGAGATCATCCAATCAACCTTCCAGAATAGTTGTTCCCATTAATACTCCTGATCTGCAATGCGTGACATGGCTCATTTCTTCTGCATCCTCACCGCTGCTACGTATCACTGTTTTAACTTTTGTAAGATTTTATTTATTCATTTGAGAGAGAGAGAGACAGAGAAAGCACAAGCAGGAGGAGAAGCAGAGGGAGGAGAAGCAGACTCCCCACTGAGCTGGGAGCTGGCCATGGGGTTCGGTAACAGGACCTGGAGATCATGACCTGAACTCAAGGCAGACACCTACCCATCTGAGCCACCCAGGCGCACCTCACTGTTTTTCATCTTTGCCAGTTTAACTGGTGAAACACAGAGGTTTTTATTTTTTTTTTTTAAAGATTTTTTTTTTTTATTTGACAGAGAGAAATCACAAGTAGTCGGAGAGGCAGGCAGAGAGAGAGAGAGGGAAGCAGGCTCCCTGCTGAGCAGAGAGCCCGATGCGGGACTCGATCCCAGGACCCTGAGACCATGACCTGAGCCAAAGGCAGCAGCTTAAACCACTGAGCCACCCAGGCGCCCAACACAGAGGTTTTTATTTTAAAGTTACTAACGTAGGAAGATTGAAGGTTTTTCATCAGCTCGACTGGCCACTGGTATTTCTTCATCTGTAATTACCTGTTCACATACTTTACTCATTTTATGATCAAGCTGCTTATCAGCATGCGAGCTGGTAAGTATCCTAACTTGCGAGCGCTCTTAACATAGTAAAGACGTTAACTCGTTTTCTGTATCCTTAGACACTTCTCTAGTTCCTTTTCACCTGTGAGTCTTTTCTGCCATATGGACATAGCTGAGTATCAAGTAAAATCTGCAAATCATCCCCCGTTCTGGCAGGACTGTCCACAGAGACGATCTGATACTCTGGTATTTGATGCGGCGGAAGAAATAAATATTCACCTGTACCAGCTTTTGATTCTCTTGTTAAATTATGAATACATTTAAATCTTTAATTCATTGAGAAATAATTTTAATGTATAATGTGGCATATGAGTCTAACTCTATTTTACTTTTTAAAGTATTTTCGTTGTTGTTCGAACACGACTGCATAATCTAGCTACTCCTTGATAACTGCTGTATGTTAAATGCTTACATAGACATGAATCTATTTCTGAGTTTCTAGCCGTCCATTGATCTATGTGTCTAAATATATCAGTACCAACAAACTGTAATTATTACGGACCTGAGCAGGGCATAATTAGTGGTAATGCTGGAGATCAGTTCAGGAAATAGACGGAGTTTAAATTGCTGTCCTAGGGGCACCTGGGTGGCTCAGTGGGTAAGCCGCTGCCTTCAGCTCAGGTCATGATCTCAGAGTCCTGGGATCGAGTCCCGCATCGGGCTCTCTGCTCAGCAGGGAGCCTGCCTCCCCCTCTCTCTCTCTGCCTGCCTCTCTGCCTACTTGTGATTTCTCTCTGTCAAATAAATAAATAAATAAATAAAATTGCTGTCCTATCTCTTCCCAGCCACATGGCCTTGGGACAGTTTTTACTCATGTCTTGGTGCTTCAGTTTCTTGGTCAACAAAACATCAGTAATCATCACCTCTTCTTCATAAAATTGTTGTGAAGGTTACAATGCCTTTATGGATAGGACATGCCTGGAGTAGCATGTGGCATAGAGTGGGTGCCCAATATTAGCTACTTCAGAGTTTCCCAGAGATGCTCTAAAATACCGACATGATGTCCTGCCTCATTGCTCTGCAGGCGAGAAATCAGAAACCAGCAGGTGGGTACGTAGGGTTGGTTCCTCCTGAGGGTCATGGGAGAAGCTCTCTCCAGCTGCTGGTGGTTTGCTGGAAATCTTTAGTGCCCCTTGGCTTCAAAGTGCACAACTCCAACCTCGGCCATCACGTTCACAGCATTCTCTTATTTCTTCGCACCATGTTGTCTCTGTGCAGTCTCAGGGTCAGAATTTGCCTTTTTCTAAGGGCACCACTCTTGACGTGTCAGGGCCCACCTGAAGGACCTCATCTTCACTTGGTAAAATCTCCAAAGGCCCTATTTCCAAACAAGGTGACATTTTGAGGTACTGAGAGTTAGGACTTCAACATATGTCCTTCCGGAGAACACAATTCAGCCTTTAATAGCCATGATTTATTATTACCTTTTCCACTGAAGGACAGAGGTACTAAGCAATTTAGTCTCGCTAACAATTTCAATGCCGATGCTTCTAAAATTCCATAGCAAATGATGACATTAGCTTCAGACTTAGAAAAAGTTGGTGCACCTGGGTGGCACACTCAATTAGAGTTCCAACTCTTGGTCTTGGCTCTGGTCATGATCTCAGGTCATGAGATTAAGCCCCACATTAGGCTCTGTGCTCAGGGCAGGAGTCTGTTTAAGATTCTCTCTCTCTCTATGGATATTGGGGAAGGTATGTGCTATGGTGAATGCTGTGAAGTGTGTAAGCCTGGGGATTCAGAAACCTGTACCCCTGGGGCTAATAATACATTATATGTTAGTAAAAAAATTAAAAATTTTTAAAAAGGTTCTCTCTCTCTGCCCCTCTCCCACTGCACTCACTCTCTCTCAAATCTTTTTAAAAATGTGGTGCCTTTTTTTTTTTTTAAAGATTGTATTTACTTATTTGAGAGAGAGAGGGGAAAAGAACAAGCAGGGGAAGCGGCAGGCAGAGGGAGAAGCAGGCTTCCCGCTGAGCAAGGAGCCCAACACAGGACCCTGGGATCATGACCTGAGCTGAAGGTAGATGCTTAATCAACTGAGCCACCCAGGTGTCCCCCCAGAAAATATATTCAGAAAAAGTTTGGGGTTTTTTCCCCATTGTTTTTGTATCATAAGTGCTTTCCTCTCAATTTCTAGTAGACCAAAGCATTTGGTGTGTTGGGTTGCTCATTAATTTTTAAATCAGAATAGGCGTTGGATTTTATCAAAAGCCTTTTTGAGACAACTGAATTAATCATAGGGTTGTTCTATTTTGATTTATCACTATAACAAATAATATTTCATTTCCTCCTGTTGAATTTTCCCTACATTTCCAGGGTAAATCCTGTCATATAGCATAGTCTTATACCTTTAACACATACTACTGGATTTTGCAAGTTTTTGTTTTGGTCTTTAGCTATGATGGTTGCATCCATCTTTGTTTACGAAAATGTCCTATATACTCCCCCCTTGACAGATTTCACAACCAGGACTGTTTTTGCTTTCTTGGGAAAGACATTTCCAGATCAACCCTAAAGTAACATCTTCAATCTAATCCCACCACTGGACCAAGTAAAATTCTCTTAAGTCTGAGTCAGAAAGATGGCACCTTTTCTAGCTCCTAGCCTAACATTCTTTTGTCACATCAGTTCACCTGAAGGAAAACAGAATGTTAGAGACCTGTGCTCCCATCCCCATCCTCTTGAATGAATCACCCACAAAGGCAACACCGTTGATCCCGCAAGTCCTTGAATCCTTAGAACCCAGTTCAAACGTCAAATAGGGGATGCTACTTAGCAATAAAAAGGAACCAACTAATGCTAAATGCTACGTCACAGACAAGAATCAAATGTTTTTTGTTAACGGAAAGTAGCCAGGCTCCTAAAGCTACCTGATACATGATCTCATTTACCTAAGATTCTCAAAACGTCAGAGCTACAGGAAGATCAAACAAATCAGTGCTTACCAGGAACTGAGGGTGAGGGAAGGGTTTGACAAAACAAAAACATGAGGAATTCTGGCAATGGTGGAAAAACGTATTAACAATACTGGAGAGGTAAGTGCATAGGAGGAGTCCATGAGGACCGTGAAACTGGCCATGATGTGATCATCCTTGAAGCCCGGTGATGAGGGCTCACTGTTTTATCCCGTGTACTTCCCTGGCACATATTGGAGGTCTTACAAAACATACAGTTAGGGGAAAAAAGAAAAAGCAGCTAAAGCATAACACCGAATTTGCGGGAGGCAGGGACCTAGAAAACATGGCCTTGGGGAGCCCTTCCCTACCCTCCCTAAATGGCCTAGCTCATGAATGTGCTGGCCAATGACTCAATAAACCGAGAGATAAAGAGGAAAAAACGAGAGACACAATTAAGGAAACAGAAGCATCCCCAACTGTGGTCCCTCCAAGTGGAATGGCTACACTAATGTCTTTGTTAATGTCTTGCGGTCAGAGGAGAGAAAAGCACGGCTCCCAGGATTACTGCCTTTGTCATTTCGGGGTCTCTCTGGGAGTCCACTATGATGTACCATGTGCTTCAAAATCAGAGCTTCTATTAAAAAGTTCCTGGCAGGGCCGCGGGTGGCTCAGTGGGTTAAAGCCTCTGCCTTCGGCTCTGGCCGTGGTCCCAGGATCCTGGGATCGAGCCCCGCATCGGGCTCTCTGCTTGGCAGGGAGCCTGCCTCCCCCCTCTCTCTGCCTACCTGTGATTTCTGTCTGTCAAATAAATAAATAAGATATTTTTAATAAAAAAAAAAAAAAAAGGTCCTGGCATAGCTAAGAGACCCCCCCACACACACACAGCAGGGCCCCTGGGAACACCCTCTCAGGCCCGGCCTGGCTACAGGGAAGGTGTGCAGATCTCCTGCCCTGCCAGCAGACCTTTGAGCCTGAAGGGCCTCTGCAAACTGCCTTGCAGTCGGCAGGGCGACTTCGTGTTTGAGGACTGGGTGCTCCCCGAGCAGGACAGGCTGGCTGGGGAGGTGACGCCCCGCTCCCTGCAGCAATGAGGTGTTGACATGTCTTGGATCGCTGTGATGTTAAGTAGCACAGGCAGCCACCATACGAACACCCCTCCCTCCCGACGTGTCTGCGGCTTTCCTGAAGGAGACAGATAAATTGCTATTGTTTTCAAAAGCCATTTCCCTCACTGGAGCGGACTTTTTACCAAAGGAAGAGCTCAGCAAAGTTAAACAATGAACCAGGGAAATCACACGGATCCTGCCTTCCCACCAGCCCAGGATGGAGGGTGACACACACACACACACACACACACACACACACACCACAGAGAGCGGCTTGCCAAGAGGTAGCTTGCCAGAGTCAGGTACCGCTGCACCCATTGTAGTGATAAGGAAATCGCTTCCAGAACTCACACAGCCAGTGAGGGACAGAGCTGAAGTTTGACACTGGTTGGGGTGGGCGGGCGAGAATGGTTCCCTCCTCCATCGCACTCTGCGGATGGGGGAACCACTCATCTGACTGGTAAGCCTGCCATTCCTGGGGCCCCATCTGACTAGGGAGCACAATCACAGTGTCACCAAGGTACAATTCTCTGCTTCTACAAGCTCCGTGCCCAACTGAGCTCAGGTGCCAAGTCCTCTGGTCCGCTCCTTCCCCTCCCACTTCCAGGTTCGTTCTTCCTTCTAGTTCAGGTGCAACCGGGCAGCACCCAGCACCTCCATTCTGCTGCCCACACGTCCAATGGGGTGAGTGGTAAGTCAGGACACAGCTTGCTGGTGAAAATGCTGAATGTCACCTGAGCCCTCTGTTCCCGGATAACAGTGAAGGGTTAAGAAACCACCCTCCCTTCTGTATTTAGGCATCATCTTACTGAAAAGATCCACTCTTTCCCCATAAGGCTTCAGTGAGACCTGGGATGTCCCCTTTGATTACCTACGACAAGGTCAGAAACCAGTCCCCCGTATTCTCCTTCTGAGTCTCAGAAATGATCAGTTGAACCATGTCTCTCTTGACCAATCCCAACAAATTAGCAACTAACTTAACCAAATGTTAGTAGGGTGTGTCTCCTCCCCACACGCCCTTTCCAAGGACTGGCTAACTGCCATGAAATCCACTTCCTGTTCAGGGAATCAGACCCAGACCACCTGCTCACCCCACCCACCACCACAACCAGGCCTACCAGGGCACAGCCCTCCCCCCACCAACACAATCACCTCCTTCATAAACCATACTTTCTACTAACTGCTTGCAATGTTTTCTTCACCACCGCCCTCAGGAGGAAGGGAAGTAAAACCTAACTTTCACATGATTGGGGGTAGAGACCTTCTGCTCAGATTAAAAGAACTGGTACCGGTACTTTCATTCAAGTTTTGGTATGTGTATTCCATCAGTTGGTGACCTCAATATCCCACCCCACCTGTTCCCCCTCTTCTAGTCTCTTCCACCCCTTAACACCATGAGCTGTCTTGGCTCATGCTACTTTAGGGAAACAAATTTTGCCACTAAAAACTATACCTCTTTGACATATTATTTAAGCTGGTTATTTTTAAGAAACCGCAAATGGAGGAGTCACTGTGAGAAGCAAGTACAAGTTACCTTTTTGAAGAGAGAGTTACATGTATAAAGGACACCTCCACCTGTAAGGGTGTCTCTCTCTGCTGTACAGGAAGAAGGGGAAGACTCTAAATCTCTAGAAACTATTATCAAAAGAGAAGGTGAGGACTTTAATCTGCACAAGACTCTTAACCCTTGTTCACTCTGTTTTTCCTGGTGACCTCCCATAACTGACTTCCCAACCCCGCATCTTTTGTCTTTGGCTAAAGACCGTGTTTCAGGTGATGGCTTCAGCCATTTCGGGGAGTTACTCAGCTTTCCTAGGTCTCTCCCAGGCATACATGTTATTAAACTTTTTTAGTCTTTCTCCTGTGTATCTGTCTCATGTCAATTGCATCCTGAGACAAAAGAGAAGAACCGTGAAAGCTATATAAAAACTTTTCCTCCCCGACACCACACCAACTATACAACTCCCTAGGACAGATGAGGTGCCTGGGTGGCTCAGTTAAACAGCTGACGCTTGATTTCAGCTCAGGTCATGGTCTCCAGATCCTGGGATCAAGCCCCACATTGGTCTCCGTGCTCAGCAGGGAGTTTGCTTGAGGATTCTCTGCCTCCCTCTTCTCCCTCTGCCCCTCCCCAACCAAATGTGTACATGCTCACTCTCTAAATATATCTTAAAAAAAAAAAAAGTAAAACAGGTTTCAGAAAGTAAAGGACAACAATTGTTCCCACTTCTCTAAGGGCTGACACCAGGCAACAAAGAGGGCTAATGGAAGCTGATGCCTCTTTTATGAATAAAACACAGGGTACCCTTCAGTGCTAACGTACACCCAAAGAAGATATCAAGGGACACTTCTGATTTGGGCAAGCAGCTAAGAATTTAAATAGCGTATGTCTTAAAATACACAACTGCTAGGGCTTTGTACACCAGGAAAGCTAGATGTGCTTTTTCCCCATTCTGTGAGTGAGGGTGGCCAGACCCCACCATCCAAAATCCCTTTCAGTACTGACTACTCATGTACAGATGTATGACAAGGGGATTATAAGACCAGTGCTCAATGGCATGAGAGTGACGACCAGTCTGTGGGGTCAAACCAAAGACCAGCAGCTAGAAAAGTCGGAGACCAAGTCACCAAGTTTTGAACAACTTTTCAAAAACTAGGGTCTATATGCAATTCTGATCTGCCGAGAGGTAAATTTAAATCCATGAGATGTATCACCATACACGCCATGGGCCAAACCATGGGTTCATTGTTTTTTGCAAGTGTTGTCTCATTAAATCCCCACTATCTGGGGCACTTGCGTCATTCAGTAGGTTAAGCATCCAACTCTTGATTCCAGCTCAGGTCATGATGTATGTGTTCCTGGGATCGAGCCCCACGTTGGACTCCATGCTCAGCACGGAGTCCGACATTCCCACTCTTCCTCTCCCTCTTTCCCCTGCTCATGCATACTTGCACACTCTCTCTAAATAAATAAAATCTTTTAAAAAATCCCCACTCTGTGAAAACGAATACATAAAATTATTTGAGTGAAAGTTAGACTTAAAATAGAGCATGAAGGGGCGCCTGGGTGGCTCAGTGGGTTAAGCCGCTGCCTTCAGCTCAGGTCCTGATCTCAGGGTCCTGGGATCGAGTCCCGCATCAGGCTGTCTGCTCAGCAGGGAGCCTGCTTCCTCCTCTCTCTGTCTGCCTGCCTCTCTGCCTACTTGTGATCTCTGTCAAGTAAATAAATAAAATCTTTAAAAAAAAAAAAATAGAGCATGAAGACCTCAGAATTCCCACCCATTAAATTCAGGAATGCCTTTCTTGTCTACTCATCTGCATCCTCTTCTGTTGTTCAGTCCTTCAGTCTAGCTCAACTGATGTTAAACTGTAGCAGGCGGAAAAATTACTCACTCCAAAATACTTCATCACGAGTGATGTAGGGCATTGTCCGAGGATCACTGTGACAGTATGCAATTCCCAACCTATCTGTTGATTTCAGAACCCAATCCCCACCTAGGATTCCAGTGGGCTCTGTTACAGTTTATGCTCATCACGCAAAAGGAGGGCAGTGAGCCCAGGTAAAGCACTCAGCATTTTGAAGGCCCGGATCAAAAACCTTACAAGAAGCTTTCTGACCATCTCTGTCATTTGCAATTTAAGGATGAATGAAGTGAGTGAGTGGAGTCAGAAGCAGCGAAGAAAAAGTGAATGGATTAACAAACTGGGGGAGCTCCAAACCATGGAAGACCACTTGGCATGAAATATTAATACATGCAAAGAAGAGAGACTAAGTGAAAGAGTCAAGTACAAAAGACTATATTCCATTTTATTCCTTTTATATAAAATTGTAGAAATGAAAAAACTATCATGTCAAAAAGCAGGTAAGTGGCTGCCTGGGGCAAGGTGCGCAGGGGGATGGGGGGTGGGGAGTGAGAAGCAGAGAAGGGGGAAGGAAAAGGAGGGAAACTTTTAGGGGGAGGGAACAATTCTGCACCTGAAAGAGATGGTAGTTACACACAATGATCAATGATCCCTCCACTGCTAGCGCTTCCAGTGTGGAAAAAAAACATCTTCATACATTTTTTACAGGGGTGGGGAGGGGAGAGGAGTTGTGGTCACAGACAAAAAAAAAAAAAAAAAAAAAAAAATTAGAGAACTTTTTCCTAAACAAAAAGCTGGGTAAGAAGAATGTACAGAGCAGAACCAGATTCCTCCCTCCACCTTTGTGCAAAGAGAGAAGAGAAAGAAGGGGTAGGGGGATTAAAAAAGAACCTCCAAGGCACGTTTGGATCTTTCCTTTCATATCAGGGCAGTAATCAGTGCAAAGAAGGGGGTAACGAGTTAGACCAAGAGCGTTTAATTAAACTGAGCGATCATTAAGCTGGATTTAAGAGTGCTTATGTTTGCAAACCAACAAAATATTTACAGACGTTTTCTTCATCCCCTTCATTAGTCTCAGACTGCACAGGAAATACGGAGGTTGGGCACGGGTCCTAATGAGATCATGCAAGTTTTAACTACCCAGGTTACCGTGGCAAAGAGACAGCATGGAAGACTGTTGGTGACAAAATGTGAAGCTGGAAGAGGATTGATCCTGCGTTAACATTTGTAAGTGGTTTAAAAATTAGACGCCTGGAGGGGACTGGGGGCTGAAAATTACAATGTGTTCTATCAGGGGTGGTACAAGGGAGGTGGGTCTAGGGTACCATTTTCATCTTCCCCATTTCCAAAAAACTGGTTATTTTCATTTCAAAATAGAAAACTACTGTGGGCACATGAAAGTGTACATGTTCCCCATCTCTTGACTCCCCCCTTAGAAGGAGACCAAACAGGAAAGGACCCTCTGCAGTCACTGTATTCCATCTGAAGCCAATCTACCCGGCACCCATGACGATCAGGCCCTCACTGCCACCAGGAAGGTGACACTCACCAAGGTCACCTGTGACCTCCCTGTTGCTGAACCCAAAGGTCACCTCTCAGACATCGTCAGTGTGGACTTGACTGGTTGCTGCCTCCTCCTGGATTCAGACACAGCTTGGTCTTGTTGGCCCTCCCCTCCGCCTCACTCCTTCTCAGCCTCCAGGCCAGCCTCTCCCTCACCTTCCTTCCTGGCTGCGAGATGCCGGAGCACTCAGGGTTCAGTCGGTGCATTTCTTCTCTCTGCTTCCCTGAGGATCTCACTGCAGGCCCAGGCCTATAAATAGCATCTGTACTCTGACTGCTCCCAATTTTACATCTTTATTCCAGACCTGTGTTCCCTGGACTCTGAAACTTGTAGCTCAGACTGCCTGAGTGGACACATCCACACGGATGACCGACAGATATGGCAACCCTCCACGACCACTCTCCTGCGAGCCTGTTCCTCCGAGTCTCCCCTGGGTACCTCAGCACCCCTCGGGGGCTTCCTTAGCCTCTAGGAGTGGGCATTTTAGGAGTTGCTTCATGAAATTCTCTTTTGTTGCACACTTCTGAGCAGAACTGTGTTTTCTCACAGTTCTCCACGTAAGAACATGGACAGATCCATCTAAGGGTGTCCGCCTTCGGAAGGAGATAATCCACATCTCAGCCTAGCTTAACTGTGGGTCATCCATTCGTGTCCGTCCCCTGGCAGACAGGTGAGGCCTAGACCACTCTCTTCTTACAGTCTCACTGCCCTTGGAAACGTCCTTCAAGCGTCAAGGCTTCCTCAGGGAAGGGCTCCCAGACCACCCCTCCCACCCATCTTGCGGTTCCCACCACCTCACTCATGGCTGTTTGGGGAAGGGCCCTCCACCTGATGTCGGTTGACAGGTGACATTCAGTAATAACCCTGCCCTGGCCCCAGCCCCACACTACTCACGCCAAATCATGACGGCAGGAGAGCGGATCATGCACGCAGTGGTCCCTCCACTGCACCTAGGAACCACACCTGGAAACCCAGAACTTCAGAGGTCACTTCCAAGGATCTCTGGGCCCACAGATGATATAAATGCACAAAGCCACGGACTGAGCAATACAGAGGGGCAGATGTTCAACAAATCCAAGACTCCAGATGCCATCTGAAGGTGTCCCAAAGCAATTTTTAAAGAACATTGTGTACTCAGAAGAGTCCCTGCCTGTGCGTGGAGCTGGGCTCATGGTCCATGAATTTGCCACCTCTGAGCCAAATGACATACAAATTCCCTAAATGTGCAAGACCATGGGGATTAAAACTCAATTAGGGCTTCCTGACCGGAAATGCCCGCACATAACTCTCCCAGGGACCGACGGGCAGCCAACACCCGCACATCACCATCTAGGTGACAAAACCCTCTCCTGTTCGCTCCCCTTAGCCCTTCCCCTCATAATAGCCCCAGGAGGCAAATTCATTATTACCCCCTTTTTCCTTTGGGAAAACTAAAGCCCGGAGGGAGCAGATGATTTAACAAGGTCACACAAGGAGGACATACAGGAGCCAGAAGCCCTGGCACCCGTCTCCAGTGTCCGCATGTCTTGCCAGGCCCAAGGATGCTTCACACACTGAGGGACGGCCCTGGTTTCCTCCGGCCAGCACTCTCCAATGTCGCAGAAACCCAGCTGGTTTCCAGCGGAACGATGCATTCTGCTACAGGCTGCGGACTCTCACAAGAATCCACTTTAACGCCACTTTAAACCTACCTTTTTAGCCCTTTTTTTCCCTTCCCCATCATAGCCTGTGCCGCAAAGCCCCTCAACATCTCTGGGTTCAAACAACATACAGGTGGCTGAGGAAGGGGTGGCATCTGCATGTAAAACAGCCTTCCATTCGGTAAAAGGAGCAGCCACGGTCTGATAAACAGGTTGAGTGCTGCTGGCCAGGATCCGAGGCCACACGTGTAAGCCTCATGGGGAAAAGCACCTGAAGTCCGAAAGTACAGCTGCCAAGAGGGCCAAAAACGTGTCTTAAAACCCCACAGAGACCTGGCCTCATCTTGGTCCTGAACTCCTTCGTAACCTCCGTGCCGTGACGGAGTATTACATCCTCCACGTGATGAGAGCTGAGCTCACGCAAAATGGTGCATATAGGCGGAGAACATCACAGCTGGCCGACTACCTGTGTCTCACACCAATCCCAAAACACAACCGCCGCTGACCTCCCTTTACACATAAGGAATGGGCTTCCACAAGATGGGCTGATCTGGCGAGACCGAGGAGAGACTCATGAACATGTGTTCCTACCACCTCCCCTGTGGGTCCCGAAGGTTACTGGTCATTAGACTCTCCTGGGGGCTTGTTCGATGCAGATTCCTGGACCGGGCTCCATCAGGAGTTCAGGGGTGGGACCCAAGCACCCGTATTTTTAAAGCGCCTCCCAGGTGACTGCAGGGCAGCTGGCTCCTTGTCCACAACAGAAGAATCGCTGTGACCATCCTCAGGTTCATAAGCCCTCTCCTCCCAGCAGTGCTGGCTTCTAACCATGCCACCTAGACTCTCCCAGGCCTCCAGCACCAGCAGCGACAAATCCTAGTACCCCCTGCACGAATATTTTTTAAGTGACTCTTTTCTTAACTTACTTTAAAAGGAAACTGTATTCCTACCACACCTGGAAGCCCATTTCTCCTGTGCCATGAACACATAAAGAGGCTAAAAGCAAAATTAACAACAAACAAAGCACATAAATATTAACAAGATGCAGTTGCTCACTGGGGTTCTCATCCTGAGGCCTCCTTTCTCCCAGAGAAAAGCAGGCAGGTGTGTTAAAAGGCAAGGCATCAGACACCCCAAAACTGAGAGGTCCCCTTTTGGAGGGACAGTACAAGGAAGAAAAGGGAAGCCATTTCTCTGGGTGTTTCAATGCTTGTGAACGCCCGGTCCACATCCCACCTAAGGTTTCGTGAACCACGGATGGCGACCTGCCATGTTTGGGGTCTCACTGGCCTGCAGCGGTGGTTTGCAGACATAATGGTGAATCACAATCACCTGGGCGGTCACATGGATTGATTCCATTTCTGATTCAGCAGGTTTGGGGCAGGGCCCGTGGAGCTGAACTTCTAACAGTTTTCCAGGGACCGCTGCAGGCTCTGCTCTAGGAACACTCTGAGGGCCACCAGCCAAAGGAGAGCAGAGCAGATGAGCAAAAGAAGCTTGACTCCCAGCACTGCCCTGGATCTGGAGGGGACTGTCAACTGCGTGTTATCACCTGGTGTCTGTTCCTGCCAGAGTCCCTTTGAAGATTCCCAGCATCAGACATCCCGTTATCCCAAAGCCCCAGCTTCACGTAAGGCCTTCAGAAATTGCCTTGCTACAGTGTTTTTCAAATGCCTCCGGGGGTTAGAGAGGTTAGACCCTACCAGTTAGGTGTTTTAGGTGGGCTTTCTCTTCTCATGGTAACTCCTGGCTGGTGGAAGGAGCAGGAAGTCTGGCTAGTTTGTTGCCCACTGACTCCTGGAGCAGCAGCATGAGATCAAACCAGCCTGTGAGCTAGACTTCTGGAAGGCAGTGTGTCTCCTTCAGACTCTGTTATTTCCATGATGGGGCTTCTGCACCTGCCCCTGGCACCATTTCTGGTGTGCCCCCCAATCCCTGATCAAGTGTGAGCCACATTCCGACATCTACAAGCTCCCTAGACCCCACACAGAGGAGGACTCACCCACTCCTGGGGCCTGCCCTGCACCCCTCCTCCCCTCCTCACTTCCTAAACCTGCCCAGACCCCCTGCCCCCTGCACTGCCCTTCCTCAGGTCACAGATGCCAGCAATGAGCTGTGTTAGCTCTAACCCCACTTCTGGCTCTTCTCCAGTGACCATTCGGTTCAAGTAGCCAAGAACAAATATTTTCTCAAAGCAACTCATTGCAATTCACTCCACTGCCCCTGATGCTTTTAAGGAGCTTACGGTATCAAATAAGGGATCAAAGAAACATGTTTCACAGGGGAGAGAAATCTCCCACTGGAAGCACTTCCCAGAGAAACCTGAGCCTGGACTCCACTTCTCTACCCCAACAGGATGGCGTCTGAGGGAAAACTGACGGGCTGTGTCAGAACCCGCGCCATGGACACGGGCACGCGGGCTCCAAGGTCTACGCGGGCGGGTTCTAACTCCAACCTCCAACTTACTCCCGCGGGTCCTGGGGCCTCTGTTGGAAACACTCAAGGTCCCACTGCTCTACCTGCGACACAGAGGAAATCATACTTACCTGCAGGGTTGCGGGGGGATGGGAATTAAATCACACAAGTCAGGCTCCAGCACGGTGACAGCCAGACTTACAAGGTGTCCCCTGCAAAGGACGGAGCTGCTGCCAAAATTCCCACCATTACTGATGGAAGGCCACTCTTGGAAGGGCTATCTCCAGCTCCCACTCCAGCCCGCCCCCCTTCCGAGACCGGGAACACCAGGAAAAGGAGACTTCCCTGCGAGTGTGGCGTGCACATGTGTGTGTCTGCTGTGCACAGCTTGATGCTCTCCCTCTCTCCCCTGCCAGGTCCCCACAGCGCAGGACACCACAACATGGGTTATGAGGTAAGGGGTGTTTTGAAGGTTGCTGTTTCAATGTCTACACGAAGGGAGGGTAGGAAAACTCGGGGCCAAGAAAAAAAATGAAGAAACTCCATTGATCCAGGAATTCCTACCTGCCCACTCAAAATGGGGAGAGTGTGGCAATTCCCAGAGCCAAGGCCACTGCCTTGCAAGTCAAGGACGGGAACAAAAGGCACAAAGACGGCAAGTAAAGAAGGCAGAGACGGAAGCAGGCACAGCGTGGGATAGACCTAGGCCGGCGGGCGGGCAGACTGGAGCTCAAAGTTCAGTACCCCACTGGCCACCTGCGTGGGCTCACATACGTGACTTCACCCCTGCGAAGCTCCGTTTCCTCTTCCGTACATAAGATAAGACAGGATGAACCCTCAGGGGCAGGATATAAAATTGCATAAATACAAACAACGATAATTAAGCACTGATGCTGTGCTCAGTTTCACTTGGTCCTCAAACCCTCCATGACCAACACTAGCAATTCTTGTTAGTGAAGGTCAAGATCACACAGCCAATAAAGGGCAGAGGTGAGATCCAAAGCCACATGGTCTCCCTCCAAGCCGCACACACTATTAGCCACAAGAAGCACATCACGACGCCCACACAGAGCGAGCGGTTGTTCATATATACGGGGGGTGGGGGGGGGCATCTGCTTTCCCAAAGCCTCTCTCTCTGGGTGCTAAGGAGAGTGAATCTGCAGACTTGATTAATCCAAACCCAAGCTCACCACACAAGGCTCTGGTTCCCGGCCCTAAATTTAAACAGCTGCTCCGTCAATGTAATGGAACGCGAATGTCTGAAGAGCTTCGAGTTTTAATTATCAAAGTCCTGATGAAAATCTGAATCAACAGCTGCTCCCAGCAAGGCAGCCCTCAGAGATGCCCAGAGGGGCGGGGGGAGGGGGAAGGTAGGACACAGCCCAGACAGGACGCGGGCGACTGCAGCTGTCTGGGGAGCCCCAGCACCTGCAAGATGGGGGTGGGGGGGGGTGAAATGGACAGAAATCGGGCAAGAAGAGGAGGGAACCTCTGGGGTGCACCTGTCCTTGCACCACAGAGCGTGAGCATCTGGCTTATGTTCTGTGGAGGTGACAACTTGGGAGGGATGACAGCAGGGGCTCTGGGGATGTCCTGCCATGGTGCTTCCCGTGGGTAGGACAGGGTTATGAGGACTGCTGTCCCGGGGGGCCAGGAAGGGCTCGGTGGGACAGGAAGCAGGTGCCAGAGCCAGCACACGACAAGGGGCTCGAAGCCTCTGATGTGGTAGGAACTCCAATGTATCAGTCCTAGAGCCTCTACCCATCCCTCCCACTTCCTCTTCCCCAAGGGAGACACCTCCTCACTTCACAACTAATTCCAGGGCGGGTCCCGGCACGCGACACAAAACCCTTCCTCGCTTGCTTCAACGCACAAGAAAAACACATCCCCTTCCCTGAAGATGGACCTCGTCAGTCCCATCTTTCGATTTTTCTGGTATCTGACACCTTCCCTTCCAGGGACACGGGAGAACGCCAAGCTGGAAATACTAGAGTAACCAAACAGCCGGGAGAACAGAACACCCATCCTCCGTCTTGCTTTGCCCATCAACGGGGCAGCGGGGCAGCGGGGCAGCAGACGAGTTGCAGCACCGGGCACCAAGGCTAGGACCACATGCCGGCGAGACACGCCACGCACCTGTGTGGGTCACTGTTAACAGCCTTGGAGCTGGAGAGAGTCATTCTCTCCCGGGGACATAATTTCTGACTTGCATGCAAAGATCCTGGGTTGAGTGTTAACTTCTATGAATGTGAAGGGACCCACAAGCGTTCGAAATCAGCGCGGGTGAGTACGCACCGGCACGCTTGTGCACTTGAAGCTCCTGCTGCTCTCCAGCCTTCGGATGCCCCCGTCACCCAAAGTGGGGACATGACGGATGATAAACGTTAAGCGATAAAGCAGGATATGAAATCAACGGTCACATAGATAATGACTCCAATTGTGTTTAAAATACACAAATATGGAAACGTGAATATTTTAAAAAGCATGGGAAGGAAGTACGCCAAAGAGAACATTAAATCCCCACTGTTCTTCTGCATGTGGGGGGGTTTATTTCTTCTTCTCTGTGCGCTTCCCTTTTTTCTGTATTTTCTACAGAAAATAGCCATTGCATACAAACCTGACAATTTTCTTTTAATTAAAAAAAAAAAGTCTAAAGAAGATTAGGCTAGGAGAGATGGCACTCAAACATGATAGGGCTGGAGACCTGTGTGGGAGCAAACCTTTCTCCGCTCTCGCACCCTTGGAGCCAAAAGGACAGGGACAGGGTTTTTTTTTCCCCCCTTAATTTCAAGAAAGTATTTACTCCGGTGTTTACAGGAAGACAAGTGTTCTCAGCCCTAGCAAGCATATGTCAGACAGAGGGCCTCAAGAACCTGTGACTGAATGGGCTCTCAAGAATTAGCAGTTGCCATGGCAATGTGTCCGCCAACAATTTGTTAAGTACCTGAAATTTCTCCTCCACTATTGATCAGCAAATGCGTATTGGAATGACCATGTCACTTTTACCACTGCTAGTTCGGTGTCCCTATATCTCCGTGCCTGATCAGACTACAGAGGATCCCGGAATGAGGAAGCCTGGCTCTAGGCTGCATGCTTGGTACCCATTCAAGAAAGCAGTCACTTGGGCAACGTTTACCCATCATCTGCCAGACTTGCTTCTAATCAGCTGGGGGCGGGGAGAGGCCTGAGTGGTGCTTGTTGATGGCAAGGAGCACCCGAAGGGCATCTGGGGCAATCACAAACCATCCCCCTGCCCTCCGAGGCATCTCTCCCGAGGCCATGCTCATCATCAGCCCAGAGGGCCAGACCACTAGCCCTGCAAGTCTCCATTCCAGAAGATGTGGGCCAAATTCTGTTCTCATCTGATGTCTGATGCAGTCATCCGTCTCTGGGAACCAGACACCTGCCCGTCAACCAAACATCTGCTTTTGCTGGAGGAACCAGCCACACAAACCCGGTTATTGGGCCTCACATTCTGCACTAAACCAAACTCCCCCGAGAGCACCAGCAGCATGGTGGGAAGCAGTGAAGTCCTGGTCCAACGGCCCTCCCCTTCCTCCCTTTCCCGACACCTGCCAGGACCTGCCTTCCCTCGCTAGGAAACAGAGCTCACACATGGCAACCACAAAATTCACCTTCTGGCGACAGCATGCTATCGCTGCCAAATAACTGAGCTCATCCTAGGAGAACGGTTGTGACTGGCATCTAGAACACAGAAGCTTCTTCTTTTTGCCTTCCACTTCCTCCTCTTGATGCCATTTGAACGAGCTCTCCCTCCACCCATGCCTCCCCCACCTCAGCTACCACCTCCAGCCCCGGGAGTGCCCTCATGCAGACAGCCAAGCTCTCTGACCAGGACGGGGGTAAGGAGTCAGCCATGGAAGAGCGCACTGTTGGGGACTGAACTCTGTCCCCCTCTGGGAAATGAGTACACTGAAGCCCTAATCCCCAACTTAAGGAGTCTGAAGAGGTTATGATGGTTCACTGAGGTCCTAAGGGTGAGGCCCTGGTCTGACAGGACTAGTATTCCATAGGAAGAGACACCAAAGAGCACTCAGTCACGGCCACCCCCCACGCCACCATGTGAGGACACGGTGAGAAGGCAGCCCACCTGCAAGTCCAGAAGGGAGCCCCTGCCAGAAAACGACCCAATTAGACCCCAACTTGATATCCTGTAGCCTCCAGAACTGTGAAGGCAAAAAAAAGTCTGCTGTTGAAGCCCCTGCAGCATGGTATTTTGTTACAATGCCCAAGCCAACTAAGATGAGCAGATTCCAAGAGGGGGGAGCCACTGCTTCCTAAAAGCGGAGGAATTACCAAGGTTCTGGAGGGTAGAAATGAAACCTGTATGTGGAGACCGTATAAGGAGACCATTCTGCTCAGAATGATGGAGAAGCCTCTCCCAGAAGGGGTAGAACAGGCACCGCACAGACTCCTGGAAGGGGAAGTGGGGGGTGGGCACCATTATAAATACACACCCCCGCTGTGGGGAGCCAGCTGCGGAGCCACAGCATGGACACTCAACAAATCTTTGGGGAAGGAGTGACATGTTTCCCCTCTCATTGGAAACTGAGCCCTCACAGACCTCACAGAGAGGACTCACAGCTATCCAGCAGAGAGAGGGTGGGAGTAGACATCAGGAGAAGGACAGGAAAAGTGAATTGGGGGAAATCGGAGGGGGAGACAAACCATGAGAGACTATGGACTCTGAGAAACAAATGGAGGGTTTTAGAAGGGAGGGGCTGGGGGACAGGTTAGCCCGGTGATGGGTATTAAGGAAGGCACAGAATGCACGGAGCAGTGCATGTAATACGCAATGAATGCTGGAACACTACATCAAAATCTAATGACATACTTTATGGTGACTAACAAAATTAAAAAAAAAAAAAAAACAAAACCCGGGGCACCTGGGTGGCTCAGTGGGTTAAAGCCTCTGTCTTCGGCTCAGGTCATGATCCCAGGGTCCTGGGATGGAGCCCCGCACTGGGCTCCCTGCTCAGCGGGGAGCCTGCTTCCCTTCCTCTCTCTCTGCCTGCCTCTCTGCCTACTTGTGAACTCTGTCTGTCAAATAAATAAATAAAATCTTTAAAAAAAAAAAAAATCTCAGGCAGATGAGCCATGGCCTTGATGCATGGAGTGAAGGTCACTTCCGGTGGCTTTCGTTTTAGCTACAAAGCACGGAAAAACATCGTGCCAACATTGCTCCTGACTGCATTCATCTCAGCTCTGACATGCAACATGGCAACTACTGTCTGAGGCAACAGCGTCCTCCTGGTCCCATGAATGGCACACACAGGACTGGTCTGGGCCTAAGCCTCACCCAGCCCATCCTTTCAGAGAGCAAAAAACCCAGGGCAGAGGCAAACTCAAGGATGGAGTGGCTTTGAGAGCACGGGTCCAGTAAAGGCACCTGGAGCTGGGGAACGCAGGCCCACTCCCTAAGGTTCAGAAGGAGGAGGCCAGATCCAGCCTCAGGGACACAGGGACCAGCCACACAAGGGTCCTGCACTGGGGGCCGCTCAGGTGAAGCAGGTGGCACCTGCCCCTGTGGACACCTGCCTGATCTGCGCAAGTAGCCTGGGGCCCGGCTACAGCTGAGGGAGGGTGGGCAGGCCTCTAGTCTTCAGAAGGTGGTCAATGCACATCCCTGATAGAAAGGTCAGAGAACTGAGAGGAGACGCAGACCCAGAAACTCAGAAACAGAGAGTGGGGAGGTATGGAAACATCTGGCTGAGAAGGGAGGGGAACCTGGCCAGCATTACCCTGTTGAAGCAGGTGACCACACTGTCCTTGGTTGCCCAGGACATTCTTGATTTTAGCACTGAAACTCATGCATCCCCACAAACCAGAATAGTCAGCCTCCCCGTGGCCAGACCACCCTCTGCCTAGGGCCCCACGGTGCTCTTTGAGACGGGCCCTGGAAATCTCCCTCCCTTCCTAGACACGTGGAGGATTTCTGAAATAACTACCTGTACCTGCATCACCTCCCCATCAGGTGTCTACCACCAGTTGGCGATGACCGTGGTTAATCCAAAGGGAGGAAAAGCAGAACAGCAAATAGTTAGGCATGGTTCAGAGCGGCTCAGAAACCATGTCCTTGTTTCTAATCTCATTGGTCTATCTGCCCCTATGCTCACTTCTTCCAAACCATCCTCCTCTGGGACCTATGAGTGACCCTCCCAAACCCCAAATCTGCCTATGCCTTCTGCTACACGCTTCCGGTTGCCCTTGGAACCTAACCTAACCTTCGGCTTGGCCCTCAAGGCCTTCTGAGACCAGCCTCGGCAGTCCCTCTGGCCTCCTCTCGCCTTGAACACATGTCCTCCTTGATGGCCGTCTCAATTCCCCAACCCGGCCATGCTCACTCATACCCCTCCAGGCCTCTGCACGGGCTGGTCCTTCAACCTCAAATGCCCTGGGCTCCCCTAGATCCTTACCCTGCCACTTACCTACTCAAATTATTTGCCTACTCAGGAAAGCCTTTATTTTTTCCTTCCCTGTTCCCTGTGGGTAGGACCAATCACTCTACGTGGCCTCCCACAAAGCCCACACCCCCCATTCACTGTATTACAATTATGTTCACATGTGTTGCAACTTGTGTTATTCCATGGCCTATCTGGTAACAGGATGGAATCTAATTTAACTCTATCTTCCCATCAAGAGCATGGTTCTGGGCACCCAGTAGGCATACAAGAGGCGTTTGCTGACCAAGCCTACTTCCCCCAAACCCTTCCATGTGAGACTGTATTTTCCTCCAAGGTTTTAGCCATTACCAACGATAGACAGGATGCCTCTTTGAATTGCCAAATGCTTATCTCAAAGCTTCCAGTTTCATCTAGCAGTGCGTGCCACCAGTGGGATGAGCCTCACACCGTGTCTGTCAAAGCAGCTTTCCTACTGCGGATTTACTTTGAAATGCAGCGGCGCGCCTTCCAGTTGGAAGAAGGATGCGGCCGCGTCTCCAGCCTGTCCTCAAACATCGATCACCGGCCGGCGGAGGAGATGTGACTGTCGTCTTCCCAACCTGATTTTTCTCCACCATAATACAAGCCCAGTGAGCCATACAATCATGGTGAATTCCCTATCAGTTCAACATCCTACGCAATTTTTCAGAGAATATGATTCTATCTGAAAATAAGTGCAACAGTCTGGAACTCATTTTTCCCCAGTGCCTAACTTTCGGCTTCCTATAAATACCAGACGGCCTTCCGGGCGGTGACACAGCTTCAGCGTTATCAAACAAGCATTGCTTATGACTCTGCCTTGAGCGGTGTCAGAGGTACTGAGAATTTACCCATCTTATTACGGCATTGCTAACGGGGTCTTGGGCAGTTTCCGGTGGGCCTGAAGTCGTGTCAATACCAATGTCGAGAATGCCTCAGACTAAAACAAGTGTGTGTGTGTGTGTGTCCGTGTGTGTGTGTGTGTGTGTGTGTGTATGTGTGTTTGCTTTTGTGTAGCTGAGGAAGGAAACAGGAAGGAGAATTGGACTCCTCCAATAAAGGAATCCAGTTCCCAACAGATCAAGAAAAAACAGATGTGCCTTAGTTATATTTTGCTCTGTAACAAATTACCCCAAAACTTAGCAGTTTAAAATAACACGCATTTCTTATCTCACAGTTTCGGTGTTTCAAGAATCTAGGCACAGCCTAACTGGGTCCTCTGCTTTAGCATCTCATCTCATATGCCTGCAATCAAGATGAAGACTTGGCCAGAGAAGGATCTGCTTCTAAGCTCACTCATATGGCTGTTGGCAAGATTCTCTCAAGGGCTCTTGGACCAAGGTCTTAGTTCTTCACGTGTCGGGGCTTGGAGGCCTCCCCTAGCTCCCTGCCCCGTGGTCCTCTCCACAGAAGATCGCATAAGTCAGCCTGCTTCATCAGAGTGAATAAGGAAGGGAGCAAGAAAAAGTGCCAGCAAAGAGAGACCGCTACCAAGATGGAAGTTAAAAGAGTCTTTTTTCACCGATCTAAAGAAGTGACATCCCAGAACTTCTGCCTTATTTTATTCTTTAGAAGCAAGGCTCTAGATCCAGCCCACCCTAGAAGGAAAGGGGTTACACACCAGGGGATGAATGCAAAGAGACAGGGATTATTGGGAACGATGGCAAAGACTGCCTACCACAGAAATGCCCAGCAAAACCCCAGAAAAGTCTAATTCCAGGCTCTTGTCTAAAACCTGCCACAAAGGAGTATTTGGGAAACTCACTGATACATGTTTTAACAAATATTTAATGAGTACCCACTCTGGGCCCAGCACTGCTCTCAAAGGCAGGTGAATAAAACATCAAAAAAATCCCTGCTCTTGCAGAGCTTATTTTCTAATGGAAGGAGAAAGACAGTAAACAATGAAACCAACATGCTGGATGGTGCTAACTGTGGTGAATCAAACAAAGCAGGGAAGGGAATGCTGGAAAGGGGTGAGGGCTGCAGGCTGAGATAAACAGCATGCAGGAAAGGCCCCAGTGAAAAGGTGACATTTGAGAACAATCATGAAAAGGATCAAGAAACAAACCACCTGGCTACCTGGAAGAAGAGCATTCCAGACAGAAGCTGCAGGTGCAAAGGTCCTGAGGCAGCAATATAAATCAGTGGGGGTGCAGTGGCATGCATGAAAGCAAATGAGAAAGAGTAGTAGGGATGATGGAAGAATAGTGTGAGGGCCAAATCAGGTGAAGCCTTCAAGCATTACGAAGAACTTTGGCTTTTATGCTTAAGTAGATAAGGGGCTCCTGGAGAGCTTGGGACAGAGGAACAACATAAAAGTGCCTTGTACCTTAACAGACCTCCTCTGACTAGTGGGCAAAAACAAATTTTAGTAGAGTGGCAAGGGCAGAAAGAGGAAAAAAGTCAGTTAAGGGCCTCTCCACTCTAGTCTACATGAGAGCCGATGACAGCTGATGATAGTTTCGTCGAGGGTGGTGGCAACGGGGATGAGAAGGTTGGATTCTGGATATTATGGAAAGAAAAAAATTAACAATAACTGTGAGGTTTCGGTCCTAATAATAGCAAGAATGGGACTGAATATTGAAGGAAGAACAAGTTTAGAAGTGAAGGTCAGGGGACGCCTGGGCGGCTCAGGCAGTTGAGGGTCTAGCTCTTGGTTTTGGCTCACGTCGGGATCTCAGGGTGGGGAGATCAAGCCCTGTGAAGGGCTCCAAACTCAGCAGGGAGTCTGTTTGAGATTCTTTGCCCCTCTTTTGTTCCCTCTCCCTCTGTTCCTTCCCCAATTCCCACTCTCTAAAATAAATAAATAAAATCTTAAAAAGAAAAAGAAGAGGGGGAGGAGAAGTCATGAAGGTTAGGACCTCAATTTGGGGTATGGGAAAAAAAAAAAATAAAAAACAACACACAAAAAACAAAGGAGACCATGAGACCTGGATTGAGTCAGAGTCCCTGAGAGCGAGGCTCAGCCCCATCTGAGTGACCCTGCACGGTTCACACAGCACACTGGCCTCCGGAGTCTCACCTTAACCTGCAAATGCCCAACCCCTGACGAGCCGCGCACTTAGCCAGCAACCTGACCCCGTGCTTTACGTATTATATGTGCCTATCAAGCTCCTATATAAAAACTCACTGTCTATTACTGCACAGGTAAATGGAAAAAAAACTATTCCAAGAGGATAGACTACTCAAAGTCGCACACGCGATGCATCACCTGTGTGCAAGGCACCATCCCTATGTATACATGTGGATGTATACATCCACATGTATACATAGGCCCAGGGCTCACAGGCTTTCCCCTGGCTCACAGTTTCCGTGGCTCTTGGGTTCCCTGGCAGTGGACTGTGACCGTTTTTCCCACGTATGCCTGTGTTGCTCTACATTAAGCTTCCCAGAAACGGGAGCCAAGTCTGGGATGCTCCTGAGTACTCCAGTTACCATGAGCAACCCAGCCTCTGCTGGCATACTTTCCGTGACAGGAACCTCACTACCCCATGAGGCAGCCCACGCCATCATTACAGCAAGTTGTTAGAAAGCCCTCTCTATTATTATCAGCCAAACTCTGATCCCACAGTTTCTATTCACTGGCCCCATTTCACCTCCTGGAACCACCAGGGAAAAATTTCCTCCCCCTTCCAAATCACAAGCTTTCAGAGAGTTGAGAGCAACTCCTAAAGCATCATCTGATGCCAACAATAGCAGCTCCAGCTAAAAAATCTGAATCACATATTATGAACCGCACTTGATAAAAGTGTTTTCACAAACATTATCCATTGACCATCCTTAAAGGCTAGAAATTAATCGTTACATATTATGTAACTGTCAGTACCGAATAAGGCAATGAATGGGAAAACCCTTAGTAAAATCTGTGGGGATGTCGCTCTGTATTATTATTCCCATTCTGCAGATGAGCATGCTGAGGCTCAAAAAGGTTAAGCTACATAAAGAGATCAATAACTAGTGTTAAGAGATTAATTTTTCAGTAAAGGGGCAAAATCATGACTCTCATACAGAGAATGAACCTGTGATGTTTTATTCTACCATGAATTTTGGTTTTCTTCTTTTCTTCTCAATTCTTTGTCCTGTCATTAATTTTGATTTCTTCTATCACTAATCAGTAAAGATTACGAAGACACTGCAACTGGCTCAAAAGGAAACCCAAAGTAAAGCCAGAGCCACAGACTGAGAAATATTCACTTGTACATGCACGTGAAGGTCAAAGTGGCTTTGGGGAGGTTGCGTGGGTCGAGAGAACATCCCTGATACAACAGAATGTGCATTATTGGTTACTTAAAACTCAAAGATTATCAACTAGGTTCCATAAAATCAAAATCAGATGGCCCAGAGGGGTGTCTTCTAGAACCAAGAGCCCAGGCAACTACCATTTCCTACCCAGGTCCCAATTTCCTCTCCATCCTAGCCCAGCCAGGATCCGTGAACTTGGTTCTTGATGACTCTTTCCACTTCCTCAAAGTCCTCTCTAAGGAAAGCTGTTTCAAACATTCGCTGACCCTAAAGCTTCTGAAGCCCCAGCCATAAAACAGTGAGACCTTAAATTGCTGGCAGGGTGTGAGAGAGGGAGCAGAGGGCTCTGAAGGAGAAAGACCAGCAGGAACACTCAGCCTCTGGCTCTGTGCATTTGCCCTGCAGCCTACTTCCCATGCAGTAACATGGGCTAGGGGTTAGCAGCCTGCTGCCCTGCCCCCCGGCTGCTCAGAGAGGCCTCCATTGTGCAGCCAAAGGAGGTGAGGAGGTTCTTGCTGGTTGGAGTTTTTCACAAAGTCTATGGTGATTCAATAGCCTCTTTGTTCACTCTCTCTCAATAGTTCCTGTGTCTTAAGAAATTACAAATTTTCATTCTTCCTACTGCATTAGTTTGGGGGGGGGGGAGAAAGAAAGAAAAGATACCAATTAAAAAATAAAGTTCTGAAGTGTAAGAACAGCATTTATAATAACTTCACACAGGTTTAACCCGCACTTACTGCCGGCAGTTTAAACAGAAGGTTCCTTGAGAGGTGAGCAATAAAGAAACCATTTAGTACTTGTTCTCCAGAGATGCTTTTATCAACTCGCTTGCCCCCTTAATCATCGCTGGTTTCTGTAAAATCCATAGAAAGAGAAGACACACCAAGCAGCTCTCGTACGTTTGCATGGGTCAGACCTCTTATTAAATGAGTTTTCCCCAAATGGCGATGCTTAGTGTACTCTGATGGCAAATGCTTAAATATTTCATCAATTTCAATGGGATGTCAATTTCTCCTGCCGGGCAAGATGACCTTCTAGGCTAATCTGGGGTGAAGGAGGGAACCAAGTCCACAGCAGAGTGTGACTCTGAATAGAGAAGGCCCTGATTCCAGGTGTCGCTCCTTCCCACTCCTTCCATTTCCGCTCACGTTTCTGCCAACATGGGCTCAGAAATTGGAAACGCTGGATACCCTCTTCTTCTCTTTTCTCCTCCCTTCCTTCTCAAGAACAGGGTCTGCCCTGTTCATCTGTCTAGGGTCTAGCTTAGTACTTGGCCCAAAGTTGATGCTGAGACGATGGTTATTCATCCAACTGAGCTAAATCTCCCCATTAGACTTCTCATGCAGTCATCAACTATTTCCTTGATACTTAACGATGAGCTACATTTTCAATGAAGAGCTGGAGCCATGGCCGTGAATCGGGGAAGGTTTTGATTTCCAAAAGGCTTACCTTTTTGTAAGAGAAAGGTAATAAATTAGTAAATTACTTCACTAATAACAGTTCATGTAGAAATAAGGACGCTGGGAGGAAAAAAAAGGAGGAGGAGGAGGAGGAGACCGATGAAGTGATAGTGACAGAGTACTGGAAGGCAAGATAATTGACTTTACCTCCATCTCTCTGTCCAAAGAAAGCTCACTGAGTAGCTTCTTACCCATTCAGGGAGTATGTGTTGGACAGAGAGATGAAGGTAAAGTCCATGACTTCCCCTCCCAACACCACTTCTGTGGGTCTCTCTGAAGACCACAAATAAGGATACACTAGCATTTATTAAGCATCTACTAGGTGTCAGCCATGACGCCAAGACCTTAATACATAATAAGGTGACTTAACCCCAAATATCACCTTCCCAGGGAATAGTACTTATAACTTTAGGTCTACCAATGAGGAACAGAGGCTCAAGGTCGCTTCAGGACCTGGTTGACTGCTGTGAGTTCTTAACCAGTCTCCATGCTTCACGTTTGTAACTCTCCAGTCCCTCCAAGTCTTCATGAAACGCCCTGTGAAGAAGTCACTCCCTGAGAGAGCAGGAGAGAACTTAAACCTCACAGGCTACTCTCCTGTGCCCTGCTTGGCTATGAACTCTTTGAGCTTAGAGAGGGCACTGTTGGCAATAATGCTTCTCTGAGTGAAAAATTATGCTGACGTCAGAAACGGCCATATGGCTATCATGAGGAGGAGGCGACACGAGCCTAGGCATGACGTACTCCAACAGCACGGCCTTCCACGGCCCCCTGTGGTTGGAACACTAAAAGGCACCATCCCTGGGATGCCTGAGAAGAGACCCACGAAAGCAACCCTTCTTTACCACAGCGCAATTGAGAAGCCATCCTTCCCACCCAAAACAACAAAAGACAACGGTCTACAAAGGAATGGGGGCGGGAATGAAGGGCCGAGCCCATGAGGAAGAACCGTGGGGCTGCAGAAACACTGTGACCACGGGTGGAGTGAAACGCAGGCCACTCGCGGGAGCCACTGTCCTGAGAAGTCCGTTTACGGAGACCAGAGAACAAAGGGACGCTGGAGCACGTGCAGATGCCCAGCCCCACGACACCCTGCGAACGGAAATGGGTAGGATATGTCCACGCTGGCTCAGGAGGGACAAGAGAGTCACGCAGGCACTCAGCCAATGAGAGCAGAGAGGGGTCATCTCCCCACCCACCCCAGTCACAGCTCCCTAAGAAGAGCATGTGCCAGCCGATGGAAGAACCCAGGTATGGTATTTCGAGACAGGGTATGTACTGAGGCTTACAAGACTTGGCCCCGGAGAAGCTTTCCCTGACCCACCCCATCCAACAGCAGAACAGGTGGGCACCCTACCACAACTCTCTTTCTGGACTCTGCTTTCACACTCTTTCTCGTTCTTAGACTTGTCTGAGTGTTTGCCTGACATGGGCCTCTCTCCAAAGGTGAGTGGTGACCTCGTCTTGTTCCCTCTCCTGTTCCTCGTCCTCAGTACCTCCCCTACCTGCGGCTAAATGGCCTTCAGCTAGGGGCCAGCCCCCTTAAGTCTCAGTGATTTTATCCCCAAAAAGGAGACTGGACAGCAATCATCCTCATGAAGGTGATGGAGAATTGCAAGAGATAATGCACACCGAAGAGTTTGGGGCTCATTGGCATGGAAGACACGCTCATTAAGTGTCTGTTACTACTTTCCTGCCTTGGCCAGGGGTCCATAAATGCTTGCCGAAAGGAGAAAGACCTACATTAATTGCATATTAAACTCTGCAACGGGGCTTTGACACCCCTCAGATTTTAATATTTAGCACTTCCACTCTTCACGAGGCGGGGGCGGGGCTCATGACTTCTTGTCACTTGACATCTTTCCGTGGCATGAATTCCAAGCCTCCGTTTATTCACAACAAAACCCAGATGGGACTCGAGGGGGGAAAAGAGATCTCTCAACAGTGCTTCAGGGCTCAGCCGAGATTCCCATTCCAAGGACATGCAGACAGAAGCTCCAACAGGTTACTGTCAGGAAAATGTCCCAGTGCAGTAGGTGTCGCAAGGAGTCCCCAGAGAGCCCACGGGGATCAGCCACCAGCAGTCAGATCAGAGCTCACCAGCTGCTCGGACAACTCCGCTTGTCCCAAGCCAGCCTTTTGGGGATTTGCTCGTGGCCAGATGTGCGCAGCCTTGAGGTTAGAAATATTTCCCCGGTGCCTGGAGCGGTGCAGGCCTCGGGAGGCCTGGCCTAGTCAGAAGGGTCACCCACTGAAGACCCAGCAACTCGCTTTTTCTCTTGCAGGCAGCAGGCACTGGACAGCAAGTCCCTCCTAGGGTACCCCAACTGACAAGTGGCTTCAGTTGTCTGGAATAATGCAAATCAGACAGAGGAAAAGGGAAATCCAACCTCTGCCAGGACCAGAATCTCGCATTTCCCTCCTGCTGCATCCCCCCTTCATTGCCTTCTCCTTGCGCAAAGAATATGAAGCCAACAGACCAATCTCTCTCGACGCATGGCTCCCCACCATAAACCTCCTTGAAATCCCTTAAGCTCCCTGGGGTTCCAGGAGAGGCTGGTCCCACGCAGAACTTCCTTCAGTATGGCCAACTCACGGATGAAGACAGCAGTCAAAATGGGGAGCCCCTAACACCTTCCATACTACTCCGTGCACTAGCCCACCACTGTGTCACGGGGACTTCTAAGATATACCGGAGAGCAGAGAGGTCCATCCAGGATCTTGGTGCTAGGGGACCCAAAATAGCTTCAGCTGGAATTTCTGTCTTGCCAAGCAGACAAGGGAAGCAAGGGCTGATGCCCTCACAAGAACCTAGAAGTTGCTCTTCCAACAGCACTTGTGAGCTCTGCACACCATTCTCCCTCACGACAGCCACGTGGCCTACTAGAACAGAACTCTGCTCCCACTGTACCACACCGGCTTGGCCTCCAACTCCCAGCAAAATCCACACTGCTGTGTAAAGCCCCCCAGGCCCTCCGCTGGGTCGACCCCCTTCTCCTCCAATGTTCTCTGGAGTCTCACTCCTCACTCGCCACGCCCCAGCCTCACAGGACTCCCTTCAGTTCCTCCAACGGGCAGAGCCTTTGCACCTGCACTGCAACCCCCTCCCCGGAAGCCTCCCCACTTTGTTTCTGCTGGCTCCCAGGGCAAACAGTATCTCCTCAGAGAAGATTTTCCCAGCCCCCACCCACACAGGCCACACCGGGCTGTTTCCCACCTTCCGCACTTGCTGGTTCTCAGTCACAGGATTTATTATAATTTACGTTTCTGTTGGTCCCTGATGTCTTGTTTCCTCTCTCCACTGGCAGAGAAGTTTCATGAGGGCAGAGCAGGTGTTCACCTTAGGCACTGTTTAGTCCCTGTGCCTGGAACATAGAAGGAGCTCAACTCCCTGAACAAACGAAGGAAGAAAAGAATGAGTCCACGCCACCATTTTATAGATGAAATGAGTGTTTGCCAGCATCATTTGTGGGCCAGACGTTGCAGAAGGACCTGTGCATATCCCATACTACATATATGTTGTACATTATGACACAGAACTGATACAAATGTAAGGTCACATATTTGTATCTGTTCATCTAAGCTTCGCAGCTTCCTGTGGGCTAGGCATGACCATCACTATTCTGTAGATGAAGAAACTGGAGCACAGAGAGGTTAAATCCCTCATCCAACATCACACAGCTAATAAACAGCAGCTGTCTGATTTCTGTCACCACTCTCCATCCCTCACGGATAGCATTTCTCAGGTCTGGGACTACCACACAAGCATCACGCACCCCAGGGGGGAGCCCAAGGGGGCTGTGGGGAGAGGAAAGGGCTGTTTTCTACACTCCTGCATCTGCTGAGCCACTCAGGGGTCAAGGCCAGGGGGACGGCTCACTCCCGCCCGCTCTGCGCCTGCGGTGGCCGCTGGCAAAACACTCCCTGCTCTCCCTCCCAGCTCTATTTTATATCCTGCAGGAAGCCGGCTACTGAGGAGGATTTAAACGTGTCTGCCAGAGCGTCTGCTACCTCTCCCGGGACTAATCTGCCGTGAAGCAGATGCAAAGCTTCATTTATCACTTCCAATGGAACATGAAAGAGACAAAAACCCCAGCCGACACTCCGGGCCGCCAGTGTCCAACAGGGCCAGGCCCCTGGTATCGAGGCTTCTGGGGGGGGGGCAGTTCCCCTCAAGGACAGCCTCCGTCTCCTGATGCCCACCCGGGCGCTGCAGCAGGGGGGAGGCCCCAGGGATGTGGGGTCTGAAGATGGGCCAGCTCAGCCTCTCTGTCCGTAAGAAGTTATTTTTTCCTTTTGAGCTGCAATTCACCTAACAAAAGGAATCATTCAAAACATACAACTGAGAGGCCTTTTTTAATACACTCACCATATTATATAACCACCACCCGTATCAGGTTCCAAAACATGTCATCATTTCAGAAGAAGACCCCTCATTAAGCCGGCACGCCCCATTCCCCCTTCCCGGGGGGGGGGGGGGGGGGGGGACTAGCCACTCATCTGTTTCCTGTCTCTAGGGATTTGCCCATCCTAGGCATTTCCCATAAAGGGACTCTACGTGACCACCCTGTCTGGCTTTCACTTAGCATAATGCCCCGGAGGCTCGTGCATGTAGCCCAGATCAGGACGGCCAGCGGGGTTTCGACCAGTTGCCGGTTAGAGACACCAAAGCCTTGGGTGAGGGGCGCAAACAGAGACTGCGCCCCTGACAACCGGTCATCCCTCCGTCTACCCAGGCCCACCAACAAGTGGGAGAATCAGAATGCTACTCCTGTGAAAACGTTCCTTCCCTGCAGGACCCCTCAGGGGAAATTACAGGCCCTGCCAATGCCTTGCCCAGGGGAGCGCCACAGGCGGAGTCTGAGCCAGACCTGTTAGAGACCCCAGGGTCCCGCCCTGCCCTGCGAGCTCCTATGCTCCTCAAGAGGAAGGGACACATTAGTATTGAAGGCCTGCATGCTTTCGCTGAAGAAAACAAAACCAGGCAAAATCCCAAGAACAAAGCAACCCGGAGACTTTCAAAAACAGTATTTTAGCTGTGAGGACAGCAGATTGTGGTCTGACCCCACTGTGGAATCAGCAGAGAATGGGTCAGAATGTTATCAGTTCCTTAGACAAGGGCCCTGAGTTGTGAATATAAATGCAACTGTTGAATTCTCTTAAAAAAAAAAAAAAATCAGTCCCAGGACTGAATATCCATTACCCTCTAGCTGGAGTGTCAGAATCATTCTCAGCCTGTACTTGTACAGTTCTAGTACCAAGTGTTCCTTCCTTTCCTCACTCACCATCGCGGGCACTCCCCTCAGCTACAGGAACAGCAAGGCTCCTGGGCCTTGGCACTACTGACATTTTCAGCAGGTTGTTCTTTGGGCTGGGGTGGGGGTTGGGGGGAGCAGCCCTGTGCACCCTAAAATGCTGAGCAGCATGCTGGCCTCCGCCCACCAGACACCTCTGGCGCCCCTCCCTGGTAGGGACAGCCAAAAAAGTCTCTAGACTTGGCCAAATGTCACCCAAGGGGCAAGATGGACCATGGCAGCGAACCACGGATGTCAAAGTCAGGTGTGAGGGAGCAACTAGGACATGCTTTCTCACCTGCTGCCTGAGAACCACAGGGACAGGATCTTGGGCGGTGCTTCCAAAATCAGGTTAATTACAATCAACTCTAAATCATCCAGGGGCCAATTATCCACATGAGCCCAGCCCCCAACCAACACTACCTGAGGTCTCCCCAGTTCACCGCTCACAAGCAGCTGGTACTGTAGGGGAGAAAGAGGAATTTCAAATCAAGAATGCAAACGCACGGAGGTGGGAGTGGGTTGAGCCTCGGCCTTTGGCTGGGGTCATGATCTCAGGGTCTTGGGATCAAGTCCTGAGCCAGGCTCTCTGCTCCGCAGGGAGCCTGCTTCCTCCTCTCTCCCTCTGCCTGCCTCTCTAACTACTTGTGATCTCTGTCTGTCAAATGAATAAATAAAATCTTAAAAAAAAAAAAAAAAAGAAGAAGAAGAAGAAGAAGACTGCAAACACACGGGGAGTTTGGATTACTTGTTCGGTTTGGTTTAGGATGGAGGGCTGGGAGGGTGTTGAAAGGCGTCCTCTCCTTGCACCCCGAGTACGTTACGGCTGCCCAGCCCAACCCCAGCCCCGCCACCCCCGCAGCAGGGGCACTAAGAGGGACTGGGATGGGAGTCCCTTCCTGTCCTCTCTGGATGTCAGGAGCTCCCTGCCCTTCTCCCTCTGGCAGGGAAAATCCTAGTAGGCCCTCTCCCTTGAAGGGCCTACCTTCAGGCAAGCGAACAAGCAGGAGAGTCCTCGCTCTGGGGGAGCAGACCACACACAGTAACACAACGGGAGATTAACCAGCATGCACACAGAGAAGGAGAGCCCAACTCCCATGGTACAAAACTGAACTGAAAATATCTCTTCTCGACCGGCCCTTGATCTTCTCTCCTCCCTTTGACAATCAAACTCCGTTTAAGAGTTGTTCTCATTGAGTTTCCCACCATCTCGCCTTCCACTCACTCTCCAGCCCCCAGCGCTGCGTTGAAATGGTCTCACCAAGGTCACCAAGTGTTCCTGTGTCACTGGTCTAGTGACCGCTCTTCATCCTTACCTAGTGATACAAGGTCCCTGAGGGCAGGGACTTCTGTCTGTGTTGTCGGCTCTTGTATCCCCGGGGCTAGAACAGTGCCTGGCACCTAGTAGGTGCTCGGTATCTATCTATTCAATGCATGACTCTCACTTGACTTCTGTAAGGCATTGCTAATGTTGACCACTCCTTCCTTCTTGAAGGGCTTGCGTCTCTTGGTTTCCAGAAAGCCACAGACCACTGGTTTTCCTCCCACCTCCCCAGGGACTCCTTCTTCGCCATCTCTATGGTGAGTACTTTCTCAGCCCATCCACTAGATGCTCATCAGAACCCCACCCTGGGCCCCCTTCTCAGTCAACCACACCCTTTTCCTAGACCATCTCGTTCATTCCCTTGGTCTCCATTACCAACTAGAGAGGGCACTACTTTCTGCCATTCATCATTGTCCCTAAGAACTTCTGGGTCGTCATCTAGAAAGCTGCCCCTTTCTCCCTGGCCTGCCCCAGGTATGGGGGCAGTAACTTAGGGTTGACCAGTGGAAGCCCCACAGGCCTCTGGCCAGAGTGAGTGGTTCAGAGATGTTCACAGGACCCACACAAGCCAAAGCAAGCCTGGGCCAGGCTTTGACCAGGTGGTGATGGGCAGTTTTCCGTTCTCCACTGAGCTTAGGGCTCTGAGCTGTGACCATCTTTGACTCCGTAAGGGGAACCCGAGGCTTCGAGTTGCATTAGTTCACAAAAAAGCCAAGAAAGAGGATGAGACAGAGAGACCAGGAACTGATGACATCGGTTGAGACCTGGGGTCCAGCAAGGCTTACCTGCCCCCAGCAGTTTTCAGTTACATGATTCCATTTCCTTTTTGCCTTTGACAGTTTGGGTGGTCCATTGCCCCCATGGAGGTGGCTACAGTTAATCCAAAAGGAGAAAAAAAAAAAAGGAAGGGCCTATTCCTGCCCTCCCCTCAAATCTGCTCTAGGCTTAGTGGCTTGTTTTCCCAATAGAACACCACGCTAGCGATGCTCTGGAAATCCTGGTGGTCAAAGAAAGCCTCGCAGCATCCATGGCCATGGACAACTCTCCCGAGAAGGCCGTGGTGTAAGGGGAAACCCAAGCTAGTGGACAGAGAGTGTGACACCAGTGAGGCCCCAGGCATTCTAGCCACCCCAGCCCGGTGCTAGTCACGTGAGTCGAGGAGTCACGCTTGGACACCGCAGCCCCCGCTGATGGCACATCCAGAAGAACCAACCCTCAAAACCCATGAAGGCATTTGGGCCGTGCCCTCCATCTCTCGTAGGGGAGCCACCACAGCTAGCTGCGGTCCCAAACGTCACGGAGAAGACCCAAAACTTTCCACCGTGTCCTGTCCGAGCTTCTGACCCATGGGATCACGTGTCTATAGGTACGACAGTCCGTGCTTGACACTCCTGGGTTTGGGGGTAGCTTGGGACGCAGCCAATGTAACTGTGGCACTCGGAACGTGCTTTCCTGGGCCAGACCATCCCTGGGATCCAGCAAACACTGGGCATTTCTCTCTCTCTCTCTTTCTCAGGGAGCCCTGGCCAGAAAAACCTCTCGCAGAACTGAAATGAAGTTATCGATTTGCCTGTCCGTCTCCCTCCCAGCGGCATGGACTCCTCCGGGGCTCAGCACCGTGTCTTGCGCTAAGATATCAGTATGTATCTGATGAACAAATGAATGAAAGAGAGAAGAGCCGTGCGCCACTGCCCTCTGCGAGGGCGCTCCAAGGGCCCTACAACTAGCCGTGTCTTCGGGAGGGGCTCCGTGGAAGGGAAGATGCATTGCAAGCGTTAATATAATAACAGTGACAGGCTCCAAGCCTGGTAATCATTAACCGTCCCCAGGAGAGCTAGTTAGCTGGCAAAGAAGAAAGCCCCCTCCCTGGGGTTGGGAGTGCCGGTGCCCTGATGGCACTTGGCTTCAAACTGAACTCCCCGCGCCTTCTCGGGGAGCCGATCTGTCTATAAAATTGGTGGTTTCTATAGAAACAGAAGCGATGTAGTAAAGCGAAGGGAAATCGTACATTCTGTCAGCGTGCAGAGATCAATCCTGTTCTTATACGGGGCCAGGACTCTTTCACGCTTTATTCCTGAGCATCTCAGCTTTCATTTCCATCCGAGCTGTCTCATCTCATATTTATAAGGCTCCTGCACTGGGAATCTCGTCCCTGCTCGCCTCGCTGGCTGCCTTTGTTAACGATGACCACAGGCAGAAGTCTGTGGAATCCCCAGCTCCCCCCTTGGGGCGCAAACCGCAGATGGCTGGTGCTCTGGGCAGCCCCCTGGAGGGCGGCCGGGGCCCCTCGAGGTGAGGATCGATGGCCCCTCGACTGGACATTATAAAAACCTGCTCTGTAATCAGGTACTTGTTTTACAAGCCTATACCTTAGCTCAGCCGGTCTCCAAGCTCTTAAATATTAACACGTCTGCAATCCCTGTTTTGCACCGCCAAGGGCAAGTGGCTTCCTAACAGGCAAGTTATTTAGAACTTAGCTTGTCCCTGAATCACTCGTGCTGTCTCTTCATCATCTGTGGACAAAATTAGAAAAGGCGCAGGTTGTATTTTAATATTTTAGATGAAGGTCTGAATTTTGAGGCACATGCTAATTCACGAAAAGTGACCGCTTTTATCTTGTTTCATTCTTAAAGAAATGATATGACGTCCAAGAGGCCTTTACTAATATGTATTTGAGTCTGACATCACAGCACTAAATGTGTTTTGCCTTTTTCCTGCTCTGGTGGGTGACTGACTGGATAAACAAGAAGAAAGAGATGGATGTGTGAGGCGATGAGGGAGGGAGGGTTGGACGGATGCATAAGTAGATGGACAGGTAGATGGCGGATGGATGGATGGATGGGCTAACCACATCCACCCAAATAATTCTCCTAAAATGCAAATCTAATCCCCCGCCCACGTGTTCACACACATTTCTGAGTGCCTACCATGTTCCAGCAGGACGTGACGTGCAGTGGAGGGGATGAAGCCGTAGAGACCCGAGGTAAGGTCAGAATCCGCCAGGAGCTAACATTTCAGTATCTTTGGAATGGGAAGTGGATGGAGAGGAAGCAAGAGTGACTTCCGGGAAAGCACCACGGAGTCTATCTCCCTGGCCCAGGGGACAACGGATGGGGCTTTGGCCTAGGACAACGGCAGTGGAACACAGAGAGGCAGGAGTAGGTCGGGCGCCATCAGCCGGCCTTGGCGACCAACAGAGTCACCGCCTTGAGTCCCACTCTCAGTTCACCCCCTTCACAGGCCGTGGGCGACTCCTCGCCTCAGCTGCGGATCGCGAACCCCCTCAATGCCTCTGTATTGTCCCCCCAAAGAGAGAACCTAGAGGACAGAGCCCATCTAGACCAGGATTTCTCAATCGTGGCACCATCAGCATTTGGGGGTGGATAATTCTTTTCTGTGGAGGCCTGAGCTCTGGGTGGTGGGGAGCAGCCTGCCTGTCCTCTATCCGCTTGATCCTATCAGTACCTCTCTCGGCTGTGATAACCAAATGGATCTCCAGACATTGCCCAATGTCTCCTGGGGGACAAAAGGGCCCCCATTGAGAACGACAGCCCTGGATGGATGGATTACACTCTAAAGATAACAGACAGGCCGAGAGAGATCACGGGGAGGGGGGCGGTTCATGGAATGGGGTGTCTCCAAGACCTCTCCCACAGAATAGGATGGCTACCCCATGGTAGCTGCAAGACCCCAGCACTGCACACTATGAACTCAAGCCTACGAGACCTGACTGGCCTCAGGGGGACTAACTCAGTAGACTCGGCTCCCAAGAGGCTGATGTGTACTACAGATTCCAAGGTCCTGCTCTCCCAGGAGAAACTGAGCCTTCCAGGAGCCCAGGTTTCATTCTATCTGGTCCACAGAGGCTTCCCTGGAGCCAACTACGGGGACACAGAACTGTGCTCGGTGAGAACATGAGGGCAGGCACAGGGGAGCATTCCTGGGCCGGATCTCCCTCCACAGGTGGGAGATGGGAGCAAGCACCCAGGCAAGCCGTCTTCATTTCTACATCCTCTCTTGTCAAAGGATGACCTGGCGGCAAGTGCCCACTGAACACTTCTGCCAGCCCGCGAGCCCCAAGAAAGCAAGAGCTGCATGGTATCTACCGCCTTCTGAAAGTGCACGGTCCACCTGCACGTGCTTCCCTTATCGGGTGTCACCTTCTTGAAAGAAGGGGTGTGTGTCAAATAAATAAATAAAATCTTTAAAAAAAAAAAATATATATATATATACATATATTTATATATGTATATATATATATAACTGACATTCTACGTGATGTTCTATACAGCATAACTGAAAAAGTCTTTGTACTGTCTGTAACAAATTAAACTATAAAGTATTATGGAGCTTTAAAATGTCCCCGGGAGGAAAGTACTAAGATTGTTGCACCCATTTACCAGATGAAGACTACCTAAGATTACCAGACCTGCTAAGGAATCCCAGCCAACGAGCTCTAGTCACAGCCGAGGCATAAAGGCTGAGGCCAAAACAAAGCATTCCTGCCAAGACTGGGTGTGAGAGGCCATGCCAGGGCAGAGCTGGGGGAAAGGGAAAAACCCTTCCACAAGAGAACAGCGCACTCTTCAGCTGGTCACAGCCTCATAAGCAAGCCAGGTGCCTGGGCACAGCTGTGTGAACTCGCCTTCCAGGAAAGGAAGGGAGAGGAATTTATCTGCTGCCCTTGATCCCAGCAATCTGGGTCAAGCGTATCCCGCACACAGTCCCAACTCCTGCACGTACAGGTCACGCGACCCACGCTCCGCCGGGCAGCCCGTAGAAGAGGCAGATCCCACCTCCGCCTCGTCCAAGTCCTCTTTTGCTCCAATCTGGGCACCAAAGACCTGCAGTTCTCACCAAAGTCGAGTTCTCCCTCCACGTGGAAAATAAGACCCAAGTGTTTTTAGGAGCTAAGGGGACAGTGGGTGTGCGTGGGCCTATGCACGGAGACAGAAGTCAGGGCCAAGAGGGGAGAAAAGGCCAGAAGAAGGTGGGGAGCACATACGCCGAGTCCCCCTCTGTCTTAGACCGTGCAGGCGGCTCTCACAGACTGCCGCAGACTGGGTGACGTAGCAGCAGAAAGCTCCTCCTCATAGTTCCAGATGGTAGAAGTTCATGAGCAAAGCACAGACAGATCCCCTACGTGCTGAGAATCTGCTTCCTAGACGTTGGACTTTTCACTGTAAGAGCACAAGGCAGAGGGGCAAGGAGCTTCCCTGGAGCCTCTTCCTAAGGGCACTAACCTCTTCGTGACGGGGACCTCATCACCTCCCAACCACCATCACTCTGGACATTAGGATATAACTTATCGCGGGGGGGCACAAACATTCAGTCCCCCACACTGCGTGTTTGAATTAAAAGTCAGGGCTCCTTCATCCAGTGGCAAAATGCATTCCACTCCAAGGTCCCACTGTCCAAGGCAGTGGAATCTAAACCACCCACTGAAAATGCAGGTTCCCGGGCCACGGCCCAGGGAGCTACAGCAGCAGCCTCACGCGGGGACACAACCACAGAATCCACTTGTTTTTAACAAGCTCCCCAAGTGACTTCGGTGCGCACTGAATTGTAGGAACAGCTCGGGCCGCGACACCAGCTGCCCTGAGCACGCCTCGGCTCCCCGACTCATGTCGAGGGGGAGAAATCGAAACCCAGAAGTGATTACCTACAGATCAATAGAACAGAACGATGAATCGCGCCGAAGGTCAAGTTGCAGCGCCGGGGAGCCCGAGGGAGACTGCGTGCGCGGCAAGCCAACGTCATTAGGGGCCCTCGACGGAGTCGCTTGCGCCTAAACATTTACAAAAACGGCTCTCCTGGATAGGAAAGAAAGTTCATTTTTCATGCAGCTGTAGGAGAAGTAAATTTGCTTTTCATATCTGACTCTGCATCGATTTGTTATTCTGAAATTTCTTTCTGAGCGACCGGAAGACTCTGTCTGTTCGCCCTTTTCCCTGTGAGTGAAGCCGCAGGAGGCGGCGGCCAGAACGCACCCCGTCTCCTCCAGCATCATGAACACCTTCTGATGCTTCCACGTCAAGGCTTCCCCTTGGTTCCCACAGCCCTCACTGACATCAGATGCTCCTTAATGGAGACAAATGACACAGGGTGAGGCCGGGCAGACCAAAGGGGCCTCCGGTGTCAGTCACGCTCGCGAGACTTTGTCGCTCGCAAAGACTGTCATTAATAAATCTTTGAGCACCTGCCTAATGTACCCACCTCTGGAAATTTTTAACAAACTCACATTTAATTTCCTTTTTCATTAATTAATTTTTGCATTAATCTCATCCATTAGAACCTAATACCTCCCAATTACACATTATAAGCTCGGAGGAAAGCTGGTAATTGAGACTGTCCCAGGATTCCAGGAGCGCCCTGCTAAGGATGTCTGCTTTAATTAGGTTTTCATTAATTACTTTTTTTTTATCAATTAATATTTAGTACTTTAGACCCAATACTTGCTATCTCCACATCACCTGCTCTTCAAGGACACCTCATTTACTGTAATCAGTCAAGCAAGGGGGCCCAGGAAGAGCTCAGCAGAACTAGCTCTACTATATATAGGCTCTGGGTCTCCCATGCAAATTACACATCATCTTTTGGGGGCACCTCACCCCAAAATGTGTGTTGTGAGAGTACAGCAAACCAGGAATAAAATGGAAGAAAGAAGAACAGACCCAACAACTCCCTTGCAGATAAGGAACTGATGTTCGAAAGGGGAGGCGTCCCCACCAATCTCTCTGATGGCCCGTCTAGAACACCTCCTTGCTCCCTGCCTCTCTCCCACCGTCATTACGAAGATGACTATGGAATTTATCCTCTCTTCCAGGACACTTCAGACCAAGAAAAGAACTGCTGTCCATCATTATAGTGGGGAACACTAGACACACTCCAGGACTGTCCACCACACCGGGATGAAGGGTCCCAATCCATCACTGCCATGCAAGCTCCATCTTCCCTTGGATGCTAGCTTGAGGACCTCCTGAGAATCACTCCTTCACGGATGCAACTCTGCTTTTGCTTCCTTATTACAGCCCAATCTATGCCTGAAAAACCAATACGCATCAATAAATGATAATAATATAATCTCTACCTCCTCAACTCTTACTATTCCTACTTTCTGTTGATGTCCTTCTATGGTAAGAACACTTTATGTGAGGAAACGACAGATGTTGGCGAGGATGTGGAGAAAGGGGAACCTTTCTACACTGTTGGTGGAAATGCAAGCTGGTATAGCCACTCTGGGAAGCAGTGTGGAGGTTCCTCAAGAAGTTGAAAATAGAGCTACCCTATGACCCAGCAATCGCACTACAGGGTATTTACCCTAAAGATACAAATGTAGTGATCTGGAGGGGCACATGCCCCTGAATGTTTATAGCAGCAATGTCCACAATAGCTCAACTATGGAAAGAACCTAGATGTCCATCAAAGGATGAATGGATAAAGAAGATGTGGTGTGTGTATGTGTATATATATACACATACATACATACAATGGAATATTATGCAGCCATAAAAAACCAAAATCTTGCCATTTGCAATGACGTGGATGGAACTGGAGGGTATTATGCTGAGCGAAATAAGTGAACCAGAGAAAGACAATTTTCATATGATCTCACTGATAGGAATTTGAGAAACAAGACACAGGATCATAGGGGAAGGGAGGGAAAACTGAAATAAGATGAACCCAGAAAGAGACAAACTGTAAGAGACTCTTAATCTCAGGAAATAAACTGAGGGTTGCTGGAGGAGGGTGAGGACAGGGTGGCTGGGTGATGGACACTGGGGAGGGCACGTGCTATGGTGAGTGCCGTGAATTGTGTTAAGACTGAAGAATCATAGACCTGTACCCCTGAAACAAATAATACATTATATGTTCATATAAATAGATGAATGAACAAATAAATAAATAAAAGAATACTTTACATGAGATCTACACTCTTTAACAAAATTTCAGGGGACAATGCAGTATCGTTAATGATACCATGCTGTACAGCCTAACAGATCTTGAGAATTCATGCATCTTGCATAACTGGGACTTTACACCTGTTGGAGAGCAGCTTCTCGTACTCCCCTCCCGACCCACCTCCAGTCTCTGGCAGCCGCCATTCTCAGCTCTGTTTCTAGAGATTCAAACTACAGTATTTTAGGTACCCCATGGAAGTGGAGTCATGAGCCATTGGTCTGTAACTGGCTTCTATCACTTAGCATAACGCCCACTACATATCAACCCTGTTGTTACACATAGTGGGATTTCATTATTTTTGAAAAATGAGTAACATGCCCTTGTATGTATGTACCAGCTCTTCTGTACCCTTTCATCTGGCAATGGACATTCAGGTTGCTTCCAAGCCATACCCTGGCTCTTGTGAATAATGCTGCAATGAACATGGGCGTGCACACATCTCTTCGAGGTGAATTCAATTCTTCAGATGTGGTCATTCTTTAATTTTTTTGAGGAACCATCATACTGTTTTCCCTAGCAGGTAGATGATTTTATATCCCAGTCAGCAATGGACAAGCGTTCCACCTCCTCCACATCCTTGCCTACACTTAACTATCTTTGCATTTTTTTTTTTTAATAATAGCCATCTTAAAGAGCTTAAGATGATACCTCAATGGGGAAAGGATGGTCTTCTCAACAAATGGTGCTGGGAAAACCAGATATCCAGATGCAAGAAAATGAAGTTGGACCTCATCTTACCTTATACACCAGAGTCAACTCAAAACGGATTGAAAATTTAAACATAAGACCTAGAATGTAAAACTCCATCTTGATGGTGCTCATAGTGATCGTATCTTGGCGAGGACACCAAAAGCACAAGCTTTATTGCAAAATTAGGTAAGTGAGACTACATCAAACTGAAGAGCTTCTGCAGAGCAAAGGAAATAATTAACTGAGTGAAAAGGCAATCTACGGAATGAAAAAAACATTTGGAAACCATACATCTGATAAGGGATTTACATCCAAAATATATAAGGAATTCCTTCCAGTAAGTCAACAGCAAAAAAAGCACCTGATTTAAAAATGGATAAAGGATTTGAACAGACATTTCTCCAAAGACATACACATAGCCAAAAAAGTATATGAAAGGAGGCTGATATTACCAGTCATCAGGAAAATTCAAAGCAATCCCATTTTCCATCTTAAATTAGATTTTTTTTAGTTCGCCCAGTATCTTTTTTTTTTCATCTTGTTTATTCAACCAACTGTTATTTTATAAAATGTTACTGAAAACATTTGGCTGAGCACAGCTTTCTGTGCCAGGGAAGGAAGGAAGTAGTTTAAGAGCATCACCTCATTTAAACCACAACAGCTCAGGAAAGTAGGAGTTGCTATTATCCCCATTTTACAGAGGAGGAAACAGAGGTTCAGATGCAAGGACTGGTCTCCCCCATCCTGCAAAGCTAAATCCTCCAAGAATTGAGCCCTGATGGGGAAACAGAGGGGAAAAAACCACCAACCTCAACCTGAGCAGCAAGTTGACTTTCTCCTTCTGCTGGGACTTTCTTCCTTTCTAGTGTCCACTAACACCTATGCCCAGAGAGCCCTGTTCCCCCCTCTTCAAAGCCAGGACCCTAGGCTCTATGAATGGCTGACACCAGCCAGAACTTCCAGAAAGATGTCCTGGGTCCTGAGAACCAAAATGGAACAAGCGCAGAGGTAGAAAACCGGGACAGCTAAGAGTGAATAGGGCTCCATCCTCCCCAGGGAGTTCAGTCCTGGACCTCCCCAGTCTATCCCACTCCCAGTCTATCCTACTCCATGCCCGGATAGCTGGCACAGCACCTCTCTCACCTGGAATGGCTGGTCCACTGCCCGGCACCTAGTCCCTCCCCACCCTCCATTAATAAAGAGTGCCATCCCCAGGGGACTGCCACCTACCAGGAGCTACCAGGAGCCAGCTCAGATACAGTCACCAACCAAGTCACATGGATATTTAACATAGATTCCTGTGTATTCTGATAAAGGTTAGTGAAATATTGTGTTCCGCCAAATCAACAGAACCATCTCCTATGTAGACTTAGTCATCAAACAACACTTGTCACTGCTCCCCTACACACCAACAGTAATGTGCACATACGCACAAAGACAGATATACACCCCCTTGAAAAACTGGCAAGGAGATGATACAGTGACCATGGCTGCTAGGGTAATACAATGTTCCAAATACTATCTGAGCAAACAGCACCCCAAATAACTGCATTTCCCTATTTCTGGAGAACATACCCGGACACGTAGAAGTGTCCCCACTTCTAAAAAGACCACAAAAGAAAAATACAATGAAGAGAGAGCCTAGAAAGATGTTTTGTAAATCAAACAAGACAGAATCAAGTATTCAGGGAAAATATACTTTTCTAAAATGATTCATTGCATGAAATGTCATTAAGTTTCATACTATCTCCTTTGTGTTCTCCCTAAGTTCAAGAAAACCTGGTTTCTTTGGGGGAAAAAAAAAGGAGTTTTAAAAAATGAGATCAAAAGAGATTTTTTTTTAAGATATTATTTATTTATTTGACAGACAGAGATTACAAGCAGGCAGAGAGCGGGCAGAGAGAGGAGGAGGAAGCAGGCTCCCTGCTGAGCAGCGAGCCCGATGTGGGACTCGATCCCAGAACCCTGAGATCATGACCTGAGCCGAAGGCAGCGGCTAAACCCACTGAGCCACCCAGGCGCCCAAGATCAAAAGAGATTTTTTTAAAAAGGGATTTAGTTAAGAGGCTACAAAAAATTAAAGATAGGTAATTAAAATAAAAATGTTTTAAAATTCAATAGTTGGTATGATAACGTTAATGCTTGTAATAGCATCAGGAACAAAACTGAAGCTGCTGAGTACTGATGCAGTGATATGTAGAATCATGCAGGAATGAAGAACAGAAGAAGGCAATGAAGACTGTCACAGTGTTGCTGGTCTTCTTGAAATATAGAAACTTATTTTATGCCCCATTAAATAAATCTCTATACACTATAATACCCTTGCTTAGAAATGCTTGAGGGGCACCTGGATGGCTCAGTCGGTTGAGCATCTGACTCCTGATTTCAGCTCAGGTCATGGTCTCAGGGTCATGAGACGAGGCTCACACCAGGTCCCACGACTCTCTCTCCATCTCCCTCTGCCCAGCCCACCAGCCACCCCCTCCCCGCACGTGCTCGCACACACTCCCTCTCTCTAATAAATAAATCAATCTTTTTTTTTAAATGCTGGATATTTTAAATACTGGGTACAATACGGCACTGGTTGAAAGGGAAAATAAATAGGAAGCTGCTTCTTTACATTTTTTCAAGACGTATTTACTGATGAGAGGGAGTGAGAGTGCATGGGCAGGGGGAGGGATAGGAGAGGAAAAGAAAACATCTCAAGCAGACTCTGTGCTGTGTGTGGAGCCTGATGTAGGGCTCCATCTCACGACCCTGAGATCATGACCCGAGCTGAAACCAAGAGTCGACACTTGACCAACTGCGCCACCCAGGCAACCCTAAATAAGAAGCTTCTAAGAAAGGCTAGAGTTACAGTCAGCTGGAAGGAAGTAGAACAGTGTCCCAGAATAGAATAAAGGGTTAGCCCAACAGGCCTCCACAGAGCAGACATTTTACAGAAGTCAGCAAAGATGTGCAGATGGGACAGGGGACAGAGGGGGGAAGAGAGACCCACCCGACTGCCTTCTAAAGGGGAGCATGGATGCGGTGTTCTGCATGCATCAGGGAGCATACATCAGTGAATGAATTATGAGCCCCCAAAGCCTACATCCTCAAAATGCCCTGAATCTCTGAACATGTTACCTTACAGGGCAAAAGGGACTTTGTAGATTTAAGGAAGTTAAGGATTTTGACAGTGAGAGATTCTCTGGATTATCCAGAGATTATCCAGCAGGTCCCATGTCATCACAAGGGTTCTTGTAAGTAAAAGACAGAAGAATAGTCAGAGAAAGAGAGGGGAGGTCAGATGCAAAGAGGCTTGAATAATTTGGGGCCACAAACCAAGTAATACAGGTGCCCCAGAGATGCCAACTTGCCTGAAAAGGCAAGGAAACAGATTCTCCCACAAGAGCCTCCAATAAAGGAACACAGACCTACTGACCCTTTGATTTAGACTTCTGACCTCCAAAGCTGTAAGAGAATAAACTTGTGTTGTTTCAAGTCTGTGAAAATTTGTTACAGCCCCAATAGGAAACTAATATTGGTGTTTTGCTACAGAAAGGAAAGGATACAGAAATTAACCCTCCACTTCTGTATCTTGTACCTAATGCAGTATTGATGCTTTCCTATTATTAGTTGAAGTACTAATATTGAATGTGATAATAAATTTGTAAAGTCCATCAAGAGAATTCAAAGAGTCCTGGAAATTCTGGGTGACCCCATTACTACAGGAGCCAGTGCAGACAAGACAGCTCTCAGAAACAAAATGACAAAAAAATCAGCAATCTTAAAGATAAGAGATATATAATGAGAATTTCCAAGAAAGAGATTAGATCACACACATAAAAATAAGCTATATAGAATGTCCTAAACATACTGCATAGTATTTCCAGTACCACAGCTACCAACAATATATCATTAATGGTTCTTTAAAAAAAAAAAAAAAAAAAAAAGATGCACAGGGCGCCTGGGTGGCTTAATGAGTTAAGCCTCTGCCTTTGGCTCAGGTCATGATCTTAGAGTCCTGGGATCAAGCCCTACATTGGACTCTCTGCTCAGCGGGGAGCCTACTTCCCCCCTCTCTCTGCCTGCTCCTCTGCCTACTTGTGATCTCTCTCTCTGTCAAATAAATAAATAAAATCTTTTAAAAAATAAATAAATATAAATAAATAAATAAAATTAGTAATTAAAAAAAGATAGAATAGAATAAAGGGTTAGACCTATAATTCCATATTCTTTTTTTTTTAAGATTTTATTTATTCATTTGACAGAGAGAGGTCACAAGTAGGCAGAGAAGCAGAGAGAGAGAGAGGAGGAAGCAGGCTCCCCGCTGAGCAGAGAGCCCAATGCGGGACTCGATCCCAGGACCCTGAGATCATGACCTGAGCCAAAGGCAGCGGCTTAACCCACTGAGCCACCCAGGTGCCCCCCATATTCTATAATTTTAAATAACGATGATTAAATTACAAATGTGGATTTTTTTTAAAAAATCCCACACTACACCCTCAGCAAGTGAGGACATCAAATAAAGATCACGGGATGGTTTATAAAACTACACCAACCTGCCCCATCCCATGCAGGAGAAGAACAAGAACATCTTTTGCATTCTGAAGGCAATTAGAAATAAGTTTTAGAAAAAGTTAAAATTACTTATATATTTTTTAATCGTTTTTAAAATTTCTTTTCAGTGTTCCAGAATTCATTGTTAAATAACAGCACAAAACGTGTTCACAACAGTGAAAGTGAGTGCAAGAGATAATACAAACACCTATTGATTAAGTGAAGAATCAGCCAACTCCTTTGTAAGGACCAGGTTTCCGAGTCCCATATAGTTGTGGCCACATATTCTTATTGATTTTGTATGTTTTCCAACCATTTAAAAATGTAAAAGCTACTCTTAGCCTGGGCATCCACAAAAATGGGCCTCAGGTTGCCAACCATTGCATTTGGCATGAAAAGAAAGGAATTGAGGAAGAAAAATCTAAAAGTAAGAAGAAATACAAAGCATTAATTACAGATAATGAACATCAGAAAGAAATATATAGCAGTTATGACGGTATAAATGGCCTCGACTACTCTAGGAAAAGACAACAACTCACAGATTCAAAGAATCAAGTAGAATGAAGTGCCATCCAACAAAACCTTAATTCAACAAAGGTGAAATGTGAAAGAATGAACGGGTTTAACAGGCAACCATCAGTGGAAAAAATGCAGGCTTACCAATACCCATCAAAGCAGAATTAAACAATATTAAATAGTACAAAGAAAGCCACTTTACATTAATAAAAGCTGTAATTCACAAAAGAATCCTATTATGACAATTTCTGCAACAAGGAACACTGCACTAAATCGATAAATAAACTGTTGGAAAACAAATCAACAGAAACATAGTAAATAAATTTAGCCTCCTTCTGAGTCCTAACTAATCCAAAAAGGAAAATTTAAGAATAAGGAACCATCCAAAACCTTCAGGATATAGCAAAAGCTGTTCTAAGAGGCAAAGTTATAGCAACGCAGGCCCACCTCAAGAAGAAAAATCTCAAGCCCACGTTAACCTAAAGGAGCTAGGAAAACACTTTTTTTAAAAATTTTTCTTTTATTTTTTTAAGGCTTTTGTTGTTACTGTTACAAACAACTGAACTCGTGACCACAAGATGAAGAGTCCCATGCTCCTCTGACTAAATAAAATAAATAGAATTTAAATTTTTTTAAAAAAAGCCAAAAAAGGAAAGAAATAATAAAAATCAGGAGGACCTGGGTGGCTCCATCAATTAAGTGTCTGCCTTCGGCTCAGGTCATGATCCCAGGGTCCTGAGATCAAGCCCCACATTGGGCTCCTTGCTCAGCAGGGAGCCTGCTTCTCTGTCTCCCTTCGCCCACCACTCCCCCTGCGTGTCCCCTCCCCCACTCTGTCAAATAAATAAATAATCTTTTAAAAAGAAATAATATCAGAGCAGAAATAAACAAAATAGAAGTGTGTGTGTGTGTGTGTAAAAGAATGAAACCAGGAACCGATTATTTGAAAAGGTCATCAAATCATCAAAATTGATGAACCTCTACCCAGACTCATCCAAAAAAAAAAAAAGGATTCACACAAAATCACAAATTAAAGAGAAATAATAATTAACACCAGAGAAATAAAGGGTAAGAGATTATTATGAACTGCATGAGAACAAATTGGATAACTTAGAAAAAAAAAATGAATATCTGGAAACATATAACCTTCCAAAACTGAAGCACAAAGAAATAGAACATTTGAACAGACAAATTACTAGCAAGGAAACTGAATCAGTAACCAAGAAAAAATAAATAAATAAAAATTTAAAAAAATAAAAAATAAAAAAAATCCCAACAAACAGAAGTCCAGGACACAGATGGCCTCACAGGAGAATTCTTTTTTTTTTTTTAAATTTTATTTATTTATTTGACAGAGAAATAGAGAAAGAGCACAAGGAAGCAGCGAAGCAGGGAGAGGGAGGGAGAAGCATGCTCTCTGCTGAGCCAGATGTAGGGCTCGAGCCCCAGACCCTGGAATGGAATGACCTGAGCCGAAGACAGCCACTCAACTGACTGAGCCACCAGGTACCCCCTCACAGGAGAATTCTACCAAACATTTGAAGAACAGTTAAATACTTATTCTTCCCAAACTATTCCAAAAAATTAGGAAAGAAAGGAAAACTTCCAAATTCACTGAAGACTACAAAAATATATACAAAACTTTCTTTTCCTACAAAGAATCCTTAATATTATGCCACAAAAGAACCTCGACAGATCATTTTTAAATGCTTTATAAGCTTTGTTGCATAGATCTCACAGCCAAAGGTTAAGCAACATTTAACAAGTGATAAATTTTAAAAGAGCAAATATTTCAGTCACCATTTTTCAAGCATTCCTGTTATAATCATGACACCAAGATCTGACCAAAGTTGCAAAATTATAAACCTATAAGCCAGAAGGTGTATAAATAAAAATCCAAAAGAAAATGAGGAAACCAAGCCCTGTTGCATATGAAAAAAAATAATGTAACATGAGCTAATAAATTTCATTCCAGAAAAATGATATGTCAGCATTAATAACTTAATATATTTAATTCAAAGAAAAATACTTCTTAAATTTAACATCATACAAGCGTACCCATAGATGCCAAACAATATTGGATTCAAATAAATATCCATTCTTGACTTCAACTCTTAGTAAAATAGTTTAATTATTAATGCGATTTGTATCTATCTAAAAAAGCCAAGGTAATCAACAGGAAAACGACTGTAACTTATCATCAGATTCAGTAAGACGTCTAGCGTAGAAGTAAATGAATAAACTCTTTGTTTTTTCATATAATGTTATCAGCCAATAAGAAAATATAAAGCTGGGGCAGAAGACCTTCCATTGCCATATATACATGTATACACATGTATACACCCATACATGTACAAACTCATCAATAGTGTGCTTGTCAATTTTTAACGCATCCTCTGGGGGGAGAGGCCTAATTTATAGCATGTACAGCATTTCTGATTTCCGCAATTTCAATACTCCCATCATGGTGGGTTAGAAATGCCCAACACAGTACCACTGCACATAGGGCTGGGAAGAAATGTACAACGGTCCATGGTGACACGGGACTGCCTTGCTCACAGACATACCCCAGACATAAATAACCTCAAGGCCACTGATGATAATAAAAGGCAACAGAACAATTAGGAAGTCATGAGTTCTGAGTATTTATTACCTCTGATAATATATACAGTTGCTAGTTTATTTAAGTTCTAAGGATGCCTATATTTCACAACCAGAAGTTCTGAAAATTTAATAATCAGCTCTTGCAAGCAGGTACAGACGGACTCCAGCACACCACAGTCTGAAGATCCTAATAATCTCAACCAGAAAGATTCTGCACTTGTAAAAATATCGCTCAACTTCTCTGAGAATCATAAAATAAAACTTCAGCAAACAGATGGTCATCACGCTCATAGCTGAGAGAACATAATATGGTAAAGATGTTAATACTCGTTCGATTCGACTATACATTGAAGAAATCCCAAGCAATACCCATTTTATTTTTCTTTAGGGACAGCAGAAGGTGGAGCCTGACAAAGCAATCCTAAATTTGATCCGTAAAAGTATACATGCAAGAAAATCTAGGAAAATTCCACCGAGACCACAACATTCAGGCAGCACTTGATCCTAAGGTATTTCAAGGTTAGAGTATTTCGAAAAGCATGGTACTAAGTACTAGAAAAACAGAAACCCTGGGTCTCAGTCTAGCGTGGTGGAAAGATACCCGAACAGATCATCCCAACCCCATGTGGCAGGTGCCATGACGGAAACAGTCAAGACGGAAGTGAGGGAAATGAGGAGCCTGTGAATGTCACAGAAAAGGAGTGACATCTTGAACAGATTCGCCTTTTTCAGTCTTTAGAACCTAGAACCTTTCGTCAAATTGCTTTCTGGGACACTTGTACCAATTCACATTCCCACCGCCAGGGCATGAGACGGCTTCTTGGGGCTTGCCAACATGTAGCATCTCTCCATTTTTCCCTTTATCTGGCCAAGTTTGACAGGTGAAAATGGTACCTTGTCTTAAGTAGCAAACCCAGCGTCTAATGAGGCTGGTAGCATTTCCTCTATTTATTGGATGTTTCTACTTCTACTTTAGTGGAAACCCATCTCTCCTCTGTGCTCCCTCTTGGCCGCCCTTGCCGTCTTATCCAAGCCCTCCCTCCACCAGGCCATGGCTGTGTGTACGTCTGTGTTCCCCACAAGACAAGTCAGGAACAGGGACTGTGTCTGGTCTCTCCCTGTATCTGCAGCGGAAGACACTGGCCTACTTAGAGTAGGCGCTCTGAGAACACCTGCCAAACAAGCGAGACACGGGCTGGTAGAGCACTTGGGGCTGTTTGTCCTGGGCGCCGGCAGAGGCCACGTTGCAGGCACCATAAAAATGGTGCTGCCTTTCCAGAGACACGGCTGTGCCGCATTACTAACAGCAACTGGGCACAAACAAGGGGAAAAACGAAAATAGAGCACTGCTGCCATCCATCCTATTGTACCTGATCATCAAGCTGGGGAAAGTTTGTAAAGTTCAAGGAGAAGAGTCTTTAGAAAATACATTTTGCTTAAGAGACTGCTGCAGCGAGCTTGCAGAGCTGTCGGAGAAAATCTGATTCTCCACAAATAACAGTCACTTGAATTTCTACTTTATTTCGAAAGAGCTCCCCACCTGAATATCTATTCGCTGTGTCTTCACAATGCCCCCTTTCTGAGAGGCGGCTGGTCTGCCATGATCTGCTCATCAGATACTGGAAAGACACTGTGGGGAGATGCTGTGGCATTTGCGCAGGTGATGGGTTTATCCAAGTTTGCTAGGATATTTGTACAAGATGCCAAGCCTTCCTTCTAGAGCCACTGACAGGGACCCTGAGAGCAGACGCAGCTCCATCCATTCGGTACCTGTAGTGGGTTGAACAATGCTCCCCAAAAGCTGGGTCTACACCCTAATCTCTCAAAACTGTGATGATGACCTTGTTTGGAAAGCAGGTCTTGACCATGCGATTTGAAAGATGGGATTCTTTTAAGGTTCTTGAAATGAGATTATCCTGAATTGCCCAGGTGGGTCCTAATTCCAAGCGTCCTTATAAGAAACAGAAGAGGAAAAGACATAGACACATGACTGTGTGGAGAGCGAGGGAGAGCCCAGAGAAATGTGGCCACAAAGAGCACCAACAGCTCCCAGAAACAACCAGACAAGGGGAAAATTGTCCCCTGGAGTCTTCAGAGGAAGCACGACCCTGCTGACACCTTGATCACAGCCTCTGGCCTCCAGAACTTTGAGACAATAAGTTTCGGTTACTCTGAGTCCCCAAGACGTGGTCATTTGCTACAGCAGCCCTAGGAATCTAGACAGTGGCTGACCCAATTCATCTGCTTCGGAATCTCTTCTCTCCTAGACTATTATTCGGACCATAACAGCCTACACTTACTCTCCTGCCTTCAGCCTCACCCCCGGAAGCCAATCCACCCCCTGCCCACATGATAGAAGTCAGGAAGAATCTCCAACACTCTGACCAAAGACTGACACTCGCCTTCTAAAACCTTCACTAAGTGGCCAGCAACCCACCACTGCACACCGGGATAACCCAAGATGCTTGGTCTGGCTACATGGCTCCAGCATGCCTCTCAGACCTTGCACCTGCCAAGACTCATTCAACATTCTCTTCTCAAGGCAGGACTCTACGGGCAGTCTCCTGAGTGTGCAAGGCTTTTACATGCTATGTCACTTATGCCCTTCCCCCTTACTTGACAAAGGAAATACCTTTCAAGACTGTCTTCAAGCGTCATCTCCTTTTCAAGAACTTCAGTTAGCCTTGCCCTCCACGTCTACCACCAGCTCCAGCAGAACTGAGCTCTCCCCTTATGTCCCCATCATCTGCAGCCAGCTCCTGAGTTAGGACACCAACATACCTGATTATATGCATCTGGGGACACATCCATTTCCCCATTAGCCTATGACCTTCATTAGGGACATGTCCATCCTTACCTGAGTCATATCTGTATTCCAGAACCTAGTCTAGTACCTGGCACACAAGAGGAATTCAGTAGGTTGGGTGGGTGGAGACACATATGTGTGGATGACCTCACAAATGGGCAAGCCCAGAAGGGACTCACAAGCAGGCTACTGTAGAATGAAGAATGATGTGCACAAGGATCCCGGGACACAACAGCAGTACCTGGGGTCACGCAAGTCAACCATAGGTGGCAGATCCAAAGTTGACCGAACACAAACACATCACAAGCCTGGTATTTCCTAGAGCTTTCCAGTTTATGAATCAGTTTCCCAGGCTCGAAGCCATTTACTTCTCACAATGACCCAGTGACATAAAGAATTGCTATTTCTTCTATTCACGAGGAAGGAAGCCAAGGTTCAGAGTCAGGGGATAAAAGCTGAGGAAGTGGCAGGTAAAGACTCCAGGACCTCAGTCTGCCCAGCCCTCCAGTCTATGCTCCTTCTGCTGTAAGCCCCAGACCCCCCATCATCAAGCACTCACAGAGAAAAAAACAAGCAGTGCTGCAAACATTCAACTGTGTCCATGTGGAACCAAGAGACACAGGCTGTTTGCCCGAAAATGACTGATAGGATGGAAAGTGACAAGTCGTCATCTGCTTCTGGCACCATCGATGACTGGTTAACGTGAATATTGTGTCGCTTCCCACTAGATGGAAGAAGATGTCACTTATCGTTAATGGAGTGTCACACGTATGTTTGCCTAAAGGAAAATGCTCTTTTGGTTGTTGTTGTTGTTCTCAATTTCCCCCTCATTTTACAGCCATAAAAAAAGAGAGAGAGAGAGAGAGAGATCCAGCAGAAAGGATGACTCTACCTAGGGGTGAAATGGGGAAGGCATTCTCAATCTTCTAATTTATTACCTTTTTTCTTTTTTTTTCATTGAGTAGTTCCTTCTTTCTTGAATGGAACCACCAAAAGCCAGTCAAAATGAAGCCAGAGGGTGGTCCTGGGTTCTGAGAGCAGCCAAATGCTCCGAGCTCTAGGTCAGAACTCCAGAATCCAACCGTCAAGCTAGGAGGTTTTCAGAGTCCAGCCAGGACCCCCAGGCTCTTTGCCAAGCTGGGCTCCCCTCTGCTCAACCAAGATGACCGAAGATACATCTCTAAATAATAACGGAAAACAATACTGAGCATGTCATGATGGACGATGGAATGTATAAACTCTTTTCTTTCAATTACCCTTCAAGGCACATACAGGTCCACAAACCCTGATCTAAGAATTCCGAATTCTCAAAACCTCTGAAAACCAGAAGATTTTTTCCTAAGTTTGGTGTAAATTTCCTTGGTGCTGAGACTTGAGTTAAACCCATACAGACTTGTGGTGGTTTTAATATCACCTCCTTAGTGTTAATAGCCACACTTTCAGCTGCCAAAAAATAGTAACACATTTGGCCCCAAAGGCAGCAGGTAAGGGGTTGAGAACTTGTTCAACCCATTTTATGGATGAGAAAACAGATTTCAAGAGGTCGACACAGAAGCAGCAAATGTTTGAGCTTAGACTCTGTAGCCTCTCTCCACAGCGGGTCTCATCAACCACTGAGCTCCCCTGCCTTTGACACATGGCCCTTCCAGCTGCTCTCGGGCTGTCCCTCACCCTTGGAGCCCAGCAGTTCATTCCCTACTCGCTCGTTAGCAGGAAGGCAGGACTGGCCCTCCTAGACATTTCGGGTCTGAGACGACTCCAAGAGCAACAGGACCCTAATTACACTGCTTTATTAAAACAAACCTTGCCATACTGACCTATGTTTCCCATCTAGAGTGAAAAGCAATGACAGCGTCAGTCATAGATAGAAAACTACCTGTCAATCTGCATCCACACTTGCGTTTTTACACTGAGAAACAGAGACATCTATCAATCTGCTGATGGTCAGGCTGTCCACCATCTCACATTTCCGCGATTAGGTCAGACCCTGAGCCAGAAAGCTTGTTTTCAAATCCTGACTCTGCAACCTTATGGCTGTGTACCTCAAACAAGTTACTTAACCTCTCTGTACCTCGGTTTCTGTACCTGGAACCTGGAGATAATAATGGCGCCAACCTCAACAGCTGCCATGAGGACTACATGAGTCTGTATTCAAGGTGCTTAGGATAGAGCAAGTCCTATACTAGCCTTTGATTCCTAAGTAGATAATGGGAGGTAGCAGACACATTGCTTCCCATTTAACCTCTCTGAAACTGGACTCCTTCTTGCCATCGAGATGTACTTTGAAGATCACATTTATGTTCCTGTTCTCAAAAAGCAGCACTTTAACCAAGGGTGTCTCTTTTTTCTTTAGCATCTCAGAATTGAGAGACTATGATAAATGATACTTTGGGAAAAACGGGATGTATTTTCCCTTCGGTCTCAAGGGAAGAAATGGAGACAGGGGCAAGTTATAGATTCCAGCTGAGCTCACCTGTGTCTATGCACGGAGGTCACACTTCCCTTTCCCAGGCAGACGGATTCTGAAACCAAACCACCCGGCTGAAGAGATGCTTCCATTCCAAAGGAAGAGCTGTACCCGCTTTCGTATTTGCATTTCAAAACTCTAACAAAGGGCCACAATGAACTACTTGGGATTTTTCCTAATTAGTTTTACTCTGCGCCTCTGTTACCTTTAGGAGGAAGCTGAAAATTTTTTAACCTTCAAAATTAGCAGCAGTGCATGTCAGAAAGCATTTCAAAGAAGAGTCGAGGTGCGTCTGGGACCTAATTGCTGTGCCTGAAAGTGTTGTCTGAGGATTTTTCAGTCTTCCGAGAAGTCCCCAACCCTTGGGAAAACTAGTCTTGAAACTAAAAAAGTTTCCCCTAATCATATACCTGAGAAAAATGTTAGAACAGATTTACCCATTAAGGCAAGGAAATAAAACGAAGAACAAATTGTAAATCAGATGTCTCTCCCTCCAACGACCTCCGACTGTACATAGAACACGAATAAAACGGTCTTACCACAGCATTCCAGGCTCCATGTGACCCACCCCCAACTGTAGCTCCTGATTTTTCTCATTCTCTGCTCCCCATTACATGCTATGCTCCACACACACCAGTCTTTTTTCTCAAACACATCAAGCATATTCCTCCTTCAGGTTCTCTGTACCTGCTCTGCCTCCTGCCTGGAGAGATCACCTCCCTTCCTAGGACTATGAGGCTGTCGTGCAGGGTGGATACAATACAAGGTCAACCAGGGCAAAGGGTCCCTTTTTCTAATCCATACAAAGCAACCATCCGGGCTAGCAGCAGTCCTTCCTCCCTGGGAGGATTCATTCATTCCTACAAAAGCTATTAACTGAGCATCTGCTATAACTCAGGCGCTGTTCTAGGTACTGGGGTTGTAGCCTTGAACTAGAGAGACGGCTCTCTGCCATCAAGGAGCCCACGCACTAGGAGGCTGAGACACGCACAGACAGTCCAGCCATAAACAAGCAGAACATCAGATAATAACAACAGTGGGAAGACATTATAGCTCAGGTGTCTGATAGCCACTGGATAGCTGCTTTAGACTGGGTCATCAAGGAAGGCATCTGGAGGTGCTGGCGCTTATTCTCATAGCTAAAGGACCATAAGGAGGCATCAACACAAAGAATTTGTTTGGGTTGGGGAGTGGAAGACAGGGCATTTCATGCAGAGGGAACCCAGATGTGAGTGAGCTCTTTTGAAGGCTCCAAGGAGTCAACAAGCTGTTTGTTCGAGCAACAAGAAGCCAAGGTACAGTTGGAATATAGTGGTCAAAGAGGGGACAGAAGTGCGATGAGGCTGGACTGGTAGGAAAGGTCAGACCACGTGGGACTCTAAGAGTGAAGTTTGGATTTCACTCCCCCTCAGCTGTAAAATCATCTGCGGTTCCAGGCAGAGTGTACCATGACCGGCTGTGTATTTCAGAACGATTTCTCTAACTCAAGAGCTCTCCAGAAGAACTTGCCACAATAATGGAAATACCCTGCTATCTACACTGTCAAATGCAATAAACCCCTGGCCACATGTGACTAACGAGCCCTTGAGATGTGGCTGATGGGACCGAGAAATGGAATTTTTATTTTTATTCTGTTTTAGTCTATTTTAGTCATTTTAAATTTGAAGACCCGCTACGTGACCAGTAGCTCCCATTTGGTCCAAGCCCCCTAAATGCTGGCTGAAGAATAATTAGGAAGTACGAGAGGAGGTCAAGGGTGCAAGCAGAAGATTAATCAGGAAGCTATCCCAGTGGTCCAGGGGAGAGATGATGACAGCTGGAAGCAGAGATGGAGAGAGGTGACAGCGGGGAATACCTTTCAAAGGTGGTGACAGGAGAGTGGGGGAGAGGAAGGGAAGATGAGAATCAGAGGACTCGTTGATTTCTGACTCAGCCGCTAAGTGGATGATGGCATCATTCTGATATGGAGAAGACAGAGGGAGATGCCCGTCTTGGGGTGGGGGTAGGGGGACACAAAACACGAGAACTTGCTTCTCCCAAACTCTTCACATGGCCGTTATTCTGGACATCTGGGCCTCAACTGTCCGCTCGAACATCACTTCCTAGGAGGCTGGGCGTGTGTTATCCACCCCAGCCCTCCTCCCTCTCCCCCATGGGGCCTGCATTTAGGTTCTGCAAATTTTTGATCATGAGGTCATGGGCTCCCTCTTCTCCGAGCTGTAAACTCTCTCCATATGGGGTCCTTGTGCCACACACACACACACACACACACACACACACACACACACACGTGCCTGGAAGGGTACCTGGTAAATGGCAGGTATTCAAATATGTGCTGAACTAAGAAAACAGGTATAAATACCTTGCAAAACAAACAAAAAAATAGGGCTGAAGCCTCAAAGGGTAGGCTTCCAGTGTGAATTGGTACAGTATCAAATAGTGGAAAACAAAGTGTGCTTGCACACCTGCCCCAGGTATAAATGGATAAATTCTGTTTGGGGTTATTTACCAGTATTTCTTTGATAGAGAAACAGAGTGTAATTTCCGGTTAATGATCTGACCCACCTGACAGGTGCACAAGTGAAACGCAAAGCGGAACATGGTTCCCAGCTCTGCAATCCCGTTTCTCTCCAAGAATTTTGGGGGACAGAGCCGAGGATATGTGAAATGCAAACAAGGTAAATCCTGGGCTATGGTTTTTAAAAGTTCCGGGAGTCTTTGAGTGTTACCCGCCTTTAGTTAGGAGCAGCTCACGACCATCGACCACTCACATCCAGCCACGGACCAGCGGCGGATCATATTCCCCTTGAACAGATGCCGCGTGGCGGGATGCGAGGAGGAGGAGCTTTGCCGTTACACAGATATGGACTGGAACTGAGCTGTGCAATCCTGGCTAAGTCCGGGAGCCTCTCTGGTCTCCACTCCCAACTAGCCTGTCCTGCATACATCAGGTCACCCTGCACAACCTGCCAACCAGGATCTCGGCCATTTTCTCACAAATTACAGGTAAACCCTATCACCCCAAAACTCCAGAGCCCCACAGCAGATCTTCCCATTTACTCACTTGAGCCTGTCAGGCGGGAGCCGCACACAAGTTTGCCATTATCCCCCACATTCTCCTCTCTGACTTAATTCTGTCAACGCACTGCCCCAAAACACATACTCTCTTTCTCTCTCCCAATTCCACACCCACAGACACATGCAGAGCTCTCTGTGGCTTCCTTCACTCTACACTGACTCACAGTCGTGAGACACATTTCCCTTTCCTCTTCACAGGCTCCCGAAATGAGATCGTTTCTGGTGAAAGCAATTGTAAGCGCTGGGTGAACAACTCCAGAAAATTAGTACAAGTTCCACTAAGGCTAGAGACAGAGAGAAGAAAAATCTGTTCAATTTCCACTGTATTCACATCACTCGCAAAACGAAACACGCCTCTCATTTCTACCTCCCAAGTAATCCCAGTCCTTAACAAAAATTAAAACAAAAGCTATTGCCAGCTCCACCCCAAAAGCACATTTTCTATTTGCCACAAACAGTCACTCCAAGTCAGGAATGCGCCACTCTCTCCACTTTTTGAAGCATCGTTTCTCATCAAAACTGCTGCAGCATCTCGATTTCCAATGGAAATTATAGACAACACTTAAAAAAAAAAAAGCAAGAATGCATTAAAGATTTAACCGTGAGTCATTACAGGCATTGAAAGAAGGTGTAATTCTGCCAGCCCTAGCCTGATATATAGACATTATGAACAAGGGAATAATTTGAGGAATATGTGATATAAAGGATACAAGACAGAAAGTATCAGAAGATAATTGAAATGAGTAACTATCTAATAACCACTAAACAGAGTAACGTGCAGCTATCCAGAGCCATTTTTACAAAGAGTTTTTAATAATGTGAGAAAAGTGCATATGAGGTGGCCAAATTTTTAAAAAAGGAACATGCATGGCAGTATATACCGCATCATTTCAATTATTTGAAATTGCACAGACAACCCTAAAGGGAAATACATGAGAAAACCAATAACGGTTATTTTTGGGTCACCAGAAAACATGCGTCCTTGTTCCTCTAATCTACCTACTTCTCTACACCAAACTTTATGCTGCAGGTACCCATTATATTTTAATAAAATCTTTTCATTCAATGAATTTTTATTTTTAAAATAAGGTTTACCTAAAATTTGCAAACTTTTTTTTTCCAATTTATTTATTTTCAGAAAAACAGTATTCATTATTTTTTCACCACACCCAGTGCTCCATGCAAGCCGTGCCCTCTATAATACCCACCACCTGGTACCCCAACTTCCCACCCCCCCGCCACTTCAAACCCCTCAGACTGTTTTTCAGAGTCCATAGTCTCTCATGGTTCACCTCCCCTTCCAATTTACCCAAATTCCCTACTCCTCTCTAACGCCCCTTGTCCTCCATGCTATTTGTTATGCTCCACAAATAAGTGAAACCATATGATAATTTGCAAACTTTTATGAAGACATTTTCTGCAATGGCCTCTATCTTCATGCCTCATGGCATGATGATGTTTGGGGAAAACAAGCCATTGCCCCCATGCCCATACCCACCCCCAGTCTCTAGGGGAGCTGGCTACGGATAAGTATTTCTGGGGACTATGGATGTATAGTGAGTCTGGTAGCTCTGACTCTTCTGGAGGAGTCCAGGAGAAAATAGAAGGCTGAAGTATCCACAGTTATCAGTACAATTCACTGAAAAAAGGAACGATGACTTGGGATTACACTGCTAGTCCTTGGCATGCTTGCCTCCTCTATACACAAAGTCACGGCAAGACCAGCATTACCATACCCATTTTACAGATGAGGCGATGGGTACATAGAGAAGGAAGGCATCTGCTCAAGATCACAAGTCGTCAGCTATCAATGTCTGGATGCAAATACAAACAAATGTTTGCTGATGCCATGATCAGATCTTTCTATTACCCTACATGGCCTCTTTCATCTACACAATGACCGAGAGAACTGTGTCTGATGTGGTGCCCTACTCATCATCACCATCATCTGGACAGACCTGCAGACTTTGGCCTCCTGCCAAAGGAACCCTAATTCTAAGAGTTTCACAATCCCAAGCAATAACATTTATGCCTTAAATGGACAAAAGATTGAAATTGTAGGTAAATTATGATGTGTATCTGTTCACTATTGTAACACATTATCTCCCAAACATGAGTTTACGGAATCCAAAGATATGAAAGTACTTTAAAAAGCCCATACATATTTCTAAACTTACCTTTAAAAAGGTTGTATGAAACTGAGGGTTGCTGGAGGGGATTGGGGTGAGGGATGGGATAACTAGGTGATGGACATTAAGGAGAACATGTGATATAATAAGCACTGGTATTATATAAGACTGATGGGGGCACCTGGGTGGCTCAGTTGGTTAAGTGTCTGCCTTCGGCTCAGGTCATGATCCCAGAGTCCTGGGATCAAGCCCTGCATCAGGCTTCTTGCTCAGCAGGGAGCCCGCTTCTCCCTCTCCCTCTACCCGTCTGCCAGCCGCTCCCCCTACTTGCACTCTGTCTCTCACTACCTCTCTCTGTGTGTCAAATAAATAAATAAAATCTTTAAAAAAAAAAAAAAAATCACAGGCCTGTATTTCCGAGATCAATAATATAGTATATGTTAATTAATTGGAATTTAAATTTTAAAATGTTTGAAATTTTTTTAAGAAGTTGTATGAGTTTCTGGGTCCATGAACAGGGTATACAAGTGCCCATTTACTCATATCTTCACCACCACTAGGTATTACAATATTATTGTCAGACTAACAAGAGAAAGAAATGTAAGAGTCCATTTCCTATCCCATATCTATTCTCTAGAATAGAACACGTATTGGGCCACAAAACAAGAGTCTATAGCATGACAAGGCCATTCAAAACAGCAAGGTCAAGGCTGACTTAACCTTCTTTGGGGAAAATGGAAAAAGGGCTGTGGTTAAATAATTAGGAAATACCCAAACAAGCACAAAATCACAGAAGAGATTTCAATACTGACCAAGCTTCCAAATCCAAATGCCAGACCAACAGAGAATGGAGGACCCTAGTTAACATTTGCCAGAAATGTATTCAGTACCGCATTCTTTTTATTCTGAATTAGCCCTTGTAACAACCTTGTTTAATATTTTTTTTAAGATTTTATTTATTTATTTGTCAGAGAGAGAGAGAGAGAGCACAGGCAGGCAGAGTGGCAGTGGAGGCAGAGGGAGAAGCAGACTCCCCACCGAGCAAGGAGCCCAATGTGGGATGCTAGGATCATGACCTGAGCCGAAGGCCGATGCTTAACCAACTGAGCCACCCAGCCGTCCCAACCGTTGTAACAACCTTGTACAGAGCTCCACTTGCCTTTGTTTTACGGACAGAAGGTTCAAAAACATCAAGTTCCAAGCAAAAACCAAAGGAGTTATGAATACTAAACCATCCCTACAAGAAATATGAAAGGGGACTCTCTGAGTGGAAAGAAAAGACCACAAATGAGAGTATGAAAGGTAAGTATATCCATACAAATCAGTCCAGAGATTCACAAAATAAAAGGATATAAAATATGATACCACATACCTAAAGTGCAGGGGGCGGAGGAGAAACGAACGTGTTCGAACGTACGCAATCATCAACTTAATAAAGACCACTATAAGCAGAAGACAACATATACTAACCGAATGGTAACCACAAATCAAAAACCAGGAATAGATTAGCAAAGAAAGAGAAACGAATCTAAGTGGATCACTAAAGAAACCAGCAAACCATGAAAGAGAGCAAGAAAGACCAAAGAAAATCTATAGAAAAGACCACAAAACAAGTAACCAAAGGACAAGTACGTATCTTTCAATAATTACTTTGAATGTAAATGGACTAAGTGTTCCAACCAGAAGACTAAGGGTGACAGAGAAATTTTTTTAAAAGGACCAGTGTATATGCTGCCTACAAGAGATTCATTTCCAGCCTAAAGATGCCTGCAGATTAGAAATAAGGAAATAGAGAAACATCCATTATGGAAATGGATGTCAAAAGAAAGGTGGGGTAGCCATACTTACGTTAAGCAAATAGATTTTAAACAAAAACGAACAAGAGTCAAAGAAGAACACTGTATAATAATAAAGGGAACGATCCAAAAGAAAATAAAAGTATTTAGGCACCAAACACGTAAGCACCCAGATGCATAAAAGTTAATAACAAACATAAGGGTAATAATAGAGTAACAGTCCAGGACTTGAACACCCACTTACACTGAAAGATGGACCGTCCAAACAGAAAATCAACAAGGCCATGGTGGCCTTGAAGCACACACTAGACCAGAGAGGTTTAGCAGATATATTCAGAATATTCCATCCCCAAACAGCAGAATACACATTCTTTTCAACTGCACATGGAAGGTTCTCTAGACTTACATCACGTATTAGGCCAAAAACAAATCTCAGTGAATTCAAAGAGCCTGAAGTCACACCATGCATCTTTGCTGACCACCACACTATGAAACCAATCAACCACCGGGGAAAAATCTGGAAAGAGCACAAATACATGGAGGTTAAATAACGTGCCCCTAAACAAGGAGGGAGCCAACCAAGCAATCAAGAAAGAAATCAAAAAGTTCATGGACACAAATGAAAATGAAAACACAATAGGCCAAAAATCACTGGGATGCAACAAAAGCAGTTTTAAGAGTAAAGTGTAGCAGCAATATTGGCCTGCTTCAAAAAGGAAAAAAATCTCAAACAATCAACCCAACCTCACACTCTAAGGAGCGAACAACAACAACAACAAAAACAAACAATACCCCAAACCAGCACAAGAAAGGAAATAATAAATACTGGAGCAGAAGCAAATGATATGCAAATTAAGAACCACAATAGATAACGAAACCTGGAGCTGGTTCTTTGAAAAGATCAACAAAATTGATAAATTCCTCAAGAGACTTATCAAGTCGAAAATCACAAATGGAAAAAGTATAGCTGAGGGGCACCTGGGTGGCTCAGTGGGTTAAGCCTCTGCCTTTGGCTCAGGTCATGATCCCAGCAGCCTGGGATCGAGCCCCACAATCGGGCTCTCTGCTCAGCAGGAAGCCTGCTTCCCCCTCTCCCTCTGCCTGCCTCTCTGCCTACCTCGTGATATCTGTCTGTCAAATAAATAAATAAAATCTTTTAAAAATTAAAAAAAAAAAAGAATAGCCAACACCACAAAAATATAAATTTTATGAGAATATTGTGAAAAATTAAATGCCAACAAATTGGACAACCTACAAGAAACGGGTAAACACCTGGAAACATAGAACCCTCCAAAACTGAAGTAGGAAGAAACAACATTGGAACAGACCAATTACTAGCAAGGAAATTGAATCGGTAACAAAAAAAACTCTCAACAAACAAAAGTCCAGGACCAGATGGCCTCACAGGGGAATTCTACCAAACGTTTAAAGAATACCTACTCTTCTCAAACTATTCCAAAAAAAAATTAAAAAGGAAGGAAAACTTCCAAATTCTTTCAATGATGAATGAATGTACAGAAATCCGCCAGTATTACCCAGATACCAAAACCAGATAAAAACACCACAAAAAAAGACAACTACAGGCCAATCTCTCTCACGAACATAGAAGCAAAAATCCTCAACAAAATATTAGCAAACCAAATTCAACAGTACGTTAAAAAAAAAAATCATTCACCATGATCAAGCGGGATTTATCCCCAGGATGCAAGGGTGATTTGATATTTGCAAGTCAATTAGCATGATACATCACAGCATTACGATAATAACCATATGATCATTTCCACAGATGCAGAAAAAGCATTTGATTAAGTACAACAACCATTCATGATAAAAACCCTCTAGAAAGTAGGTTTAGAGAACACACATCAACATAATAAAGGCCTTATATGAAAAACCTCAGTGGGGGAGGATGAGCACTTTTCTCCTAAAGTCAGGAAGTAGACAAGGATATCCACTCTGACCACTGTTATTCGACGTAGTGCTGGTAGTCTCAGCCACAGCCATCACAACAAAGAGAAATAAAAGGCAACCAAATTGGTAAGGAAGGAGAACTTCCACGATTTACAGAGGACATGATACTCTGTAAAGAAAACCCAAGAGACCCCACCAAAAAACTGCTAGAACTGGTCAACGAATCCCGTAAAGTTGCAGCCTACGAAAACAATGTACAGAAATCCGTTGCATTTCCAGACACCCATAATGAAGTAGCCAGAAGAGAAACTAACAAGTCCATTTACACCTGCCCCCAAAATAAGAAGACACCTAGGAATGGGCCTTGCCAAAGAGGTGAAAGACCTATCATCTGAAAAGTATGAAACACTCATGAAAGAAAGAGAAAAAAAATAGAAAAAAAAATGGGAAGACACCCACAAACACACACACACACAAACGCAACGCACACAGAGGAATAGTATTTGGCCATAAAAAAATAATAAACTTTTACCATCTGCACTGATATGAATGGAGCTAGAATATATAACACAAAGTGAAATTAGTCAGAGAAAGACAAATACCATATGATTTCACTCATATGTGAAATTTAAGGAACAAAGGAAAAAAGAGAAAAACCAAGATACAGATTGATAACTATAGAGAACAAACGGATGGTTACTGGAAAGGAGAGAAGCAAGGGATGGGTGAACCGAGTGATGGGGATTAAGGAGGGCACCTGTCCTGATGAGCACTGGGAGATGTAGGGAATTTTTCAATCACCATATTGTACACCTCAAACAAGTAACACTGCTAATTATACTAGAATTAAGAGAAAACCTTAATTGAAAAAAACCATTAAGATCAACCAGCTGCTGAACACCAAGTTCAGATCTAAACCCAGATTCATCTATCCCAAGCTTCTTGATTCGGTCTTGTTCGGTTCTTGTTTTCGTGTTTTATTTCAATATCCTTTATTAGGTTCTCAGATTTTAAAAGACATATTTACATAAATATGAAAAACAGATTGAACGTCCCTTTAAAAAGGAAACCAAGAACTGCCCATAGTCTACCACCCAAAGATAGGAACTGCTAACCCTTTGGTTCATTCTCACCCATTAATTCATACATGTTTATATTTATATAGGTTATATAATTTAAATAAGATGAGTAAGACTGCATATGAAGATTTACTAATTTTTAAAATCAACACAGTGAGAGAATTTTCACAGGACATTCATAATACTTGAAACTATAATTTTGTATGTTTGCAGATAATTTCATTATATAAAAGCCACGTAATTGCTTTAGCTACTGTCTGCTACTAGGCACTCCAGTTTGTTTTCCTCATTTTTCTCTGTCCTAAATAATGTTCTGATAAAAATAATTTTATCTTTTATGTACATCTCTATTTCTCCAAAATAAGTTTTTGGGAATAGAATTACAAGGCCAAAGGGTATAATTTTGAGGTTCTCCAACCATGTATCAAAGTGCCCTCCAGAAAAAAACTGCAGAAATTTACACTCTTCACAAACACATCACCTGATCCTCACCAATGTCATTGCTCAAACTGTTGTAAATGTAAATAAAGAACTGGACCTTTATTCTTTATCAATTTATATTTCAGGAACTGTAAGTAAAACCGATTTTACCCCAGATTTTAATTGACTGTGGCAATTTTTCTTACATAAATTGACGATTCCCATCCTTTTCTTTTTCTATCAAGACATTTTTTTTATTATTAGTGGTCTTTAAGGATAATTAACCATGGTCAATCACGTATGTTGTAAATATTTTCCACAGGTTATCTTTGAACTTCTTTGTCCTTTTATTTTTACCTACAAAAGTTAACGATTTTTATGTGACCAAATGCATCTTTCTTCCCTTATAGTTTGTTTCTTGGCTTTTAGCTTGGAAAGCCTTTGCTCCTACTAAGATCAAATAAACATTCACCTATATTTTCTTAAACTCTTGCCTTTTCTACTGCACTGTGCTGATTCTTATTTCATATGGGTGAAATGTCAAACAAAAACAGAAAAAATAACTGAAAATATCCTTAAGGTTAAAAAAAAAAAAGTAAATCCGTCTGAGAAGACACATTCACCGGCAGATAAATTATGGATGAATCTGCCCCCTTTGTAATCTCAAGGATGATAAGTACAGTGAGCATCAAACACCCTTAGAAAAACTTCCTTAACCCAGGTCTTCGGTCTGGGTCTTGCGGGGCCCCTAATGCTGTGATCTGCCCCTCAGGAGTGTGAAACCGTGGTCCACGGTCAAAGCAGGTAGTTTCTGTCCCGAGATCTCTAACCGGCCTGGTATTCCCAGAACAGCTGCCCAGTGCCCAGCCCCATATCTCCATCAGAGAACCCAGGGAGCACACAGACATGCCCAGAGGGGTTTTTCTGAGGTTCCAAGGGCTGGGGAACTTGCAGGTATGCCTGGAGGGGGTCTTCCTGAGAGAAAGCAATTAAAATTCCCATCACAAAAGGAATGAGGCTTTTTTTATTCTAAACTGCAAAACGTGGTGTGGTTAATCAGAGCAATTATAAATGGTAACATCATTATTCAAGCTTCTATTTCCAAACGGAGTCATTTAAATGAATACATTTTCTGCCTCGGAGCCGTAGCTGCCAGTGAGTCTTTAAAAAGAAAAGAAAGGGGGGAAAAAACTACAGAGAAGTCCCTTGTGCAAAGCTTTGGAGGATGGGGTAGAAGGATTGCTCAGCCCTTGGCAACTGGGAGTCTGAAGCTCTGGGCACAGTCCAAGTCTGACCCCAGCTCACTCTCCAACCCTGGGCGTGACCTCCGGGCAAGACCTTGGGCAAGACCTTGTCTCATGCCTGTGCAGCCAGGGGAATATATTACCTTGGTTTGGAAGCCTTTGGGCTCTGACACTGTGGTTCTGAATTCTACAGCTTATTTTAAGATCAACTTTTCCTATATGTTGCATCTGTAATTGTATTGGAACCATCAAGGGGTCAAGTGCATTTTCTTATTCAAATAAGACAAATTCTTCAGAGGAAGCTACCCAAACTACCCCTACATGGTAACGGATTTACCTCTGAAGTGCAGCCTGTGCTCTGTGCTCCTTACAAATCACGGAAGAAGGCAGTTGTCACCAAAGCCCTGAACTCTTTTGCAAAGAAACGTGAATTTCCTACCAACCTACCTAGCATCAGCAACACCTTGCTTTTGGCTCGGGTACCCTGGTACAGGGACACTCAATCCTTATAGAAGCAAAACGCTTTCTTCAGACAGACCCAGAGAGGCCACCCAGGTCTACCCTTGGACGGTTAGTGCCCCTCTATTGACATTTCCCCAGCACCAGTTTGGAGCGAGCACTGAGCTCAGTGATGGAGAGACGGTCACTGAGGAGCCATCCACCTGCCCTTGTTGAGCTCACCGTCTGGTGTGGGAGGGAGGTCATAAAAGGAGCAAACAAGAAAGCAACATGATCCTATCAGGTGATAAACGTTATGAAAGAAATAAGTGCAGGGCTTGGCAAAGAAGGACTGAACCAGGGACCATGAGCATCCACTTAAAGATGGTAAGGGAAGACCTTCCTGAGAAAGTGAGATCTCACATCAGATCAAAGGGTGTGACAAAACCAGCAATTTACAAAATTTAACAAGTGCCAGGCAAAGAGAACTGTGCAAAGGCCCTGAAGCAGCAAGGACCTCTCAGAAGTCAGAAGGCAGCCAGTGCAGATGGATTCAGATGAGCTTGGCTTCCCCAGGGTGAACCACCTCCATCCCTCCCATGCTCTCTCACACCCGCCCTCCTGAGGACATGTCCCAGGCTGTTACCATCGCTCTCACTTAGGGGGCTCAGCTGTCAGGGGATCTGAAGAGCAGAGGTACTACTGCCTCTGCACCAGGCACTGTGTAGACTTACTAAGTCCCACAACCTATGAGGTAAATACATTCACTACCCCCGCATACCCAGAGAGGTTAGATCACCTGCCCAAGGCCACACACCAACCAGGGGCAGCACACTGGTGCCAGCGCTAGAATCTGGGCCTATTCTCTTTTCACAGGCCCAGACTCCATGGTGTCCCTGCTGGCTCCTGGCTCTTTGCTCCTCGGCACTGAGGTCACTCAGCCCCCCAGGGGCTTTGTCTCTTTTGTTCCTGCTCATTTCAAGATCTCTGGTCGTCTGCAGGCAGTGGTGGTCATTTCCTGGAGCCCAAAGGAAGGCCTTTAAGCTTCTCCCTCTTCCTTCCCTAAGTTACATTCAGGCCACTTGGGAGCCATCCAGAGCCACACTGGCTGCCAAATGGCCTGAAATCTCAGAGGTGGAAATAGCAATGAAAAGGAGTTGAAAAGATCGGGTGCTTCTTGAGTGAGTGTCTCTCTCTCTCCTAAGACCTCTATTTACAACATCAGCTATTGAATCCCTGATCAGCCCCAGAGGGCTGAGCAACTTCCCAAGGTCCCTGAGCTACCAAACGTGGGGCCAACAGGCGTCCAGGCACTCACCAACATGAAGCCCCCCCCACGCCCCCCCAGCTGCCAAGTCCACCATCAAGGAGGCTTGCCAACCCCACCACCCCACTCAGACAACTCCACTTGGATCTCCACAGCCCTGCCACTCCCATCTGGGTTGTCTACGGTAAAACACCAGGTTCACTCACAATCACACACATGCACACAAAGGCACCACGAACTCACCCATGCATGTGTGTCAACAGACACGCCCTTATGGACGTGGGCACAAGCACTCAGCTCCCTCTGGACAAGTAGGTGTGCCCCCATGCACAGGAACTTGTGTGATCGAACGCCACACGAGTCATTCAAAAGCCAAGTAAGGACTACAATTGACAGACCACGTAAAGAAACAGACAGAAAAAGCCCTGAACACCAGTTAAAAGCTCCCGGCTGCTGTCTATCCCACAGAAGCTTGTAAAAAGGCCGCATTATCTCTGACACAAATACAGCTCTCCTCTTTCTGTAGAAGGATTCCGAGAAAGATAAGAGCTTTCTCATTATTCTAACGTGGAGCAAAAACAATCCCATTCCAGAACTGGCACAATGGAATAAAACATCTTTGGTTAATGCTATAGCTACCCACCCCCACCCCAGGACCCCAAGCTCACTCAACAGCTATGCCAATTTTCTTGAGCAGCTACTATATGCTTTGAGCCACATTATCTATTTTTTTTTTCTTTCATTCTCATAAGAACTTCCCAGGTAGGTTGTTTCCTTATTCCTATTTTTGGACATAATAGGCTCCAAGACATTATTTAAATTGATCCAGTCCAACAGGGAGCAGAAGGAGACTCGGTTTGTCAGACACCAAAGTCCATTCTCCTTGTGCAACGTCAAGCATAAGCAGAAAGTGTTACTAAAGGACACGCTGCCTAAGAATTGTCAACATTAAAGGAATGACTATCACAAGGCAAGTAGAGCCAATGAGCGCTATCAAGGGGTTGGCTGGGGGGCTGGAGGAGCCTGAGGAGGCCTGCAGGGTAGACAGAAGAGCTGCGTGGAGATGAGCAGAGTAAGACAGTGGGCAATTCAGGAAGGAGGAATGATGAGGAGAACAACAGGAAAGACGAGTGAACACGATCCAATTGGAGACCAGAGCAAGATGCATATGGAAAGAGTGGAATGAAGTGCACACTGGAGATCAGAGCCTTGAACAGCAGACCAGAGTCTAGACGTTTGCTTATTCACCCAACATTTTTGTGGCTCAGTGACTATGTCATGCCTGGCCCTATTCCAGAAAATGGGGACACAGCAGTGAACAAAGCAGAAGAGAACCAAGATCTCTACCCTTGCAGAACACACTTTTTCGGGGGCTGGGGATTAAAGAGGAAATGGTGTAGAATGCAGTGGTGAACAGTGTGGGGAAGGAAGGAGAGCAGAGCAAAGGGACAAGGTGATACTGTACAAAGGAGGGGAGAGAATGACCCTACCGCTCTCTGGGGTAAGCAAGGGAGGCTGCTGTGGGTATCCAGAACCAGCCAAAATAAAAGCCCCAAGGCAGAGGGGTGTCTCTGAGCTCCAGGGAGAGCCAAGGTACCCATGTGGCTGAAGCGAAGTGAGTGACAGTGAGAAAGGAAGGACCTGATGGACTAGTTTACCCCCTGTGAACCACGGGTGCTTCCAAATGTGGGACGAGAGAGCAAGGAGTATGCTGGTGTAGAGAGGCTGGTCCTACTGGTGGTTATTTGATTCATCTGTGAAACCATTCATTCCATGAAATGAGCAGCCGGAAGAAGAGAGTGTAGCGATAGGATATTCAACTAATATTTGACATTAGCATGACATTAGCAAGAAGACATTAGCATGAAGACATAGCATGAAGATCACCATCTGAAACTAATATTTCATCGTATATACGCTACCTTCCTGACTCCACGGCCAAGGACAGGACCCTCAAGCCAGACTTCCTTGTTTAACTGAAGGAGATATCCCAGAGTGCCACTGGCTGTGAAGGCACAGATCTGGGGTATTCCCAGCTCCACTGATTTGCAGGGAGCGCTGTCCCCAAAGCCAGTCAGCTTCCTGGGACTCCCACCTGTCCATTTCAGGACAATGACTTGCATGAGATGAAAACAGACCAGAACATTCTGGTACCTCCCTCCATCTGAGCTCGTCCTGGACCATCGGCTCCCCTCCCCAGCAGACCAGTGAATCCAATCCTGGAATTCCCCTTAGTAAGAGCTCAAGAAACAATTTCTGGAAACGGCCTGATAATAGCCCTGAGGCCCCCACAGCTCAAGATGTGGTTAGCTCGTGGAGCAGAGAATCTTAGCTCCAAAATGCTGCTGGTGATCATGATAAAGCAAACAACGGCAAATAGTTACCAATTCTACCATATACCACTCACTGTGGGAAGCAGTTTGGATGGATTAGCTCTCATTGGAGCCTCCTAAAACTGCTAAAGGTAGATGGTCCTATTACCCAATTGTGCACATGAAGAAACTAAAGCACAGACAGTAAGTAACCTGAACGAAGGACCGTGCGGAGATGTCCCTGTACCGGAGCCTTCCAGAGGGAGCTGTACAACAGGGCCCTTCTGCAACAGCCAACAGGGGAACCCCACCACCCTCTGCTGCCAGGAAACAGCTGTCCTTGGAGACCATGCCCAGGCATCCAAGTAGACCAGGCAGGAATGATGCCGTACAGATACCCCAGCCTCAGCATCTATGACACTCACATGTCCCCAGGGAAACAAGAGGGTACAGGGAGCTGGGGGTGGAGGGCAAGCCACCATCCCCCAGCTAGACCAGTGCTCCAGCCACCTCCCTCCCTGCCTACCCTCCATCCATTCTCTACACTGCAGCCAGGAAGACCCTCCTCCAGATTCCTCTCCAATACTCTCACTACCCACTGAACGCCTCCCCAGCTCCCGTTTGCACTTTCTACACCATCCCATAGAGTACACAGCTGCCCCATGTGGCTTTTTAAATTTAAATCCAATGGTATTAACTAGAATTAATTCAGTGTCTCAACTGCAGTACCCACATTTCAAGTGCAAAAGGGCCACCTGTGGTTGGCGGCTACCCTAATGGACAGCGCAGGGGGAGAATACTGCCATTGCCAAAGAAGGTTCTTTGCTGGCAGAACAAAGAGGATGAAGTCCCAATGCCCTACCGTGGCCTACAAGGCCCATAGGGTTTGGCTCCTTGTCACACATCCGGGCTCCTGCCATCGAATACTTGTCACACTCCAGCTTCCTGCCCTTCCTTTAGGTCCTCAAACATACCAAGTTCTTGCCCACCTTGGAGACCACCCTCCTCCTCCTGTTACCTCAGACTAACTCCTCCAGACCCCTCAGGAGTCACTTCAAACTTCCCAGCAAGGGGTCTTCCTGACTCTCCCTGAACCTAAATAGACCCACAGCCAGGAATGCCAGCAGCTCATCTCCTCATTGCTGCCTGTCCTGCCTCTCACGGCATGTCAAGGTGGGAACGTCTCAAGGCAGCAGCCATCTGAAAGCCTGACGAGTGCTGGGATTCTTCTTCCCAGCTCACTCACATGGCTGTTGTCTACAGGTCACATGGGCCTCCTCATGAGCCTGCTCAATGACACAGCAGCTGGCTTTCCTCAACACAAGGAACATGAAGATGCAAGCTACACCTTGGACGGGACTTATCACTACTCCTGCAGAATTCCATCGGGGATCACACACACCAGGCCTGGGTCAGGGTCAGAGGGCACTTCATGGGGTTGTGAAGACCAGGAGGCTGGGGGCCTCGGAAGCCATCTTAGACACTGGTTACCTCAGGCTGCTTGTCCTCATTGTCACTGTGTCCTCAGAGTGCTGGGACCAGATTAAGTCCTCCATATGTATTGTTGAAACGAAGTATGATTGTCCTTCTCTTACCTCTTCTATGAAACCAAGGAGTCGGGCCTGAAAATTCCCAATGCTCTTCCCATCCAACTATCCTTTGGCCCATTTGGATGACACAGTCTCTGTACTTATCTTGATCTTCAACCAGTAACTTGGAAATGAAGGGGGGTGGGGGTGGAGCTATAGTCCATGGGGCTCCTCTCTCTCAGGAACAAAGTCTTGGGTGGGAGAGAGATATCCAAGGCTTCCCTCCCTCTGACTTTGGTAGGTTTTTGGATTTGTAGGGGGGGGTGGTTTTGTTTTGGGTTTTTATGGTCTTTTACCTCCAACTTCGGTTTAATCCAGGGTTCCCAACCCCCACATGTTTCAAATGACTCTGCCTTACATCACACAGGAACTGACAGGTTCGTGGCAGTCCATGAAATTATACTTCCCATGCACACACTCACGAAGGACCAGCAGAGCCACTGACTTTTTATTAGCTGCTTCTCTCCGGCACTAAACTGGGAGACACAGTGGCGGCAGAAAAATAGAAGCCGCTGGTCAGAACCTGTGACTGGGTCCATCGCTGGAGCACAGATAGGGCCAAGCTTGACACAGGTTTCCAAGGGTCAACCGGCACGGCCTGCTAGGAATGGGGGCAATCATCTGACAAGATAACCATGTGCCTTGTGACCTGGGATTACCAACACTGGTGAGCAAAATCACGGTAGACTAGTAACAGCCACCATGTAGTAAGCACGTACTATGCCCCTAATCCTTGCAACACCTCCTAGTAGGTCCATATCCGTCGCATGTCATAAGGTCTCAGGGCAACATCACACAGTGCCTGGTACACAACAGGTACACTCCCTGGTGCGAATGCATTAGTTTTGTTCGTTTCACAGAGGCCAATATTATGCCCAGTTTACAGAATAGAAAACTTGGGTTACGGATCTGCTCAAAGCCATGTGGGTTGTACTGAGTAAAGCCAGGTTTAAGCTTTCTACTTCTTCATATCCAAGACCCTTTCCATGTTACACCAAACCCTTCAATATCTCACACGAGGGTACACAAACACACTTGTAGAATTCTATCCATTTCCATGCAACAGCATGTGTCTTCATGAAAACACAGAGACCACGAATCATCCATGGGCTGCGAAAGGTGAGACAATTTGCCATCTCTGCGGTTCGGGAGGACCCAGGGCTATCCCCTCCACCACTCCTGCGAGTACTCAAGGTCCGAGTGGGTGGTGCCTTTCCAAGTCAGAGCAGGTGAGCTGGGAGGCAGCTTTCCCAGGGAGGCTGAACAGAGACCACCAGCTGGAATGCGAGGAGAGGTACGTCTTCCCTAGAGAGAGCCAGAACTGGTTTCTTATTACACACAACTCCACTGGCTCCCACAAATCAATTCAAATTCTCCCCACCCGGTTTTACCTTCGCAAAATCGGGTGCCTCCTTCCCAACCAGCTCTTCCTCCCCACCCTGAATTTCTCAACGGCAGAAGCCTAGAAGATTCTTATATTTTGTGATTTTGCTCACTCTTCATTTAGCTTAAGTATCTTTTCAACTGGAAAAATTGGGTGATTAAAAAGTGAAATCGTGAGGTGCCAACTTGACACCACTGAGAATTTGAAAGTTAATGAGAGGAGGACAGGAGAAGTTCAGATCACAGAAGGTCACGCTGCAGTCTTGTCCCTGGGGCTCTCCAGGACAACAGGAGCCCTCCGGGGGTGCTGTGGGAGAAATAGAAGCGGCACCAAGTCACAATATAAAGGGGCAGGGGGAGGTCACACTTAGGAGCTTGGGTATTATAGATAGGTTATTACAGAGTATTACAGAGAAGAAAAATGTCCCCAAGTATTCTGATCCTAGGCACAAAATATCACCTTGTGAGGTCAACACTTTTCTCAAAGAGAACTTAAGAACAACATGCACTTTAAAAGACATTTTAAAGGTAAAAAAAAAAAAAATGTACAATTGTGAATAACAGAGAACAGGGGTTGGTAAAGTATGACCTGCTGGTTGTTTTTTTATAAATTTCTACTGGAAAAAATTCATGGAAATGTATTTACTAGCTGGCCCTTTATAGAAATGCTTGCCAAGCCCTGACTAGGATAGTTCACTGAGGCTTTCTTCAGTATATTTATGATATTGATATTTATGAAGTTATTTATAAGTGACTGCTAGAAAAATCATCTGGTACATAGAATTTTGGTTGGTTTCGTTTGAGGAGAGCAAAGTGATTTTTTTTTTTTTTAATGTGTGAACTTATACATAAGTGAGCCCAAATCGGTAATGGACAACACTGTAAAGACACCACCCTGTTACTCAAGGCTTGACCAGAGGAAATCCAATCCCCTAGAAATTTCTGCAGCATTCACAGCTCCTGCCTCCCATCAAAACAGGTTCAACAGGATGGTCAGAATGATACATCTTGAACAAATAAAGCAAAGTGGTAATCTGAATTTTTCCACCATACACACAGTAAAATGAAAAATGACTTTGCAAACCCAAGCACTAGGACAGTTTTAGAACACTGGGTTGAAATCTTGTTTTTATTCATGGGATAAAATAAAAACCCAGAGACCAAAATCTAAATAAGGAGAAAGACTGTGTTACCCAAATGAGAAGGGAAGTTTGTAACATCAGTTTATTTAGCAAACACTGTTTCATAACTAAGGAAACAACTGTGTCGACCAGGGGCAGTATTGACTACAAGGGGTTTCTATTACGCAGAGGGGATGATTTAGGAGAAACAAAGGGTACTGCCTTAGTTCAATGGTAGAAGAAGCATTTTCCAGGTCAGTTAGATCTTGTAAGAAGGACAACACCCTAAGACAAAGCAGGCAGCACCCTAAAATGGTTTGCATTCTTCAAAATGAGGAAGGCTAAAAACAGAGTAAGAATTGGACCAAGCAGAGCTAAATGTTCTTAGTTATTTTTCTACTGTAGAAATGCACCCTCAGGCAGTGGGAAGAGAGGCTCCTTTCTCATGCTAATGAAATAATCATAGAGGTCATGCAGCCCCGTCCAGTTCAAGGGTCTACACACTTTCCCTCTAAAGCACTAAACAGTGCATTTCCAGCTCTCAGGCCAGACAATATTTAATACAGCTACTTATCTCTGCTGCACAAGTGCAAAAAGCAGCCAGACAATATATAAACAAATGCCACGGCTGTGTTCCAATAAAACTTATTTTTTTAAAAATGCTATCTAAAATAATGGACAGTTCTCCTTAGGATTCCACTCTATGAGGTACCTACAACAGGCAAAGTCATAGAAACAGCAAGTAGAACAGCAGTCCCAGGGGCTAGAGAGAGGGAAAATGGAGAGTTAGTGTTTCTTTGGGGATGACGAAAATATTCTGGAAATAGATAGTGGCGATGGTTACACAGCATTACAAATGTACCTGGGAGGTCTGCGGGGCTCAGTCAGTTGAGTGGCTGACTGGATTTCAGCTCAGGTCATGATCTCAGGGTCATGGGATCAAGCCCCATGCTGGGCTACATGCTCAACCAGGGAGCTGGCTTGAGAGTCTCTCTCCCTCTCCTTCTCCTTCTGCCCCTCACCCCTATGCTCTCTAAAATAAATTTTTTAATGTACTCAGTGACACTGAATTGCATATTTAAAAATGGCTAACATGGTAAATACTGTGCTATATATGTATTTCAGCCACAATAAAAAAAATTTTAGTACATTTACATAAATGTATTTAATAAATAAATTCACATAAATGTAAATACAGTTACACACACAGATATGATTCCTTCTTGGAAATGGCTAAGTCTTACCATTGGGACTCCGGGGATATCTTCCAGTTACTAAAAAGTCCCACACAACAGCTTTACAACCAAATTCAAACAAATTCATCCTATCAAACTTCTTAGGCTTATTAGCAGGTTAAGAACTCTTTCAAATATGGCCAACCAGCTTCCAATACTAGCAATTTTTTTCTCCTATTGGGATGAGAACAGCAACAGAAATTATTCTGCCTTGGTTTCCCATTAACTCTAACATACATGGCACAATTTCTCTTGAAATTATATTGACCATTTATCATTAGTATTTAAGAGATAAATAAAAGTCAGCAATTTAAAAAAAAAAAAAGACCATCATTTAGTCCCCAGATTTAGTTCTGCCATTTCCCCTGTGCTAGTTAACTTTTGGAGAAAACTCTAGGGTAGTCTGGCAAGTGGCACATTAAGAATGAGGTCAAAAAAGAAAGAATCTAACCTCTGGGCACATGAGCTCCTCCCACTAGTACAGAGACAGAATGACTCCAACTCATCCTCAGAATGGGTGTGTGAGGGAGGCTATTAGAAAAAGATCTCATCTGTCTTTAGCGTGGAAGGAAAGAATGGTCAATGTAAAAGGATTACAATGGACCAGGACATGAAGAATCAGCCCGAGTTAATTCTAGACAAGTTGCTGTAGATCATAAATGAGGTTGATGCATGTCCGTGTTGCCTTACTTGTTTCCTCACGGAAAGGTGGGGATGGGGAAAAGAGAAAACTCAAGTCTTTGGTGTTCTGTGTAAATTGGTCTAGGGTCAGAATTCTAGCTGTCCTGCATACCCTTCTCTTCCTGCCCCTCCAGAAGAAAAGGAAATTAACATCTTTGTCCAGCCATCAAGACAAAACGCTTAGCATTCTAGTAGAAAATGTCAAAATGGCAGATCAACAAAAGTAGGTTGGCAGATTGGATTAGGTTAGAGCCTATTAGAGAGACTTGTTCTGGTTACCTGTTGCTCTGTTTAAAAAAAAAAAAAGAAAATCACTCCCAAATTAGCGGTTTAAAGACAACTTCATGGTCTTCTTTCTTATCTCAAAGCCAAGAGTCAAATTAAGAAACCCCAAACTGAGGTGTACAGTTGGGGCAACTTTTTTGTTTGTTTGTTTGTTTTAAACCTAAACCATCTCACCCCGTGACAGAACACCAGATGCCGGGCATACTCCCCTCTCAAGCAAGCCACTGAGACTTCCGAGTTTGTTACTGCCGTGTAATGGAGACTCGCCTGACTAACCTAACATTATGTTAAAACATGAATATATTAATGAGAAGAACTTAAAATTCACATGAATTTTTTAAGTTAAAACATGGAACTTTAAAAGAACGTCCTGTGTGAGGCGGCCGACTGTGGCTAGGCCCCAGACCTCCCAGGAACACACACCACACACACATTCATTCTTCTGCGGGTAGTGAAACTTCAGTGGAAATATCTGAAAATTATCCTAAGGCATTTGGCGTAAAAAATCTCCGGAGCTCAACGAAACCGAGCTCTGTTACTTCATAACGGAATCACTAACTCGCTCCCACTCATTCTCGGAGTCTCAAATTATGAGACATGGAAACGACTGGAATTGGGTAAGTTGGTTACCATCTGGGCCAGCTGGCCTAGAAGAATGGCAGCATTTCCCATGGAGAAGTAAGAGCCCTTTATTTAGGGCAATACCTGAACGTGCTTATAAAAGATGAGGCCTACCCAGACGTGGCCAAAATGAGAGAGAAATTTAGATTTTTGTGATAGTAGTAAAATTGTTCATTAGGATAAACATCCAGAATTGTGGTGGGCCCAGCAATCTCCTGAAAGGGTCCTTTGAGGACAGATGGATGGAAAGAGCTGAGAAAGGAGAGACAGGAATGCATTTAAAGACCAGATCCTAAAAGGATTCTAGCCAGTGGGAATTCCCCCCACTGTACTGGTCCTCAACTGCTCCCTCACAAAGCACCTCAAATCTTAGCAGCTTCAGGCAAACATTCATTATCTCACATTTTCTGCTTATCACGAAGTCAGGAGCAGTGTCGCTGGGTGATTCCAGTGTAGGGTTCTTTGTGAGGGTACAGTCAAGATTAATGAGTAAATGGTGACAAGCAGAAGTGAAGGCACTGATTCTAAGTCAGAGCTTATACTGAACATACTAGAGAAAAGGAGAGGGACTCGGAGCTGGGGGAATCCAGAGACCCCAGTTCTAGCGTCATCTCTAACCTTAAAACTTGTATGAACCAGGGTGCCTGGGTGGCTCAGTCGGTTAAGCATCCAACTCTTCACTTCAGCTCAGATGGTGATCTTGGGGTTCTCAGATCTCGGCTCTGAGCGTGAAGCCTACTTGGGATTCTCTTTCTCCCTTTCCCTCTGCCCCCCTTCCCCTCTAAAAATAAATAAATATATAAACCTTGTGTGAACCTATTCACCCAGTTTGGGTGTCTGCCTGAGGACTCAAATCATTCTTAAAACTCTCTCAGCCCTGGAACCCTGGCGTCCTGGGGTTCTGGGGCCCAACTGGCCATCCCAAGACACTGAGCCCAAGAGATGCGGGCAGTACAGTCCCCTGTACAGAGGGCAGCCAACAGGCTCCCCTGAGATTCCCCAGGAAGGACCGCGACTCTCATCTTCTTCCCACACCCCCAGGAAACACCGTCATGCTATCCAATCCACTGTATTTCCACACAGGGCAGAAATCCCATTCCTCAAAGGGAGAGTCTTCGATTTGAGGATTTTTTTTTTGTGGGTTTTTTGGGGTAAGTCTATTTCTGTCATGACCCCAATCCAACTCAACTCACTGCCACCCACTTGAGGCAGTTCAAGCCCTCTCGCTTCCCGGGGGTGGTGGGGGGGGCTGCTGCAAGGGCAACCATCAGGGGAACAGTCCCCAGCAGAAAGTGTGCTTCAAGGAATACCAGGGAGGGAAGGAGGGAGGAAAGTCAGTGCCCATGGGAGCAACTTCTATAGGTAGGACTCCTTGCCGTGCCGTTTTTAAATCCTTACAGCAACCCTAAGGAGGAGGGGCTATCAGCACCATGTGTTACAAGGGAGAACGGCGGGGCTCGGGCTGAGCAGCTTCCTTGGCCCATTCAACTCAGTGAATGTGAGAGAGTGAGAGGCACGGATGGAATGAAGTGCCAAAAACCTCAAAACCTGGTGGGGCTAATGAAAAGGAAGGAAGGAGGGAGGGAGAAGCACCGGGAAGCCGTATCCATGAGTGTTTCGTTCAAGACCAGGACAAGAACTTTCCGGGCCCTTCCTGATGGGATGTGTTGATGGTGTGCCGGGCCAGATAACCTCTGGGCACATGAGCCCCTCCCACTAGTACAGAGACAGAACAACTCCAACTCACCCTCAGAATGGGTGTGTGAGGGAGGCTATTAGAAAAAGATCTCATCTGTCTTTAGCGTGGAAGGAAAGAAGTGGGGGAGTGGGGGGGGGGGCAGAATGGTCCTTACAACCAATTTGCATTGCTCCTTGAGAACCAGAAGAGTCCATCCATTGTTAATCATGGGGGCTCTGGAGCCAGAGTCTGAACCCCAGCTCTGAAACTTACCCATGTGACCTGGAGCAGGACTCTTAACAGCCTAGGTGCCCTCATGTCACCATTGGTAAAATGGGGATAAAGATAACAGCCATTCCTGAAGTTGATTAGAAGAGTTAAGCGAAAACATTTCACGCGCTTACAAGAGTAAAGGACATACACAGCGGCAGCTCGATACACGCTTGCCGTTGTGACCGGTAGCGGTGACAGGCCCCAGTCTCGAGCCAGAGAGCCAGCATTCAAGTCCCAATCAATCATTCCACAAGCTTGTGACCACAGACAACTTACAATGGAGGGAGAATGTTCCATCTTGGAGGAGTTCGGACAGACTGCATTGTCTATAGATGGCAGCAACAGCGTCTCCCATCCACATGGTCTTCTACACTGACTTTACCACTACCCCATCAACGTGTGAACGCAAAGTCCCCTCCCCTTGATTCTGGAAGGTCTGTGAACTCTGCCACAGTGAGATGTACTAGAAGTGGTGCTTTGTGACTTCTAAGAACAGATTAGCCAAAACCATGGAGCTTCTTCTTGGCTTTCTGAGGACACCTACCCTTGGAACCCAGGCTCCATGCCATAAGGAAGCCCAAGCAATTCAGGATGAGGTGATACATGGAGAGAAACGGAGACCCCGTCAACCCCCGACCAGGCTTCGTAGGCAGGTGAGCGAGCAATTCTCCAGCCCCAGCCTGTACAGCCAATACTGCATGGAACAGAGACTTCTTCTTCCACAGAGACTTGCCCAACATGCACATGCACAAACAAAATAAAGGATTTTGACTGTTCGGAGGCACTGAGATTTGAGGTGGCTTGTTATGTGGCAACAGTAACCAGAAAAGGAACTCTGGGAGAGTTTTATGTGATAATAAACTAAGTAATTAGCTTAGTCCTGAGGACGTATTAAAAGCTCTTTAGGGGGGGTGCCTGGGTGGTTCAGTCATTGGGCGTCTGCCTTCATCTCAGGTCATAATACCGGGGTCCTGCGATCGAGCCCCACATTGGGCTCCCTGCTAGGCGGGAAGCCTGCTTTGCCTCTCCCACTCCCCCTGCTTGTGTTCCTGCTCTCGCTGTGTCTCTGTCAAATAAATAAATTAAAAATCTTAAAAAAAAATATTAAAAAACAAAGAAAGCTCTTTAGGTATATGATCATTGTCAGTATTGCTCAGTAACCCCCCAGAATCACTCGGCTAACACAGATCATGACCAGGAACTCAATCCCAAAACCTCAGTCTCCCTTCACCTTCGACTGATGAACAGGAACGTAAGGAAATCCAATGTCCAAGGATTCAAGTGCTGCTGCTTCTATCTCTGCTCCCCACGGAAAGGCTAAAATAATACAAGGATGAGAACAGAAGCAATGCCTCTTTGAGGCCTCTCCACTGGAGGCTGGGCTGAAAAAAAGAGAATCAGGAGATAGTGGGTAAGAGAAGAGTGACTAGCCTTCTTTATTTTCCTCTAAGCCAACTTCGAAGAGTCTGAGATACCGGTTCCTCAAGGGAAAGGCTGTCCCCTCTATGGAAAAGTAAAATATGCAAACATTGACCAGAGGATAGACGGGAATGCATAATTCACAACCAGCTGTCTCCCCGGACCCAAGCAGGAAGGAGTAGCTTGAACTTCAGGTCAGAAAAAAAATTCCAGCGGTTACATCCCAGCACCTAAGTATTCAATTACAGGAAAGTTTTTGCCCCTGGGGAGACCACTGGAACCTGCCTCAGCATCAAAACCTTTCTTAATAGGATTGTGCAGTAAGCGGAGATCGGCAGCACCCCGGCAATTGATATGCAAATTAAATAAACAAAACGACATAATAAATAATTAAATCAGTCTAACATGATGAATGAATTAATCATATCAGAGTGATGAGAAGAAGCCAGCACTGTCACCCGGAAGATCATTGATTTGAGGAAAATGAAACATTCATAACAATGCCATTCTGGCGAAGGATGGTGCCTCCTCTTATACTGATGAGCTGTACTGGCCTCTGAATGCAGTAGGTGCTCAATAAGTGTTAGTGGAATCACAAGGACTTTGCCACCAGGATCTCCCTCTGCAGTACATAGAATTACTTGTTCAAGAAGCAACTGCACAGATATTTTCTCATTTCAATCTCATTTAAGAATAAAATGGTTAAGTAAGGTAGGCAAGGTAAGTATAACCATTCCCAGTTTGACAACTAAGGAAAATAAAGCAAAAAGGCTAAATGGCCTGCCCCCAGTCATACAGCTGGGATGAGAAGAGCCCAGACTTGTCTTGGGACTCCCGACATATGGTGCATTTCCCACCCTCCAAACCCCGCTTATGGGAGTATTTGGATCTACAGGAGTATGAGTGTGTGGAGAGAGGAACGCTATAGGCCCCCACCACTTCCCCAACCACTTACCATAATAAATCAATTCTAGATGTACTTCGAGTTCATATGGACCTCCCTCCATTTTCACCTTTTGTTGAGTTACAGACATAGCATCTCTTTACAGGCTCTTTTAAGAAACAAAGGTAAGCCAGAGGAAAATAAAAGTACTGCACAGCCATTAAAATTAATGATGAAGAATAATATTGAGCCACATGGGAAAATTTCCACGATATACTGCTAAGCAAAAAGAAGGTTTCCATACAACACATACACACACAGGGAAGGCTAAAAGCATGCGTCGAAAAGCAAACACTGGTTATTTCCATATGGTGGGATTATAAGGAATTTTTGTTTCTCTCTTTGGGTATTTTCAAAGACTCCTGGAGATTTATACAATGAGAATGTATTACTTCTGTAATTGAAATTGTTATTTCAAAAGTAAGGCAAACTGTAGTGGGAGGGTGGGGAATAAAAGGCTTCTGAGCCCACATCTATTAGAAGCCATAAATATTTCAGTGCTTGTTTTGCTTGCTTGTTTTAAGGGAATCACTTAACAATATGGCTAAATATTAAGGAGGCATGGAATAGGGAATAATTTGGAATCTCATCCCACAATGAGACAGAATATGCCCTCAAATCAATGGCTCTGATGTATTATGATATAATTGGGGAAAAGGAGAAGACAAAAATTGAAAAGCCTGCAAAGGAAAATCTCTCTAGTGGCAATAAACCACAGACCTAGCTCCCTCCTCTTGTCCAGCCTCACAAAGAACTAAACAACTCAGAAAACTAATCTCAGACACAGCCATGGGCCCTGACTCCAAAATAGGATTTGATGGTGCCTAGGAAAACAAGTTGCATATCCAAGGAAAACCAACCACACAATTTTAGGGTAAGGAGGAGACCTAAAAATATAGAGTCCTGATTCAAAAAGAGTTAAAAGGCAGCAAAATATGGAGGAGAGACTCATGCAGCCCTATTGCATAAAAAAAAAAAAAATAAGTAAATCATTTTTTAAATGGATTAGAAGTGTCCATCTATAAAAGCATATACCTTATAAAGATTTACTAAGACAGGAGAAAAAAACGTTCTAACAGCAATGGATTGAACTCTCCAAGAAGTTGAAAAGATTATTGAGGCAATAAATCAAGATCTAAAAATCTGAAATAAGACAAAAAAGTGACATGACAGAGAGGGGAGAAAAGAGTTAAAGAAACAAGTCCACTGAAGAATTCAAGATAGCGTAACGAACCAAGTCAACAATAAAAACAAGCTTGAGATCATTACGGACACAGAATGCCAAAAGCGCCTGGTGCCCTGACCCAAGCAATTGGGGAGATGTTAGAGGTGACAGCTAGAACACCACAGAATCTGGAATGGGTGGGCCCAAAGAAAGAACTGAGAAAGCCAAATAGAAACATATTCAGGGATCTGGCTGAAGAAAATGTGTATCAACCGAAAATCTGTGACGCGATTTGCAGGCATCAGAAACAAAAAAGAAAGAAAGAAACGTGAACAGCATGGAGAAATGCTAGTGAAGTCCTTGAGTATCAAGGATGAAGACAGATTTGGTGCCAGCACCTAGGCCAAAGTCAATGTTGCAGAGAAGATAGAGTTAAGTCTTCTTGGATTCCAAGAGACAGCAGAGCAACGCCCATGGGGGTTTGAGGCAGAGGCATTCTTCCGCACCCAGCCAGGCATTCGGATGTCAAAGGACAAAGAGGAGGATAAGGGGGAAAGACAGGAAAGGAGAAGCCAACACAGAGGCCAGGACGACAGTCATGATACTCTCCAGCATGAAGGACTCAAGGCAGCAGATGCTGAAGCACCACGGATGAAGAAACAATATCCAGCCACGTTGTTCATCCCCAAACGCTCCATCAGGAATAAACAGTGATAGCAAAGTATTTTATATTCTTGATAAAGTTTATATTCTTGATAAAACGGTGGTACGTACAGTTATAAGAAATTTTAAACCGCGGGGCATCTGGGTGGCTCAGTCGGTTGAGCACTATCTGACTCTTGATTGTGGCTCAGGTCATGATCTCAGAGTTGTAGAGATCAAGCCTCACGTCAGGCCACATGCTGGGCTTGCAGTCTGCTTAAGATTCTCTCTCTCTCTCTCCCTCTCTCTCGCCCGCATCCCCCAGAGAAAAATAAATGAAAATAAAAATTTAAACCATAAAACCTTATCATTTTTAAAATACAAAAAAATAAAAACCTGGTTGGAAATAAAAGTAGACTGGGAGCCTAGGTGACTCGGTTGGTTAAGTGACTGCCTTTAACTTAGGTCATGTTCCCAGGGTCCTGAGATGGAGCCCCACATCTGGTTCCTTGGGCAGTGGGGAGCCTGCTTCTCCCTCTCCCTCTCCCACTCCCTGCTAATCTGCCTGCTTGTTCTCTCTTTCTCTCTCTGAAATAAATAAATAATAAATCTTTAAAAAAAAAAAAAAAAAGGTAGATTGAAGGTTTTCCCTGTCACCAAAATCAATACTCCTGAACAGAGAACAGATTTAAAGGCAAAAATATCAATTAAAAACAAGAGGCAGACAAAAGATGAACTCGGCAGTTAAGAGATCCACAAACCGAATCCAAAACCAATAAAAACAAGGGTATGATGTTTATCAGGAAAAAGACTAAAGCTGCAATGCAAAGATGGGAGCGATGCCCGACAAAAATATAAAGACAGAAAATACCAAAAGGCAAAAATATGCCAGCAAAAAAAATTCAAAGAAGATAAAAGCAGACGTTCCTCTATTTACAGATGATTAGATCGACTCCACAGAGAACAGTATTAACTTTTGCCAAAAGAGGTCCTTTTTTAAACTGACAGGTGGCACAAGCCACAACTGAGATCTGTCAAAATATCCCTGGTCTGAGTAACATCGTGTCAAACACTAAAGAAAAAAATGTGGAAAATACAACGTGGGGTGTCAGGGAGAAGGGGGAATGAAAGACCATTGCAGTGGCTAATCAGGAAGATAGTAAGTATTCAAGTAGAGGATTTGATTAATATTATTAAATTCATTGTAAAAGCTTTATTCATACTTTGTATACTGCAAAGAATTTAAGTTCCTTTTCTAAGGCCCACTAAATAGTTATAAATCTACCAATATTAAACAACAAAGAAAATCCCATTAAATGCCCCAAAAGGAAATTAATAACATAGAATATATTCTCCACTCACACTACAATAAATGAGAAATTAATTTCAAAAGTAGAACAAAATAATTATTCCAACAGCTTGGAAATAATTCTTGGGTCAAAAATAAAACCAAAACAGCAATTACAGATTTTTTTGGAGAATAGCAATAATGAAACCAACACATATCAAAATACATGGAAAGTGGCCAAAGTGTACTAAAAGTAAATTTCATAGCCTTAAATACATTAATAACGGAGTACGAAATAAAACAAATCAATTATTTAAGAAATCAACTCAAGAAGCTAGAAAATGAAACATTGAATGAAACAGGGAAAGGGGCTTAATAAAGATAAGAGCACAAAAATCGATTCATTAAAAAACAGAAAAACACCAAAACTAATAAATAAAGCCAAGACTGGTTCTTTGAGAAAAAGACCATAAGCTACATAAATCATGAAGGAGTCTCAAAGAGAAAATAGAAATATCTGAGGAGATAGAGGAAATAAATTCAAAGACTGAGAAAATATTCAGAAAAAAATTCAAAGACTCCTTTGTCGGCCAACAGACTTGAGAACTTAAATAAAATTGAATATATATAATACAGGCGTGTGTGTATACACACACACACACACACACACACACACACTCTCTCTCTCTCTCTCTCTCTCTCTCTCTCTCTTAAAAGAGCACTGGATCCAAACACCATCTAAGGTAGTAATTCAGGTGGTATTTGAAGTCCCTTGGGAACTTGCTACTCAAATGTGGGCACATGTCAACAGCATGGCCCTCAGCTAGGAACTTGCCGGAAAGGCAGACCTTTCCACCCCACTGGGCATCTACCGAACCTGCATTTTAACAAGCTTCCCAGGTGACTCAGAGGCAAGTGAAAGTTTGAGAAGCATGGTTTTTGATCTGAAGAGGAAAATTCTTTAAGATAGTAGGAGGGGAAAAACACACTACGGATTTACATAAAATTCTAAAAGAAAATTTCTAACAAAAAGAGTCCCACACCTTGTTACAGAAACACCATACAATGAAGAAGTGGAGTTTGTTCAAGGAATGTGGCAATAGTTCATAGTAAGTCTATTAATAGAAAAATATAGGTAAATCGGGGTGCCTGGGTGGCTCAGTCATTAAGCTTCTGTCTTTGGCTCCAGTCATGATCTCAGGATCCTGGGATGGAGCCCCACATCGGGATCCCTGCTCAGCAGGAAGCCTGCTTCTCCCTCTGCCTGCTGCACCCCTTGTTGTGCTATCAAATAAATAAATAAAATCTTTAAAAAAATGAAAAATAGAAGTAAATTCATATAAAAATAATAGTTTCAGGGAAGGCTTTTCTGAGTATGGTTTCTAACCATAAAGGTCATGGTTGAAATACTTCAAAGTTTTTAAAAATCTCTATTGCAAAAATCGTTCATCCTATGAACAAAAGTTAAAGAAAAATGGCTAACTCAGAAAACACATTTGAAGGTCCTGAGGTGGGGTTATTTACTATAATTTATTATAAAATCTACTAAAACTCACCAAGAAAAAGACAACTGCTCCAACAAACAAACGAAGGGTATTAACCAAATACAACAGGCAGGCAAAAAGTCTATTTATTGGTCAATAAATAGACCAATGTTTCATTTGGTCAAGCAACACGCTTTAAATGAGCATTTACTATACTTCAAGCATTATGTTCACAGTTCTGTTCTAGCCAAGAAAATGAAGTGATTTCCTTACTGTAAGGGAAGATGAATGAATAATTATCATAGAAGTGCCACTTAACATGTATTTAGCCAATTAACAAAGATTTAATAGACAGATTCATATTCTGGGTTGAAAAGGATGCCAGGAAACAGACACCTCCAATGTAGTAGTTTAAACTGGTATGCAATTGTGCTGGCAGTCAATCTGGTAAACAATTCTTGTAAAGGCATCCTTTCTGACAGAATATATCCACAAGAAATAGACCACTATGTCTATGTGAAAAAGAGCTTCATCGCCGCCTTATTTACAACAGACATCATAACCAAAATGTCCATCAAGAGAAGAATGGTATAAAAATATCAAGTAACAGTTCCCGATCTCTTATTGTCCGTTCATGTATTATTGTCCAAATCATATCAATAGCAGGCTGAGATAGCTATTTTGAAATATTTATTTCGCAGCCATTCAGATCCAAAGCAAAGATAGTGAGAGGCTGTAGGAATCTTAATATATTTTTGGGAGACCATGGGAGGATTTTGTCCTGAATGTAAAATACACAGGTTTAAGGGAGGGACACCCCGCTCAGAGCTTTCTGAAAGTGAGGGCCGAAGGCTGCCTAGGTGACTCTAAGAGCTGAGTCCAGTAGTCCTCAGGATACCCAAATACCCAGGGCACTGGGTATAGTTTCCCCAGATGCTCACATCCCTTCCTGGGTATCCACTCTCCACACAACAATCAGGAGGCTTTTTTTTTTCTTTTTCTTTTTTAATCTGACTTAAACCCTAGCTCTCCGCCCACAGGCTTTTCAGTACTCTTGCCATGAAAACAGCCCACAAACCCGCCCACAAACTCTGCAAGACAATGACCAATCACTGCCCACCTTCCATGTCCATCTCATTCCTTCTTTCCTTTCATAGGAGCCTTCTAACAATTTCTAGAACATTCCAAGCTCTGCCCCACCTCAGGACCTTTGCACGAGATCTTCCACACTACGGAGAAAGTTCCCTTCCCCATTTTTCTCAGAGCTTGACTTAAATATCATCTCCTCAGAACAGCACCACTAACCAGCCCCTTTGTTATTAGATGCCATTCCCTAGCCCCTGTGTTGCATTCATCACAATTTTGGGGGTGGGGTGGGGGTAGGGAATATATTGCTGCACTTTCTTAAATTATTACCTCACTTGGATTCACTGTCCCCTCCGGTGGAAGGCATGTTCCAGAAAGCAGATCCTAGGTCTGTTTTGCTCTTCTCAGAATCCACAATAATCTAGCTTTGAACCTACCATCCACAGAGCATTCAAATGCTGATGAATGAATACATGAATGTGAACACACTTTTGAACAGGGCATCGAGAACCTTAAACATGTTTAAAAGAAATATTTTTGATCATCTTTCCTCTTTCTGGGACTCGGCCCTAAGGAAATTATCAGAGAAATACATGAAAATTAATATCCAAAGATGTTCATTACAACATCTGTCGAAGAGCAAAAATTGGACACAACCTGCATGCCCAACAAAGAAAGAAATGCTTAAATAAGTTAATACATGAAATGAAACAGTCGACTATGAAATATATGACAGTGTGGAAAATCTTTAAGAGGTGGTAAGCAACACTGCACCGTTGAACCCTACATTAACACAAACAGAGCAGACAGTTGTATATGTAGAGGGGATTCCAAATAGAAATCAAAGTTCTTTGGTTTCTTCCATATACTTCCTACATTTTCCATTTTTACCTATTTTCTAATTTTTGACAATGACTATTTTTTTTAATATTTTATTTACTTATTTATTTGACAGACAGAGATCACACGTAGCCAGAGAGGCAAGCGGGGAGAGAGAGAGGAGGAAGGAAGCAGGCTCCCCATGGAGCAGAGAGCCCGATGTTGGGCTCGATCCCAGGACCCTGGGATCATGACTTGAGCTGAAGGCAGAGGCTTTAACCCACTGAGTCACCTAGGCGCCCCGACAATGACATTTTTAAAACAAATGCAAAACAATTTTTTAAAATGTTTTTAAAAACAGACTCTCCTTCCCTGTGACTCTCATCTTTAGATCTCATAGTAAAGAAAACTTTTATTTTGAAATGCATTTTGAAATACGTTTTCAAATTTAAAAATAAGGCAGAATGGCTATACCCAATCAAGGACAACAATTGCTCTAGCTAAAATTGCGACTCTATCCGCATGTAAAGCACAGTAATAGCATAGGATAATTTATTCTGCTTCCCAAGCTCCAAAGAAAAAAATCATTAATATGGGCTCCTTCACCGCCTCAGAATCTACAGAAATGCACAACATCCTCCAGGCCTCTGTCCTGTGTCTCTCTGCCCCTTTGCCTGGCTACTCTGGATGATCCCCTCACCATGTTCTGGCTTCTCTGTCCAGATCTCTCTTTGCTTATATGTTTCACACTCCACTTCCCCCGACTTCCTTTTAAACTTCCTTTTAAACTTGACACCCTTGTTGACCTTATTCTCCAGTACGTTGCCTCCTTCTCCTTTACTGACCATAATCTGAAAACATGTGAGAAGTATTTATTGAACTGTCTTTGTTCCATCCTCCATTAATATAAAATCACAAGTGAAATCATCCACTTACGATTCTCTTAAAGAACTCAATTCAATTATTTATGGTTCTGGAGGTCACCCACCTTATGGAGTCCATCAGCACCTCCCACGAGAGGCCCCCGGGGAGAAAAACATACTCTTGCTGAGAAGTCTAGCACTTCAGCATATAAGCAGACATGGAGAACAAGCTGATTTTTAAAACTGAATAAAAGATGTAAGGCAAGGTATGGGTTGGCAATTTGGAGTCTACCCAGAAATCTACAGACCCCAGGAAGTGTGAAGCTCCTAAGAGGTCATAAAAGTAGCATCTCATTCTAATTCAGGAGGACAAATCCCTAATACATCGGCATGAACTGAACCCAGAGGAGCCCTGCCCAGAACAATCACAGCACTCGGAACCATCTGAAATCAAGAACAGCGGCAAGAGAAGTCCAGTAAGAGAGATTATGGCTCATGAGATCACACAGTCAATCAAAAGATTACGCAAGATCAGAAACATCATCGCTGAAGTAGAAAATCAGGTACCCAGCAGAGTGAGAAGTGAAAGCTGTCTGTTAGCTAAGCAGTGTTGCTCTTTCTTTTGACAATTTAAAGGGTTCAGAGGGAACAACAAATTCTCACAGAGTATTTTTTGGTTCCAATATTTTTACTTGGAAATAGAAACACATATTTGGTTTGAACGGTCCTCAGAGTGGCTATATTGTCTTCTGACTTTTTTTTTATTAAATTTTTTTATTTTTTATAAACATATATTTTTATCCCCAGGGGTACAGGTCTGTGAATCGCCAGGTTTACACACTTCACAGCACTCACCAAAGCACATACCCTCCCCAATGTCCATAACCCCACCCCCCTTCTCCCAACCCCCTCCCCTCAGCAACCCTCAGTTTGTTTTGTGAGATTAAGAGTCACTTATGGTTTGATACAGGCGGCATCAGGTCTTGTTCTTCTTCTATCTTTAGCCATTTTTGCCTTCATGATTTATTTATCATTTCACTTTCAATAACTTTGATATGTAAATTAAAGCCACTGTACCAAATGCTATGATTTTAGATAAAGATCCAGAAACACTAATATTTCTCGTTACGGATTTTGCTTACCCAACTGAATCCACCACGTAGGGAAAACCCAAACAGAACTTTATATAGACTTTTGAGACCACTTAGAATCCAAACCTACCAACCAAGGATTTCCTCTCCAAAGGGCTTCTCAGCTTGTCATCACAGCACACTGTCCATCAATTTTAAAACCACGATCGAATTTTCTGTTTAAAAATGCAGACAGAATCATTCTTCAGCCCAATCTGAAAAGTTCTGAGTCTATGGGCTCATAAAAGTACTCAGCATAGGAGTTGATACTTGAGGCATTATCTGCACTTACCAGCTGCGTGGGTTTGGCCAAGTTATAACCCCTCTTTGGCTGGGTTTCCTTAACTGTGAAACGGGCAAAGAAACAGAACTTGCCCCAAGTATGAAATGCAAAAATCCAAGTAAAAGGGCTGCCTTAGCCCAGCACCTAGCACATGGTAAGTACTCAATAAATGTTGATAAAGTAGCAGGTAATTGCTCCTTGGGCAGAATGTTGCCGTAACAGCTTTGTCATATTAAGAGTTAAGGAATCGCTCTTCATGAAGACTGAGGGATGGCCATAGAGTCTCATCATGAGGGTGGCAAGGAGAGAAAAGGTCAGGGTCAATGTGTGGCTAAAACCAAACAAAGAAGCAGATTGACATCTCTCTTGACCATGCATGCTCCCCTTCCTCACCCATCTGCTGTACTGTGTGACTGCCCACGTGAACACAAAGCTACTCCTCTCAGGCCCTTGCCAGGTGCCACCCTGGGGCCCTCTGCCTGATCTCACTTGCCAACAGTTTCCTTCTGAGAACATTCTGGTAGTCCTTATGCTTCACCAGAATGTGGTGGCGCATGAGCCTCTTGTGGTTGACCTAATGACCATGACACATTGGAGGGGAAAAGACAGGAGCAGTAGACAGCCTATGGCAAGGCAGACCAAGAGGCAAGGGGAAGGTGGAGATCACCTTAAGGTCAATGAACGTTTTCTTCTCCGGCAGCTCTAATGTTTCTCCAAACACATACACACAGACATAAGTTGAGAAGTGTTGCCCCTAGAAAAGAACTACATGTAGACGGCATTTCATTTTTCTATCCATGCATTCATTCACTTACTCACCCACTGATTCTTGCATATGCTGTGTCCAGCCCTGTGAGAGAAAAGGGGGACACAGAGATGCCCAAGAGGCAGCCCTTGTCCTTGGGGAGCTGACAGGCCACTGGCCGAAAGGCGTGCCAAGAAGCACATTTAGCCCAGAGTGTTACAGGCCATGAGATACTGGGCTGGGATGTTGAAGGAAATGAGAGACAGAACCAAAGGAGAGGTTCCAGGGAAGAGGAGTGGCAGGTGGGGGGCGGGGGGGATGGGGACCAGGTATTCTTCCAACTGTAAGAGGTTCAGAAAGTCTTCAGGGAGGAGGGGATGAAAGAATGGTGCAGAATGTGATCCAGGCCTTGACGGACTTGTGCCCGAGTTAAGGAGCTGGATCTCACCCTGAGGGTAAGGGGGGTCTCGTGCTGGAGGGTTGGCACAAGAGTGACTCACTCTGATTTGCATTTTAGAAAGACCCTCCTGCCATCTTAGCCTCTTGTGCACCCTTGACTCATTCCACTCACTGGGCATCTGTGACTATGGCTATAATTACCTAAATTCTGACCATCCGGCCCCCTGAGAGAGCAGGGGCTCCTCACCTCCCCTCAGTACCCTACAGGCTTACTCAGGCTGAGCAGAGAAGACAAGCATCTCCCGGCAACAGATCACATTTCCAGCTGCCTGACACACCTCTCCAATCTGCCCTCCCTGAGGCAGCACAAACTCTACACGTCCAAGGTCAAACTCATCATCCTGCCCCCAAACCAGGGCTTTCTTCCTTCCTATTCTGGTCACTCAGGTTCAGATGTTCCTTTTCTCTCCTTGCCACACCTTACCTCTTACCAAGGCCTGCTGTGTTGTGTATCTTCCTTCAAAAACGACCCCACTTCCCCCACTTCCTTCCCAATCCCACTGCCCCCACCCTCATTCAGACCACAATGACCTCTCCAGGGAACCCTTTCCATACTGACCCACCTGGGCTCTCTGTCACAAGACCTCCTCCTCATCAGCCCATCTTCCCACTTTCAAATTACTTCCCGAGAAAGCTGGCAGACTCCAAGCTCCCAACAATATGGAGCTGATAACTGTAAGACATTCAGACTCGAGGGAGTTGGATCCCTCAGAGGATTCCCACCAGGATCTCGTTCCCCACACTCCCCTTGCTAAGTCCTTCCTGTTGAACAAATCACCCAACCCACCTTATACCTCTTCCTCTGGCTTCTGCTCACAGTCTGTACTGGGTCAAACAGCATTTGCCAGGAATTTATGCTCCCCCAAACCTCGGGACGTGACCTTATTTGAAATAGGGTGTTTGCAGATTAATTATAGTTAAGATAAGCTTATACTGAATTAAAATGGGTCCTAATGCCATGACCAGTATCCTTGAAAGAAAACAGAAACAAAGCCACCTGAGGAGAAAACAGCCATGTGACAGGGAGATACAGACTGGAGCCATGTGGCAAAAACCCAAGCATGCCAAGGGCTGCCAGCAACCACCAGAAGTTAGCAGAGAGGTATGAAACAGATTCTCCCTCAGGGCTTCCAGAAGGAACCTCTTCTGCCAACACCTTGATTTCAGACTTTCATCCTCCAGAACTAGGAGAGAACACATTTTTCTTGTGTTAAGCCACCCAGATTTGGCATTTTGTTATGACAGCCCTAGGAAATGGATACACGGTGCCCCGTACCATCCCCTAGTACACTCAGTGCTCAGTCCTCCGGCTGTCCGAGGAGACGTCCTCCAAAGAACTAGCTCAAACTCCTCACCCACCTGCAGGAGGCAGGATTTTTCAATAAAAACGTTGCCATGTCTTATGGTCCCATGTTTATGGAAGCTCTGCATTCCAGAGGCCATCATCCCAAGTTCAGTCACCTCGAATCACTAATTACCAACTGATGAGCTTCCTGATTTTTCCCTCTTACAAATGAGGGCTACTCAGAGGGACTGGTTCCTCTCCTTAAAGGGCAGCCATTGTTCCATTTTATGGTCACAGGCTTCGATCCTAATCCCAGCCACCATTTCCCGAATATGTACCCTTGGTCACCAGTGGAGGCCGATACACAGCACTCAAGCTCTCCGACACGTGACCCCGACCTCTCCTTCTACATGTATTCTACACACATCCTCCTCACCCCGCCCACTGTGCCTAACCCTCCCGTCCATCTTCACACCAGCTGAAAGTCCAGCTACACCTGAATCCCAGATAAACTGCTGGAATGCCCTTCCCCAGTTCCCACCCCCTAAAATTCTTCTAGCCCTTCAAGGCCCACTCAAGGGCACCCTCTACCAAAGGTCTTGCTCCATCACAATGCCACTGGAAATCTACTCTCTTCCTTTATGACTGGTTTTGGGCTTGGAGTCCATCTACAGCAGGGTCTGCTTACTGTGAGCTATACCACAACCATGTCTACACAACTCTGCCCCCTGCCAGCTGCGTGACCTTGAGCAAATCACAGCATCTATTTGGACCTCCGTTTTCCCATCTACACGACTGGTACAACTACAGCACTCACAGCCTTTACAGGGTCAGAAGGGATGGATAACACAGGTAAAGCACTTAGCAAAAGTCGTACACTTAGTGACACTCAAGATTACTGGTTGTAACATCATCACACCATCATCATCCAATTTTTTTTCCAAATACCTTGCATCAGCTAGGAGTTGCATGAATTCACCACTTGCAAGGGGGTAAAAAAAGGGAACAAAAAAAACACTCTTCAAAATTAATGCCCCCAGTAACCATGAGCACAAAGCACGTTCTTCACATATCAAGGACAGCATATTATTATCCTCCTAAAACTCCTTTCTTCCTAAGAGATTAAAGAGCTGGGAAGATCTCATTGCACTCAGCTTCACAAATCCCCCGAGAGAGAGGCAACAGGTAAGCATTGCTTCTCCGTCGTCCTCAGGTGTGTCAGGACAGAGACAAGAAGCAAAGTGGCCATCCCTAGAGGGGAAGGCTGCCTTCTCTCCAGGCCTGGGTCTTCAGGAACACCATCCTGCTTATTCCTTAGGCAGATGTCCTTTCCATACTCAGAAAAAAGGGTGCATGTTGCCGGTAAGTGGTTCAAATCCAAGGCAGATTCCAAATGCCCTTGAACGCATACATTCCCTTATTCATTCATTTAAAATCTCTTGCTAAGCCTATGTGCCTGCCATACTCTATAAGTATCGAGCAGGCTATGGAGAATGACAAAGGTCAGACCCCAAAGAAAACACCCTAAGCTACAAATGGCCAGTCTGTCCTGTCTGCTGATGAGAAGGCAGAACGCTTCTAAAACCTCATTGATTATCATTTTTCCTCTTGTAACTTTTTTATAGAATGGACCAACAAATTCAACTCAATTTCTAGAAATACTTCCAGAAGAACCTAATCCTCCCAAACAAGAGAGTCTTCCCTGTCCAAATGCAAGACCCCCTTCCACCTCTGCTGAAGTCATTGTGCTCCCCAACCAAAGATACCAATGACAGACTAAGGTCTAAGCCGGGAGTGAGGACACACCAATGAATCAGAGCCTCCCACTCTACCCTCCCCAGGGCTAAAATGCATCCGAGCATAAAATCAGAGGAAACCGGTATCTGCACTAGCATGTTCATACCAGTGGTATTCACAATAGCCAAAAGGTACAAGCACCCAGGTGCCCATCAGCTAATGAATGGATAAACAAAATGTAGTGGGTACATACAACAGACCATCATTCGGCCTTAAAAAGGAAGGAAATCCTAACACATGTTACAACATGAATGAGCCTTAAGACATTATGCTAAGTGAAATAAGGAAAATACGTCATGATTCTACTCACTTGAGGAACCAAGAGTAGTCAAGTTCATAAAGATGGAACGTAGAAGGGCAGTTGCCAGAAGCTTGGGGGAGGGAGGAAAGGACAGATGATTTTTCATGGGTACAAAATGTCAGTTTGGGATGATGAGAAAAGCTCTGGAGATGGATGGTAGTGATGGGTACACAACATTGTGAATGGACTTAAAGCCACTGAACTGTGCACATAAAAATGACCAAAATGGGGGGCACCCGGGTGGCTCAGTGGGTTAAAGCCTCTGCCTTCAGCTTGGGTCATGATCCCAGGGTCCTGGGATCGAGCCCCGCATTGGGCTCTCTGCTCAGCAGGGAGCCTGCTTCGCCCCCCTCTCTCCGCCCACTGTTCTGCCTACTTGTGATCTCTGTCAAATAAATAAATAAAATCTTTATTTTTAAAAAAGTGACTAAAATGGTAAAGTTTCTGTTGCATATGTTTTACCATGATACAATGGGGGAAAATAAAAATCAGAGGACTTCTCCAAAGCCACTGGAGGAAGGTTCTGTGCTGGAGAGGATGCTCATGGCACCCACCCAGATCCCCTTCACTGGGTGGCTGACCCTACCCCAGTCACCAGGTGGACAGCTGCTGAAGACTTGTGGCTACCGCTGCCTTCTCCAGAGAAATTTTCTTGGCCAACAGGAGCTACCTGGGAGGCCACTCCTCCACTCATTGCCTTGTGGGCAGCCAATGGCAGGGGGGACATGGTAGTACAAAAGTCACTTGCCTCAAGATGGAACCATCTCCACAGTCTAATGAAGGCTCCAGGGCAACGAATGGAATCAAGCTGCAGCTGGTCTCCAGCTAAGAATGCTTCTTGGCTTAACATTCTTCCACTGTCCTGTCCTGTTTTCCCCAGTCTTCTCCTGAGAGTGTTCCCTCAATAAATAAATTTCACATGAATCCTTGTCTCAGGCTCTGCATTAAAACATTGTTTCTCAATCTTTTTGCCATTACTGTCCCCCACCAAAGGGCCTTTCTAGACACTTTTCCCAATCACCCCCATTATATTTTAATATAACAAATGTATGTCTGGGTTTTTTTTTTAACATTTATTTATTTCAGAGACAGAGAGAGCACAAGGGGGTGAAAGGAAGAGAACGAATCATCAAGCTGACTCCCCACTGAGTGCAGAGCCTGATGCAGGGCTCGATCCCACGACCCCGAGATCATGACCTGAGCTGAAATCAAGAGTCAGGAAGCTCAGCAGACTGAGCTACCCGTGTGTCTGGTTTTGTAAATGTGTCTCTCTGTGCTTTCTATATAAAAGAACTGAGAACTTTTCCCTCCCCAATAACCCATTTCTGCCTCTTGGAGGCACTGTCGCCCCCACTGAGAATGCATGTTCTAAAGATCCTGACCTAACACAGTGTGGCTATGCCTAACTGACTCACATGTGGGATACAGAATTCTCCCCCAAAGCACTGAGAGCTTTGAAATGATTTCTGCTGCCATTAATGCATTTTATTCAAAACAAGCAACCCTCAAACCTGCCAGTGCAAGAAAATATAAAATCTGCCACCTTCTCTGTGCCCAGGAGCTATGCTAGACCCTGGAGATAGATAAAACAATGAATAAGTTAGCATCTTGAGTCTGCCTGCCTTCCGGAGAAGAGTAAACAAATAAACAGGTTCTGCCACAGCTCAGAAAAAGAACAAAACAGGGTGAGCGCACAAATCCAGGAGTGAGCCATGCTGCTCAGAGACCCCACCTTTTTGGAGCCTGTAAACCCTCTCCAGAGACAGCACTTCAGTGAGCTCTCACAGGGTAAGCATGAGCTGAAGAAGAGAAGGGAGAGCTATTGCTTTTACTCACGGGCTCATTCATTCATTCATTCACTCAGCAACCATTTCTGGGCACAAACTCTAATCTTTGCATAGTGCTAGCCCTTGGGATACAACATCAATAAAGGAGAGGAGAGAGAGAGAACTGGAAGAACTGACTTGACCCAGTCCGATCTGGGGTTGAGCTCTTCTCCATGGCTCTGTCATCTGGGGCGAGTTCCTTAGACATTATGTTTAGACACAGTTTTCCTTCTCTGTGACACTGAGGATAACAAGCGAGTGTCTCACAGGGTAGTTGTGTAGATTGTGAAAGATAATGAAAATGCTCAATACAGGGGCGCCTGGGTGGCTCAGTGGGTTAAAGCCTCTGCCTTCAGCTTGGGTCATGATCCCAGGGTCCTGGGATCGAGCCCCGCATCCGGTTCTCTGCTCAGCAGGGAGCCTGCTTCCCTTCCTTTCTCTCTCTCTGCCTGCCTCTCTGCCTATTCATGATCTGTGTCAAATAAATAAATAAAATCTTTTTTTAAAAAATGCTCAATACATACTCATAATCATTGTTTCCTTCATGACCAACCGGACACAGGTCCTTCCGTCAAGAACCTGGTGCAGGGATCATGATTAAAGCAGAGTGCCATGGTGCATCATGGGAAAATGCAGCTCGTCCCTCGTGTTTAGTCATGGAGCTCTGGAGGACCCAGTTGTTGCATGGCACTGCCCCGCTTTGACTCCTAGCCACTCACTCTGATGGCTGGAACCTTCCTCCGCAAGTCCTGGTGCTCTGTTATCTGCATACAACAAGAAAGCCTGTACTTCCAGCTCATTTGGCAAACACTGAGTAACTAATGCCTACAACTGTCACCGTTTAGTGAAAGATTTAATAAACGGGGTGTTCTTCCAAGTCCAGCTTCCCGAGCCAAGCTGAGGTTTCATTCCCCTCCGTGTTAAGGCTAGCACGTGCCCACCGAATGGACACCAAGAGGCAGGGCGGTATTTCTCAGCCACATTCAGACCCCCGGTAACTTCGGAGACCAAAGTCACATAGCCACACGATGAGGAGAGAATAAAAATCAACATTCCAGGGATGGCACCATCAACACTGAGTTTCAGGGGGTTATTTATTTATTATGCGATAATGGCCCGAATGTATACACTACTCCAAAATCTGCCATGAAAATTCAAATGTCTTTGTAATCCCTATTTACAAAGCACACAGAGAAATTAAAACAGGCTTAACCGAGCAGTGTTTGTGCATATTAATGAACCTAAATTCTAAATCTGGATTTTGGAAATAAAAAGGGTTTAAAAGAGGATTCATTTCAGACTAATTTGCTTTTGAATATGACACTTTGCATGTCAAATAGTACAGGGGATGTAGAAATGGGGGCTAGGCAGGCATTTTAAAGCATTTGCACACAAGTTATGGGGCAGATGACCTTTTAAAGGGAAAACACCACATTCCGTGTTCTACTTAAGACCTTTATGGCACACACACCCCTATAGTCACCCGTGTCCTCCTCAGTGAGGAAACAATTATGGGTTCCACTCTGGCCATAGGATCTTTCTCCTTTACGACCTGTGTAACTTTTCCTTGGCTGGTCCCACTATAACACTATCGCTAGAGTGCTAAGTGCCATAAGGGAGATGGTCTCAGAACACGTACACGAAGGCCCAGGACTGCCTAGTTCTTAGGAGACCGAGAAAGAGAGGGAAGCCAAGACTGGATGCAGCATCAAAGGGACCCGAGTTCAAATCCCAGCCCCACCTCTCACTGACTGCAAATTACTTACACTCTCCTAAGTCTCGCTTTCTACATCTGTAAAATGTGGTGGTAATTCCTACCTCTGAGGTCAAACTTATGTAGCAGAACATAGTGGGTGTTCGAAAGTGTTTCCTCCATTCTCCTTGCTCCTCTTTGGAGCAGTATTAAATCAGGGAAGGACAAGCAGTAGCTCAGGGAGGTTATAATTCAACGATTAACCAACACCCAACATCCTGTGGTCTACATCTGCAGAAAAGGAAAAACACAAATGATAAAAAATCTCAGAGCAGGGACTGAGGGGCAGGGTGGATACTAGAATGTGGCGGGATGGAAATGCGGTGCTCTTGGGCTTGCCGTCCTCCGCATACGGCAGGTGCTAAGCCTGGCAGCCCTCCAGTGCTGAAGAAGAAATGAGGCTGGGGGCTGTGAGTCAGACCTGGGTGGACTCCAGGTGCTTCCACATACAACAGACTCTGTGCAAGTCACGTCCCTTCCAGGGCTCCGTCTTCTCACCTGTTGCTAGAGACGACCACTGTACACACCTCCCTAACTTGGCGACTTTTAGAAGTCCCCGGTCCGTAGACTCCTTTAGAGACACAAGCCCCTGACAAGGGAACAGGCCTGGGGAATTACCCCTAATCAGAGAGATTCACGGAGCAAGTAAACGTATACTAAATACCCCCCAGTTAAAGAAAAGCAGCCATTCCACACCAGCACGGAGAGACCTCCCCTCTGCCGGGGTCTGGCAGGTCTAGCCCCAAGCTCCATGTGTCCCCCGTTCCCTACGGAGGACTGTCAGTTCACTTCGTTCCTTTCCAAGGGGTCTGCAGGTCTGTCTGCAGATTGGGAGAGAGGACCGAATTCACAAGGTCCCCTCTCGCTAGCCAGCATCTCCCTGAAAACCTCAGGTTGGCAGACCACACTGCCCAGGTCAAGGTTTCTGGCTCTGCCCCTTTCCTCTGCCTGAGGTGGAAACGGGTTCTCCCTGCCCTGGTGCTCATGGGCCCTCTCTCTCCTCTGTCCCACTCACTCACTGTGTCCCCACCTACTGGCTCCTTTCCCTCTGGACCGTCAATCTCTCTTCTCTGCTCCCTCGGCCTTCATCAGCCTCCCCGTCTGTGTCGGACACAGCTCCCACCTCACCCCTCTGCCTCGGGCTCACCTCCTATCTGTCTGACCTCCATCTCTCCCTGCCCCACCCCCCCCCCCCCCCCCCCGTTCTCTTTCCTACTCTCCTCTGACCACTTGATTTCTCTCTCCATCCAGCTCCTCCCTATCAACCTCTCACCCCTCCACTCCCTCACCCCTCCCCACCGAGTGTATTTGCCTCTGTTTCTCCTTTGGGGACAGGTAAGGTCAGCAAGGCACAAATTTAAGGAGGAGCCAAAAACTCAGTTATCAGAATTAATATGTTTTCATGTAGTAGTTTTAAAAACAAAAGTAATGCCCCAAAAAAACAAAAAAAAATGATGAACAAAGAATCAAAAACTTGCATTAAGACAGGAAGGACCCTGCACTTGAACTCTTCTCCCTCTCTGCACCCTAATCCGTCTCTGCTCTAAAACTCTTTTTTACAGAAACTAGCTGCCAGAGATTTAATTGCATTAAAATTTTTATCTTGATTATCAAGTTTCTGACATTCCCTTACATTTTGCACTGGCCGGTGGGAGGGGGGAGGTGCCTGGTTGGCTCAGTTGGTTAAGGGACAGCCTTCGGCTCAGGTAATAATACTGGAGTCCTGGAATCGAGACCCGCATTGGGCTCCCTGCTCGGCAGGAAGTCTGCTTCTCCCTCTGACTTTCCCCCTTGTGTGCTCTCTCTCTCTCATTCTCTCCCTCTCAAATAAATAAATAAAACCTTGCAAAAAAAAAAAAAATTTCACTAGGGGGCTGGGGGTCTCCATCAGTGTCCTGAGCCCTTGCAATGCATGTCCCTTTCTGTCCCTTCTTCCTCTTTCCCCATTTATGCCCTCTCCACTCCTCTTCCACTCTCCATTTCTGATAGTACTTGTACCTGTTGCGGTGAGGGGAGAACCACGCACACACCGGGCACACACACCCCAAGTCTGTCTTTCCCCTCTGATCTCTTTATCTTTCTGCTCTCCCCCATGACTGAGTTTCTCTTGCTCTCCCTCCCTTGTCACCCTCGGGTCTCTCTGCATCTTGCCTGCACTTGTGGCCAACCCACCAGACTTGAGCATTGCCAAGGGTACAAAGCAAGGACAGACAGGATTTCTCCTGGCAGAGAAGCAAGACTCAGAGGGCAGAGAAGCCAGACTCAGAGGGAAGAGCTCCAAACTCAGTCCTGTCTCAGACCTCAGATCGGCGACCATCTGCCAGCCTTCCCGTCAAACTCATCTAGAGCAGTAAATGCCCTGTGTCCCAGAGGTAGGTGAGCAGGCAGCTGGCGCATGCCAGAGTGCCGGAGCATGGATGCAGACAGGAACACAGGGGCAAACCCCAGCAGAGAGAGTCTGCTGGCAGGAACTGGAGACAGTGAGGCTGTAGAGGACCCAGATTCCCAGGACAGGGCAATTAACTCTTCACGTGGCCTTCTTAGGACAGCAATGAAAAAAACCGAAGCAACAAGGATTTGCCTACTATCCCTGGCATACCAGGGGCCATGATTTTTCACGCATAATCCTACATTCCCCCTTAGGTGTGATTATTTCTGCAACCGAAGGAACTACAGTTCAGAGAGGTTGAATGATTTGTCCAAGAGCTCACAGCCTGATTCAAGTGTAGGACATCTAACTCCCAGCCCAGAGTCCTTTCCTTCTACCCTCTTACCTATTTAGAGAACTAACTCGCTCTCACACATGGAAAGGAGTAAGAAACACACAATCATTTCTTCATCAGGAAATAACATTTGCCATTGTCTAAATGATTTAGAAACCATAAAGTCAGATCCCCAGATTACACCACACTCAGAATAAATTACAAATGGAGTAAATAATTACATGCAAAAAAGGAAACATAAAACTTCTGGGGGAAAATGCAGGAGTGTGACTTGTTCACAGGTGGTAAGGCCACTTTGAGTATGCTGTAAAACAAACATGGAAATGTTGGCTAGATTCATTTTTTTAAAAATGTAGGTTTTGTATAGCAAAACATACCATAAACAAGACTAAAAGACAAATGGAAGTGGGAGGGGAATACATTTGCAATCTATAAGACAAAAAGTTAATACCCTTCAAATACAAAGAGTGCCTACAAATCAACAAAAAAGTCTAATAACCTAAAAGAAAATTCGAAGGACTTCCAACAAGCAAATTATTGAAAAGTGCATACACAAGGCAAATAAACAAGAAAAATTGAAAAAAAAAAACTCAGAAACATTCAAAATTTCAATTAAAAGTATAAGACATCATTTATCAACCACCGGATTAGTAAAAATTAAGTACTATTCTCAAGAGCTTAAAGAGCTGGGATCTCTTAAAGCATTGGTGAGAGTGGACATTGCTCTAACCTTCTACTGAGAAATTTGGCAGTATTTATCAAAATTTGAAATGCACAGGACCCTTAACCCATTACATCCACTTTTAGGAAATAGCCCCACAGGCATACATGCACACCCACGCACACGGGCAAAGGCTATTCATCCCCACATTGTGTGAAAGAGGGAGGGAAAGACAACATTCTAAACATCCTAAGAACCATTGTGGAAAGGTATTCAAAAGAAAACAAATGTAGAAACTATAGATACCATGATCCCTTTTAAGAATACGTGTGTCTGTGAGTATGCGTGAGCGGATAGGAGCATGTGGTCCCGTTTATCCACAGGAAGAGGCCTGGAAGCAGAGAGAGAAACAGGCCACAGTGGTTGGACCAGAGAGGGAGGATTACAGACGATCTGTTCTTCCCTTCGGGCACCAACCTACTATTTATATTTGTACCATGAGTACCTGTTACTTTTATATTCATAGAAGAGAAGCTATTTCTGGAACAAAAAAGAAAAGCATCCAGCATTTGAAATAGGACAGCTGTGAACATGGAAAGCACCCTTCCCCTTCTCCCCCTCCGTTCCCCACCATCCCCTCTGATCAGCAAAACCAGCTTGCCCTAAGGGTGCTGCAAATCGGAGACACTTCTCTCCTGGAGGAGCCATGGGGCATACGCTTATTTGCAATTAAATTAAACCTAGTGATGTTTTGAGATTTTCAAGGAACCATGACACATTCTGAATGAAAGCTTGAATGGCTTGCCACTTCTGGATAGGATGCCTCCTTCCTGTTCTGTGCCCTCTCAAGGCAACAGCCCTGTTAAAGACATCGAGATCGGTTCCAGTGAAGACTCCATCATCAGCACCCCCTCGGGGTTAAATGACAGAGCTGAGCTCTCAACCCGTGTTTGTGGGGCAGCTCGGCTCACGTCCATTCCCACACCAGGTGGGTAGCTGACCGCCACCCACCAAACCAGACCCAACAGATACGGGGCAGAGACTTACTCCGAGCACTACTAAAACTGAGAACATGTGGTAAATATCCACTCAAAGGACATTCTAGGAGCCTGATGCAGTGAGCCAACAGAGAGGGGACATTCCTTTCAGGCGAGCCTCACCTTTGCCGGGTCCAGATTCAAGAAGCTGGGGAGAGAGGCCTAAGGGGCACGCCCTGAACACGCCTATCTCTTGCAGGCACTACAACATCACAGCAGAGCATGTGGCCCAGAGGACATTCTGTACTTTTCCCTCCAAGGTAATTCCTTGTTCCCCTGGCCTAAGGCCCACCCTGGAACCCACTCCACCCTTGCAGGCCGACAATGGATCTGAATGCAGTTGAATGAAGTAGGTCGCCCTCCCAGAAAGATAGGTGACCAGGGCCATGGGACAGGTGCCCTGGTCAGTTCTCCTTGGGCCCTCCTGAATGGGAGAAGACTAGGTTGGGAGAGTTTGGGGAGCCCAAGCTGACCCAGCAGCATCCTTTCAGGCCAGCACCTAATAGAGGAGATGCAGACAGGTAGGGGGTTCAGGTACGAGAAGCAGTGTTACTAGACAGAAACCTTAAACAACTTTTTTTTTAAGATTTTATCTAATTATTTGACAGAGAGAGACACAGCAAGAGAGGGAACAGCAGGGGACGTGAGAAAGGGAGAAGCAGGCCTCCCGCTGAGCAGAGAGCTCTATGAGGGTCTCGATCCCAGGAGACCCTGGGATCATTCCCTGAGCCAAAGGCAGATGCTTAATAACTGAGCCACCCAGGCGCCCCAACAACTCAACTCTTTTTTTTTTTTTTAAAGATTTTATTTATTTATTTATTTATTAAAGGATTTTTTTTTTCAATTTATTTATTTTCAGAAAAACATTATTCATTATTTTTTCACCACACCCAGTGCTCCATGCAAGCCGTGCCCTCTATAATACCCACCACCTGGTACCCCAACCTCCCACCCCCCCGCCACTTCAAACCCCTCAGATTGTTTTTCAGAGTCCATAGTCTTATTTATTTGACAAAGATAGATCACAAGTAGGCAGAGAGGCAGGCAGAGAGAGAGAGGAGGAAGCAGGCTCCCTGCTGAGCAGAGAGCCCGATGCAGGACTCGATCCCAGGACCCTGAGATCATGACCTGAGCCGAAGGCAGCGGCTAAACCCAGTGAGCCACCCAGGCGCCCCAACAACTCAACTCTTAACAGAAACCAGTAGAATGTGCCCTGAAGAGCTGGGGTTTTATTCTTCTCACCGAACAGGAGGGATACAGGGAAAGATGGCTGCTGGCATGGAGTCAGAGACTTCAGGCTGAGATCTCGCAATTCTCTCTTCCTCACGGTCTCCTCATTGTCACGGGTGACTGGGTGCTCCACCTCCAATATGGGAGCCTTTCTCCAGTCAGAAAGCAGCAGCAGGCCACAGGACAGAAGACGTGTGACCTGGCCAAGGGGGCCTCCCTTTAGGGGATCTGAAGCCAACAACGTCTTCTGCCATCTCACCGGCCAGAGCTAAGTCACATGGTCCCTCACCCCACAAAGGCTAGGTGCTTTGAAGCTTGACACATTATCCAACAAATTCAGGACTTTTTAGCGAGGAAGAAGAATGGACATTGGGCAAGCAACGAACAGTCGATCGTAGGAGACATTTTATGAAAATAAGCTGAATTCCTCAATGCACTAATGAGAGAGAGGGTGGCACACGAGTTTGGAAAATTCTGGAACTGGGGGCAATGGACCCAGTGTTTGCACTGCAGGAAGATTCTCCTAAGAGTCTTCCCACACAAGGCAGGCAAATAAAACTCGCACTTATGGCCTTCCATGGTGTCCCCAGATAGTCTTGTCATCAAGTCCTAAATGGGGTGAGTCTCAGTCTGGGTGACAAAGGACAGGAGCAGGCCAGGTAATGGGAGGCAAAGATGCCAGGAGGTGAGCAGTTCCAGAGTCTGACATCTGCCTTCCTAGGGCCTGTTTTTGAAGAGCTGGTAATGTAGCTATACTGGACGCAGGAGGGGGTTTCTTAAAGCTAAGACCGGGATAACTGAACTCTTTGATGCCCAAGGGTACGAAGAATGCCCAGCCATGGCAACAAGACACAAAGCAAAGGCCATCACAGCAGAGGGAGGGTCCCTGCAACCTTGCCGTCTCTTTCTTCTGAAAGAGTGTTCTTCTGAACACTTTGACCTTGCCGTCCACAGCTTCAAGCTGAGAACAAGCACTTCTGCCCCCGGTGATTACTGGGAGCTCCACAATGTCGAGTCTGCAGGACCAGTCCCAGCCCTGTCTGAAGACGGCCCTACACCTCGCAGCGGAGCCAGCTTCCCAAACAGGGTTTATTTCTCAGCTTCTGCTGCTTGAATAACTCTGACCTATTTTACATCACGACTTTGATGTGACCGAAAGCATCCTCTCCGGCGTGCGTCGGCCGCACACTCCAGATGGAGAACAGCGGTCACCCCACAGAGGAGCGGCGGCAGGCCCCGGCTCACGCTGCTCCGAGCACCGCCTGTGAGCAGGGAAGGGGCACCAGGTCGACGGCGGAGCCACCTGGAGGAAAACCCAGGGCCGGTCCCCTTCCGACAAGCACAGCAAGGGATGCTCCTCCAAGAGCCGAACGGACTACCCACACTGGCCTCCTTTCCAGCTCACCCCAGCCACAGGAAGCCCGTTTTACTTCCCAGTTTCATCAACTGTCTTCCCAAGAGAAAATGAGACATGTGAGCACCCCAGGCCGACTGGTTACTTGGCACCTCTTCGAATGGATGTTCTTTAAACATTTGACAAAGTTTATGTAAAGGAGAAGCAGAGCAATGACCTAGTGGCTGCAAGCTGCCTCTCCCCGCCTCACCCCTCCCCTCCTGTGCACCTTGGCCCCAGCCCAAACTCGCATCCCTTTCTCCGCAGCAGAGCCCCACAATTGCTCTGACCCCTCTCCTTAAAAGGCAGCCTTAAAGGCTGCTTTTTCCTGAGATTGCCTCGTGGCCTCACTCTGTACCCCCATCAAAGTGTTGCTTCCCGCAGTAAATACAGGTTATTTTCCTTCACCTTTTGCTCGAGGGGATGCTTAATGCCCCTGAATCCCTTGGCATGTCAGCCCTGCTGCCTGTCCCCGGAGGCAGCTCCAAAGAGCAGCAGGCTCCCCAAGTCCATCTTTGCAGGCTCACGCTGCAGTCAGGGAGCCAGGGAGCGAGTACAGTGGTCATGACCATGGGCTCCAGCACGCAGGGACATGCCCGGCTCTGACACAGGCCGCCGCAAGCTCCTCTGCAAGTACGTCACCTCTGCATGATGGGGCGTCGAGCTTGGCTTCCAGGGCCGTGGTGAGGGTTACAAGAGGAAGCATGGGTCGTGCTCACCGCAGTGCTCTCAGCACGCAACTGCAGGGCCGGCAGCGTTTAACGGGAGTCCTGGAGGTCGTAAACAATGCCTCCAAAACACTCCCACGTGAATCGGATATGCAACCGAAAAGCCTTCTGTGGGGCGGTAGCAATAACTCCATCAGAGGTTTTAATAGAAATGCTGTCCTCCCTGGCGTCCAGAATCAGACCCTCAGAGCTGGGAGGAGGTCTCTCTCAGCTCATCTGCCGTATCAATCCTCAAGCTGGCACATCCAAGGCTTGTCACCAAGGCCCCAGCAACCAGTCCCCGAAAACTGATGCTACAGCCTCACAGGGCTCCTCTGGGGGTTCAGAAGCTCATGTGGATCTTCTCCTCTCTGACCTCCTGCACATGCTGGCCTCTTGCTCTTCTGCGCCTCCCTTAACATTTTTGAACTTTTTTGAAGACCACCTCAACAACACCTCCCCTGACCATTGCAAATATAACCGAACTTTCTGTGATCTCCGAACTTGCACTGGCACCAATATGCAGACACCTCCCCTACAGGGGGACCCGGGCTCCCACCAGACAGTGATTCTCTGCTGGAACACATCATGAGCTTGTCACACCTCACACTACATACCGGATCCACGCTTTCTGAATGAAAATAAGCATCGGAGATAAATGTCGCTTGACGTACGCATGTGTGCATACACCCACTCATGCCCACATACACCCTTCTACTAGATATTTGAATACAACACCAAGCTAGAAAATAGAACTGTATCAAAAAGTTCAATAAGCCACAGTGCCTGGATGGCTCAGTTGGTTAAGTCTCGGACTCTTGATTTCAATGCAGGTCATGATCTCAGGGTCATGAGATCAAGTTCCACATCAGGCTCTACACTGGGCATGGAACCTGCTTGGGATTCTTTCTTCCCTTCTTCTTCTGCCTCTGCCCGCCCCCCCCCCAAAAAAAAGGTTCAATAAGCAAAGGAACCTAATTTTCAGAAAATAGCCTATCCTTTTCCACCAAAGGTGAAAATCTTAGCGACACATTGACTCGTATGGTACTCAACAGTTTACAAAGTACTTGGAAATGGAGAGGTTCCCAGGATTGGGAGACACTTTCACAGTGTCTTGGTCTAATTCCCCTGGTGAGACAGGAAGCCCCTGTTCAAAATCCCCACTCAGAGGTCCTCCAACCTCTTGCCTAAATATACCTTGTGCCCAAGAGGGTCCCATCTCCTAAAACCATCGTTAATATTTTCAGAGGTTTCTGACCATTTAAAGGTTCCCTTCCTGTGGTGATTTAATATTTGCTTCCAAGGTGTTTTACGGATCAGTCCAGAATAACTTGCAGGAACACACAAAACTTTCTCATGGCAGCCTTTAAAAATGCTATTGACAACAGTAGTGTCCTTTCCAGTGTTTAATCCTTGAAGTGACCCATCCCCAGTACTCAGTACCCCCAACCCTGACTCGGATCTCAGTCCTCTCACCCCTCTGGGAACACCCCTCCCTGGGAGGACTGTGCGCTGCCTATGACGGATGCCAACAATGAAGAGGAGACTGTAGACAGCAGGTGCCTCTCCAGGAGAACAGGTGTCATTCCAGTTGGGTAGTTCAGGCCTCCAGAATGCAGCTCTACACGACCTCACTGATAGGGACTGAACTGTGTCCCCCAAAATTTCTATGCAGAGACTATAGCTCGCAGGACCTCAGAACGTGACTGTATCTGGAGAGAGTCACCTCTATAAAGGCCCTAAATTAAAAGAAGTCCATTACGATGGGCCCTAATCTATCTGATTGGCGTCCTTCGAAGACAAAAAAAAAATAATAATAATCTGGACATGAAAAGAGACGTGGGCTGTGTGTACACAGAGGAAAGACCATGTGAAGACACAGTAAGAGGGTGGTCATTGGTCAACCATGGAGAGGCCTCAGAAGAAACCAAACCTGCCTACACCTTGACCTTGGACTTCTATCCTCATCCTCCAGAACGGTTTAAGCCACCCCATCTGTGGTATTTGGTCATGGCAACCCGAGGAAACTGATGCATCAACTACATAGGTAACTGTTTGTATTGTCTACACAGCCCTGACAGCATCCAAGTTACCAATTTCTGGTCAAGAGAGGAGTGACAAGATACTTCCTAAAATAAATCTCTGAGCCAGTCTGCTCCTTCTCTGAATTCAAAGAATGTTACATTCAGCCCCATCATCACTTCCGGCCCAATACTGTCCTTCTCAAAGAAACAGCAATTTCTGCATTAAAAGGACAGTGAATGTCCCTTACATGATACAGGCCAGAACTGTCTGACTTAACGTCTTTGTTTTTAATGAAAGATAAAAGGGAAGCAAAAGCAGCCAATTCTCAAGTGGCAAGAGGCATAGCTCATGTCCCTTCAACTCCCCTTCCTGTGCCTGCAGCACCCACGAACCAGACAGAGAAGAGAGGTCATGCCCCATGGTGACCACACACAGACTTGGGCTCCTTCAGATGCTGCAGGGTCCAGGCATTCCTTCTTGGATTTGTTGGATGTCCCTTCTGCCCTTGCTTTGCTCGCTGAACTTGATATACAGCAATTATCTCCCCAGAAACAAAACCCACACCCACATCTCTCTAACGTGAAATACCTCTCTTATTCAATATCATTCTGGAAGCTTCTACCATCTTGCATTATCATCACCCATGGTTTACCCCGGTCCTGAAAGGAGGAACTGAATGTTACGAAAATGGATCTCTATCTAAAATGACTTGAATGCCCCAGCCTCCAGAGGTCAGCTCTCTCAGGGGAGACACACTGCAGTCATGAAGTAGCCCAAGGACAAAGGGCAGTCAGAGATCTGAGGCCACCAAAGGAGATGCTGAGTGCTACTGCCTTTGGCCTGGAGCAGCCTCCAGACTAAGGAAAGGGATACAAGGCACACATCCCTACAGGCTGAAGGCAAAGAGAATCAAATGGGATCCAAATCTGAGAGGTGCTGAGAGGTCTGGAAATCGGAAGCCAGGCCAGAGGGAATAAGGGCACTAGAATAAGAGAGAGGCGGTGGATGGGATGCGAGAATCCAGACATTCAGGAAGACACAGCATCAGGCTTCTCGCTGCCGTTTCCCTGGGTACCACCCCTTTGATTCCTCTGCCCAGCAAAGCTGAGCTTCCTCAGGTCAGAGCGGGAAAGGCTGAGAATGGGCCAGCCGTCCGGCAGCATCTCCTCAAAGCTGCCTGCACACAGGTGCAAGCTTTGGATTCCATCTCCAAACCATGAGATCTGCCTTGCCGTAATTCTCAGCTCCTTGCACAATGTATTCCATCCCATGACTGATTGGAACAAGGCTTTAAAAGGGCATTTTTCAGAGCCACGATGGTACCGTAGTCACGCTGTCTGGCGCTGACAGTTCCAAACAAGTCACGGGCCCACAAATTACACGGAGCGGCCGTCCATCAGCTGTCGCCATGGTCCACTGGCTGCCTGGGAGGCAGAGTTCAGTCGTGCATACACGCCACCGATGGGCCTGACTGCAAGGGCTCTGGCTTTCATCACTAGCATTAGCGGCGGCGATTTTGGCATCACACCCAAGGAGGACCGCTTCCAGAGAGAAAGCAAATGGACCATGCAGAACTTCATTCTCATACCTTGGATGGCCACGCGTTCCATGAGCCGACTCCTAGAGGCCCTTGGGCAGGGAGCCAGGGATACCACCTGTGTTCTCCATCGCGTTCTGTGCTATTTCGTATTATTGGTCAAAGTACTGGTACAGGTCTAATTCATCCCCACCCCGTGGACATGAGGCTTGGCCATGTGACTTGGGGTGCTTCTCCCTGGAGGAAGATTAGACATCCCCGTCCTCGTGACAGGAAGCTTGATTTCTGGTAGCCTGTTAGACAGAAGGGGTTAGGTACACCTGCAGCCTACTGAACTCAGGAATAGTTATGGCATTTGCTGTGTTCTCTTCAATGTGGACAGTCATGGGTCATCTCCAGGAGAAAGTTTAAGATCTAGCTTATGGGGCGCCTGGGTGGCTCAGTGGGTTAAGCCGCTGCCTTCGGCTCAGGTCATGATCTCAGGGTCCTGGGATCGAGTCCCGCATCGGGCTCTCTGCTCAGCAGGGAGCCTGCTTCCTCCTCTCTCTCTCTCTCTGCTTGCCTCTCTGCCTACTTGTGATCTCTCTCTATCAAATAAATAAATAAAATCTTTAAAAAAAAAAAAAAAAGATCTAGCTTATGGTTTTCTCTATTCCGCGGACCACCCATTTCCCAGGTCAAGGCTGTTCCATCAGCTTACGTAGCCGATTAAAGGCCATAGAGTGTGAAGCCACAGTCAGTCCCTGATGGCTATGTAACATGTATGTTAACAAACCATTGTGGCTGCCGTTTACAGTGATCTGGGGCTCATTTATTACTGGGGATTGTTTATTACTGAACTATAGCCTAGTACAGCTTAACTGAAACACCGACTTCCTTCTTCTTTTTCTCCACTACCGTATATAGAGCCCCTATTATGAATTCAGGCCCTTCTATGAATGGAGAACCTTCCATGAACTGAGCAACGAGGATGTAGCAGGCACCAGCTTGAGCAGGAAGTAAAAATAAGAGAGGCAGGCTGGGAAGGTGATGATGTTACACTGATACATTTTGATATACTGTGGCCTGTGTTGTAACAAGATGCATCAGGAGCTTGGTGGGGGGGGTCTAGTTCCACCTCCCCTGCCCAGGGTGAGGAAGGACTACAGAGATAACCAACATATACAGTGCACTATAAATAAGGAGGTTGACTGACTGACTCTGAATTTGAGAGGAATACTGGGGTGGGGGGGGTGGGGTTCCTAACCAGGAAGAAAGGAAATGGCATTCTAACAGCAGAAAATGGGGAAAATACATTCCAGGCAGAGAAAAATAGCATATGCTAGGACATGACACATACCACTGTTGTTTAATGAAGATGGGACTCAGGAGAGACAGATAAAGAATAATATAAAATGATTCCAGAAAGATCCACCGGTATCAGCTTAGAACATGGAAGACCATACCAAGGAGGTGTGACTTAAACTTTGGGGGTTACAGAGCAACAAATGGGAAGCTTTCAGGAAGGAAACTAAAGCGGTCTTCCTGCCATGAGAGGCGGTGTGGCTAGGACATGGGACCCAGTTTGGGATTCAGAAAGAACAGACTTTAGTCTGGGTGAAAAAAGATTACAAGAGCAAATCTCAAATGGAAGAAGGGAAAAGCACGTTCTCAATCTTAGGTCAGCTTCCCTGGGAGACAAATGCCAAAGGAGATGAAATTTGCAATCAAGACGTCTGATGTGGCGGGGTCTTGACTGTGTCCCCTGTAAAGGAATGAAGGAAGCAGAAGGGAGCAGAGGGAGATGGCGAGATACTGGACAGTCCCGAGAGAGGCCTCAGTTCATCCTATAGGGAACTCCAAACCACAGACGGCCCATCTGAGTTTTGGGAATTGAGAAAAGGGTATCAGATCCTCGTGCCGGACCATCAGATCGTGGATCCGAGCTGCCCCAGGAAAGGGGTGGTACCTCCCTTCCACAGAGGGCAATGATGGGGAAAGGACTCAGCTTTTAACTTCAGCAGCAAACACTCTCAGCCGCTGGGGGTTGAACGCCTGAGTTCTAAAGTGGGAACTGGGAGATTCCAGCAGAACACACGGCCGACACCCGCTACAAACCATCACAGGGGACTGACGACATTGACCGAGCACCTACTGCGGGCCAGGAATGGTGCTCATCTGTCTGTAGTCTATCTTTTAATCTGTGCGTGACTCTTGGTAGTAGGCTCTATTATGACAGACAAGAAAAGGGGCTCAGAGAAGTTCAGTTATCTGCTCCAGAGATGGGGCTGACAGACAGACAGACACTCAGCTTCAGCTATGTGTGCCTCTAGGGTCCATCCGCTTGCGGGGCAGTCTAGTGTTTACGTGGGGAAAACCTGCATGCCGCCAGACAACTGCTCGAAGGGACAACCCACAGACTTTCTCTGGAGAAGGAAACCTCATGTGCCTTTTCAGGGTTCTCAAACACACCTGGCCTCCGAGGAGCAGGACACTGAGGTCAGTCTCTGCACCAGGCTGCTTGGCTCCCCAGCTCCTAAGGCTCTTCCTTCTTGCCCCTCTTTCTCTGCCAGGGCGAAAGCCGAGCTCGCCTTGGAGGGGAGCAAAAATTTGGCTCAGTGCAGTCTGGCCAGCAGGTGACATTAGGCTAGAAGAGGCCCGGTCAAAATTCATCCTGGGCACCTTGCATGAGAACTACGTGCCAGCCCCGTGACTACTGGCATCATTCTTACACTTAGGAAAATGAAGGCTCAGAAAGCGGGAGTCCCTCTCTGAGAGCACACAACCTGTACACAGTCACTCCAGGATTTTCTTCTTTCCTCCTGGACACTCATCAGTGCAGACTTAATTAGAACTAAAAATCCAGTTCCTCGGTTGCACGGTCCACATTTCAAGTGCTCAAGTGGCTCCACGTGGCCAGCAGCTCCCGTGGCCACCACACAGGGCAGGTCAAGCATGGAACACTTGCATCATTGCAGAGGGTTCCATCGCAAGTGTTAACAGGAGGCTGCTTTGGAGTCCTGGAGGAAACAACACTGCCTCTGTGATGATGATCCGGATTTTCTCCAAGCCCCTCACCCACTGCCCCAAATCTTTTTGCAGAAAAAACACTGGCAAATCTAATGATCTGAGGCGAGCAGGGAATGTATGTAATTAATCCAGAAGGGAAAAGGCAAACCACTTTTGTACCTGTTTATGTTCACTTGATAAACAGGGAGAAGCTAATGACTCTGTAGTTCCTGGAAAGTCCACAGGGAAAATGGAATCTCTAATCTGAGCCCCCTGCAGAGAAGTAGGGCCTGTGCTCTGAATCGTGCCTAAGATCAAAGGGGATCTGTGCATGTCATTATTGAATTTCCTCCTTTTCCCTCCTAGTAGGTTTCCAAGTCCCCAGATTTCCAGAGACTGGCCTACATTAGCCTGCTGGTGAAGAAGGAGGCTTTTATTCCCCCAACAACACTAATAAATAAAAGCAAAGGAGCAGCAGCTAGATACGCGCTCCCTTTCCAGGTACCTTCCCCCAACACAAATTCTGGAGGGCAGTACAAAAACCACAGGGGCCTTGGAGGTTCTCTAGTCCAACTTCCCATCTACAAAATTCAGGCCAATACACTGTCTTCACACTTGAATTAACTGAAATGTTTTGGGAGGCAGGGGGCACACCAGCAGCTGAGACCACCTCTCAAGGAACAGCTCTATTTTCAGATACTTCTGTAACTCAGAACCATGGGCACATTTCTCATATTGTATCTAAATTCGCCATTTTGTAACCACTGCCTATTTCTCTTGGGTCACTCCTTTGGGACTCAGAGAACAAGTCCAGATTCACTAGACAGCTATTTTAAAGACAAGAAGGGGCACCTGGGTGGCTCAGTCGTTAAGCCTCTGCCTTCAGCTCAGGTCATGATCCAGGGGTCCTGGAATCGAGCCCCGCCTTGGGCTTCAGGCCCACTTTGGGCTCCCTGCTCAGTGCAAAGTCTGTTTATCCCACTCCTGCTCATGTTCATGTTCCCTCTCTCACTGTGTCTTTCTCTGTCAGATAAATAAATAAAATCTTTAAAGAAAAAAAAAAAAAAAAAAGAGGGGCACCTGGATGGCTCAGTGGGTTAAGCCTCTGCCTTGGACTCAGGTTGTGATCCCAGGGTCCTGGATTCAGCCCCGCATCAGGCTCTGTTCGGCAGGGAGCTTCCCTTCCTCTCTCCCTGCCTGCCTCTCTGCCTACTTGTGATCTCTGTCAAATAAATAAATAAAATCTTTAAAAAAAAAAAAAAAAAAAGATTTAAAAAAGAGTCATGTCCTCTTGAGCCTTCCTTTTTCCACTTAACAGTGTCTCTAGAACTCTCTCCAGGTCCTCTCAAGGAGTGGCTTCTGGACACTTCCCTTCCCCGGGCTGCCTCCCCATGCTGTGTACCAGTCTCCTCCTGAGATTTCCATTCCCGCCACTCAGCCTGCAGGTGGGGAATGGGCCTCTTCACCACCAGAATCCAAACAAAACACAGGCAGCGGAGACAACGCCCTCAGAAGCTGCCAGGGACCTTAGGGAAGGGCTCCATCCCCACACAGAAGCCCACCTGCTGTGTATCCACTCCTAGATTCCTCCCTGGCTTCTCCTAATAAAGGCCAGGTTAGGAAGGAGCAACATTAATTAGTTATAAATTGAAAGCTATTACCATAATAATGAAAAGAAGAGTGAATGCAAAATCCCCTTCTTTCACCGTGGTATTTACAAAAGAAAGATTAATAAGGTAATTTTACCCCCAAATCTACAAAGAGCTCAGCAGATGGAGCAAATAGAAGGGAAGGTGGAGGGAGGGCGTCTGATTTCCCTCCTGATCTCCAGTTGTCCCAGTGGCTGAGGACAAGGTGCTGGAACAAGTACAGGGCGAGGGCACCATCTCACCTGCTGGGCCCTGGACAGGATCCTAGGGTAACCCCTCACACTCGCCATCCCACAGTGCAGCCCCCCCCCCACTTCTGCCACCCCCAGGGACACATCCTTGTGACCTGGCAGGATTCAGGGCACCTGTCTGCGTGAAGGACTCAGCTCTCTCAGTACCTGCACAAGGCCAGGGACAGAAATGACAGCTTTCTCCCCGTTTTACAAAGCATTTGTAAAGCAGGCTCACAGGAGGAAATGGCAAACACGCCAGGACATCATGGCTGGAGGAGGGAAGCGGCGAGTCAAGGCAAGGCTTCGTGAGCTCTGCCCCCCACAACCCTACCTCCCCCACCACCGCCACACCACACTGCAGAGGGCACACCCACCATGCCATCTTTCTATCTGCTTCTGCTTGGCCAAAACTCTTCCCCCGGCCCTGGTACCTTGTCTTTCAACTCCAGCCTTCAGAGTTAGAAGATCCTTAGAGAGCCCCACATCTGGCCCACCCACCAGGCCAACACATATGGCTAAACAGGGTCCCATATGTCCCGAGGCTTCTCCACATCCCCAACCCCCACGACCCTCAGACCTGTGCCACTCCACTCCAATAATACCCCACACCCACAGTTTGGAGCCACTTGGAAAGGAGAAGAAAGGAAGTTAGAACCAAGGACCCTGAGTTCCTGCTAGGTGTGCTAGCCTTTCAACCTCTGCACCTCACATTCCTATCTGTAAAATGGGCTTACGGCAGGATGACCTCATGGACAGTGTCCGAGGTTAAAGGAGATCATGTCAGCCAGTGGTCAGTAAACTCGCTTTGTCAAAGGCCGCTTCAGACCTGGCAGACTCTGGTCTCTGTCACGACGACTCAACTTTGTCCCGGCTATGAGAGCAGCCAAGCCAACACATGGCTGGGCTCCAGTAGAGTGTTACAGAAAAAATGGGCAACAGGCTAGGTGTGGCCTGCAAGCCAACCCCTGATTTAGGCAAAGTAAGCGGCAAAGGCTATGTCTCAACGAATGAGAACTACGTTGCAAGTAATTATGCTCAGTACTACCACGACTACTGTTCAAGGTCAACCAGCTTCAAGAGGCATTTGGACCCAGCCCCACACTTAGAGAAGCAGATTAGGAGGAAGGGGAGGGACAGCTGGTCACCAACCATGTCACAGGCCCTCAACACTAGGGGAGGTTCCCGTGCCTGATCAAGGGTGGGGTTCACTAGAAGAAATCCCCTAAGTTTGCGCAAGAAAGGGGACACTTGCCGCCGCCACTGGCCTCGACCATGGCCCCCAGGGGCCTCAAAGGCTTTCACTTATTCCACATAGTTTTCTAAGGCACTGTTCTAAGCATTTTGTAGGTATCACAAAAGGCCAAGTAAGCCCAAATGCCACTCTCTGGGGGGCTGGGCTTGGGCACCCAACTCCAGCCCTGAGATCGGAGCAAAGTCAGACCAGGACCTTCCACGTCTCTGCCCCTCTGCTGTGCAGACCGCAGCAGGCCGTTTCAGTATTTCTTCTTGTAAGTAGAACCCGAGAGGCAACAAGACCACCATCTTCCTCAACACCATCCAGGAAATGGGCCAAAGCCTCACCATGAGCACTTTCAAATTTCAAGGTACATTAGCGTGTCTGGGGGTCTGCAAGTGCTCCAGGCCTAGACCTTGCCTTTCTTCATCAGGAGTCAACAAACTGTTTCCAGAAAGGACCAGATAAGAAATATTTTTCCGGGGTGTCTGGGTGGTTCAGTGGGTTAAGCCTCTGCCTTCAGTCATGATCTTAGGGTCCTGGGATCAAATCCTACATTGGGTTATCTGCTCAGCAGGGAGCCTGCTTCCCCCACAATCTGCCTGCCTCTCTGCCAACTTGTAAACTCTCTCTCTGTCAAATAAATAAATAAAATCTTTAGATTTGTTTGTTTGTTTATTTATTTCAGTCTGTGGGACTTATAGTCAGTACAGAAACTATGTGACTCTGCTATTATAGCCCAAAAGAGAGAGACAATACACAAAAGAACAGACGTGTTCCAAAAAAATGTTTATAGAAACAGGCGGTAAGCCACTATGACCACAAGGCTGGGTCTGGCCACCGGGCTGTCATTTTCAGGTCTGGGCTCCAAGAAGGGTTCTGTGGGATTCACTTGTTTCTGCGGACCAACATCCAGGAGCTTTTGTCCATGCTCAAAAACCAGATGATTACGGATAACTGCTTAAACTGATTAAAAGATTTTTTTTTTACAGATTTAAAGATTAATTACTGTTAGAATACCTGATATTCCTATTAATAGGTAGATTATATAAGTAAGTGAGTAAATGAGTGAATGAAGAAAACTGCTTAGGCCTGAGGCATCCTTAGATGCCTGGATGCTGGAGCCAAATGATGAAGGGCAAAGAAGCTCCTACCAGTCTAAGAAAACTGAACTTGGAATCCGCTGAACAAATGTAATTGCCGTCCGGTGTCAAAACTCTCTTTTCCACGCTCACAGCAGCCCACCCAGTTGAGGGAAATTCCAGATAAGACAAATTTACTGACAATTTACGTGGCAGGGCCCCTGGGCAGGTCACTCTATGAAGCATCTGCCTCCAGCTCAGGTACTGACCCCAGGGTCCTGGGATCAGGCCCTGCATCGGACTCCCTGCTCAGTGGGAAGCCTGCTTCTCCCTCTCCCACTCCCCACGTTTGGGTTCCCTCTCTCACTGTGTCTCTGTCTCTGCTAAATAATAAGATATTAAAAAAGAAAAAAAAAGAGGGGTGCCTCGATGGCTCAGTGGGTTAATAAGCCTCTGCCTTCAACTCGGGTCATGATCTCAGGGTCCTGGGATCCAGCCCCGCAATGGGCTCTCTGCTCACTGGAGAGCTTGCTTCTCCCTCTCTCTTTCTGCCTGCCTCTTTGTCTACTTGTGATCTCTGTCTGTCAAATAAATAAGTGAAGTCTTTAAAAAATAAATAATTAAAATAAATAAATAAGGAAGGAAGGAAGAAAATTTACATGGCACCACGGTAATTTAAAAGAGTAGTATCCACACTCGTTTCTAGAAGCCGAGGATAGAAAAGGTCTGCTTGGAACCATCAATGTCCAATAGGCACTCCCCCAAAGCAGCAACTACAAGGCAGCCATTCTCAAGCCTTTGGATTCCTCTGAGTCTATCCCGGAAGTCCTGATTAGTGGCCTAATAGGAGGACAAAGGCACATGGGGCTGGGAGTAGAAGCTCCTCTTAGGGTACTTTTTTTTCCCAGTTCCACAAAGGAAAAATGACATTTTATGCTAAGACCTGTATTATAAAATTGAATGAGCTGGTCAGGTGGGATCACCCATTAGTTTTATATTACACCCCCCCCCAAAAAAAAAACCAGGATCTGACACATAATTAAATAATCTATATTATTCCATTTTGGTGGGAAGAATTACTCTTCTCAAATTTCTCATAAAATTTGGTGGGCGTGTGGTGGAGTCAGAAAAAGAGAAAAAAGATTTAATTAATTCTGTTTTTAACAATTTACAAAAACAAAACCTAAATCGCAAAGATTAAATCCTACAAGTCACAGACTGTGATCTCAATGAAATAAAATGTGAAATTCATCAGGAAAGAAATACTTAAAAACTCAACTACTCAAAAACTTTAGGAGAATATCCTAACCGATTGTAGTATAGAAGAAAAATAACATGACAGACTAATCTGAAACATGGAAAAGAAGTAACTACCAGCTAAAACTTTCAGGGTGAGGCCAAAGCTGTATTCAAATGAAAAAGCATACCTTGATTTTTCCAATTAAGTTAGAATGAAAATAAATGAACTGAGCAATCAACTTTCAAGTTTTTTTTAAAGAAAATGAAGTGAATTAATAAGCTAAAAGAAGTACTTAATGAATTAGACATTTTTTAAAAGATAGGATTGATAAATGTAATATCTGGTTCTTTTCAAAAGACCCTAAAATAGATAAATCTTTGGCAAGAGGAAAAAAGATAAATACGCAAAATTAGGAACTGAGAAAGTGAATGTGTCACATTCATGGGTTCTTTCATTCAGCAAATATTCAGTGAGTACTTTTAAGTGTCAGGAATTGGTGAAATAATGGATTAGACAAAATCTTTAACTTAACTCACTTTAAAGGAGAAAAGATAAGTAATTGCATTTATGGTGTGTTATGAAAATATGCAAATTTTATGAACGACTACTCTGTGAAACTATGCCAGAAAACTACATTACAAGGAAAAGTGCTATTTTTCAGGAAAATATAAAGTCAAGAGCTAGTTTGACTAAATCAATAATGCCTATTTTAAAACTTAAGTATCTGTCAAAATTTGCCTCCAGAAATTGTGCCATGACAGGTGGCTTTTCAGGCGAGTTCTGAAAAATCTTTAGAGAACTGATAATTCTGGTGCTTTTATCAACAACCCCACAGCCAAGAGAGAGGGAGAAGGGTTCCCTGTGCATCTTAAGCAGCTAAGAAGACCTCACTACCAAGCTTCACCACAGTGTGACAAGGGAAACAATAGAACAGCATCACCTGGGGTCCTCTGGGGGGGCTCAGTGGGTTAAGCATCTGCTTTTGGCTGGGGTCATGTCATGATCCTGGGTCCTGGGACTGAGACCCACGGCAGGCTCCTTGCTCAGCAGGGAGTTGTCTTCTCTCTTGCCAACACCCCTACCTCCACTTTCTGGTCTCTCACTATCCCTCTCTCTCAAATAAATATTTTAAGAAGAAAAAATCATCACTTGGGAGATACAGAGGCCAAAACCAAAGTCTACAATCTCTTATACCAAATTCTGAAAGTGAAAAACTCTGAAACCTGGGTTTAGCTCACGCAGGGCAGTGGCATGCACTTTCAAAGCTCCCTCCTTTCCTCAAGACCCCCATCATTGGTGGGTACTCTGATAACTGAGGAATGCAAGGGCAAAGACTCTCCAGCCCCCCTCTCCCAATGAGGGCAGCTTGAGAGTCATGGTTTCTAGAACCCTCCTGAGAAATGGAGCCATTACCCTCCCTGGGACTCTGCTGGCCTCCTCCTCCTTTTCTTATTCGCATCTGTCCCCCTGTTCTTCTGGGGAGCACTTCATCATCAATCATTGTCCCATGAACCTAATCTGGTGGTTCATGAACCCTCCTGCTCTGGGACCCATCCTAAGGCAGAAAACCTGACCTTACCTTCAGCCACCACCCCAGGCCTGAGACTCTCTCTCTCGCATTCATCTATCTGCTTTGCATTCCTGTGTTTGGCTGCATAAATATTAATGTGTTTGATCAAGGGGTACCTCCCCAGACTCCACGAGGGTTATTATACATCATTCACAGTGTCTGTATCATACCACCTTCCTAAAATCTAATAAAATACCAACTGCAAACACATTTCACCCAAAGGGTTTTATATAAGAGATTATGGAGCTATATAAAATACTAGCAAATCAAATCCAGTACTGTATTAAAGGAATAATAAACCATAACCAATTAAAGTTAATTATAATAATGGTTTCAAATTTGAAAATTTAGGCATATAATTTTTTAAAATAATAGGTCAATGGGGTAAAAGCCACAGATGATCTCAACATTTATTCCTTATATTTAAAAAAAAAAAAACTCTTAATAATAAGAATTCTGGTTCCTTAAAATGATAAATAACATCTATTTCCAAAATACTTAGCTCTAGAAATGTTATAACTGAATCAGGAAGAAAAAGGATATTGACTATCATTACTATTATTTAACCTGATTCTGGAATTTCTAACACAAGCAAATAAAAAAAAAAATTAAAAATCAGAGCAATAAAGTATTAGAAGGGAGAAGACAGAAGTACCATTATTTGTAGATGACATCATTATCTACCTGTAAACCCAAAGGCATAACTGCAAACTAACAAGACTGGTAGAAGAGTTTTAGTATGGGATCCAGACAGAAAATACATGCCTAAAAACCACATCTTTTTATACCAGTTGCATACCAGTATATACCAATAAACAATAGCCTATAAGAAAACTGAACAGAAACACACATGCCATATATACACAAAAGAAACAAGATGTAATAATAAACAAGACATGACTGAGACCTAAAAGAGAGAACGATGAAGCCCCAACTAAGGCTTGTAATGCAAGAGAGCAGAGTAAATGGGCAACAACTCATCTTGTGAACGTCATAAAAATGTCTGCGGTCTCTAATCTGTAACGCGGAGCTGACCAAAATCCAAACCAGATATTTCAGGGATCATCTGACAAAATTATTCTAAAATTTGTCTGGGAGATAAACACACAGAAACACCTGGGGAACTTCTGAAATTTAAGGTTCTGGGGGGAGGGGTGTTATGATCCTCTCTGATGTTAAAACATACAGCTGCACCAATAAAGCAAGACGGTACCACTAAGTAGACAAACAGAAGCTAATGAGACCCCCCAAATACGTGGGAACATGTCGCTTAGGCTGCACTGCCTGTAAGCAGGAAACACACACGGGTTATTCAATCAGAGAGACAAGTAGCTGCCATCTTGGAATAAAATAATTAAAATGCAATAGATAGATAGATAAATAAATAAATAGGAAGGATGGAGGTTAGAAGAAATCACTAGGGTGTAAAAAAAAAAAAAAAAAGGAAACTGTTTCATGCAGAGTGAGGAGAAGTCTTTCTGAGTGGCATGAAACCAAAAACCAACAAAACCTGTAAACAGGTAGAAAGAAAGTAAGTCTTAGAAGATGACGCAACATGTCAGGACCGAGGAAGAACTACTAGTTGTGGTACCCGCAGAGCACTTCCAAATGAGGAAGAAGAAAAGCTCCTGAAACAGAAACATGTGAACGGTAAGAAGCAAAACACCAATAAACATTTGAAAATATTTTTCTAGCTCACTAATAACTGAATGAATACTAATTAAAAGTGTTTTTTGGGGGCACCTGGGTGGCTCAGCGGGTTAAGCCTCTGTCTGCCTTCGGCTCAGGTCATGATCTCAGGGTCCCGGGATGGAGCCCCGCCATCGGGCTCTCTGCTCAGCGGGAAGCCTGCTTCCCCCCACTACCCCACCTGCTTCTCTGCCTACCTGTGATCTCTCTCTATCAAATAAATAAATAAATAAAATCTTTTTTAAAAATAAAATTTTTGATAAAATAAAATTTGGGGGCGCCTGGGTGGCTCAGTGGGTTAAAGCCTCTGCCTTCAGCTCAGGTCATGATCCCGGGGTCCTGGGATCGAGCCCCTTGTGGGGCTCTCTGCTCAGCGGGGAGCCTGCTTCCCCTTCTCTCTCTCTGCCTGCCTCTCTGCCTGCTTGTGATCTCTGTCAAATAAATAAATAAAATCTTTAAATTTTAAAAAATAAATAAATAAATAAAATTTTTTTTAAAAAGTGTTTTTTCATCTATGCAATACAAAGGTCAAAAAGACGGATGATGAGCATGGTGGGAAGTGAACGTAAAAATGCTCACCCTTTCCGAGGCAGTGTGTCATTATTTAGAAGTAGGAATGTCATTTTTTAAAATGCCAGAAAGATACTCCTCAAACACCCAGCGCTAGTTACCACCAGAGAACAGGACTGGGAAGAAGGGAGAGAGGCTCCTTCATGATCTAACACTTTCGAAACAATAGTGGGTTTTTGTTTTGTTTTTACAATATACAAAATAACAACAGCTGATACTTCTTGGCTGCTCACAGGGTATAAAGCCCTTTCCCTGCCTTACTGGCATCCTCCCACAACCCCTGTGGTTTAGTGCTGCAGAGAGTAAAATGTTCCCATTGTTATCTTTCCACTCACTTCCGCTCTCAGGAGAAGGACCCTCCTTCATTCTCTTGCCCAACCCTTCCAGAAACTTCTCATGGAACTACTGAGAGCTAGACCTACCCCAAGGCCACCTCCAAGTAGCCACGGGTGGTTTTACTTTGCTTTGAAAACTGGAAGAGTCTTGATGCCCTTAATTGTGCCTCCTGAGGACACCGGGTGGGGGGCGGGAGGGGGGAGGCGGGGAAAGACTCCCTGTTTCCCCATTCCACTCACATCCTCTTCCCACAATTTGTGTCTGCTGGGAAATAGGACCTGGAACACTCAGCATGCTCTTACCCTGTGGTTCTCAAAGTGTGTTCCCTGGGCCAGCAGCCAGCAGCATCACCGAGGAACTTAACAGAAATGCACACTCTTGGCTCCAACCCAGACCATCTTAATCAGAACCTCTGGGCAAGGAGCCCACGTAGAGCCCAGCCATGTGCGCCGTACCAAACCCTCCAGGTGATTCTAATCTGCAGAAAAGATTACGAACCTCACTCTAACCACTAACCAGCTGAGGAAATCAAGGTTCAAGAGTTTCAGTGACCTCCTAGGACCATGCAAGCTAGTGTGTTGCTGGGCTGGAATCTGAAGGTCTTTCTCGTTACAAAGCCACGTTCTTAAAACACTAGACTCTGCTCTCTCCTTACGCATTGCCGGTGGTACTAATGCAGTGAATACAAGTTTTCTTTTTAAAATGCACTGTTCTTAAAATGTTGCTACGATTAGCTTTAGAATTGACTTTTCAAAATTGATGAAGGTGACAACGGAGCAGAAAATTATGCTCATCCTGCTCTCTCTCGTTTGATTCCATCTATACTACCGGCCTCCTGTTTTGACCACAGGGACAAGCCTCCCGTTTCCCCAGAGCAGCAGCATCTAGTTGTTGGAAAGAACCTAAAAGAATCTCGTCACCTGGAGGGATAGCAGTTAACATGCTACCTGCCTCCTCTGGCCCTTAGACCACTTCACAAGGTCTAAGAGAATCATTTCTGTTCTGGAAAGAAAATCTGACTGCCCCGTGGTTACGTGGGCAAATGCAGTCCTCGCTCAAGGCCATCCTGGCTCTTTTCTAAAGCTAGGGTGGGCGAACTGCAGGCCGCGGGCCAAACCGGGTGCACTCGCTGTTTTGGTAAATAAAGTTTTACTGAAAACATGCCTAAGCAAATTCATGAATTATCAATGGCTGCCTTCATGCTATGAGAGCAAGGTGACAGAAACCTCATGTCCCACAAAGCCTAAAATGTTTACTGTCTTGGCCCTTTACAGAAAACAACTGCCAATCCCTGCTCCAAACACTGGTCACTCAGCTGAGAGAGAAGAGATTTTTGCAGTCAGTCATTCCCGAGGTTCAAAGTCTAGGTCTGTCCTGTACCAGAGTCTTAACCTCCAATAAGACCCTTAACCTCCCTAAGCCTCAGTTTCCTCATTTAGACAATAATCGCTCCAAGGACTGGGGAGAGGATGAAATGGAGCATAACATGTTAAAGTCCTGACAGTATGTGCCCCTTAAAGGTTTCCTCCCTTTCCCTCTTCAGATAGAGACGTTCCTCAAGACCTGTCAGGGTCACAGCTCTGGCACGCAGGAGGGACACCGTCCATTCCTTCATGGCCGGTTCCCACTGCAAATTCAGAATGCAGAGGCCCCACAAAGCCTGGAGGCTCCCGTTTAAAATGTCTCACTGTCCGGTGATCCGGAGGATAATTTACTAACCAGGCAGCACATCTAGGTACCATACGTCATCTCCAGAACCCAAACCTGCCTGCCAGAGCCAACAGTTGCCCCTGCGCTGGAAATGAAAAATGGGCTCCCGGGGACAGCAGATTCTGGGCTGCAGGAAGGAAAGGACTCAACGACAGAGCACTTGTCCTCACAGACCTCCGCGGCAGGAAGAGTCCCCCTCGGTGACCTTAGGTTTTAGAATCCTCCAGCTCCCTCAGCATGGACAACTAAATCTGCCTCTCTTCTCAGTCAAATACAAGAACGACCACCCAAGGAGAGCTGCGTTGGGATGAGGTAGTGGGGAGGGGATTCTCTCACAACCCCCAACTGCCCATACCTCCGACATGCCGTGTCTCCCAAGCTCCAGGGGTCCAGCCCACTCCCTTCCTCCTCCCAGCCTGAGCTTCTATCCTATCAGACCTGCTCAGTGAGGTGTTTTGTGCCTCGTTTTGCTGGTCTCTCCCATTTTGCCTGTACTCCACTGGTGAGGAAGGTTCTAGTGTTGGCCCCGTTTTACAAATGGGGAAACTGAGGTGTAGCAAGCTTATAACCAGTTTGCCCCAAGTCACATAGCCTCCAGGCAGCCAACCCTATCTCAAGTCTCCCTGCCTCCAAGGTCCATGGTCTTAACCACACCACGGTTCACACACTGTGAGTGTGTGTGTGCAACTTCAAGGTCAAACCCAAGAACTGTCATGGAGATCTCAAGCCACAGACCTGTGGAACGATCCAGTCCAGTTTTCCCATTTACCAAATAGGTAAACTAAGGTCCAGGCAGGAAGGAATCTCACCTTCCCAAGGTCATCGGTGAGAGAGTGGCCCGAGTAATATAATAAGTGCAATTTTTGTGAGAGCGCTTTCCCGTCACGGGGCTGCGAGGTGGGTAGGATCAGTCAGGTTCATGGGGTCTCGTGTTTTTGGACCAGTGTCTTCCTCCCTCCAGGGAGGAATTCCACCACCAGGAACTACTCACATGTCCGAGTCTGGCCAATTTTGGAGCCAGGCTGGGAGGATCCTAGGGACCTTTTCAACAGGCCCCAAGAGGACAGCCAACAGAAATGCCTGAGCTGGCGCCACCATGGCAGCAAGACCTTGCAGGGCAGCAGAAGCCCGGCCCCCAGAGCCAGAGCGCAAGAAGGCTGCGGCAGAATCCGGGCCCCCAGCCCAGCCTCCAGGCCTGGCAGGAGATCGCCAAGCAAACCCACCCAGGGAGCCCAGCACGAGGTGCGTCCGCAGGCAGACAGGGGCTAGGAGAGGGCAGAACCGACAGAAGGCAGGCGACCAGAGGAGACCACATGCCGACTTAGGGAGCAGGTGGTCCCCGCAGGTGGTCCCTGCAGGTGGGAGGGACAGCACCTGCCAGTGAAACTGGCCTGGGAAGCCAGAGGAAGACACGCACGGCACCATGAAGAGGGGCTATGCGGCCCCTGATCCTCTCCAGTGCGCTGCTTCTCCTACCACCCGCCCATTTCCAGCTCCCCGGGAGCCGACACCAAATCCAACAACTCCCTCTTTCTAACAGTTGTCGGCACCAGGATCAGAGCCTGGAACTGACTCCTGCCTGGGCACCTGCTGGCCGCCGCGTGACGACCCCCCCCCCTCAAAGGGGCCTGTCTGAGCGGGGGCCTCGGCCCTGCAGGGCTCAGGTGCTGACAGCATGGACCCCACAGAGCCGCGGGGACGGTGAAGTGCAGCACGGTGCGTCAGAAGGCTTGGCGCGACATCCTCGACCGTTGCTCCAAGTGGCGGAGAACATTTTCAACAGGACGCGCCTCCCACCGCTTTGGAGCCGGTGTAGACGACTCAATAAAATGTTACAGAACAAATTAGAAAAACTCATAGAGAAGTCACTTAACTTGTTAAATCAAGGAAATGAACAACCGTGGTGGAGAGGCCTTCGGCTTTTAACTACCCGAAATCAAATTGTTATTCCGCTCTCCTATCTCAGCACTCGGTGCTAAGGTTATTTGGCGTGTCTGGTGTGTGACTACTTAAGAAGGGGTAACAGCCTCTAATTAAGCTTGAAAACGTCAACCTGAGACAGGCAGGCAGTGAGCAACGTCTCTTCATGAAAACATTTCTGGGGCAGGCTTAGGCCAAAGAGCTGTCAATCAATAAACCATTCTGTCTCAGAGCTTTTACACTCAAAGAATTTTGAGAGCCAGGAGGGAGGATCCTTGAGCATAATTTCTTTTTACAGACAAGGCTACCCACGTCCCGGGGGGCCAGAGGACTTGGCCCCCATCTCCTGAGTTAATATCGCTCCTTCCACCATGTCTCTTGTCCCTAAATTCCCTCCTCCTTTCCTGGGGGCTGGGTACCCCGGACTCCACCCAGGCACGGAAAGCTCAGGCATGGTTTTTGAAGAACCTACTGTGGGCCAGGCCCCTGGGACAAATAAGAGAGAAGAAAAACAGGACGTTGCCCTCTTCAGCTCACAGTCGCGTGAGGGAAGAGTAAGAAAACAGATAATGACAAACAGCAAGCAGAAACGACACAGACAGACAGACTACAAGAAGGCAGCAGGCAGGAGAGGGGAATTTAGATTCTGCAGCTAAGAGAGGTCTTCTGAGCCAAAGCCCAGGAGCTCAGGAGCACCACACTATGTGGAGATGAGGGAGGATTATTCCAAAGAGAAGGAAGGCCAAGCGCAAAGCCCAGAAATGGGAAGAATCAGGCGAAGAGGTTGGTAAGGGCCAAGTCATGCAGAACCTCCCAGGCCATGCTAATAAGTATGGATTTTATTCCAGGTGCAAATGGAAACCAGGTGCAAGGCAGAGCCATCAGGGTGAGGGGTTGTTTCATGATTTAAGATGATCATGCAGTTGGAAACAGGGAAGGCTGGAGGAGCCAAGGGTGCAGACAGAAGCACCCAGAGGCCCACAGGAGTTGGCCTAACTCATCTTATCCTACCAGAACACCTAAGGGGCGGGGGGGACATCTCAGTGGCTTTTCCATCTCCCACGGAGATGGCTCAAGCACCTTCAGAAGCCATTCTCCAATGGTTTCGCCTCATCCCACAGGAATCCCCTCAGGTCCAAAGAACCATCCATCACAACCTCAGCATGCCCGGTGGTTCCGATCCCAGCCCTAGACACATCTCAGGTCTCCATAAACACTTGTTACACCGAGATGAACTCCGAAGACAATCCCTGAGGAGATACAAGTTCTGCTATTGATGGAAGCTCACAGTGAGACAAGGATAATGGGCTCAAAATCTCGTTAGCAAAGTCAGAGAACTGAGAAATTTCTCAGCTCAAAACAATAAATTCCCTTCTGCTTTCAATATTTTTGCATAGTAAGGGATCATTTATAGGGCGGCCAGGAATAATTCTTGGGCAATTATTCAGCACGTCTTAGACCTGTTTTGCTGCTTCTCATGGAAGTTTAAGACCAATCACTTAACAGTTTCTTTTCAATAGGGGCCCCTCCCCCCACGCCCCTCATGTCTCCGCCTCATACTCTAGCTGTGGTCCTTGATTCTCCCTCCGCCCTCCTCCCCCACTCTGGATGCTTCTGGGGTTTCATCTTTCTTGGGATCCCATGACTGCTCTTCAGCTCAGCAATTCCCAACTTTTTTATTTGACATCCCCGTGTGTCTTCAGGCATCTCCAGGGGAGTTGTGAAATTCATTTTCATTCACTTTAATTTAAAAAAGAAATATAGGCCATTTAGTTCTTTTAAGAGGGGGGAAATGCGGTGTCACTCAATCAGCAGGGAGGTGAATCCTGACTCTAACTATTAGCTTACTGGGCAAAATGGCTCTCTTCCAAGCATTCTTGGGTCGCTTAAGCAAGTACAGTGTTCTGCTAACGTCTGAGAAACTGTTTGCTCTTGGGGGAAAGAGAAATAAAGTTCAGAGAGAAAAGAGACAAGAGAAAATTAACGTACTTTTATTAACTCTATTTCAGAATGTCAGAATTCCACAAAATGATGCGTTTCATTCAAGCACTTAGTCCTTCTATTTAATAAGAGCTTACTGAGAATCCAGGATTTTCCAGAACCAAGTAACAATAATAGCAGTGAACATTTATTCAGCTCCTGTGTTCTGTGCATGTACAGTCCTCCAAAAACTACCTCAATTAATCCCCACAGAAACTCTGTCAAAGAGCCGCTATTCTGTCCCCATGCAGAAATGCTGGGGACACTCGCACAACCCCAAGTCCCCCCCCCAGACACAAGCGGACCTGGAACACGCAGCTCCCTTGGCCCAGGGCTACCGAGGTGGACGAGGGGTGTTCCCTTCTGCAAGGACTCGCCATGTGTGGTGGGCGAAACAGACCAGTAATCAACTGGGAGGGACTGGGTGTGAAAACAGGAAAGAGAATCTAGGAATAGAGAGGAGGGTCCTGGGCTCAGCCTGGCAGCAGAGCATGCAGGAAGCCGTCCAGATAGAAGTCAAGAGCTCCCTGGAGGTGGCTGGGCAGACGGGGTGAGGTCAGAAGAGAATGGGGTTCCAGACAGAGGGAGGAGAGTGGGGAAGGGCAGCCTGAGGAAATGGGCAGACTCGGGGAACAAGAGCACCAGAGAGGCAAGGCCAGCAGCGGGGGTGGGGTGGGGATGGACATCCAGGAGCCCCAGCTGGAGGGGGACAGGGGCCAGCTGGTCATGAGGCCCTCTGCAGGCACGCTAAGGATGGGTCATGGAGAGCCAGGACAGAGCCAGAACAGGCTATGCCAGGACGAGGGTGGCATGGCCAGTCAGAGAGGCAGCTCCGTGATGGCAGCATGCCCACCGCACGGGGCTGGAAGGCAGTCTGCTGGCTGTCTGGCAGGCCTGCGCCGGTGAAGGCTCCAACCCCAGGCAGCAGCCATGGGGAGGAAAAAGCAGACACTGAAGAGATGCTCAAGAGGTAGCATGACAGGGGGCAGTGATGCCCACAGAGGCGTCTGGGAATATTAGACATCATCTTCCCAAATTCTCCCAGGGAAAAAACGTTTCTACTTTCATTTTTCTGGTGACAGTAAATTCCTAATAAACTCTGCCATCTGCTCTGCAACAGAGAGGCAAATGTGATCAACAAAGTGACAAAGCTGGTGACACGCTGAGAAGCCCGGTCGCGTCCTCGGTCCCACGGAGGGAGGAAGGGTGCTGACCAACGCAGTCTCCTAGCAGGTGACCTTCGCTAAGGCACCCGCCCGGCAACCACCCTCCTGTCCCAGGTAACACATCTGCCCCACGACACCTGCCTCCGAGTCCAGACACCAGCAGGAGTGTCAGAGGCAGCCACCAACACGGACACGGGAGAGCTCACCTAGAGAACGAAATGAGGCTCGAACGTTCAGCGGCCAGCTCTGCCTCAGAGGCCGTCACAACGTGCTCATCCCCATCTCCCTCTCAAGCCCCGGAACATGGGAAAAGACTACCAGTCACCCCTCTGCGCCCACCCTCCTAGATCTAGAACCCCACAGTCATGGAGCAGGTTGTGGGGTCAACATGCAAATTTTTGAGTCTCAACTTCCTGCCAGGGGTGCATTGAGGAAAGATTCATCATCTTTGGAAAGGGTTTGTTGATTCATCTAATGTATGATTCATCTAATGTATGATTCGTGAATCCATGAAAGGCCTGGTAGAAATTAGACAAGTACATGCGTACACACATACTTGCTTCAAAACGAACATACAAATTCACCTCTCTACGTCAAGGTCTTAAAAAAAAAATCAATGTATTTCCCAAGAGGCATTGCGTAGGTAATAGGAGCATAAAGAGTACTACAACGTTTGTAGCCTGATTACGATCTTGGACCCAAACATCTCAGCCACAGGGAAGCCTGAGGCTCTGGAGAACCTGCTCCTCATGGGGAAGTGAATTTCTGCCAGAGCCAGCGGGACCCCAGGTCATCAAGGCTGGAATGACTCGACGTTTAAACCCTGAATCATACCGCTGACAGGCTTTTGAGTCTCATGTTCCATGGATTCCTGCCCAAGTGTTTCCTGGGAAAATCTGACAAGGACTCTTTGCTCTCCTGGGTGCAAAGGGCACCTTCCTTCAGGTCTAGATAGGCTTTGGGTGGCAGCAGGCCCCGGCTGATGTTAGCTGCCACTGCTAACAGCTCAAGGAGACAGGAGCTGTAAGACTTGGCTCGAAGAACCTGTTTTGGCACCATGTGATTTCTATGAACCTGCACCCATCAGGGAGTCTCCCTGAGCCAATAGCTATGGGTAAGAGGAATCCCTAATATTTACGGAGTTCCCGCTACACCACTGGCTTTACCATGAGCATCTTATATTGGGTTATTTCAGCCAATCCTCCCAATCTTTTATGACTCACACTACAGGTGAGGAGGGGGAGTCTCTAAGTGGGACAGCTGGCCAGACTGGTTAAAACCATTCAGTTGCAGCCCCATTACCAACCAGACTGAAGCAACCGCTAACATCACCCGCCACCACGACGGACACCCAGAGATCCAGGACTACTTAGCCGTGCAGCCCCCGGGACTTTGCACTCTTTCTCGCTGGTGCTCCTGCCTAGAATGCCTCCTTGCTTTCTTACCTAGAAGTATCACTCCAACGTCCAGACTATTTGAGCGCCTCTGCTCCTCCTCCAACACTGAACTGTCCCACACCTTCATGACCTTCATGTCCCCATGGCATAAGAAGACCAGCCATCCCCCATTCACTGCTGGGCAAACCTCTGAAAGACAGGAGCTGTACCTTCCGTTCCCAGGAAGCAGCACCCAGGCTGCAATGAAAATGCGTGCAAGAAGAGAACAAGAAAAGGACAGAGGGAATGGGAGAACATGAATGCACATCTCCCAAGAACCTAGATACCTATTTTACGAGTCAACAAACTACTACGGTCTCTAATCCTGGAAGCTTCTGCCACCTCCAGGTTTTTCCCCACATTCCCCCGGTCTGAGTAGGAATAACAGACCAGAGTGAAAACAGTGGCTACAGGAAACCCTCCACAACCCCCAGTGGGTTTATAATGAGAAGCTCTCCCTTCCTAGAATCATGGAGAAGGATTCATAGAAGAGGCAAACCTGGAGGTGTTGCAAAGGTTTTAGGACTTTGATCTTAAACCTTTGGTCCCAGATGTGTACCTCCCAAATCTGTGAGCATTCGGCGTTTTGTATTTTCTGGGTTGGTGAGACCCATGGATGTGTCTTGTTCCTGTCTCCTGTTCGGAGAAACCCATGTGGACTCCGATCTCTGACAGCCCCTCTCGTCAAATAAACACCCTAAAGATAGAAGTCATAAATATCCCATCTGCCTCTTGGGGTCAACAGGATGGTTTACAAGTAATTCTAAAGACCCAGCTAGCTCGAGCTCTCTCTGATACTCTGTAGGGAACAAAACAACATGAAATAATAGCAATATGCATGAGCCCAATCAAAGACTTCCCTTTCAAAGATAAAAATGCAAAGGTGTAGTTCATGATGATTGAAAGCAAAAAATAATAAGTAGTGACATTCGAGATTGGTTTTGATCACTCCTAACTGATTTCTAAAATCCCCCCATCACCCGACCATTATAATTTCCTGCTAATTACTACAAGCAATTTTATTAATATATTTTTCAGCCTCATTAAATATTACCTTGGGCCTAACATTAAAAATGATGAGGCTCAGTAATCTTAATGAGCATCCCAAGTTTCTTCGACCCCAGAAAACCCAGACAACAGAGAATTAAATGTGTTGCCGGGCGACTCTGTTCCCTGGGCATGCAGAAAAGCAACCTTAGAGACATGAAGGATACACAATGTAAAGCCTCGAACGAAACCAGATTTGGAAACACACAGGTTTGCCAGGGCCTCCTTCAGTTCCTGTCCAGTTATGGGGAAAGGCATGACCGAGGTGGCATTTTTGGTCTTCTCTCTTCCTTCTCAGTCACCCAGATACGAACAGTATCAATTGCTCGTTTTCACTAACATTAGTGAAACATTAGTGTCTCCTGTGACCCCCACGGGCAGCATTATGGATGATCGTGGGCTGTGTGGATCGTGGGCTGTGTGGAGACAGGCCAATTGGAAATGCTACGCGTTTACTGCTCCAGCCAACAAAGATCTGTGGCTTTCTCTGAAACGGGAGCAGAAGAACAGAGGATGGACAGTCAAGAACCAAAGAAGATAAATTCTATTTTTCTTTCCTTCCTGGCCTGCCCAGAGTTGTCTGTATCTCTCAAGCAGCAAGCTGGATGGAAACAATGAGACTAGCTTCCCAGTCCTCCAAGTAAATTATTTATCAGAAGCTGAATTTACTGTTCTCATGACTAAGCTATCAAAAAAAAATATTCCTATTTCCAACAGTTGTGCTGTATGGTCCCAGGATTTCTTATGTTTCTCTCAGCTACTAAGTTAAAGATGAGTGGTTAGCAGTCATGTGTGGTTGGCTTAACAGACTAGCCCAGAGTTACAGAATGTACCTTCAGCCAAGATCTCGGCTTTTTCGATGTGTCCAAGAACAATACTTGAAACCATTAAATGTTAGATGGGAACCTTTGGTGTTACCTAATTTACTCACTCTTTGCACAGAAGAAAACAATGATGCAGAATGGGGAAATGACCTGCCTTAATCACACAAGAAGTGTCAGATCTAGACATTGAACTCTTGGATCTCTACCCATTATGCTGCTGTTGATACTATTAACCTGAGATGGAGTCTAATTAGGGACAGAGGCAGAAAGAGCCGTCCAACAAAGAAGTATGGTTTCCCTCTTCAATGGTATAGTGCTGCCTCTGGGATGGGGCGACCACCAGGAATTACATCTTTCCATCCTTCCAACCACTGGCACTCCAGTACCATGAAGCAGAGTCCAGCTCCAAGAATGTATTCTAGCCAACGAAAAGGGAATGGAAGTGACGTACACTGCCCCTTCCAGACCGGACTCCCACTAGCCTGCCAGGTGGTGCTCCACGTACTTCACAAGGTTATTGTGAAGATTCAACGAGTACTCACTCCAAATGCGGCCAGCACAATGCCCACCATGCATTTAACCCTTAACAAGAGACAAAATGTAGCTGAAAGAAAGCAGATTACTGGTTGCCTATGAGGAGGACTAGGTGGAAAAGAGCACAAGGGAATGTGCTCTGGGGCAGTGGAAATATTTTGTATCTTGGTAAAGTTGTGGGTTTTGTTTCTCAAAACTCATGGTATGTAAATTATATGTCAAAAATGTTTAATTATGAAGCAAGATCTAAATATCTAGATCCTAGATAGCTAGGTAGCTTAGTAATTAGATGGCTAGGAAAGAGGGGCAGGAGAGAGAGAGAGAAGGCAGTCCATGGAAGCACGTGATGCAGCATGTGGTTCTTGCCAAGGGCTCCGTGTACGCTTCTGGAATGCGTGTATCAAAATGAATATTCCTACTGTTTCTCTTTCAGAAACAACCCATTCTACCTTGGGATGGCCCCGACAGTTCTGAATGTGCCTCCTCTGTCCCTGAATCCCAGTCCCTGACATTCCCTTTCAAGGGACCAGGCGGAGGACATCTCACACCCTCATGACAGAGGTCAGAGGTCTTAACCATCAAACTCGTTCTGCGTCCAGATGAGCTATCTCCGAGACCTTCAAGGTAACTCATCACACTCAACTCCTCAAAAATCTTCTCTCGAGCCCAGATGAGCCACCAGATGTCATCTGTTGAGGACGTGTTTGGATGCTCCATTCCACGAACGGGCTCCAGGCAGCCCTGCTCCTAGGAAGTGGTGGCTGCCATCTTGAACCTTCAGTCTGGAATGCCGTTACTGCTCCCATCTAATGAGCACTTCCGGTGTGCCCTGCACCGTTACAGAGCCTGTGTACTTCCATTCCTCTAGTCCTCACAATAAATACATAAAGTCTGTCATTGGCACCATTTCACGAATGAGCTTGCAGAACTAAGGTACCCTTCACCCTAGTCTTTTCAGACCCATGAAATCGCATCTGCAAATCTGATCTCTGCGTCCAGTGTCCCACCCTTCACCGTAAAGGAACTGGCAGGACTCGGGAAGAACAAGTCTTGCCCAATGTATACAGAACAAGAGCTCGGTTTAAAGCCTGACAGTGCGGCCCTGCAAGAACAAACAACTGATACACAGAACAACCCAGGTAAAGCTTAGAAAACATGACGCTGAACAAAAGGATGTAAACACAAAAGAGCAAGTAGTATAGGACTGTCTCTGTGAAACTCTCGAAGAGACCAATATAATCTACAGTGACCCTAATCAGGTCATTGCTTGCCTGGGGCTGTGGGTGAGATGCAGGATTGCTAAGGGGCAGGAGGGAAATTTCTAGGTGATGAAAACATTCTATACCTTGACACCCGGGGGTGGTCACATGGGTGTACACGTTCCCCAAAATTCAAACTATGCACATACAAAGTGTGCATTTTACTGGATGTGACTATGGCTGGTGTTTTTATGCAAAAACAAAGAAAAAAGCCCTCAGAAGCAACAGCCCTTGCTTTGAATCTTGCTTTGTCTCTTCCCGGCTGGTGACCGGGGGCTTGAGCCTTGGTTTCAGGCTCCTGTCGGGGCTGGAGATAATACATGCCAAACACCTGGGAAAAGAGTAGGCCTTCAATGAACAGCAGCTTCTATTATTACTGCTAATTAATAATAATGAGAAATAATAATCTGAATAACACCTTCAATTCTCTACCTCACTTGGCTGGGCAGATCTCAAACTGCTAAATGCTCCTTGCTATTAGCTCTCACTGGAAACCAACACACACTCTTGTGTGGCGTGCAATCATTTTAATGTTATGCTAGAAGAGATAATCAAGGATGAATACCAAATGTATGTAGATTAAAGAATTCATGTTTATATATGAATATGGGCTATGGAATCTTGGACTAATTCAAACCCGAGCAATGCTGACAGTTACCATTTTCTTTTAAAAAAAAGAAAAAGAAAAAAATCAGATTTTTTAGTCTAAGTAACTCCATGGGGAGCTTTCTACTATATTGTTATCCAGAGTATAATTTCTCTAATAAGGTCATTATAGGGGGAAAAAGAATTTTGGACTCTGTAATCCCTTTGTATTAGTATTCTCCTAGGAGTATCTTTCTCTAGAGAGAAGACCTGGGTCATCATGGCAAATTTTCCATCTATAGCCATCTGGTTTGGATAGTGTTTAGAACTATAATCTGTGAGCTCATCTCTCTTTTTTGGTCACCTCCTTCCACATTCAGAAAACCGCAGCAAACTGTTCAGTTCTATTTAGGCTTACACATCATTTCTCCGGAGCCTGAGCAAGGGTGACTGAGAAAGTTTCCAGGTTCTTCGTATACCCGAGACTCTCGGTGGGAGGCTGCCGAACACTGAACCGTAACGGGGATTCCAGGTGCAACACATGAAAAGGAGCCGCGCGGTGCCGGGCTCGAAGCTGCAGAGGTGCTAGTCAACCCCTCTTTCAGTAAATGTCTCTAACCGCCTTCACTGGAGAGCATCCCTGTCCCATTTTTAGAAAGCCAAAGAGCCAACGTCTACTGGTTTCCTCCCAATGTGCTCTTCGTCTTAGGACAGATTAACCCAGTGTCAGGAGTGGTCTCCCTTCTGGAAGAAATGCCTCAGAGCTATTATTCCATAATGACAGCTGGGGAATCCAGGGTCTTCTAAAGACCTATAGAAGGCTCCAGAAAAACAATACGAAGGCAGGGCCACTGAAACAGGACTCTTGAACCCCAGAGGAAGCTTTGCAAGTTCCCAGGTGTTATACTCCACCCCCAGGCCAACTCAGGTCCTCACAGTCCAGAGGGTTCTGGGAATAAAGACTCACTAGCACACTAGCCCACTTGGACTTTTCAGGAAATAAAATTTGCTAATGGCAGTATTGTTTCATGATTTGCCTTTCCTGGCATCTTATCATGAGTAACAGCATTTTAAGAGGCCCAAACAAATTTTCTTAAAAATGACTTCCCTTCTAGGGCAGAGATTGCTATCTGTTCATCCCACATCATTTCCTCCTTTTCCTGGGCACACAGTGAGACCACACTTCCCAGAACCCCTTACAGTTGGGCAGTGAGGCACAGCTATGTACCTGAATGACTGTGGAACACAGCTCCTCTGTCACCCACACAGGGCATGGTGAAGGAAACAAATTGTTATTGTATTCAGACTCTGAGATGTTGAGTCCGTTTGGTACAAGAGTTCACCTGTCCTAACAGACCTTCCTTCTATATAGTTACCCCCTCAAAACCTCCCTTAAATGATTCCAGCCAGATAAGCAACCAAGGGATGCCAACATCTAGCTTATGCAGGATAAATACTTCTCAATCAAAACCCACCGTATGTCAGCCTGAGAGCTCCTGCTTTAAGCTGTGAACTGTTGACGGGCGTCCTCATCCCTTCCTTTCCACAACCATCACGTTCAAGTACGTCTTCCAGAAGTTAAGAGCTGACAGGAAAAGGCTAGTGTCAAACAGGAAGCCCACACGTCTCTAGCTGCTGCTGGTAACACTTCAATTACCCACCACCTGCTTATCATGAGGTTCTCAATACAGCTTTTTCCACTGTCTCCCAAAGAAAAGGTTAATGGGAAGTGTCAAGGTCCAATAGGCAGGAAAAGCCCAGAGCTCAGTTGAGAAAACAGAAGAGGTTATTTCTAGACTCAGGCATGGTTCTGAAAGCTAGCATATACCGTCCTGGCCCCTCCAGTGCCCAGATTTGCCCTTTCCTCTCATGCTGACAAGACTTGGACCCACTGTTGAAGAAGATCCTTCTGCCCATGGCCAAAACTTTTTCTCCTCTATACTATGCTTCTGAAGAGCCACAGTCTAGACTGGAAGCATCTCCAAAGGGAGAAACCATGCCTTTCCCTTCTGCATTACACAGAGTAGATACACGAGGCAGCAGAGGCTAGCTGGTATACCAAATAATTTCAACATTCTGATGGCTTGAAACCATGAACATTGTCTATGCATTCATGCAACAGTCCAACGCAGATTTATGGATCCAGGTTCCTATAGTTCCACCAAACCCCACAGCCCCAGAGTCTTCTACAGTCAAGAGAAGGAAATAAAAACACGTGTGATAGCGACTTACAGGCCACACCTTAAAGTGGTAAATACACACACATCACCACAGTCACCCACATTCCACTGACCAGAAATCAGTATATACCTGTATCCGACAAGAAGGTCTAGGAATGTATCCTCACTATGGCTCAAAAGGAAAGGAGAAATGGATTTTGGTGATCACACAGTTGTCTATGTCCCCTAGTGGGGACAGAGAATGTCTCCCAGAAGCATCCTGCTCAGTTTTCATGGACTGGATTCGAAGATCTGTTGGTCGAAAAATGAAACCTCCTAGAACTATGCAGAAGAGAAATGTTAACCTTTGCACAATAAACCAGGATAATGTATACCAGCCTAAGGCCAAGGTGAGGTGGGAACTCAGGCAAGTTGGGAGCAAAGTACCTGAGATGCGAGATTTGTGTGTGCAAGGGATGGTCCAGGAAGGCCCTAAGGGAGGAAGAAGCTTGTGTTGCCTCCTAGATTCATGCTGATGGAGACCAGCAGAATCCTACTTCCACGGGTGGCCAAAGGGCTCAGAGTAGGAGACCTCTCACTTGACAGATGGGGCAGCAGAGCTGTCCAGAGAGGGACGACTATTTGCAAGCTGCCCATGCAGCCAGCAGCAAAGCCCGGACTCGAGCCCTGTTCCCTGATTCTGTCACTCCTGGTCCACCACGTCACGTGGGTATCCCTCTATCTGCCCAAGTGTGGGCCTTAGAGAAAACAGCGACGAGTCAGAGTATTCTCTCAGACAAAAGATTTCTGGAAAGCGTGTTTCCCATTCTGGCATTTTGTTCTTCTCAAGTCTCTCCTTCCAAACTTACATAAATGTGCACACGGCAGGTGCGCGCGTGAGGCACAAGGACGAAAGCATTCACATACCCACCGCAGTCTGTGTCACCCAGATGGCTTCCTGCTCATGCAAGAAGGACTCAGCTCCGTTTTCATCCATAAATGTTTCTTTATTTGTCCCCGGAGGCCTTCCTGTCACCTGCAGGAGCACTTCTCTGCAAGCTCTGTGAATTACAACTCTTTCAGAGGGGATGTTCCAGACAATGAACTTCTTCTGTCTTTTAAAACGAGATTGACCCAAGAGCACTGCAGAGGCTCCATGAAAGTCTTCCAATGATAAGTGTTCCCCTAACAGTGGTGTGGGAATATGTTCACACTGTTGCCTAAATCAGAGAGGTTGGAAGCCCAAGATTTGCCTGAAGAAGGATGGCAGACGGGCACAATGCATAACAAGTTATCAACCTCGCATTCGAGCGCACAGGGACTGTGAGATTCAGAGTTTGCACCCCAGGGTTATTTTTGGCTTCTCTCCTTCCTACTCCAACCAAATCATACTTCCCTCTTTCTTCTTCACCCACACAGCCCCAATTTCCACCACCCGCTCTCCTCACCCCGCCTGTGGTCACCTCTACCCCATGTCATCTGTGGGACATAGCGAAGAGCAGGGGCAAGTCAGGGAGAGAGGCACCATCGGGAAAGATGCTGAATTCTAGGGAGAGGAGTTTCGTTTGGTTCTACAGCAGAGGTCAGAAAACTGTGACCCATGGACCAAATCTGGCCCATCATATCTTTTTATAAAGTTTTATTGGAACACAGCCAACCCCATTTGTTTCCACAGTTCCTACGGCTACCCTTGTGCTACAGTGACGGGGTTCAGAGTTGCGACAGACACCCCGTGGTCTGGAAAACCTAAAATATTGACTAATCTGGTCCTCTAGAGAAATATTTTTTTAAGCCATAAAACTGAGCTGTCCAGCAGTAATCAGTCTCTGCTCAAAGACTCGTACACATGTGTTCACAGTAGTACTAGTTACAACAGCCAAAACGTGGATCCAGCTCAGATGTCCATCCAAGGATGCACGGATACACAAATTGTGGCATATACATACAAAGGAGTGTTACTCCGCCACAGAAGGAACTCAGGTACTGACGGATACATGTTCTAACACGAGGGAACTTCAAACACGTGGTGCTAGCATGGAGCACTGGGTGTGGTGAAAAAATAATGAATACTGTTTTTCTGAAAATAAATAAATTGGAAAAAAAAAATAAAAAAAAAAAAAATAAAAAAAACACGTGGTGCTAAATAAAAGCAGCCAGACACGGTTCCATTTATATGACATATCCAGAAGAGGCAAATTCTCGGAGACAAGAGAGAATGGTGGTTGCCAGGGGCTGGGAGACGGGAAGAGCGGGGAGAACCTGCTTAATGGGAACAGCGTTTCCTTCCAGGGTTCTGGAACTTCTAGTTCTGGAACTAGACAGAGGTGGTGGTTGTAGAGAATTGTGACTGTACTAAATATTGGACGGCTCCCTTTAACACGGTTATTTTAGGTTGTGAATTTCACTTCAATTTTTTTAAAAGATTTTATTTATCTATTTGACAGACAGATCATAAGTAGGCGGAGAGGCAGGCAAAGAGAGGAGGAAGTAGGCTCCCCACTGAGCAGAGAGCCCGATGCGGGGCTCAATCCCAGGACCCTGAGATCATGACCTGAGCTGAAGGCAGAGGCTTAACCCACTGAGCCACCCAGGCGCCCCTCAACAATTTTTTTTTTTACAACTCAAAAATTATATCATTTTTTTTAAGGAGTCAGTCTCTGGGGATTTTGGAACAGGGGAGCGACACCATCTGAGATACACCTTCAGGAAAGAACCTAGCACTGCTTACAAAAAGGGAAGTCCTTGGACTACTCCTGGGTGTCTTGGGGAGGACACCACCATCAACAAAAATTTAAAATAAAGGAGAAAAATCAAATTAGGAAAGGGGGCATTCAGTTTGCCACCCGTTCATTTTGTCCACCTGTGGGACACCTGGGGGGAATAATAACGGGAAGTTTTTGATGCTGAACTGGGATTTAAGAGGAAAATCAAGGCCGCAGAGTTGCAGGGTTGGTCCTTAAGCTGGTGTTATTGCCATGAGCGATGAGAGGAGAAAGAGTAGTCATGTACAATGGGGAATCCCTAGTTTTACAGGGCAGGGAGATTAAGTACAGCCAGAAAGAATATCAAAGAAGAGATGAGCAGAAGATCAGGAAGAGGACAGGTGAGAAGGAATGACAGAGGGATTAGAGCAAAGTCGCAGGAAAGTTCAAAATCTACCTCCTGGTTCTTGACTTGTCCTCTGAGCATCTGAGGTTGCTAGATACGTGGGGCCATGCACAGAATAAATGGGGACGAAGTAGCTCAGCATCCAAAGGAAATAAGACTCCAAAGTTGGGAGCTCTGTTCTCCCTGGTCCTCTGTCATTCCCTGCCTCCAACACATACTTGTCCCCAACCACGGCCCCAGGTCCAAAGCTGAGCTCACGCCCAAGGTAGAGTCAGCTCGACGCGCCCTGAGCCCCTCCGTGAACACGTCACTGCAGCTGGTATATGGAACAGTCATGGTGGCACCAGTGGCTACCGACTGGCCAGTGCTCTATTTCTATTTGCTGCAATAAATCCTCTACGATATTACATTAACTTCAAAATGATGACATTTGGTGTATAATAGCATACCGATTCCTAAGAATCAGCATGAATTTGAGTACCATTATTACCGTAAGTGGGAATCCAAAAAGGCTATAATAAATAATATAGCCACATTCTATTTATTCAACCTTGATCTCTCCTTTATAATATTAACTAAAGAGGTAAGCACCATGGAGGAGCAAGCATTATTTCTGGTATGACAAGGAAGGGACTTTGTTGAGGGGGGAGGGGGATGCTTTGCAAAAAGCAGTAGGATGTCTTTTAGCAAAGGCAAGTGTGTAATGAGTATCGGGCTGACTTTTTAAAATAAGAGCTATTCAGGTGTGAAATGGGCTCCCCCAGAAATGAGGTGGGAGTCCCTCGGCTTTTCTGGGGCCGTAATAATGGGTTAGTCATGTATGACAGCTTGCATAATGGTCACTCCAGAATGGGAGACTCTGGACAGCCTCCCTGTGATTTATACAATATATGTTGGGAAAAGCATCCTATATCGCCTCGGAAAATGGTCTGAAGAACCAAGCTCACCAGGGGCCCGGGGGCTCCTAAGGCGAGCACACCGAGTGAACTCGAGGTAGCTCTTCAGAAGAATCCAGCAACCCCTGCATAGGCCTTCTCAGAGAAGGTTTCAGCAAAACCTGTAACTCAGAAGTGACAAACAGGCGGCCTCTGAGCCAGATTCGGCCCACGGGTGGATTTTAACGGCCCTGCCTCGGTCCTTTGTGGTTTTTGTTCTTGCTTTTAGTGTGTGAACCTGCTCCCAACCCTTCAAACCTGAAAGACATCGTGATTGCTTCCGGTGGACAGCCCCTGAAAGTGACCGTTGCCCAGAGCGAGTCACTTGCAGCTGTCCTCTCTACAGAATTGCCCTCCACCAATCCACGGCCACCTGTCTCCACCGCAGAGCAGTGGCCAGGGACGAATGAACACAAGGGAGTACGAGGGACAGAAGTCCTCCCTCCCTGCCTGGCCTCAAGGTGGGGCCAACGTGGCGCAGTTCGTGCTACAAACCCTCCCCCTTTGGGTTCGGGCTGAACCTGGACCCCACCCAAGGCCACATTCTTGCTTAGGTCCCTCCCCTGCCAGTCCTACTTCCTTTCCCTCCCTTCTCCTCAAAGCAGTGCCTCTCAAAGATGGGTCCCCACACCACGGATGACATGGGCTTCTCCTGGGAACCCAGTTCCATATGCCAATCTCAAGCCCCAGTGCAGACTTTCTGAATTCCCTAAACACTGCGAATAGAGCCCAGGGAGCGGTGTTTCAACAAGCCAGCCACCGGGGTAACTGTTACGTGTGGTTCAGTAGGAGAACCACAACCCGAGTCCTCCTGCGGTGGAATGACGTACTTTCACACAGGCTCCCAATTCCAGTTCTGCCTCCAGAGAACCCACCCATAACAAGAAAGTTCAAATTAAAAGACAAACAAACAAAGCTCTCTTCCTAGCTCCTCTTGGAAGCTGCTTCTTTCCCATAGGGAAGCAATCAGCTTGACGCAGAAGGACTGCTGCCCCCACTGAAACCATGCCCATGGGTTCCCCTGGTTTACACCCAGCCTAGCTCACACATCCTGGCCGGGTCCTCATGGACTGGTCTGGTCTGGACATCTGCTCCAGTTCTCCAGACTGTAAGTACCCCGAGATCAGGGCTTGCCTTTCTCATCTCTGTGTCCTCACAGCCTGGCACACAGCTGGCCCTCATCTATTGCAACAGAGTTAAGATGAACGGAGCCAACTCTGTTGAAATTGGCCAACCTTGCTGAGACTCAGAAGCAAGATTCATGCTATTCAGAGCCCAAGAAACAATCCCTGCAACGAATTAACATAATGACCTCATAGACATTATAGTGATGCATCAGCTCTCATCATGCAAGGATGTAATATGCTAGAGAGATTAGCTGCAGATTCACCTGGTCGTGATCCTCAATCCTGAAACCTGCAGATTAATAACCCTGTAATTTGATCCTGCCCACCTGAGCGCAGGTGCCATCTCTACTCACTTAACAAATAATCCCTCCAAGTAGGTTTGCAGGCCTCTGACACATGGTCCAGATACTCATGCAGTCTCCCTAGCCTAGAGACACATTTTTTTATCAAGCTGCACATGAAATAAAACAAACACAAAATAAAATCCGGCTGCAAACCTGAGCTCTGGAAATAAAAAAGAAGTCATTTCCAACCCAGCACTAGCTGGCTGCTCTCAAATTATCCATGTAGAAAATTGTCCAAACTTTTTTACCCAAACTGCATTTGTTTCTGATTTTAAACTAAGTTCCGTTCCTAATTTTTCTTCCTTTCTCCAAAGCTTCTATCTTTAGGAAATATGGAGCCCAAGTTCTATAATTTGCACTTCATTTGAACACTAATGAAAAGAAATGCTCTTCCCCTTCAAACTATTTCCTCAGTCAATTACACAAATCCTCTAAGTGGAGTGTGTGAAGTGATTTGTGTCCAAGAACTTAATTAGTACTTAATTCTGGAATTTGTATCTTCTTAAGCCCACATCCTTTTAAGTTTTCACCAAGCTCAAAAAATGGTCCAGGTGTGGTCCCCTACCATAAGATCAAGGCAGAAGCGGATTTGAAGAAGTCAAGAGGAATAAAAGACCATCTGTGTGTTCAAAAAGGCAACAGCCCACTGCCTTCTGTTTCAGGCAGCCTTTCTGCCACCAGCGAAGGTCCTTTCAAGTCCACAGAGAGGGCAGGAGCAAATAGCACTCGCTTACTTCGCAAATAATAGTGGTCTTGTTGTAAAGAGAAGTCGTGTCCATTGCAGAAAAAGCAGGGGGAAATGCAGAATAGCATGATGGGGAAAAAAATGAACTACCTAGTGATAGCAAACACTTCCATTTTTTTATATTGAATATACAAGATACATTATACTGTAGATCATACTTTGTGTCCATTTCTCTCATTTCCTCCACTTAGTGTAACATTTCCGTGTATTATTCAAAACTGTATGGGTCTCTTGTCCCAGGGAGAATAAGAACTTGGCGAGGCTGCCTTCGCCCCTGCTGGGCCCTCAGATCTTGGGGAGGGACGGGGGTGCGGACTATCTTACTCTTTATATGTATAAAGCACGGATGCATAAACATTCAGCTTATCTGGGGTATTAATTTTATAAATTTTATAAATTTTATTTTTTTATTTAAATTTTTTATTTTTTTTATTTAAATTTTATAATTTATAAATTAATTTTATAAATTTTATAAATTTTATGGGGTAAAGGCAATTAGGGGAAAAAATGTCCTAAAGACTCCTTGAGGGGGCAATCATTAAAAAAAAAAAGGGAGGGGAGCTGAGAAACTGTATAGGGGAGGACTGTAAAATAATCGACTTAACCAATCCCTTTAATAAAAAACCCATCAACACATACTTAAGCTACTGCTTGATATTCGACTGTTAAATAAGAGCAAAAACTAAACAAACTTTTCTAATATCTCTTAATGACCATATGTTCTTTTTCAGAGGAAAAGATAAGCTTCCCTATGGTTTGGATCTCCAACAATCTGAATCATTAAGAGCAGGGGAAACGAAGCCGGCCTGCTCGTTGGCAGTCTGTGCATTGGCCTTCCCAAGTTCCATATGTTCATCATTCGACTCAACCCGGGAGGAAGGAACAGAACACCGGACACGCGCTTACACATCACCCCCGGCAGAACACCAGGAAGCCTGTGCATTGGTTCAAACTTTTATTCAGGTTCTTGCTCAACATCACACATCTGCTCAGAGGCGGAGCCTAGATCTGGTCCTAAAGTCAGTCCTCTTTCTCTCCTCCCCCAGAATAGCAGTGAAGTCACTCTTGGAACTTTCCAGATCTTAGTTCCTCACCTGTAAAATGAGAGGATTGGACTAGATTTCTAACTGGAGCTGGAAATTCTAGGTTTCCATATAATCACATCATCCAGTGACTAAGTGTGTGGGGCCATGGGTCAGACCCCAGGATGTCAAAGCCCCTAGAAAATCAAAGAGCAGCATCCTTTTCTTCTGTCATATTTTGGAAGCAATACGCCCTGGCTACCAAGGTGCAGCCCAGAGCCAAGGCTCTCCAGAAAGGATGTGCCAACTTCAACTCTGAAAGTACACATCCCACCCTGCCCCCTCCCAGAGTTTATCTCGGGCTCATTCCCAAGGCTGAGCCTCTGGGGAGAGCTCTCCGCAAGGCTGCAGAAGATGAACACCCAGCCCTCCATGAATAGTGTTTTTTCTCCAGGCCATTGTCCTGCTTTTTAGCACTAAACTACAGAGATGCATCAGTATCATAAGAGCACTGCCTAATTAAAAGAAAGTTTTAAGAAGTAGGAGCCCTCCTGGGATTCCTCACCAAAGTGTGAGCATCTCTAAGCTGAGAGAACACGCATTTTAGAAGGTATCCTCGGAGGGCATCATTTCAAGTGCACACGGCTCCCTCCGTCTCCGCTGATCTATCTAGTAACACAAAGAGGGCTCTCCTGCCCAGACGCACAGCCAGATGTTGGGAAGGCAACGCGCACGTGCAGAAGCCGAACGGCCGGTCACGTTTCTTCTGAGATTCATTATGCAGCCAGGCTACGCTCTGATAAATGTTTGTCAGGTTCTGTCCCACAGGTTCTTGTGTCTGTGATGGAGCTGGGATCCTGTGTGGCTATGCCCTGCAGCCTCCCAGGTAAGATGTGCTGCCCAACTGGAAATTATTCTGATCTCACGTGGACATCTCAATTCAGAGGGAAAAGCAGAATCGATCCTCCCTGGCTTTGGTTAGGCACTTTGGACCATTCCCCTGACTCCTCTACAGCCCTGGGGTGGGCTAAGTCCGCCTGGACCCAAGGAACACCCAGTAGCAAGTCAAATCTGCAGCAGAAAGCACGTCTTTGAAAGTGGAAGAACAATAAATGTGCAGAACCAAAAAAACGGCTACGGGAACAAGTGTGCGCACAGTTAGAATTTTGTAAACCTTTGTCTGTAGAAAGCAGTACTGAGAGTTTAATGCTCACTTTCAAAGCAGGAAATGTGAATCCCCAGGTCTCAAAGGGTTGAAACCCCTTTATCACTCACCAGAGCTGCAGAATCCCATCTATGACAGAGCTGAAGAACCTCTGACCAGAGGCTGAATTTCATCGGTCCTTCAGCAAATTTCCTAAACATTCTTCTCAGTCGGGGACATAAACCCCCTATTTAAAAATAATTTTCATTATTTCCATTGGAAAAGGATAAGATTGGGTTGTTATTATTATTATTTTTTTAACCTAATAGTCACCACAACATAACTGAATTCTTTCTCCTGCTGGGTGGGGAAATTAGCAAATGCCTTTTTTTTTTTCCCCCATCCACATCTTTCCCTCCTGTTTTTCCAAGAAAAAACCCTATCTTCCCAATTTCCTTGTGATTCTAGGGTCCGGTGCCAAAAGTCCTGGAATCTCACATATATTCTCTGATTCATCTGGGATACCGTAAGTCTCCTAAACTATTCACAACATGAAATTAAAATGTTACCATGTGACATCTTTAATAGGATTTTATCTCATTTTTCTTGATTTTAAATACAAACTAAGTGAAACGGAAACAAAAACACTCTCAGGAAAGAATGCAAATGAGCCTGCTTTTTACTCTGGTGTGGTCTTCAGCTGACCTTTTACTATAGATATGTGGTCCTTAATTGAAGAGGAGAAAAAATATCGTCAATAGTCTTCTCAGGTCTGTCCCGCCCCCCACAAAAAGGATCCCAAGGAATACATTCCCAATCCCAGAACTCCTGAGCAACCCACCGAGGAAGAGATGAAAAGGAGAAAAAATACACGGCGCCCATCACCACCACCTCTTACCCACTGTACTCCTCCACTCCACGATGGGAGTCCCCTCGGGCTGGTCACCTAAGGTACAGGTCCTGGGGACAGCTCTAACTCCTCCTTTCCCTCACCTCCCACATCACTGGAGTCTCCATGACCTCACCTCCTAAGCATTTCTAAACACCATCCCTTCCTCTCTTCTCCTCTTCAAGCCACCACCTTCATTGGGGGGGAGGGGCTGAGATTCAGAATGCCAAACAGGACTATGAGGGCCAATGTAAGCCAGCCCACCTTCTGATTTCATAGCTGCTCAATTAATGGTAAGGTTCAGTGTGACTTGATCAAACAGATTTAGGTAATGAACAAAAGGAGAAATAATGAGAGCAATCTCGACCAACAGTACAAAATGCTTACTCTGAGAAGCGGTACCAAATGCTATATATGCATTATCTCAATCTTCTCAACAAGAAGGCAGGATTTCCTGTTTGCCCCACTTGTCATTCAGGAAAGCAGCTTCACAGCTCTGGCCAAACCTCACCCCAAGGAGCAATGACAGAGCCCACGTCCTCGCTCACAGTGCCGCATCGACACGGATGCTCTAGGTCACTTGGACCTGGTGGTGTGGATAGCCCCCAGATACTGCTTGCAATACCCACTTCGGCTAAACCCCTTAAATGTGCAAGAGGGAGCCCCTTACTCAAGCTAAGAGAGGGTCCAGAAGACATCGCGAAGTCTGAGTACCAACTCTAGGAGAAGAGGCCAGGCTCAGCCCATGCACTGCCACCTACAACACACCTGCTCCAATGGCCTCTCCTGATCATTCCCAAGTACATGCCCAGCGCCAAGTACATGGAAGGGTTCCCCGTCCTACTGACTCTGTGGATGGGTCCATGCTCTTCCCAGGCTGAAAAACCTACCCAGTTGAGAACACATAGGAGGCAGGAGACCTCTGCGCCCAGGTCCTCACTGTGCCCTCTTCTCACACTGCTCAACCCCCATCCTCTGACCTAATTACGTGGTTAAACCACTTTTCTAGCTTACATTAACCTTCTTGCAAGTGCTCAATATTCTTACTGGGAAAAGAAAATGGATGAACGGATTAAAAACTTTAGGGGCGCCTGGGTGGCTCAGTGGGTTAAAGCCTCTGCCTTCGGCTCAGGTCATGATCCCAGGGTCCTGGGATAGAGCCCCACATCCGGCTCTCAGCTCCGCAGGGAGCCTGCTTCCTCCCCTCTCTCTCTCTGCCTGCCTCTCTGCCTACTTGTGATTTCTCTCTCTGTCAAATAAATAAAATCTTTTTTAAAAAATTAAAAAATTTTTAAAAACTTTAGAAAACTTCAGTTGTATCTGTTTTTATGAATTAGTAAGAACAGCACCTTGTTTTAGCACCAGCATCCCGGGGACGTGATCAGGGAGCCAGCCTCCCTGAAACAGACGTCTCTGGAGGCCCTGAGTAAATGAGCCTGGGAACCCGTGAAGATGGAGGACGGGACCGACGCCCAGCCTGGGCGGGCAGGTAGGCAGTCCCGGTGGCTCATATCCCCATTGCATTTCTAGCTCCCAAAAAACTGGGCCGGCCTTATTTCCAGACATTGCTACAGACCCCAAATTGGGTATGATGACTCCAGCTCCAAGCACATTATGCACTCTCCAAAATCAAACAACTAATAAGGTGGCCGGGGAACAACAAACACCACGTGAAAAAGGAATGAAACTCTAACTTCCACAGGCCTGTCGCACTTAGGGATGATGAACGCGACGTACCCCGGGGACACAGACTGCGAGCAGGCTGCCCCTTTAAAAATATAACCATCAATCTGTTGTTAAGCCCACAACCAGTTGCAAGTATTAATCACACTCCTTTGGCAAGAGAATCCATTTCCCAATAAAGTTTGAGTGGCAGAGAAAAGGCAGAGCCAACAATCGGGAAATAAACTATGCTTCCAAATGATCGAAGGAAAGCTGCTCTTCTCGCTGGCGGCTCTCCCGCCATCCTGCTGCTCACACCAGACACACATAAATACACATGTCACTCTGCTTCCCCCACATCGTATTTCCATCACGGCAGAGTGCTGTGCGCTTCCGTTCTGGGCCCATTTTTCACTTTGTGCCATTTCTGTATGCTTTGCACAGACCTCCCCGAGAAATGAAGAGCACCTTCTTAAGCACAACTGCCCAAATCCCGTCTCTGCCGCCTTTTCTTCCCCTCCCCAACTCCACCGCAGGGAGTCTAGAACCCATCCTGCTAAGCCACAGGATACTCCTGCCTCACTTCTTGAACTGGGAGCCCCTAGAAATCCAAACCTTACTCCTGTTTCCCCAATGCCTGGCACAAAGTAATCATTCAATTCATGCAGAGAGAGTAGGGTTTTATTCATGCTAGAAGTTTCTAACAAACGCAGCAGACTTGGGAAGCCATGGAATACGCTGTTCAGTAGCATGTCTAACCAACCAATTCTCAGAGGCAACCCTCAAAATACAGAGAAAAGGACAAATCCCCACATCTTCTGTTCTTTTCCTTTAAATAGATACTAACGAGAAGGTTTCTTTCGATGCAAATGGTGGGGTGTGTTTGACCCACCACCTTTGGAAATGTTGTGAAGTTGTTGTTATTGTGAACGATTTCTTCTATTGCATTCTTAATTTATTATTCTAGTACAGAGGAGGACCTCTTATTTGTATGTTCATATTATCTGACAAACTTACTAAACTCCTCACTACTAGTAGTAGGTCTGGTAATTACTTTTTCTTCAAATAAGTGGTATTACATGCAAAAAAAAAAAAAAGAAAAATGGCAATTTGTCTTTTCTAATCCTTAGGACATTCTTTTTACTTGTTTTACTGTATCACCCTAAACATTTAGTATGTAACAGCAATAATCATGGGTATCTTTTCTAAGATTTTATTTTATTTATTTTACTGACAAGAGAGCACACGCACGCAAAGAGGGAGCATCAAGCAGAGGCGGGAAGCCCGAAGCTGGGCTTGATCCCAAGACTCTGGGATCATAACCAGAGCTGAAGGCAGCCACTTAACTGGCTGAGCCACCCAGGTACCCCATTTCTTTCTAACCCTGGAAAAGAATACTTCTAAAATTTATCTATTAAACAATGTTTGCCACAGGCTTTTGGGGGAAAGCCTTTATCAGACTAAAGGCGTGCCTTCCTATAAAGACTGTATTATTATTCCCAGCTATTTGCTGCTCCTCTCTACCAAGCCTAACTTCACTGGGCCTCTTCCTTTCGGCAAACTATAGATCCTATCACATGGCATCAGGCTTGACCGCAAGACTTTCTTTGGCCAATGGAATATGAAAGGAGGCGACATACGCCAGCCACATCCGAGGGGACACCTGCAACTGTAGGGGCTTCTACAGCTCCTTTCCCTCTGCTCCTGGATCACCACATTCCAGAAAGCGGCTGTTCCTCCAGCCTGCATTCCGGAATAAAGACTACAGACAGCAGACGCACAGCCAGCCTACAGCCTACACGTAACACGGATAGGAAATCAACCTCTGTTGTCATAAACCACTGACATGTGGGGGGTGTCATTGTAGTGTAACTCAGCAAGAGATGAATGTGTGCCATCTGTCCCTATCGGTCTCTGGGCTTTCGTCATAAACAGATACCTTTTCTACATGCTTTGAGATCATCATATAGTTATTTTCCTTTAATGTTAATGTAATGATTTCTACCAATAGGTTTTCTCAGATTCTATCTGTAGCAGACCACCGGGAAAAAAGGACTTCTCAGATAAAGGGCTACATTCAAAGTCTGAAGAGCTTAACACCCGAAAAACAAAAAATCCGGTTGAGAAGACATGAACAGACTCTTCTGCAAAGAGGACATCCAGATGGCCAACAGACACATGAAAAAGTGCTCAACATCACCCAGCATCAGGAAAATACAGATCAAAACCACAATGAGATACCACCTCACATGGGTCAGAATGGCTAAAAGTAACAACTCAGGAAACAACAAATGTTGGTGAGAATGCAGAGAAAGGGGAACCCTCCTACATGATGGTGGGAATGCAATCTGGTGCAGTCAAACAGCACGGAGGTTCCTCAAAAAGTTAAAAATAGAGCTACCCTACGACCCAGCAATGGCACTACTAGGTATTTACCCAAAGGATACAAACATAGTAATCCAAAAGAAACCTGTACCCCAATGTTTATAGCAGCAAAGTCCGCAATAGCCAAACTATGCAAAGAGCCCAGATGTCCACTGACAGATGATGGATAAAGAAGATGCGGTGCACATGTGTGTGGGTGTGTATGCTGAAAGCTACAATGGAATATTACTCTGCCATCAAAAAGAATAAAATCTTCCCATTTGCAAGGACATGGATGGAGCTAAAGGACATTATACTTTCTCTGAAATAAGTCAGAGAAAGACACTATGAGATGATTTCACATACACGTGGAATTTAAGAAACAAAACAGATGGACAGAGGAGAAGGGAAGGAAAAATAAAATAAGATGAAACCAGAGAGGAAGGCAAACCATAAGAGACTCCAAACTCTAGGAAACAAACTGGGGGTTGCTGGAAGGGAGGTGGGTAGGTGGATGAGGTAACTGGGTGGTGGGCATTAAGGAGGGACTGTGATGGAATGAACACTGGGTGTTATATCCAACTGATGAATCACTAAATTCTTCCCTGAAATTAATACTACACTATATGTTAACTGAATTTAAATAAAAAGTTTAAAAAAAAATCTATAGCAAACTACTGGAGAATTTTAAAAAAAGAAAGAAATGACCACCAATTGACCTGTAAGCTGCACCTGGGCACTCATTCTTCCCATCCCCTCTCCTGTCCTTAGAATGTAGGTTCTAGGGGCACCTGGGTGGCTTAGTCGTTAAGCATCTGCCTTCGATTCAGGTCATAATCCCAGGGTCCTGGGATCGAGCCCCACATCGCGCTCTCTACTCAGCGGGAAGCCTGCTTCTCCAAACTCTCCCTCTGCTGCTCCCCTGCTTGTGTTCCCTCTCTCAAAGTGTCTCCCTCTGTTAGATAAATAAAATCTTTAAAACAAAAAAGAAGAAGAAGAAGAAGAAGAATGTGGGTTCTGCTTGCTTTTCCCACTCCCAGAGACCACTCCAAGGGCACAGCCTTTAGATGGTGATGTGGGGGTGAAAACACCTGAATGGTGTATGTGACGGGGCCCAGGTAGGGCCTATTTATAAACTCTTTTTAGATTTGATGGGCAGGTGCAGGGGTCCATTCATCTTGCTGCTGCCCAAGACGAGCCTCACAGGTCAGCTCCTTTGGCTCTTATTAAAACTGCCACCTTCTAACCTGGAGTGGCCACCTCTTTCTTTGGTCTCTCCATGCCCTCTGAGTACAGGGTCTAGTTTCACATTACACCTGGGAAGCCCCTGAGAGGGTTGTGAACCAACATAACATTAGCTTCCATCAAAGAACTCAGTGCTGTTCCTTCCACAGCACAGCACTGTTGCTGGAAGGGAGCTGCCCCACTCTGAACAACACTTAGCAGCATTAAGCATGGCCATGCAACTCGCTTGCATCAAGAGAAATGCTCTATGCCTTGCAGACCCAACACGGTCCTAAAGCAGGCAGATACTCTCCACACGCTCTCCTGGGACTCCAGGGCCTTAGTCATGGTTGAACCATAGGATGGAGGGTGCCTCGGTCCATGAGTCACCCACCCATGGCCACCTGCCAACCACTGCACCATATTGTGAGCAAGAAATAAACCCCTGTTGCATAAGGAAGCTTATTAGAGTAACTACTCTTACCCTGCTGTACTATCTTGTCCTCCAGGAATAAATCCAACCACATATTTTTTTTAATAGGATGTTAGACTTAGAACGTTAACGTTGTATTTTAGATTTTAACTGAAACAGACTTGGAAGTTCCTTTCTCTGGTACCATCTTTAGTTTTGATATCGGTATTGACTGCTTCAGATAACAAGAGCGGCTCTCCCCTTGTTGTGTCTCTGGAACAACATATACAATGCAGGGACTATCTATTCATATTAAATTGGGTAGGCCTTAGGATTTGGGGAAGGGGAACATTTCTCAAAGCTGTGCCAATTTCTTCAGCAGCCACTGTTCTAGTTTTTTTTTTTTTTTCCACCGTTAATCAGGTAGCCAACTCTGAAATCTTTTTTCCAACCATCTATTCATTTCATAAGGGATTTCACATTTATGTACGGTGTATAACCAATTCACCTACCACAGCAAAGATGCTTCTGTATCTGTATTTTATATGCAACTTCCTCTTTTTATCCTTGATGAGACTCACCAGGGACTTGTCCATTTTTCTAAATTCTTTTGGAAAAATATTTGGCTTTGTGAATCATTGTTACTTTCTCCAGCCCTCTTTTATGGATTTCTACCCATTTCACTATGTCAATCCTTCTGATTTCACTGGGTCAGAGAATGTGGTTAGAATGTCGTCAATTCTTAGAACCCAGGGACCTTCTGGTCTAGAATGTGATCCGCTTTTGCAAAAATTCCATGTGTGCCCCCAAAATAGGCATTTCGTATTTTCTGGGTACAAGTTTATTAGTCATGTTATCTAAATCTTTTAAACTCCTGCTTATTTTTGTCTAATCTGTTTCCAAGAAGAGTACATTTAAATCTCTACCTACAACAGTACATTTATCTATGTATTACTATAAAACTGACAATGATTTCTTTATATAGCTTAAAGCTGTCCTATAGGTTATATTTGTTCATGACTATTACATTTTCTTGGAATATTGTGGCACTTCCAGAATAAATCATTTTTTTCATCTCTTTCATGTTGTTCACCTTAAATTCTAGTTCATCTGCTACTGAAACCATGAGCCAAGTGTTATTTTGGTTATTTTCCTGGAATGCCATTTTTCTCTCTTTATTTTCAACCTTGCCCTGTGCTTTTATGTCATTCTCTTTAAAACCAGAGGTTGCTGGATCTTTTTTGCAACTCCATTTGGAGTCCCCATGTCTTAATCAGTGAGATTAACCTGTTTATACTGTAATCAATGATTCTGGGGTATTGATTTCTTCATCCCTTTTTGTGTTTTCGATTTGCAGAGCTTTTTCTTCCTATTTTCTTATCTCTTGCTAAATCAATCCAATTTTCCCTGGTTTTTCCTACGGGTAGTTGGAACTATATAATTTTCTTGGTTGTCCCTAACTTAAAAAGATCCATATTCATCCTTTTCTCCTCTTAATAAAGATTATCCATGAACACGTCCTCCCCCACCATTAAGACACATGCACTGCCTGCCCCTAGCTCTGACCTTCCACATATACTCATGCACACCATTCCTCACGTTGGCATCATCTGGAAATTCAGTTCCAGACTGGTGATGGGTCCCCTGCCACTGCTGGTCCTGACATATCCAAAACCTTGGGCAAAGAAAGAGGCCAGCAGACCATACTTTGTTTGGCACATTGATTAGACCCAGAATTCTTCTGTTCACTTATTGTTTTTTGGTAGGATGATTCAGAATCGTGCTTCTATGAATATTCTTGTTTTAACAGCTTGATCTAAGGTGTAATTTACATACCATAAAACTCACCAATTTTAAGGGTGATTCACTGGTGAGGACTATGTTTCCAGTTGCAACCCCGTCCCCACATTCCACTTGCAAACATTCCCATCGCCCTGAGAGACCCCTCATGCCTCTTTGCCGTCAACCCTTGTTCTCACACCTCCAGCCCAGACAGCCACCGATTTGCAGCCTGTATCCACTAATTTGCTGTTTTCTGGACATTTCACATAAATGTAATCGTCCAAGAGGTGGTTTTTTCTGCCTGGCTTCTTTCACTTAGCATCAGGTCCTTGAGGCCCATCCCTCCTGCGGTACGTGTTTTACCGCTGTGGACAACTGCAGGAGAAGGATGGGCCACATTTTGTTTATCCATATCCCAGTTTCTGGACATGTGCCTGGTTCCTATTTTTTGACTATTCTGAATCACGCCCCTGTGAACATGTTCATCGAAGTCTTTCTGTGAACACAGACCTCCTTTCTCCTGGGGAGGTACTCGGGAGTGGAACTGCTGGGTTACAGGACAAATTTATGTTGAACTTCTGCAGGAAACTGCCAGGCTTCTTCTTCCAAAGTGGCTGTACCATTTCAGATGCCCACCAGCCACGTAGGAGGGTTCTAGGTTCTCCACAACCCTGCCAACACTTGCTGTTTTGTCTTTATTACACTCATTCTACGGGTACATTTATTATTTTTATAGTTAGAAAAAACAGGCACTTAAAGTATATGAAAATTACGTCTATGTCCCATGATCTCCCAGTGAAGTGAAGGAGTTTGGGGGGGGGGCCAAAAACAACTAGAAGGAAATAGACCAAAATGATAAACATTATTGCCTCTGGATGACAGGGTTAGGGGTGTTTCTCCTATCCACCTTCCTGTAGCTTTCTTCTCAATAAGGAACAGGCAGTTACTTTTATAATAAAAAAATCAACTTTAATAGGTGTTTTACAGCTAATATAACCTCGTTTTTCCTACATACACGCATTCCCCGATACTGGCGATGAGATACCAACGTTTCCACCCCACCTCCGGATTAACTTGCAGAGTAGCTGTTCGTTTTATTAAGCTCCAGAGAACTGTAGGGCTCCCTCCCAGGCCCTCTCTCCAGTCAGCTAAGAGGCCTGGATGAACAGCTGCCACTGCCGTCCCTCCCACGATGCTTTCTTTGCCAACTCGGGGACACCTCATTCCATGACAAGCACCCTGTGCTTGCCCAGGCTCACCCCATCCCACATTTGGCCTCTACAAGACATGAGGTCTTCAAGTCACTCTGTTAGCTAGAGATCACAAAGGCTGTCTCATCATACACGAAGTGTAAATGCTATGTCTCAGCCCATCAACGAGAGATCTCGAATTCATCCATCGAGCATTAACTAAGCACCAACTCTGCAAAAAGCTTTCCTTTTTCCTCTGCGAAATGCGTTTTCCTCCACGGCCTTGAGTTTACAATCTAATAATAACCACGCACCTTTCAAAGTACGGGGCACTGAGGATCCTAAGGAACAAACAAAGAGAGGACCAATGAGAGTTTAGAAAAGCAATCTTTCTCTTTCTAGCCACAAGATGAAAGAGGTTTCCAAGTAGAGTCACTGATGAGTTTGGGGTGTCAGTTAACTCAGAGATCCAGGAATTGCACAATGGCCAGAGACAAGCATCGGAGAGGCAAGACCAAAGGAAAAGCCCCCCCTCCTTGCACCCAGGTGCCCTCTCAAGTGCTTCTTCCCTGCTCTTCATTCCCCATAACCACCAACTGCCTTGTCCCCCTGCAGGCGCCAGTACCCAGCCTGCCCTGCTACGAAAGAATGCCTTCGGCGACTGCAATTCCAAATGCAACCAGGCAGGGGCGCTCTAATTCAACTTGTCCAAAATGAGGCAAGCCAGGAAGAACCACCAGCCTCGTTTGTATTCTCATTAGGACAGGCCACTTGCAAGCTCTACAACCTTTTAAGAATGTAACCTGTGGCCAAAGAATGACTTAACATCATATGCTACCATTTTATGCTAAAGACCATACCTTGCTGACGAATTTTGTAAATGACTTTAACATCAAGAGCCAAAGCAAAACCTTCAACTAGAGGGGACTGTGTTTTTTGGCCTGATGAATAATTTGCACTCAGTAATAGCGAGTCAGCCAAGCCACCAAGCGTGAATTACTAATTTTCAAAAGACCAAAAAAATAATAAAGTACATTCAACCTTAAAACTATTCTGAACATAATCTTCCTTTGAGGATTCAGAATGCCTGGAAACACTTCTAAATTTGTGAATAAGGACCACAGACTTTAGGTTGTCACATCCATACAAAGTTATTCAATAAAACCCAGCAGCCTTAGAGATTACTAATCCTCCTGGTTGCAAGCTAAAAAGAATTGCTCCTCGAATAGTAAATGTAGGTATACACCAGAACTGGGTATAGGAGATGTCCCCATTAAAGAATGTCACTGATTTTGCTCTAATTTATTCCAGGTTTATAGCATAAAGCAAAATTCACCCTTTATCAGTACACAGTTCTCTAAATTTTGACAACTTTACACAATCCATGTAATCATTACAATCAAGACAGAGAATGTGTTCATCATCTCCCCAAAATTCTTTCATTCCCTTTATGGTAAACCTCTTCCCGTTTCCCCTAGTCCCAAGCAACCCAAAAATCTAACTTCTGTTCCCATCGTTGCACATTTTCCAGAACATCCCATGAGTGGAGGACAGTACTTCGTTTTTTGAGTCTGCCTTCTTTCACTTAGTATCATCTTTTCAGAGCTCTCTGTGTTGTTGCAATGATTCTGTTTTTCAGCTGAATTTGAGCTGGAACATCCACATGGGTACGGAAAGCCTCACACCAAGTCCTCTGTCACTGTTCCTAAGGTGTGAAATGCATTTTCAGGGGCCCTCTGTACAACCTCCTACCTTCTCTGAATATTAAAAGTGGGACAAATCTTCGTATGTCGAGAGTAGGGCAATACTTTCAAAGAGCAAAGCTCTAAGCCCTGAGCTTTTGTTCAAGGACACAAATTCTGGCCCTATGGACCCCAGTGACTCCAACACTGCAGGGACCCAAAACGCACTGGGTAAACTCACCTGAACAGCGAAATGACCGACTGGTCAACTCGGATAATGCTATTTTAGTTCCCAAATAAAACAATCCTACTGGGCAAATTCCTTTAAAGAAAAAAAAAATTTTTTTCATTTATTTTGTGTGTTTGCGTGTGTGTGTGAGGGGGGCTGTTTAAAACTGGTTCTGAAACATTCCCAAAAGTGGAACTTCCACAGAGCTCGGAGCAAAGGCAGTTCTTTTTGAATGTGTCATCAGGAGCCTAAAGTTACTCTTAAAGGCAGCAAGTATTCTGCTAAGTGAGGCAGAAATAGGAGGACAGTGGTCAGATTGTTCCCTTGGGTCCCCTTCCCAGGTTACCAGAAAGCTGGGGGTTGAGGCTCCCAGCAGAGACAGCCAGGCGCTTCCTCTCACCACCCACCACTGCGAGATTTCATTCTAGAGTCCTCGTTTCAATCATTGTGTGCACATTCCTACACCTGCATAGGCTACAAGTATTTACTGAGGGCCCCCCTCTCCCCAGTGACCACACCAAGCTCATCAGGATGCCTGATTCACATCCTAGGCAACCAACCAGAAAGCCCAGAATCTGAGTGGAGGTGGTGCTGGGTTCAAATTTATCCTCTTGGTCCTTTAACTCAGGCCCTTCCACCATCCACTGACTCCCTAGCAAGCTCACCCAGACAAAGCCTGAAGACTAAGCCTGAACACTTGAAGGTGTTCAAACCAGGCATTCACTCCACTCAACCCACCAGGCCCATGCCGCTATGCTCATCCCCATGGGCTCCGTGCGTAGCTTTGTACCAGTGAGTCGGGGGTGGGGGGCAACTTTCAAACAGCTCTGACAAAATTTTCACCTCCGAATACCAGTTTGGTTCTAGAACTCCCACTGTCTAGGGAAAGAACACCTCATCCTGAAGCAGTCCGGATTCTAGAACCAATCTCTTGCTCATATGCAAGAAGAAACAGTAGCTTGGGAAAGTGACAAATTCTCTACATCTGGCTTTCCCCATCCATAGAGTTAATAATCCCTCCCTGCTGCCAGAATGAAATAATGCATAATAACAGCAGATATTAATTGAAAGCATATACCATGAAATATGTGTTACTTTCATTATTGACTTTAATCCATTCAACCAATCCCGGGAGGTAGACTATCCTTATCCCCAACTAGTAGAGAAGGAAAATAAAGATCAGAGATGCTGAGCAACTTGCTCAAAACCACCACCAGCAGGTGAGTGGTACAGTGAGGATGTCAACTTCTCTCCTGCCAATTACATTTCTCCGTATTCCACTCTGACCATCAGTCCCAAAGAAGTCATAGTGAATGGTTTTACAGTTTCATAAAGATGTTCCTCATGGTTTGAGAGGAGAAAAACCAGGGGAAAAACTAGACATCCAAGAACCAGGTAGCGCTACCATCCATCTTCAGGGTTTCAAATCATTACAATGAATAATTTATGAAGGCCTGCTGAAGAGAGGGGCTCGGCCCTCCCCCTTCACAACGTCCACCAACATTACAGTAAGTACAAGCAGGACGATGTTATCCAAGTACTGAGAACCTTTGGTGAACTGACCAAAGCCAGAGAACAGGCGCAGTAGTGGTAGTAGTAGTACCAGGACACATGGGGAAGAGGAGGAGCAGCTAGAACCGTCAGGAGGAAGAGGCTGCTTCATCTTCGAAGGCCCAGTATGAGCAGATACCGATACTGGGAATGAGTGGAAGGGCAGGAATTAGGAAAGCTGTCCACAAGAAGGTGACCTGTGTTGGCCGCCCTCCCCAACCCAATCAACTCCACCATCACCCCTCCCCTCTTTCTCCAAGAGCAACAAATGAGTTTTCCCAAGCCAAAATAGGAGATAAAATTTTTAAGGATACTTGCTCTCCCAGGGGGCTATGTAAGCTTCCAGAGTGAGGATCATCATCCCAGAATATGTTCCTTTTCACCTAAGCGTGAGGGGAAGAGAGCGGCACAGCTCATCTCCTTTGGCCCCATCCATGCCCAAGTGAAGACTGCCAGTCAGCTCAGCTGCCCATGGACTTGGTGGAGGACAGACAAAGGCACTCCAGCTATCTGTAGGGTCACCTTCGTCTTATATGGCTATAATGAATAAACTAAAAACATCAAACACTTGGGGGAAAAATATCACACAAAAGTGAGTCAAACTACCAGAACAGACTCCAAGGAAAATAGACATAAACCCAGAGACAGACAAGAACTTTCAAAGTGTCCTTAATATCTACCAAGATACTGAAAAAGATATTAAACACACACACACATACACACACACACACACACAACCAACGGGTGACCATTTAAAAAGGAAAAAAGCAAGGGCGCCTGGATGGCTCAGTAGGTTAAGCATCCACGTCTTGATTTTGGCTCAGGTCACAATCCCAGGGTTATGAGATCGAGCCCCACATTGGGCTCCGTGCTTGGGGTGGAGCCTGCTTAAGATTCTCTCTCTCCCCCTCTTCTTCTGCCCATCCCCCCCACAAAAAAAGTAAAATAAAAAAGAATCAAAAAACAAAAAACAATAAAAAGAGTTTATGGAAATTAAGAAGATGCCTACCAAAACAAACAAAACAAAAAACAAAACAGAGAAAATTTTAAGGAAATCTCTCAGAATACAGAACAAAAAGAGATATATCTGAAAAACTGAGGACAAAGAGACAAAGAATGCCACGCCATCAAGTAAATATCTACCAGGAGCTCCTAGAACGTAAGTGGAGAGAAAGAAATTATCACGGAAATTTTTAAATTTCACAGAACTGAAGAAAGTAGTTCCTCTCAGGAACTACTGAGAGGGCCCATCAAGTACCCTGTAGGATAAATGGAAAATACCATACAGAAAACATCCTAAACTCTCCCAGGGGCATGTATGTTAGAGGCATCATGTGGGCAAAACAAAATAGATTACTCATAGAAGAAATGGAAATTTAGGTGTCCAGCTAACTAGCTGAATTACTAATTCCTAATTCTATGGAATATTAGAGGAAACTGAACATGTTCTGAAATGTCAAGGACAGAATTATTTTGACTCACAACTTTTTTTTTTTTTTTTCAGTTCTCCGGAACACAAAGTGTTCCATATACCTATTCATTTATAACATATGAATCAGGAATACAGTCAAACAAAATGAAAGGAATAAAGAAGATGGAGAATTCCAGAAAGGGAAGTGTTGCAGGAGAGCAAAAAGCAGACCCCCACCCTCCAGAAAGACAACAGAGCATCAGGCCCACAAGGCAGGCGGAACGCAGGGGAGCCTGTCACAAAAAGTATGACTCAACAGTCAAGAGGCAGGAGGGATGCGGTGAGGGAGGCATCTGCTTCCTCCACCACCAAGAAAAATGAAAGACAATTGGAAAGCAAAAAGCTGCACAAGAAAGTCAGGTGCCAACACAATCAAAAAGTGACACGCTGTGATTCTAGCCACTGATGGAATGGTCAAGAAAGCACCTTGGTGCCCAAGGGACACAGTTCTAATGGCAGAAGTATCCGCGCCTCTCTTGCCCAAAACACAAAGCATAAGACAGGGCATGTCAATTTCACTTGGGCCACTGCCCCCAGGGGGCAGGAGTGAGGACTGGGCGGAGTGGGACAGGGAAGAAAGGAAAACCAATAGAAGCAGAGATACAGAGCCCATCTCCCCTGGGAGCAACCCAGAGTCCACCCCACTAGGAACCGTCCACAAATTATCCACCCTGGGAAAGAAGTGGGATTATTACCTACTGGCTTCCCCCACCCCGCAACTGAACAAAGGCTGCCCTGGGGGCCTGGCATTTCCAGAGGTGTCTATGCAACAGAATGGCTCAGCAGGGGTCTTCCCAGATGCTGCAGCAGCCAAGTCCCAGGGCAGAAAGTGAGAAACACGGTGTACGACCTCGAATTGTATTTTCTGTGTGCATGTAATACTTTGTGATAATGACTATGTAAATGAGAGACACAAATAGTATGTAGACATTAGCACTGCTCCCTAAATATTTTTGGCTCTCAGCTTTCACAGCGTATGAAGGAATCACACTCTTTGGCCCCTTGTGGTTGAGTGGGACCACGTGATTAGTTCTGGCCAATGCACTGAAGTGAGAGTCCTAGCCCACTTCCATTCAGGACATTTAAACACTGATGTAAGACATTCCAAAGCTCTCTTTCCATCTGCTGCAGTGAACAACACTGCAGATAATGGTTCTTCCATTTCCACGAGTTGTTGAGGAATAAAAGCACCTAACACAGAGGCTCCAACGCACCCTCATGGACTTGAGAATGTAAGAGAAATAACCTTTTGTTTCAAGCCACTGAGACATGGGGATTATTTGTTACTGCAGCCTAAACTGGCCCATCCTGACTGGGTCAAGTAAATGTCTTACAATGTGCTGAGGGGAAACCAAGAAATGGGATGACAACACACCAGGTGCTAATAATGCTTCTGCTCAGTTGAGAGAATTCCGAGAAAAGTTCTTACAATTTCTCTTTTCAAATTTCACATAATAAGCATGTATTATGTGTAGAAGACAAACAAGAAAAACTCAAGGGAAAGTGCTGTTGTCTAGGAAGAGCGACTGGGGCGGGGGGAGGGGCAAGCCATTCTAGGAAAACTCCTGTAGCTTTTCCACCTCATAAAATAACACAGATCTCTTCAAGCAGAAGGACAAGTGAGTCCTAAATGCTCAGAAGTTTACTTCACCTTTACAATACGCCTATCTTGAAAGTCTTCCCAACATTCGGTCATGTTTTCAGGTACTGTGGACTGTTTCCACTCCCTGCTTCCAAATCCCCCAAGAACTTGTACAGATTTTGCTAATAGGAATTCTTTTTCCCCCAAAGAGAAAAGGCTCTTAGAAAATCCAGTCTTGGGGCGCCTGGGTGGCTCAGTGGATTAAAGCCTCTGCCTTCAGCTCAAGTCATGATTTCAGGGTCCTGGGATCGAGCCCCACATCAGGCTCTCTGCTTAGCAGGGAGCCTGCTTCCCCCTCTCTCTCTGCCTGCCTCTCTGTCTACTTGTGATCTCTCTCTCTGTTACATAAAGACATAAAAAAATCTTTGAAAAAAAAAAACAGAGAAGAAAATCCAGTCTCCAACACTCATCAAGAGGACCGCACTGGACTTATGCACTCTCCCAGCCACACGTACACCCACGATAGGTCAACATCTTCAATCCGTTCTGGGACCCATCATCCAATTTCTCTCATAATCCTGTTTTCCAAACAGCAGCCAGAACAATCCTTAGGAAGTTCATCAGTCCACATAACTTCCCTAACTCCAGTGGCTTCCCCCTGCACTTAAGGAATGAAATCGAAGTTCCCAACCACGGCATTCAAGGTTCTCTGCTCCACGCCAACCATAATCTTTCTCTTGGTCCTTGAACCAACCAACCTATTTGCCCACCTCAGGGCCTCTGTGCTTGGCTGTTCCCACTTTCCATGCTATAACTCTCAGGGCTTCTGGTAAGGCCTCCTCCTTTCTCAGTCTTCAGCCTGAACACCACTTCCTCTGGGGAACCTTCCCCAAACGCTACCATCCAGAATGAGCCCCATCTCGTGGGGTCCTCGAAGTCCTTGTCTTCCTCCTATTGTTCTGTTCCTTCCCTGCAGAGAATCTTCTGCCATCCTAGCTCTCTTGCAGTTAACCTGTTCAGGTGTGTGTTGCCAGAGGTCTTCACCTGGTACGTAGCTGCATCACCAGAATTTAGAACAGTGGCCGTATAAGAAAGCATAGATTACCTGTTGTCTAAGCAATATGGCAGCAGGCAGCATACCTGACCTTGAGAGGGCAAAGGGAAGGGCACATCAAGCATAGAGGAAGACACGAGCAGGTCTTCCCTGAAAGAAACTTCTAGAAGACAATGCTGCAGCCGAGCCTTGAGGGATAGTCAAGAGTTAGGTACCCACAGGCAAGGGAAAAGGGCTATGCAGAGGCCCCACAGCCTGAAAGAGCCCGCCCACGGAAGCAGGGCTAGTGCCTGGGGAGAGGGGGTGCCCAGAGGCCCAGAAACACCCTCACCTTCTCACCCTCTCTCGCTCTCTCTGCATTTTGGAGATTAAGTCGAACTCCTACTCGGGACCTGGGAAGAGCCTTCACACAAGCCCCCTCTGCCTTGGGAGGGTCAGAGCCCATTTCACAAAAGGGGCCAGGCCCATGGGCCTGCGGCTCTGGTTCCAGGCCCGCTGGCTGTCCTGCTATCAAGCACTTTTCAACCCAGTGATACCTTGTCTTCTGCCCGGTCAAGTGCCATGAGTCATCTCTCCCACCAGCTCTGAGAGGTAAGTCAGTGTGATTAGTTTTTCAGCTTTACAGCTGAGAACTCAGGCCTGTGGAGATTAAGTGACAGAGTTGGCAGCTGGAAGAGATCAGAATTCAGAGCCCGTGGTCACACACAAGCCCTGCAGCCCTCATAATTCTGGGCACTCAGGCCAGGAGGACCTGTGGAGTCCGCATGTGTCCACGTGCCTCCCCTACCCCCAGGCCCCCCCCAAATCTCCCAGCTGTCACTCCTTTCCTCTCTCCCCTTTTCCCCCCTCCCCCAGTCCCACGTTCCTTTCCCTCCTGCCCCCCCCCACCACGCTCTCCAAAGCTTTGGGGCTCTTTAGATGAACAATGTCCCACCACCTGCCTTCAGACCAGGGACCGGATCACTGCCTTCTCTTCTTGACAGCATCCAAACTGCAAGGCTTGTCCACTCCCTGGGTGAACAGGGACCCCAGGCACCATACAAAGAGAACCCAGGGGAACCGGCTCACTGGAAAGAGCCTCGTGATAAGTGAGGCCTATCAGGCAGAAGTGTGCTCCCCTTCCTCCTCCCAGGAGCTCTGGACAGAAGGGCTTCCCCCACTCTTGGCCAGCTCCCGGCCCAGCAGACTCCCCCATCCACAGCTCTGCCTGCCCAGAATATTAACAAGGGCCCTTCCAGATGCACAGAGAAAGCCAGACAATCCCTCGCAGCCCCCAGAGGCTGGCTGGACAGGGCCGGGTGTCCAGGGTGTCAGTGGGGCAGGCCAGCTCCTCGTGTTTCGGCTGGTACGCAGGGACGAGAGATGGCCCCTGCTCCCATGGGGACGGAATGAGGGCAAAAGGCTGCTGGCGGAGGCGGCTGGGGGCCCCCAGGCTGCCTTTCCAGATGGCATAAATCAGCTGGTCTGGCTTCACAGTTCCCTGCCACCCAGCACACAGCGGGCAACCGGCAGCACGAAGACCCAAGGTAAGTCTGGAGGAAATTAAATTAAAACGCCGCAGCTTCCAGGCCCTGGGAGGCCCGGCAGCCATAAATCTACCTGCGAAGGAGTGCACAGAGCACAGGCAAACCAGCTTTCTCCAGGTTACTGATGAGCACCGGCCTCTGCAAGAGCGTCCCAGCAAGGCCTGGTCAGGAAGCCAGAAACAGCCATCTCGGCAAAGGAAGCTTGTGACCGTGGGGCTGTCTGGGCCGCGGGGTCAGACAAAGGCCGCCGCAAATCCCCGTGCTTGGCTTCTGGGCTGTGGGACTTCATGCAGGTCACCTAAGCTCTCCTTTGTAGCTCCAAAAATGGGGACCAGTCAAAGGGGCTTGCAGAGTCATGACAAGCATGTGTCCCACAAGCACCACTCAAAAATGGTAGCCATGACAACAAAACTGGTGAGGACGGAGGAAAGTAAAAGTCACAGACACAGAACCTTAACGAGAGCAAACGGGACACTCGCTCCGTGCCAGGCACGATCCACTCTTCCAGTCCTCACAAGTCTGTGACGAGATGCCCTTAGAGTCGGGTTTGCAGAAGTGGAAGCCCAGAGAGGCTGAGTCATTGGCTCAACGTCACACAGCTGGTCATGGATGGTGCTAGGATTCAAACTCAGACCCCTCTGGAGTGGGAAATAGGGCACTCCTCTGACTTTTGGAATTTAAAAGTCAGAAGGAAAACAAGCATCATTTTCCCCGCCTTCGTTCCAAAGAGAGACACCTGAGCCCGGAGAGCAAGAGACTAGCTTAGGCACACGGCCAGAGAGTGACAGACAGCTGAACCTGCCCATGGCTCCTGAGAGCAAAAAGCACGGGACTCCATAATCCTAAGTGTCTTCTGCGTGGCTTGGACAGCCCCCCAAATCTCTCTTCCTATGTAAGACTCAGCTCATCTTCATCCATATGCTTGGAGGAGTGTGGCCACAGGGGGTGTGCCAAGTAGGGCTTCTGAAGAGGACCACAAGCTATCCTCCCCAGACCACCCCTCTCGGCCCACCCACCAGCCAGATGAGGGAGGTCAGACCGTAGGGTCCCCTCCGGGATTCTGGGGGCAGGGGACAGAGCCAGCCAGCCCACCCATCCCCAGTGACAGAAACCAGCCCCAAGGAGCCTGATGAGAAACAGAGAGTGCCAACTTTATCACAGCCCCATGATTACCAAAATCAACCATTCAATTGGTAAAGACTCCCTTTGCTGAAAGCCTCAGAGAGTCAGCATGGCACACAGACCCCGGGAGCCAGAGCTCACGGGTTCTGATCTTGGTTAGAAACCCCCGGCCACACCAGTGAGCCTCAGTGTCATCTCTCAAGTGAAGGAAGCCGCACCTACTCCTGAGGGTCACTCTGAAGCCTCTGAATGAGGTACACAGAATACTACTGCTCACCCCTGACCCTGGCAAATACTGCATAAGCATAGAACAGAAAGCTCCCCATGATCTGTCGGCCCACTCTCCAAATAAGTGACTCTTCTTTCTCTTTTTTGAGGGCTCCCCCCTCTATGGGGCACGATCTTCAAGGACTGCACTGAAGTCTCAGCATTTGTCCTCAACCTGATGGCTACATCCTTACAAGGATGAAGAACGGATCCAGTACTGCTGGGAGCCGACCCCGTAGTTTGAGGCAAACCAAATTATATGTTAAAGCAAAAAAAAAAAAAAAATTACTTCAAGCATAAATGCTACTGCACAGCATTGGTCTACAAAGGCTATGTTTTAAGTACTTGGTGCCTCGGGCCCCTGGGTCTGGCAGCCCACTAATCGCTCCATAATCGCAGAGGCGGCTTGCAGAAACTTTTAAATGGTTTGGTATTTTGACTTCCCTCACCTACCCAGTGGCCTGTCTGCAGTGTGAGCTGGCTTCAGCCGTCCTGACACGTGTTTCTGCTGCCACCCCCTAACGGGCTGCCCCCCACACTCGCTCTCACCAGGCTGGGTTCTGGCAGAAGCAGTATTAATGCCAGCCTTGCACAAGGTCCGCAGATCAGTGTGCACACCTCTTCTTCATGCCATGTGCGTCCTGGGTGCAGGCAGCCTGATGGCTTTTCAGCCCCCCCACCCCCCACCCCAACACACACATGTACCCTTGGGCATTTCACCTTAACAGTAACAACAAGTCTTTACACCATGACCAGGGAAATGTGATTAAATCTATCTACCCTCTGTACTCCACGACCAAAAAAAAAAACAATAACAATTTCCAATTTCCTCAATGTATGCAGAATCTTAGAGTACACAAAATAATTTCAGACCTATCAATGCGCTCTGAGTGTTGTGACACCTAGTGTGATCGGTAGGTCGGGAGTGAAATTCTGTGAGCCGAAGGTGAAAGAAGCATGGATCAGAGAGGGTAAGAAATTTTGTGAGAGACACACAGAAAGCTGCGAAGGACGGACCCCGCACAGCAACCGGCCTCCCCTAGGCCGACGCTCCTCGAGGCCTTCCTCCCCTCCTAGCTCTGGGCTCCGTTCCTCATAGCACCTGGGGCCTCCGCGGATAGGACCCCTCGCCTCCCCACCCCACCAAAGCTATCCGGTTTGCCGGTTTGCCGCAACAAGTATTCCATCCCTACCTCCCAACCTTCCCCTCTATGATGAGGGAGCAGGAGGCTGGCTGAGGACAGAGCAGAAGCTGGCGCCTTGCACCCCCTCTTCACCCGCTCCCCTCCATATGTGTGGCATTCCTCAGGCACCCCTGACTGTCATAAAACAATAAATAGTTAACTTGCAGGGATCGCAATCCTGCAGAACAGGAATCTCCCTTGCTCTACAGGTATCCTAGAGATCTAAACAGGGAGGTTACCTTATCAATATCACAAATTTCCAGAGGCAAATAACTCTCATTTCCTGAAGCCCTAATGTTCCCCTCCCCACCATAAACTGGAGGAGACTGAGGTAGAAGGGAATGTGAATGACAACAGGGTCATAATGCCCCACTAAGAATCTCCCAACTATCTTAATGTTAATGCCTGACCTAAAAACGACATTGATCAAGCCATAAGGGCAAGGACTCCCCCCGGCACCTTGTAGGCCCACCTTAGCACGTGAGAGCTCTGTCGAAATCTCCCATCCCTTCACCACCTCCCCCCAACCGCAAGGTATATAACACGCCTACCCTCACAACCCGGGGCGGCCGCATCTCTGCCTGCCCACGGGTCCTGTCCCCGTGCTCTAATAAACCACCTTTTTGCACCAGAGACGTCTTAAGAATTCTTTCTTTAGCCGTCGGCTCCGAACCTCACCCCACCGAACCTCACCTAGGTTCGAGAACTTCATCTTCTACAAGTGGTGTTTCTCAACCCCACCTTCCCCCGGCACTTCTGGGGCCCCGCCTCAGTCTAAAGGTTTCAATCCCATTCTTGCAAATGCAATCCTACCAGGCCACCACGGAGCCCATGGAGGACACACCTGGACTGCCCCCACCCGGCCAGCGACAGCCGCAGGAGAAGCCACTCTTCCCCATACCACCCCCCCACCCCAGCACTGGATTCTTCCTCACTGGGTCACCATTTCTGGGCTTGGGACTTCTCTGCCGTTGGGCTGGAGGCGCCTGGAGGGCGGGAACCATGGTGGGTTGGCCCTGCCGGTTCCCACTGGCCTCACACAGGGCCCGGTACCCAGCAGGGATTCAATCACTGTCTAGGCATTAGCTTCCTGAAAGGAAGGTCTGAAGGCAGAGAGAGGTTTCCCTTCACGAGAACGGGCCCCTTGAGAAATTCAGCCATATGGGCAGAACGTACAGTCACTGCTCTGGGTCAGTGAAGAATCGCCACACTCAGGCAACCCCCAAATCTGTCTGTGAATGAAAACAGAATGTCACCGAGGAGGAACGCTTATGCATCAAGACACTAGGCCGTGAAATACAGCCTGAGCCCCCCAGCCCCCACCCCAGGCCTCGGGGCTGATTCCATGCGGTTTTCATTCCAAAACCTTCACAAAAGTTCTCTTTCATTCCTGAGTTAGGGTCAGGGACAGAAGGGGCTCTTGTCTCAGGCCCTGCTGTGACAGAGCTCACAGCCTGGTGGGGAAAAGAAATATACAACCAACACAAAACAACAGAAAAACACTCTAAGGAGGCATGTCCCCAGGCAGTCCTAGGAGCACAAAACAAGGGGCCCGGACGAAGACAGCATTTCCTGTGCAAGTATAAATACTTAGGACACTGTGTGTCGGGATGGAATTAGTAGCAATTAAAGTATTAAGTAGTAGAACACTAAAATTCCTAAGCCAAACATTCAACCGATTATCCAAATTATTTTACCCCAAGTCTAGATAATATGTATGGTCAAAAGAATTCCTGGGGCCAGAGAGATAAAACGTGGTTAACTTCGCCTTTTAATCAGAACCTTTGGATACCACGTACACACACTCATTACCAAATTTAAGTTGATTTACAGATTACTCCCGAAGAATACAAAGATAAAAACATTTATGTTCTCAGGGTGCCTGGGTGGTTCAGTTGGTTAAGTGTCTGCCTTCAGCTCGTGTCTGCCTTCAGCTCAGGTCATGATTTCTGGGTCCTGGGATGGAGCCCCACGTCTGGCTCCCTGCTCAGTACGAGGTCTGCTTCTCCCTCTGCCTCTGTCCCTTTCACCCCCTTGTGCTCGCTCGCTCTCAAATAAATCTTTTTTTAAAATTTAAGTTCTTGAAACTGTTTTCTCACTACCAGGATAAAAGGCAGACCTTATGGGATCTACTTGGGATAGAGTCCCTGAGATAAGATACACAAAACACTCTCGGCAATGAATTGCACAAAGCAGGTTCTTGCTTTTTTTTTTTTTTAGCTTTCACGTTGGCCATCAACCAGCAATCTTATGGGGGAGGAGAAAGACCGGAGTCTGCAAATGTGGGTTCAAATCCCAGCTCCACCTCTTTCCAATGAAATATTTTTCTAATATATTTCTAATATATTTACATATTTCTAATATATTTATATTATATATCTATTATATATTATATATCTGTTATATTTCTAATATATTTATATTTTATATATATATAAAACATATCTAAATATATTTCTAATGAAAAATAAGGAAACAATTACCACAGTACAGGTAGTAAATGCTCAATAAAGCATTACAAGTAACAGGTTAGTTTTGTCCAGTATTTTGCCTGTTTCAAACGTGGCTGAGAAAATGGGCATTCACGATCTGCATACCCATGGATACCCACGTGGTGGAAGCAGGGGGAGGGCATGATAGAAGAAAGTATAAAAATTCGGATTCATGATTATACAAAATGACTGCCTACCTGGGCCTGACCTGGGTGACTGCTGTCCCTCACAGCCTGGCAGGGACAGGAGAGTAGGGACGATTCTCAGGAAAGACCAAAGAAAGAAAAAAAAGAAAAAGAAAAGAAAGAAAAAAAAAGCTGTGTTCAAGGTCTCAGATTGTATATCTAATGTACTTAAATTTGGAAGAAAACTAGATTTTGATTGGAGGTCACAGATACACACACACACACACACACACACATACACACAGGCCTCCCCCCCATAGGAGACTCCAGACAATTTTTTAATGTGTTTAACTAGTGTTGGGAAATGAAATATTCAACCGACCTAATTTTTACATTGGGAATAAGAGACATAAATGCGTTTTTGGCAAATCCAACAAACTGTTTACTCCATTTCAGCACGAAGTTGTAAAGAGTCAGAGAGAAACAGAGTAGGGCAGACGGTGTCAATCAGCAGCCCCCATCCCTTTGCTGCTTCCCAAAGGTCCCTACTTGCAGAAATCTCCTGTCTATACCGCAAACGACCTATGTCTCAGTGTGAGGGCATTTCCTGACCACGAGGGCAGAGCGGACCAGAAGTCACACTTCCTTGTCCGTTGGCGGGTAATTACTGTGTGTAGGACACAGACCTGGGCACGTCCCCAGCAGGACTGCTCAGTAACCTAATCTTTGAGGGTTTCCCTCACCTCCCTGTCCCACAACCCCTCTAACAGGCGCTTCCTGGGAATAAACCTCTAGAATAAACCACTTGCACCTAAATCCTTGTCTCAAGGTGTGCTGGGGGCAGGGGGGCAGAGAAGAACCAAAACCAAGACACAACAAGAAAAACAGGAAAATACAGAAGGAGGGAATGAAAGCAAGAAGAAGAAAACAACTAAGGGGCAGGTAAACCTGGAGGAAAGGGAAGATGCGACTAGAACTAAGAAAGGGAAAAGACCAGACATGAAATGGCTACTGCCTCGACCAAGTGACCTGGCCCCTAATTACAACCACCCTGCCTCACCTGACCCTGTCCCAACCTGGCCAGCAGCCCAGCCCGTAAGCTCATTCGTCCCTCCAAAGGCTCACACATCGCGGGGTCTACCGTTGGAGGTCAACACTGGCCTCTTGTCACTGGGTCCACCAGCCAGTGCAGAGAACAGAGTCTGGCCCCACCGTCCCCCAAAACTACAGGTGGAGACCTTGGGTCAGACAACTGGCCCGGTGAGGTTAGGCACATCTAGGAATGCAGGTGCAACAGCAACCTGTGCTCTCTTTTTTAATTTTTTTTTTTTAATTAACATCTAATGTATTATTTGTTTCAGGAGTACAGGTCTGTGATTCATCAGTATTACACAGTTCACGGCACTCACCACGGCAGCACCTGCCCTCCCCAGTGTCCATCACCCAGCCACCCCATCCCTCCCACCTGCCTCCCCTCCAGCAACCCTCCTTAAGATTCTCCTATGGCAACGGAAGCTGATGAAGACTGAAGACCCCCTAGTGGGAACAAATCTCCTTCCCAAAACACGTGTTGTCCTGTTGTCGCAAGAGACAAATTTTAGACACCCTGCTGAGCGCCTTTTTGGGTGAAACCAATGGAAGGAAGTCCCTAAGACCCTACCTCGGACACCATTTTCTGACTTTCCAGAGCTTTTTACGAATCCTATGTTCTCAATGGAGGAACAAACCCCTCAAAGAGGAAGAAGATTGTTCGGAGAAGGGAGGGTAGGGATAAAATAATCTCACATATTACAAGGGTTTGTGGCTCCACCCTAACTGGCAAAATCTTAGTCCTCTTAACTTCGTGGAGAGGAGGACTTAGTGAATATATATTATACATTATATGTGTGAAGGCTCCATAGGAGAGCGATAATGGGGGGAAAAGCTTAAAGAAAACTGATGTATTGATGAAAAGCCTATTGTGGACTCACTTTCAACTCCTTCTAGGAAATTAAGCCCACCCCGGTAAGCATGTGACTTCTACCTCTCATCTAACATCCTGTGAAAAACAAACATCATAGAAAAACCATGGCGAGCAGGTGCTTTTTAGACGGTACACATGTTCTCCACACCTCATCGCACATTGTGACTTTCATAGTGCCTTTCTCAAATTCCAGAGATTATCTTCATCTCCTCCGCTTTATAGGGAGGCAACAGAAAGCTGGAAAGATGATGGTCATCTTGAAGTCAATTCCAACACCCACCATGTAGAAGGCACATTCTGGGTCACAGAACAAAGTTCTGAAAATGTCAACACCAGGAGTCTTGCCCTTTTCCCACCATCCCCCTCGAACACAGCTCCTAGCACAGGCCGCCGTGGGGCCTTTGACAAGGTTTGGGTGCACTTCCTTAAACTCGGCATGTCCAAATGGGACCGCTCTTCCCGCCAAGCTTACTGCTTCCCAAAACCCCAAGGCCGACAGCTAGATCAACCATTTCCTGAGGCCCCAGGTGAAAATCTTGGGGTATGTGTCACCCAGCCAGTAATCAGAGCAGCCTAGGGGTCCAGACTTAGAAATCTGCTATACCCAGGTTCGAAACCCAGCTCTGCCACTTACCAACTCCAGCAAGCCATGTAACCTCTCTGAGCTACAGTATCTACCACAGCCACCTTCTTTGCATAATATGGCCAAGGTTTAAGCACAATGATTTATGTAAAATGATTAGTATTAGGCCAGCATCAATCCACAGAGCAGACACTCAACCTATTGAGTGCCTATTACCTTCTTTTTTTTTTTTTTTTTTTTAAGATTTATTTGGTTGGGGGGAAAGAGCAGAGGGAGAGAACCTCAAGCAGACTCCACACTGAGCACAGAACCCACCGCAGGGCTTGATCTCACAACCCCTGAGATCATGATTTGAGTCGAAACCAAGAGTCGGATGCTTACTAAGCCACCCAGCCTCCCCGAGACTTGCTATTATTACTGATATCACGGGCACTGGGGAGGTCCTTGCTCTCTGGCCTTCTCAAACGGTAGCACAGTGTCACTGAAAAGCATGACGTGGCAAAGTCTCATCCCAGCCCCATCACTGATTAAGGCCGATTCTTCGCAGAATCCACTTTCCTCTTCCATAGAACATGGGTAACCTAACGTCTACCTTGCAAGGCTGTTGTACCGAATAGATAATACATGTAACATTCACGGCCAGTGCCCGACACCAACGTGCAGTGGCTGCCCTGGGCTTATTTACATGCCAGTTTTCAAGTACCTGGCCATTCAGGGTTGCAAAATATCAAAGGGGCCCCTGGTTTCCAAGGCCCTCTTACCAAAAAGAAAATTAAGCATGATGAGAAAAACTTGGTTCTTAACCAGGCCTCCAAAGCCTGAGCATAGGGCCAGAAGACCAGAGGAAGGCAGAGCGTGGTCAAGGCCGTGGTAAGGGGCTTTTAGGGAGGCCTACAAGAGAAGCAGGACAGAAATGTACCTTTTCAGTCCCTACCTCAAGCTCAGGAAGCCCATGTGCTTTCACCAGCCCTCCAGATGTTTCCAAGGCCCACCAAGTTTGCGCCACTGAACTGTTCAAATGGAATCTGAAGCTTCCAGCTTCACGTCTATCCCCACTTTCCTGCTTCAACAGAGCCAACAGCTTAACAGACCAGCGTCCTTCATGCTCTGCTCTGCCCTTTCGTGTGGGCTCACAGGATGCCAAAATCTCCATGTCTGCATCCTAAATAATGCAAAGGGGGCTGAGTCAAAATATTAAATACTAACCAGGGCTCGTGGCGGGGTTTCGGTATCAACAGTTCCTTTCTCTTTGACCCTGGGTGGAAAGCGCTTCATTCTTGGGTGGCTGAGAAAGTGGAGCCTCAAACAAAAGCATCCATCAACAGACCAGGTCCCAGCATCCAACGTGGAGGGCATGGTGGGCACCAAGGCCCTTCACCCACAAGAAGGCAACAGGCTCAGGGAGAGACCGCTCCAGGCACAGGGGGGCTGGATGAGCTGAGGCTGCCCCAGACGCGACACAAGGCAACAGCCAACAGCAGCCTCGTGCAGCCGCTAAACCGCGTGGCTGCCCTGAGCAAACCACCTGCTCTCTCTGGGCCGCCTCAATAAAAATCAAGGTTTAGACCGGTTCCCTCTAGACCCCATTCAGCTCCATACACCTGAGTCCAAAAAACATCAAAAAGAAGGTAAAGGGTTAATGTTCCCCCTCCCATAGGGCTTCCAGTTTGGAAAGAGACAGACATGTGAAGAAAGTGAAAATTAAAGATAAATATTTCTTAAATTTTTTAACTTTTCTATTTGTTTCCACGTAAAGGGAAGAAAGGTATACAGATACTTTAAAGAATTTCTGGGTGAGGGGCGCCTGGATGGCTCAGTGGATTAAGCCTCTGCGTTCAGCTCAGGTCATGATCCCAGGGTCCTGGGTTCAAGCCCCGAGTCGGGCTCTCTGCTCAGCGGGGAGCCTGCTTCTCTCTCTCTCTCTCTCTCTGCCTGCCTCTCTGCCTACTTGTGATCTCTGCCTCTCAAATAAATAAATATTAAAAAAAAAGAAAGAAAGAAAGAAAAGAAAAAGAATTTTCAAGCGAAACAAAGATGCACAACAGGACTCAGAACCCTCCAGGAGAGTCAGGATAGGGAGAGGGGGAGGGGAGGTCTCAGATTGAGATGCAGGAGGGACGTGTAGGAGGACGTGCAGGAGACAGCTGGTTTGCACAGGCTGAGCATTTCATCTTCCCAGCCATTCATCACCTTTAGAAAAGTTTGCTCTAAGAAAAGGCAGCAAAAGGAAGCGAAGAAAAACACGCATTTACCAATGCGCTTGACTAATCTCTCCCGAAAACTAACATGGCAATACAGTTTGAAGAATTTCGTGTCGTCTGGTGAAAAGAAAATACAAGACAGCACCTTCCATTATTTAAGCTGGAATAAATGATGTCACAGAAAAAAAAATCTAAAAACGACCGTCATTTCAATGCCATGTTCAGGCTTCGTGGTTAATGTCTCGGCAGACAGACGGAACCGAGCGCGTTCACAGGCACTTTGTTCTCAACCCGGAGGATCAATATCACAATCACACGGCGCCGGCAGAAATTACAACACGGTTACTCAGGGAGGGTTATCCAAAAATCCGGAGTGTGGGGAAGGAGCTCGAGGAACCCAGGCCCTAGAAGGGGGTCACAATACTCCAGACAGCACAGAGGGAAATGGCATTTTGATCTGACACCTTGTCTCTCTGTTTATGTAAATACCGTAATATCAGGAGTCATTAGTGAATTCATGTCGAGCCCCTGCTCCATATGGTGAGTCATTCCCAAAGCGCACGGATTTGGGGCGCAGACAGGGAAAGCTGAAGCCACGGGGAGAGAAAATGTGGCGACTCTTTGTTCCCAAGATGGCGGCTTCCATCTCTCCCACGGCACGCGTTCCTAGGCAATGAGACCTTGACACTCTCCCATCAAGAGAGTCTGTACCTCCACTCCCTCGAGTCCAGGCGGGCCCTCTGAGGACGCTGACGGAGAGGACAGGGCAGTAATAACGCCGCCCTGGGTCCGAGGACAGCTCGTCAGCGGCCTGGCAGCTCTGCTTCCTGCTTCCCAGAACGCGCGTCCTCTCAGCCGCCCCACCGTGAGCCGCTCGAGCCCCACAGAGAAGCTGCTCGGGGACACTCTGGTTGACCCAAGGCCGATACCCAGTGCCGGCTGTCCCCGATGTGAGGAAGCCACACGGCGGTCCCAACATCACCGGCCCACACTGTCCTCTCGCGCCCGAGGAAGCGAATGCCCAGCCGCGTCCAGTCAACCGAGGCCCCCATGAGAGACAGTCACTTAATGGGGGGGGCATTGCTGGAGCAGCAAGAGAGAACCAAAACATGCGAGGACAGACAGTGCAAGGGGGAGTCTGGGGGCAGATCAAGAGTCTGCTCTCTCGAGGGTCTTTTTTTTTTTTTTAAGATTTTATTTATTTATTCGACAGAGAGAGATCGCAAGTAGGCAGAGAGGCAGGCAGAGAGAGAGAGGGAAGCAGGCTCCCCGCTGAGCAGAGAGCCCGATGCAGGGCCCGATCCCAGGACCCCGAGATCATGACGTGAGCCGAAGGCAGAGGCTTAACCCACTGAGCCACCCAGGTGCCCCTCTTGAGGATCTTCTATCAGAGCTGTGCTTACCTGCTTGAGGGCCTTTTGGAAAACCAGCACACCAAATCCCCAACATCCCGTGGGGAAAAGGACTACTTGAAGCCAGCAATAGGAAAGACAAAGTAAACACCTCACCAGACACCCCGTGTTAAGGGCGCTAAACTCACTGCTCTCAGCCATGCAATGGGACAAGCAAATCTGAACTTTGAAGGTCTGAAATCCAAAAAGCCTTTTAAAAATGCAAATAACCTTTTCCCTCTGTAAGTCTCGATCTTCAAGTAATAAGAAATGCATTAGCCAAATGCATTGCCCCCAGCACTGATCTAGAATAAAGTCACTTAAATTGCAAGGCCAGAGCCCACGACCCCAGAGTAATTTGATGGACTTACCTGAAGAGCTGGCTAAGGAGGTCAAGCCCTTGCTGAATTGTCCTTTCTTGTTCTCCCCTCCTTTCTCGGCTGTTTTCCTTACTCTCTGGTCCACAAGAAAGCAACAGGTAGGAAGCAAGTGTCACTAGGCCGGTGCTGTGGTCGTGTAAATGGTAGTATCAGGACAGTGTGGGAAAGGGACCAGCATTCATCAGCGACGGGAAGAGGATACACACAGCAGACAGTAGCCAGATGAACACCCCCCGGCCCCCACCCCAGGCCTCTGGATTGCTTGGTGGGAAAGCGGTGGCCCATGCTATTCAGAACTCGCCAGATACAGAGGTTTCAAGCGTCTCCAAAGATCCTCCACCAGGGCAGGAGATCAGCCTGGTTCTCAACCCTGAGCTCTTAGCTCTGGGACCGGACTTCACTCCCTGCCTTTGGTTCCTGTAGATTTCACATTTAAAATCAGTTGACTCTGGGTGAACTTTTTCATCCAAAATGTATTTAGCGCCAACGTCCTGGGGGCAGAGGACATGGTAATGAGTCTGCCAGACGTGATCCCTCTCTCTTCACTTAGATTTTAAAGATTTTTATTTATTTATTCGACAGGCAGAGATCACATGTAGGCAGAGGGGCAGGCAGAGAGACGGGGAAGCAGGCCCTCCACTGCACAGAGAGCCCAACACGGGGCTCGAACCCAGAACGCCGGGATCAGGACCTGAGCCGAAGGCAGAGGCCCAACCCACTTAGCCACCCAGGTGCCCCTTCACTTAGATTTTAGAGTGGAAAAGACAAGTAACAAGCAAAACAACAGAAAGACAGTAAGTCAACACAGGAAAAAACAGGAGATACAACAGAGTAAGACTAGATGAGAAAGGTCAGTTTATGTTACGTGGCAGAAAACGACCTCCCTGATACGTTTGCATTTAACCTAAGGCCTGAAAGAAGGGATTTGGAGAAACAGCATTCCAGGCAGCAAGCTCAGCATGTGCAAAGATCCTGGGGCCCAAAAGGAAGTTGGCATGTTCTAGGAAGCTAAAGAGGGGCGCCAAAGGCTGGGTGAGAGACAAGGAGGGAGGGGGAAGGTGGGAAAGGAGCAGACAATAAAGGTAAGGTTTTGACAGAGAACAGTGAAAAGCTTGACTGTTACCTCAGGCACAGAGGGAAGTTATTAGAGGATTTTTAAGTAGGAAAATGACTAAATCAGGGGCGCCTGGGTGGCTCAGTGGGTTAAGCCACTGCCTTCGGCTCAGGTCATGATCTCGAGGTCCGGGGATCGAGTCCCGCATCGGGCTCTCTGCTCAGCGAGGAGCCTGCTTCCCTCTCTCTCTCTCTACCTGCCTCTCCATCTACTTGTGATTTCTCTCTGTCAAATAAATAAATAAAATCTTTAAAAAAAATTAAAAAAAAAGAAAATGACTAAATCAGGTTGATGACTTTGAGAACTATCCCAGAGTTACGATAGTGGTTACCTCTGGAGGGGAATATTGACTGGGAAGAAACAGAGGGAAGCTTCTAGAGGGCTGATGACTTCTTATTTCTTCTTCAGGGCACTGTTCTTGTGGCTGCCTTCGGTTTGTGAAAACTCATCAAGCTGTACACTTAAGGTACATGTCCCTTTGTATATATGTGGTATATTTCAATAAAACATTTACTAAAAACCTCTCAGGCTTCTCCCAGGAAATGGATTCCAGAGCACCAAGGGAAGAGGTAGGGAAGTCAATTAGGAAACCCAGGTACATGCCTGGAGGAGAGAAGGGGGCGGTTTGGGTGGGCCTGGGAGCACCAGAGAAGACAAACAGAAGACAAGTCAGAGACTCCGGCCTTCACATGGGGCAGGGCTCTCTTGTGACCTCACATCTCAGCATCTGGGAACGTCCTTCCAATCCTGAACCGGCCCCAGGGACTGGAGCCCCAGCTCTGGTGACAGGGTGGTACCACCCAGATCAAGCCCAGGTGGGAGGGAGGGGAGAAATTCGGGTCACACCAGAGACTCAGATGTTTATCCAGCAATAATGAACCTGTCAAATAGTTATGAAACTTATAGTAGGTCTCAGTGGTTGGGAATGGCTAGAAGAGAAAAGACGGGGGCCTGGGAAGCACAGGGGAGCACGAGTTATAATGCGGATGGGGCGAGTCAGGAGTAAAGGGCAGAGAAGCAGCCCAGACACTAGCAGGCAGCTGAGGCCCTCCGTGCAGTCTGGACACAGAGAGTCCCCACACGAGCCCCACAAAAACGTCCCTGTTCACACTACTCACATGGGACCTCGGGAACGGTCCCTCCGTAGGACTTCTTTAGCTCTATGCCAGAGATTTATATACCCACTTCTTTAATGGTTTTTTGCTGAAAATCTAGGTTCTGTGTTCTGTTTAAAAAAAAAAAAACTGTTTCAAGAAAAAGGAATAATCTGGTGAGAACTGAGACCTCAATAGCAGAGAGCTGCAGAACCCAAGTCCTCATTTGGAAAGGGAAGGAACAAACTGATCTTGAAAGAAATTTGTATAATGGATTATTACTCTGAGAATTAATCACCTTCTGAGAAACAGGTCATGCTAATTATTCCTGGAGTGGGCAAACAGCTCTTCAAATGAGCTGTTAGTTATCAGACTTTCATGCTTAGCTGAGTCAGCCACAGCATCTGTTTAAAAAATAAAAACTCATTTGCATGTCACTGTTCAGCGCCGACGGGGACATCATCTCCTCACCAGGCAGGACATTCAACATTTCCCTGAAGACGACATGCTCTTCTGACCTCCCTCCCAACCCAGGTGGGAAGCCTCCAATCCACTTAAATGGAAATAGGTCCTCATATGCAGATGACAATACAACCAAAACCTAAACGCCACCCATCGATTAAGCATGTATAAGAGAAGGCCAGTCCGTGCACTCCAGTGGCCGGACGTACAATCAGACAACATCTACCATCTGCAGTAGGAGGGTGGGTGATTTTTTATTTGATTGCTTGGAAAGCAAAAAAGGCGGGAACACTTGCAAGCCACACTTCAGTGAACATGTACCCATCCCAAAAAACAAATAAATTCAATCTATCCAACACACCAAAGTGTGCCAAGAACTATCAGTAGGAGGCTGCAGAGTAGGAATGGGGCTCCTGTGGGCTAGCCAACAGGAGAATTTCCATATGGGGTAAAGAGAACGTACTTACCTTAAAAATTCAAAATTGTTCATTTCTTCTGATGCTACTCTGTTCCAGGTTATGTAATACAAAGGGTATGCAAGGCTCAGGAAACTAGATAAATGATGAAATTTAGGGCTGTGTGGTAAAGACAAGACAGAGGCAGGAAAATGGAGGACTGCTTTCAAGGTAAGATCCCAGTGTGTCTAGAGTGAAAAAGGATGAAAATAAAATCCGTTATGGATTACCAGGAAGTTCCACGAGTTTGGAAGATCAACACAGCTTCAAAGAGGACGATTTCATGAGGGAGCGGAAACTCAAAGGTTGAATTAGGGAGATTCACGCACAACTCTTATTATTAACCCCATATGGCCCAAATACATAGAATAAGGAAAGATACTGCTTTCTCCACCTCTGGGCATTGGGGTTCTAGATGCAACTCATTCATGAAACAAATATGTCTCGGGCTTTAATTAAACTCCTCTCATCAAGGGAAGGAGGAATAATCCCAATCTAACATCTCTTCCATGATGAACTTTGCCGTCTCTCTTCTGTTTCCAAATGAATTTGGCTTATTAAAAAAGTAATGAGCTATTAATTAACTCTACACTCATACAAAGCTGTTTAATTCTCAATCCAATTAGCAGCAATCTGTTGAAGGATTCTAACGATTATTTTAAATTTGCTAACAGAAACATCTTTTCACTTTTCATAAGTTATTTATAGAAGAGCTCACATTGGATCCTGCTTGGTTTTTAATTTGATAACACTTCTATTAAGTGCTCTCTCTCTTCTCCCATCGCTGCGTGATGGGGTTTGGAACTGTCACCACTGAAACGCCCAGAAATAGTATCCTGGGTCGGCTGCCTGGCCAGGACAGTGCACCCTCCTGTCCTTGAAAGACTCTCCAGAAGACGAACCCTGCACGGAAGGGGAACCCTGCCCTTCCCATGTCACTTTCAATCAAGAGACAAAGCTCAACTCAACACTTCCAAGGGAAAGACGGAAGGTCTGGGGCTACCGATAGGGTTGGATGTGGTAGGGGAGGGAAGCAGGAATGTAATTTTCATAACTGATGCAACAGAGCATCCCTGAGCCTCTTGGGAAACCACACACAATGAATCACACCTCATTTCTGTGTAGAATTGTTACCATAACTGCTGTGCTAAAATGCAAAAATAGCACGTGATCTTTTCACGCCTGTGCAGTTTACCACCTGCATTTCTGTACTCATTAGTCTAGAGGGACAGACACAGCATGTCAAGGGCTCTCTCCTCCCAACCAGGGACCAAGTAAAGACACACAGAGACACAAACTCCATGTAAAATGTGTCCACACACAGGCTTTACTCTTCCCTATAAAATGTAGGAGATTAGACGGTCCACGTGCCTCTCTCTCTGCTTCTCCAAGACTGTGTGAGAGAGAAGCTGATTTCGCAGTACCGCTGTCGAGAACTATCTGGAGAAAGAGCTGAGGAAGGAAGTAGCAGATTCGCTAGCTTTCTCCTAACATCTGAGGAGGAAGAGGAGATGGGCTGAGGGTTCCTCTACCATCTCCCACATCCCCTCCTGGGTACACAAAGACACAATACGCATCATGTTTAAGTAAACAGAATCTAGGGGCGCCTAGATTCTGTTTACTTATTGGTGGAGCAGTTTACTTGTTGGTGGAGCAGCCGGTTCTTGATTTCAGCTCAGATCATGATCTTGGGGTTGTCGGACAGAGCCTCACCTCAGGCTCCGTCTTCTGTATGGAGTCTGCTTGTCCCTCTCCCTCTGCTCCTCCCCTCTGCTCTCTAAAATGAGTAAATGCTTTAAAAAACACAATACTTCCCCCGCCCCTTAAAATAATCTTTAAAAAAAAATTTAGAGCCAAACTTCCCTGAACCTACTGGCTGTGTGCCTTTGGGCAAGTTAGTGAACCTCTCTGTGCCTCCATTTACTCATCTAAACAAATAAGAACAATAGAAGTACCTACTTCACAGGGTTGTTAGGATTAAATGAATATCTCTAAAGCTCTTACAACAACGTGCCTGGTACAAAGCATACACTCCGTTATTTCTAAGTAAGATTAACTCCAGCTAAGCACTTGTTATAAAATATATAAAGTTAGGAATGCTGCAAGGCCATTATCTCACTGGTAACAGCAATAAATAAAGCGAAAAAGAAAAAGAAAAAGGTCAGAGGCTCAAATTACAGAGAACGTTTGGTCATATGTAGAATTCCTTAGAAGCAATTTTTTTTTTCCCGCTTTTTAAAGAACACATAGGTAGGGTGCTAAATGGCTTACATGTTGAGCCCTTACTCATGTTATTTATTAAATGTCCTTATTCATTAAAATGCAAATAACTCAAAAATAAAAAAAATAAGATGCTAATAATTCACTAGGTTTTTTATAAAAATTAAACACAGGACCTTGAAAAAAAATTAAATTTAAATAAGTAAGTTGAATATTGATGGAGCAGGAGGCCTGGGGGAGTGTGTTCCGGAAACTAGTTATTTATTTTACAAAAAAAAGATTCATAGTTACACATAGTATTAATAGTAACAGGAATAATAGCCAGCATTTATTAAGCATCACCCGCATGCCAGGCACTGCGCTGGTCGGCAGGTCACGGGCACCATCTCATTCATGTGAAGGTGCGCACAGAGATGAGACGCTGGTCGATCCCTTCTTTCTGGGTTACCTTTCTCTCTCTGTCTCTCTCATTATCTCCTTTCCCGATTACTCACCCCCTATAGCAGTGCCCTGAGAAGACCATTTGGAAGGAGATGCCCAATTCCAGGACCCCTGTCCTAAAAGGCCAAGCAGGAACTAAGAACATTCCCAGGAGACAGAGAGTACCAGGCAGATGAATGAAGCCTGGTTTAGCCCTTAAGCTGGAGGCCAGCCAAGATCTTCCCCTGGAGCTGAACATCCAATGTGTCAAGTCAGAGAACACACGAGCACTTAAATCCAAAGCCCCATCCCTGAATGTTATCCGGGGATTCTCCACTTTGTCCAGGTTTCCCAAACAGAAATCCTGGTTTTCCCCCAGTTACTCGATCACTGATACCATAGAGCGTTGGTCTCCCTCGGGGCTGATTTCTGTCGCTCAGGGAACTCCCAGGAATGTCCACAGACATTTCTGCTTGTCACAAATGGGGAAGGAAGAGCTCTTACCGGCTCTAGTGGGGAGTTGTCAGGGATCCTGCTAAACATCCGAGGCACAGGATTGCCCCACAACAAAGGGCTGCCCAGCTGAAAAGGACAATTCAATTTCCAAATTGGAGCCAAGGATGAGAAGCCCCCCCAACCCCTTCCCCCACCAAGTGGCTTACAAACAGCACAGCCATTAGATCCAGACAGGCCAGGCCATGGCTCCATCATAAGCAGCTGGACAGCCTTGGGCAAGGGACAGTCCCTGAGCCTCCTCTTGTCCATCTACACAACAGAACCCTGAGAAAGTCATTTGAAAATACCCCAGCACAGGGCTACACACTCTGCAAACTATGGCTATTGTCATCACGGATGTGTCCTCAAAGAACTCACATCATCTCTTCTGTATCAGTACCGACGGTACTGGATACTGTTTCTGCTGGAAACCTTACCTTTGGGTAATGAGTTCCGAACAGTAATTCTAATTGATCCCTGCAGGGGACTGAGCTCTTGACTTTGGCCCCGTTAGGACCATGTAAGAATCTACAGAGTTGGCCAAAGGTACGATGAAGAGCTGTTCCACTTAATAACGCTCAGCAGCTCAATCAGCACAAGCCGAGTACATCAAGCACAGGACCTGCCCTCCAGAATCAGGAGTCTCAGCTTCCACACTGAACCAAGGACTCCCAAATATTCCCAGTGCACCACCCGGTCTTCGTGGGGATTATAAGCCAGAACAGAGGCCAACAAAACACTGAAGGCTTTGCCTTAGTGTTCATTAACTCACGTCATTATATATTATATTAATATCAAATTAATAACCTAACAGAAGGACACCAAAGCCTAGCAGACTTTACCAGACTTCTGGGATAATGAAGAAGGGCAATGTTCGCCCGCCTGCCTTATTTACTCCCGTGATGCCTCTTCACACGTCTTAGCTTACCCACAATCCCCTCCAGGAAGCTCTGCTTGATGGCCCACACCCCAGGTTTACCGGTCCCTCCGTGTTCTGGTAGTCGCTGGGCTCACCTCCACCACAGCTGCCTTCCTGCTCTACTCTAAGGGTCCTTTTCTCCACCCTATGTTTGTGGGCTCTTGATGACCGAGAATACATTTTTGTCAGGGTCTACGTCTGCGACCTGGGGCACAAGGCTCCTCCATGCCATGGCTGAAGACCCGCCAATTGTGGGTTTTGTCTGGGCTGCAACACAGCTGGATCAGATAGCTCTTGCCCCAGAAATACCAGCCCCACACTCACTGGGTGAAGGCAAAAACCGTGAGTCTGTGCTCCCACATCTGTAAGTTGTCTGGGTGACCAGGGAGCTGGCGTGACTCCGCTGGGCTTGGCTGGGGTCCAGGTCTGTTCCACAGGCCTCTCCTCTGCCTTGGACCCATGGACCAGCCACCCTTGCTCTTCAACATGCAAATGACCAAACACAGAAGAGGCAAACAGAAACGTGGTGCTTCTTGATGCTTCAACAGACATGCCCACCTCTATTTTACTGATTGAAGCAAGTCCCGTGCAGGATGCCCACCCTACTGGGTCAAGAAATGGGCTCCATCTCTGCTAGGAGGAAGGGCAAAAATCATGTGGTTAGAGGACGAGATGAAAATGTGGAGAACAATAGTCTAGCAGGAGAACTCTTGCATGGAAAGGAGGGGGCGGTTTTTACATACTTCGGGAGTCCCTGTGCATTTATGGAATATTTATCCCAGACACCCATCATCAGGAGTTAGTGTCCATGTTCTCCCATTACAGTATCCAGCACTGTGGTGCTCCTGGTTTTCAACTGGCCCAAGGTCACAGCACCAGAAAGGAGTGGGGATTTCCACGACCCGAGATCTGACACCCAAGTCCACCACGCGCTGCCACTCCCCAACAAAACCCAACCCAGACAGAAGATACGGTCTCTGCTGCCCTGCTCCAAGCGTGTTTTTCCATCCCAAACTTCAGAAGTATTTTGGAAGCAGTGTGATGAACAGGAGGTGGGAGAGCGAGCCAAGGACCAGCCTCGAGAACTCGGCCACATCACCAAGCTCGATCCCCATCCACACAGCAAAGTGACAAGGTGACAGAAACCATTGGACAGTCTGTGAGCTTGGTCCCAGGCATTCTGACCCAGAATCTATTTCAGAAAAATAGGTCATTTTTGTGGCAAGAGCCGAGAGCCCGTCCTGCCCTCTTAGGACAAATGCTTCCAAAATATTCCAGGTGGGGCTTCAAGTTGGGTAAAGCCAGGTTTTGCTCTAAAACACAGACACGTTATAGATTAAAAAAAAAAAAAAAAGCACCTTACTCTCATGTAAGGTCAACCTGGCTTTTTCCCAGGGAAATCAAAAAAAATCTGTGTCAATCAGAATTAGAGGCCCACATCTTCTTGTTCCTTTCGTAACTTAGTAGCATCCATATTCAATAGAGTTAGCCTGGCCATTCATAGCTTAGGTCTATCCTCTATGAAAGAAAAATGCTGATTTTCTAAGGGCATACCCTTACTTATCATGACTTCAAAAATAAATATGTTGTGGCTGTTCAGAAGTCAGCAAAAGTTTTCCTGTAAAAAAACCAGATGATTAAAAAAAATTTTTTAATAATTTTTTAAAAGAACCAGACAATATTTTCATCTTCACTGCTGTAGTATGAAAGCCACCAGACTATACACATATATAAGCAAGGTTGTGTTCCGGTAAAACTTTATTCACAAAAACAGGAGGTTAAAAGACTTCGGCACATATTTTGTTGATCTAAAAGGATGAGAATACACCGCTAAAATTCTAGAAAATTGGTGTCTCCAAGAAGACAATAAAACTGCATACAACTTAGGTCATTTTTTTGGTAGAGTCTGATTTAAGCAATGCCTCTGAAAACCCTAGGTACTCATTCAATCCTCATAGATTGAGCTGATGAGAAACTGTATTCCCATTTTACAGATGAAGATACCATGGCTCACTGAGCTTAGCGATCCACTTAAGATCACACAACTAGGACATGGTAGAGCCAGGACTCCAACCAAAGTCTGTGTTAATTCTGGGTCAGTGATTTCCCAGCATCATAGTAAGTGTTGCCATTATGCACCCCGAGCCTAAAAGGGTTACGAAGAATGATCAGAAAATGCCAGTTTTATTCTAAGAAAGTCACCATGATGAACTCAAATTTATGAGTAAGAGGTTCATTAGAGCCCTTTTCACAGGATTACAAAATTGGAAACAATCTATATGTCTAATATTAAAGGGAAGATTGAGCAAATTACGAAGCAGCTACTGAAAATAATGTTCACAAGAAGGTGTAATGATATTGGAAAATGTTCACAAAAATGTCAGGTGGAAAAAAAAAGAACAGAAAGCAACACAATGGCTAAATCATGACCCCCTTGCCTTAGCAAGGATATATACATATTAAAAGCTCTGAAAGGAAACACTTTGATTGTTTATGATCATTTGGCTCTCCCTGGTGTGAGAATGGCAGGCAATGTTATTTTATTCGTCCAACTTTTGGGGTTTTGCCAAACTTGATTCAATATACATATCTGGCTTTTACAATCAGATGTTTTTAAAAGCGATTTATCCCTAATTATCTTCTATTCTCTGTTTCTTTTCTTATGGGTAAGATGTTTGTAAACACAAGTTTGAAAGGGAACCACTCCACTGTCGGAGTTCATGGGAGAATCCTAGCACAACCTTTTTTTTTTTTTTTTTTTTGAAGTCTTTATATATTAGAGAGAGAGAGGAGAACATGAGAGGGAAGTGGTCAGAGGGAGAAGCAGAAGCCCTGCCAAACAGGGAGCCCAATGCAGGACTCAATCCTGGTATTCCAGGATCATGACCTGAGCCAAAGGCAGTCGCTTAACTAACTGAGCCTTTAACAGCAAGGACCAATGTCAAGCTAGGTTTATCGCTCTGGTCTTTAAAAGAGTAAAGCAAGGGTCCTTGGAATGTTCGGTCCAAACCGCCCCCTCTTCCCCACCGAGAGCACAGATGTACATGAATCCAGTCCTGTGCGCAAGCCCCGCTGAGTAAAAAGAAAATTTGGTTCAACATTTACTCTTCCTGTGGTTCTTAGTTAAAACAATGACAAAACACAACACCAACCACAAAAACTGGCAGACACCAGACTCATAGATGGTCACCGAATGGTTCCCACTCCTGCGTGCCCATGCCATGCCTCTCAGGTTGCTAGAGACTAAGGTGAGCGACCCCCACAACCCTTCTCACCTGGTGAGGACCACAATGCTCTATTCCAGAAATGCCTGTCCACAAACGTGTGGGAGGAAGGGATTTCACAGATTCCCTCACCTCCTTTTAGTCAACAGAGGTAAACCCACATGAGAAGAATAAAATGGTTTCCTGTGTTGCATGTGGTTCCCAGGTACAGAAGGCACTGGGTATTCAATGCCTCCAGAATCTGGGAGGGTGCTGGTAACTGGAGACAGTCCTAACTAACTGTATTCAAGCAAGCATGTCCACACTCCCGCTTGGTGCATATTCTACACTTATCCACCAGGTCTTCTGGAATGCATGTTGTGGCAGAACTTGCCCATTGCCCACTCAAATCTGTTCTTCCCTTCCTTGCTAAGTAACGGCATCCCAGTTTTTAGCCATGCACCATGTCACCCAGATGAAAGACTTTTTTTCTTTGACATACCTACATAACTAAGTTCTGAACTTAGTAAAATGTAAGTAGACGTTGACCTTCCAAGGAGTCTTCTTAAAGTGAGGGAATACGTTATTCTCATCCTGCTCCTCCACCTAACAATGGCTGGAACTCGGGCAGCCACCTTAGACTGTGAGGTTCAGGTGAATGGTAGAGAGGTGAAATGGAAAGAGCTTAGGACCCTTCCAATTTTGTAGTATCACTAGACAGCTGGGTTGTCTCCTCTGTAGCTTTTACCAGAGCTGGGATTCTACTTTCATCTTGCTTAAGGCACAGTTGTTTTGAGGTTTCTTTATGCCGCTGAACCTAATCCTAATTAGTACACAGATGTGTCGGTAGGGCCTGAGGAGCCTGTTGAAGTACCACTGGACCCAATTTCGCTCCACTCTCTCATATTATGTTGTAAGCAAGTCACTTCAGCTCTCCATAGTCACCTCAGTTTCCCCAGCGGTTAAACAGGAAGAAAACAGTGTGCTGTAACTGCTTCAAAAGGCTTTTGTGAAGCACGGTTACCTAGTTCAGATATGCTTTATGAAACACAAAGACCTACAAATACATAAAGGACTTTTATTTCCTCCAAACAAGACTATTTTTTAGAGAGAAAATGAAATAGGAGAAACCCATGTATGAGAAGTCTCTTCTAATTAAGAAGAAGGAACTTAATCAGACCAGCGGGTTCTCTTCTCATCTCTGCCAGGTCATCTCTCCCGATCCCATCCAGGTGATTCTTTATTTTCCAAATGAGAATTTAATTTTGTTCCTACACCATTATTACATCTAAATTAAATATTTATTGGGCTGAATATCAATTGACTTTTAGAAATAAAGATTTGAAATTTACGAGCTAACCGAGTAATTCAATAATTGTAAATTTCACAACTGAGCTTTGTAATCAATTACTGTTTAGTAATGATATAAATGCACGTTGTTCTCAGGAGACCCTGGACAACTATAAATTAGATTCTGCACACACAACAATCTGGCAACATCTCCATACGGGCTTTGCTTCTTCCAAGGAGTAGCCGAGGCCGGGGATAAATCCCAAGCTGGCCTCCCTAGGCCCCGTGTCTGGACCCCAGTTCACCCATCAGTCAGGCTGTGCTGAGGCTAGACTTAATGAGCGCTCCCACAAAACAGAACTCAGATGATAAATCACCTGGAAGGAAAGCCTCACAACCCAACTCAGACACTGCACAATGGGTGGGTAATAGAGACAATCATTCATGCATTTGCCCATCCAACAAACAGCTACCGAGCCCCTACCGCATGCCAGGCGCATCAGTGTAGGAAACAGTCACCTGCCCTTCTGGAAGGTGAGAATAAGAAGCAATGGACAATAAATAATGATCAGCGTAAATAAGCAAATCGAACTGGGCTGCATATTGGCGGACTTTTAGAAATAAGGATGTGAAGTCCCCAAACCGAGAGTACGAAGAGGCCATAAGTGCTATGAAGATGCGTAAGCTAAGTGTTCTCCTAATTTTATAAATAAGGAAACTATATGTGGGTTTCAAAGAGAAGTAACTTGCTCAAACTCGGAAACTAACAGATTTGGGATGTGAATTCAGATTCCAAATTCTAACCTTATCCTGCCACCAACACAAAATGGGTGGGTAAGTCGCCAACCTTCCACAAGCCACTGACCTCAGAGCTCAGGGACAAACAGAACAAATCCCTGTGAGTAAGCACCCTCGCCCCAAGTCCGTTAGAGACTCTGGGGTGGGGGAGGGGGGATAAGGGGGATGGAAGTGGGAATAAGGCTGAGATGAAAGGAACGCCCTGGAGAAGAGCGAACGGACGGATGGACGCCAGCACCTCTCAGCATCTGCCATGTTTAAATCTAGACTCGGCTTGGGCAAAATTTCCATTTTAATTTCCATGTGATAAACGGGGGCCTTATTTCCACTCTGAGAGAAACGTAAAGCAATCGTGTGAATCATTGTTCATTGGAAACCCATTCTTTGTCTTCATCGGGCTGGCCAACTACAAGAGAATGCATTATGAATTTGGCTTCTATTGGAATGAAGCTTGGCGAAAAGGGGATTTTGAAACCTCCCGGGAGACCTCCGTCACAAACCCACAGATTCTGGTAATTGATGAGAGAACTTTCAAGTGAGCTCAGTGATTACATTTTGAATGCTTTTCTATTAATTATTAAAGGTAAATTATGTTGTTGAAAAGGAAAGCCATTGAAAGATGGTAATTTAAGGAAATAGGTTAGGAAGGCATTCTGGATAAGGTAATTGATTTAAAAATTGAAAGGCATTTAGGAGAAGGTCTGTCAAAAATGGATTTAAACAACTGAAAATGGCATCTTTGCTATTTATATGTTGCTTGAAGAGGAAAATAAAGCAGCTGAAGATTTGATAGAACCTGACCGAATACGAAGGAAGTTCTGTTGTTTTGTAAAGTGGGCTTGCCTGCTGAGGACAGCCCCCCCAAAACCATCCTTCTCTTCCTATCGTTCCCTGGAGGAGTTCACAGGAGAAAAAGATGTCACCTGAATGCTGCCATTTTCCTGGGCTACCCACTTGGAAGAGAGATGCCAACACCGGCCAACAATATAGAAAGACGTTTCCGAAGTCAGAGCACAGATGTTAGAATCACTGTATTATTTAAACACCCCACAACAAACTCCTGTTCTAAGAGTGACGCCAACCCCTCCGTCATCCTGAATCTCCCTTCCACTCTCGGTAGGAGATGGAAGCATCCTGGAACAGCAATAGTGCTGCAGAAAGATAGGACTAGGACACATAGTAGTGGCACTTACTAGCAGTAATAAACACCACGGACAACGGCTTCAGAGCCTGGGTCCCTCATCGTCACCTGGAGGGCTGCCCAGGAGAGCCACCCAACCAGCGACATCTGCACTAGAGTTTGCATGAAGAAGAAAGGGACCTATGGGGGTGCCAGGGTGGCTCAGTGGATTAAGCTTCTGTCTTCGGCTCGGGTCATGATCTCAGGGCCCTGGGATCGAGCCCCGTATCGGGCTCTCTATTCAGCAGGGAGCCTGCTTCCTCCTCTCTCTCTCTGCCTGCCTCTCTGCCTACTTGTGATCTCTCTCTCTGCCAAATAAATAAATAAAATCTTAAAAAAAAAAAAAAGAACGAAAGAAAGAAAGGAACATATGATCATCATTTTCATTCCTTCTTCCCAATGCCATAGGAAATGAAACATGGCAAGGATGGGTGGCAGAACAGAATTACTTATGGTTACAAACTACTTCTCCTTCCTCTGGATTCCTCCTGAACCCTAGCTGAGAAAAAGATTGCAATCACAAAAAAGGCTCATCACAAAACACAGACAGGACACGTCAATACCCTACTGCACCTGTCAGCATGAATAAAAGCCAAAGAAGCCCCGAGGACTGGTCCCTCCTAGCACACCCCTTAGGCATTCCCCAGCCATGTTAGCACAGCCATGAACATCAGCCAGGGAGGTGAAAGGCCAGGCCACTGCCCTAAGGGACAATTCAGTGCAGATGCGGCCTCCTGGCACCAACCTAGGCCAGAGAGAGGTCAGAGGGTCCAAGGTGGAGGGTCACGAACATGTCCTTTTGCTGGGCATTCCAAAGAGCATTTCCCCATGGAAGGGGGCAGTGTCTGAACTAACAGAACCTGTCGCTCTCTTTCTGAGAGAGCCAGCCAGATTGGCACTAACCTCCGCAAGCCAGATTGGCACTAACCTCCACCTCTTGGTTTTGGAGACTCACCGCCTTGACTGATTGCTTTTCCCCACTCTCTTCCCATAGCCACGATGCTGGGATCTTCAAAATATTGCTGGCACTTCCATGCCGACAATGGCCGCGGAGTAACAGGAGCTTAGGAAGGGTTTTACCCTTTCACAACAGCAGTGCTGGTCTTGCTAAGAATTATACTGTGCTGACAAGCTCCGAACGAGGGAAGCCAACGTCAGCTAGAGATGTACGAAGAAGACCAAGATGGCTACCGTCAAGTCATGAGAAGTGGCACGAGTCTGTATCAGGTAATCACCTCAGAGGCTGAAGAAGGCGGCCTGACCTCCTCCACTGGGCCAGGGAGGTGGTGTTCAACAGGGCACTTTCACGGACAACCATGAAGAAGGACAAACAGATCCAAAAAAGGCTCAGAGAATTTTTTTTATAAAGGACGATAAAGAAATGACCAGTTGTTGACTGATCCGCATTTGGTCTTCTCTTGGACCAAATGCTGCTACATTCCTACAATCCTATGACAAAATGCAAAAAGGGTCGCGCTCCTACCACAAGCACACGGTTTGTACTCCAGACGGTCTCTGGGTTGCCAGAACACTCCTCTCAGCCTGTCCCAGCACAGCCGTTTGGGCCGGGAACCAAAACAGTTGAAATGGACAAAAGGGCAGAATGTTACCTTCACTAGAGAGGACACCAGAGGAGAAAGTTCCAGCCACAAAAAAAAAAAAAGACTTCTCAAATATCAAGAAGTGGGAGAAAGGATGTAGGTTCTCACCAGGCTCCCCATTTTTATTACTGCACCTGAATAAATAGATCTGGGCTTTAAGAAAACAGAAATGCCAAGCCCTTCGCTTCACGGGCCTCCAGCAAATTTCAAGGAAAACAAAACAAAACAAACAAACAACAAAAATACCTGCAGCCTATGAGCCATAAACCCACTGTCTAAAAGTCACACCTGGCTGGGCAAGGAGTTCCAAAGTTAGGGAGTTGTCTGGCTCTTTCCCCCACATTTCCCATGCTATAAGCCCAGGAGAGGTGCCCCCAAAGCCTTTTCAAACTATGCATACCAGTAGTATCAGGATAAACTCCCCCTCACCCCAGCTTGATATATTTTTCTAAACTTGCATATTTACATATTCATATACACAGATTCTACACATGTTTATATATGCATATATACAGGATGCATGGGTATATATAGTATTAAATTTTCCGTCCATCCACCCCACAGAGCTGTAAACTCCAGGAGGACCCTGCTTCTTTGCTGGTTTTATTCACACTGACCTAGTCCTGAGCCTAGCCAGGTCATTCATAAGTTAATTCAATAAATGACTGAACCTTTGGTGTTAGACCTTGCATCTGGCAAAGGGGGAAGGGTATAGTGCTTGAAGGTAAGGCTGCTTCCCCAGCCTTTCAAATAAGCGTTAATCCTCAGTGTGTAAGGAGGTAGCAGAATTCCGACCCCTTCTGTCAGAGCCTCTCCTTGGGATTCTTCATAGTGTGCTCTGCAAAGGGTCTGAAAACCGCAACCCTCCTCAGGCTCAGCCGTGAGGGGCTGCATCTGCAAAGAGGGAACACCTTCTCCTCCTTTGCACAACCGCACAACTAGCTGAGCTAGGCCCTGCGTGCCTTTTCTGACCCCATTATCTTTCTACTCTAATGGGGAAAAGGGACTGCTTCTCTGCCAACTTCCTCCCTTCCCTTTCCTGCCAAACAGAAAGCTGCCCGTTAGCTGCTGTTCTCCTCCACCCCCACTTCCCCTTCCCCACTCCAAAGAGTTTTTTTTTTAAGGATTTTGTGATACAGAATCAAGAGAACACAGAGAAAGAGCTAGAAATAGAGAGGACAGAGACAAAAGGAAAGAATTTAGGGCGGAAAAAAAAAAAAAAAAAGAAAGCTGAGCTATGTTACAAAGACTTTACAAGGGCAGGAGAAAAAGCAGAACAGAAAGTTGTGATGTATTTGGACTCCCATAGTAGTTTTTAATAGATGTCAATAACTAAAATGTCCTTTTCATGATCTTTGTGCTCCCAGAACACAAAGTCATTCAGAGACTGAACCACATGGGCTTACAGGGTCTTAAGAGTTACCGTTCACTGATAGAGCCAAGTGGGGATCCCAGTGCATCCCAGAAAAAGAGACAGATACTGGCGGTGGAAAACGCAGGAATATACTGCCTTCTCCCTCCGCCCATCCCCCATCCTGGAATAAAGAGCACCAGGTAAGCAGAAATTTTGCCGAGGCCTGATACCAGGGCAAGGGAAATTGCTTTAAAACTAAAGCTACAGGGGTGCCTGGGTGGCTCCCTGGGTTAAAATCTCTGCTTTCAGCTCAGGTCATAATCTCAGGGTCCTGGGATCAAGCCCCACATCTGGGCTCTCTGCTTGGTGGGGAACCTGCTTCCCCCCCACCCCCCCAACCAGCCCCTGTCTCTGCCTGCCTCTCTGCCTACTTGTGATCTCTGTCTTTAAAATAAATAAATGAAATCTTAAAAAAAAAAAAAAAAAAAAAAAAAAAAACCTAAAGCTATAGACCTGAGAGCAACAGAAATAAAGAGAACTTTCAACTTCCACACGTGAGTAATGTACTTGCCCCTTCCTGTTTCTTAACATGGTATCTGAACAGAGTGCATCACATTCATGGAAGAATAAAAAGAAAAAAACAGGGGCACCTGGGTGGCTCAGTGGGTTAAAGCCTCTGCCTTTGGCTCAGGTCATAATCCCAGAGTCCTGCATGGGGCTCTCTGCTGAGTGGAGAGCCTTCTCCCTTCCCCTCGCTCTCTGCCTCTCTGCCTACTTGTGATCTCTGTCAAATAAATAAATAAAATCTTTAAAAAAAAAAAAAAAAAACACACATGACTTACCTCTCGCGCACTGCAAAACCAAAAAGAACGGCATCAAGAGACCTTAGGGGTACAGACCTCTGAAGATAACCCGCTACAGGACCCAGAGGAAAACTCCACAGATCTGCTCACCCAGCTCTGTTACTCAGGCCAAAACTGGAAGCAGCACCCCACCCCATCTCCACAGTGTTATGCTTATTCCAAGAGGTCCTGCTTTTCTCTGGGATGTTCTGGACATTAGTAAAGTGCCTTTTATATTCTTTTCACTTTTGAGAATTTTTAAGTTGTTCGGTAACGATTATGCATTGTTTCCAGAAATAATTTTTAAAATACCCCTGACAGAAAATAAAACACTCTCCCTTAAGGCAAGTTTAGGGTTTTAAAAAATAACTTATTTTTTATTTAAAATAAAAACATCCTACCTGTCAAAGAAATCTCTCTCAAAGAAACATTTTAGACCTAGATGGATGTAGAGGGGATTTATTGAGACAAGCTTTTGTTTTTTAAACAAACCTGGCATAAAACTGATAACAAAATTCGACAAAGACCAGAAAAAAGAACTTGAAATCAATCTAACTTAGGAACATAAGCAAAATTCCTAATTAAGCACTTAGCAAATAGAAACCAGAAAAACATTTTTAAAATAACTATGTTCTAATGGAGTTCATCCCAAAAACGTAGCCTATGACAAATAATTACCATGTTAATAAAGAGCGAACATTTTATGAACTCAGTAGATACCAAAAAAGCATTTAATCAAATTCCTCACTCATGCCTGAGTTAAGAAATTAAAACAGGGGACGCCTGGGTGGCGCAGTTGGTTGGACGACTGCCTTCGGCTCAGGGCGTGATCCTGGAGTCCCGGGATCGAGTCCCACATCAGGCTCCCAGCTCCATGGGGAGTCTGCTTTGCTCTCTGACCTTCTCCTGGCTCATGCTCTCTCTCACTGTCTCTCTCAAATAAATAAATAAAATCTTTAAAAAAAAAAAAAAAAAAAAAGAAATTAAAACAGAACCCTTGCTTAATTCAATGAAAAATTAACACACATAACACACACACCACACACCACCACACCACAAATGAACCAGCAGAGCACTCAAGGAAGAAACCCTGTAAGTGTTCCCATCAGAAAAAGGAAAGAACAAGGATGCCCATTATCACCAATGTAAGTAACAATGTTACTTAACATTGTAGTCTAAGTGCTATTCAATGCAATTATAAAAGAACAAAGTAAACAGTATATATCAGAGAGTAAAATCCTCTTTATCTGTAGCTGATTGCATACTTGAAAAACCCAACATCAGCTGAGAAGCTAATAAAAAAAAAATTTTTAGCAAGATTGAAAAACAAAAAAAACAATAGCCTTTCACACTAAGAATAACTATATAGACAGAAAGGAGGGGGGATTACTTCACAAAAGGAAAAAAATACATAAAAATGAATTTTACAAAAACATACAAAACCTTGGAAGGTTTTGGTGGAGGACAAAAAGGAACTACTGAATCCACAGAATATGTTTTCTTGTATTCTTCGTAATAGCCAATTTTGTGATATTGTAGAGGTAATTCTAATAAAAAAATTCCAATTTATGAACCTTGACAACATGACTCCAAAATTCATCTGGAAGAATGAACTCAGTAAGAATAGTCAGGAAAAAAAAAAATCTGAAAATGTGATTACTTTAAGGATTTGGGGTGAGTTGGCCTGCCAGATAGTAAAACATATTATAATGCTGCAATGCAAGAGACAAATATAACAGAATAGAATACCAGACACAGATGCAAATTTATATGGAAATTTAATGTAAGATAAAAGAGACATTTCAAATCAGTAAGGAGGATAGGAAGGATTCAATAAATGATGGTAATACAAGCAGCTCGTCGTTTGGAAAACTTGCATGAAAAGCATATATATATATATAAATTAAAGGCTAGAGAAAAAGGAATTTTATCATCTTGGTTTTATGCTAAGAAGAGCATTATCCAATCCAAGTTCAGAAACTGAATAAAATGACTCCTTTGATTCTATAAAAAATAAAACTATGCACAGAGATGGCATAAATACAGTTTAAATACAACAGCTTACCTTGGGGAAGAGAGAGTGGGCCTCAGTTGGAAGGGTGTACAAGGGGAAAATCTGGAAATTCTCTGTATCTTGGTGTGGATAATGGCTGCATGGATGTACGCATATGTAAAATTCATTGAGCCTCAGCGTTAAGATTCGTGCGTATTATGTGTATAACATTTACTTCATTAAAAAAAAGGGAATAAATCAAACATTTATCCTACCATTCCTAAAGACGATTATAAGCAAAGACTTAATAAGGGAAAATTCTTCATACAAAAGTTAACTTTTTTCTGCTAATATATGCAAAAGGGACAAAAGAATCATAAAGTCATGTTGTAATAACTGATCTAGAAAATGTCCAACAATGGCTATTAACACCATTAGAGCAGTGGTTCTCAAATTCAAACATGCATCAGACCCACTTGGTAGAATGGTTAATTTTGTGTCTACTTGATTGAACAAAAAAGTGTTCAGGTATTTGGTTAACCATTATCCTAGGAATTTCTCAGAGGGTGTTGTTGGATGAGATTAACATTTAAATCATCAGAGCAAGTAAAGCAGATTGTGGGTAGGCAAGTAAAGCATAACGTGGGTGGGCCTCATCCAATCAGCTGAAGGTCTACATGCAACTAAAGGCTTGACTGCGCCTCTGAAGCAAGAGGAACTCTGAAGTGTGGGCTCTTTCTGGTTCTACAGACAATTGCCTTCAGGCTCCACCTGCGAGACCAACTCTGTGGGTCTCCAGTCTGCCGGCCTCCCTAATCATATGAGCCAATGTTTTATCATAAATACCTCTTCATATATGCGTGTATGTACACTCTAGCGAAATACAAATTGTTGGGTCCTACCCCTTGAGTTTCCAATTCAATAGACCTGAGCTGGGACACAAGAATTAGCATGTCTCACAAGTTCCCAGTTGGAAATGGTACCCTAAGTTAAGGGACTGGGAACCACGCTGTGATAACCAACACATGTGACAAAAGGTTGACAGGAAATTTACAACAGATAAAATCAGGCCGACAACACCTAAACTTATTGATCAAGCTGAACTTCAATTTACAGGATACAGGGGAACAGTGACAGGATACCACAATACCAGAAAGATGCAGTCAACCAAATCCAGTATATAGGGAAATGTACAGAAAATGACGACCCAGAGTCTTCAACAAATAAATGCCATGAAGAAAAGTGAAAGGGAAACTCATGGGTTAAAGGAAATTAAAAGACCTTTTTGGGTACTGATTGCAACCAGCTACCTTTTTTTTTTTTTAATTGAAAAGTTAAAGAACTAGCATCAGTTTTGTTACACATGGTGATAGAATTCTATTTGCTTAGATTTTTAGACTAGGGTTTCTTGGCCTCAGCACTGTTGACATTTTGGGCCAGGTAATCGTCTTTGAGGGCTGTCCTGTGCAGTGGAGGACATGTGGCAACATCTCTGGCCTCCATAGACCAGAAGCCACCTCCAGGTAGGACAACCGTCCAGCCACACGCCCCCTGGAGGGCAAAGCTGCCCCTGGCTGAGATCCACTCATTAGATACACCTTATGAAGAACCTGCAGGTGATCTGATCTGGCTGCGTTCTTTTTTTTTTTTTTTTTTTTTTTTTAAGATTTTAAAGTAGGCAGAGAGGCAGGCAAAGAGATGGGAAGGGAAGCAGTCTCCCCCGCTGAGCAGAGAGCCCGATGCGGAGCTCAATCCCAGGACCCCAGGATCATGACCTGAGCTGAAGGCAGAGGCTTTAACCCACTGAGCTATCCAGGTGCCCCCTGGCTGGGTTCTTTAAGATACTCCAGAAAAACTACAGGGAGGTGAGATGTTCTAGAACCACAGAACATGGGCAATCGCTGAAGCTGGGTGATTAAGTCCACGGGTATCATTACTCCACTCCTTATGCTTTTACATACCTTCGAACACGTCTGATAAAGTTTTACAAAAACACATGTGCATACATAAATGCCGCAGAAACACATTTTTGACAGATGTTCGTGATGTTAATGCGGGGGGGGGGGCACAGATCACCAGATACGGTGACCTCTTTCTGATGTAAAACAAAGACCCTCAGAGGGGAAAGGCATCCTCCAAACATTGACACTGACAGTCCCCAGGTGGTAAAACCCTAACCATTCTCTTCTTCCAGTCTGTAGTTTTCAAAGCTTTCCCCATAAAATGTATATTATTCAATGTAAACAAATGTAACAAAAACTAATAAAGAAAGGTATCATTATAGAGACACACTGTGGGCAATGAAAGAAATAAAGAGATTATTCAAAGCAACCGCAAGATCTCAAAATGTACAACAATCAAGGAGGCATTGAATTTAGAGGCAAAGAGATCTCCAAGTCCTTAGCAAATACTGATTACAGCATGCAAATTCAGTAATGTACGTGTGCGGATGTAATGGGAGGGGTGTGTTTCCTCAGACTGACCTTGGGCATCTGAATTCCATTTGATCTCCCCTATTTCAGAAGGCAGAGTCACATGGAATAAATTTTAGACTTTTCTCGAAACAAAATATGGTATTTTCCCTGACGGGCAGATATATCGAGTTTTTTTTTTTTTTTTAAGTGATCACATTGGTGCTTAAATCCAGAGCCAAAGTGGAAAACTCAGCTATTAAGCTAGACTCGTGCCCCCCAAAGGTTCTAGGTAGCAGGGGTTTTGCTCTTCTGCTTTTCAACATCAAACAAATTATTTGCAATTTAATCACCTGTTGCTCTGTTCAGCTCGCCTAAGTGGCTGCAGGCTGACTTTGGTGCCAATAAACAACAGTGAGCCAGATTTCCCAATGTTGTTTCCTTCCATGGTATGTGGACTAAATTTCAAGCCCTGTCTTCAACCCTCCCACGCTCTGCTCGGACATCTCCACTTTCATGGCCATTCCCTTCCACAAGAAGGTGAAGCCCTTAAAAGCAAAGACTTTGGACAAACCATAAGTGACTCTCAATCTCACAAAACAAACTGAGTTGCTGGGGGGAGGGGGGTTGGGAGAAGGGGGCTGGGGTTATGGACACTGGGGAGGGTATGTGCTATGGTGAGTGCTGTGAAGTGTGTAAACCTGGTGATTCACAGACCTGTACCCCTGGGGATAAAAATATATTATATGTTTATAAAAAAAAAAAATTTAAAAAAAAAAAAAAAAAAAGCAAAGACTTTGCCTTCTTCAGTACTGTGTCCCTAGTGCCTAACAGAGGGCCTGGGGTAGAGGAGATGCAGGAAAGTAACAGCTGAAAAACAATTTGTGTTTCCCTCCTTTTTCCTGATACAGGGCCTTCTCAGGAAACATCCAGGATTCCTGGGACTACCAAATGGCCTGAATTATGAGCAGGCCCGGATTCCGTTACCACGCTGCTTATCCTCAGGATCCAGGCATGAACGAAGATGTGAACAGACCCACGCGTCCCTCCCTGTACTACACACACACACAGACACACACACGACTCTGCGACACCCCAGCCCATGGACTCCCTGGGCCTCAGCCAGTCCACGCTCCATCTCATTGTGTTCTATCTAATAAAACTGATCTCCAGAATTAAAATTCACGAGGCAGCATACGTTACATATTCCCTCTCGCTGCAGGTTTTATTCGGCCCCCAGTGTCTCCTGAGTTTATTGGAAGGCCTGTCCCCAAGGCCTTCCTCAGGTCCTCAGCAGCCCACAGCAGATCTTTCTGTTATACCCGGACATCTTCTGCTCAGCTCACTCTAGTGTTTGGTATGAGAACTGACTGAGACAGAGGCTATAATATGTACTATCTTAACATTTAACGAAAACGTTGACTGACTTCTAACAGAGCTCCAAAGGACAAGAAGTGAGCGAGAAAAGGCAGCTGCAGACTGTGGAATGCTAGCTGAACCCCTTGCTAGTCTCCTCAAAGGAGAGGAATGTGTGGACTCGTCAGGACAGAAGGTCATCGGACACCTCTTCCCCACACCTGGGGCATCTCGGTAGATACCTTTGCAGAGATGCAGCTCTGCCCGGCGTCAGGCACCCGTGGCTGTCCCCTCCAACACACACACACATACACGTATATGCTGAGTTCCAAGTGCACCGTGCCTTCCCCAAGTAGGTCCGGAATATTAGCTTCAGGCTGCACTAAAGAGCCTCTCGGCCCCACCACACAGGGAAGGCCGAGACATGGGACACGTCTGCAGGCAGGAAGCCTTCTCCAGTTCATGAGAAAATGCATGGTTTATGGAGGAGGGTCAGGCTGTCTCGTTTCAAGTCCTGTGGCTCACCTCACCTGCTGGGAGACCTGGGGTTATTTCTCTTCATCAGTTGTGAGGAGGATTCACTAAGGCCTTGAGCGTGGGGTTTGGAGAGCAGTGGACCACCCAGCAGGTGCTGAGTCGGGGCGCCTGGAAACAGCTCTTGTGGGGACTGCCTTAGACATGTGGACAACCCGGTAACACATACAAGATTCGAGGATCCAGAAGAGCCTCTGACACCCAGGGGCTGGTGCAAGCTTCTCCCATCCCAAGGGCAACACTCACAAATGCAAACCAAAACAAAAACCCTCGAGGTCAGAACTGGCCGCCCTGTTTAGCCTGGAACACACCGACCGACAAAGCACACATAGGAGTCCAGCCGGCTTGAGCTCCCCCTTTCCCCAACGGAGCCACGTGGCGCTGGGGGAGTCAGTGGGTCTCTTTGAGCCTCAGTTTCCTCATTTGTAGGGGACAATAGCCTCTACCCCACTTGTCCACCATGAGGACGGAAGCGGGCCCTTGTACTGAGCTCAGGTGAGGACTGCTGCGGTCATTTAGACCAGTAACAGCTCAGCCTGGAAACGTGCTGCCCGGTCCGACCACCCCCGGGTCTCTGTCCCGGACACAACACCCGCTGAGCTGTGACTTGGGCACTAACAGTGTCCCCGTGAGCTCAGTCACAGTGGACCCTCCTTCCCTTCCGTGCCCAAGCGGCTGGACCACCCTCTGTTCCCCAGGGCACCCTCACACACCCTGGCAGCCCACCTTACCATCAACCCCGCTCTGGGGCGGTTATGCCAACCCGAGACCAAGTCACAACCGGTGGACGCAGGGCCACCGTCCTACAAAACAGACGTGCTAAGGCCCCACACTGGCTCCCCAGGTTCCTCCCTGCGTGGCTGCGGGAAAGCCGCTCCCCTATCTGGGCACAGACTCGGTTCTCTGGGAAGCCCATGCGGCTGGATGAACCCCTGCCCCCTCCCACCCCGCAAGCACGGCGGACGCCTACCCGGACTCCGGGGCGGCCAGCCAGTGCTCGTCGCCAACTCCCGCAGCCTTTCCACCCGCAAGAAATCCTTGCCCCAGTCAAGAGCCAAGGTGGGACAGTCGGGAGCATTCTCTCCAGGCAGGAGAGGCGATGGGCTCCGAACCACTGCCACCCCCGAACCACTGCCACCGCGGAACTCTTACTCTGTCCTCGTGCATCCTCCGTCCTGCGTTATCCCGCTGCGCTGGCTTGCAGGGACCCACGGTGCTCCCCCGAGGCCCTCCCAGTCCCTTCCTTCCAGGGGCCCTGAATGAGCTGGGAGCCAGCGTCTGGCACGCCGGTGTGCACACCACCACCAGATGGGCCTCACCTCCACCACGTGGGGCTCATTCCCCACCCCATGCGGCATGCCCCCACCACGTGGGGCTTATTGCAGCCACGGGAACAAACCCCTGCCAAGTGCAGCTCATTCCCCACCTCACAGCGGCACGCCCCTGCCCCCCGCCATAGAGCTCATCCTCTACCCCATAGAGTATGCCCCTGCCCCTCGGGGCTCACCCCCACCCTTTGGAGCACGCCCTGCCACGTGGAGCTCCTCCCCGCCACGTGGGGCTCACTCGTCCCCACCAGGTGGAGCTGATCCCTGCCACGTGGGGCACACCTCTGCTACTGGGGCTCATTCCCCACTTGGTAGAGCTCGGCCCTGCCATGTGGAGCTCATTTCCCCACCCCATGGAACACGCTCCTGCTGCTCTACGGACCCCTTCCCCACACCGTAGGGCTCACCCCCCCCACCATGCGGGGCTCATTCCCACCACTCGGAGCAAACCCCTGCCCCATGTGGCTCATTCCCCATCTCATGGGGCACACCCCTGCCCCCATGGAGCATGCCCTGCCCCAAAGGGCATATCTCCTACCCCTGGGAGCACCCTCCCGCCACGTGAAGCTCACCCTGGCCACGTGGGGCTCATTCCCCACCCCAGAGAGCCTGCCCTTGCCCTGTGAACCCATTCCCCACCTCATGGGGGCTCACCCCCTGTCCTGGGAGCTTGTCCCCACCACAAGGATCTCTTCCACAGCTGGCCACCTGTCCGCTTCCAAGTGGTGACAGGAGATGACACCCAAGAAGCCCTGGAAGCAAACCAGCAAGGAGCCACGTGCTGTATCTGACCCCGTTCCCCTCAGGGCATTGGAAGTTCCTCCTCTGCCCACTCACTAAGGAGGAAACCAAAGCTGGCAAATTCAGGGTGACCCAAGTTAGAAAACAAGCCAGGCCAGGGCGAGAACCCAGAAAACATGCCAAAGGGGGTGCTGCCAGCTCCTCTGCCACAGGGGGGCTTCCTCCTTGTCCTCCTTCTCCTTTTCTAGGACACAGAGTGCAGTGGGCTCCTGGCAAGATGAGGACACAAAAGACTTAAAGGGCTTAATGCAGAACAGAAGCAACATTTTAGGGGTTTGGGAGATTTCTGTAAAGGTAGTCCAGAAATACAGTGAAATGTACAGCAAATGTAAACAATAAAATCTCCCTCCTCCCCGACCAGCAGCAACCCAGTTCCCTCCCCTGGGAACATAGTAGCACGTTCTTGTGTTTCCTTCTGCTGTAATCTATGCATAAGCCCATGTTTATACAAATGTGGGTGTTATGTGTACAAATGTGGGTGTTGTGTGTATCCTTCGTTATAGAACTGATAAGCGCCTAGACAAAGTTCTATGCCTTGCTTTTTTCAACTGATAAATCTTGGATACTGCTCCGGGCTAATGCTAGGGCATCTTACTCTTTCTGTCCAGATTATGGACATCTGCCTTTCTGTCCAGTCTTCCACAAGCAGGAAGAAAGCGGCAACCAACACCCAGTATGTACATTCCCCGCACGTGAACACTCACACAGACACACACCGTGATGCATCAGGTGGAATTCTAGAAGTGGAACTACTTGTGAGTGGACGAGAATCAGCAAATCTTCTCCAGGTGGGAATGTGTGTTTATCCATACAACAGGATGAGATCTTCCGGTTGTAGAACATCAGAGCTACATTGGAACTCATCCTGTTTCATTTCATCTGCTTTCCTTTGGGTCTGCTGGTCCTCAATTTCATCCACACTTTGGGATATTAATGCCCCCATTCAGCGTTTCATATTCGCTGGGCCTTCTTAATCCAGTTTACTTTCTTGAGGCTTAATACCCTTACAGAACCGCCGTGTGTGAAATTATCTTTTACAATGCAGAATCCAAGCAGTTTATAGTTTTCAGTCAATTACTCCCAACTGCCAGAGCTGTGCTCAGGATAACATTTCTGGCTAAATTTCTTCGTGGATCATGAATTCTTAGACACCACTAATCCTGGTGTCTGGTGAGGCCATATATTCAGACCCGCACCCAGGGCAAAGATTTGCTTCAAATTGGGAAATTCATACTCCTAAGCCACAGGTGTTCTGGAAAATTTTAACACAAATACTGGTCTGATAAAATGGATGATATTCCCCAGCTACTGATACACAGTTAACTTTTAAGAAATCCTGTAGCAGGGTGCCTGGGTGGTTCAGTGGGTTAACCCTCTGCCATCGGCTTGGGTCATCATCTCAGGGTCCTGGGATCGAGTCCCGCATCGGGCTCTCTGCTCAGTGGAGAGCCTGCTTCCCTTCCTCTCTCTCTGCCTGCCTCTCTGTCTACTTGTGATCTATGTCTGTCAAATAAATAAATAAAATCTTAAAAAAAAAATCCTATAGCAAATCCATCTGTAATTTTTTTTCTTAAATCCTTTTGGTTAATAATTTTCTTTAAAAAATCACTGGCCATTAATTCAGCTCTATCAGTCAGCTTTCCCTGTGTATAGACAACCCCTACGGTGCCTGAGTGGCTCATATGGTTAAGCGTCTGTCGTCGGCTCAGGTCATGATCCTGGAGTCCTGGGATCAAGTCCCGCATCCGACTCCCAGCTCGGCTGGGAGCCTGCTTCTCCCTCTCCCTCTATTGCTCCCCCTGCTTGTGCTCTTTCTCTCTCTCTCAAATAAATAAATAAAATCTTAAAAAAAAAAAAAAAAAGACAACCCCTAAAACTTAGTGGCTTTGAACAAGCACCATTTACTTACCTCTCATGATACTATGGGTCAGAACATTGACCTAGGCTGAGGTCGGTGGTTCTTCTAACGATCTCGGCTAGTGGGTGACTAGCAGCTGCTCAGGGGCTCTGCTTCTAGGGTGGGTTAGTTACTAGCTGAGGCGATGGGGAATCGGGGTCCTGAATGGGTCATCCCCCACCAGGTCAACATGGGCTTCACCATACAGAGGCTGATCCCGGGGGGCAGAAGAGAACGTGCCCCAGTGCACGTGTGCACACGTTCTTTTCAAACCCTGGCGTAGTGACACATTCACTACTGTCCCACGGGTCAAAAGGAGTCCGAGGACTAAGTTCAGATTCCAAGGGTGAAGGAACAGAGACTACCTCTCCACAGAAGGAGCCCTCAGGTCCAAGGCAAAGACACAGGTGCAGGTAAGGGGGAGAACAGGCCACACCCACTGTTTATAAGCTCATCAAACTTAAATGATATTTATGTAAGGCTCTGCAATTTAGAACTGCTCTCACTCACACTGACTTCATTCCTAGAATAGTTTCCTAAAATAAGATCCACAGAAAGCAGCCACTTTGGAAAGACCTCCAACGTCAACAGAGCCACTCCAAGCCATCCCACAACGACAAGCAACCGGGACAGCCTCGATCCAGAAGCGGCAGGCCTCTGAGGGGCTCTCCTCAAGGCGACCATGGGGCAGAAGAAAGGGCACCCACCACAGGGTGCGGGGGACTCCAGCTTAACCTCAGCTCTCAGAGCAGATTATTTCAGTGCCATGCGCCATCCCCTCCTTCCTTGGCCAAGAGGGGAGGCAGAAGCAGCGTAAGGAGGTCTGCTGAGAGACTGCAAATGAAACAACTTTGCGCCTAGGCCCCAGGCACCTGGGAGAGCCCAGTGCTGCGTGGAGAAGACCTTGAAACAGTGAATTAGGCCCCAAGTTCTAAAGGGACTTGATTACTCAAATAAAAATAATCAGTGTGGGGGCGCCTGGGTGGCTCAGTGAGTTAAGCCGCTGCCTTCGGCTCAGGTCATGATCCCAGGGTCCTAGGATCAGCCCCGCATCGGGCTCTCTGCTCAGCAGGGAGCCTGCTTCCTCCTCTCTCTCTGCCTGCCTCTCTGCCTACTTGTGATCTCTGTCTGTCAAATAAATAAATAAAATCTTAAAAAAAAAAAAAAAAAAACAATCAGTGTGGGCAGGAGGCTGGAAAGAAGGCCACGACTATAAGCTGGCATTCAAGGGAAACAGAACAAGTGTGGCCCCGGGGCACAGGGCTGCGCCCTGGTCAGCCAGGGAGGTGAAATTTTAAAGAGGGCAGAACTATGTGTTCTCTGTGCCCTCCATGCCTTGGACCAAAGGCCCCTTCTTCCCAAAGGAGAGTGAGTCCCCAGGAGTCCTTGCTGGGGAAAGAGCCCTCCGTGATGAAAGACAGGTGCGTGAATACAGGGGGCTCCGTTACCTGGGGCTGCCTGCTCTCTAGAAAAGGAAACACACGCCCCACCACAACCGCTTTGGTGTTTCCAGGTACATAACCAGAGCAATAGCTACGACTTGTTAACTGTCCACCAAACGGCAGATCCTGCCATTCGATCCACCTACATGCAATCGCTAGCATTCGGACCACAAATATCCCCTCAGCGGCGTCCACGGAGTACCCACGGGGTGCAGGACCGCACACGAGGGCCTGGGGAAGCAGGGATTCTATGAGCAGAACAGCGTCTATGCGATGGAGCCTTAAGGGCTGATCACGGTCACCCATGCTTCAGGTGCCGCCACCACACCACCAAGAGAAGACTGCGCCGAGATTTTTTTTTTTTTTTCAAAAGACTATTTATTTATTTATTTATTTGACAGAGAGAGATCACAAGCAGGCAGAGAGGCAGGCAGAGAGAGAGAGAGGAGGAAGCAGGCTCCCTGCCGAGCGGAGAGCCCGATGCGGGGCTCCATCCCAGGACCCTGAGATCATGACCTGAGCCGAAGGCAGCGGCTCAACCCACGGAGCCACCCAGGCGCCCCATGTGCGGAGGTTTTCTGACCACCATGGGCCAGCTTTACAGACGTTTCCTCAGTGACTCCCATGAATACCACTAGAGACAGGCACTGGGAGCTGCAGTTACAAGTAAGTGAGCTGAGGCACAGGGAACTTGTCCAGAAGCACACAGTCTGCCTGCGGCAGAACTGGATTCAAACCAGGGAGAATCACACTTTGGGGGTGGGGGCGCCTTAGCAAGAGCTCCTCCTCTCCCGGTAAGGAGGGGGTCTCGGGAAGCAAGCTTGGGGCCCCAGCTGGGAGCAGAAGCCTCCCCTCCCCCTTACCGTGGGTTATCTTCAACAATCCCCTCCATCATCTCTTCCTAAGGCTCTCAGACAAAGGCAAGTGCTGCCCATTTCTGCGGTTCCTCTCCCTCCTCTTTTGGACTCTTCCACAGTCTTCAGCAAATTGATCTAATATAAATTCAACAGCTCACTGGCTCTAAATCTCAACCCTGGCTCTTTATCTGCCTAAAGGGCTCACGGGGTTGCTAACTCGGCACTTGAATAAAATCTAACACACATTCATGCATTCACTCATTCATTCAACCAAACTCACCAAGCACCCACTAAATGCCAGGCTCGGCGTGAGAGCGCCAAGATGCTCACGAGTTTTACACAGGGTGGGGTGATGGGGTTACACTTGTGAAAAAGGTCACCATGGCCCCTGAGGGAGGTCAGAGTATAGGGGACTAGGGGGTGGGTGAGGTCCGAGGGATGTCAGCCTGAACTAAGCCAGCAATGACAGGAACAGAAAAAAGCAGGTAAGACCCATTCTGGTTTGGGTTCCAATCTTAGAAGAGGAGTTCTGACCACAGATACTGATGGGGGGGGGGGTCCTGTCAATAAATGGAACGGGTGTGGCTCTTATCACATAGGGTGACAACTCTCCAATGAAGGCAAAATCTGATCCAGACTCCTTGGGAAGCTGTATGCAGGCTTCTCTCCCCCACACATTCTGCTCTACTGCCCAAGGCAGGAACTGGGCACTTCGGCTTGCAAAGATTCCCCATGCAATCTCCCCATCTCAGCCCAGCAAGAACCACCTACAGGTGCAAAGTAGAGAGGGAGATATTAACCTCGCACAGAGCCCCAGTCAACCCCAACCAAGAGAACAAGCCCACAGAGAAGGCTGGAAAGCCACTACCAGAACCCCACCGCCAAACAAGTCAGTGGAGGAAGACCAAATGGTCAACAGCACTGAATACTGTGGAACAAAGGCTGGGAGAAAATCTGGGGTCTGTGCTTCTTCATTTGCTAAAATGAATTACGTGAACATAGATACATGCCAATGGGAAGGTGTCTTGGGGGTCCCCAAGACCAACCCTAGGTTCAGTGGTTTGCTGAGGAACACAAAGGACTCAGCATAGAGTCCCACCCACAGCTGTGATGGACTGTAGTGAGAGGACACAGAGCAAGTCGGTAAAAGGAAAAGACACATGGGGTGAAGTCTGGAGGAAACCACGTGCGAGCTCCCCAGAGTCCTCTCCCAGTGGAGTCACACAAGAGGCACTTAATTCCTCCAACGATGAGTTGTGACAACATGTAGAAAGCTGTTGTCTAAGAGGGGGGTTCATTAGAGACTCAGTGCCCAGGGTTTTTTCTGGGGGCTGTTCATGCTGGCACCCCTGCCCAGTACATTCCAAAATTTCAGGCTCTCGGAAAGAAACCAGGTGTAGCATAAACAACACTGTTCGTTCTAAATCTTTAGTCACAGTGAGCTGGTCCTATCAGTTTGGGAATGGTGGAAAGACTCCTGAAATCCCAGTTCTCGGGGGCAGGAAAGAAGCCTTATAGAACAGGGAGGGCATCTTGCCCTAGGTTTCAGGGGCCAGCAGTCCACACAGCCAGCAGCAGAAGAGAGAGGGGACTTTCATCTGCTGCCTGACGTTTTCTGTGAGGAGAGACCTCGCCAGACATGGAAACAAATGTGGCAGTGTGCAGGCGACTGAGGAAATGTTGACCAGGCCCATGGAAAAGTTAAAGAGCCAATCTGCAGGCCGGATGAAGCTGGGTACCATACATTTATGGAGGCCACATTTTTAAGGTTTGAGAAATTTTCCCAGCAGCATCTAGCCACCTCATAAAAGGACACAAGAAAATGAGCTGAGTTTGTTCAGGTGTCGGGCTCAATGTTGGGCCCCAACTGCGGTTCTAGGAAGGAGAATGGCAGATGTGAAGACTATGGAATCCATGCAGACTTGGGAAGAAATGTCATAAAAGGAGGCACATAGACACCAAACTGAGCATACGAATCATGACATAGGCAGCTTGATCCATAAGGGCAATTTCACTAATTGTAGCAATTAGACCAGGGTGATACCTAGAAATCACCTTGGCAACTACCCCATCTAATGCTTGAATGCCTTCCATACGATCCCAGGCAAATGGTCATAGGGTTCTCCATGAATACTTCGGGTAACAGAAAACTCGCCACCTCTCAAGGAACCCACAAATTTCTGGGCATTTGTATCCATGAGAAAAGTTCCACCTACTGCTAAGAGATCAACTGCCTGCTGGAACTTTTGGACTCTGACTCTGCCATCCACAGCTACACAGAGCAAGGATCCAAGATGGTGTACCATACCTCCCATGTAACCCACATTGGTATTAAACCCTTGGCTCTTCCCACTGCATAGGGATCCATCACTCCCAGGAGTCAATGACCATCTGTGCACCAATGGCTCCAAGATCTAAAATTCCAGCTTCTCTCCAAACTCCAGACTCAAAAACTCCACTGTTTACCGGAAACTCCCACTGCAGAACCCCACGGGCACTCGTCCTCTGCATGCACATGTATCTGACCTTGTGATCTTGTCCCCACAAAACCAAACATTCTGCATGGGATGACGGATCTACCCCGTTCCCAGCTGGGCATCAACTTTGACTTTCTCTCCTCAAATATCCAGTTAATCACCTGCCTGTTGATTCTCCCTCCTAACTGGTTCTCTGGTCCATCCACCCAATGCCCTCCATCCTCACTGCCATGACCATAGTCGAGGCCACCACTATCTCTCAAAGACGTTGCCTCACTCATCTCCTGTCTGACACCTTGTCTTCTCCATCCCTTTTACTGGCCTGGAAGTGAAAGTGATACCTTAAAAGGCAAAGCTGGTCACAGCATGTCATTGCCTAGGACTCATGAATGGCTCCCAGTACCATGAGGATACAGCCTTAACTCACCCCCATGGTCTATATTTCTCTGCAAGAGCTGCCTGGTCACCTCTCTGGCTTCACCCCTTACTCTACAGCACCATCCGACTCTATGCTCCAACCACATTTAGCATTTTGTCCCCCAAAGCACCATGCTGGTTCACCTCTGAGCCAATGCAAAGACTATTTCCTCTGCCTTATCCCTAGCCCCCTGCTTCTACATGCAATGCTGGATTTCCCCTCCGTTTTCTTCCTGTTTCATAATTACCTGTCCATTTATCTACCTCCTTCCAAAATCTCTGATTTCCCAGGAGACATATCTGTATTGCTCACCAATGTCTCCCTAGCCCTGACACATCAGAAGCCCTCTATAAACACTTGTTGAAAGCAAACAAGAATTTCTGTCAGTCACCTCCAATGGTCTGTTTCCTATACTTCTATTAATGCGGCCCCAAATAACATCATTTTTTTTTAAGTTGCCACAGTTTACTATAAATGTACATGTAACTTCCCCCTTGATTGAATACTTCAAACTCTTTTCCATTACCTACTGCTAAACCAGGTTACCTCACCTCACACCCAGGCATTTCCGCAATTTAAGTACTTGCTGCAGGAGTTTCTTATCAAGACAGAAAGAAGGAAAACCCATTTTCAGGATGAAAAAGGAACATGAACAGTTTCAGCTTCCATTTTTCTCTAGTTCTGCCCTTGTTCACAGATTAATTTCTGGCACCAGGATCTGTGGCCAGATAGCAGAGAATCATACAGAAACGCCTTCCCCAACTCACAGAAGCCAGCAAGAATCACTCTCTTCACAATCGTCCATTTTACAATGTGTCTAATTATAACTGAATAAATTACTTCTGCCATTCTGCAGAAATACTTAAAATAAATAGCTCTCATTCCTTGAATTAAAATCATAGTCTTTTGTTCACTGTTTTCTATTTCATAAAGCAACAGAGCCTGTTGATTAAAGATCATTTATAGGACTTCATTTTCCATCTATTTTATGATATCACTTTAAAATACCCCCAAATATTCAGCTGCAAGGAGGGATAAGAACTACTGGAAATTGGCTCTTTGAGACTTTTTGATGAGAAATGAAGTTGTGGATGTAACTCTCAACGAATGAACATATATTAGAAAAGCCTATTTTAATAACTGCTTGGTTCTTCTCCCTGAATTTTTTTTTCTCTCCCCAACTTCCTATATTTTTCTTGAGATTACAACATAATCCCCACTGACACACTAAATATTACCTCTCTGTAGTGAATGGACGACACTGAGACAATAAATCACTTTGAGCTAACACAATATGCCAACCAGCCCCGGCTAAGCCAAATATTTGACGAAAGACACACAAACTGAAATTTAGCAAGGCAGGAACACTCTGGGAATTATGTCCTGAATATCAACCACCTCTAATACCTCCTCAATGGAAACACTAGATGTGCAAGGAGATCATCTGTGAGTGTGTAGAATGTTTCTGGGACCAGAGTAGCCACAGTTAGCCGATCCCGGGAGACACCCTGGAAAGAGATTCTGGGCAGGCCACCCTCCAAACTTGGTGGGTGTCGTGACAAAGGGAAGACTCTCCAGTTCTGGACCAAAAACACACACACAACCATGGCCCGTCGTTTTCCTGCCCTGATGCAGAAATAAGCATGACGTCAATGGAAAAGACAGTCTGGTGGTGAACTTGGCCATGACACTGACAAAGCTGACGCAACGGGGCCCTCACTTGCACACGCCCCTTTCAAGACCCTGTACCTAATTCTTAAATTTAAACTGTCCTATTTTTTTTTTTCCCCTTAAAGTAGCCCCCTAAAGTGTGTACACCTCTACAAGACCTCCCGGGCCTGGCCTTGTTCACCCTGCGTCACAGTGATTCTAAACAGGCCTTCAGACAAGCCCTCAGCGGGCAGGAGGAACAGACTGTGTTCACAGGTCATCTGAAATCCCGGAACGGGAAGACAAGAGCATGGCTGGCCAGTGCGGGAGTCCCTCCCAGAGCTGCCCAGCAATATCTCTCGGACTCCAATCCCTCTGCCCCTCACCTTCCGCCAGAAACACCAGTGATAATTCATCCCAGCTTTACTTGAGCGGAGCACATTCAGCCCTGTGTCATCCCTCTGGGTGTGTCCTTCAGGAGCCACTGAAGGGGCACCAGCTTGGAGACATGTTCTGGCGGCCCCCAAATCAAACTGACTACCTCCTCTCCTGTGTCCACCAGCTAGGGGCTCAGTAACTACCCTGAGCCTGAATTCTCACTTACCAGAAACCTGCCCCCATGCCTCAGTTCCCCAACCCCCCCCCCCCCCGTGAAATGAAAGACAACATATACCCCCCTCAAAGAATGGACATGAGGCTAATTCTTGTTGCAAAACAGGAAATAAATGCCAGGGGTGCCTGAGTGGCTCAGTGGGTTAAAGCCTCTGCCTTCAGCTCAGGTCATGATTCCAGGGTCCTGGGATCGAGCCCCGTATGGGGCTCTATGCTCAGCAGGGAGCCTGCTTCCTCCCTTCTCTCTCTGTCTCTCTGCCTGCCTCTCTGCCTACTTGTGATCTCTGTCTGTCAAATAAATAAATAAAATCTTTAAAAAAAAAGAAAAGAAAAGAAAAGAAAGGCCAGCCACCATCGTCATCCTCACTCTACACCCTCCTCAGAGATCCCTCAGGAGTTCATTCGCCCCACAAGACCGAAGACTTCTCCACAGCAGAGACAGAAGCCCATGCACAGAGCTCGGCGCCACATAAATGTGTGTCGAACACATGAAGGAACTGAGTGATATTTACGCTCTGACCAACGGAGGTAGGAGTCAATAATGCATCCCACAGGCTCTTGTTTGCTAACATTTCGAGTCTATATAGCAGAATGAGATGAAAAGTAGAAAACCAGAGGAAGGGGGAGGAAAGCAACTCTGTATTATGTTTCTCCGCATGTTTGTAAGTCCTCCTTCTCCATCAGGCACCTGCAGATCCCACGGCTGCTAGCTGTCTACACAGTACTTCTCCAAGACAGGCACTATCCCCGTACCTCAGTCTGTGGACAGACCTCCAAGGGGCCTTGAGATGAATGGAGACACTGGTCAAAGCAAAAGGACCGCACAACCTAGTACCCTCACCCCTGACAGTAAGTACAGCCACCGTTCATCCCATCCAGATCCCTCCCATGGGACCAGACTCTGTGGGTAACTCCACAGCCCTAGACAAGAGTTTAAACCTGCAAAAGATCTCCTTGAGCAAAGCAAGAGCTCTACCTGTGGTAGTTGCAGAGAAGGTGGGATACAAATTCCCGGGGGGCCTCCTCGACACAGGCTGCTGCCATCACACCCCCAGGCTATGGGAGGTGTGGTCTGCCTCCATACAGAACCTCATCTCCTGTCCCAGCCACACTCCTCACAACTGACCCTGGCTCCCAGCTCCAGGAAACCCGTAGTTTGAGAACGTGCCACAGTTCTCCCCACCCCCGCTGCCCTCACACATCTGTCACTCTGGCCTGGACAGCATTCGCACCAACCCCCCCATCCCATCTCTGGGGCGAGGGGTATCCAATGCCATCATTTCTGTCTATTTCTTCCAAACCCCTCACCACCCTGTGAGGCCTTTTGGACCCTCTTCTTCGGAGCCCCCCCACCCCGTTCTATTTGCGTATGCGTCTTTCACCCAGCAAACCAAGCTCTACCTCCATGGAACAGGCACTGGCTGGCTCATCTCCGTAACCCCAGCACCCAACAGAGCAACTGATACACACAGCAGGTCTCTGCAACTGTTGGATGAATGAATGGTTCAATGACTAATCTCTCCTGAGATGACAGGCTTAAATTCCGTTCCACATAACCCCTGAATTTCTTAAAAGATGTGCATTTCTGACCAGTGGACCATTACTCATTATCCCCCAAATCAGCCTTTTATTTTTTCCCCAGAAGAAATATAGAACATGTGGGTTGTTTTTTCCTGGAGAAAAATTACGCATAGCAGGACCACTTTGGAGGCTTGGGTGCAGTGGTGGTATAGAATTAGCATGCCTAAAAAATGTACTCTCTGCTACCATTTTTATAGGCAAAAAAAAAAAAAAAAAACCAGCAGAAGTAAAACAGTATGATGCATCTCACTCTCACCTCCAAGACTGCAAAACCCCAGTATCTTCTGCTCAAGAAATCTTTAAAGTGCCTGAGATAGGTCAGGGATGTTTTTTAAAATGTCTTTGTGATATTCTTGCTTCTGGAAGACAAATTAATGCCGCAGAATAACTGGGGAAGAGGAGAAAAAAAAAACTTGATTCATGTTCCCTTGGAATGCACTTTGCTTTAATTGTTTTCTCCTGTAATTACATATATTACTGGTGTAATTACAAATAATACACATATTTGATTTGTGCAATTATAGAATAGTATATAATTTTTAAATGTGCTACATTTCTTTCTCCCCAAGATCCCTTTGTGAAGGAAACAATTTATCATTTCTAAAAATATGCCCTTGTGTATTACATTTTAATAAAGTAAAAATTAGTAAATATTTGCCTTTCTTTTGAATTTCAACAAAATAAGCCTCATCTTGAAAATTCAAGTTTATAAAGGCTCATTATATAGGCCCTGAAAAACCGCTTCCCCTAGGCTAATTCTACCCACTGGAGAAAAGCCAGCCAAACACTACTATTAAGAAAGGTAATTATAGAGCACCTACTATGTGCAAGGCATGCTTCAAGGATGTATTTGTCATGGCCTCGGGTAGAAGGAAATAATACCTCCAAGAACCGGAGAAGCAGCCCTATTCTGGAGTGGTGGAGATGGACGAGATAACTGGGCTCTGTCCCTTACCGGATGCACATGAAACTCCCCCAGCATCTGTACAGTGGAGGTCACACCACCTGGATCTAAGGAGATAATGTATGTGAAAGGCCCAGTATGTACATCCAGTGGTTAGGCAGTTCTTTCTGCGACAGCATAAATCACAACCCTCATGTAGTGCTTTGCATTTTGCTTTGCAGGACCACACTTTATGGGATGAGCTGCACAGCACTGGGGTCTCCTAGTCTTACATTTGTAGAAGTTCAATGACAGCAATGGGCTCATTCAAAGGAAGAAAATTGTGAAGGGTTCAGGGAAGGAATGTGTGAACACCTTGGACATGGGCTGGGAGGAGGAGATGTGGAGGGAAATACAAAATCCCCAAGTGCAAAAACTAAGAAGGGAATTTCAGGATAATTCTAATCCTATTAGTGACCCACACTTAGGTTCTGTTGGAACCACAGAATCAAATATCCTTTTTTTTTTTTTTAAGTGCCCAATGTTCAGCGTCAGGAGATTCTGCAAAAACGTTGGATATTTAGATATTCTCTTAAAAATGAAAAACATGGGCAAGACTGAGCTCAAGATGCTTCATGGCAATAGCTGGCTAGAGCCAAGGAGTGTTGCCCTCCATGGGGTCACACCCTAAAACCCATCCTCCCCTGTGTTTGTTATTTGCATAAACTAAGGCACCCCCTAGAACACACAAGCATGGAAACTCTCAAATGGATCTCCAAACAACACAAAAATGTCTCGTAAACGATTGTGGTCTACATACCCCACCAATGTTCTTCCACATTTCCTGGAGCCCCCTATTTGGGGAGTTAACATTGCTCTCTTCCCAGAAACCATAATCGCAACTGCTGTCATGACTGCACCCTCCCCCCTAAGGGTCTTCCAACGCCTGAAATTCACTCAACCCCAGAGAAAGAAGGAACGCCGGAAGAAAATTACTACAGCACACGTACAGTGAAATGTTCAGTCTTCCTAGAGATGAAGGGTGGTGTGGTCTACCTCCATGTTTAACCTCATGTGTGAGAAGGGAATGGACAGGTCAGAGTTGGCTTGAGATGCCCTGAGGATTCTCCACCTAAATATTCAAGAATATGTCTCTAGCCTTGGTACTTCAATGGGGTAAAAGATGGTATAGCCTCCAGGCACAGGAACAGAAAGCTTCTAAGAAGGAAAGCTAATAAAGAATTTCAAGAAGGCAAACTGCCAATGAGAAAACTGAGTCTCAGAGAGCTTCAGTAACTCTGAAAACTGGCAACCGAATCCAGAAACTCAAGATTCCAGATCTGTATGAACAAGCCGCACACACGTACTCCTGCTTTTTCTGTTTACTTAAAGATACACCCCCATTCAACCCATAGATGCATCCAAGCTAAGAAATCAAGAAACTAGAAGTCTAGGGAGTCCAAGAGTCCACCTCTTGTAGCAAGACAACCTCTGCAAACCCCTGCAAACCCGCCTGGAGCCACCACATCTGGGAGTCAACAGCAACAGGAAGGACTTGATGCTTCCTTTTACAGTGACATCCTGAAGAAGCTTTAAAGATTTCATTCTGCATTCATTCCTCATCAGGGAGACAATGGTTTTGCCAAATAAGAGAACTGCTCAGGAAAAGCCTGTCTCTCATGTTCAAGTTGAACCGTGGCCTCAAAGACCAACTAAATAAATTTACATTTTAAAACTAAGCCCAACAAAATTTTTTTCCGTTTTTTTCTTTTTTACATTTACCAGAATACTAAAGTAGCTGGTTCTACAGAGTAGGATCACAGAGAGACACCGTTTCTGCTCCTATCCTTTCTTCTCTTTGTTTTCTTAAATGGTCCTGTCTTGCTTATCTTAAAATATCTATAGCTGGACAAGAAAAATAAAACATAGGAATTAATCCCATTCAAGTCAGACAGCCGAGCCATGCATCTTGTCCCGATCTGGGACCAACAGATCTCCTGGTGGAGCTTAGCTTGTACTTCTTGTCTTCCCTGTCCTTGGCTAGACTAGGCAAGTTCCCCTCAATGCCCTGCAATCCCGACTGCATCCCCCGATCTAAGCAGCAAGGCCCTCTGCATATAGTAGACACCTAGTAAATATTTGTTAAGTGAATAAATTCGTAGTGTCTTTTATTTTCCTTTACCCACTTCTTCTCTGGGTCTGTCAATTTAGAGGATGTTACTCAGGTGAATGATACTTCCTGGAAGAGACCGTACAATTAATTACCCTTGTAACCTCAAAAATCATATTGGAAGTCAAACCTGCGCAAGTGACAAGTAGAGGATATAAAAAAAATGGCACTCTCCTCAGCCTCTTAATTACATACCATATATCAAACTTCTCCTAAGCTCTGAAAATGTCCCATTTAACATTCTGTACTTGGCATTCCATTCCAAAACCTGAAATGGGGATTGTATGACTTAAATATTTCTCTGATTTTTTTTTTAAACTAACTTCTTCCCCATTTTTACCCCTCACCCAGGTTTTCATACTGGCCAAGAGAATCTAGGGGCAGCTTCCTAGTTGTTCAAACCCAGATACTATATTGTCCAGGCTAAGAGCTAAAGGACACTTAACCAGTGCCAAATACAGGAATACACTCAAAGCACATGGCGAAGTTGGTTGCCATCACATATATAAAGACGAAGGAACACTGAGGCAAAGGCATGCTGAAGACACCCAGAGAATCATTCCTCTGAGCACCCCTCTCTGTGAAGCGAAGCATCTTAAGTTTGGAGACCCCAGTGTATGGCATGATTGAACCATTGCTAAAAAGCACGCGTGTGTGTATGTTGGATGTGTTTGCACACCCACGGGAAAAAGTCAGAAAGGACACACAACAAACAGAAAATAATAATTAGCCCTGTCTGGCGGAAATGGAAAAGCCCGTGGGCTAAGGAAGATAGAGACTTTCACCGCTTGTTCCGCATAATTCAGATAAAGGGATAGAATTATGGAAGGATCGTAGGTGTGTGTTTCGCTTCTGTTTTTTCCCAATAAAAAAACACACAACGGTGTGCATCTATGAGAAGATCGGTTCTCCACCTTCAGGTGAAAACACAGTGTCAAAACCAAAAACGTATAAACAAAGAAGCGCTGAGAAACAACAGCAGAAGCAAACGGTCTGAAATTCAGCCCTGGGGCATCTTAAGCAAAAGGCCTCAGCTGCCAGGGCCGCTGGTCACTTCGGAGACTCCTAGTGAATCTGATATCCAGAGGTGAGGGAAAACCCGCTTCCCTCTTCGTCTCCTCATTGGCCCAGATATGGTCACATGGCGACGTATTCACCAATTGCTGTGCCCAAGGAACTGCACGAGCTACTTGGTTCAAGAACCCAGGCCTCAGCCAATCACCATGAGTGGGAAAGAGGGATTATCTCTGATTGGATAAGATTGGGGGAAGGGGTGGGGTTGGCGTTGTTAGGCGTGAGAGCCACTCTTAGGGAGAGAGAATAAAAAACTACGTACAATCAGAAGGAAAGGGTGAATAATGCTGGGTACGCCATCAAGAGTAAGGGTTCACGCTATCATCCCTATTCGGCATGAAGGATGCTGGGGGCGGGCGCACAGAGGGGCAAAGTCGGCCAAGCATCTGCCTTCCGCTCAGGTCATGATCCCAGGGTCTTGGGATGGAGCCCCATATAGGACTCCCTGCTGGGCAGGGAGTCTGCTCCTCCCTCTGCCCCTCCCCCTGCTTATGCGCTGTGTGTGTGTGTGTGTGTCTCAAATAAAGAAAATCTTTTTTTTTTTTTAAAGGGAGGCTAGTAAGGTTTCCTAGATTGTTCCTTTTCCTCAGCATCTGCTTGGTCACTAAGTCAAGTCAAATCCTTTCCTTATCAATTACCACAATGTGTGTGTGTGCGTGCACAAAATTTATAAGCCTTAATCTGAACTATTCCAGCCTCTCCCCACTTCTATCCCTGATTCTGGGCTTGTCCCCTTTGACTCAGCATTTTACCAACCATGAGAGTAATTATTTTATGAAGCAAATTTAATCATGTCACTCTCCTACTTGGAACCTGCCAATGGCTTCCCATTGTCCCCAGAACTCCTTGGTGTCTCCCAGCAGTAGGGCCCTGGGCTAGCCCGCCCTGCCAGGATCTCCAGTGTCTTTTCCCATCAAAACCACTTCACACCCCCCCCACCAGCCTCAGCCGCTCACAGAGCTCCCTGAACCCATGTGCTGCCTCAGAATTCTGCATCTTAGCTTCGTTCATTCATCCCCTAACTCCCTTGCTCTCACCATTCCTACCTGGAGACCCAGTTCCCCTAACCCACCCCACCCCCAACAGAGATGAGAGAACACAAGTAAGCCTTTCAGAAGTAGGCAGCATGTGGAGAAACTCCAAGAGATGGCCCTATCCCTCACCCCAGGAAAGAGAGTGGCAGCAAGTTCCTTCCAGCTGAGAAGATACACACCTTCTACATCCTTGGGTCTTTGGGGAAAGGAGATGCCAGACTGTTAAAGCCATTAATAGTCTCCTCCAGGAGAGATATTCCTCAAAATGGCTGGACTCCCTTTAAAAATGTAAATCAATTTCTCACGCTTCAGAAATGTAACAGCCAGGACAAGACTCTTCCACGTCTGTGAGGAGGGCCAAGTCACTTGGCAGGAGCAGTGGGTACAGTTAGTGTAGGGGATGCCGGCGTACTTGGAAGACAGCAGGGTGCACTTGTGGATGGATTAGATGCTGGGTAGGAGAGAAGGAGAGGAGTCAAGAAAGACTCAAGGGATCTGGCCTGGGAAACTGCAACTGTGGGGCTTCCATCAGCTGAAGCTGGGAAGGCTGAGAGAGGTTTAGAAAATCAGGAGCTTGGTGCTGGCCAAGTTGGATGTGAGATGCTTGTTAGACACACAAGTGTAAATGTCATGTAGTTGGCTATCGGAGTCAGGATATCTAGAGAAACTTCAGGGCTCAAGCTATAAATTTGGGGGTTGTTTTATTGGAAAAGGTCTTCAGAACCATGTTTATCTGGGCACCTGGGTGCCTCAGTTAGTTAAGCATCTGCTTTTGGCTCAAGTCATGATCTCAGGGAACCCGCATCCCCTGCTCAGCGGGGAGTGTGCTTCTCCCTCTCCTGCTGCTGCTCCCTCTGCCCCTCCCCACCCCCCCACCCATGGAGCATGCTCTCTCGCATGCACTGTCTCTCTCTCAAATAAATGGAACCTTTCAAATAAATAAATACCAAGTTTATCATTAAAAAAAAAACCTGGCTTTTAGTCCAATTCAAAGCAGGATGAATTACATGGTAATGTTTTGTCTCCCCCATCCTATCCATGCTCCCATTAAAGCTTATGACCCCAGAACATACAGCCAGACCCCAAACACACGGCCCAAGCAGTTACAGCAGCAGGGTACGCCCAGGGGTGAACATCTCCTGAAACAATTCCATCCCGTGACCGTTCAAGTGTTACCAAGCACAACTTGTATAAAAGCAGGCAGCTAGCTGGGGAGAGCATGAGACACAGAGTCAGAAAACCTAGAAGAGGAATCCTAGGGTGCCTGGGTGGCTCAGTCGGTTAAGCGTCTGCCTTCTGCTCAGGTTGTGATCCCTCCATCAGACTCCGGAGTGTGCTTCTCCCTCTGCCCCTCCCCCAACTTGTTCTCTCAATCTCTCACTCTCGCTCTCAAATAAATAAAATCTTCAACAACAACAAAAAAAATGTGACTCTTTAGCTGTGTGACCTTAGACAAGCCATTCAACATCTCTGAACCTCCGTTCCCTCACATGTGAGACAGGAATGCTATTCACCTCATAGGTTTGTTAGTGAGTGGTTAGTGACAAAATCCGTCTGAACAGCTTAGCACAGCACCCGAGACAGAGGAACTGCTCAGAAAACATCAGCGATCATTATCATGTTTTTACTGTTATTATCAGTAACACTGGACTTAGTGTGGGTTCCCCCAGAGGCAGTTCTCAAGGCCAGGATTAGAGAACAAATGGTTTATTTGGAATGTTATCCTAGGAAACCCTGGTCAAGGGGAAGGCATGTAACAAATGGAAGGAGAGAAACCAACACATGCTGTGTCCTCAAGTAAGTGACCACTGTGGCCAACAGCTACCTAATCCCACGGAACAGCTACCTAATCAAGGGGGCGCTCTAGGATCCAGGGTAGGACACACGACCACGAGTTCTCCATCCTGAGGGTGATACGTTCACTCCTGCCCACCCCTGGGCAATGGGGGGAGGGCTGCTTGCGGGGTGGGGCTGGGGGCACGAACATCTGGCTTTGGCTGGGACACACCACAGTGGCAGGGCCCAAAGGGTGTTGGCGGGACCCACTGGCACCCACTGTGGCATTATCACTAATATGGCTCCGTCTCCTGCCCCCAATCCACCCAACTCCTCTGAGCCTCAGTTTTTCTCCCTATAAAATGGGGGGGTGGGAAATGCTATCTGCCTCTCAGAGTTGACCTGAGGAGGTTATAAAATGTTTGTAAAAGCCCCTCGCACTGAGTTTCCTCTCTGCTGCTTCTTTCCGTTACCCCCTTCACACTTGAAGGAAAAGGCCAGCCTCCTCACTGCCCACGCAGGCCTTTCCAGAAGGCACTTTCAGTTTCATGGCACTGCTCTTGGACTGCAGAGCCCTCCTTCCCTAAAATGGGCTCTGCGGCGTCGATACTGATCTCTCTAAATAAGCCTTTCTGGAGGGAGGAAGTGGAAGTGCTTTGAGAGCGAGGACAGCAACTCACATCCCCAAGGGAATTTTCATTTCTGTTGCTGCCTTTGATGGCACCCACAAAACCCGGCCGCCGAGCTCCCAAGCAAATCAGTGAAGGCAAAGTCTTTGGTAACCCTTCACGTGTCCACTGCCAGGCTGCTGACAGAAACTCTGGCACGGGGACTCAAGGGGGCCAACCCATCCTGCCCACCCTTCCCCCCAGAAAGACCAATCTTGTAAGGGCCCCCCCTCCCAGGAAGCAGGCCTCCCCAATGTAACCCAGCAGCCCATACAGGGGAGCCGGCCTTGAGCCCGGGAGACAAGTGCTCATGTGTGAGCAAGAAACCACCAGAATACCAATGAGCAGGGAGGTCTCCATGCCAGGAAACCCCCACAACGGCTATTTGTTTGGTGTTCTGGGAAAACTGAATGCCAACAGAGGCCTCACGGAGGCATCCAACAGCCAGAATAAATTTGAAAGAAGTTGACCGGGTTTGGTTACTGACACACAGATAAGTCTGACTAATTAATAATCACTTTCTACTTAGAGTTAGCAACAGACCCTGGACAATGGCACCTTGCTATACCTACTGAAGGGTTTGCCAATGTTGATAAGGCAATTCAGTTGATGAAAAAATAAAATTAGGTGGTTTCTCTACACAAGGACTACAATGAAGGACCTCCAGGATAGCATCAGACTGATTGTTTATATACCCTCCGAAACAAGCATCAACATCCCCATTTCACAGATCAAAGGACTGAAACTCAAAGGGTTTATCAATAATTAGATCATGATGAGAGAGCCAGTCAACAGGAATGCTGAGGATTGGCCCACGCTGATTCATGGATCAAATCTGCCTCTCAAGAATAAATTAAAAAAAAAAAAAACTATAGTGTTTTCATATGCAGGATTTAATTAAATACAGAACATATTTATTATGTTTAGAAGACATTGCTTATCTCTGGAGTAGAACGGGAGGTGATACATGGGAAGAGGTAGGAGGGGACTTTAAGACCCTGGTCCTCTTCTACATCCTGACCTCAATGGTGGTTTCATGGGAGCATCAACTCAAGATGCCAATTCCTCAAGGTGACTAGAAACTTTTTCTTTGTGTATTATTCTCATGCAGGGATCCGAAAATCATGGCCTGCAGGCCAACTGCCTATTTTGTAAATAAAGTTTTATTGGAACAGCCATACTCCTTCATTTACAACATTGACCCTTTGTAGAAAAGTCTCGCCAAGCCCAGTGTAACCTATACACAAAAAATGAACTGGACTTGGGCGCAGGGTAGATCCATCTTTCTGATGGTGTTTTTCTAAGCCAATCATGTAAATGAGTTTGCAGACTTTAAGAACATAACAAATGGCAAGGGAAAAGAGCTTAATGTTATTGTTAGCGTGACATATCCATTGAAGAATTTAAAAGTTAGCTTATAAAAACACATGCAATCCTATAAGGATATAAGGAAACCAGAACCAATGGAAAATCAAGACCAGAGGGAAAGAGCGGTTATTAAAGAAATCGTCCACGGAGACGTCTTACAGAATGAATAAGATAGGGCTGCAAATGTGGCTGAGTTTCCCGGACACCCAAGCAAAAACGGCAACAAATACAACACAAATGTACCCCATGTCAGAACACCGAGCCGGGATTTAAAACGCCCCCTGCACAGTCCAGAAAGTATCTAGACCTCAGCACACAACTGAAAGCTGGCTGTTCTGATAAAAAAGCACCTTTACCCCATTTTTCATGCAAAAAGACAACTCATTTTTTGCTCTGATGGGCAAAAAAAAACCCTCAGGAGCCTAGTTTTCGCCAACTGCCATGTGGCACTGCCCGTTCCCATCTGGGCTGGCTGGCACAGACCTCGGTGAACAGAGCAGAGGGCCCCAGGAGGGTCCTCTGCTCATGGCTCCATCACAATGACCTACTTGGGATTAGAACAACATTTTAGAGTATAACTGTGTTTTATGGGTCATAAATATTGCACAGATGTTCCTTATTTACATAGACTCGGTAGATTATCACTGCGACATTACCATGCTAATATGGTGATTCCTGCGTTCGGAACTGGAAGGCAGGAAGCAGGGAGATGTAATTAAACAAGCATGGTGCACATTTGGGGAGGGGGGGTTCGATAACACGAAAGAAACCAAACACATACTAAAACTGCTACCTCTTAGGCGATTTTATTCTTCACCTAACACTTGATGGCCAAAGTTAAGACTTTTCACAGCATATCCTTTGTGGGACTGAGAGAGCCATCAATTAAACGTTAACAACAGTAATAGATGGCATTGAATGTGTGCTTACTACATGCTTGATATACGTGTGACCCCATTTAATTCTCAGAACAACCCTATAAGGTGCGTTTTATTGTTATGTCCTTTTAAAAGACGACGAAACTCAAGCAGGGCTGGATGGAGGATCTTCCCAGGGCCAGGAATGTAATGGCAAAGGCAGCATCTGGCTCCAAAGCCCTTGTTCTATTAACTGTCGCCCAAAAAGCAAGAACTGTAACGGCTTTCGACAGAAGCAAAGCTCTTCTGCGCTGTCCTACTCTGAAGCACATGACTGCCAATGCCCACAACTACTCCAGTGAGCCCTGGCGAATGTCACATTGCCTCCCTGCGGACAGAGGTCTCCGTGGTCCTTGCCTCTGGAGGCAGCAAGGAGTCAAGCCTTCAGATGGGGCCTGGGGCTGCCTCTTCCCTCTCCCCTCCCCTCCACACACCAGTCTGGCCTCCTGTGGTTCCAATCACACCACAGGGCTCGGCTTTCCGGCTTTCCGCAATGACCTGCTGAGCACTCGCTCAGCCGAGGCAGTTCTCCCACGGCCTCCCCAGGCTCACCTCGCCATCATTAAGCATCTCTGCCTGCCAGCAACCATTCCCGGCTCCCGCCAAGTGAGGGGTCCCCCACGCTGCCCCTTGCAACAGTGTCTTATGTCTAGCGTCTCTGTGTGGCGACAGCCCATGGGAAGGCCCATCTGTTTCCCCAAAGCAGACAGCGAGCATCTTGAGGACATCTTGAGGACAGGAGTGATCCTGTCTCTCCCGGTGGGGTAGCAACAGTGGCCGACCCAGAGAGGGAACTCGGCGAACCCTGGCGGACCAGAAGAACTGGAAAGGGAAAGAACAGAGACTGATCTGACAGCAACGAGGATGCCCTGCTGGGAACTGCAGCCACGCAAACCAAGATTTGCCACGAAACAGCAGCCTTTGCCTCTTAGCTGCCTTTGAGTCTCCAAACTACACGTCTGTGGTCAACACGGCTTACTTCTTGGCATTCTAGCAACATCATTTGCCCTTGAGCACATCTAAGTGTTCACATGGTCCAGGCTATGCACTGTGAGGTGAAGAACAGGCCACGTGTGGCAGGCAGGAGTCCACCCTTATGTGTTATGTGGACGGTTCTGCCCCTCCTGCACTGGACTGGCGTCCTCTAGGGAAAAGCCGTCCGCAGACGTCCATCCACAGCACCTCACCTGTGTGCTCTTGAGGATGTGTAAAAAGGACAGGGAGAGAAGCAGGCATAAATGCATCTGTTTCTTTGCTTCTCTTTTACAAAAAAGTTCCTAAAAATTCAATGCAAATGGAAACTTTGAAATTTGGAATATACAGATCTTTACATGCTAGTGGAGTCAAAGCGGGGTGGGGGGGGTGCCTCGGTGGCTCAGGCAGTTAAGCATCTGACTCTTGATTTCAGCTCGGGTCACAATCTCAGGATCGTGGGATCAAGCCCCGTGTTGGGCTCCACGCTGGGCATGGAACCTGCTTAACCTTTCTCTCCCTCTCCCTCTGCCCCCTATGCTCAATCTCTCTCTCTCTCTCTCTCAAAAAGAAAAAAAAAGAGAGAGAGAGAGAGAGAAGAAGTGAAATAGAGGAGGGTGTATGTGGGGAGAGAATTTTTTAAAATTATGAAATCTTAATTATGGTATAAATGTTTCATTTCCTTATTCCTTAAGTGTCATACAATGTACTCTTGACTATTCAGGTTTATTTAAAATGTTAAAAAATACATTAAATTACAAACAATAAATTTAATTTGGGGATATCTTATCTTACATTCTAATTATCTCAGCTTACCGAAAATGACGGTTTGTACGAAGGAGAAAATGAGTTTGCTGTTGAGGAGAAGGATGAATGTAGCAGAGGATCAAGCGAGAGATGTGGCACCAATTTCCTTTCATTCATGCAGCCTGTCAACAAACCTTCACAGAGTACCCAGTGTGCACCAGGCACTTTTGAGGTGGTGAGCAAGCCAGAACTGCTCCCTCCAAGAGCTTACACCCAAGTAGGAGAAACAATGAAATAAGCAAAGAAAGAAAGAAACACCTTGGGTAGTTGATACTATTAACATTATCAACATACCAGAGCAAATATGGACACAAAATGAAGGAATGATATTTGAGCAGAGGTCATAAAGAGGCATCCCAAGTACAGAGCACAGCAAGAGCAAAGGCCCTGAGGTGGGCACAGGTGCTGACTCTTTGAGAGGTGTTGGAAAAGAAGACAATGTAGCTAGTGCGGGAGTCCACAAGCCTTTTCTATAAAAAACCGTAACAGTCATTACAAACAAATCGGCAAGGCTGTGTTCCAAAATCGCTTCTTTCATGGGTATTAACATTTGAATTTCTTGCAAGCTTTTCATTTTGAACTTCATGCAATCTTGTTACCAACCATTTAAAGATGGAAAAACCATCCGTAGTTCACAGTCCACATAGACATGGGCAGCAGGCCAGATCTGGCCCATGGGAGGAAGTAGGCTGACCCCTTGTCTGGACTCTAGATTTTACAGGCAAGAAACAATAGTTGGGGTTGGGTGTTTTATTTACCCTAAGTGCAAGTGAAGTGATCTGAAAGAGAGGAGGGACCTGGTCTGATTTATGTTTCTAAAAAATTACTTTGGCAGTTGTGTGGCGATTCTGATGGTGTCATCAAATTCCTTGAAAAACATGTCAGTAGGGAGTGAACGCTGTCCTCTTGATTAAGGAGTCTGGAGCAGACCATCTTCTACCCAAAGCTCTATGGATCTGTTGATTTCTCGCTGTTTGAATCACTGAAGGTTGTCTCCCCCCGCCCCCCCCCCCCGTTAATGTGGATTCTCAATCCATAATAAAGATTACCCCATGTTTCCCCCAACACTAAACACAGCCTCAGAGATGCGATGTTGAAGGATGCATTTCCAGCCAGTTCATGCAGGTTTTTCCCTTTTATCTCCTTGCACGACTGAAATCATCTGACCAGTAACAAATGGAGGCTAAGTAGTCAACACTGTCTGTACAGCTAACAGGCTCCGTCTTTGCCTCAGATGTGTTACCGTAAGTACCAGCATTTTCCCGTTTCCATTTTTTCCACTCATTTTTATAATGTAAGAGAAAACTGGAAAAAAATTCAGTCATAGCTGTGCTGACAAAGGTGGTGGGAGAGAAAAAACTGGCCTCGTGGTTGACAGCCACCGGAGTACGATGGCTTCTACTGGTTTCGTAAAGTCCAAATTCAACACTGGGGGCATGACAACTCGTGATAAAAAGTGCAGCTTTCCCCCCTCAGTTCTGACTTATATGAAAGGAAAGGCTGTCTTTCAGAGGACTTGGCCCTTTTAGGCTTTGTTGTTTGTCTCTGACTGCCTTTCCCAAATCCTGACTTCCAACATTGCCTCTGGAGCCTTGTCTGACCTTCAAACAGGCTCACAGACTGTACTTGGCGTCTTGATATTCCGGCAGCCCAGCCACAGCTAACCCTGCCCCTGCAGAGAAGAAGTGCCCCCATGTTGGTCAACCCCAATCAAGCTTCCCTCTTGACACCCTCTGCCCTCTTAAAAATCCAAGAGCTCTCAACCCTATGAGGATGAACAAGATTCCAGTTTGCGTCTCAGTCCTGGTTCGTTGTCTGCCTGCTTCTCAGGGTCAGTGAAGGCGAAAGGAATTCACGTATTTAAAGCCCTCTGCAAGACAATGGATACGTTAATCGAGGTAAATAAGTAACCAGAGCAAATCCAATCAGAATTTTCCATTCACTTCTTTCAGTCTCTTAGTTAAATTTGAATCCCTCCCAGACCCACAGAAGCAAAACCTTTTATGGCAGGGTTCTGAAGAATGCACAAAAAAGAGGCTTTGCGATGTGGGGCTGTGGCAGGCAGACTCAAAGATGGCGGCCAGTGAGCCTCACCTCCTGGCATTCATGCCCTCATGTAATCAATCCCTCCCTCTGAGTGTGAGTTGGACTAGTGCCTAGCTTCTAATGAGCTGAATATAGTAAAGATGACAGGACGTCATTTCAGTGATGAGGCTACATAAGCTTGTGGCTTCTGTCTTGCTAGCAAACTCTCTCCCTCGCTGAGGAGATGAAGCAAGACACCGTGCTGGAGAAGCCCATGTAGCAAGGAACTGACTGTGGCCACCAGCCCACAAGGAACTAAGGCCCTCAGTCTGGCAGCCTCCAAGACACTGAATATTCCCAACAGCTATGTGAACGTGGAAACAGATCCTTCCCCAGTCGAGCCTTCAGATGAGACCACAACCATGGCAGCCATGTGAACTGCAGTCTCGTAAGAGACCCCAAGCCAGAGGACACAGCTCAGCTGTGCCCAGACTCCTGACCCACAAAAGCCATGAGACAATAAACATTTTCAGTGGTTTAAGCATTTGAGTAAGTGTTCTCCTAAGCAGCTAACTTTGTGGTAATTTTTTATGTCGCCACGGTTAACTAACAGGGTCCACTTCAGTTTAAACTTCAGCCTAATCCAAAATTCACATGCTATCATCCCTCCACATACCTCCAGCTGCATTATGCAAAGCTTTCACAAATTTAAAAGAGTAGATTAGACATTGATTTCTTTCAAAGAACCTCTATATTAAACCAATCTCAATCCCTTTCCTCCAACAAAGGGACATCATTGCCAAATCTTCCTCTTTGATGTAAGTGACAAAGAGGAAAATCAAACCCTGGCATGGCCATTCCTGGGTCTAGGAGGAAGGCATAACGACACTTGGCCTGGCCTGTCTCATACCACAAATGCAGTCAGATGATTGTGAGTCATGGGCCGCTCCCCCCTTCCCCAGACCATCTGGATACAACTGGCATCACGAGGAAGCCAGAGGTGGGCTATCCTTCAGCGGCTATTGTCACATTATTTGTTATCAAAAATCTCTATTCCACAGCAATTTTTCCCATGCTAGTATGAATTTCTCTTGGCAAATAAGTTATTTTTAACAAAGAGCCTTAGGCTGTAAACTTGCTGCCTGAGAAGAGTCGGGTCAAGCAAAATCAAAGGAGTCAGAGAAAGGAGAGAAGAAGCACGTTTCTCCAAGGACACATCATTGCCCTGTCCCTCAACTGTCCTCTGATGCTATTCCGGGCCCTCTCGCCTTTCCCTTCATTTTAGCTGTACTCCTCTTTATACATTTCCTCCTTGCCACTCCTCCCCTTCCACTAAGCCTTCACTCAGTCTGGTCCTAAGAAAACTTGTCGTTATAACGGAGATTTCCGGTTACCTAAGGTTTGCTCTTTAATTCAATTTACTATTCCAAGTACGTAAATCCAAGGTTCATTTGATTGAAGACATCATGCTAAATACCATAGCACACCTGAAGAGCTGTGTCTGCCAAGCCTTTAAAAACATCCCACAAATTCCCCTTCCCATTTACATGATACAATGGGGCCATGGTAGGTTACCCCAGGTTCAAAATCTGAAAAGACAGTTTGGTACCTTGGCCCAGCCCTCCATACCTGGGTGGCCCTAAGATTCAGCCTCTTATGTGCAAAAAAGTGGTAACATTTATTAAGAGCATGGGTGGAAATGAAGTCACATACTTGGACACGCTGTATGAAGCAATATAAAAATAGAATCACTGGTATTAAAGAAAACAAATTAGCCTTTTCTTATAACTCAAGGTTATCCCTAAAAAAGATCAGTTATTGTATTCGGAACCCACACCTGTTTTTCCTCCTGACATCATAATTGTCACGAATGCCACTACACCTTCAGCAAAGCAACAAGATGCAGCCGTGGAGGCCTTCGGGGCAGTGGGGAGTGCAGTATCCCCTGCCCATGTGCCAGCAGCTCCGCCTCCTGAGTCTAATAAAACCTCAGTGCTGCTTCTGGGAGTTCTCCTCCCTCTCCTCCAGCAACCAGGCCATCACCCCTTTTATTTACCACCATTGCAAGCCTGTCTCCCTGGACTGGCCAGTCTCCTTCCTTCTAAATCCTCTTGGCTCAGAAATCAAATAAGAACCTGTGAGAACTGTGTGTAAACTAAGATCTACGGCCCCTAGAGGAGAGTCTGGGGGCTCCCCCTTGGAGTAAGGACAAGAGCTCTGTGTGGCTTTAACATCGATTTCGTGGCCCAGAGGCCCTTTGGCTTCTTTCTGGGATCTTCACAACACACTAGAAGGTGCACCTTCTAAACCGTAGGGTCCGGGAGAAGAAAGGAGTTTTTACACAATGTCTGGTATATGGTTACCATTCACGGTTTCTACGTTAAGACCTCACTTGGTGCCAATATACAAGCACAGACGGGTCCTTGGGTAATATTCAACAGTAATGAAACCATGGACATATTTGAGAGGGAGAAGAAATTCCCACTTAACAATGATAATAATGTTCACTCTATTGATTCACCAGTGTACATATGTCATCTCACATGATGCTCCCAACAGTCTGATGAGGTAGGTGAAACCATCCATCCCCCATTTCTGATAAAGAAATCTAAGGTTCAGAGAGCCAATTAATTTGCCTGAGGACATATAGCTAATAACAAGAAAACAAGGAATTCCAGGCAGTCTGACCCTATAGCTAGTCCAGATGGGAATGAAACTATCTCCAGGGATCATTGGGAATTCAAGTCACATTATCAGTTTTCCCAAATGAGGAGCAGTAAACTCTAAAATCCACCCATCAAATTGAGACTTACCATGATTTGTATATAAATTGCCAACTCTCAAAAAAATTCTCAGAAACCACCATTGCTATTATCACTTGCCAGGCATTTTATATGCATCAGGTCAAATGATCACAACCCCCTTGTCAGACTGATAGAATCATTTTCCATCGACATATGGGGAAGCTAGGCTCAGAAAGGTACAATAATTTGCCCAAGGACATAAAGCCAGTAAGCGACAAGAGCCAGGATTTTTATTCCGGTCTCTCGGACTTCCACGCCAATTCTCTTTCTGACGTGTTGAGTGACCCACGATAAAATTTCTTTCAACACACACTATTCTTTTTTGATGTAATCAATCTTTGCAATTCAATAGCTTCTTCTGAATCTTGCAGCTTCAGCTGTGAAATTGAAGCAATATTGGCCCAGAAGTCAACACAACTTGGTGAAAACCCAGGCGTGGGCAGTCAATCAACAGCTGTGCAACTTTTGCCCAGTCGGTTGAGCATCTGACTCTTGATTTCAGCTTGGGTTGAGATTGCGGGGTTGTGAGATTGAGCCCCAAGTCAGGCTCCACACTCAGCGTGGAGCCTGCTTGAGATTACCTCTCTCCCTCTCCCTCTGCCCCTACCCCCTGCTCACACTCTGTAAATGAATAAAATCTTTTTTTAAACAAGTAAAAGGAATAATGGGTTGTACTGCATGTGCCATGGTCCCTGCCACAGGGAGTGTTTTTACTCTTTCCTTAATACATCAATTATTATTTTCCTTTACAAAAAAAAAAAAAAATAGAGGTAACTGGTTCAATTTCAGAGTGACCGATTTAGGATAAACCAGCCATGACTGTATAATAAAAAATACAGAATCTTCAAATCAATAGTTAAAATGTTGGAAGAGTGGGGCACCTGGGTGGCTCAGTGGGTTAGGCCTCTGCCTTTGGCTCAGGTCATGATTTCAGGGACCTGGGATCAAGCCCCGCATCGGGCTCTCTGCTCAGCAGGGAGCCTGCTTCCCTCCCTCTCTGCCTGCCTCTCTGCCTAACTTGTGGTCTCTCTGTCAAATAAATAAATAAAATCTTAAAAAAAAAAATGTTGGAAGTGATCTTAGGAATCATTGAATATCCATTCATTCACCAGCATTAAGTGAGCACCAACTATGTAAGGTGTTATGCTGAGCACGGGAGATCAGCAGTGAACAAAGCGAACTCCCTGCCTTCACAGGGCTTAAATTCTAGTAGAAAAAAATGTCAGAAAATAAACACCTAAGTAAACAAGAAAAACCTTTAAAAAAAAATTAAGTACTATGAATGGAGAGAGCCAGGCTCCCTCCCATTTGGCTTGTAAGGAAAGTGACCTCCAACCACAGGGGACTTAATAGGCCAAAGGCCCCACATGAGATTCGTGGTGCATCTTTGCTCTCTAGACCAGTAGCTCTCAAATTTTCTCATGCATCAGAATCACCTAACAGGCCTGTTAGACCACAGATGGCTAAGTCCCACCCACAGAGTTTATGATTCAGTAGGTCTGTGGTGGGGCTCAAGATTTTGTGTTTACAAAAAGCTCCCAGGGGATGCTGTTGGTTCAGGGACCACACTTGGAGAACTATTATTGTTGAGGAATAAAGCCATATGAGAAAGAGGCAAGGTAGAAAGGGCAAACCCCAACCCTTCTCTCTCTGCCCTACAACCTCCTCTCGGTGCTCCCCATCTGCTAAACTCAATAAAAAACCACAGGGCAAAGGAGTCAAGGTCATGTGTCCTCCTAGAACTCAGATCAGTAAAAAGAAGGACTCCATTAATGCAATTCCCTCCCCTGACCCCTTTCCAAATTAAAGGGCACTAATGGCCTTCCGCTGTTCTGAGTCTCCAGATGTCTTAGCATCCCTTCTGTGGTCCCTTAACCCCAACCTACCCCATAAATAGTTCCTTCATTAAAGCTGCCTGACACATTGCTGTTGAATTCTGTTTTCTGTCAGGATCCAGAGGGATATACCTCAGACCCCAAACAGCTCCTCTAGTGATGACAGTTTCAGAAACTGGCAAAAACTATTCTATTTCTTCCTACACCAACATCTATAAAATGCAGATCAAATATCAGACCGCCTTCTTTGCTACATAAATGTGAGTTGTATATGCAACTTGTAGGAATCTGTCCAGCTGAGGCAACGAGCTCACTCTGAACAGAGCTTTGGATAGACATCAGAGTAAGCAGCCCATCCTGGTTTACCCAGTACACTCCTTCCTCTAGCGCTGTAGGTCCCATATCCTGGGAGATACCTCCACCCTGAACAAACCAGGACAACTGGTCCCCCAAGCCATGTATGTACCCTGTACGCCAAAGAGTCCCAGCAAGATTGTTTCAGCAACAGCACCACCATCAAAAATGTCTAACATTTACTGAGCACCTTCCATGAGCCTGGCCCCATGCTGAGCTTCTTACACACATCACTTCATTGATTTCTCAAAACCACGCTACAGGCAAGTTACTGTTATTAGCCTCATTTCACAGATGATAAAATTGAGGCTCGGAGGTTTCAAAGAATTTGTTCAAGGTCATGCGGCTTATAAGTAGCACAGCACTGACTTGAACCCACACAGTCTGAGATCAAAGCCTGCCCTTTTCATTGCTATGGTTTCTGTCATGACGAAGCAGATGGATCCACCTACACCAGATCTGATTCCATGAGAAAGATAACCAAGAACTTACCAAAGGGCCATTTTCAGGACCAAGCTTGAAAACTACAGTCACAAGAGCAGAAAAAACCAAGAGGGGATTTACACATTCTTCAGCTTAGGAACCAAAAGGGGATTTACACATTCTTCAGTGTAGGGCACACAATGAAAAAGTCACTGGGGAGGTACTTGGTGCTTTTGGAAAATTACACAGGCCCTTCTATTTCAGAATCCGAGATTTCTGCAGCAAACTCCGTGACATTTAAGACCAGATACATCCTACAGATCCAAAGGCAGTTCCACCTGATGACTTAAGCCTCAGTCTCTCATATGTAAGACTAGAATAATAATCAACTCCCTTAAATCTACAGGGGGCTAAATGATCTCAATTAACTGTGTCCAGCCAAAAAGTGTTTTCCTAAAATGCTTTGTTTGCTGGAGACCCAGAGGTCCAAAGTCCAGAGTCTGGGATGAACCCCTCGTTCCATCTGAGATTCTGGGGGCTTTGGCACCCTCCACTGCTCAAGTTCCCAAGGTCGAATCAGCATCCGCCACCTCCAGGGGCTCAACCTTTGTTCCAGGACAAGTGAGGGTCCTCCCCTATGAATCACCACCTTTCAAGACTGGGATGATTAAGACAGACTGATTTGGGGGAAGACGATGGAGCTTCTCTCACAGAAAGATAGCCCCTCTCTTCCATACCTCTTCCTGCCATTAAAATCTTCTAACATCCAACATCACGTGGTGGTTAAGGCCCTGGACTCTGAAATGAGATGACCACGAGCGTGACTGTGGCCAAGCCCTTACACCTCCACAAAAACAATCCCTTCTCTGATACGTGGGATTGCCACACGTGCTTCATAGGATCACCATGAGAATCTAACAAAGCATTGGAAACCCCTGAAAGGAATTCTCATTGCACATTTTGAAGAAAGGCTTTCTGCCCAGGAATTTCAAAGAAGATCTAAGTTTTCCCCCTACAGGTGAATTTAGCACAGCACCTGGCACAAAGTAAACCAGAAAGAGCGCAGAACGTTGTGGCTAAAAACACAGATTCCAACGTCGTCTAACTTGGGTTCAAGTCCTGACTCTACCCCTGGCTAGCTGGATGACCTTGGCCTTGCTACTTAACCACTTTGTTCCTCACTTTTGATGATAACTGAACCCACATCATAGGGCTATTAGGACGTTTCTGTAAGTGGCAAGGAGTAAAGCCTTTGAAAAATGTCCGGCTGGTTCTAAGTATTTAAAGCATACGATAACGTTCATGTTTGCTATTTGGTAGACATTTCCTCTCCTGCATTGATTCCCCGGTGTTCAGTTTGAATCCTTCCTGCTCTGCAGACATACCCCACTGCACCTATGATTTTCATAACTTTAGAATCTGTTTCCCTATTATTATTCTATCATCCATCATCTCACCAAATTACTTGTCATCTCCTTGTATATTCTGCTTCCCATTCCAACATACGCCAAATGCTCCTCTCCTCTGTATACTCTTCAGGGATTAGAAATCTTCATCCCAGGGGAGTGAAAATTCCTTCTGCCTTATTCTAATCCAGACTGTTCTAATGGAGCTGCTGTTTGAAATGAACAATCCTGGCAAAAGATTCTGTTTGCATCATCTCCTAGATGTGGGGATTCCAAACACATATTCCTTTTGAAAACAAACTATGGATAGCATTAAATAATAAAACCGATTGATCAGGAAGGGGTAGATTTTTATATTATGTAACCTCTATAAAGATTTCAAATGATTTGATCATCAGGGGAAAAAATAAAAATACTAAAGTCAGGCACCAGAACTTGAGCCCTTAAAAAACACAGACATCAAAGCACCTAGGTGGCTCAGACAGTTGAGCGGCTGCCTTCGACTCAGGCCATGATAGAGTCTCTCATGGGGCTCCCTGCTCAGTGGGGAGTCTGCTTCTCCATCTACCTGCCACTCCCCCTGTCTGTGCTCTCCCTCTCTCTCTCTGACAAATAAATAAATAAATAAAATCTTTAGGAAGAAAGGAAGGAAGGAATGAATGAATGTATGCAGACATCATCAGGTCATTTCACATATAGTAAACTGTGCCCAGGTTCACAGCACCTCCTAACACTGAAAAGATTGTGCAACATGATTCCTCTATCTCAAATGTGCCTTTCTGGGGTCCCAAACAAACCCAGGGGCAGAGGCTGTCCCATGGCAGAATCTCTGTGATTTCTCCATGGAGGTACCAGGAGGGGGAAGGGGGTGTTGCAAGGGGAAAGGCACTGATACCTAATAAGGTCCCCTCCCTCAGCGCCGCAATCCCTCATGCTCCAGTGTTTCCCTATATCCGTGACACAATTCTCTATTTCTTTCTTTCTAACCAGATGCAGGGGTCTTAGAATTTCCCACAGGAATCCTAATTACAGACTTTAAAAGAAAGTAGTCCATATAGAAAACAATACATAAATTTGTTTTGAAAGAATGATTGAAGGAAGCAACACATATGTTTAAAATCCTTATCATCTGCATTTTACTGGTAAACTTTAAATTCCAAAGGGATCACTTTTGATGGAAGTAATTTAAATGCAGAAATATTACACAGAGAAGTATAATTAACACCTATGTTCTTCTCTATCAAGAAGTATCAACTAACTTTAACAAATTTTCTTTAAGTGTATTCCTCTTTCCAAAGGGACTAGAATATTCCAGATAAAGTAAAAATGCCCTTCATCTACCACTTCAGCTGCATTTCTCCCCAGACCTCTTCTACAAAGCATAGCCTTCCATTCTGCATTTTATACTAAAATAAACATGCATAGTTTGATTATTAATATAATAGTTGACTGTTATGCTTAGAAAATCGGTTCTTTTTCCTTCCAACAGAAGAGGATGTGGCTTTCCAGATGCTGAATTTGCTACATGAACCAGAAGGGCCCAATAATACTTGTAAATATGCCTTAATAGATATGCAGATTTTTAGTATAAGATCTTCCAAGATGCTGATATAAAAGGGCAGTGGCACATCAAAAATGGGGCTGTTTCTGTGCATAAGCAAGATTCTACCTGATTCACTAGCAAATATGCACCCCGTTAGGGAATGGAGAAGCCAGAAAAGGTCAGGCCAAGATATACTACACCTGCTTCCCCTCTGTGTAGTCAACTCACTTCCACGATATCCTGTGTCTCTGACTAAATAAACAGGGAATATAATTATGGAAGTTCTGGAGCACAAACCAGGTCTCTGCCAGATAATCCATAATCCAATTGCAACTATGCCATTGGTGTCAGAAGTGGGATAGGCACGACTAGCTCGCCGTGATGGCCAGATTTAGTCAGAGATCAGAAATGCCAAAGTAGAAAGCATTAAGTAAAAACATGCCTGAAACATAAGAATTTTCATGAAAGAGTTCAGTCAAGTGGTATTCATTCACCATTCTTCTGCCTCCAACCATTTGGACCAGACATATAATAAAAGATGGCTCAAGACGTAACTCCTGGAATCTTCTATATGACCCAAAACAATGGCTAGGACTAATGATCTCCAAAGGGAGTTAAAACCATAAAAAGCAGAAACCTCTGAAGTTTGAGCCAAAACCAACGGATCACAAAGATTTGTCCCCTAGTTAGACATCTGAAAAGGTAACGTGGCATAGGGTGGGTACCAAGGACCCCTAGAGCTCCAGGTGGAACAGGTGGGCAGCAACTTTCCAGGGACAAATGATAGCTGCTGAGGTTTGGCAGGTGAGAAGAAATGAGAATGGAACCGAGAGACGCTTCAGTACTTGCTAAGCCAGTTCTCAGGTAAAAGCAGTAACAACATGCTTTCACACACAAGTGAATTTAAATGCACACGCAATGTTTATATGTGGGAAGAGATAAAGATAAGAAAGGTAAGAGAGCTGACTTCATCAGCCTTCACTAAAAAAGTGACCAAGGAGGGGAGTAGTCCTAAGTTACACTAAAACTCTGTTTTTCACATATGTGGACAAGAGTCACATCTTGGAACTCTGGGATTTGTTCAGGTTAATCGTACTCCTCCATCAAAAATGATGTTCAGAAGGTCAAGTCCCAGAAATAATGTTCTACTTGGAACACCCATCCTCTGTGCAGAAAATTTAAGACTAAATTGAAATGGGAAATTTGCATAGATAGGTTTTACCCCCCCCCAAAAAAAAGTGTTTTGAACCTATGTTTGAAGCAACGGCAAGATGGTGCCTGGGTGTGGCTAAAGAGCATGCATGTTTGAGCTGAGCATCACAGAATTTGGAAACTGTGAAGTTTCTTCTTTCTCAGGAGGCTGCACGGTTCCTCTGTAAAGCTAATTTAAATGGCCTCAAGGCAATACAACCCCAGTATTAGAGAGCTGGCCTCTGCTTTGTTCCAGACAATGCTGTTCAGAGGACGATAACCATTCTAAGCCAGACGGATAAAGGGAAGAGGCTGGCAGCGCTCCCAGCTTCTGAACAGAACTGATCAGAACTCCCCTCCCCCACCCCATCCCTAGTTTGAGACAAGTTAGAATCTTGGCTTAAATCTTGGGTTCTGAAGTTTCTGAACTGAAAATCACTCCCTCCACCCCAACATACACACGTTTCTGAGAACAAAAAGTAAAAAATAGGGATGCCTTATGGCTCAGGGTATGGTCTTAGGGTCCTGGGATCAAGTCCCACATCAGTCCCACATCAGGCTCCCTGCTCAGCAGAGTGCCTACTTCTCTCTGTCTCCTTCTGCCACTCCCCTCCAACTCATGAACACTCTCTCTCTCAAATAAATAAACTTAAATATATATATATATACATATATATGCACACATATATATAAATATTTTATTTATTTTATTTATTAGATCTTATTCATTTATTTATGTATATATTTAAAGATTTTATTTATATATTTATATTTGTTTATATTTATATATATTTAAATTTATATTTATATATGTATACACACACACATACATACACACACACATACACAATGCAACAGGTGAAGAGATGGTATATGAACAACAGTCAGCACAGGGAAGAATCAATGAATTAAAAAAAAAAAAACTAGCAGTGAAAGCAGCAGGTGGTCTGGATCTGGAACTAGGAGAGGGGTGGACATGGAAATGACTGTGAAATCAACGCTGGCAAAGTGGACCAGCACAAAGGCCGTGACTTTGCTCTGTAAGTGCGGCTGTGCAGGAGCTGTGACCTAGACCCCCTGGGGAAATTAGGCCCCCACCTCTCTCCCATTGGGGTACCTGGCCACCCAACTCTGCACAGCCTGACCCAGTAAGACTGAAGATGACAGTTAATAAAAGAGAATGTACTAAAAAATCCAAGTCCCTGAAAGTGTTAGAAAGACAAACATTTTCCCCACAGGGATGAAGGGTGAACTCAAGGTGTCTTAGCTTCCTCCTTCCCCAGGGCCACTTTGTGGAAATGAGTCCACGAGGGCTGGGAATCAGGGCCACAGTAAACCAGTGACCCTCCTGCCTAACAGCAGATGCCACCTTGGCCAACACAATGGGGGCCTTGGCACCATCCCTCCCACCTGCCAAGGCAACAGGTCATCTACAAAATCAGGGAAATTCCCGGAGCAGGTCCCCACCAGGAAGTCCAACGTCTGATCAGCCCATTTTGATTTTCGACAAAACCATCCTTCACTGGAAGATCTTGTGGTTCCAAACCACCACTGCCCTGAAAAACATACTGTGACTGAATTCGTTCTGGAATGACCATACTATTACCACAGCTGTCAAAACTCAGAGTACAGGAGGACGTGTTTTGAGCCATAAAATTATCAGTATATTTACATTAAATCTTTAAATCACTGTAACTTAGTAAATTCTCCATGCTTATTTTATGTGACAATAAAAAAACCCTCTGGAAGTGGGTCAAAAAGTTCTAAAATAAGTACCAATTTTTAAAATTGGGATATCTAAATGTAATAAAAATATGAACTTCCAGCTTAACTGTAGCCCTAATCTCTTGGTGTTTGCTACAAATTGGTTCTTGTGCAACCTAGATCCTAGGGTGACAGTTTTATAGTCTTACAAAAACTTGATAATACTTCAACTCTTTAAAGTTTGAGAAGTTTCTGACGGGTCTTCATGTTAACTCATTTTTACTTTCTGATGCTCCTAATTAACTTTTTTTTTTTTTTAAAGATTTGCACACACTTTAAAAGTTATATTTGTATTTTCCTCCAAGATACAAGGTTTCCTGCACTGATCTACTTTTTGAGGTTCCTGGAGTAGGCAGCTCCTGAAACCATTCCTGACGATCCCCACTTCCTTCAAGCCCGTATTTGACTCCCTCCCCTTGCGAGGAGGCCAGACCCAGGGACTCACCTTGGACACACAGACGCTGGCAAAAGTGAGGGATGTCACTTCCAAAATTAGGTTACAAAAGGCTGACTTCTGTGTTGCTCATGCTGCCTCCTGCCCTGTCAATTGCTTGCGCTGGTGGAGCCGGCAACCACGACGGGATAGGGGCTCCTAGAGCAAGGAGGTCAGAGCAGCCTCTAGCTGGCAGTGCATGAGGAACTGAGCCCGTCACTCCAACCACAACCATGCCAGTGAGGCTGGAAGCAGAGCCTTCTCCATTCCAGCAGAGTGGACTGGAGCCCCAGCCAACAGCCTGCGGAGAGATCCAAAGCCAGAGAAGCCTGCTGGGCCACACCCAGATTCCGGACTCCAAGAAACAGTGAGGGATGGAACTTGTTAGCTAGCAATAGGTAACTAACTCAGACAGTTCCCTAGAGGGACATGGGCCTGGGGTGTTTTTGTTTTGTTTTTTGTTTTTGTTTTTTGGGGGTTTTTTTGGTTTTTTTTTTTTTTGCTTTTCACGAAGTTGGTACCTAAGAAACACTGACAGGTGAATTCATCTGGATCCAGGCACTTAGGGGCCGACTGAGAGATCCTTAAGAAAAAAAGAAGCATTAACATCAACTTTAAGGCTATACTCTAAGCAGTGACAGTGACAAAATTATTTTTAATTAGATCAATAGGTCTCATGCCCAAAGCAACCCTAAAAAAATCTGAGACAAGCAGTAATTAAACGCATGCTATTTAAAATATCTTTCTATCTCTAACCTTACTGCCCGCCCCTGTTTTATTCCATTCTCTTCCAGAGTTCCCCTAAAACTCAGACTCTGATGTCTCCACGAAAAGGAGCCACAGCTCATTAAAATAAAAAATAAGTGACCACATGATTGGGACAGAAAACCTAACCTAGAGGTGAGCCTGGGCCTGCTTGTTGTCACAGAAAAATAAGGACGCTCTCAAAGACCTCCGGAAGCACTGAAGAAGGATCTGGTTCAACGGGGGACCTCTGACCAACCTGTGACAGCAAAAACAAGTCGTCATCACAGTCAACGAGAGCAAGTCCGGAGCATCCAAGACCGCTCGTGCCTGATGATCCAACATCAAACTCTCTTTAAAAGGTTCTCCTCGCGGGACGCCTGGGTGGCTCAGTTGGTTAAGCAGCTGCCTTCGGCTCAGGTCAGGATCCCAGCATCCTGGGATTGAGTCCCACATCGGGCTCCTTGCTTGGCAGGGAGCCTGCTTCTTCCTCTGCCTCTGCCTGCCATTCTGTCTGCCTGTGCTCGCTCTCTCTCCCTCTCTCTCTCTGACAAATAAATAAAATCTTTAAAAAATAAAAAAAATTAAAAATAAAAAAAAAATGTAAAAAAGTTCTCCTCGCAAGTGGAGATGCAACATGGAGGGTTAAGGGGGTAGGAGAAGAATGAATGAAACAAGATGGGATTGGGAGGGAGACAAACCATAAGTGACTCTTAATCTCACAAAACAAACTGAGGGTTGCTGGGGGGGAGGGGGGGTTGGGAGAGGTGGGTGGGGTTATGGACACTGGGGAGGGTATGTGCTATGGTGAGTGCTGTGAAATGTGTAAACCTGGCGATTCACAGACCTGTACCCCAGGGATAAAAATACATTATATGTTTAGAAAAAATTAAAAAATAAAATTCATTTAAAAAAAAAAAAAAAAGGTTCTCCTCGCTGACATGAATCCAAGAATCCATGCTTGGTTCCGAAGAGACAAATGGACTCAGAAAGAACGACTATGTAAACCCCCAGTATGAGTTTCGGGAGGACCAAGAGAACTGGCTTTGTGAGCCCGTGATCAGTTTCAGAACCACTGGGATTTAAAAATATATATATATTTTAAAAAGAGGGGTAAAGCAAAATCAAGGTGATCTGAGAGGAAACAAGCTGCCCAGGGTTCTGGGAAGCTGGAGCTGGGGATGGGGGTGGGGATGTCAGCCCACCTTCCTCCCTGGGAAAAGGATGAGCTTCATGAGGCTAAGAGAAGTCTGAAGTTAGTAAACATCTTTTTAAGGGCAGCATAAGGACTGCCAGTCCGAAGTTCTCCTGGGATGTGGATGGAAGCCCCCTAGAAAAGCAGGGAAGAAAAAAACCCCGCAGGTAGGGAGCTGTTGCCTTGCTTCTCCCAGCTGTTCACCCTGCTAGGAGACTACAGGGCCAAAAACGTGTTGCATCTGCCCCTGAGACAGGGGAGCCTCTCCTCTGTTACATTTCTACATCCTGGCTTAAAGAGAAAGAAAAATGAATGAATGGTCTATTCTCTCCCTCCCCCACCAATCCATACCCTACGAAAATACTCCACATACAAGCTATTCACATCTGCAATTTTAATAAAATTAGCACTCCAAAAAAGCTGTTTCCTTATTCACTACTCAACCATGAACAAAGCCACCTAATGGCTCAGATCCTTGTCACAAACTTGAGAGTCGAAAACTTTTTCGTTTTTTGCCAAACTGATGAAAGGGAAGACATGTTAGCTCATCGATTTAACTCAGTCTAAAAAGGCCCAAGGAAAAAAAGAAAAATAAATAAATAATAATGCCTTGCAAATAACTCGTGCAAAAGCCTATTTTGGAGACTGACAAGGGATAAGTAATGACAATGCCTGTTTTGTCCCGGGCACCCAGCTTGACAACCTACAGGCCTTATCTCTGGCTCCTGCAGCAGTGAGGGAGGCACTGGGGTGCCCATTTTACAGAGGCAGAAGTAAAGGTTCAGAATAGCTTATCAAGTTCATATCCAGGGCGCCAGGATTTGGAGAGTTATACAACCACCACGTTCTTCCAATTTTCCCATCTCTTCATCACTCCAAAATATTCTCTCGTGCCCGTGTGCTATAAATCCCCGCTCCTACCATCAGCCCCAGGCAGCCGCTGATCTGCTTTCTATCTCCAGAGATTTGCCTTTTCTGAATAGTTTATGGAGTAGACAGTCTTTTGCATCTGGCTTCTTTTGCCTGATATGTTTTTTGAGGTTCATCAACGTTAACACGTATCAATAGCTCATTCCTTTTCATTGCTCATGGCATCCCATTAGGTGGATTCCTAGTCGATGGACACCTGGCTTGTTCCCAGTTTGGGGGCTTCTGTGAATTACGCTGCTATGAACATTCATGTATGTATTTTTGTGTGGATGTCTGTTTTCATTTCTGTTGGCTATACTCCTACAAGTGGACTTGCTGGATCCTACAGTACATGTAGGTTTAACTTTCTAAGGAAACTGCCAAACTGACATCACGATTTTTTTTTTAAGATTTTATTTATTTATTTGACAGAGAGAGATCTCAAGTAGGCAGAGAGGCAGGCAGAGAGAGAGAGAGGGAAGCAAGCTCCCCGCCAAGCAGAGAGCCGGACGTGGGGCTCGATCCCAGGACCCCGAGGCCATGACCCGAGCCGAAGGCAGAGGGCTCAACCCACTGAGCCACCCAGGCGCCCCGACATCACGATTTTTAATTCCCTCCAGCATCAAATAAAAAATGTAAGCTGAAAAAAAAAATGTAAGCTGAATATTCAAGAAATTGAAAAGATTTCAGATCTGTTCCACTTAGGCACCAGGGGCTGTGTGTGTGTGTGTGTGACATTCTTCAGCAGCCTGACTCCAGTGTGGAAAAAAAAAAAATCAAGCCTGTCACACTGGGGACTTTAATTTATTAGTTACCTTCAGTTTATTAGTTACCTGCCAGTCTGGTAAAGGTACTGAGGAGCTCTTGCCTGTGTAGATAACTGGCATAGGTCAAGGGAAATAACGCTGACATTTTGGGATAAAACTGGCCAAATGATCATCATTCCTGAATGGTTCCTATCATTTTCTCACCGTTCGGCCTTTTTGACACATTTTCCCATTTTCCCCAAAATTCCCATTTTTCACTGTTGACTTCCAGAAGGTCTCTTAGGATCGATGTCTAGAATACACCTGGGTCTATCATCGTTAAAACTACAGTTCTTCCTAATAATAAATAAATGGCATTGCCATCTCCATGTCCGCATTGCTCAGGCAAATAAGAGTGTCCAGCAAGACCACATCAAATGCTAAATCCCAAGACCCCAACTTGCCACCCCGACCCGACTGGACACAACACCACCGATCACTACGGCATCTGACTGTTATCATTTTTTTTTCTTTAAAGCCACAGTTTTCCTCCTCTGCCAACCAATCTGAACCCATTTTATAAGATTTCATGAGACACTCTATTTGCTGTTATCTACATGGTGTTTCCTCCTAGCCCCAATTCTGCAATTCTGTAATGTGCTTGCAAATGCTATTATACTTGTCGGACATGGTTTGTTTTCAATAATCTCATAGCTTTTGTTTTGCTTTTTTTTTTTTTTTAACTGGAATGCCATAGCTCTCTATATGTTTACTTATTCTTTGCTTGTTTATCAAGTGCACAATGCATCTCCCACCTTCCCACTGCCTCCAGAGTACCAGGCACTGCATTTCTACGTCAGGTAAGAGAGGGACATGGAGCAGGGGAGGCAAGGAAGAGTGGGTGAGGGACGGGGTAGGAAGGGAAGGAAGATATTCCCAAATACTCTCCTGTTACAACGTGTAACCATCTGGGTTTTTATCGGTTTTCATTTAGAAGGTAAACTATGCTTAAAACTAAACATTCCCTATCTGAACTCTTGAATGGCCAAATGTATCAGTGTCAGCTGTTTGGTACTAAATCTCTTTCTAAAAGCAGTTGCAGGGGCACTGGGGTGTCTCAGTCTGTTAAGTGTCTGACTCTTGATTTCAGCTCAGGTCATGACCTCAGGGCTGTGAGATCGAGACCCAAGTCGCCCTGCATTGGGTATGGAATATCCTTAAGATTCTCTCCCTCTCTCCCCCGCCCTCTCCGCAAACCGCCCCCCCCAATAAAAATAAACAAAATAAAAGCAGTTGCAGGAACTCAAGTGCCCCCCAGCAGGAAAAACTAAACATCATCACCAAAACCCAGCCATGTAATTTTCCACTCATAACTGAGCTTACCATCAATGCCCCCTTGACCTGTGTCCACACACCAATGCCAAGGCCAAGTACCAGACCAGGCTCCCCTTTAGGATAAGGCACTGCGGTGCGCTGGCCAACTACTCATTCTGCATACATCATCTCTAGTCTTTACAAACTCCAACGAGGTGGCCACAGTTATCCTCCCTTTACAGATGAGAACCTGGGGATGGGAGAAGGTAAATGACTTTCCCAAGCTGACATGGCTGGAAAGAGGCAGAGTGGGATTCACATGGAGGACTTTAGACTCTACAGCTCTTACTCGGTTCCCTAAGTCAGGCTGCCTCCTGAGTCGAACTCCCCAGGCCCCCACGAAGGTTGCCACAGACTCTACCATCTCTTCATCACCACCAATAAATATTTATGAAGGACCCTCCGCCTACATGCCATTGCCCTTGTTTCCACAGCAACGTGCTGTCAGAGAGTCACGGGAGTATCCCGTGCTTACAGGAAGGATGCTGTACCGTCCTGTGATCGTGGCTCTGAAAGGTGACCGTTTCACTACTCCCGCGGATGCCGTCACAGCCGGCAGCCACAAGCCTGCAAGCGCTATGCTAAGGACCAGCAAGAAGGAATGGAATAGAGTGGAAAGGTAGTAGGCTTTTACCCAAGAAAATGGTCTGCTCTCATTGTGGATGCGTTTGTGATTGCTGCTGAAACAGAATCCAAGCCAGGTTTGCACATTAATTATTCTTTTATTAGGAAAGAAATCAAGCAATCCAGGAGAGAAAATAAAATTTGACTGTACTCCTAACAGCTCCCCAGAGATAACTGGCGATGAGAATCGAGTTAAATGACTACATTGCTAACAACTGCAATCTCAAGCCGGTCCCCTCTACGATCCATTTTTGCTCTCAATGTACAGAGGCTGAAATCCACTAGTAAATGGACTAATTATCCCTTTATCTGTTTGTTTGTTTCTCTCTTGCCCTATCCCAAATGATGTTTTGCCACACTCTCGGCAAGCTGATTTCCAATGCTTTTTTACTATCATTCTTTACAAACATCACCCTGGCTCATGAAACACATCTTAGAGTAGGAAGAAGGAAACTGCCTTTTGATGACAAGCTCTCACCACTGACCTTTGGACATGATGACCAACATGTTACAGCAAAGCATATCACCCTAACTGCGTATTAGATGCAAACTTACAAATTTGGAAGTGCTTTTAAGACTGGGAATTTTCAGATTAAAATAATATGGAAACCACACCACTGAGTTTTAAAATGTACTATTTACTCAAACTTGCCGAAAGTTTTAAATAAGATACTTTAAAGGAAATTAAGGCATTGTCATATTTGTACTAGATTTGGATTCCAGCAATTTCAGCATTTAGAAATAAAGTAAGATGGTAAATCCACTTTAAAAAGTCAACACTTGCAGAATTCCTGCATCTACAAATAGAGATCTTTATGAAGAAGTCTGAAAAAAAAAAATCTAATTTAAATGGCCCAAGACGTCACCATTAAACCAAAAAGGAGACAGATATGCACAAAAAATCCCCATTTTTACAAATTAATGAGGCTCTCTCGCACACAAGCTACTCCCGCATATTTAAGGAGCCCCCGGAACAAACGCAGTCACTAGCAAAGTATATGCTCTAGTCGGTTTGCAGAAGCCAACCGACTCGGGTAGAACCAAAAGAAACCGGAGGAGCCTTCGGAGTAGGCATCTTCCCAAACTGTGGTCCTGGATTGCTTTTCTTCCCCTTGTGTTCCAAAGAGCAAACAAAGAAAAGGTGCCTGTTCCTCACACCTCTCTAAATGTTTTAACAAAAGGCTGCTGAATAAACACATTACTCATTTAAAAGAAGTTCTATTCCGGCGATGAAAGCAACTCGATTTGCATTTTAACAGTTGTGGGCGAGCGCCACCTGGTGGGAGCAGCGCGAGCAGCGCGCTTTCTGCATTGGACAGCTTCCCCAACCCGGCAGGATTTTCCCCAAGAACCGCGGCGGAATATTTTTAATATTTGGAGGGGTGGGCGAGGGGGTTGGCTGGGGGGAAGGAGGCTTCGCCGTGGAAACGTGAGTACTGTTAATGCGGGGCAGGCCGGCCAGGCCCTGGAGGAAAGTAAGAATTTAAGTCACAAATCACGCCCGGGCCCCCAGGGCTGCCCCCCGCATCCCCTCCTCCTCTCCCCTCTGTAGTCACCTCGTACAGACCCAAAATGGGAACAGGAATTGTACACCATCTTTAGAACGGCGTAGTGCCTGCTAATCCGACCTTCCAGCCTCACACACCTCAGAAGCGTCCTAGTCACCTAACTTCCCAGCCACGGAAACAGGCTGTCCCTTCACAAACTCCCGTCCCCGGTTCCCATTTTGGTATGGCGCAAGAGAGACGCCGGTGCATTTCCACTGGAAGGTCACTCCAGCGGTTCCTAACCTCAAAGGCAGCCTGTTTAAAGAGGTTTCACTCCACCGTGAAACCTCTTTCTTTTTTCTTCTTCTTCTTTCTTTGCTTTTTCATGATAATATACGGGCACCGCCGTTACTTAGCAATCCGAAACTAATCTTTTCCTAAATCTCACTTGTTTATCTCGGCCTGTCCCTGAGATCCCAGCAATCTCCGCTCCGTGTGGTCCCACCAAAGCCAATCGGTGGTCGGAAACTTCAAGGTGATTTTGAACTTGGAAGCATACCTACGCCACTCCTTCCCTTCTCTCCCTCCACCTGCCGCCCACTCTTTGGGGGCTCGGAGCTGGAAGGGACCTGCGGCAGGCGGGGTTTGGTGAAGTGTAAGACCCGGGATGGTGGTGGTCTCCTGAGCATGCCAACTTACCATTTGGAGCACACCAGCCCTCCCCCCCAACACACACACACTGAGAACTAACTACCTCTGCTCACCTCCTTCCTATGGCCAAACCCAAATATGAGTGTCCCCACCAAAAAAAAAAAAAAAAAAAAACCACCCCACAACTTTTCGGTAACAGTCAGCCTCACAGGTCGAAGCCACTCTTTGCTCGAAGGGCCTTAACTGGGGCGCCTATACACTCCGCTAAAAACCACGGGCTTGGAAGGAGGCAGTGCTGTCTCAGTCGTTAACATCAACACCCCCACGGTGCCTTCAGCGGATTGCTTCAGGACTAGCTGAGGGGCGCGGCGTATTTAGAGCAAAGTCTGGAGCTTGCCGTCTCTCCCTGGAGAAAAGAAAAGCCACCGCCCCGGCAGCCTCGGCCTGCAGGCGATCAGCGCTCCCCGCGAAAAGCGCGCGCTGCCCCCCAGAAGCTGCGGGAAGCGAACGCTCCACCCCGGGCGTCGGTGCCGATTCTCGTCTCGCCGCCCCAAACACTCCAGGGACGGATTCCGACAAGTGGGAGGCAGCAAGTGGAGACATTCGCAACAACGGCGAAAGTTCCTCCAGCCCGGGGGCCGCCAGGAAAGTCGGGCCGGGAACTTCGCCAAACGCGGGCTGCCCGGGGGACGCGCGGGCCCGGGCGCATCCGGACGCAGCTGGCGGCGCGGGCGGCCGGGAGCCGGCTCCGGCCCTCGGGACGCGCCCCCCCCCCGCGAGCCCGCGCAACTTTCTTCCCCGGGGGCCCCGCGGCGGCGGCGGGCGCGCCGGGGAGGGAGCGGGGCCCGGCGGGCGCACTCACCTGCGGCGCTCTGTGCGCGGGCGCCGGGCAGGGGCGGCAGCTGCAGCCGCAGGAGCAGGCTGAGGGCAAGAGCGGCGAGGCTCGCCATCCGGGCGGCGGCGGGCGGCTCAGCCCCTTCCCGCGGGGGCCGGGGCCGGGGCCGGGACTGGGGCGGGCGCGAGGCGGCCCCGCATCGCCGGCGCGGCCGCACGCAGGGGCTCCGCGGCGCTCCTGGAGCCGGCGCCGCTGCGCTCGGAGCCGAGGCGCGGCGCGAACTGAGGCGGGCGGCTGGGCGGGGGCGGGACGCGGGGGGCGGGGGCGGGGGGCGGGGGGCGGCGTCCCCCGAGTCCTAACGCCGCCGCCGCCGCCCGCCCGGCGCTCCGCCCGGGCCGCGCACACACCCTCGCGCGCACGCCCGCGCCCCGCACACGCCCGCCGCCGGCACTCGCCGGCTCCCCCGCGCACCCTCGCCGGGGCTGGCCGGCTCCGGGCCGCCGGCTCCGCCGCGCTCCCACACGCAGCACCGCCCCCCACTCCGCGCTGCACCCCCGCGCCCCCACGCGTGCCGGGGTCCTGGCCTCCTCGCCCCGCGCCGCGCGGCGCCGCCAAGCATCGTCTGCCCGGCTGGGGCGCAGGTACCGGGGGCGGTGGGGGGAGGCGGGAGAGGGGGAGCAGCCGTGTGAACTCGGAGTGGGGGAACAGGTGAGTGGGGGCCGGGTGGGAGAGGAGGAAGGGAGGGAGCGGCCGTCTCAACTTGGGATTGGGGGGGAAGGGGACAGGTGAACGGGGGGAGGGGTCATCTGCCCTAAACCGGGGCGGGCATCTGCCGGCGAGGGGCTGGGGCACGCCCTGAGAGGAGAATTTCATCTAAGAGTCGACACCCCCCCTCACCGTACGCCCGCGCACACACATACACACACGCACACACGCTCTTCTGGGGGCATCCCACCTCCTCGGCCACCCAAGCACCCCTCTTATTCACCCCCATCCCTCCCCGTCCCCACCCCCACGCGGGAGGGGGAGAAGACTGGGCATGAGGCATCCCTCTCTCGCTCACTGCCTTCCCCCTTTCCAGTTCTCGAGAGACAGAACCGTGTAGCTTTTTTCCTTTTTCTTCCCGGTCTGAACAAAGACCTGGTTGGAAATGAAAGCCTAAAACCACAGATCAGAGTCCGAGCTGTCCCTTGCAGCTCAGGGGCTGGGACTCTGCTCTCCTGGGAAGCCAGGATCTCATGGACAAGACCTGGAGCCACTTGGGTCCTGGCTGGGAGCCTGGGCTGTAAAAGCTGGGGACAGGGACACCTAAGCAATGCTCCAGGAATTCATACTTGGTGAACCTGGCCAAAGCCTTCCTTCTGTTCCAGCACACCCTCCCCCTCCCCCCACCACCTTCCTTGCTGGGATTTCAAGAATTGGATTGGACAGACTATAGGGCAGAAATATGAAAGTCAGGCATGGTTAGGGTTTCCAAAAGTGGGAAACGTCGGGCTGCGGTTTGAGTGGCTGTGGACAGAGAACAGGAGGCCTCATTCTCCCACACCACCAGTTCCCTTGACGTTCCGTGGACAGGAATGGACCAGGGTCCAACCTTGACGCCAGGCTGTACCTGCCCATGGTGAACCCTGGCCCTCTATGCTTTCCCAGCTGTCCTCCACACCTGGAAACCGTCCCCTCCGTTCCTTCAGGAGTACATGTTCTCACCTGCTGCTGCCTGACTAGGTTCTGATGTCATGCTTTTGGACCTGCTGTTCCCTCCGCCTAGAAGGCCCTTCCCTGCATCATCTCCCTGGTAAACTCACACTGGTCCTTAAGGCATCTCTGGGAAACTTTGGCTGAGAGCCCATTGCTGATTGGGAAAAAAAAGTCGGGGGGCTGCTTTCCCCATCTGCCTTTCATCAGCCTGAGAAGCTGGGGAAACCTGGCCACATGCTCATCGCTGGCTCAGGGCTGAGGTCAGTGTCAGCACTGAAGAGGGGAGGCTGGGGCCTGGGGTGAGTTTGTGATGTCTGGAAATTGTGGAGTGACGCTCTGCCCTGCATCCCCTTTCAATCCAGTCAAGAAGATGACCTCTTGTCCTTGGGATGACTTTACCCTTAACCCCACGGGACCTTTGGGATCAGTTTCCCCATCTAAACAGTGGCTTCCCTTTCAGCTCTGTTGAGGGCCAGAAGCAGCCAGACATTTTAGCTGCAAATCTCTTAATCTGAGCACAGTTTCAGGGGAAGCTTGAACCATTCAACATTCTTCCAACAAGTGAACTGGCTGCCCACCATATGCCCAGAATGGCAAGACTGTGGGTTTGCAGCTTACAATAGATGTGGTCTGTTCCCTCATGAAGTTTATAGTCTGGTGCGAAAGACTGGACAAAGAGAAAAGCAGTAAAGGACCTGGAGATGCAGAAATGGCCTCCATCTCCCCAGCCCCTCCCTGGCTGACAGAGGTGGGCCGTCCTCCAGTGAGGAGCAGAGAATCAGGGTGAAGACATCTTGGGCCATGGTGTCTCACTTACCCATAGGGAAAGCCTAGTAATATAACCACTGTTTTATGCCCATCTTACACACCAAGAAACGAAGGCTCAGCGAGGGCAAAGATCCTGTGTAGGGAAGCAAGGAGGAGTGACTGCCATGTTGGGGCCTTCTGTCTTCTTGCTATGGCACAGGATACCACTAGCCATTTAAATTTAAAATTTTAAAATTCAGGAGCACCTAGCTGGCTCAGTCAGTGGAGCATGTGACTTCTGATCTTGGGGTTGTGGGTTCAAGCCCCAAGTTGGGTGTAGAGACTACTTTAAAAATCTTAAAAATAAAATAAAATTTAGAAATTCAGTCATCAGTAGCACAAACCACATTTTAGAAGCTCAGAAGCCACCTGTGACTGGCGGCTGTCATATTGGCAGATATAAACATTTCCATCATTACAGAAAGAAAATTGTTAGTGCTGCTCAAACTACAGCCCGTGAGCCAAATCTCACCCACTGCTTGTTTTTATAAATAAAGTTTTATTGGGGCACAGCCACACTATTCATTTGTGTACTGCCTATGGCTGCTTTTTGCAAAAGCTCTATCAGACACCGCTGCTTTGGAGCAGGGGGTCAGCCATCTACCAACACTGGGCCAAACTCAGCCCCGACTGTTTTTTCTATAAATAAAGTTTTATTGGAACACAATCCTGCATATTTGTTTACATATTGCTTATGACTGTTCTCTAGACTACAGAGGCAGAGTTTAGTGATTGTGACAGAGATCCTGTGGCCCACATCTGAAAATAATGACTATCCTTGCCCTTGACCGAAAAAAGTTTGCCAGCCCCTCCTGTAGAGGCAGTCTCACAGCACAATCTTACAATCACTGGTCTAGAACTGGTTCTCAAATTGTGGTCTTCGGACCAGTGGGATCAGCGTCCCCTGGCAATGGGTCAGACATGCAGAGTCTCGGGCCCTCCCCTGGACCTGCCCAGTCAGAAACGGTGGAGGTGGGGCCCAGGAATCTGTGTTTGAACCAGCCTCCCAGGTGAATCTGACGCACGCTCAAGTTGAAAACCACCAACCTAAAACACCCATGATGAATGTGCGGATGTGACGGGCACAGTAGAGGTGCCAGTGGGCTCTCGTGGGAACACAGCCGTTGGAAAGTTCTCAGCCAAATGATAGCCCTTGTGCAGCAAGGCCTTTGACGTCCCGTCGATGAGGCCACAGCAGCCGGGAGAGGACCCCACAGCAGCCGGGAAAGGACCCCTCACCAGCCACCCATGCCAGTGTCCAGGCCCCACTGCCGGGAGGTCCACCTTCCCCCCGAGTTGTCAGCACATTTGGAGCTGTCTCTACACATAAATTCATGGGCCAGCTGTCTCTTTTAATCTGGTTGCAAGACGAAACCATTAATAGATGTCAGACACATTGGCAATGATCTCTTCATTAATAATTTCCTCCTTTCTGAAGAAAAAAAATTAGTAACAAGCAACCATCAATAATTCAAAAATACAAGTTAACCTTTCTATTAGCGAGTGGCTTTGCACACATCATGGACTCTCTATTCAGTTCTGGCCTGAATGGTGTTCTATGGCACAAACATTAGTATGCGTTAATGCTGTCTGTCAAGACACGCAAATATAAACAACCCGAATGCAACTTGGAAACCATGAGTAGTTTTCAAGGGTAACCTCGTGATCCAGCCGTTTTGTTCTGTGAAAACATGCATTATCCAATAATACGGCTGTGTCCAAAAGCAGGACTTCAGGAAGGAATCGTTTTCAGCTTGAGGCGCTGGTGGTTAGAAAGATTTCCCTTGAGCTGAACCAACACTCCCACTCTGTAAATCTCCTCCCTTCGTAGTTGGCTCCTCTCTCTGGGAACACGAGGAAGAGCCTGGACCCACTTCCAGGGGACTCATTTGGACGCTGGTGTGCTCTAGGTTAACATTCTCGATTCCTTACACGCTGCTGCCTCCTATATGATTACTGGTCTCCCGCCATCTGGTTCCTGTCCTGGACATGCTGTATTTTGTGTAACACCCCTCTTTTGGGGTGAGGCCTCACACTTGCCCACATTCCCCACGCCTCCGTTTACCACCCAGGTGACCACGAACTCGTCACTCTCCCTCTCCAGTTCTGTTTCCCCATCTGTGAAATTGGGGTGATTATTCCCACCTCGCCGAGCCAAGTGAGAATCACATGAGTTAATGGATGTGAAAACATCTAGAATAGGACATGGCCCACTCAAGAGATCATTTCCTTTCCTTTCTTTCCTACTTGCAAGTCTTGAACTAACATACCACCCCAGCCTTGATTCCAGGCCAACTATTACAGACACCTGGTCGGCAACACAGCACGGACAGCCAGCTGCTTTACCCGCGGGCCCAAACACCAGCGCACGGTCCAGACTATTGGCAAGTAGACCTACGTGCTTGGGATGCCCTGGATTTAATGCAAGGACCACATCTCTCTGTCTGCCTAAGTGGGATCTGCCAAACAGCTGTTTCTTTTAATTAAAAAAAATATATACAAAACAACACTAAGTGATGTGTGCCACGTACCCACCACGGATGATTTGTCTCTAACCTGCGTCCAGCCTCATGTTGAGCAGTGGGGTGCCAAGATACCATAGCCCCTCCCATAGGAGCCCACGGTCAGCCCACATGGGGAGGTCGCACCAGCCCACTGGGGACAGGGTAGTTCGTGTCAAGGTCTAAACAATGGACATCGATCCTGACTAAGATATGGCTCCAGTCTTGACCTCCTCCTTCCAGCAGCGTAGTTCTCTGAAGCCACAGAAAAGCCACGTGCCCTGGAGCTACACAGGAGCACTAAGGTCCCCAGACTCTCAGCCCCTCCAGACACCGGTTCAAGAGGCTGCAGGCAGGGATGGGCTCACCAGGCCGAGGCGGAGCAAACCTGTTGCTTCTCTGCCCTACCACAAGATTGACTCACATTTCAGCCAGCCCCTCTCTGCATCCAGTCTCATCCTCCCAACCCACCAACACGAAGCAGCCAGAGCCATTGTTCAAGGACACCATCACCCCACTGTCTTGCCCCTCAGCAGCTTCACACCATTCATGAATGCCCCACCATTGCCCTCCGAATCAAGTTCAAAATCCTAAACATGGCCAACGAGACCTTCCACTGGCTGGATTTAGCCTGCCTTTCTCAGCCCACCTTAACTTTAATTCACTCGAAACTTGCCCCGCATGGAGTCCTCACCAGATAGAAGAGGAAAGAAGGGCATCCTGGGTCCCAGGGACAGGGACTGCTCAGAGTTATGAAAGAGTCTACACATTCAGAGAGGTTGGGATGGGCCAAAAGGGTCAAGGTCTTATGAGCAGTGGCTCCCTCTGTCTTAACTCCATGACATGCACCCTCTACTCCAGACCCCTTGGGGCTTTTGTGTGTGTCATTCCTTCTCTCTGGAGTGCCAAATTCCAAATCCTAATCTTCCCGTCTCCCTATCTAGGCCTCCAAATCTTCAGCACTCAGCTTCGGGCAGGTATGTAGTGGGCAGGGAAGAATTCGTTAGCTCTGATCCCACGGCGCCATTGGCAGAGCTGCCTTCTCAATGCGGGTGGCAGCATCTGGGGCTCCTACGACGGTCTTACACACGGCCGTGCCCTCCAAGCCAAGCCCTGGCATGCATACAGTAAGCACTCAATAGATGCTGGCGGAGACCAAATTTGCCTGCCAGGGTAAAAGAGGAGCTCAGGATGAGTGGTTTTCAGACACGGAGATTCACTGGCCCATCTATCAATCTGTACAAGAAAGTTGGTCATCAGAAGAGCCGGAACAAGAGTCACAGGAGCTCAAGGTGAAATGTGTCCCAGGTGACGTTTCCCAACTGTCCCTGATCCTAAGAACCACTGGCGCTCTACTACTCAGTCACCGCCCAACTGATGAACCCAAAACTTGAGGAAAGAGCTTGGAAGTTTTCTCTTTTATCAGGTGGTTCACGGGGTGGGGTCGCATGGAAGGTCTTCGCAAGGTCATCTGTCCTGGCCAGCATGAAAGCAGTAGGGTCTACGTGGTGGTCAGACTGCTGGTAGCACTTGGTCCAGGTTCAGAGCCGCCACAGGCCTGTCACTGGCAGAAAAGATCCAGAAGAAAAGCCGTACAGGCTTGACGGGCCTGTCTGCTCACCGTCCAGAGCCTCCTCCAGATGGGGCCCAAGTCCCAGGAACAACGGATGCCAGACTTCTGAGGAAAAAAAACGGCACCAAGAGTTTTGAAACAGAAAGGGTACAAAAAGAGTGTCTCATTTTTTAAAGAAATGTTTTAAACTTCCTCCAGACCTGATGTTGATGGGACGGGGTTCATCAGAATCCTTGATTTTTAATAAACTTTCATGTTTCTCTGCATTGCCCTCCCTTAGGAGTATTCCTTATTTGCTTATGTTTATTATGTTTTGTGATCATCTAGGTATTTTACTCTCATTCATTTCTTATTTTATCAGTGTATTTGGAGAAAGTACTGGGGACCTCCCACCCACCATCAAAACAAGGCCCCTGATGGTAGCAGAACTTCGGCCGCTGGAGTCCAGCCTTTGGGTGCTACCCCAGTCAAAGCAGGTTGGTCGGAGGGCCTTCGTGGGGAGATTCTAGATACCGGTCATTCCTGGGCTCCCACAGGACAGCCAGGTTTCTGCGGCAATGGTTCTCAATACCTCTGCCTGTTAGCATCACCTGCGGCACCTTCCTTGAGCCCTGGTGTTATTTGAACTGGAGCCAGGCAATGGTATTTTTTAAATCTCCCTAGTATTTCCACTAAGAACCACTGCCAGGGCTCCTCCCTTGGAGTCTCCCCACCCCTGGGTGGGTGAGATATGAATCATCTAAAAAAAAAAAATGAGGGTGGCGGATTGGGCAGGGGCGACACAGAGCTCTATCCCTCTTCATATTCTTAAACCCTTATAAAAATGCCCCACTGCCTTGCCCATCTCGAGGAATCCCCGCATGCAAGGAAAGGATCATCACGGATGAGAGATGGGTAAGTGGACAGCACACTTCCCAACATGGGTCCCCGGGACACACCCACTCCAGAGCCACCCTGGGGAGCCATTTGTTCATTCCTCATGCAGCTGAGTCAGAATCCCTTTTAATTTGCACACCAGGGAATTCTAGGGCACATGAAGCTTGTGGAAGGCTGATACAGTGTTAGGAAGGAGGGAAGCTGAAGCCTCCAGGTACAGCTCTGAGCCTACTGAGGCTGGGTCGGCATCTTGCCCATTTTTGTGTCTCTGAAACCTATAAGGGCTTGGAGGATGAATACTGAGTCTAGAACATAAGCACACATTGTATTGCAGGAAAAACTCTTTTTCTTACAAATGACACATCTAGCTTAAACAAGCTTAGGAGAAAAAAGGAATCCAGTGGCTTATTTAGGTGAGCTATCCATGAGCACCTTCAGGCACGGCTGCATCCAGGTGTTCGGCTACCTCTTTGTCTCTCTATCTCTCAATGGTGTTTCTGTCAGTGGGAAGTCAGGGAAAATGGGCAATAACCACTCCATATATACTCTCATGGCTAGCATCCTCAGAAAAGGGGTGGGGGGAAGAAACTTCTGCAACACTCCTACCAAAATCTAGTGAAGACCCTGGCTGATTTGGGTCACATCCATTTCCTGAAACAATTGATTTGACCAGGGAAGTGGTAAGGAGGGCAGTATTGTAATTGGCCAGCGCTGGCCATTTGTCTACCCCTCCATATAGGGGATGGTAACCATAACTGACAGCCCCATGAAGACCAAAGAGAGTGGGGAAGGAGTGTTTTCTCTAAAGGATGTTGGGCAGTCAGGTAACCTCTGTCTACCTCCCAGTGTTCATAAACCCCCTTAATAAGTGGTCTGCAGACCCAACTACTTACCCAGGGTCTGCCCTCTGCTTAACCTCCTTCTCTACTCCCTCTGACACTCTATTCAACCCCTGATCCCCACGGAGACCCTGTGAGTTTTACACGACCTGCCCTTCTTCTGTACTAAGGCCTAAGTGTTAGCCTCAAAATATTTTCAACCAGTGAGCTACTCCACAGCCAATCCCATGGAATAAATACTAGTTCTTTCAGTTTCAGAAAAGGACAGCTGTTGAAGAAATATTTTACTCCACTGCACAAGAAGGGATTTCACCCAAAATGATAGCCACAAACTTCAGCCCCCAGAATCCCCTCGCCACCCCTGGAACCATGCTGGGTCACGGCAGAAGACTCCCCAGCGCCCCCGAGATCTTTCGTTGGCTTGACAGGCCAGACTGCACACGTTTATTCACGCCATTCTCATGTCAGATAAAACGTTGATAAATCATTATTTCTACAAGCTTAAAAAAATGCTAATAACTCAAGGCAGAATAAGGGTGAGTTTGTTGAGATGAATGTGAAGAATGGAGGGGACAATCTTGGAATTTAAAACCACAGAAAATACCACCTGGGAACACAGAAATCATTTGTCTTATCTGGAAGCCTGTCTCCAGAGGAGCAAATTTAGGGATTGGTTTGAGGACAGAGTGTGCCCAGTGCCTTGGGGAGGGGGCTGAAGGGCGGGGGGCCAGAGGTGCTGCTTTACCCAAAAATACCATTTATCACTGTCTGCCTCTGAAGCTTAACAATGGATAATCTTGAGGTTTTTTTCCCCCTTTGGTGTTGCTTCTGCCTTTCTGAAATGTCTGAAGGTGCATTTACCATGGGCCAAGCCCGCAGCTGAAAGTCCCCCATGCAGGAACCAAGCTACAGTTCTCATCATTCCTAATGTACAGGGGAGGGAGGTAAGGCCCGAGGAGGTTTGGTGGTTCAGGATGGATGCTGGTCTGAGGCTGTGTTTTCTTCTCAGCCTGTCCCGGACCCTTTTAAAATCACCGTAATCATGTCTCCAGCCGTGAACCAAGAATGTTGGAATGAGCAGGGAACACCGAGCCCAGCCATTTCTAAACCCTTTTCATTTTACAGACATTTCAACAGAGCTTGGTAGTAAACAGAAAGAAATTCCGTTTAGCCAGAAGCCGGCTCCTTTGCAGTAAGTTCCCACCTAGGTTCTCCCCAGATGATGAGAATGTGCTGTTATAGTCTGGGTTGACTTTGTTTTCTGAAGCCTTCAGGGTTTTAAAAAAAATTTTCAGGCCTTACCTACCCCAAGAGGAACTGACAGGTGATAACAGAGACAATGTAGCCCAAAAAAGCCCCCAGATTAACAAAGGCAGATCCTCCTCAGTGCTCAGGTGGGTCAGGGCCTCTGCTTTGAAAGACCAGACTTCTGCATAATTCTTGTTTCCTGTGAGAATATTAAGGGCCCATGAATGTTTCAAAATATAAATGTATGGAATTTTGTGGCCTCTCAATAATCAGATTTCTCCCTCTGATAGGATTCAAAAAAAAAAAAAAAATCAGGAACTGACAAATGTTAAATACTTCCTTACTGCTGGTAATGCTTCCCCCTCCCTTCCCCTCTTCCTTCTCCTGTAACTCTTCGAACATGAATTTATTTTCTATTTGAAAGCCAATCTCACTGGTTATTAGATATTCTCCCAGCTGTCACTATCAGTAAATTATTAAACAGCTGACCAAGCTTTGTTTTAAAATGATACTCTTATGAAGCCCAGTGATCTGTTTGCCATGAATACTGAATGGTGTCGCGGTCTCTAAGGACACGTGAATGATTCCTACTCACTACCTTTAGCAAAACGTGTGTGCAATTAGCAGCAAGCACTTGACTTGAATCGGTTACTGGAGATGCCCGTAGTTCAGATACATGGAGCTCCCTTCACGCCTTACACTGACTGGGAGAAGCACGTTACACCTCGAGGCTGCGTCAAGAAGTAGCACCCAGACTTCCCTTTTGTCATTCCTCACTCCTTTCCTGTCCTGCCAGCTCTGAGCCTTGACGTACCTCTAGAGCTCTCTTCCTTACTTAAAGCAGCAGCTGGTTTTGACTGGGTTTCCACGTAAAGGAAAGAAACCAGGTGGGGATAAAATTACAGAGTCTGTGTCTCCACTCCTTCATCTATAAAACGGAGATTACGATTCTGAGCGCATGGATCCTATAGTGTACACCATGCACTAGAACTGCGCCAGGCATATAGTAAAGGCTCAGGGTCTCGTAGCTACGTTTTGGCCTGTTAATGCCTGCTTGAGTCCAGACTCCCGAGGCTGTGACAGAGACCCGTCTCAAATTCACTTAAGCCAAAGAGGAGAGGCACTGGCCTACTCAATCATACCGTGATATCAGGAAGACAGAACCTGCTTCAGGTATTTACAACAGAGGGAATTTAATTTAAGGAATTGGCTATAGAGGGGATGCGGGATCTGAGAGACCAACAAGGGACAGGAACTTAACTCAGAAATACACAAGAGCAAAAAAAAAAAAAAAAAAAGAAAAGAAATACACAAGAGCAAGAAGCTACTCCCACTCTTAAGGCAGAGGGACAAAGGTACTAGAAGCCTCAGATTATAGTAATGCATGGACACTGGAACCATGGCAGCTGTGTCCAGAGGAAGCTAAAAGCAAGGCGGCTGCTTCTTTGCTTCTGGCCAAACCCAGCTGAAAACCAGCAGACACAGGAGCCCAGGAAAACACAACTCCCTGATTGTCTAACCTAGAGCAGGTGCTTTTAACCACCATAAAATAATGTCTCCCTTGTACGACCCCATGAATACCACCCCCACTGGTCCTTCCCAGATGCTGTAACTGGTCCTTTTCTTGGTCATGAAGTATTTAAGGGGCCCCGGTCAAGTAGCTGGTCCTTCTATTGAGTCTACTTGCTGGGAATGTTCACCAGATTTCTGGAAAGCCCCCCGAATCCAGTATGAAGTTGTCAGCCTTGGCATCCTGGATCTGAGTTTCAAAACACCCATTAGGGAGACATGACCAAGATGTCGTGGGACTCCAGGGTCGGAACATTGCATCTTAGGGCTCAGCACTGGGTATGGGCTGGGTCAGGAAGGACCACGTAAGTAACTCAAGAAAAGCGAGCACTGTTATTCACTCTGCTGCCACAGGAGTTTTTTTTTTTTTTTTTTAATTGAAAAGTGGATGCTTTATTTGGAAGCCAGACTCAGCAAGGCCCAAGTGCAGAATCCAGTTTGGAGAAGTCAATCCGATATTTTAACTAATGATCATATCTTACAGCAGGCTCTGAAGGCAAAGAATGAGATATGCTGTGTCTTGTTAAGAAATCTACGAATGAAAGGGGTTTCTGTGGAGATTATGGAGTCAAGAGTCAGTGCTATCTGTCTTCAAAGGGACTGGTTCACATAACAAATGCTCCTTCCGCAACTTCTGATTCCCAAAGCCACAAGTGAAAACACTTCCTATCTGTTGGAAAAGTATTCCAGTCTGCGGGATCAGACTCTTGATAAGGCAGTAATTACCAGAGCGAATTTCACAGATACAAAGGCATTTTGAAATTATTTTAATTATTCAAAAGCCTGATTAATTATCTAGCCTAAGGATCAGAGGCCATAGAAGGAGAAAACTGTATGGAAGCACTTACCATGACCGGGGAGGGGCAATTTCAACGCCTTCAAACAGAGAGCTGTTCTCTGTGACTTCGTAGCTACATCTTGGAGCCCCGCAGCGCTCACAGAGGATGGACCGCTGGACTGGCCATTAAGATACCGGGCTTCAGGTCTGCTCCCAGCACCGACCCACTGCATCCTTGGCTAATTGCCTTCCCCTTATCAGAACTCTGTAAAATTAACAGGGGAAAAGATAGAGGGGGATACTATAGCTAGTCCCCGGGCCTCTGTCAAGTGCTGTATTCTATAGCAATATGAGACTCTTTTTTTTTTTTTTTTTAAAGTACAGACACCACTGGAATTTTTCCTGAGACAATATAAGTCCAGGGAAACTTTATGAGCATGGAATGGCTCTGATCATACTCAAAGCTGAGAAAACAGTCAGACACCGGTTTGGGGTATACTCGGATGGGAAGAGATTAGATTAGGAGTGGGATAGCATGAGACGTGTCAAGGAAATGGGTGTGTCCTAAATCAAAGTCTGCCATCCAAAGTTTGGATGGAAAAAAAGTCCTCCAAGCCATAGAGTGTTTATTGAGCAGCTCACAGACACCTGGGGCCCTGTATGAGGTACTGTCTTCAAGGAGTTTCCTAGGGAAAGGATGCCTTGCTTAGATGGTAGCGTACTGACGGGTCTATTTGGATGATGATGTCAGAATATTCTGGAAGCAGAGACCTTATCCACTTTTACTGACACGGTAAGTCATGCCCCAAGCCTCTCTGCAGACACAGTGGTGAGATTATCGCCTCAAGCACGCGCCCAGTGTGGGCTGGATGGCTTTCCTCACCTCCAGCCTAGCTCCCGACACTCACCCCTAGCTTTTTTTTTTTTTTTAAAGATTTTATTTATTTATTTGACAGAGAGAAATCACAAGTAGATGGAGAGGCAGGCAGAGAGAGAGAGGAAGGGAAGCAGGCTCCCTGCCGAGCAGAGAGCCGGATGTGGGACTCGATCCCAGGACCCTGAGATCATGACCTGAGCTGAAGGCAGCGGCCTAACCCACTGAGCCACCCAGGCGTCCCTCACCCCTAGCTTTTGACCAGGGGTGAGTGTTGGCAATCCCATAATGTTTCCCATAGGAGAAATTTTCAATCAGCATTGGGACAGTTGATGGAAAGCTTTCCATTTGTTCCCCTGACGGTTCCTCTGACAACCCACAGAGAGTCCCTTCTTGTCTGTTTCTGAGAACACAGCACAGGGGTGAAGAGTATGAATCCTGGAGCTAGATCATCTGGTTTGAATCCTTGCTCTGCTGTCCCCTGGCTGCATGATCTTGGACAAGTTAGGCAACTTCTCTGTGCCTCGGTTCCCTAGGTATAAACAAACTTATTGTGATAAAGATTAAAGTGTCTGCATGCAGCGGATGTGATACAATGATATACAGACAAAAAGCTATGTTCCATCCTACAACTCTCTTCAATTATATGATTCAGTTATCCTGTGTCTAAAATGGGACAATAATTCTTATGCATTTATTCAACAAATATTTGCTGGGGTCCTATTAAGTGCCAGTCATTGTTGTGGGAGCTTAAAATACCACACTAAATATAACAAAGTCCCTGACCTGAAAGAGTCTGCACTTTTGTGGGTGGAGGGGGCAGTCAGGTCAACCAAAAAAATGTGTGATATGGAAAAATATATAAAGCAGATGAATGTGATGGTATTCACTTTTTAAGATACACTGGTCAGGGAAGAACTTTCTGAGGTAACGACATTTGAGCAGGGATCTGAGTTAATGGAACAAGTAATCTGAGGGCAGAAGGTAGACTGAAGTCTTAGGGAAGAGCAAGTGCCAAGGGCCTGAGGCAGGACCAGGCATGACACAGGCAAGGAACAGCTATGAGACCACTGTGGCTGGAGAAAAAAAGGGGCAGAGAAAAGGGTAAGTGAGCTCGCCAGGGAGAGCTTAGAGCACACAGAGCCTCATAGACCAGGTCAGAACACACAGAGTATCCTAAACGTGCCTGGAAGCCATCAGAGGCATTTGAGGGAAGGGTGACAAGTTCTGACACATACACAAATTACCACTCTGCAGGACAGAATGTGATGCACTGGGAAGAGACACAAAGTGTCCAAGAAGTTAGAGGAGAGGGGTTATTTCTGACTCCAGAGAGCAAGATAAGCTTCAAGGAGCTGAGAAGATGTTAAGTGGGAGGAAGCCAATATTTCCCATCAAGGTGAACCTGTAGACATGATACATATGGGATGAAGCTGTAAATCTGTTTGTTCCTTCACTTCTCAGTGCAGTGTCCTGTATTCAGCTCTGATGATACAGAGATGACTGCCACCCAGCTTGTGCCTGCCTTCGATGAGTGCACAGCACAGGCCCAATGGAGAGGAGAGAGGACACAGGTGTTCATTCCTCTGACGCTACTAAGACTCTGGGCATTGGTGGCCTTCGGGACTGAATGAGGTGCCGATCATGTCCCCACACTCTAACGGAATGGCAGGTATTTTTCCCACAGGACACAACCTGATGATACTCCCCCTGGTGGAGGCAACTCCATCGCCAAATCCATTTCACAGATATGCAGTCATCTTCAAGAAAACCTGAAATCCGTTTGGCTACCATTACAGTACCAAGCTCCTTACCACGGCTCGCTGTCCCAAAGGAAAAAAAACAAACAAACAAACAAAAAACAAACAAACAAAAAACGAAAAAAACAAAAGTTAAAATCCATCCTGAGACAAGAAGTGATCCCAAAGAACAGGCCGTGCAGCTTCAGCGCTAATCAAGCTCTTGGAGGTCCCAGTGAAAACTCTGCCGAGTGTTTCACAATAATTAACTAATCTAATCTTCGAATGGTCTGCCACCCTGCACATCCAGACTTGTCTCCCAGGGCTCCCCAGCAGGATTCAGTCCCGGTCCCCCGCAGTGGTGGCTTGCTCAGTAACTCGCTGTGTCTCGGCCATTCTCTTCCCTGTCTTCCTTTCCCTTTCATCTACCTTTACCTCCCAATTAACTTCTTGCTCTTAAATTCATGTCTCTAGGTCTGCTCCTGATAGATGAAGATTAAGATACTGCCAAGGGAGGGAGGGATAGGAAGTACCATATTATTATCCTTATTTGGCAGCCAGGAAAACTGAAACAGAGAGGTTAAATCATCTGCCCAAGGCCACAGAGCTGGTAAGAGGCAGACAGATCCTGGCTCAAACCCAGCCAACCAGGCTCCAAAATCTGTGCAATTACCCCTGACACGCTGCTGTTTCTTGCTGGGGGAACAACCCAGACCACTGAGCACCAGCCTCATTTACTTGATTTTGTAAGACACGCAGGTTGGTGAGCTACACAGATTCATCTATAATCTCCTCTTTGGAGATCCAGCATGTAATTTGGAAGTGTGTTTGAGAAGGTAGTTGATGTTATTTTCAATGCAGCAGCAGCCACACAGTGATCCATCAGCCAGCTCTCTTTGACAGAGAATTGATCTCCCAGGTCAGGAAGCAAACCTCAATTTACGTAGGATGCACTTGGAATGCGCCCTCTTAGTAGCACACGGAAGATAAAGCAGAGTCAATGACAGTTCTTGTCAATGAGTTTGTTATGGCAAGAGGCTCTTTGGGCCGAGGACCACTGCTGACACTCCAGATGTGCGCCTTTTTTTTTTTTGGTATGATAAACACGTTGCCTGTGCCTTTTAGCCCCACTTGTCAATTTCTTGACGTTTCCAAGTCCTCTTTTGATCCAAGCATCTCCATCCAATGGCACAAAGGCAAAATGAGTACTTACTTGGTTCCCAAGGCCATCAACCATTCTTTTTCCTTCAAACTAGATCTCTCTGATTTTTCAATTTTGTTTCATGTCTGGATGAGTAATTTCAGAACCGGGAGGTTGGTGAAGTCTGAGCTTCCTCACTCAGGATTTCTTGCCTTTGCACAAAAAGAAAAGCCCATTGTAGCAAATTGTCTGTGTGATTCATTTGTTGCAGGCACTGACGAAAAAGATTTTTTTTCTTTAAAGACATTTGTAAGATCCTGGACCATTATGGTAGGAAATAACCCCCCAGAAAGTGAGACGGGCAAGATGCAAAAAAATTTAATATTAGATTTATTTTGTCATTAGAACGCTTATCCCTTCTGCTTTTTGGGCAAAGTTTGAGATAAAGAGGATGAAAAATTGAGGAACGGAAGATCTGATCAAAACCGCCTCTTCTGGCCTAAAGATTAATGTTTTCAAAACACAAATTTATTTTCTTATGGCAAGTTTTTCTGTTCTTTATTCATGCCTTTAAAATCATGTGGCTGGTTTCTCCCTGCTTCTCATACAAGATTTTCATGCTCAACCAACAGATAGAACTAAGTTTTTTTGTTTTTTTGTTTTTTAAAAGAAAGTGGAGAGGGAAGAGGAAGGAAGTGAAATGGGAAAGAGAGAGGGAGGGAGACAGGAAAGAAAAATAGTATATGGAGGACATTCTTTCGATTCCAACCTGTAACTATCTCATTGGCCATCCACAATGAAAATGCAACGGACGTTATCCAATGCCTCACTTAACTTCATCTGTGTGAATTCAATCTTTTAATGCATTCATTCCATCATCTCAGCTACAGAAGGACGGTGGCTTTGGTCAAGAAAAAGAGTCTCCTAGTTGGCTTCATTCAGTATATATATACCTTGAAGCTCTTCCTCAGAGCCTCACTGAGGATGTTATAGAGCATAACCTAGCCTCACACTGCCGGACTCTTGAGAGGCTAGGTTATGCTCTATAACAACCACCCCAAGTCTCAGAGACTTGAAACAATACAACTTGATTTCTTACTTATATGATATCTACCTGCTGCAGAAATATACTAGGACCTGCAGTCTGCACTGCCCTCAGTCAGGGGCCCAGGCTGATGGGAGGTTCTATTTCTGTCCTTCAGTGGTTGCTAAAGCAGGAAGCAGGGAGGTGGGCACTCCTGCACTGGCTCCTAAACATCCCACCCAGAAGGGACGCAAGTCACTCTGCTCACATTTCATTGGCCAAAACAAGTCATGTGGTTCACAATTTAGTTCAAGGGGGTAGAAAAACACAGCCCTACGATGTGCCCACAAGAGAGGGCAACCCAAAATATGTCGTGAGTATCTAATGCCAGCCATACATGCAACTCTTTTTTTAAGCATTTTTTTTAGGTTTTTATTTAAATTCCAGTTACTTAACATACAATGTAACCTACAAGCCTTGATATGGTGGAACTCATTGTCTTTAAAGATGGTGATACCAAAACCATTTTTAAGTAGTTCCCCAGGAGAGGAACAAATTAAATGCTGCAAGTTCAAAGAAGATGGGGAAGCCAGGCCTTACAAAACAAGCAGGATTTTTACAGGTAGAGATGAGAAATGGGGCTTTTTAAAAGTGCAAAGAAGACCAGGGCGAGGGTGAGATCACTAGAACGTGAGTTCTGTTATAAAAGAATCAGTGGTTTGTGTTGCCGTTAAGTAGTCTGTGTTTAGAAATTCGTAAGATCTAAGAAAAGGGGCGGGGTGAGCCCCTGGAAAAACAGCGAATCAGGCTAGCGAGGCTGAACTTCTTTCAGAAGACTGAGCTATCTATCACTCATTCATTCATTCATTCACTCACTCATTCATTCATTCATTCAATATGTACAAGCGACGATCATACCAGGGTCTGATGATGTAGCAGCAAGATAATGAGAATGGAAAACAGGGAATGATTTTGGTAAAGATTTTGAAAGGAGAATTGAAAGAATGGAGAAAATTGACGAAGGGTGAAGTTATGAGGCTGGGAGTGGAGGCCAAAGGTGACCCTGGAGGCAGAGTACGTGTTAGAGCCAAGCACCCAGAGAGCTCAGGAAGAATGGACGTGGAGAAGATGGGGCTAATGGATCACAGGATGAGCTGGATTCGGGGTGCCAAAGAGCCGCACAGAGGGGCATGCCCACCCAGCCACATGTCTGCTCAGCCGTGAGACAGGAGGGAGCCCTCTAGTGGACACTCGTGGAGCGCAGCCTAATTCTTTCACCCTGTGTTGTCTGTGGGACTCTGCCCTGGTGTTGGGTGGGGGTTTCATCCTCTGGCCTTTACCTCTGATGGCCCGTATCTGTGACCCTCTAGAAGACTGTCTTCGGGCTCCTGGAATCACTCTGCACATGGACACACACACAGAGATGTGGTCTATGGACCCGGGTGTTTATGTCTCCCTGGAGTAGACCTCAGTCAGTGACTGGCTGGTAGAGGAGAGGAACAGCCCAGTTTTCAGGACAGCTATGGGGCGTGGCTTCTGCTCCAGCATTCCCAATGAGATTGGGAAGAAAGCTCTCCTCTGTGGACTTTTGCCTGAAATCACATCTTCGGTCCTTCCCTGGCCCACTTCCCCTACTCTCCTTACTTTCCCCTGGGAGCAGTTCCTTAATAAATCACTTCAAAAGAAATACCTGTCTCAGGGTCTGCTTCTGGGGAGCCAAGCCTACATCCAGCACCTGTAGTGTGCTAGGCCCTTTGAATAGAACACAACCTGGGTTGTCAAAGGTCACCGTCTGGGGGGGAAGCAGGTGTCTGCATTGATGATTTCAGTACAGTGTGTGAAGGGGCTATAAGACAGAGATGCTGGGAGGCCCTGGGGAGGCATGAAAATCAAGTCAAGGAAGGCTTCATAGAGGAGGTGACCCCTAGACTAGATCTTAAAGGAGGTACAGGATTCTGCTAAAAGAAAAATAGGGAGGGGCAATATAAGCAGGGGGAATACTAAACCAAAGTCAGCAGGCATGAAAGGGATGGGGAAATGAGGTGTAGGGAAGCTTCCAGCAGTCTTCTATTACCGGAGCATAAAGGACAGAAGAGACAGTGGTGGGCAGAGGCCACAGATGACCCGGGAACCCCCTCGGGGGTAGGATTTAGGCAAGAGAAGCCAGTCTGGCCATTAAGAAAGTAGTCATGGAGGGAGGACACAAGGTCTTTAGGCTGTCCTCCTGGTTCACAGTGCTGTCCCAGGGGCAGCTCTCACAAAGCCTAGTCCCCATCCCAGCAGCACTTAACTGCACCCCCAACTTCTCATCAGTTGATACTGTGACCTACAACATAGGCTCCCAGGGAAAAATGGAATAAGCAGAAACTACCTGGCACTTATCTGGGAAACATTTTTTTTTTTTTTTTTTAAGTTTAGGTTTTCTCAGATGCAGAGTCAGACAAGGATTTGAGCAGCTAAAATTCACTGGGGAAGTGTAGAAAGTACCAGTAGAGGCACGGGGTAGTGAGACGGGAAAGGTGAGGCAGCCAGTACAGGGCGTGTTATCAATGATCAACATGACCACTGCGGGCAACCAGAGCCAAATTTCAGGGGAGCTCTGGGAAATGAGGCGGGACACACACCTGGGTTTTCCTGCTTCAAGAACAAGGTAGCTGGGGTATTTGTACCCCCAACTCCCATTATTCCTGGCCCGAAGGCTGCTCCCAAGGAGTGTGAATTCCCTGGAAGGGAGCAAAATGCCAGCAGGCAACAAAATGCAGGTGCAAACCACTGGAAGTCAGGTCACTGTCCCCTGACATGGTAAGTGGCGGGGGAAGGTTGCGCAGGACACCACAGTGGGCACTGCACTCTGTGCTTCTTGCTCCCCTCCCTGGTTATGGAGGAGAAACACCCCTAGGGATGTGATTTCCCCCCTTTCTCCTCTGCATGAAGGTTAGAAGAAGAGTCAGAAAGAATCACCAGTCAAAAGAGGGACTATATCAATCCAGAAACCATTCAAGTGTCATTGTCCCTAACCTATTCGGGGCTGGCATATCTGCAAATTGGCACAGATTCATTTCCTCACTCCATAAAGCAAGTGAGCAAAAGAGAAAACTATCTCATAATAACCCTCTACAAAGTCGAAGCATAATTTGACTTTGGAATTATAAAGAATCTCCTGGTTCTTTTCACCTGAAAACGCTAGCATAAAGTTGCTTTTAACACACCACACTCTACCAACGCAGTGACATGTACTTTTTCAAAGGCCACTGCCATGATGAAACCGAGACTCTCTTTTTAAGTCCGTTGGTTTAAAAACTGCTGTGGGGCCTAGGAGCTCTGCAAGGGTGTCTGAGGCAGAGAGGAAGTGGGGAGGAAGAGTCTGTTCCTGCTCTGTGTCCCCGTCTTGGTTTGGGTCCCCCTCTACCCTGAAGCGGAGCCTGAGACAAGGATCCAAGTTTGGGAGGCAATCCCAGGAACCACCAGCAGGGGAGTGAGGAAGGATTAAAGAGAAGGAAATACAAGATGTTAACAATGCAGTTACCACTGTGGGCACCAGAGGCTCGCACCTCCTGGGGAACTCTGGGAGCCAGTGCAGATAACACACTCACCTGAGGAGTGAGGGACCTAAGGTAAAAATACCCCAGCTCCCAACAGTCATGGGTTGAGGCCAGCTGGTGGTACGTGTTAATTTGCTAGAACATCCAGTTTACGGGCCAGGTGGCAAACGGACTCGGGCAGCCTGGGAAAGCCCTGGGGGGCAGAGGGGAGGGAAACGTGTGCTGGCTGCTGGAACTCGGTGGAATGAACTGACCTTGTGAGGGCAAGGGAACATGAAGGAGGCAGCAATGGCCTGGATCCAACATCTACTACTCTTACTTCTCTAAGAAGAAAGGCTTACATCTTACCTGTTCCTTATATCCGGGTGTTAGGCTGTTAAATGCAATTACAGAAATAAGCTAACACAAAAAGTTCTAAAACCTCGGGTCTGATCCAATGCATGTATTTTACGAACAAGGACACAGAGGCCCAGGAAAGAGAGTGTGCGGCTCCCCGACACAGAGCGGGGACCAGACTGAGGTCTCCTGAGCCACAGACCAGGGCTCCCGCCACACTGCACTCATTTCAGCCAAAGCCCATTTTGCTGCTGTTTCATTTTTCCCAATTCCATTTCTTCACATTATCCTCGCTCTCCGCGAACGCCCCTGTGACCTCGGCTGGACTGTTTCTCAGCGCCAGCCACTCTGAGATCTCTGCTAGTCATATATAATGCCATTCTCTTTCCATCTTTATCCAGCTCCTTTGACAAAACCTTTTGTACATTTGCAAACAGTGACCAAAAGTAGAACCAGAGCACTGATGTTGGCACAACCACTTTGGAATTAAATGTAAATACTCCGTCACTGGGGGAACATGCTGGGCTGATAAAACAGCTTCTGCAAATACAATATCAAGGGGTCTGTTTCTAATACAGCTGCCTGTTGTCTTTCATGTTTGAAGATTATTCAAAAGCCTTGGGCTGCTTCATACATTAATACGTGGATGTCTTAATTTATAAAACCATCCTGCATCCTGTTAATCTCCACATCCTGAGTACCTGGAACTCTTTTCTAGCACATGATAAGTGCTCATAAACGTTTGCAAAATGAATGAAGAGTAAAAAAAAATCATGGGCTCCAGACGCTATGCCTTATTCTCAAACAGAAATTGAAAGACCAACTGTAGGAATTTTCATGTGAGCTCTGAATCACAGTGATATGCTACGAAACATTGATCATGGCTCCCTTGCCAGAGAGTTTTCTTGAAGTATACTCACAAAAAATAATAAATAAGTCATTCAATTATTAAATACGTATTCATTCAGTGCCACTTCTACATTGGGCACTGGAATAGAAGAATAAGTGAAGGGAGGGGTGGGAAGACTCTTCTTTCTTGAATAGTGCAGACCAGACAGACTATTGATCAAGTAGTCACAAAAATTAAAGGAAAATTGGCAACTGTGATAAGTGACTAAGGTGGCTTTAAAAATAATGTCTGCAGGGGCTCCTGGATGGCTCAGTCAGTTAAGCATCTGACCCTTGATTTTGGCTCAGGTCATGATTGCAGGGTCATGTGATCAAGCCCCATGATGGGCTCCACACCTAGTGTGGAGCCTGCTTAAGATTCTCTCTCTCCCTCTCCCCCTCCCCCTCCCCACCTCCACCAGCATATGCACACACACTCTCTCTGTCCATTACTTGCTCTGGGGGAAACCAGCTGATAGAGGGAGTATCCATTTGATCCAGTACTGAAGCCTTCCAAGCAGCCATGTGAGTGATCCTAGAAGCAGATTCTCCATCTCCGTTTGAGCCTTCAGATGACTGCAGCCCTGGCCAACAACCTGACTATAAACTCTGGAGACCCGTAAGCCCAAACCACCAGCTAAGCTACTTCCATATGCCTGAAGCATATGGGAGTAGCTTAGAAACTGTGAGATAAAAGTGTTTGCTATTTTAAGTGCTAAAGTTGGAGTAATTTATTACATAGTAATAGGTAACTAACAAGAAAGACATGTAAGATGTACATAGTGTGAAATAGAGGGTATATATCCACCTGGGAAGTCAGGAAGAGCTTCTCTTAAAAAGAGATTAAGTAAAAGAGGAGCAAGAAGGCTGGAAGAATATCCCAGGGAAGGGCAGGGACATGTGCAAAGGCCAAGAGGTAGGAAAGGACATAAGTTGGAAGGGATGTGAGAGACCAGACTAACTACAGCATGGAGATCAAATGGGAGAGTGATTTATGATGAAACTGACATGGTGGAGGGACCCATCCATGGAAAGCCTTGAGACATTTGTCAAGGACTTTGGTCTTTATCAGGACAGCAGTGGGAAGCCTTTGAATGGTTTCAAACAGGGAGATGACTTGATCAGACTTATGTTTCTTTCATGTCCTTTCAACTATTACTTCTTCTCATGACATTCGGCTGACAGCTTCCTCTCCCGGGACATGTTTTGATTTCCACATAGACTTTCTGCAAATAATGGAAATTATATAGGCTTAAAAAAAACCTGCTCATAATTTTCAGTGCTAACTTCATGCTAACCATCATCCTATACCAGTGGGTTTAGTCAGCTTTGAGAGGGTGAAATGGAGGTCTGGCACACACAGGTAGTGGAGCGCCCCCTTCAAGGTCATTTCCAAAAATCAGGTGCCATTGTTAGTGTGTAGGTGCACCCGTGCCTTTTTCAGCAAAAATATTTAGGGTTTTTTTCATGCTTTCAAGGAGATCAGGGTTCTGTAGAAAAGAGATTATAACAAGGATTTAGAATCAGTGAATTACGGAGCAAGGGTTCTCAGGGGAAGTTTCTAAGGAGAGGCAAGGGACAAGAGCCCAGCAAGAATGTGACCTCATGTCATGAGGAGCCCTGGCCTGATCTACAGGGGGTCTCTGGAGCACAAACTGGACCACCAAGTTGTCCCCATCTTATGGCAAAGGGCAAGACTTTGGGAACCCCATGTCAGTCAGTCATTAGTTGTAGGTTGTTCCCATCAATCAAGGACAATTGTCTGGGGAAGAGGTACAGTTTACCAGATAAAATGAAATATTCCTGTTTGCTAAATATGGCAACCTCGAGCAGGGGGCAGCTGCGAGCTATTAGCAGCCAACACTTCCGCAGCTGGGAGACGGGTAAGTCAAGGGATCTTGGGAGGGTGCCCAAACAGGGTCTACCATAACCTGTGACCCTGAAAAGATTCAGAGCTCTCCATCTGTAGGATGGCAGTGGCCAGGTGGTCAGTAATGTCCTGGGAAGCCATGATAAATCCTCTCACCTAAAGGCCAGGATGGGGCCCCTGGAAACCAGGGCACAGCTGCCTCCTGCTAGGATGCACATCCAACTGACAGAACTTTCCTGAGGAACACAAGCCAAACCCAGAACTTGCAACATAGCAGAGCTCGGGAAGGAGCCACGGGCCTAAATCAACCACAACATCATCAACCAAAGTTGCACACAATCCCCCAGAGGGACCTCTAGAAGTTCACATGGTCAGGTCCCCCATATTCCTGTGAGTGTGGGTGGGGATACACAGTGGTGGTTTAAAGCAAAGACTCTGGAGCCTGATCACCCAGATTCAAACCCCAGTACCTTCACGTACCAACTGTGTGACTCTGGGCAAACTCCACGACCTCTCTGTAACCCAGTTTCTTCTCTGGTGAAACAGGGTGATTACAACAGTCCGTCCTTACAGGGTCCGTACCAGGATACGATCAACTCAGTTAATTCATATAAAGTGCTTGAAACTATGCCTGCCTCCGTGTAAGCATCAGTAAATGTTAATGAATACTGTGGTTATTCATCTATCAAAAAAAAAAAAAAAAAAGAAGGCAGAGACTTTAAAACTGAAGCTTTCCAAATCTGCTTCTTCCTCAGTTCCCAAAACATCCTTCACACAGACGGCACATGTTCCGCGTGCGCCATCAATTGGTCTGCTGCCTGATGCTTGGCCATGAGCTTCCTGGGACCAGATGTGTATCGTTTTCATCTTGGCGCAGTGCTATGGGCTCACTGTTGGGTCTGATAAATATTTGATCAGTGGATGCCGCCACTGCCAGAAATTCAACAAGGAGCCTGGCTGTCATTTGGGCCCTACCCAGCCCCTTCCACTCCGCCCACCTTACAGCCCCTGGCAGGTGGGACCGCACGTTCAAAGTCCTGACTGTCACTCTCTGACCCTCCGTTTTCTAGACCATGTCCTGGGAACCAGGTGTAGAGAGAATCTCTGGCCACCATTTCTGGGTCCTCCCTCCCTGTCAGGCACTGTCCAGGACGCTTCGAAGTCACCTCCTCCTTTAGTCACCTCAACGGCCATGATCTGAGTATTTGCGTCTCTCCAAAATTCATAGGTTGAAATGCTAACCTCCCATGTGACAGGGTTAGGAGGTGGGGCCTTTGAGAGGTGCCTGGGTCATGGGGGTGGCGCCTTCCTGGATGGGATCGGTGCCCTTACAAAGAGGTGCCACAGGGCTCCCTGGCCCCTTCCACCATGTGAGGACACAGAGAGAAGTCAGAAGTCTGCAACAGAGGAGGATCCCTCACTGGAACCTGACCATGCTGGCCCCATGCTCCAGAACGGAGAGAAAGAAGTGTCTGTTGTTTATGAGTCATCCAGCCCGAACAAACTAAGACAACAACCCTAGGCTCTCAATGACCCCCACCGTACGGAGGAAGAAACTATGGTTCAGCCACATAAGTAGCTGGTAGATTCTCTTAGCCCCAGGCCTGAGCCACAGCGCCTGGCGCTGGGGGAGGACCCAGAAATGATGGCCAGAGAAAAGACACACTCTTTCCAATGCCAGCTGAGCTCCCTGAGACGTGATGGGCCAGGGAGGAAGCTGAACTCAGGAAGGGGGTGATGCCCTCGGCCAGCCACCCCCTAACTCGCAGGAGATCTCGCACTCTCCAAAGCTGGGCCCTGACTGAGAGAGGGGACAGGGCAACCCCTCAATATCACAGGGATGCCGTCCAGGGTGGTAGTAGGAGTACTAACAGTCTAACAGTAAGTACTGCTTGCAGAGTACTTGTTAAGTGCCAGGCTTGGCATGAAGCCCGTCTTGTTGGGTTCGCCCAAAGTGGGCCCCGAGTCAAGGATCTGGGTGCAGGTAGTTTACTTGGGAGGTGATCCCAGGAAGCACAGTGAGAGAATAAGGAAAGAGACAGGGAAGGGAGGAAAGCCAGTTGAACAGGCACCTGGGATTCGGTCCACACTGGGGACAATTCGGGGAACTCTATGTTGCACAACTGAGAATGATTCTACTGGACAGTGAGATTTATCCACCAACTCTAATCCCTCATTGGCTGAGAGTCATCCTGAAACATCACTCCCCTGCACTTCTCAGTGCCCTGCGTTGGAGCTAACCAGCCTCGTGTAGGAGAGGGTCTGACTGGGCAGAGAGGGTCACAGGCGCTGGAGGAAGGAGGCCACAGGCATGCTGGAACCACCCAGAAAACCTGCAGAGGGGACAAGAGGGTCAAGAGAATCACAGGAGGGCTCCAGAGTATCTGCTGCAGTGCGGCCTATGGATTGCCCTGCCAGCCCAGGAGCCAGGCACCCTTACAGTGCCCATTTTAGAGTTGAGACTCAACAAAATTAAAGATTTTACTCAAGGTCACAGAGCTGATGGGCCAGGGCTGAATCCAAGGGACCAGTTCCAGAGACCGTGGTCTAGGGCATGGTGAGACCCTGTCCCCTGGTCTGTGGACTCCCCAGCCGGTGCTCTTTTGACTCTACCTAGGAGGAAATAGCCACCTCCTTCAGCTCCAAGTCCTGAGTATTTTTCCACATACCACTCAGGCCACCAGCCTACAGTTTGGAGGGATAAAAGGCCTGGGTTTTGGTCTCCCTGGAGAGGAAAGAGTTGGGGATTGACCTTTGTGCTAACCAATGCCAACTCCATTCTGCATTGCAGAAGGCCTCTTGAGTTGTTAGGGGAAGAAAAGTTTCCTCCAGGTCACAAGACACCCTTGTGCATCATATTTCAGACAAAAGAATGGGATTCCCCCAGCTTCTCTCCAGCAGGAACGCAGGATATCAGTCCCCCAGCACAGCAGAGCCACCGTAAGGCCAACAATCTCCTAGGTACACTCAACCATGCATTCTCCCAACGCCACCTTGCTTTGGAAAGTGTCAGCCACAACATGTAGACAGCTTTTCCATCTTTCTTGCCTCTTCTCTATTTATAGCATCACAAGGCACCTGAGGAGGCAGGTAGGGAAGGGGTCATAGCCACTCCCTGTACACACTCAGATCAGGACTGGCAATTAATGGCAGACACACATAGGTAAGCATGGCAGGAGGAGCCCTAAGAATAGACTGGAGCCTCTGTTTCTTCATCTGTTAGCGGAAGCCACGCCCTTATCAAGCATACCCTTCACGGTTCGCAGAATTTTCAGGATGACCAGCAGAGTTAATGTCCCTACCTCCAGAAACTCCCTCCTTGATTCCATCACATTTCCCTATTTCCTTCCCAGCACTCAACACAACTGTATTTATCCTTCTATGTGGGATGTCTATTGCCTGTCTCTTCTAGAGAATGTAAGCTCCGTGATGGCGGAGTGCGCATCAGACTTGGTAAGCCCGCCCGCCCACTGCCACCGCAGAGATGCAGCAGGACAGGAAGCTTGAGAGAGTCAAAGCATGAAAAGTACTCAAGCCACCTTTGATGGAGCATCCACAGGGATAACAGGAGAAGGAACGCAGCAGCTTCCAGTAGCAGAGACCAACCCTTAGCTGACAGTCAGCAAGGAAACAGAGATCTAACTCCTATAGCGGCCAGCAACTGAATTCAGGGACAACCTGACTGAACTGGGCCTTGGATTTATCCTCAGAGCCCCCAGAAACAACCACAGTCCTGCTGACATCTGGGTTTTGGCCTTGTCAACCTCCAAGCAGAAAACCCCACTGAGCCATGCTGCACCTGACTTCTGACCTACAGGACTGGGAGATCATACCTGTGCGTACTTTTAAGCTGCTAAATTTGTCGCAGTTTGTTCCAGCAGCTGCTGAAATTGATGCAGGCAATGGTCATAATGCAGGCATAATAAATGTTTGGATGGATGGATTACATAAAGGAATACACTTTTGAAACCGTAAAACAGAGGTTTTACGATTTCTCACGTTTCGCTTCTTGTATTAGTCAGCTTCTGCCACATAACAAATAACTACAAGTATCAGGCAAACAGCAATAGGCATTTTTCTCTTGTTCACAACCAACAACTGCCCGAAGCATATTCTTTCTGGATGAAAGGTAGGGGCACAAAAGGGCAAGATCACCCAGGTAAGCACACCTCAAGCCTCCGCTGATATCACATCTCCTAACATCCCGTCGGCCAAAGCAAAGTGCATGGCCAAGCCAGAATCCTCAGAGCCAAGAGCCCCAGGGAGGCACGTGGGATGCGAATATTTGTTGAATGACGATCACACTTCTGCAGTGTACCATACATCGCTGTGGGTATGTGGGGGGAAGGGTATGGAAGGGGTAATAGTAGTAGCAGTTAACATGTTTCTCTACTCATATTTGCTATAGCTGTGGAAGCATTTGGAAGGCACAATTACAGCATGGGACACAACAGTTTGAATGCCCTTTCCAGCCCTGATCAGCTCCGCAACCTTGGTCAACTACCTCCATCTCCCTGAGCTTCTGTTTTCTCATGCACACAAGGGAAATAACAGAGAGAGCGGTCCTTGGCACACAGTCAGCCCTCAAAACCATCCATTCTTCAGCCCTCCCAGAGGGCCTTCCGACTTATGCAGTAATGGCAGGTGTGCCCTGAAATGATGTTGGTGGTGACAGATCCACCCAGGCAATGACTGAGGGTGATCTGTGATATGTGTGTGTGTGTGTGTGTGTGTGTGACATGCTCCACTCAAACGCATCCCCACCCCTGCCCCATAGGCTCTTAACAAGGATTAAAAGGGATGCTGAAGAAGCCACAGAAACGTGTTACAAGCCTTGATTACAAAGAAAAAGTGATTTCCTTAAAGTGGATCTTCCATCTACTGGAAAAAACCAGGCACCCAGGACGAAGGAGATAAGCAGGGCGGTGGAGAAGCTCCCAGAACCGAGCGAACTGGAGTCTTCAGCACAAAGCATGCTCCTTCCCCAGCAAGCCTGATTGACAGGCCCAACAAAACCCGCCAGCAAAGTCCATCCATCGACTCACAAGGCACTCAGACCCAGTTCCAGTCACAGAGCCCACAGCCCGTCCTTGGAAATGGACGTAAATGGCGCCTTTTTGTTTAAGAGCAGTTTCTGTTATGGGCATAATACCTCCATTCATTCCCCAGTTTGTATGTAAACATCTCAAAATTGGATTATTTTTAAAAGACCTTGGGACACAATTCTGTTTGACAGAGCTGCGGACACGGGCTCTCACTGGGGCGGGCTGTGCTCCCGTCTCCTTTCCAAGAGCACTCAGCAGTCATTCCAGGCAGAGAAGAGAATTTGTTCCCAAGTCGATCGGCCTGGAAGCCCAGTGACTCAGCTTCAAAGTCATGGGCCATTTGAGGGTCAGATGGCCAGTCATGTGATTTGTGACTGGGGCACCCATGGCCATTTTGCTCATAGTAATGACTCATTTGCGGAAGCTGCAAGTTTCCAAAGCCTTGGTCACTGACTTTAAGCTCAGTTAGAGCTCTTCAGGTGAGAACTTAGTCCCTGAAGTACTACAGACCTTCTCTGCCATTCCAGAACTGGTAGAGGGGATGCCCAAAGCCAGGTTCTCTGTCTTCGAACCCAGCACTCACTCTGCTGCTTCCCCCAGTGACTCCCCCGGTGGGAAGTGAGGCTTTCAGCACTAGACCCAGAATCAAGGTTTACCAGCCCAGAGCAGGACTTTAAGAAGTTCCTTCCTCTTGCCCTCTCCCTGAGCCTCCTCCCTCGTGTGTGTGTTTTCTTGGTTTGGTCAGTCCCCAGAAACAGATCTGAGTCGAGGATTGGAGGGCAAGTAGTTCATTTGGGGAAAGGAAAAAATACCAGTAGGAAAGCAGGGAAGAGAACTAATGTATTAGTCATCTATCTTGGTACACCAAATTGCCCCCAAACTTAGCAGCTTAAAAATAATAAACTTTTATTGTCTTACAGTTTCTGGGGATCAGAAATCCAGGCACAGTGTGTTGGGTACCTCTGGCTTGAGATGTCTCATTTGAGGTTGCAAGTCAAGCTGTCAGCCAGGGCTGTGGACTCCTTGAAAGACTCAGCTGGGGAGGCATCTACTTCTGAGCTCCTTTGCACAGTTGCTGGCAGTCAGTTTCTCCCTGGCTATTGGCCAGAGGTTTCCTTCAGTTCCTTGCCAGGGGGACCCCTCCACAGGGCAGCACATGACACGGCTTCCCTCACATCGAGTGAGAAAGCAAGAGAGGATATTCCCAAGCTGGAAACCAGCCTTCCTATAGCCTAATCTCAGAAGTGATGCCCATCCCTTCTGCCATATGTAAGTTGAACCCCACTTTAGAACTCCAGGAAGGGTTTCCAGAAGACTGTGAGTGCCAGGAAGTGGAGATCAGCTGGTCCTTGACAATCCTTGATCATCCGAGTCCTTGAGTAAGGTTCATTCTCCAGGGCTTTGTCCTACCTGTGAGCACAGAAGGCTTCTCTAGCTTCAGAGGATGCGCTCGGGAGAGGAGATGCCGACACTGAAGGGTGAGGCTGGGGTATTCCTATCATTGTTCCCCAGATCCCTCCCACTGCAGGTGCCGTAGAATTGGCTGCAGCTTTTTTTTTTTTTTAAGATTTTTTTTTTTTTTTTCCGTTTCAGAGAGAGAGAATGCAAGTGGGGAGAGGCGCAGAGGGAAGGAACAAGCCGACTTTGCACAGAGCACAGAGCCCAGCACAGGGCTTGATCTCATGACCCTGAGATCATGACCTGGGCCGAAACCAAGTAGGATGCTTAAACAACTCTGCCCCCCAGGTACCCCCTGGCGGCATCTCTTAACTAAAGGCCACAGCTACTGCCTGGTAGCCTTGCCCAGGGCGCTCCCCTCTCCAGGGATTTAAGACTTGCTTTCCCTATTTGTGACAGACGACCAATAAAGGGCTTGTTATCAGATCACCTGCCAGATGGATTTAAGCTCCACTGAAAACCAGAACAGAACATGTTTCAGTTATCCCATGTGAGGGGAGGAGGGTCTGGGGTATTAACCAATTACCATCAATTACCATTTCCCAATTACCACTGGTCACTGACTGTGGGGGTGGGTTGTTAGCCAAGCCCAACAAAATGCAGCCTGAACCAGCCCAAATCACCCCTAATTCTAATAATCACTGCCTCCCCTTGCTCCTTCAGACCTGGGGTGAGAAGAGATCCCCCACCATTGCTAGCTCATGAGTGCCATACGATCTCTTCCTGGCTTCCCTGAACTATGCCTCCCAATTTGTAAACAACAGTTTTTTCATTAAACTCTCCTTAGTTGGGGCACCTGGGTGGCTCAGTGGGTTAAAGCCTCTGCATCTGGCTCAGGTCATGATCCCAGGGTCTTGGGATCGAGCCCTGTATCAGGCTCTCTGCTGCTTCCCTTCCTCTCTCTCTGCCTGCCTCTCTGCCTACTTGTGATCTCTGTCTGTCAAATAAATAAATAAAATCTTTAAAACTCTCCTTAGTTGGGCACCTGGGTGGCTCAGTGGGTTAAGCCGATGCCTTCGGCTCAGGTCATGATCTCAGGGTCCTGGGATCGAGTCCCGCATCGGGCTCTCTGCTCAGCAGGGAGCCTGCTTCCTCCTCTCTCTCTCTGCTTGCCTCTCTGCCTACTTGTAATCTCTCTCTGTCAAATAAATAAATAAAATCTTTTTTAAAAAAAAAAAAACTCTCCTTAGTGAATCATGTCTGCTGGAAGACTGAGCAGAGGACAACTCCGGAGACCTCTGACACATCTCCCAGAGTCACTCTGTTCATAAAGCAAAGTCTTCAAAGATTTCATTTTTGCTATTCCTGCCATGTCCCTTCACTTCATACCCTCCAAATTTTAAGATCCGGTTCTCTTGGCTCATTCCTCACATTCCCTTCACAATCACAAAGAGAGCTAGCTCGTTTTTCACACCGCCTTCTCTATACTCTCCAAATTCTGGATCTTGATGATCCCCTTTTTGTGTGGTTTAGCATGTTTTCATCCATAATTTTTAGAAAGGCAGAGTCACTACAATATCTTTATTGCTTAAGGAAATGACCAGATCCCAATTCATCCTAACTTCTTAAGAGAATTAAGCTAAACATGCATTCACGTCCAAATGAACTGTGCCAAAAAGAAAGAAAAGTTAAGATATGGTCACCAGCTTGGGTCAAAGTTCAGAAGCCAAGTGGTTGCTTAGCAACCAGTGCTCTGGGAAGGGAACCTGACAACTTGAACAACTTTTATTTTTGGTGTCTCTTGAATTTCACTTAATTATCTACCAGTGCATGGAAACAGCCTCAAAATCAAGTAACCGTGGTCCCAAACAGAAGGGATATTAAAAATATTAAATAGGAAATATGGCATGGGCAGGAGCAATCAGAACAGACCCCAGGAGGTTTGCTGTACCAGGGAAACCAGCTGAATATAAACCTTGGGTCTGGATCACGTGTGTCCGACAGTCCCCCAGAGCTCCCCATGAGCTCTCTTGCTGCCGGGCAATCTCTCTTCTCGGCGGGAGAGCAATCTGTTACCATCTTCGTGAAAGGCTTCATGATCTATGGGGAATTGTTTTTCTACAACTGAGGAGTAGTCTCTTGTTTCCTTCTTAGTTGTAAGTAAATTTGGGTTATTTAGCCCAACATGATTTACTCCGCGGATATACTGTCACGGCGCTAAGGTTAATAATTCATTAGCAAATCTGTCTGAAATCACTTCCTTGTATTTGCTTCAATTCTAATGTGATCACAGGGCCCTCAGCTCCTTCCCCTCCCTCTCCCATCTCCAGCCCATTGCATCGCTTAGAAAATTTCTGCGTGAATGAGGCTTTGGGTCTCTAGGCCCAGGGCAGAGGGCATGGGTTGATTCCCAGGGGCTGGTCAGGGCTTAACGGAGCTAAAAATGATACCACATTTCCCAATCTTAATGCAGAGAGTAAAGTGATTTTTGTTCTCACGATCTATTTTGAAAGGCCAGGTATAATTTCTATTCGAGTTAGGAAACTTTTATGTGGCACTTACCAGGTGTCAGGTGTTCCTCCAAATGCATTTCAAATCTTAGCTAATTGAATCTTCATGACACCCTCATGCTGAGGTCCATTCCTCTTCTTACCCATCTTGTAGATGGGACACCGCGGCACAGACAACTTGAGTAACCCTTAGGGTCACACAGCTGGTATGTACCAGAGAGAATCTGAACCTGGCCTGATTCTTGAGCCTATGCTTTCTTTTCTTTTTAAAAAGATTTTATTTATTTATTTGACAGACAGAGATCACAAGTAGGCAGAGAGGTAGGCAGAGACAGAGAGAGGGGGAAGCAGGCTCCCTGCTGAGCAGAGAGACCGATGTGGGGCTCGATCCCAGGACTCCGGGGATCATGACCTGAGCTGAAGGCAGCGGCTTAATGACTGAGCCACCCAGGTGCCCCTGTAATCTTTTTTTTTTTTAATGTTTATTTATTTTAAGTAATCTCTACACCCAAACTGGGGCTCGAGCTCACAATCCCAAGATCAAGAGTTGCAAGCTTCTCCTGGGCGCCTGGGGAGCTCAGTCAGTTAAGCGGCTGCCTTCGGCTCAGGTGGTGAGCCCTGAGTCCTGGGATAGAGCCCCAGATGAGGGTTCCTTGCTCAGCGGGGTGCCTGCTTCTCCTTCTGCCTGCCCCTCCCCCTGCTTGTGCTTGCTCTCTCCCCCACTCCCTGTGTCAAATAAATTAATATAATCTTAAAAAAAAAAAAAAGAGTTTCATACTCCTCCAACTGAGCCAGCCAGGTGCCCCATGAATATGTAATTTTCTGTCCTTATTTGTTGCTTAGTTTAATCCACATGGGATTTATTTTGGTAAATGGTATGAATTACATTGTTATAAATATAAAACATATATACATATAATAAAAATAGTTTCTCCAAATGGTTAACTAATTGTCTCACCATAATTGGCTGAATAATCCACTACCTCTCCTCCTTTGTTCTTAAACTATTTTTTAAAAATATTTATTTATTTATTTATTTGATGGGGGAAGAGGGAGAAAAATCTTCAAGCAGATTCCCTGCTGAGAGAGGAATCCAACGCAGGGCTCAAATCTCAACGTGGGCTTCAGTCTCAGGACCCTGAGATCACCACCTGAGCCAAAATCAAGAGTCAGATGCTTAGGGCGCCTGGGTGGCTCAGTAGGTTAAGCCGCTGCCTGAGCCGAAGGATCCTGGGATCGAGTCCCGCATCAGGCTCTCTGCTCAGCAGGGAGCCTGCTTCCTCCTCTCTCTCTCTGCCTGCCTCTCTGCCTACTTGTGATCTCTCTGTCAAATAAATAAATAAAATCTTTAAAAAAAAAAAGAGTCAGATGCTTAATAGATTGAGCCACCCAGGTTCCTATAGTAAGCGATTTTTAGCTTTGAATTTGAAGTAATTTTCTTAAAGGTTTTATTTATTTATTTATTTGTCAGAGAGAGAGAGAGCACACAAGCAGGCAAAGTGGCAGGCAGGCAGAGGTAGAGAGAGAAGCAGGCTCCCCGCTGAGCAAGGAGCCGGATGCGGGACTCGATCCCAGGACTCTGGGATCATGACCTGAGCCGAAGGCAGCGGCTTAACCGACTGAGCCACCCAGGCATCCCTGAATTTGAAATAATTTTAAACTTTCAGAAAATTTACAGAAATAGAATTGAGAACTCCCGTATACCCTTCACCGAGTTTCCCCTAAAGTTAGGAATTTACGTAACCATAGTGTAATTACTGAAACCAGAAAATTAACATCCACACGCTACAGTTAAATACTCTTTAGACCTTATTTGATTTTCCCCAGTTTACCCACGGGCTATCCTTTTTCTAGCTCAGGATCCAATCCAAGATCCTATGTTGTTATTTAGTGTTCTTCAATCCGAGGACTCTTCGGGGGGTTTTTTTGTCTTTGTGATCTTGACATTTTTGAAGGATACTGTCCAGCTATTTTTGTGGCGTGTCTCTTAATTTGGGTTTGCTTGATATTTTCTCATGATTAGGCTGCGGTTATGCATTTGGGGCAGAGAAGTGACGCTGTGCATTCTTCTTGGGTGGCACATGTCGATGTGTCTCATTACAGGGAGTAAGCTTGATCACCTGGGTAAGCAGGTGCTGCCAGGTTCTTCATTGTAATGTTACTACTTTTTCTACTAGTGATTAATGAGCATTTTGTGGGGGAAATGCTGTGGGACCATGCAAATAATCTGTTTCGCACCATACTTTTGCTCACTAATTTCAGCATCGATCGATGGCACTTGCCTGCAGTAATTTTTCCTGCCATGTTTGCCTACTGGCAATTTCCTGCTTCCATCCTTCTTTCTACATGTATTAATTGAAATTCCTCCACCAGGAAGAGCTGTCCCTTCTCCCTCAATAAGTACAATGATTTGTTTTGTATGGACTCATTAGTATTTATTCCATGGATTATAATCCAAATCTTACAGTAAATTCTAATATACCATTTTTTTTCTTTCTGGAATTACTATCCTGTTTCATGGATAGTTCAGTGTATTCCTGCTGCAGGAATATACTATCTTAATCATTCCAATTTTATAATATACATTAGAATCTGGACACTGCATTGAAATCTCCTTGTCATTTTTATTATTTTCCCAAAACTTCCTTGACTGTTTCCCCCTATTTATCTTTCCAGATGAGTTTTTAAATAATTTTGTCAAGTTTCACAATAAATTCCTAAGGGCATTGGGTTGAAATTGCATTCAATTTACTAACTAATTTGGGGGAAATTATTTTCCTTACAATAGTAAGTCTTCCCATCCAAAAACATAATATGCCTCTCCATTTATTTTTTTAAAGATCTTACTTACTTACTTACTTGAGAGTGAGAGAGAGAGCATGCACACACACAAATGGGGGTAGAGGGGCAGAAGGAGAGGCAGAGAGAGAAGAGACTCCCCACTGAGCAGGGAGCCTGATTGTGATTGCGGGGCTCGATCCCAGGACCCAGGGATTGTGACCGGAGCCAAAGGCAGACGCTTAACCCACTGAGCCACCCAGGTGACCCACCTCTCCATTTATTTAAGCAGGCTTTCATATGCACCTGTGATGTTCAGGCATTTATATCATGTAAATACTGCACCTTCTAATTACGGAAATTTCTAGGGTTTGTTTTGTTTTTGAGAATTTTTTTGGTTTTTTTTTTTTTTTGAGTTTTTTACTGAACTCTCTGATTGGTTCTAAATTTTTAGGTTATTTATTCTTCAACAATTATTTACTGAGTACCCACCATGTGCCAGGCACTGTTGTAAAAAAGAAAAGCTAATTTATTTTGGCCCTCACAGAGCCTAAATTCCAGAAGGTCAGGTAGACAAATGACAGAGAAAAAGTAAATGTTTACAAATAGCATTGTTATTTATAATAAGGCAGTGTTAATTTTTTTTTTTTTTTTACAAACTAAAGCAGCATAAGGAAATAAAAATGAAAGGATGGAGGCATTATTTTACACATGGCATTTGGGAAAGCCTCTCTAAAGGAATGGGATTTGGGCACAGAGCTGAATAAAACTGAAGAATGAGCCAAGAAACCATATGGGTGAAGAGCATTCCAGATGGAGATAATAGCTTGTGCAAAGGTCCCGTGGCAGGAATTAGTTTGGCACATTTGAAGCCTAGGAAGCCCAGGGTGATAGGAACAGAGTGAGAGAGTATGGAGTGGTAGGGGATGAGGACAGAGAGGTGGGCAGAGGTTAAGTCCTGCTAGATCTTAAGGCTCTGGTAAGGAGTTATATTGCATATTGAGTGTGATGAGACGCATGGAAGCAGAGATTCTAATAAAAAGGGTGTGGAAGTCATCCCAGTGAGAGAAGAAGCTGGGACCAGGGCTTTAGCTGTGAAATGGTCAGAAGTCAGATTTCAGATACATTCGAAAGATAGTGCTGGCAGGACTGCTAACAGATTGAATGGGGGGAGTGAGGAAAGGAAAGAGTAGTGGAAACGTACACCATATCACATGGGTGGGGAGAAATTTCACACATCACATAATTATCTTCAAGGATCCAGACTCAGCCAACACTTCTATATAGTGAACATATAAGGTTGTAGTTAATGTTCTTTGTTATTTAAAAAATTTTAAAAAAGAGAGAGGATCTGTTTTTTGGATCCTGTCTTTGGCCATAAAATCAGTCCACACACTCCCAGAGATAATCAATATAGCAACTGAATTATATGTCAAATACACTGTGATGTAACAGAGCAAACACGCACAGGTGTAGGAGCCAGGGCTCTGGGCAAAGTCGAACCTCTCCAGCAACCTCCCTGGGCTCAGTTTCCTCAAGTAAAATGTAAGAATTTAATGGGATCCTCTTGGAGGTTTCTCCCAGTTCAGGTGTTCTAGACTCTCCATGAACTGCATTCACACAGGGAACCCGAGTCAAGGACGACAACTGAGAATGGACAAGCAGGAGAGAGCAGCCCGGTTCTTACTGTTTTGCCCCAGGACACCCTGGGACTCCCCAAAGCCCAACTCTCCACTGTGGGAGCTCAGTATACAGAAGCTGCTTCACTTTTCCAGTTAACTGAGAGTTAACAGGTACATACAGGTCCCCAATTCTGAACTGTATCATGCTTGTCAACCAACACTCTACTGAGCACATTATATTTTATCGATGACTCAAGTACCCTTCAGGCTCTGGAAGGAGCCTGAAGGTCATGATTATAATCTCTAATTAGCTTTGTTCTGGAGCTGCGTGGGAGGGCTGGTTAACCGGAAGTTTCGGGTACGTAAGTCCTGGATAAAGAATGGTTGCCTCGATGGATTAAGAACAGATTTTGTTCATTTACTGAAGTGCTTGTTAATTGTGAATAATTACTGGAGGGTGTAGTGTAGCCATCACCTACACATATAAATAACCATTTGTACCATGACTCCAGGCTATTAATACTCTCCCAGGGCCGTTCTGATATAATGCTGGGAGAAGCATGGGGCACACATCTTTGTGAATTTCTATTTAGCCTGACTTCAGAGTATGCCAGGAGGAAAAAAAAAAAAAAAAGACAAACTCCACCGGGATCTAAGTTAACCTGAATTAGTCAAGGTTTGAGCAACTAACATCCATAATGAAAACCGCTTAAGGATAAGGTATTTTTGGAAGCCCCCCACCAAGGACTATAAACGAATTAAACTCTGTGATGCCTCAGATTCAAAGCAAAGCCCCCTACTGTCTTCAAAGGCTTCTGCCTTACCAGCAAGGAGAAAGGGAGAGGGTGGTCCTGGTGTTTACTGACCCCTGTCCACCCTGCCTTCTCCTTGTCAAATGTTGGGTTCTGGGGTTTGGGAGTGAGTGAGTGAGTGGTCCAGAGGAATAAGCAGAGATGGAGGAGGGCAGCTCAGACCCAACTGTCTCACCAAGTGACAGATTGTACATGTTCCCCCAAGAAAGTAAATTCACCCCAGTATATCCCTTGGACCCTACTGCATCATGCCTGACCCTTATGACCGTTCTCAGCTTCCTTACATCATCTTTGGGCTCTGCCTAGAACTCCTCCATCTGTCCTTTGACCTTCCAAAATAATACATGTTCTTGCCTAACTGAGTCATGTGTTAGTTTGAATTGTGTCCCCAAAAAAGAGACGTTCAAGTATTAACCCCAGGTACCCGGGAATGTGACTTTATTTGGAAATAAGGTCTTCGTGGACATAATTAGTTCAGATTTAAGTTCACATTGGATTAAGGGGGCCCAGAAGTCAATATGAGTAGAGGCCTTATCAGAGAGAAGAAGACACACACACACACTGGGAGAAGGGCAAGCGACAACAGAGACAGAGACGGACGGATGCGTCTAGAAGCAAGGCGTGCTGACAGCCTCCAGAAGTCAGGAAAAGGCAAGGAAGGATCCTTCCCTAGAGCTTTCAGAGAGAACAGGCTCCTGCCAAAACCTTGATTTCAGACTTCCAGCCTCCAAAGTCATGACAAATAAATTCTGTGTTAAGCCACCCAGTTTGAGGTAATTTATAGGGCAGCCCAGGAACCCAATATACTATATGATACAGACGGGCTCAAACTTTTCTGTTCAGAGCCTTTTCTTCAAATCAAAAATGTACAAGGAGCTCAGTCAGCTATTGGAAGAACTCTGATCAATGCGATGGGGCAGGGGGGTGCACAGGAATTCAGGCCCCCTCCTCGCTGCACCTCTAACCCCCAAGCTTGGCATGCCTGACATCCCCTCGGGCTCCATAAAGCACTGTCCCACCTGAGAAACCAGAAGGAAGGCACAGCACAGGTTTCTCCCGGATTTGAAAGTCAGCTCTCCCTACTCCTAACGTGCAGCCTTAATCTTTTAGGGCCTCAGTTTCCTAATCAGCAAAATCCAGATAAACCTCCTCCTCCATTTGGTCACTACCCAGTGGAAAGGAGACCTTGTTTTTGCAACACACCCATGCTGGGCCTATGGTAGGGGCTGACCTCTGCACACTCGCGCGCGTGCGCGCACACACATACACATTCCTATGTCAATGTCCTGAGCTCCAGGACCTCAGAATGTGACTCTATTCAGAGGCAACATTTTTAAAGTGGCAATTAAGTTAAAACGAGGTCACGAGAGGGACCCAGAAGGGCCAGTCTATTTCTAAAAAGACGTTAGGACACCAACACACATGGGCTTGTGAAGGAAGGGCATGTGAAGGCACGGGAAGAAAACAGCAGTCTGCAGGCCAAAAGGAGAGGCCTCAGAAGAACCAGTCCTGCCCACATCTGAAGCTCTGGTCTCCAGAATGGTAAGAAAAGCAGTTTCTGTTGTCTGAGCCCCCGCAGTCTGCGGCATTTTGTTATGTGAGTCCAAGTGAACTAACACAGCCTGGCACACGGAGGGCACGCTAACTTCTCCTCCATTCCTCTGTGCCAGATTCATGCAAAGTGCACTACATCTATCACATTTGATTCATTCTAGACAGGCCTCCTTTCTCCATCCTGATGCCTCTGCAGGTGTACAGCCCCCAATCTGCCGAGGGCTTGACTAGACAAAAGGCAGGAGAAGGAGGAATTTGCTTTCTGCTTAAGCCAAGACGTCCATCTTCTCCTGCCCTTGGACCTGGGTGTTCCTGATTCTCCAGCCTTTAGACACAGAGTGGGACTTAGAGCTTGGCCCTCCAAGTCTCACCTTGGGAACTGGACTGAATTCCGGCTTCTCCAGCTTATAAATGGCACATCTTGGGACTTCTCTGCCTCCACAGCCATGCAAGGCAATTCCTATAACAAATCTACCTACTTAGAGATATTCTACTTGTTTTGTTTCTCTGGAGAACCACGATGAATAACAGCCACTTGAGGAACAAGCGAGTCCTAGCTTTTGTCTGCAAACCTTCCCTTAATACCTCCTGGTAAATTCTAAAAATCCTACCATCAAAATTCGCAGAATGGGCAGCTCAGGGGAAAAAAAAATCTTGAGGGCAGAGTTGAAAGCACTCTTCCAAGAATCACGGCATCATGAACCCTCTTGGGTAGCAGAGGACAAGATTATATGGAAAAATACAGACATCAAAGACGGAGTCAAAAAGCGATTCAGAGAAATTCAACTCTGAAGGTGGAAAAGTTTTAGGAAGAGCATCACCCATTTGATTTGCTTGTATTTTCCTTTTAATGTGCACAAACATGTGACACATGATGAAATCTGTGTCTATATGAGTTTAAAAGAGATCTTTCAATACATATAAAACAAAAATTCTAATGGAATCTAGATTTGTTGTCAGTATTTTTTTCTTTCTTCATAATGCATAAAGTAAAAGTGCAACTTGCAGTTAATAGTCAGGGGCTTTGGTTTGATGGAATATGGTATTATTTTAATTGCCAGGAGAACTTTGGGCTGTAGATATGGTTGTCCCCATTTTACAGATGAGAAATGGGCTGAGAGTCTAGAGCTGCCCAGAGGCAACTAGAAGCTAATCGCCACTAGCCACATCAGGCCAGGCTTGCAGCCCAGCCTTGAACCTCCAGACCCTCGGCCCTGGTTACAGGTTCTACCTTTTAGGCTCATCTCAGTGGCCAACCCCTACACCTGAATTCCAATCCTGAATCCAGCCTCGGGCAGGAAGTTACTGCCGGGGTAGTGAAATTAGTTGGTTTTTCATGCATGTATAATGAATTCTCGGCAATAAATATGCCTTTATGGGTGGCAGACTTATCCATTTTTATAGTGCAAAAGAAGAACCTGCCCGGTGTGTATTTCTAACAGGCGCTGCCCCTCACACCTGCATAGGTAAATCACAGCAGCGAGAGACGGCAGGCCAGGAAGACCCCAGAAACCTGCGTTCCGAGACTCACAATCTTCACAGGCTCTAGGAGCCCGCAGTGCATGTGGGCAGCATCTACACAAAGCACTGGGGTGCGGACAGTTTACTGGACACAGGGCGGCTATTGTGTCATAAAGATGGTGTTTTAGAGGATTAGTATCGTCTGCAGGACTCCAGGCATGGAGTGTCTAAGTAAACACGGAGAGTGCAGCTGGGAGGGGGAGGGGGGAGAGAGAGTCGCCATTGCCAGCCTGACTTACGATGCAAGCAAGGAAGCAAAAATCCCAGAGACAAATGCTCTGCAGCAGACTCTCAGGGAGGGCTTACGGAAACACCGACTGTGTGCGGGACTCCAACCCCAGAGAGTCCGACTCAGGAGGTCTGGGCTAGGTAGCCTGAGCTAGCCCCAGGCAGCCTGGACGTTAAGAGCACAGACTCTGGAGTCTGGTTGCCTGGATAACCTCTCAGGCCTCGGCTTCCTCATCTGCCAAATGGGGGTACAAAGAGTACCCAGAGGATAAGATTGTTAGGGTGGTTAAGTTGTTACAGGTGGAGTTTTCTCTGCTCAGTAATTGTGAAACTGAGTGATGGGTTGATGAGGGCTTATTGTACTATTATTTTCATGGTTTTTTTTTTCATGTTCTGTATAAATTTTTCTATAATAAGTAGTATTTTAAAAGGCTATGATGAAACTCATACCCAACTCGGGGAATATTCAGTTCTATTCTCTGTATCCCCAACCTGCCCCCCACCCGCCCTGGCAAAAAGAAACATGGTAACAGACTTTCTAGAAACAAACATGCGTTTGAGAAATGGGAATGAACCAACATAACAACATAACATAACATAAGGTAACGTAACATAACGTAACTGTTGAAGTAACTGCTTGTTTTACTTGCCTTGCCTTTTTACTTCAAAAAATGAAGATTAGTAGAGGTGGGAGAGGTTTGTAAATGGACAAGACCTCTTGCTACCTCTCTGTGCTTTTTTCATGCTCTCTTCTGCGACTCTCCCCCTTCTCCCCTCTCCCTCTTCCTGCCCTCTCCCCCTCCCCCTTTTCCCCCCTCGTCCTTCCTCCCCCTTTCTCCATACCCCCTTCCCTGCCCCCAGCTCTCATCCTCTCCCCATCTCCCTCATATCTGCAGCACACGTGTATCTGCGTGCCTACAGAAGGAGGCAGAACAGTTTCAAAACAGCAATTTCAGTTTTTACCTCTTATGTTAGCACATTACACACAGCGTATGTACACACAATTATTTCTGCGATTAGTCTTGTCGGGGAGAGGAAGCGCCCAGATTTGGATCAAACACACCTGGGTTTCCATCCTGGCTTAGCCTCTCGCCAGTGTGTGGCTCTAGGTTAAGAACCTCCTAGAGTCCTGGTCTGCTCATCTGGAAAATGCAGGGGACCTGTCTGGGCCCCTGAAACCAGGGCCTGACGCAAGGACAAAGGTCCTTGGAGAGGCAATTCCGGGGAGCTAGCAAGACACAGAGAAGGGGAGGCCAATAAAAGGCATGTTTCCCAGTTGGTGCCCGAGGCCATAGGGCTCAGCTTTGTGAGAGACTCTAGGAAAGGCACAGGATGCCTCCCAGAACTGTCCACAGGAAGAACATCAGGCATTCATCCACCAGTTTCCAGTCCCCACTGGCTGAGTCCCCCACATTCAGGACCGCACCTGTATGTGGACTGAGGGATTGTACAGCTGAAGCAGGAGAGGGGCAAGACAAGCAGGGGGCACAGGGCTGCGGGACAGTCAGCATGCATGGGGGACAGTCGATGTGCATGGGGGACAGTCGGCGTGCATGGGAATGTCCGTGCCTGGGGCTGAAATCCAAGGGGAGCCAAGTGAATGGGACAAGGACCCCAAAGTGACTGGGGAAGGCTTTAACAAGGACATAAGCTAAAGCGTGTGATCCAGTTGGTCCACGACAGCCTCCTTCCCTTTTCCCTGTCACCTTGCTAGCCTGGGAGCCAGGACCCTCCTGGTCTCTGTCCTCATTCCTACCCTCCCCTGACTCTGAGCTATAGCAGTCGCTCAGTAAATCTCTTTCCCACAGGTGTTATAAAGTTCCAAAAAGATCTTCTCTCCTAAGGATGTCTTTGGCCATCCGTTTGTTCATTCTTTTCATTCCTTCAAAACACCATGTGGCACTCTATCAAATGCCCTGTGCTTGGGATAATAAACTCATGATGTGTTAAACTGCTGCAATATTGGGACTTACTTGTTATAGCAGCAAGCATAATTCAAACTAACCAACCGGGCCCATAACACACTCCCTGCCTAGTAAGAGAGAGGAGACATGTACCCTAGCCTCCTAGTGGATACAGGAGGGACAGGAGTTTCAGACACTGTAGGAGAGTTTCTCCTGGTGGCAGCTGTCTGTTCCGCCACGTTGCACCAGCCCTCACTGGATTGGTGCCACCTGTCACTCTGGGATCAGAGCAGGATTTCAAGAAGAATAGGCATTGTGGCTTGAGCCTCCATACAGTGAGTAGGAACCACACTTGCAAAGAAGGGACAAGGCATTGCAGCCAGATGAAACAAAAGGAGAAAGATCCGGTGGATGGAAAATCAGAGCTGTGTGTGGAGCCGGAAAATCAGAGCTATGTGAAGAGCCACCAGTGTTTAGTGAGCAGGAGCCAGAGGCCAGACATGGGGCTGAGAGTGTTACATCCCTTAGCTCACTTGACATCCCACAACTCCCTCATGAGGCAGGAACTATTATGTCATTTTATAAATTAAAAAAACTGCATTCCAGAGATGTACAGTCACTTGCCAAAGTCACAGGAAGTGGCAGAGTCAGGATGTGAATCCAGACAGCCTGGCTCCAGATCCTGGGCTTTAAACTGCCCAGGGACCCTGGCCATAAACCCTACAGTTATCACAGCACTTTACAGTTTGCAAAACCCCTCTGGACTTATCTGGTTTTGCCATGGCAACAGCAGCTGTTCCCATTTTACAGATGAAGGAACGGCACTAAAGGTCCTGTGATTCAGCAGGAATCACAGACAAAGGCCAGGACTCAAACCCTGTCCTCCACCCCAGCCAGGGATGCAGCGGCAAGGAGTCTGCAAAGCTGTCTCTCTCCTCCTTGCTCTGCATGGGAGGTGAGGTGTCTATATTTAGATCATTACGAGGAGCTGCTGAGAGAGTGTCCTCAGGCTATGCATTCGGCCTTACACACACATTCAGTGCGGATCCAGGAGAAGGCCAGGGATAAACGGGTGGGAGAAGGCCCTTGATTCCAAACAGAAATCGAGATGATCAAACACAGCCCAACCACAAACGGAGGGTGCAGGAGAGAAACCAGCTTTATCTCCAACCCTGTGTACTCAGAAGCTTTTCCCGGAACCCAGGTCCCACCCAGGAAATTGCCATTTCATGCATTAGTTTATTTTTCCTGTGTACTTTGCAAGGCTCCATGTTTCACTGAGTCCTTATCGTTTTGGTCCAATCCCACAGACTGTTAGGTTGGCAAAAGTTCAAATCCATTCAGACCATTGTAGGGCCTGGCTCGCAACAGGGACAAATGCTTGTGCGCAGAGCAAAGATCCCACTGCCAGCCGCACTCAGGGAGGATGGAGTGTCTGGTGAGTCTGTATGGTAGGGAAGACCTGCTGTTCACCAAAATGCACACTCTCCTTCTGTGTGTCCCAACCAGGAACTACATTTCCCAGTTACTCTTGCAGCTAAGTGAAGTCATGTGACCAGTTCTCACCAATCGAGGATGAGCAAAAGTGATCTGTCTCTCACTAGGCCAGGCAGTTAAGAAACAGGTGGGGTTTTTCCCCTGGATGCAGACCCTGGTGAATGGTGGAGGCACAAAGTGGAAGGAACCAGAGTATCCCTAAGGAGAAAACACTTGTATTCGGTTACTAAAATGATTAGGGTTGTTTGTTATAGCAGCGAAAATAGGCTGAACTCATGTATCTCCCTTCCTGACACCTGGCAACTTCAGCTCCCCATGGAAGAAGGGTTGGAATCCTTGCTCCCTGAGGACAGCTATAATCTTCAACTGCTCCCTGTTGTATGCTGGCCTGACACCACCACTGAGTTCCTGCCTCAGTTTCCCTGAATAGAACAACAGATTCCCCTTAAGACAAAGCTGACTTTGATCCCAGTCCATTTGGAACCAGCTGCTCAGACTAGGTCAACATCCTCATCCTCACCCCATCTCTGGACTGAGACATGTTCAAAATGGACTATGGCCTCATGGCATAGGTGATGCCCACCTACCTCCCAATTCATGTGACCATGCCCAGCAGCGCTGCTACTGAATTTTGCTCCTGGTTAACTGATATTGGTAGTGTCTGGGTTTGAGCCTATAATCTCGAGCCCTACTGGTGGCTTAATACCAGACCCTAGAGCCCAAGAGTAGCATAAGAGGAAGAGTCCAGTACAGACTCTGAAAAGCCTGAAACCAAACCATAATTTTCAGGATAAAGTCTGTATTCCTCTGTGCATCCAAAAGCCCACCTACTCATCTCAGTCCTCCCCATCTGCTGGCTCCCAACCTGCCTCCTCCATCAGCCTAGCCCACCTCTGCTCCTCCCAATGTGTGGAAATACATAGCACCCTACAGCTGTGAAATGCTTTCCCTGCCGTCCCAAATGCCCTTCTGACTTTAAATGGGATTTCAGAGCCTGGCCAGGGATCACTGCTGGGTTTTTGCCTACTCAGAATCCCTTTCTCTTCTAGAAATATAAACCCATGGCGGGGAGCCTTACTATGAGGTTAATTACAGCCAACTCCACCACCTTCCCCACCAGAGCAGCAAACAAGAAATTATGCAGGGCTAATCCAGGAAACTAAATGTTTAATACCCACAGAGATCAGGCCTCTTTTCCTTTAGAAGCTGCCTGGGAGACAGAGCCTAGGGCCTTCTCTGATCATCTTCTCCCCACCCTATTCGAGAATGGAGCCAAGAAGGAGACCTCAGGAATGGGGTGAGAGGTAAGATCCCATGTCACTGTCTGCTGGTCAGAGCCCCTCTATCAGACCAGTGTATCCATCATAGGTGCTGTCTAAAACTGCAAACAGCTCGTACTTGAAACTTCCTTTTATAGCACTGCCCTTGGCCCAAAGAGACTCATTTTGCCAAGAAATTCTGAGGAGGTTATGCTTCCCATTCCAGAAGTAGGCACAGAGCCAATGCCTGCCTAATAGGGGAGTATAAAAAGCCAAGCATCTTGCCTGAGAATGGGCCCATTCTGTGATGGTTTTCATGCTCCAGAACTCTTCATGGGATCAGGCTGCAGCTAGACTCCAGCTGAAGCCACATTCTTCATTGGCTCATGTCTTGCTTACAGATGCACTCCCTTGCCATTCCTCCTGAGAGTACTCCCTCAATAAATAACATGCACAAGAATCCCCATTGCAAGCTCTGCTTCTAGGGTATCCAACCTGAGACTCTTCTGGATCAAGCCATGCCTGAAGTCAGACCATGGACTTCTAGCTCCAAGAGCCCACAAATTCACTTAAAACAAAACACAACAAAACAAAACAAAAACAATGTTGTTTGGAATTGAGTTTCTGACAGTTGTATTTGACCTTGGAGACCTTTTAATTTGTTGAAAAAGAAACATTCATGTAGCAATCCTTATTCTCAACCTCACCTTCATCATCAAACCAGAATGAGGAACACTTGCAGTGTGTTGGCTCCTGGAGACCCATGTGCCTATAGACCGTGCAGGCAGACACCCCCACACCCCACAAACCCGTGCTACAAACAGAAACTGTCACACTTCCCCACCCATCTTGGGAACTTTATTCAGTGTGTGATTCTAAAAAGGGTTGCCAGATCAGGCCAGATTTCAACTGCAATATAAAGGACCAACTGCTTAGTCTCTCTTTGGGCTGTGCTGAACACACATAATGCTTGTATTTGTAATAAATGTTTAGAGAAAACCCGCTTCAGTTCTCAGCTTTAGAGAGTTGCATGCCTTTCAAGGATTCTTGCATCTGACTGTTACAATGCAGAGACTGCTGGCTATTAGGATCTGTCTTGAAATCCTCCAAGAGGTTGGCACCGTGTAGTATTAGAAAATTATGGTGTTTTGCTGTGTCGCCACAAAAAGAAAGATTAAACACAAAGCTGGGCTTAATAAATAAAGTTGAAGGTTGCTGAGCAGAACAAGGGAGCCCACTCTTCATTCCTATGGCCAATGCCTTGAAAAGCCCAGAATGAATTACGGACACCCCAAACTCCAGTTCTGGTGTCTTCAAGATGGGCTGTTACAAATGTGACAAGGTTTTACTGTGTGTTCTGGATTTCATTTGGGGTCAGTTACAAATGACAGACTTCCCATTCAGCGTTATGTGCAGTAAAGTGACAGTTCACTATCCCACCAAATTCCTATGAAGCGGTGAAATCACTATTACCATCTCCATGTCACAGAGAAGAACCCCCAAGCACAGAGAGGTTGAGCAATGAGCTCAAGGTCACACTGCCAGTAAGCGGCAGAGCTGAGATTTTGACAGAGGCCTCTTGGAATCCAGAAGCCTGTGTTCATGAAGCTCTACTGCCTCGTGCGTCAAAGAATATCATGTGGATTTATTCTTTCTTTTCCTTAGAAGTTTGGTAACTTTAGGGACGCCTGGGCGGCTCAGTCGCTTAAGCGGCTGCCTTCAGCTCAGGTCATGATCCCAGGGTCCTGGGATCCAGCCCCACATCAGGCTCCCTGCTCAGCGGAGAGTTTGCTTCTCGCTCTTCCTCTGCCTGCTGCTCTGCCTACTTGCACTCTCTGCATCCAGTAAATAAATAAATAATAAAATCGTTAAAAGAAGTTTGGTAACTTTATACCAGGCACTGTGAATAAAGGTGACTCGTAGTAAAGATGTCCTTCTGAGATGACCCTTTGGAAGTCACAGTGCCCAGAGCTCCATGGCCCAAATCTGCTTCACTCTGCGGTCCCCGGGCAGGATACACACCTGGGGGGGTCCCTATATAGTGTAAGCTCGCAGGCCTGGGAGTCAGGCCCGAGCTGCCTCAGGACCACAATGGGCATGTGAGGCCCACAGTTCCTGCCATCCCCGTGACATCCCTCTCTAAGCCCTCACTCCCTCTTTTGTAAAATGGGGATGATAAGCCTTGCCGGGGGTGGGGGTCTGTTTTAAAAGTTAAAGAACATCATAAAACCATGAGAACTTAGCATAGGGTTTGGCACATACAAGCTGCTCAGGCATGTCTGTCTCTGAATCTGAATGGGTCCAACACAGTCAGTTTACAGATGAGAACACTGAGGCCCAGGGAGGAGCAGGGACTTGCCATGGTCCCACCTTGAGTCTGGTGAGAAGCTCTGCTATCTCAACGCCCAAGGCTTCTTCCCTTTCATCCTGTGCCCACCATCCTGAATCAGGGGCTGAGTGGCCCTGTGTCCCCTGGGCCTCACTACAGGGTGTGTCCATACCTCCCTGGGAAGGAGCTCAACACACAGACCTGCCACAGCTGGGGAAGTTGAGCCAGCAGAGTGGGGCAGGGGGCCTCCATTAGCAAGCATCTCCCCGACTTCTTCTAGGGTAGAGGCTCCAACTGCCTCCTGCCATGTGACCGGACTTACCTGCCCCCTTCAGCCTGAGCAGAGGGCAGGCACCCACGTGGGGGCAGAGGAGACCGGAACAAGGTATCCCCCAGTAGGCAGCAGGAAGAGAAGGTGGCAGGCTGACTTCTCCAGTGGCAGGGGCCAGTCAACAGAAACAAAACAGACCGCTTCACCTTGAAGCCCCAGATGTCCCATGAGACACACAGCCCTGGGAACCTCTTCTACATCCTTTCCTCAAACTAGCTTGTCCATGGATCTGAGCCCCGCGGGAGTCCCGGCCCTCAGCCGTGGCCACCCAAGGGATGTTCACTAAACACACACCTTCCTGCTTTAGCTACGCCCGCCGCTCTGCTCACCACCCTCCCTGCTCAGACCTAATCTTATTCCTGATTAAACCTCTCCCTTCCATTTGTAAGGGTGTGCAGGGATGTGAATTTTGAAGTCCCGTATAAATATGTGCTTTAGAATTAAACTGGTTCAGCAATTCTTGACAATGATTTCTTGGAAATTAAGCCCAGACAATTTGTTTGGCTGGAGCTGAGCATCTGAAACAGGCACGACGGAAGCGTGGGGAGTGTGCTGGGGACTGTGCTGGGAGCCAGGCGGCCTCAGAACCGCAGCTCCTCGGACACAGGCTGCCCCCTGGCAGCGCTGGCGGCTGGTGCCAGCTGGGGGACCCGAATTCCACACGCCCTCTGTCTGCTATGCCACCACCCAACTTCTGGGCACCCACCAGGCACCAGCTGGGGCCCAGGGGCACTTCCCTTCGCTCTGAGAGGAGCCTGGAGCTCTAACAGGCGGACGCAAATTCGGGAAAGGGGAAGGGAGTGGAACTGACTTCTGTCTCTCTGGTGGAGGGGGTTCCCTGCTGCAGGAGACGAAAGAGGGACGAAGTCCTGATTCATGCAAGCCTCGAGAAAACACGACGCTAAATGGAAGAAGCCAGACAGAAAGTCCGTATATGCATGATCGCACTGATACGAAATCTCCAGAAGAGGAAAACCTGGAGAGGGAAGCAGATCGGGGGTTGTCAGGGGCTGGGGGTGGGAGGGAGAAGTGACTGCCAGTGGGGTTTCCATTCGGGATGATGAAAGGTTTTGGAACTAGATAGAGGTAGACTGGTACAACATCGTGTATGTACGCAATGCCACCGATTTGTACACTTCAAAATGATCCATTTTAGATGTATTTTATTATGATAAAAAAAATGCACAGATCTCAAAAAGAACAGCAAGTATCCATCTTGCCCTGACTCCCCAGCCAGCCCTTAGAGAGCCCCGCACACCTTAACTTTCTCCAGAACCTTTCTGAGCATCCCTGGACGGTGTTCTTGGCTGTCTTGCCGTTTCTGCCAATCCCCTCTTCTGGTAGCAGGCTGGATGAAATGCCTTCTGCTGCTGCCAAGAGCTTTGGCAGACCCCACCTGGCTCTGGGGGACATCTGACGTGGAGAGGGGGCTGGCATCTGTAGAGAGAATCATCTCCTTTCATGCTTAGGGCATGAAAGCTACGGACTCATAGGATTTCCTAGTGGTCTCAGTATAGAGACCTTTCCAGAAAGCTTTGGAATGGCCCGTGAGTGGGACCAGGGATCTGCTTAATGGTAGACACTGTGCTGGGCTCAGAAGCTCCCCTGCTCCCCTTTGGTTTGGTCCATCACCTCCAAGCCAGACCTGTGGATCTGGAACATCTCCCCAAGGGCTCCTAGAAACTTTGTGTTGCTAGGACTCTGGCAGGCCTATCTGCCCGCCACCCGCCCCCATCCTCTGGATACAGGCCTCTGGTGCTCGCTTGCTCATCTCCAGTATACGGTTTAATCCTCATGTATACACGAAGCACAGATAATGTCCATTTCATTGCTGGTGAAACTGAGGCCCAAAGAACAAGAAGTCCACAGGAAGTCAGTGCCTGGTCTGCCCAGCTTATCCCTGGATCCCACTGTCTCTAGGAGCTGGGCTCCCATCACACAGCAGGGGTGGCCGAGGCAGAGCTCTGCGTCACCAGGCGCCTCTCCCACCTGCCCGGGAGCTCTGAGAGGGCAGGCGTAGCTAGGTTCACCTGGGAGCCCAAGGTCCATCACAGATCCTCTAAGGTGGAAACAGCAGTGAGCGTTGGCTCAGGTGAACGTGGAGCAGGCCGCATGGAGGCTGAGCAACAAGAACTGGTCTGGAAAATGACCACTGACCTGAATCTTTGCCCAGATCTGGAGATAAATGATGAGTGAACACTGAGTGGGCACTGGGCATCTTACCTGACCTGCTTCATCTTTCTTCCTCTCTCTTTTTCTTCCCTCCCCCTTCTCCCCCTCTCTTCCTCTCTCTCTTCTCTTCCCTTCTCCCTCTCTCTCTCCCTCTCTCTTTTTCTGTTCCCCTCTCTCTTCCTCTCTTCTCTTCTCTCTCCTCTCGCTCTTCCTCTCTCTCTCTGTCTTCTCTGTTAGGCTTTGGTCCTATATCACACACACACATAAAAATCCAATTTTTCGCAGAATTGTTACAGAACAAGACATTTACCTCAGTGGTCCCCTGTGTGCTCCCCACCCACCCCAACCTTGAGCAGTCAAACTGTTCTAAAAGGGGAGGAAGAGTTGCTTGAGATCCTAGGATTCAGCCTTGAACTGCTAGGATTAATTTTCTCCCACACTCGTTGAATGACAGAATCAGGCTTTAGGAAGATCTTGCCAGGTTGGAGCGGTGGGCCAAATCTAACAATGGAATTCACAAAGGAAAAGTACAAACCCCACACGGGGTTCACACAAGAAGTGACATTCAAGTGGACGCACAGCACGCGCGGACATCCGGAGTGTCTGATTTTATGCCAGGCCACACAAACACAAACACGGTGCTAAGACGAAACCCGTGAGAGGGCCCAGCTCCCACCAAGTGTTCACAGCCTGCTGAGTCCGTTCTGTACTGCAAACCAGGGTCTTTCCAGAGGGCTTAGCCCCTCACTCTCTCTGGCAAATGTACCTGTGTCTCCTTTGATCACTTCTCTGCTTCTCGTGTCCTCAAGTCTTCAGACTCCCAAGAAAGAAACAAAAGGACCCCAGCCTTGACCCTCTCCCGCCACATGCGGCATAACCAAGCTGTCAGTTCTGCCTCCTGAACACATCCATTGCCTTCCCTCTCTGTCCTGCCCATCTTTCCCTTACCTCACCAGCCCCAGGAGCCTCTTACCTGGTCCTCAACGTCTCATTGTCCATTCTTTATATTGTGCTGAACTCCCTTGTCGCATCCTCCAAACGTCACCTTGGCCCCACTGTGCGTAGGATAAAACCCTAACAGCCCAGCCTGACACTCTCCTGCCCACCCTCCAGCCACCTGTCTGCCTCACCATGGCCCGATCTCATGCCAGGCAATCCATCTTCCTTCTTCAGCTTTTGAAGGTGTCATTTCCTCCGACCTTCCATTTCCCAACCTATCACTTCCTATTCACCCTTCAAAGCAGGCTTGGCCAGCCCTTCCTCTGGGAAGACGCAGGCAATGAGGACCCTCTGTTTTCCAGGCTCAAGAGTGCCCCAAATTATCCTTATCATGCCACCCTGGCCCTATGACTATGCCTGTCTCCTCCCCTGACAGGGAGATCTCTGGGGACAGGCTCTCAGTCCCAGTCCTCTCCTGACCCCCAGGGCTGAGGCCTGAGCCTCGTGCACAGTACTCACCAGGACAAGGAGTCACAGGTGAGTGCAGGGGTGCACACGTGCATGCAGGGATGTAAACCATGTCAGTATGACTTCAAACCACCTCTGGCAACCTCTCACCCAGTGAGCAGAGGCTCCAGAATAGGCATGCGTTGATATGAACCTGCCATTCCCTGGCTTGGCTTGGGTCCCCTCAAGCCTTCCAAGGTGTGGACCTCTCTCTGCATAAATGGGGATCCCAGGGTTTCAGGATATGTCTTTCTTCATGCAGGGCCCTTGCACCACTGACCTGTTCCGGCACTAGAGGAAGACCAGCTGTGTTGGATTTACCCAGAGGCTTTACGTGAGTCTACACCGAGAGACCTTTCCCGGAAGTTGTAGCAGGTGGAGTCCCCAGGAAGCAGACGCAGACAGAGACCAGCAAACACTCCTGGGATTTCTCCCCAAGGAAGGCAGCAAGATTGGGCAGAGGAGAAGCTGCCCTGTGACCAAAGTGTCAGCGACTCCATGGGGTGCTCCACCCAAAGTGGCCCTTCTGAGTTGGCCTGAGCAGGGGAAGGGGGCCTGGCTTCCATATATGCATGTCGTGTGGCTGCCCCGGCAGGAGACGTGACTCCCATCCATCCCGTCTCCCATAGAGACCACAGCCCCCGTGGTGCCGCAGAGGACTGAGAGCCAGCAGTGTCCCCAAAGAAGGAAGGCCTTCGGTCCAGCGTGGGAATCTGGACAGCACACCAGAGCACTCTCCACAGCCCACGGACTTTTCCCATGTATTTCCAGAAGCCCTGCTGGGACCCTGCCTGCAAAGTATGCGGGGCCCACACTGTGGCACTAGATCCCATGTCCCAGCACAGTGTTCCCAACTGGCTCGCCCCTGGTCCACAGCTCTGCAGTTCTCTCCCAGGACCCTGCCTGGTCTCGTTCCCCTGGGCACTGGCAGGGCTCCCACAGGCAGGGGCAACCAGGTCCTGTGGCACCTCTGGGGTATATCCCATTTCCTCCCTCATCAGGCCTGTTGAGACTTAACACTGGTGTCAGCTCTGGCCAAGAGGGAGGGAGGGGACGATCTTTGGACAAGCAGGAGGCCTTGCAGGAGGGAGGCCTCTGCATCCCCTTCAGACACAGGAGCAGGGCTGGTGGCCACTTGCGCACCCTCAGATGATTCAGGGAATCTGGGACTCAAGATCAGGGTGCATCAAATCGAATGTTCCTGTCACACGCCTCACGGTCGCATTCTTCTCTAACCAGGGCCTCACCACAGCCCAGTGGATGGAACTAGGTTTGAAATACACATCATCTTCTACTATCAAGATGAAGTGCAGGGTCCAGCCTTGGCTTTCTCTGCCTTCAGCCTTTAGAAGATGTTAGCTCCTTCCCTTATGACTGACAAGGGCCTCTGGCTTTCACGCTTCCATTTTAACGCCCATTAATCACTCATAGTCTTCCCTTTTCTTTTTTTCAATGTGTCAGTTGAGCTTAAAATAGCTGCCCCATCCCTCTAAGTTTACAGAGACCTTGTGCCCCACTTCTCGAATGCCTGATACCTCGTGCCGCCCAATGCTTCCCAGTCTTCAGCGCACAAACCCAGCTCACCACTGGTGAAATGTTTCACGTTTCCCCTGCTGCCCATATCAGGAGCTCTCTGTACTTGACTTCCCACCAAGGATGCAATTCTCATGGCCAGCTGGGTGGCAAGGGATATGGCTCCAAAGTCTCATCTTAACACTGGCTTTGTCAAATCACTCCTCAAACCCACTATCCCAGTTAGGGTATCTCAAGAAGCAGACTCAGATGGAGAGGAGGGGACGGCCCTAACCCCAGTGTTCTCTGGTCTGTCTCCAGACCCTGGGTGTATTAGTTGAGATAACACTAGCTGCCGTAAAATATTTATACATAGTAGCTCAGACCTAATATAAATGTATTTCTCTTCACATAACGATTAAAGAGGAGTCTGGGCTCAGCAGATGGCTCTCCTCCGAGTGATGATTCAGGAACCCAGGCTCCTTTTCTCTTGTGGAGAGGAGCCATCTCCAACATGTCGCTTCCAAGACTTCCGTGTTTCCCATATGGCATAGACGGAGCAAGTATGGACAACACAGCTGGGAGGCATGTAGGGGCCTGTCCTGGAAGTGACACCCCATCACTCCAACCACATTCCACCAACTAGAAGACGCTTAGGGCCACACCCACCTGCTGGAGAAGTTGGGAAACATGAGCTAGCTATGTGCCCAGAAAGAAGAGGAAACGGGCCTGGCCAACAGCTGGCCACTTTTGAAAACATTTGAGAAGTGGCAACTTTCCACTCCAGTAGAAAACTAGGGAAATGTTAGAATGTCAGTCTGAGATTCATCAACTCTGCCAATGATGCTAAAGTCACGTGAAATCATACAAAGTCATTCCAGAACTCTTGATTTTAAATCCCAGCTTTCCTCTCTGCACTCCAGACCTTCTAGAACCCACAATCTTCTCTTAAGCTTCCCCCTAAAGCCTCCCCATGTCTGCCCATCGCATGCCTGAGCAACATCAACCACAAATAGCTTATGTGAGATTTAGAACGAATGACAGAGAAGGAAGCAGGATGAAATTTTGGCTCCAGACCCAAGAAGCATGCTTATCTCCAGGAGAAAACCACAATGGCTTATTTCTTTACCTCTTCAGTCTCTTACAGGAGCTATGACAGTTTCTTACAATTTTTTTTAAAGATTCAAACACTCCAAGGATCAGCAGTGGACAAGTTAATGAGAAATACAATTGTTGCTGTTAGAAGTAAAGAGCTGATCGTGGTGAAATGTGAGGAAATTATTGCATTTATCTAGGGTTTGTCAGTTTAAGTACAGGAAGTTAATGTTGGGGAAACACAAATGGTCTTTGAACCAAGTGAATAATGCAGCTGCTTCTTCCTGCCATTTTTTACAACTGTTATTAAATTAAATACGCATAAGTTCAAATGCCCCCAAGATAATGCGTTTCAGAATACCTTGTGGGAATAAGTCATACTTGCATTTTGAGATGCCAATATGAGCCTACATATTTAAATCTCTTTCCTCCTTCCTACCAATAGAAATGAATAAAGAATGTCTAAAAGTTTTGAAATGAATAAAGAAGTCTAGAAGTTTGATAAAAGGGAAGACTATCTCCACGTTAGAAAGCAAGGACGGGTATTCTCAACACGCCGAAGTCACGTGGAAGGCCCATGGGATGCGGTGTAGGTGGCACCAGATTGAGGACTGAGGAGAACACTGGCCCACTCACAATTCAAAATAGGCAAGAGAAGAGCCCATCCAGAAAACAGGCAGTATAGAGCTCTGCTAGACCAGGGGGACCGCTTTGTCCTCCCACCAAAAAGAAGTAAAAGCTCAGAGAGTGAGGGGCTGGGGGGAAAAAGGTGAGGTGTCAGACACGTGGCAAGGGGCAGATCTGAACTTCGTGACAGGTGTGGGGACAGCAACAAGTGTCGAGGAGGCCCCGAGCCCAGAGGCTCTCAGGCCCACATGCATCTCAGCACGCACTTACTTCCCTGGGTGCCAGCCTGCCCTCCGGCCACCAGCACCCGCTGAGAACTCTCTCTGACCACAGGGCCAACTCTGTGAAGTGAACCGGAAGCAGCAGGCCCTAGGAAGTAGGCTTTATAAAAAAATGTGGGGTGCCTGGGTGGCTCAGTGGGTTAAGCCTCTGCCTTCGGCTCAGGTCATGATCCCAGGGTCCTGGGATCGAGCCCCACATCGGGCTCTCTGCTCAGCAGAGAGCCTGCTTCCTCCTCTCTCTCTGCCTGCCTCTCTACCTGTTTGTAGTCTCTGTCTGTCAAATAAAAAAACAAAATCTTAAAAAAAAAAAAATGCCCCAGCTCCCTCCCGTCTGAGGTGAGATAGATCTGAGGCACCTGCTCTCCCCTGGCTCCCAGAGTTCCCTGCTGGGGAGGAGCCGCTGGTGTCCCCGGAGGCAGCCTGCCTGGGGCTGTGCCTCGTTCCCGCTGCCTTTCCCTCCCTCACTCGCTTCCTCACTCCCCGGGTCTGAAGGGTCCCGCAATCGGCTCTCTAGGAAAGTAGCTGCACTTAAATTATTCTCTCAGGATCTGGGGAGACCCAGACTAAGCAGAGTTAACCCAAACATTGTGAACGTGTAGCTGGTGGGTCAAACCGAGTGGGGCCACTGCCACAGCGGGGGTATTAGAGCAGGCAGTAGGGCCCATAGGGGATGAGGGCTGTCCTCTCAGCTAATGTCAAACTAGTATGAACATAGGGAAGGATCCACCCAGATGGAGGACACCCCTTTAAATGCTTCCACCCTACTACACACACACACACACACACACACACACACGTAACTAGAGTGCCTCTCTTTGGGAAATATTTGAGCAGAGAGAGACCTTCACAATATCTGACAGAATCCATCTCAGTCTTGGGCAAACATAAATCTCTCAAAGAATAAGAAAATAAAGAAATATCACCTACTGTTAAAAAAAAACATTTTGAGGGGAAAAAAAAAACAACACCCCAATCCTACAGAGTCTCTGCCAACGTTTTCCTGCATCTGCATTTGAGAAACCTTGAGGAACTCCCTCTTGAACAGATGCAACGAGATCCAAACACACATCACAAGATGTCAGCACAGGGGAAAACCCGGGTGAAGGGTCTGTGGGAACACTCCGTAACAGCTCTGCACCTTGACTGTAAATCTAAGACTGTTCCAGAATAAAACAAAACAAGGCAAGACTAAACAAAACGAAGATTGCATCAATGAAACAAAAAGCTCCAAAGTCAGAAAGTACTTTCAGCAGGAAAAGCAAATACGATCATCAGAATATCTCAATGTAGTGGAGGCCAAACAATGGTTTGGATGCTGCCAAAATCCAGATTAGTCATTTGGAAGATCAGTGTGAGCAGTTTCCCCCAAATTCAGAAGAAAGGGACAAAAAGATAAATATAATGAGACAAGAGAGGAGAAATATAGAATGAGTCCTGGAGGCTCCATAAGCTCCCATTTGGAATTCTAGAAAGAGTGAACAGGACAGATGGAGGAGAGGCAATAATGAAGGAAATAACAGAAGGAAAATTCCCTCAACTGTAAGCAATGGACCCGCTCCCAGGGATGGTAAGGCAAGTGCTGGCAGGGAAACCTGCAGTGAGCCGTGCTGTGGACAGGCGCCAAGGCTCAGCCCCCAAGCCACACCTGAGCCTCTTGGCATCTGCCAGGTGGACATGGCAGAGAAGAAATTCGAAGGGCACTGGCTTGTCTGGGTTGCAACACAATAATCGAAGCTGTGAAAAAGTCCAAGATTCCTGGCATCACTCCCGGTGACCTAAGCATTTGCAAAAGTCCAGAGCACATGAGGAGAACGTAAAGGAATCCTGCTGAGCATGGCTGGACCACTCTGGGAAAGGAACAGAGCTCGGGCAGCCTTGGAGAGTGTTTTCTTTGGGATGAGGATGGGGGATGAGGATTAGGTAGGTCCCAATGCCGTGTTTCCTCACACCCTTAAAATTTCCTTGCCTTCCAATGCCTGCCCCCCCCCAACCCCATCACTCTCCCTATCCAGGCCACAATGCTTAGAAGACTTTGGACTCATCCTGTGACCCCTCAGGCCTACTGGCTTCCAGAAGATGACTTTTTATGATTGGAGTCTCCCTCATATATACCCTTTCCTCTCCATTCCCACAGCCTCAACCCAAGTCCGAGCCGTTGGACTATTCAACAAGAACTCATGTGGTCTTCATGCTTCCAGGCTCTGAAACTCAACAGTCTATTACTGCCAACACTTGAGTCAAACCTGATGTTGCAAACTCAGATGCCCACAGATGATGTAAATATGTGAAGCAAGCAGGGTTCACAATACAGAGTGGTGAGGACTGTGGTAAACTGGAAAGCAAGTGCCCTGACTAAAGGAAACAATCACTACTCCCCTCCAGCCCTTTGTTCCGCATGGGAATGTTGACCCAGCAAGGTTGGATCTTCCAGTTTTTAAAGAAAAATGAGAAATTCAGATTTTGTTGGTTAAAAAAAAAAAAATCCTGGTTCTTAAAAGTTGCCCCTAGCAACCACCATTTTACTTTGTGTCTCTATGAATTTGACTACTCTAGGTACTCTGTATGAGTGCAATCATACAGTATTTGTCTTTTTAAAAAATATTTTATTTATTTGACAGAGAGAAACCACAACTAGGCAGAGAGGCAGGCAGAGAGAGAGGAGGAAGCAGGCTCCCTGCCGAGCAGAGAGCCCAATGTGGGGCTCGATCCCAGGACCCCGGGATCATGACCTTAGCCGAAGGCAGAGGCTTTAACCCACTGAGTCACCCAGGTGCCCCTTGTCTTTTTATGCCTGGTTTATCCAACTTAACATCATGTCTTCAAGGTTTATCCATGTTGTAGCAAGTGTCAGAATTTCCTCCCTTTGTAAGGCTGAACAATATTCCACTGTGTGGCTATTCTGCATTTTGTTTCTCCGATCATCTATCAATGGACATTTTGGTTGTTTCCACATCTTGGTTATTGGGAATAATGCTATGAACATTTTTGTACAAATATCTGTTCAAGTCTTTCCTTTCAGTAGTCTGGGACATATACTCAGAAGTGGGAATTCTGGGTCACATGGTTTTAATTTTTTGAGGAACTTCCACATTGTTTTCCTGAATCATATATTTTTTTAAACAGTGAATTCTGTGGTATGTGGATTATATCTCAATTTTGTTTTAAAGGTTTGAGCAATAAATGATGTGAAATGTTTTGAAAGGCAACTACCCTGGGCTCTTTAAAACATCAATGTCAAGAAAAATAAAAAAATGTAAGGGAAAAGTTGCAGATCAAAAGACAGTAAGGAGACCCAATGACTACAACAAAAATTGGTGAGGGAACGAGGTGGACACTGGAGGTTAGGTCACCCAATACCCAATGCCAACCCCTTCTTTCCTACCTTCCTCTGCTATAAAGGCTAGAAAGGAGCGAGTGAGGGTGACTCAATTTCCCAGCCTCTCTTGTAGCTTGAGGTGTACCTGTGACACAGTTCTGGCCAATGAAATATAAATGGAAACTTACTGACAATTTCTGGGAAAGCTTTTATTTTCATATATCTCCTTTCTTTCTGCCTGAGAACCCAGAGGTGAGAATAGAAATAGAACAGCCATCTTGCATCCACAGGTTAACAAGCTCAACAACAAAAGTACCAACATGTTAAGAACAGAGGAATGGGGTGGGGGAGCCTGGGTGGCTTGGTGGATTAAGCCGCCTCCTTCGGCTCAGGTCATGATCTCGGGGTCCTGGGATCGAGCCCCGCATCCAGCTCTCTGCTTAGCAGGAAGCCTGTTTCCCTTCTCTCTGCCTGCCTCTCTGCCTGCTTGTGATCTCTCTCTCTCTCTCTCTCTCTGTGTCAACTAAATAAAATCTTAAAAAAAAAAGAACAGAGGAATGGAAATTCAGACCTGAGTCCTTGAAGGTACCATAGGTCTGCCACACTAGCCCTGGACTCTCTGTACCTTTGGACATCTTGTTATGTGAAATTTTAAAAAACATAATAATAATCCTTCAAGCAAGTGACAGAGTTTCCATTATTGGCAGCCTAGTGCATTCCCGAGTGTTACAGGGAGATTTCCAGAAAGATGGCCAATTGCTTAACTTCCCTATGCCTCAGTTTCCTTGCTAAAAAATAAGACTAATCCTGGGGATTTGATGAAGACACATCATAGGGTTGACCTGAGGATGAAAGTAGTTACAACTTGTAAAGCACTTAGACAAGAGCTTACCTATAAAAAGGCAATAACCCAATACATGTTCGCTGTTCTTACGGTTACTATCATTATTACTACAGTAATGTTTTTATTGCATAATGAGAGAATGTTCATGAAACCCCAGTGTCTGAAGCCCACTGAATTGATCAAAAGGAGCCCAAAGCAGAGACGGAGTCTCTAGTGACAAACCGAAACAACCTCTATGAACCCGTTCTAGAGATGCTGGCTCAGGAGGTGGGAGCCCAGGCCATAGGGAGACACTGGGAGGCAGTGGGATTTTGTGGGTCAGAGCAAGGACCCTGGAGCAACTTCACTGGATTTTACTCCTTAATCTACCGTGTATTAGACTGAAACGAAGGGTAAGTCGCATAACCTTTATGAGTGTCTTTTTTCCTCACCTGTAAAACAATGATAAGAGTCATCCCTAACTTCAGATGAAGTGCATAGAGCCTGGCCTCTAGTTAGCACACCATGTTAGGCACCCCGAGTCCATTAGCCGCTGCTGTCGCTGCTGTTGGTCCCATCCTCTCCAGAACCTTGAAAAAGGTGCTGGATAAATACTTTGGTGGAATCACAGTAGATGAATGGATGGGTAGATCGCACAGTGAATGGACAGATTGATGGTTCAGTGGACGGATGGATGGACACTGTCTCTTGGAGGTCAAGGAGCTGGTATGGAGAATCCCGTTAGTCTGATAAGGGTTAACAACCTCAGCGCACACACAGCCCCATTCGTTATAGAACCTGTCTGGACTCCCTCCTCTGCCCCCACAGAGTAAAAAAGATATCTCTGATTCACAGCCTCAGTGTACAGAGCAGCCCCTTGAAAATCACTTCTTAACAAAACTCTGAAAGAAAAATACATCTTGCCACTGCCGTGAGAATTATAGGTTGTCAGCCGCCCAGCATTAGTGCAGATCCCTAGACTTTATTTATTTTTAATAACAAAGTTGCTGGGCCCTTCAATAATGGGGGCCATGCCATCTCGGAATCTCCTGACTGCTGTCTGACAGGGAAGGGGGCCACCTATACCGCCCCACCCTGAGCACGCAGGCCAGCTCCACGCAGACAGCTCCATAAATCATAATTAGTTGCCACCTTCCAATGTGGGTGTGGAGGGTGACGGGCAGTGAAGCCCACACCAACCTCAGGCACAGAGACAAACCTCAGCTTGATTCACTGCAAGGTAATTACAGGGACTGTCAGAAGCTGGTGTCGGCTTTACTTTCTAGTCAAAGAAGCTGCAGGAACCTAAAAACTCCACATATTCAAAAATAATCACTGAATTCCCACAGCGAATTTGTGGGTCCATCACTCACCAAATAAAGACGTCTGCAAAGTACTGTTTCTTTCGAATGGAACCAAAAAAACTGAGTTACTGCCTTTTCAATGATCTGCAAGAGGCAGGGCGAGGGGGGGGAAACCAGGGTTTATTAAGCATCTACTATGCACTGCACTCGACATTTTAAGTGCATTTCTTCACTTCAGTTGCCCCTCTTTGTGGGGCTGGCTGTACAGTTCCTCTCTTCCAGATGAGGAGACTGAGGTTAAGGAGTTAAATAATTGGCCCAGGGCACAATGGTGAGAAGGGGATCTGTACCCATATTTGTATGACTCCAAAGCTGGTGTGAGTATCCAGAAGCCCTCGCTGGTCGTCTTGGGAGTTGGTGCACCCTGCAGCTGGTCTGTTCCCTGTCTGCCACGGACCTGCCCTCGATGGTGTCCATTCCTGTAGATGCTCTGCCCCAGCCAAAAACAGATGCTTATGCTGAGCTGGTCTGGGCCTTGTGGCCCACACATCCAAGTGAGAAAGCTTCCAGATCACCTGTCTACACACCACGTCTCTGACTGGCTCCTTGAACCCTGTTCTAGGGTTTCACTCCAGCAGAGCCACAGCCAGACACCTCTACCTAGTTCATACCACCCCAAACCCTCAGGGCTGTCCCAGGTCTCCCTGGGCCCCCGATTCATGACCACAACATCTTTCTTCTCATCTCCCTGAAACATATTTATTGAGTGCCCTCTCTGAATCATACCCAATGCCAAGGTCTGTGGCTCCAGCAGTAAACAAGATGGCCACAGCAATAACCCTCATGGAGCTGTTAGTTGAGGGAAGGAGACAGACACTAAATAATCAGAGACCAAACATTTCCAGAATCATCTACTCAACACGCCAACACCCCCACTGGATCTAACAAAGGAATCAGCACTAAGCAAACATCATCCCATGGAAAGTCTCAGTTAACCATCTACAAAGGTCTATATGTTAAGAATTAATATTATTCCCAGTTTACAGATGGAGAAAATGAGTCCTGGGGAGACTGAGTAAGCTCAAGAGCTCACAGCTGACAAGTGGAGGAGCCAGGGTATGAGCCCATGTGGGGTATTCCAGAGACTACCCTTAAGGATGCCTAGTGATGTGCCCTAGGATGATGGACTCAGGTAGCCAAAACCCTCATTTGTTTAAAAAATAATTCACATGGAGGCTGGCACACTCATGCTAGCCAGACAGCATCTTTTAAAACAGCTTGTTTTTACCATTCGACAGGTGTCTGGGTGGCCCTAGGCACAAATCAGGACTCATTTCTTTGCCAGGAGTGGGGAGCAGAGGCTGAGGATAGAGGACAAGCCCTCCCGATGGCCCTTGGCAGGCCCAATCCGTCTGGCTGGCTGGTGTCCCTTGTGAGAGGCCGCAGCTGATGGCCCCTCTCCTCCCAAGCAGTGAGTGGGGCTGACCACTCAGTGCAGACAGCAAGCAATTGATTTCAGATCCCTCTCCCACTCTTTCTCTCCCTCTCTCTGGATCCCAGAAACCCATCAATTACCATGCACACGCAGCCCATTCGAAGGATGGATATTACCTTCTGCGCTCACAGCAGAGCTGCGCATCCCTATCCAAGCACAGATGGAAGACAAGGGCGTGGGGTTAATTGATCAAGCAGCGTGGGCTCCTAGGCAAGGGCTGGCATAAAATGGCTCGTTTCACAGATGCACAGGCCCCTTGCTCGTCAGTCTCCTGTGACTAAACCAGGTCACTAACATGCTTTTGAACAAACACACCCAAACTTACACATTCAGGTACATCTTATGTCCTCCAAAGTGGTCACCTTGGAACACCCCAGTCATCTTCCTCCGTCCTGCAAACATGTGTTAAATGTGAACCAGACACAAAGCAGGCAGTAGGGCTGGAAGACGGGGCCAGGGGTGGGGGTGGGGGGTTGTCACATACAACTCAGTGCAACTTAATTCATTTCAATCCATATTTCTTGAGCACCTACTTGGTACAAGGCCCCAGGGTAGACAATTAGAATGTGAAGGTGCGTCCTGCTATCAGTAGGATAGACAAACGAAGCAGGGTCCTGAAGACAGCAGAGTGTGAGGAGGGCAAAAACTGGGGGGAGAGTAAGGAACAGGTTGGGGGACAATACAAGACAGATGATGCTAAACACCAGAGGTGGTAGTGGGTGTTACGCTCAGAAAGGCAACAAATGTCAATAATTTTATTTTCTCTAAACTGATCTCGGGTCTCAGCTTACAGAGCTGGCAGAAAATTCATACTTGGGGTTCCCTTCTTGTCCCCCTGGATCCTGTGAAGGTCAAAGATCTTACATAGAGCCAACTCTGGAGATGTCCAGTTGTCATTGGTCCACACTGGCTGCCTTTGTTAGGGATACTGTCCAAGTCCTTGAACCCCAAGGAAACTTGGGAGTTCCTTGTTGACAGATAGCAATGCTGCCTCCATGCCATGCTGGGCTCAAGAAACTGCCCAGACTGGGACCCCCAATGCCAGGGACTCAGCCTCCTTAAAACCTTTTCATAGTCATCCCCTCTTGATCCTGTTACCTCGAGGAATTCCCTTCACCTTACAGAATCCCAAACACCATGTCTTTCCTGCTCTTTGGGAATTTTCCCTCTCTCTTCCTATCTCTCTCCCTACCCACCCACCATCTAGTTCTGTCCACTTGGTTCTATTTTATCCCCACCAAAGGCTTCTCTCCCTCCCCACTTGGCATAACCCCTGTATTCAGTAAGCCTAGGTTTTTCACAATAACAAAATCAGGGAAGAGGCCCTTCTTTGGGCAACTTCTTTCATCCTACAACACAAGCCTTCCTCAGCAGGAAAGACAAAAGCCTCTTCACCTTAGAATAGGGAATGCAAGAACACAACACGAATTAATGTATTAAGTTATCCCATTTGTCAAAGGAAGACTCAGAAACGGAAGTATTTAGAAAAGGAAAAAAAAATGTTTTTCTTGCAGAGAGCACAAGAGAGTCAGGCTTCAGAAGGATTGGCTCACCAAATACAAAACACAGCAATTATTTCAAGGAAAACGACTGCAAAATCACCTAGCTCACTGGGTCTGCATTAGTTGATGCATGACGTGAAAACAGCAACTTTCTCACATGATTATCACATTCACAAAAGTATCTTCACAGATTGCAACAGCAGGAGTCAAGGACAAAACTGTCTTTGTCAGAGGGTCCAGAGTAAGGGAAATATTCAAGGATGTATCACGTTAGAGGCCCTGATATTTTGGGTTGGTCTCAGGGTTTGTGAGTCCATACCTATTGGTTCAGGGTCGTTTTCCCCAGTGTATGTGAAGGACTGGATCATACTGGGAGCCAGGAAAAGTGGCTATTTTGGCTTCTGAAGACCATACAACCTAGAGAAAAAATGCAGTGGGAATCCAAATGAGTTGATCAGAGGAGATCATAAGAGAATGAGTATGGGACCTTAAAAGTGTGGGCAGCTTGGGCAACTGGAAGAGATGGAGGGCACAGACACAGCGACACATGCACCCAGCCAAGAGGCTAACACTGCGTGATGGGGGCTGTGAGGCGAGGCTGGAAGAGCTGGAGGAAGGTCAGACCGAGAACGGTGGCTGGGATTCTCTGACAGCTCCGCTGTCCAGACTGTGCCAAGGATGGCAACTCTGTGCCAGCCCCCTTGAACCCTAAAACATTAGCCTGACCCTGAGGCCATTTAGTCCAAGGTTTTCCTACAGGTGAAGGGGAACTAAGGCCAGAGAGCCTGGATGTGTCCTTACAGTATCTTTAGCAATAGCACATTTGGCCTTCAGGTCAGGGGATTGAGGGGTAAGGGCGGCATGGGTTTTTGGAAAGAGTAAGAAGACATTTAGAGTCAGGTGTGGTTCGTTAGGCAAGGACCCAGATGAGCCAGGCCACTTCCTGCTAACAGGTCTGTAAAAGTAACCTTAAAGGATAAAGACAGGAAGGAGAACAAATTCTGACATTGTTAACAGCCACTAAAGGCCATTCCCAGGACACTGGGAACAGACTGATCAGAGCGTGGACGCAGCCTCCGAAAAGGGTCAATCCTCATTTTGACAGTTACACTCTGGGGTCTTCTTTCTCTTCTTACGCATTGCTCACTTTAATTAAAAAATAATAATCCATGCTCACTCTGAAACATGTAAATGATAAAGGAAATGGAGCAAAAAGCAAGGGCCCCCTTTAATAGCTAAAGCCAATCCCAGCCTCCTCCCCAAAGACAAACAATCTTAGCAATTCGGTGTCTACTTTTCCAGATGTTTGCACCGATTCCCCCATCTGTATGTATACAAACTCATTTAATGGAGGGTTTGCCTAGTCAAAGGGCATTACACAATATCATCTTTGGTTCTGCTTTTTCTCTACTGAACTTGGCATCACACGCATCTTTTCTTTCCTGTCATATACTTGACCGCTTTCTTTCAAAAAGCTGGAAGTTATAGTGTGTGGGTGCTGCATAACCGATGTAAGTGTTCCTAATTAATGGGCATTTTGGTTATTTTCCAGTTTCTGACTAATGTCAATGATGCCACCACGCAGGTCTACATTTTTTGTATATAGATATGCCTGTGTCCTACAGCGGCGATCCCTAGAAGTGAAATGCTGAACAGTGAATCTACTTCATACTCCGGCACAAGCACAGTATGAGAGGAAGGTTCATTTGGTTCTCCCCTCACTAAATAAGGAATTCATGAGCTCTTAAGAATATTTGTCAAAGGTGACCAGCTGGCTCAGTTGGTAGAACACGTAACTCCTAAGAGCAGGGTCAGGAGTCTGAGCCCCATGCTGGGTGTAAAGATTACTTTAAAAAACATAAAAAATAGGGGCACCCAGCTCTTGATTTCGGCTCAGGTCATCATCTTGGGGTCCTGGGGTTGAGCCCCACATGGGGCTCTGTGCTCAGCAGGGAGTCTGCCTGAGGATTTTCTCTCCCTCTTGCTCTGCCCCCCGGGACCCACTCACACTGGTGCTCTCGTTCTCTCTCCAAAACAAATAAATCTTTTAAAAATAATAAAAAATAAAAACCTTCCTCAGTCTGATATGGGCCAAATAGCATCACATCACAATTTGTGCTCCTTTAATTATAAGGCTGAATTGATTTTTGTTCTAATTCTAGTATAATTAGCATACAGTGTTCTATTAGGTTCAGGCAACAATATAATGATTCAATAATTCTTTACATGTGGGTCTGTCGTTGTGTACGTCGGGTCCTCTGAGAAGCAGATGGCAGGACAGGATGGAACAAGGAAGAGCCTTGCTGGGGGAAATGCCACGTAGGACAGAGGGAGGTGGGGGGCCGGAGGAGACAGGAGAGCCTTCGGACCCACATACAGGTGTCCCACTTGTGAAAAGAGAGGGGGAAGGAGGATCGTGAGGGATGACTCTCAGATCAAAATGCTGCTCTGAGAAAGCCTCAAGCAGACCAGTGGCGAGTTTCCAAGGTGGCCTGGGTCAAGGACCCCACTGTGTTCTGTCACTGGCTGGGAACAGCCTCGGGAAAGCATGACCCAGCATGACCGCCATGGTGGATCCAAAGATGCTCTAGCTTACGGCTGTCAATCAGCTTTTTCTCCCCCATCAGAAGTTCTCTTTGAAGAACTTGACCAACCCCACCTCCACGGCCGCCACTAGAGTCGTTCTTCTAGAAGTTACCTGGCCATACCCTTGGCCTGATTTTCTGTGGTATCTCTGTGTTTTCATTACGGATCTGCAGAAATTCTTCACATGTTTGGTATAGCAGAGCTTGGTTGAATATGCTACAAGTATTCCCTCCTATTCTTTGTTTTAAATCTGACTTTGTGTTTCACCATATAGAAGGCTTCAAGGTTTAAAAAAATTGTATAATAAAATCTGTTAATTTTTTCCATTAATGCACCTATGTCTTACTTAAGAATGCTGTTTTTAATTTTTTAAGATTTTATTTGAGAGTGAGCGAGCAGGTGCTGGGGGAGGGGCAGAGTGAGAGAGAGAGAGAGCAGACTCCCCGTGGAGCAGGGAGCCCAACACTGGGCTTGATCCCAGGACCCTGGATCATGGACCTGAGCCAAAGGCAGACACTTAACTGACTAAGCCACCCAGGCACTCCTAGAATGCTGTCTTCTTTTAGTAGAAAGAGAAAATGAGAGGAGGGTGCCATCACTTTATCTCATATTTTTCTGGCTCCACGGTACCTAAGGGACATAAATTTAGTATAAATGATTATATTATGCACTGACCAGGCCTTGGTTGAGTTTGCTTGTCAGAACTTCCAGTTTTTTTCTTTTACCACCTAACTATTACAGAATATATTTCTATATTACAAAATGTTTTGGAATCAATGGGCAGGCTCTATTTATTCAAGTCAAAGTCCACTTCTGAAAGAAAATCGCTGCAACCGAAGACATGGGCAAAACTCTGCATTCGAGAGAAGAAAGTGATGCTGCTTCCATGGTGGGTTGGGCCTCATGATGTGGGAGACCGCAGCTAGGAGCAAGGTATGGGAAGGGAGAAGAGGAGCCTGTGCTCAGAGTGCCCTCCTTCTACCCTCAGCGAGTTGGAGAGCCAGTTCTGAGGATGATGACCCATTCCGCACATGCCTTGATTATTCCATCCAGCCTCCTTTTGGTTTTCTCCCTAGCAGCTCTCATAAGCTCTATCTGTTACATTTATGGCCTGGAAGCAGGGGTTTCCAGACTCTTTCATGGTTCCCGGATGGTCAGGTGGTTGTGGGACATCTGCTGACCACTATCTCACTTGGAGAGGGATTTGGGGAGAAAGGGTCCACTTTATAAAACCACAGGAAGGAGGACCTTCCACTGCGCCACACTTACCTATTCTCTCTTATCTTCCAGTATCACTGTCCTCCTTCTAGGAGCCTCGAAGGAGACAGCCCAGCATGCCCCCGGATGCCCTCTACCACACCCACACTCCCTTGGCTTCTCCCAAGGCTCCAGCACTCCCCCAAGACCACAGCAATTAGCCCCAGACAATTATCAGTGATCCGGGATTGTCTTGATCTCACATTTTTATGTCAGGATGAATTTGGATTCTGAAGTTGATCTTATTGTGAGGGTTTTATGAGGGAAAGATTAAATCGTCCTCTGATGTGTGCTTCATTAGGCCCCAAATCCTTGAAGAGTCATTAAAGCACCTTCTCATTGAAATGCTCTCAGTCTCAGCCTGATGGATATCTGCAGGAATAACCTCTCCATTATTTGGGAACTAAACTGGCTGGGAAGCTCTGCCAGATGTGATTTTGCAGCAGTACTTTGTATCTGGCTCCTTTGTGGCTTGTGACCCTTCAAATCCATGAGTGTAATAACATCAGAGCCTGAGCCTGTTCTGTTTTTCCCAGGGAAAAAAACATTCCTGCCCTTCCTCTAAAGGGTCATGTTTGCCCTGAGTTGGCTTCACTCTCACCATGAACCCCCAGCTGCAGGTCTAGTCTGAGGCAGGTAGGGCTTAGTCCATGGTCATGGCACAGCCCGAGACCAGGATCAGGGCTCAGTCTAGAAATAGTTTCAGGCTGGGACCAGGATCAAGGCTCAGTGTAGGACCAGAGTCAGGGCTCAGTCTTAGATGAGGATCAGTGCTCAGTCCATTACCAGAATCAAAGCTAAGTCTGCAATCAGGGTCAGAGCTGTGTCTAGGTCAGGATCAGGATCCAGTCTGCAGCCAAGATCAGGGTTCAGTCTGTTGCCAGGGTCAGGGCTGAGTCTATGACCTGATTAATAGCCCAGTCTGTGGCCAAGGGCTCACTGACTGACCCTGGCCTGGCATCAACCCCATCTCAGCTCAGCCAGCATTCAAGGATTTGACATCTTATCTGTGTACTCACTCCCAGTCTCAAATATTAGCCAGACCTACTCCCAGCCAGGCTGTGCCAACAGCCACTGAGAAATTCAAGCTACCTCCAGTGAGAGAAAGCAGACAGGGGTGTCTGCAGGTGACGATCTGTATCAGAGGCAACGTGGGGAAAAGCTGAGGCAGCACTGTAATGGGTCTGGAATGGTAGCAGAAAACGCCAATGTGACACCAGGACCTCAGCCTCAGAAGTCCAAGGCAAAGGCAAAGAGATCCTGCATTATTTCCAACCCTTTCCCAGAAAAACTTACCACTCATTCATCTTTCCGATTTCAGCAGCAGAAAGAGCCAGAATCTTTACGGAAGGGTCCATGCTGATGCCAAGTCTCTTTCTGATCATGGCTAAGAGGGGAGATGTTCTGCTTGGGATGAAGCAACCAGACTTGCTGGGTGGCCTTGCGTGAATCAGTCTTCCTCTCTGGGCTTCAGGACACTCCCCTGCAAGAGGAGGAGTTGGAGTGGCTTGTCTACCATGGCCCCTCAGTTCAGCCAGATGGGAAGAGACTGGGAAGGAAGAGCACTGGAAAGGTCCTAGGCAAGACAGTGAGCTTGGCAGGTCTAAGGACCCGGACTGAGCTTAGTGTGACTGGACACAGTATAGAGAAGACAGACCAGGGATGAAGGCAGAAAGAGAGATAGCGACTAAGCCCATAGGGCCTGGGTACAATGGAAGAGGGTCTGGTTTTTATCCTATAGGCAACGAGGAGCCTGCAGGGTTTTGGAGAGGAGAGAGAGCACCACAGGGCTGCATGTTAGAGCCCTAGCTCTGGGTGCTTGCTGTGTGAAGGAGGGATCAGAGGGGACAAAGGTGGAGACAGGGAGGAGACCCTGCAGTGGTCCGGACAAGAGATGCTGGAGGCCTGGGCTAGGGAGGGGGCAGAGGAAGTGGTGGCAGAGGGACACTTACAAGAGTATTCAGTGGGCAAAATCCACAAGACTTGATGGCAAGCAGATATGGGGTGAGGGAGGGCTCAAGGGAAACAGGTGAATTCCAAGGCTCTGGCTTGTGTGAAGGATGGATAGTAGTGAAACCCATTGACATGGGAGGATTGGAAGAGCAGGGTTAGTGCAGGAAAATGATAGTGAATTTCAATCTAGAATTGTTGAGTTCAAGATGCTCATGGGACTTCTAAGTGGAAGCATCTAAGAATGAATGAAGGACATAGGCCAGGAGTTCAGGTGAGCAACCTGGGCTGAAGACAGGAATTTGGGAGATGTGAACCCTTACCCAGAGATAACATATAGGGAGAGAAGAGAAGGCGACCCGGGTAGAGTCTTGGGATACCCCAACATTTAAGGAACCAGCAGAGGGAGAGAAGTCAGCAAAGAACCCTGAGAAGGCATAAGAGGAGGTAGGGAAAACAAACTTGAAGAGGCGATGTATGCATTGGAAGCTAGAGAGAGAATGAAATTGAATATGGACAAGAGGCAGGATGTGAGAACTCAAAGGATACAGTGACCACAGAGGCAATCAGTGACTCTTCGGAGAAAGTGATTTCTGGAGCCCTTTAAGGGACAGAAGCCAAACCGATATAGTAAAAGGATTGAGTAAGTGGACGTGGAGATTGGAAGTGTAGACAACTCTTTAGAAAGGTTTTCTCTGAAAGGGATGAGGTACGATCATAGCTGGAGGAAGGCGCGGAATTTAAGGCAGAGAGGCGTGTTCTAAACACAAAGGGACTTATGTGTGTATATGCTGGTGGGAAGGACCCACGGGAGGAGGAAATTAAAGGTACAGGAAAGAGAGCTGCTGGGGGAAAGAATGGGTCATTGAATGGCACTTACCATCTTACAAGTAACTTCCTATCCACTTCTGGTATTTAATTCTGTCAACCTGCCTGTGGTATCACATAACCATGCTCACTTCCTCACAGCACTTTCCCACTGTCAGTAAATTATTTTAATTATTCTTTGGCTGTTTATTGACTCTTTCCAACAGATCTCAGCTCTAGGGACTTTCCAGTCCCCGTCACTTCTTTCTTACCTTTCTTGATTTTTCATCATGCCCTTTACATTGCCTGATACTGTATTACTTGTTTGTTACCAGTTTGGGTAACAAACCTACCTCCCCCACCAAAAATGTAAACTCCAGGGAAGGTGGGACTAAGCCTGCCTTGTCTCCATTACACCCCAGCACCTAGCACAGTCCCAGATCATAGCAGGTACATAATCAATGCATGGAATGAACGACTGAATGAATGAATGAACCAATGATCTAAGAAAGGGTTCTGAGAACTACAAAGTACTGTTCAAAGTGAAGGAGAGGGAAAAGAGCCTGACACTCAACAGCCCTGTTCCATCTACCACATCCACAGTTTCATCTGAACTTCATAGCAACTTTTGGAGGTAGGAATGATTGGCCCCTTTTCAGAAATAAAGAAGCTGGGCTCCAAAGAGATTTTAAACACTGTCAGAAATCACACGGCTAATATGTGCTGGCACCAGAATTGAAGGCCAGAATGCTGGGTGTGGTTTATTTGCTTTTCTGAAAATCCTGAGCTCATTTTCTGGCCCCCTACCCACAGCCTCTGGGGATGATCACAGATCCCTCCCTCCACCTGTCCTCAGGACAGCAGGCCTGGAAGTGGGGGCTGATCCAGTCCCATGTGTGCTCCAGAACCAGACCCCTACCTGTAGCCATGCAGAAGGAGGGAGCCCTCCACAGGGGCGTAGCTGGGGCTGAGTGGAAGGACAGTCAGGAGAGAGATTTGAGAGAGAATCTGGGCAGGACCCGATGGTCATAGGGTTGTGGCAGAAAGAAAGAACAAGATACCCAACCTGGACTCCCAGGCTTCAGGCTCGGGGTGTAGGTGGCAGTGCTGAGATCCGGAGAAGGCTGAGATCCAAAAAAAGAGGAGCAAGTATGGGAAGGGAGGTGATGGGAAGGGAACGGTCAGGCCTGTGGACATCCAGGTTATGGTGTCCAGTGTAAAGCTCAAGTCCAAGTTGGGAAGGATCAGTGGAGCCATCATGGTAGATACCTTCATGGAGGAAACATGGTGAAAGGGAGGGTCCAGGGTAGCTAGAAGGTCTGTGAGCATGCTCAGAGGAGGGAGCAGTTGGTAAAGCAGGAGGAGAGTGTCCCTCCTGAACTATGTAGCTGTGGAGACAAAAGACAAGACAAATGAGCTTTGCTGTGTGTTCACGCAACAGAATATTTTGCAGCCTCCCTGGATAAACAAGCTGTCATCTACCACCAAACCCTCTATCAGCTGAAGCAGCTCAGGGAAAAGATAACACTGCAGGTTTGGATACTCCCAGCTGCTGTGCCTAATTACTACACAAGCAAACAAATCCAGAGATTTGGAGGCCAAGAGGGGCTTGCCTGTAGGGAGGAGGGACATTTCCCCACTCCCGGGGGATGGTTGGAAGACAAGCACAGACATTTATTAAGCACCTACTGTGTGCCATACACTTGGCAATGTCATCTTACTTAATACAGTATACAAGGCATCATTCCCATTTTGCAGATGGGGAAACAGAGGCTCAGAGAGACCTGGCAATGCACCTAAGTTAAGAGTTTCACCCCGGTGTCTTCCCATTGCACTTCACAGCCTCCCTGGAGAAGTCTGTTCCCCTCCCACTTTCCCCAGTCTTGCAGAGTCAAGTCCAAATGCCCTGCTCCTGATTTCGCAGCTCTGTTTACTATTCTTTTCAAAAGATGTCTGTTTGCAAGAAGTAAAACTGTTGGATTCAGCAGCAGAGCAACAGGTATGAAGGAAACTGCCATGAAGAGCACGGACTTCAGCTCCCAGCACTACTGTATATTCACAGCAGATTTCTAAAACATCATTTGACATAGATGGTAATTCCAAGGGAACCTGTTTGCCTCTTTCCTCCTGCCCTGCCCCGGGCACATACGTCCAAGGTCAAGCCAGGAGGAGGAAAGGAGGCCAGGGAGCTGCAGAAGAACCAGACTGCCCCTCAAGGAGATGTCAGCAGTCTTCTTCCGACTCAGGAGACAGACCAGCTCTCCTGTCTGACCTGAGATGGGAGAATGAGACTCAGAGAGGAGCAGTGAACAGAGTGTGAGAGAATTAGATCCCAAGCCCCACCGTGATCTTTCCAAGACAACCTGCAGCTTCATAAGAAGCCAAGAAATCCATTACAAGGAAGTTTTATATATGTATTACTAGTAAGATTTAAATTAATTTCTTTACTTCAGAAAAGGATCCCAACATGTATCCCCCAATGCAAATGCGAAAAGACCACATTTCTATAAAAAAGAGAATGAATATCCAAAGAGCAACCAGAAAGTTCCTAGCACTGTCTGTCGTCATTAATTTGCAGACTCCACACCAAACTTCAACCATACTGGTCTTCCCCCCCCCCCAGTCCCTTGAGATGCCCAGCCTTGTTCCTATTTCAGGGCCTTTTCGGTTGTTATTCTCTCTGCCTGGAACACACATCTCTAAGCTTATATGGCTAACAATCTTGTTGTTGGGATCTCAACTCAAATGTCACCTCTTCTGAGAAGCCTTCCTTGACTACCCTACCTCAGACAACCACAGTCACTTTCTACACCAGTGGATCCCAAACTTGAGCATGCATCAAATTCACCTGGAGGGCTTGCAATACACATTGCTGTGCCCCAGTCCCCAGAGCTGCTAATTCAATGGGTTTGAGTGGGTCCTGAGAATTTATAGTTCTCCCAAGTTTTCAGGGTGTGTTAATGCTATTAGTCTAGCAGCAATACTTCAAGAGCCACTGTTCTATAACATCACTCTGTCTTGTGGTCTTCATAGTGTTTATCATAGTCTGAAATTATCTTGGTAATCTATTCAGTTACTTTACTATGGCCCTTCATGATTGGATACACCTGGGAGGTGGGTATCTGTCTGTGTGGTTTATTACAGTACATCCAGTACCTAGAGCAAAGCCAAGTACATGGTAGATGCTCAATGAATATTTGTTGAATAAACAAGTTAGTGGACGGGTGGATGGATGGATGGACAGACTGACGGACGGATGATGGATGAGGGATGGATAGATGGACGGATGATGGGTGATGTATGATTATGGATGGAAGGGTGATGGATGATGGATGGATGGATGGATGGATAGATAAGATGGGTGAATGAATGAAGGGATGCTTACCTCAGCCTCTGCATTCCTGCTTCAGTACACACCATCTTTGTTCTACACCAAGTCGATCCACAGGTAAAACCAATCCCATTTTTGATTTCCAAGATCCCACTTATAAACGCAAGAATATGAAACAGTTTTCCAAAGATGTTGGAAGGCCATGGCCAGAAGGCACATATTACAAAACAGCAAACCACTGAAACTCCATTTAGGCATAGCTGATTTTAAAGGTCACTGCAGTTACCCTATCATACCTAATGGACCAAATGGAAGCCATCTTGAAGGCTTCTCTCTCCTACACCTCCCCTCCTTGGCCTCCTCCTCCTCCTCCTGCTTGCTCTTTCCCTCCTCAAAAGATCTAAAAAAATAATCTTTCTCATTTTCCCATGTAGAGCAGTTTAACCATGATTTTGGTATTGCTTAAGGATCCCAAGCAGACCAATACACCTCCCCTGTCTTTAAACATTCCTGCATCTTTGAGACTCCTTCCTCTCCTCTAAGACTCATACGATCGCTCACATCACCTGACCATGCATGTCTGTCTCTTTGGCTAGTCAAGAGATTCAGACTAAGGATCCAAGTTCAAATTTAGTCTCTTCTCTGACAAGCTTTAATTTCATGATGCACTCAGGAAAAACACCAAATGTTGAATATCACATGTAGCCAATGCCATCACAATATTCACCCCCAAAAGCCTTGCAAACTGTACAGCATCCTATGAATACTACCCATTATTACTCTCCCTAGTTTATAACTCCTTTGAAAGGGAGACTCATAACTTACTTGTGTTTTCATCCATCCCTCCAATGCCTTACACACTGAAAATACTTTATAAATGCCTTAAGAGTTAAATAGCCTCTTGATGTCACACTAACTAGCATTTAAAGAGGGAGCAAAACACCTCCTTTTAAAACCTTCTTCTCTCTCCCATGGTGATCTATACTCTGATTTTATTTTCTCTGTTCTGAAAGCTCCACCTTAACCCAGATGCAGAAATTAATCTGTTTACAGAGAGGTGACTGTCTCCTGATGGCCCAGCCCAGATAACCAATCAGTGAAGTGTGAGAAGGCCTTGGTGAAAAATTAAGATCTTGAAACATTGTTTTTGATGCATTCAGCAAGCTAATCCAGTGCCTCTTCGTTCAGAATTTGGTTTTGGCTGCTCTTCTGAAATTATTATCCCTAATTATTCAGAGTTTCCAGATGGGGGCTTCCTCTCAGAATCCTGGTTACCCACATCCCCGCAAATCCTCCCTTTCCCACCATGGGCAGGAGCCATCACTGACCAGACCACTCTCACATAGAGGCTCAAATACTGCCTTGGGATTACTTCATTTTTATTTTTACTTTTTATTATTTTTAGGGATTACTATTTTTTTTTTTTTTTAGGGATTCCTTAATTTTAAGAGACACTGAGGTGCCTCGCCAAGGAGCTGCCACAATCTGCAAGGCCCTAAAGGATGGACCATTTGCCTGCTTGGGGAAGAAGCAAGCAGGACTAAGCCAATTCCCACCCAGGAATAGACCCCAGACAACATGAAGGCCTGGACCAGCTGAGTGACGCTATGTCTAGAAACATCACCTCTGAGTCTCCCGGGCTCACAGTCATCACTCAGAAGGGCACTGCAGCTGTGCTTTGCTGGTTTGTTGCCAGAGTGTCCGGAATAATCAGAGGGTTTAGGAGCACCCCGGGAGACTCTAACAAAAGTCATGAAAATAGCAAAAACTACCTTCTCTTGTCCAGCAGTAGCATCAGCAAAAACTGTGCAACTCCTTAAGAAATTTTAGGGGTCCCTATGAGACTAGATGTCTCTGGGAATGCTCTGTGCTCTCAGGCTTTCTATAACTGGATTTCCTCTATAGAATTTAAATCTTTAACAGAAATACAGAGAAACTGTAACATTATAGGGGTCCATCGCAACCTTAGAGTGAGTAAGCTTCCCACTCTCAGGAAGTGCCTTGATGCCCATGCCTGTTCTCCAGCCCCCATACATGTGTGGGGTTCAGAGAGTCTTCATTTTATGACAGTGAGCCTCACTCAGATTCTGAATCTTATCATACAATCCTTGGGGAAAGCAGGACCATATTCTCTGAATTGTCCTCTAGGTTTCCCTACTTCTAGATGATGTAAACATCCAGCTAAGAGGTTGGACACATATGCCTCAAATGATGGGGGACTGACCCACTTCCCCTTTCCTTCAGCAGCAGACACGCACCAAGAGAATAGACACTCTCTGTCCCAGGTCTCCCAGGGCAGGAGAGAAGTTGATGGCGGAGCTGCAAACTCAGTGATCTTTGCCTACCTTGTGAAGTTCAGTGCCACTGTCAACTGTTCACACAGTGAGCAAGAAAAGCCACTCTCAGAAGTAGAACCATTTGTTTTAAGTAGCTCGTGGTCTTTAGTTACCCCAGAAGGAATAGAGTCGACCCTACACTGTTGAGATATATCATATTGAGAATCTCTAGAGGATGGAAAATGCAACTCTCACTGACAATTTGGGACAAGTATTGCTGCCTGAAGTTTTTTCTGTCCTCCTCAAGGAGCATCACAAAATCCATTTGACTGGGTTTAATTTAGCGTATGTGGAAGCAGATCTGGCCAATTTCCCAGCTCTATACTTCTCATGCCCTGGTAGAGAGCCTACAGCGTCCTTAATGAGCTCTGAGTAGGAATCTGGCCCTGCACCCAGCAGACAGCCATTCTCTCAGAAGGTTGAGGAGTTCCCAAGACATTCTGCCAACACTTCCCCTCAGGGTACTGTTTCAGTCAGACCAGGGAATTGATGTAAGAAACAACCCCAGTGTCAGTGACATCAGGATACAAGACTAGTCATTTGGGAGTTGTGGAAATTTCTCCTCTGAGTAGTCATTCAGAGACCCAGGATCCTTCCCTCTTGTGGCTCCACTCTCTCCTCAGTGCTTAGAGTTCTCTCCATTTATCCAGTGGATAGTAAAAGAGAGAGAATGTTGAAAATTGCACAGGAAATTTTTATGAAGCATGCTGGGAACTGGTCCTATATAACTTCTGCCAACAATCCATTGGTCAGAACTCAGTCATATGATCTGGTCTAATTTCAAGGGAGTCTGGGAAATGTAGTCAATCTCCATACCCAGGAAGTAAAGGAATGCTACTGACCCCCAGCTTATGTTGTCATGGAGAAGGGTCAGCTTCTTCTGAGCTGTGAGCTCCTCAAAAGCAGGATCTATATTTGCCTCTTGGACTCATGAACTCCACACTCTTGTAGGCATTTGAGTCTGTAATCTCTGTCTTGTTGTGTTTTCAAGTCTTCAATCACTTATTCCCTCAGTCAGTCAATCGGTCAGTCGGTCAGTCAGCAGATGTTTGCTGACTCCTTGTTCTGAGCCAGGATAGTGAGGATGAAAACAAGAGACAGCTCTATCCTCAGAGAGCTCATAGTCTGAGGCAAATACAGAAACACATCACTGCAAATGTACGATGTTCTGTGGATCCCAGATTTGTTAAGTTTGTGCAGATAACCATCAGTGTTTACACACATCCCCTTGGCATTCACCATTCCTGTACAAGGTGCTGGCTTCCCTATGTGCAAGCTAGAAGTGCTGGGAATAAATGTCCCCAGGAACAGCTTTCAACCAACAACTAGCCAAAGTAGCCAACATTAGCAGATAAACACCCCACCTCTCTAACCCCTCAGGTGGGATAACCGTGCTGAATGTTCTAAACTGACAACCAGAAGTTCCCAGCAGCCAATGGCAGTAACCAGCTCAGGAAGGCAGTAAGGCAGCCTATCCATTCCCTTCCCTGTCCCACTGGCTTCCTCCCAGAAAAACTACTTGCATGCACACCCTTTTCTACTTATGGGGGACAATCTAAGACATACCAGTAAACAAATGGGGCAGACAGACTTACAGGCCTTCTGAGTCTATTAACCTGAAATAGAAATTTAAATGGAAATTTACATTAAAATGGAAATTGACTGTTGATTTGCCTGGAATGGACCAAGGGTATGTCCAAATAATTCACTAGCTTTTCTTTTAAAATAATCATAGGGGCGCCTGGGTGGCTCAGTGGGTTGGGCATCTGCCTTCAACTCATGTCATGATCCCAGGGGACCTGGAATGAAGGCGTGTATCGGGCTCCCTGCTCAGCGGGGAGTCTGCTTCTCCCTCTCCCTCTGTCACTCCCCCTGCTTGTGTTCTCTCTCCTTTCTCAAGTAAATAAATAAAAACCATAAAAATCAGGCTTAAGGGATGCCTGGGTGGCTCAGTGGGTTAGGCCGCTGCCTTCGGCTCGGGTCATGGTCTCAGGGTCCTGGGATCGAGTCCCGCATCGGGCTCTCTGCTCGGCGGGGAGCCTGCTTCCTCCTCTCTCTCTGCCTGCCTCTCGGTCTACTTGTGATTTCTCTCTGTCAAATAAATAAATAAATAAATTTTTTAAAAAATCAGGCTTAAATGAATGAAATATAATAATACTAAACATATTAATATAAAATAATTTAGAGAATCAAGAACACACTGCCTGAGCCAAGGGCAGAGTTTGTGAGTCCCAGCTGCAGGAACTACCGAGGTTGTGTCCTTGTGGCCTCCCTGCACATTAAATCAACTCATTCAGTCCCTTGTACACAGGCCCCACAGCTGCACTGAACTTCCCTTCAACTCACTCTTCAGCTTTCTCTTCTTGAAAGAAGAAAGGCCTGTGAAAATCTGGATCTAAAATTCACATTATTTCATCAGCTCCTCCAGACTGGCCTTTGAGGAAGGCCGTATCATCTACCTCCCCTGTGGAGCAAAAGGGGTTCAAGGGAGTCAGGGGACCTGTCCCTAATCACGTGACCCAAATCCACGTGACTGGAAACCCACACTACCACCTTCTCATCAGCCTGTGTGTGTGTGTGTGTGTGTGTGTCCTGCATCTACAGACTGGGATGAGACTGTTAAGACCCAACCTCCAGTCCTAGAGAAGGAGTCACAGCAGGAATGGTCATTCAGCCTGCAGGTTGCTGCTTCCCTTTGGTCTGGAAGATTCCCAGAGAGAAATCAAGGCAGAGTAGGCAGTGGGATAGCAGGACCAGAATTTGGAGCAGAAGAAACAAAGAGAAATCTTTTATTTATTTATTTTTTTCAATCACGAGCAAAGGCTCAGGGAGCTGGGAATACCCAGGGGCAATTTAAAGGGGGTGTTTTTTAAAGAACCTGATAGAAGCTTGTGCTAATAGTTTGCACAGACAGCGAAAACGAAATCTCTTTATGCAATCTCATTATATGGTCACAGGTAGGTGAGGCCAAAAATACAGGCCCCTACCTTTTTGGGCGACAAAAGGACTAACTGGCAACACACATAAAGGGCCAGCACGGGGCCTGGCTGGTTCTCAAGAATGGCTCAATAAATGTTTCACACTCCTCATGCCTTTCCCAGTTCTGGCTAATTAGAAGGTCCCCAGCCTGATTTTTCACTGCTAATGTTTGCCTTCCAGGATCCCATACTGCCTGCTTCTATCAAGAAGCTAAACCAATATTTCCAACCCATCAACACTTAAACACGAGGCCAATTTGTCCAATACACTGTCTATTTATTTTCCAGGCTGCAATCTTTATGATGCATATTCCTGAGGCAGTTAATTTGCTCTTGAATACATCTCTTTGTGTATTGGTTACCCATTTCATTAGCTGCGATATGGAGACTGGCTGGGACATGTGGGGGATTTTTCACTGAGTGAAAGAAGGTTTTTAATAAGCCCCATCATCGCTGGCTTTATGGTGCCATTTGATGAGCAACAAATGTATTCATTTGGCAGCTGCATTCCTTAATCAGGTATTCACTGGGTAACAGCATATATAAATATGGAGAAACACAGAATTTAGGGAGCTGAGTGCAGTCATTTTCCACAGGGATTGGAGCATTGTCTGTATTCACCATCAGTTTGCAGGCAAGAGCCTCTCCTGGCCGTGCATGGAATTCTGTCTAGAAGCACGCCCTGCCCGGATCTAAGTCACTGCCACCTATCAAGGGCGCTCATTCTCTGAGGGGCCGGATCTTCCAGAAGACACTTGTCCCCTCTCCCACATCAAGTAAGTCCCCAGCATTTGGGCTTCTTTGACCAATGGTACTAAACCCTTCCTGTGGTTCCCGCTTTACTTGTGCTCAAAATGCCCCTTGGGATGCCTGGGTGGCTCAGTCGGTCAAGCAGCTGCCTTCAGCTCAGGTCATGATCCCAGGGTCTTGGCACCAAGCCTGGGGGTGGGGGGGCGGAGTGCTCAGCAGGGAGTCTTCTACTCTCTCCCCCTCTGCCCCTCTCCCCTCACTTGTGCTCTCGCTCTCTCTCAAATAAATAAATAAAATCTTTTTTTAAATGTCTCCAGATTTAAAAGTTTCCAAAGTGGGTTAGTTCTTTTTTTTAAACAGCTTTACTGAAGTATAATTGACAAATTAAAACTGTATATATTTAAGGTGCACAACTTGATGTGCCGATACCCATATACATTGTGGAACAACCCCACATTCAAGCTAAATACATACACATCACTTTAGAGGGTTACCATTTTCTTCTCTTTGGTGTGTGGTGAGACCACTTAAGACCTACTCAACAAATTTCAAGTACACAATAGAGTGTTGCCATAGTACTGCACATTACATCTCCAGAACCGGGCATGACTGAAACTTTGTATCCTTTGACCAACATCTCCCCATTTCCTGCTTTCCCCACCCTTGGCAACCAGCATTCTACTTTTTACTTCTAAGAATTTGGCTATTTTATATTCCACATATAAATGAGATCATACAGTATTTCTTTCTCTGTCTTGTGTATTTCACTTAGCATAATATCCTCCAGGTTCATCCATGTTGTCAAAAATGGCAGGATTTCCTTCCATTAAACAAAAATTTTAGGGCGCCTGGGTGGCTCAGTGGGTTAAGCCGCTGATTTCAGCTCAGGTCATGATCTCAGGGTCCTGGTATCGAGTCCCGCATTGGGCTCTCTGCTCAGCAGGGAGCCTGCTTCCCTCTCTCTCTCTCTCTGCCTGCCTCTCTGTCTACTTGTGATTTCTCTCTGTCAAATAAATAAATAAAATCTTTAAAAAAAATCTTAAATCTTTTTTTTTAATTAACATATAACGTATTATTTGTTTCAGGGGTATAGGTCTGTGATTCATCTTACACAATTCATAGCACTCACCATAGCACATACCCTCCCCAATGTCCACCACCCAGTCACCCTATCCCTCCCACCCCCCTCCCCTCCAGCAAGCCTCAGTTTGTTTCCTGAGATTAAGAGTCTCTTATGGTTTGTCTCCCTCTCTGGTTTCATCTTCTTTTATTTTTCCCTCCCTTCCCCATGATCCTCTGTCTTGTTTCTCAAATTCCTCGTATCAGTGAGATCATATGATAATTGTCTTTTTCTGATTGACTTATTTCACTCAGCATAATACCCTCTAGTTCTATCCATGTTGCTGCAAATGGAAAGATTTCCATTTTTGTGATGATCTCTTTCCTTCTTAAGGCTGAAAACATAAATATATATGTATATCTATATACATATGTATGCATACATACACACACACTATTGGTATATACGAATGGAGAGAGAGAGAGAGAAAAGAGATCTCACAGCTTCTTTATCCACTCAGCCTCTGGCAGATATTAGCCTGTTTTCATATCTTGGCTACTATGAATAATAATACAATAAATCTGGGAGTGAAGTTACCTCTTCGAGATCTTGATTTCAATTCCTTTGGATATATACCCAGAAGTGGGATTACTAGATCATATGCTGGTTCTACTTATATTTACAAAAAAAATTTTTTTTGAGGAACCTCCCTGTTTTTCATGGTGGCTGCATCAATTTTCATTCCCACCAAGAGTATACATACAAGGGTTCCCTTCTTTCCGCATCCTTATCAACACTTCTTGTTTCTTATCTTTTTGATAGTAGCCATGCTAACAGGCATGAGGTGTGTTTCTAGGAATTTCCTTCACTTTCCTTGGGCCTGAGACAAAGGCCACTGGGTCACTCAGGAGGTTGAAGATCAGAAGAATGTGTATGTGTTGGGTGCCCCATTGATAAGGAAAGATAAGAGGCCCAGCTAGACTGTCGGGTTAGGACAACAACCCCCATCTGTGTGCTGTGTGTGTGGCACCTAGAACAGGGTCTGGCACTTATGCATTCTTAGCATAAGTTAAGGAAAGGATTAATCAATTAAGGGACTGTTCTGTGTCGTTACTTCCAGACTATAAGTGAAATCTCCCAGATATGCCAACCCAAGATGGCTTAGCAACCAGCAGACTTCCCTCCCCCTATTCAGGCCAACAGCAGCCTGAGACAACACCTTCACTCTGTGATCCCTGAGGGGAAAAGAGGGGTAAAGAAAGGCGAATGGAAAAGCCAAACGGAGCAGATGGAAGAAAATCTACCTAAGCTGCTGGCAGCCAATGAATAAGGAAAACCAATCTCAGTTTGGAAAGGGGAATGTTTGTAAGGACTTGGCCAGGATTATAATGAAAGGAGGAATTGCATTAAATGTTGTGGAAATAATACAGATTTTTCTTCCTAGTATCTCGAACTGCCTGAACCTCTAATTACAGCCACGGGGTCAAAACAGGCTCCAGATCAGGGACAGGAAGGCTAGGATCTCTAACACATAGGTAGCTAGGAGGCCCAAGGTGAGGCTAAGGGCTACAATAGGCTCAGCTGTGGATAGTCTTGTGAAGAAGCCGGAGAACCTGCACTCTACGCAGAAGCCAGAGAGCAGACAACAGGAGGGAAGATATCACAACAGCACTGGGATTCTAGTGCGTGGTCCTTGCTTAAAAAAGCAGGAAGGTAGGAATCAGGAAGTATCTATGTGGAGTGATAGACTAACAGCTCATCTCTTCCAAGGAAACTTCCCTGACATCCTCTCCAGAAACGAGTGCCCCTCACCAGCCTCCACAAGCCCTACACTTAGCTCTTCCTCACAACTGACAGCTTTCCTGGCCGCCTCAACCACTGAGATCTCCTTATGGGCAGGAACTACATTTCAAGGGATGTACAAAATAAAAGTGAAAAGGGAAGAGCCTGCCATTCAGGTTTTCTGTTTGGGGAAGGAAAAAAAAAATCACTCTAGAACCAAAGGACCAACTAGAGACCCGCTGCTCAAAGTCGTGCTATTCCGAAGCCCAGCAGCACAGGCATTACCTGGACCTGTTACAAGGCAGCATCTTGGGCTCTGCCCAGACCTCCTGAATCAGAGTCTGTTCAAGAACAAGATCCCCTGATGACTTATATCTCATTATAATTGAAAAGCAATGGACTAAAGAGCTGAAACTTGGGTCTTTGGGACTCTAAACTCATACCTCTCTGAACTCCCACATTTCCATGTTGCTTTGAAAGTCATACTGATATATGATATATATTGTCTGGTATCATTTCTCTTTGTGCTCCCCCTGAATTGATGTGAACAAGGGAGGAAGAAAGTATTGTGAAAGAAAAGGGAAGTCATTAACAGGGTGCCCACTCCAAGCCCATCACAATGTTGGCAGCTGCCATGTGCATTCTCTTATTATATCACCAAAGCAAGCACAGAAGTCATAAGAATCATGGGTATCATTTTCCTGATGGAGTGAAATTGGGAATGGTTGAGCAACTTTACCAAGTTCACACAATTTGGACTTGTTTAGCTGCAAGAAGCAGACACCTCATGTTAACTCAAGCAAAGAGGAGTTACTATAAAGAAAGTAGATTACCCAGCATGCTAGGATAGGAAACACATCAAAACTAAATCTTATGGACAACAGTTCAGAAGCGAGAGTATCTGTCTTTGTTTCTTGGGAACCCATCTTGCCCTTGAGATGGGGATTTTTGTGCCAGTGACTTGTTGAGGTGGCCCTCAGGAGAAAAAGAGAGAAGGAAGCAGGACAAGGAAGAATAAAGAAGAAAGCTAAGCAAGGATGTCATCTTGGGTGGAGACCAGCTTCAGCCTGATCTCTGAGGGAGCTCAACAGCATGAATGGAAACACAAAGTTGGTTCCCTCTTGAGTAAAGGAAGCTGGCTTTTTTGACCCCATGTAAGTCAGTCATTGGCAGCTGGTGGCTGGGGGTGGAGAACTAACCAACATGGCTATTAGATCAAGGGTTTCTCTGGAGGGGGAGAAATTAGGAGGCTTTAGCAACCAACACTCATAGGAGCTTGAGGGTATGGGGTGCCTGCCCAATGTAAAGAAGCACCAACTTTGCGTTGTGTGTGTGTGTGTGTGTGTGTGTGTGAGTGTGTGCATGCGCATATGTGTGCGTACTTCCCTGTCTTGGGGACAACCTCAACTCTAGTATAAGGTTCTCTTTGCCCTATTCCATTCTCTCTGGCTCTGAAAGCATTCCTCCATTTGCCTACAATTGCCCTCCACTGCCTTCTAACTCTGGTGTGTATATGACCTAAAAGGACCATTCCAGACCAAAAATACTTTTTGACCAAAGGTTTCAGGTCCCATCCTCACAGCTCAAGCCTCTAAGCCAAATGTCTGAGAATGCAATCTGACCAGCCATCCAAGTCATGGGTCCCAGCCGACAGATGGGGCACCCTTAAGTCACATGTCCACCCCAGTCCAATCAGCGGAGGCCTGGAATGACATAACCAAATGTGATCAAGAAAACTGGGGGATAAATGAATCTGTTCTTCTCAGAAAAGTTACAGATGAAACAGGCAGCAATGGAAATTTCTACAGCCTATTAGCTGGGATCCAAGTTCACATTTCTCAAGTTTGTAGTCCTGCCACATTACTTCCTTTTCACAGTGTAGCTGTTCAGAACACAGCTCCACCCAGCTTCAAATCCAAGCTCTACCACATGCTCATCATGAAATCTCGGGCAAGTTATGTAACTTCTCTGTGCCTCTGTTTCCTCATCTAGGTGGTAATAATAGGTTGTTAGGAGGATTAAATGAGTTAATATTTGTAAAATGCCCAGAGTAATTCTGGCACTTCATGAGTGTAACAGTAGTGGTTGCTAAATAAATGGGTATAATAAATGAATTTTTCAAACTCTTACAAGGAGGGAGAAGGAGCTGAACAGTAGTGGCCCCGTAGGGGAGAAGCTGGCCAGTGCTGCAGAGACTGTTGTCACATTGAGGTGTCTAGGATGGAGCCCTGGGAGACAGACAGGAATGTCACCATCGTGGCTCAGACAAGAAAGACCTCGCTGTCCCCTTTCCAGGACATCAGTGCCATGGCAACTGGAGATGGCCTGGGGCAGGATGACTTGTCAAAGCTCACAAAGATCCTGGCGATAATAATGACCAATATTTCCAGCATCCTACTGTAGATGCTAGAGGTGCGTGCTCCAAACTGAGTCTGTCCTTCCCTCCAAAACTCGTATGCCAAAGTCCTAAGCCCCAACTACCTTAGAATATGACCTTATTTGGAAACAGCATCTTCACAGAAGTAATCCAGGTGAGATGCAGTCTTTCAGCTGGGTCTCAACCCAGTAGGACCGGTGTCCTTCTAAGAAGGGGACATCTGAACACAGAGGCACAGAGGGAAGACAACCAGAAGAGCCACAGTGAGAGGGCAGGCATCCCCACACCAAGGGAGAGAGACCTGGAATAGATTCTCCCTCACAGACTCAGAAGAAACCAATCCTGCTGACACCTTGATCTCAGGCTTCCAGCCCTCAGAGCTGTGAGACACGCTAATGTTTAAATCACCCAAGTTGTGGTCCTTTCTTAGGTACCCCAGCAAACTAATCCAGCGTCTTCATCTGCACTAAACACAGGCTAGGCACTTCCTCAGCCTCAGCTCAGTTAATCCTCTTATCCATTCTGTGAGGGAGAGGTTGTACTGTCCCACTTCCCAGGTGAGGAAACCAAAGCATGGGGCTCCAATCACCAGTTCATAAAAGGCAAACTCCTATCAGCCTGAACAACGCCGGGCACACAGGAAGCCCTCCCTGGGTTTTGTGGAGTCTTGTGACATGGTCATTAAACCAAAGGCCAAGCTGACAACTAATCCAAAAAAGCTTTGAGGAGGAGTCAGGACTGTCCCCACTCCTGGGAAGATCAGCTATGAAGCCAGACCCCAGGGAGAAGCAGGTCTTGCCTAAACCCCTCACGTCACAGGCTCCAGGAAGCAGGAAGGCCATGAAGCCTCCTAGCGCTTCCTACTTCCTGGTTCCTGCCCCATCCTCCACTCTTTGCTGAACACTCCCTTTCTTGCCCATCCCTGTGCAAAAGCCCTTGCTTCCTGAGAACCTGAGAAGTGCTCTTCCTTATCCCCCTGAAGGAGAAAGACATGTTGGAGGCTGCCTGTATTCCTGGCAGAAAGCTGCCTGCATCACACTAAAATAAACTCAGTGACAACCTACTCTGGGCTTTCCTACATGGGTCACAGAATAGACGACGCCATCCCTTTGCCTGAGAAATGAGAAATCCATCAACAAAAGAGGCCCAGCAGAGGAGAGTCAGAGAAGAAAGGAAAGGTGGCTGCAGACACAAAACACACACTGCTTTGTCTCCTAAATTACTTCTTTTAAGGTATACATGGGGAGTTCTTCTGATTATGGGGGGAAAAGTTAATTTGTAGAAAATTGGGAGAATACAATAAAAGCACAAAGAAGAAAATTTAAATCATCTACAATCCCAGCTCTTGGAGATAACCACTGTTTATGTAGGGGGAGAAAGGAATTGTTTGTATGAGTACACTGATCCTGTTTTGTTTCCTGCTTTCTCATTTTCTATGTTGTAAAAATGTTTTCTGTGCTGAGTCAAAAGGTGCTATGTGTTCTCCAATATCCACTCTGCCATTCTCCTTTTATGAATGGAATCCTCCAAACTTTTTTTTTAAGTTTTATTTTCACTTAAGTAATCTTACATCCAACATGGGGCTTAAACTCATGACCCCAAGAGATCAAGAGTCGCATGTTCCTCCAACTAAGCCAGCCAGGCACTCCTTTTTTTTTTTTTTTCCTCCAAACTTTTTAATGATTATCAGTATTTGTTTTAAGTTTTTATTTATTTACCTGACAGAGAGAGAGAGAGAGAACACATGCAGGGGGGCAGCAGGCAGATGGAGAAGCAGGTCCCCTATTGAGCAGAGAGCCCAACATAAGGCTTAATTAAACCCAGGACCCGGGACCATGATCTGAGCCAAAGGCAGATAGATCCTTAACAGACGAAGCTACACAGGTGCCCCTGATTGTCAGCAATTATTTTATTTTTTTGGTTTTTTTTTTTTAATTTTAAAAAATATTTATTTATTTGAGAGAGTGAGAGAGCATGAGAGGGGAGAAAGTCAGAGGGAGAAGCAGACTCCCCATGGAGCTGGGAGCCGGTTGCTGGACCCAATCCCAGGACTCCAGGATCATGACCCAAGCCGAATGCAGTCACTCAACCAACTGAGCCATCCAGGAGCCCAAGTCAGTAATTTTTTTAAACTACATTTCCCAGACTCCCTTGCAGCTAGAGGTAGCCATGTGACTGAGTTCTAGCCAATGGAAGGGATGCATATACTATTACCAAATGTAGCACAGAAAGGGACATGCCCTCCATTGCTCTCTTTTGTCACTTTGACCTAATTCTCAGAGAATAAGGGTGACGTGTGGACTGCCTTGGACCATATCTAGAGAGGGCAGAACAACAAGACAGAGGAAGGCTGGGTCCCTTACTGGCCTCACAGAGCAGAGCCACTGCAAGACCTGGACTAATCATCTCCAGACCACTCCATGAAAGAGAAACTTCCATCTTATTTAATGCACTGTTAATTTAGGTGTGAATCTATATGCTAGTACATGTCTCTAGATCTTCCTCCACAGTACAGTTTAAATGGCTGCATGTTTTTCTACCATATGAATGTTCAGCATCAAAATTTATTGAATTAAAACAAAAGTTACTGAATTGAACTAATTATAAATTGTTGGGTCATTTGTGTTGCTTTCCAACTTTTCTTTGTATTAAATACCACTGCAACAAATATCCTTGTACAAAATATCCTTTGGGCATATTAGTGATTATTTCTTAGGACATGATGATAGAGGCAGAACTCCTAAGTTAAATAATAAAAACTTTAAAAAATTTTTTTTCTTTCAAGATTATTATGTATTTGTTGTAGGAAGATAACTTGATTGAACTTCTACCTGAACTTCCTCTTATACACATCTTTATTTACACAGATCTGCAAGATTCACCCCATAGCTACTTTTCATTTTATTGCCCTCTCCCTCCAGTGTATACAGGAAGGAGTACAAGCTCTGGAGTCAGGTTTCCTGGGTTCACGTGTGTATAATCTTGGGAGAATTACTTAATTTCTCTACATTCATGTTCCTCATTTTTGAAATAGAGTTTCTAAAAATGCCCACCTCGTAAAGATATGAGAATTAAATAAATTAATATGGGGGACCATTTAGTGCCTGCCATAGAGGAAGTAGGTCACTTACCATTAACTATTATTATTTTCATTCTTTCTAGAGTTCTTTATGACATTTGCTTTTCATTTAAAGATATATCTAGGGGCTTCTGAGTCAGCTTAGTCAGCTGAACATTCCACTTTTGATTTAGGCTCATCAGGTCATGATCTCAGGGTCATGGGATCAAACCCCTATTCAGGCTCTGCACTCAGCTCAGAGTCCGCTTCTCCCTCTCCCCCTGTTCTCACTCATTCTCTCTCTCTCAAATAAATAAAATCTTTTTTAAAAGGTATAGATTTATGCAAGGTTTAAACTTTCCATTCCTACTGCCCATCACTGAGAGCCTGAATTTTCCATTCTTTCATTTTTTAAACATTTTCTTTTTTGACAGAGAGATAGAGAGCACAAATAGGCAAAGCAGCAGGCAGAGGGAGAGGGAGAAGCAGGCTCCCCACTGAGCAGGGCGCCTGAGGCGGGGCTCAATCCCAAGACTCTGGGATCACGCCCTGAGCCGAAGGCAGATTCTTAATCAACTGAGGCACCCAGGCACCCCATTACTAGCTGTTGAATTTTCCATTCTTAAGGTGTTTGCTTCATACCTTGCTATTTTGAAATGTATTTTCCAGCCTTTTTTCCCCCAGAAAAGAAATATACAAGTGGTATAATCTCTGTCTCTGCATACCTAACAATATCTCTAAATTGTCTTCCAATATAAATGACCTCTTGCCCGGGCACAGAATTTTGGGGTAACTTCCTTCAAGGCTTTGACTCTGATTTTTTTCTCCTGCATGTAATGCTTTGAAGAAATTTGCAGTCAAGTCAGTCTGATTCTTCTCCCTCATTTCTTTTTAAAATGTTTACCTTCAAGTATGCTTGTAAGATTGTTTCTTTATCCTTGAAATTTAAAATCTCTCCTGGCAGTGACTATGGGATGGCTTCTTTTTCTTATTTATATAGGAAGGCTTTCTATCTGTAGATTTAAATCTCCCTTTAGCTCTATGGAGTTTCCTGTAACTGTACCTTTAGATACTGCTGCTATTGTGTGTCTTGCTGAAAAATAACAATGTTCTGTGTTTCCAATCTCTCTTTCATACCCTCCATATCCTTCATAGGCCCTCTGATCACTTTCAACTCCTTGTGTTCTGGGAGGCTTCCCAGCCTCAAGGTCCATTGATTCCCTCTCCTAAATATTTCTTCAATCTGTCTACCTCTCTCCATCCCAACTACTCCCACACAATCAGATCTCTATGCTTCTAGCCTGTACCTCTACAATTCATTCTCTAAGGAGCAGGGGAAAAACAAAAACAAAACCACAAGCGTGTCTTTTAAAATATAAGTTAAATCATTCTTCCCTCTGCTTGTAACATCCTTCAGTGGACTGCACTTAGAATAAAATCCAGCCACCTCATGGCCTCCAACACACTGCATGATTTGGCTGTGTGGATTCTAAGTACTGTCCACTAGCCTATCCAACTCTGACCTGTTGGGGTTGACAGCATTCTAGAATAGAGCTTGGAGTGTTGGCAGATGCTAAGAAGGTGGAACTTCTCTTACGGAATATGCCCAAGGCACAGCTATCGGGATGAAGATAAGAAATGGTGAAGATGCAGGACATGAGAACACAGTATGGAGGAATAAGGAGTCACAGTTTTGAAGGGCGAATAGGTCCTAATAAAGAGCATATTTATTGAGCACCTACTATAGACAAATACTGTTCTCTATATGGCCCATTTAATTTTTGCATCTTTATTAATTATACCCTGTTTTGATACAGAAACAGAAGCTCAAAGGGGCGCCTGGGTGACTCAGCCAGTTAAGCAGCCAGCTCTTCATCTCAGCCTAGGTCTCAATCTCAGGGTCCTGAGTTCGAGTCCTGTATTGGGCTCCACACGGGGCATGGAGCCTACTTTCAAAAATTCATTAATTAGGGCACCTGGGTGGCTCAGTGGGTTAAGCTGCTGCCTTCGGCTCGGGTCTGATCTCAGGGTCCTGGGATCGAGTCCCACATCGGGCTCTCTGCTCGGCAGGGAGCCTGCTTCCTCCTCTCTCTCTCTCTCTCTGCCTGCCTCTATGCCTACTTGTGATCTCTGTCAAATAAATAAATAAAATCTTTTTAAAAAATTCATTAATTAAAAAAGAAACAGAGGCTCTGAGAAGGTAAATAACTTGCCGGAGATCCCAAGGCTAAGAAAACATGAGACGAAGATAAAATTCAGGTCTGTGTGATTTCAAGGTTTCTGATGTTTCCCCATAACTTGTGGCCTCCCTAAAAGATGCATTCTAACACGGCCTCCAGAGATGGAGCCATGTGGACGTGGAAGGCTTTAATAGGTCCTTGGTAATCATCCCCTTGCTCTGCTCCAGAGATCATCAGTCTTCATATTCAACTAGGCTAAATTTGGCTGAAGTAATAAACAGACCTCAAGACGGTTGTATCAATCCTGGCTAGTGACTAGCTTCTTCCCTTGTCCCTTCCTATGCATCCACCATGCTTGTCACCAACTGTCCACCTAGCAGAAGGAGGCCTTTTGTCATCTATTCTTTATGATCCCTGGAGATGGAAAAGCCAAGAGATCAAAGGAGCCTGGATTCCTCAATCATCACATGGGATCTCACCTATCAAATGCCCAACTGCTCTATGCCATAAGCAAAAACCAAAACTTGTATTGTTGAAAAGTCACTGAGATTTTGGAGTTGTTTGTTATAGCAACCAGCATTAATTACACTGACTAATACAGTAGCCCAAGTTTAAAAACTGAGGCTCCAAGAACCATGGTTTATATTCAAGCTGCCTCGTATCAAGTTCAAGACTCCCACCCCTATGGGCACCAGCCCCTAGTGACCTGGAGCTTCTCCCGGCTCAGGTTCCAGCTCTCTGGGGAACTCTAAGAAAGTCACTTCTCCTCTCTGGGCTTCAATTTTGCCATCTGCAGAAGGAAAGCTTCATCCTGGATGGTGGCATGGGGCACTTTGAAGGTAATTCTTCCTGTTGCCCACAGCCCAAATGCATCATTCCCCAAGGACTCTATGTAGAGTCACCACCCACAGTTTTTGGGTTCATTGCAAGAAGAGGTCAGAACTTTTTATTCTCCAAAAGAGTTATTCCAGCTGATTATGTAATCATCTACATTTAGAATGCCTTTACAGTAACCATGGCAACAATGGCATATGTGTATGTTTCAAACTTTGTTCCAAATCTGCTGATGAGGATAGAGAAATGGCTCTTTGTGTGGACCTTACAGAACCAAGCTGGTTCTGCTCCCTCCTCTGTGGGACTTAGCTTGGCTGTCAGCTGTGACGAGCCAAGACCAGGAAGGGAAGGGCTTTCCTAATGGAGGTGACTAACATCAAGGTTGAATTTTGCCAGATGATCTGAGGTGTTCCAGGCACAGAAGAGAGAGAGGGAACTCTGGTTGGAAGGTAGAGCATGTGCAAAGGCCTAGGGGATTGAAGCGCTTTGCTGTGCCCAGGAAACAAGAATATGGGTATTTCTCAGGCATACATAAGAAGAGAAGACAGTGGCAGAGGCTGGGAGATGGACCATTAAGGATTTTGTATGCCACGTTCAGGAATTTAGACTTGATTCTCAACCAACTCTCTCTCCACCCCATATCACCTCTAGACCTTTTGAGCCAGCATCTCCCAGGGTGGACCCAGGCATCCACAATTCTTAAGGCCTTTCCAACAGTATGGCTGTCCCTCAAAAAATTAAAAATAGAATGACCATGTGATCCAATAATCCTACTTGTGGGTATATATCCCAAACAATTGAATGCAGGGTCTCAGAGAGGCATTTACACACCCATGCTCATAGCATTATTCACAACACCCAAGAAGCAGAAGCCACCTAAGTGTCCACTAATGAATGGAAGGATATCATGACAACATGATCTATACATACAGTGGAATATTATTCAGCCTTAAAAAGGAAAAAATTCTGACACAGGCTCCAACATGGATGAAAATATCCATTTGGAAGATAGGATGGTAAAATAAGTAACATACTTAGTAAAATAACCCAGTCACAGAAACACAAATATGGTATGTTTCCACTTTAATGAGGTACTTAAAGTAATCAGATTCACAGAGAAAGAAAGCAGAATGTGGCTTCTAGGGTCTGAAGAGGGGGACTAGAGAGTTGTTTAATGTTCACAGTTTTGGCTTCTCAAGATGAGAAAGTTCTGTATTTATACTGCACAACAATGTAAATATAATTAACATTATGAACTGTATACTTAAAAATGGTTAAGATGCTAAATTTTATCTTATGTGTTTTTAACACAATTTTTAAAAAATAAAAATTTTCCCAGCATATCTGATGGCCAGCTGCTGGGAGCCTGGGGAAACACTGAGGGATTATGATTACGGGTGTTATGAGATCAAATCTACATTTCAGAAGGAGCAACCTGGCTGAAAACTGCAAAAGGGATTCATACAAGCTAAAAGATGAAGATAGGAGATATTGGGCCAAGAGAGACCCAGGTTCTGAAGTCCTGAATTGGGCCAGGAGTGGAGGGGAGAGCTGAGAGATGCCTTGTTTAATCAGGTTTCATTAACCCTATTTTACAGGTGAGAAAATGAGGTGCAAAATATCTACCTTGCAGCAGGTCATTTCTAGCTCAGTCTTGTTCCAGCAGGTCAACTACACAGTTCACTGCCTCCTTAGGGAGGCAGGAAGCTCCTCTCCTATCCAAGAGGCACATCAAAAGGTGTATGTAAACTTCAGGAAAGAGAGACTCTCTTGCTGTAGGAAATGGCTGAAAGACCTCAAGGTCATGCCACTGGGACTTAGGCCAAGCCCCAGATGGGGAATATAGCCCTGAAAGTGAAAGATTCTTGTGTCTAATAGGCCCCTGGCTTCTGGAAGGCTGTTGCAAGCTTTAGGGATCACAGCTGCCTCCGATCTTGGCCAGAAGAGGCAACAAATGACAACAGGAACTCAGCCTCCCCTCAGGCCTCAAAGACATTTCACTCTCTCCTCCTACCTCAGGGCCTTTGCATCTACTCTTTTTCTGCAGGGAAATTCCTTTTATCTCCCACTTTCTTACATCTGCCTAACACTTATTCCTCTTTCCGATCTCAATTTTAATTGCAAAAAAGCATTCCTTCTCTCTCTCTCTCACACACACACACACACACACACCCCAGATCAAGCCAGTGGTCCCCTCAGTCCCTTCTCATATTACCCTGTACTCCTACCATCCTAGTTAGTCCCTGTGGAGAAACATGGCACAGCTGGGCTAGGTAACCCAAGATTTTAAAGAGATCATTGACAAAGACAGGTCAAGGGGAAGGAAACACAGAGGCTCATGCAGTGTTACAAATCCAAAAACAGTGGAGTATCATTAACACCATGGCCTCCTGGGGAGGAAGCTGTACCAGAACCTGAGAGGTGGGTGGAGAGCTATGCTATTCAGTAATGACACAGCCAAGTCCCAGAGATGTGGGGGAAAAAATATCCCATTTCCCTCCCTCTAGTCTCTAGCCAGGCCCCTGTTGGCGGAGCCTCTAAAAGCAGACAACAGAAGAGCCAGTAATGCAATGATCAGCCTCCGGGGCACAGAGGAGGGTAGAGGGAAGAAGGTGGAGCATGGATCTGGAGAGGCAAATGGAAAGCATCCAGCACACCTGGTTCCACCTTATAATTAGGGGGATATGCACACCTGATTATTGAAAACCTGACTGTCCCATTCAACCTTGAACTCCATGAGGATGAGGAACTAGGTCACAACTATATTCCTAGCAGCTAGCATAGCACATGCACACAGAAGTTATCCACTAAGTATTTACACGGTATGTGAATGAAAAAGTAAAGCTGAATGAATGAGTAAACTCCTCAATGTGAATACCAGACACTCACTCACAGAGGGAAGGCCTTAGGATGGCTCAAGACCAGCCATTCCCCCTCAGACCCAGAAAGCTGGGGAGGAATGGTCATCACGGAGCCTCAAACATGACCTTCAGCTCCTTGTCACCCAGCCTAGGTTCAGCCCAATATAAGGGCAGGGCCTGGAGTAGATCAGCTGCCCTAATACTATATTCTCCCCCAACTAACTCAGACCTGGACCCTACTATCCCAGACCAGTGTGGGACCCCAGGGAAACCCAGTCCTATTGCTCACCAACTCCTCTGGAGGACCCTGTCCATCCCTCTGCCACATCTGACCCCTGCATTGTCCAACCTGATCGTCCTCAAGTCAACATGTCTCCTCCAATAGTGTAATTAGGAAAGGCTGCCCCAAACTGCTACCACCTGCCCACAACTTAGTCCTGTGGCCAGATTATACACCACCCCACCCCAACCCCAGGCCTTACCTAGACCAGTCCCACTATCTTCCGTCTGGCTACTGTTAGAGTTGAATAATTTCAGATGGCAATTTCTACATAACATCTAACCAGTTAAGGTGGCCCGGGAGAGGAAGGCATCTGTAGGCTTTGCTCATAAGAGATGCTTCATGCCAGTGAGGTCTGTTTCTGCCTTCCTGTCATCTCCCTCTACATGGAGAAGGATACCAAGTCTGCTATGTATGGATGTAAAAGTTGTTCACTGCACAAAGGTGCTCGGCTGAATGGAACAGTGAGCACTGAAATCCAGCCCATGCTCCACTGGCCAAGCTATGTACCTGACATGAGCTGGGTCTACCCAAAGTAAGGAGGGCCTATCTCTAATTTGAACAAAGATGCCTATGGGCCAGGGGGCCACCCTGAAACAGATCCTATACAAAATCTGGGCAAAAGAGCTTGTACTCAACACATCTGGGGCCTGGAATAATCTCTGTATATCTCTGAATTTCAGGAAGTCAGATGGCTTCAAGGCCAGTCCTTCCTGTGGAAATTCATTACACAAAAAAGACCTTCTGGAGTAACAAAAGGTATCATTGCAATTACATTTATCAAAAAAAAAGCATGGCAATCAATGTCTCATGCCCAGACTGTATTTCAAATGCCCTTAATCAATGGCTGTGCTAATTACACATTTATTGCAATTAATTTCATTTCAATTATGCCTTAATTACTAACCTTGAGTGAGATTGGGCAGCTCAGAGAATTCATGTCACCACAGAGCTAGGACCCAGAGATAAGTTGCCATCATCCTTCGACTGAAAGATGCTGTTCCGTTAAAAGTTGGTTTATTGGATCAAGGCCTTCTTTGGCGAAGGAGGGGGTGGTTTCTCCAGGGAGGCAATTCATAATGTGAGTCTGAAATTGAATGCAGGAAAGCAAGCAGCTGTGCTTACTAATTAACTGGAGCTGGTGTTTAATTTGCTTCTTATTGATGCCTGTTCCTCACTGGCTCGTTGGCTATGGTCAGAGGATAAATGCCTTCAGAGTTCATGCTTTCGTGGGGTCCTCAGCCTCTGGCTCAATCCCACTTTCTTCTTCTCTTCCCTCCAAAGGGGGGCTCTTTCTTGCACCCTCCTCATATCTACAGGCTCAGCTCTACATTCCTGAGGCAGGGTGGAAGGCGGAGGCCCCTCGGCATCGATGGCCTGCCCATGGACCCCCAAGAAGAACACCATTCCAACAATCCAGACGGGGGTATTGGGAAGGAACTTGCCCTGTGGCAGAGCAGAAGCAGAACTCAGGCTCTGGAAAACCGTAGTCCTGGGTTCAAGTCTAGTTCTGATCATTCCCAGCTCTGTGGTCTTAAACAAACCATTTAATCTCCTGGGTCAAGGAAATGAATAATTAAAGTGCCCAAAACACTTGGTAGGGGCTCAGAAATGTCAACTGCCTTCCACAATCAACCCATCTCTAGGGCTTAGAGCAAACCCACCTCTGGGACATTTGTTTCTAGGAGAGCAGATAGTTCCACAAAACATCTTTTTTAACCAGCTCAGGAGAAGGAACTGTGGAAATCTGCTAGTCTAGACCTTCATCTTAATGAGGGGGAAACTGAGAACAAAGAGGGGAAGCCAGAAGTCACACTGTGAGTGGATGCCAGAATTAGACTAGAACAAGGTTCACCTGATTCCCAATCTTAGAACTTCCCCACCACATGACAAGATAGCCTCTTCAGAAAGCCATCTGTCAGTATCTGGTAAAGACTGAGACCTAAATATCCTGTGTCTGTGCTCAAGGAGAGAGGTATAAAGATGTTTACTGCAGCTTTGTTTGTCTCCAGAAACACAAGTATGGACAACCTAAATATCCCTCAGTAGAGAAATGTGTGACAAAGTCACAGGCTGGGATACCGCAGGGCCGTTAAAATGTATGCACTTGGCCTATGTCATCCACATGGATGAATTTCTAAAACTAAATGTTTGGATTTCTAAAATATTTTATGTATTCATTTGAGAGTGAGAGCACAAGCAATGGGAGGGGCAGAGGGAGAGGGAGAGGCAGGCTCCCCACTGAGCAGGGAGCCCGACCTGGGGCTCAGTCCCCGGACCCTGAGATCATGACCAGAGCCGAAAGCAGATGTTTAACTGACTGAGCCACCCAGATGCCCCCAATGTTTGAATTTTTAAATTAAGCTTCAAAATATTTACAGCATGGTATCACTCATGTTAATTTTTTAAATTCACAAAGGCAAAGAGATATTAAAACATGAACAGGAAGAACATGTCAACAGAAGACAGGATTACCTGGAGGACGGGAGAACAGGATTGAGTAGGGGCACAAAGGGGCACTTGCAGCACAGCACATAGCATTTTACTTATCTTTTTAAGAAAAATTCAAGGGGCGCCTGGGTGCCTCAGTGGTTAAAGCCTCTGCCTTCGGCTCAGGTCATGGTCCCAGGGTCCTGGGATCGAGCCCCGCATTGGGCTCTCTGCTCAGTGGGGAGCCTGCTTCCCCCTCTCTCTGCCTGCCTCTCTGCCTACTTGTGATCTCTCTCTCTGTCAAATAAATAAATAAATAAATTTTTTTTAAAAAAGAAAAATTTACAGTAGGGCGCCTAGGTGGCTCAGTCAGTTAAGCGTCTGACTCTTCTTCAGCTCAGGTTGTGATCTCAGGGTCATGAGATCACGCCCTGCAGGCTCTGTGGTGGGCAAGGAGCCTGCTTGGGATTTTCTCTCTCCCTTTACCTCTGCCCCCGACTCTTGTGTGCACATGTGCTCTCTCAAAAAAAAATATATATATACACACACACACACACACACACACACGTACGTGGAGGGGGGGTGGCGGCTTGGTGGCTTGGTGGCTCAGGTCATGATCAGGACTCTTGATCCCAGAGTCCTGGGATCAAGTCCCACATCAGGCTCCCTGCTCAGCGGGGAGTCTGCTTCTCCCTCTCCCACTCCCCTCTACTCATGTACTCTGTCTCTCTCTCTCTCTCTCTCAAAAGAAATAAATAAAAACCTTAAAATATATACATGTATATATAAAATGATCAAATATTCAAGTGTGTTAGTTTGAGGTGGTAGTTTCTTGGTTTTCTTACTTTCCAAATCCCTCATCCTGTTTTAAATATTTCATCACTACACTGAGAAAGTAAAATGATTTATGCTTTGATTATCACCCTTTACTAAGAACGGAGGCACTGAAATTTGTGATGGCTGCAGATTAACACTTAATGCCACCAGAGACAGGGTGACCATATGTCCCAGGTGGACAGGCTCCAAAAAGAGCTTGTAGGACATTGAAGGTATTCCACAAATATTAAGTGAATTGATTAATTCAAGAATTAAACTGTAGTGGCTACTCAACATTGCATTTTTCTCTCCTTTGCTTATAAAGGGTCATGGGAAAATCAGTACAGTGGGCAGAGGGGGACAGAGATCAGTGACAAGCTCACTGCAGTTACTCAGATCCTAGACACTTGGAGAGGGATGATGGCGGCTGGAATCAGGGAGTGGTTAGTGGACACAGAGAGAAGCAGATTTCAAAGATGATTAGGAGGAAAAACTGGATGCGCGGATTGAATATTTATGGGGCTGAGTTCCATCTTGGACACAATGCATTCAAGGAACAACCCAACCTTCAAAGGGTACCATGCACTTTCAGTTCTCCTCCAGTTCCCCTGGGGCTCCGGGTGGTGGGCTCAGCCCTGCAGCAGGGCAGTGTAAATTGGCTTGATGCCCCAGAGGGCTCCCTGCCATCCATTCCTGGGTTTTCAGGAAGCCTCCAGTGACTCAAATGTTAGTGTGCAGGCAGTCAGATGGGCGGCAAGTTGGCCTAAGCACAGAGAGAGGAAGGTCTCTCCCTCTCACCTCTGCATTGTCAAACTTCTGACAATTTAAGTGGTCCCCTTAAGAATGTTCCCCAACTTCACCACTAGGCTTCCATCCTGACTGGGTCCCTAAGGACCCTATCCATCATCTGCAGGACAGGGGTTGGTGCCAATTACATAAAAACATTGAAAGGGTTCCTGGCCCCTGAGCTCCTGAGGAAACGCTCTGCTCTGGCAGCACTGGCTTCCAACCAACAGCCAACGTCTGCCTTCCTATCCCCTAAAAAGGAACGTAGAGGAAAGCCCTTCTGTGAGTGGAAGCTTTGACAGTGCCAGTGAAAATTATGCAAAAAAATGATTAACATAATCAAAATCTTTGTGGGTCATGCTGGAAATGCCTTTTCTTAAAACATTAGCCTTGCTCTTGGGTCTCGTCCATTCTTTTTCTGTCTTGAAAAGTGTGGAAATTTCGGCTTTGTCCAGATGGACTCACGAACTCTGGGTGGCTACAAATGGATTTCCCAAACACTGTGCACAGTTGGTTTTCTTTCAGCTTTTCTTAATTTTCATTTATTTTTCTTCCATCCTCACCCTGGCATTGGGCCAGTGCTTTTGGGTTGAATAAATTTAAATGTCATTACTGATAATAGGAAAATCATGCCCACCTTTGAGCCATGTCACACAATACAGCTTTCCAGAAGAGGGGATGATAGGCCATTAACACCCCCCACCCTACTTATCCGTAAATCCACCAGGCACCAGTACACCAAGTCCCAGTTCAAGTTGTGCACAACTCCAGGGTACCTCTCATCATCTCAATGACTCTTGCAAACTTCTCAAAAGTTTCTCAAAACGAATTGAATTTTCATTCAGTATCCAATTAAAAATAAGCTCCTATCATGCATGACTTTGAAGCAGGAATTCTTTGCCTGGGTTCTACAGGTCAATGGAGAGAATTCAGTGATTTATGAACTTATTACTTTTTCTCCCACCAACCTCTGAAGTTTAATATTTTCTTCCATTTATGAATATAGGCAACAAGCCATAGTAGTATTAGAAGGACCTGGGATTTCACCAATTAAACCCATGGATTTTTTTCATATCACCTAACAGTTGCTATGTATTTCAGGTATTTTGAAATACTTACATCCAACACTACTTTAAATTCTCCACTAGGTTGATAGGTGAAGTGTTAATATAAAATGCTTATCACAAAATGGTTTTCTTAATAATTAGGTAACTATCTTTCTTTTTTTTTTCCAATTTATTTATTTTCAGAAAAACAGTATTCATTATTTTTTCACCACACCCAGTGCTCCATGCAAGCTGTGCCCTCTATAATACCCACCACCTGGTACCCCAACCTCCCACCCCCCCCCCGCCACTTCAAACCCCTCAGATTGTTTTTCAGAGTCCATAGTCTCTCATGGTTCATCTCCCCTTCCAATTTACCCAAAAGCACATACCCTCCCCAATGTCCATAACCCTACCCCCCTTCTCCCAACCCCCCTCCCCCCAGCAACCCACAGTTTGTTTCGTGAGATTAAGAGTCACTTATGGTTTGTCTCCCTCCCTATCCCATCTTGTTTCATGGTAACTATCTTTCTTTTTAAGTAGGCTCCACACCCAGCGTGGAGCTTAATGTGGAGCTTAAATTTACAGCCCTGAGATCATGACTCAAGCTGAGATCAAGAGTCAGATACTTAGCTGACTGAACCACCCAGGCGCCCCTAGATAACTATCTTTCAATATAATTGGTTTCCTTTGGAATCCTGTGTATTTGTTATGCATTTAAAAACTCTTTTTTACTGAGCAGAGGTCCATAGGTCTCACCTGACTGTTGCCCGGGAGAGGTCCAGAGCAAAGAACAAGTCTTGAAACTCTGCTTTGGAGGAGGAGAATAAGGAACAGGAGGGGAAAGTGTACGAACCCTGGATGGAGAAGCTGTTAATATGCCATCTTTTCCTGAGCTTACCCAAAGAAAAAGACGTCCCAGGATCAAAGCAACAAGATGCCACCTCCCTTCCCCCCTTCTTCCTACACACTTCTCAAACTTCAGTCTCATGTGGTAAAGAATTTAGCTTTGCCCAAGGAGAGATCCTGGCCTCTGTTCCTGACTCCTAGAAAATAACCTCCAAATCCTCAAAATTTCCTGAGAGACAGGAGTGAGAACTGGGGGGGTGATTTGTTATGCGGCAACAGCTGACTGACATACCTTTGGATACTAGTGCATACCCCACTTGGCGGAACTTCCTACGTTCCCATCTTCTCTAAGTCAGCTCCCCAAAACCCAGCCCATGGCAGAAGCAAAGCTTGGGCCAGTTCCCAGTCCTCCCGCCTCCACCTTCCCTGTTTCTGTTTTGATTCTCATTAGCTGTGTGAGCTTGTGAAAAATATTTAATTCTGCTGAGCTTCACTTCTGTAGGGTTGTTGGGAATGCCGGCAACGCAAACACACCTTCCTGTTTAAACGCTCTCTAGGACAATTCTCAGCATGTGGAGGGTGTTCAACAAATGGCAGTGGATGAGCCATTCCAGATAGATTCCTGAGAACTAGTATGAGCATCACTCGGCCGAGGTGCTACAGAATGAGCCCAAAGCCAGGATGGATGGATGAAGGATATACAGGGATCTCACTGATGGATGGACGGATGGAGGGATGGATGAGTGGACAGACGGCTAAATGAGGATGCCTGCACCTTTGGAAGGGTATGTAAATAGATGGCTGAATCATTTATGGACAAAGAATGGAGGCCCTCATCTCTGTGGACACCCAGCTACCTCACACTTGCTTCTTTTCCTCTCCCCCCGCCCAGCTCCCACTCATTCCTCTCCTTCACAATCAACTCCTGGGTTTATTTTAAGTGTCCTATTGAACAAATCACAAAACCTAAATTGGCCGGTTGAGGGTTTCTAGCATTCTAATTGTGAAGCATGCTTCTGAATGACTTAGGAGCTGAGGGGAGCTTGAAAAAAGCCCAAGATCCTGAGAGAAAATGAGAAACATGACATTTTGAAAAGGAAGCCAATTTTCTTTAACTAAAACTGTTGCCTCTGTAAACCATATTATAAATCCAATAAATTCACATAATGCTATGGTAAGTCCTTTACAAAAGAGAGAGAGGGGAGGGGAAAGGAAAAAGAGGATAAAAGATAGGAAAAATATTGCAGAGATTTCCAAAGCCTGCCTCCCTCTAAAAACAATTGCTTTGAACCTTATCATAATTATTAAGAGTTAAACTACCTGGACTCAAACACAGGCTCCACCAATTCCAAGTGGTGTAACCTTGGGTAATTTACTTAGCCTCTCCATGCCTCGATTCCTTCATTTATAAAATGCAGATGATAATAATACCTGCTTCATTGGGTAGTTGTGAGGATTACAGAGAAAACATGGGTAAAGCTTTTAGAAATCTTACGGGTATGTGGTAAGTTCATAGCAAATGTGAGCAAATATTATTACTATGACTCCCACATACAATGGTCAAGCATACAGCAGCAGGCAGAACCTGGGTGACCTAGAGGCCTGCAGGAATACAAATAGGTTTAGCGCTGCTCTGAAGACTCCTGGCACCCCCCACAGCTTCACATCCTGACATTCTCTGTCCTGAGCACCACCCCCATCCATGATCCTGACATTGGCTGCTCACAGGTCCAATCCCACGTGCCATGTAACCCAAGTACAGATGTGGACCATCTGGTCCAGTCTCGGCAGTGTTCTAGTGAAAGAAACAGTCCAGCAACCCAAAAAGTAATGTAAAGTACTTCAAATATTTACTCAGCCTCTCTAAGAACTTCAAAGGGAGACATGTATTCTTTTTTTTTTTAATTTTATTTATTTACTTGACAGAGATCACAAGTAGGCAGAGAGGCAGGCAGAGAGAGAGAGGAGGAAGCAGGCTCCCTGCTAAGCAGAGAGCCCGATGTGGGGCTTGATCCCAGGACCCTGGGATCATGACCTGAGCTGAAGGCAGAGGCTTTAATCCACTGAGCCACCCAGGCGCTCCGAGACATGTATTCTTAATAGATAACCAACATCTTCAAAACTTCCTCTTTACTGCCGCTTTCAATATCTCCCACATAGCATTTCCCTGAAACTCACTCTCTTTCCTTCACTCACTCTCAACCTCCAGACCGTGAGAGTTTTCTATTTCTTGCCCCTTCCATGTGTTCCCATATTAGCTCTTTACTGAGTCAACCACCTTAACCCTCTCACAGGTTGAGTGCCCTTCTGTCCATTTCCTACTTCACCTGGATTCTAAACAACAAAGGTGAACTCAGGAGCTGACCAAGCAGGCCAGAATTCTTCCCTGTAAAATCAGGGAAAGTTAAAAATTACTGGCTGGGGGCGCCTGGGTGGCTCAGTGGGTTAAAGCCTCTGCCTTCAGCTCAGGTCATGATCCCAGGGTCCTGGGATCGAGCCCCGTATCGGGCTCTCTGCTCAGCAGGGAGCCTGCTTCTTCCTCTCTCTCTGCCTACTTGTGATCTCTGTCTGTCAAATAAATAAATAAAATATTTTTTAAAAATTACTGGCTCATAGCCATTGTCTCTGCTACACCAAGTTTTCTGATATCTCCCTGCCTTTGTTCAAGCTATTTCCTCTGCCTAAAAGGCACATCACTTTTGAAATTTGGTTGGACTGGCATCTATGTTATGGGAGCGGGGGGAGTGGAGGAAAAAGGGGTGTGAGGTCCAGTTTGGACAGTCTGACTCACCTCTGGTCTGGTTTGGAAATGCAGAATGTGCTCCCATGTAGACTGGGTGACCCCTGAGCATCAGGTCCGGTGGATATAACGCCTAGTAAAGAGCAGGACTAACTGACCCAAAAAACTTAGATCTTATGTCATTTGGGACAAAAGAGTCCCACAGTGGGAAGAGAAAGGAGGGCTGGGAAGTAGGCCAGCATTCACCCTAAATGTTGATAACTATCAACTGCCACTCACAAGTCTCTAGGAAGCAAGAACCCCAGACTCACAAGGGAGCACAAGATTCTCCAGACCAGCAGGTCCTGGTAGTATCTCTGTACCCCAACTTCCACCCTGCAATGTGGGCCATGGAACCCCTAGGCCAGACCTTTGGGGAAAAACAAACCCTTAGATATCTCTTCTTACCCAGCAGTTTACAATTTTCAATGGACTTTTACCTTCGTCCACATGACCCCATGAGACCATCAGGGGCGGAATCCCAGCTCTCGCCATAGCTCCGATGACTTTGAGCATGTCACCTCCCCTCTCTGAGGCTCGGTTTTCTTACCTGAAAAAAATGGGGAGTATATTACTCATGATCCACGAAGCTTTGCTGCATAAGAAACAAAATGCTCAAAAATCAATGCCTTTACACCACACAATTTTATTTTATTTCTTTTCATAATAGCCAAGATAAGCCTGTGGGGAGCTCTGCTCAACACAGTCTCGCAGACTGACAGGGTCTCTACCATCTCGTAGCCGCACCATCTGGGACCTGGGCATCTGGATTCGTGTGGCAAGGGAAGAACTAGACCACTACCTCAGAAGTGACACGCATGACTCCCACTCATATTTTATTGGCCAGAACTAGTCACCTGGCTCTACCTAACCCCAAAGAAGCCAAAAAATACAAGAAAACAAATGGAGGGGCGCCTGGGTGGCTCGGTCCGTTAACGTCTGCCTTCAGCTCAGGTCATGATCCTGGAGTACTGGGACTGAGCCCCATGTTGGGTTCCCTGCTCTGCATAAAATCTGCTTCTGCCTCTCCCACTCCCCCCTGATTGTGTTCCCCCTCTAGCTGGCTCTCTGTCAAATAAATAAATAATACTAAAAAAAAAAGAAGAAGAAGAAAGAAAGAAAACAAATGGAATGGAAAGGAATGGAATGGAATCTTTGGTAACCAATACGGTCTCTGCCACAAAGTACAATAATAATCCCTCCCTCCCAAGGTGACCCACAGGACTAGATGAACAATTATATTGCAAAAGGACTTTTAACACTTAAACCTCGGGAAGACATGTATTGTGCAGCTTCTATCTGCTAGGTCTGCTGCTAAGTGCTGAGAATACCCTCATGGAGCTTACAGTCTAATGCATGAGACAGACAAAAATCAGAGAGCCACACCAGTGAGAGTGTAATGAAGCACTGAGACAGATGCCCTGAGAGAGAGATGCCTAGTGATGTAACAGGGAGCCTGGAATCATCCAGGGGCCCAGGGAGTGTTCTCTGAGGTCATTCTTGAGTTAGTATCTGAAGCTGGAGCAGCCAACAGGTAGACAAGTAGTTAAAGAGAAGGTGGCTCAAAGAGCATTGTTAGCAGAAGAACAGTACAGACAAAGGCCCAGTGGCAGGAAAATTCCAGTATGCTTGGAAGACGAGAAAAAGCCCAAGAGGATTGAGTCCTGAGACCAAAGGGCAGGTCGGCATGAGGGGAAATCACTGAGTTCAGCAGAGGCCAGACCCTGCAAGCTGGGACAAGGATTTATTTATCCTCTATCACCAGACTGAAGTGTGGTAACAGTTATTATGGTCATCATTGTTACGTTGCAGAAGTAGAAACTGAAGCCCAGAGAGGCCAGGAGACCCAGTGGGAGTCCTGTGGCCATCAGAGGAAGAGCTAGAACTTTGATTCAAGTCCCAACAAAGTGTGGCCTCCCCCAGAGGCCTCAGAGCAATTCAGGACTAAAATCCTTCTCACCAGGGTGCCTGGGTGGCTCAGTGGGTTTAAGCCTCTGTTTTCAGCTCACGTCATGATCCCAGGGTCCTGGGATCAAGCCCCACATCGGGCTCTCTGCTCCGCAGAGAGCATGCTTTCTCCTCTCTCCCTGCCTGCCTCTCTTGCCTACTTGTAATCTCTGTCTGTCAAATAAATAAATAAAATATTTTTTAAAATAAATAAATAAATAAATAAATAAATAAAAATCCTTCCCACCCATCATGAACAACACCAGTTCCCTCCTGGGGCTTATTCAACCTCCCAGTGTGGCACTGGCCAGGGCCTGGCCAGCCCCATGGAGGGCAGCTAGGTTGAGGCCAAGAGTTGGGCAAGAGGTTGCAGAGACCTCTGGCACTTTCCTTCCATCTCAGCTATACTGTTGTTCCACCATGGGGCCTTGGGCAAGCAATGCTCCCTTTCCAGCCCTCGGTCCCCAGTCTCTGAAATGAAAACATTAAACCAGATGGTCTCTGAGGTCCCTTCCAGCAACAGGAGGCTTAGGTGTGTTTTCCAGTTTGGTAATGAAGGGGGAAAGTGAATAGGCTCCAAACCAGTCTTTATCTGGAGAACCGCAATTTGCCAAACAAGAAAATCAAAGGGAAATTGCAAAGATGATGAGGGATGAACCTTTTTTAGGAACAACAACCTAATCACAAGTCACTGCTAGAGAAGAAATGTCACAAAAACCTTGATTTGCAGTTTTAGGGAGCAGCGTGCCACGGGAGACAGGCAATTAACAACGTGAGAAGCTTCTCAGAGGCACAGATGAATCATGGAAGGCAGCGTCTATAGGCTGGAAAGGATGCCAGACAGCATGTGATCAAAATCCTAGTCTGATTCATAAAGTCCTTGTGGAGCTGCTCCACCAAGAAGCCAGTACGAATCTTCCTGGACCACCTCTTGTAATGGGGAGCTTCATACCCACTCCCCTTTTGGACAGTGTCCAGCATAATGCAATGCATGCAGCAAGAGCTCAGTACGTAATTCTGAATGAATGCGTGAATGAATAGCTCTGGTGCTGCTCTAACATTGCTTCTGGTACTTTCACCCAGGAGTCCTGGTGCTACTCTCTGGAGCTCCCTTGGACTCATGACTGCCCATCTTAGGAAGGAATCCCCCAAAGCAGATCCTGATTCTGGAGGTGCTACTAAGAACCTCTAGTTGGAGAGTGGGGAATTGAGATAGAGAAAGGAAAGAAACTAATATGGGACATTAATCGACAGGTTAACACCGTGGGAAATTTTTGCTTAATCTTTCCAGGGAACCTCTAGGAGACGGTAGGGAACAGTGTTGGTGGATACACTCGCCACGTGGAGCTACCCAGGACTTGAAATGTGGCCCGTCCAAACAGAGATGTAGAGTAGATATAAAATACACACTGGATTTTAAAGACCTAGTATTTTGGGGCGCCTGGGTGGCTCAGTGGGTTAAGCCGCTGCCTTCGGCTCAGGTCATGATCTCAGGGTCCTGGGATCGAGTCCCGCATCGGGCTCTCTGCTCAGCGGGGAACCTGCTTCCTCCTCTCTCTCTCTGCCTGCCTCGCTGCCTACTTGTGATCTCTCTCTGTCAAATAAATAAATAAAATCTTTAAAAAAAAAAAAGACCTAGTATTTTATTTTATTTTTTTAATTTTTTAATTAAAAAAAACTCATTTATTTAAATACCAAATACTACTTGGACATAAAAATACCATCTTTTTTTTTTATAAACATATAATATATTTTTATCCCCAGGGGTACAGGTCTGTGAATCGCCAGGTTTACACACTTCACAGCATTCACCAAAACACATACCCTCCCCAATGTCCATAATCCCACCCCCCTTCTCCAACCCCCCTCCCCCCAGCAACCCTCAGTTTGTTTTGTGAGATTAAGAGTCACTTATGGTTTGTCTCCCTCCCAATCCCATCTTGTTTCATTTATTCTTCTCCTACCCACTTAAGCCCCCATGTTGCATCACCACTTCCTCGTATCAGGGAGATCATATGAAAGTTGAAAGACCTAGTATTTTAAAAAGTAAAATACCTCATTAATGATTTTTATATCACTTACATATTGAAATGACAATATTTTGGATATATTGGGTTAAAATATAGTATGAAAATTGACCTTTCCTGTTTCTGTTTGCCTTAAAAGAACATATGTGGCTCACTCAGTTATGGTTCCCATTCTATTTCTATTATTCAACGCTGACGTGGAACATACCTTAGAGCTATTCCACTCTAGGGGTGAGGGAGCTCAAGTTCTACCCAACAATTTCCATGCATCATTGGTTGAGTGCTGCTTCCAAGGGTGTAATTTTCCCAGCGTTACCACTTACTCCATGCACCAAGCTTCTGCAGCCAGCAAAAGCCCTCCGGCGGAGTTGCAGGACCCTGCCATAGGAAGCCATCAGCATGCTCAAGGGTCTCGAGTACAGAGGACGCAGGCAGAAGACCGGCAGCCCCCACTGTGCAGCACCTTTCATCATAACTAATATACACCCATAGGGAGCAACAAGCCAAGTTCCCTATTACACAGTTATTACTCCCTCTTGTTCATTCACTCATTCATTCACTGAGAAGAGAAGCATCTGAGCTATGGGGATGCTGGCCCACCAAGCCTGCCCCCTCCCCACCAAGGTCTGATTTTATCAGTGCCTCTGAAGAGAAGAGAGGAGGAGACCCTCTGGATTGCTGGCAGAGCTCACGAGGTGCTCAACCTTGTGCCCGGGATCGGGAAGGAGCAGGAAATGACCACAGAGGTGAGAGCAGGAGGGCTTGTCCCCAGATGGTGCCCTCCAACCCAGCCAAAGGGGAACCTGGTCAGACCAGCTCAAAGGTTTGACTGAATTAAACCAAAACATGTTCCGTTCTCCAGAGAGCCTAGCATGACAGCGGTCAGGCATGGCTGGGGAGAGTGTGGCTTAACCTCCCTGTTGGTAGGGGATATACTGCTACGGCCAGGTTATGGGGATGGACGGCCAAACCCACAGCACTTGACATCAGGCGGATGTGACTGATGGCCGTTTGCTGACCATATATACTCCTAGCCCAGGTGAGGAAGACACTGCATGTCATACCGGCTCATGGGCATCATACTGCGGAGCAGAGTGAGCCCCTGAGGGCTGTGGGAGGCAGGCCTTTAATAGCAATGGAGTGAGGATGCCATTGGTTTCTTTGAATAATTCCACCATCTGGCAGGGGACTGAAATCTGCGACTCGGGGATAAGCGGGGACTGCACCCGGTCTCCTTGAAAAGGAGGGCTGTTCTGCAAAGGGACCCTACCTGTGGAAGCACAGTGGACAGGGGAATTTGCCATCAGGCCAGGCAAAGCCACCCAGTTTCACCAGATGTGAAGACAGCACGCCACACTGTGCCTTAATCTTAGATGTTCTACCACAGAACGCACCCCAGGGATGATGACAGCAGAGGCCACAGAACTCATCTGGTCTGAATCTCAGAACCCTGCTCGTTAATACTCAGTGCTGCCCAAAGTGGGCTCACAGCTGTGCTTCGTCCAGCCTGAGGGGTGAGTGATGGAGACACCCATTCATTGCTGACCCTCCCGCCACCCCCTGAATCACCCAGCCCCAGCCAGGTCGAACATCCCCACCCGCAGCTATCTGAATTCATCACTCTCCTTCCTATCTCCCGTATTTGATACAGACAGACATTAATACATCTGCCCTTTGCTCCTGGAAGAAAACAGACTCTGCAACCAAGACAATTAGTTTTGCCCTAAAGCACTGAACATGGAAGGAAGCTTGCTGTCAGTAATAAGGGTTCAACCTGGGACCCTCGCTTCCAGACCCCCACCTCCCATCCTTCCGTCTTGTTTGCTCCCGGTGACCTCACTCAGCCAATCAGAGGGCCGTGTCTCCTTTCTGCACTGGCCTTTCTCAACTTCTATAATCAATGCCTGGCTTGAGACACCAGCTAGAGTGAAGCCACAGAGAGATGAACTTTGTTCCACTCTTAATGTAGCTCAGGCATCCGGCTAATAATGAGCTTCAGCGCACTGCACCACAGAGCAATGAGCCCCGGGAGGGCACATGCGAGACCCTATGTGGTGACTGCTCTGCTTGGGTGGGAACTCCAAGCCGCCGGGGCTTGAAACTCACTCCAGCTCCCTTCTTCTAGCCGCATTCTGAAGGGCAGGTCCCACCCAGACCCTCGGGCCACAGTCCAGTGCTGATGGAGAGTGATGTCTGGGAGCCACCATCCCACCCCTGAACCCCAAGCATCTGGAAGCATTCCTAGAGCATGACCAAATCCATGTTGTTTACCGGAATGCCCCTGCTGGTGAGCCTTATTCGATCCAATTTCCATCAGAAACTAGCAGTTAAGTCAGAACTGCTGCTCTGGGCACCTGGGGACAATCACCCCACAGTCCAGAGGGGTTGAGAGAATCTATAAACAAGACACTAAAATTAGGATTCAGGTTCCTGGAGAAGCAAAGGATACTGCCAAAGCTTTGCCAGGAGTTATCCAGTGGGCAGGCAGCCTGCTGGGAACTTAGACCATGCTTTTGTCTCTGGGTTTCGGGTTTTTTCTGCCTCAGTCAGAAGTCACCTTCTCTTTGCTGGGCAGGTGGGAGGTGGGGGCAGTGCGGAGAGTGACCCTTCTGAGAAGGAGGAGAAGCCACCTGGCAGATGGGGGGGACATTCTGATGACTAGTGTGAGGGCTACCAAAGACTGGGTGCCTCAAACAGAAATTGATTTCCTCCCATTTTGGAAAGTAGGAGTCCAAGATCAAGGTGTCAGCAGGGTTGATTTCTGCAGAGGCCTCTCTCCTTTGCTTGCAGACAGCCTCCTTCTCCTTCCCTCCATGTGTGTGCATATCTGTGTCCTAATCTGTTAAGGACCAGTCCTAGCAGATTAAGGCCTCTGCCTATGACCTCATTTTTACCTTAATTGCCATTTTAAGGATCCTATCTCCAAATACAGTCAAATTCAGCATATAAATTGGGGACAGGAGGTACAATTCAGCCCATAAATGACCCATTCCCTTTCAAAGTCAGCAAGGTCAGTGTGCCTCGTATAGGGCACAGTTTCCTTTTCCTAGGGACCAACAACCCCACCGTGGAGTAAAGAATCAAAAGAAGGGCCTCTTCTTAGAGAAGGAAGGGCAGCACCCTGCGAAGTAGAATGGGTACAGGGGAAGGGGGGGGCATTGGGATGGGGGTCACCAGGTCTTAACACGGACGTCACTTTATTTCCTTGGCAGTGTGCCCAGGAAGGAAGGACAGGCTACGAAGAAGCTTGCAAGGTAGCAGGATATTTAGTTTTAAGAAGAAAGGACAGGACCTCTTCGTCACCTCCCTGCAAAATGAGGGAGGTGGCCCAGAGGAAACACTGGACCTGTGGGTATAAAGCAGACAGAGGCATCTTTCAGGCACAAGGAAATGAAAACATTGTAGGCACTGAAGTCTTGGAGTAACCTGTGAGCGCAAGTAGGGACCTCCCTCAAAGTGTTCCATTTGGGCTGGACAGTCATCAGGGCACTGAGAGAAGTTTTCCTGCTACTCCCAACTCCAGTGATGTATCAAATAAGAGACTTAGACTACATAATTGAGCTCGTAGCCTGCCCTGTGGTCCTTCAGGCTTCTGTAACACCAGGCCGTCTCTTTCCACACTAGATGAATTTAGAGTAGCTAATGACACATAATTCTGGCATGGAATTCGTGACATCCATCCAAAATGTCCGAGCTACCTACTATATATTCGTAGTAGCTACTACTACCGTAAATCAACAGATCTTTGTACACATGCACATTCACATGGACACACATACACATACACTTACATGTATGCACACACATGCACACACACACAACAGCAGGACAGTTTCTCTAAAAAGTGTAAGAGAGGGGCACCTGGGTGGCTCAGTGTGTTAAGTCTCTGCCTTCAGCTCAGGTCATGATCCCAGGGTCCTGGGATCAACCCCCACATCGGGCTCTCTGCTCAGCAAGAAGCCTGCTTCCTCCTCTCTCTGTGCCTGCCTCTCTGCCTGCTTGTGATCTCTCTCTGTCAAATAAATAAATCTTTAAAAAAAATTTTTTAAATAAAATAAAATAAAAATAAAAAGCGTAAAAGAACTTCTGAGCGCTGTCAAGAAACTAAGCCTCTTTGAAGAATTTGGCTCTTGGTCTATTAGGTCAGGAATAAGATATCACTCTAGAACGGCGGGGTAGGCAGCATAATGCTCTCCCCTCCCCAACCCCCAAATGATCTCCACACCCTAATCCCCAGGCCCTATGAATATATATTCTCTGTTGAGGTAAGATTCACAGAACGTAAAATTAACCCTTTCACAGTACACCGGTCAGTGGCATCGAGTGCATTCATGATCTTGTGTCCCCGCCACTTGTACCTAGCTCCAAAACCACTGTGTCATCCAAGCACAAACCCCAAGCCCATTAAGGCTCTCCTCACTCCTCAGAGCCCCCAGCCCCACACAGCCACTGATCTGCTTTCTGTCTCTATGGATTTACCTCCTTCTGGATATTTCACAGGAGTGAAATCAGGCAATGTGCGACCTTTCATGTCTGGCTTTTTCTACTTAGGGCAATGTTTCTGAGGTCCATCTACGTTGGGGCCCACATCAGTATTCCATTCCTTTATATGGCTGAGTAATATTCCATTGTGCTGAAATCTTGAGTAAGAGGCTTCTCTTTCCCACTTTGAAGTGGGCTCTGAAATTATGAAGCTGGTCTTAACTGGCTCTGATGGGGGTGTGGGAGCTGGTCGTGTTCAACGGGACTGCTGCCTGCCTCCCCCTCCTGCCCTGCACCTGCAATGCAGCCGCAAGGACCTTCGTTGGGGGCAGCCCCTCTCCACCAGGAAGGTCCTCCCTCCACTGCCCCCACTTCCCTCCCAAATTGATGCCAATCCTTTAACTCCATGATTCTAGGGTCCTCGTGCTCAAAAATGAGGCAAAAGTGGTGGAAGGGCTATGAGATGAGTGGTGACAAAGCTGCAATTTGCCTCAAGGCTGACCTTCCAGGAAGGCAGGCTGAGAAATTGATGAGTCCATTTAAGCTTTCACACTGACACTTTTGGGGATCATAGCGCTTACTTACGAGGGAACTTATGTAACCAATGAGATATAAATAAGCACATTAAAGTATTCCTGCTCCAGCCCAGCTTAATGGCCAAGAAACTAATTGTCAGAAATTGGAAAGGCTCTGAAATAAATACGGCACTTCATGTCATGTAGGGAACCTGGCCAAAGACGTCAGATTAAACGCAGGGATGCTGAGAAGATGCTTCCAGACAGCCAGTGAGCAGTTTTTTTCATTTCAATCATTAGCTTTTCCACTTTCTCACATCCACCATTACTGAACAGTAACCAGCACCAGCATGATTTTGCCTCCGTCCAAGAGCAAGGAGGGGGAGTCAGAAACCCCGGGATCCAGAGCTCATCCACCTGGCTTGTCCTCCCAGGGGCCAACGCCTCTATGGACAGGGGCATCTGACACCAGAACCTCATCCATGAACACGGGTGTCACAGGCCAGCATTTGTAGGCTGGGTCCCCAGCTGTCAAGGCCAGCACTGGCCACCTCAGTCTTCCCCTCTCCTCCCCTGGCCCTGGGTCACCAGCCCCCTGGGCTCACTCCACCAGGGCGGCCCTCTCCTATCTTCAGTCTCTCCCCCTCCACAGATTCCTTCATGCCACCATTCAGATGTGCTCATGCCCCCATCCAGACAGAAGCCCCCTGCCCTGGCTCTGCCTGTCCCCAAGCCACCATGCCCTCGCACCCCTTCCCCCACCACCAGTGGTCCGCATCTGATGCCCAGCCTTCCTGTCCTCCTCTAGGACCCCCAGTCTCTGGCTTCTGGTCATGCATCGCTCCTCCACAGAAAGATCTTTCTAAAGCATAACAGAACCCAACACCCTTCCCCTAAACCTTCCAATAGGCTCTAATCCCCAAGAGGAGGCCACGTCTCAAGCTGGGCCTTCAAGGACCATCCGGACCTGGCCCTGTCCCCTTCATCTCTCAGCCAGCACACACCCTGCAGCACCTGTGCCCGCCCTTCTCAGGCTCCTCACCCGCTCACCCTCCCCAAACTGTCTCTCTCCCCCACTTACACCCCTTCCCCTATTTCCTGCCTTCCACCCCTCCGAGCCTTGGCTTCCCTATCTGTAAAGGGGTGGGTTTGAACAAGCTAGTCCCCGAGGTGCCTCCCTCCTAGTTCTAAAAGGAAAATGCAGCACACACACCACTTACTCTTTGTTCTGAGTACCCAAGTGCTTTCCATGGAACACTCCAGAATAGTCAGAAAGGATCCCAACAGAAGCAGCAGGCATTCTCTCTCTCACGCTTTTTTCCCTCCATTACTTTCCATGTATTTCACCACCTCATGAACAAAAATAACCTGGTTTGATTCCCTAAGGAAAAAATAGGCAGCTGAGAGTCAAATTAGTGTCCACTCTCAGAAAATCAGAACAAAAAGTAGAAAGGGAATGAAACAAAGTGTAGGAGTCATCAGAGCCAGAGATCAACAAGATAACTTAGCTCCTAGCAGTTGGGGACCTGAATGGGACCAGAGGGACTGGGGAAGTTGAGGCAGGAAGAAAAGTTTGCCCAAGTTTCACTATTGGGATCCTGTTCACGGGTATCATGAATCTTATATTTTTAATTTTTTATTTTTTTAAAAGATTTTATATATTTATTTGGCAGACAGAGATCACAATTAGGCAGAGAGGCAGGCAGAGAGAGAGAGAGGAGGAAGCAGGCTTTCCGCTGAGCAGAGAGCCTGATACAGAGCTCGATCCCAGGACCCTGGGATCATGACCTGAGCCAAAGGCAGAGGCTTTAACCCACTGAGCCACCCAGGCGCCCCCACGTATTTTTTAAAGCAACATCGATGCCTGTCAGTTCAATTCAGACATGCAACCACTCGTTCTTACTTACAGGCAAGAGTTCACCTGCCAGTGGGGGCTCTAATCCTCAAAATGTAAAGTGTTCAAGTCTTTATATTGGGGGAAGTGGTCCATTTACCTTATCTCTTTTTTTTTTTTTAGACTCTTACCAGCTTTTATTTTTATTTTTTTTTCTTTCTTTTTTTTTCCAATTTATTTATTTTCAGAAAAACAGTATTCATTATTTTTTTCACCCCACCCAGTGCTCCATGCAAGCCGTGCCCTCTATAATACCCACCACCTGGTACCCCAACCTCCCACCCCCCTGCCACTTCAAACCCCTCAGACTGTTTTTCAGAGTCCATAGTCTCTCATGGTTCACCTCCCCTTCCAATTTACCCAAATTCCCTACTCCTCTCTAACACCCCTTGTCCTCCATGCTATTGGTTATGCTCCACAAATAAGTGAAACCATATGATAATTGACTCTCTCTGCTTGACTTATTTCACTCAGCATAATCTCTTCCAGTCCCGTCCATGTTGCTACAAAAGTTGGATATTCATCCTTTCTGATGGAGGCATAATACTCCATAGTGTATATGGACCACATCTTCCTTATCCATTCATCCGTTGAAGGGCATCTTGGTTCTTTCCATAGTTTGGCGACTGTGGCCATTGCTGCTATAAACATTGGGGTACAGATGGCCCTTCTTTTCACGACATCTGTATCTTTGGGGTAAATACCCAGGAGTGCAATTGCAGGGTCGTAGGGAAGCTCTATTTTTAATTTCTTGAGGAATCTCCACACTGTTCTCCAAAGAGGCTGCACCAACTTGCATTCCCACCAACAGTGTAAGAGGGTTCCCTTTCTCCACATCCTCTCCAACACATGTAATGGCTATCAGACACATGAAAAAATGCTCATCATCATTAGCCCTCAGGGAGATTCAAATTAAAACCACATTGAGATATCACCTTACACCAGTTAGAATGGCCAAAATTAACAAAACAGGAAACAACATGTGTTGGAGAGGATTTACCTTATCTCTTGTTTGATCCTCAAATCAACACTGATGGATGTCTGGGCCTTCTGGGGAGGAAGACGGATAAGAAGGTGTGCCTTGGGATCACAGAGGACAGGGACCCTAGCTTTTACCTCTGGGGAGTGAAAAGGACTTTGATTTCATCCTTTTGTCATATCTTAATTATTTGATTCTGTTTTAATCAACATACTCTAAAGTTGGCTTGAGCGTTTTGTTTTCTTTTGATTTTTAACATACCCAGCGATGACAGAAGTTTTATTCCGCTGGCTGTTCGAGAAAACAAACCAACTCTGGAAGGCCAAATTACCTGTGGGTCATCGCCAGTGTGTTAAACTGTCTTTTATAACATCATCTGCAAACTATGGCACACGAGCCAAATCCAGCCTACCATTTGTTTTTGTCACACCCACAAGCTCAGAATGCATCTATCTATCTATCATCTCTCTATTTATAAGTAGGCTCCACACCCAGCATGGGGCCCAACACAGGGCTTGAACTCACAACCCTGAGATCAAGACCTGAGCCGAGATCAAGAGTTGGACACTGAACCCACTGAGCTGTGCAGATGCTCCACTTTTTATATTTTTTTAATGATGTTTTCAAATCCAGAGAAGACTATTTAGTGACAGGTGAAAATTATATGAAATAGAAATTTTGGTGTTCACAAATAAAGTTTTATTGGAACACATCCATGCACAGGAGCTTACATAATGCCTATGGTTGCTTTTGCATTCCAACAGGAGTCTACATGACCAGCGAAGCCAAATGGCGCTTCCCACCTCCTGTGGTTTCAAGTATTCAAGAGTTAAGATTATATTAGAAAATGAAATTTTAATCAAACATCTGTGGAACCCTGAGTATATTCTTGAGGAACACTCTTTGAAAACATACTTGAGGATTTCATACAGTAATGTGGGCTTTTTAAAATCTTTTCCTCTTTAATTTTTTCGCTATGGAAAATTATAAACATATTCAACAGTACATAGAACACATAATGAGCCCCCAAAGTGCCCACCACCCAGCTTCAACAATTATCGATTTATGGCAGATCAGGTTTCCACTATATCCCACCCACCTGCCCCTCCTGCATTATTTTGAAGCAAATCCCAAAGAGTATATAATTTCATCTGTAAGTATTATGTCGCACACACTGTTTTAAAATCAAATTTTACAACCAGGGAGACCACAACTAGCTGCATATAGTAAGGAGTTTGCTGCTAAAGAGTCATAAGTCTATGGGGGACTGAGAGAGGAGAGACACTGTTTAATTGATTGAGAAATGTTTATCACTACCTGATCTTCCAACCAAACTCCGGGCTGGGTAACAGTCACCAGCCATCAGGAGAGGGCAGCTCCTCCTTCCCCCATCTATCATGATCAAGGGAAATAAACCGGACAGAGCTAGGGGCAAGGAAGGGGGGCTGCTTAATGTAATTCAAGACTGCAAAGGAGACAGACACGCTTTCAGCTTAATGAGTTTAGGGAAGCCATGTGAGGACTGGCATAAGATGTACCCAGGCAGTGGGTGACATCTGGCTTCTCTTTCTCTTTAGTAGCCAGGGTCCACAAGACCTGGCCCATCATGCAACTAGACCCTTCCTTTCATCTTCTTCCCCTCTGCCACCACCAGAACCCCAAAGACATCCCCCCTCCAAATTCCCCTATCCATATGAAGAAAGAGGAGAGCCACGTAGGGGGTCAGGAACGGAGGGGAGAGGCAGAGGTGTGAGCAGGAAGCTTCCCCAGGGGTCAGACCCAGCCGGTCAGTGTACCTGCACCCATGGGGACAAGTGAGCTGGATTAGGGACGTCACACTCGGACAGCCAGCTTTATATGTCGACTTGGCTTGGCTCAAATACCCAAGATGTTGGGTAATCTAGATGTTGCTGTGGACGTGTTTTGTAGCTGTGGTTAACATCTACCACCAGGTGACTTTCAGTAAAGGAGACTGTCCTGATGTGAGTGGGCCTCATCTAATCAACTGAGAGGCCTTCAGAACAAAACTGAGGCTTCTCTGGGGAAAAAAGACATTCTGCCTTAAGCCTGTGGCATGAGGGCGCCTGGGTGGCTCAGTGGGTTAAAGCCTTTGCCTTCGGCTCAGGTCGTGATCCCAGGGTCCTGGGATCAAGCCCTGAGTAGGGCTCTCTGCTCAGCAGGAAGCCTGTTTCTACCTCTCTCTCTGCCTACTTGTGACCTCCGTCTGTCAAACAAATTTTAAAAATTAAAAAAAAAAAAAAAGACTGTGGCATGAGCTCCTGCCTGAGTCCCCAGCCTGCTGGCCTGTCACCCAGGTGCCTGACACGCTAGCCCCTGTGCTCATGTGCGCCAATTCCTTGAAATACATTTACATACATAAATATGCCTCTGAATGTAAGGATGAAGTGTTAGCTCATTTAAGCCTCACAATAGCCCCAAGAGAATAGGTACTGTTATTCCCACTGTACATGTACAGGTAAAGATGCTAAAATCCAGAGAGGCTGGGGTCACTGTGAGCTTGTAGCAAAGAGCTGATGGAGCCTGGGAGCAAAGCTGAAGGAGGCATTTGTTGCTTCCTTGCAGACTTCCCTGAGGTAGAGTCCAGTTCACTCCACTAGAGGCACTTGGAAAGGGGTGGACAAGAAGAAAACACCGAAAGCCAAAGCAGGTTGCACTTTCTGACGCTACTGCAGCAGCAGCAACAAAGCCCGGAGCAACCCCAATAAACTATCCCCTCGCAATTCCGTGTCACCACAACAAACATTCTAATACAGCCCATCTTTCTATTTTCTCATTTACACAGTCCCTCCCGTTGTATCTTATTTACTCTGTGCTTCCGGACTTACTAATCCAATCGAAGACACCTGGATCAAGCCCTATGGCTGGAGGAGAGGAAGAGACGGTGCTCAAGACGTCCATAGAAGTGGGCAGATATTCCACGACACCCAGGGAATCTTTGAGGAGCCACATCGGATGGCCCTGAGACGCGGTGGTCCCTCCCTGGACGGTCATCCGGCCTGCTTCTCCACTCCAGCTCCAGTCTGGGGCCCCAGCCATGCCCACGGATGCTTCCCCCTCCTCTCCCTTGAAACATGCTTGACTGTTTCTGTGATCCAAACACAAGCAGCCTGACAAGGTGCCGACCTGCCCTGAAACGCAAGCAGCAAACCCACAGAGACAAGTCAGAGGAAGGAATCCTTGAGCAAGGCCAGCGGCGGGAAGAGGATGGGGGTGGGGGTTCCTCTAAATAACGGGGCCTGCCTGCTCGAGAGCCTGTGGAAGACATTCTAGCTTTCCAGAAACTAGAAGAGCTGGATGCCCTGGAAGAGAAGGAACTTGCTTCCTCAAGGGGAAGCCTCACCCACACATGATCTTCTAGCTCATAAGAAAAGCCCAGTTTAGGGGATACCCAGGGAACCCTAGCATGACACAGGTCACGGCGAACAATGGGAACCCAGCTCAGTAAGCCGAGGGCTCTCCTACTGGAGGGCTTTCCTGCTGGTGAGCTCACACGGGGGTGAGCATCGGTGAGCAGGCCACTGCCTCCCCACTAAGTACTCACGTGGCCCTCACACCAGGAGGACTCAGGGAATCCTGGGACAACTGTCTCCTCAGCAGCCTTCTCTCTGGCTCCAGCTCTGCCTCCAAGCCCTCCCCATGGTCCACTTCCACCATGTCCTCTCTTCCATCCCACCCGGCATCCTCCTCTCTTGGACTTGACTCCCACAACCCCCTGGATGGGCCCATCACAGCGATGGCCTCGCATGGGTCTGTTAGCAGGAGGGTGTCCCAGGGAACAGGCACCTCCCTGGGCTGCCACCCCAGGCAAGCTGCACCTGAGGTCCTCCCTCCTCTTCACCTCCCCACACCCCCCACACACACACACACTCACAGGGTTTATTCTATCCCAGGCACAGCTCTAAGTGCTGGAGAAACAGGAATGAACAAGGCAGACCCGGTCCAGGCCCTTCGCGCGATTCCAGTCTATTCATCCGTTCGGTCATCAAATACCGACAGAAAACCCACTACGCACCAAGCCCCGTTCTGGCGTTGGGGGTACAGAAGTGAACAAACACAACGGAAGCCCCTGCCCCCCTGGAGTTTACATTACTACTTACAAATGTGTAGCTGCTGCAGGGCAGAGCTCAGGATGCTAAGAGAGCGTACAAAGATCTAACCTGCGGCCACTGGAGTGGCTCAGCCGGTAAAGTGTCTGGCTCTTGGTTTCAGCTGAGGTCATGATCTCATGGCCTGTGTGGAGCAGAGCATGGAGCCTGCTTGAAATTCCCTCTCACTTGGGTCCTCCCCTCCACTTCCGCCTTCCCTGCTCACGCATGTGCGCACGCGCCAACGCATGCGCGTGCGCTCTCAAGCTCACACTGCACAAGGAAGGAAGGAAGGAAGGGAGGGAGGGAGGGAGGAAGGAAGGAAGGAAAAAAAAATCTAAACTGGTGACCCCTTAGGAACCACATTAACTGAGGCCTCATGGAGAAAGGGGACTCAGCTGGAAGGGTGAGGGTTAAGGAAGGGCATTCTCAGCAGAGATTGCAGAGATGCAATAAAGGCTAATTCAGAACCCAAGAAGACCAGGGTGAGGGAGAGAAGAGGCACACGGTAAAGCTCAAGGAGGTCAAGCCTCAGCTATCACTGAGGGCCTTGTGACTGGGGATCTCAGTCTACCCAGAGGGCCATAGGGAGCCACAGGGGAATCTAGAGCATGATCAGATGTCTGTTTCTAAAACATGAGGCTGGAAGCTGGGCAGGAGGGTCAGATTGAAGGCAGAGAGGCAAGGTAGGAGCTACTGTGAGGCATGCAGGGAGATGGGGGTGAGGTGGGGAGGAGAAGGGTTAGGGTTCCAGGGAAGGCTGTGGAGGTAGAGGGGATGGACTGAGAGAAGCTGGGGAGTTAGGGTCCAGCAGAGGGAAAGAGGACTATATTCACTGCTGGGTCTGCTGTAAAAAAGTACCACAGACCAGATAGTTCAAACCACAGAAGATCATCATCTCAGCTCTGGAGGCTGGAAGCCTAAATCGGGTGGTGGTCGGTGTGGTGCCTTCTGAGGCTGTGAGGAACGCACCTGTTTCAGATCACGCTTCTCGGTCTGTGGATGGCCGTCCCAAGTTCACGTGACCTGTCTCCAAGTGTCCCCTTTTTATAAGGACATGGGGCATACTGGATTAAGACCCACCCTAACGACCTCATTTTAGCAGTGTTAAAAAAAAACAAAATGCAAACAAGTCCATTTGAAGATCTAATTGGCTTTATTAAGAGCTTCATGAACCAGGCAGCATCCCACCTCGCAAGCAAAGAGAAGCTCCAGGTTGTACAAAATAGAAGTTTGTTTTTTTTTTAAAGAAGGAGAGCAAAAGAAAGAAGTGTTCCAGGCCAGGACATCATCTTTTCTTGGAGAAGGGAACCATCTTGCAGATGACCTCATTGGTGCCCATCAGGAAATTTTAGATTGACAGCTAAATGGTCACATTACAAGGATCCACTGAAATTATGATTAAGTCTCGGTTTTCTGTCCTGGCAGGCCAAGGACTCCACTTAGGGCTTGTTTTTCTTTCTGAACCTAATTACTTTTCACAAGACCCTATCCCAAATAAGGTCGCATTCTGAGGTAATGGGGAGTAGGACTTCAACATGAATTTCAGGAAGACCATTCAGCCCATAACCCTAAGAACAGTCTGGTAGGGAGTGAGTTTTCATGGCCTTTCATGTTTTTAGAGAGACTTAAGTTAAGGCAACTCTTGTTGTATACCTTTCAACTGTTTAGACTTGGTCTGATTGTTTGTTCATCTGAGGCCATGCTTTACAGAGAGAGGACCACGTGGTCTGAGAACCCCAGTCTCCAGTGATGAAAATCCAACCCCATAGACATTCCTGCCCAACACTTCAGACAAGGCAGGAGCTAAAGGTTTGTTTGTTTTTTTTTAAAGATTTTATTTATTTATTTGATAGACAGAGATCATAAGTAGGCAGAGAGGCAGGCAGAGAGAGACAGAAAAGCAGGCTCCCTGCTGAGCAGAGAGCCCGAATCGGGACTCGATCCCAGGACCCTGGGATCACGACTGAGAAGAAGGCAGAGGCTTTAACCCACTGAGCCACCCAGGCGCCCGGAGCTAAGGGTTTTTTCCACAAAATCAGGTTCACCTTTTGGTGGGTGTCAACCGAAAAGACAACGAACAAGCCAAAGATTAGGGAAAGGGTTTTACTTGTCACAAGTAAAGGAGAACAGGAGAACACGAGGGGTATTTCCCTTAACAACAAAACTGGAGAAGTTTAATGGTGGGGTGTATCCATATTCATGAAGGGGGTCTCCCAGGGGAGATTTCAGCATGGAATTGGGACAAAAGCCATCTTAAGGGGACAGAGTCCTGGTCAAAGTCATGAGCCCTGGCAAGGGTCAGTATCATCGATTCTCTGACTTTATCGGTATGTATCCAAATGCTCACATGGGGCTTACATCCTGCAAAGATGACTTGAGAGCATGCACTAGGTCACATTCTTGACTAGGTCTTGACTTCCGAGCCAGCACTGGAAGTTCTACCACTGACTTAGTGCCCCAGATATGATTAGGCTCTCTCTTGGCCTGATAGTGGTTGTTTGCTTTTAAACATTCCTTTGTTCCCCTAAAATCATTATCTACTGGGGTTTATTCCTCTGTAATTTCAACATATCCCAGGAATTTTTGCAAGAAATGTGCTTTGGACAAGTTGTGCCAATCAGGCATCGATCACAAGATAGGCAGGGAGCTATAATGACTTTTTTTTTTTTTTATGTCTTGAAAGCTTTCTCTTTCCAGGACCTCCTAGCTCCTTCTGCTTACAGGCCAGGCTGGCTATGAAGCATGGACTATCTAAGCAGGGCCGTGGGGAAGGCTGAGGAAGCACAGGAGATTGTCCATTTCTCCTGTCAGTTTTCCAGAATGTCTGAAATTTTACCTACAAGTCTGACTGTCTCCCCTCAGAGGTCCCCAAATCTGAGCCACTGTAATCCAGGGGACCTGCCAAAATACAGATTGTCTGGTCCTGCTCTTGGTGATTCTGTGGCAGGACCCCAGGACTGTATTTTTATCATGTGCCCCAGGAGACTTGGGTCTCTAATAGATGTGAAAGCTGCTGCCACACAGGCCCCTTCTTCCACTGAGCCTGAAGATAAACATGTACTCAGGGCTCTGTGGAACCCAGCGGTGTTGATCTGTGGGGGACTGGCAGAATTCCTAGCCCTTGATTATCCCACTAAATTGTCTCAAGACGGATTCTGATTTCCATTTCTATTCCTGCCTCTCAGCTCTGATTACTTCAGCAAGAGACTTTCAATTGCCCCATTCTTTTCTTTCTAAAAGAACAGCCTCTAACTTCAATTTTAAAATATATATATATATATATATATATATATATATATATATATATAAGAGTCAGCTATTTCTTACGTTCTGGAAGCTTTGTGATTCCTACCTCAGGGAAGGGTTTAGGAAAAGATTTTATTTCTCTTCCTTTTGATTCCTTTAAGTCAACAGAGACAGCCTTCCATCACACGATTGAAACTTTTTAATGTAGTTAGTTAGAGATGGCCACTGGTGAGTTACTCAGCCACCAATTTGGATTGGCCCCATGGTTGATGCTGGTGGTTCCCTGACTATGGACCTCCACACACCAAAGGCTTGGGGCAAGCCCTCCCCCCGCAACTCACCTCCTGTGGCTGAGGGTACAGGCAAGACCAGTGAGCAGGGCAAACCAGAAGTCCCAAGGAGGTCATATCCCCAGAAGGAGCCCTCAACCAAGTGGCAGACCAGGGAATCAGAGGGTCAAAATGCCATCTTTTCTCTTCTCCACTGGGATAACTCCAAGGTGTTTTCTACACTGGATCCTAGAGTTCCCAGCTGAACTGAGCTCTGGTGGCTCACAGTGGTAACCTGCTTGAGGACACACCCCTTACTGACTTCCTTCCCTTGCTTGTCTCACTGCCTTCGTTCCTTACGAAGGGATTTCCTGGGCTCACCTCCCAAGAAAATGACTTGCACTCAAATCTTTGTCTCAGCCTTTCACCGAAAGGAACACAAAGCAAGATGGGCACTATCCTAAACTGTTCTCCCTGTGCTAGATCACGCTCTGCCTCAAGAACTCAAATCCTAGACTGCACTCTGTTCTGAATTTTATTACTGGATAAACATAATAGACCATAGCAGGTCTTTTCTGGCTGTGCTGAATTCAATCCTGTAATTCGATCTGCGTGTTCCTCTGAGACATCAGACCAAATGGGACTTAAAGCTCAAATAAATGGTCAGCACCTGCAAACCGATTTCAACCAACGAAGACCAAAACAGAGCTTCTGGAGATGGGATTGTGAAGTGGTGTAAAATAGTCTGGCAGTTCCTGCAGAGATCAAAGTTACCCTATGAGCCAGCAGTTCCAGCCCAAGGTGTATACCCAAGAGAACTGGAAAAGACATGTCCATATAAAACGTGTACATGAATGTTCATGGTGGTGATATTCGTAATAGCCAAGAAGTAGAAACAACCCAAACACTCATCAACTCAGATGATGAATGGGTAATATATGGTCTGCCCATAAAATGGGATGAATGCTAGTCATCCAAAGAGCAGTGAAGTCCTGGTCCATGCTACAACATGGATGAACCTTGCAAAAATGGTGCTAAAGGAAAGCAGCCAGTCACAAAAGGCCACATATCCTCTCATTCCATTTCTATGAAATGTCCAAAAGAAGCAGAGTCACAGAAAGGAAATGAGTGGTTACCAAAGCTGTGTGAGAAGCAACTGCTAACAGGTACAGGGTTTCTTTGACAGGTGATGAAAATGTTCTAAAATTAGACAGTAATGACAGTTGCACAACCGTTCTGTGAAAATGCTAAAAACCACTGAATTGTTTTACAAGCTGAACTTTTATTTTATGTGAATTATAATTAATAGAGTGATTATTTATTTAAGAAGGAGGTGTGTATTTCTGAAGTCCCTGTGAGTCTGGACTTCTATTTTTTTTTTTTTACAACTTTCTAATTTTCCAGAAATATCTTTTCAAAGCCATATTACAACCTCAGAAGAACACGAAACTAAAAGTCTGATTGTGAGTCTTGGGGTTGGAAAAGCTAAATTCCAAGCAGAGGCTGGACCTGTGAGCACTGGCAGGCAACAGCAGAAAGGACATGGGCAGACACCTGCTGCTTCTGTGACCTCGGCAGGTGGTGCCTGATACAGGGTTTCAAAACATTAAATACGACACCTCTATAGAAATGACATCTCAGCCAGGCAGAGATGAGTCTTCCTAAAGTAACATTTGTGGGAGGAAGGTCGCTCACCCATTTGCTCATTCAAGGCATCTGAACCTTGACCGCTAATTAAAATGTAATTAATTTCTACATCATGATGTTTAACCAACACTAAGTCTGTAAGATTTTCCCCATTTCAGAGAAGAGAAATAGTCTTAGAGAAATCAAATGAGTGACTCCAGGTCACTCAAGTAGAACCTGTATTGCTGGGGTTTGAACCCACACCTCCAGCTGTACACCACGTACACAGACAGAAGTCAGGCAGCCTTCTGGCTGTGCTGATTGAATTGTAGGATTGAATTCAGCACGGCCAGTCAAGCTGGGATCAGCCCAAGGAATTCAAGGGAGCAAGGATGAGAGAAAAGTCGGGGCCCCATCCAGAGCTGCTTCCTCCACCAGCAAGGGAGTGAGCATGGCCATCCAAGATAACCCTTGGAGGGAAGCCTAGAATGACTAAACATTCAGATTGGGACCAAAGAGCCCGACGGTTTCCCCCAGAATGCGCACAATAGTCCTGCTCTGCGGGGATCATAAGTGTGTGCAGATGACATGACATGACTCACCAAGGCATACAGCTAGTATCTTGGAGGCATGGGGGGGCAGAATTCAAACGCAGGCCTATATGACTCCAAGTCCTATGCCCTTTGCCCCTTGTTACCTATTTGGTAAACAGCTTATAACAAAAAATTTTGTTGAATTTAGATGGGGATGGAAAGGACTAGAGCATGGCCCCAAAGACAGCAGTTGCTTTCCTTTTTTTTTTTTTTATTATGTTAGTCACCATACAGTACATCATTAGTTTTTGATGTAGTGTTCCATGATTCATCGTTTGCATATAACACCCAGTGCTCCCTGCAATACATGCCCTCCTTAATACCCATCACTGGGCTAACCCATTCCCCCCACCCTCCTCTGTTCTAAAACCCTCAGTTTGTTTCCTGGAGTCCATAGTCTCTCATGGTTCATCTCCCCCTGTGTTTTCCCCCCTTCATTTTCCCCTTCCTTCTCCTAATGTCCTCCATGTTATTCCTTACGTTCCACAAATAAGTGAAACCATATGATAATCGACTCTCTCTGCTTGACCTATTTCGCTTAGCAAAATCTCCTCCAGTTCCATCCATGTCCATGCAAGTGGTGGGTATTCTTCCTTTCTGATGGCTGAGTAATATTCCATTGTATATATGGACCACATCCTTATCCATTCATCTGTCGAAGGGCATCTTGGCTCCTTCCACAGTCTGGCCATTGTGGACATTGCTGCTATGAACACTGGGGTGCATATGGCCCTTCTTTTCACCACATCTGTATCTTTGGGGTAAATACCCAGGAGTACAATTGCTAGGTCCTAGGGTAGCTCTATCTTTAACTTTTTGAGGAATTTCCACACTATTTGCTTTTCAATCTGCAACTTCTATTTTTAGCTATAAGGTGGAAATAAAACCCATGCCATTGAGCTACTATAAAGAGTAATGAGTTGACTGACCAACCTAAAGCACCTGACAGGTGCTTGGCACATAATAGGTAGCCTAAATGTTGACTCTTTTTCTTCCATAGGAAGGTTGGTGGTCTGAGGTCAACGGCCTCCCTCTCAGTATAAACAAAAAGAGAGGCATAGTTGGAGTGCTCATAAATGGCAAGACAGGGTGGGTAGGGCCTTGGGGAATATCCAATCCTATCCAGTAGATGACAGCTTGAGAAACTGAGGCTCAGAGAGAGGCGACAATTTGCCCATGGTAGTCCACCAAGATAGCTTAGTCAGTCGGAGGAAGAGCTATTCCATATTCCCAAGTTTTTTACCTCAACTATGGTGAACAAAACTAATTTCTCCTCCAGTAATCCTTGGAAACACTTAATAAAAACACTTCCCTGGCATAAATGCTAAAATTGCCTAAATATGGCTAACTCTTGGATAATGCTGGTTAATCCTGGCTAATGTTAGATTCTCTAAAGCATCTTTTCCCATCAATAAACTTTTTTGTGGGAAACTCTCATTTGCCTTGTGTTTCTTATGGAAATGTGATTTGTACATACATCCTTTCTGCATAAATATTTAGCTCATCATTGTGCTGCACAAATTCCCTGCAAATTAGGTGGAAATCAGCCTCAGCTGACAGAAGCATCTATACTAATCCAGCAGAAAATCATTATTATTTAGAACTTATTAAGCCCCGACAGTAAGTACTGGATGGGCCTAGGAACTTCAATAAATATTGAATGCAAATGTAAGCCAAATGCTTGGGCTGAGATTATTCTTGTAATTTCTACCTACCAGGTAACAGCAAAGGTTGAGGAAAGAAAATGGGTTGCAGCTTGGCTCTGTTCAATGCAAGCTATTTCAGCAAGAGCAAATCACTAAGTATACCTCATCTACAAAATGGGTCCAACCATCCCTGTCTCATGGGGTTTTTTTATTATAAAGACTAAATGAGATAGTATGCATCAAGTACCCTGCATGAGGCCTGGCACATAACAGATGTTCAATAAATGCTCATTTCTGACAAACTAATGAACCCCAAGTGGGTGAGATGTGGAATAGCTCACAAGTGGGTAACTCACAAGTTGCTTACAATTGTACCCCGGCCCTGCACTACAAACATAATTGCTCCAATCTGAACTATCTGAAGGTTGCAGTTAATTCCACCAACATAATACAAAACTAAGTAGAGGACCAATTTCTAGATAGCTTGGAATATTTATACAAAGTGCATGCTTAGATTTTGTAGCCAATGCTGTCCCTGTCCTGTCCATACCCCTTGGATGTTTCATTGTGCCCCAGTGACTTCTATCTGTCTGTATCTCTGTGCCTGAGGGCTCTGGTTCCAACATGGGGCAGGCCAGATGTGCCAAGGAATGGATATGCCCAGGAGCTTCCCTGAGCCAATGACTAGAGAAGGTGTATAAATACCCCAGATCCCTCACTTCTGTCATGGGAGTCACTGTGAGGCTTGTGTGCCCCCACGTAAACCATCACAGTTGAAGGCTCAGTAACACTGTATTGACTTTTCTTCCCTGCTTCACTCCCCCACCTGTGTGACCTCCACTTCCCAAGGAATGTTTCTTCACCTGAATCTTGTCTTACAGTCTAGAACTCTGAAGGAGTTTAAGACATGCCATCCCAAAATATGCTGCTCTGCCATATGGATGACTTTGAACACTTCTTATCAGACTTAGGATAAAGCCCCCAACTCCTTGCTTGAGCCCTTCAGGGCCCTGAATGATCTGCCCCCCCCCTTTGCTCTGCTGTTCCATCTCTCACAATTTCCTCTGATGGACTGAATCCTAAAAGTTCTCTTCTTGACCAATAATTTTTTAACAACTTCGGGGTCAGTTTTCTGCTTTTATTTTTCCATGGAGAACAGGTACAGATGAATGCAGCCAACAATTCATTAAAGCAGTGAAAGCAGATTTTATTCAGTACCCACAGACAGGAGCGGAAGGTGCTAAGCTCTATTCTGATTTGTGCAGAGGTGACTGGACATTACAAAGGGAGAATGAGAAAAGAGGGGGAGAGGGGAATGGTTGTGAAAACTTACAAAAAGTGGGAAGGGGATGTTGGTCCATGTGAAACCCACCTGAGTTTGCTAACCGGTGCCTACCAAAGTCAGCCTCCTGCTCTCCACACAGGATGGGAGACAGGGGACAGGGGCCCTATCTTCAGAGATTGGCTGGAACAAACAGCAAATTCATTTGGTAGCCTTGGTTTTTCTCAGGCAGCCACTTTAAGGGGCCTATGGTCATCCTAGTGATGTGGCCTTCAGGTGTTAGAAATTATGTTAGTGCTTGTTCAAACCTTTATGGGCCAAGGTTGAGGCCTAGTCAAGAAAAGGTCTCAAAGGAGTTTGGTTGGAACTTGGTCAAGGAGAGACTCTTTGTCAATGACATTGAATGTCCATCTGTGCCAATCCTCCATCCCCACCCCAACTGTCCACACCTACCCCAACTCCCACCCATCATCTTCCCAGGCCCTGGTCCAAAGCCATCTCCATCAGGAGGAAGTCCTTCCCCCTCCAGGCCTCACTGGGGCACCTACTATGATAAGTATGAGATTAAGGGCAGTTCTGTTTATCTTTTTTAATAATCTGTAGGTTCTTGGGAACTAGAACTCTCTCCCACCCCCTGCAAGGCCTGGTGCACAACCCAACACACAGTAGGTACTCAGTGAATGTTTGTTGAGTTAATTAATGAAGCCCTCCAGTCTTAATCACAAATACATGGGATGCTTCCTTCAAACCACCACCCCCTCCCCCAGGGACCTGTGGTTGATTGGACAATTACTCCAGTGCTGGAACAAATCACCCTCAGGCGTTCGATAAAACTATTCAATGAATGTTGCTGACAAAGATGCTGATTGTGCTGCTTTGACCCCAAAAGTAATTACATGCACCAGCATCCATCTGCCGGTGAGGTGGCCTGGAAGGGGGTTCTAAATAAACTCAAAAGAGCACACATTGTCACCTCCCCAGGTTCACTATCACTTGTTAAAAATCAAACAGAGGGCAAGCCAGAGGTGAGATCTGCAAAGCAATCATGTCTCCAGGCCCCAGCCATGCACCCTCCCTCACCTCCATCTCAGATACCGAACCCCATGAACCACCTGCCCTCTGAGAAGTCAGCAGGCCAGTCCTGATCAAATGACCACTCTAGCCTCAGCCCATCACTATCACCTCCACATGCCAGGCACGTCAAGAAGCTGGAAGTCAGCCTTGATGCTTGTCTCTCTTCACCTACCCATCCACCATCCTCTTGTGCCACAAGCACCTGTTGCTCCTAATAGTGGAGAACTATTTGTGCTGGGTTTACACTAATGAACAAGACAGGCCTGGCCCCAGCCTTCATGGAGCTCACAGTCTGGAGAAGGAAATGGAAATTCACCAAATAGACACACAAATGTTCAAGTTAAATTTAAATTAAACACACCTATTATTTGCTGGGTTCTTTGCCAGGGCCTAAAGGGGAGGAAGTTAGCATGGGGTGGGACGTTACTAACCAAGATACCTCATTGTTCCCCTTAGCTTGACTGCACTCTAGACAGTCTCTTCCTGACTAGAGGTCCCTGACCTCTCTTTTCTCAAAGAGCGTTTACTTGAGAAACCTTGCAATTGTAAGTTCTTTCTCTGCCCTTCTGGGATGTAAATCTTCTCCCAGCCTCTTGCCAGTTTTACAACCCTGAAATATCTTTCTCAAGGACATGGGTGCCATTCCTCAAAAATGAAATCATAAAGAAAGATAACTCCCCTGTCTCCCAGTCTCTGTGGGAGAGACTTGGACAAACACCAATGAGCAAACACATATAAACCATTGCCCTCCACTACTGCTCCAATAGCTTAAAACCCCTCCTGTCTTTTGTTTCAGTTGACTTGAGGTCAGTCTCTCTCCCTTATTGCAATAGCCTTCAATAGGTCTTCCTTATCTCTTTAACTCCGTCCAGTGCTGTTTCTTTGGCATTACAGAGACATGAATAAAATGCGGGTCCTTCCCCCAAAGAATTTAAGGTCTGATTAGGAAGAGAAGTCAAAATTTCCAAAATTGTGGCAAATTCTATAAAAGAAAAGCAGAGGAAGCCATGAGAGGTTCCAACAAGGGAAAAGAATTCTGCTAAGAAGGAGGGGAATCGAGAAAGAATTCTCTGAGTAGCGATATTTAAGCTGGGACACATGTTCTAGGCAAGGGGGATGAGGACACACCAACACTCTGCTGCAGATACACTGGGTCCCTGTCCCCATCAAGTCCTGTTGTATTTGCACAGGTGTCTTTTCTTTCGCTTTCCAAAGCACAGCTCTGACTGTGGGCTCCGTGAATCCACAGAACCGCCTGAAGGAAGTCCAGAGCTCTGAACTTCCCCAGCCTTGGAGCCAGCCTGGGCTTGGCCTGGCTCCTCCTACCCCTCCAGCCACATGAACAGAAGCTTCTCGGAGGTGACAGAGGAAGGGGCCTCTTACAGAGGTACCCTGACGACAACGCACAGCATTTGTTCACACAGTTGAAGTTCCAGTAGGAGGAAAAACCGTCCTCTCCTAGTGTACCAAAAACCCAGTTATTTCACCTTATTCTGTGACACGGGACCTTACACAAGCAGGAGACACAAGATCAATCACTGCTGAGTGTATTTCTGCAGTAAAAGACGTGCCTGGTACATGGCTGTGCCCTGGGACCTCACTAACCCTCCAGCCCCTTCCTTCCCCCCACCGCTCCTCCAACTCTTCTGATGGGGAAGGAGCATAAAGTTTCCCTCACCCTTGGGATAGAGCTACAGTCTTAATGCTACCGCATTTGGACCCCCATGAACGCCTGACTTCTGCCTCTCCACAGGACTCTTCAGGGAGCCCTCCTCAGAGAAGTCACCAAACAGGACACACCATGTTCTGCTGAGATGAGCTGGGCCCGTGGCCAGTTCCCACAGCACAGAATTCCAATGACCCGAGGCTAGAGCCCAGAGCTCGGGCTCATGTCTGGTGGTGACTGTACCTCCCGTAAATCTCCAGGAGCAGGGGGCTGGCCGGGAGGGCTGACTGGCCTGGAAGCTCCTCCGCAGGAAGGAAGGGGTGACTGAGGTGCACAGCTCTTGTGACCTTCTGTACAAGTCCCCATATCCCAGTCACTGTCGTGGACCGTCACCTCTCAGATGGTCACCTCTTCCTTCTCCCTGGGGGCAACAGGAGACCTCTCCACCCTCTCTGATCCTCCTTTTCCAGCTCTCTCACCCTCCCAGCCCTGAGCACAGGACTGTCTTGGTCAGACCTCCTTCCTGGGTCATGCTCTCCAACCCAGACCCAAAGCCTTAGCTCTTCATCCCCCAAATACCCTCCATTTTTCACCTCTAGGCCCAGTGCCTGCTTATGGCTCTAAGCTCTGGGCAAGGGCCCAAGCATTCAGCTCCTTCCCTGTCCAGGAGCTTCCTAAAGCCAGGCCAGAAGGCCCACAAGTGTCTTGGCAGAGACTCTTGCTTCTGTGATGAGCTCTATCTGCATCCCATCAAGGGCGATGTTACTGCGGAGATGGGAGCAGGGCTTTTTTCTTTGATCCAATTAAGCCACATGCTGACTACGATCCTTTCTCCACTATCTAAGGCAGCAGGTACCTTTCCAATCACTTCCCCTCTGCGGTGGCTGCAGGCCAGCCACCGGCCAGGAGTGTCTGCGAGACAGAGATGAGATTGTGCAATCACAAGGGCCATGTGATGGGGGAGGGGATGGGCCCAGGAGGCAGAGCACTGACCAGGGAGCACCAGAGATGAAGACCTGCCAGGGGTGTGCAGCACAAGGTGGCCCAGGGCAAAGCACGTCAGGGAGCCAGCTGAGATGTGATTTTGTAACCCCTGGAACCTGAGAGAGTGAACTTAACTGGAAAAAAAAAAGATCTTTGTCAATATAATTAAGCATCTTGAGATGAGATCATCCTGGATTACCCAGGGTGACCCTAAATCCAATGACAAGTATCCTTTTAAGAGGCTCACAGAGAGGAAAGGAAAAGGCCATGTGAAGTCAGAGGCGGAAGCTAGAAGGATGCAGCCATGGGCCAAGGAACACCGGCAGCCACCAGTAGCTGGGAGAGTCAAGGAAGGACGCCCCCCTGGAAACTTCAGAGGGAGCAAGGCCCTGTGGTACCTTGATTTCAGACTTCTGGCCTCGAGAATCATGAAAGAAGAAATGTCTGTATTTTAAGCTACCCGATGTGTGATTATTTGTTACAGCTACCCCCGGACACTGATATAGCCACCAACTCCCATCCCTTCTTGGCTAAGTGTTCCTCCTGGGGCCAAATCCCCAGCTTTTCCAGTCTTCACCACTAGGAGCAACCAGAGAAAGCCCTGCAGCCAGAGAAAGCCCTCGGGCCAAGAGACCTCTGTGCTTATGGTAGGAGGCCATCCTGAGAGCAGGAATTGCCCGCTGAAATGAAAGGTGACTTCTCGGGGTTGGGGTAGGGAAAGGGGACACAGGGAGCCCCTGCACACGTGGCTGGATTTGGATCAGGGCCACCTTCTGGTCCACGTAACTGTTCTCCAAGGGGACCTCCATCAGGAAGCAGGCTCCTCCTCAGAATCAGACCCACAGGTGGGAAAAGAAATTCACATGAGGATGTGCCAACTGTGTGCCTACATCACATCACCTCCTTCCAATACAGAGGGCAGAATAATGGCCCCCAAAGATGTATGGTCCCAATCCCCAATATCACCATGAATATATGACCTCACATGGCCAGAGGGACTTTGCAGATGTGATTACGTTGAGGGTCACGAAATGGAAGACTATCCCGGATTGCCAGGTGGGCCCAGTGCAATCACAGGGTCCTTGCAACGGAAAGAGGGAGGCAGGTGGGGTGGGGGATTCAGAATCAGAAAGAGAAATGAAGATAATATCTTGCTGGCTCGGAAGGCACGGGACAGGGCAGGAGCCAAGAACTGCAGGCAGCCTCTAGCAGCTGGAACTGGCCAGAGAAAACTGTCTCTCCTACGACTTCTTCACACCTTGGTTTTAGCCCAGTGAGACCCATCTCAGACTTCTGGCCTCCAGACATGCAAGATCACAGCAGGTTGGAGCCAGTATCAGAGCTCCCCCAGACTCGGCAGGACACCCTTTCTGAGCTGTTGCTCTCTCCGCTGTGTCTCAGCATCTAGCAGAGTCCTCAGTGCATGGCGGGACACAGTCATCGCTTGCCTCTTTTGACGGAATGGTGTTGCATTGCTCTGTACACTTCATCATACCTCACAGTGTTCTGCACGGACTAATTGTTTAAAAATACTTGTCAGTTAAATGCTTGGTCAGTCGATAGGTTTTCAATTGAGTGAAACAAAACTATTGCTCCTCGTGATTCACTCTGCTTCCTTCTGCCAAGTCAAGCCACCCACCTCTGAGCCCATTGCCTGAGAGAGGACACAGGATGTCCTGCCAGGTGAGCAGGGACAGAGACCCCGGCCTGGTCTGGGTCTCCACAAACCTGGCCCTTGGGGACAGAAACAAAATGTTTGAAAGGAACCTGGCCCAAATGTCCTTCTTCTCCCCACCTGCCAACAAGATAACTTCCCCTGGGACTGAGAGAGGGAAGACTGGCCAGATCCAGCAGGAGAAGGGTCCTGCTCCCCAGGGAGGCAGCAGGAGCCTGGGAAAGGAAGCCTGGAGGCGAGACCAGGCAGGAGCCCCTGGGAGCCTAGTCTGCTGGGTATCCCACGTGTGATGCGGTATTTAAGACAGAACAAGGCACACTTTGGGGAACATGCTGAGTGCTGTTGCAATTGTCATCAGAGCTGGAGACCAGACCAAACCCCAGGGGTGGAGGTTCCCTGAAGGGCAGAGGCATCTCCAGCATGACCCCAGAGCAGGAAATGAAGGGGTACACTAGGCCACCAAAGGCAGTCCTCTCCTGTTAAGGCTAAGGAGAAAATCTGGCTGGGATTCCAAGCCATATGGACACATAGAGGGGCCAGCTGCTGGGGGCCGAAATGACCCCGCCCTGCAGGGACCAGCCACAAGCACCTAGCTGTCTCTAAGGTGGCACTTGGGTCTACAAACTGCAGGAACACCTGCTTCTCATGGAAACCTCAGCCCCACGTCCTCAGACAAGGGAGTGAGGGGTAGGGGGGCCCAGGAGGGAAGGAGGGGGAGCAGTGGTCATCAGCCACAAGCACATCCGGGCCTCCGGCTTCTCATGAAGGTCCCTGGCAGCAGCGCAGCCACAGTGACAAGGGTCCTGCCACACCCCTCCCCACACACACAAGATGGCAGCAGAAGAGAAGAGGAGCCTTTGGAAAAAACAAAGGGACACTTTAGAGGGGCTTTGTTTTCAGCAGGAGAAGAAAGGGCCAAAGCCAGAATGATTTCCTTATCTGCGGGAAGGGTGATCTCATTTCACAGCACTGGAGAGAGGCTTTTGGGTCACAATTGGGATAAACCATCTTATGGGGGAGAAAAAATGAGAATGAGTTTGAAGGTAAGAATAAGAAATATTTTTAAGCCTTGTATCATTAGCAAAACTGCACCAACTCAAAAAACAGGAAAAATGAGCCCTCCCTCCCCAGGCCAACTGGTGTATTAAATGAGATATTGTGTACAAGGGACCCCCCACACACACACACACATACATCCATAGCCTTTTATACAGTCAGTATAACTAACAGGAGAGCATCATTTTTTTAACACACACCCCTTCACTCTATGGCCAAATTATTTCTGGTAATAACTGCGGAATAACCACTAATAGTCTTTACTTCCCTGACTTGTCCTTTAGTTTTAAAATCACTAACCACTGTCAACTTCCATAGAAAGGAAACATTGTGATGGCACATACATTATTCAGATTCTGTCAAATATTTATTGTAGAAATTAAAATTTGCACTTGCCATGCAAAAATCTTCCCACTCACAGGGCACGCCCCATTTCCTCATTCTAAATCTTTTTTTTTTTTTTTAAGATTTTTATTTATTTATTTATTTATTTCACAGAGATCACAAGTAGGCAGAGCGGCAGGAAGAGAGAGAGAGAGGAGGAAGCAGGCTCCCTGGCAAGCAGAGAGCCCGATGTGGGGCTCGATCCCAGGACCCTGAGATCAAGACCTGAGCCGAAGGCAGAGGCTTTAACCCCCTGAGCCACCCAGGCGCCCCTCCTCATTCTAAATCTTAAACATGAATAAAAGCTCCCAGTGGTGCTACAGAATAGAAGAATCAGAGTCACTGAAGAACGTTTCATCATTTCATTACTAGGCTATCACTGCCAATAGTAAGCCAGCTGTTTAAATGCAAGAATGTGCATACCACAGGCATCAGAGGCCTGAACTGAGCCAAAAGCAAACTTTGATGATTCCAGGTCTTTGGAACTTAACCTCCAGAATGGATGCATGCAGCTGAGCCCATGGAAGTAGAGGCATGACTATAACAGGGACTTGTTTGAATTGGCATCCTGGAAAACACAGTATTTAGGAAAGGGTGATTGAAACATGCTAAACGTACATGTACATTATTAAAACCCAACAGTGAGCAGAGCCATTGAGACAGTAGATCAACTGAGTATTTCAAGGTGAAGGAGAGCTTCACCATCACTACGGCTTAGAATCCATTATTGTTGTTATCTTCACTACAGATAACACTGCCCGTTACTGTCTGTACCCGGGGCAGCACAAATTTCATCCACTGTTGGTGGATGGAGCCCCCTTCATTATTTGGGGAATTTCCTACTTCAAAAAGTGAAAATCTTCCCCATTTATTAAGTGTCTGCCCTTGCTTTAAGAGCTTGACATGTATCAACTCACTAACTATAAACTGTCATATTCCCTTTTTACAGACAACAACACTGAGGCGCTCAGAGGCTGAGCTATGGCCTGTGGGAGTGCTTTGCATGCTGTAAGTGCTGGGGAAATAAGACTAGGGTTGGCAGTCAGAATAGTAAAGTTTTCATGCCTTTGGTCATGACGGTGGACCAAAAATATCAGGAGAAAAAAGAAGGTAGATGTTTATGAGGCTGTTAACAACCTGGACAAAATTCCACAGCCAGATTCAACAGTGCCAACATTCTGTTACCAAAAGGGAGTCTGTGAAGACAGCAAACGGCGAGACCATGTTTCCCGATGCCAAGCAGCCAGCTGCCAGAGAAGCAGCTCAGCTCACAATCGGGGCAATTGTGAAGCTGCAGAGAAGTGGCCTCCGTGTTCCCCAGGCCCCCCGAAACCCCACACCCCAGAGCAGGTTGCACAGGGATCGTTGGCTCTGTAGCATAACTAGAGGAGGGAACTGTGAACAGCGCGCGACCACAAAGCCGTCCACGGAGATGCCAAACACAACCCCTGGGCTAAGTACAAGGTGATCTGGAAAATCCATGAGCCTCTCAATAGAGGCCGAGAAACAGAATAAAGCCGTTCTTTACGAAAGCACATTCCATGCACACGTAGAGTGGGGCCTGGATGCTTCCATCTTGTCCCTCGTTGGCGTTCATTTATTGAATGCCAGGCCCCTACAGCCACTCTTTTCTGCCCACAGTGAGTACTGTGTAGAAGGAAGTTCCCCAGCACGACCGGGGTGCGGTGAGAGGCAGCCACAATGAGGACCAGACCTGGGGGCCCCGGGGTACCCACTGCTGACCCTGGGAGCAGCAGTCCTGGGGGTGGGGGTGGGGGTGGGGCCTCATCCTGGAAGGTCCCACAGACCACCCTTCCATCCAGCACTGACTGGTCCCGAAGCCTCTGCTTGCATCCTCCAAGGACAAGGCATTGGCTGCTGCTCAAGACAGCCCACGGACATCTCAGAGGGTGAGAAAACGCCGACTATTGCCCAAGTGCCCTCTGCTGCCCCCTGCCTCCATAGGCAAGCCATGCCTCTGCCTGGGAAGGTCTTTCCAAGCAGCCTGTCACCCACCCCCACCCATTCCCCCCTAGTCAGAAGGAATCCTCCTTCTTCTGCATGGTCCAACCTGCATGGTCAGCACACACAACTGTCTGCGTTCCAGCCTGTTTTATAACCATCTGCCTCCTCCGTTTGACTATGAGGTCCTGGAAGGCAGAAACCTAGTTTTTCCCTTGACTCTTGACCCAGATAGATGCTTAAAAATCCATTTGTTAGGGGCGCCTGGGCGGCTCAGTGGGTTAAGCCTCAGGTCATGATCTCGGGGTCCTGGGATGAAGCCCTGCATCGGGCTCTCTGCTCGGCAGGGAGCCTGCTTCCCGCTCTCTCTCTGCCTGCCTCTCTGCCTGTTTGTGACCTCGCTGGCAAATAAATAAATAAAATCTTTTAAAAAATAAAAAAATTTAAGGGTATGTGCTTTTGGGTAAATTGGAAGGGGAGGTGAACCATGAGAGACTATGGACTCTGAAAAACAATCTGAGGGGTTTGAAGTGGTGGGGGTGTGGGAGGTTGGGGTACCAGGTGGTGGGTATTATAGAGGGCACGGCTTGCATGGAGCACTGGGTGTGGTGAAAAAATAATGAATATTGTTTTTCTGAAAATAAATAAATTGGAAAAAAAATTAAAAATAAATAAATAAATAAATAAAATAATTTAAAAAATAAAAATCCATTTGTTAAAAAATGCAGTTCTTTAACAACAATCACCAAGTTCCCTTGGCTTACTGGTACTTGCTCACACTCTCTCTCCTTCTCTCTCCCTCTCTCTCAGCCGCGTGAGGAAACCAGAAAGAGGGCCCTCACTTCTGTGCTGGACACGCCACCCCCCCAACACCCCTCCCCGGGCATCAGTCACCTCTCCCCTGCCACACCCTCATCCCAATCCCACTTCCAGTTTCCCTTGACCCCCCAGAGAAGGGGAGCTCAAAGCAACAGTTCTGGGATCTCAAGTCAGCTTTCCAATGTAATCCTCTGTTCCTTGGTTCTCAAACCTGACCATGCATTAGAATCCTCTGGGGGGCTGGTCATATCACAGATTGCTGGACCCCACCTTCAGACTTTCCAGTGCTGTGGGTGTGGACAGGACTTGAGAACTTGCACTTCTAACAGGTCTTCAGACGCTGCTGACGCTGCTGGCCCAGGGATCTCACTTAGACTATAAGACTGAATCGGGGTGCCTGGGTGGCTCAGTGGGTTAAAGCCTCTGCTTCAGCTCGGGTCATGATCCCAGGGTCCTGGGATCGAGCCCCACATCGGGCTCTCTGCTTAGCAGGGAGCCTGCTTCCTCCTCTCTCTCTCTGCCTGCCTCTCTGCCTACTTGTGATCTCTGTCAAATAAATAAATAAAATTTAAAAAAAAAAGAACATCTCTTTCCTCACAAATGATGGTTATTAAAAAAAAAAAAAGACTGTATCATACGCATACCATTTCCACTCATCTAACCTTTCCACTTTATCTAACCTGCTTGGATACCTCCAGCAACAAGATGCTCACTACTTGTCAAGTTCGACTACCCTCTCTTCAGTTATTTCTTACACTGAGTGACTTGTCACCTCCTACCTGGGGTTGCCAAATAAAATAAAGGATGCCCAGTTAAATTTGAATTTCTGATAAACTATGGGTAACTTTTTAGTACAAGTTAAGTCCCATTCAAATACAGTTTTTTTGCTTGTTTGTTTTTGCTGGATCTGGCAACCCTATCCTCCTACTCATCAGATCTCCAGGTGCCTGAGCCAAATGCCTGGCAATCCTGAAGCAGCCTGATGAGCTCAATCTCAGGTGAATCCACTTCCTCCACTTCTCAAACACCATTAAGCCAAAGCCAAAAGCAAACAGAGTCGGCCTCAGGAAATAACACCTGGCCAGAGCTGCGTTTGGATCCTGGATCTTCCAGCTGGTCCAGGGTCGGGTTGCTGTCAGGGGAATGACCTTCCACATGGGCTCCCTGCGTGGGGGTCTCCTTGCCTTTTTATAAATATAATTTATTTTTGTTAACATATAATATATTATTTGTTTCAGGGGTACAGGTCTGTGATTCATCAGTCTCACACAGTTCATAGCACTCACCATAGCACATACGCTCCCCAATGCCCATCACCCGCCACCCCATCCCTGCTGCCCTGTCCACTCCAGCAACCCTCAGTCTGTTGCCTGAGATTACGAGTCTCTTGTGGTTTGTCTCGCTCTCTGGTTTTGTCTTATTTCATCTTTTCCTCTCTTCCCCTATGATCCTCTGCCTTGTTTCTCAAATCCCACATTTGAAGCAGTTAGACCTTCATCTCGGAGCCCGAGCAGATTTCCAAAACCGGGTCGTCCATCCACAGCTACACTGTAGGCAAACGTTCCAGCCTAGACTAAAACCTGCTCCTTTTGACTTCCAGGAGGCAGACTTCTCACTAATTCAAGAATCATTTACCATGAGGTCACCCCAGGATCTAGCACAGGTGCTAGGTGGCAGAGGGGTCTTCCTGTGCAAGTCTTACCACTTCAGAACCTCAAATGCCACGGATCAGAAGAGTCCTGCCCACTCTGAGATATCCCTCTTAGAGACCATCCAGGCCAGCCGCCTCAGAAGACACCAGAGAGAGAAAGAGAAGCACCTGAGCTCAAATCCAAGTGGACAGCGGAGCCAGATAAGAATCTAAGCCCTTGATCTCAGCTCAGACCTTGTCCTACCCTGTCAGGACTCCCTCCAACCAAAAGGGAGCTACTGGCAAATGAAAACCGCAGAGGTAGACCATTTTTCTCCCATGGAGCCAGCAACAATAAAAAATTCTGACAATATCAAGCGTTGGAGAGGATGTGGAGAAAATTGTACTCCCCTACACCGCTGGTGGGAATGTAAATCGTTAGGGCGACTTTGGAGAGTGATTGGCAATACCTAGGAAAATGGAAAGTGCACTTACTGTACAACATAATGATTCCACGGCTTGTGACATGCCCCAAAGAAACACTGCCACGTGTGCGGGCTGAGACCCGGGGCCTGGGTGCTTACTATAGCGCTGTTTGTTACAGTGAAAAATTGAAAACAATCTAAATATGCAGCAAGGCGAAAAGAGAAACAAAACACAGCCTATCCACGTGACAGCATACCTTGCAGCAGTCAGAATGAATGGGCTAGAGATAAATTTATCAACGAGAATAGAGGTCAAAAGTGCCCTTATGTGAAAAAAGCCAAGTGTAAAAGGACCCAGAGCAAATTTATGTAAATATTGAAATGCATTTCCACAAAATAACACCATGTATCTATTATTTATAATACATTATATATGTATATAAAAATAATGTTTCAAAACAATGTCTTTTAAAAGGCTTGCCCAGAAGGAAACACAGCTATTCATGAAAGCCAAGATAGAGGTGGCTTCTGGGAAAGGGGCAAAGGACAAAATTTGAGGATGTCAATCAATGGCTGCTTCAACTTTGTAATGTTTTATCTTTTATTAAAAATACACTTGAAGTAAATATAACAAGATGTTCACAGCCATTATCCCAGCAGTGAGCACGCCAATTCATTACTTTCGTATTTTATTTTGTTCTAACATCTCAAAGAAAAATGAAACACTATTCTGAGGCAATGCTCTCTGCCCCCCACTCCCAGCCTACGTGAATGACCAAATTCAAGTTTCTCAGATTTCAATAATTCATGGCCTGAAGCAGGGCGTGAGTGCGGAACGGCTCCATCCTTAAGGGAAAACAGAAGAATGCATTCAGTGTGGGCTAAAATCTCCCTCCCTCCATCCTGACTAGAGATGACCTTGGGCCTGAGTGAAAGGGGAGAGGGTTTGATGTACTGGATGCTTCTCCCCATCTACTTTAGGGAGATGGAAGGAAACCCTCACCTGGTTCAATAATTTATCAGAACCTAAGCATGACGAAATGAAGACCCTTTCACGGCATGAGCCCAGCAGCAGGTCTGTGAGACCACCATCTGGTGCGTGGGGGTAGGGGGCTCATCGCAGCTTGAAGATGGAAAACGGGAACATGATCCTCATTGATGGGAGGGATAAAACCCCAGTGAGCACACAAGATCACATGGGGAGCCCCTTACACATAGATCAGGTAGGTCTTGGGGGAGGGAAGGCAGGGACCTGGGCGGGGGGAGGGGGAAGAGGAGGGGAGTCCTGGGATGTTGCATTTCTATCAAGATCCCCATGTTACTGGTGTGGCTGGTCCACAGACCACACCTGGAATAGCGACATGTTGGTCATGCCAGCAAAACCCCACTTGGAAGACAAATTCACGGTTATGGAAATGAGAAAGTGGTTCTCTCTGGGATGGAGGGGGGGATGGAGGAATGGAGCCTTGGGCTCGGCTACCAGCTGGTTACCACCTGCCCCCACTCAGGTCAGCCCTGGCCATTGGACCACAATCACTGGCTCTTTGGGGCCTGGGTCCCAAACAGCTCTTGTTATTCTTATCCAAAAGAACTAATGCCTTCTCTGGAGCCATGGGACCCAAGGCCAACTAATTCATCCTTTGGGTCTCAGTGTCCTCCTCTGTGAAATGGGGATAAAACGGCCACCCTTAAGAATGAGGTGAAGATTAAATGAGCTCATATGAAGGAAGAGGGAGCCCAGCTCCCAGATGGGCACCCTTTGGTCTCTGCTTCCCAACTCCTCTACCCCATGGGGTTCGGTGGCACAGAGGGGGACAGACGCGAGGGATAACGCTTTTTTGGCAGGACTCTTCCTCCAGCTTCCATCTTCATGCTTTTGCTGCCCTTCTGCTTCCAGGAGAAGTGTGAAGGTCTCAAGTCCTATCAGCTGTTCTCATGAGTCAGCCTTGGGCAGTGAGTGCAGAAATATCACAGGCAGAGCCTGTTCTGGTGACATTTCAAATCCACAGTATCTCTCGCGTCCCCTCACACGCTGTGTCTGGTCAGCATCCGTTGCTCAAAAACTTCATGGGGCATTTCTGTCTCTTTTTCAAGGGTTCTTACTCACTCTTCCCGTGGGATGGCACTTGATGGTGGACAGAGCACTGGCCCATGCCTAATCGTATTTAATCCCCCAGCAACCCTGCCAAGAGGGAAACTAATGCTCAAAAAGGTCAAATCGATTGCCCAAACGTACCCAGCTGGTTTATGGCAGTGACAGGATTTGAACCCAGACCTCTTGGGTCACGAGGAATTTAACTGACCACATGAGTCACATCATGGTCACCACCCCCCCACTCCTGGCTTTCCCTAGCCTGACCTACCTTCCCTCTCTCCCAGACCTTTTCCCTGTGACCTCAGGAACCCCTCTTCAAAGCAAAGAAACTCAGCCCCATGCTCAACCACTTCACCAAACACTCAGCAATAGCCCCTTTTGTCTCGGCTGAAGTTCTCTGTCCCCCAGAACTGCACGTGCCCTGCAGCCCTCTCCCCTCCCCAACATACACACATTTTAGGGTCCGAATCTGTGGTAAGCATCCTCGCTTCGCCTCATTGCCACTTCTGGGCCAGGCTTTCCCGCCCCAGGTAAAGCTGTTTCCTCAAGCTCTCTTTGCCCCTCCTTATCGCCATCCCTCATCCTGAAGACTCTCCCCCCTCCCACCTCCTGACTCAGTCTCCCGCTCCACCCTAAGTCCTGGTGCCTTCTAGGGAAGAGTTTCTCAACCTTGGCACTATTGACCTTTGCAGCCAGAAAACTCTTCATTATGGAGACAGCCCTGCAGGAAGTTGAGCTGCATCCTTGGCCTCTACCCACTTGATACTATAACATGCCCCCCCCCAGTTATGACAACCAAAAATGTCTCTAGACATTGTCCAATGTCCTCCAGGGGGACAAAGTCACCCCCCAAGTGAGAACCACTGGTCTAGAGCAACACCAGCCTCTGGACCTCAGGTCCCGTGCCTGTGACCGCTCCAATCCAAGCAACAGCCCTTCACTCTGTTTCGTTCCTCTCCTGGGGCAGTCACCTGCCTTCTCCACTGCCCAGGACCACCCCAGGAAGCAATGGCCCAGTGTGAGGACTGAACCGTCCATACCAACTCCAGTGAGGCTGCCTCCTTCCTAGCGCTTCCCCCGATCTTTCATGAACTGTGATTTGTTCATCTCTCTTCCCATTGCCCACTGGGATACAAATTCTTTGAAAGCAAGAACCGCCCTATTCTCTTCACTGTTCTATTCCTGACACCGGCAGAGGGACAGGTTCAGAAAACATTTATAGAGGGAAGGAGGAAGGAGTGGAAAGGAGAAAAGGGGGAGAAGAACGGAGGGAATCCCAAAGGGGAAAACACTGCAGAAGGCAGGAGGTATTGATCAGATATAGCAACAAGAGTCAAACGTGACATCTGCTCCTTGAAACAATCTGTAGCTAATAAAAGGGATAATGTATCTCTAGATTCACTGAGATGGAAATATCCCTAATAAAGCTGACTATTTATATGCCCATCTGTGTATTTATGCCCAGAGAAATAGTGGAAAGAATGCTCACCAAAAGGTTGAAAATTTTTTTCTCGGAGTCGTGAGATTTCAGGGGGAATTTTGCTTTCCCTTTTACTTCAATTTCCTACGGTAAGAATTATCCTTAAAAAAAAAAAAAAAAGAATTAGTCTTCCCAGCAGAAAATTTAATAAATCATGTTTTCAAAGAATGTATTTTAAGATGGGAAAAATCTCCTGATAAAAGTTTAGGTGGGAACTGAAATATACAAAGAAATTGCTTACTGTACATCATCTACAGCCCAATCAGAACAGCTTTTTAATTTTTATATGGAAAGTACTTTAAAAAAAAGATCAGGAGGAATTCCACCATGTTCCAACAATAGTGGTTCTGAAGTATAGGTGGCAGGGATAAGATCCCTTTATCAATTCTCCTTTATACACATCTTTATTTTCCAAACCCTGTAGAGCAGTGCTGTGCAATATGGTAGGAAGTAATTATTGGCACTTGAAATGTGTCATGCATGATATGACTGAGGTCCTGAATTTTCTTTTTGACTTTATTAATTGGTATTAATTTTGCCAAAGCCTCACATGCCTAGTAGCTACTATATTTGAGAGCCGAGCTTTAATGTGAGCAAATGTGTTTAATACTTAGAAAAAGAGCACAAGATGTGACTCCCAGATTAATAAATAAAAACTCAGAACAGAAAATCCAAATGCTGCCCCAGTGTCTGGCCCAGTTCCAGTGGAATGTGGTGTTCTGCATCTGTTTATTATAAGATCTGAATGCCCCATCCAAACTTTCTTGGCAGATGTATCATTTTTTTACACTTTTTTTAAAAAAACCGAAGGATGATTTCTTCATTTCTTATTCAGTATTTGAAAGTGAGGCAGAGTCAATGAACTCACACATATTGCAGAAACTGACTTCCTTAGACCTTAACAGAAGGTACTTAAGTGCACAGATGTTTGCTGGTTTTAAAAAGAGGCCTTTGCTGCGTCTGAGAAAACATTCTCCCTAATTTTTCGCTCAATTTGTTTTAAGTTGGTAATGAAATCTGTGAATCTGCGCTCCCTTTCTTCAGGAAAAATGGAATTTTGATCTCTTTTAAAAATCAGAACGCAAAGGGATAATGGAGAAATCAGTCTCAATGGCACATTTCATGTTCGTTTCAGAGCCGTGATGTAAACATGATGATGCTACGCTTTTGGGGTCTTTGAGATTTTTGCCACAAGCCTATAGCGGCTCAGGTGGATGGCTGCCTAATGCATGCTTCTTGGGTAGACTTTTGTTAACAAATTGCATGTCTGCTCGTTTGAAATAAACTCATGAAGTTGTTAACATCTTTGTACAAAGACTGCACCATTCTGCCTGCCCTGGGGAGGAAGACTTTGTACTAATCTCCCCGTGCTCTCCTGCAGTAAAGAGCAAAAGGAGGGACGGAAAGCTCCTATCAAAGGTGCTCTCACCGTCCGCTAACTAGTCACAAGCCAGAGAGGGTCAAATAAGTGTCTCTTCATAGGGGCCAGAGTAGAGAACAGAGGAAGTGCTGCCTGGCCTCTAGTTTCACAAAATAAATAATAAAATAAAGCCCTGAACATTTGAGTTGCATTCACCATCTTAATGCATGGATTTCTGTAGATTTTGCATTCAAAGATGCAGGACAGGCTATTGAACAGCCAAAAAAAAAAAAAAAAAAAGGTCCCCCAAATCTCACCACCCAGAGACAAAAACCATTCGCTTTTAGAAAGCATTCTTCCACATCTCTACTCCAACAGTCCCCAACTGGGGGCAGTTTTGTCCCCCAGGGGACATTTGGCAGCATCTAGAGACATATTTGGTTTTCACGACTAGGAGGGAGTGTTCTGGCATTTAGCGTGCAGAGGCCAGAGATGCTGCTAAACATCCTACAATGCATAGGACGGCCCACCCCCTTCACTCCACACAAAGAATTTTCCAGCTCAAATGTCAGTAGCACCAAGGCAGAGAAACCCTGCTATACGTGTACGGATGTGTAGCTCTGTGATCATTACATAATTGAGTTCACACTCTGCCGGCTGTTTGCCATCCTGCAAGAACATATGTATTGCTTGTGGTCAAGCACTGCCCATTCCCTAGAGAGGAACTCGTTTAATTTTTTACCAGAACTCTGTAAGAGAAGGGAATATTACAGATTTTATAGCTGGAGAGACTGAAGCTCAGATAGGTGAAGTGTCTTGCCCAAGGTTGCACAGCAATGAGTCCTGGTGCTGAGTCACCAAGTCCAGGACTAAGAGATTCCAAACCCCTCTTTTCCCACCAGCTACAGAATTATTCCCTTTTTCACCCCAGGATCCAGTTTACAAAGGACAACGAAGGACCTGAGAGTGAGACCCTTGAAACTCCCTTGCAGAGCCTAAGGGAGACAGGGCTTTAGTCTTCATGCACGCCATTCAAGTGATTATTATTTAAATCCTCTCGTAGTCTGGTTTGTATTTTCATCAATATCATCTGTCAAGAATTAGTGATCCGAAGGGGCATGTGCACCTGAATGTTTATAACAGCAATGTCTACAATAGCCAAACTATGGAAAGAACCTAGATGTCCATCAACAGATGAATGGATAAAGAAGATGTGGTATATATACACAACGGAATACTATGCAGCCATCAAAAGAAATGAAATCTTGCCATTTGCGACGACGTGGATGGAACTAGAGGGTATCATGCTTAGCGAAATAAGCCAATCGGAGAAAGACAACTATCATATGATCTCCCTGATATGAGGAAGTGGAGAGGCAACATGGGGGGTTAAGGGGGTAGGATAAGAATAAATGAAACAAGATGGGATTGGGAGGGAGAAAAATCATAAGTGACTCTTAATCTCACAAAACAAACTGAGGGTTGCTGGGGGGGAGGGGGGTTGGGAGAGGTGGGTGGGGTTATGGACATTGGGGAGGGTATGTGCTATGGTGAGTGCTGTGAAGTGTGTGAACCTGGCGACTCACAGACCTGTACCCCTGGGGATAAAAATATATTATATGTTTATAAAAAATAAAAAAATTTTTCGGGCGCCTGGGTGGCTCAGTGGGTTAAGCCTCTGCCTTCGGCTCAGGTCATGATCTCAGAGTTCTGGGATCAGGTCCTGCATCGGGCTCTCTGCTCTGCAGGGAGCCTGCTTCCTCCTCCTCTCTCTCTCCCTACTCTCTCTCTCTCTCTCTCTCTCTCTCTCTCTCTGTGCCTACTTGTGCTCTCTCTCTGTCAAATAAATAAAATCTTTAAAAAATAATAAAAAATTTTTTAAAAAAAGAACATTTTCAAGTTTCTCAATAACTACTTTTCTGTCGCAGTTTCTGGTTGGCATTGCAACTTTGTTTCTGTATTTATTTATAAGCTACATTCCATCCATAGCTATTATCATTTTGGTTGTGGATTAAACCCTCCATCGGTTTATCAAGTGACCTTAGTCTCATTGCATTTCCCTTCTTCTTCTTTTTTTTTTTTTTTTTTTTTTTTTTGAGAGAGACAGAGAGAATGGGCAGGGGCAAGCAGGGTGGAGTAGGGCAGAACAAGGGAGAGAAAGAATCTTAAGCAGGCTCCACACCCAGCACAGAGCCTGATGTGGGACTCTGTCTCCCAACCCTGAGATCATAACCCAAGCCAAAATCAAGAGTCGGATGCTTAACTGACTGAGCCACCCAGAAGCCCTGAATTCCCTTCTTCTAATGGCAGTGTTGTGACCCCTGTCTTCTTTTTGTCTGCATTCGGCTGGTGTATCTGTAATTATTGTACCTTATTTAATTTCAGGTATGTGCTTTGACATTGTATATGGTCAAATTCGGGTTGAGTTTACCCAATCTGAGAGTCATTGCCTTTTAATGGATAGAATCTTCTTAAATTTATAGGTACTTTTGTAACGGATATCTTTGGTCTTAATTCCATTTTCTTGTTTTATATTTTATATGTTTCTGTTGCATCTCTTTTTTTCCTCCTTTTTCCTACTTCTTATTTTGGTATCGCTTCTCGGTCTTTTGGCTAAGATCAAGTGTACTTCTTATTTTGGTAAACAGAATATTTGTAGTTTGCTGTGGTATGAGTGTTTGTGTCCCCTCAAAATTTATATATTAAAATCCTAATGCCCGATGCGATGGCATTAGGAGGTAGGGCCAGGAGGGTAGAACCCCAGGGAATGGGATCAGCGCCCTGATAAAAGAGACTCCTTGCCACCATGTGAGGACACAGCAAGAAGTCTGCCCTCGCAATCCAGAAGAGGCCCCTCGCCAGAACCCAACCCTGCTGGCACCCTGATCTTGAACTTCACCTTCAGAACTTTAAGAAATAAACGTCGGTTGTTTATAAGCCATCCAGTCGGTGGCCTTTTGTTATAGCAGCCTGAAGAGACTAAGACTCGTCTTCTAATCTTTCCTACCTCCTCTAATTTGATAAACAGAATGTTTTTAGTTCTGCTGGTGATTATTTTTATATCTTTAAATAACACGCTTTAACTTCCATGTCTGAAGATACTAAATTCAGAAACGAAAAAAATAGCAATTGACTCCCTTTCTGAGAGATTAGAAAATCCGTTTCCTCATGTGTCCTCACTCTCTCTTCATGCCCCACTTCTGGTCTTCAGGGGTATGTTCTAGGTTGCCTCTAGTACACTTACGGGGTTATTTTGTTAGGTACATTGTTTAAAAATTATAATAGCTACATTCTTATAAAAGTGTACTTAAAATTATATTTTATAGGGATGCCTGGGTGGCTTAGTCAGTTAAGTGTCTGCCTTCGGCTCAGGTCATGATCCTAGAGTCAGGGGATCAAGTCCCGCATCTGGCTCCATGCTCAGTGGGAAGCCTGTTTCTCCCTCTCCCTCTGCCTGTAGGCCCCCTACTTGTGCTCCCTTTCTCTCTCAAATAAACAAAACCTTAAAAAAATTATATTTTATAAAATTATAAAATTTTCATAATTGTTCCACAGTCAATTAATTTAATTTTACATAGAAATATTTACAGAATATTACTACCAAACAATGCAACAACTTTCCTTTCCAGGAATATACTATATGCTTTTCTCTCAAGTTCTTTGTTTCGATTCAACTCCTGGTTGTCCAAAGTACACTTTCAAGTATTTGCTTCCCACTCCCTTCCCACCCCCAACAAGGATATACAGATGATATACTTCCTAAACCCTTGCATATCTGAGTCACATGCAAATATCCACTGCCACGGGGCATTTCTGGCACCATCTATTTTTCTTTCAGTTGCTTTTAGTGCTTCATCTTCTTCCAGATTCTGGAACCCATTATCAGAGTTGAAGAGCTAAGGCCATCAGATTTTTGTTTTCTTTGAAGACTGCCTGCTTCTTCTGCCTGAATCTTTATTAGAGTTTTTCTTTATCCCCGAAATGCAACAGTTTCATCCCAATATGTGTCTATTAGGATTTTTTTATTCCCATTCAGTTTACTTAGCAACACTTTTTTTAGCTGAAAATACCGATCTACCTTTGCTTTCAGAATGTTTTCTTCTATTTCCTTTTTAAATATTGTTTCAATGATACTTATTCTATTTCTTGCTGTCCAGGAGTACAAATGTCCCTATATCGGCTCTAGATTTCCTTCTCCAGTTCTCAGTGTGTGGGTCGGGATCAGGTCAGGAGATACACAAAGATAAACTCAAAATGGATGAAAGACCTTGATGTGAGACAGGAACCCATCAAAATCCTAGAGGGGAGAACATAGGCAGTAACCTCTTCAACATCTGCCACAATAACTTTTTTCAAGACACTTCTCTAAAGGCAAGGGAAACAAAAGCAAAAATGAATTTTTGGGACTTCATCAAGATCAAAAGCTTTTGCACAGCAAAGGAAACAGTCAACAAAACCAAGGGACAACCCACAGAATGGGAGAAGACATTTGCAAATGACATTACAGATAAAAGGCTGATATCCAAGATCTGTAAAGAACTTCTCAAACTCAACACTCAAAAAACAAATAACCCAATCAAAAAATGGGCAGAACACTTGAAGAGATGCTTCTCCAAAGAAGATATACAAAAGGCTAACAGACACATGAAAAAATGTTCAACATCACTAGCCATCAAGAAAGTACAAATCAAAATCACAATGAGATACCACTTTATACCAGTTAGAATGGCCAAAATTAACAAAACAGGAAACAAATAATGTTGGCAAGGATGTGGAGAAAGGAGAACCCTCTTACACTGTTGGTGGGAATGCTGATACAAGCTGGTACAGCCACTCTGGAAAACAGTAAGGAGGTTCCTCAAGATGTTAAAAATAGAGCTACCCTATGACCCAGCAATTGTACTACTAGGTATTTACCCCAAAGATACAGATGTAGTGAAAAGAAGGGGCACATGGACCCCCAGTATTCAGTACCCAGTAGCAATGTCCACAATAGCCAAACTGTGGAAGGAGTTGAAATGCCCTTCAACAGATGAATGGATAAAAAAAAGGTGGTCCATATATACAGTGGAATATTACACAGCCATCAGAAAGGATGAATACCCACCATTTGCACTGACATGGATGGAACTAGAGGGGATTATGTTAAGGGAAGTAAGTCAAGCAGAGAAGGATAATTATCATATGGTTTCACTCATAGGTGAATCATAAGAAATAGCATGGAGGACAATAGGGGAAGGGAAGGAAATCTGAAGGAGGAGAAATCGGAGAAGGAGATGAACCATGAGAGACTATGGACCCTGAGAAGCAAACTGAGGATTTCAGATGGGAGGGGGGTTGAGGGATGGGGTAATAGGGTGATGGGTATTAAGAAGATCATGTGTTGTGATGAGCACTGGGTGTTATATACAAGGAATGAATCATAGAACACTAAATCAAAAGCTAATGATGTTGCCATCACGATCAAAATTCCACCACATTTTTCAAAGAGCTGAAACAAACAATCCTAAAATTGTATGGAACCAGAAGAGACCCCAAATTGCTAAGGAAATGTTGAAGAAGAAAAACAAAACTGGGAGCATCACATTGCCTAATTTCAAGCTTTACTGCAAAGCTGTGATCACCAAGACAGCATGGTACTGGCACAAAAACAGACACATAAACCAGTGGAACAGAGTAGAGAGCCCAGATACGGACCCTCAACTCTATGGTCAAATAATCTTCGACAAAGCAGGAAAAAATATACAGTAGAAAAAAGACAGTCTTTTCAATAAATGGTGCTGGGAAAATTGGACAGCTAAGTGTAGAAGAATGAAACTTGACCATTCTCTTACACCATACACAAAAATAAACTCAAAATGGATAAAAGACCTCGTCTACGGCCATACCACCCTGAACGCGCCCGAACTCGTCTGATCTCGGAAGCTAAGCAGGGTCGGGCCTGGTTAGTACTTGGATGGGATAAAAGACCTCAACATGAGGCAGGAATCTATCAAAATCCTAGAGGAGAACATGGGCAGTAAGCTCTTCAACATTGGCCACAGCAATGCCTTTCAAGATACGTCTCCAAAGGGAAAGGAAACAAAAGCAAAAATGAAATTTTGGGACTTCATAAGGTAAAAAGCTTCTGCACAGCAAAGGAAACAGTCGACAAAACAAAGAGGCAACCCACAGAATGGGAGAAGATATTCACAAATGACACTGCAGACAAAGGGCTGATATCCAAGATCTATGAAGAACAACTCAAACGCAACACACACAAAACAGATAATCACATCAAAAAATGGGCAGAAGACATGAACAGACACTTTTCTGAAGAAGACAAACAAATGGCTAACAGACACATGAAAATATGTTCATCATCATTAGCGATCAGAGAGATTCAAATCAAAACCACATTGAGATATCACCTTACACCAGTTAGAATGGCCAAAATTAATAAGACAGTAAACAACATGTGTTGGAGAGGATGTGGAGAAAGGGGAACCCTCTTACACTATTGGTGGGAATGCAAGTTGGTGCAACCACTTTGGAAAACAGTGTGGAGATTCCTTAAGAAATTAAAAATAGAGCTACCCTATGACCCTGCAATTGCACTACTGGGTATTTATCCCCAAGATACAGATGTAATGAAAAGAAGGGCCATCTGTACCCCAATGTTTATAGCAGCAATGGCCACAGTCGCCAAACTGTGGAAAGAACCAAGATGCCCTTCATCAGACAAATGGATAAAGAAGATATGGTCCATATATTCAATGGAGTATTATGCCTCCATCAGAAAGAATGAATACTCAACTTTTGTATCAACAGGGACGGGACTGGAAAAGATTATGTTGAATGAAATAAGTCAAGCAGGGAGAGTCAATTATCATATGGTTTCATTTACTTGTGGAGCATAAGGAATAACACAGAGGACATTGGGAGAAGGAAAGGAAAAGTGAATTGGGGGAAATCAGAGGGGGAGACAAACGATGAGAGACTGTGCACTCTGAGAAACAAACAGGGTTTTGGGGGGGTGGGGGGTTGGGTGAGCCTAGTGGTGGGTATTATGGAGGGCACGTATTGCATGGAGCACTGAGTGTGGTGCGTAAACAATGAATGCTGGAACACTGAAAAGAAATAAAATAAAATGAAATTAAAGAAAAAGCTAATGATGTACTATATAGTGGCTAACTGAACATAATAAAAATTTTAATTAAATAAATAAATAAAAAGAGCTATGCCTATTGTTTTTTTTTAAAAAGATTTTATTTATTTATTTGACAGAGAGAGATCACAAGTAGGCAGAGAGGCAGGCAGAGAGAGAGAGAGGAGGAAGCAGGCTCCCCGCTGAGCAGAGAGCCCGACGTGGGACTCAATCCCAGGACCCTGAGATCATGACCTGAGCCGAAGGCAGCGGCTTAACCCACTGAGCCACCCAGGTGCCCCAAGCTATGCCTATTGTTTTAAGTAACTTAAAGTAAATACTTGTTAACTGATGTAAAAGAACTAACTACTTGAAATGGCAAAAAGAGAATATTATATGCGTAGCAACTCTAGGGAGCAGCTGCTAACCCGAGAGCTGGGGAAACAAAGGGAAGAAGTTGGTATTATTAAAACTCGGAAGTTTAGAGGAAGGACTCCGCACAGCTGAAAATCAGCTCTCTGAGGAGCTGCCACCCCTGGGCTGTGCTGGTATCTCTGAGCTCAGAGATGGAGCCCCTTGATGCTGGGACCAGACCTTATGTTTCCTGTGCTCTAACCCAAGCGTGTGATGTCCACGGCCTGGAACCGTGACAGGTCCTATGCAGGACACTTCGAGGCCTTGGTTCCCAACTTTGGTGCACACTGAAATCATCTGGGGAATATTAAAAGTACTGATGCATGGATCCTATCCCCTAAAATTCTGCATTATCAGGTCCAGGTGCTGCTGAGAATTGAGTTTTTAAAGCTCCCCAGATGATTCTAAGGTATAGCCAAAGTTGAGGACCAGTGGCCTAGAATTATCTACGCATAGGACCTATTACTGCCTCCGAGAAAAAGGATAAGACTCGTGTTCACAGCACTCGTTTTATCACATCATGATAATCACCGAAGAAAGCTTTTTTAAACTGGCAATGCTCCTCTTCCCTGCCCCCGCCAGAGGTACTGATTTAATTCATTTGAGTTGGAGTCCACACTGGAATTTTTAAATCTCCAGGCGTTCTAATGTGCAGCCAGGGTTTAGGTAGAAGAAAGACCCATCATGCTTATTTCTCCTGATGGGAGATTTGATGGCTGGATAAGATATCATAAGGATGCAAAAATTTCTAACATCATGTAAGCATTGAGAATGCTAGGTTGGTGGGAGAAGTCTAACAATTAGATGACTATAATAGGGAACGTCTCCACCATGACAAGTCAGAAAGAGGGACAAACCCACACACATGCGCACACACACGGTGGATAGGACAGCGTAGGAGATAATTATGAATGTAGGATGAAAAGATAAAAAGATAAGTCTCAACTTCCTTTAATGTAATTGTCAGTTAGCTTTGGCCCACGTTGCCCTGGGTCAGTGGTTCCTGGAGCAGCGGCAACAGCATCACTTGCTATCTTTGTAGTTTCTGACTCTACTGAGTCAGAAACTGGAGGTAGGGCCTGGCCCTACTTTAACAAGACTTCTAGATGATTATCATTTCTCAAATTTGAGGTCCACTTTCCAAAGCAGTGACATCTGGAAGAGTCACGCAAGAAAAAACCAAAATGCCAAAAGGCTTGTGTCCTCCTATGTCCCAGGACCCCCTTCGGTAGACAACTACAGAGAGTAGCCCACCCTCCCTCTGACAGACCAACCGCATCACCATAGCAACACGGATGCCCCTGGTGGGTCTCAGACATTCACCATGAGAACAGCTTTTCTTAATAAACTGAAGAATTTGTACATAAAATCGGATTCCTGTGCCCTTTGTCCCTTTGCCTGCCTATGACAACTAGTGCTAGCTCTTCGGCTTTTCCTTTGGCATGCTGAGGACTTATTTTTATCTAATCCCACCTTATCCTCTCAAACTAGTTCAGAGTCCTCCCAGATTTTGACAACAGATCAGCTGATGGTCCTAGCTTTTGCCTACTGTTGTGAATTTTGTTCCTTTAGCAATGCTTTCATTAATGCCTCTGTCAAATTTGGATTTTAGAGGGCCACCTCAAACTGTTGACACTAATTGAGCTCAGAATAAAATAAAGCCCCTTATTTATTTTCCATGGGTAATTCTAAGACACATCTTCTCTGTGCATTTCAGCTGTTGGTACTTTATTTTTCTTTTAAGATTTTATTTGTTTATTTGATATATAGAGAGAGATCACAAGAAGGCAGAGAGGCAGGCAGAGAGAGAGAGGAGGAAGCAGACTCCCTGCTGAGCAGAGACCCAGATGTGGGGCTCAGCCCCAGGACCTTGAGATCATGACCTGAGCCAAAGGCAGAGGCTGAACCCACTGAGCCACCCAGGCGCCCCCAGCTGTTGGTACTTTAGATCCAGGGATACAATCTCATAACATCTCAAGAGATATTAGTATGTCATTATTTCTTGATTCAATTGTAACCAGCTACCAGACACTGTTCATGTTGGGGTGAGCCACTGTCCTGGTTTGCCTGGGATGGAGGAGTTTCCCAGGAAGCAGAACTTTCAGGACTAAACCCAGGAGAACCTCCCTGGAGCAGATTTCAACCAGTAAAAATAGGATCTGATGAATAAACCAGCAAACTTGTTTCTTGGTGGGTATGATAGGCAGCCTCCAAGATGGGCCCCAATGCCTCCACCTTTGGTATTCAGACCCTTGTGTGAGCTCCTCCCTTTGAGATCTAAAAGCTTGTTAAATAACAGTAAAAGTGATGGGACATCACTTTTAAGAACAGGTTACAAAAAGACTGAGACTTCCAACTTGCTGGATTTCTCTCATTTTCTTCCTTGCTATCTCTAAGAGAAGTCAATTGCCCTGCTAAAAGGTACCCTATAGACAGGTCCGCATGGCAAGGAACTTATGTCTCTAGACAATTGTTACGGATTGAATTGTACCTCCCCAGAAGATATGTTGAAGTCCTAATCTCCAGCACCTAAGAATGTGATTTTATTTGGAAATAGGTTCATTACAGATGTGATTAGTTAGATGAGGTCATATTGGAGTAGGTCATATTGGAGGTCATATTGGAGGTTCTTAATCCAATAGGAGTGATGTCCTTATAAGAGAAAGGACACAAAAACACAGACACACAAGGGGAGAATATCATGTGAAGGAAGAGACAGGCCGTGGCTGTAAGCCAAGAAATACCAAGGCTTGCCAGCTATCACCAGAAGCATTACCGTGTTATGTCAACTATATCATGAATTTTTGTAACCTTCATTGGGTCCTTTGCCTCTCTACCCATTAATCCTTCAGTTTCTCCTGGGTGACCAACCACCTAGGTTTACCCAGGCACAGGGGTTTCCCGAGACACAAAACTTTCAGCATTAAAACCAGAGCAATCCCAAGCAAGCTGGGATCAGTCAATCACCCCAGCTGAGATGCCCTTTTTCCCCAACAGCTGCTCAGAATCCAAGGACAACAGTCAAACATTAAACCTAGGAAGGCTCTTGCCTGTTTCATTCTGCAGTATCTCCCCACTTTCTACCTCCATCAGCTTGTCACTGAGAGCTATAGTTAGTTAACAATGTATTGTAGACCAGAACTAATTGCAATCAATATTTTATTAATTCTCAAACAAAAGGTTGCCTTCAATTAACCAAGTGTGAAAAAAGTTGATTACAGTGGTTTGCACATATGCCCATAGTCACCATCACCAATTAGCAGGCTTGTGCCCCGAAAGCGCTCATTAGTGCATGGAATGATAACACATCAACAAAAATAAACAGCCATGGTGCTGTGGCATGGTTTTTCTAAATTCCATCAAGGACAGGGAAAGAAACAGTATTATTTATGCAAGATTGTGAAAGCAAGCTTTACACATTATGACATGAAACACAACTACATTTTCAAGGTGTTTGCCAACTGTGCAATCCCCTATAGGAGACGTACCTTACCTGAGATGCTACCGTGTTTCACGTGCAGATGGTACACCATAAATGCTTGTTAAATAAAGTTGCTGAACCTTAGAGCTACAAAGGGTCTTGGAACTAATTCTGTATGATCACAAGGCTCAGAAAAATGAACTGACTTTGCCAGGGTAGCACAGCTGTGAAGTAGAACTAACACCAGGGATTTATTCTAGAACAGGGGTTCTCAACCTCAGCATCGCTGACAGTTTGGGTTGGATAGTTCTTTTGTTTTTTAGATTTATTTATTCATTTACTTACTTGCTTATGAGAGAGAGAGGGAGAGGAGATGCAGAGGGGGAGGGAGACAATCTCAAGCAGACTTCCCACTGACTGTGGAACCCAATGCGGGGCTCAATCCCAGGACCCTGAGATCATGACCTGAGCCAAAATTAAAAGTTGGACCCTTAACTAACTGAGCCACCCAGGTGCCCTGGGCTGGATAATTCTTTGTTGTGGGGAGCTGTCCTGGGCATTATAGGATGTTTAGCATCCTTGGCCTCCACCCACGAGATGCCAGTACCAGCACCTCACCCAATCATGACAAACTAGATTATCTCCAGATATTGTTCCCTGGTTGGGGTGAGGGTTGGGGGAGAAGGGGAACAGAAATGTCCATATTCGAGGGGCACCTGGGTGGCTCAGTGGGTTAAAACCTCTGGCTTAGGCTCCCGTCATGATCCCAGGGTCCTGGGATTGAGCCCCGCATCAGGCTCTCTGCTCAGCAGGGAACCTGCTTCCCCCTCTCTCTGCCTGCCTCTCTGCCTACTTGTGATCTCTGCTTGTCAAATAAATAAATAAGATCTTAGAAAAAAAAAAAAGAAAGAAAGAACGAAATGCCCTTATTTGAGAACCACTGTAAATGCAGACCTGTGGTTCTCAAAGTGTGATCCCCAAAGAGTAGCATCAGCATCACCATGAGCTTGTTAAAAATACAAATTTTGGGGTGCCTGGGTGGCTCAGTGGGTTAAGTCTCTGCCTTTGGCTCGGGTCATGATCTCAAGGTCCTGGGATTGAGCCCCGCATCTGGCGCTCTGCTCAGCAGGGAGCCCGCTTCCCCTTCTCTCTCTGCCTGCCTCTCTGCCTACTTGTGATCTCTCTGGGTGTCAAATAAATAAATAAAATCTTTTTAAAAATACAAATTTTGGGAGGCCACACTCTAGACCCACTGCATCTGAAACTCTGGGTGGGTTCCCGTAATAGGGCAGCCTTCAGGTGGCTCTGATGTTCCCTCAAGATTGAGACAATGGTGTCAAATGTGTTTGTCCCTATTTCATAGACAAGGAAACTGAGGGTGAAGAAATCCCATGCCTTGCCCATGTTCTGATTTAGTCCTAACTTAGTAACAGCAGAAAGAGACTTGAATATCACTCAGTAAGGACATCAGGGACCACTGTTTCTGCTCCACTGCATCTCCTTAAAGACGGGCAGCAGGGGATGAGACTGGATTGGGACCCAGTCTGTCTCTTTCAGACCATGGACACCGCAAACTCCAGGTCACCAGCCCCAGGCCCCTTTGTGGTGACTGTGGCCTTTGGGATCCGAGGCAACGAAGACGAGCGTCAGAGCCTGGAGAAGTGTATCAAACCTGACTAACTGTTCCCAGATCAAACTGAGCACGTGGGGAGCAAAGGCACTGACCAGCATCTCCAGATCCTCTCTCCAGTGAGCATTCTGAACAAACTCTTAATGAAAAAATATTTCACCAACCCAGCTCACCCACAGTCTTTTGTGGGTTCCTTCACCCCATTCCTCTGGCTACTACAGAAGCAACCATTGCTTCTGTGACCTCACTCGTCTTGCCCCAGCTGGGTACTTGACCTAAGTGGAATCCTTCCTTGGGACTGAGAATTGAACCTATCACTCCCCGATGGTTGAAACAGTGATATTTCAAGTTCTGGAGATATCAGGTTCCCTTTGTTCTACTACTACTACTACTATTACCAGCACAAAAGTGTCTTTCATTTACAACCAAAGAGACCTAACTCAAATAAGCAAGACTTAAAAACAAAAGAGAAAGTCCCTTTCACCACCAGGACTAACCCAGGGGAGGGTAACATTGTTCATAATATTCAGGAAACAAGGGGGAAACGTATTACTGTAACTCTCACCTGTAACTCAGGGAAGTTTGGTCGGGAAAGTCCCCTCACATCTTCTCCAAGGCCTGACTTCTGAGGATGGTTCTGATCTTCCCTGAAAAACCAGAGCCATGCCAAAACCCTTGGCTCCAAAAGTTATTCTTGGATCTCACACACACGCCCTGCAACAATAGCTCAGACTGATAGCAAAACTTCACATAGGAAGGAGGAAGGGAAAATACGAGTCAGTTTGGACTACAAGTTACAAAAGGATGGAGGCTGGTTCAATAGATGAGGAGGTGCAGGATTGATGGAGAAATCAGAGGCAAAATATTTTTTGCAACAGCTATGACTCCAGACCTCCCTACTTCACTGGGGAACCCAAACTCACCCTACACACACACTTGATATGCACCTTTGTATAGCGAACAACAAAAAGTATTTGTGGCAGAGACATGACATCAATATTTTTTTTCTGGATGGCAGGATGAAGGGATGGATGGTGGGTGGATGGATGGATGGATGACAGACAAATGCTGAATGAGAGCATATAAGTCCTCTAGAGTCAGAATTAGGAGCACCCAGTTGAGGTGAAGCAATACCTCAGGCTGGTAGATCTGTTAGGTGAGTGGAACAAGGGACTATGAATGGTGTAGAGAGGAAACTGCTCAGGGAAACAAAAGCTCACCTTTCCCCTGACCTGCTGTGTGACTCTGACCACTCCCTGAATCTCACCAAGCCTCATTTCCACATGTACACCTGTACATAGGGCCATCCTGGCTCTCCCTCTTTCTGGTTCCTTCCATCCCCTAGATGTGAGGAATCTTCATGAGGTTGGGTGTCCCCAAACTGTTAAAGCAGAGCCATGTTCCAGGCCCTCTGCAGAGCAGGTTTCACTGCCCATCTGCCAGTCCTGTTTACAGAGTGACACCAAGATGGGTGGGCAGTTGGGAGGTCTCCAACTTCTCTGAGAACATCTCTGCAGATGCTTCTGTAAAGGGTGAGACGTGGGCCTTGTAGCAAGTGAAAAGTTTGGAGTGCTGCCATGCCATCCTGCCTGTCCCCACGCTCACCAGACAGGCACCATCCCCTGAATGCAAAGAACCAATAATTCCCCATGGGGGTTCTGGGTCCTTCCATGAGATGAGGGAGCCCTGTCCTGCCTTGGTGTCAAAGGATACATTCCTGGAACCACTGGAATGATGGTGTCGAAGGAAATGGTGCAACGCTACAGCCTCTGGGGTAGTGGTTCCCCTTTGCCCCATTTTGGGTGCTTCCTGCTGCTCACCGCCCAGGGCACTGTCAACTCTCCTTTACCAAGAGGTTCCTGAGTCCCCATGTAACCAATGGGCTGACAGAAATGTATACTGAGGGGCTCAACATTCTATGTTCTCCCCTAAACCCAGCCAAGACGTCTTGGTGAAGATCATTAACAAACAATTTCCTTTTATCATCAGGCACTATGGCATAGGTGCTGAGCCAGGGTTCTTCCATTTAACGCTCACAGTGACCATACAGGAGGCAGTTTCTCTCCAATATAATACCGATGAGTAAACTGAGGCTCCGAGAGGGTGTTCACCGGCCCAAACCACATCGTGAGCCAGTGGCAGGACTGAGATGAGAATTTTAGTCCATACACAGAGCTTGTGCCCTAATCACCAGGCCACACTGCTCCTCAGCATTGCCCAGATTTTAACACCAGAGACTCTCTGGCTGCTACCTCACCACACCCGCTGCAGTTCCGGGTCTCCATATCCCTCTGTTCACACCGTTTTGTCTCCCGTAAATGCTCCAGGCTCTACTCTACTCATGGGTCCCCTCTGCCGTGAAGAGAGTCTAACCCTTCCACGCCCCCAAGGTAAAGTGAACCCATCTATCCTACTTGCCCCCATTGACCCTGCAGGTCCATCTATCACCGGAAACATTCCTGCCAAGGTGTAGATGCCGATCTCAGCCTTCCAGCTTCTGGTTTCCAGGAAATGGGGTCCTTGTCTTACTCATTTCTATTTGCTCAGGATCTAGCCCAGTGTTTGGCACATGGACACTCTCAGCAAATACTGAATGGAGAACCAAATGGACTGAAAAGCCTCATCAGAAATCCAATTTCGAGCTAGTCCGGAGAGCAAGCTCCTAGGGCAGGGGTACCTGGCACACAGCATGTGTTTGCTCATGAAAACTTACCTTGTGATGAAGAAAAGGAAGGAAGGAATGATGAGCACAGCTGAGCATTTACGTACTGATTCACTGAATGTCTTCCTAAGCAACCGGATGCAATCACAGGATTTAGAAACGGAAACATCAGGTACTTCCTAGTAAACTGACCATTAACTCTAAGGTCCCTGCTACAGGCTGAATGTCTGAACCCCACCCCACCTCCAAATCAAATATGTTGAAATTCTAATCCCAATGTGATGGCATTTGGAACTGGGAGCCTTTGGGAGATGATTTGATCATGAGGGTGGAGTTCTCATGAACAGAATTAGTGTCCTTGTAAGAAGAGAGCAGATTGCTAGCTAGTTCTTCTTCCACCACAAGAGGGTACAATGAGAAGTTGGCAGTCTTTGATCCAGAAGAGGCCCCTCACCAGAGCCGGACCGGGTTGGCACCGTGATCTCAGACTTCTCAGCCTCCACAACTGTGAGAAATAATGTCTGTTGTTTATACGCCACTCAGACTATGGCCCTTCATTACGGCAGCCCAAATGGACTGAACGGTCTCAGAGTAACTTTTTTAAACCTTAAACCATCCTTCTGAGACAAGAGACCTTCAAAACGCAGTAAGAAACTAAGCCTCAATTCAAAACCTAGACAATAAAAGGATATTAGTCCCTCACATTGCAAACAGGCTTGGCCTAATGCTGGAGGGCTAATGAAATCCTCAAAATAAAATTTTAATATATAAAGTCTTTTTAGAGTTGAGTTCTCCCAGACGGGGACCCTGAGACAAAGGTTTAAGTGCAAGCATTTTATTTGGGAGGCAACCCCAGGAGGCATCAGAAGGGGAGGGGGGCAGGAAGCACAGAGGAGGGATGGAGGCCAATTAACAGTGGTTATCAGTCCAGTTACCACCGTGGGCAACTACGGCTTGATCCTACAGGGGACTCTGGGAGATAGTACAGACCCACTGAAGGGCAAAGGGAGCTGGGATAGTTATTGTCCAATTCCCATCTGCCAAGCCTGCTCCCAGGGGCATTAATTCCCCAGTATTTCCACCCTGCCTGCGCATGCACCAGGGCTGAGGGATAGCCCCTGAGTAGGGAGCGGCCAGTTCCTGCAGGAGACAGCCCTCAGCGTACTCAGGAATGGCGAGCACCGAATGGGTGGGAATGAGTCATCGACAGTGTCTGTTACAAAGCCCAAGGGAAGAACTGAGCAAAGCAGCAGCGTTGGTCTCCAACTGACTAACTAAGAGGTATCAGAACCTAATGTAAACTAAGCCAGAAAAGTGGGGCCCTGAGACAAAAGCAAGCTCTGGGCAGAGGAGACGCTAGAACCTTCCATCTGTCTCTTCTCCTCCTTTCTTTGGAAGATATATGTCTGCGTTTCATCTGGTCTCCCTCCCCAACCTGGAATCTATTTTCTTCTCAGTCTGAGCCTTTCTTCCTCTTCCCCCTCAATATCTTCCACCCACCCCTCCTGTCCCTATTTTTCCCATCTCTTAAGAGCCCATAACATGAAAGCAAAGTATCTTGCTTAATATTTGTTTACTTAGGAACAGTGAGTTTTATGTACACTGTTCTTAATTAAAATCTCAGCAAGTTTCTATTTGTGGATGGAGAGGCATTCTGCCCAAGAAGGGGGGCTTTCAAATCTTGGCATCTTCTTACCAATGCGCCCCCAGCACTTGGAATGAACACTTGGGATTCAGCCTTTCATTTGGGGCCCATGAAGCTATTCACGTTCGCAGCAACACCAATTATTGGCAATTTCACTGTGTGAGGGAAGTGAATTTCCTTCCAGACATGCCGTAGTGGTGCTCCATCACTGCTTCCTCTGTGTGGGTGGCCTGCGAGATAAATGCTCATCCAAAGTGTCAGGCAGGGTATCTACAGTAAAGCACTTGGTCTCCACCCAAACCATCATCTGGAGTAACTGCTCTCCCCTGTCAATTGGGGGGGGTGTCCCCTCTAAATGACTGCATCAAGAAAGAAAGTTTCCCATTGTCTTCCAGACCATCTTCTTCCCTTCCAATTCATTCTCTAGCTTTCTCTCCTCAAGATCACTCAGGTGTCACCACCTCCAAGAAGCCTTCCCTGGCTTCCTCAAGCTGGCAGGCATTCTCTCCTCTGCGCTCCCTGACCTTGGGACCACTTGCTTATGTGGTATGCCCCTGATGGTTTTGTCTGCTCACCAGGCTGTGGGCCCATAAAAGACAAGAGTCCCCATCCTGGTCAACTAGTCTCACTGGAAATTCAGCAGAGAGTACAAGTTTGGTAAATGTTGAATGGATGGATGGATGGATGGATGGATGGATGAAATGAATGCTGGGACTTACTAGAGCCTGAGACCAACTGGCAGGAACTCTTGGGCTTATAGCCAGTGACCAATGTAAGGAATCCAGAGGTCAGGAAGCCCAGGGGATGGGTCAGGAGGCCAGAGGACTAAACCTCACCCATATGGAACCAGAATGTACCCCTCCTGTTGATTTTACATATTGGGCTTCTGGAAATGGAGGTCCACTTCTTCAAAAAGTTGGAGAACTATGACTCTACAGTTCCAACTGCTGCTTTTTTTAGAGAGAGGGTGGTTTAGAGCCTAGATTTACTGACTACTGGTCCAGTGCTCACTCAGCTCAATACCACAGCCAAGTCCATCCAAAGATGGGGGTCAGCTCCCTAAGAGGGGAGTCTGGGATGAGGACATGGGGGTTAGGCAGCAGTGGGGGTGTGGAGCAGCAGGACTGATGCTTCCCACCCAGAGTGGGAGTAGGAATGTGGCCTCCGGGTGTGGGCGAGCGCTAGAGGGGATGGGCTAGGGACCTGAGATCAAGTGGCCCTCAGGAGCCTCTACTAGGTAGGGTGCGGCGGATCTGAGGCCAGGAGAAGACCCCTCCACCTTCCTAGGCAGGTGGATCAGGATGGCCACAGCCCTGATGGATGGAGGTCAGGCGGGGCCTGAAACATGCAGTGAAAGGGGAAAATCCCCGCTGGACCCAGGTCCCACCCTGCCCACATCCCACCTTGTATGGAAGAGCAGAAAGACCAACAGCCTCTGGGAGGCTGGGGAGATTTGAGGTGGGGGGGTGGTTCCCAGTGGCTCGCTGCCCTGGAGCCCCAGCCAAGCGCCACCTCCCGGCGCCTTCGGGGAATGCAGCTCACGCCCAAACCGCCTCAGGCCCTAAGCAGTAAAGGTTGAGGGTTCTGAGGAAAGGCAGGGCCCAGAAAAGCAGATCAACCATTTACTATTCCTTCTCCTGCGTGTTATCATGGACAACTTCGGACATAATCAAAAGTAGCGAGAATTGTCACGAACTCCCCGGTACCCATCACTCTACTTTGCCCATTAGTGCACAGCTAATCTTGCTGCTTCTTTACCCTTTCTCCACCTTACCCCTTCCAAATTATTTCAAAGCGAATCCCACACAATACGTCATTTCACCCCAAGTGTGTTCTTATGTCTAAGAACTTTTACAATGTAACCACAATACCATTATCCCACCAAAAAATAATTCCTTAATATCAAATTTCCAATTGTCCCACGAATTCATACATGTATTTCTAGAGTGTATTCAACAGAATCCTAATCAAGTCTACATATTGTACCTGGTTCAATGTCTTCTGAGTCTCCCCCCTCCCCAAACATCAGCCATTTATTATCACTCACCAGTCTTTGGGTTTTGACTGGGCGGCTCTTCTGCCCCATATGGTGTATTCAGCTGCGTACCTGGTTTCTCTTCGCTTGGGCCTCTCCATATGGCTTCCCTCTTTAGGAGCGCAGAGAGTGGGAGGTTTTTCTTCATCTATAAGTTTCTCCTCCATTTGGTTTTTTTGGGGGGGTGGGGGAGTGGTTTTTTTGTTGGCTTGTTTTATTGGAAGCTCATCTGTTGAAAGAACCTAGTGATTTGTCCGACATTTCCCACAGTTGGGATTTTTGTTGGCTTCACACCTGCGGTGTCATTTAATATGTTCCTCAGATTTCTGAGTTGTAAATTCTGTCAGTTGGAGTTGAATCCAGAGGCTTACTCAGAGTCTGTCTTGATCACTTGTTCAGGAGGCAGGTGATATCAACTGACCTCTTCTCGTGATGTCAGTAACCACTGTGATCACTACCTACATCTGTTACTTCACTGGGGATTGGAGAACTCCAGTATACTAATTCCATCATTCACTGTTTACCTTTTTTTTTTTTTTAAAGATTTTTTAAATTTATTTATTTGACAGAGAGAAATCACAAGTAGACGGAGAGGCAGGCAGAGAGAGAGAGGGAAGCAGGCTCCCTGCTGAGCAGAGAGCCCGATGCAGGACTCGATCCCAGGACCCTGAGATCATGACCTGAGCCGAAGGCAGCGGCTTAACCCACTGAGCCACCCAGGCGCCCTACTTTTTTTTTTTTTTTAAGATTTTATTTATTTATTTGACAGACAGAGATCACAAGTAGGCAGAGAGGCAGGCAGAGAGAGAGGGGGAAGCAGGCTCCCTGTTGAGCAGAGAGCCTGATGCGGGGCTCAATCCCAGGACCCTGGGATCATGACCTGAGCTGAAGGCAGAGGCTTTAACCCACTGAGCCACCCAGGCGTCCCTCACTGTTTACTTTTAAACCCAAGATTCATTATAGATTCAGAATTACTTCCCACAACAAAACGGGCCCCTTGGGAGAAAATCTGCTCCTCGACCCTGGGACAAGTCCTCCCCCTCTTCCAGAACTGTGCTGTCCGGTGAGGTAGCCACTACCCACATGTGGCTATGGAACACATGGAAGGTAGCCAGTCCAAATTTAAGATGAGCTGCATGTGTAGAATGTTTCCAGGTTCAAAGGCTTGGTGTGATAAAGTAATGTTAATATCTCATTCACAATTTTTATATGATTTGCATGTTGAACTAATATTTTGAATAGATTGGGTTGAATGAAACACACTATTAAAAAATTAATTTTACCTGTTCCTTTATACTTTCTGAATGCGGCTACTAGAAAATTTTAAATTATATACGCAGCTCACATTTATGGCTCACATTCTATTTCTGTTGACAGCGCTGGTCTAGGATCTAGTTGTCTCAGTGAATTCATTAACTCTTCCTAGAGCTCTTCCCATGTGACAGGCAGGTCTCATAAAATACAGCAGTGAACAAAATAGACAAAGCCCCTACCCTCATGGGGCTTGGATTCCAGAAAGAAGAGACATACAATTAGCAAATCTCAAGTACATCAGGCAGTGAAAAAGTGTTGAGGACAGGGAGATATTAAGGAGGAACCTCTGGTAAGGACAGCTCTGATCAGGAAACCAAAAGAGGCAAAGAGTGGCCTCTGTGCATATATGGATGAACAAGTAAAAACAGGCATCAAAGGAGAGAGGACAGATCTTGTAAAACCCATGGAAGAACTTTGGTAGGGTTTTATCTTTTTTTTTTTTAAGTGAGATATAATTTACACATGATAAAACCCACTTTTCTGAAGTACACATTTCTGTGAATTTTGACAAATACATAGAATGGTGAAACCATGACCAAAATCAAGACACAGAATATTTCCATCATCCAAAAACATTCCCCTTGGCACTTTCAAGTCAACCTCTCCTCCTACCCCCGTGCTTGAACAACTACTTATGTCCTTTCTGTCCTTATAATTTGGTCTTTTCCATAATGTCATATAAATGGAAACTATGAGTCTGGCTTCTTCCACTTAATACAAGGCTTTTAAAAGTTGCCTGGTTATTGCATTTGTCAGTAGTTTGTTCCTTTTTATGGTTGAATAGTATTCCACTGTATGGATGTGCCACTGGTTATTTATTCACCAGCTGATGGACAAAAGAAAATTAGAAAGCAATAAAAGAGAAAACAAAAAGAAAGCATACTAAATGGAAAATATGAAATAAGAGAGCAAAGATGAGGCCTAATATAATACTATTTATAATAAAAATAAATGGGTAGGGGCGCCTGGGTGGCTCAGTGGGTTAAAGCCTCTGCCTTCGGCTCAGGTAATGATCTCAGGGTCCTGGGATCAAGGCCCATATGGGGCTCTCTGCTCAGCAGGGAGCCTGCTTCCCCCTCTCTCTCTCTCTGCCTGCCTCTCTGCCTGCTTATGATCTCTCTCTCTCTCTGTCAAATAAATAAATAAATAATCTTAAAAAAAAAAAAAAGAAAGAAAAGAAAACATTAAAAAAAAAAGATAAATGGGTAGAAGTCATCAATCAAAGGTAGAGAATCTAAGATTGGGTAAGCAAAGCAAGATCCAGGAGTATGCTATTTATAAGCAAACACTTAAAGGATACATAGATTAAAGATAAAATAATTTAAAAGTATATCAGAAAATATGAGCCAAAAGAATATTACAGTAATCCTAATAGCAGCAGTCCTAGGATCTGACAAACAGAATCCAGTGGAAACCATAGTAGCATAAGAAAGAATAACAGATTTTCAAATAACCACCCAGGAGCATATATTTTCATTAAAAAAATGTAACTTCAAAATACATGAAATGCCAACTTGCAAAATTAGAGAAATAAATAAATTTTTTTAATTTAATTTATCTGTCCCAGAAACCAATCAAACAGACAATCAGCAAGCTGACACAGGAATACAGAACTCCTAATCTTACAATCAGCTAACACTCTTTCTGAGCACACACAGGATATTTATAAAAATTGACCATTAAAATAAATGAAAATAAATTTCAAAAGATCAGTATCAATCTCTTTTTCGGACAATATGCAATAAAATCAACAAAGATAACTGATAAATTCTCTTCTATCTGGAAACTAATATATTACTCAGTAACCTATGGATTAATAACAAAATTATAAGAACTAAGCAACCAAGTACTACACGTCAAAATTTGGGAGAACACAAATAAAATCTTTATTTTTTTTATTAACATATAATGTATTATTAGCCCCAGGGGTACAGGTCTATGAATCACCAGGTTTACACATTTCACAGCACTCATCATAGCCCATACCTTCCCCAATGTCCATAACCCCACCACCCTCTCCCTACCACAAATAAAATCTTAAAAAAAAAAAAAAAGGGGGAGAATAGATGAAAGCACTATCTAGAGGGAAATGCATAGGTTAAAAAGTATTTATCAGAAGCAAAACAAACAATAATAGAGGGGAAAAAAGAGAGAGGCAAACAAAGAAATAGACTCTTAACTCTAGAGAACACACAGTGGTTGATAGAGGGGAGGGGGTGGGGGATGGGTGAAATAGGTGATGGGGATTAGGAGGACACTTGTTATGATGAGCACCAGTGTTGTATATAAGTGTTGAATCACTAATTTGTATACCTGAAACTAAATTACACTGTACGTTAATCAGAATTAAAATAAAAATTTTAAAAAGGAGGAAAAAGAAAAGTACTTATCATAAAATCAGAAAGATTTAATGCAAACAAGTTAAATGTTCAATAAGGAAGATGAAAAAGAGCAAGAAAGATGATAAGAGCTTGAACCAGAGTAACAGAGATGAATATTTGGGATATTTTTCAAAAACTGAGTGAATAGGATGGATGTATGAATCTGGAACTCAGTGGGATAGTCATATGTGGACAGATAAACTTGGAAACCATCAGTATATTTAAAGCCATAGTCAGAGAACTAAGTGTAAATAGAGAAGAGCATAGGACCTAGGTGAGTTCACCAGAGCCTTAATTCTGAGTCTAAGCTCATTAAATTTTATTGGAATTCCCAGGATATGCTAGGTGCAGAGATGCTGCCTCAGACCAGTAAGTCACCAGAGCCTTGCATGTAAACAAGAATACCCAACAAGGAACGTAACTATCAGGTAGACCAGATGTTTTCACCATCATCATCACCATCATCACCACCATCACCATCATTATCATCATCACCATCACCATCTTCACCATCATTATCATCACCATCATAACCATCATCATCACTACCACCATCACCACCATCACCATCACCACCATCATCACCAATACATCATTATCACCATCATCATCATCACCACCATCATCACCATCACTGCCATCGTCATCATTACTAATACCATCACTATCATCACCATCACCATCATCACCACCATCACCATATCAAAAACACCATCATCACTACCATCATCACCATCAAGATCACCACCATCATCATCACCACATCACCATCATTACCATTACCACCATCACCATCATCATCACTATCACCACCATCACCACCACCATCATCATCAACACCATCATCACCATGGTCACCACCATTATCATCACCACCATCACCACCATCACCACCATCATCACCATCATGATTACCACCATCATCATCACCACATCATCATCACCACCACCAGCACCATCATCATCACTATCATCACCATCACCACCATCATCATCATCACCATCATCACCACCATCATCATCATCACCATCATCCTCACCACGGTCACCACCATTATCATCACCACCATCACCACCATCACCACCATCATCACCATCATGATTACCACCATCATCATCACCACATCATCATCACCACCACCATCACCATCATCAACATCAGCATCCTCATCACCGCTACCATCACCATCATTTATTCAATCTCTCATATTCAGATGGTATTATTACCCTGTTATGTGAATGAAGGAGATTTTGAGGTTTAGCAAACTTCAGTAACTTTGTTCACAACAATGGTAGGATTCTAGTCCAGACCTCAAGTACGGCATTGCCAGGACCAGAATGCTCACAGCCATACTGTTTACAACAGCAAAACTGAACACAACCCAAACTGCGATCACTGAGGGAACGTTCAAACAATTACATGTATGAGGTACAGACTGATACATCTAAGATCACTCTAAATTCCGTAATAGGTAGAGAAGCAGGAGTACTGCACATGGGTGTCTACTGTTGGGACTCAACCCTCCTCTACCACTGATAGGTGTGTGGCCTGTGGCAAGTCACATCACCTCTCTGAGCCCGTTTCCTCATCCATTCAGTGGAGGAAAGGCTCCCTTTCCCCGTGAGCTCACAGGTCTGTGGTAAGCCAAATAGAATCAGATGTGAGAGATTTTCATGTCAACAGAGGCCTTTGTAAACATGGGGGGAGGGTGGCCAATGCTTCCAGAATGGTGAACAGGCCTGGCTCCACGCAGAGGATTCCTAGAGCTTGGGGAGGCCCTGTCCTGCCAGCAGTGTGACAGGATCAGATTTCAGGACGTCCATGCCTCTCTAGCTTTGCACGCACACACACACACACACACACACACACACACGCAGAATTATAACAACCAGGACCTCCCTGCCTTGTACTCCTACTTTATCTTTTTTAAAGATTGTATATATGTATGTATGCATGTATGTATGTATGTATGTATGTACTGAGAGAGAAAGAGCAAGACAGGGGAGGAGCAGAGGGAGAGAGAGAGAATTTCAAGCAGACTCCACTCTGAGTGCAGAGCTCAACACAGGGCTTGATCTCACGACCCTGAGATCGCGATCTGAGCCAAAATCAAGAGTCAGATGCTTAACTGATGGAGTCACCCAGGTGCCCCTTGTACCCCTATTTTATTTCCTTTAAAGATTCTATTTATTCATTAGACAGAGAGAAGGCAGAGTGGCAGGCAGAGAAGGAAGGAGAAGCAGGCTCCCCGCTGAGCAGTGAGCCAGATTCAGGACTTGATCCCAGGACTCTGGAACCATGAACAAAGCCAAAGGCAGACGCCCACACAACTGAGCCACCCAGGTGCCCCTAGAGGGACATTTTCTGGCCTTCTGATGACTCCCCTCACAGGGGGCCCCCCTTCCTAAATCATAAATGTAAATCAGGCTGCAGTTCCCCCATGGCCCCTGAACTCCCTGCCTAAATGTCTGCTACTGGGAACCACTGCAATCCTTCTCTGGGTCCTTCCTCCTAGAGGTGGGCAGTCCCCAGTGTGCGCACCCCTAACCTCAAAGGGCCAAAAGGAGGCCATTTGCAGGAGGAGGAGGAGGAGGGGAGGGTTGGGACATAGAAAGTGGAGTAATTGCCCGCACAGAGGGAGACGCCTCGTGGTACAGGACAAAGCAGGTGCCGGGAGGAGAAGAGGAGGCTCCAGACCAGAGCCTCCATTTGTACTCCGCCCCAGACCCCTCAAATACTGGGCTCGCACACAAACATCATAACACTTGATCTTTCCCCTCCCCTTCCCCTGCGAGGCTGGTGATAAAACATGGGGAGCAAAAAACAATCATTGCTGGAGGCCTAATTATGGAGAGCAGCCTGGTAGTGCTGTATATAGACTCCGCTTTGGGGGAAATGTGCTGATTTATGCAGTTCCCAACATTTAAAGGTGGAGACCAGACTGTAGCTGAATCAGATCTGATCGCTCTCCGGGACAAATCGCACTCCTGAGCCGCTGAGCACACGTCGGTGAAGCGTCGTCTCTCTCGCCTTCCCCTGGTCTATGTTGGCTTCGCCTGGGGTTCTCTGGGTTCCCTGCGCCCACGCCTCAAGACGGCGCCACAGGTCGGAAAGCGAAGTCAGTCCTCACTGAGCACCCGCTCTGGGCCGGGTCTGGGGAAACTGAAGCACATCAAACCAAGGCCTCTGGGAGTTAGTTCGCAGCCTAGTGAGGTCAGACCCTCTCGGCCTGAAGGCTGCCCAGCCGGGAAAGATGTAAAAATGGCACCCAATCCCCCTCACATCTCCCACTGGCACCTTCTTGTGTGTTACTTTGAATGCCTTTCCACTCTGACGCTGGGCTCAGTCAGGTGACTTGTTTTGGCCAACAGGATGTTGGCAAATATGATGTCCACGAAGGTTTGAAAAGCTCTCTGGCCCTGGGGCTTGTCTTCTTTGGCAGCTCTTGGGAGCTACCATGCGAAGAACGCATGCCAGAGAGCGAGAGGCAGCCCAGAGCCATGTGGAGAGAGCGTCCTGGTGTTATCTCAGACGTCCGAGATGAGGCCATCATAAGCCAGCCCTGGTCACACACACACACACACACACACACACACACACACCCCTGACACACTACAAACCACAAGTGAGCCCAGCCCAGTCCAGACGACCCACCCAGCGGAGCTCTGCCTACATTGCCAAATTGCAGACCTCGAGCTCAAGGGATGGGTGTTGTTTCCAGCCGTCCACAGCAAAGGAGAGGGCTGAGCCAGACAGTGCAGGATGAGTGGACAAAGGAGGAAAGATACACCAGGCAGAGGCAACAGCATAAGCAAAGTCATGTGGGCAAGAAGGACTCTGTTTTCAGAGAAAGGATAACTAAGCACAGCGTCTCTGGACAGACAGGGCTGGAGAGTTAGGCAGAGGCCTTGGCAGGGGGACCTCTGTGCCAAGTGTGGGAGTTTGAACTTAATCCAGAAAATAGTGGGAAGGTACTGGAGGAATCCAAGCAAGAGAGGGGCCAAGGTGAGGTGTGTATTTTGCAAAGGTCACTTTGGCAACCACTAGGGGAATCATCACACACCCTCCACCTCCAGCAAGGGGCCAGTGCCCCCATCTTCTGCCAGGTGTCAGGCAGCAGCCCTTGTCCCTCCTGCCCTCCCCCGACCTCAGACAGGAGCTGCTGAGGAGGTCCCGAAACAAACACATTTTCAGTGAACCAAAAGATACCAGTTTCCAGAAATCAATTTCCATGTCTGAGACAACAGCAGTGCTGTGTCCAGGCCAGTGACAGGCATGCTAGAGTCTCGGAGCCAGTGACAAGGGGCGACAGTTGTGGACAATGAGAAGACAGCTGCACAAAACCATCCCTTTTTGGAGTTGGACGGAACCTCCAGGGCCAGCTGGCCCAGCCCCCTCCGAAGTAGGTCCTCATCACACACCCTTTGTTACATACCTTCAGTGCCAGGGTACCCGGCACCCTGCCCAAAGTTCTTCATCACAAGCTAATTATTGGCTCATGCCTCCTGCCTCTGCCCACAGTAGTCTTCAGAGGTGACCAGATGCCTACCAAAACCACCATTTGTCTCTTCTCCAGCCTGTACATGATTCTCGAGTGACTGGACTTGCAGAGAATGGAAGAGGCAGCACTTCCTTCATTCCCCAAACCAAATTTCTACACATGTAGCCTGAAGAAGCTTCCACGGCACTCCCAACAGTCCCGCCCCTGCACCACCTCCAGGGTCCCCTCTGCAGGTAAGGGGGTGTTTTGTACACCCTTCTGTTATACCTGAACCGTAATTCTTTTCCTACATGGCAAGATGATTAAAAAACAGACCCGAGGCACCTGGTGGCTCAGTGGGTTAAGCCTCTCCCTTCGGCGCAGGTCACAGTCTCAGGGTCCTGGGATCGAGCCCCGCATCAGGCTCTCTGCTCAGCGGGGAGCCTGCTTCCTCCTCTCTCTCTGTCTACCTCTCTGCCTGCTTGTGATCTCTCTCTGTCAAATAAATAAATAAAATCTTTAAAACAACACCACCAAAGACCAGACCCGAGCGCCAATTCATCTCTGTCCCTTCCCCACCACACCCAGCCACAGCACGAGGTCTGCGGTAGGGTGGCAGCCCATGGAACGTCCGCTGGAATGACTGCGCCTCTTCCCTAAAGAGTAAGGGCTTGTCGGATGGAGCCTCCTGGGGGAAACAGCCTAGTACCAAGCATATGGGCTCAGGAGCTAGACTGCTTGGGTTCAAGTCCCCTGGCCCTCCTCCCCATTTAGGCAAACACACGGGGGTAACACGGACTCTCTTACACACTAGAGAGAGACGCAGCGATGTGTGGCGGACACCCACAGACAACAGCTGACAGTGGTCACATCTCAACATCTTTCAATCTATGGACGTGCTTTTTTCCAAATGGCTATTAAGCTGTTACAACATAGCTATTTTTAAATTGTTTAGACCTAACAACCTAATAAACAAGACTACTAGGTATTTCTTTTGGTCTCTGGGCACTTGAAAAAATTACTAAAATACTACAGATACTGGAAACAGAGAAATTGTGGGACTCTCCATTTCAGGCATTTGACTTCACCTCTCTGGTCCTCAGTTTTCCTAAGGATATATGGGGGACCACAGTAATATATCATAACATTGTTATTAGGATCAATTGAGGATATATGCTGTATTTAGAATAGTACCTGGTACGTAATAACTGCTGTATACATGTTATTATTACACAGAAAGCCACATCAGTAGTTGGCAAGATTATAGGGGAAATGTCCAAAACTCAGCAGAAATCTGATTTCTGACATTCTCTTCTTTGGGGGCGCCTGGTGGTTCAGCCAGTTGGGCTTCCGACTCTTGATTTCAGCTCAGGTCATGATCTCGGGGTCATGGGATCGAGCCCCACACGGGGTTCCACACTGGTCATGGAGCCTGCTTGAGACTCTCTTCCCTCTACCACTCCCTCTCTTTCTCTAACAACACACAAAAAAAATTATCTTTTCTTTTTTTAACATGCCTATTAATAACTACATACCATGTGCTTTGACATGTGTTGCAGAGAGCACTGGACTGGGAGTCAGAAGATGTGTTCTAGTGACAGTGCAGCTTTGAAACCTTGAGCAAGGCACTCCTCCCTAAGCCTCAGTTTCCTCGTCTGTATGTTACTGGTGCAGTGGTGACCCTGGAGATGAGGGGGAGGGAGTTAAGACACTTTCTTCAAGTGTCTTCTGGTCCCCTAAGGGGACCAGACCACAGATGGAATCACACCTCTTGTACAATAAACAGTGCAAATATCAGGAAGTGGGTGATTAATAGTGTGCAATTGATATGCTAATTACAAACCATCCTTATTAGCATGTTACTGCAAATTCCCCCAGGCTTTGGAGGCCACAATCTGAAAGAATGAGTTTCTCAGCTTAGTCTGAGTTGAAGGTAATTAAGCACATCAGAGCTACAAAACCACATGCTTCAAACTGATTCAGACCTTTCACTAAATTAGACCATCTCAGAATGTGTAGGAACAGTGAGGTTTTGCCAGCTGTATAATCAGTTCCGTATTCAATTCCTTAAATAGAGATTTATTGATTAGCCAACCTACTGTTTTTAAAATGTAGTTTTGTCTTTGAAAAAAAAATAAATAAAGCTTCCCTTTAAAAAAGATCTCAGTTTTCATCAGATCAAATTTCCTTTGCCTTTTGCCTCTAGGGTTCCTTGGGATTCTAATTTTTTTTTTTTTCGAATGTTAAGTTATTCCTTTATTAGATAGTCATTGAAATCGACCTCATTCCCATAGAGGGATGATTATGGGCACAGAAAATGCATTCATTCCTTTTACAAGGCTGGTGGCTGACAGAAGTGATTCTGCTGGTGGCTTCAATGGAAATGTTGTGTTTCATAAAACTAGCACTGAGATTGTTATAAAGCTGATTTTGGCATGTGTTCCTAAATTAAAAAAAAAAGTGAAAATAGAAAAATGGTTTCTCTTGGATGAGGACTCTACTTGCAGAGATAGGACTTAGAGATCAAACCCCCCCCATCTGCCCTGCTCCCCAGCTAATGAAGAAGATGGGTGTCACTTCCTGACTGCACCCCCCTGTTAACTAGGCCACTCAGGTCCCTCTCTGAGCCTGGAGCAGAAAGCAGAGCTACCTATGGTTCCCAGATCCTCCCTATGGGCACAAGGCATTTAGATATCATAACCCAAGAATGTTTAGACTCAACAAAACAAACGATTACCTTTTCAGCTTTTAAAAAATTGCTTTACCGCATCCTTGAGACTGACCCCGTGAGCTCACACACACCATGGTAGAAGGGAAGTCCTCCCACAATTAGAGAGGGGTGGAGTCAGAACCAAAATCACCCTTACCATAGGCTGTTAGAGTCAGACAGCCCAAACCATGCTCTGCCACTTACCGGCTGTGTGACTCTCTCAGACAGTCACCTACCCTTTCTGTGCTCTGCTTTTCTCAACTGCCCAGTGGAAGTAACAGTTGAGAATCAAATCACTTAACACTGGTCAAGAGCTTAGAAAAGGGGCTGGCATACATTATTTGATGAAAGCAAGCTGCTGGGATTTTGTCTTGTGTCTGGCCAACAGATGGCTTCCTGTACTCCTGAGCCTCCTGCATTCCTGCGCCTCTTGCATTCCTGTGCCTCCTGCACACCTGCGCCTCCTCCACACCTGCAACTCCAGCACACCTGCACCTGCAGCACACCTGCGCCTCCTCCACTCCTGTGCCTCCTACACTGCTGCGCACCTGTGTCTCCTGCACACCTGTGTCTCCTGCACTCCTGTGCCTCCTGCACTTCTGCGCACCTGTGTCTCCTGCACACCTGTGCCCCCTGCACACTTGTGTCTCCTGCACTCCTGCACCTCCTGCATACCTGTGCCTCCTACACACCTGCACACCTGCGTTTCCTACACACCTGTGCCTCCAGCACACCTGTGCCTCAGGAAAGTCTACCTCCCTGGTAAGCTCACTGCTCACTTTCTAACTTCTGGCCTCTCCTGCCTTCCACTCCAGACAAAAGTCTGTCAGGCCTTGACATTGCTCAAAAAGCTCTAACTTGTTCTCGGCTGTCCTCTTACCTTTTCCACAACGACTGTTTCAGACCTGCCTCTCCCATCAAACTTCAGGCCCTCACTCTCAGTCTTTCTCCTTCTTTGCAATTAAAATAATGCCATCAAATAGAACCCCCTCAGCCTCCTTCCATACCCCTCACTCTGTCCTGCTCCCAGACGCATGCCCTCACTCTCCCACCCACCTTCTTCCCTGCCAAACTGGAGAAGATCCCATCATTTATCCATCAGAGGTTGGTTGGTTCTCATCCCTGGTAGGACCTGAGAGTGCCGTCACATGGGTTGTGCACTGCACGAAAGCCGTTAGTCAAGGTGCCAGGAGGAACTAAAATCCAACCCATCTTTCCTTTCCAAGTCCTATACCCTGGCATAAGACATCCAGATATGCAGGGCTTTTCTAATTCATCCACCCAAAGTGGCCCATTTTTCAAACGTGGACAAAAAATATCACAGGCAAGTGGGAACCTTGGCCCCTGAGCTCAAAACTTCAGGTGTTCCTGCTATTTTGGAGCCCTTTCTCACTCAATCACCTCTTTTTATTTATTTATTTATTTACTTACTTACTTATTAAGATTTTATTTATTTATCTGACAGGCAAAGATCACAAGCAGGCAGAGAGCCCGACCAGGGCTCAATCCCAGGACCCTGAGAGCAAGACCAAGCTGAAGACAGAGGCTTTAATCCACTGAGCCACCCAGGCGCCCCAATCGCCTCTTTATTAGCCTCTCCTTCTCTACCAGGTTCTACTGTTGGTTCCAGAGCTGTCATGATCCTAGGGTAATGTTACAAAAAAAAAAAAAAAAAAAAAAAAATTGGCCAACACTTGGAAATGGGGCAATGAAATTTACTGTGTTTCTTCAGTGCTGGGTGTAGCCAGGCAGTTTCCCCCACCTCTCATTATCTGATTTTCTAGGGACTATGCTGTCCAATACAGTAGCCATTAGCTACATGTGGCTCCTGAGCACTTGAAAAGTGGCTAGTCTGAATTGAGATATGCTATTAAGTGTCAAATACATACCGGATTTCAATGACTTAGGGCCAGAAGAAAATTTCCTTGGTCCATTTTCATCGGGAAGACACAAAAATTACAATTACACCTAATATTAGAGCTTCGAAATGTGTAAAACAAAAATTAACAAAATCTAACATTCCTCTCAGTTACTGATAGAGCAGAATTGTTTAAATCATTAAAAATGTAAAATATTTAAAAAAAATTTTTTAAATGTAAAAGATTTGAACAATCTATAATATAAACCACCTGATTTAATTTATATTAATAGAACACTATACCCAACAATAGCAGAATACACATTTTTTTCAAATGCTCATGGTACGTTTACCAAGATAGACTATATCCTAGGCCATTAACTAAGTCTCAATAACACTAAATTACAGTAACACAGAATTACATTTTTCTGACCATGACTTTTTTTTTTTTGGACCATGACTTTTAAATTTAAAATCATTAGCCATTTAAATGAATGAGTGAATGAACAAATGAATAAAATCATTAGTAACTAGATATACAGAAAATAACAAATATTTGGATATTTAGCAACAAATGGGTCAATGAAGAAATCATAAGGGAAACTTTAAAACATGTTTATATAAATAATAAAAATACAATATATCAGAATTTGTGGAATGCAGCTGAAGCAGCGTTTAGAGGGTGCTTCAGAATCTAAATATTTATGTTAGAAAATAAAATAGGTGTAGGGGTGCCTGGGTGGCTCAGTGGGTTAAGCCCCTGCCTTCGGCTCAGGTCATGGTCTCAGGGTCCTGGGATCAAGCCCTGCGTCTGGATCCTTGCTCAGCGGAGAGCCTGCTTCTCCCTCTCCCTGCGTCTGCTTACTTATAGTCTCTATCTCTCTATCAAATAAATAAATAAAATCTTAAAAAAAAAAGGGGGGGCGCCTGGGTGGCTCAGTGCGTTAAGCTGCTGCCTTCGGCTCAGGTCATGATCTCGGGGTCCTGGGATCGAGCCCCGCATCGGGCTCTCTGCTCAGCAGGGAGCCTGCTTCCTCCTCTCTCTCTCTGCCTGCCTCTCTGCCTACTTGTGATCTTTCTCTGTCAAATAAATAAATAAAATCTTTAAAAAAAAAAAAAAAAAAGGGCGCCTGGGTGGCTCAGTGGGTTAAGCCGCTGCCTTCAGCTCAGGTCATGATCTCAGGGTCCTGGGATCGAGTCCCGCATCGGGCTCTCTGCTCAGCAGGGAGCCTACTTCCTCCTCTCTCTCTGCCTGCCTCTCAGCCTGCTTGTGATCTCTCTCTGTCAAATAAATAAATAAAATCTTAAAAAAAAAAGAAAGAAAGAAAGAAAGAAAAGAAAACAGATGTAAAATAAATGACCTAAGTTTCCACCTCAAGAAGCTAGAAAAAGAAAAACAAAGTTAGCAGAAATAGATTTTTTTTTAACAAAGCAGAAATCATCAAAATAGAAAATGAGCAACAGAGGAAAATTAAGAAAACCAAAAGCTGTTTCTTTGAAAAGATTAATAAAACTAATAAACCTTAGGGGTGCCCGGCTGATCAGTCGGTGGAGCATGGGGCGTTTGATCTCAGTGTTGTGAGTTCAAACCTCACATTAGGTGTAGAGACAGCTTAAAAATAAAATCTTTTTTAAAAAAATTCAGGGCGCCTGGATGTCTCAGTGGGTTGGGCCTCTGCCTTCAGCTTAGGTCATGATCCTGGAGTCCTGGGATGGAGCCCCACATTAGGCTCCCTGATCCTCAGGGGGCCTGCTTCTCCCTCTCCCTCTGCTGCTCCTCACTGCTTGTGCTCTCTCTCTGTCTCTGTCAAATAGATAAATAAAATCTTTTAAAAAAAATAAAAATAATCATAAAAGTGACCATCATAAAAGAAAAAATTTGTAAATTAGACTTATCACAATTTTAAAACTTCTGCTCATCAAAAGATTTCTCTAAGAAAATGAATATGCAATTCTGTGAAGAAAAAAATGAGTAAAACAGAGATATCTGACAAATAGAATGTATTCAGAATACTTTCTTTAAAAAAACTCCTACATTGGGGTGCCTGGGTGGCTCAGCTGGTTAAGCGTCTGCTTTCAGTTCAGGTCATGATCCCAGGGTCCTGGGATCAAGTCCCACATCAGGCTCTTAGCTCAGTGGGAAGTCTGCTTCTCCCTTTCCCACCCCCATGCTTGTGTTCTCTCCATCTGTCAAATAAATAAATAAAATCTTAAAAAAAATAAAAATTTTAAAACTCCTACAATTCAATAATTTTAAATTAAAAATCGTCACAGTTTAACAAACTGTTAAAATTTAAAATTATTAAAATTTAGAATAATGAAAAAATGGTGACAGTTTAACAAACCCTTCACAAGAGAAAATAGATGAGTGACCCATATACACACGAGAAAGTGTTCAACATCATCAGTCATCAGAGAAAAGCAAACTAAAATCACAATGGTAAATATCCCTATTTACCAAAATGGCTACACTGTAAAACCAACAACACCAATTTTCGTTAAGACGTAGCATAACCAACTACTGGGGATTTACCCCAAAGATACAGATGTAGTGAAAAGAAGGACCATCTGTACCCCAATGTTCATAGCAGGAATGGCCACAGTCGCCAAACTGTGGAAAGAACCAAGATGCCCTTCAACAGATGAATGGATAAAGAAGATGCAGTCCATATATAAAAGGACAAATACCCAACTTTTGCAGCAACATGGATGGGACTGGAGGAGATTATGCTGAGTGAAATAAGTCAAGCAGAGAGAGTCAATTATCATATGGCTTCACTTACTTGGGGAATATGAGGAATAACATGGAGGATATTAACCAAAGAAAAGGAAAAGTGAAGGGTGGGAAATCAGAGGGGGAGATGAATTATGAGAGACTGTGGACTCTGAGAAACAAACTGAGGGTTTTGGAAGGGAGGGGGTGGGGGAATGGGTGAGCCTGCTGGTGGATATTAAGGAGGGCATGGATTGCATGGAGCCCTGGGTGTTGTACATAAACCATGAATCTTGGAACACTGCATCAAAAACTAATGATGTGGGGCACCTGGGTGGCTCAGTGGGTTATACTTCTGCCTTCAGCTCAGGTCATGATCCCAGGGTTCTGGGATCGAGCCCCGCATCGGGCTCTCTGCTTGGCGGGGAGCCTGCTTCCCTCCACCTTTCTCTCTGACTGCCTCTCTGCCTGCTTGTGATCTCTGTCAAATAAATAAAATAAAATATTTTTTTAAAAAAACTAATGATGTACTGTATGGTGACTAACGTAACACAATAAAGTAAGATATCTGAAATCTATAAGCAAATATTAAACTAAAGTTAATAACATGCATGCTAAAGTATTTAGAAGTGAAGTGTACAGATACCTATAACTTCCTTTGAAATGCACTAAAAATAAGATGGGCAATATGTTAAAGGATGAATTAGCAAATGATAGGCAAATACAGCAAAAGGTTCATTGTAAATATAGGTGATGAGTATATCAATGTTGAATGTGTAATTCTTTCAGCTTGTCCATACATTTGAAATTTTCTATAATAAAATTTTAGGGGAAAGACTCCATATATTCTTCAACTCAACAATTTCATTCCTGGGAATCTATCCCATAGAAATAAAGTATTATTCTCTATGTATAAGAATGTTTATTGCAGTGTTGTTCCTAGTGAACAAGAAATGAAAGCAAAATGAATATCCATCAGTACGGGTTCGCTTAAAGTGTGGCACATCCACACCATGGACTATTACATGGCCATTAAAAGGAATGAATCACGGCGCCTGGGTGGCTCAGTCAGTTAAGCGTCTGCCTTTGGCTCAGGTCATGATCCCAGGGTCCTGAGATCGAGTCCTACATTGGGGTCCCTGCTCAGCACGGAGTCTGCTTCTCCCTCTCCATCTACACCACCCCCACTTGTGTTCTCTCTCTCTCACTAACTCTCTCAAATAATAAAATCTTCTTAGAAAAGGAAAGAAAAGAAAAGAAAAAAGAATGAATCAGAGCTCATCATGATAGTGTAGAGGAATTTCACCAGGATACAGCTGAGGGAGAAAAGTAGGTGTGAATATGATCTTTTTCTTTTTAAAGGCAATCGCACACATGTGTGCATGTGCACGTGTGTACACACACACACACACACACACACACCCTGCATGGGATTATACACAAAAAGAAAAAATGGAAGAACATATATTAAATAGTTAACACAACTTATGGGAAAGGCTAAAATAAGAGTGGAGTGCTAAAAAAAAAAAAAAAAAAAAGTGGAGTGCTGATTTGGGGCTAAAGGGGGGAATCTATAGTAAAAACAACATGTATGTGATGCCATTGAAGTTAAAGTTCCTATATGCACGCAGCGTGTGGGACCTAAAGAGATGCATAGAAGGCTGGGCGCCACAGTGCTAACAGTGGTCATCTCAGGGTGGTAGGACTCCAGAGGACTCTTCTTTCCTTCTTTTTGTTGGAAGGAAGCAAGGCAGGGAGGGAAGGAGAAGGTTGTTGTCCACGCTATTGCTACATCCTTACCTCTCATTCACTCCTTGAGCCATGCCAACCCCGCCTCTTGCCAGGTTCCTGTCTTACATCACCTCTCTCCAGCATTTAACACTGTTGACCCTGGCTCCTTTCCAGGGTCCCTCCTCACTCCCTTCCATCAACTTCCATGACACACTTCTCCCCACCCCTCCCTCTTTGGTCATTACTCCTCTGTCAATTTCATGAAATCTCCTTCCATTTCCCATCTTTCCTGCCATCCTCCTCTGGATATTGTCCTCAGACCCCTCCTTTTCTCAATTTAACTGCCATCTATGTGACAATATTTCCCAAGTGTCTTGTGCTCTGACCAGACATCTCTATTTGGATGGCCCATAGGTTCATCAGACTCAGCATGGCCAAAACTAACGTTATCATCTTTTTCCCAAAACCTTATGCTTCTCATTCTGCAGGCGGATCTCAGGAAACGGCAGACATGGCTGCCCACACAGTTGCTTAAGCCATAAGCTTGGGTATTACTCACTCTCTCTCACCCCCACAGTTGATCAATCGCCAAGTGCTATCAAGTCTATCTCTGGGGTCTCTATCACATCCATCCTCTTGTCTGCCCCTCCACTTGGTCCAGGTACCATTCATCTCTCTTCTAAATGGCTGAAGCAGCCTGTTAACTCATCTGTCTACTGCCTCCCATTCATCCCCCAGAGAAGCCAAAGAGATCTTTCTGAACCACAAATCTGATCCTATGACTTCCACACCGCTTTCTACTTAAGACAACTCGAGGGCTTCCCATTTGCTCTCAAGACCAAGCTCAAACTGAGTCATGACATATTGGCTTAAAGTATATGTTCAGCTTCCACCAACACACGTCCCCTCCAGCCCCTTGACTCTGTTTTCACCCCACAGCTAAGGAAGAAAGAGTATTGCTGCTGGTCAAGCTCAAGGTGTAGGGGACGAAGCTAGTACGTGGCACAGACTGAAGGCCTGGAACACTTGGGAGAGGTGAGGATGCCTTTCCCTCCTCAGAAAACGATTTGCTAGATGGCTAAAGTTAAGTAAGAGGCTGCTTCTCCTAGGGTGACAGCCTGCCCTCTCTCATGCACGCCTCTGACTCTGTCACTCCCAAAAGGTCAGGGGTTGGGCGGAGGTTGCGCTTCTGATCATAGTGAAGAAAAGCGCGGGAGAAGCCAGATTTTCCTTTAGCTTTCAGGAGACGTCTCTGCCCAGCCTTCTCACTAGCATCCTCCTTTTTAATTCCTAACTCCTCACTATCAGCTTGGGACCAAGCCCAGAGGGTTCTTTGCTAGGGACTCTTCCTCTACACATACACAGCACAGTAACTGTTCAATTAAATCTTATCAGTAAAATGTACAATGTACATTTCCCCGTTACATCCGAGCTCACAAGCCAGCAGATCAGCCTGAACCGGCTGCAAAAACTGAAGTTAAGGGGAAGGGAGAGGGTGAGGCGGGTCGAAGGGGCCTCCTCCCCTTACAGGTACCCCATAAAGTGGTGATACCTCTGGGGTCCACCTGTGGCTTTAGGTACTGGCCCTGCTCATCACTCACTGTGTGACCTTGGCCTCAGTCTCCTCCCGCGTGAAGGCAAGAAGATCTGCAAGGCCGCAATGGGCATTACAGAGCTCGGGGGTGAAGCTAGCTTTCCAGAAGGGTCCCAACTGGAATGCTTCCTAAAGAACAGTAGGCCATTCTCTTTCTTTTGCTAACTTCCACATTTACATATAAATTGCTACCTAATGGCTCTGCCCTCCTTTATCTTAGCTCCAGGTTCTAATGAGCTGGAAAAATGGTCCTGGGTGAGGAATAATGAAGCTTCCTGGCTGAGGAAGGAAGACAGTGGTTCTTGCCTCGCAGTGCAGTGGGGAAGGCAAGGAGGGAAGGAAGGGGGTACACGATGCCCTTTCCCCATTGGAACTCATGTCCCAATGTCCCAGAGAAAGGGAAAAAAGCATTTTTGTATCAGTTTGGAACGTGGTAGAAAACCAGGCATGAAAATATGTGAAATCCACAACACAGTTAGTGAACAGTGAGTCATAATTTTATTTGTTCTGCCCGGCGTGCACATCGCAAATTTTTCATCCAGGCAGAAACTAAAAATAAAAAATGAGCCAGGAGCGCCATCTGGGGTGAGGTCTGTTACTACCTCTGCTGCCCGAATTCAGAGATCTCTGCAGAGCCGTGGGGATGTGGAAGAGATGGTGTGAAGTCCCTCCGCCCCAACACACATGCACACACCTGTGCGCACCCTTACACACACGCACGGACATGCACGCACCCAACACACACTACTAGGTGCTCCGCCCCCTCTTAAAGCCATTTCTGCTGAATCTCCACAACCTGTGAAGTTCAGATTCCCATTCGGAGATTGAAGAAACACAGACTTCTCCAGCTAAGCAGCTAGCAGACTTGGGATTCAAAATCAGGTCTTTGTGGTTCTAAGTCCCAGGCTCACTTAGGTTTCACCACTGAATGTGTCCCCTGGAGCAGAGGTTCTTAACTGAGGCCAGTGAATAGAATGAAGGGGCTCCACTCCCTTCTTTATTGTCTCCCACTTCTAACTGAAACTCTGCAAATACGAACGTGTGCAACGAATCAGGACCTGTGACTTTGTCACCCATGGAATCACAGATATTTTCATATCTTTCATACGTTGCTGCTATCTCAAAACGTCACTTAGGTTTATCACAATTTGAACATGTCAGTGGTTATTAGACCCACTACAAGATCTTGTCACTTCACGTGTTAACAAAGAAGCACTGTGGTTGCCAGGGGGCTCCCGCAAAAGAAAGCTCTATTGCGCAGCATTTGCTAATTCCCACGGTGTAAATATTCCTACCACTGCCAGTTTCAAGGATGGCTGTGTTTAACAACTGGTTTGCAAATTTCCTGAAAATTTAACGATCAGTGCTTAAAAGCGGGGACAAGATGGCTTCAGCACACCACGGGCGATGGAGAGAATTTACCTGGGTTTGTCCCCCTGCCTACAGGTACCTGTCTTTCCTAAAACTCCCTTGGCCTTCAGTATAGTGATGTTAATAATAACAATCATAGATATGAAATATATATATATATTAAATCCTTACTCTAAGTACTTAACATAACCCATATCATTCGGTCCATCAACGACCCTTTAAGGCCGATCGTATCGAAGTGACTCAGTGGAGGCAGGGAGATGTGATTGTACCCCTCCGGGACATTTGGCAATATCTGAAGACATTCTTGATTGTCAAAACTGGGTTCACTACTGGCATCTAGTGGGTAGATGCTGCTAGACATCCTACAATGCACAGGACACACAAACCACTCAATAAAGAATTACCTGGCTCAAAATGTCATTAGTGCTAGAGTTAAGAAATGTTGCATTACTGTTAGTCCCATTTTTGAGATGGGGAAACTGTAGCCCATAGAAATTAATGTGCCTAGGGGCGCCTGGGTGGCTCAGTGAGTTAAGCCTCTGCCTTCAGCTCAGGTCATGATCCCAGGGTCCTGGGATCGAGCCCCGCATCGGGTTCTCTACTCAGTAAGGAGCCTGCTTCCCTCCTCTCTCTGTCTGCCTCTCTGCCTACTTGTCATATCTCTCTGTCAAATAAAAGGAAAGAAAGGAAGGAAGGTAGGTAGGTATTTAGGTGCCCAAGTTCACAGAACTGTCATGTAGTAAGTTTTCTGCAAAAACTAGTTCCTACTCCTTGACTCCCTCACTAGATATGGAGAAAGGAGCTTACTAGAAAGAAAGCAGCCTGCTGGGGTTAGTCTGGCAATGGGTGTCTCAGAGAGGCTCAAGCATGACATGCTAGAGCATCTAAGACCAGCTGCTTAGTGAGAAGACTTGGCCCGAGAAATGATTCCCAAGGTGGGTCAACCAGATGGCCCATTGGGCTGTCAAGTTCGTTTAAGATAATAAAATGGACAGGGTTAGTGAGGGTTGCTCTGCCACAAAAATTAAGCATCTACCATGTACTTACACTACTGTAGGTGTTGAGAATAGCATAGGGAACAAAATAAAAGTGGTGGCTCTTGATCTTGTGGAGTGTATCATCTGGTGGAAGAAACAGAAAAGCAAATTTTTAAACTGGGTTTAAAAAATTACAGTTCATGAAAGATGCTCTGAAGGAAGCAAGTGAGGTACTATGATAAAAAATTTTAGGAGGACTTCCTTTAGAGAGGGTGGTCAAGGAAGACTTCCCTGAAGAGGTGACGTGTGAGCTAAGACCTGAAGGATGAGAAGCCGGCCATGGGCAGAGAGCATAAATTCAAAGGGATTATAGCAGGACAGGTGATGGGACTGAGGAGGGAAATAGGTTGACGTGTTCTAGTCATCAAAAAGAGGTCACTGTGACTGGGGCACAGAGAACAGAGGGGAGGGGCCATTCAGGACCTAAGAGTAGGAGGTCAGCAGGGTCCACCCACCTTTCTGTGCAGAGGACTCAGAACAGGTGTGAGAAAGCCAGCCCCAAGCTCTGAGGGCTCAGCAAGTGAGTAGACCTGGGATGTGTGGGAGGGACAACTGGAGGTACCTAGACCAGCTTCTGGCACATTCTAAGGGCTCTCCCACCCAACTTTCTTCACCCAACACTTCTGCTAAACCAAAATTCCCAGATGCCAGGACCCGGGATCCGAAACACATGAGTGTATATATGTGTGTGTATGTGAATGTGCGTAGAATAATGATGGTCACCAAACAGTCAAACAGCATTGGGGAAATCTTCAGCTCCAAGGTCAATCCCAGAATAGACGCCAACACACCTGGCTCTCTGCTTAAGAAAGTTGCACTAATAATTAGTCATTTGTGGGGCGCCTGGGAGGCTCAGTTCGTTGAGCATCTGACTCTTGGTCTTGGCTCAAGTCTTGATCTCACGGCTGTGAGTTTGAGCCTCGAGTGGGGCTCCATGCGGAGCCTACTTAAGAAAAAAAAGTATTCATTTGTGTAGCCACAGCCCACTTATGCCTAATCACCAGGCCGTTCAACAGCAGCAGGATGGGCTGGTGCTCTAGAGCTGAATGCACTTTGCTGAGCAAGTTCACAAATCCGGTATTAAGCTCTGTGTACAGAAGCCCAGAATTCTGGAATAGGGAGGCTCAGCTCAGAGGACAGGCGCGTGCAGGAGGCTGAGGAGGCAGGGCAGCGGAGAAAGAGGGGAGGAAACAGGCAGAGTGGGTACGTGGTCCATGCCAGCTGCTCCGCAAATCTTCACTGCACGTGGAATCCTCACGACAACCCCTGTGGGGGTACAGGTTCCCCCATTTTCCACTCGGGGACTTTAGACGCAGGCCAAGGAGTGGGACTCAGAGCCCCCACTTCCTCACTGAAGTTCCCACCAGAAGGTGGGATTTCACTGCCAGGGATTCAAGGAACTTCTTTATCTCCCTCAGAACTTAGATAAATGAGCAGAGTGGTTGTGGACGTCTGAGGCAAATGTGGCCTGATGTGGGGAGGTAATGTGAAACAGAACTTGCCAAAACTCTCCAGAAATAGTGCGTGCCCAGGAGGTGAGCAAAGTTATTGGGAACTGGAGGCCCATCTGACTCCATAAAGGGGAAAATGTTTTTGAAACTATCAAATGTATCCAACTGTTTTGTACCTTCAGGGACCATGACGTTCTGTGTCCCCACCACTCTCTGACCCGCATATTACCTTAAGAGGACATTTGTTACCTTAAGAGGAGTGCAGACACCATCTGAAATCAAAAAATCGTAGTTTTAGCTTTGAGTCTCTACTGAGACAGCAGTCTTGAAACCTGGCCTGGGAAAAAAGAGAGAGAGTTTCCTCAATTCCAGAACTAACCCTACAAATTAAGGGCAAAATGTGGAGGTCTGAGCCTGACGCTTATGACAAGCGGTCACGCAATGGGATTCAGGAAATGAGGTCGGGACGTGCCCACCCCATGAGATGGTAGTTTCTTCCAGGCCTGGGGTGAAACCAAGGAAGGAGGAGATTCAGAGAGAATGTGAATTGGAGAAAGACACTGCCTGGTCTCAGGGACTCATGCAGCCACCTCCCTCGGCCTTGGCCCCAAAGTGGGAAGGTAAGAAAGTGTTACTCCCAGTAGGTGAGTGGGAAGGAACAATCAGAGGGGTCACTGCTACACTGAAGCTCGAAAAAGACACTATGCCTTCCGGTGCCACCATGCCCACATGGAGCAGCCAAGATAGTGAAGAAATAGCAGAAGGCCTGGGGTACCTGTCAGGACCTAGTCACAAAAGCAGGGCGTCTTCAAGAACTACAGGAATAAGGCATGTCCTATTGGAAGGAGAGCTTACATGGGTGTGGGAGGACCTGGGGAAGGGGAGGAAGTAAGAGGGCCAGAGAAACAGCCACGATCTTGTCAGCCAGAGCGCTGACCTGAGTGGCCACGTCAGAGCTTGCAGGGAAATGCAAGAAGCCACTTGTGACTGCAAAGGGAGACCACGAAGGTGGACCTCCTTTGTAGAGGAGTCATGGAAGGAAGGTGGAGAAAAGAGCAGATTTGAAAGCAGCATGGGGGGGGGTATGAAAGATCATAATGGTGCAGCTGGGAGGGTGCCAGGAGGAGCCACAGGGGACCCCAGATTCCTGGCTTGAGCAGCTGAGTGGATTAAGAGCAATCCACCAAGATGGGGAAGACAGACGGGGGCGGGGGGGGGTGCAGGGCGAGGACCAGGCTGAGATGAATGAAGTGCTTGCCTCAGGCACCAAACACAAGGGTGTGCTAAAACCCCCCAGTAATCAAGATAAATAATGTCTTTTTTTAAAATCAAAATTAATGCAAAAAAAAAAAAAATCCATGATGAACACGATCGGTATTACTGATTTTTCCTTTTGCTTTGGGCTTCAGTATGGCTCGCCTTGCCACCATTACTGATCCTGTTTTGATTTAAAATTCGGATATTTTGTTCATCATGGATTTTTTTTTTTGCCTTTGCTTCTTTTTTTTCTTTAAATATTGCATTAAAATATTATTTGACGGCTGTGGGCTTTGGTGCCGTCTCAAATGTTGTACTAGGTACAAGGGCTTCACCTCCTCTAGTCTCAGCCCTGAGGAGAAGAGGAGGTCAACGAAGACGCCATCTTGGATGTATGTCAAAATTAAAGCAATGGCCGATGTTAAGTGCCTGGACCCGAGAAGATCTCTGATGCATGTTGTAATGGACCCACCGGTGCCTGGCTTGAATCCCCCAAAGCCTTACCATTTCAGGGCATGCCAGCTGCCAACACCTGCACTTCCTGCCTGAGGACCGTCCTGGCTCCCGAGTGAGACAGGCTAGAAGGCCCTGCTAATGAACACGCTTACAGTCGCCCTCAACCAACCATCCACCAGAGCCAGTGTGTAAATACTCCAGCTCCCTCGCCCCCTCGGCCGGGTCATTTTGAGGTATATATGTAACGCCATTTCCGGAGTCTCCAGGTGAGATTAAACTCCATCACCTACAGTGTAACTGGGTTGATAACACACCTCTAAGCTCTGTCCCTTCCCCCCACCTCCCTTCCCTACCCTCTTAACCACATTTTCTGGGATCGCCTCCCAGGTAAACGTCACATACTACCATCTTTTTTCTCAGGCCCTGCATCTAGGGCAACCAAACCAAGACAAATGTGTGTCTTTCCCTCCCTTGCCCTCTTCTCTGTGGAAACACAGAGCGTTCTGCACATGCTTGGAAGTCTGGGTGTGCCCTCGAAAGAGAGACCCCTGATTCCAGCACTCTCCTGCGGGGGAAGTTAGTAGAGGGAGGCCCGGATCTAGGATGGGCTGGCTGTGTTTCTGTAATCTCTGCACCTAGAGCTGAAAAATAATTGGCAGACACCTTTCCTGGACATTAATTCTTTACAGCAGACGCTGAGCCCTTGGGGCAAAACCTGATAGTTTGCAGTTCCTGCCAGCCTGGCCCTGCATTCAGAACAAGAAGCAAGACTTTCCCCTCACCCTCTCTACAGACAACCAGGCTTCTCCTTCCTTCTCCTCCTCTACCCACCCCAGAGCCAGAGAATGGCCAGAAAAGCTGTTTGTACACATTGGAGAAGACGAGAACTAGCCCTCCATCCAGAGGGATGGGGCTAAGAGTTGAAAGCTCTGGTGAAAATCATGAAACATAGAGACGTGATTCATGCTTTCTCTTTAGAGAATACTTGTCCAGCATCTACACTCTTCCCCACGATCACCAGTAACCCCTGCAATGATCTCACGCAGCAAGTTTTATTTCTGTGCCCATTTTATAAGCCCAGAGGCTCAGAGAGGGCAAGTGGCTTAGCTTAAGTGACAAAGAGCCTCTCCTTGTCCAAACTGCAACCAGGCTCCTCTAAACCCTCCTCCCAACGAGGCCCTGACTTCGGGGATTCTGTGTTCGCCCCTGCTGATACATACCGTATTAGCAAGAGCCCTGCTAAGTCAGTTGAGCCAAGATCCCCCACCCTTAATATCTGATCTTCCTTGATGTCCAGCCATGTCCCTCGTTCTCCACCACCTATGCCAGGTCTAGCCACCCTGGCTTGCCTTCAGCAAGAACCCTGTGAGGTCCCTTCAACCAGAATCCCCCTTACTCCTGATGTTGCCTCTTAGTAATATCCCACCCACCAACCACCCCCAGCTCCTCAGCTATAAATTACTTGTCCTTGTTGTGTTGAGAGGTGAACTCAATGTCTGTCCCCTACCGCAAACCCCGTAACAGCCACCTCTATACCCATGCCCACGCACTCCCTAAATTAAGTCTGCTTAGCGGTTCTTCACAAGCGTCATCATGAACAATGGTTCCTTTAAACCGATCACATAGAGAAGATGTTGAGCCAGGTCTAATGTCAAAGGCCTTTCTCTTCGGCCATATGTTGTTTTTCTTCCTTCAGTAAACATTTCCTGAGCACCTGCTATGTGCTGGGCCCTATGCTGAGCTCAGAAAACACAAAGATGAGTAAGAAGTATTTCTTTCTGGGGCAGCTGGGTGGCTCAGTTGGTTGAGTGTCCGCCTTCAGCTCAGGTCATGATCTCAGAGTCCTGGAATCGAGCTCAGGCCCTGCTAAGCAGGGAACCTGCTCGTCCCTCTGCCTCTGTCTGCCACTCCCCCTGCTAGTGTGTGCTCTCTCTCTCTCAAATAAAATTAAAAAAATTTATATATATATTTATATTTATATTTATATGTATGTGTATATATGTATGTATGTGTACGTGTGTATATATATACATACATATGTATACAGATACGTGTGTGTGTGTGTGTGTGTGTGTGTGTCTGTGTATAAAATTTCTTTCCTCTAAGAGGGAAGAATAAAATCTTTCCCATTCTGCCCATTCTCCAGCCCAGGGGTCTAGGCCTGTATTTACAGTATTTACAGATACCCACAGGGACTTGAGCTACAGGGGCAGAATGGAACAGGTGCCCACAAAGCCAGAGTACTGACAGCCTGACCCTTTGCAGAAAAAGGCTGTCACCCCCGGTCTACACCACACCGGGCACTGAAGAAACACCGTCTTAGTTGCTCCTCAGTTTGACTCTATGAGCTGCGATTGATGACGCCCATTTTACAGGTGAGAAATGAGGCTTGGGGACATTGGGGGACTTGTCACATTGCTGGAAAAGTATAAAGATGGATAATCCCAAAGCCCACCACCCTCCCCTTCTAGATGTCCCTTCACTGCTCCAAATCCTGTCTAAAACGCTGGTGGCCAAAGTTTGGAAACACTGACAATGACACTTGAAACAACCCACAGCTCCTGCCAGGACTGGGCCACTGGGCCACTGGGCCACTGGACTCTGCCAGGCGGGTCTGATTGCTGAAGCTGGTCTGGTCTCCTGCAAAGCACGTTTTCCTCCAGCTGGATCAAGAGGCCTTTCATGTCAACAGGCATTCACCTGCTAATCTGCAAACTGATGGGAAGTAGTTGTTTCTGTTGGTTTTATTATTGCACCTTCCTGGGAAGGGCAGGGTGACAACCACAGGGGAAGACAACTGGGGGGGGGCGGCAGCTGTTGTGTGGGGTGTGCCCTGTAACAAAAGCATCCTGGATTAGTTCACTAGAAGCCACCATCCACACATTCTGATGGGGGAGGGGGTAGGTGCTCTGCAAACAGAGTTGCAAAGGGAGGTGGGTTGAGCTGAGTTGCTGCTCTGTTACCTCAGCGCTCTCCTCCACAATCAAAAGTTGAACGCCTCGCTGGGAACACGGGCATCTCTCTGCCCAGGGCTTGATTTCTAGCTGTGGGAGACCTTGGCCACAGAATGAACGCTCTTGGAGGTAGCCCTCAACCAGTGCAGCTGGCCAGCTGACAGCCTCACCCCTTGGTCTGAGGGGTGTTCTGCTGGCTCCCAGAGTCCCCAGGCGGAATTCAGCTGCAGGTGACACCACTGTCATCAGCCCAAGAACGCGCCCTTTCCCGGCTTTCTTCCCTTCCCTGCCACGGCCTCCTCTCTGGACAGGGAAGTTTCCTGGAATCACCTCCCAAATTAACTACTTGCCCTTTCATCTTATCTTAGATCTCCTTCCAGAGGAATCCAAACTGAGGTAAGTAAAGCCCAGGAGCTCATCCCGCCTTCTCACCTGGTCTCTACCTCAGCTGTGGGAGCCAGGATCATCCTGATTTTTTAGAGGTAGAGACTGAGGTGCGCATAGAGTATAGGCAGTCAGAACCCCAACAAGCCAGGGATTAGCAAGAGCCAGAGGCTCAAAAAAGGTTCCTGGTGGGAGGGGATTTGAGCCTGTCTTCTTGACCCAGACTGAAACTGTCCCAGACTCAGGCTGAGCCCCAAATTCACACTCATTCTGCTCCAGCTCCTATTTGCCTCTCCCCGATGGCCTTCACTCCCCCAGAATCCTCCATCAGTGAGGACAGCTGGAACGGGGTCAGAGGTTATTTCTAGAATCACCCGGTCATGAAAGATGGAGAACTAAAAGTTCTTAGCTTGTAACAATCCCATAAAAATGATCTCCACGGGTACACTGAGGGGAAAATGGCATTGATGAACTTTGCATTTATTAAACAGTAATAGCCAAAACCTAGTTAGTGCCTACTGTGGTGTCTCTCCCAAACAGATGGGGGCCCCCAAACGTGGGGCGTGGGCGGTGAAAGCCACCCATGGCAGAACAAAGGAGATAGGTGTTTATTGAACACACTTGAGCCGGGGAGGGGGGGGTGAGGGGAGCCAGAACAGCAGAGGAGAGGCTGTCTGCTAGGAAGGGTGGATGGGGGCTGTGTTTAAAGGTGAGGAGGTATGGGAATGTATGGAATCCTCCCTTTTTTGGTAACTGTGTCTGGTTGTAAGTAGCCCATTGGTCAGTTAGGGTCTATGGCTATTTTGAGCTGGGTCACCCGATGGGCCTGTCTGGATTCAGCTGGGGGTGGGGGGCAGGGCTCCTAGCCCTTTGGCCTTGCTCTACGTTCCATTGCTCAAGCCTGTTTCCTAACAGTGGCCTCTACATCTATCTAGTAATTTCTGGGCACTATTCTAAAAGCTTTTTTTTTTTAACAGAGGTGGATCTACATACTTTTTAAAAAAGATTTTATTTATTTATTTGACAGAGAGATATCACAAGTAGATGGAGAGGCAGGCAGAGAGAGAGAGGGAAGCAGGCTCCCTGCTGAGCAGAGCGCCCCACGCGGGACTCAATCCCAGGACCCTGAGATCATGACCTGAGCCGAAGGCAGCAGCTTAACCCACTGAGCCACCCAGGCGCCCCTATTCTAAAAGCTTTATAACAAAATACTTCTTTAAAATGCTCACTCTGGGGACGCCTGGGTGGCTCAGTCAGTTAAGCATCTGCCTTCAACTCGGGTCATGATTTCAGGGGTCCTGGGGTCAAGGCCCACATGAGGCTCCCTGCTCAGCAGAGAGCCTGCTTCTCCCTCTGCCTACCTCTCCCAAATAAATAAATAATATTAAAAATAAATAAATGAAATACTCAATTTGGGAGCACCTCGGTGGCTCAGTTGGTTAAGGACCTACCTTCAGCGCAGGTGGTGATTTTGGGGTCCTGGGATGGAGCCCCATGTTGGGTTCCCTGCTCATCAAGGAGTCTGCTTCTCCCTCAGCCTGCCGCTCTCCCTACTTGGGCACACACTCTCAAATAAATAAATAAAATCTTTAAAAATAAAAAAAAAATAAAATGCTCACTCTCTGAAACAGGTACTATCACTTTTCCCATTTTACAAACAAGGAAACCGAGGCACGAGGAAGTTAAGAAATGTGCCCAAGGTCACACAGCTAGCAGATGACGGAACTGGAAACAGAACCCAAGCAATCTGGCTGCAGATATATGCCTTTAATCCTTATTTTAAAAAAAGATGAATGAATGTAGAAACTAATACAACATTGTATTGTATGTTAATTATACTTCCATTTAAAAAAAAAAAGTTAAAAAATGAAGGAAGGCATATGAACAATTTTAAGAGTTTGAGTAAAAGCCTATTTGACTCTGGCAGCATTAAACCAACAGTGGTTGGGGCACGCCTCCCATGGGGTTAGGTGTAAAAACATAGAGAAGGTAGGGAAACCAAGAACAGGAATTACTTGGTGGACTGTAGCTTAAAGCCTGGTCAGCTCTCTGGGGCTGACTGACCCTAGTGTTTGCCTGACTTGGGAAAGCCTACTTGACTGGGATTGGTTATCCTCGCTGGGTTTTGGTTTGCTTACATGAGCCACCAAAGCCTTAGAGACACTTCCCCCTTGTGGGTTCCTGTTGAACTGATTTACCACCGCCTTCATCACTCTGTGCCCATGGCAGAAAGTGAGGGTACAGACTGCTCCTTGGAGTAATGGAGTAATATCAGAGTAATATACCATTTTGCAAATATGCTACCTTTGGTTTATCCATTGACCTGGTGATAGACACGTAGGCTGTTTTCCAGTTTGGGATTATTATGGGTTGAACATTCCTGTCCAAGATTTTCCTGGTTCATTCAGGATTTCATTAATCAATTAATTAATTTTTTAAAAATATATTCAGATTCAGGGGTGCCTAGGTGGCTCAATGGGTAAAGCCTCTGCCTTCAGCCCTGGTCATGATCTCAGGGTCCTGGGATCAAGCCCTGCATCAGGCTCTTTGCTCAGCGGGGAGCCTGCTTCCCCCTCTCTCACTGCCTGCCTCTCTGCCTGCTTGTGATTTCTCTCTGTCAAATAAATAAATAAATCTTTAAAAAACCCTGAATTTATATATATATTCAGATTCAGAAGGCTGAGGTGAGCCCAGGAGACTTCATTATTTTTTTAAGATTTTTATCTATTTATTTATATGAGAGAGCAAGCACAAGCAGGGTGAGTGGAAGGCAGAGGAAGAGGGAGAAGCAGACTCTCTGCCGAGCAGGAAGCCTGATCCGGGGCTCGATCCCAGGACCCTGGGATCATGACTTGAGCCAAAGGCGGACACTGAACCAACTGGGCCACCCAGGTACCCCTCATTAATTTATATTTAATTGCCAAGCAATTCATGAATGCATTCTTTCTCTTATCAAAAGGATACAGAAGGCAAAAGGCAAGATTCCCTCATACCTTGCGCTGGCAACACTGCTCAAACTTTATAACGTGCACACAAATTTGCCTGGGAATCTTGTTTAAATGCCCGTTATGATTCAATGGGTCTGGGGTGGAGCCGAAAATTCTGCGTGTCTCACAAGCTCCCAGGGGTCACGGACATGGGCGGCGGCTCCACAGACCACACTTGGAGTAGGAGAATTTCTCAAAGCATGGTGCCCTGACCATCTGCATCACAGTCCCACTGGAGGACATGGAACAGGCGCATTCTGAGGCCCCGCCCTGCACCCAGTGACTCCACCCTGAAAGGATGGAGTCTGATATATTCTTATTTAAATGGGGCTCACTCACCAATGTCTGAGGACCACTGCTTTGGGTCTGTAATTTTTGGAAGGGCTGACTGGGTCTGTCTTGTTCCTGGTTATGCCCCCAATGCCTAGCACGGTGCCTGAGCCATGCAAAGTACTTTTGAAAAAGACCTATTTTCTCTCTCTCTGCTAGGGCATGGGTTCTGTATCCAGGGCACACCCTCGGGTGCTCTCCGGAATGTTGCAGTTCTCCCGGACTCCCCTGTCCTATGACATCAAAGGGCCACCACTGGATGCCACGTTTGCCCCCAGAATAAGGGCTGTAGTGAGAAGCAAGAGCATGTGCAAAGCACTCAGGACTATGTCTCAGCCTGAACTTGTCAAATAATAGCATGGAGAACTGATGATGGGCAAAACGTCTGCAAGCCGCAGCCCAGGGTCTGGCAGAAGAATGGAAACCTACATGCACCAGCTCAGGGACCATCTGGGAGGACAGCCCAGCACTGCCTCCTGGGGGACTTTGACAGCAGGAGACCATGGTATCCCGAAAGTAGGCTGTGGGTTCTGCAGTTAGTATCTTCAGAGTTTCCTCATGGCCTCATGCTCCTCACCTGACACGTAGTCAACTAGGATTTCCTCATCACGGCTCTGTCTGCCAGCTGCCCCAGGAACAGAGACTCCCTGCCAATAAGCACTGTTTTTCCATTCTGCTGCCATGCCTGCTTCCATTCTCAAGACAAACACTGTTTGCTACAAATGGGCTAGTCCGACCCCAGTTTGGTTCCATGCAGCAGAAGAGGTAGGGCTGAGTGAGGAATTAAGACACCAACTACCACCATCTCTGCCAACAGCTCTTAACAACCTGCCTGGAGAACAATATGGCCACTGACGCAGCATTGGGCAAGTGCAGGCAAGTCAGGGGGCCACACCTGAAGAGGGCCGCAAAGGAGTCTGAGTCCAGACTGGTCAGCAGCCAGGGTGACAAACAAACTTGAAAGCAGGCCCCAGGAGAGACTGGGGGACTGTGGGCATTCAGCCAGAAGGGAGGACTTGAACAGAGGGTCTGAGGGCTGCCCCCAAACATCTGGAAGACCAAGGTGTGGGAAACAGATGTGGTTATTTGAATAGCCTCAGGGACATAACCAGGACCAGTGGCTAGACAATTCAAGAATTTACTCAAAATGAGAGATATCGAAGAAGGGACTCAGCTGTCTGGTTAGGCAGTGAACGCTCCACCACGGGAGATATTCAAGTAAGAGCCAGAAAACCTCTGGGTGAATAAGGTCTTTTGACAATGAGAAGATTTAGATTTAGGGACCTTCAAAGACCTCCCTCTCGCTGAGCTTCATGGAGACCTGGATGCGGCATCTGGTGAATTCATCTACCACTGTAATCATACCAGTGGCCACCAGATGGCAACAGAGCCCCATCTCCCCAGTCAAGCAGCAATTCGTTAACAGAAACTAATTGGAAAACAAAACCCAAAATAAATAGTTCTGATTCAGACAAAATGACATTCATGGGCAAAGATTATGAATCAAATCCTCAGGAGCTTTAGTCCCCAGCACAGTCCACAGGGCTCCAGGTCAAGTAAATCATAAAAATTTTTGAGATAATCCTTTCTCGAAAAAAAATTTTCCGTTGGGGCACCTGGGTAGCTCAGTGGGTTAGGACTCTGCCTTTGGCTCAGGTCATGATCTCAGGGTGTTGGGATCGAGCCCCACATCGGGCTCTCTGCTCAACAGGGAGCCTGCTTCCCCCTCTCTCTCTACCTGCCTCTCTGCCTACTCATAATCTCTGTCTGTCAAATAAATAAATAAAATCTTAAAAAAATTTTTTTTCCATTGAAGTACAACATACATATAGCAAGGTACACGAATCATAAGCGTATAGCTCAGTGAGTTCTCACAAACGGGCCCACCTGTGTAACAAGAAACAAAATATGACCAGAATTCCAGAAGCCCCCAACCTCGTCACCACCCCCCGTCCTGACCTCTAACACCACAGACTAGTTTGGCTGTTTTTCTCCATGCAGGGAATCAGGTGCTATGGATTCCTTTGTGCCCTGCTTAGATGGTTATGCCATGAGGTCCGCTGATTTTGCTGTGTGCTATCGATCAGTCTTCTTGCCATGTAGTAGTGTGTGGTGTGAATAAACCGTAACTGATTTCTTCATTCTCTTGTTATCTGAGAGCTCATATGCAGGCTACTAGTCAAGGGCTACTACGTGTAATGCTGCTGTGTGAATTTCTAGTGGATTCCTTACGGAGAGCATGTATACAAATTTACTTATGGAAATGCTAGGTTGCAGCGGTAGATGCTAGCTAGCCCTTTGAGCCTTAGTAGACAGTCTAGTGGACATTACCACACAATTTCCAAAGTGACTGCATCAAGTGACATTCCCACGGACAATGTGTGAGAATATCTGGGGCTGTCTGGCCACACCAGAATCCTCTGTCTGGATTAAGTTTCAGTGAAAGAAACGTGGGATCATGGAGCATCCCTGCAGAAGGTCTGAGGGTCCGGGCCGCGTGAGTGAGTGGGCTTGAACCAGAAGGAAGAAGAATCCATCCCACCAGCACGCCCTGATGAGCCCTTCAGCAATGGTGTCTGCAGAATGGACAGCCTCGCTTCGTGAGCTCTGAACAATATCGCTAGAGCGGCACTACTGTCCCCGAGCGCTCGCCGCCTGCCCGGCGCTCTCTTCGGGCTGGGGATAGAGAGGAAGCGGACGTCATCCCTGTGCAAATGAAGCTCATGTTCTAGTGCCAGTGGGCACGGACAGTAAATCAATGTATGTCAAGTGGTGAAAGTTCTGTAAAGAAAAAACGGAACAGTGGGCGCCTGGGTGGCTCAGTGGGTTAAAGAAAAAACGGAACAGGGTAAGGAGATGTAGAGTGCAGAGAGAAGTGCTATTTGAAAATGTGGGCTAGGGGGTGCCTGGGTGGCTCAGGTGGTTAAAGCCTCTGCCTTCGGCTCAGGTCATGATCTCAGGGTCCTGGGATGGAGCCCCACATTGGGCTCCCTGCTCAGTGAAGAGCCTGCTTCCCCCTTCTCTCTCTGCCTGCCTCTCTGCCTACTTATGATCTCTTTCTGTCAAATAAATAAAATCTTATTAAAAAAAAAAAAAAGAAAATGTGGGCTATGATGAGCTGTCACCTCACACCTGTCACTATTTATGTATCTGACTGTTGTCTGAGAGACAAGAGGCAACAAGCATTGGCGAGGCCAAAAGGGGACCCTGTACACTGTTGCCGGGAATGCAAATTTGTGCGGCGCTGTGGAAAACACTGCGGGCGTTTCTCAAAAAATTAAACATAGAACTACCATATGATCCTGCAATCCCACTTCTGGGAGTATACTCAAAGGAAATGGAAAGCATTATTTCAAAAAGAGATCAGCACTCCCACAGTTGTTTGAGCATTATTCACAATAGCCAAGGTATGGAAATAACTGAAGTGTCCATTGACAGAAAAATAAAGAAAAGGAATATATATGGAATGTTATTGAAATTCTATATGGAATATTCAGGCATTAAAAAAAATCCTGCCTTAAAAAAAAAAAAAAAAAATCCTGCCTTGGGGTACCTGGGTGGCTCAGTGGGTTAAGCCGCTGCCTTTGGCTCAGGTCATGATCTCAGGGTCCTGGGATCAAGTCCCGCATCGGGCTCTCTGCTCAGCAGGGAGCCTGCTTCCCTCTCTCTCTCTCTCTCTCTCTCTGCCTGCCTCTCCGTCTACTTGTAATTTCTCTCTGTCAAATAAATAAATAAATAAATAAAATCTTTAAAAAAAAAAAAAAATCCTGCCTTGGGGTGCCTGGGTGGCTCAGTGGGTTAAGCCTCTCCCTTTGGCTTGGGTCATGATCTCAGGGTCCTGGGATCGAGCCCCGCATCGGGCTCCCTGCTCAGCAAGGAGCCTGCTTCCCCCTCTCTCTGCCTCTGCTCTGCCTACCTGTGATCTCTCTCTCTCTCTCTCTGTGTCAAGTAAATAAATACAATCTTTTAAAAAAAAAAATCCTGCCTTTTGTGACAGTATGGATGGATCTTAAAGGCATTGTGTGCTAGGTGAAATGAGTCAGACAGAGAAAGACAAATGCCACATGTTCTCCCTTATATACAGAATTTTAAAAAGCTGAGCTTGTCAAAACGGAGCAGAATCGTGGCTGCCAGGGGCTGGAGAGGGGGTGGGAAAATGGGAAGACATTGGCCAAAGGGTACAAATGCCCAGCTGTAAGATTAGTAAATTCTAGGGGCCTAATGCACAACATGGTGACTAGGATTAACAATTAACAACACTGTATTAACAACTGGGAAAATGTCGGGAGTAGACCTCAAGTGTCATCACCCCACATGCAAGAATGGTAATAACGTGAGGGGCTAGAGGTGGTAACCAGCCTGATTGTTGCGACCAACTTGCATTCGCTGAACTGTTGTGTGTTGAATCATCACACATTCTACCATGAGCTTAACCATGTTGTGTGTTAATAACATCTCAATAAATCTGGGGGAAAATAAAATATGAAAGAATTAAAAAAATAATAAGTGGTTAGAGGAATGATAAGGTGACTCTGAACAGAAACCAGAGATGGGGAAAGAAACCATAGGAAAAAAGAGCTCCAGAATCAGGGAGCCATTCAGTGCAATGGGCCTGTGGTGCATGTGTGCTTGGCACATTCAAGGCATAGTGAGAAGCAAGTAGAAGGAGGAGTAAGGAATGCTGGGAGTAAGTTAGTAAGGCCATGATTATGTAGGACCTGCCCTCACTGATGCTCGAAGATAACCATAAACCCAACCCAACACACACATACATACTCAAAGTGTTAGGGCCTGAAGGCTTGGGGGACCCATTGCTGTTTATAAAAATGCAATCATGTGTATATTAACACTGGCCTTTCTCACTTAACAACGTACCATGGGCATCTTTTTAAAGTTCATAGCATGAATTGAGGCAGGCAAACTTTTTCTTTGAAGACCCCGCTCGTATATACTTGAGCTTCTGTGGGCAGACAGCGTCCATGGCTGTTGCTCAATCCTGCTCTCGTCCACTCCAGAGCAGACACAGCCCACATGTGAGAGGGTGGGCATGGCTGTATTCCAACAGAACTTAACTTACAAAATGGGTGGCAGGCCAGGAAACCACCTAAGGTGGTGGCTTCCAAACCCTGACGTACAGCTTCCGTGTTATACTCCCAATGCCAAGAGCAGTGCCCGGCACATAGTAGGCACACAAAAAATATTTGTTAAATGAATAAATTTAATGCTTTTTTAAGTGGTTACAGAGTATTCCATTGCTAGGGCCTGAGGTTTTACAAATTAATCCTCTTATCAAGAAGATTTCCAGGAGTAAGGTGGTTGGGTCAAAGCCTCATGAACTTTCAGCTTGTCGGTAGCTCACTGCCTCCTTGAATCCCTTTGTTCTCTTGGCTTCTGTGACACTATACTCTGGTTTCTTTCCCTACCTCTCTTCCCCGTCTCTTTTCCTATACTGAAGTTTCCAGAGTCTTCCTGCCAGGCAGAATAAGGCCCCCCACCGAAGATGTCTATGTCCTCCTCCCCAGAATGCAAGATGTTACCTTACATGGCCAAAGGGACTTTGCAGAAGTGAGCGGCTCAGTTGGTTAAGCAGCTGCCTTCAGCGCAGGTCATGATCCCGGGGTCCTGGGATGAGCCCCTCATCAGGCTCCATGCTCAGTGGGGAGCCTGCTTCTCCCTCTGTCTGCTGCTCTCCCGGCTTGTGCTCTCTTTTTCTCTCTCTCTCTCTCTCAGTGACAAATGGATACACAAAATCTTAGGACAAAAAAAGAAAAAGAAGAAGAAGAAGAAGAGATTAGGTCAAGGATGTTGAGATGGAGAGTGTATCCCAAATTATCCAGGTGGGCCCAGTGTCATCATGGGAGTGGGGTGGGAGTAGGGTCTCCTAAAAGGCAGGCAGGAAGCTCAGCATCAGGAGATTTGACAATGGAAGCAGGGGTCAGGGTCAGAGTAACTAGATGCAAGGAGGTCTCAATCAAAATTCATAGCTTTGGAGATGGAGGAAGGGGCCACAAGCCAAAGAATCCAGTCTCTAAAAGCTGGAAAATGCAAAGGAACATAACCCCCTCCTGAAGCCTCCAGAAGGAATGCAGCCCTGGTGAAACCTGTTTTAACCCAGTGAACCATTTTGGACTCCCGACCTCCCAAACTGTAAGCTAATAAATCTGTGTTGCTTTAAACCACGGAGTTGGTGGTAATTTTTAGAGCCGCCATTCGCTTTATATATAGGAATTAATACAGTTCCCCAGAGGGTAGTTCTGAATTTTCTTCTGCTCTCCATCTAAATGTACTCTTTTGGGGTTTCCATCCAGTTTGTGACTCACAAATTTATATTTCTGGGCCACTGTGTGCATTTTTTTTTCCACTTGACACTAATAGATTTTATTTGTTTATAGGTTCTTAATGCATGTTTTACTGGGCATGTGCTTGGATGTTGTTGGCCCAAACTCATGTACTCAGAAAAGAAAAAAAAAACTGCACATTCACAATTAATCATAATTGGATGATTACATTTCCTTGTCATATTGCTCAGATGACAGCAGATATTTAAATAGTTTAGTATATCCCATTGCCTTGAGTGATGAAACCTTGTTATCCTGCCACTTCTGGTGAAAATTCTGGTTAATCCTTGAACACTTAGAACGCAGAAGCAGCCCATTCTCAGTGCCATACATGCCCTCACTGTCACAAGCAATACCTCAGGGGGCAATTCTGTGTGTCAGCAGACATTTGTCAACGTGTCAAGACACTTTCGTTGACCCCCAACATTGGCAATATTTAATCTAATACTGCATTTGGAAAGGACCTTTAATCTCATTCCTTCTGAGGTTCTTTTAATCATCTACTTCCCAACTCTTTCAAACTATGTCCCTGGGGTGCCTGGGTGGCTCAGTGGTTAAAGCCTCTGCCTTTGGCTCAGGTCATGATCTCAGGGTCCCTGGGATCAAGCCCCACATCAGGCTCCCTGCTCAGGGAGCCTGCTTCCCCCCGGCCCCTGCCTGCCTCTATGTCTACTTGTGATCTTAGTCTGTCAAATAAATAATAAAATTAAATTTAAAAAAAAACGATGTCCGTGACAATTTCCATTACTGAATTCCATTTCTGCAACAACTCCTGCTACATTTGCTTCACTCCAAGTAAACATACTTGAGTTGCCATGGTTCACCCCAAATCCACTCAGGATGACAGCTTCTGGGATGCTAACATTTTCAGACATCATAGAGCAAAACCGACCAGAATCCAGCTTACACACACTTCCAATCAGATGGCATTGGGATTGAAAACCACAACGTGGGCTCTAAACTGTTCAATGTGGGAAATTATGGATTCAAAATTATTAACACACTCTCTCTCAATGACAGATTTCAGCAGTTTTCTCCACAATTTTAGAATCAGCAACAGAGTGATCTTTATTTGCCGCAATTGTAGGTATCTAAAGAAATGGAACTCCTGTGCTGTACATCTATGATTTCTCCTTTGAGTTGTTCTTTCGAAATATCAACAGGGGTGAGTTAGATCACTAAGACTCCACAGAATGCTGAGGACCCAACACTCACTTTAATGATGATATTTGAGACTGTGTCGTCTGTAGCTGGTGCGTTAGGAGGTTTTGTTTTTTTTTTTTTAATGTTTTTATTTTTTTTTAAAGATTTTATTTATTTATTTGACAGAGAGAAATCACAAGTAGACAGAGAGGCAGGCAGAGAGAGAGAGGGAAGCAGGCTCCCTGCCGAGCAGAGAGCCCGATGCAGGACTCGATCCCAGGACTCTGAGATCGTGACCTGAGCCGAAGTCAGTGGCTTAACCCACTGAGCCACCCAGGCGCCCCAGGAGGGTTTTTTTTTTTTTTTGTAAGAGTAGCCATTGTGGGGCACCTGGCTGGCTCAGTCCATAGAGTGTGTGGCTCTTGATCTCAGGGTGATGAGTTTGAGCCCCACGCTGGGTACAGAGATTATTTATTAAAAAAAAAAAGGAGGAGGGTTGCCATTGAGCTCTGGGGAAAGAGAGGTGAGAGGAAGCAGAGGATGACACCGTTGCATCTTTCTCTTTAGACAAATGAACTGCAAAGAGAGGCAGCAACACCCCATTTCCTGTACATATCCTTTAGTAAGGATATTACCCCATTACCTTCCCAAAAGGAATGTTCAGTACAAACAACACTATATCGGTGCTTTTCTTGATTCACCTCTCGCCCATAATGAATTTTAACGATTTTTTAAATATTGACAATTCGATGAGTGTGAAAATGTCTCATCGTTGAATTCTCTTTTCCCTAATTAATATAGCCCACGAATTTTTAAAGATCTAACTTGTATTGTATTTACCTAACTTTAACCACAGGCTGTTCAGCCTTTACCACTAGATGCCAGTATTAACACTTCTCCCCCGGTCCCTGCAACCAGCTTGCGTCTAGACTTTGTCACAAGTCCCCAGGAGGGCAAAATCGCCCTCTTTCAACCAGCTGAAGAATATTGAGGTAGGACCACTCAAAAAGAGCTGGAGTATTCGGAGATACTTGAACAGCAAGTGGTATCTCACTGATACGGTTTCCTCTCTTGGCTTCTGTGACCCTGTGCTCTCCGGGTGTTCCCCGTCTCTCTGCTCCTCATTCCCAGTCTGTTTTGCTTTTGTCAAGTTTCAAGAGTACACCAGGGCCTTCTGCTCTCCACTGAAACTTACTTCTTCGGGGTTTTCATATAGTTCTCCAGCTTTAAAAGGTATCTCTATTAATACACCTTAAAAAGTGTATATTTCTGCCACATTTAGAAAAGGTGCCTTCCAACCTGGTGGGGGAAGAGAGGGCGCTGGGACACCCGGGGACAGCGCACCTCTGCAAGAGGGCTGCCAGGTCTCGCTCGACTTTCTTGGGCCAGGGGCTCTCTTTGCGAGCGCCCACCGCGAGCGTGGAATGACCAGGTACACAGCAATCTACAGGTGACTCCAGCTGCCGGGGCTTCCAGAAAGGCCCACGGAGGGAGAGGGGGGATGTGCCGCGAGGTGGTCAAGGCTGACGATGACTGTGAGTGAGACCACCGGGGACAGAGACCAGTAGGGCTGGGCGCTCACAACGCGATCCCGACCGGGGCACAGCGACTTTGGAGCTCAAGCCGAGAAAGCGGTGAAATGAGCTAACCATCCGTGCCCCGCGCGCCGGTTCCCCGCCAAGGGGACCGTGAGCGCAACAGCGGCAGAAACGAGCAGCCTCGCTTTCAGGAGCCAATCAGAGACCACGGAGGCCTATTGTGACAACCTCGAGAACCAATGAAAAACCGGAATCCTCCCGGCCGGCCTCCCGAGCGCCTGTCCCGGGAGAGTCACCGAGAGGAAGTTTTGTAGAAAGTACAAATTAGAAGACAAGTCTGTGGCTCGACAACGGGACACTGCGCTTACAAAGATGCGTGCAGAAAACAGTGTGAGCGAACAGAACCTCACCTCACAGAAACCTCGCGGACGGGGGACCTGCCAGTCACCCCCCAGCCCAGGGCTCCAGCGCGGGAGGGTACGCGCTGCGCGCTGACGTCACGCGCCGGCCCCGCCCCCCAGCCCGCCCGCCCTTATAGCGTAACCCTGGCGCGCGCGCACCATTGTGTGGCTGGACTCGGCCGCCGCTGCGGTGTGAGGCGCGTGTACAGGCTCTCGCCGTCCCCGCACCCGCACCGCGGCTTTTGACTTGCGGTCCGCTGTTCGATAGCCAGCCTTCGGGGCCCCTGCCCGCCACGGACATGCCGCGCGTCTACATAGGACGCCTTAGCTACAACGTCCGGGAGAAGGACATTCAGCGCTTTTTCAGTGGCTATGGCCGCCTCCTCGAAATAGACCTCAAAAATGGGTGAGTCGGGCCTGGGCGCCCGCGTCCTCCCGCAACGCCCCGGGTCTGGCGGCGGCGGGGCTCTGCCGGACGGAAGAGGGCCAAGGCCGCGGCGCCGCGTGGCAGGGCCTCTAAGATGGCGGCGGCGCGGGGGCGCGGGAGCGCGCGCGGGTAGTGGGAGCGCGCGCGTGCGCGTCCTCGGCCTAACGACGCCTGCCGGTTCCCGGCCCTCGCGCCGCCCCCAGGTACGGCTTCGTGGAGTTCGAGGACTCCCGCGACGCCGACGACGCCGTTTACGAGCTGAACGGCAAAGAGCTCTGCGGCGAGCGCGTGATCGTGGAGCACGCTCGGGGTCCGCGCCGCGATCGCGACGGCTACAGCTACGGAAGCCGCAGTGAGTCCCACCCCCGCGCGCTCCGCGTCCTTGGGACCCTGGGGGCGGGGCTTAGGGTGGGCGCAGGCTTAGGGTGGGCGGGGTGGGGCCTCCCAGCCCGGGCGGGCGCGGTGGCAGGGGTCCATTGATTACAGTGTCCCCGGGCTTTGCTGCCTTCGCGCCTGCCCGGGGCAGCCACGGGACGCCGGAGCGCGGGGACTGGGTTGTGGGTTTTGCTTAGCCAGGGTTGGGGTGTTTGGTGGGGGGGAGCGGGTTAAATTTTCTTATTTTTGGTTATTTGCTAAGTTGGGAGGGGGGTGGTTTGGGCCCCTGTCAGCACTGTCGTGGGCTCTGCCCATAGAGGAAGTGAGGGATGGCTGTATTTGTTATATTCCCCTTGCTTACCTGACAGTGCTTTAGCTAGAAATGGGAATGTGTTAGTGTAGAAGTTTGAGGGCAGGCTGGGTGGGGGTGGGGGGTGGGGACGGGGTCAGGGGAAGGGTGTTAAGTTTAGATCTTAGATTTAATGAAATTGGCGGGGGCCAAAGAAAATGCTGTTTTGAAGTAATGTGGTATAGTACCACAAAGTAGATTTAAATGAGCTTCATGCTATATTCGAACTAGTTGGGGCATGTTATTGGGAGGAGGTGGGAGGGGTTTGGTTATGTTAAATGTTGATGTTGAAATTGTTGCATGTTGAATTCAAACTTTTTAACAAGTCCTTGATGTTTCAATTTGAAAGTGACCAATGGGGCTGAGGCTGTGTCCACTGAGGCTAAGATGACTGCCTTTCCTGATTGGCCTTGGCTTTTCCATACATTGTGTGACCCTTGCCCTATGACCCTTTGGCTGACCTTACCGGAAGCCATGACGACAGCAGCCTTTTGCCATTAGACGCAGGGTGATGGTGAGGATTCCAAGGGTTAGACAAAACTGGTTAATCTGAACTAGGTGACTGTTACCTTGCGTGTTTTGTGGCCAAACCACCACCAAAAACCTCACACTGTGATGTAAGTACTTAGTGTAACTAGTAAACATTTTTGTAAAATGTAGAAATGCATGTAATCAGTTAAGTTTTATATTTTACAATGTTCTGTAAAATAAAACTTAGCGAGGTAAATTGAATAAAGGAGCAGTCACTCTCTAACAGATTGTAGGAGAAGTTTAGTTGGATTTAGTCTATTTGACTTGCCCTTAATTTAATTTATGGCAAATCACAACTGTATCGAAGGTTTAGCAATATAATAGCAAAGTCCTACTCCAGTAAATAAAAGTTGATATGTTTGTACTAACTTTCAAGAAAACATGCATCCCTATCATTACAAAGCATCTAATTATTCTCTTCATGTGATAAAGGTGGTGGAGGTGGATACAGCAGTCGGAGAACCTCTGGCAGAGACAAATACGGACCACCTGTTCGTACAGAATTCAGGCTTATTGTAGAAAACCTTTCTAGTCGTTGCAGTTGGCAAGATTTAAAGGTATGTGTTATAATTTGAGATAAAAATAATATGACTAATGTTGAAAAGGTAGGCTTTTCTTTCATTTTACTTCTGAGAATTGAGTACGGTATGTAGATCTTTTTCTTTACGTTTCTAGGTTTGACCAGTCTTGTTGCTTTCTTAGGATTTCATGAGACAAGCAGGTGAAGTAACTTATGCGGATGCTCACAAAGAACGCACAAATGAAGGCGTGATTGAGTTCCGTTCCTACTCTGACATGAAGCGTGCTCTGGATAAACTGGATGGTACAGAAATAAATGGCAGGAATATTAGGCTCATTGAGGATAAACCACGAACGAGCCATAGGCGATCTTACTCTGGAAGCAGATCAAGGTAATTTGTTGAAGAGAGGAAAGGAGAAGAAACAATACTTGCCAAGAGTAGAGGAAAATCAAATGGCAGTACTTGAATTGGAACTTAATTGAAACAAGTTCAGTATTTGGTGTCCTTTTTATTGTGCTTCATTGGGTTCTTTTCCAGGGTGCTTTCAGGCGGATTTAATTTGTAGTAAACGATTACGTTTTGTTTGCATATTATTTTTTGTAAATGACCCAGAAGTTCGTTTTGAGATGTATTGAGAAGAAGATTTTTATTGTGTTTCTGGTTACAGGTCACGGTCTAGAAGAAGGTCACGAAGTAGGAGTCGCAGGAGCAGCCGCAGTAGATCTCGAAGTATCTCAAAAAGCCGCTCCCGGTAAATAACAAGCTGTTAAGTTTTTTTTTCTGATTGTTACTGTGCTTGTGTGTTCTGGCAAGGTACTGAAAAAAAAAAAATCGACTCTTCTTGTCCAGATCCAGGTCTCGGAGCAAAGGTCGATCACGTTCTCGATCAAAAGGCAGGAAATCTAGATCAAAAAGCAAATCAAAGCCCAAGTCTGATCGAGGCTCCCGTTCGCGCTCTCGAAGCAGATCTAAGGAGTATGAGAAATCTCGAAGCAGGTCTCGTTCTCGATCTCGTTCCCCCAAAGAAAATGGAAAAGGTGATATAAAGTCAAAATCTAGATCAAGAAGCCAGTCTCGTTCCAATTCACCCCTACCTGCCCCACCCTCAAAGGCACGGTCCGTGTCCCCTCCACCAAAAAGAGCCTCAAGATCCCGCTCTAGATCTCATTCAAAGTCAAGATCACGGTCCAGATCGAGTTCCAGAGATTAACCTAGAACTCTATATTCTTTGCACACTATTATGGAACACTTTCCTACTTGCTTAGGCAGTTACTCTTCCATGTTTGTACTTGGCCTCTTCTGCAAGAGGAATCTCCTGAAAATGGGGCACACAGAAATTTAATTTGTGGCCAAATTTGATGAAAAAAAAAAAATGAGGTTCTAAAGAAATGGTGGCATGAAGTCAAAGACCCTCTCCCTTCTTTGTAGAATTAAGATAACTTTGATTTTATAGCTTTTGAGCTAAAATAACTTTTGTAAAGATTAAGCTCATTTAGATTTTTTTTAAGTATTTCAGCAGGATCTGCTGCAGGGATTTTGTTGTTTTGTTTGCTTTTAAATTAACCGTTTCAAGCTTTGAATACCTAAGGCTTTAGAGGGAGATCCCGATTTTCAATTATGTTGGCTTTTTATAAAGCTTGAGTTATGTAAGATTTCAATAAAAATTTGCTACCAAGTTGATTGCCTTACTGAATAGGTCACTTAAATTCCTTTAAATATTGATAATTTGTTCTTTGTGAAACAGTGTAAATTCTACATAAGTGTAAAAGAAGGCAAGTCTCAGACCAGCAATAAATTATTCCATTTGGATAACATTTGTGCTGTTAATCAAATTTGCCAAAGTCTATCTGCCCCTTTGAGTTAAGTTAAAAATAAAAGGTATTTTGTAGTCAGTTACATGATTTTGCCTAAATTAGTAGGTTTTAAATAATGAAACTTTTTAAACTTAAGTTTGCTCAAACTCTTGGAAGAAGTAGTTCTTAACACTTGGGATCCCATTTAGCCTAGTAATTCTATTTTCTGGAAGTGGTCAGTGTAATTAGTGTTTTGTTAGAGTATGGTTCTGTGGTCTTCAATGTTTGTTACATAAAAATGGAAGTAGCCTTTCTTTGATTGGAAATTTAGTATATTCTTGTTCAAAGTGAAAAGCAAATACTGCATTTTCTGCTGGAAGATCATTACATTTAACAGGCACTTAACAGGTTGCTTGGTAAAATCAGTTGCTTATTAAAGTAAAATTCTACCCAACAGTCAGTCCTCCTTATAGTTGATGAGGTTATGTAATAATGGGTTAGATCATCCCTGTAACTTTAGGACATAATGGTTGATTTGAAAAGGATTTACATAGATAAACCCTAACCTTTCTGTACTTTATTATGAAGTGTAATATGCTATGGAAGCCAAATTATACTGCAAATTTGTAGGAGGTACTGGGTAACCAGTTCCTGTATCTGTAGACCTCTAATTAGTTGAAATTGCAGTTTGAGAAATGAATGACCTTAGATCTTTTTGTTCAGGTACTTTTCAGTGAAATTAAAGCACTCATTAACCTTGGTTTGGAACTGAGATGTAGGTTATTTGACTCAGCTTTTATATCTTCTAGGAGCTGTCACTGTAGGTATCAAGGGCTGGGTTGTACTGTATAAATAGGGCATCATGGTACGGTGCTCATGGCGCAGGTATGACTAGAAAGCATGATCATCTAGAGTTGGTTTATAGGTTCATATAATCCAGAAGGCATACCTGATAAAATGAGGCTACTTTAAAAAAAAAGGAGTCAAAGATTTTAGGCATCAGAATCAGAGTAGCTGGGAGTACTTGATAATGAGTAAAAAGACTTGTTTTTGAGAAATTTCTGGGCTTCCTGTTACAAAATCTTAGAACCTACTCTTAGGAATATAGTGCCCCAAAAGATTGATGCTTCTTCCATAACCTTATTTTCTTTACGTTCATACTTCCTAAAATTTAGATATTCATGTGAAATGGGTTTTTTTTTCCAGTATAAACTTCAGGATTTCAGAGAAGACACTGGTGTCTACAGTCGTAGTTCATTATTTTGCCTACTTGAAAGAACAGAAATTACAACTCTTACATGAAGAGGCACATCTCCAGCTGCCTTTCAAAATTTGGTTTAAGAATTGGCTTTGACCAAAGGTCTCTTTGTTTTCAGGGAAAAAAACAAAAGCTTTTAAAACCACAGCCTTTTAAAAAGGAAGGGGGGGGAATATCACAATGTGAAATTTGACTTTGTAAAGTCATCCTTCAACTGGGCTTTCTTGTATTAGTGTAACATCACATGGTAATAGGTTTTGTGTACGTTGTTAGCTGCCCCCAAAGTGGGTAATTGGAAGGTAAATGCCTATACCCATAAGTTTTCTGGTACTAGTAAAGACCAACTTAGTGAAAACCTAGTCCTAGTCCATACCTGTGGACCTATACATCATTGGATATGCTGAAGCCCTGGAACACTGACCCACTTAAGAGCAGAGTTCACTGAAATGTTTAGTCCTTGCTAACTTATAAGTAGAATCTGAGAATCTACAACATGCCATGTGTACATCTGTGGCTGGATAGAGAATTTAAACAGCAAAAACAGAAATGAGCAACATGAGGATTCCCCTTTCTTTTACCTGATAATGTTGTTTGATACGCCATAGTGCCTTTAAGGCCAGTTTGAGTCCTACCAGTTCCTGTGATTACGTTCCAGTCCTGTGTTGTTACTACCTTCATCTTGGTATCTTCTTTTTTCCCACTTTGTTAACCCACTTTATGCTTTATCTCCTCAATAAAATGCTTACTGAGGGAAAGGCTCGTTTTGAATTTATTTGTATTCCCACTTAGTGCCAAACATTTGGCACATGGTTTTTTGAACTAGAGTTGGCCATTGGCAAGCCATTCCTGACTTGAGTAGGAGAAAAGGGCCTTGTTTTTAGTCCCCCAGAGACCTGCGTTTAGAATCAACATAGTGGATGGCTTATCTTGGGGGAAAGTCTTTACCAGTCAATCTTGAATGTTATGGGTGAAATGGTAAGCATAAGTCATGAGTTGTGAAGATAGGTTAATATCTAGGGTGTCTGGCTGGCTTGGTGGAGCATGTGACTCGATCTCAAGGTTGTAGGTTTGAGCCCCATGTTGGGTATAAAGATTGCTTTAAAATCTTTTTAAAAACAAAGGGATGCCTGGGCGACTCAGTTAAGGGGTCTACTTTCCACTCAGCTCGAGATCCCAGAAGCATGGCATTGAGCCCCATGTAGTGTTCTCTGCTCAACAGTCTGCTTTCTCCCACTGCCTGCCATTCCCCCTGCTTATGTGCTCTCTCGCACTGTCAAATAAAAATCTTCAAAAATAATAAATAAAAATAAAGGTTAGTAAGAGGGAAGTGTTTAGAATAGTACTATAATGAGTACTGTCTGCTACTGTGAAGAATTAAGCATACGAAACCTTTTTTATATTGTCTTGCCTTATTTTCACATGAAATTTACTTGTTACCTTGTAGTGATTGAACATTTTCCATAATAATTATTTCTCAGGAAAAGTAGGAAGCTTTAATCACCTTTTCCAAAGTCCTTAATCTAATTTCCTTAATTTAGGACTTGGAGCACTCTAAACTTTGGCAGTTTACATTTAGGAAACTTCACATTGTTACTTAACTTGTGTTCAGAAAGTGTTTTGTCACTATTCAATTTCAGTCTTATGGCACTTGAAGGATTTTAAGGTTTTTTTTTTTTTTAAGATTTTATTTATTTATTTGACAGATCACAAGTAGGCAGAGAGCTGGGGGGGAGGGGGAGGGGGAAGCAGGCTCCCTGCTGAGCAGAAGAGCCAGATGTGGGCTTCATCCCAGGACCCTGAGATCATGACTTGAGCCCAAAGAGGCTTAACCCCCTGAGCCACCCAGGTGCCCCAAATGTTCTTAAATTTTGACTTAATTTTAATTACAAAAGTATATGTACTTAGGAACATAAAGTGTCTTTCCTTAGAGCTCTTTGGCTAAGGTAGCTGCTATTAACAATATGTCTGTGCCTAGATTTTGGTCCTAAAATCTGTTCCAACAAGCTGTTCTTACCATGAGTGGTATTCTACAACTTGTTTTTACTTAGAGATCTGCTATTTTAAATGACTGACAAGTATATTCCTGAATGTATAAACATACTTTTTCAGTACCAACATTGTTTTATTGAAGTAATCCCTTGGCTTATGTGGCAGGAATGAAAAATACTACTTTTAACATTAAATATCAAAGAATGAGAATATAGAGAGTTTTAACATAGTTTAGTACCTGGTAAATTTACAAACATTAAAGTTTGAACTGTTTATTTATTTATTTTAAAGATTTTATTTATTTATTTGACAGAAATCACAAGTAGATGGAGAGGCAGGCAGAGAGAGAGAGGGAAGCAGGCTCCCTGCTGAGCAGAGAGCCCGATGCGGGACTGGATCCCAGGACCCTGAGATCATGACCTGAGCCGAAGGCAGCGGCTTAACCCACTGAGCCACCCAGGCGCCCTAAAGTTCAAAAACTTTAAAGCAGTACCACTTCCGGAATAAGATGGATATATGTATGTTTAATGCCATGTATGCTTCTGTGTGCTAAAAGGATGAGTTGATGGGATTATGTAATTGATGTAGGTCCTCAATAGCTTGTTGAGATGGTCTTGACTGTGTAACAGCAGCCCACAGATGGGCCCGCAGTGTAGTACTTAATAAATGGTTAACTTTTTTTTTTTAGATTTATTTATTTATTGTAGAGAGAGCACACGAGTAGAAGAGTGGAAATCCCCAGACAGACCCCATTGAGCTCAAGAAGCCTGACTGGGGGCTCTGTCCCAGGAGCCTGAGATTGTGACTAAGCAGAAATGAAGAGTCAGATGCTTAACCAGTTGAGCCATGCAGGTGCCCTAGTGAGTAAGTTTTTATACTTGAGCAGGAAGGAATTGTGGTTCCTTCAGAAGTTGGAAGAGAAGCATAAGAGTTAATACCAGCAAATTCCACCTTTGACCCTTTGGAGGAAGCCAGGATTGCTAGTTTTTTGTGTATCCTTCTGGAAATGCAAATCTAGAAAAATTGCTAGTCCCCAGGTAGTTTAAGTTTATCATAGGTCACTGGAATTTTACAAAGACAAGTAACATAAGTATTGGAGCTCAAACACTAGGAAACTACTTGTAATTAAATTTTTACTGTTAACATCCATCTATTTATACCTATTAGTATCATTTCTAAGGAAGTCTTAGAATTACGATTTATAAGCAGAGGTAGGATTTAAAGCCTAGTTCAGTTCCTAACAGCCCTGAAGCATTAGAAAAAAATGTGTGTCAGATAATTCCTAGTGAAAAGCACTTAAGAAATTAGATTGAGGAAGGCTCAGAAAGTACAGAATGCACATGCTTTCAAGCAGAATTATTCTGGTAAATAGGAAAACTCTGTATGAAAAACGGCCCTTTATTCAAATTCGTTAATTATACTTTGTTTCATTTACATGGGTTTTTTGGGTTTTTTCCTCCTGAATCCTAGGAAAGTAGAGACATCTTGCTGTTGTATCCCTAAAAACTATTTCCTAGTAATGGGACACTGTCTATGTAACTACAGTGCGTACCAAAAATAGCGTCAGTAGTTTATACTCTACGGTCCATAGTGGCCTGCTAATAATCTTTACATTAGTCAGGATCATTTGCCACATTTTGTTGTCCTGGTTCTTTGGTCTCTTCTAATCTAGACTGGGTCCTCTTCATTTTTGAAGAGTAGAGGACAGTTAACTTTGTAGAATTTTCCCTCAATTTGGGTTTGTCTGATACTTAACTCGTGATTGCATTTTTAGCAGGAATATCACAAGAATGAGACTGAGCTTAGTGCACCATATTTAGTCATTTTGTAATAATAACCTGTAAGTCACTATTTCTGCAACTAGACAGTCTTATAAAGTTAAAAGAAGAAGGGGTGCCTGGGTGGCTCAGTGGGTTAAAGCTTCTGCCTTCAGCTCGGGTCATAATCTCGGGGTCCTGGGATCAAGCCCCACATCGGGCTCTGCTCTGCAGGGGGCCTGCTTCCTCCTCTCTCTGCCTACTTGTGATCTCCGTCTGTCAAATAAATAAATAAAACCTTAAAAAGAAAAAGTTAAAAGAAGGAGTTTTTGGTTTTAGGGAGGGAGCCAGTCATTTTCAAACTTAAGAGCTGCTGAAGGGAGAGCTTTATTGGCAACAGATAATACTCCATTACCACTGAAAGCAGGAGAGTGATTCTAGCCCAGGGCCAAAAAGGGAGCAGAAGGCCACTTTAAATAGATGAGAGATGGCAAAGACGAACTGGAAAAGAAGCTGCGGCCTCACATAGAAAATCGTGCCCTCTAGTGTTGTGGGGGTAAATGCTGTTACCCAAGCACTCTTGGCAGATCCTTGTGCTGCTCTTACTAAAACATTCTGTAAATAGTCAAACCCTAACATTTCTAGCCAATGGAGGGGAAGGTAGGCAAAGCAGAGATGCTGAATATGGTGCCCAAGTATGAGAGTAATTGACCACTACTTTCTAGCTATCCTAAACAGCTTTGAGTGTGCTATTTAAATATATTGCTGTTCTTTTGATTTTAGAAGATTGCAGACACCAAATAGAGAATAGTGATGAAACTTGGGTAGTTACTCGGCTTTAACAATATAGATCTGTCTGCTTCCTCCCCAGGTAATTGAAGGAAATCCTAGACATCCCAGCTGAGGTTAGTTCACTGTATACCTCTAAAAAACATCTTAAGTCACTTCAGTTTCTTCTTCTTTGTAGTATATTTGTTGATGGTCACTGTTGAGTAGTTTCTAAGTCTTGATTTTGCTGATTGCATTCTCATGGTATCATCCAGCATGTTCTGGACCTAAGAACAGTGGTTCTCAAAGTGTGCATGGACCAGTAATATCGGCAGCATCCTCTGGGAATTTGTTTAAAATGCATTTTCTCAAGCCCCACCCTAGATCACTGAATCAGAAACTAAATTGGAGCCCAGCCACAGTAGTGGTATAATAAGCCTTCCAAATGATTCTGGTCCATGCTCAAGTTGGAGATCCATTATTCTAGAGGCTTTGTCAGATTCTGGTGGGGGGTTTTTTCCTTCCCAAAACTACTTGGATATCTTTTGTCATTGGGAGGCATTGATGATCTTTGCCTAGGCTCATTAAACCATGAATTCATGATTTTAAACAGCATTTTTTCAATCCATGGCAGTTCTCCTTACTGGTGTGGCCTTTTTCTATCTTCAGTCAGTGGAAGTCAACTCAGGTTGCCTCCTGAGTTCATTCAGAGCAGCCCTAGTAATCTTACCAGTTTCCTTGCTTTCTAATATGGTGGGATTTCTAAACTTTCTAGTCCCAGATGTGGAAGCAGCCATTTCTCTAATGAACCCAGGTTATCTTTATTTGGAAACGGTATTTAGCAAGCACAACCTGGGCCCTTGGGTGTTAATTGCTTCTTACTGGATCTCTGCTCTTGTGAAGGTCTCTCCTGCAGGCTGAACATCCCCTCAGCTGTCTCAGTGTGGCAGTTTTAAAGCCCCTAACCATCTCTGTTGTCTCCCTGTATTCTGGGTGGTCAGGTCCCTCTTACAGAGCGGGGCCTGCTAGTCAGAGACAGCACTCCAGATTTGCTTTAACCTACTCAGAGCAGGGGTGCCTGGGTGGCTCAGTTGGTTAAGTGTCTGTTTGCAGCTTGGATCCTGATCCTGGGGTCCTGGGATGGAGAGTTTGTTTTTGCTTCTGTCCTCCCCCCCCCACCCGCCTGTGTGTGCACACGTGCTCTAACTCTCGAATGAATGAATACCAATCTTTTTTTAAAATCATGAATAAACTGCTCAGAAGGAGCATGTAGTATGTGGACACCTTGCCCTAATAGATGCTTAGCTTAATTCTGGGTCAGTTCTGGCAAAGGAGTGAGGAAACTTTTTAATATCCCTACAGAATATCTTCCGCAGGGCACGTGGGTGGCTCAGTGGGTTAAAGCCTCTGCTTTCAGCTCAGGTCATGATCCCGGGGTCCTGGGATTGAGTCCCGCATTGGGCTCTCTGCTTAGCAGGGAGCCTGCTTCCTCCTCTCTCTCTCTCTCTCTGCCTGTATTATCTCTCCTACTTGTGATCTCTGTCAAATAAATAAATCTTTAAAAAAAAAAAAAATCTTCTGCTCCTTCAGAGTGTTTAAGCAAATAATGTGTTCTCCTGCTCTGGGTAACAGGAATAGGGGGAGAAGGAAATTCAGAGCATAAATTTCAGTGTGGTTGTAGAGTACACAACAGCATTGTAATTGGAATGAGTAAAATCTTAAAGTTATAGCTTTCGTTCACCTTTGCTATTGATGACATACCTCTGCAGACCCAGCATTGATAACTGTGGCTGTGATTGTAGTAAGCTGATCAGTGTAATATCCTGAGTCATAATGGTCCAAACTCACATTCAGTAAACACTTGTAAGAGCCTTGCCAGATTTGTTCATAGATCTACATATATTTCTATAAATCTCCCCCCCCCCCCCCCCCCTGCTTTATGAGCAAAGTACCACCTGTCCCTTGATTTTGGCCAGTGGAATTTTGGCAGGCATAACATGTTTAATAGACCAGATGTTACCCTTCTCTTGCCCAAAGATGCCTACCTTCTAATCCTGTAAACCTATCACTATGTTACCTTACATGAAAAAAGGAACCTCGTAAATGTGATTAAAGTCTGGAAATGAGAAGATTATCCTTGATTATCCAAGTGGGTCCAGTGTAATTACAATAGGAAGGTTGAAAGTAAAAAGATCAGAAAAGGTTGATGAGAAAACAAGCAAAGTGAGAGATTTGAAGATGCTACACTACCGGCCTTGAAGATGGGACCACTAGGTAAGAAAACTAAATTGTCTACAGCCTCTGGATGGAGTACAGGCCTACCCACAGCTTGACTCTGAAGGTCCTCTCCAGGCTAAACAGGCCCTTCAACTTATTTTGGACTAATGATCTCTACAACTCTAAGGTAACACATTTTTCTTTTAAGCCACCAAAGTTGTAGTTACTGCAGCACAAGGAAAGGCTGAAGCAGCACTTGTACAAATGGGCTTGGTCTTTGGTATCTCAGTCATCACCATGACAATAATACCCTTTGTAAGCCTGCTGGTAAGAGATGAAACCGGTGGGGCTAAGCTGTCAGTTAGCCTCAGCCACCTATAGCTTGAAACAACAGCCCAGCTTAAATCCACCAACCTGCAGACGAATGAAAAGGGAAAACCTAGGGGGTTATTTCATTTTGCCTAAAGAGATACTTGACTTTTTTTTTTCTTTTTTTTTAAGATTGGAATACTTCCAACAGCTCCCTCCCTGTAGAGTTTAGGTTGGTGGCCCTCATCGGAAGGACATACTGTCTTCTACATACAGCCCTCTTTTTACAAATCCTGATAACCAATGTCCCATTTTCCTAGCCTCAGTGATCTTTTGCTAACAGTTGTGAATTTCCAGCAACCGACGCATACCTTTAAAAACAGACCCTTTATTAAATTCTCTTCAAATGGAGTGTATGCCGTGTTTCCTGTCCTGACCCTAACAGAAAAAAGTAAATATTTCCTATTTCAATAGAGTATAAAACATCGCATGCACTTGATGAAGTTTGCTTTTTTCATTTGCAATCCAAAGTTCTCTTGAGTTAACAAGTACACCAAGGAACTTTATTCTTAGCTCTCAGTAGATAAGCTTTTCTGAGGGACATACCCACCCACTCTGCCACCCTCGTATCTGGCTAACATTGTCCAAGTACCTGGCTTGTACCAGAAAGCCAGTGTGTTTGTTCCTTGAGTGGAAGAAGTTCCAAATAGCTGATTGTTGGGAAGTGCTATGGACTCTGTATCTCTCCACAAAATTCATGTGGCAGCCTAATCCCGATGTGATGATACAGCAAGGTGATGGCTGTTTGTGAAGCCAGGAAAACTTCACTAGACATGAAATTTGCAGCGCCTTGATCTGGATGTTCCAGCATCCAGAACTGAGAGAAAGAGGTTTCTGTTGTAAGCCATAGTCTTGTCTGGTGTTCTGTCCTAGTAGCCCGAGTGCACTAGGACATGAAGGTATCTGAAAAATGAAATCAGAAGATGGCCTGGAGCAGATAGAGCCAGAAGAAAGCAACATACTGTCTTGTACAGAGATCAGGATCTTGGACCACCTTTCCTAAGTGGTATTTGTCCCCACTGACAAGCAATTCTTTGGGAAGAAAGTCCTTGGTACTGGGAAGTAGAATACCTTGAGAGCCAGTGAGACCCAGTTTGGGCTTCTGACCTCCCGAACTACAAGGTAATTTTTGCTTTTCTAAGCCACTAATTTGTTCCACAAAAGTAAATATGCCTTGATTGAGTGATTTTTTTTTTTTTTTAAAGATTTTATTTATTTTTTTGTCAGAGAGAGAGAGGGAGAGAGAGCAAGCACAGGCAGGCAGACAGGCAGGCAGAGGCAGAGGGAGAAGCAGGCTCCCTGCCGAGCAAGGAGCCCGATGTGGGACTCAATCCCAGGATGCTGGGATCATGACATGAGCTGAAGGCAGCTGCTTAACCAACTGAGCCACCCAGGCGTCCCTGAGTGATTCTTTTTTGTTGGCACCTCAGTGTCCTAAGACAGGAATTCTATCAGTATGTTGAGAACAAGGTTCAAATGTTTAGCAGGATGGGGGTAAGGGAAATAGCTGAGGCTCTGGCCCTCACCGAAACAAGTTCTAGCAATTACAAACATAAGCTTCCATTCCCAAAGCCAAATAAAATTTTATCAATGAAGTTCTGAGTAACAAAGCCATGTGTGGGGAAGAGCAAGACCTGAAGCTGATCATGTTTGGGAACTTGGGTCTCCCTTGCATTTCCCACTATGGACCCACTTCTGTGTATGAGAAGTGTCCAGTCCTTACGCTGGTTTCAGTTCATACTACTACCAGTATCGGCTAGACCTAAGATCCCATCTTCTGCCATTAAGTTTGTGATGAAACCCAAGTCCCTAGCAGCTGGTCCCCCATCTCTAATCAATAACCACCTCCACGACAGGAGAAACACCAGACCACCCCACCTCCATGGCTCTGTTTCCCTCTTCTGTTTCTGGCTCTTCCTGTTACCCTTTTCAGCCATGAATTTACTCTTCTTCCTCCTCTGTTTGCTTTTTTTCTTGTAATATTTTACCCATGAATCTGGGGTATTTATGCTAGAAAAGGCTCCCAATTAGTAAAGTCTGTCAAGTTGTAACCAGAAGGATGTTCACATTGAACAAAAAGGGCACATTTTGATGATTTTCCTAAATAGACTGCCTCAGTGGTGAATTCTGTAGAAACAGATGTGGGCTTAACAATTTTCCCAGTGCTTCTGTTAACATTTCAAACAAATTTGGGTCCATTCTTTGGTAGAAGTTCAACTTGGAGTAGACAGTGGGGGTTATTGACCTGTACAAGAGGGGTCTGTCACTTGAGGGGAGGACAGGACTTGCTTCCTTGCTCCTGAGGGCAACAGAACAAACGGTGGCCTTAGGAGAAGCCACCATCCCCAAATCCCATCAGCTTGGGAGGAGCTCTCTATCCCTGAAGGTGTTCAACAAAGCAAGACCACTGAAAGTGCTAGGACCACCTGTTAAGACTGTTAATGGGCAGAACAATGATGTCTCAGCAATTCCTGTTGGTTCCTGCATCCTGCTAGCTCAGATTCCACTTGTCTGTCTGAATCACTGTAAGACACATTTGTAATTGAGAAGCCATGTGTTTGTGTAGTTTCATCACTTTCTTATAATCCAATACCTAAAATAAATCTTTTGGAAAATCTAGAACAAGCAGTCTGGGTAGAGATGAGAGAAAAAGGATGGCTGTGTGTGTATTGGTGTGTATGAAGAGACCGCTATTGTTATGGCAACCAGCATCCTCAACTATGCTGTTCTGTTCCCAATAATATGAGATGTGATTAAAAATTGACATTGCAGCAAGGAAGAACACATGTAATGCGTTGGTGTAGCAACCAGAATAAAGTCTGCATAAATTTAAACCCGATGATCACAATTTGGGGAATTTGTCTACGATTAATTAGGAATTCTTTTCTCATCTGGACTGAAGTCAGGAACCTGGAGGTCTGACCTGTGTCCATGACCTTAGGCCAAAGGGACCTCAATGTCCTCTTCTGTAAAATAAGGTATAAGGTTTAATCCTTTTGTGTGGGAGGGGGGCCCCCAGCTGTAGGCTATACCAAGAGTTTCCCTGTTATCTGCATGCAGCGTATTACTAGCAAATATTTATTGAGCACCCACTCAGTATCCAGTTTAGTGCTAAGGATACAAGAAAATGTCTCTCTTAAAGCTTGCAGTCTTCTTTTTTTTTTTTTTTAAAGATTTTATTTATTTGACGGACAGAGATCACAAGTCGGCAGAGAGAGAAGGGGAAGCTGGCTCCCCGCTGAGCAGAGAGCTGATGGGACACTCAATCCCAGGACTCTGGGATCATGACCTGACCCGAAGGCAGAGGCTTAACCCATTGAGCCACCCAGGCGTCCCGAGCTTGCAGTCTCTTAACCTCTCCAATTACACAAATCTATGTGAAGCTACAGCTGTGATAAGTGTGAAAGGAGGTATTTTGTGCTGTAAGAACCAACAACAGAGATGTAACTAGTTAGATCAAGGATATTTAAGCATGGAGCGGCAGTGACTTGTTCAAGGTAACACCGCAGCGGGAACCATATGCCATGAAGCAGTGAGTCTTTACAAATGGAGAAATGAAGTACCGGGAGGATAGGGTGAGGTCCTCCGGGTCACACTAGAAGCCATGGCAATAGGTCATCTAATCGCAGGCGCGGCTAATGAGGCCCTGTATGCCTGTCAGGGGCTGAATCGGAACCCGCCGCCCTGGGCCTCCTATCCTCTGGTCCCAAAGCCCTTCGCCCCCTCTGGGGCCGTTTTTGGACGCTCCCTGGCTCCACTTCTCCAGGGAGGGTATGGAGCAGTCGCGGTGGGAAGGCACTGGACAGCTCAGCGACCCAGCCGGCGTGCGTGCGGGAGCGCAACCCCGTCTTTTGTCACTGACCACTCAGCGGGGGGGCCGGCAGGCTCGCTCTTCGGCTCGGCGGGGCCCGCGCCCCCTGCGCGCTGCTGGCCGTGACGCGGACGGCGGAGGGCAAGATGAATCCTCACCCGCCTCGCCTGCGCAGCCCTCTGGTCGCGGCGGGGAGAGGCCACCAGGCCCACGCGGCCGGGCCCGCGCCCCCCGATCCCGCTCTGCGCGCGCTCCGCGCCCCGCGTCCTGCAGGGAGGCGGGCCCGCCCCCTGTGCGCGCAGGCGCGCGCGGCGCGGGTCTCGGACGGCAGCTCGGCGCTGGGCGGCCACGGGCGGGCCTCGCAGGTAGGGAGCCCGCGGCGGGGGCTCGGCCCGGGATGCGGGGCGCCGCCCGCCCTGCCGCCAGTGCCCCGTGCGCGGCCCCAGCGCGCGGCCCATGGCGAACGCCGCCGGCGGGGGGCGCGGGCTGGGGAGGAGAGCGGGGGAGCGGAGCGGAAGGGGTCCGGGCAGAGTGCGGCGGGGCGGGGGCGACGGCAGCGGGGCTGGGGGCCGCGACCGCGAGCTGGGGAGGCGGCGGCTCCGATTTTAGCGAAATGCAGTCAATTAAGAGTTTTCCATTAATACGACGGAGGGTGTAGAGGGCGGGCTTTGAGGTTTCTTAGGAAATGGGTCATTTGGCAAACTTTCTTTTTCCTACCATTGATTTCCGATTTTTATAACGGGAAATGGGATTATTACTATTTTGCCATAAAGAGAAAGAGTAAAAAGAATTCCGCCATTTTGGCGTCTTAAAAAGTAACCGTTGCGCGGAATTGACGGGTCAGTGGTCGCCCCACCCGCAGCCCTGTGTGCTGGTTCCCCGAGGGCTCGCGGGCGGTGGTCCCGACCCGGAGCGGCTTGCCCCGCCTCCCGCGTCCCGGCCGCAGCTGCGGGGGGGTGGCCCCAAGTTTGCGGCGCTCTGTCAGACCCCGGCTCTGAGTGTGTCGCTCCCCGCCCCCAACCCCGATAGCCAGGGCTTTTATTGAGCGTCTGTTGTATACGAGGCCGTGAAGGGCAGGCGGTTGGGAGGAACCTTAGCAGAGAGACGACGAGAAAATAAACAGGGACGTCCTCATGCAATAAATATTTATTGAACATATCCTATGGGCCGGACACAGCTCTGGCCCGGGGACCCAAATGGTTATTTTGGGTTAGGTTCCTTAGAACCAGACTCCCAGAGGGAGATGTGAGCGCAGGTTTACTGGAGTGCCCTTGCGAATATCACCTGTAGGACAGGGAAGACAGCAAGGTGGTGGGCAGAAGTTAAACAGGCTGGGGCCTGTCCCAGGGGAAGCTCTGGAGTGGACAGGGAGGGCGCTGCTGACATAATCTCAAATTGAGGCTAGGGGGCGAGGTCTTCATTCCCCTTATCAGCTGGTCTAACAGGATGGTTGCTTCCAGGAGAGGGCACTTGGGCGAGGCAGCTCCCCTGGCTAAGGGCAGTTCCCAGAGAAGCTGAGGACTGCCCCCTGACAACCTGGAGGGCAGCTGGGACCTCCCACTTTATCCCCTCCTCCCGGAGTCCCTGAACAGCTTGGGGAGGAGTGGATCGAATTCCAGCCCCTAAGACAAGAATGGCTAACCCTTTTATGGATTTCAGTACCATTGTTTCTTACACTGTTGACCACTTTTTACTCCCAGCTCTCTGATTCATTCATGCACTGCCGATCTGAGCAGGCCTGTCAGGCTTTTCACACGTCAGCAGCTTTGTTCCATCCCTGGGGGAGAGAGACAAGTTAATGCACAGTTAGACTATGTGGAGTGGAATACAGCTGAGGGGATGATTAACTTTGTTTGGGGGTGGATTCTGGGAAAGCTTCAAAGAAGAGGTGTCACTCAAGCTGGATCTGGGAAGCTGCTTGAGATATTTCCAGACCTATGGGATGTGGAGAGGTGTGTGCAGAGGACAGAGGAGTGGGGTTCTGAGGGTGTGATCAGGCCGTAGGGTAGGAGTAGATGGCTTCCTAGCACGTGGCTTGGGCCTGGGAGCCATTGCACACTGGTTGTGCTGCTGTATGTACCGAGTGAGACGATGTTTATGAAAATGCTGCATGAGCTGCAAACACAAGGGGTGGCAGCGGGAGAGGAAGAGTGAATTCAGATCACAGAGAAAGCAGTTACGGGCCTCAGAAAAACTCGTGGTCTAGCTGGGGAGGAAGGACAAAGAAGCAGTGGGTGCCGTGAGCCAGGAGGCCACAAGTAGGTGTGATGGGTCCCAACATCTCAGATGCACCGGCTCCTCTTTCCTCCTGCATATTTAAGGACTTGTCTTCTAGAATTATTCATTTCCCCTGCAATGTCCGTTTTTTCCTCTCCGTAGGCTCATTTTCATCAAATACAAACGTGCTCTAATATCTCCTGTTTAAACAAACCGGGGGCGCCTGGGTGGCTCAGTTGGTTAAGCCTCTGCCTTTGGCTCAGGTCATGATCCCAGGGTCCTCGGATGGAGTCCCTCTTTGCTCTTTGCTCAGCGGGGAGCCTGCTTCTCTTTCTGCCTCTGCCTGCCACTCTGCCTGCTTGTGCTCACTCTCTGTCTCTGACAAATAAATAAATAAAATCTTTAAATAACAACAACAAACACATCACGCCCCTTCCTTGAGACCACATCACTCTCCAAACGCAGTCCCCCAATTCCATGCATTCCTCTAGACATCACAGCTCCTTGACAGAGCTGTCAGTCCCATTGCTTTCACTTCCCTTTCTTCCATTCTTCTGTGAGGCGCAAACCTTATTATCAGCCTTCCCCCCCCCGAATGTAGAGTCTGTGGCAGAGGGCAGAGGTTTTTGTCTGTTTTGTTCAGTGACAAATCTGCATTGCCTAGAACAGTACCTGGTGCATAGTAGGTGTTCAGTAAACATTGAGCTAATCCAGGATCTCTCTCTAGAACCCACTCCAATCTGGTTTATGTGTCCACAGCTCCTCCGAAGTGACTCTTGTGGTCAGTGGTCCGATCTTACAGAATGGAGCTGACACCTAGTTTGGCCCTCCAGTGTTTGCTGAAACAAGGGCAACAAACCTGAGCAGAAGGACATTCCCCTGGCCACCCTTTCTGGACACCCCCAAAACATGTGAGAGGTTCTGAAACAGGAGCAGAGTTCTTCCAGGAGTAACCACATGCACTCTCAGTGACTGCCAAGGTTGTTTTTTTTTTTTTAAAGATTTTATTTATTTATTTGAGAGAGAGACAGTGAGAGAGAGCATGAACGAGGAGAAGGTCAGAGAGCGAAGCAGACTCCCCGTGGAGCTGGGAGCCCGATGCGGGACTCGATCCCGGGACTCCAGGATCATGACCTGAGCTGAAGGCAGTCGTCCAACCAACTGAGCCACCCAGGCGTCCCGACTGCCAAGGTTTTGAATAAAAAGATTGACTCTATCTAAAAGAACTTAAAAGTGGTCCAAGTACATCAGCTGTGAAAAGCAAAATAATTAGAATTGAAATTCAGGGAATTCTATTTTACAATCTTAACAAAGGGAAACACACCTTGGTTTGAATATTGCCTTCATTAATCAGGTTATATATCTAGTCTTCACCTACGTGATGATATAATACAGAGGATGGACTCTCTGTTTTAGAGAGGAAAAGCTGGAAAGTTAACGAGTGCACAGGAACAGCAGGTGGGAGGAGGTGGGAGAGAGAGCAGCCCCCTCTGCTAGCAGGAAGCTTCTATGTTACCAGAAGTTACCCAGCTCCCTGGAATTTCTTTTCTTTTCTTTTCTTTTCTTTTTTTTTTTTTAAGATTTTTATTTATTTATTTGACAGAGATCACAAGTTGAGTGAGAGGCAGGCAGAGAGAGGTGGGGGAAGCAGGCTCCCTGCTGAGCAGAGAACCCGATGCAGAGCTCGATGTGGGGACTCGATCCCAGGACCCTGAGACCATGACCTAAGCCAAAGGCAGAGCCTTAACCCACTGAGCCACCCAGAGCCTTAACCCACTGAGCCACCCAGGCGCCGCTGGGATTTCTGTTAAAAGGGAGTGAATTGGTGTTTGTTGAAGACCTGCTGCTACCAACACTTTACCCGTTTTTTGCATGTGATGTTCACTAGACCCCTTTGAGACAGATATCATTACTGTATTTATTTTACACACGAGGAAACTGAGGCTTCAGTCAGGTAAGCTTCTTACTCAGAGCCCCACGTGTTAAGCTCTGGAGCTGTTTCTTTTTCTTTCTTTCTTTCTTTCTTTTTTTTTTTTTAAAGATTTTATTTGTTTGACAGAAAGCACAAGTAGCGGAGCAGGCTCCCCGCTGAGCAGAGAGCCCTATGCCAGGCTCCATCCCAGGACCCTGAGATCATGACCTGAGCCGAAAGCAGAGGCTTAACCCACTGAGCCACCCAGGCGCCCCTGGAACTGAGTTTCACACTGTCTTAGGTCTGTCTTGAGCTGAGGCCATGTTTTCCTTTAACTTAATGCCACAAGCTATTGTCAAGGACTGTCAACACCTTAAAGCAACCAGGAATCGGGATGCCTGGGTGGCTCAGTTGGTTAAGCAGCTTCCTTCGGCTCAGGTCATGATCCCAGCGTCCTGGGATCGAGTCCCACATCGGGCTCCTTGCTCGGCGGGGAGCCTGCTTCTCCCTCTGCCTCTGCCTGCCTCTCTGTCTGCCTGTGCTTGCTCTCTCTCCCTCTCTCTGACAAATAAATAAAATCTTTAAAAAAAAAAAAAAAGCAACCAGGAATCAATCACACACCCAGAGCTTTTTTTTTTTTTTTTAAGATTTTTTAAAAAATTTATTTATTTGACAGACAGAGAGAGATCACAAGTAGGCAGAGAGAGAGGGGGAAGCAGGCTCCCCGCTGAGCAGAGAGCCCGATGTGGGGCTCGATCCCAGGACCCTGAGATCATGACCTGAGCTAAAGGCAGAGGCTTAAACCACTGAGCCACCCAGGCGCCCACACCCAGAGCTTTTTATTAACAAGTTGAAATTACTGAAATTCAACACAGATTTATTTAGCACCTACTGTGTGCAGGCACTGTTCCAGGGGCTGGCTCTATAGCAGGGAACAAGACGGATTAAAGTCTTTGCCTTCATGGAACTTAGATTTCTATAGAGATGACTAATGACACACAAATAAGTAAATGAAGATCATTACTGATTATAATGAAGGATGCAAAGGAAAGAAATACAGTAATGGGATGAGCAGTAGTGGCATGGGTGAGGAGTGTGCTGCTTAAACTGAGTGGCCAGGAAAGACCTCTTCTGAGGAGGTGACCACTGAGCTGAGGCTGGAGCATGGAAAGCAGGTAGCCAAGCAGAGAGCTTGGGGAGGAGCATTCTAAGCAGAGTTTAGAACAAGGATCAAGGGCTCTGCAGTAAACATGTTTGTTAGTGAGTAGAAGGAAACCAGTATTTGTCAGGGGTGGAGAACAGGTGGTGGAGGATGAGGTCAGAGGAAAACAGGGGTCAGATTCTATAGGGCAAACCTCTTTGATTTTATTCTAAGGACAGTGGAGAACCATAGAAGAATTTTAGGTAGGGAAATTATGTGATTTGGTTAACATCTTTTTTTTTTTAAGATTTTTATTTATTTATTTGACAGAGAGAGAGAGACAGTGAGAGAGGGAACACAAGCAGGGGGAGTGGGAGAAGGAGAAACAGGCTTCCTGCTCAGAAGGGAGCCCGACGTGGGTCTCCATCCCAGGACCCTGGGATCATGACCTGAGCCGAAGGCAGATGCTTAACCACTGAGCCATGCCCCTGTTTTACTTTTTTTTTAAAGATTTTATTTATTTATTTGACAGAGAGAGATCACAAGCAGGCAGAGAGGCAGGCAGAGAGAGAGGAGGAAGCAGGCTCCCCGCTGAGCAGAGAGCCCGACGCGGGGCTCGATCCCAGGACCCTGAGATCATGACCTGAGCCGAAGGCAGCGGCCTAACCCACTGAGCCACCCAGGCGCCCCTGTTTTACCTTTTTAAAGCTTTCTGTTACTGGAGAATAAACTGTAGGAGGCAAGAGAAGAAGAAGGGAGATGAGGCAGGAGGCAGTTTCTGAAGTCCAAGGAGGGCTGATGGGAGTTGGGACTTGCAAGGCAGCAAGGAGATGGAGAGAAGTCAGACTCTGAGAGGTGTTTTGCAAATAGAGCCGACAGGCCAATTATAATATCTGTAAAGTTTTGCTGTCCAGTACAGTAACTATGGCCACTGTGACTATTTAAATTTAATTTAAATTAAGATTTAAAAAATTCAGTTCTTCATTCACACTAGCCACATTTCGGTGCTCAGGAACCACATGTGGGTAGTGGCTACTAGTGTGTTGGACAATATAGGCATAAGACATTTACAACATCACAGAAGATTCTCCTGGACAGTGCTGGTAAGCCACTAGGACAGTGGCCAATACGTTTTAGGAGTTAAGTAAATGATAGATATTTATTAAGTATAGTTGTTACATTGTTAGGTCTTTTTTCCCCATATGTTTACTTATCCATCCACCTCTTTATTAAATACTTTCTTGCCCTTGCTTTATTATTGGAAGAGTCATGCACTATCTGGGTTCTCCAAGAGCACGTCTTTGCTTTTCACATGTGTGCGTTTGTTCAGTGGACCTTCTAGTGCTCACTCTGTGCTTAGGGTTGGAAGGATTGCGGCCAGGGGGCGTCAAAGAATGTGATTGGGAAAATGACCTCCCAGGAAAATGGACCTTAAGAGTGAGAGTGAGTTTGGTACTTGAGGGCTCTAAGTCCCCACAGGAAGAAGAGTCTAGTGGGGCTGGAGGTGGGGCTTGAGAAGAGGGGAGTTTGGACTTAGCCTGAGCTCTGTCATTGACAGCTGGCCAGACAGAACCTTGGCCTGAGACCTTCTCCCAGAGTCAGTGCTGTACCTGTACATCACAGTTTGCAAAGCACCCTCACACATGCCCATCTTCTCGTCCGGGGGAGAGGCAGGGCCTGGCCAGAGCCCTCACCTGGGTGATCTGGTTAGAACCAGGAGCCAGATTTAGTGTTGGTCTCCTAAGACACCGTGCTCTCCTCAGGGCTGAGGCTTTTCTCTACAGGGTGACCAGCTCCTCCTCAAAGAAGGCTCTTCCCTCCCTGATCACCGTGGGGGTCGTGTTCAGCTTGTAGGCCTACCAGGATGGAGGGAAATGCCGAAATGGAGATGCTGAGGACACTGAAGGGGCCCTCCACAGGAGAGGTCAACGTGCACCTGGTGGCCAGAGACAGCCCAGGTTCCAGCTCTCACCTGCCCGCTACTGCCTTCATCATCCCAGGTGGGCCAAGCCGGGGGCCTGGGGGGAGGAGCAGCTCCACACCTGCTAAGCAGGTGTGGATCCCGAGAAGGACATACTTTCACCTGCCTACACACATGCATGGGCCAGGGCCGCCAGGCTCACCTGTGTCATGTCTGTCTGTGTATTTGTTCGTAGCCGGCTCGGCCACCTTTGGCCTGCCCAGCAGTGCCCTGGATGTTTCCTGTTTTCCACGGGAGCCCATCCATGTGGGCACTCCGGAGCGAGTGGCGGGCAGCGTACCTGTCACGGCCACGGTTCTGCCGCAGTTAAGCCCTGGGCCTGTGGCCAGCTCCGGCGCCACCTCAGTGCGGCTCCTGGAGTGGACGGAGGCCGCGGCCCCGCCTCCTGGGAGCGGCCTTCGGGTCAGTGTCTGTGGGGATTGGCGGAGGGGCCGGCGAGGGGCACTTGTGGGGCGGGGCCAGCGGGCCGGAGGCGGGGCCCGAGGGGAGGGGGAGGAAGGAGCCCGCGATGGAGGGTTCTGGGGTGCGGCTTTGACAGAGGGACTCTAGGGGCATGGCTTGGGTGGAGGCGCTGGGAGTCTGGCTGGCTGCTGGGGGCGTGGCTTGGAGCGAGGCTCCCGGAGCCGAGCCTTGCGGAGTAAGGCGGCGAGAGAGGACCTTGCCGGTCGGAGGTGGGTCGAGGGGGTGCGGGAGTCCCGTCCTCAGACCCTCCCACGCTGCAGTTCCGGATAAGCGAGTACGCACCGCTGAACATGGTAGGAGCGGAGCAGCCCCCGAGCCCAGAGCTACGGCCCGAAGGTGTGGCCGAATATGAAGATGGCGAGGCTCCGGCGGGAGGTGGCGATGCGGGCACCCAACAGCCGGGTAGGAACCCCCAGTCCCCAGGCTGGGGCCCTGCCCGGGTGGGGCATGGCCCGAGCTCCCTAAGGAGTATTCATGGGGCGGCAGGGGGAGGATGGGGTGGGTGACCTGGGTTCTGCGGGTGCACCCAGAGGTTGGTCCTGAGATGGCAAAAACTGTTTGGGGGGAAGGTCCCGGGGAGCCTGAGGGGGCGTGAGCTCCGAGGTGGGCGGAGCCTGAGTGTGGTTGTGATGGATGGGCGGCCTGAAGCCCCTTTGGCCCCCACAGCGGACCTCCCCCAGGATCCTCCAGAAGATTCCCCCCAAGATCCCCCAGAAGATGATGGCACCTGTCAGTGCCAGGAGTGTGGACCTCAGCAAAGTGCGGTTCCAGATCCTGTTGGTTCCTCCAATGATGACTGCCCGCCGCTGTTCCAAGAGCGGTAAGGGGGAGGGGATTGCACCCCTACTTGCTCTGCTTTGGGGATCCCATTCCCCCTGTTCTGGGCTTAGGAGAGGGACTGGGTGGTGTAGGGTGGGTGGTTCTTTCTCTCAGGCCATCTGTCCCTCAGGTCAGTCATAGTGGAGAACTCCTCGGGCCAGAACTCCTGCACCAGCGCTTCTGAGCTTCTCAAACCCATGAAGAAGAGGAAGCGCAGGGAATACCACAGCCCATCAGAGGAGGAGTCAGAGCCTGAGGCCTTGGTAGGAAGAGGGCTGTGGGGAGGGAAAGGGGAGGCTAGAGGCTACACGTCTATTCCCACTATCCTCTCCATTAATCAAGACTGTGGGGCAGGGCCAGAGAAGACACATGATGACTCACTCATCCTATTTTGGGGTCCCGTTTTTAACTCAGGTCCTGTACAGGGTTAGAGGAAAATGATTAAATCACCTTCCTGCTTTTCTGGAGCTCCCATCTCAGTCTAGTGTCAGGGCTAAGTCACATTCACATACACCAGCACCCAAGGAGATGAGTAGGCAGATGGAAAGCTCCATCACTGGAACCCCGTCACGAAGCCAGAGGCAGAGAAGCTGGAAGAGACAGAGCATGAAAATTCCAGTGGACAAGTAAGATCAACACTCAGCAGGTCTGAGGAATGGAGGGGACTGTAGTCAGACTGTGTAACCAGGGGCTGTATGGTCATGTGAGTTTGTGCCCACGTGGTAGGGGGTTGCCCACTGGAGCCATGCTCCTGCTGGTAATCTAGAAGAGATTCCACTTGTTTGGGGCAGAATACCATGTGACCAGAGAGCCAGGCAGGGGCCTGGAATAAGTCTGGGGCTTCACTCCAACCCGTGAGGACAGGAATGAGGCTTGCCTTCCACAGGAGAAGCAAGAAGAAGGAAAGGATCCAGAGGGACAGCCAGCTGCTAGCACCCCAGAGAGTGAGGAGTGGAACAACAGCCAGTCTGGTATGGTGGTCTCCGTGTGTGTCTACGTTGGTGTAATGTGTGTATACGTCTTTGGAGGTGTGAGGCTGGAAGTATGGATTACGTATGTGGTGGTGTTTTGTACATACAGAGATAAGTATAAATTAGTGTATGTGTGAGGGAAAGAGAGAGAAAAATGAGAAACGATGTTTCTGGTTTACGCATTAGTATATGTGTTTGCGGAGGGATTGTATCATGTGCTTGTTTATCCGCTATTAGCCAGTTGTGAATAGGCCTCATAGCCAGGCTCAGAACCCAAAGACTTAAACAGTTTTTGTTTTTTTTTTTAAAGATTTTATTTATTTATTTGACAGACAGAGATCACAAGTAGGCAGAGAGGCAGGCAGAGAGAGAGGAGGAAGCAGGCTCCCCACCGAGCAGAGAGCCCGATGTAGGGCTCGATCCCAGGACGCTGAGATCATGACCTGAGCTGAAGGCAGAGGCTTTAAACCACTGAGCCACCCAGGCGCCCCGACTTAAACAGTTTTTAATGACATCACATGGCATTGCTTCCCCTTGGTGGTGTGAGCAAGTTTGTGCTGGCCGTTGGTCTGTCCTTGCTAGCTGAGCCCCCATTCTGGCCTTCTGGTTCTTAAAAAAAGGGGGAAACAAAGGCCATTTATAGTCATCTCTGACCCTCGGGCCTTCTCCATTTCCATGTGACAACAGTCAGCTGGAGCTGAGTAACATTCATCACACTTGTAATCAGTAGGTACTGTATATCAGCTTGTTTAATGTCTATCTTCCTCCCTCAAAACTGAATTTATCTTATTAATCATTGTATCCCTGGTGCTTAGCTCAGCGACTGGTGTTACGTAGACTCTCAGTGTTTGCTCGGCTCAGGAATGCATGAGGTGTGTGTTGGTGATTCCGCTCGGACTGTCGCTTAGTTGCCTGAGTGACTGTCCTTCCTGTCTCAGGAGAGCCGGAGGATGAGGTGAGTTCTTAGGACATTCTGCCTTGATGGATCCAGTACCAGCCAGAGGAACCCAGTCTATGTCCTGGGCTCCGAACTCTGCAGTGTCTGTTAGAAGTTCTGTGCATTGCAAGCAAACCAGATTTTCACTGTTGTCTCTCAACCCAAGGCTCTCACATCAGAAGCCAAAAGCATAGCTCTCATTGGTTTATGGCTTCTTAAATCTTACCTAGAAGAAGGAGACAGTCCAACCACCCAAGACAGTGGCTCAGCTGCTCTTACTTAGGGAATCCATTCATGAATCAGCATTCTTCTAGTTGGGTCCTGTTGGCCAGTATGGTTATCTTTTGATTCATACCTCTTGCCATCGCAACGGTAAATAAACATTGGTGTGGCATTGATTTCTGGATATTTTCCTCCTTGCGTCTTTTTTCCTTTTTCCAAGGGAAGATATTCTATCAGTTGGCAGAAGTTTGCATGTATGGCTCAGTTTTTTTCCAGTTGTTTTTGGGGTCTTTTGGCAGAAGAATCTGGCATGAGGGGTAGGGGTAGCAGGGTTGAGTGTCCTGTGTGTGTGGAGAATCCATGTTATAGCTACACCCTGGCAGTTGGATGGCGAGCTCCTGGGTTCATGCTGAACGGCTTGACGTGTCTAGTCCTGACAGAATGTTCCAGTAGTTCATGAGTTAGAGCCTTGTAACTCATGTATGCACTCGGGCTCGCTCTCTCTCATGTGTCCACATTACGTTTTCAACAGCTGCTTCGTGTGAGGAATCTTTCCAACACACCGTGGTTAAAGTCTTCACAATATATGTCGTTATTAATAGCTATTTTGATATTCTTGCGTCATCTCTCATTCTGCTGACGTCTAGATCAGGTATCTGTGGTGGCGTTCTTTGGAGTCAACCTGTTACAGCCTTTTCAGATTCAGAGCAGCCCCCCAAAATTCCTGTTCTGTCTCCCTTTAGTTACCTCAGACATATGTTTTTGCCCATTCTTTTTTTTTTTTTTAAAGATTTATTTATTTATTTTAGAGAGGTGGAGGGGCAAAGGGAGAGGATGAGAGAGAATCTCAGGCAGATTCCCTGCTGAGCACGGAGCCCAGTGCAGGGCTCAATCTCACAACCCCAAGTTCATGACCTGAGCCAAAATCCAGAGCTGGACGTTTAACCAACGGAGCCACCCAGGCACCCCACATTTTTATCCATTCTAAATTGGGTTGTTTATCTTCTTCCTATTCTTTATATATTCAGCATATAAGTCCTTTGTCATATGTATATGTTACAAATATTTTCTCCCACTCTGTGGCTTGTTTTTTCCTTTCTAAATGATGGTTTTTGAGGAACTGAATGTTTTCATTTTGATGATGTCGACTTGATCCATTTTAAGCAGTTAGTGCTTCATACATAACTTTACAAAGTAGTGTCGAACAGCTTTATTGAGATGGAATTCACATACCATGTAATTCACCCATTTGACTTATACAAATTCAGTGTTTTTTAGTGTATCCACGGGGTTGTGCAACCATCACCACATTCAGTTTTTTTTTTTTTTAAAGATTTTATTTATTTATTTGACAGAGAGAGATTACAAGTAGGCAGAGAGGCAGGCAGAGAGAGAGAGAGGAGGAAGCAGGCTCCCTGCTGAGCAGAGAGCCCGATGCGGGACTCGATCCCAGGATCCTGAGATCATGACCTGAGCCGAAGGCAGCGGCTTAACCCACTGAGCCACCCAGGCGCCCCACCACATTCAGTTTTAAAGCATTTTCATCATTCCAAAAAGAAGCCCTGTACCCATGAGCTGTCATTCCTCCCAAACCACCATCCTCCTGTAGTCCTAGGCAACCCCAAGTTCATTTTCTGCGGGTATGATTTGCCTGTTCTGGACATTTCACGTAAGTGGGATCATCTAATACATGGCCCTGTGTGACGGGCTTCTTTCACTTAGCCCCGTGTTTTTTGTTGTTGTTGTTGTTGTTTGTTGTTTTTTCTTTTATTTGACAGACAGAGATCACAGGTAGGCAGAGAGGCAGGCAGAGAGAGAGAGGAAGAGAAGCAGGCTCCCTGCTGAGCAGAGAGCCTGATGCAGGGCTCGATCCCAGGACCCTGGGATCATAACCTGAGCCGAAGGCAGAGGCTTTAACCCACTGAGCCACCCAGGCGCCCCTTAGCCCTGTGTTTTAAAGGTTTATCCACATTGTAGCGTGCATCAGTATCTCATTCCTTTTTACTGCTGAATGATAGTCCATTGTATGGTTGTATCACACTTTATTTGTCAATCGATGGGTATATGGGTTCCTTCCACTTCAGGGCTATCATGAGTAATGCTGGTAGGAATATCTGTATACAAGTTTTTGTTTGTTTGTTTGTTTTTATAATTTTTTTTATTTCTTTATTTGACAGAGAGAGATCACAAGTAGGCAGAGAGCCAGGCAGAGAGAGAGGAGGAAGCAGGCTCCCTGCCGAGCAGAGAGCCTGATGCGGGGCTCGATCCCAGGACCCCGGGATCATGACCTGAGCCGAAGGCAGAGGCTTAACCCACTGAGCCACCCAGGCGCCCCTGTGTACAAGTTTTTGTGTGGATATGTTTTCATTTTTCTTGGGTATGCACCCAGGAGTGAATTGCTGGGTCATGTGGTAACTCTACGTTTAGCTTTTTTTTTTTTTTTTTTTATTACATTTAGCCTTTCAAGGAGCTGCTAGGCTGTTTCCCAAAGTGGCTGTACCATTTTCTCTCCCCCCACCCCAGCAGCATATGAGGGTTCGTTTATTCACACCCTCATCAGTGCTCGCTGTTGTCTTTTTTTTTTTTTTAAGATCTTATTTTTTATTTATTTATTTGACAGTCAGAGATCACAAGTAGGTAGAGAGAGAGGAGGAAGCAGGCTCCCTGCTGAGCATAGAGCGGGATGCAGGGCTCAATCCCAGGACCCTGAGATCATGACCTGAGCCAAAGGCAGAGGCTTAACCCACTGTGCTACCCAGGCGCCCTTGTCTTTTTTTATTATAGCCATCCGGGTGGGTGTGAAGGGGTAGCTCACTGTGGTTTTGATTTGCATTTCCCTGATGACTAATGATGATGAGCATCTTTTCATGTGCTTATTAGCCATGTATATATTTTCTTTGGTGAAAGAAAGTTTATTCAGAGCCATGCCATTTTTTAATGACATAGAAGAGACATATTTTTTTAATCAAAATACAAGGAATCCCTTACAGAGCTGGGGAACAAATTGGGAATGAGCGTGGGATTTAGTATAAGTCATTAATCAGTATGACTCTTCTAGATGCCTTCTTAACTGAGGTCCCTAGTCCAAATTTACATGCAAAATTCTGTGAATTGTTTATTTTTCTGGGGAGATGGTCCATGGCTTTCATTAGGTTTTCAGAAAGGTCCATTTATATTTACTGGAAACTGAAGGCCAGGTAAAAAGTAGACCATACCGTTTTGGAGCTCACCCTCTTCAGTTCTGTGTTCCCAGTGGAAAGTCTGGCTAGAACCATTAATTTTGTGAATTCTCTCTATGTTTTTCCTTTTCTTTCTTTCTTTCTCTTTTTTTTTAATGTTTTTTCTTTTTAACATTTTCTTTATTTATTTGTGGGGCACCTGGGTGGCTCAGATGGTAAAGTGTCTGCCTTTGGTTCAGGCCATGATCTCAGGATCCTGGGATTCAGCCCTGGGCTCTCTGCTCAATGGGGAGCCCGTTTTCCCCTCTCTCTCTGCCTGCCTCTGCCTACATGTGATCTCCCTCTCTCTGTGTCAAATAAATAATTTTTTAAAAACATCTTCTTAAAAAAAGATTTTATTTGAGAAAGAGAGAATGAGAGAGAGAGAGCATGAGGGGGTGAGGGTCAGAGGGAGAAGCAGACTACCTGCTGAGCAGGAAGCCTGATGCGCAACTCGATCCCAGGACTCCAGAATCATGACCTGAGCTGAAGGCAGTTGCTCAACCAACTGAGCCACCCAGGTGCCCTAACAAATTCTCTCTACTTAAATGACTGAAGAAGTGCCAAAGAAGCTTCCTAAGAGACTGAGCAGAAAGAGAGAAAATCGGGGGGAATTACTGTATTTCGACGGATCCACCATTGAGGAGCAGGGTTGGGGTCAGAGACAGAAGAACCACTGATGGCAAAAGAAGAGGAGGAAGATATAGCTAAGAGAGCGCTGCAAGAAGGAAATGCGCAGATGGAAGGGGTGTTGGTAGCACATGGAGATCAAGAGAGTTGAGGAATGAGAAAAAGTCACTGGACTGTGGCTCTGGTGACTCGAGAACAACTTCACTAGTGCGCAGAGGTGGGCCTGAGACTGAGTGATGCAGGAGGAAGTGTGTCAGGAGGATGTAAAGTTGTTCATAATACCCTCTTATCTTTTAAAGTCTGCAGGATATGTGGTGATATCCCTTTATTTCTCTTAATACTATGCATGCCTTCTCCCTTTGTTTCTTTTTTTCCCCAGCTCTATTGAGATAGAAGAGTTCAGACTAAGCAAAACACAGTACTAGCCCTTAGAAAACTCATATTCTGATGTCAGGGTGAGATGTATGAACAGGTAGTTATCATGCAATGGTAGAGTAAGTGTTGTGTTTGAGATGTGTAGGTACGAAGGACCGTCACAGAACAAACTGCTTCATATAGTCAAGGAGGGCTTCATGGGGAGGTAGGTGGGGTGACATTCCATCTCTGCATCCATCTGTCCACGCATCCAAGCATCCATGCATTCAGTCATCCGTACATCCATGTATGCATATATCCACCCTTCTGGTCATTCATTTAACAAACATTCGGTGATCATCTTTCTGTGCAAAACCCTGTGCTAGGTGCCAGAGCTATGGCTGGGTCTTGAAGGATGAGAAGAAGATGGGATGGGACAGGATCTGTGGTAAAGGGATAGGATGGGCAGGATCTATGAGGTCGAGAGATTAGGGTGCGCACTTGCGCAGAAGCACCCAGGGTCATGGAAACGCGTGATCAGGCGAGTTCACAGAGAGCTCCGTATGCTGCAGAAAGATGTCTGGATTTTTACATTTTTTTTGGTTGTAAATCAGAAGCCATCATGGACTTTAAAGCAAAGAAAGAAACCGGTTTTATTTTAGAGCTTTTCTGGTAATAGACTGAATCTAAGGCAGAGAGATCAATCCAAAGGCTCTTGGACCAGGTTCAAAGCCAGACGAACAGTGAGCTTGGAGAGGTGGGGTAATTGGAGAGCCAGGTAGAGCTGGAGTCAACAGGTCTCAGGGACTGAAGGATCCTTGGGGGTGAAAAGACAGACCTGAAGGATCCCTCCCAAGTCCGTGCCTTATGTGGCTGGTTGAACGGATGCCACGGACTGAAATAGACTGCACCAAGAAGGCCAGAGAAGCAACAAGCTTAGTTTTGGACAGCCTGGGCTAGCCGAAGAAAGTGCTAGCCGAGAGCGCTAAGGTCTAAGGAAGAAGGACTAAGCAAAGGAGCATTTCTGGAAGTCAAGAGAGGATCAGGACCATAGGGAGTCTGTACCATACCTTGGGGCACATCGTAAAAAGGTGCGCTTTCTGAGCAGACCCAATTAGAAAAAGGCAACCTGAGTAGACAGCAACACGGCTCCGCAAGGAGCCCCAGCTGAATGTCAGCCCACATTCACCCTCCTGGCTGGGTGTCTGTGTGCAGCGCACAGACCGCACACCCGTACCAGGAGCTTTGGGACTTCTCTGGTCTGGAGGTTGTACCTAACAGCTCAGCCCATTGTTCACCGTGGAAGACAGATGCAGGCAACTGGAGGAGGCTGGGGGTTTGGTCACGGAGGGGAGGTCTAATCAGGACTGAAAGATTTAGTAATCAGGCCCCTTTTCCAGTGGATTCTGGATAATTTCTTTTTTTTTTTTTTAAGATTTTTATTTATTTATTTGACAGAGAGAGATCACAAGTAGACAGAGAGGCAGGCAGAGAAAGAGAGGAAGGGAAGCAGGCTCCCCACCGAGCAGAGAGCATGATGTGGGACTCGATCCCAGGACCCTGAGATCACGACCCGAGCCAAAGGCAGCGGCTTAACCCACTGAGCCACCCAGGCGCCCCTGGATAATTTCTTTTCTCATCTGTGAAAAGGATTACTATGAATCCTACCTTTCTCCTCAAGGCATTGTATGACGATTAAAGGGGTCTGTGGATGTGAAGTCGCTGAGGCATCCCTGTACCCCCGGTTTCTGGCACCAGCCCTGTCACACAGGAGGTCCCACTCAGTGGTAAAGGAACGGTTAAGGTTAATGGAAGTGGCGTTTGAGAACAAACTGCGCCGTCTGTATACTTATTATGCATCATGACTAGTGAGAGAATCCAGATAATTAAAGAGCCAATGACAAGGTTGGGGTTTGGGAGGCCAAGGGACAGAAGATGAAGTCAGAGGTCTCTGCTGTAGCACGGGGGGTCTTTGGGGTATGGCCAACAGAATATGAACTTGGGAGTTAGGACCAAGGAGGGGCAGAGGTGCCTGAGGGGAGAAATCCGACAAGTGGCTCATGTTACAGTGAGGAAAAGAGGAGAGAAGAATGTCATCTCACCTCTAGAGAGAAAGGGATGGGTGCTGGGAAGGGCTAGTGATTGAAGTGGCTATTTGGAAAAAGTGGGGAGATATTATCCAGGATGATATGGGACTAGTGGCAAGAGACAGAGAAACTGTCCCGAAGACTGGGGTCCCGAAGCCTGCTCTCTCCCCTGGCATGTTCAGGAAGTCTGGAGAAAGGCCAAGTGGGAGAAGCAAGGCTTTCTTGACGCAGCACAGTAGGTGATGTGTTCTTGGAACAATCCAGATTTCACTCAGGACAGAGGATGTGCTCTGTCTGGTGTGTCCCTGTGGGTGTTTGAGAGTCTGGTGATGAAGAAAATCCTTGCTCTGGCCCAGCTGGGTCAGGCTCAGCCCAGTGACCCCAGACCTTAGGCAGCTCCCGGGGAGGAGCTACTAGCCACCTAGGTTCCAACTAAAGAAAAAAGCATCTTTGTGAGTGACAGAGCCCTCCACATCTGAATGACCCAGGGCAGCAGCCAAGTGGGCCAGAGCATGGCACAGCTAGAATCCAGGTAAGACAGACCAGGGGAGCCCTGGGAATGCAGAAACTCAAGATCAGACTTTGCATTTCGTGAGGATCTTTTATTCCCAGCATCTCATTTACTCCTCCCAACGACTCCCTGTGGTAGATGAAGTCGTTTGCATATTGCAGATGACAAAATGGGGGGGGGCAGAGAAGTTACTAGAAGAAGCTGGAGCTGTTTACCCAAGGGACATGAATTGATTTTTGCAAGTAGTTGCCTCTTTCATTGTCCGTGGCCTTCAGTTGAAGGCAGCCCAGGCTGACCTCGTGAGCCTACCTCACACGTTGCCAGCTGTTCTAGTCTGTAAAGGATGTTTCTCTTCCCTGCTGGTGGCCAGGTCCCCACCGCAGGCTAACCTGAAGTTCCTTCAGGGGACTTGGTCTCCCCTCGCCCTCCCCAGAACCTGGAGCTGTGAGGGCCTTAGGCCCTGACTGTAGCGTGCGTGCATGCGCTTGGGGGGGGGTGCACATGCACGTACAGCGTGTGTATGTCTGGGAGGGCCATACAATCTGTCTCTATTCTGTGCGAACGCCAGACACATGGATATGTCTCTGTGCGTACCTCTCTGTTCAGAAGAAGAAGGATGGAAATATGAGAGTTTCTCATTTCTGTGTGATCTTGCTCCTCTGTTTCTTCCTCCTTCCATGTTTTCTCTTCCTCTTTTCTCCCATGAGCTTAGACAATGAAGTCCTCTGGCTCAGGACTTGCCACACAGCTTTGTCAGAGAGCAGGGTCCCTCTGTGGCTGAGACTTTGTAACCTCAGTTACATGCTCTACAGTCCAAAGTACTTTTCCTGACAGTGGCCGGGGGATGAGGGCGGACAGAATTTGGCGTAGCCCCACCGGAGATTAGGCTCACCTAAAGTCTGAGCCCCTGGGCCATCATGGCTGGGAGGGCCTGGAGGGCGGCACATAACCATAGACAAGGGTTTGTTTTGGAGGTAAGGTAGAGTTGATTCGGGGGGAAAGTAAGAAGAAGAATCTGTTGGGAGCAGTCCAGGGGTCAGTCTTTCTGTCTCCTGTTCACAGCATCAGGGGAGAAGAAAGAAGGCTGGTCATGGGAGTCCTACCTGGAGGAGCAGAAGGCTGTCACGGCCCCTGTCAGCCTCTTCCAGGACGTGAGTCGGATAATTTCTACCTGGGAAGAGCTTGTATGCCCAGGCCAGGAACTCACTACCAAACTGGTGTATTGTGTGTCTGATAACCCTCAAAAAAAAACCTGGCCGAATAGAAGGGGGACAGACTGGTTAGGGTCCCAGAATAGAAAAGGGACTCACCGTGAGAGGCTTTCCGGGTAGGAGAAAGTAGAGAGGTGAGACCCAGGCTTGCCCATCCTGCACCTGTGGACTCTGCAACCCTCGTACCTTCTACCCAGTTCTGTACGCTCATCTTCCCATGGCTTGGGTAAGGGGGAGCCCTTTAGACCAGCCCTGACTTCGCCCACATTTTTCAGAGGACTCGGGAGCTAGTCTGTCCTGCTCCTTGCACTAAAGATCCCCAAATAAGTTACCCCTTTGGTAATATGAGGCGGGTGGGGCCTAAAGGCCGCTCCTTCACCCCAAGCCCACTAGGCCAGGATAAGGCTGGATGGAGGCTGGGTCCTCCCCAATCTGTGCGTTGACAGTGCCAAGCCGTCACTCATAATAAGAATGGCTTCAGACCGGGCATGAAGTTGGAAGGCATCGACCCTCAACACCCGTCCATGTACTTCATCCTCACGGTGGCAGAGGTGAGCTGAGGCAGGCACCCACATTCCGGCGATGTCTCTTTGGGTAGACCGACGGGGACTGCTGGGGGCATGGAGGGCCTGGCTTGGATGAGGGAAATGCTGCCCTGCCCTCAGAAAGCACAATCTTTAGGGGCTTATGGTGGAACACACAGAAAGCTAAAAAAGGAACAAACACCAAAGTATCGGGCATGGTGATGTTCCTGAATGGTGTGTCCTTCCGTGCAAGGGCAGGGGGCAGCCCGAGGAGGAGAGGGGCTGAGAGCAGGGATGTGTGTGTGTGTGTGTGTGTGTCCAACCAAGGTGTGGGAATCAGTGAGATAAACACATCAGCAACGTGCGGCACAGGCGGGCAGGGGCGGCGGGGATGGGAGTGGAGGAACTGAGGTTGCGCGGGGCAGCACCGAGGGGGCAGGAAGGGTTTCATAGAGGAAAGTCCTCCTGCTGAGCCTTGAGGGATAAGCTGTGAATGAGTAGGGTGTTCCTGGCAGAAGTAGCAAAGGAACAAAAGTACTGGGGCATGGACAAGGGTGTCAAGTTCAAGGAGCTGCCATCGGCTTGGTGAGGTCAGAGCAGTGTGTGAGCAGAGAGCAGCGAGACACGGTAGCAGAAGGCAAGGCTGTCAGCGGCCCTGAACAGGCCTGAGCCTTGGTAGGTGCCCATGGGGTTCTGTCCAGGGCTCCAAAGGGCAAGAGGATGTCCTAGACTCCGCCTGTCACACCCAGAGCTCAGGGCTCATGAGTACCTGATCTGTCCTCAACGTGGGATGGGAGAGCTCGGGGCCACGTTTGGGATGGGGGGAAGAGTGGTGGGGTGGGGAATCTGCTAGCATTTGAGACCCTTGAGACCACCAGCCTGGGCTGGGAGAGGTGAGGGAGAGGGAGAGGGTGTCTGCTGGCGTCAGAGTCCCTGTGATTTCCCCATCACGGGGCTAGGTGTGTGGCTACCGCCTACGTCTGCACTTTGATGGGTATTCCGAGTGCCATGACTTCTGGATCAATGCTAACTCCCCTGACATTCACCCTGCCGGCTGGTTTGAGAAGACTGGACACAAGCTGCAACCCCCCAAAGGTAAGGCCTGGCTGGGTTGCTTACAGTGACCTTCCCTTGTTCCCCGTCGTCCCCCTTCCTTACTCCCCATTCCACAGCTAGCCTTCATGCAATCCCACTATGACTAGGAACCCAGGGCTTCTGCTTTGCACTTGCCCCTTGGGTGTCTACCCAGGTCATATCCTGCCTCAGCAGGGTTTTCCGGGCAGGCTCTTGAGGGTTGGGAGGTCCTTGGGCTTTCCCTATTCTGGTGCTTGGGTATGGGCCACCCTCGCTGCGGCCCAGCCTCTGTCTGCACGGCCCTCTCTTCTTCCCCCACTGAGGGGCCCAGGTTACAAGGAGGAGGAGTTCAGCTGGGGCCAGTACCTGCGCAGCACACGAGCTCAGGCCGCCCCCAAGCACCTGTTCGTGAGCCAGAGCCACGTGAGTGCCCCGGGGCGAGAGTGGACACCACCCTCCGGGACAGAGTCCCTACCTCAGGCCTGGCTGTCCGGACTCCTCTGGGAGGAAGTGCTCCTACCAGTGCTCTCAGCTTTGTTCTGGTCCCTCCCACCCAGCAGGCAGGGCCTCTGGGCTGGCCCAGGGCCAGAGGGGGAGCTGGTTATAGGTTCCACCCTGCTTTCCCCTCCGCCCGCTTTCCCCTCCACCCCACTGCAGAAGCCCTCTCCTCCTAGCACCCCCTGCGAGTCCCTGGCCACCAGCTTGGCCCAGGCCCAGGGATGTCACTGTGCTGGTTTCTTGCTCTGGTTTGCTCTGCAGGTCTTGGTGTTAAGGACCAAGCCTCTGTTCTGGAAGCTGCTTTTCCCTTCCCTTTGACCAATACCGCAGCTCTCCCACTTAGTCACTCGCTCCTTGCCTTCTTCTCTGTTCAAGGCAGCTGGCAGCTTTATCCAGCAGTTAAAGTAGCTCCTGACCCCCAGCCAAAGGTCTGAGAGACTTCGGGAACCCCCGTTAAAGTTGTCACCATATCAAAAGGGCAGGGTCCCTGCGGGTCAGAGGATCCCCCGTGCCATGCAGACAGGGACCCTGACTCCCCCACCGTGGTCTGGCCCCAGGATCCCAGGTGACTGGGGGCATTCTACCCACTATGAGGACAGGGAATCCAGACTTTGAAGGCAAACTCTTTAAATCCTGGTCCCACCATTGACTAGCACTGTGGTTCTGGGCAAGTTGTTTAACTTACGAAATGGGAATGATCGTACCTGTCTCCATGGGGTTGTAATAAAGGTCAGCAGGGAGGTGACAGTTTTGGAAGCTTATGCCTGACAGATGCCCTCCCTCCCTTCTCCCCACCTCGTGTCATTTCCTCCCTCCCCAATGCCCCGGTGTTGACCCAGCCGCCCCACCCCTTAGCAGGGCAAGCATGGCCAGGCTTGCCTGGGGAGGAGAGGCTTGTGCTTACCCTGGTGGACTCTGGGGGAATGTGTAACTTCCTGCCTGTCCCTCAGCTTCCAGCTCAGTGAGGCTGCCTGTTAGCGCACCTTGGAGAGCAGAAGCTCCCGAGTGGCTCAGGGCTGGGGATTAGGATTCTGCCCTGGTGGAGGGACGGTCTTTCTCGGCTGATTTCTCTCCTGCTCCCCACCCCACCCCAGGGATGACTCCTAGAGAACTTCCTCCTTCCTGGGCCAGGGGGTTCTGGGTTCATGCTAGCCAGCCTGGGGCTGGCCATGGCAGCCCCTCTTCTTGCCCCCAGAGCCCCCCACCCCTGGGCTTCCAGGTGGGCATGAAGCTGGAGGCAGTGGACCGCATGAACCCGTCCCTCGTCTGTGTGGCCAGCGTGACCGACGTGGTGGACAGCCGCTTCCTAGTGCATTTTGACAACTGGGATGATACTTACGACTACTGGTAGTGAAAGGGCCCAGACTTGGCCTTGGGTCGGGGTGGGAGGCTGGGGCCCAAGGCAGGGCTTTCAGACCTTAGGCCCCATGTGGCCCCTGCCTGGTCCTGACATTGATATTTGCTCCGGGGCTCACTGACTGTCCTGTGGCTTTGATCTGTTGTATCCTCAGCAACCCGGTGTAATATCAGATGTTTCATCTAAAAATACCAAGGTTAGGATGAGCAAGCTGCTGTGTTTCATGGTTTTCCCTGTGATATTATGGTTTATTATAGTTTGTAGTTAATGCTGCAGTTTTCTGACTTTTTTACCAGCCATCTGTGTAGCTGTCGCCAAGCAGCAAAATGAGGCCGTGTTGTCCTCGTCCTGAGTGGCCCTTGGGACAGTGAAGTATTCTCGGTTTCAGGTGTGACCCCAGCAGCCCCTACATCCACCCGGTGGGCTGGTGCCAGAAGCAAGGAAAGCCCCTCACCCCTCCACAAGGTGACCCTGCTGTCTGAGAAGATGCCCCCTCCCAGGCCTGGCCCCACAGCCCTCTCCTCCGCCGACCCCTTCACAGGACCTCAGTAGCAGGGCCTTTAGGATCTGGGTCCTGGAGCCTCATCTTTTTGGCTTGGGAATTGAGAAGTCTTTGATGTCAGGAGAGACCTGTCAACCCCCGATTCTGTTGAGGTTTAAGGAAGAAAATTAAATGACCCCCTCTCCAGCCCCAACACGGAAGCAGGAATCCAAAGCAAAGAAAGTTTCCCATGGGGGCTGGGGCTAGGGCTGGAGCAGCAGGGCCGGGGAGTGGGAAAGATAGCCCGGGAACCCACAGTGAACTGTGGGGTGGTGATGTGCTTAGTTCTGGTTAGTGCCCCTCTGCCTCAGGAGCCCCTGCCTGGAGCTGGTTCTGGTGGTGCTGGGGGTGAAGGGGATTGTACCCCTTCTGAGCTCCTGGTCCTATTTTGGGGAGAGAGAGCTCCCCTGGTGTGCAGGGGTGCCTAGACATTGTTCTCATCCTGTCCTCCAGACTACCCAGACCCTGATGGCTTCTGTTGGGAGAAGTATCTGGAAGAAACCGGGGCATCTGCTGTGCCCACCTGGGCCTTCAAGGTGGTGAGTCAGCTCTCTCTGCTCTCAAGAGTTGGCCTCTGGGAAGGCATGGAACACTCAGCCAGCCCAATGGAAGGCTGCCCCTTTGGCAGGCCACGATTTCCAAGGCACAGCACTTGGCCTCTGTCCTTGGGGCCTCGGCCCCCCTGAGCTGGACATTGGCCTGAAGGCTGCTGTCTCCCTGCAGCGACCCCCACACAGCTTTCTGGTCAACATGAAACTGGAGGCCGTGGACCGCAGGAACCCAGCCCTGGTGCGCGTGGCCAGCGTGGAGGACGTGGAGGACCATCGGATAAAGGTGGCTCTGGGCCCCTTGGATTGGGGAGTGCATAGGCTGTCTGGGCAGGAATTCTTGACAGCTTTGCGGTCAAGGGCATGGCAGGAGCCAGACATAAGGGAGGCTGCAGGTTGTAGGGAGGAGAGCTCTATACTCAAGGTTGAAGATCCTGAGTCTCGCTCTGCCCTCGTCCGTGAGTGATCTTGATGAGCTGGAACCAGTCCTTTCCCCTCTCTGAGCCTTCCACGTGGGTCTGATGACCCTTGTCCTGTGCCTAGATTGATGGAAGATGCCAGTAACTTAATGAAGGATGCCCTTGGAAAATGTGGTGGTGGGGGCGGGTTACTGTGAGGTTGGCTGCTTGGTCCTTCCAATCCAGGATGTCGCTCTGACAGACCCGGGGGACAGAGAGAACCTCCTGGCTGAGCTGGGCTGCACAAGGAACGCCTGACCGCCAATGCTCTTTCCTCCACAGCTCCACTTTGATGGCTGGAGTCACGCCTATGACTTCTGGATTGACGCCGACCACCCAGACATCCACCCTGCGGGCTGGTGCTCCAAGACAGGACATCCCTTGCAGCCTCCTCTCCGTGCGTACGCTTAGGACACTCGGACCCTTTCCTACTAAGAAGTCCCAACCCCATGAGCTCTGACCATCCCCCTCCTGTAGAATCCAGGGAATTCTAGTATATGTGCTGCCGAAGCGAGCACGAATCCAGGGAATTCTGACCGTCATGCACAGGTGGGCTCCAGTGCCCACAGTGAGTTCTGGGTCCCCCATCCTCCCTGCATCAGGGGTCTCTGCTACACTGAGCTGTGCTTCTGGCTTCCCTGGCTGTTGGGTTTAGGCTGCTTCAATGTGCCTAGGAGGGAGCTCTGCACCCCGGGGGTTCCCTCAGCACCCAGCAGAGCTACACAGAGCACACATTATGTTTGCTGAGGAAGCTGGGTTCCCTTAAATAAAATCCTGGTCCCTGCAGGTCCCTCCCTCCTGGGAGGTTAGGTCATTGGACCACTTAACCTCAAGACACATGCGGTATTGATCCTTCTCGATTTTTCTCCAAATACGAGTAGGGCCTAAAGAAAGTTACCAGAGTCTCAAGAACGAAACAGGGAAACAAACAGGGTAACATAATTGTGCCTGATGTGGCTTCTAAGCTACCGCTGTGCCCACACCAGCTTGGAGTTGATTTTCTCCCATAGGGATCTCCTCTCATAGACAATGGACATGGCCTGGGGTTTTGACAAAGCGTATGAGAGCCAAGCCCTCATTCCCCAAGGAGGGGCGGCTACTCATTAGCAGGAAATGATGTCACAGTCTACATTAGGGCCCCGTAGCTGGGCGCTAGCTCCTAGTGCTGACCTTCCCCAGAGAAATTGTTCCCTCCCTGCTCTCCATCCCCCATCCCACTCCCAGTCCAGGACCTCGTGCTAACTCTCTTTTCTTCCTGCTCCCCCAGGACCCAGAGAGCCCAGCTCTGCCTCCCCCGGGAGCTGTCCCCCTCTCAGCTGTCGGAACCTGCCACACACTAGGACCTCCAAGTACAGCTTTCACCACCGGTGAGCGAAGGGCTTCTGCTTACAGACTCTCAGGAATTGTTCAGAGAGGGGTCCTCTACACCTCCTCCGTGCGGCCCACCAGGGTTCCCCAAAACACTCTCCGAAGGGGACCAGCCTGGGGAAGGGCTCAGTGGGGACAAGTGGATTCAGCCCAATGTAAGCCTCCTCCTTCTAACTCTTCCCCAGGAAGTGCCCCACTCCTGGTTGTGATGGTTCTGGACACGTCACAGGCAAGTTCACAGCTCACCATTGCCTCTCGGGCTGCCCGCTGGCTGAGAGGAACCAGAGTCGGCTGAAGGCAGAGTTATCCGACACAGAGGCCTCGGCCCGTAAGAGGAACCTCTCGGGCTTCTCCCTAAGGAAGAAGCCTCGCCATCATGGCCGGTGCGGAGGGCAAGGGTACAGGGCCTCGTGTCCTCTGGGGCCAGGCCAGGCACTGATTCCCTGCCACGGACCGGCTCCCTCTCTCTCCAGGATTGGACGCCCTCCTAAATACCGGAAGATCCCACAGGAAGATTTCCCAAGTAAGTCCTGAGTCCTCTACTGCCATGCCCTCCACACCGTGTTCACAGTGAGTGCTTAGTGATTGGTGGGATGAGTCACGAGGGGACCCAGAGGGGACAAGTGGAAGGGGGGCCACCTCTTCCTTTCACACCCTTGCAGAGCACAGAGCAGAGGCGAGAGCTCAGGAGGCCCTTCAGGCTCCAGCCCTACTTCACCAGAGACCCTGTTGTGAATCTCTGGGCCTCAGGCTCCCCACTGTGCAGCAGGAGGAGGCCCGCAGCTCTGCTCCTCCTGGGAGGGAGGCCTGGCTTGCACTGTCTAGCTGCGTGACCCTAAGCAAGTCGCTTAATATCTCCGAGTCTCAGTCTCATTTGAAGACATGACTAATACTTCTTTCGAGCATCAAGTACCTGGAATAACTACTTAGTGATGCTGTTTACTGAGTACCTACTGTGGGCCCAGCACTGTCACAGGTGCTCTACATACACGGTTGCTGACCCTCACAGGCATCCTATAACATGGACACCATTCTCTTCTGCTGAGAGAAAAGGACTGGAAGGCTCAGAGGGCGAAGTCACTCGACTTGTAGGGGGTAAAGCTGGGATTCAGACTCGGGTCTGACTTCTGCCCTTGCCGCTGGTGTAACAGAGTGGAAGCACCTAGCCAGATGTCAGTTACCCCTCCAGCTCCTTTGTCTTAGCTTGGGTGCCACGACCAAGTACCACAGACTTGGCCGCTTAACCCACAGAAATTTATTTTCTCACACTTCCAGAGGCTCAGAGTCCCAGATCAAGGTATCCACAGGGTTGGTTTCTTCTGAGACCTTGCTCCTGGCTTGCACATGGCCACTTTCTCGCCGTGTCCTCCTGCAGTCTGCCCCCTGTGCGTGTGTGCTCCCAGTGTCTCTCTGCGCGTGTCCAAAACTGCTCTTGTCTGCTCTTGTTGTCAGGATACCAGATTGGATGAGAACCCACCCTGATGCCCTCATTTGAACTTAGTCATCTGCTGAAAGACGTTGTCTCCCAGTACAGCTGACCCTTGAACAAAGGGGTTTGAACTGTGCATGTCCACTTACATGTGAATTTTTCTAGCACAGTACTGCCAATGTGTTTTCTTTGGGGTTTTCTTTCTTTCTTTTTTTTTTTTTTTTAAAGATTTTATTTATTTATTTGACAGAGAGAGATCACAAGTAGGCAGAGAGGCAGGCAGAGAGAGAGAGAGGAGGAAGCAGGCTCCCCACCAAGCAGAGAGCCCGATGCGGGACTCCATCCCAGGACCCTGAGATCATGACCTGAGCCGAAGGCAGTGGCTTAACCCACTGAGCCACCCAGACGCCCCTCTTTGGGATTTTCTTAATAATTTTTTGTTTTTGTTTTTGTTTTTTAAGATTTTATTTATTTATTTGACAGAGATCACAAGTAGGCAGAGAGGCAGGCAGAGAGAGAGGGGGAAGAAGGCTCCCTGCTGAGCAGAGAGCCTGATATGGGGCTCGATCCCAGGACCCCGAGATCATGACCTGAGCCGAAGGCAGAGGCTTTAACCCACTGAGCCACCCAGGCGCCCCTTAATAACGTTTTCTTGTCTAGCTTCCTTTATCGAAAGAATACAGTATATAATCCATATAACATAGAAAACCTATGGTAATTGTATATGATGTTGGTAAGGCTCCCAGTCAACAGTGGGTTGTTAGCAGCAAAGTTTTGGGGGAAGTCAAAGTTCTACGTGGATTTGACTGCATGGGGTGTTGGTGCCCCTCCCACACTGGTCAAGGATTAACTGTATAGTCCCATTCAGGGGCATTGGGGGTTAGGTCTTCACCATGTGAATTTGGGGGGAACACAGTGAACCCCATGGCATGTTCCAAAGGGAGGGACAGGGTGACTGAGCCTCCTGTTGGGTGACAGATTGACCTCACGGCTTCAGGCACTGGCACAGGGCCTGACACACAGCAGGCGTGCTGGGGATCTCACCTCAGTCGAGTGGAATGCCCTTGTCTTTGAGGCCAGAAGAGCGGGTAGGAGAGCACCTAGTTCATGCCTAGTTGGTGGGCAGCACTTAAGCTATTCCAGTTCTTCAGGAACAGTCTCTGCAACCTGGACAGTATCTAGGATGGTGGTTAAAAGCACAGACCTGGAGTCAGACGGCCTTTTACAGGCTGTGAGACCTCGGGCAGGTGACCCCCTCTCTGAGCCTCGGCTGGCTCATTTGTGCAATACTGATAATACGCCCACCTCTGAAGGCAGTAGGGGGCTTAAATGAAAAGGTCAAGTAAAGGGCTTAACACCAGTTCCTACTGGTATTATTAGCCCTGAGTGTGGCTGACCTCGTGCTGCCGGTCCATACTCTTCTTGGTGGAAGCAGAAGGCACGTCCTGCAGCTTCGGGCTTGAGTGAGGAGGGGCTTGGCCAGCCTCTCAGGCCCCTGGGTGAGGACTTCTGGGGATGGGACTGTAGTGGGCACCTTTTCTACCCGTCTGTGGGACGGACACCTGGCCAGCTTGCCTTCCAGAGCCATGTTCTGACCACCAGAGGGCGTGTGCCTGTGTGTTCATTCCAAAAGCATCCTGAGAACTTAAGTCTCTTCAGAGACTGAGGCTGCAGCCTAGAGAGGGTGAAGAAGGGCTTATCCAATAATATAATAATAATAACAACAACAATAATAATGCTATGGACTGAATGTTTGTGTCCCCCCACAAATTCATATGTGAAACTGAATCCCCAGTGTCACCGTATTAGGAGGTGGGGCCTTGGGGAGGTGATTAGGTCATGGGGTGGAGCCCTCACAAATGGGATCCACACCTTTATAAAAGAGACTTCAGAGGCTCCAGTGCTCCTGTGAAATGACACCCCGTGAGAAGCTGGCAATCTGTTAGCCAGGAAGTGGGCGTTCGCCGTATACCAAATCTGCTGGTGCCTTGATCTTGGACTTCCCAGCTGCTATGACTGTCAGGAATACGTTTCCGTTGTTTATTTTTTTTTTTTTTTAAGATTTTATTTATTTATTTGACAGAGACAGACCACAAGTAGGCAGAGAGGCAGGCAGAGAGAGAGAGGAGGAAGCAGGCTCCCTGCTGAGCAGAGAGCCCGATGCGGGGCTCAATCCCAGGACCCTGAGATCATGACCCGAGCCGAAGGCAGCGGCTTAACCCACTGAGCCACTCAGGCGCCCGTTTCCGTTGTTTATAAGGCCAAAAAAAAAAAAAAAACCCAAAACAAAAAACAAACGAGCAGGTTCTGTCCGGCTCCAAGGCAGTTTGCAGTTCGGTAAGACACCCCGACTGCGAGTGAGAACTCCTATCCCGTGCTATCTTTCTGGGGAAGAAAGATAAGGAACAAAGCTCCCTACAGCCTCTTGGCCTTGTCCCCCAAGACTCCTCCACCAGTACCTGGAGAACCAGAAACAGGACCTCAAAGGCAGGAGGCCAGACCTGCGGCCAGGGGACAAAGCGCTGGGGCGGAAGCGGGCAGGGGAGAGGCTGCCGGGGCTGCAGGTGGGCGCTGAGAGCTGGCTGAGCGGCACGCGGTGGCAGCTTCCTCGTAGTGCCCGAGGCGGGGCTCTCTGGGGCCGATGAGCAGGGATGGCAGGAGGAGCTGCAGAGAACGGCACGTGGGGCTGCCGATAGGATCCCAGAGGCTCGGGGGGTGACTGCGAGATGCAGAGTTGAGGGGAAAGGCTGAAGCTTAGGGGCCGAAGGGTCAGGGAAGGACAGTCTGTGACGAGCAGGGGAGGCCCCATGGGAAGGGGGTGGTGGCGAGCTGCAGCCGCGTGTCCAGAACCAATGCCCCGTGAACAGGAAAGAGGCAGCTCTCTTGGACTGTTAGAGGCAGGGCAAGCCCCGTGGGACAGTGACCGCGTGGCTCCAGGCCTGCCGAGGCTGGTGAGAGAGGCAGGGGCCAGGCTTGTCAGAGCGGCCAAAGGTAACTGAAGTGCAGGCAGGCGGGCGCCAGGCCTGGCCAAGAAGGAGGCCCAGCAGAGCGGCGTCCCACAGGAGACCCTGTAGCAGCCGAGGCTGGAGGCCAGGAGCCGGGACTGCAGGCAGAGCGGCGGGTGGCAGGTAGCGTGGAGGTGGCGAGCAGGTCCACGTAGGCAGCGGGCAAACCGAACCGGGCTCGGGTGAGCACAGGGGAGAGGATAGGAGCTGGGGGCGATGGCCACAGCTTCCAGGCCGGGTTCCCGCACAGAATCTCCCTGCCCCCACCAGTGGTTCAGGACCCCGAAGGTCTCAAGAAGAGGAGGGCAAACCGAATGGGCTTGTGCTGCCGGGGCTGAGCTCCTTGGCAGGTAGAGGCCGTTCTGCTGCAGGGCATCTAGAGAACAGTCAGGAATGCTACAGCATCTCCTCGTGGGGCCCAGGGTGATGTAGCCTCAGAGAGAGGGGGCTGGGGTCGCTCCTGACAGCTGAGCCCCAGAAGTCTGTGAAGCGAGGGGCGTACCTGGCCAGAGGGAGCGAGCCGTGCGTGAGGGGTCCCATCGCCCTCCCTCTTGGCTCTGTAAGACTCTCAGAAAGGGGCCGTGGTCCTCCCAAGGGGCAGGGGTACGCGCGGGCCCTGGGGACCAGCTTCGTCCTCAGAGTCAGCCTGCCGGCCTTGGCCTCTGCCTCCGCCTGCAGCGCTAGCCGCGGACGCCATGCACCAGTCCCTCTTCATGTCAGCCCTGTCGGCCCACCCGGACCGCTCGCTGTCCGTGTGCTGGGAACAGCACTGCAAGCTCCTGCCGGGAGTGGCGGGCATCTCGGCCTCTGCAGTTGCCAAGTGGACCATTGACGAGGTAAGAACGAGGACCCATCCCCGTTTCTCTCCCCTACTTTGCCCTCCTCCCCACAGCCTGGCGGGAGGGCTCAGGAAAGGTCCCGGGCAGGCAGAGGCGGACTCAGCTCCTGGCAGCATCTGCTGCTCCTGTCTCCTGTCCGTGGTCCCTCTGGGGGGGGCCGATCGATGGTTCAGCAGGCCTCCCCTGGCCGGTGGGGGCGCCCCGCACTTCTAGCCCCCATGCAAGTCCAGCGGGAGAGACGCTTCCCCTGGGCCCCGGCTCGCTCACCCAGCAGCAGGGACACAAGCATCCTCGCAGGCTAATAAGGAAAAATTACATTGTCAAAGCCCCGAGAGCAGCCAGTGCACGTGGGACCGCCTCTCCCTTGCCCTCCCAGGCCCCATCCCCTTGGCAACAGGTGCTTCTCTGGTTTCCAAGGTCTTCAGCTTCGTTCAGACCCTGACCGGCTGTGAGGACCAGGCACGACTCTTCAAAGATGAGGTGAGGTACAAGTGCAGAGTGGGGCAGAAGGGTCGGTCACTGAGGCGACAGGGAGCAGAGGCCCTCAGCAGCGCTGCCCCCTGCCCGGAAGGGCCCTCTGTTGTCCTGCCTGTAGGAGACAGGTCACAGTGACCCACGTCTCTGGGAAAAATCCAGTACGGACCGTGGCCCAGCTTGTAAACCCTCTGTGTTCAGATCACCGCAGGAAGGAGAATGCCTCTCGGAGATGGGGCTCTGTTCGCTCCTCTGCTCTCCGTGCGGCCTGCCTTCCAAACCCAGCTCACTAGGGACAGTAAGTTCAAGTGGGTCCTGAAAGGTGTAGGTCTGCCTCTTTCGCCAGGGTCCTAACACATATGTAGTACCGAGACCCGAAAGCTTACCAAGGACAAGAAGCAGTAAGTTGTACATAAAAGAACCATAGCTTTACAGACAGGGTGAATGTGAATCCCAGTTCTGTCCGTTGGAGCTCTTTACTGTGTGTGAGTCTGCATCTTCTTATCTATAAAATGAGTTAAAACAGGGATAATGCGGGCCATAATGGTGACAACCTCGCAGGGCTGTCCTGAACAATGGCCATGATGAATGGATCGTGATACCAGAATGTCTAGTATAATTATATCGCTCGCCGACTATAGAGTAATACACAAATCCTATCGCCATAACAGAATGCCTCGTACTGGGGTGGGGGAGGGGGGCTCAGTGGTGGTTTTAACTCTGAATAGTCATCCTTAAGTCCTCAAGTGAAGATTTTTATCGTGACTTTGAATTCACACAGTTTGAAACTGGAAGGGTAGCTTGGAGTTTGTTTAGATCTCCCCTCCCAAGAATACACGCGTCCATACCCCTTCATCCGGGAAAGCATAGTCTCAGCTCCCCATAAATGGGAAAGGCGCCCATAGGAAAGAAGTCTGTTCCTCTTCCCCAAGAAGACACTCCCTCCAGACCCAGCACAGCCGGTTCTTCATAGTAACCTCGTGCAGGGGAGCCCACAGATGCCACCCCACTCGGGGTGCTTGCCTCCTGGGCTGGTGGTCTCACTCTGACATATGTGTTCAGGGCTGTGCCCCGGTGTCAGATGCTTTCTGACCAGCACAGAACACGCCATTTGAGTTCTCCCGTACGTGCTTTCTGGTTTTGTTTTTAAAAGGGCTTTATCTTTACAGAGCAGTTTTAAATTGACAGCAAAATGGAGAGGAAAGTACAGAGATTCCCCATCCAGCCCCCACCCTGATACCCCCACCTGTCACCAGGCACAGCCAACCCCCCCCTTATCAGCTGCACTCACCGCAGGGGCACACTTGTTAGAATCCTTGAACCGACCCCCCACATGTTTTTTAATGGAGCTAAAAATGTACATGGAACAAAATCCACGCACCTTAGAAGTACAGTTCCATGAGTTTTGTGAGACGAACACACCTGAACCCAGCACTTCAGCCAAGATCTAGAACATTCCCATCATACCAGGGAGTTCTTGCAGACGTCTTTCTTGGCCCCTTTGTCAGTCCCCGCCCTCATCAGTGGCCACTGTTCTAATTTCTAGCACCGTAAGTTAGTTATGCCTGTTCTCAGACGTCACATAAAGGGGGGTGCAGCTTTTGTCCTTTGGTGTCTGTCTCTTTTCACTCAGTGTGACGTTTCTCAGGCTCATCCGTGTTACCGTGTATAACCAGTGGTCTGTCCATTCGTATTGCTGAGTACCGCTTCATTTTATGAAGAGCCCATGCTTCTCCCGTTACTGGATATTTAGGTTGTTTTCTCTTCCCCTAGATGCAAACCCTATATAATTTTTTCTTTTCTTTTTCTTTTTTTTTTAAGCAAAAATTAAGTTTGCACTAGCTTCATTATAGCCACATCAGACCAGCTTGGAGGTCACAAAAGTCCCCAAGTGCCTTTTATTATATCAATTTCCATTATAGTCTAACCACATTTTCCAGTTTGTTACTTGTACCACTGTTCTTTTTTTTATTAACCTAATGTAAAACTTTACATTTATCCCTATTAAATGTTATTTTGTTGGTTTCATAGTCTCATTGTTTTAAATCTTGATCCTGTCATCTCTAATACCAGTAAGCCTTTCCAGTGTCATACACCTTGTCATTTGGTGACTCGGCCACACCTTTACCACACCTGTTTCAAGAGATAGAAGCATGTGGCACCGGTTAGAGGTCTCCCTCTGTGACGTAGTGTAGTCATTCAGCCAGCCACAGAGCCACAGGAAAGTTAGGTGCTACAGCATCCTCCCCTTGTCAGAAGGGCTCTCTCCCACCCTGAGCACCTGCTGCGTTTCTCAGTTCGGCATGGTCTGGGACACAAAAGCAGTGGCCAGAAGGGGCAAAGGGTGGACCGCCAGCATCAGATGGAGTCTCAGTGGGAAGCAGGATGCCTGTGAGGGCTGAAGATGACCCTTCCTAGGATCTGGTCTGTGGCATCACCCCCCCAGGATCTGGACCACGCTCCAGGGAGTGGCCGTGGTTGGGCTGAAATGGTCTACTCAGACACACACAACGTCCAGATTCTCTCTGTCTGGGACACAGACCAGTCATTAGCGTGAGAAATTAGGACAAAGCAGACTGACGGTCTCATGGGTAGTCAGTCTGTCCAGTCTGGCGGTTGGCCCAGCCCAGATTCAGACTAAATCACTCTCCCGTCCTCTCTCCCCACAACCCCCCAGCAAGAATAGCTCATAGGTGACACCATGTACATCCCACTGCATGCCTTGTGCATGCCCCCTGCGTCTGCGTGTTGACCTGCCAGCAGCAGGGACACTAACCTGGGGCTTTGCGGGGGAAGCGCAAGAGCAGTTGTTTTGAGGCCACTGGCTTGGAGGACTCAGAAGACGTTAGGCACACACACTGACCTCAGACCAGGCAGCAGAAAGAAAGAGAAAGAGTACGTGGGTGAACATGGGGGAGCCAGTGGAGATCTCTGTCCTTCTCTGTCCCCATCGCTATCTTCCTTTTTTCCTTTCTCCCTCCCTCGTTTCTCCTTTTCCTTCCTCTTCCCATCTCTGTCCTCCTCCCCGTCCCCTCCCCCACATCCGTGACTCCGTTTCTCTTTCTCCCCCGCCCACTCCCTACACACACCCCACCCACCTCTCCGTCACTCCTTCCCACGGCCCTCTCCACCTTCTCCGCTTTCCGCCTCCCTCCCCCGACCCCTCAGATGATTGACGGCGAGGCCTTCCTTTTGCTGACACAGGCGGACATTGTGAAGATCATGAGCGTCAAGCTGGGTCCGGCCTTGAAGATCTATAACGCCATTCTCATGTTCAAAAACGCCGATGACACCTTAAAGTGAGTGGCTCGGGGCTGGGCTCACCTCCAGCCCAAGCTGGGCCTCCCTCGGCAGCCAACGCTTCCTTCCCAACTCGAGTTCCTCATATCCCACCCACACCCCCACCACCCTCTACGACTTAACCAGGGGTTGGTGCTCCTTCTCTCTGGGGCTGCTTCCTACAGGGTACCTGGGAGTCCTAGCCCCCCAGTCCTGGGGCTCATCTGCCAGCAGGCACACCAGTGAGGGTGTGACTGGGCTGGGGGAACATTACCGGTGGAATAGACCGGAGGGGCCCTGCCTCTGGCCGCCCCACATCTCTAGCTGACTTGTGTGATCACCAAAGGGTCTTTATCTTAGCGGTTAAGGACAATCTGGTAGAAGGGGAATCCTCGGGTCAGAGGCTCATTTCTCTTGGGCCTCTCTCCATGCTTATCTTGCCTTGGCTCCAGCCAGGAAGTGACCCCGCCACAAACATACGTACTTGCTCTGCTGTCTGGTTTCCTGGGCAGGGCCCACCCAGACCCCACTGACTCTTCCCCCGTGGATGGGTGAACTTCGGAAACAGGTTGTCCTAGGATCCACTGGGCGTCTCTGGCTGCTTTTCTCGGGATGCCAAGCCCAGATGCCTTCCTCAGCATGCTGTTCTGATGAGCTGGCATTCTGGTGGCCCACGCCAAGCCCTGCTTCTAGCAGAGTGGATGGTTAGGACCTGTTTCACCTGTGCGGAAGAGGTTAAGGCTCCACATGTGTTCCCCATATACCCTTCCTGTATCAGGTGTGGGGAGGAGGCAGCACAAGGGTATGTCAGACAATCTCGGGTCTTTGCTCCCCAGAGGGGCATCTCCAGCAGGCATGAGGGTCCCCGAAGCTGGGCCTACCATCCTTCCCTGCAGGCATGGATCTCAGCCAGGGTACTGGTCCTGGGCTGAGGACCCCTTGCCTGCCAGGCCTCCTGCTGTGGGGATGTGCCGCTTGGTCTAGCGCGCATACCTCACGACATCACATTCGACCTGTGCCATCAATGTCTTGCTCTTGAGGTCTTACAAAGCCCCCTTAAAGTTGGGAGTTGGGAAGGTGAATTCTTCTGTCTTTTAATTCTCTGTGTTCCGTAAGCCTTTTTTACCACTCTCCATCTGTCTTGCACTGCCAGCCAGGTGCCTGCTGGGGCTCGGGGACTTCAACCTTTCTGTCCAAGTGGGGGCCGAGCCTCCACCAAGCCGCTGCCAAACCAGCCAGGGTGGGGCAGGGGCAGAGGGCCCGGAGTAGCTGGCCCCACAGGGAGGTGAGGGGCAACCGCCAAGCTCCCGTGGCCCCAGGTGCTGCGATGGGCCTGCGGGGTGCGGAGCCGGACCCTTCCCTCAGTCACGTGGTATGTGTGTGCACATCAGCGCCCCCCCCCCCAGAAGTGTTTGACAGGTGCATCTGTGAGGCTCAGTGTTGGGAAAATGTCAAGGGCTATTATTGTTAAAATATGAAGCTTTATCTTTCCCATAGAAGTGGGACACCCAAAGCTCTGTTGATTTCCTGCCGCAGCCCAGTAGGGGCCCAGACAGCTGTGGGCCCAGACAGCTCTGGGCCGGGGCAGCCATTCAGCCGCCCCGCTGAACTCCCACAGGACTTCTGATGTTCCTGCCCTTTCGGCCCTTAGAGGCAGCTCTGAGCACAGCCTTCCTGGGAAGAAAGTGGGTAGGCCCTGCCTCTGGCTGAGGCTCAGGCTCCCAGAGGTTGCATTGGTGCCCCCCTTGGCCAAGAGGCAGGAGGGGCCAGTCCAAGCCTCTCTCCCTTGGTTCGCTTGGGTGGTGGCGGAACTCTCTAGCAACTTGGCCTGGTCGGCTCCTCTTTGAAACTGAGGAGAAACTGGCTTTGTGGTGTGAGGAGAAGGCAGCAAGGATGCACGGCTGTGCCGTGGGAGCTCCCCACTCCCGAGGAGCAGGACCGGGACAGCTCTGCCACGCGGATCTGCCGGCCACACTCGCAGTGCTTGCCGACGGGAGAGGCAGGCCGGACTACCAACGAGCCTTGAGGAGAGGGGCCCCAGGCCTCCGAACTTGGAGACCTCAGCACTTTCTGCACCAACGTCAAACTCTTCAGAAAGAAACCGTAAGAAAGGGGGAAAGCAGTCGGCCCTCCGGCCCCTTCACCCACATCTTGTCCCTAGAGGAGATCCTCCCACGTTGACGGGGATGCAGGTGAAGGGAGGGCGTCGGCGCCAGTGCCCTGCTCTAGGCAGCAGACACGGCTCACGCTTTGGCCCCCAACAGCTGCACCCAGTCCCCGGCCCAGCCCTGGCTTAGGTCAGTGAGGACCTTTCTGTTTAATTTCTGAAGCAGAGAGAACGGACCCAGAGTTTGAAAACGAAGCCTGTTTGCACTTTCATTCACATGCACTTTGGTGGGATTGTTTTTGTATTTTCCGTATGTGTGTGTGTGTGTGCACGTGTGTGCGTGTGCGTGTGTGTGTGTGTTCTTTAAGAGCATCTTCTGGTTTAAGATAAAGTGACTCTTGGCTCTTGAGGGAGAAAAATTTACAAACTGTGGTGTGTTGTCAGTGTATTGAAACAACATAAATAAACTTTGAACATCTGGGTGATACACAGTCAGAGTCTGCTTCTATTTTCATGGTAAAACATCCAGAAAACACCAAAATGAATATTAATAGTGCCATTATTGAAGAGAATAAAGCATTCCCTTTATTGTTAGGGGGTCCTTATTCTATTTTATTTATTTATTTATTTATTTTAAAGATTTTATTTATTTATTTGACAGTCAGAGATCACAAGTAGGCAGAGAGGCAGGCAGAGAGAGGAAGAAGCAGGCTCCCCGCCAAGCAGAGAGCCTGATGCGGGGCTCAATCCCAGGACCCTGAGATCATGACCTGACCTGAAGGCAGAGGCTTTAACCCACTGATCCACCCAGGTGCCCCAACCTTATTCTATTTTAAAGGTAAGAAACAAAGGGTAAAGATAAACCGGTCTACTTGTCTACACAGAGAAATGTAAACAATGGGAACCCCCAGAAACAGTGGACAGGGGTGGAAAATTCAGCGAAGCCCTACAGTTTTTAAAATAACATCAAACTGGGACGCCTGGGTGGCTCAGTCATTAAGCGTCTGCCTTGGGCTCAGGTCAAGATCCCAGGGTCCTGGGACCGAGTCCCACTTTGCTTTGGGCTCCTTGCTGAGCGGGGAGTCTGGTTCTCCCTCTGCTTGCCGCTCCTCTGGCTTGTGTGTGCATGCGTTCTCTCTCTCTTTCTGATAGATAGATAAATAAATAAATGAAATCTTAAAAAAAAAAAGGTAACATCAAACTTTCAGGTGGAAAATGTCAAGCTAAACCGTCAAACTTCATTAAGTTTCCCAGAGACCGTGAGCAAACAAAAGCGGCAGAAATGCCCTGTCCAATCCCATCAACCCCTTTGTTGTCAATATCCTTAATTTCTTGGCCCCGCTGCTCTTCCAGACTGCTCAGCTTGAACACCAACCACGGAGCTGTCCAAGCCCGTCTTCTCCACACCTTTACCCGGAGCTAATGTGACTAAGCCCACTGGTGCCATGGTTGACTGATGGGCTCCAGCTTCAGTGTGGACCCTCAGGGCTGCCCAGGAAGCAGCTGGGTTTTTGAAGGGTTTACCTTTGATTTCCCTTTTCACTGTCTTCAAACTTCCTGCCCTGTTAACTTCCCTGTCGTCTCAATATATGTGCTCATCGTCTGAATCACAGAGAAAATGGAAGTCATCAGAAGGAATACCCCCACCTTCCTGCCACCTCATCTGCCAGTCTCCTTCCACCCATATCCCTCCTTCCTTCTTCCCTACTCATCGCAGAAGAAGAACTGATCCTTCCCCTTGTGGAAGTTATCCCTCTACCGGCCATGGCTGCTATCATAGAAAAAGAAACATAGGCAAGAAAGGACTTTGGGAAATTTAAAACTGATTGCAGGGATGATTCAACACACGGGTTGAAAGATAAAGTTGATAGTGCCCAGAAAGTAGAAGAAAAAGACAAGGCGGCGCCTGGGTGGCTCAGTTGGTTAAGCGACTGCCTTTGGCTCAGGTCATGATCCTGGAGTCCCAGGATCGAGTTCCACATCGGGCTGCCTGCTTGGTGGGGAGTCTGCTTCTCCCTCTGGTCCTCCCCCTTCTCATGCTCGCTCCTCTCTCTCTCTCTCAAATAAATAAATAAAATCTTGGGGGAAAAAGAAGAAAAAGACAAGGAAAGAAAAAGGGGAAAGAACTTTAAAAATTAGAGGACTAGGGGCACCTGGATGGCTCAGTGGGTTAAAGCCTCTGCCTTCGGCTCAGGCCATGGTCCCAGGGTCCTGGGATTGAGGCCCACATCGGGCTCCCCGCTCAGCAGGGAGCCTGCTTCCTCCTCTCTCTCTCTGCCTACTTGTAATCTGTCTGTCAAGCAAATAAATAAAAATTTTTTAAAAAATTAGAGGACTAGCTGGAGGTCAAATATATAACTAACAGAAATGCCAATAAGAGGAACAGAGAGGGGCTCCTGGGTGGCTCAGTGGGTTGAGCTTCTGTCTTCGGCTCAGGTTGTGATCTCAGGGTCCTGGGATCAAGCCCCACATCGGGCTCTCTGCTTGGTGGGGAGCCTGCTTCCCCCTCTCTTTCTGCCCACTTGTGATCTCTCTCTCTCTCTCTCTCTCTCTCTGTCATATGAATAAATAAAACCTTTAAAAGAAAAAAGAGGAACAGAGAAATTACATATTTTTTTTAACTTTTTTTTTTTTAAAGTAACGTTCACAGAGTTGAAAGGTAGTAGTGGCCTAACTAAAACGTTACACTGAATGCCCAACACAATGGATGTAAAAGGAATGACACTAAGCTACATTAGTGCAAAATATCAGAATAATGAGAACAAAGAGAAGATTTAAAAGCTTCCAGAGGGAATAAGACACGTCTCATCCAAAGGAACATGAATCAATAACATCGAACCCGGTGGCAATGCTGGAAGCAAGGAAGTGGGGCAACGTCTGAACAATTCCAAAGGAAAGTTATTTCCTCCCTAGAGTTCTGTACCTAGCCAAGTTGTCAGTTAAATGTGAAGGCATACAAAGTTTCAAACTTTTATCTCCTGTAAACTTTTCCTCAGAGACCCCCTGGAGGACTGCTCCATCAAAGTGAGAATATAAGGGTCCTGGGATCGAGTTCTTCCTGGACTCCCTGCTTAAAGGGGAGTCTCCTTATCCCTCTCTCCTCTCCGCCATTCATGCTAGTTCACCCGCTCTCTCGCAAAATAAATACAGTCTTTTTTAAAAGACTGTTTTTATTTCTTTGACAGAGAGAGAACACAAGCAGGCAGAGCAGCAGGCAGAGGGAGAGGAAGAAGCAAGCACCGCACTTAGCAGACAGCCTGATGCGGGGCTCGATCCCAGGACTGTAGGATCATGACCTGAGCCGAAGGCAGACGCTTAACTGACTGAGCCACCCAGGTATCCCAAATGAAATCTTTTTTTAAAAATGTGAGAGTAGGGGGCGCCTAGGTGGCTCAGTGGGTTAAGAACTTTGCCTTCGGCTCGGGTCGTGGTCCCAGGGTGCTGGGATCGAGCCCCGCATCGGGCTCTTTGCTCAGTGAGGAGCCTGCTTCTTCCTCTCTCTCTCTGCCTGCCTCTCTGCCTACTTGTGATCTCTCTCTGTCAAATAAATAAATAAAATCTTTTTTTTTTTAAGATTTTATTTATTTATCAGAGAGAGAGAGGGAGAGAGCGAGCACAGGCAGACAGAGTGGCAGGCAGAGGCAGAGGCAGAGGGAGAAGCAGGCTCCCTGCCGAGCAAGGAGCCCGATGTGGGACTCGATCCCAGGACACTGGGATCATGACCTGAGCCGAAGGCAGCTGCTTAACCAACTGAGCCACCCAGGCGTCCCAATAAATAAAATCTTAAAAAAAAAAAAGTGAGAGTAGAGTGCCTGGGTGGCTCAGTGGGTTAAGCCTCTGCCTTTGGCTCAGGTCATGATCTCAGGGTCCTGGTATCCAGCCCCGCATCAGGCTCTCTGCTCAGCGGGGAGCCTGCTTCCCCCTCTCTACCTACCTCTCTGCCTACTTGTGATCTCTCTCTCTCTGTCAAATAAATAAATAAAATCTTTAAAAAATAAAAAATTGAAAAAAAAATGAAAGAATAAGTCAAAAAAGAGATAGATTCCAAAAATGCAAGGGTAGTTCAAGTCTATATAATCACCAGTCTATGTAAAACACCACATAACTAGAATGAAAGGGGAAAAAAACATGATCATCTCAATTGATGCAGGAAAGGCATTAATGAAAACCCAACACCATTTCACAGTTAAAACAGAAAACTGGGGGATAGAAGGGAACTTTCTCAACATGATCAAAGGCATCTGCAAAAAACACCACAGCTAATATCATACTCAATGGTAAAAGCCTTTTTTCCTAAGATTAGAACAAGACTTTCACCACTCCTTTTCCGTATTGTACTAGAAGTTCTCAGCAGAGCAATTAGGTAAGAGAAATGAGGGGTGACTGGTGGCCCAGTCAGTTAAAGCCTCTGCCATCTGCTGAGGTCATGATCTCAGGGTCCTGGGATGGAGCCCCCATCGGGCTCTCTGCTCAGCAGGGAGCCTGCTTCCCCCTCTCTCTCTGCCTGCCTCTCTGCCTACTTGTGATCTCTGTCTGTCAAATAAATAAATAAATAAAAATTTTTAAAAGGGAAATAAATAAAGGGCACCTAAATTGGAATGGAATAAGTAAAATTATTTCTATTCATGCATGACATGATCTTATATACCAAAAAATCAACAAGTAATCCACTAAAGCTAAAAATTTATGCAAAGGTGCAGGGTATAAGATTAACACACAAAAATCAAGTCACTTGTGTTTCTATAACAAACAATCCAAAAAGGAAAGGAAAAAAGAAATTCCCCTTGCAACAGCATCTAAAGGAATAAAATACCTAGGAATTAATTTAAAGGAGGTGAAAGGCTTATATACTAAAAGCTACAAACCATTGCTGAAAGAAATTGAAGAAGACCTAATTAAATGGAAAGACATCTGTGCTCATGTTTAGGAAGACTTAAGATTGTTCACATGTCACCACTACCCGAAGTGACCAACAGGTTCAAACCCTATCAAAATGCCAATGGCCTTTACTGTAGGAATGGAAAAGCCAAACCTCATATCCATGTGGGATAGCAAGAGGACCCTAAAGGCCAAAACAATCTTGAAAAAGAACAAAGTAGGAGGACTCTGATTTTCTGATTTCAAAACTTGCTGCAAATATAAAGTAATCAAGACAGTGTGATATTGGCATAAGGACAGACATAGAGACCAACTGGAGAGAACTAAGAGTACAAAAATAACCCCAAACATCTACAGCCAATTGATTTTTTAAAAAGATTATTTATTTATTTATTTATTTGACAGAGAGAGAGAGATCACAAGTAGGCAGAGAGGCAGGCAGAGGGAGAGGAAGGGAAGCAGGCTCCCCGCCGAGCAGGGAGCCCAATGTGTGGTTCGATCCCAGGACCCTTGGATCATGACCCAAGCCAAAAGCAGAGGCTCTAACCCACTGAGCCACCCAGGCACCCCTACGGCCAACTGATTTTTGGAAAGAGTGTCTGTTCATTCAATGGGGAAAGAACAGTCTCTCCATCAGAGGGTGTTGGGACAACTGGATCTCCACACGTGAAAAACATGCAGTTAGATGCCTACCTTATACCATATAAAAAATGGAACTCAAATGGGTCAATGACCTAAATATAGGAGCTAAGACCATAAAATCCTTAGAATAAAACCCAGAGGTAAATTGTTATGATTTCAGAATTGACAGTGAGGTCTATATGTGACACCAAAAGCACAAGCAACAAAAGAAGAAACAGTTGAAGTTCATCAAAATGAAAAACTTCGGGGCGCCTGGGTGGCTCAGTGGGTTAAGCCGCTGCCTTCGGCTCGGGTCATGATCTCAGAGTCCTGGGATCGAGCCCCACATCGGGCTCTCTGCTCAGCAGGGAGCCTGCTTCCTCCTCTCTCTCTGCCTGCCTCTGCCTGCTTGTAATCTCCATCTGTCAAATAAATAAAATCTTTAAAAAAAAAAAAAAGAGTTTAAAAAAAAATGAAAAACTTCTGTGCGTCAAAGGATTTTGTCAAGAAAATGAAAAGACAACCTATAGAATGGGAGGAAATACTCACAAATTGTCCATCTGTCAAGGGTTCAATATCCAGAATATATAGAGAACCCCTAACACTAAACAACAGAAAGACAAACAACCCGAATAAAAAATGAGCAGAGGTCTTGCCTAGACCTTTCTCCAAAGATGTGCAAATGCCAACAAACACATGAAGAGATGCTCAACCGCTTTGTCATTAGAGAAATGCCCATGAAAACCACCATGAGCTACCATTCCACACCCACCAGGATGGCTGTCATCACAAAATTGGAAAATAATAACTGTTGGCAAGGGTGTGGGGAAACCATTGGTTGGAATGTACTAGGTTGGAAAACAGGTTGGCTGCTTGAGGAGGGGGTTGCTTTCTCAAAAAGCTAAACCTAGAATTATCACATTACTCAGAAATTCCACTCCTAAGTAGACACCTGAAAGATCTGAAAACAGATACTTGTTGCCAGTATTCACTGCAGCCTTACTCACAACAGCCTAGAGGTGGAAAGAACCCGGGTGTCTGTTCATAGATGAGTGGGTAGACAAAATGTAGTCTACCCATACAACAGAATATTATTCAACCGTAAGGAAGGATTAAACAACATGGAAGAACTTGAAGACATGATGCTAAGAGGAATAAGCCAGGCATAAAAGGAAAAATATTCCGTGAGTCCCTTATAAGAAATATCTAGAATAGGCAGGTCCATAGAGACGGAAAGTAGATTGGAGGTTACTATAGGCTGGGAGGAGGGGAAAGGGATGATTATTGCTTAATGGTTACAGAGTCTCTCTTTGAAGCGATGAAGTCTTGTAAATAGGGGATGGTGGTTGTACAACGTTGTGAATGTACCTAATGCTGCTGAATTGTTCACGTAAAGATGGTTGAAATGGGGGCGCCTGGGTGGCTCAGTCGGTTAAGTATCTGCTTTTGGTCATGATCTCAGGGTCCTGAGATCGAGCCTTGTGGGGCTCCTTGCTCAGCGGGAAGCCTGCTTCTGCTCCTGCCTCTGCCCTTCTTCCCCTCACCCCGCCCTACCACGCTCACGCTCCTGTGCTCTCTCTCACTCTCTCACTCTCTCAAATAAAATCTTTTTTAAAAAGATGGTTGAGGGACGCCTGGGTGGCTCAGTTGGTTAAGCCGCTGCCTTCGGCTCAGGTCATGATCCCAGCGTCCTGGGATCGAGTCCCACATCGGGCTCCTTGCTCAGCGGAGAGCCTGCTTCTCCCTCTGCCTCTGCCTGCCTCTCTGTCTGCCTGTGCTCGCTCTCTCTCTGACAAATAAATAAATAAATAAATAAATAAATAAAAAGATGGTTGAGGGGCGCCTGGGTGGCTCAGTGGGTTAAAGCCTCTGCTTTCGGCTCAGGCCATGATCCCAGGGTCCTGGGATCGAGCCCCATATCAGGCTCTCTGCTCAGCAGGGAGCCTGCTTCCTCCTCTCTCTCTGCCTGCCTCTCTGCCTACTTGTGATCTCTGTCTGTCAAATAAATTTTTTAAAAAATTAATTAATTTAAAAAAAGATGGTTGAAATGGCAAACTTTGTTAAATAGATTTACCCACAATTTGAAATTAAGAAAAAAGAAAGAAGGAAGGAAGGAAGGAAGGAAGAGACATAGGATCCAAGAAACAGGACCTCCAACAAGGAGAGAGACGAAGGGAACTTGCAGGGGGATGGGAAGGGAGGGAGCCAGGTTGACAACTGAGCAACTGTCCAAGTGAGAAGAGAAGAATGTGAAAGGCTCCAGGAAGGATGAAAAACAAAGCAAACAAAGGAACCAAAACTATCATATCATTGTATGAAGAGAATATGTCCCGCTCTGACAGAGTTTAAGAGAGAATTGTCGTGTGTGTGTGTATGTGTGTGTGTGTGTGTGTGTGTGTTCAATGTTTCAAACCATCAAAGGAGGAAGTTATTAGCTTTAGGAAAAGCGGAGTGTGTATTTGGATGGGTGAGATCTGGAGTCCAACAGTAGAAAGGAACCCACTTGATAGCGCTCAAAACCAAAAGAGGAAGGAATAACAGGATGGTCATGCGATTTAGACAAATGGAAATAAATACCGAAGGAAGCAGCTTTTTTTTTTTTTAAGATTTTATTCATTTATTTGACAGGCAGATATCACAAGTAGGCAGAGAGGCAGGCAGAGAGAGAGGGAGAAGCAGGCTCCCTGCTGAGCAGAGAGCCCGATGCGGGGCTTGATCCCAGGACCCTGAGATCATGACCTGAGCCGAAGGCAGAGGCTTTTAAGCCACTGAGCCACCCAGGTGCCCCAGGAAGCAGATTTTAAAAAGTCGAGAAATGGGAAAAGAAAAACCACGATCTTTTTCATTATCTATCACACAGTCCTAATTGATTTTTTAAAAAATTTTAAAAGATTTTATTTATTTATTTGACAGACAGAGATCACAAGTAGGCAGAGAGGCAGGCAGAGAGAGAGAGGGGGAAGCAGGCTTGCCGCCGAGCAGAGAGCCTAATGTGGGCCTTGACCCCAGGACCCTGGGATCATGACCCGAGCCGAAGGCAGAGGGTCTGAGGCCTCCCAGGTGCCCCTCTCTATTTGATTTTTTAAATTCTTGTACATTCATACATTTGTAAAAAAAAAAAAAATTTTTTTCTGAAAGAAACCTGGGGGCCCATCAATGGCCTATGTGTGGACCCCATTGGCTCAAAGGTCCTGCTTCCACCTTATTCTGTGGCTGAACCTGCAGGCGTGAGAGAAGGAGGGTGTGTGCAGGTGGGAGAAGCCCTGGGAGTGTGGGCGGGACACCCGACAAAGCACGGAAATGTGGGCTGAATGTCAAGGCGGAGGGAATATTCATGGAGGTGGGTGCACGTTGGTTGAGGTTCTGGTTCCCCTTCTCTTCCCTGAGAACATGTCTTTGGTCTTCGCACTCAGACCACAGAGTCCAGCTAGCCAGTGGGGAGAGGAGGGGGAGGAAGGGACAGGAAGGGTGGCAGGGGGTGGGGAGGCAGAAGAGGACAGGGAGGAGGTGCACCTCTGCCGGAGGGGCCTCACTGTTTTCTGGGGCCTCCTGGAGGGGAAGGGCCAGTTTAAGCACCGCTGATAGCCATGTTATTTGGTCCCACTATCTACAGTAATTGGTAGATAGGTCAGAATTAACCCAGCCCTCCCCCCATAGGAGTTTATCAGACAGAAACAGGAGCACCAGGCCACAAGCTATTAGCACCATGGGTTTCTCTAAAGCCTCGTTAGAATTCTTGTGAAATTGGTAGCAGCCTAAATGTCCAACAAAGAAACAGGGACCAGGGAACAGGGACAGGGAAATTAATCCCACATTATACAATATGATGCAGATGTTTAAAAAAAAAAAAGTTGACTCTTTTGACGGGGAAAGAAAGAGTGTGAGAGAAAGTGAGTTCCTGAACCATATGTGTGGTGTGGCCTGTTTTTTTTTTCTGGAAAAATCATTTGAGGTACGGAGATTAGGTTGCAGACAAAGGTCTGGAAGGGTGGTCCCGTTTAGTTCACAGTGGTTACTTCTGGAAATGAGAATGAAGATGGGTTCAAGGAGAAGCTTTCACTTTTTATTCCACATTCTTCTGTACACTGGACTTACTCAATACAGTTTATGCAACTCCATCGTGGAGGTGGGGTGTTTGAAAACTGGTTCTGGGAAGGCAGGGGAGGAAGAGCCCGGTGGAGGTGACGCGGGAAGGCTCTGGAAAGGGCCAGGACCCAGGGCTTGGCCCCAATCTGCTCCTCGCAGTTGGGCCAGCTGTGGTCCCTCTCCGGGCAGAGGCCAAGTATTTGCTCCTGTGTGTGTTGGTGGAGGTGGGGGGTGGGGCATGCCCGGCTTCTCCGGGGGCACACTAGAAAGATTAAGAAGTTGCTGAGATCTTGGGGCGCCTGGGTGGCTCAGTGGGTTAAAGCCTCTGCCTTCGGCTCAGGTCATGATCCCAGGGTCCTGGGATCGAGCCCCGTATCGGGCTTTCTGCTCAACGGGAAGCCTGCTTCCCTTCCTCTCTCTCTGTCTACTTGTGATCTCTGTCTATCAAATAAATAAATAAAATCTTAAAAAAAAAAAAAAAAAGTTGCTGAGATCCTAATGAAAAGGCAGTGAGGAGGCAGCATGATAGCCAGACCCTGTGCAGCAGGCCAGTCCCGGCCCCTGCCCTGAGTTGGAACCCTCAGTCTGGGCAGCTTCAGATGGACCAGGAGCTAGCCTTCCGTCGGTGCAAGCTAGGGAGTGCTGAGCCCTGGTTCCTGAGCCCCAGGTCACTGAAGGGCAGAGCAGAGCATGGGGCTCAGCTCACCATGGTTCTCTTCCCGGGATGGTTCCCCAAGCGGTGCCCCAGCAGGTGAGCTCTGGGTGGCAGCCTCGGGCTTGGCAGTGTCTGGCATCAAGGCTGGCTCAGGACAGAATGAGCTTTCCATTCCCAGAGGTGTCGGGGAAGGGGTCATGTCAGAGGCTGTGGTCCCCACTCAGGGGAGAGCCGTGTGAAACCAGCCCTTTCAACGGTCAGTCCTCCAGGCACTAAGGGAAAGGGGATGTGATTCAGCTGTTGGAATCAGGGCAGGCCATGCAATGTCAGCATTTGGGCCGGACCTGGGAGGTGGGGCGGGAGGCATTTCAGAGAATGGAAATGTGACAGGGTTGAAAGGCACCTCAGAGACCCTTCCTGTGAGGGTCAGGACACACGCCATCCTCGGCAGTCCTCACGAGGCTCGGGGAGCTGGTGTCACCAGTCCAAGGTCACACAACTCCAATTGTGCAGTAGCTCTTTAAAGTTCAGAGGGTCCCCAGGGCCAGGCCTGTCTAGAAGCTGTCTTGGATTCAGGTCCAAGGTTAATTAGTAACCAGAAGGCCCTGCAGCTAGCTCCTAGCTGGCTCGGGAGCCAAGTGAGTGGGTGACAGGTTGCTCCTGACCGGGAAGGTTGTCCAGCACCGCGGGGCTGGGTTTCAGGTCAGCGGGACCATGCAGAGAGACCGGAGGGCAGAGCTGCTGCTCCCCAGGACCTGACGGAGACCCCGCATTTTCAGGTGAGAGGCTCAGGCATGAGCAGGACCCCTGCCTGCCAGCCTGTCGGTCGGGCTGCCAAACCAACAAACGGGTCACCTGGCTGTCTTCGTTTCTGGCTGCCAATGTCCTCCCTTTCCTTCCCTAGCACCCTCTCTCCTAATTCCCTTCCTACCATTTTCCTTCCTAAGTATTCCTGCCCTCCTCCCTTCCTTCCTCATCCCCTTCCTAACTCCTTTCCCACCCCTCCTTTCCGTCCATCCCTCTCAACTACCTCCCTGCCTCCCTGTCCCTATCTCCTCTCCTCCTGACGACAGCCACACCCTCCCGCCCACCCCGCTCAATTCCTTCCTTCCTTTTCTACATTCCTAACTTCTTAATGCAATTCTAGGCCATGGGCTTCGAGTCAGACTGCCTGGGTTCAAATCCCAGTTAGAGCGTTAACCAGCTTGGTGTCTTGGTCAAGCCACTTCACCTCTCTGTGCCTCAGTTTCCTCCTCCTTCAAACAGGGATCCTGGTGGTTTCTAACCCCTGGTGCTGTGGGAACAAAACAAAACCAAGCTGGCCCTTGGTGGCACTGTCATTGGTATGTCATTGGTATGCAATGGCCAGGCAGGCAAATAAATCACAGTAGTGTGAAGACAGGTGTTACAGCAGCAGTGGACACAGAGGAGGGGGTAAGAGTTTAGGGGATCGGGGGGGGGGCAGGAGGTGGTCTGGCAAGGTTTCTGGGGACGGCAAATGAGGACAGAGGCAAACGGGCTAGCCAAGCAGACCAGAATGGTCAGGGCAGTGCTCCAAAGAGAGGGAACGGAGTGACCCCACCCCCGCTGCAGCCAGCAGCCCTCGGGAGGTGTGAGCAGGTTGGTGCCATGATGGGCCAGAGGCGTATGCGTCTAAGCTCCAGCAGTTAGGAGGGATCACACCGTGCAAGTTCACGGGCATCCCTGTGGGTCTGAATAGTCATGACGAGGTACTGATGCCCAGCCTTTGGCCAGAAAATCAGAAGACAGTGGTGCAGGTAAGAAAGAAGCTACAGGAGCTGTGAGCTGCTTCGGTGCTGGAGTTCCAGTCGAGGTGATGGCAGTGTGGTGGTGGGCAATGCATGTGTCAAAGTTCTCCCCAGGCCTTAGTACTGAAGAATTAAGGGAACAGCAACCTCTCGAAACATTTTACACCAAGGTACAAAGATAAAAATTAGCTTAACCCTCTGTCACCTTGGGTTGTAAGCATCCAGCCTTTCTTGGTGCCTATGCACAAATGTATACATGCATATGTGTCTCTATTTTCTTATAAAGATGATCTCCCTGGCACACCTACCATTTTGAAATGTCCTTTTTCTGCTTGACGTTGTATCACGCATACATTCCCATTCTGATTTACAAATCTATCGTTTTCCGTCGGGCAATTTTCCATTTTATCTATGTACTCTCCTTGATATTATCAACTCATTCCTGTTTCCTCACTCAAATACTGAGCACTGATCCTATACCAGATCCTTATCTGGGTGCTGGGGACTCAACAGTGAACAAGAAAAGTCTTTGCCCTCGTGGAGCCAATGTTCTAGCACAAGACAGAAATAGTTGATGACGCGATGTCAGAGTGGAACGTGCTAAGCAGAGAAAGTGGACAGAGAGCAGGCGGGAGCGTGACCAGTCATCCTGCTGTGCTCCGGGACTGCTCTAGCTTTAGCCCCGAGAGTCTCACATCCCTAGAAATCCTCGGTCTCAGACGAACGAGGAAAATCAGTCACGCATAACTAGAAGAGGCGTCTCTCAGTGGTGACAGTTGAGCAGAGACCTCTGTGATGTTCCTGGAAGCCAGCCATGCAGGCGTCGGGGGCAAGAGCATTCTACGCAGAGGGGAAAGGAAGGGCCAGGGCCAGGAGGCCAGAGGGCACTCGGTGTGTTTGAGCGACTGAAAGAAAGTCAGAGAAGCTGGAGTGTAGAAAGCATGGGAACGAAAGTGGAGACAGTGACAGGAGCCAGGTCACATGGAATCTCGCAGACCATGGCAGACTTTGGATTTTAATCCAAGGTGTGATGGGAAGCGACTGGAGTTTCTGAGCAGCCAGGTTCACGTGGTCTGACTTCCGGTGTAAAAGTGGTGCTCTGGCTTTGGGTGGAGAAACATGCAGAGAGGGTCAAGCTAAAAATCAGGAGACAGCAGGGAGGCAAGTGATGACAGTGGCTCAGGCAGGGACGGGGCAGATGCTCTGGTGGGTAGCCGTGCTCCCTGGGTTCTATGTGAAGGTAGAGTCTCCTGGGATTTCATGGTGGACTGGAGTTGGGGGAAGGTTCCGTGTCTCTAGAACGAATTCCAAGTTGCTGCCTTGATTCTTTGAGCAGGTGGGAGATGGAAGACAGAGGAGTAGGCCGGAGCGGAGGGGAAGGAATGGGAGTCAAGACTCTTGGACGTGTTACGAGTGAGGTGCTTCCAGGCACCCAACTAGTGAACAGCCGAGAATGCAGTTAGATATATATACCCAGACTTAGGGGGCACCTGGGTGGCTCAGTGGGTTAAAGCCTCTGCCTTCGGCTCAGGTCATGATCTCAGGGTCCTGGGATTGAGCCCCATATCAGGCTCTCTGCTCAGCAGGGAACCTGCTTCCCCCTCTCTCTCTGCCTGCCTCTCTGCCTGCTTGTGATCTCTGCCTGCCAAATAAATAAATAAAAATCTTAAAAAGAAAAAAAAAAAAAACCAGACTTAGTGCAGGAGAGAGTTTGGGAGCAAGGGTAGCTAGAGGTCTGAAAACGGAACCCCGGGACAGGCCACCGTTTAGTGGCAAAGGAGGAGGCAGATCCGGCAGAAATGGAGAAAGAGCAGCAGGTTGAGATGGAAAGAAAACCAGGAGCTCCGGAAGTCAAGTGGGAAGACCGGGTGTACCCAGTCCTCCAGAGAAGCTGGGCGAGCTGGGGCCGAGGAGCCCATCACTGGCTCTGGAACGTGGGAATCACCGGTCCAGGGTCTTGGTGGAGGGCTGGGGTTAAAGCCTCTTTGGAATGGGTTCAAGAGAGAAAAGGAGAAAGAGTGGAAACTGAGTCCAGATAACTCTTTCAAGGCGTTTAACTGAAAGGGAGGACACGGAAGTGGAACTGAACTTGGAGAGGGATGTCAGGTCCAGAGAGGGAGTGTCACAGCCAGCGGGGGCTCTGAGCAGGCCATTTCAGTTAGGATTACTTTCATGATTATTCTCCCGTTCTACACTGGGCTGCTGAATAAAAGTCCCATCAGGGTCTTGTTATTCAAAAGAAATGTCCCTGTGGAGGGTGTGTGTTTTGTCAACATGACATCCCGCCCATCGACGTATTGGTTCAACATTTCTAGTTTGTTGAGAGATGGAAGGCTCTGATATTGTTCACCTGGGTTTGCTTTGCTGGGACAACCCCCCACTGGTCCCCTGCTTTTCAGAGCCCAGTGAGAACCCCCAAGGCTGCTGGGCTCAGGTCCCTCCCCGGCCAACCTTCTTAGCCCTGGCCCCGTGGATCCCTCCACTGTGGTGAATTGCAGAGGTCCAACTAAGTGCGGCATACGGTAGCCACACAGAAAGTTCCAGAAAGGCAGGGGCTGTGTCAGGCCCCTTGAACTCTTTCATTCCCCAGAACACCCCTCATGAGTGCCTGGGGAGAGGAGGGATCCCGTGAGTACTTAATTATTGCACCACATACCACTTACACAGCTGGAGAGCTGTAGGCCAACCTGTCCTTTCCTGGAGACAGTGGGCCAAGGTCCTGGAGCAGCCAGCAAGGAAGGGCCCAAAGAACCAAGTGCTCAGCAGGCAAAGACCAAGGCTGGCTGGACTGGGCCAGACACCTGTGCCTGAAACACCTACAGATTCTTGGAAGGCAAAGTGCTCTCGGCTGCCTTGGATGAGGTCTCTAGAACCTTAAGGAGTCTGTCTATGCCCAGCCTGGGTAGGCCCCAGGGAGCGCATCTTCTTACAGACAAGCCCCCTACACACACAGACACACACACACAGCCTGAGCCAAATACTCTCACACATTCGAACAAGCCTCAGGCGTCAGCAGGGCGTTCCCGCAGCTGTTGCCCACCCCCCCTTCCACCCACCCCCCAGGGGGAGGTGATGTCCCTGAGAGAACCGAGGTCCCTGGTCCCATCCTAAGCGCCGCTGGATCCCACGTGACATTAACAGCCCCCTTGCTGCTGTTGCTGCTGCTGCGGGGAGTTCTGAGCTGGGTGCCGGGGCCGGGCCGGCGCCAGGCACAGACACTTCGGCCCTTGTTGGGAGAACAGAGAGAGGCTCTCTTGTCCACGGCCTGTCCTCCGGCTCCAACTGCCGGTTCTTCCAGTGGCCTCTCCTCAGGCTGCACAGGTACGTGGGGCTAGAGAGGCCTGGGCCCCGCAAAGGGGCCTATGGGATCAACCCAAGAGTGGGTGTGGCAGCATTATGGGCCCTCAGGGAGCACGGACCCCGGGCGCTGGCTGAAGCCAGGCTACACTCCCTATCAGGCAGATCTAAAGCTCATTCTCTCAGGATCCCACGGGCCTGGGCCTTTTGGAGCAGCCTGGGCTAGGGGATTCCCTCCTTTCCCCTGGGATGACTTTGTCAGCGCCCAAGGCCACAGGAGTGGTTGCTCCAGGATCCTCCCTCGTAAACACGGGTGGTTTTTTTTACCTAGAGAGTCTAGGCTGTTGTCCAGGCCCCCCGGTGGGTCAAGGCTGTGGTCCTGGGATGTACAGTACCTACATCCTCCATGAGCACCTGGGTTCTTAGGTGGGATCTCAGTTCTTCCCCTTGGCCTTCCAAGCAGGCATATGCCGTGAACATCCTGAGCCAGAGCCCGGACGTACCAGCCTCCTTCAGCCTGCAGCGTGGGAGCAGGAAAGACACTCCTAGCTGCAGAGACCAACTGGTCACACTCTTCAAACAAACACTAGCCAGGCTTGGGTCATCTCTTTGTGGCTCTAGCCCAGGCCCCTAGGCCACTTGCCATTCCAGGGGCATTAAGTAGAAGTCCATGTGGCAGGGAGATAATAGTCAGCACAACACAGATCCCAGCTCAGGGAGGTCCCCAGGAATTCAGGGTTGCAGTATGCCTGTCTGGGAGCCTGGGGAGCCCAGCCTTCCAGCCCTGGCCATCCTAGCCTTCCAGGGCCGCCCTGGTTCACAGGGATCTTGCCACACTGGCTGTCCCTAATCCTTGAAAACGTTAAGCCTGGGAGGGATACCCCTGGGCATTCTCCCTGGCTCCTTCTTGAGATGTTTGGTTAGAGAGGCTGGGTTCAGGGTGTATCGGTTCTTGTCCCTTGCAGGGATCATCAACCTTGCGTTGGAGGTGTTCAGACTGGCAGGTGCATGGGGTTGGGGAGGAATGGAGAGTGCAGCAGTGCCTAAAGCCTTAGACAGGTGACACTCCTTCCCCAACCACAGCTCTCTCATGCCGGGTCCCTCTTGTGTCCCCAGAGCCCACCTGGTCGCTGCCATAGAATGGACTCTAGCGGGGCTGGGATGCCCAGCCCTCCGGTGAGTAAGTCTTGGTTCCCCTACACACCACCAGGGGGCTCCCTTCCTCCTCCAGGGGAAATCCGGGGGATGCTCAGGCCAGCCTGGTGGGCCCACCTAGAGTAGGGGGTGGGGTGCTGACAGGGGTCACTGTCAGCTCACGGAAGTGGGCCATTTACAGGGTAAACAGGGCACAGAGTTGGGCAAGAGCTTCAAGAAAATGGGGTGTTAGGAGAAACAGATGAGATGGCGGGTGATTGGGTGGGTTGGTAGACCAGTGGAAAGAAGGAAGGAAGAAGCAGGCAGGCTAGTAGAGAAGGGAGCAGGGCCTAGGCCAGGGGAAAGCAGGAGGCTGAGGATCCTAACACTCAGTCCCTGCTGATCTTACTAACCTTTCTGTCAATGTCTACCAGCCCTCAAGGGCCAATGGGAACATCAACCTGGGACCTTCAGCCAACCCAAAGTGAGTTCTGGTCTTTCAAGCAACTTTCCCTTGGGCTTCCTTCATACCCGGCTCCCCTCTCTTTGGGAATCAGATCCAAGTTCTCTGGTCTACCGTCAGGACCTTCTGCCACCTGGGACCCAGCTTTAGCTCCCACTAATTCCCCAGGCTTTGCCCATGCTGAGTCGCATGCCTGAAATGTACCCCAAACTCTGCATTGTTAGCAATTCCCCACCCTTCAGGCCCTTCTCAGGTTTGGGGGGGAGCAGCGTTCTTGCCTTCTTTTCAGTTTTGTCAGTTTTCTCCCCAGCTTGTCTGTTGGTTGCTTGACTGTGGATCCCCAGGGGTAGGGGTCTGTCCTTCAAGTCCTCTTGGCTGGGAGAACATGGCATGCTTCAGTGGCCAGGAGGCTTGACTCTTGGAAAGCTCCCTCTGTTCCCCAGCTTCCAAGTCAAAGAGAAGCCTGGATTTCATATCAGGAGCCAGGTTTTCCAAGTCCACAAATGCGGACTTGTGTTCTTCTCCCTCCCCTGCAGCGCCCGGCCCACCGACTTTGACTTCCTGAGAGTCATTGGCAAAGGGAGCTATGGGAAGGTGAGTGACACAGGGAGGTTGGGAGACCTGGGTCTTCCCTTCCCCGGACTTCTCCACCCTCTGCCTGTCGCTTGCACACACAAAGCAGGAGCTCACAACTGTAGAATCCCGGACGCGGGGCCAGAGCAAGCGGCTGATGGAGAAATCCGAAGCTCAGAGGAGTCATCCCTTGTGGGGCCTTACGTTTGTGCTTCTCCTCAGGTCCTGCTGGCCAAGCACAAGTCTGATGGGATGTTCTACGCGGTGAAGGTGCTGCAGAAAAAGTCCATCTTAAAGAAGAAAGAGGTACCAGAGCTCGTGCTCAGGCGTTTCCCCTCCTGCTTCTCGACCCCAGCCTAAGATGTTTTCCCGAGATGGGTCCCAGTGCTGAAGGACCCACGGGGCTGGGTGCAGCTGTGATCACAGCAGACAGAGGGCCAGGTAGTGCTGACGGTGGTGACCCTTTTCAGAGGACCCAGCCAACCAGCTCATCCGTAGGGCTTTCGGGAGGACCCCATCCCAGCCCTCTGCCGTCCCCTGGGAAACTCAGGGCTCCATGGCCGATGAGTCCTCTGCCTTGTCTAGCTGCCAGCCTTCCTGCATGTGCAGTGTTGGAGCCCCTCAAGCCACAGCCAGCCCACAGTTCTAGCTTGAGTCTCTTAAATTCCAACCTCTTGCGGGGTACAGAGCAGGCCAGGAGAGAGGACCATCAATCAGAGGGCTGAGGCGAGGAAATTAATATTAACAAGGACATCCTGAGGGCAGATAGCAGAGGTCTTTAGGGAGGCCTGGCAGTTGGCCTCAAATGTGCGGTGTCCAGGCAGGAAAAACAGCATGAACAAAACCATAAGTGGGACTCCTTCTATGCGGTAATCACGTGTGCTTTCCTTATCGCCCCTGGAGAGGGTCAGAGATTTCTGACCCAGGAGCTGGAGCTGCACGCACGAAGCTGGGGATAAAGCTGACCATTCAGAATCCTGGCTACTATGCAGGGAGCCTGGCTCTGAGGACACAGGAGCCACAGTGGGTATTTGAGCAGGGGCATGAGAAGGTCCTGGGCAGGGCAACCCCATGAATGAGTGAGGCCACGTGGGCTGTGCCAGGGCACTGGGGGCTGTGTGGGTGATGACATGCGCCCCTAACTATGACCCCACAGCAGAACCACATCATGGCGGAGCGCAGTGTGCTGCTGAAGAACGTACGGCACCCCTTCCTTGTGGGCCTGCGCTACTCCTTCCAGACGCCTGAGAAGCTCTACTTCGTGCTGGACTATGTCAACGGGGGAGAGGTGGGTGGACCCCTAGGTCCCAGGGAGGATTCCCTGGGCTGGGCTCTTAAATGCCTGGTACGTGTACCAGATTCTGGAATGATATCACCTCATCCTCACAACAGACCCATTTTGTAGCTGAAAAATCGAGGCTCAAGAGGTAACTCCCTTGGGGCGCCTGGGTGGCTCAGTGGGTTAAGCCGCTGCCTTCGGCTCAGGTCGGGATCTCAGGGTCCTGGGATCGAGTCCCGCATCGGGTTCTCTGCTCGGCAGGGAGCCTGCTTCCTCCTCTCTCTCTCTGCCTGCCTCTCTGCCTACTCGTGATCTCTCTCTGTCAAATAAATAAATAAAATCTTTAAAAAAAAAAAAAAAAAGAGGTAACTCCCTTGCTCACGGCCACCCAGCCTGTCCCTGACAGAGCCAGGATTTGAATGCAAGTCTGTTTGGCTCCCAGCCCCCCATTTCTTTTTTTTTAGCCCCCCATTTCTTGACTGCCCCCACACAAGGCTGCCCAGACTCACTTCAGCACACCTGGGCAAGGTCAGTGTTAGTGGAGTTCTGTGGTCAAGATTTCCAATGCCCTCTTTTTTATACCACAGGCCACTGCGGGGACAGGGTGGGGGGTGATGGGTCCCTGTGGTGAACAGAGACCCAAGGCCACCTGGTGACCCAGAAGCACAGCAGGGGGCAGCTAGGCCCCATCCTGGACTGTCTGTCTGGGCAGGTGATCCCAGACTGAACCTGTATGACCTCATGACTTTTGGCCTGATACCAAGAGGTGGGTTTTGCTCTGGATCCCTAAGTCCCCTGGTAGAGGTAAGGCCTTTCCCAGGCCAGCAAAACAGACCAAAGCAGTTGGCCCCCGGATAGACCTAGGCTGGGCTCAGTTTGACAGCTTACTGCCTGGGGCAAGGAAAGATGCATCATCAAATGACCTGGGGTCCCATGGCAGCTCTGCCAGTTATGTGCTCCCTGGCCTTGGGCAAGTCACCTGACCCCTTCCAGTTGTCTCTTAGGTGAAACTGGCATCCTATTTGATACCCTAAAGGTAGTCAAGAGACTACCTTGAATTAATGAGGTAAGAGACGTGAAAGGGTCTGGCTTTGACCCTGGAATCTGGTAGCTGCTCAATCCATGTGAATTCATCTCTCCTGCTGACACTCTGGACACCCACGACTGCTCTGTAGTGTGGGGGCCAGCATGCCCCCCACTTTTTAAGTAGGCTCCATGCCAGCATAAAGCCCAATGTGGGGCTTGAACTCACAACTCTGAGATCAAGGCCTGAGCGGAGATCAAGAGTCGGATGCTTAACCGACGGAGCCCCCCAGGCGCCCCAAGCATGCCCCTGTCCATCTGAGAACATTGCAGCTCAGAGAGCGGGTGACTCGCCCAGTTGCCCCCCACTCTGCTCTCTAGGAGCCGGAGCCCCCGCCCAGAGACCCTCTCTCACACACCTCCTCCCCTGCCAGCTCTTCTTCCACCTGCAGCGGGAACGCCGGTTCCTGGAGCCCCGGGCCCGGTTCTACGCCGCCGAGGTGGCCAGTGCCATTGGCTACCTGCACTCCCTCAACGTCATTTACAGGTGAGTCCCACCTGTGGCTCCAAGCCAGCTCTGGCCCTTCTGCCAACAAATGCCAGGGGTCGTGTGGACACCTAGGTCCTGGTGAACTTGGCCCTTTGTCCAAGGAGGACGGCTCAGCAGTGGGAGTAGAGTAGGAGCTTCCTTTCTGGCATCAAGTGCCCATTCTCCCTGGGCTCTCACTCCACATCTCCGTGAGCCTCCAGGAGCAGTCTGCCTGCCAGGATCCTGAGTCTCCTGCTCTCCTCACGAAGGGAGACATCACAGTGCTGTTTTCTCTTGTTTTCTGCAGGGATCTGAAACCAGAGAACATTCTCTTGGACTGCCAGGTCGGTGTGTGTGTGTGTGTGTGTGTGTGTCTATATCTGTGTGCTTATGAGCATGTGTGCAAGCATCATGCCTCGTGCATATGGTTAGGGATGCATTCAGTTATGTGTGCACGTGTGTGAGTGTGTGTGTGTGTGTGTGTGTGTGTGTGTGTGGTTTGCGGGGGGGCAAGTGGAGGCTCTTGGACTTTGTAGTTTCTCCGTGTCTTAGACTGGGTCCCCTGGAAACAGATGGAGTGTTGAGTACAGATGGTTATTGGGGAATACTCTTAAGAGATCCAGTTTTAAGGGGTTGAGGAGGCAGGACTGGGCAGAGGAGGAAGCCCACTTGCATTGTGGTTGCAAATGAGGTTGCCTTGGCTGATCTTACAGGGGTGGGGAGGGTCCAGGCTGGGGCGACTCTTTAGAACCGTTCCAAACTGAGGCAAGGAATCTGGGCTTTTGTGCCCTTGAATTGACCGGTCACTGGGTGTGGATTGCCCCTTGGGAAGAACGTAACTTTGGGTTAGAGGAATGTCCCAGAAGTGGGGGATGGGCGTGACAGCTCCTAAAGGGGAGAGCTGAGCAGAGTATCCACTCACTCCGTGACCTCCACCAGCCATCCAGCTGCCACACGATATGGTTGTTTTCTGAAACACCAGCTCTCTGTCAAGGGAGCTGCCACTGCCAGTCCCCTCCAGCGACGATATTCATGGAGCTGCCATGTTGTAGGGCATGGGTCTAAGTCTGTGATAAGCTGGGGGGAGGGGGCAGGCAGACAGTGGAATGATACCCCCCCCCACCTTGCCCCTTGTACCGCTCCTGCATCCAGTCTAGGAGCTATGGGTCTCTAAGTGGAGCCTATAGCCTATGCCAGAGGCATGAGACTCTCCAGCTGCTGCCCTGGGGTAAAGCATCTGGGCTTTGGGGTTAGGCCTGACCATCCTTTAGCTTAGACCACCTTCCAGCTTCTACTCACCCTCCTCTGCAGGGACACGTGGTGCTGACAGATTTTGGCCTCTGCAAGGAAGGGGTAGAGCCTGAGGATACCACGTCCACATTCTGTGGCACCCCAGAGGTAAGTCAAACCTTATAGGAGAGGTCAGAGGTCAGGCCATGAGCGGTTGAGCTTAGAGCCAACAGGTTCCACCGGGTTGGGGGAGGCCCAGTCCTGTCACCCAAGCCCTTGCCCTGAGCTGGCTTCTCCTCTGCCTTGATTTTCTCATCTGTCTAATGGGGGCACCAGCTCTGGGGGCTGCTGGGGAAGTTCTGCAGCAATACTGTCTTAGAAGAAGAGAAATAGCCATGCAGACTCTATACTCAAGGTAAAGTTTCCCAGCAGCCACATTTAAAAAGTAAGAAGAAACAGGCAGAATTCATTTTTGTAATATATTTTAATTAACCCAGTATATACAAAACATTGTCATTTCAGCATACAATCAATATGAAGTTGTTGAGATAGGTTGTTCTTGTAGCCACGTGCAACGAGGGGCTGTCATGTTGGACGGCCTGCCCTACAGGGTGAAGTCCATGTGTGGCAGGAGGGCTTGGCCTGACAAGTTAAGAACAGGGCTGGCGAATACAAAATGCTGGTCTACTCCCCTCTTCCAGCTGCCAAGAGCCGGGGGGGCTAAAATCTGTGGGTCTCCGCAGTAATCCATACATGTCTGTGTGTCCTGCCAGGCTTCCTGGGAGTCTTGCAGGTGAAAACCTTACCCTGGACTCCCAACAGGGTGTTGACCCTTGGACCTTGGACCCAACGGGGTTCCCAGTTGACCGATAATCTGGGTGGGGGCTGGGAGGCAGAGGCTGTAGGACTGGGAAGTGCCTCCTGATCTGGCATAGGACAGGACTTTTATCTGCTCTGTTGTTCTCGGTATGCTAGAAAATCTGGATCTCAGATCTCGGCTGGGCCTCCTCCATTTGGGTTTGGAGCAGCTGATGGACAGGTGATCTTTCTGAGCAGGAGCCATTGTCTGTGTTTGCATATATGGCATGGTGTCCACTGGACAGAGCTGGTGTCCCAAAGCTTGACAGCCCAGCTATCTCTTCCTTGGACATTGCCAGGGGTGAGGAGCAGGGCAAAGGACATCCCGGATTGTGGAGGAGACAGGGGGCTCCAACACCTCACCTCTTCCATAAGTCAGCTACTGCTGTGATGCCGGGAAGCACAGACAAGAGTACCCATGGTTGCTCCCATTGTTCAAGGCCTGCACACACATCCTGTTATGCCCAGATGAGCACATAGCCTTAAAACAGCCCCCAGGGAGGGATCCTGCAACCCCATTTTACAGAGGAGGAAATCAAGGTTCTGGGAGGTTAAATGAGCCTCTCCTGGGGCTCAGGTCTGGGTAACTTCCTGTCCCTCCCACATCCACACAGTGTCTCCAAATGGCTCTTGTCGGTTGCTGAGACTCAATGGCAGAGATGCCAGACTAAGGGGTCACCCCACCCTTGGGTTTGGTAGAAAGCATAGATCTGCCTCAGGTAGTCTTCTTGTTGGAAGGCACAGCTCTGTGGCATGCATTCATCTGTCACTAGGAACTGAGGTGTCCCCTCCTCTTTCCTGATTCCTATGCATCTCTGTTACTGAGGTTTCCACTACAAGTATGTGCCGCATTTACTTACACTTCAGCATTAGTCTCCCCAGTGCACTGTGAGTACTCACAGGGTTTTCTGGTTCCCAGGACACTGATAGGATGCTTTTGTGCAAATTAGATAAAGGTACCCCCTTGGGTACCTTTAATAGAGTAATAGAGTTACTATTACTCTATTAAACATTAATCAAGTTGCCAGATATAACCCTATACTAGGGTTGAGTTAACTTGGTGAGTTAATCACTGCCAGGCTTACAACTCCGTATATCCTTTTGGCTGGTACTTTTGTATTGTGCACCACTTATACAACCGTGTAAGTCTACCTTTGCACGTTGGCAAAGGGTCAGGCACAGAGTAGGCCTTTGGCAGATGGATGATGATTGAACATACGCACGTGCATATCACAGCAGGATCAACCCCTGGTGATCTTTTTTTTTTTTTTTTAAAGATTTTATTTATTTGACAGAGAGATCACAAGCAGGCAGAGAGGCAGACAGAGAGAGGGAAGCAGGCTCTCCGCTGAGCAGAGAGCCTGATGTGGGGCTTGATCCCAGGACCCTGAGATCATGACCTGAGCCGAAGGCAGCGGCTTAACCCACTGAGCCACCCTGGCGCCCCCCTGGTAATCTTTTCTTCTAAGTGCCCCGTTTACAAGTGGGGAGACTGAGGCCGAGTGTCTTTCAGATAAATGTATTTTCTCCTCAACAGTACTTGGCTCCAGAAGTGCTTCGTAAAGAGCCTTATGATCGGGCAGTGGACTGGTGGTGCTTGGGGGCCGTTCTCTACGAGATGCTGCAAGGCCTGGTGAGTGGGCTGTGAGCATCTGCAAGGGACATGTGGACAAGGCTCCAGGAAGAGATGGGGGTGGGTCTCTCCCTTGTGTGGCCTCCTCCGGCTCCTCAAGGAACTGAATGAGCCCATCTTTCTACTCCAAGCTCAAAAAGATGATGTCAGGATTATGGATGTTTCTTCAATAAGGTTAGTTAGCCCTTTACAACACACCATCTCATCTATGACCCCTTCGGCAGCGAGAAACAGCCTTGGGAGACTGCCACTGGAGGAGAGGGAGTTGTTCTTATTTACCGGGAGGGAAACTGAGGCCCAGACAGGTCGCAGTGCCGGTAGTCTGTGGAACCAGCTCCGGGCTGCCTGCTCAGAGGGACACTTGTGTAGACTTACCCTGGCAGACACTGCTCTGGTCCAGCTTCTCTAGCAGAACGTGCTGGATATGAGAGATGGGCTCTGTGGAGTCAGGAAGAAGAAGCAGAAGCAGGAGGCGGGATAAAGAGTCTCAGGAAAGAGTGGGCTCTGGGCATGGAGCGGGGTCTGGCGCTCTTCCTGGCCATGTGGCTCAATATCTTGAGCCTTGTCTTGTCCAACAAATCACTACCCATCTTCAAAGACGGCTGTGAGGCTAGGCTGGAATGATGAGGGCAAAAGTGTTCACTTTGCAAAAAAAAAAAAGTGTTCACTTTGCAAAGCGCAGATTTGGTGCCCAAGCTGGGTTAAGAGAGCTGGGATTGGGGATGCTCCTGGGCGGTCCCCCCTCAGCCCTCCCAGCGGCCCTCTCCCCTATGCCGGAAGTTAGGTCTCTATTTCTCTCCAGTCTGTGGTGTGAACCATTGTGCAAGACGCAGTCTGGCTGAATCCTTCCATTACCTGGCTTTGAGCCAAGTCTCTCTGAGACCTTTCCCCACTTTAGCATGGATGAGCCTCCAGCTTCTCTCTCTCTCTCATCAGCCACCGTTCTACAGCCAAGACATGTCCCAGATGTATGAGAACATTCTGCACCAGCCACTGCAGATCCCTGGGGGCCAGACTGTGGCTGCCTGCGACCTCCTGCAAGGCCTTCTCCACAAGGACCAGAGGCAGCGGCTGGGCTCCAAATCAGACTTTGTAGGTGAACTGCCAGCAGAGCACTAGTCCCTGATGGGGGTGTTCAGCTTCCTGCAGAAGCAGCTCAGAAGCACAGTGATGGGCATCCAGCTCCCCTCCAAAACCAGGCATTGCAAACTCCTTTGTTTGGAAACTCACAGCTGCTACTACTGCTTCATTACTTCCTTTAGTCCAGTTCTTGAATTCATCCAATGTTTACTGAGCACCTGCTATGTGCCAGGCATTGAGCTAGGTTGTAGCGAGTCAGTGGGCTGGGTCTATGCCCTTGATACGTTGATTGGGGGAGGCAGACAACAAACAAACATTATGATATATAACGATTACAGAGTTTGACAAGCACCACGAAATAAATGAACAGTGAGCCAAGATAGACAATAATGAGAGGGAGTGAATTTACAGTGGCATGGTGAAGTAGGTCTTCTCGGAGGAGGTGACAACACCTTTTTTGCACACAGCATGTACAAAAGTCCTGTGGCATGAGCAAGAAGAGTGGTCCACTTTGCTGGATTTTGAACAGGGCTCTGGCAAGACCCAATTTCAGTTTTAAGATGTTCCTCTGGTTTCTATGCAGAGAGAGGACCGGTCTTGGTTTTTGCCAGTGCCAGGCTGGGCATTCAGGATACAGAGATGAGTAATTCACTCTTGATTTTTATAATGAATTCAGGACTTTTTTAAATTAAAGTAGAACTTGAAAAATAATCTTATATTCTCTAGTCAACAAGAGATAATTTGAATTTATAAAAGAAAGACCATAGTGCTTTTCTCCCTGGAAGTTTGCTTTCTCTTCTAGCACAGTGGTTGTGATACACGGACAGACTATCTGGGTTCAGATCCCTCCTCCACCTTCCTCGTCCTTCCTAGTTGCAGAACCTTGGGCAAATTGCATAACTTTTCTCTGTAAGCTTCAGTTTCCCCATCTGCAGTGATAACACCTAGGTCACAGCTGCTATAAAGATCATGTGAATTAATATATACAAAGCCCTTAGGCCAGGGCTAAGTGTTGGTACCCGGAGCCCCACATGCAGGATACCATGAAGTGTAACAAACATTTAGGGCATTTTCCCACCCATCCCTGGACACTCTCATGAAGACTAGTCCCCTTCTTTCAAGTGGAAATTTGCATCTTAAAAATATGTATGATTTTTCAAATAAGGGATACATTCCCATAGATCAAAACTCAAAGGATATTAAGAAAAAGACCCTTTAGTTACCCAGTTCTTTAATTTACAGGCAACCAGTGTTAATCCATTTCTTGAGTCCTCAAGATCTTTTGGATCCGGCTCTTTAGCAACTACACGGGGCATGGGGTGGGGAACATTTATGATGTAGGGAGCTGGAGAATCATTCCTTGTCAAACACGGATAGAGAGGGTCCTGCTGGGATAGGAGGAACTTGATGCTGACATTGGCTTAGATTAGGAAAGAAGTAGTGAACGAGGCCCAGGGCTGAGTCCTAAATTCTGGTCTCCAGGAAACTGCAATTTTGGGGGGGGCTTAACTTCGGTTACCTTCCTTACTGAGCAGATGTGGTCTATTTCTCTGGTTTGCATTCTAGAAGAATCAAGATGCACTGAGGCAGGTGGATGGGGTGGGAAGATCCCTGGGAACTCCAAAGGCAGGTTCTGTACTTGTTCACTGACATACCACCACCATGTTCCATGGTGCTGGCATAGAGTAGGTGCTCAGTACATAGTTGAGGAATGAATGAATGCTATAGGAGAGGAGGTGATATAGATGATGGTGACGGGAAGAGGCCTGGCTGCAGAACAGCCCTTTGTCCCCTGAAACCAGCTGGAATTACAAGTTACTTTCCCAGTTAAGGTTTTAGAGCTTAACAGCCAGCTGCCAGTAGAGTTGGAGCTCCCAGACATGAGGAGTCAGGGGATGGGGTGGGGAGGAGTGCCGTGGGGAGGGCTACTTGTGATCAGCACCTTCTTCCTACAGCTTGAGATAAAGAATCATGTATTCTTCAGCCCCATAAACTGGGATGACTTGTACCACAAGAGGCTGACTCCACCCTTCAACCCAAATGTGGTAAGAGGTCACTGTGTTGTTCCATATTCTGGTTTTCTGGGGCCGGTGGGAGAGATCTGGGCCACTCTCTTTCTACAGGTGGGATAACCAGCGGCCCAGGTCCACATGGTAAGTTAGAGGCAAAACGGGGTCTAGGCCGCAGAAGTCCTGACTGCCGGTCCGGCTCTGTGTGATGAGCCACACTGCCCCCCACCACCCCTTCATTCTCAGCACCAATAACCTTCATTGCAGGTTATTTATTTATACTATTTAAAGCACTCTCTGGGGACTCCTGGCTGGCTCAGTCAGTGGAACACATGACTCTTTGATCTCTGAGTTGTAGGTTCGAGTCTCATGTTGGGTATAGAGATTCCTTAAAAATAAAGTCTTAAAAAAATAAATAAATAGGGGCACCTGGGTGGCTCAGTTGGTTGAGCATCCTTCTTCAACTCAGGTCATGATTGTAGGGTCCTGGGATCAAGCCCCACATCGTGCTTCTTGCTCAGCGGGAATCCTGCTTCTCCCTCTCTCTCTGGGGGCCACTCCCCTTGCTTGTGCTTTCTCTCACTCTCTCTCTATCAAAAAAATAAATAAAATCCTTAAAAAAATTTTAAAAATAAGTAAATAAACTCCTTTTTGTCACATAGCACACCCAGATGGAACCAAGTCCTGTAAAATTCTTTTTTCCCCTGATAGTAAAAGTGACGTATATTCATTATGGAAAGTGTGTAGGGGTGCCTGGGTGACTCAGTCAATTAAACATCTACCTTTGACTTAGGTCATGATTGCAGGTTACTGGGATGGAGTCCACATCGGGCTCCCTGCTCAGTGGGGAGCCAGCTTTTCCCTCTCCCTCTGCCTGCTGCTTTGCCTTCTTGTGCTCTCTCTCTGTCAAATAAATAAAATCTTAAAGAAAAGAAAGAAAGAAAGTGTGCAAAACAGTTTAAAACAGCAAGGTGGAAAAGCTTATTATCTCACTGCCCAAGAGAAATTGCTGCTGGTATATTCCCTCCTGTCTTTTTCTATGTGTTTTTACATAGATTATACTTAATACATATAGATATCCTCTCCCCTTACCTTTCTTTTTTTTTAATATTTTATTTATTTATTTGACAGACAGAGATCACAAGTAGGCAGAGAAGCAGAGAGAGAAAGAAGAGGAAGCAGGCTCCCTGCCGAGCAGAGAGCCCGATGTGGGGCTCGATCCCAGGACCCTGGGATCATGACCTGAGCCGAAGGCAGAGGCTTTAACCCACTGAGCCACCCAGGCGCCCCTCCCCTTACCTTTCTTTTCTTGCTAGAAACCAATGCCATTATTTGCCCCAAATCATATAAAACTTTATAAGTATCATTTTATTTATTCATTTTTAAAAAGATTTTATTCATTTATTTGACACACGGAGAGAGAAATCACAAGTAGGCAGAGAGGCAGGCAGAGAGAGAGGGGGAAGCAGGCTCCCTGCTGAGCAGAGAGCCCAATGCGGGGCTCGATCCCAGGACCCTGAGATCATGACCTGAGCTGAAGGCAGAGGCTTAACCCACTGAGCCACCCAGGCGCCCTAGAAGTATCATTTTAAATGGCTACATAATATTTCAACCCTCCATTGGTGATATAATGTATTCAGCCATGCTCCTAATGGTGAACTTTAGGTTATTATCATTCTTTCTTTATCATAAAAGTACTGATGAACACTTTTAAGTGTGTTTCTTTGCCCAGGGTTCCAGTTATTTCCTTAAGATGGATACCAGGTAGGGAATTACCAGGTCAGAGAATGTGAACCTGTTTAAGTTCTTTCTTTCTTCTTCTTTTTTAAAAAAATTTAAGTAATCTCCCCATTTTAAGTAATCATCCAAAATGGGGCTTGGACTCAAGACCCTGAGGTCAAGAGTCGCTTGCTCTCCTGACTAAGCCAGCCAGACACCCTCTAGGCTCTTGATTCCCTAACTCTGCAACGGGGAGTAAAATCCACTTCCTGCCAGCAGGGTCTGCTGGAGAATTCTCATCTTTCTTTCTATAATGTGTGCAATTGTTACTGTTTTCAGCTTTGCAAATTTGTTAAGTAAAACATGGCATCTCATCCTGTTTTAATTTCTTTTATAGTGAAGGTGGTTAGTGTTTAATTAGCAGTGTTAATTAGTGCTGATATTAATTAGCGGTGGCAGTGTGCATGAAAGGAGCCCCATTTGAAGGAGACACTGGAGGTTCTCTCAACTGCTTGCAAAGCGTCCCGCAGTGTCACGCTGCTTGCATCCTCGTAGTTCGCACACCTCAACACTGCCAATGTTTGCTATCTACACCTCGCCTTTTGTGAATTACCTATGCACGAAAGTCTCTTTGAGCATCAGAGTCTTGACAAGTTGTCAGATAGGATACTCTCAGTCCAGGTACCTGGAAAGTTTCTTTATCTGGGGGTGTGGAAAAGACCCTGACGATAATATTGAATGTACACCTTGGAGAGAGAATAATGTAAAAAATGCTAGACAGGGTGGTAATAGAATGCCCCGAGTGGACTGTAAAGTGATACATACTGGGGGTGGGTTCCTCGTTCTGTTGTCTACAGCTGGGAGACCTTGAATATGTATCTTTAACATCAGTATCATTTGTGAAAAAACAGAAAACATCTGTCTTATCTAGGACCACACAGCTAGCAAGAGCCAGGGCCAGGATCCACACTCTGGTCTTGGAACCCTGGTCCCTGAGCTGGGACCCCTGTGCCCTGTGACCTTTTTGAGAAGCTGGAAACCATGGTCCATTTGGTTCTACAGCCTCAGGCTTGCATACTCAAGCAGATCTGTGGACCCTTCCCCTTGCTCACCTGTTCATTTCAGAAAACCCAGGTGGTCTAGTGTTCTCCAGAGGCTGTGCCTTCTTCACAAAGAGGATGGTTCATTTAGCTCATGCTATCTAACAAGCCACCCCGCAAACTAGGTGTCTTCAAATACTTTTGTATTTCATCCCAGTTCAGTGGTTTGGTTGGGTGAGTTTTTTTGGCCGGTGCCAGGCCAGCCAGTCTCTGTCGGGCTTTATCATTCCAGTGGTCTAGAACTGCCTCACCCAAATGCAGGGCAGTTGGCCAGCATCTGGGGTGACTGCATTCACCTTCTGAGGCCTCTCCTACTCCAGCAGACTTGGGCTTGTTCACGTCACTTGTTCAGACTTGGACTGGACTTGTTCACATGGTGGCCTAGGGTTCCAAGGGCAGCAGGAGAGAACAACTCCCACTGTGTGTTTTTCAAGTCTTGGCTTGCCTCCCATCTGGTAACGTCCCATTGTCGCAAACAAGTCGCATGGCTAACCTGTATTAAAGGTATGGAGAGCTGGACTTCAGCTCCGAATGGCAAATGGAGGATGTGTGACCATTTTTATGATCTCACACCCAGGTCTTCTTCCCTGACGGCAAAAACAGCCAGTCACTCTCTACCGTATTTATTTTATCTTCTTCACAAGGCCTGTCAGCACCCCAGATTGTCTATTTGTCTATTTATGTACATGTTCATTATCAGTCTTCCTACCCTCTGCATAATACAGGCTCCATGAAAGCAGGGGCCCATTCTGTTTTGTTCTCTCCTATTTCCAGTGCCATGAACAGTGCCTGGTAGGCATTCAGTAAGTGCGTGTTGACGAGACTTGTCTGAGGGTTGGTGTGGAGCAGGCAGGATGCCAGGAGGTTGGAGGCACTGATACATGGCTAGTGGGCCACGAAATAAAATTACTAACAAACACATGTGTCAATGTCAGCTAAAGGTGAGTATCCTCAAGGCCCTCAGAAGGAGACCTAATATCCCTCTCAGGTCTGTGGGTTCCTTGAACAGCTCGGACTCCCGTGTTCCCATCTCACTGTTGGTTTCTATTCACAGGCAGGACCTGCTGACCTGAAACACTTTGACCCCGAGTTCACCCAGGAAGCTGTTTCAAAGTCCATTGGCTGCACTCCTGACACTGTGGCCAGTAGTTCTGGGGCCTCCAGTGCCTTCCTGGGATTTTCCTATGCACCAGAGGATGAGGCCATCCTGGACTACTAGAAGAGAAGTGTTCCTAGACTACTGTAACCACTGAAGACAGCTGGTATCCTTCAGGAAATATCTTCCTTACCTAATGCTGCTAGTAACAGAGACTCAGAGTAACAAGGACTTACATAAGGTTACATATATCTTTCCAGCACATAAAGGAAGAATGTTGTTAGGTGGTCCAAGGCTGGTTGGACAGGTCTTCAGATACTGAGGCTTTCTGTATTTCTGCTGTGCCGTCTTCGGCAATTGGCTTCCAATATTAGGATTTCTGCATTGCCACAAAGTGGTTGCTGGAGCTCTATAGTCACTGCTTCTGTGTCCTGGGCAAGGAGAATGGAGGCAAGAGCAAAATAGCATCTTTACGGAGCTTCCCCAGAAGCACCCACCAATGGCTTCTGCTCATTAGCCATCTACTCCGACCTGCAATGGAGGCTAGGATACGTGGTTTATTAGCTGGGCACATTACCACCCTTAAAAACACAGGCTCTGATGCTAAGAAATGTGGGGTAGGCAACCAGCATCTCTCTACCAAAGGATCTCTAGGTGTTTGGATTTTTATCACCACGTGTAAAATGACAGAGATGTCATTTTATATGTAACCTTTAGGCTATCCCCCGACATGCTCTCATTTTTCTCTGTTGATGGTGTCTTTTTCTTTGTTGTGGGTGGTATTGGACATTTGTTTTTAGCTTTGCCTGCCTGACATCTGAACCCTTTGCTATGTCCAGAGAATCTCCTAGCTCGTGAGCCCTGATGAAGGGCAGTAATTACCTCTACTTACAGTGGCTGAAAATGCTAGAGAACTGACTTTCCCAGCCTCCCCTGCTGTGAGGGCCAGGCATGTGGCCCAGGGAAGCACCTGTGCCAGATTTTGACTCAAGAAAGGGACTAGAACCTTTCATGTGGTAACTGTGGTAAAAGTACCCGCAAAACCGAGTAGGATGGATCATATTGCCTTATTTCCATGGCAAAGTGGTTCGTTCTTTTTTTTTTTTTTTTGTCCGCCCCAGACCTGTGGTTCATCAGCTACTTCAGGGTGGGATCATTGGCTTTTTGGCTTGTGGACAAGGGGAGAACTTTAATATCAGTGTGTGCTGGTGATTTTACTGCCTTTTCTTCCTAACCCCACTCTTTCTCTTCCTTTTTTTCTCCCCCTCAGCTTCTTGCCCCAAAAATAACAGGGGATGGTGCTGGAAAACACACCAATGACACTAACACTGACCTACTGAAATTCCAAGCTGTATCAGGAAGAGTTACTGTTACCCTATGACACGTGCTGAGAACTTTCAAAGAAACGCTCTGATTTGGTTTCCATCATAACAGCGACTGTTAATTGACAAATGTGGAACATGATGGAGAGCCCCTTTCCCCCAACTTCCCAAAGCAAAAAGCAAGAGTGTGATTGTCAGTAACGTGATAGTACTGTCAAAAGTACACAACCTGCTATTATGGGTTGTGAAACACACAATGCTTCCATGTGGTCGAAGATTGTAAAGTCGCAAAATTTTCACCAGGATAGAAAATAAAAATGGAGAACTATGATATGGAATGGATCATGCTTCATCTATGTTTATTGAGCACTTTCTGATCTTTGCATGCGTTATCTACAATCCTCACAATAAACCAGCATTTAGAAATTATTAACCGCACTTTACAGATAAGAAACATTCATTCTGATAGATTAAGCAACTTGCCCAAGGTCACCCAGCAGGTACAAGGCACAGCTGGGAAATGAACTTGGTGGCTGCTCAGTTTTAAACCCGCTGGTCTCCTGCAGGCTTCAGCAGTGGGAGAAGTGCTCTGAGCACGCCCTCCTTTAGGTTTCTAGCAAACACGGACCGTACATCAGGCAGAACTCCAGACCTGTCCAAAGCCTCAAGTGGCACAGTCTACGCCCTTTCTAATGGGAATACATCACCTCGGTCTTACTAATTTTGCACCAAAATGCAGCATCCCCATGAAGAGAATCCTCATCCTCTTCTCCATTTTTTAACTTTGCAGTGACAGTAGTTTAAGGCAAAGAGAGTTGTGTGATTCAAGCTCCTAAAACCGCTACTACTCTGTACCTATTTACAAACATATATGTAAACCCAAACTGCTGGTTGACTCTCTGCTCTTGGTTTGAACCAGCAAGGAAGTGGCATTGCAGTCCACACTCTCTCAAAGGCCGGCAAGGGGCGCTCCCTTGGAGCGAAGGATGGCCTGTTTGTGGTCACGGGTGCCTGGCTTTTCATTTTGAAGGCGATGGCAGAGCAACCTCTATGTGGCTTTGGCTTTTTGGCAGAGCAGTTCCTTCTCCAGCCTTTGCCTTCATGAACATTACTCTAGTTAATATTAATCATATCTCTGCTCATACAGGCCGCCTTTCAGATCATCTCCGGGCCCTCACAGCTCCCTTAATCATACAGTTTATATTATCACTGTTTTGTAGCATCTGGCCAACGTCCAACTCCCGGTCTGGGGAGGCCCAGAGGGCGGGGCTCACGACCATACCACGGGCCTGCCGCAGGGGCGCTCAGGGATGCTGGGCTCATCAACGAAGAACTATCTCAGTGACCATTCGCACCCCTACATCTAACCACCCTCTCCCAGGAAGTCCTTCCTGGGCTCCCAAGACCCTGAGCCCCTTCCACGCAGTGCACGGAGCACCTAATCTGCGTTCGAAGAACCCGCACCCCGACGCAGAGTCCGAGCCGCCCCTCGGCTCCGCACCTGAGCCCTTGGGTCTAGGCTGGGGCATTCCCCGTCCCCACCCCATCGGAAGCCTTCACTCTTCTCCCTCAGGGTGAAGCGAAGTTTGGGTCCTAGGGTCCTACCATTTTTATCAGTCTCTAAGAATACTTGACATTAAAGGACGAAGCGAGGTGGGCTTTTCTTTGGCTTAAAGTTAATTCACGTTCCGTTTGGGTTTACCCCTCAGCCATCATAATGGTACAGTCCCGTATTAGCCCCGCCCCCTGATCTCCTGCCCCGTGACGCTCTAGGCGAAATGGCGTCTTCCTGTTACTGTCGTCATTACGTTGCTCCGGCGCAGGTCCCCGCCCCAGTGCGCCTGCCGGGCGCGCCGGCACGCACCGCCGTTGCTAAGAGGCCTTGGATACCTGGCGGCGGGATGCTGGGCGGTGTCAGGTGAAGATGGTGGTCACTGGGCCTCAGGTGAGAAGGCCTCCGACTGGGCTGAGCTTGCCGGGCCGTTGGGGCTGCCTGGGGGCTGGGGAGGGCGCGCCGGCCTGTTCCTGAGGCCTTTGGGCCAGTCTAGTGGAAAATCGAGATTGGTTGGGGTAAAGTAAACTGGGGCCGCGGATGTAGGCCTGGATGCCGAACCTCACATTGGGTTCAAATCCCCATCGCCTGCGACTGGGCGGATTTTTTATCGTC